>NW_023494794.1:4492564-7148474 GCF_904425465.1 Colossoma macropomum
ATATACATTTAGGGTTATTATTATTTCTTAATGTATGCATTTTGGAGAGGGGTGGTTCTATGCTGGAAAATAACCCAAGATTTTTATTTCAGTGAAAAAATAACTTTTTATTGCACAGTATTATATTTGACTTAAACAGGGTGGAAAATGCTCCAGTACTATTCATAGTATTTAACATCACACTTGCTACTGCCACCATATTGTTGACATACCACCTGTCAACGCTGCAATGACACTGTTTATACACTGTTAGTTAATAAAGCATCCTGACAGAAAATATCTGTGGTGCGCTGCGTGATTCTGTAGTAACAGCAACAAGAAACAATACAGTGTAAGCTTTAATAGCACGCCAGCTGTCCGACGTCATGAGGTGAAAGAGGTTGAAGAGCTGAGCCAGAGGAGGAGAAATCTTTGGATAGCGAGAATAAACAGGACAAACTTTCAGCCATCTCCAAATACCAGAGTCTGCACTCATCAGTCTACATGTGGATGATTAGGTGAGATGAATTCTGTAGCTTTGCCCTTCATTTCATCAACGTAGAAACATTTTCAAGTGTTGAGAATTTTCATGATTTAAACAATGAATGAAGTTGAAAGAACACTACATATTTAAGGGTTCATTAGTAAAGGCAATGGTTCTATTTAGAACCAGGAGTTCTATTTAGAGCCATTTCATGCTTAAATGGTTCTTTGCATGGTGAAAAGATTCTTCAGATTGATGGGAAATGTGTTATATATGGTTCTATATAACACCTTTTTTTGAAAATCGTCCTACATTGCACCAAAAAGGTTCAGTTATTGTTACAATGTCAAGCTTTCTAACAATAGAAGAACCTTTTTTGATGCTATTTAGAGTAATTTTCAAAAAGATTCCATATAGAACCATAAACACATTTTCTATTGATCTGAAGAACAATTTTACATAGGAACCTTTGAAGAACCATCTTTTTTTTGGCTGTGTAGGGCATTAGCAGGGCTCATGTAACTTAAACTAACGTCAAGACAATGCTGATAAACACCATCGATTCTATGTGTTTAGCTTCTGTGATGCCTGCAATGTGTAGGCTGATGCAGTATTTACAAAATAATTACAGATGTCTGGATATGTTATCATGGGCAATAACACATAACCGGGACTCAAAGATTACATATCACTTTAGTATGGATCAACACATCCACTCAAATAGATTTGGAATAGGAATGTCAACAATGCAGCCACTGTAGCTTCTTCCAGGTTCTGCGTATGCTGTCTATAGAAGATTTGCACATTATTCAAGTATTATTGAAGTTGAAGTTTACTCATTTACATTCGCAAAAGAAAACACAGCCAGACCTGTTGAATCAAAACATCACTTAAATAGAACCTGTCTGGCAATGTGAAGCAAGCTATAAGGTCTCAAAAAGCAGCAAATGATGCTGTGTTCTAAAGAGATTCAAATATAGAACTCATTGAAATCTACCAAACTGGAAAGGGTTAGAAAGCCATTGCTAAGGCTCTGGGACTCCAGCGAACCACAACGTATACCACTGTCTACAAATGAAGAACCTTCTCGGAAGTGGCCAACTTACCAAAATTTCACCAGATGTCAATCTACAACTCATCCAAGAAGTCACAAAAGAACCCAGTTGAACATTTAAAGAACTGCAGGCCAAAATGGCCTCAGTTAAGGTCAATGTACATAATAGAGTTGCAAAGTATAAAACTACTGCTGGCCAAAAGGAATACAAATGTTCATCTCTCATTTACCCAAAAAACAACTAGATGAACCCCAAGACTTTTGGGATACTATTCAATAGACAGATGAGTCTTTGGGTGAGGGACAAACAAACACTCTTTCACAGCACTTTTAAGGCTAAAACCTTTTGCAAAACAATGTCTCAGACATCAGGCAGTGTATTAGTAAGCATTTATGTAGTAGCTTTCTGTGAGGGAGTTTTGGTCTGGCTCCTATAACTGCCACTGGACAATCATGAGTTGGTCATTTTCTCTAAAGCAGTGCCTTTCGCACCAAACCACAATCAATGACTGTTTACTCCTTAATGAATTATGCAGATATTCCAAAAATCAGTGGAATTCCACTTTAAAAACAGTTTCTTTATACTTTTACTATCCCGATTATAATCAGTTCTAACATTGCACACTGTTCATGAATTGCTATGTTCAGCATTTTAGACCCCAGGTCACTGATTTTACTTGCTCTTCTTTTGAACCTTTCTTACAAAGAAAAAAAGCCCTTTAAACACACAACTTCTGTCCCTCAGTGCTACCCACCATCTCTCTTTGTCCACATATCACCTTCCCAAGGCCCAGAATGCAATGGGGCAAAGATCAAACAGAGTATGTTAATCCAGTGGTTAATCCTGCAAAACCCCACAATGCTACAGATCTTCTACTGCATTACACCAACAGTGCCCAGATGGCATGTGTTAGCATTTATCTTGACACACACACAAAAAATAGCAAAGGCACACACACAGATTGCAAACATGCAAGCAGCAATGGGAAACAAGCATTCAGACACTAGTTTGTTATTTAATACACTTCAAATGCAGAATGATACAAAAATACTGGTCCTTATTAATTAAAGTTTGTGTACAGTTAAATTTGATCATAAAATGAGTGCATGCAAATTTCACTGACAGTTCTGTTCATCAGTTCTGTACAATCTGGTAGGAATGTGTAAATGTGAGCAGAATGTTTAACAACCTGAAAAATGCCTGATTTGCAGTTAATCAAAAATATTGTCCATAGCAGCAATAACTGTGAATTGAAAATAATATCACTCCAAAAATAGTCCAAAAAATAACCTAGTACAGTAAAAGCTCATATACTGCAATATTGTCACTCAAGCAGCCAGTGTTGTATGAAAAATAATCAGGATACACAGTCATCACTTTAAAAGGCTACATTTTGTTAATTTCACATTTAATCATTTTAATTTTTGTAATTTTAACTAGAGATGCACCAATATCACTTTGTCCTTCTGATACCTATACTGTTTACTGATCCTTTAGTATTTTTCTTAAAAAATTGTTAATTTACTGTATATTTATATATTTACTGTATATTTATCATTTACTATTATATAACTAGTAATAATATGTTTAACAACTTTAGTAAATGTAAAATATCTTTATTGTGCAAAACAGGTAAAAACAGAGCTGAGCACTATACAGATAAACCTGTGGCGTTTACACATCAGCACACAGCAGCTTCTCTGGCTCAAAAACGGAGCTGAATGTTGTTTCACATTCAAGTTTCTCAAGTCATTTGTCTCATACAAGCGTCTTGTTCGCTCGTGCTGCATCTTTGAGCATCAGTTCAGTAAATAATCACCATCGTTCATGCTGTCAGTGTTTTTTCTGGCTTGGTTGAAGCGACGGGCGACGAGACCCCGCTGCTGAATAATACAGCTGACTGACAGAGGCGCGCAGTTACTGAGAGGCTGGCGGTTCCTTCCGCTCTCCCTATAACATTAACTCAGACTGTAAGTGACCACACAGTGGCAGGCGAGTGATCACTAAAAGAAGCAGCTCAGCCATTCAGGTCAGTGGCTTTGTTAGTGTTTTTGACACCAAAAACTGCAGTAACAGATTCTGCCATGAGCATTTTACTGCTGAATGTTGTCCGACATATTTATGAGTTGTTAAGTTCTGTCTACTGGCATACATGCACGTACCAGAAATTGTTTTGTGGTATCAGTCGTAAGTATCAGTATCAACATCAGCGATACTGTCTTTAAGCGTCAGTATAGCCGCCGATACCGATACAGTATCGGTATCTGAGCAGCATCGATTTTAACACTAAAAACATTTAACCTTTGGCCAGTAGGGGGGCAGTGCATCTGCTGCTTGACCCCAAACTCTGCTTTATGGGAACAACCGTTGGCTCATAAGTTGCTGAATACTTTTATTGGCTCACTGTTGAAACATCTGCATGAATTCAGGTATGTTTCATGTAAATTACACATACACTATATTGCCAAAAGTATTCGCTCATCTGCCTTCACACACATATATGAACTTGAGTGACATCCAATTCTTAATCCACAGGGTTTAATATGATGTCGGCCCACCCTTTGCAGCTATAACAGCTTCAACTCTTCTGGGAAGGCTTTCCACAAGGTTTAGGAGTGTGTTTATGGGAATTTTTGACCATTCTTCCAGAAGCGCATTTGTGAGGTCAGACACTGATGTTGGACGAGAAGGCCTGGCTCGCAATCTCTGCTCTAATTCATCACAAAGGTGTTCTATCGGGTTGTGCAGGCCAGTCAAGTTCTTCCACACCAAACTCGCTCATCCATGTCTTTATGGACCTTGCTTTGTACACTGGTGCGCGGTCATGTTGGAACAGGAAGGGGCCATCCCCAAACTGTTCCTACAAAGTTGGGAGCATGAAATAGTCCAAAATCTCTTGGTCTGCTGAAGCATTAAGAGTTCCTGTCACTGGAACTAAAGGGCTGAGCCCAACTCCTGAAAAACAATCCCACACCATAATCCCCCTTCCACCAAACTTTACACTTGGCACAATGCAGTCAGACAAGTACTGTTCTCCTGGCACCTGTCAAACTCAGACTCGTCCATCGGATTGCCAGACAGAGAAGCGTGAATCATCACTCCAGAGAACACGTCTCCACTGCTCTAGAGTCCAGTGGCGGCGCTTTACACCACTGCACTCGACACTTTGCATTGCGCTTGGTGATGTAAGGCTTGGATGCAGCTGCTCGGCCATGGATAACCCATTCCATGAAGCTCTCTATGCTGTTCTTGAGCTAATCTGAAGGCCACATGAAGTTTGGAGGTCTGTAGTGTAGTGGACTATGCACCTCAGCATCCGTTGACCCCGCTCTGTCATTTTACACGGGCTGCCACTTCATGGCTGAGTTGCTGTCGTTCCCAATCGCTTCCATTTTGTTATAATACCACTGACAGTTGACTGTGGAATATTTAGTAGCGAGGAAATTTCAGGACTGGACTTGCTGCACAGGTGGCAGCCTATCACGGAACCACGCTGGAATTCACTGAGCTCCTGAAAGCGACCCATCCTTTCACAAATGTTTGTAGAAGCAGTCTGCATGCCTAGGTGCTTGGTTTTATACATCTGTGGCCATGGAAGTGATTGGAACACCTGAATTCAATGATTTGGATGGGTGAGTGAATACTTTTGGCAATATAGTGTATATGAGGGCATATTTGAGGCAACAGTTGCAAATGTATCCAAATTACTGCTTGTTTCCTGAATCAGAAGTGGAGCAGTTCTTACGCTATTCATTATGGTCAAATCTGCACTTGTTTCTACTTTGATGAAAGATGGCCAATGTCTACCGACACCATACTTAGTACCATGTAACTTATTACTAAGTTGATAGGGACAAAATATACAAAATATACAGACACCAGAAATTAACAATATTAGTACTTTGTCGCAAAGGTAAGGTGAGAGATTTTTGCAGAATTGTGGTTTAATTTTGGTCCATTCTTCTCAGCAGACCACATTTACTTCCAGGGTTACGAGGGTGCCTCTGATGGACTTGCATATTTAAAATCCTCCCTAAATTTTTAATAGGATTCAAGTTAAGAGACTAGATAGGCCATGTAAGCACCTATTTTGGGAACCGGTTATTTTGGCAGTATGTTTGGGGTCATTGTCTTGTTGAAATGTCCAGCTTTTCCTCATATGGTTAAATTCTCCTCTATGTCCCAGTACATTGTTCTATTCACATTACCTTCAATGATGTGTAAAGCACAAGTACTATTTGCAGTAAAGCAGACCTGTGTCATGATGCTCCCACCTCCATACTTCACTGTGGATAGGGTGTTCTTGGGATCAAATGCACGACCATTTTTTCTCCAAATATGACAAGCTGCCAAAAAGTTCTGGTTTTGTTTTGTCTGACCATTGTCCCAAATGAGTTCTGAATTATCTGCATAGCCATGAATGCTACAGTGCTTCTTTTTTAGCAGAGGAGTGTAGGAATAGAGATGATTGTAGTGCATTTTATAGCTCATTGTTCTTTTTTTGTAATTCATCTGAGGGCGCGTTGTTGGTGCACTTGTCAAGAGATGATTAGTTGTGGTTCAAAATGTCTGAATGCTAGCTTCTCCTCACTTTTTATGCAGTGTTATAAATAGCTATAAAAGTGGTGATTCAACTGCTTCAATTTTTGATGGTTAGTTACAAAAATTATAATTGACTACAACAATATTTAGTAATGCATGCAATATTTTTTACTATTATTTGTAAATATTTGCAAAGCAATAATGCTTTTAAATGTAAAATGATGTTTACATAGATATTCTGAGTCTGTCTGGAATTCAAAAACGAGATGTTTGGGCTCCATTGCTCCCCCCCCAAAAAAAAATCAACATCCGGTTTAATCTACTGCTATGGTAGATTGCAAAAGTCCCCTGCTTACTGCAACTCCAACATGCACCTTTTTTTAATCCTGCCATGATCTGCTCATTACGATTACGGGTTTGGCTGCAATAAGAATTATGAAAACAGTACTGTAAAAAGTATGTTTAACAATCTGCGACACATGGAAAATATAACATTAATTTGCCAACTAAAACGCTTGGTGAACAACATGCTAGCTTGCAGATTATATAATGTTACGCTAACATTATTAACGTTTAATATTTTCAAGGTTGGCAGGTCTGCATTAAGTTAACTCAATTCACAATTTCAACTTTCCACATCCACTTCAGCCCATTTACTTTTGCAAAGGAGTTAAAGGCACCTTTCTGCCTTGTGAAACCAGCCAGCCAGAATGAGTAGGGGGAATGAGAGGGTTAAAAAACATTTTATGTTGCTATCGGTTTGCAGTCTCTTGAAATGATTGACATTTCTTATCTCTGGGGAATGAGTTAAGATGGTCAAACTCTTCTTTGGGTTTTAGGAGGGCTAGACGCTGCTGCCTCTTGCTGTTAGATATGCACATGCACAACTGAACTCACAGGTGCCACCAGCTTTTTGCATGGTTTAGAGTGACAAACCGTATCAGAGTACTTTGATGTCTAAATGCATACCTGGTATGCAAAATGCCTAAAGGTTGGCAGGTCTGCATATGTCAATGTTTGATGTCATCATGGGCTAATTAGAGGACAATTAGCAGTGACATAAGCTGTCGTGACATCATCATTAAGGCATCTCTCATCAAAATGACCAATAATAGTAACATGATGCTTATATTGCTGAACAAAACCTGCCTTGACCACTCTTAACAGCACATGACATCTATGATGTTTTATATGTCAACGTTATGTATCAGGGTACATTTGACTAACTAAGCATACCAATACCTGTAAAGCTTTCTCAACATCCCAAACACACATGTACAGGGACGCAAACATACATCCACCTGCCACATAATGTAATGGTAAATGTGTTTTGAACAATGAGGCACTTACTGTAATAGAGCTATATTGCAATGTATACACTTTTATATGCATTCACACACACTTCAGTACCTTCACCCATGCAAATGCAGACAAATTCATCATCCTAAATGGGAACGACACTCACTTTTTTTTCCGACACCTACCATCTCAATTGTGAGGTCCAGACTTCAGTAGCAGCCATCTAGAACCTTGATTTTTCTTTTTCCAGGTGTTTGTCCATTTGTATAGGTAACAGTTAAAATGTTAAATTGAAATTAAACTAGCCTGAACCTTCAAGCACAAAACTTAAAGCAGTTTTGGACACTAAACATGCCATGGCTAATTGACTACATTTGGGATAAGGGTAAAATTATTTAAATTAGATTTCTGGGCAGACCATCGCTTTAACAAAATTGTCTAATCCACTGTTCTGCCTATTTATTGTTCCATTTTAGTATTTGTGAAAGATTCAAGTACTTTTGTCAGCTTCTTTATGCTCTGCATTGAGAGCAACTACTTCAGCTTGCTGTTTTTGCTGCACGTAAACATAACATTCATTTGTTTTAACATGTCCATCAAAATGAAAGTGGTTGACTCAGTTATTTACAAAAGACTTCCATCACCTTTATCTTCGACAGATTTGTAAATACATGGGTGACGCATATGATTGACTAATGTTTACACTGGCATTCTGCAAAACTCATTTAGATGCCATTTGTATGCAGACACTGTTCTGATCATTTGTGAATTCTGTTGTGAAAATGCATTCAGATAATTGAGAACAAGTGAAATATTTGTGTCCGCAGGACAATAGTTTGCAAATAAATAGCTTTTCCAGATTCATACACTTCGTACACTGAGACTGAGCGCTTAAACATAATGATCCGAATATTAAACCTTTGCTGCAGACCTAAAATGTTCATTCTACTTGCTTCAATTTTGCCTGCCAATCAGTCTGTGAAGTTCAGGATTGGAAAACACCAAGTACTCTTGGTGTGTAAGTTTTTCAAAAAAAAACACTGCTGTTAATACATGTTATTCATACTAATTGTGTGTTCTTTATGCAGCATTTTTGAACATGTGTGGAGGACAATGACCATGTGGACCATAAGGATCATGGAAAAAAAGGCCAATGAAGGTCAATGTTTTTATTTTTTCTTATAAAATATGTTATGAATCCATTTCTTTTGTACATAACATGCACTGTTAAAAAATAGATTCTTTAGAGTGATACCAAGTATGCTTAATCCTGGTCCTGGAGATATACCACCCTGAAGAGTTCAGATCCAACACACCTGGCTCTGCTGTTCAGATACCGCTAAAGGCCTTCGCTACGTGGATCAGGTGTGTTAGATTTGTGTTGGAGCTGAACTCCACAGGGTGGTAGATCTCCAGGACCAGGATTGAGCATCCCTGCCACAGAAGAGCCACTGGTTCCCTAAAGCAATGGTCCACAAACCACTCCTGTCCAGATTTTTGTACCAACTCAACTCCCATCACATTGGGATAGAGCAGAAATATGGAACATTTGGGGATCCCTGAGAATCAGTTTAAGAACTGCCGCCTTAAAGACCCTTTCAATGGATGATTCTTGAGCCCCTTAAAATCCCAGGCTTATTGCAAACTAAGGCTTATTATTCAGTAACTACAGGAACTTCAGTGAAAACTGGTTAAGTTATTCTAAGGTTGTAGAAGTGTGTAATAAAATGTTTGGCCTGCCAGTGGGCCCTGGCCATTTCAGGACTTAAAAGGACAAATTTTTATAAAGAAGATTAGTCACTGTACAGAACTAAGATTTAAAGAACCTCTTCATAATGTAAAGATTCTGTGGCAATTAGACATTACATAAACTATTTAGGAATCTTACTTTGGAAAACCGTTACATTCACAAATGGAGATGCTTGGGGTGAAGAGCACCCCTGGGGCTTCTCTTCCTCCTTATCTAACTCTCTACATTGGCAGTCAAAACAAATTACTCAGATGCACATGGTCATAACATGTGAAGACCTTCAGTCAAATGGCATTTTGTTATTTTTCTAAGTGAGAGAGTTAATGTCCTCTACAGAGAATAAACTTAAATTTTGCATTTTTCCTGCAAAGTTTAGTGCACATTTTCAATATATTTGCTTTGTGTTTAAAATTGAACAAAACAAATAAATAAATAAAAAAAATCATCTTAGAAAATCAACAAAACTTATCTGACTGAGATGGTCAAAACTTTGTATACTGCTGTATGCCATATATCGATGCTCAACAACCATCTTGGCTGTGTTTGAAGAGATATATTCCTTTCAGTTCACTTAAAGGGGAAAAAGTCTGGATATTCCAACTAGACAAGACGTCATACTACCCTATGTTAAAGGATCATATTTAATTTCCATTGGAAACTTGTGGAACTATGCTGTGAAATGTGAGCAGAAGAAAAATACAACCACTGATGGTCTGTGGAGATTAGAGAAGACTGTATGGGAAGCAGTTCTTTAAGATCATTAAACAAAACTTGGTGAAACTTGACAAAGCAGTATGAAAAGGTCATTGAGGCTAGAAACTAAACTCATAATTGTCCATTATATCTTTGCATTCACTTTTTGGTGTGTTTCTGTGAGCATTTCAAAAATGCAAACCATATGTTGAAGGTGTAGATCTGAATTCACAAATGAGGACATACATTAGACAGCTGCATGTTTCAACATAATATTTGAATTACTGCAAAACCCTTTCTTTAAAGAAAAAGAAAGATTTTTTTCCCCCCAATTTTATTCCCCAATTTAGTCATATCCAATTCTCCGGGAATCACACGATACCACCAGCACTAGGAGGGTGAAGGCTAGCACAGGCTTCCTCCGAGACCCGTGAAGCACCACTGCATCTTTTCAAACTGCTGCTCACGCAACGTCATTGGACAGCCAAACATGCTTGAAGGGAAGCGGGAACCGCCAGTTCTGTTATGTCGGCTAGCAGATGCCTGAGCTAACTAGCATCATGTTGGGTGATGGGGGGGCATCCTACCCACCCAGAGAGCGAGGCCAGTTGTGCTTTCTTGGACTCCCGGCCACAGGTGGCTGTAGCATCATCAGGGATTGAACTTGCATCTCCTGATGATAGGGCCAACGCTTAGATGGTAAAAAAAAATAAGAACTTTTTTTTTTACTTTCACAGACAACCCATTCCTAACTCATTACTTCAACCACAGACTGGTCACTGTGTTATTCCTTTCCTCACATGGGGTGCCAACTATCACAAATAATGGGAATCTCAATCTTCACCACCTGAAACCATTTACAGTATAAACATTGACCCGGGGGTGGTGGTGGTTTGGCTCATGTTAGTTGGCCCTAACACTGTACTACTGGTCAGCATATATTATAATTGAGTTTTATATGGCCATTCAAGTTGTTTTGAGGCTAAGCTCAACATGGGCCCGTGAATAGAGCTTGTGTGTCAGCTTGAGTTTTATGAGCTTCATTGCTCTTGGGTGCCCCCACTGTACACTTTGTTCACAATTAATCTACAACAAGACCCATGTCTTTAAGACAGTGCACATTGTATATTGTGATTATTGTAAACAACCAAACATGTAGTGACCGATAAGTGGCAGTGATAATCTGTTAAACCAAGATTTATTTATTTTTTTGTGCCAAGTTCTGCAACTCAGAGGATAATAGCAATTAGGTAGTATAGTGGTTAATGCTACAGCCTTGTATGCTGGAGACTTGGATTTAAATCCCTGTTTGGGCAGTGAAGGAACTTGTGTACATAAAGAGGTTTTCCCTTGAGTCTTTGCCCCCCCCCCACAGTGTCGGTGCACAGGCCTGTCAGACAATAAAATTCCTTCAGAGAAATTGCTTTGCAGCCTCCGTAATGATGCTTGATTATGTGTTACACAACACAACTGTATGGATGGAACGGCTGTTTTCAGGTTGCAAATATGGGGTACAATAAACGGAGGCTATTCGTTGAAATGACAGAAAACATCAAGGACAAAGGGCCTCATTTGTTAAACTTGCATAAATTCCACGCAGATTGTGGAAAGACTTATGATTTGCATTCTCAACAAATGATTGGGATTTATCAATTTGGCACTTCAATTGCCTCACCCTGCTATAAGGAGGAAAAATCCCTGTTTGGCAAACACTATAGCATTATACAGAGAATAGCAATGTGGAGAATGTAGTGAATGTTATTGCTCAATGTACCTTCAAAAATAAATAAATAAATAAATAAATAAAAGGAATAAATAAAAGGAATAAAAAAAAGAAAAAGCTAAAATCAATTTCAATTGAGATAAATCCAGTCTAGCTTGAGCAGTGCTTTCAGCAGTGGATATCATCACTAAGTGGCTTTTGCCTGCATTGGGCAAGTGATTCACCGTGACAAGACCAACATGACGGCTCAGTGAATGGGCACTGATTGAATATCCGATAATGCAGGACGGTGACGGCTAACATTTTTCTTTCTGTTGTCAGCCATTCAGTTTGCGTTTTCTATAAGAATCCTCTTGGTGAATTTTCTTCTCAGTTATTGCCATGTTTTTCATTGGCGAGCTATCACATCTGTTACTATTGTTATTTATCTCTGACCAATTGGAGTGTCAGGAATGTGTGTGTGTGTGTTTTTGTTTTTTTTTTTTTGTTACGGTGTAAACTTTATGACCTCACTACGATGAGACAGCAGAGATACCTTGATTTCTCTTCATTGACCAAAGATCAATTGCCAGTTTGTATCTATGAAACTAAATGGTCACAGCTGGTCAAACACAGACAATCACACAGCGCATTAACCACTCCAAATCTAAGGCTAATCGGTGAGTCCAGACCTCAGTACCACACTCTTATAACTACTTGACTTGCATTTTAGTTTTATAATACTGCTGAATAAGAAGAGTTCCTAATAAGCCTTAACATTAAAAGCAAAATAATAAAACAAGAGTCAGCTTCCCAGACAAGGATTTAGCCAAGTCCTGGACTACACAGCATCCTCAATGGAGATTCTCCATAAAAAAGAAAAATGTCCAAGACTAGGCTTAATCCCTATTCAGGGAACCCACCCTTAAAGTTAAAGGGGTTAACCCTTAGAAGACAAGAGGTAATACTTTTGTTGTACTACACTGTATAAATATGATGCAAATATAAATGCTATGAACTTCTCATTTGTCTTATTTGCTTAAATTTGACCCTAAAGAAAGTTATTAGATTAAAGATTTTAAAGAAGTGTTTTGTTAGCTATGTGTAAGACAGCTTTATCAGAATACATTCATTACTTTCAATAATTCAATATCATTTCATTGTGTGATTGCAGGGTTCACATCAATCTCAACATGAAAGTCAACTGGTGTTGCTCTCATGCACTGTCCAGCATAATACAGTGGCCCAGAAAGTCAAAACACGACAGCATTTTGGAAGTAAACAAGAGACGAGAACAAAGGCAGAACACACACAGAAAAAGGCATAAAACACCAATAAGCTAACAAGCTTAATGTATTTGTGTTCTCCTTTATTATTGTTGTGTTCTGACTCTGTGTTGCTGAGTTCTGCCTTAGTGACAGTAGCGGAAAATAACTGCTTTAATCAAGTGAGCCATCAATGGAAGTTTTTGCCATTTAAAAGCTGGAGTGTTGGAGTACTGCAGTTGCAGAGTCATTGCAACAAGCAAATGGATTTCAGGCTGCAGTTACAAATGGGTCAAACCAGGAAAATGACTTAATGGCATAAAAACATTTAATGTTGACGCCGTTAGCAAATATATATTTAATTAAGTAGCGAGTGCAATGCAGTACATTTACACTTGATCTACATTCTTCAGCCACCACTTCAACTCTTCTGAGGTCTGACTTTTTTTTGATGTCATCAGTCCTGTCATTAGCCAATGGACGTAATATAGATGAGTAATGTAGATTGGTGTTGCATGTGTGGAGAACATTTTAAAATAAACACTGCCTTTAGTAAGGAATGACAGGTTTTCACTCGCTAGCTTGTTTTGCTTGCGTCACTGACAAATTTTTAACTAGAGGAATTTGGGGGTGGAATTTAAGGGGGACATACCCTTGTTAGTGGTGGATTTCTCCACAATCCAGCAACAAGTTGATCCTGACATTCTGTGGCCCCATTCTCTGTATTTACACTGGTGGTTCTCAAACTGGTCCTCAAGACTTCCCTGCTGGTCCACATTTTTGCTCTACCCCAATCAGGCATTCAGTGTTTTTAATGGCTTGGCTCAAGTGTATTGGGAACTGTGATAGAGCAAAAATATGGATGGGCTCAGGGCTGAGAACCACTGATCTAGGCTTTCTTAGGATTAATCACTTCGTGATGTATATGTGACACATTCACTTTCACTTAGGATGCATCATATCTTGATATACAAACCATATAAGTTTACATTCATTTTATGATGGTACAATGGAGTGTCTTTATTGCTGTCTTGGTCTCACCACTATTAAAATTCTTCAATACATTTTACTTTACCAAATCTTAAGAAGCAAAGTGTCCACTGCTGTCAATGTTAAACCAGTGGAGAACCTCCATAAAGACAGCAATACAAGTGTTGTGTGTGTAGTGCGAGTGTGTGGTGGTTGGTAGGGCAGGGCATAATGCCACATGTTTCTGGCCTTGTACATTCATTTTTTTTTCCCAGAACAGAGTTTTGGAGCTGACTTGGGGCTGCATTTGAGACGGATTAACCTGAGCCTCCATGGTTTTATATTAACACAGAAGAAAGAAAAAAGAAAAATGGTGAGGTTGGAAGATCCTAAAGCATTACAAATGCTGTTACTAGTGTAACAATGAAACTCAAGAAAAGAATTAGCAGCTCAATGTTCATGACTAAAATGTATTTGTGGTTGCAGCATGGATGGGTCAATAAGGGCTCCAACTAACAGCTGTCATCCCAATTTATTACACATTCTAAACTGTAATAATTCAATCTATCCACAAAGTAACATGAGGCATTTTGCCATTGTTCTGTTCTGTCTATCTTTTCATGTGTGCTCAGTAGTATGTTCAGTGCAAATAAGAATTCCACTATATATACGTGCATATGGCAGTGTATATGCACACTGAGCTGACTGAGCTGATTTTTCTATCCCTTTCATTTACCATCAAACGTGAAAAGAAACAAGATCCTTTTTCATTTCCCATGGGAACACAAGACACATTCCACTATAAATCTCAAGAGATGTTCTTTTCTTTGTAAGCTATTCATAATGTGGAGAACAGCAGGTCTAGGTTCAACATTATGCTAAGCTTTCTAATAAACATATCGCTGTCCAAACAAAACCAATTAAGCTTTACAGAAGACGACAAACATTCTCAACTTTTAAAGTGAGCAATTATGACAACCAATTAAAAACAAAAATCAAATACTTGACAGTGCTGTGCAAAAGCCAGAGACCACTCTTACTATACTTCATTTAGAGGTCAAACAGCCATTAAATACAAGTTATTCATTTTTCAGTGCCAGGAAAGCAGCAGAAAACAAAATGTTTAACAGAAAATGAAGAAGCCTCAACAACTAAATAGAATAGAAATTTGTTGCAGTATTTAGTGTGTCCACTCTGCCTTCATTACAGCTTCTATTTTTAAAGAAGTCTTGCTTTCAGTTTTTCAAAGGACTCTGCAGGGATATTTTGTCTACACCTCCAAAAGTTCAGTATTTGAAGTTGGTTGCATTTTCTGTTTGTCATGATCCAAATAATCCCAAATAAACTCATTGTAGTTGAGGTCTTGACTTTTTGTTCCTTTTCTCAGTAACAGCTACTTGACAGCTACACTTCCCTTTAAACTCATTGCATTGAGTTATCCTCTCAAAGAGGAAGGACGGACAGACACCCAAACATTATTAACCCAAACATTAAATCGGCAATTATACTGAACATCAACTGTGTTTTTCCAAGTCTCTTTGGATTTTCAACTGGTATCATGAGACACATACCCCAATACATTCTGTGCTCTAAGAATAGGTTCTACATTATTCAACTGTTTCAAACTGGGCCGTTGTGTTAAAACAGCATACTGAAATTTAGTTTAGTCAATTGCCATTAGCAGATGGAGACTCTGGCACAGTAGACAAGATTTTATTGGCTTCTGGCACCATCTATTTGTACATTGGGCACGTCTTTCCCCTTGCTTTACTGACTATCTGTGTTGTCTTTCCTCTTACATTCACACTCCGGGGTCTAAGGACATTTTCTCGATTTTCGCATACCTACTTAAATTTGTCTTTAAAGGCATTTACATATAACATGAATGTTTCAAATCAAAATATTCTCATCTTCGTCACCACTTTACAAAACTGCTGCATAACCCCAGCAGCTGTAAACTTTTTGCACACCATTTCACATGTCTCCAATGTTTACTGAATGAAGAATGAAGGATTTCCAACATGATCGATGTGTCCTTAGTGATCTGAGTGTTCATTTGTCACTTTCACACAAAATGTAGATGGACACACAAATCCACCAATTACACACAGTTAGAGGCAGATATTTCTCAACACCTCTTCATAACCTCATAACTCATGATCTCACGATAAGATGGAATGGAAAGGGTGACTACAGGTTCAGGAAATGTTTTAAACTTATTTCTGTGGTTTTATCGCAAAGATAGAGAAAGATATTGTGGCATCGGCGTAGAAGATGATGGAGGAAACAGCACTTCGAACAAGCACTCTTTTATTGACACAGCAGCATCTGAACAGCCAGGACAGTGGGGCAGGTCATCTCTCACCATACAATGTCCATACATGGTGAATACAAAGTAAACACCAATTGTCCCACAGCCCGGCATGGAATAGCATTGGGCTAACAACACTCTCAGAACTACAACAATGAATATTAAATCTCTCTCTTCCACCGCAACACTGCTGTCCTGTGAGGCCTTGCATGACGCTACTCAGCACGGCCACGCCGGCCACGCCACCCACGGCCAGTAGCGGGATGCTACAATATATAGAAATGTTGAATTTGAGTTTGTGGACCCCAGAGGCTTATCCTCCTAGTCGTGTTACTGTTGGCTGTATGAGTGCATTATGTTCCATACTGTTCTTTGGTTGCAAAGTTGAAACACCCCCTGAGTGCAGAAAGGAATGTTAACAGTAATTAATGACATTTTAATTGTAGCAGTAGTAATGTAGTAGTAGTAGTAAACATTGTAGTAATGTTTTTATTAGTAGTTATATTAAGTACTATTGTGAATTATTATAAAAATATTAATGTTATTACATGTAAAGACATTTTATTTTCAGTATGCTGTCAGTGATCCTCTGGTACGTGAATGGAATGCTTAGTGTCTTCTCATTATTAATTGTCTCTCCTGTTTAATGTGTTCATTTTCTTTGACTGTAAAGTGTCCTTGAACAAGGAAAGGTACTATATAAATAAGTAATGATTATTACTTTGATGATTTTGTTTTCATTTAATAGTAAAAATGGATGTATGTATGGTTATATTTACAGCTGAGGTGGTAATTCTGAAATGTTTTAGAGAAGAAGAGCCAGACATAACCTCCATTATTTCCTTCAAAAGGTGAATAATAATAATCATCATCATCATCATCATCATCATCATCATCATCATCATCATCGTCATCATCATCATTAAAGGGACCTATTATGCTCATTTTCAAAGTTCAGAATTTTATTTTTGGGGCCTACTAAAATAGATGTACATGCTTGAATATTCCAAAAACACAATTTTTCCTGTATTGTACATTTTTATTCATCCTCTGTCTGAATCGCTCTGTTAGAGCTCCTTTGTCTTTAAGCCCACCTCCCGATGAGTCCAGTGTGCTTTGATTGGTCAGTTCACCCACTCTGTTCTGACTGGTCAACTGCCAGCATGATTCCACCCCACACCTTCTGCCTGTGGCCAGGAACACAAAGCAGAGAGAGGACACAGCAGTGGACAGGATGAAGTGTGCACGTCAGCGGCATTCATACAAACTCCCTCCCGCAGTGTTGTGTGGAGGGTATGTAACCTCCATGAAACAACCAGAAAATAAAAAGTTTTATTTCTCTGATTCACTGCGTTGTTCTTGCTGACACAGCTCCCTCTCTTCATTCACTCAACCACCACTTTGAATGGTGAGTTTAAACAGAGAAAAGGGCTGGAATACCAACGAGGCGTTTCAGGCAGTTGAGAAAAGTGTTTTTTGTAGGAGAGAGTTACTCCCTCTGGCGTATACATTGAGCTTTGTAACTTTGCAGACTGTTATATGCACAACAAGCTATATAACACACTAGAGGAAAGGGAAAAACTGGAAAAGGACTCGACCAGTACAAAATTCTGGTCTTGAATCTGACTCAACGTGTCCAGGTCTCGGTCCTGACTCGGACTCACCTCTAGTGGTCTTGACTACAACACTAGTACCTACCCACCAACTTCTATCAAAAGGGAATTTTGAACAACGTTAGAGCACACCTTTAAAAACGAGGTCTAAGATAGTTAAGAATGAGTTTTAGGTGAGAAATACTAGTCCTGTGTGAGGGCGACTGCTATGCTACTTTGGAATTCTGGTAGTTTGTAGTTTTAGCTCATTGTAACCCCAATTGAATGAATCCCCACAATAGGGAATAAGAGTGGCCTGGAGTCACTTCCACATACATAATAAAGCTTCATTTTTTTGGATGTGCATGCAGTGTCTCACACACTCAAGCTCGTACCACAGTCCAAGTGGGCTGTTTCCATTGCTTTTGGTATTACTGCAGCTACATGCTGCTGTGCTAACCCAACCACCTCTGCAGCCAGCCAGCACCCACATTTCCTTCATCCTGGGAATATTTGATTCCTACAAAAGAGTAAACACAAAATACATGACCACACATCCGGAATGATGAGACTGAGCACTAAATCAAAGATAATCACAGCAACACTGGCTAATCACCATGGCTACCACATAAAAAAAGAGATGCAATTACAAAAGGCTGAAAATAAAAATAATTACTTTAGGTCCTCAGGCGGAAACGTTTTACACACGAATGATTAAAGAAAAAAACATAGAATATGGAGAACGATGGAAACTTCGCACCATCTGCTTCTTAATTTCTTTTTTTTTTTCACCCTCTGTCTTTCTCCATTCATCTGTCTGGGTCAATACTGTCCACAAGCCTGTTCACAAGACTGAGATCACTGAACTGTGTACTTCACTAGACATAAAACCAATACAATGTGACTATTATAGAAGGATTAGCCAGCCTTTGTTACCAGACATAGTCTTACATTGTCTCCAACCTACTACTGCCCACTACTCTTATCTCTGCTGTAGGAAATTGAGCAGTCCAATGAAGGAGCTTTGTATAAGCGCAAGAAATTCTGTCGATTTCATTGAACCACTCCAAACTGCTTGTGGAACAAGCTCTTTAAAGTCAAGACACCTAATTGCCTGCATTTAGAATGGCCAGTAAACAAGATACAGACGCATATGGGCATGAAGCTAAGCAGAAGTATTTAAAAATGACCATTACAGGCAAACTTAGTAATTTATTTACTTTTATATTGGAATCTATTTGGAATGGTGGTCAGAATGACAGAGGTATCCAGATACAACAAGTAAGATCTTTTCCATGATGGCTTAACTGGGGATTAATTGTTGATGTTATTTGGTTCTGAAGTCAAACATCCCCTGAGGGCAGTGCGAAATGTTAATAATTACAAGTAATAAAAACATTCCAATTGCAGTAGAAATAAACTCTGTAGTAAAGTTAAATTATAACAGCAGATTTGATATGTGCTGGCATACGTTTTTAAATGGTAAGATAACTTTGGCAGTATATATTACAGGACATAGTAGTGCCTTTGTTCTTGACGTAAAACCTTGTACTTCGTAAATGATAGCTTTATAAGAGAAGGCATAAAACAAGACTAGGCAGGCCTGGTAGTGCTGGACCATAGTATTTGTGCCACACATCTGATGTGCAGGGTGGCCATTTAACATTTTAATCCACCTGCTTGTGGCGTCTCATGGATGTCCACTTGGATATTTTTTTTTTTAATATTTTTTGTGAATTAAAAAATTCACATGCTAAAATTCTAATTACTATCTCAGAAATTCAAATTAACCGTGAAAAATTTCAGCTAGCAAATATTTAATTTGATTTGCACATGAAAATAAAATATTAAATATTGACCAGTAAAAAATTGCTTTTGCTTGTAAAAGTCATTTCTATGTCTACATTGTAATTTCCTTTGTAAAATCTATTGTAAACAAACTATTTGCAGTAAAATCAATTCAACTTTAATTAGAAGTGAGTTCAGGTGTTTTGCAGGACTGTTCTGTTATGCATCAACACCACCATATTTAAATGAGACAACAGTGTGGCCATACCTCACATCACATAAGTGGTTAAACACCAGTAATCCTTATTTATGAATGAGCAAATGTGTTACCGCATCACTTTTTGCTCCTACAATCATGTTAAATGTTCAGTGTCTTATGAATCTGGCCTGATGTGATTCCATTTTTCAGTAGTGCAAAGGCTAATATCACAGCAACAAAATCAACCACCAGTATTTTATACATCCTTATATCATACAGAAAAATACATCATAGCAGGATTCTAGGTCAAGTAACCATGACTGTGTTTATAAGACAGGCTTAAATAAAACCTCCTAACATACAGCACAGTCATAGCAAATATATTTGCCTTACATTGAGCAAGTGAATATATTCCATCAGCACACAAAAGAGACACTCTCATAAATTGAATGCTTTTCTCCTGTCATCGTAAACTGCAGGCATGCAATATCAATGCATTTAGCTCAAAGGAAATAGAGTTTTAATTTATGGTTTAATTACAGCTGCCATGCATGCCTGTCACGTTATGATGAATAGCACAGATCAGGTTTGCTACATAAAGCTCATTAAAGAGTGTGTGGCATTAGAACAATATAGCCAACGTTCTGAATAGAAAACGCTGTAATAGAGATAACAAGGTCTTCCAAAGAAGGACTGGAAGCCGCTCTCTGAAAGTGATGGATAATTGTGTTTGAGCGGTTCCATGTAGTGCAGTTGATCAGTGTCGTTTTGAAATGCCCTGGTGGTGTAATTATGTAATGAGTGATTGCTAGCATGGGAATAAAAAAGGAATTCAGTGTTTGTTTTGTTGACTTTGAGCAGCCACTGACACACAGTATGAAAAAGAGAGCACGAGAGCGAGCGAGGTAACATGAAGGAGAGAGAATTTTTGTTGCCAAGAAGATCAAATGACAATTCAGGGACACACAACTGTTAGAAAGAACATACAATGTTAGTGTTTTTCTAGACTTCAGACATATAGATGTCCTACTAAGCAGAACAAAAAGTCAATTTATTTATTAGAAAAGATCCAGTAAAGGGTATATTGCTTTCAGTTGCTATCATATCAAAACTTTGACTAAACCCCCTATTTATACTTTCTTTTTTCCCCCATTGTTATTTATTTTTTTACACTTTTATTTTTACATTATTTGGAAGACCAAATTTGGATGACCATACTCATTTGACAATACCCACTTTGATGAATAAGGGCCAAAGGACTAGATTCATAAAACTCGGCAGTAGCAGTGCACCATCATGCAAAATCTGTATCACGATAAATGAGAGCTATTCATTAAGTCACCGTGGCAGGGTGACTTAATTCTCTGAAGCAATGCTACAAATTAAGGGAAAAAGGTGCTGACATAATAGAAATTATTTGTTTTTAACTATAGAAAAGACATGCATAAAAACCAAATTTTAATGTCTTAAAATTCAACTTTTAGCTAAAAGAACGTACAATGTTAGTGTCTTTCTAGCCTTCAGACATATAGATGTCCTACGAAGCAGAACAAATTTAGAAATAAGTCCACTTATTTATTAGAAAAGATCCAGTAAAGAGTATATTGCTTTCAGTTGCTATCATATCAAAACTTTGACCAAACCCCCTATTTATACCTTCTTTTTTTTACATTGTTATTTATTTTTTACACTTTTATTTTTACATTATTTGGAAGTGCGAGCTGCCTTTTCCATTTTAAAACTTCAGGGTCAATGAACCAATAGAATCTAAAATTGCTATGAAAAGAGATTTTTTTACACTGACATCAAGTTAATTTTTAAAATGATTCTCATTTTTGTAATGTTAATATTTTGGAAACAACATTTTTGTCATGTTGCTTTTGAACCTCTTTTGATAGTAGTCATACAACACAGTCTCCACACTGTTAGAAATAAAGATACAATATGAAAGTACCTTAAAAAAGGTACAAGAGTGGTTTTAAGGTCCAATTGTGTACCTTAAATAAGTTTTGTCCCACTGGAAAAATACATATTTATACTTTTTCATAACAATGTTTCAAAACAGAACAATAAAATAAAAAGGCTGGAGAGGAGACACGTTGTGTGGAGCCAATACAACTTAGAAAATATAATTTCTAAAATGGATTATGGTACAATAAAAGGTACTGAGATGTACCCTTGGGTACCACCCCAGTGACAAGAGGCGTCCTGCCCCAGTGACAGTTTTGTACCTTTTTTTCCTGAGAGTGCACTTTTGTAATGTCTGTGATTCACAAAACTAAAACAGTCATGTCCCTGTCTCTGCCTCCACCTGTTCTACAGCACTCAGCACCGCTGGCCTATTGACAACCAGCTCTGCTCCCAGCCCCACACCGGTCAGTAATTTCAGTCAGTCATTCTTTATCAGTCTCCCCACACTTTGTCTCATGTTATTAACTCAAGTTCTAAGTATTTTTTTTGATTGTTCCTCTGGAATTTTGACTCCTGTCTTTATACCTCAAACCTGAGCCTGCTTTACCTGTATTTGCATGTCTGCTGCTGTTTAGTTTGGACTGTTTGACTCATTTTGTGCACAGATTTATTAGTCTGCCTGCGATTGCATCTAGTCTCTTCTCATTTATGACAAACAAACTTGATTTTCATCTTCATAGGTGAGCAATCCGCACAGGCAGGTTTGGAGAACAAAAGGCGCAGCATTTGATGAAAAGAACACCGTGCCAACTATGGATCATGGGGTGGATCAATCGTGTTTTTGGGTTGTGTGGCAGCCAGTGACACAGAAAATAAAGCATGACGAGACGGAGAAATGGATTCCTCTAAATAGCAAATTCTGATAGCAAATGTGAAAGTCAAGAAACTGAAGCTGAAAAAAGGCTGGCTTCTACAACCGGACAATGATCCATACATCGAAATCTACCATGAACTAACATAAGATGAACAATTGCAAAAGCTTCGAGTTCTTAGACTGGGACATAACTGAAAATTTGTGGGTAGGTTTTAATCATGCTGTGCATGCAAGAACTTTTTTTTTCTGTCATCCTAAAGATAACTGCACAGTCACTCTGAAGTACTGTTAGAAATAAAGGTACTGTGCAGGTACAAGGTACAAACAATGTAAATGTACCCTCAAAAAGTTTTAAGGTCCAATTGTGTACCTTAAATAAGTTTTTCCCCAGGTGAAAAGTACGTATTTGTATCTTTTCATAAACTAAAGTTTTAAAACAGAACAAGAAAATAATAAGCCTGGAGACGAGACGGGGTGTGTGGAGTCAATACAACTTAGAAAATACAATTTCAATGGATTATGGTACAATTATGTTCCCTGACTAAAGGTACTGAGATGTACCCTTGAGGGTACCACCCCAGTGACAAGAGGGTCACTGCCCCAGTGACAGTTCTGAACATTTTTTTTTTGAGAGTACATTTGATTTTACTTATGACAAAATGACAAAAAAAAATCCTGAATTACTTTTTTTGTAATGTACAAATGTCCAGATTACTGGGTGTTAAAATTTACCTCAGAAATTTGTATGTATATAAAAATAAATAGCTACTATTTCCTTTTTTTACCTTTCACAAGAGAAACCTTCTAGAATGACATACATACAAAAACATATCTGAAATAAATACAGGATATGCAATATTTCCTTTGGCCTTGGAGGAAATGTGTCTTACGAGCTGCCGTATTTATTTTAGTTTACAACAAGGTAAAGAGAACACAGTGAATCATCAGCCAAAAGAAAGACCAAGTTGTATAGAAACACACAAAAGTGAATGTGATGGAATACCTGCTTCTATAGAGCTACAATACCTGGGGGGAAAAAAATGTTGAGTATACTAGACGTTTGGAATGAAGGGGATAAATTCCTGCCACAAACCTCTTACGCCAAACTGTAGCTTAGATTGTCAGCTTCACAAGGCAGTTTTCAGATTGAAAATCAGTGATTGGACGTCCGATGTAATGATTCAAGCCATTTCTTTCTTTATTTGAAATTCAGTTCATGTGTGGTCAGATATCCAATTAGACTTTAGAACCCAAACCATCCTTTTTACAGTTTTACTCCAGTTTATTTTACAAATCGTTGCTGTCCAAAGAACATTCATCTCCACTTTTTTTCTGTTTTTATGTTCCTGCATCATTTGCACATGGCAGCTGTCCTTTACATTCTGTGAAAATTTCAAGCCAAATAGATGAACAGGCAAGCTCCAAAAATGCTTGAAATAATCTCTCTTTACATTAACTTGCATTGAAAGTGAAGAATGTTTTGCCCTCCTATAATATTCCCATTTTGGACATACCTGTTTTTCTTTGCACAGCGACAAAATAATAATGGGTAATATTTATGCTATGTCTTTTTTCCCCTCTACAGTGTAAAACAATAAACTTACAACCCATTCTGTCCAAAGCACAGAGTGGGTCTTCCCCAGAGATCTTCACACTATTAATAGTGTCATTGTTTGTGCAGTGCAGATTAGAGCCCTTATCAAGGCCATCATGTCTGTCAGCCTGGTCTGAGTCTGCCAGTTGCCAGAGCAGAAATTTGCTGGAGCACGGCACAATCCAAAGGGCAAGCAGTCACGCTGCGATAACCTATGTTCCTCCATTCCCTCTCTCGTACACCCAACCCCCCCCCACACACTTTTTTTTCCTTGCTCCTGACAAGCATTGAAGCTCGTGGAAGACTATAAGCCTCCCAGGTGGGCTTCCATCAAGTCAGATGGACCATGCTACACCAGCAGCTCAAGGCCCCTGTGTGTCCACAGTGTGTTCTACATAAAGCACTGTCAAGCTTCTCTGAGTCACAGAAAATCATGTATTTCACATTTATCCTACAAGTTTGCTATAGTGTAGTGTTTTTCCTGAGGTCTGCTAAGGATATTTGTCTGGTTTTATACACCAAAACAGTCAAAAGTAATTTTTCAACCATTTCTTCAACCAATATTTACACCTTTGAATTAAACAGGCTGGTTTTGTTATTAGACTGATACAAGTACAGTACTGTGTAAAAGTCCACACTGATTTCAATTCAAAATAGCAATAAATACAAGTTATTTTTTTTTCCAGCTTTTATATATTGAGAGACTTGCTATTAGTTTTTTTTTTTTTAAATAAATCTGCAGGGATGTTTTTTCGCTCCTCCAAAGTTCAGTCTTAGAAGTTGGTTACATTGTCTCCTTATCTCAGAAGTAATTCCAAACATATTCAGTGGTGTTGAGGTCTGGACTCTGTGGTGGTCAGTCCATTGTTCTGAGAACATCAGACTCTGCTTTAAATTTTCTTTATTCAGTAATTGCCTCTTAATGATATGGGTCTAAAAGGATGTATAGCTGTTAAGTTATATTCTATTGTACACAGTGGAAGAATGGACAAAAACACAGATGGATTGTTTCAGATCTGAAGCAAGAGTGAAGCTAGATTTTCAAAAATGAAAGCTTAAGTACTGTTTATCTCAAGTGGACAGTTTTGGTGGTCTACCAGGTCTTGCACAGTTGGTAGAAAATTTCTCTGTTATAATTATTCTTTGAACTCCAGTTTTTTCCTTTGATGTTCCTTATGACTTCAGTTAAAATGGGTGGGCTAAACTGCTGAACAGGGGATAGCATTGGTAATGGGACATCACAAAAATAAATTTAAATGGGCTTTTTTCCAGCTGTGTTTTTGCAACTCAAAACAAACTATAAAACATATTTTGTCAAACTTTTTTAAATACGAAGAAACTCCAGTTACGCGCTACAGAAAACTTTATCTTTAAACATGAATGCAGAAGTAGCAGCAAATAAAAGCTTTTTTGTAAACACACTGTGCCAATCTCAGTGTTTTTGCCTTTGTTACTCTGGGACTGAAGAAAAGGTCAGGCCTTTCATAATATTCAAAAAGTAGCCCCAAACTGTTCAAAGACCTGTGCAATTTTGTGCTTTTTTCGACTTTACATACGACATCAGAGTCTTTTCAGTGCTATAAAATATATGTCTGATAGACAGTTCTAGTTTAGATAAAGTTTTAAATTACTAAACGGATATTAACCCTCACAAGTCACAGGGAACCAAATATTTTTTATAGCATTGTTGCAAAATCATTTTTGGCACCTTTGTTTAAGAATGTAAATGCAAAGCTCTAACATATCTAATGATAATACATAACCAGATGCAACAGCAATGACAACACCTTAGCTACCATCCGGGACACCATAGCAATGGGCTAACAATACCTAAGCAGTCACTGTGGATACAATAGCAACTGTGTAGGAACACCTTAACATCCAAACTGGGATACCATAGCAATGGCCCAGCAACACCTGAGCAACCAAGCTAACCCAGCAACGCCCTAGCAGCACTCTAGCAACCACTTTGGATACCATAGCAATGGCCAAGTAAAACTTAAGCAAAGATCTGGGAAAAGACTAACAGTTGAGCACCTTGGCAACCACCTGGGATACGATACCAACACCTTAGCAACCACACCTCAGTCTAGTCTTAAAAGTTGGTGGCATTTTCTTCTTATCATAATGATACAAGTAATCCCAAACATATTCAATGATGTTGATGTCTGGACTCTGTGGTGGTCAGTCCATTATTCTGAGAACACCAGCGAATTAGCAATACATTAGCAGCCACCTGTGATAGCAAAGCATTGGCACTGTCAAGCCAGCTTTCGTTCACAAGTATTCCCTTTCTAGTTAATAATGCAATTCCTTAATTACATTTAACCCCTAAGGTTGATGCAAAAATTGTCATTTTTTCTATTGTTTTCCATTAACAGGTAATTTCTGAAAGCTGTTGCTTCATATATACAGAACATAATGTAAGAAAGCCAAAAATTCAGAGATTTCTATTCAGTTTGTCGCACAAACTACATGCAGTCACATACAAGTTGCACTTTATCATCACTGATTAAAAAAGTAAACAATGATCCCTTAATAACCCAAATTCTGTGCTGATTGAACTCATACACTCAGAAAAACAGTGTATCCAACAATAAAGGAAGCCTTGTGCATCTTTTATACAGTGATAGAAAACACGGCACAACCCGGAAGCTCTGCATGCTGTGCAAGTATAAATGCAGTTGTATAAATGTGACACTAATAATAACCAATAGATTTTCTCATGTTCTATGAGCTTACAGTAGTTTCTATAGCATGCTAATGTGCAGTCATTGAATCAACTGACTTTATAACTACTGTGTGAGCGGATGTGTGTGGGAGAGTGAGAGAGAGCGCGAGAGACATGCACAAAAGAAAAAGCACAATAAGTTAAATACGGAGATGACAGTAAGAACATCTTGACTTTAGCACAACATCCTAACATTACTAGCTTTGCTCACAACACTTTTGTTGAGACACTATATAAATAATCATACATTTTAATTCTTAATGCCATACACAAAAAGAAGGTCCCGCTCGATGTTCAAGATTGTAATGCAAACTCAATATTATACTGATGAAGATATGATGGCACTAGTAGTTCTTTCACTTACATCCTTTGAAGACACGTCCTTCACCAAGTTTGACAGAGTTCTCTTTTGATACTCTTTCAACACGCTGGTAATCATCAGAGATAAACAGACATCATTCTGTCACTGTTATGTAAAGTCTACAGAAGAACAAAACTGCACAGGTCTTTGACCACTTCAAGGCTGTTTTTTGAGTTTTATGAAAGGCCTGACCTCTCCTTCATTCCCAGAGTAACAAAGGCAAAAATGGATGAGATTGGTGAGAACATGAGGGTGTTTACAAAAAAGCTTTTATTCTTTACCATTTCTGCATTTATATATGAAAAAAGAAAGTTTTGTATATGGCACAACTAGAGGATCTTCGTTTTCAAAAAATGTTGGTGGAATGTGTTTATAATACTGAGGTGCAAAAACAGATGAAAAAACTACCCATTTAAAAGGTAGTGTTTTTGTGATGTAGCAAAAACAATGCATTTCTGGTCCTAATGGTAACACCCTGTTCAGCAGTTTAGCCCACCCATTCAGGTTTAAGTTACAAGGAAAATGAATCAAAAGAAAAACATTCAAAAATTCAAAAAAGATACATAGAAAATGAGACTAACAATGGTGACCAAAATTATCCTACTCAGATAAACATTATTTGGAGTTTTAATCTTTCAAGAGTTCCACTCATCCACACGTGAGGGTCTGAAGCACAAACAATATTGCAAAATGTCTTTCCATACATTGCGTACAATTACACATTTCCACCAGAGAGGTCTCCAAATCCCCAAATCTTACATATTGCAGCTTTAAAGCATCAGAGTTAACGTTATTATCAGTCTATCAAGTCAAAAAGAATAAATAGTTTTTCTAAGTCTAAAAGGATTTAGTATTACAAGAAACATACACAAATAAATTAAAGCTGTTATACCTAAAATAAAATATTAAATAAAATAGTATGGTTTGAAACTTTAACAAATGTTTTCTGCATCAAACTGTTACTTCAAAAAAGCAAGGAAAATTTGGTTTTCCATCATCTAGGCCTTACAAAGGGTTAATATTAAATTACACCAGGTTTTGTATCCTGACATTTCTGTTAACTGCAATGTCTAAGGAATAAACTCAAATACCATGAAGCCACACCCATAAGACTAGATGTCTCAACATGAACTCAACTGAGCTAATTCAGAGGCAGAGGCTGTATCAGGACTGAAATTGGTACAGAACCTATAAAAGGCATAGTGACATAATGAAGAGGATTTAAGAGGGTGCACAGTAAGAGCTGAGGGAGAAAGGCTGTTATATCGGCTCGGCTCCGCCAGTCTGAGGAGAGGTACAATACAAGTTGGAGGACATTCGAAAATTCACATTAAGCTTTCTCAAAGGCCTTTCAATCTCTCTGTCTACTATGAAATGAACCAAGAATACTTCTATTTGTAGTGGCTCAGAGGAACATCTAAAGACTCCAGATACATGCCAAGGTTTCATCACAAACCTACAGCTTCATTAGTGCTCTGCATGGAGCTCGTCCTTGACTGACCTAAGACGAACCTCGCTACTTAAGTCTTAAGTCTCGCTTAACACTGAAGCTGTAACAGGGCATTTAGGTTTATTTTCTGTATGCCATATACAGCCTCTTTATTAATTTGTTGTATTTTCTCTCGTATATAGATTAGAGCTGTCAAGACTACAGTTAAACTAGGATTTCTTCAATTAAAACTTTAAGACTTTAACCGTGGCACTGTCATAGGATGCCACCTCTGCCACAAGTCAATTTGTGAAATTTGTCCTGCTAGATCTGCCCCTGTCAACTGTAAGTGCTATTACTGTGAAATGGAAGCACCTAGGAGCAACAACAGCTTAGCCATGAAGCGATAGACCAAACATATTCAAAGACATGGGCCAGTGAGTGCTGAAGCACACAGACCCTATCCTCTGTTGCATCACTCACTAACGAGTTCCAAATTGCCTCTGGAAGCAATATCAGCAAAAGAATTGTGCGTTAGGAGGTTCACGAAATGGGTTTCCATGGCCAAGCAGCTACACACACACACCTAAGATCAAAATGCACAATGCCAAACGAGGGGTGGGTGGGGAGTGGTGGACGCTGGAGCACTAGAAATGCATTCCGTGGAGTGACTAATCACGCTTGTCTATCTGGCAGTCTGATGGAAGAGACTGTGTTTGGCAAATGCCAGAAGAACGTTACCTGCCTGACTGCATTGTGCCAACTGTATAGTTTGGAGGAGGGATTATGCTATGGGGTTGTTTTTCAGGAATTGGCCTAGAACCCTTAGTTCCAGTGAGGGGAAATCTTAATGCTTCAGCAAACCAAGACATTTTGGACAATTCTTTGCATCTAACTTTGTGGGAACAGTTTGTGGAAGACCCTTTTCTGTTCCAGCATGACTGTACCCCAGTGCACAAATCAAGGTCCATAAAGGCATGGCTTGGTGAGTTTGGTGTGGATGAACTTGACTGGCCCACACAGAGCCCTGACCTCAACCCCATCGAACACCTTTGGGATGAGCTAGAACAGAGATTGCGAGCCAGGACCTCTCATCCAACATCACTGTCTGACCTCACAAATGCTCTTCCAGATGAATGAGCCAAAATTTCCATAGACATACTCCAAAATCTTGAAGAAAGCTTCCCAGAAGAGTGGAAGATGTTATAGCTGCAAAGGGGGGGACCAACTCCACATGAATGCCTACGGATTTAGAGTGGGATTTCATGAAAGCTCCTGTAGGTGTAATGTGTAGGTGTCCCAGTGCTTTTGTCCATATAGTGTCTTTCTAAGACATAAGGTAATTCATTTGCATAAGGAAGTGCAAAGTCAAAGTAAAATACGTTAATAGTTAAAAGTAGTATGTATAAAAAATGGTCTAAGTGTCAGTTCCATTGTCAAGATTCTGAGAAGCAAAAATACAACCAACGTCTAAGACTAGTGTGTCCATGCTAGTGTCCAAGTTCAAACACAAATATATGTAGCTTTTGAGGCTTCTGTGTAACTGAAATTAACTGAAACAGAGAGTCAGTGTGTGTGTGTATTATATATATATATACACATACATACATACATACACACACACACACACACACACACACACACACACACACACATATATATATATATATAAAATATAACATATAAAATGCACACCCAGAGGAGGATAGCTTCAATTTTTGAGCCATAATATCTGTTTCCTCTTAATGCTCTTAGGGAGGTTTTGCTGCCACTGCCACCCTTAGCTTGCTCATTAGGGGTCTGGACCTGGATTTCTGTAGAGCTCCTTTGGGACAGTATCTGCTGTAAAAAGAACTATAGAAATAAAATTCAGCTGTCCTGACATTGAAGCCACTGCTACCACAAAAAGAAATCCCTTCCCAGGTGCTTCTATTCATGTGATTTATGAATCACATCAGGTGAAATGTTAAAGTAGGCCCTGAAATATGGAATGCATACAGGTGCAGTTGGCTAGACAAGTCTGGTGTAACTTTAGGGATGCTTAAAGAGGTGCCCATACTTAGAATAGGCAGTGGAAACTGCAGAGCTTTAAAGTATGGCTGTAGTCAAGATAGCCTGTATATACAGTATTCATTTGTCGTGCATCCTTTTTACTACACAACACTGGAGTATGCTCCAACAACTCTGTAGTCTTTGTTAATCAGATTCAACATTTACAGAGGTTTTTAATCACAGTTTGTCTATTTTACCTGAAATAGACATATCTGTGCCTGACTGCTGGTTGAAGACTAACACAGTGGTATCCACTAGTGGTTTCAGCAGAAATGTACGAAAAGTGCTGCATGTTATGAAACCTGGGGGTGATGTTTTACTTGTGAGCCAACTTGGAATATGGTCTTGGATCAAATATAAGTGGATGTGTGCTGAAACTCATCATTATGGAAACAGCCCAGCAAAAAGTGAGTAGACAGCATGTGTGTGTCTGACTGCACCCTGTCTCTTCTACCTACACTCAGGGTTGTTGGACTAACAAACATGAAAATATGTTGGCATTAAATAAATGTCTTGCTTTTAAGTAACTAGTTTAGATAAAATATACAAAAAATTATGAAAGTACATTTCAGTGAATGAAAGCTGTTTATATTAATGCAAAGATAATACCACAAAAATCAGGGTTTCTGTACATGCTTCCCTACTTTTGTGATAATACAGCACAGAAATGCAGTTCAAACATTTTCTGAATCTGTAAAGTTGCCCTTCTCATTCCATCTTATTACAAAACTGTACATGACTCACATCTGGAGTTATGATGTTATTAAGAGGGATTGAGATACACGTCATCTGCCTCTGACAGTGCTGCAACTGGTGGATTTGTGTGTTTGTCTACATTTTGGGTGAAACTGACCAACGGACACTCAGACCACCACTAAGGCCTTACCCATCACATCGGAAACCCCCATTCTTCAATTAGTAGACATCATAGACAACGTGAAATGGGGTGCTAAGAATTTACAGCCCCTGAAGTTGCTGCAGTGGTTTTGGAAAGCAGTGAACTTTAGAATGTGGACCAATGCTGTTAGTCCGTTCATTATGAAATTTTAACACAATGCAAAAGCTTTGAGCTTTCAAATTGTGCAAAAAAAAATGAAAAGTGACAAAGTTGGAGATCAACAACATGTGACTTTCCAACCACATCTTATACAAATTTTGGAAATGAGCATAAAAAACAATGAAAAACCTAGAAATTTAAAACATCTGTATATCCCAAATAAAGTTTTTATGCTTTGACAATTTGAAAAAAAAAAACTGGATTATTGCCAAGAGTAATTTTACAACCCCATTTCCAAAAAAGTTGGGACGCTGTGCAGAATGTAAATAAAAATAGAATGCAATGATAGGCAAATCATGTAAACCATATTTTTAAAGGAAAATACTACCAAGACAACATATTGAAAGTTGAAACTGAGAAATTTTACTGTTTTTTGAAAAATATATGCTCATTGAGTTTGATGCCAACAACACCTTCCAAAAAAGTTGGGACAGGAGCACTGTGTTTCATCACCTCTTCTTTTATCAACACTAAGCATTTGAGAACTGAGGAGACAGACCGCTGTAGTTTTGAAAGTGAAATGTTTTCCTGTTCTTGTTTGATATAGAATTTCAGCTGCTCACCTGTTCGGGTTCATGTGTCATATTTTTCATTTCATAATGCACCAAATGATTTCAGTGGTGACAGGTCTGGACTACAGACAGGCCAGTTTAGCACCAGCACTCTTAATACGGAGCCATGCTGTTGTAATACGTGTAGCATGTGGTTTGACATTGTCTTGCAGAAATAAGCAAGGCCTTCCCTGAAAAAGATGTCATCTGGATGGCAGCATATGTTGCCAAAACATGTATATATCGTTCAGCATTAATGGTGCCTTCACAGATGTGCACGTCACCTATGCCAAGCACACTAATGACACCCTATACCATCATGAATAATGACTTTTGAACTGTGCGCTCATAACAAGCTTAGTGGTCTGTAGCCCGGAAGACAGTGTCCATGATTTCCAAAAAGAATTTCAAATGTTGATTTGTCAGACCACATGGCACTTTTCCACTTCCCCTCAGTCCATTTTAAATGAGCTCAGGCCCAGAGAAGGTGGCAGCGTTTCTGTTTATATCTCTTTATATACGGTTTCTTCTTTGTATTTCAGAAGTTTAAGTTGCATTTGTGAATGCAGCAACAAACTGTTTTCACAGACAGTGGTTTTCAGAAGTTTTCCTGAGCCCATGCAGTGATTTCCACTACAGAATCATGTCTGTTTTTAACACAGTGCCGCCTGAGGGCCCAAAGATCATGGCCAGCAAATACTGTTTTTTTCCAGATTCTCCGAATCTCTTAAATGTTATTATGTACCGTAGATGATGAGAATCAAAAGTTCTTTGCTATTTTATGTTGAGAAACGTTATTTTTTGAATTGTTGCACTATTTGCTCATGCAGGGATGCTTTTTTATACCCATTCATGTTAATGATCTGTTGCCAATCTTTTGCATTACACAACTTTACCAGCCTTTTGTTGCCCCTCTCCCAACCTTTTTGGAACATGTTGTTGGCATCAAATTCAAAACAGGCAAATATTTTTGTACTACTTTCAATTAAATATAAGGTTTAAATGATTTGCACATCATTGCATTTTGTTTTAATTTACATTTTGCACAGCGTCCCAATGTTTTTGGAAATGGGGTTATATAAAAAATTGTAATTAAACACTTTTCGAATGAGTGTTGATATAACACAAAGAGTCATATGTTTGGGACTACATGCTCTCAGAACTGGTTGCATTTACAGGCATTCGGTGGGTGAAAGTGAAGTGGGACAGGGACTTCAGCCCTCATTAATTGGGCCACTGCCGGCTCCACTCAGTGTTTCTGAACTGTTAGAGCTACAGCCACGTACAGCTGACAGAGGGCTGTCAAAACTGCTCTATCGAGAGCCAACAAAAGGTTCAGATCCTTCCATGCATGTTGAATGGGACTCATCTCATGCTATACATTGCAGGCATGTCACATCTTCACAAAAGAGGAGTTGATAGAAAACGCTGTATAATTTCCCTCTTTATTTAAAATTTGAGAAACATTTAAAGTAGAAACCCTGCTAATGGTAGTAAACTGTCTAAAATTAAACTATTTCCCAGTGAGTTTCTCTGTTTTAGTCACCTTTATCAGTAGGCCATGAAAAATTCAAAACAATTTGTGACATCCATTAACTCTTACAAACCTAAGGTAATTTAGCTGTTTTTACTTTTTGGTCAATTACAAAGTATTTACATGAGACACACATGACAGTTGTTGTTTTCAGGAAAATAAGCTACTCCTATCATTGTTGGATACATAAAATGCTATCAGAATTTTGATCTTATATACTGGATATACTTATACTTAAAATTTGTCAGATACTAGAAATTGTAAGTTTAGAGTATCTGTGAGATGTGATACAGCAATTTTAATAATGGTTAAAATGATGTGCCATGTTTTTTTTTCATTGATTATCTGTCCTCTTTGATCTATGCCGAGTGTTCCAATTTTGATAGTCAGCAAGGCAGGTCTTGAAATATTTTGTTCAGAGTTTTTATTATTCATATTCACAAAGTGAAATCAACTGAAATTGAAAGATAAAAGATAAAACTGAATTTTATTTAGTAAGTACACGCATTATTGTTCAGCTCCATAAAGTCATGACAGAAGTGCATCAATCAACTTTTCCACTTGAGCAAAACTTTACTTTTTATTTATTTCTTTTCCCCCCAGGAATCCATCATCATGTGAACAAACTTCCAGCAGCAAAAATCAGAAACACACTTTTATTTCTTGCAAAATGTGCAAAGATGTTGTGAAAACAGTGCTACAGCATATTTAGAGATGTTTCAATAGAACAAATGGTCTGGCAAAAACCCCAGACACAGTGTTTTATGTAGGTTTATTAATGGCATAAAGGGCTTAATTCTTATCTGTAACTCACAATAAAACATTTGGGCAGAACAGAAACACAAACATATGCACACACAAATATGTGCTAGTAACTGACAAAGGAACAACTTATAATAAAGCTGCCAAGTCAGAATCTTGCCTAAGTGAAACTATAATTGGTGCAGTAGTAATCATTTTTTCATCAGTCACACTTACTTACAAAATTGCTAACGTAAATAATCTTTTATCAACAATTTCTCAAACTATTCCAATAACAGAACTCAACTCAAGATCCCTACTATATTTATCAGGGTTTAGGTTTGTAATAAGGAGCTCCAGTGGCTTTTAGTTTCCCTTAAAGGAAAGTCTACTGACTTCCACTGATGGATTGTTGGAGTAATATTAAAAATATAATAAATTCCAGACTTTAAAGTAAAGGAAATGTAAGAACTGTCTCCATCTTGACGTTATCACTTCCTAAAAGTCATTTTGTGTAAAAGTATCCAGAAGACAGCCCTTACTGCTGAATAAAAACAAGAACAGTCTTTCCAATTTACTCAGCATGCCATTCTGACCACATCATCCAATATCTATTAAATGCCTCCAAGTTGAAGAGATCAAGATCATATGACTACAGTGTATAGCAGAGATGAGTTCCCGCATGGTAAGTTCAATACAGCTTCAGACAACATTACTTTCATTTTAGAAAAGCCTTCAGTCTGAAGGACAGGATGCAGTAAATGTAGTATTTAAAGGAAAGAGAAAAAAAGTGGTTGGCTAGCATATTTGTTATCTTAATAACAAGTTATCTAGCACATTGTCCGAACCTTAATTTATAGAAAATAATCAGTCACTAATTGGTTAAAATCGCAAATAGATATTTTCCTCAAACATACCAACCCTAGTTATGACATTCCTTTAAAACTTAATTTTAGCTGGATTAGCTATTGTGCTAGCAAGTCAGCATACATACTACACAAACTACAGAATAACCAACAGTTTCAGTTGGTTATTCTGTAGTTTGAATTCAGTTGAAATGTTTTCAATTTTTCCTTTCAATACTGCATTTTCTGCATGTAGAGCTTTAGTTTTGTCCTTCAGAATGAAAGTTTTTCTATGATAAAAGAGTCATGTTTTGAAGCTGTGTTGAACCTGACAGATTTAAAGTAGGGGTTTACTTTTGTGCAATGTAATTCCTACACCTGATAATGAGAATAGGTCTCTTCTAAAGACTCAAGACTTGACTGACACACCTCAGAGATTTAACTTGGACCTGCATAATTATAATAATATTATATTATATTATTAAAATAATAAATCATTTATTATATAGGGAAAGAAACAAAGACTATAAAAAAGTACAGGAAAATACCACATGTGCATGGGCCCCTAAAATTACCATTTCAATGTATTTATTTATTTATTTATGTTTTAGTTTAGTTTCAGAACTAACCCTTGGTTTAAAAAACTGCCACTGTTTAAATGTTAGTCAATGGAGCCAGACCAGTTAATTTGGGGTCATTTACTGTGGTCCATTCATCATGAGGCATTTTCATATTATGTCAAAAACTGAAAAACACAAGGTTTTGTTCAGATAGCAGCGATATGTAACACTGCTGTTATTTAAGCGTGGGAATACAAAAGAAAGCATGCAATCATGATCAACTACACTGTGATTCGTCCGCAGGCACTAACAGAAGGGTGCTATAGATCATCGCAGCTGTGATATTCGCAATAACACAATCTCAAGTGTTCTATTGCTTCTATACAGCAGTTCTGCAGTAAAGAATCCCTGAATGAAAATGCACTTTTATACTGGCAATTCCTTCCAGCACAAAAAGTAGTAACCTTCAGTGCTGAAGGAGAATGGATGATTCTTAAAGTTAATTAAAAGTAATAAATTATTTCATTCATAACTAATCACATATACTGCATGGCTCTCTGTGCATGTGCTATGTCCCTGTGTCTTTGGGTGACCCCGAGTTTGTTGCAGATTGCAGTGGTGTGTGCCAAGTAGGCCTCATCCAGGAGAAGCGCACATACGTAGAGAGACTTAGTTGTAACCATGTTGAATTAAAGTAATACATGAAGTGAATAAAGTTTAAAGGCCTAGGCCTGATTTGTGGCCTTGGCTGTGACTATTTTTAAAAATGCTACTTTTTGGTTTGGAAATAATGGTAGAATTCTTGATAAGAAAAAATGATGACATTAATGATGTTGTTAGTAATGATGAGTAATGATAAAAAAAAAAACAAAAAAACAAAAAAACAATGTATTGATTGGAAATAATGGTGTAAAAATCAAAAGATATAAAATATTTGGGAGGGGGAAGGAGGAGTCAGGTGATGACCCCTGCTTGCCCAAAAAACAAAAAAAAATTGTGGGTTTTTGTGGGTTGCTTAGTTGCTGTCTGGGCCAACTCAGATTAACGCTTGTTATCTTAATAAAAGAAATTGTGCCTTTTCCTGCCAGCTTGAGTTTTTAAACAAATCTGTCTACTTTTACCACCACAGCATAATGAATTAAGCCAGAAAATTGTCACAATATCAGGTTCAGCTCAGCTTTTCCAATACTTGACAGATTACCTTGAATGTCATTTTGTCACAGTCAGTCTGTGAAGCTTTTCAGAACCAGTCTTGTTTGCTGAGTTGTATTCTGTTAATTTCTGGCTAATTCCAGTTTGTTTGGTTGTTCTGCCTTCAAAGCTGCTGACTGAAAAGCTTGCCTAGAGGCAATGATGGGTTCAGAATTTGATGTATTCCTGTGGTCACAGTCTTCTTCAAAATCTGACTAAACAAGCTTCAGGCCAAATATTATCTTATTTCTGTTTTTGTGTGTACTAAAGACAAGTAGAAGTGTATTAATGAGTAGCTGCAGCTTAAAGTGAGTCTGTACTGTTACAATAAATATAATAAACAGCATTAGTAGAATGCTTTTCAGCCAATCAGACTATACTGTTATATTATTTATATTCATATATATATATATATATATATATATATATATATATATATATATTCATATATATTCATATATATATATATATATATATATATATATATATATATATATATATATATATAATTGGGTTGAGCAGACATACAATAATATGCAAAGGTTTCAGCACCCCAGTCATATTAAATGGTTTATTCACTTTATAAGGGAAAACTCAGAAAACACAAATCTGCATATTTTAATGCACAATTACTTTTTTTTCTGAATTTAGCCTTGGGGTTTAAAAAAAAATATATATATAATGTGGCCTGTGCAAAAGTTATGGCATGTTTTATATGATTTTTTGCAACACAAACCTAGCAAATAAATATAAACTCTGCACAAAATGTCATATTTCAGTATTTTCCCCTTAGTGTTCACTTATTTGCACCTAACAAATTATGTCATTTGTCTGGGGTGTTCAAACTTTTGCATACAACTGTACTTGATATGTAATAGTTGTTTGGGATTTAGAGTTTTTCCCACTGCATGAATCCTTAATAAGGCTTAAAAAAAAAACAAACACTTGAGGAGTACATCTACAACCCTGAAAGACAAGTCTAATCCTCAACACAGGGGACATCAGACTGCAGCATATGGTAATAATGAGGATTACGTGTGAGATTAGGATTGTTGTTCTAAATCTGCAGAAATCTCCAGAAAAAAGAAAATGCAAGAGGATCTTAAGCACGGAACACCTTGTAATGTAGGCTGCTCTTACTGTGGGGTGCTTTGCATACACTGTGCTATGCCTTCCTGAGTTTTTTCTTCTTCTTCAAGGTTTGAAGCTTCCAAGGTTTAAATTCAATTCTTAACACAAGATATGAACAAAAGAATCAGACACTACTTGCAAGCAATTAAAATTAGCAAGCAATTTAAAATACCCTGTTTAATAGAACCATATCATTAAGGAAGCCTAGAAATGTCATATGTTTTTATATTATGTAATCTTTAAGTTAAAAGGCATACCTGAAATGTGTTTATATAACATGTCACATTATATAAACTGTGGATGAAAACTAATTTTACTGTTATGTACAATACAATGTTTTCTTAGGTTACAGTATTTCATTGTATTTTGCTATACAGCTATTTGCTAATGTCCATGTTTTACAGTTTATAACCTGGAAATATTTATTAGCACACACTAAAGGTAAGGCAGTGGTTATACACTTAAGCAGTCTACCAAAGAGAATGCAAAAAAAAACAAAAAAAAACAAATAGCAGTGACTTCCTTATCAAATTTGATCTGTATTTAAACAAAAAAGTGCAAAGACAAGATTTAAGGTTTTATCTTAACTTCAAATTCATCTGTTGTAAATCTACACTAATTCAGAAAATAATTCCAGCAACAGTTCCAAAAAAGTTGGCACAGCAGTAATTTAAGTCTAGAAATGGTTAAACATCTTAAACAGCTGGTGCACTGATGACTGGGTATAAAAGGAGCATCAAGAAAAGGCCTAGTCCTTTATGAGCAAGGTGGGTCAAGGTTTACCACTCAGCAAAAAAATCCAACGGTTTAAGAGCAACATTCCTCAACAAGCAATTCCAATGGTTTTAGGTACTTCACCATCTACAGTGCACAAAGAAATCAAAAGATTCAGGGAATCCAGAAACATCTTTGCACATGATGAGCAAGACCGAAAAAACCACAACTGATCGCCTGTTGCCTTCGGTCCTTCAAGACAGCGCTGCTTTAAAAACCGGCATGCTTCTGTGATAGATTTCACCACATGGGCTTGGGAATACTTTAACAAACTGTTGGCAATAAACACTTTATCAGTGTCCACAAGGCACTTTAAGGCTGTACTATGCACAGTGGAAGCCATACACCAACAACGTCCAGAAACACGGCGGCCTCTTCTGGGCTTAAGCTCATCTAAAACGGACAGCACAGTAGAAACAAGTATTGTAACATGACAAGTCCAACTTTCAGGTCGTTTATGGAAATAAAGGATGTTGTGTTCTCCTGCCCAAAGGAGAAAAAGACCATCCAGACTGATACCAGCAAGGTTCAAAAGCCAGGGTCTGTCATGGTATGGTTGTGAGTAACATGCACATCTTTGAAAGCACCATTAATGCGGAGAGATATATGCACATTTTGTAGCAACACATGCTGCCAAAATCTTTTCAAGGACGTGCGCAATAGCAGCAAGCCACACTGCATGTTACAACAGCATGGCTGCATAATTAGATCTGTAATCAGACCTGTCTCACAGTACACGTGTGGTGCATTATGAAGCGCAAAATGACAGAAGCTTGGTACATTTGTCCAGACTTAACAGAAGAATGGCAAAAAAAAAGCTGCTTTCAAATGTGGATCAATTAGAATCTAAGTCCCCAAACATTTATTAAGTGTTGCCAAAAGAAAAGTTGATGTAACACAGTGGTAAACATGTTCCTGTCCCAACTTTTTTGAAATCCAGTTTGTACATTAAAATGCAGTGGAAAGCAGCTTGCACACTTGCACAGCTAATGATGAGAGCTGCAAGACTTGACTGTTTCAGCTCCAAACCAGCTTTTTATTCAGTAGCATTAGCATTTCTCTTAAATTTCAAAGTACCAAAAAGTTAAATTGGCAAAATAACAAAAAGATTACTGCATAATATATACTTCTAAGAAAATATGAACATTTCACATTTTGCCATAGCAGTGTGCTTTTATGGTACATGTACACGTTTAGCAGGGCAAACTGTAAATGTAATACAACAGCAGAGCAGCTGATCTGTAAACAGTGATTTAATCATCTATAAACCTAACTGACCCTAATTTATACCCACACAATAAATTAATGTGTGCACTCTGACAGACAGTTTAATCTTGTTGCCTCAATATTTACCTACTGTTGAATAAATCAATAAGAATACTTTGCACAGCTTGGAAGAACATATTTTTTTCAGAAATGTATCTTTGTCACATAAATAGGGATGAGAAATAAACCTTTAGGAATGCTGAGGGTATGGTACATTTGCCCAGTTTGAGACCCTGTCTCATTTCGTATGCTAATGAATTCAGGTTACACAGAGTGTGTCCCCTCCTAATAGTTAACTTCCTGCCAAGGTACTTATTATTGCCGGAGCACTCATGAACTCAGCTAAACCATATTCAGGGTGCAAAAGCTGGAAACAATGAGTTGGATAAAGCAGAAAACGGTTTTCAGAGAGGAGAACAAAAAAGTAGAACGTACTGTGTCATTAGTTGTTAGCACAAACCGAAAAGGCCAAAAAACGAATAGACTGTGCAATGATCTGCACTAAGGATGCAACCAAATGCAAAAAACATTATTCAGTATGAACAGATAATGTGTTCAAAACAGGTATGAATAGAGATGAAAATTAGTGGTGCTTATTCATTTGCTTTTTAACTGCACAAGACCACTGAAAAGCTATGATCACTAGGAAATTACTTAAGGTAAGTAAGTGAAAGTGACACTTTCTTTTGATATAAGAATCACTGCTCATGTGTCTTGTCAGCCCTATTCTCTGCTACCCCAATGTTTGACCTGTTACCATACACATTGCTTTAATTTAAAAATAAATAAATAAATAATAATAATAATAATAATAATAATAATAATAATAATAATAATAATAGTAATGACAGATAAACAAATGTGCTGCTAGCAAGACCTAAAATCAGTCTTACAAATCTCCAAAATAATCCCATAGTTCTATACCAATTGTGCTGCTAACAATGCCCAAACGCTTCTTTATTAATCTTAGAAATAAATTCAGTTCTCTATAAACTGTTCTGCTAACCACACCTAAACAAAGCCTTATTAATCCCCAAAATAATCCCATATATATGTCCCAACTGTCCTGCTAACCAGATCTGAATACAACTTTATTAATCTGCAAAATAAACCCTTTTGTACCAAATAAATTAGGGGGTCCAAGAACTGAGAGTGCTGGAATCCTCTTGGAATAGTTAGAGTTTTCCTTATTATTATTATTATTATTATTATTATTATTATTATTATTAGAGGTACATAGTGTTGGAACAAATTATACAAAGTTTGACAGTGTCTCAATTTTCTGGAAAAATCAGGACTTTGTCATTGCACATTATGGCTGCAACACATGAAATAATAGGTGCAGGTTGGCTTATTCTGAGTGAAGCAAATGTCCCTCAGTGAAGTCCTTCAGTAATTGTGACCACATTTGGAACATATGTACAGATTGATAAACTAAGAAAGCAAGCAAAAATTGTTTTGAAATAGACTCTGTAGATGCATGTGCATGTCTGAGTTTACTGCCCTGTGATTGACTGGTGACCTGCCTTTCACCCAATGAGTGCTGGGATAGGTTCCTGCACCCCCATGACCAAGGAGGATAAGCGGCTTAGATAAGTGAGTGGCCTCTGTAGACCCTTACAAAGTTCAATCTAGTGCCAATTTTCTAAAACGTGATCATTTAGTTTGAAATAAAGAAACATTAATAGTTTGAAATGACATTTTATTAGGACTCAGAACAATGTATGTTTCTAAATCACAATGTCAATCAGGCAGTTTGATTTAAACCTGTCCACCACACTAGTTTCCTATAGTATGGTACTAATTTAACTTATGACTAGAAGGACCTATAACAGGAATTACAAACTGGAAAACTTGAAAAAAACCAAAAGTCCTACTGAATTTATCTAAAGGAAAAGAATTTTGTTTCCTGCTATGCAGTGCTCTGAGACTGAATTTTCTTTTGCTTTTCTGTAATTTTACAAAGTTTGAAAAATACCATTTTCAAACTAGTCTCTCAATTTATGATGTCCCCAAATTTATCTAGAAAACAATCTGTGGACTTTTTTGCACATTATTGTTTGCAGTCCAATCAATCAATAAGTGTGGGACAGGTTATTCAGACTGAAGGGGCTATTCTATCAGGAATGGCCTAATTGTGACCAAACTTGGTGTACAAGTAGAGAATTGCATATTGAAAAAAATGTTGAATTAATCTCAACAAAAATTACCAATAACAAAATAATTGAAAGTTGGGAACTAGTAGCTAAAATGGTGCTTGGCTTCTAATTTACCCCTAACAGTGGTGCTCTGCTGCCACTGACCACTTGTGGCTCACCATGAAAACAATTATCTTCCAAAGCAAAAGCGCTGGGTTCAAACCCCATCTGAGCTGTCTTTACTAAAGGCATGCATGTCAGCATCTCTTGTCTCCTCAAATCTTTGAAAGATATCAAAACAATAATTATTAACAAATGTTGATGTTTACAAATGAGGGCCTCTTTGGCCTAATGGTGCTTGGACCCCAATGATTGACACTTACAGCTATATTTTTATTACTAATTTAATCCATAGCCCAAAGCTTACAAAACCTATAGCCTGCACAGCAGCATGTTAAAGAGCTACTTGCTAAAATATGTTGCTTCCTGAGTTGCTTCCTGAAAAAATATGCATTTATTCACAGGTTTATACAGAAATGGGAAGAGAGAGTGAGTTGCATTACATCCCTAATCCAAACAAATATAAAATAATACCAAGATATGTTTAGGGATAAGGCAGAAAATGAGGTTTAAGGCAGGGAGATCAGGCATGCATTACTGTTCAGCTTGCGGTGCAATCTTTGCAAAGCAGCCACTTGAAAGCTTCCTTATCAGATACTATCCTTTTATCATGTGACACTGCAGAAGCTGCTGATTAGGACCGGATTCACAAAGCACATAAGGTTTCAAATACGAGTTGATAATCATCCGATGGCTCTAATTACATGGATATTAAGTTTGAAAAGGTCAAATGAGCTCTTTCTTTGAGAGCCACAAAGAATTCGGAGACACTTAGGCCTACATCTTTACGAGGATCTCCGTGTAATTCGCTCTTAATTCTTCGGACCAAACGAAAAGCGAATGAATCACTGAATACAAAAAGGACCCCAGTCACTCTGCATTGCGCTGAGCGAATGAGAAGAGGCAGACAGAAAGGGATTAGACGTTCTATTACGAGTGACGAAGCAGAAGAATAGACTAGGGTAGCATTATCCCCTCCTTAGGCACTCACTGTGGAGGACAGAAAGAGAACGAGTGTGGCGACTCGGCTCTTGCATTGCCCCTGGCAACCCGTTCAGCAAGTGAGCCTGGGAGTCCGCTTGCATGCTCAATCGGATGTCTGGCGCTTTTGTACACCGCTACAGATGACCTCACACCTGACAATACAAGAGATGAGGCGTAATGAATGCCCAATTAGAATCTCATCAGCTCCAGAGTTACAAGCCTAGTCGGTCACTGATTCTAACCATGTGAAGCGCCGGGCCGGCGCTGCCCAGGTTTCCGGAGATGAAGGAATTAAATTTGGCAAATGCCCTAATGCAATTAGGTTGATTTTTAGAAGTGTGACAGGCCACCAGTAATCCTTAGCATTTAATATAAAAGTGCCCTAAGTAGTTTCAGACCTGTTGCCCCTTTAATCCAGAAACAGTTCATGCAGCTTGTATATATATATATATATATATATATATATATATATATATATATATATATATATATATATATATATATATATATATTCCAAGAATTCCATGAATTCCACATGCCATCCTTGTGGTCTTGCACCCGTGACCCTCTGACAGTTATTACTGCCATTTTTATATCGCTGCTGTCGGAACAAAACCTTCTCAAATTTTGTCATTAAGTTTTTGTTATAATTTGACAATATCTTTTGCCCTTTACATTTTGTATAAATTCATGATGAATGGACCAAAAGAAATGACCCAAAATTACTTGGAAAAAGTCTGGTTCCATTGACTTACATTAAAGCAAAGTATGCCTTTTCTTTCTCCTGTAAAAGTTACCATTTGAGATATGAGGTTTTGATCCGACATCAGCGATATTCTGTTCAAATTTAACTACATATTTAATTATATGGTGAGTTACACAAATTACACTAGCGTTCAGTTTACATTCTGTATTGACAGCTTTTAGCCTGAACGTCCAACTTTTTTCCATTCGTTTTGGTCAAGAAATGACAAAGAATGGTCATGAGTAAAAGCTTTTTTAGATTTTGCTTTCTGGAGGGCCAGAACAAACACAAAAATGACTGGTCATCAAATTCAAACAATAAAATATCACACACACAAATTTGGTATTGACTGAACATTTACAATCTTCTTACAGAATTTCTTTGCTTGTGAGAAATAATATAAAATTACACAATTATCATTATACATGATAACTAGGACTTGCAAGGGTTTGTCAGCATTTTCCTCAGGGCCTGCAAAAAAGATGTTCCTCAAGATTTCTCAAGTGCAGCCAATAAAGATGATCACTTGGAATGTTATAACCATAAATCCCTGGCAAAACAAGGACTTTTTGGGTTTTTTGACCAGTGACGGAGGTCATTGCCATTAAAGGTGCATGATCAGAATTAGCCAGAATTGGAATCATACCATTCTTGTGATTGAAAATCCACAGGCATTCGAATCTTCTAAGCCAGTCTGTGTTGTGAATTTATGATGTACATAATAAGGTAGTTAAGTACATGACTACATTTACTTATTCACAAAAAAGTTGGGACAGTATGTGAAATGCTAATAAAAACAGAAAGCAATGATTTGTAAATTCTGTTTGACCTGTATTAAACTGAAAATGGTACCAAAACAGGTGTTTTGTTTTATCCTATGAAGTGTTTTAATTTTTTAAATTTACACTCATTCTAAATGCCTGCAACATGTTCCAAAAAAGTTTACCACTGTGTTACAGACAGAAACTGATCCAATTTATTTGCATGCTTTTAATAGATGACAGTTCTGGGATGCAGGTAGGCCAGTCTGTCACATGCATCATCTGATAACACAGCCATGCTGCTTTAACACACGCAGAACGTGGCTTGTTATCATGGACATTTCACAAATGTTCCTAGTCTTAAACTGCATTGTTCATAAAATAAAACATTATATACTTTATATGGACAAAAGCACAGGGACACCTACACATTACACCTACAGGAACTTTTATGACATCCCATTCTTAATCCATATGCATTAATATGGAGTTGGTCCCCCCTTTGCAGCTATAACATCTTCCACTCTTCTGGGAAGCTTTCTACAAGATTTTGCAGTGTGTCTGTGGGAATTCTTGCCCATTCATCCGAAAGAGCATTTGTGAGGTCAGACACTGATGCTGGACGAGAAGGCCTGGCTCACAATTTCTGTTCTAGTTCATCCCAAAGGTGTTTGATGGGGTCAAGGTCAGGGCTTTGTGATGGCCAGTCAAGTTCTTCCACACCAAACTCACCCAGCCATGCCTTTATGGACCTTGCATTGTGCACTTGGGCCCAGTCATGCTGGAACAGAAAAGGGTCTTTCCCCAAACTGTTCTAACAAAGTTGGAAGCATGGAATTGTCTAAAATGTCTTGGTTTGCTGAAGAATTAAGATTTTCCTTCACTGGATCTAAAGGGGCCTAAGCCAACCCCTGAAAAACAATTTCATAGCATTATCCCTCCTCCGCCAGACTTTACAGTTGGCCCAATGCAGTCAGGAAGGTAATGTTCTCCTGGCATTTGCCAAACACAGACTCATCCATCAGACTGCCAGATAGAGAAGCATGATTCATCACTCCACAGAATACGTTCCACTGCTATAGAGTCCAGTGGCAGTGTGCTTTACACCAGAAATTTCACAAACTGACTTGTGGCAGTGGTGGCATGCTATGACAGTGCCACGTTTAAAGTCACGTTTAAAATTCTTCAGTATGACTATGTGCTTAATTTTATCCAACTGTTAGCAATGGGTGTGGCTAAAACACTTGATCTCAACAATTAATAATAATTTTGTCTATGCAGTGTATCTTTGCACTGTTTCTGTTTGGATAAAGGTCAAACTAGATTTAGAAATTACTGCCTTCTGTCTTTACATGCATTTTACCAATTGTCATATTGTATTTATTTTTCCAATTGCTATTTTGACTAATAAAAAGTTTGGAATTAGGGATGACACTTAACCACAGTGATAACTATCCCAAAGAAAAACTATGCATTCATGTGTTCTTTGCTGTTCTACACCGCATGCTCAGTCAAAAACTGAACCCTGCAAGGAAGGTGCTAGGACTCATGACACATACTCGTAGATAAAAACCGTGTTAGTGAGGCATGTTTTCTGTATGCTTCTCTAAATGCTTTGCTGGATTGGCCAATTCGCTTGGTATAAAACGTCATAATCGGTCCCTAACTACATATTTTTTTCAGAGTAAAGGAGATACAAAGAAAGGAAAGGCTTGTATGTTCAGTATTGGCTAAAAGTCATAGACAACCCTTTATTTAAGTCAAAATGGCCATTAAGTAGATGTTACTCATTTTTCAGAATGAAGAAAAACCCAGAAAACATATCGAAAAGAAAATTAAATATTGTTGCTATATAACTTGTGTCCGTTCTTTTTGGGATACTAACTTTAATATACTATAGATACTAACACACACACACACACACACACACACACGTATACATATGTATATATAAAATGTTAGGGGTGCGGGAAAAAAAAAAATCAATTCACAAATCGATTCACACCACATTGGGAGCCACAACATTTAATGTCCAGTATGTCTCAGTATGTGTAAATTCATTATGGATCATTACAAATACTTTGCTTTAAAACTACCAAGTCCACACACAGTGAGAAAATAGAAATGATGTATAGAAAAAAAAAGATGCATCGAGATGCATCGATAATCGTTTTATAATCACATCGCAGCCCTCTGAATCTCAATCGAATCGAATCGTGAGGTTCGATACACACACACACACACACACACACGCTTTTTCTGCTCGTCATTATCCAAAGAATCTCAAACACATCCAGTGATGTTGAGTTCTGGGCTCTCATCCAATTCTGTTTGATTTGCAAAGCCTAAAGTACTGTTTATCTGATGGTGATTGGTGGTCTTCCAGGTCCTGCACCATTATTACTTTATGAATTCCAGTTTTGGAGACTCCTGTTTCTACATTTTTGTTTTTACTTTTCCTTTAGCTTTTACCATCTTAGATATGTCTAACATCCTCAAAAATATCTCCTAAAAATAACTTTTCCCAGTTTCCCAGATGCATCTTAGTGTTAAGATCATATTAACTGGCAGATAGAGAGTTCAGAGTAATTCTTCGCTGTACCATTTAAGAATCATTTTTGTGCTAAGATGCTTTTGGGAAATCCAGCCCTGAGGATTCACTCATCTTTTGTCTTTTTCAGAGACCCTAGCTATAAGTCTTTGAGATGGAACAAATCAGAGGCGCTGCTGGAATTAGACCCTTAGTAGAACTGAAAAATCAAGAGTGCCAGGCGAGGACAAACACAGACACATGTTCTCCAGTGAATTTTTCTCCTTCAACTTCGTTTCGTGCTCCGGGAAACATCTTATAGGTTTTGGCGGAATGCGGTGTAGGAACAAGTTGATGGCGAGTAGCCTGGCGCGGCAGGCCGTCTCGGGACTTTCCCTTTTTTGTTCTCACTGAGCCTTACTACAAACTAAAATATTCCCTCACTTCCTGAGACGGCTGCACTGATTGGTTTAGGCGTTTTGATTATTTGTATGTAGCGAATCGCATGCTGAACAAGAAAAAGAATTAGCATCACGGGGAGCAAAACGATGAGACACGCTAGGTTCGATTTCAAAGAGGCATCAGACAGCCAGTGCTGATGTGCATTGTACAGCAACTTCATTATCCATTCCTCATGCCAACAACTTCAAAGTGAACTGCCAGACTGTTTGGTCTATGTAGCCTACTGCACTAGAAAAATAGTATGGCATATCAGCCAGGCAAGCTAGTGAGATCTGTACGAAGCTAATTACTGTGCTGTTATGTAAGACCATTCTCTGAGGCTCTACAACACAGGCATAGAGACAGGATTAGTTAGCATTATCAGAAGTGAAAAGTAGTAGCATTCAACCAGTTACATGTGCTTAAGTGGAATTGTGTTGCATTTGTACATCCTGAGTATTTAAATGTTAGCACTTTCACTCCTACTACAGTATATTTGTGAGGAAAATATCCTGTTTTTTACTTTTACTTGTTACATTTTAATCATTTCATGTCAAGTTAACAATGCCACTTTGGGTTTTATTTCATTTTCTTCTGTTGGTTTGGCTTCTGCTTTGCTGCTGTCAGTTTTGGGCATTAGCATTTTAATTTACGCAAGGCCAATACTACCATAGCACCATCATAATTGATCAGATTACAGAGACACCATACAAACTGAAAAAAAGAAAAATGTTACTGAAAGTCTGTTACAAGCTTTATTTGGCCATGCGTAGGGCAGAGCATGCTACAAAAACATGGGCAGAATTATTAGCTTGATGCTAACATTAAAAAGAAATCCCTATTGACAGGCTAATGTAAAATAGCATTATAATAGTGGTAGAAATGTAATAAAGAACACATGCAGGTTAATTATCTCTGAAACGTCCCAAAACAGTTTAAACATTTGCTGGATGCATTAGGCTGGAGCCTTGTCAAAAAGATCCTAAAAACATCAGCTTCTGTACTGATAGCTATTCATAGTAGTATAGGTAGTAAAAAAACGGGTAACACTTTCTATGAATGTCACCTTTGTAAGCATCTATAACATTCATAACATGTTATAATGCATTTATAAGACATTATAAACATAGCTATAAATATTTATAAAATGCATTATACATTATAGCCATGCTTTTTATGCATTATGAATTGTTAACCTAATACATTATAAGTACTGATCATAAATTATAAGAGCTCATAAGTCGTATTTGTCCGCTCTAAGTAAAGTGAAGTGTACTGTACTAAAGCCTCCTCCAGTGTTAAGAGTGAGGCTTCAAGTTGAAGTATTTACTGAGGAATTTACTGAAACACTAAAACATACACAGTAAAGCACATTACAGGCTTTGAATGTCAGAGTTCAAACTAGGGCTGCCATCAGTGTTTTACCCAATGTGGGAAAGTCAATGTACACCACCGTTAGCTTGGTATTTGTCTTTACTTTATGCTCTCCAGGCTGGGACTGACTGGCACTGACATTATAACATGTTATTAACACTATTTATAATGCATTATACTAACAATTCATAATGTATAATAAACATGGCTATAAAGTGTTATTCAGTGTAATTCTTTTTTATAAATATTTATAACCATGTTTATAAAGCCTTATGAATACATTATAACATGTTATAAATGTGTTTATAGATGCTTACAAAAGGTGACATTCATAGAAAGTGTTACCAAAAAACGTTACACTGCAGTGCCAGTCTAAATTTTTTGAAAATCCATTTTTGAATTCCCTTTTAAGAACTTTTTGCTGGGTCAGAGGTTTCCTACCACCAGGCTGTGAAAAGATACCATGATAAGCACACTATCAGGATTATTTACATACTTAATATTATAATAGTATGTTTCATATAGGGTTTCACTTTTGCCATCAAAGTGTCTAAATGTTCATAAACTAAGTGTAATTAGAAATAAATCTGCCTACATCACTGCTCTGGAGGGCCTCATCCAGATTTATGTGTGGGTTGCTATTGGCTGCTTTTTGTTGGTGCTGCAACGGAAGAATTTTTTATTTTTTTTTAATCACAAAAGAATAGTTTAAAAAAAAAAAATAATAAAATCACCTCTGGAGAGATGGCTGATTCCCCAAATTCAGTGGGAAGATGCCAGTGCAGCGCAGCATTCACCAGTCCTGCACTAGGGAATGAGGCTATGTAGTTGTTTAACAAAAAAAATAAAATAAAAAAATAAATCATGTGATCTCTCCCCCACCCCAACGCCTCCACTCCCAAATGGACTGGTCAAAAATATTGTGTGCTGCAGTACCGTTTTATTTTTTTTTTTTTACTTTTACTTCTACTTTTATTTCACTGAAGGAACAGTTCTCTTGACCACAGGTTTAGGCTACTCTACCAACCTCAAGGTAATTTATACACTGGTCTAGGGTCAGCCATTAGCTTCTGTGTAATAGGGTGGCCATTACAGAGCTGACCACAATCTTAAAAGGTTGTTGTTCGGGAAGACGAACAGAAAAGAAATTGTCTGATTAAATAGTACATGCACTTTGAATTGAACACCTGTCACTATGTTGTGCCAACTTGGAAGATTTGTTTTGTCCATAGATGTATGTACACATTATTATTTAGTATTTTTCTGTATATGGAATTCAAAACTAGAAAGAAAAGCATAATTGTGTTTAAGAAGTGCATAAAATAAACTCGTAGGTTACAAACGCGTAAACTCATACGGCTTTACTGAAGGTTGATCTCTGACAAGTGGTAAGACTCTGGTGAGTGAGTGATTATATAATGTAGTTTAAACCCTACGACTGAGATTCAAAGCACCTGAGCAAAGGCTTTGATCTCAAGGTGGTGCGTGTTTGTTTTCATTGTCAAAAATGGTTTTATTATATGTTTTATTGTATTCTATTACTGTACTTCCTCCAGTCACATGTGTATTCAGAGTATTTTAACAATATCTTTCCAGAAACTGGAGATTTCATGAGTCATTAAATCATTTTACAAATATACTCACACTGCATGACCAACAGTGCAAAAAATCTAAGACAGGCTTCATCTCAATGGAGAAGATATTTAGATCTCTCGCAAACTGATGCTAATGTTGAATGTCACTACACTGGGAAGCAACGATGATCGAATTGGGACAATGAGACAGAAATCAATCAAAATAACATTCAAATTAAAAGGCACTTGGCTAAGAGTGCTTACAACATGATCTCTGTAGATGTTCTTTATGCAAATTAGTGTCAACTGGGAACACTCCAAATTTCACTGATTTACTGAAGGCTCCTGCTTTTGAGGATAAAATGGCAAGTGTGATTTAGTGTGAGCAGCTATTCAGAGCAGTTCAGATTAGGTGCTTGTGTGGCACCAAAGTGATTCAAAGGGGTGGTTATATTTATAAACTGTAAATATGTTGACATTAATTGCACAGTATTTAGTGTGCCCTCACTTTGCATTTATTTCTGCTTCCATTCTTTTAGAAGTCTTGCTTTCAATTTTTCAAAGAACCCTGCAGGGATATTTTTCCATACCCCTAAAGTTCAGTCATAGAAGTTGGTTGCATTTTCTGATTTTCACAATCCAAGTAATCCCAGTTACAAATTTAGACTCAATCAGTCCATAAAACGTCCAGCTTCAGGGTTCTAGTCCAAATTTTCTTTTCTTTTTTTCCTATTTCCTTTTCTCAGTAACAGCTTCTTGACAGCTACACATCCTTTCAGACTCATAGCATTAAGTTGTCTTCATAAAGTAGAAGGACAGACAGAAACAAGACTGGAGCTTGATTTTCTCTCAAAGATGAAAGCTTAAAGTGCTGTTTATCTGATGGTGACAGTTTTGGTGGTCTTGCATGGTTGTTAGGAGACCCTTTTAGATGCAATTAAAAATTATTTAGTTAAATGTTAAAGATATACTGAGAATCCACAGGCCATCAACAGTGGACCAAAACACACACAACAAACCTAAACTCAATGCAAACACATACTCCTAAGCCTAATTCTAACTATAATGGTGCTAATAAACAATTAAGCATCACCAGAAAGTCTGATCAATATTTTAACTTCTGCCTCTTTTATCCTTGTTAGACACACAAGAAAGGTATGGGTGTGGGTAGCTGCTTGTATGAATATTAGAGTCTCTTTCACATCAGTGAACAGCTTTTGATGGGTGGGTACAGCTGAGTTTTGCACAGACTCTGCAAAATTAACATCATGAAAATACGATGAGAATAGCAGCTTATTGATTTACATCCTCGGAAGACACGTCCTTTACCAAGTTTTGACAAAGTTCTGTGATACTCTTTCAATGCTCATGAAAATATTAGATTTCACCCACTTGGGGAAGGAGCAGCACTGAAAATATCCTTCCACACGTTGCATGCAATTACACATTTCCACCACAGAGGTCCAAATCCCCAAACTTTACATAGTGCAGCTTTAAATAACATACAACAGACCTTTTTAGCTAATGACTATGTATGTATGGAAGAATCAAAAAAAGAAGGTGATGCTATTGCTGGCTGAATAACAGTGGTAAATGTTGCAATCAAAAAAGTGACAGAGGTGCCAGCAAAAATTGTTATGTCTGATTTTAAGAGCTATTTTGGAAAGTAGGTGAAAATGTGCACACAGTTCATTAACAGTTTCATGACATCATGAGTCACTCACAGTGGATTACTCTATATAGGGCTCTTAATTCCTACCCTATTACATTTGGTTTTCAGTTTGTGGAAGGAAAAGAGGAAAATGGGAAGCAGAAGGAGATGAGTGTGTGAGGTGAAAAGTGCAGATCGTGAGGCTTTGAGGCTTTTATGTGCACGGGAACAGCTCTCAGAAGAATGAGTGAGACGCTCATTCTCTTTTCACACATACAAATCACTCAAACCTTCACCATCACACTTCCAAGTGAACACTCTTTCAGGGATGCTGAAGATAGACATAATACAACAGTGAGTAAGCAATGGCAACTGTTTGGCAAGTTTCACTATGATTTTTGTGACAGAGCTGCTGACAACAATGGCAAACTGTGAACAAAATCTGAAGTTGTGAATGTTCGGAGTGACGTCCTCCTTGGTGGCCTTTTTAGTACATTCATGACCAAAGACACTCTAGAACATTTAGTGTAGCACTATCAGAAATTTTGGACCATCTTGGAATATGACCACTGCTAATAGAGAGCACTGGATGAGACGAGACTACAGATAAACCCCCCAGGACATGTCATCATTTTGTAATTGACCTTTATCATCCAGATGTGTTTTAGAGAGTTGAAGATAGTTTTCCATATGAGAGAAACTAATGACATTGAGGGCATGGAAACCAACTTCTGCCAGGTGTTATCCATCTTTGTAGCAGCAGGATGTCAAATTTTTACGTAGTATCTCAAAAGAATGACCTGTTTTCTTAAAATGACTTATGTTCAAATAATGACTTCTTTTCTCAAGATGCTCATATTAAAATAATGGCTTATCCTAAAATAATTACTTACTCTCTTAAATTTGAATTACTATGCATATCAAAACTATGGGTGACACTTTAGGTGCTCCTTTTAAACGAAACATACACTCAACAGACTTTCAATAACATGTCAAACATATGAGGGTTAGGTTTAGGTTTTGGGTTGAGGTTAAGGTTAGAGTTAGAATTAGGGCCAGGATTAGGGTTAGGTTTTGGGTAAGGTGCGGTAAGGTTAGGTTTTGCATAACAGAAGTAACATTAACAATACATCTACTTTATGTGAGTAATGTATCAACAGAACATCTACAAGATATTTATTTCAATGTATTCAGATGCTTCACTACTGCTATTTCACTGATATGTTGACGTATTACTGATAATCTGTTAAGAGTTTATTAATCACTACAAAGGACCACTCCAAATAAAGTGTCACTGACCAATGTTAGAATTTTGTCAAAATCTTAGTGACTGTCAAGATGCTTAGTTGTTTTTAGAAAATAAGTCATTATTTTGAGTCAAGTCAATATTTGATTATTTATTATTATTATATGTAAGTCAATATTTTGAGAAAAATTAAGATTCTGTTGATATTTTAAGAAAAATTATTTAAAGATGTAAGATTTATTTTAATATCTTGAGAAAATAAATCAATATTTTGAAATACTAAGTGAAAATTGAGAAAACTCATTATTTCGAGATAGTAAGTCAAAATCTCTAAGCCATTATTTCGAGAAAGAAAGCCATTATTTAGAGAAACAAAAGTTGTTATTTAGAGAAAACGCAACAACTCTACCTTTGAAATCAACATTGTTAGAAACTGTCCCCAGGAGAACTTGAAATGCATTTTATGGGTAAATGTGAAAAGAGGTTGAAGATAATTTTAATTGACCACTTCACTAACATCATGCTCATCCACAAATACATTCCAGAGAATGTACAGGTAGACAGTGTTTTGTGCAAAAACCTCCATCTCCATTTTTGCATTATTTGAAAACTACAAAGTAACAAGTTACGATTTTTTCCTTCTAATGTAAAGTGACCATTTTGAAGATACAAGGTTTTATTCTGACACTGATATGTAAATCATAACAGCTTGCAGCTTGAATGCCTGTCTGCTTCATTAGACATGGAATCATTATATGTGAAAGTTAGTCAATGGACATGCTGATTATGTTTTATTATTTATGCTTTATTAATCATTTGGAATTCTCTTTTGCTCAACATTATGATGTCAGGAGCCATTTGTTCATTTGTGCATTATTTTGTTTGAGAAGGTGTGACATCACTAAAAGAGGGGGCAGAAACACACCCAAGCCCCCACACAGGCACACGCACACCATAATATGATGTTTTATGTTATGTCTTTTTGGACAAAAGATTTGGAAAAAAAAGAGGGAGACATGAGTTCATGCCTTTACATATAATATAAACCTACATGTTTTACAATACCTATCCTATATGTTTAATATTTTTTTCATTTTATTACTTAATTTGAAAATGCCAGCTGCCTTTTACACAAATACAAATTTGTGATGAATGGACCAATAAAAAAATGCTCAGAAATTAGTAAAATAAAATCATCTTATATGAACTTACACTGAAAGTTGAGAAAGTTATGTTACTGGAGATATGAGGTTTCATTGCTGTTGCCCTGACGTAGGTCAGGTGGGCTTTACTCAGCATTGCTGTGGTCTGCAGTGCTAATCTGCTGCTGCTTGTTGATCAGCTTGTGTAATTATTCTTCTTTCCATCCCCACTACTGCCTCGTTACAGAGGAGAGGGCTATTTCTGCTGGGCCAGTGCCTCCAACGCCCCCCACACACGCCCCACCTGCCAAGGTAATTGGCGAGGTAAGAGACAGGAAATTACTGACACAGCTTATAATGTATGCCAGCGTGGCCATCATAACTCAGAGCAATCTACATTCATATCAGTGCAACGGTTAACTCAGAGAGAGAGAGAGAGAGAGCGAGAGCGAGCGAGAGAGAGAGAGAGAGCGAGAGAGAGAGCGAGAGAGAGAGAGCGCGCGCGAGTGCACGAGAGAGAGAGAGAGAGAGAGAGAGAGAGAGAGAGAGAGAGAGAGAGAGAGAGAGAGAGAGAGAGGAAAAAAAACAAGAATGGTGATAGAAAATAGGTAACAGGTCATGAGGAAGACAGAGATAAATAGAGGAAAGAGAGAAAAACATTGAAAATATCAATGGCTAATTACCATTATTATAATTAGTATGGCTATTTTGCAGTGTTAATTATTATTGTTGTCACTGTTTTGTGGTGATGTTTATTTTTACAATTGTTATGTTTTGGCAATATTGTACCTGATGCAGTCATGCCAGTAATGTGATCTTCAACTGAGAGAGCAAAGAGCATACGTGTGTGTGTGTGTGGGTGTGTGGTGTGTGTGTGAGAGTGAGTGAGTGAGTGAGTGAGTGAGTGAGTGAGTGAGTGAGTGTGTGAGAGAGAGAGAGAGAGAGAGAGAGAGAGAGAGAGAGAGAGTGTAAGTAAGAGAACACAGAAAAGAGACGAGAGAGCGAGAGAGAGGGGGACAATGTGTGAGACAAAGTGATACAGAAGGTGGGTAAAATAAGCACTAGAGAGAGGAGAAAGAGAGAGTACATGATAGAGACAGAGATAAAGAGAACATGAGAGAGGAGAGAGAGAGAAAGCACTAGAGAGATGAACAAGAATGGAGATAGAAAACAGGTAACAGGTCATGAGGAAAATGGATAGAGATGAATAGAGGAGAGAGAAAAAGAGAAAAACGGCTAACTACCATTATTATAATTAGTATGGCTATTATTGTCGTCACTGTTTTGTGGTGATGTTTATTTCTACAATTGTTATGTTTTGGCATTATTGTACCTGACGCAGTCATGCCAGTTGCGAGAGTGAGCAAGCAAGAGACACAGACATAAAGAAAGAGAGACAGTGTGAGACAGAAAGAGAGAGAGGGAGAGAAAGAGACAGTGAGAGAGAAAAAGAGAGAAGGGGAAGAGAGCACTAGAGAGAGATAGAAAAAAGTGCAAAAGATGGAGAGAGTGAGGAGAAGTGTGCAACAGAGAGACAGAGACAAAGTGTGAGAGTGAGAGACTGAGTGTGAGAGAGAAACAGAGTAAGAGATGGAGTGAGAGAAACAAGAAAGAGAGCATAGTACAGAAGGAGAAAGAGAAGGAGAGAGGGACAGACAGACAACACAGCTGGTTAATAAGTGTTGACAGCTGTGGGTAGCTTCTTCAATGAGAGCAGACATTTAACTATCCCATCAACTTCACTTACACTCTTCCATTCTTTCTCCTTCACTGCATTAATAACCTCATATATATTTGTCATGACCATCAGGCAGGGAGTAATAAATCCTAGGACCCTTGCAATCAACCTTCAAAGGGCCCCCACCAAAATAAAAACACCTTAACCACACACACACACTATACAATAAAACACTACAGCCATGTACATTACACAGCCATTCTAAGTATTTCAATAGGATTTATTTTCTTTTTGTTCAAAATATGAAATGTCAAAAAAACAGTTCCATGCTAGGAGATAAATCCCAGAGCAAAGAAATTCCCAGGACACGGTGCACACATTGTGTTTATAATTCAACAAACAACAGAGACCCTATTCTAATATTTGATTACGCTAACAAATGCTACAATGAGTTCTGATGTCCATATATTTACATAAATGCACCCCTCCCTAATGTAAAGAGTAGTATTATTTGAATGCAGTTGAGCCTTCACAGAGTAAAGTTTTACACACACAAAATTACATGAAAAAATTGACAAAATGCGACATGCTTTTTTGCATTAAAACTATAAACAGCGTATATGATGCAATTTTTTGTGCTGTGTTGTTCCCTCTGCAAAAAAAGAAAAAAGGCAGAGAGGCACAGAGAGAGACAGATACGGACAAAGAAAGACAGAGTAGGGTTTTTAAATCTACTGTTAGTGCTGGAGTTTTTAAAACACCTCACTGTTGGACGGACAATAGTCCACCAACCAAAAATATCCAGCCAAAATCCAGTGGGCATCCTGTGACCACTGATGAAGGACTAGAGAAAGGACAAATGAGCTATCATCTCTGACTTTATATCTACGAGGTGGACCAACAAGGTAGGAGTATCTAATAGTGTGGACAGTGAGTGGATACAGTGTTTAAAACTTCAGCAGCACTGCTGTGTCTGATCTACTCGTACCAGCACAACACAACACTAACACCACAACGTCAGTGTCACTGCAGTGCTGACAATGATCTCCCAGAGATGCAGAGAAACAGATGAACTACAGTCTATAATTGTAGAACTACAAAGTGCTCCTATATAGTAAGTGGTGCTGATAAAATGGACAATAAGTGTAGAAACAAGGATTTTATGTTATGGCTGATAAGTGTATGTACATTTGTAATGAAGAAGGGAGGAGAATACCTTAGCAAAACTACAGTACATGTCAACTTCTGGGGTTTAACAGTGATAATGTTCATTTGCACAGTATTCATTTTTACCTCTGTAGTTAATTTGATGGAATTGAATGATCCAGTTGATTGAGGTTTTCTTTTGGCAGTGATGTAGGCATAACATACATCACACACATATAGTGTTATTATAGTCCTGTACATAGGTTGACCTGAGTTATTTTTGTTTAATAATTCCTGTCAAGGATACTGCACATTAGACCGTCAGCATCACTTCATGAATTAACCAATAGAAGTGCTTCACACCCCTAGAAGAACGAAAACCTTTACTCTTTCTAAGGAATATGAAGCAAAGCCAGTAGATTGTACTGCTTCAGTCAAATAGCTTTGTCAAATAACTAGATTTTTATTTTTTGGAGGGCCTCAGATCATGGTGAAGATTTTTTTTTACCCAAAGTCACAATATATGCAAAATTGCCAATGGGAATGGTAGCTAGAGGGACCACTTAAGGGAGGGACCTCCCCAAAGAGTTGTAGTCTATTAATAAGTGGCTATTGGATGGACTACTTCCAGAAGAAGCCAATTTGTTATCAGAAGATCTGGGGAGTGCCAAGATTCAGGAATAAATCCCCCCCGAAAAGTCAAGGGCTAATAACACCCATGGGGGCAAGTACCCGGTGGGTTACATGGGGAGCGGAAATGACTAATTGGAAGCAAATCACTCCTCTGTGTGTTCTATAGCTGTTTAGTCGTGTAGCATGTACTAAAAGTGTGACCCAAAAAAGATCTGATCTGAACAGGACGCCCAGGATGGAGAGCTTTGCACTACTCTTGATTGGCCAAGACTTTAATGAAGTGGAGAACTTCTTCAGTTGGTGCACTAGAATTCTTTGCCAAAGAAAGCTCTAATAAGGGGAGACCAGTATAAGGGGACTCAACCATTTCTCTGGGAGAGCTAATCACAGGCTTGGTTAATGTATACCCAAGTGAATCTGTTCCTTCTCCAACAGAGCCTAGCTGCTTAAATACATGTCATGGGAGGGGGATTGATGGCAGGGGAGATAGAGAGAGATGGAGGGGGAGAGAAATGGAGGGAGACGGGCAGATAAAGGAGAAAGAGTAAGACGGTGGGATGGAGAGATGATAATGGAATGCATGAAGATTGAGAGGGATGAGCAATGAAATAGAAGCCGTTTGAAGAGAGAGAGAGAGCGAGAGCGAGAGAGAGCGAGAGAGAGCGAGAGAGAGAGAGGGGTGAATAGTTAAGAGTTTAGCACATTTTATGAGCTGAATTCTAAGGAAATATATATATGGGAACCACTGGACCTTTCAATTCCATCAAATAAACTAAAGAGTTCAAAATATGTACTGCACAAATGAATAAAAGGTAATGATATAAATTATGTGCATTCATAAAACAATAGTGTTCTTTACATAAGGAATAGGTGTGTTTACGTGAATAAATGGACATCCAAACTCTCGCTTGACTGGAATGAAAACATGCAGCCCTACCAGCACTTTGTGGGTAAGACAGGTGACCTCTGAGTTACAGGGTGGGAAGGGCTAGTCTGCATCAATAAATTCCCAGACCGAATCTCCAGCTCCTTTCTACTACGCACTGGGTTGTGAGTCAAAGTAGGTCGTTCTTTTGAATGGGTTTGTGTGGATGAATCTCCTGAATAGATAATTAATGCATGATCTCATTTCTAGCTAGATTGCTGCCTTGGCTTAAATTTCATCCCAATTTGAATTGATACCCATATTAACATATACAAATATCAACACATCGAATTGCTCTAGTGGGCCGATTTCATGTGAAACAGACTCTTCACCACATCTTGTTTGTGCATGTGAGTAATGTAATATCATCCAAATTCAGCTCAAGATGCTGACCAAGCCTCAGTTTTCTCAGTGCACAAGAAAACTAGAACGTCTACTAATACATACGCTGCATATGGCTTATTTGAGCTGGCTTCTTGACATCAAAACTCATTTGGAGAACAAAACAAAACAAAAAAGTCCTTGGAACTTCATGACCCTCAGACATTTGCTCCTATTTCAATAGCTGAAAGCCAGGTCATTGAGTTTACAGGAAACAAAAAAAAATGTAAACATGGCTATACCATCTGTTGTTGAATTTGCTTCCTACAGTGGTGCTGCAGTAGTCTCTACAGCAGGGGTCACCAACTCTGCTATAGATCTACTTTCCTTCAGAGTTTAACTCCAATTCTAACTCGCTTCTAAAATGCGGCCTCCTCCTCATTCAACACTAGCACGTTTGATTCAGCCAATCACTGACTTCTGAAGAGTTCGTTAGCTGGAGCAGTTGAGGTAGATTGAAGGCATAGCTCCAGAACCAGGGTTGGTTACCACTGATCTATAGAGAGAAAGTAACTAGAGAAAATTTCGTTCTAATGATGTAATGATGTGGGGTTTGGAAAATTGCAACAGTTTTGGGGTTTTTAAAGTTTTTAATCTGGTGAATGCAGAACGATGCCACATAGGTAACAAAGAAATCGCATTACAACCTGTGATACTTGTCCTTAAATCATCATTACAGCAGAGAGTAGATTACACAAACGATGGATGTGCGTGATGAAGTGGGCAACAAACTAAAGGCTAAACATAGCAAGGTAGCTACCTGAGTAGATACTTCACACCTCAATTAGGCTGGATGACAGAGGAATAGATAAAATAAGAAAAACGTGTCTCGTGTCCATAGAATTTCCAACTTTATCTGCTTTGTTGGATGTGCCAGTGATACAGCTTTCATATCTGTCCAGCAGTGCTTTCATTTAAAATGCTGTACAACTGAAAACACATTTAACAGAAAATTACACAGACACAACTAAATATCATTTTTTTTCTTTTTTTTCAGCATTGTGCATCCACCCAATGCCGTTCTGACAGCTTCCATTCACCATTCTTATTGGGAAATTTCATTACAGTTTTCACCCTGCAAAGAAATCAGGCAGGGATATTTTTCCACACCTTTAAAGTGCAGTCTTAGAGGTTGGTTGCACATTCAGCAATGTTGATGTTGACTCGGGGTGGCTAGTCCATGGCCATTTTGACTAGAAATAAAATAAATGAAGGGTATGTTTTTGCATAGTATTGTATGGGAAAACACCTTTGAATATTTAGCAGACACCCTTATTCAGAAAGATAAGAGCAGTCATCCTGCTTGATCTGGTTGCTGAATGAACCCCAGACTCTCATATATGTGCAGAGTGTTAGAGTATGCTTGTCAATTGCTTGAGCTTTAGCATTCACCTCATTTTGTCCTCATCCAGGTACCTCTGTAGGCATTCTTTAGCTAAACTGTATTTAAACTGTACCCCAGCATCAGTACCCCAGCATCAGTACCCCAGCATCAGTACCCCAGCATGCATTCCAGTCTATTACCTAATGACTGCACCATTACACACTAGGCCAGAATGCATGCTGGGTACTAGTCTGGAATTACCTTTTGAGCTGTGCTATGATATAATACTAAATAGCAGAATCTAATTAGCAGTAGAAGTCCACTGTATACTTACACTCTTAGGTGTCACAACTATATGTAGGTTGTTAACTTAGCATGAATGCCACACAAGAATACTGAATAGCTGAAATATCTTCAACAAGTGTCATCAATGAGGCTTTTGTTAGGCATAGACACTTGTTATTAGCAACAAAATGTACTGTTAAAAGTGTGTAACATGATAAATGGCTGGAAATTTATGTTTATTAACTTATTTTTGGTGTTTGCTACATGGTAATGCCAGAGTTGTAACTGTGCCTCCAGCTCCACCAAACTCTAAAAATATTTGGTAATAATCACTTTTAAACCTATTTTTAGAAATATTATTTCTACAGCCTGATATATTCTACATGGCATTATTCCATCATGGCTTATTCTATTCTCCAATAGAGAATGGCTATGCAACACATTGCAACACATTTGGTTACCTATATTAATATTTAGCTAGAGTATTTTTCATCTTCAAAATATTTCATGCAGTAACAGTTCACGGTGGCTCACTTGTATTCCAGCACTTACCAGCGATAAGGAAAGCAAGTCGTAATTTTATATGAATTATTTCTCTTGTACCTCCTTGAAACAGGCAAAATTGAGGGTTGCAAACTTTCAAGTGATACTACATTTGTGTTTGCATGTAGAAGAGACTATGAATTTGATGATTTTTATATGAACTGTATGATGAATTTGATGAGCCATCACTCATTTTGCTGAAAGAAATCCTGTGAGCTCATTTCTTGACAAAGCTCTCATTGCAGAAGGTAAATTAAATGTAAATGTAATTAATTGTGTAATTCACTATGTAATTAAATATGTAATGTAATTACATTTATCCTTTATCCAGTAAACTAGGACTTTTCTTTATGTGCTATTTTCAACCTGCTTGCTGAAATATGGATGCTTCAAGTGTTTCTTGAACCTTTCTCTCACCCTTTTTTCTCTCTGTTCCCTCTGGACCAATGATATATTCATTTGCTCTTCGGTCAGAAAACGAAAGAATGGGGAAGTGTGGATTGATTAGTGTACCAGACCCACACAGCTTTGAGCAAATTTGAGATGTCCACAGAGCATTTGGTGGAGTATGACAAAGTCACAGGAGAGTATTGATATATTCAGTCTTTCTATCTCTATCTCGCACACATTCACACATCTGACTCCAGGTGCACTGCAGCGCGGGCCGAGTGTTTCCAGAACTTTCAGAGGCCGTGCAGTTTGTTGCCAGGATACGTTGATCTCCCAGGGTGTTTGTATTCAGAGCAGGTGCTCAATAGCTCGCTCACTGTGTGTGTGCGCGGGTATGCATGTGTGTGAGCGAGAGAGAGACAGAGATTGAAAGAGAGAGAGGGATAGAGATAGGCTTGGTCAAAGACGCCGCCAACCCCTGGTGTTGAAACAAAAGCTCGATTAGCTTCCAAAGGGGCCAAGGACCACAGTATTCACTTCCTTTTTATTTACAGGCTAAACCCCAAGGTGTGCTCACATCAGAATTCATGGAGCTTAGGCTGAAATCCCAGCATGCCCTGCTGTCTACTCATCAGCCCCCAAGTTTCCAGATTTAATCCATCAGCATGGGAACACTGACTGATCGATCAAACACCAACAACGCAGTCTCTTCAATGAAAGATCAGTAATCGCATAATGAGCTTACTAATGCAAATGCCTGGTTTACCCTGAGTGGACAGTTCTTTAGAAACCTCTACTTTGTTACTACCAGATAAGTGTTTTTTATAGGTGTCTGTGTCTTGCCTCTTGAAATACAATGCATCAGCCACCCTCTACCCTGTGCATCAACAGAAAGGGACCACCAGATCCAGTTCATTCCCAAGCTGTCTGAAGAGGTTGAGGCCGCCCTGGGCAGGCCACTGGAGTTCTTACCTAATTTTGTGCACAGGTGCACAGCCATGCTGGAACAGAAGGGGGCCCTCCCAAAACTGTTGACACAAGGTCAGAAGCCAATAATTGTCTAAAACATCTTTGTATGTGGTAGCATTAATATTAATCTTCATTGAAAGTAAGAGGCCCAAACCCTGAAAAACAACCCCAGACAATTATCCCTCCTCCCAACTTTACTGTTGGCACTATGCATTCCAGTAGGAAGCGTTCTCCTGTCATCCGCCAAACCTAGATTTGTCCATCAGAGTGCCAGATAGTGAAGTGCGATTCATCACTGCAGAGAACATGTTTCTACTACTCCAGAGTCCAGTGGCGGTGCGCTTAATTCCACTCCAGTCAAAGCTTGGCATTGCACATAGTGATGTCGGGCTTCTACGCAGCTGCTCAGCCATGGAAACACATTTCATGAAGCTCCCAGAACACAGGTCTTGTGCTGATGTTGCTTTCCAGAGGCAGAACTCAGGAGGACAGGTCATTTGGAACATGCTATGCACTCTGCGGCCCCAATCTTTATGGCTGAGAAGTTGCTCCTTGATACTTCCATTTCACAAAAGTAGCACTTACTGTTGACCAGGACAGATCTAGCAGGGCAGAAATTTTGCAAACTGACTTGTGACTCAGCTCTTCAGTAAGACTGACTGACAATTTATGTAAAGAATAATATGTAAGTAAAAAATATATATAATTTTTTGGTTTCAGGTCATAAGCAGTGTTAAATCTGGTGTGGGAAAACAAATGTGTGGCTGTGAGAGCTTTAACATGATAAAGGAAATGGATTTTTCTAGCAACAAGTAGCATAACCATCGCTAATGGGTAATTTAATAAGACGCGATTTACAAAGTGAATGTTTTTGCATTAAATTCTGCTAGGTACCATTAGGTTCTGTTTATGACACAGTAACAAAAAACTGAAATTACTGCAGTGACAATGATGGGTGACAAACTTCTCGATAAAGCAATAAGCCACACCTTACCCATGATAAAATCACTGTAAAGCATATGTGGCTTCTGTGGCTTATGGCTTTATAAAAAAATGATTTTCTAGAATGAGTCATACAAGAGTATTCCATATTTTTACTATTTTTCCCCATTTTTGAACAGCAGTCAGGACATCAAAACCATAACACAATCAAAAACTAAGCTATTTCTTCAAAGTGCCTTGAGGCAGATTTGCATACTCTTGGCCTTCTCTCAAGCAGCTTCATGAGGAGCCACCTGGGATGCTTGTCTAATAGTCTTTAAGAAGTCCCACATATGTTGAGATCTTGTTGGCTTGTTCATTTAAATTACCAGTAAATTAGAATAAACACAACTTAAGATTTTATATGAAATAAATTCATATAGACACCAATCTTACAATTCATATTTGTCTTTGAAGCAACTAAGTGTTTAAGCATAAGCTTTAAAATCAAGGTCTTTAAGATTATAATTTTACAACATACATTGTCAGGTGTGTCTAAAGTTACTTATCCTTTTGATCTTTCATTCAAAATATTAGCAAAAATCTAACATTTATTTAAGGTATAATGATTTAAAGAAAAAAATATATCTTGTCATGAAATACTTTTCTTAAATCTGTGTGCACAATCGTTGGCATCCCTAGAAATTCTCAAGAGTGAAATCTTAAGTATATTCTCATTCATATGTCACCAGGGAAAAAGACGCACACCAAATGACAAAATACTTTTTCGGGTATTTTATTCTGATAGATCCCACTCTAGGGATTTTATGTAATATCCTATATAAATCAAATGAAAATAAATGAGCAGCAATAAATCACTGGCCTCTTTACAATTAGCCTCAAAAGTAAATAAATAAAATAACAGATATCAGCACTTATACTGCTCAGCTACACAGTCTATATGTCCTGTGCTCATCAAATATCTGTGGTATTGCTGACCAAAATACACAAGTCCCAGCACACAACAGTACCCTACTGAGTTTAGGCTTACTGCCACTGCAGTGTAACTTTTGGTAGACTCTAAACAGCGCTGGATGCAATTCTACTCAAACAGGCATACAAATAAATAAGGTACACAATGTAAAACCTGTCAGAACACAGCACAGTGAATGGTAGTGGCACTATTAACAGAGAATGGAAAAATAACATTAATAACCTTTCACCATTGTTACCACTCTCAGAACTATTTATCTTTTCTCATAAGCTCACCTCGATTTACAAATCCTTACTCAACAAAATCCTAGCATGTCATCATGTGAAATTGGACAAAACAGCTTCTGTAAACCAAAAATACAGGGCTTGAACATGGGGAGCACTCCACCTCACTGAAACAAAGCAATTTGCCCCCATCCTGCTGTAGTTCTTCTACGTTATGTTTTTTTAAAAGGCAAAATAGGCATCCACCATAGCTAACATGACAGATAAAACTATATTGGTCAGTGCTTTCGCATTTTTACCTCATATTTCATAAGGATGGCTCTGGATACACAAAAATTTACTTGCAATGGAGCACCCCCATTATCTCCAGCTTGAGCCTCGCCTCTCTGCTCCTGCTCCAAGCCCCACCCTTTCCTCTTTCAGCGTGCCAGCAGTTCAAACAGTGGCCCTTAAAGACACACACCTGTTTGGGGGAGGGGGGGGTCCTTGCTGTCAAGGACCAACAAACTCAAGCTCCTACAGTTTGCCAAACTTTACTGGAACTTTCAGTGGGACCGTATTCCATGGCCATATGATGTGATACCAAAAAAAGAGGTTTTAAGAAACAAACACCAGAAGTCAGTTTGCTGTGGACACAAACAGCCATACAGAAAAGTACCTCATGTCCACTGTGAAGTATGGTGGTGGATCTGTGATACTGTGGGGCTGGTTTCTTCCAAAGGCCCTGGACAGTTTATTCAGATACATGGTATCACAGACACTGTCAAGTACCAGCAGAAATACAATCATCAAAACCTGACTGCCTCAGCCAGGAGGCTTAAACTGGGCCATACTGACCACTGACCACAGAATTAAGGTTTTGCCATGGCCGCCCCGGTCCCCTGACCTAAACTCCTTAGAAAACCTGTGAGATGAGCTGAGGAGGAAAGTCAACAATTGTGGACTTCAGAATCTGAAGGATTTGGAGAGGCTGTGTGTGGAGGAATGGTCTCAGATCTCTTGCCATGTGTTCTCTCGTTTCACTACTTATTATAGGAGAAGACTTAGAGCTGTTATCTTTGCAAAGGGACAATGTATTAAATGGGGTGCCAACAATTGTGGCACATGGATTATAAAGAATGTTTTTTACAGCCTGTTTTGCTCATGTTTACAAGGGTGCCAATATTTATGCAGGGCACTGTAGCCATATGCAAAAGTTTGAACACCTTTGGTCAAATTACAGTGCTTTGTAAGCTTGTGACCAGTGACAATTAACCACTAGTTACCACCATAACAGCCTGTGACCATAAAAAAAAAAATTTAAAAATGTTGATTAATTTCATGCAAACTATATTAAGACACTAGTTATCCCAAACATAGTTGAACAGAAACATGTTGGGTGATGTGATATCATGCATTTATACCACATTCATTGTACCTAGCCTACATGAGAATGTTCTAGAAATGTGTCAAAGTACACTTGTCGAATGTGCTCTGGGCTGCAGACAGATATCTTGAAAAAAAAAAATCCAATACGTTATGCCTACATTACAGAACATCCTCCCATCACACCATCAGGGGAGAAAAACACAGGAGTAAAATCATGTTTCAGCTGTTGTACATTGGGCAAAACAGGTAGTTTCAAACAGCCTCAGGCTAAAATGGCTTCTGGAAAGAAGGCATCAGGCTAAGCTAAGTGGCTACAAACTCTCAGATGGTAAAGTTTGTGTGATATTCACAATTCCATTCTTTCTTACTATACTAATGATAGTTATGTGGTCAAATAAAAGACTACAACCACAATTTTTACTGAACTGCACTTTTATTTTGCTCCCCAGATCTGCTTCTGTCTGACACAGTCATTTTCAGTGGGGGTGGGACAAAATGTTTAGGTTGCAGGTGCGAGTGGGACAAATTACAAAAAAGAAAAAAAAAAGTGTGTACCTTTGAAAAAGGAAATATTTTTAAAACTTATTATTAAAATGAATAAGAAAATTGCTATGAAGGTGACCATGTTTGTCTCCCCAGCAATCTGATCCACCGTGACCACGTCCAGCCTAGTATTTAATTTGGAACAGTTTAACTACTACAGTGATAGCCTAGTGCTGCAACACCAGCTTATAAAACTGCTTGTTTTCCTAAGACTTTTTCAAAGTGTTATGTTAGCAAACCTCAGCCAATTGAACAACATCTTTGATGTCAGGTGGACCAGCGCAATAAATAAACTGAGACAAAATCTGATTTGTTTGGGCTGAGTTTCCCAAAAGAATCTTGGCACTAAGATGATTCTTAAATGGTAGAGAGAGCATTATAATCAACACAATCTCTATGTGTTAAGATGATCTTAGCATCAAGATACTTTTATGAAACTGGGCCCAGATTAGTTCTTTGACTAACAAAACAGGTGTGTTAAAAGGAATAATGAATGCAAAAAATTCTCCAAAGCAAGTGGCCAATCCGTCCACAGGCTCTGCATTTTTAGTTGCCAAGATATGTTCTGGTCAGGGGCACCAGGTGATACACAATGACCAACCCTGAATACTTTAGTCTTTAGTTCTCTAAGAAAAAAGCTGTAAATCTGTATAATTTGTTATTTGAGAGAAAACACTAGTTTTCGAGAAGAATGAATTCACAGTAACGAGTTAGCAGTGTAGTGGGCAGAGTTTTCACAGGCTCCTGTCTGATTGGATCTGGGCAAAGTGAAAGTAACTGGAATTGTTCTTTCACTGTGCTGCTTGAGAGCCAAATAAATTTCCACAAGAACAGCTTTGATGAGACATTCTTTCATGACTCATGATGATGGTAGTATCAATTTTGTGTTCTATAATCATGCATCTCCAATGGTTATTTGGGGAACTCAGCAACTGGCCACTGGCTACTATTACAAATGAGTTTTAAGTCAGGGGGTTTCAGTTTACCAAGTACAGAGAAGCACGCCAAAATTATTTTCCCTGGTAATTGACAGTATGATAAAGCTGCAGCAGATGGCAATTAGGTAAAAACACTGCATTTCTTTAAGTTAGTACAGGGAACAGCAAAGAAACTCTCTCTCTCTCTCTCCTTCTACCCCCCACTCTAATACAAAACACCCACGTATTCAATTGCATTGATGAGTCCATTTCTTTCATGGCTTTTGGCCGGAAAAAATGCAATCATATGGGAAACTGTGGCGCAAACAAAGCAGCCAGACAAATTACAGGCAGCTTCACGAATAAACACTTTTTCCACTGTCAAGCTGATTTTACAGATAAAACGTGACATTCTCGTGGCTGGCTCATCGTGTGCTGGGCTTATTATTTCACCATGCCAGCACTTTTGGACGAGCACAAAGTGCCAGACACCGAACGAAAACAAAGCAATATCATGCTCCATAACAAAAGATGATATTGCAGAGCAGGCTGAAAGAAAGCAAAATGAGCTCGCGCAACTGCGTGCTAGAAGTAATGGGAATTTTACACAGCATGAGAAGATTCCTAAACTCATGTAGGTCACATTCTTATGAAAGGATAGTCATGGGTTGTATAAACCCAATTCCCAAAAAGTTGAGACAGTAGGTAATATGTAAATAAAAACAAAAAGAAATGATTTGCACATCATTTTAAACATGTTTTCAATTGAAAACCATACAAAGACATTTAATGTTTCAATGATTCATCTTTGTTTTTTTGTATATTTACACTTATTCTAAATTTAAGGCCTGCAACATGTTCCATAAAAATTCAGAAAGGGACACATTTACCACTGTGTTACACCACCATTCCTTTTAACACTGCTCAGTAATTGTATGGGAACGGAGAACACCAACTGTTGTGAAACTGGAATTTTCAAATTCTGCTTGATATAATGCTTCAGCTCAACAGTCTGGGTCTCTGTTGTATGATGTGCTACATAATGGATATTTTTCAATGGGAGACAGGTCTAATCTGCAGACAAGCTAGTCTAGCACCTGCACTCTCTGACTATGAAGCCACACTGTTGTAATGCACAGAATGTGTCATAGCAGTGTCTTGCTAAAACAAGCAGGGATGCTTTCCCTGAAAAGACATTGTCTAGATGGCAGCCTATTTTGCATGTGTACCCATCAGCATTTATTGTTGCCTTCACAGATGTGCAACTTAACCATGCCCATGGCACTAACATACCCCCCACATGACAAACTTTTAAACTGGCTTTAGGCTAGCTAAACATTTTGCCAGGAAAACAATGTCCATTATTTTCAAAAACAATTTGAAAAGTGGACTCATAAGACCACAGCACCTTTCCACTTTGTGTAAGTCTATCACAAAGGAGCTTTAGCCCAGAGAACTCTGCGGCATTTCTGGAGGTTGTTGATACATGGCTTCCGCTTTGTGTAGTAGGGTCTTAACCTGCATTTGTAGATGCAACAATGTTTTTACTGACAAGCATTTTCAGAAAAGTATTCCCAAGCCCTTGTGGTTATATTCATTACAGAAGCATCTTGATTTTTTAAATGCGGGGCCATCTAAGGGATCAAAGGTCACAGACATTCAATTTTTTTTTCTTTTTTCAGCCATGCCCTTTACATGCAGATTTTTCTCTGGATTCTCTGAAGCTTTTGATGATATTCTGAGAGTAAAAGGTAAAATCCTTGCTAGTTAAAATCCTTGCTAGTTATGCTTGAAGCTTTTTGAATTCTTGTAACACTACTACTACTACTACTACTACTACTACTACTACTACTACTACTACTACTACAACTACAACTACTACAACTACAACTACTACAACAACAACAACAACAACAACAACAACAACAACAACAACAACAACAACAACAACATTATAAAGCCAAGGAATTAAGCTTAGAAAGCATAATCACGTTAGCATACATGGATCACTCCAAATTACACACTTATTTTACAACTATTACAGAGCTTAGTAACTTTACTTTGGTATTTTCCAGAAATTTCCAATCAGGACAGGCATCATGGTGGAAAACCACAAGCCGCCTGATACATAACCACAAACCTGTAAAGGCAGCCAGGTCAAAATCAGAATAGCTAGAACCAGCAAACTTAAATAGACAACAGGACTGTGCAAAATAATAGTGAGGAAACTGGAGAGAATAAATATATTTCTCTTAATGAGACCATAAATAAGAAATCTGTATTAATGGGGTGCTAGGGTCAGAGCGGCACTATCACAACTGACCTATCCTTGCTCCGCCAACAAATGCATTATTTTGTAGGTACTGTGGAAAGGTTAAACAAGCTTTATAGAACATTTATAAGCAATCCATGATGGAAAAGTAAAGGCCATGTTAATTCAACCTTTGAGTTCATTCCAGTACAATTCAGTTCAAATGATATTTGTATCCACTTTATTCCCATGATGTTCTGAACAGTTTATGGACAAAAGTTCATGTAAAGCATAAACAGACTAAATATATTGGATATGTGGAATGCTAACATCCTAACATGACAAAGGCTAACGGGTTAGTTCAACAATATGTTGGATTTTGATGATGTCTAGTTTAAGTAAAGACACTTCAATCTTGTAACAGATACCTTGTGTGAAGGCTTGAATTTGAAGTCTTTTATTGTTGGATCATTAGCCTGTTAGCTTAGCTTGACCTGTTCAGCCTACTTGTGAGCGCAGAATATAGCTACTCACAGAGAATATAATTTTTGTAACAGTTTAAAGTGAGTCAGTTAGCAGCAACCAGTGACACGCATCTATCAATTTTTCATATGGTAGATTTTTATGTGCACAGATTACAATAACAACTGGGCTTTTTCATGAAGCCACATTCATATGTTCTTTGAAGCTCCAAACTGTCTTGAGAGGCTTATGCTCATAACATTCCTTTTCTTGCTGTACTTTCAGCTTCACTCATCTGTGGTGAGAGATGCAAAGTGCACATTGTCCTAGAAATGCCTCAGAGACATTTCAATGGGCACAAAATGACAAGCACACACTCCTTGACTTCGCTAAAGCAGTAATGAACTACACTCCTATTACTATTACAGACATAATCACAAGATATAGTGGTCACATGAAAAATAAGGTGGATAGGACTTTTCACAGCACATTTACAGAAATCTAGGTCCACACCCCTAAACAGGCTGAGGACGACAAAGGCGGTTGAATTCCAGTGGATAGTAGGACTATCCAAAATCATAAATAATTTGGTCATTATATTTATCAGTATTAATGTGCAAGTCATTGCACAACCTGAAATCTTTACTAGTTGACTCACTATTAAAAAAAAAAAATGGAGGAGTAGTCATTACCACCTTCATTACCATCTGAATGAAGTGTTATGTACCTCTATGAAAAGTGTTTTGTTAGTAGCTTGACCTGAGGCAGAACACACTGCAGTTTGAGGTGCAAGATGTGCATTGCAGAAGACTATGTAGTCTCAAGCATGCTACGCATAGAGTTACACAGACTGTCTAATGTAAGCTGCATGCTAAAATTATCACACCCGTCATCTTTTCTCAGGCTATCTGTGCTTCTGTGCACTGGTTTTATCAGTCTAATGAGAAACAAATGATTGTTTATCAAACCAATCTACAAACCAATATGACAAAGCAAGAAATAGGCCTAGTCTCTGAACCAGAAAACATTGTAACAAGTTATTCCTAAACTTCCTAAAGCCTAAAGAAGCAAGTAAATGAGATGTTTGTGGACCGGTACTGCACACTGTTTAATGCAAGTTAGTTTTTGCTGCACGCACATCACGCTAAATTGTGATTGGTCATTTTGCATGCCAGTCAAAACCATTTCCTTTCAGAGACTGTGGTTTCCTAAACCTCCATAGTCTGACTTACAAGCCTGTATTTCAGCACAGTCTTACACAGATTACAACAAAAAAGGATCTGTTCTCTCCTTCAGCCTGTTCACTGTGTTTAGTGTATTTCAGTGTACATTCCTCAACTAATCTACACAACTCCTAGTATGTATATACAACGAAACACTTTCCAGACCTCTTTATTGAATATTAGTCTGAATTTAAAATGTGAGTGAAAAAAGTGCTTTCAGGACACGTAGCTCCCTGGAACATTTAATAAGATTTTAATTTGAAATGGTTTGAGCTTTTAATTTATCATTTGTTTAGCTAATAATTTTTTAGGAAATCTTTTCAAGATGGGAAGATGCGAAACAAGTTATTTAGTTAATTTGAGGAAACTAATGATTGCTTCTAGTGTCACTGCAGGATTCATTGATAAAATTACAAAAAGTAAACAGGAGAACTGGGGAACAAATTAACTGCTAATCTGTTGTCCTCTTCAAAGTATTGAATGTAGCTGTGTCAGAGGGACAGCGAGTAAGAGAAAAAGGCAGACAGGCAAACAGATGCTTGAAGGAGTTTTTGCCTGATGAGAGAAGCTGTTAAAGCTCAGTTCTTTCTTGCCAAATTCACGTCCTTTACATTTTTGGCCACATTCACACTGTCAGCATAGATACCAGACACAGCAGGATAGTTTCAACTGAAAAGAAAATAGCTGACTGCGGTGCTGCTGATTTAACTGCTGTCATCTTGAGGAGTCTCTTAAAAATCACAGCAGCACTGCGCTACTAAAAAAAAATCCATATAGAACTTACGCTTGAGTGAAAAGTGAAAAAGGTGAAAAAAGTAGACACCAAAACATCACAGGCATATGTGCCTATGCATACCTCATCCCAAAATCATGGACATTAATTAAAAAAATGATTTGTCCTTTGCTGCTATAACACCTTCCAACATTCTGGGAAGTCTTTCCACTAGAGTTTGCACGTAGGGATTCGCTTCCATTCAGTCACAACAGCATTAATGATGCTGGGCAGCAGGCTTGCAATTCAACTCCAATTCATCTTAAAGGCGTTTAGAGGAGCTGAAGTTCCACACCCAACTCAGCAAACCATGTCAAGGAGTTTGCTTTACATAAGTGGGCGTCAATGTGCTGAACCAGGAAAGTGCCACCCCCAAACTGTTTCTACAAAGTTGGATAGACACTGTTCTCTAAAAAGTCATCGCCTGATCTAGCATTACATTTCCCTTTAGTAGATCTTAGAAAAACAGCTCCAGACCATTATTCCTCCTCCACCAAACCTTACAGTTAGCACTATGCATTCAGGCAGGCAGCATTCCCTTGCATCAGATTTGTCCATCCAACTGCCGGATAGTGAAGCATACTTCATCACTCCAGAGAATGCCTGTTCACTGAGTCCAATGCCAGTGTGCTTTACACCACTCCAGCCGACACTTGGCACTGCACATGGCGAGTGCAACTAAGGACAGACTACGGCACTTCAACACAGCACTGTATATATGCTTCATTTGATTCTCAGTGCAGCAGCGACATGGACATGGTAGTGTGTGGTGCTGGTTTGACTGTATTAAGCACAGAAGTGTTGCTGGAAGCTTCACACCTCTGGGTCACAAGTACTACGTTTAGAGGATATCCAGTGAAGAACAGTCTGATTAGCAGAAACTGACCACTGATGAAGAGCTATGGGATGTCCAACACAAGTTAATCAACAACAGATGAGCTATAGTATTACACCAGCAAGGTGGAGCTACAAGCTGGGTGTTTCAGTGTTGATAAATGCTGATGAGCACCCTTCTGTGTGTGTGTGTGTGTGTGTGTGTGTGTGTGTGTGCACGCCTGCCTGCCATTCATGCGCCAAGAAGAAAGATCACATTCCTTCTAAAGCAAGGACGTTTTGCCTTCACAAGACGTTAACTGAAAATGACTCATGTCAAGCCTGTGCCGATAGATGTCATTTCCCTTCACCATGCCCACTGAGCAAATCTGATAGCACAGACCAGGAAACCAATTGCATGTCAAATATAGAGTAGCATTTGTAACATTCCACTGGTTATTATTAGGCTTCATCAGTGTCCACAATAGATCTTGGGTGAAATGATGAGAAGATGGGCTTTTTAAAGTTACATTGATGTAAATTAAAGTGGGCGCTCCTTAGTGATGAAGATTGCATTCCTTCATGCAATTTTCTGTAAAGCTATGGAGTAATTGTACTCGGAATAGCAAGTACGCCATTTTAACATTTGAACTACTTGTCCAGCGACACATCGCACACTTTTAAGCTCTTCTTAGCTTCTTAAAGCTGCAGTGACTGCAAGCACTGGAGCAAGAAATAATGTCCAGTAGTTTTGGCTCCAGTTTGCGTTTCATCTCTGGCTGTCTTTTCATGTCAGGATGCAACATTGTTGAGTAACATTCTTTATGTAAACTTTTCATTAGCATCAATTAGCATCATGCAAAGGACATGCTTTAATCATCCCATTTGCCTCAAACCATAATGAGTCGTTAAGTATCTCAGATGTCTTTATGGTTTCTGACACTATGACAATGTTGTCGTCTGCGTGCTGATTTAGACATGATGCTAATTGATGGGGTAAAAGCTTGTTAGCAAGTCTGTTTGATAGATTTAGAGTAAAACAGAGGAAACTCATTTCCTGTTTTAGTGATATTTAGAGATATTTGATAATGAATATTAGATACATCACAAAAGTCACAGTTGCCAGGATGTTTCGTAGTGTTGTATTTGTCCATTTTAATCATGATATCCAAATTATTTGCTTAAAAGCCTTAAAAATGAGTAATAATATCAACATGCTTCCTTAATGGAAACATGTCCTCTGACTGGTTAATATTTACAGTACACAATAGAGTCATTCTGAAAGAAGAAGAAAGAGGGAAAAAAAAAAGAAAGAAAAAAAAAACAAAAAAAACACACAACAAACATTTTCATTTACCAACAACTGAGCTTTTTGAAAAATCTTTCCAGGTGAAGATTTTTGAAAACTGCATTTTCAGCATTATCATGTGGACGGGCAAAACTCACACCTTAAACTTGCATATGTCTATAGCTGTTTTCATTTAAGTATGCAGGACTCTGAAATATGACTGACAACTGGGCTGTTTGTGTGCTTAGCAACTTAGGGGTGATTTGAGAGATTTTAGGGTTGTTAGGGATGATTTGATAATGTGTTAAATTTCAAAGTTTTTTGCTTTTTAAAGCTCTATTTCATCAAGCCAAAATTGGACTTTGAGTGAGTTGTTTGTGTTCATGTGGATGTAGAAATTTTGAAAAGGAAAAATAAAATGTTTTTAACAATATTTGGATGCATGTGGATGAGGACTGAGAAGCAACAGTAAGTTCTTATATTTGGCTTGTTAATTCTCCTTTTACAGTGTTGGAACGTTAAAACATTTCCCACAAAGTTTGTGAAACATATCCTGAATGTTAGCCCTTGGATAACCAAGATTGATACTTCATCATTACAGCTATATCACATACATTAATCTTGAGTGTTTCAAACATGATTAGATGATGAACCACACATGAAAGAACTCAAGGACCTTTCCAGCATTTATTTTCCCACTTTTCCAAGCCTGGAAACCCACCAGACACTGTGGTTAGTTACATATCACAAGCTAGATATAATGAGCTTAAGCTGATTCTCACTATATTAAAAAGCAAAACATGTTGCTTTTTTTAACAGCACTGCATGCAAGAGGAACCATTCAAATGAAAAACCTGACATCATGAATGCTGCACACTGAACATGACCAACTTAGCTATGACTTATTTAGATAGTAAAACCTGCCTCGGTGGATTTGTTCTTGACACAGCAGTAGATACAGCATGTCTGAAATAGGAAATGAATGGAATTTCCAAACAAATTCACTGAGAAAGCATAACTGCTTATTTTCCAACACTTTACTTTTAGTGACTTCACTCACACTCAGAAGGAAGGATGTTAAACAAATAGAGTACCACATTAAAAATGTTCAAGGGTTCTTGAATAAAGAAAATGGTTCTTTACAGAACCATGAAAACTCAAAGAACAGTTTCCATAATTAAGTTGTTCTTCGCATTGTGAAAGTGTTCCTCAGATTGATGGACAATATGTATAAAACCTGTTTGAAAAGGGTTCTGTGTAGCACCAAAAAGGTTGTTCTATTGTTACGATGTCAACCCTTTTAAAAAAGATTCTATATACCATCTACTACCATCTACAACACAATTCAACAATCTGAAGAATGCTTTTACAATGTAAAGAACCATTTAGTCATGCAAATGGTTATATATAGAGCCATTTTCTTTACTCAAGAACCCTTGAAGAATGATATTTTTAAGTGTGTATTTGTTCATTATGTCCTTGACATGTCCAGCCATTGACACAAGCATGTTTAGGTCATCCTTTATGAATCTGACTGGGCCTTTTGAAAAAGCAGTTTAAAAACCACCAGAGAGGCCACAATGGCAAATGTCAGCTAATGGGCCTCATTTGTTGTTTGTGACCGATTTTTGATGGTCTTTGTCTCTGCAGGTTTAGCTGAGGTCCCGCTGGGTGTTGCACAGAGTCTGGTCTCATTATTGCTTCACATTTATGCAATATACGTGATTGTAATGTCAATCAGGGTCATCTTACTGATCAGTAAAAACAACCAGATGGAAAGCATAAATACATGAGAAAATGACCTTATTAATTCACTAGTACTGTTAGCTTAAAGAACAATTATGATTCAAAGTAAGCAATAGGGTCTTACTCAAAGTGTAGCCCTGTCCATATGCAGGGGTGATTCTTTGCAAATGGAGGTATTTGGACTGGAACCACTGTTGGGGTAATGAGGTATAAAGTAACATGTTACAGTAACAAGATTACATCTTCCTTTTACAAAGTAGTGTAGCAGTTATTGACTTAAGAATTCAGTTACTCTAAAGCCCTGTTTGAGCTGGATTGGTTTCCCTTGAGGAGGTGTAGTAACTTGAGTGATGATTGACAAGATCTCTGATTTTAATCCAGCACAAATCTGCCACGTGTAGTTTGATCTGATAAGTAATAGTTCTGGCGCAAATGATCTACAATTGGCTAAATTCTAAGCTCGCTTAGTAATGGTAGCCCTGTTCGAATAAGCAATCACAGTAATGTAATAACATAGCTTTAAAATTGATTTGACCCAATTCTTTAATCCTCAAGCTCATGACGAGACTACTGAAACCCACATTTGATGTGTAAAGTCTCGCCCCTTGTCCAGTGTTTTTTTTAGCACTATATTTGTAATTTAGCCACACAATGTGTTACTGTTCAGAGGTGTGGCACCTGTCACATAATGCAGACTGTGATAGAGGCCATTTGGGACAAAAACAACAATCCTGGACCACTTCTGTTAAACCTAATAAAGATTGAATAGGACTTAAAATTACTAAATAATTATATATTATGCATTTAAAACAAACTTTTGCCTCTATATATTATCTGTTTGTATGTAATTTACATGTGTGCTTGCCCCACCTGTGTCAGCTGACTGTGCACATTCTACTGTGACTGTGAGCAGTATTACAAGGCAGCTTTAAGCTTTTGTACTGGTTTAAATCACTCAAACCATCATCCATTCATAATTTTAATCAAGCACGGCTGTGTGTTTAGTGTAAAGGCCTCTTACATGCCATTTACTGTGATAGCCTAATAAAGGAGGAAAAGAAACTTTGAGGTTTTCTCTGGTTTTAGAGAGCAACACAGACGTAAAGAGATTACGTTTCCCAGGAATCAAATGTCAAGTAATCCTATTACCATTTGAGAGAAGTAATGTCATCTGTAATTGTAAATGAATAACTACCCCAACAGTGACTAGAACTAAGACTAAACTATTTTTCTGAAATTACTGAACTTGCACTTGGCTGTTTTTTCAAAGCAACCTCAGATCAGAATCAGCCCTACTAAAATCCACAAGGGGTTATATACAGTCTCCACCAAGAAATTCTTCAAATCGCATAGCCGTTCTAGATTCAGTGTGGATAGTTAGATAAACTGTCTAAGAGGTGCGGAGTTGACTGCTCACATTCTGAAGTATCTAGTATTGTATACTAGAAAATATTACAATAAACAAACTCTATTGCTATTAGAAAATAAGACTGCGTTACTGACACTTATGCAGTAGGAACACATTAAAGCAATAAATCATCTTTCTGAGCATTACTCTTGCGGCAGACAATATAATTTACAAAGTATGTCCTGTAAATATCTTTCCAATGCCCACTATATACCCAATGTATTTTGTCAAAAATATTCTCTTTGGATGTGAACAGGGCAGTCCTAACATTATGAACACACCAAGCGAAAGCTACCCACCAAGCGAAAGCTACCCACCAAGCGAAAGCTAACCCACCAAGCGAACCTAGCAAGCATCACTGAGCTATTGTCCGTGTGTTGTCTTTGTTCGTTTATTCGCCCCTCTGTCTGCATAATTCAGTGATTGAGCTTGAAGTCATTCAGTGTAGTTTGATGTGAAATGGTTCACTGTGGAGAAATGTACAGACTCAGATGTTCTTTTACAGTGGTAGTGATAGGATCCAGGAATCACAATGTCTACAATACAAAAATAGCCTTTTTATTTACTTTGCAAAATGACCAGAGACCCACATGTGAGTTTTCAATATGAAATGTCGCTAATGGGGAGGGCAGGGGGTCTTCTGTGGGGACTATTTTGCCTTATAATATGCCCTCTATATACCTCTTCATGGTGAAATGAATTTTTAAAAAATACAAAAGCATCTCAAAACTCTTGTAAAAACAACGTCTCATGCATCAGGCAACAGACTTATTCCATCTGAATTACTTTAGTGATATAATTATGCATAAATTTTGGAACATGGTTGGAATTTCCCTGTAAGACTACATGCCTTTAATTAGTATTTTGTCATGCAAATTTGCATTGCACACTGTATACTGCAGATTTAGTGACAAACAGATGCAGTTTGTTTAGCTAGGTCACAAATAAGGGTAAAACTGTTGAGTGATTTGTTTACGAGCCTTTCTGGGCCTGTGGCTGGCCAGTTAAATTACACCAAGCTTTAATTATATTTAGGTTTAAAAATTCCATTCTTAACCACATCACAAGAAGTATTGTTCTCATTTGACTAAGCCAGCTTGTCAGCCAATTACTAGCAGAAACACCTTGCGAACCATTATTTTTGAATACCCATTATTTAAAAATGGCCTTGATTGCTTTGGGGTAGGGACTCAGGAATTGAATTGTACTTCTCAGGCTGCATTCAAAATTCATGTGTTTATGCCGAGATATGAACATTCTCCAAGTGGGGCTCCGTTTTAGACCACCAAGTGCTTGCAGATGAGGATGCCTATTTTGAATTTAGGAGTGGGCAATTTGCTGCTTTAAAGTCTACATCTGCACTCAGTCAATGGAGCCAGCACTTTATATTCAGTTCTTTCATTATGACAAAAGCTGCACTGAAGTCAAGGTCTGCTGCAGAAGCCAAAGGTTGAAGCTGTGGCAAGTGCTTATTTGGTGCTCTTTTGACCACCCGATTGTGTCACCCGATTGTTTGTTTGTTTGCTGCCGTTTCCTTTAGGTGCAGAATTAATGTATTGATGAAAGCATGCCTCAGAGGTTTGGAGGGTGGGGGTGGGGGTCCTATCTTTTCCCCCCATGCCTTCGTTTCTGCCTTTAAAAGGAGGGCAGCCTTTTATTAAGCTCTTTCTAAATTGACTTGGTAATTCAGTGGCAGTTCAGGAGCATCAGAGATGAATAGCAATGAGATATGGTAGAGTGTGTGTGTGTGTGTGTGTGTGTGTGTGTGTGTGTGTATTTGAGTAAGAGAGTGAGAGCGAAAGAGAGTGCACGTATGATTCAATATATTCAGTGTTGCATTGCAACACATGATGGGTGTGTTTGCAAACTGGATTTGACACTCATCAGAAATTAGAAGGTGCTCGTCAGCTCTTAGCAGCGTGCCTGAAGATGCTGAAAGCTGTGATGCCAAAATAAAACAATTAGAAGCTTTTTGCAAGATATACAAGACACCTTTACAGATTCCATCAAACGCGGCCATTTTAGCCTCTTCATGTGCGCCCCCTAGCGAGTGTCTTTTTTTACACTGTCTATGCTTTAATCACTTAAGAATTATGTTTGTATCAGTTGTTTGCGTCAGACATGGAGAATCACAACCCAACTTTTAACTCGCCCGTAATCGACTCGCGACCCAACCCAGACTCACCCCTAACAGACTCACAACAACTCCAACTGGCCCATAACCAACTCATGACTCAACTATAACTCTCCTGTAACCGACTCGTGACCAAACTCCGACTCGCCCATAACTGGCTCGTGACCCAATTCTGACTCAAGACTGATGCTCCTGAAACTGACATGCGACTAATTATAATTAAAATTAAACATAATATTTTTAAAAAGTAATAATATTCAATAAAGTTAGCAATGACTAATTTTGAACAAAGAATCCAGAGAAAAGGATTATTGTTTTTATTATCTATATTCCACTACTGTGAAAATATTTCCTCCAGTCTTTATGAATCCGGTATATTTTGAATTGTGGTGAAGTTTGAGATTTAATTAGGCATTTTTTTAACAGCTGTAATTAAGGAACCCTTCTATATTTCACCTTACAGATTCTGAGAAAAGATGACATCACACGATTCTAAGCATCTAATCACAGCAGCTTGGCTTTGTGATCCCTGCTTCACTATCTGAATCCCAAATAACACTTTAGAAAAGATTGTATGTTTGTTTCTATTCATTTTAAAGTTAACTACGCTAACACCATATGGAGAATTAAAGCTTTGCATACATTTAATCATTTAAACCTTAAAGCAAAAGACCTGTTTTTCAGCCTAATGTCTACTGATATCCCAGTTGGCTACTAAGGTCTTGCGAGCACATTGCTATAGTATTCCAGGTGGTTACTAAGGTGTTGCTAGGTCATAGCTATGGTAACCCAAGTAGTTGCTAATATGTTTGTGTATATATTTGTGCTAGCATGCATGCGAGTCTGTATGTGTCTGAGGGGCAGTATGAAATGTCCATTTTAACCTCATTTGTGGAAGTTTTGATTTTGTCAACAATTCGCTATTAATTTTCTCATTGTACAGTCTTGTGAACAAAGACTGTACAAAAACCATGTCCTATTAAACACAGAAGCACAACTGCACTATTAGCATATAGGCTCTATGATCATGCAGTTTCATGGTTCTAATCCAAAAATTGCAAACTATGAAGACAAAAATTTGCAATCAATAAATAAATAAATAAATAAATGAAAAAAGACTGATTAAATGGAGAACAGTAAGTTGGCTTTCTCAAACCAACTTAATGCTAGCTAGATAAAGTACATAGAGAATTGTCTAGATTTGGGTGAGGAGGGCTGGCACATTGGTTTGAGGTTGGTTGGAGTTGTGTCTGCCGGTCCAGGTGTGTGTCACAAACATACATTAATTTTTACTATGCACTGGAAACATTAAAAAGCATACTCGTAGTACTCTACTACATAATTTATATTGAGGCGCGGCATTAGTGTTGTGTCTATATTGGCAAGCAACAAAAACAAAGTAAAACTAAACTCTGGGCACTGCCACAAGTGACCAATTGAAAAGGCTACGTCATTTAACATAGTAGGGTTTTAAAATCATCACTATGCATCTTCTGGATTCTTAAGTGATGCACTAGTTGTTGATGTTGAGGTGGAGGATAAATCAGCAGACTGATTTCCTACATTTCCTAAAGTGTCTCACATGTCCCACTCATGATTTAGTTTTGGCAGCAATTGATGTGTCTAAAAATGAAAATAACCTTGAATCCAATCTGTGTGTTATTTTTTTTTCTAATTGCATGTTAAATGAATATTTAATATGAAATATAAATAAAAGAAAAGAATTCTACTTTTACTCAAGTAACATATTACAAACCATCACTGCTATCTTTTAAGTAATGGAGTTTAAGTAAAGGGAGTGTACTTTGTCCATACAAGGCAATGAAAAATAGAATGGAAATAGAATTCTTTTTGACAGCAAAATGTTACATGATTAAGTGTTTAAATACCTGGTTTGGTTAATAAAAATTAAAAAAATTCTATTTCTATTTACTGCTTCATTCTTTGAAATAATGGCTTATTTTTAACACCAACCATCCCCATAACATGTGCCAACCAACCCAATGTTGGCACAAAATGAATTTAATAGTAAAAAATACTATTAATAATTAATATAATACTATTAATAATTAATAACCATACCTTTTTTTTTAAGCAGAATTTACAGGACAACTAAAAGGACAATCCTGTGTTATCTGAAAACAAAGACATAGGTAGTACATTTGCTGGTTTGGTTTGACATTGTGTGTGCTCGTACGAGAGAGAGAGAGAGAGAGAGAGAGAGAGATAAAGAGCTAGAGAGAGAGAGAGAGAGAGAGAGAGGAGAGAGAGAGAGAGAGAGATAAAGAGCTAGAGAGCGAGAGGAAGAGAAAGGGGTGAGAGAAAGAGAGATATACAGCCTAGTCAGCACTTTGTGGCACACTGTTTGAAAGGTATCTCATTTGCTTCCCGTTAACGATGACCTCTCCATTCTCCATCTCTACAGCCACCGCTCTCTGCAGAGCATTATGGAGATCCAGCTACTGCTATAGTGGAAATATTCTGGCCCAAGGCCCAACAGATCTACTTAAAGTGTTGCAAGAGCTGGTAAGGATATATGAGCGGTTCCTCCTGAAATTATTAAGAAGAGAAATTGCAGTCGCACCACCCTGCAAGGACTGAGCTACACATTAGCTCTTCTGCTCACTACTTTGTTGTACTTGAAAAGAAAAAGTCTAATAACATTATTTTATTTATATTTTGTGTGTATATACACTATGTTGTGTGATGTATATATACACACATACACACACACACACACACACACACACACACACACACACACACACACAAATCACCCTTATAGTCACATCACATTTACACAGGTGTGAAGGTGAGCGAAAATCTTAGGTGTGTAGCCCACTTGTAGAATTTAAATACAAAAAAAATAACACACACACACACACACACACGCGCACACACGCACACACACGCACGCACACGCACGCACGCACACGCACGCACGCACACACACGCACACACACGCACACACACGCACACACAGCTACCTTCAAATTCATGCACTGATGTGGAATGTTTGTTATTACTAAAGGAACTGAAAATGAAACCATTCAGTGGTAAATTCTCATTACATTCACAATGCTATGAAAAAACACACTGGTTGATTTTAAGAGGCCGTTTTGCGCGTGACTTGGCGTGTTATGAGGAAGCTGTCAGTGAGAATTATCTGGAGATTTGAGTTGAGACCACACATCAGAAACTGGAAGACCAAAGGGAGAGAGAAAAAAAGAAAAGAACAGGAGTGGGGGTTCAGATCTGGACCACAACAGTCTGTCCCAGTAGACGTTTGTGATCCCTTTTAATCTCACAGACTCACTGACTGTGTTTACACCATGTTTACATCATTGTTGCAGTTGTATGAATAATGAGCTGCTACTTTATTACATACACCTACACCCCTGTAGTGGCAAACTGATGATTAGAGCTTGGCCTTCAGTTCAGTCAATAAATGTGGAAATTCGGTCACAAATTGATGGATTGAGGAGGATCTCTACAATAATGCTAATTCCTGTTAGCTCCCCTGTGGAATGCCTGTAGTATGTTAGCGCAAAACTAATGCTATTGCACATGACCATTTTTTGGCCCTTCTGGATTAAATCTGAAGCTTGTAACAGACATATTATTAGCATATATTTTCTATCATAGCAGTTCACAGTGAATCCTTTAGTAAAGAGTCTTGTCACTGAGCTGCTGATGTTTTCTATTTCTAACATCCAACAATCACATTGGTCAGGCTACCACTGGTATTTGCAGTAAGTGACATATCTAGGACTTCCACAAGGTCTAGGGTGACTCCCCTCCCCCTCCCTTGACTAGATTTAAGATGATTTTACCCTAGTAAAAAGAACTAATAATGAGTTTGTAAAAGGACCAGGCCAAAGCTCTTAAATATGCTACATTAGGAGGTTTTGTAGGGGTGGTTGGAAGGTGGTTTGCCTCGATTTTGTAATTTCTTACAAAAGATTCTTCTGTTATTGTCAAAGAAAAAAAAAAAAAGACTTTTCCCCCATAAGTGCTAAATCAGCTGTCTTTTAGCCATGCCTTCAAAAGCTAGCTCTGGTTTTGACCTTGACTTTACTCTTAGCACTCGAAACATCAAAATTCCCAATACTTCCGCAAGTACTGCCGGAAAACACCATTATACTCTTTGCTAACCTGAATGCATGAGGAACTCCATTTTGCCAAGCCAGCACTGTTAAAGCCCTCTTATGAACATGAAATAGCTCCACCTTTAATACTCCCCGGTGGTCTTGAAGTGGGCCATTAAAAGAGATAAGTGTATCTTTTCAGGCCCTTCGCTCAGAGCACAACCTTCAAACCCAGGCAGCTTCCCCCTGAACTGCTTTAGCCGACACACAGAGCTCACATTTATTTTCTCACTTTTTCAAAGGGGAGGGAGAATTTCGCTTTCAAAACCTCGCAGCAGCCACACTGTCCTATTCACACACATAGAGCCTTAGTGTGTGTCCACTGGGGGTGGGGGGCCGCAAGGGGTGGACGTGGGCAGAAATCAAACTCTGCTTTTCGCAGCTCTGCTTTATAGGCAGTGGCACTAATGGCTGATGGAGTCATACAGCTTGGAGGCTTTTTAGATATTGTCATTCACGCACAGCTTTGTCAGTTTTATGCTCATTTTTTTTAAATGCTTTGATTAAACTTTAAGAGAGCATTCGAGTCAAAGAAGTACAGCTGGTGTACATAGGCTGTGACATCTTTCTAGGAGTCTTGCAAACCAGACTTCTGCTCATCAAAAAGCCTGGTGCCTTTTGTTCCTCAATGTGGCCAAGACAGGAAAGGGCCGTTTTGCAAAATAACCAACCAGTGACCACTACTCAAAACAGGGTTACAGGGAAAACAGCAGGAAGAACATTAGCATATGAGGATCTCTCATATAAAGGCTAAATATTCTTAAACTGGCCATCAACAATGTGCTAGAAAACTTGTCAGTGCTAGCAAACTTGTTGCACTCTTCTGCCCCTTCAACTGTACATGTCTGTGTCATTAGGTTGCCAGCTGTTCAACATTATAATCAATTTACATTTGCAATTAAAAAAAGTTACATTTTATACTACCTGTAGTCAAATTATCAAACCTTTATTGGCAGATGTGTTACATTTAGACATTAGCCTTAAAATTATATATATATAATATATATATATATAATAATTTGTATATATATATATATATATATATATATATATATATATATAAAGGGTGCCCCCATGTCTGCATTTTCAAATAGCGCTATTTGGCAGGAAAAACGTAAATCTGGGAAAGAACCAGTGCTCCCATTCAGCAAACAGCACAATTATTATAGTTGCCACAGAATTCCTGAATGCTCAAAAAAATGCTCATATCTACTCTTTTCCAACTGTTAAATTCAGTTTCACTGTATACTCTCAGAAAAAAAAAAAAGGACTAAACTGTCACTGGGAATTTAACCCTCGTCACTGGGGTGGTACCATCAAGCATACATCGTCACTAACTTTAGTTCCAGAACATAAATTGTTATTCATTTTAGGGAACAATTTATTATTTTATTTTTCTGTATTATTGTAGACATTAGAATAAGAAAAGTAACAAATACGTGTTTTCCCCTGGGGGGAAAAAAGAAAAAAAAAATTAATGCACAGCATTAATCCTTTAAACCACTGTTGCATTTATTTGTGATCAAATGTTTTTATTTTTAAGATGAAGCTCCAAAATATTAATATTTTTACAGCAGCTGCAACTGTGCTGAAATTGATACCAAATGTGTTGGTAAGTAGGAGATATTTTATTATAACCTAAATATGACATGCCTTTACAATGTCCAGTTTATGTCAATGGTCTAGGCCTGTCAATTATTAAAGAACCATCTAAATGGCAATTATTTTCCATAGTTGCCAACTTTCAGGATCATATGCCTACATTAAAATCAATAGCATGTTAACAGGGTGCCACGAGTGAAAGGGACATGTTTTCTGAGATGAAATGGGTCTTCTGAAACAACTTGTAGAAAACACCTTGATGTTACACTTAATTGATCCTACAAAGAAAATGTCATTTCTTTGTTTATAACTACACCCAGTCTAGGAGCAGCTTGGCATCACCAGCAAGGAGGCGTCACCTGCAGCAGTGGGTGGTTAAGTGCCTTGTCTAAGGGCACAACCAGAAACATCCAGTCAGTCCTGTTATTGAACCCATGACCCTTGTTGTTGGCTCACCACCCCTAAACTTTTCCATTTCAAAAGGTATACGCATTTCATATGATAGCAAAGTATGCCAAGCAAAAGCCAGTTTACTATTGTTTGGTTGAGGAACACAACATACTTGAAGCAGGTTAGATTCATCAACTTATTACAATGATACAGCTTAACTTAAGCAATAGTTGGCCACTGATTTTGTGCAAACCCTTGATAGGATATGGCTTCTGTTTCCAATGCACTTTCCTCTACGTTGAGCATGTGTGTGTGTTTTTCTGCCTGTGTGTTTACATATTGTGTGTATACACATGCACTGATACACAGTTCACAGAATCATATCTGCTGAAAAAAGGGCACAGAAAGTCACAAGATTTGGCATGATTGTTTGAAATAGGAATGTATAGTACTGGGCAAAAGCCCTACTGGTTTCAATGTGTTTAACAGAACATTACACCAAAGCCAGCAACAAGAATGAGTATAATATCAAATCTACCAGTATTTAATTTGTCCACTCTCTACTTTTGCCATTTTAATTCTTCTATCTTTCCCAGCAGCTACCCAAACACACCTTAGCTGCCTTATCAATTTCTTGCTCTTATGTATCTAAAATGACTGAACGAGATATTTCTTAAGAGATTATATGGAAGATCCTTCACTTGCACAAGGAACAGGAAAGTTAAAAGTAGGAAAAAGCAGGAGTTTCTATTACTAGGGTCCAAAAAAGCATAAAAAAGAAAATGGGCATTCTAACAGTTGTACCAGACCTGGTAGAGCACTAAAACTGTCACCATCATCTTTGAGAGAGAGGAGAAAATCAAGCTCCACTCTTTCTTTAAATATGAAAACATCCACAGGTGTTTGTTCACCCGCCCACTGTGACACTTTAATGCTATGCATTCAAAGGATGTGTAGCTGTTATGGAGAAAGGGAAATAGACAAGAAAGAAAAAAAAAATGCACTAGAATCTCAAATCTGAAGATCTGAGATGTGGCATAAGGGGTTATGAACCGTGAGGTCTAAATATGAGGCCTATGTAAGCCATAGAATGCAGTATATATGCTGCCAAAGCAATGAAAGACTCTTCCAATCATGTCTACAATCAGTCAAGCATGGTGGATGATCAGTGTAAATTTGGGGATGTGTAACATCCGATAAACATCTGTAAAACGTTTGGTGGGGGAGGAACGACAAGATAATGACTCCAAGCACACTGCTGAGATCAAAATGTACATATCAAGCAAAGAAACTGCTGGTGTAATCAGAACAAACAGCCATCAGAATTCAGACCTCAACATCAATTAATGTTTGAGATTCTTTGCATCATGAGAAGTACAAAATGCAAGCAACTAAGACTGAACTTTGGAGGTGTAAAAAAGACTTGTATCCTTGTATATTTCTTTAAAAAACGTAAAGCAAGTCTGAAAGGATAGAAGAGAACAACTATATTTCGTTAAATAAATATCTGCAGTCAGTGATGCTGAAAAATGACTAACTTGTACTTCAAGGCCATTTGGACTAGAAATTACATAAACGAAAGGGTGGTCTCTTACTTTTCAGTCAGTCCTGTTATTGAACCCATGACCCTTCTGGTTGTTGGCTCACCTTCCCTAAATTTTTCCATTTCAAAAGGTATACGCATTTCATACGACAGCAAAGTATGCTAAGCGAAAGCCAGTTTACTATTGTTTGGTTGAGGAACACAACGCACTTGAAGCAGGTTAGATTCATCGACTCTACATCATTACAATGATACAGCTTAAATTAAGAAGTAGTTGGCAATTGATTTTGTGCAAAGCCTCGATAAGATATGACTTCTGTTTCCAATGCACTTCTCTATGTTGAGCATGTGTGTGTTTTTCTGCCTGTGTAAGTGTTTACATATTGTGTGTATACACATGCACTGATACACTGTGTTCACAGAATCATATCTGCTGAAAAAAGGGCACAGAAAGTCACAAGCTTTGGCATGATTGTTTGAAATAGGAATGTATAGCACTGGGCAAAAGCCCCATCAGTTTCAGTGTACTTAACTGAACATTACACCAAAGCCAGCAACAAGTATATTGAGTATAATATAAAATCTATCAGTATTTAATTTGTCCCCTCTTTACTTTTGCCATTCTTCCATCACTCCCAGCAGCTACCCAAACACACTTAGTTGCCTTATCAATTTCTTGCTCTTATGCATCTAAAATGGCTTAAGGAGATATTTATTAATACATTATATAGAAGATAATCCACTTGCACAAGGAAGAGGAAAGTTAAAAGTAGGAAAAAGCAGGAGTTTCTATTACTAGGGTCCAAAAAAGCATAAAAAAAGAAAATGTGCATTCTAATAGTTGTGCCAGACCTGGTAGAGCACTAAAACTGTCACCATCGTGTTTGTTCACCCACCCACTGTGACACTTTAAGGCTATGCATTCAAAGGATGCGTAGCAGTTATGGAGAAAGAGAAACAGACAAGGAAGAAAAAAAGAAATGCACTAGTATACCAAATCTGAAGATCTGAGATGTGGCATAAGGAGTTATGAACTGTGAAGTCTAAATATGAGGCCTATGTAAGCCATAGAAGGCAGTACACATGTTGCCAAAGCAATGAAAGACTCATTATCAAGAGAAATTTGGGGATGTGTAACATCCGATAAACATCTGTAAAACGTTTGGTGGGGGAGGAACGACAAGATAATGACTCCAAGCACATTGCTGAGATCAAAATGTACATATCAAGCAAAGAAACTGCTGGTGTTATCAGAACAAACAGCCATGAGAATTCAGCCCTCAACATCAATTCTTTGCATCATGAGGAGTACAAAATGCAAGCAACTAAGACTGAACTTTGAAAGGTGTTAAAAAAAAAATAATAATAATAAAACCCTGTATATTTCTTTAAAAAACATAAAGTGAGTCTGAAAGGATGGAAAAGAACTATATTTCATTATATAAATTTCTGCTGTCAGTAATGCTGAAAAATGACTAACTTGTATGAAAAGATTTACAATAAAACAAAAAGAGTATATAAATAAATGAATAAACAAATCAAGTTAGTATTTCCTCAGCCACTAAGCCTACATTCTGTGATAAGCTTTCAGATGACCTATCCCTATTTTCTTTCAGCCACTTGACATTGTGTGAGCTCCCAGATTACGGCGGAAGTTTATTTAAGATTGTGTGTCCTTGTGATTGCTTTTATACTGGTTTCCATTTGCACTTTACTGTGACCTCCATTTCCATCGCTGTGAGTGCTTATTTGTGATGGAATAGTCTCGCACACTCTTCTGATGGTTTTCAGCCTCCAAGCCTTTTGGTATTCTTTATTTATAGACCACAGCTGTGGTGCAGTTCAATCAGCTTTCTGTACATTTACAAAAAACCTGCCAGTGCCATTAGTCCAAGCTGCATTGTGAACCCCCCACCGCCAATACAATTGCTGCTTGCAAGTAATTGCCATCATATAAAACTCTTTAAAATTACTGCTTTAAGGAAAGAAAAGAAAAAAAGAAAAAAAAAAACTAAGCTGCAAAAACATCCTGTTTTGAATTCATTGTTATTGTGATGTCACGAGAAGCAACCCACTAACAAATATCCACTTACTCATTCTACAACAGTTTAGCTCCACCCACTCACATTGAAGTCCTTAAGGCTCATTTACGTAGGAAAGGATAACATCCTTTCAAACAATGCAACCATGACTGCCCACACTTCCATGCGTCCTTTACATTAGCAAGGATGTTAAGCAACCACAGGAGGGCGGTCCGGAGTAAAAAGTTTGACAACAACAAACATGGCAATGGTGATGGAGATCATAATATTGTACCAACTATGCAAGAGACGAAAGAGGCACCAGTGTAGACTGTGGCGGTCTGTGAGGCCATTAAGTACTTGTGGACAGAGAATTCGAAAAGACTTGTTATCAGTGAGAGAACTTGGAATCGGGTCTCACGTGAACTATTGGTTTAAGTTGAGTTGAGTTAAGTTGACTTAATTAAACTTAGTTAAATTTTCCAATATTTCTTCAGAAACCCTTCTGATATTGCTGACATCTATTTTGCAGGGTAAAAACAACAAAAAAAAACATGAAAAATCCAATTTTGCCAAAAATGAGATTTTACAAAATTTTGAATCTACATTTGTACAGTTGTCAAGCATAAATTTTTACACTTTTTTAATTGTTAAGGCAAAGCTCTGGCTAGCAACTGTGATACTTTGCTTTTCTTACGCTTTCACAGGAAAAGAATTAAGAGCGGTTATCTTTCAAATAAATGTGTGTGTGAGGAAGATTGGCCTGCGTGCATGTGTGTGCGTGTGTGTGTGTGTGTGTGTGTACACACAAACACACACGTACACGTCACTTCATCATCAGCTGATTCCACTTCACAGCATGGTTAAAAAGTTTAGAGAACAGCGCAAAACACTGTCAGACAATCTCAAACACAACCTATGTTTAACACAAACACTGTACATAAATTGGCCGAATAACTGCTGAACTATTATTACACTGCTAATATAAAGTGATTATAACTTTACAACTGGCTCAAAAACTGAAAACAAAAGAGTGAGTGAAGAGACAAGAAATAGAGCAGTGCCTGTATAAACAAGGCAGTATGCCATCCAACTTGTGCTGCAGAGATAATAGCACTGTTATTATTTACTATCTACTTTATTTTTATGCCCCATGATGCTTTGAGTGAATGATGGACAGAACCTCTGGCAAAGCGTAAAACAGACAATACATTAAACGCTAGTAACATCTTTACATGACAGAAATGTGGGAATACATAAAACATAAATAACCTTCATTACTGGGATGTTTGAAAGCTTTTTTCAGGTTGTTTATAATTGAGCTGTCAACAGAAAGCTGAACCTGCGTGAGAGAAACTTCAGTCAGAGGAGTGAGCCTACACTTCTTACTTACACTAAGAAAACTCATTTCATTGTTTTAATTTTGTTTACATTGTCAGGTACCATAAAGCAATGCCTTTATATAGCAATGTTTAATAGGCTCAGATTTCAACAACAACACAGCCATTTTACGCAGTGATTACGAGGCCATATTGATACATCCTTTGAAGCTCTGTGCTTTCTTGAGAGGTTTATACCCATAAGATTCCTGTTCTTGCCCTCTCCCCTCTGTTTCACTGGACCAGAGGTCAGCAACCCAAATGTTAAAGAGCCATTTTGTCCTTTCAACATAAATCAAACCACCTTGGGAGCAACAACATTTAACGTCCATTTTACCATCTTGGCTCTAAATATGTCTCAGCATTTCCTAATGTACTAGTATGGGGTAAATATATATAATATAAACAAAAATGCAGACTTACTTCGCTCTGCTTTAAGCTTTAGCTCAGCTATAGCTGCTTTTCTCGCATCTCAGGCAGGAAACTTTTCCGCGAAAGTGGAATAGATCTGTAAAATGTCTCTCGGCATTTGACTTTATACGAGGCTGAAGTCAGCTTCTCATTAGCCAGCTTCTTGTTCAAATTTTCCTGTTCCATCTTAAATGTTATGCATGTAACAACTGCACCATGTAAAGTAGAATGGGACAATTTGAACAAGAAGCTGACGGCCGAGAAGCTTTGCGACTTTTTAGTGTTTGAGAGTTTGTCGTTGCAGATGAAACGTATCAGGAACCAGCTCGACTGCTGATAAACGATTAATCTCTAAATCACCGATGTTCATCTTAAATCTCTCTCTTCGCCTTTTCGTTAGCTACTAGCTGGGTGAGACTGTTGTCGTTGCTATGGTGACCAGCATCCTGCGCATCAATCTTCACGGGTAAAGGGTGAATAAGCAGATATAGGCCACATTAACTGCAGCCTTTAATAAAATTTATTGTTAAAACTGAGTTAGATCGATCAGCAGAGCTTTGGTTTACTGAAAAGGAGGATCTTTTTTTTTTTCCCCTAACAATCTAATTCTGCTGTTGAGTCACAACAGGGCAGTAAAAGAGCCACATGTTGCCGACCCCTGGTCTAGACCATAGTCACCACTACAAACTGCACGTTGTCCCAGAGTGCTGCAGAGACATTTAATGGAACATAAAACAACTGAACAAATAAGCACACACTCCTTGACTTGACTAAAACAATAATAAAGACACTGCCATTTCCTAACCTTGATATTTTGGCAATAACCTCAAAATACAGTGACCATGTGAAAAATGGAATTTTAAAAAGATGTATCACTAGTTTAGTTAATTAATAGGATTTATGATGTGCCAGTGCTACTCATCAGCCTCTGTATACACAAACTCTTATCTGATGGTAGGAAGTGTTCAAATATTAGTCAACAATCAAGATCCCTGATATAACTTGGATTAAATTTTCATTATATCACTTTATTCTGTAGCTATTAAACAAATTAGGCAACTACATTTAGGATGGTTTAATCTCAGCTGTTTCTCTCTGGCACCGTCTTAGTTAAACCTGGAGTTGTGCATCACTAGTTTAAACATAGAAAGGAGTGAAGGGTAGTGGTGGGACAGGGTGGAGTTTAGAAATGGAGACAAAGGGGCATTTACAATTTGCATAATCATGGGTATTCATAGATGCTCACATTCTGAATGAGTGTTGAGGTTTAGGAACTCTCCTGTGCCATTTCATAATGTTATGCATGTTAATTTTAGAGTGTTAGTTCTCTTGCATTAATTCACTTATTCTGGATCTTATTGTGAAGGAAGTGCTAGCTTGTCATGTGTTCTGTTAGATTCGGAAGTGCTGCGTCAGTCTCATGCTGACAGTCCACGAAGCAAGGTGTAGTGAGGCTTAGAGCGAATTATTAGACAAAAACTGTGTGCACTGCATGGCTGTGGCCAACTACAGCCCTTTAACAAAGCACAAGAACTTGTGTATAAACTGGTTCTTTTTCCTAGCAATAAATGCTACAGTCATCAAAAAACTTTTTTTTTTTCCTTTGGATTTTGATGACTTCAGGGGTACTTTAAAGAACGTCCACATAATGGAAAGCAACTGGCATAGAGAAAAGAACTTTTAAGTAAACCATTTTTTTTTAAATGTGTAATTTGTAAGATCTTTAGTTTAACTTTATTTAATTTTGGATTATTTTAAACAGAATGAGAAGAAATAACAGTTTTGATGTTCTGTCAAAGACTCCAGCCCTCCTTGCCTCATAGTACCACTTTGTAGCTCAAGAAGTGATAGTGAGTCACTGCAGCATCAAGTCTGCCATCAATCCAACACGAGAGGATAAAATAACAGCACTGTCCTAAGGGTATATTCTAACCCCTTGTCTTGAAGGTACTGCCCCCATTAGACCATTTAAGGACAGGTAGCCAATGAAAGGAACATTAAACACATCGATGGCTGAAGCTTTTGGCAAGTGACCATTATCGCTAACGCCACATGCTACATTCAGCAGCGAAGAAAATAAGTGACAAATAGAAGCAAAGGGTTAACAGTGGCATTGCATTTACTGCTTCAGAGGCCATGTAAATGGATGAAGTTTGATGCTGAACTCACAACGTTTCTTCGAGACTGGTAAGGAGGGGAAGGAGTGAAGAGGGAGGGGGAGGGACTGTGCACTTTCTTGCCTCCTTTGTGGTGGTACGTTGCCCCTATTTGTTTGGAGTATGAATTTGACAGGTTGCGTCATCTTACATATTGCTCATTTAAGGTGTAGATGAACCTTAACAACTACTTTCCCCTGGGGAAAAAAAGTGGTTAAAACACAGACAGACACAAAACATGGTAAATATAAGAAAAATGATTCTTATAAGTCTATAGAGAACACTTCTACTACTTATCCCCAGCTGATATCAACTACATCATCTCTCAGACTTCAGTTCATTTTGACCTCTCTTGGGCATAGTAGTAGATAGGGGCTCATGCTTCCTGGAGAATAACACAGCATTTTGTATTGCATCATCCGTGATCATTTCTAGGGCAAGTTTTTAAAGATAAAACTTCCGCTCACTTCAGTGATGCAACGAATGTGCAACATGCATGACATTTAATTCACAACAATTCACAGTGAATTGTCTGTCATTATGGGCATTGATATTGATATGAAAAAGTGATGAAAAAAAAAAAAGCCAATCAATGGTTTTGGGTATGAAAAGAACTTAAATTCCACACAGTAAAATATGACATTATGGCAGATGAAAGCATCTTAGATGTGGGTAATAAGACATTTAATATTCTTCATTATTCATACAGCTGCAAGAATATTATATGCTTATTCCTTCTACTTATGTAATCTTAAGTAAAATCTTTCTGTTCTTGCAAAAGCATTATTAACCTTGAAACAAGTACCTATAAGTAAAATAATTCTGCTTAGAATTACTTTAAATATGTTATGGGGATAACAGGGCACACTTTAATATGCAGTAACACTGAACAGCTTTTTTTTTAATGTAGTAATACAGTATCAAGTATAATATTGCTTCTGTCTGAACAAAACCTCGTTCAATCTCCATTTATGCCAATTTTCAGTTTGACAATTTAAAAGTGCCTGTTGGTCTTTACATTGTGTGTAAATTTCAAGAAGGAAATAGCCCAAAGTTTGGAAAAAAAAAAGTCTGGTTTCATTGACTTACATTAAAAATAAAGTATTTTTTTCAATCTCCTGAAAAGTTATCATTTTGGAGATGAGAGATATTTTAGGAGATATTTTGCTCTGACAGCAGCAATATGCTTTAAGAGATCCCCTCATATTCCCATAGTCACCCCATGTGCAAATTCTGACAGATATTCCTTGAGACTCACTCATATTTATGGTTTTTGTACCATAAAAGTAACTTTTTTCCCCCATCACAATTGTTTTTCTGTTATGGAATAGTGTGTTTAAGTCACAGAATTCACACCAATGTTATTTTAATTACCCTCCTGGTAGCTGTTATATAGCACATAAACCAATCAGAGTGAGAACAGGTTAAAGTACAGCCACCACACTTTAACAATGAGGGAATCCTATAATCCTCTATATACCTATAGACTCATCAAAAAATGTGGGGCTGGGATGATAAGCAATTAAAAAAAAAATGGTTGATTAGGTGAAAATAAGTTATCACATCTTCTGCATCTTCTACGGAGATCAAACTTCTGCACAGTTTTTATGTTTTTCCCCCCAAAATTTTAAACTTGTTTACTCCCTGTCTAAGTGGTTATAAGTAGTTAACTTATTTTCACACAGAAAAATTAACACATAATTTTGCATACAACTGTATATCGAGTATGTGTGTCATTATAGGGTAAAGACTTAGAGCAGGGGTGGGGGACTAAAGGCTGGACACTAGCACAATTTAGTGATTTCCCTGCTCTAGCACACCAACTAAAACTGGTAATTAGCTGATGGGTTGAATCAGGTGTGTTAAACTCCAGAAATCCAGCCCTCCAGCACTGTTCCCCTCCCCTGCATTAACACCTTTCTCTACAGAGACATTTATAGCCCCCTCCCCTCAAAAAATATGAATGTTATTTGGTATTTTGCACTAGAGCATATGGTTGTTGACTTGTTCACTGCTTTTAACGCGAGGAGCTTCAAGTTGCAGTAGACCCTCTTAACTCCAGCTCCACTTAACACCTGCTGTGAGAGTTGTTGAGGAGCTTCAGTGAAACTCCCTGTGCTGTTTCACTTTTCAGCAGAATGGGCCATTACCCACTGTCTGGGTTTTTTCTATTGTGCTGGCGAAAAATATATATACGCAACTCTGACTTTGAGGAATACAACTAACTTCTTAAGGGAGGTGTCCACTTTAGTTTCATTGGAGAGCTTGTCTAACACAAACTGAATGGAACTGCGCTGAATTAATAGAGCGTTCACCAATTTACAAGACCTTTTAACAGCTCCCAAAACTAGCAACTCAGTCTGTATCAATTATCCCATATATGGGTTAAGTTCATTTGCTTTCAGTTGAACAGTTCATCGTTGGTGTATACAAGTATTATTTATCATGCACAAAAACCAAAACATATTTGATTGTGCCCCACTCTCCCTGAAATAGGCTGAATAAATATTGATGCAACACTCCAGGAAAAAAAAAAAAAAAATTAAGAAAGAAATTAGATATTATTGCTGTTGCACAAAAAAAATTGACCTCCAATTGTTTAGTTCTTTACTTTTTTGCTTAATTTGAAAATTCCAGTTACTCCTGGCATTCTGTTAAAATTTCATTTTGAGGGGACCAATAGAAATGTATGTAAACTTACCATTTTGGACATAAGAGGAATTGTATCAACAGTGAGGATATATTGCTTATGCTTAACATGCTTTCGCGTGCCGACATCAAGTATACTCTGTACAAAACCTCGTGGCTTAGACTTATGGTTATAGAAAAAACATTTCTGATTGGTTTAGAACCTTTAAAATATGTTTTCAAAACTTTAGAAAAGTTCTTCACATCCACACCTCATTTATAAAACAGGTTCCTTAAAAGAACCATCTACATAAGTGCTCTTTTGGAAACCAAACAAAAACTATTGCAGCTGGTGGGAGGCTGATGTCCAGCACAGTTTGGTACCCAAACACACCCACTAAACCTGGCAAATAACAGATTAGTTGAAGCAGGCACGTTCACCAACGTGGCAAGACACCGGCCCTCCACAACTGGAGCGGTGCACTCCTGTTCTGCAGAGTCATTCCAAAGAACGATTTTGGCACCTTTAATTTTTAAAAGCGTGCTCTTACTACCTTTTTTGTGCTACATGAACAGTCATAGAGATGGGTGGATGAATACCAAAGCATATCCACCAATTAGCCACTAATTACCTCAGCATTCAGCAGTTGGCTTTTAAATTGAGAGCATTCCTCACTTAAAAATATGCAAACTATTGCAATGCACAAAACAAAACCATATAAACAAAGATAATCAAATTAACAAAGACGCTTATTAAAACAGTGGAGTTTGATAGTAAATGGAATAGAAATTTTGTTTTGACTGCATACAGTGCTTTTTAAAACATTATATGTGTGGGTATTTATGGAGGATGGGCCAATCAAGTTTTTGTCCCGGATTATAATACATTTTATTTAATATTGATGTGGTGAGTATGTGGCGAAGCCTGTAATAACTTCTATATATTTGCTAACAGTTGCATAATGCACACTTCAAATACATAAAAGTTAGTTAAAAGCAATCTAATTAAGGTAAGATATGCTAGGGTGGTCAAGTAAAATTACTTCATATTTGGTATTTGCAGTGTGACAGTCTGAACTAATACATTGTTTGAACTTGCATGTGCGGCCTATTCCTTTATCTAGACATAAAACAAGCTGTTAATGGTAACTGCTCCTAACATTTGAGGCTAGTATAACCATGTTTGTTAAAGGCGGCTCACTTATCCACAGTGGAAATGACACTGCAGATTTTACAGAGGGCTGTTGGACTGTTTTGGTTTTTCACTTTAAAACAGTTCTACACTGCAGATGTTCAGCCTGCTTGATTGCTTTATTGCCCAAGTTAAGGATAGTGTCCCTTTACATTACCATCACAGAATTGGATCAGGCTTAATGTAGCCAATACTGATCCACTAAAATGTGCCCTGCTCCAACCCAAGTCTTTCAGATCAGGTCAGTACATTCCTAAATATATTTATACCCATGTTTTGTGAAGGTATATCAAAACCTTATATTTAGGAGGGAATGCTTGTGCCAGAGTTTGCTCAGAAAAATTACTACAACACAAGACTAGAAAACAATGGCGTAATAAATATAACAGCAGTACCTAACAGAATAACAAAAAGATAAATTGTGATAATAAATAACCTAAAAACACAATATAGAAAAGCAATATTGCATGATGTTAAGTGTCACATAGGAAATGATACTGAAACTCAAAAGTAGTTTATTGCATATAATATTAAAAAGTATTATTGCATGCCATTGAGAAGTAATATTGCACATTTGAGTGAACCAAAAGAGGAAGTAAAATGAAGATAATCTTAGTTTAATTCACTTTAAAGTGAAGCTGTAAACTGGAATGAGTCCAATTTCAGCTGAAGTTTGTTTTTGGTCTTAAGACTTGACTTCAAGTGAAATGTGTAGTTTACATGGCTGCTTCAACAATGTATTAAACAGTTATTTTGATGCCTGTCAGTTCTTCGGTCTTTTTGAGAGAAAACAGACTCCAGATGGAAATGCAGCATCAAGAACCAATTCTAGCCCTTTCTTAGCTCTGCTGTTCATAAACTAATTTTGCAGTGACACATTTAGTGGCCAAGAAACATCCACAATGCTAACTGTTAAGCCCTTATGAATGTGTTTATAATTGGTCTACTGTATCTTCAAGCCATCAGAGCAATGCAAGCTGTTCCTTGGCAGAGAAAGTGAAACACGCAGCATTTCTCAATAGAACATGTAGAGCCTGACTTGCACAGAGGAACGCAGCTATTCTTCCAATGCATTTGATTATGTAGCTCAGCTGGTGATTTAATAAGAAATCTCTGTTACATTCAATTTAAGCCATTTTAACCTTATAGCCAGAGCCTTAAATAAACATTAACAGTATGTACAAGTATATTTTTTCTCCAAGGCTGGAATCTTTAGCAGAATGGAAATAGTTGCTATCAGGTCAGCTGATAAAGCTGATAAGGTATGGAACATATGGAGAACTCTGTGATAAGTATGACTATAAGAAGGAAAACCCAGATGATTGAGAGTGCTGTAGATGCAGTTGGTTTCCATGATGTTTCTTTGGTGCAGCTCATTTGTGATAGCTCTCTGCCTTAGGGTCACTTATGCCCTAAGTGGCCCTGCAGCAGATCTCGTTACATCCCTCCCAGGGCTGAACGAAACCCCAAACTTCCAGCATTATTCTGGTTATCTTCAGGCTGGGCAAGGAAAATACTTACACTACTGGTGAGTCCATCAATTACTCCTTCATTAGCTACATTTGTATAGACACTACTAAACTGCAAGCGATAAAAATGTAAAGAAAAATTTATGACTTTGTTTATATCAAACTGACTTGCTGTTGAAAATGCTTATATAAATGTCATTTCCTGCAAAAAAGAAAGTTTAAGGTTTATTGATTATGTTTGATGGTTCCATGTATGTTGCAATTTTTGTATGTTTCCTGACTTCCTTGTAACTTACTGAAGAAGGAAATTTTGTTTAGTCAGAATTTTCTTATTTTAAGATATATTTTAAAAAAAGTGAACAAAAGAAAGAACGAAAGAAAAGAAAGATAGAGAGAAAGTATTTAAAAAGAAGTTATTTTCCAGTGTTGGTTTGCACAACATTGCGTACCAACAAACAATTTCTGCCAACACTGAATGAAATAAAACAAAATAAAAAATAAATAATAATAATAATAATAATAATAATAATAATAATAAAATAATAATAATAATAATAATAATAAACAATAACAGCAATAACAATAATAACAACAACAAATTGACAATGTTTTAATAGTCTACATTGTAAAAAAAAAAAACAAAAAACAAAACTAAGAGGAAATCTCTAAAGACTTTACTGTCATACAGTTGTATGCAAAAGTTTGCCCCCCTCCCAAGTCAAATTACATGTTTTGTTGATTTTCTAAACATTCACATCCTCTACATGTTTTACTCATTCTAGCAAACAAAATAAATAAATAAAAAAAATAATAACTGTATTGAAGTTCTTTAGATTACTTCATGAAATGTTTAACAAAATGAGAAAAACACTTCACATTCATAAAACTGATGTGGCCTTCTATAAGACTTCCAAGCAGAAGGCATTAAGAGCACTGTAAAGCACAGAGATGGAAACGTCAAAGTCTAGGGCTGTTTTTCTTACAGTGCCATCACTAACCTTGTGTTCATTGATAGGATCATGAACTCAGAGGTGTACAAAGGCATATTGGATGAAAACCTACACAAATCTGCAAAGAATGAGAATTCGTCTTGGTATTACTTAGTCAAAAATCAATGGTCCTGCTTATCTCTAGATGGCAGAATCGACTGTCCACTTTCTTACATTTCACTGCGAGTTGTAACGCTCTCTCAATCAAAGCCAGCCTAGTTTAGCCAACGTCTTTTGCTTTAGGTATCTAATTGACAAGCGATTCCAGTTGCTTGTCTAATCAAGTAAGTCTGCTGTAGCTCAGGAATTGACCACGACTAATGTTGATGTCTTTGTCTAAACACTTGATCTGCGCACTGATTGTATTAAACAGGTTTGTGGAGTCACAGAACAATCCATCCACAGATCCAGTGGTGCTCTGGCTGAATGGAGGTCCAGGGTGTAGCTCCATGGAGGGGTTACTGGCTGAGAATGGGCCTTTCCATGTGAGCCTGAATTTAATTACATTACCAGTTTTTAGGAATACCTAACTTGTACCTACCACTGTAGGCCATTTTACCATATTTGAGTACTATTTAGGTTCACTTTGTGGGTTTTACTGACTGTAGCCCATCTGTTGCACAACATATCAGCCACTCTACACCCTGTCCCCATCAATGCAAAGGGGCCACCATGGAACCACTGCCCACAAGATTTACTTAAGTTGTGGACCATTTTAGCATAGCAGTGAAACCAACCATAGTAGAAGTGTAGCACTGGTATAAGTGCATCAGGCATAGTAGCATTTTTTTTTTTTAGGATTTTTCACATCACTGCTGGGTTAAGCCCAAAAATATCTGGCCGAGACTGATGCTGTAAGCAGATGATGACCTACAATCTTTAAAAAGATGGTTCTTCAAGGGTTCTTTAGTAAACGGAAAGTATTTCATGCTTGAATGACTCTTTGCATGGTGAAATGTTCTTCATATTGATGGAGAATGTGTTATATGGTTCTACATAAAACCTTTTTGAAAGTAGTTCTAAATAGCACCAACAAGGGTTCCACTATCGTTATGATGTCAAGCTTGTAGGAATAAAATAACCTTTTTGGGTGCTGAGGAGAGCCATTGTCAAAAAGGGTTCTATGAAGAACCATATACAACACAGTCGCCATCAATCAAGAAGCTTTTCACCATGTGAAGAACCAGTTAAGCATGCAAAAGTTTCTTTGAATGATCATGGTTCTATGTAGGACCACTGTCTTTAATGAAGAACAATCTTTTTTTAAAGTGTGTAGAAGAACCATTTTTGGTAATATATAGAATCATTTCCAGCAAGGTTCTATATGGAACCATATACAACACATTCCCCATGAATCTGAAGAACAATTTCACCAGGCAAATAACTATTAAAGCATGAAATGGTTCTATAAAGAACTCCTAGTTCTAAACAGAGCCATTCCCCTTACTTAAGAAAACGTATCATCTTCTTAAAGATTTCCTCACCATTCTTATGTGTGTCCAGCTACATGATGATGGCACAGTCTACCTAAACCCTTACAGCTGGAACCTGCTGGCTAACGTTCTATATGTGGAGTCTCCACCTGGAGTGGGCTTCTCCTATTCAACTACTGGAAACTACCAGACAAGTGATCCCCAGGTAAGAAAGTTGTGTTACAAGGCTTTTAGTAAATGCACTCCAAGAATTTTTTTTTTTGATGTCCTCTTTGCCAAAATATTGGAGGATAGAAATTTTAGAGTATTATAAGATTAAGAAACTTAATTCTTTCATTCTATCTACCCGTTTTTTAAGGTCGCTGAGGATAACTACAACGCCCTCCTAGACTTCTTCAACAAGTTTCCCTCCTTCACCTCCAACGACTTCTATGTATTTGCAGAGAGTTATGGAGGCATCTACGCACCCACCCTCTCAAAGCTCATTGCCAGTGGCTCTGCTAACATCAACTTCAAGGTAGTCTATCAAAACAGCGGGAAAGCATCGCGCACCCATTCAAAGAAAGCTATGCTTCTGTAAAAGGACTTTGTGGTGGGGTGAAGGAACCTGTATGAAATACATTACCATGTGCATCTCAAAAGGTTCTTTGAAGAACTGTGTTATAAGGTGTGCTATAGGAGATCACTTCAGGATAAGAGATTCTGTTGTGAAATGTAGCAGTTTTGTATGCAGGGCAGGTAAATGTCTTGACAGTTAATACCATCTGAAACTGCTCTCCAGGGCATGGGTGTAGGGAACGGCATGACTAGCTACGCTGTCAATGACAACTCCTTGGTCTACTTTGGATACTATCATGGCCTCATTAGTGACAGGTATATATGACCAAATCAAACATACATCCAATTTCCTGTTTTAGAAATTGCAATATTATTGAATAAAACCTGACAATATTCCTTGTTCCAAAAGCTTATGGAGTGAAATAAACCAGTACTGCTGTTCCAGTGGCACCTGCAACTTCTACAGCAATAGCAACAGCAACTGCCAGAATGCAGTGAGTACTCTATAATCTACTGAATATGAACTTTCAGTCTTTATTGATAAGAACATCTTCAGTTATTGTAATCCTGCCCTTCTTATAATATTGCCTCATTTCAGGTCAATGATGCCCTATATCTGATCGAGGACATTGGTTTGAACATCTACAATTTGTATGCCCCATGCTACGGAGGAGCACAAGCTCAAGGCCGTTATGCTGCAGACATGTCCAACTTATTCCGTCATTATGGATTCAAATTCCAGGCTGAAGTGAGTCATGGCTTTGCTGATACCTTGTAGATATGCCTACACTTAATGCACCTATAGTAACATCTTCTCATTGCCCTTTGTTATTCATTTATTTCTTTTGTCGCCAAACAACTTAATATAGTCACCTAGCAAAGCACAGTGTGTTAGCATTGTGTTCACTTAGAGCACACCAGAAAAATGGCCTAACATGCAGCACAGCTAACATGAACCAAGAAAGCTTAATATTGGTCAACTAGAAAGATACAGTATGTTAGCATTGCTTAATTGTTCATTTTCATGCACACATCCCAATATACAGCTCAGCTGTTTATTTTCAGGCACAAACATGCAGCAAACCTAACATGAACAAGAAAAGCTTGTAAAAAAATTATGTTAGCATAACAATGTTCATTCACCATATAGCAGGCACACAACATGCAACAAGGCTAACATGAACCAAGGAAACTTAATATTAGTCAACAAGCAAGGGGTAGTATGATAGCATTACTTACCTGTTTATTTTCAGGCATACAATCAAACATGCAGCAAAGGAAACGTAAATAAAGAAAGCTAAAATAGCGAAATATAGCATGTTAGCATTCTTTAAGTGTTTATTCACAGAAAGCAGGTGCACAACAAGCAGCAAAGCTAACATGAACCAAGAAAGCTTAATAAGTCTACAAGCAAGATACAGCATGTTAGCATTACTTGACTGTTCATTCACCATACAGCAGAGACACAGCATGCTGCAATGCTAACATGAACCAAGGAATTTAATATAAGTCAACAAACAAGGGATAGTATGTTAGCATTGCTTAACTGTTTATTTTCATGCACACAACATGCAGCAAAGCTAACATGAACCAAAGAAGCTTAATATTAGTCAACAAGCAAGGGGTAGTATGTTAGCATCACTTACCTGTTTATTTACAGGCATACAATCAAACATGCAGCAAAAGGTAGCATGAATAAAGAAGGCTTAAGTAGCAAAATACAGTATGTTAGCATTGTTTAAGTGTTCATTCACAGAAAGCAGGCGCACAACAAGCAGCAAAGCTAACATGAACCACGAAAGCTTAATATTAGTCAACTAGCATAATTGATAGTGTTGCCTCACAGAATAGCAGAAATATAGCCCTAAGTGCAGCAAAGCTAACATGAACCAAGAAAGCTTAATATTAGTCAACTAGCAAGGGATAGTATGTTAGCATTACTTGACTGTTTATTTTCAGGCATACAGTCCAACATGCAGCAAAGGTAACTTGAATAAAGAAAGCTTAAGTAGCAAAACACAGTATGTTAACATTGTTTAAGTCTTTCTTCACAGAAAGCAGGTGCACAACAAGCAGCAAAGCTAACATGAACCAAGAAAGCTTAATATTAGTCAACTAGAAAGACACTGTTAGCACTGCTTAACTGCTCATCCACTGAAAGCAGGCATACAACATGCAGCAAAGCTAACATGCACCAAAGAAGCTTAATATTACTCAACTAGCAAAACACAGTATGTTATCATTAATGTTCATTTGCAGAATAGCAGGAATGTAGCCCAACATTTAGCAAAGCTGACATGAATTTACATAAGCCAGGCACACAATTCAGCAAACAGCAGAGCAAGTAACCACATTAATACAAACACATACCTTGGGGCAGTGGACCAGTCATCTACTCTCCTTTACCTGTGTGTCTGCACCCGTAAGTCTACAGAGAAAACAGTCTTAGTTATAATCACAGAATTATCATTGCGCTTCTTTATAATCTTTAATGAAGCATAGGCCAGGCCCAAAGTGTGGCCTACACATCAAAGTTAGCCCATGAGGTCACTGGATTTAACCCATTAGAAAGTTACCCTAGCCCTCACCCACTGAGACAACAAATATTTTAATACTATATGGTATTAACTTCTTATTTCCCTTTTTAAATTGTCTTTTTAGGTATTTAAGTAACAGAATATAGCATAATGTTACAAAAATATACCTACCTACCTACTTTCTTTGTTGGTATATTGTTTTGTCTTCTTGGCCTTTGGTCCACCATAAGCAGTGCAGTGTAAATCCCCAGGACAAAAAGTTTAAGCACCTCTGGCATAGATGCTTGAAGCAGCTAACTAGTTATCCACAGCATGAATAACTTGCTAATCAAACATGTTCACTTAGCATAGCATGCTAACTTGCTAGTTAAACAAACTAACTAACTAAAGCTACCTTCTTTGCTAACATCCACCATGCAGTACCAACTCCTGGCCACAACAATGAACACAGTGAACAGCCCCAATCAAAAGCCTTTTTATGTTCACTTAACCTGGTGGCATTTAGCAGTGCTGCCCCGTAGTGGTGGGACCACTTACTGCACAAAGACGACAGTATATCATGACGAGGATAACTCAAACCAAACATGTCCTTAGCTGACTGACTAAATTTGGGGTAAGGGGGGGAATTGTTTTTTGGCCAAACTATTGCTTTGAAATATAATGAAATTAAATCATTTTATGTTGCTTTCTGGCACACCATCCTTCTTTCAGGTGGATGTATCTGTTCCTGGTGATCCCAGGTGTTTTAATGGGACAGCTATGTACGTTTGGCTGAACAATCCCAATGTACGAGCTGCCCTACACATCCCCACCTCGGTGCAGTCCTGGGAGCTGTGCAGGTAGGCAGAGCAGTCTCTGTGAGTGAGTTATGTTGTAGCCAGCTTTATTCCTTACAGGTGCATTTTCTTTACTTAGCTTGGAACAGATAAATCTGATAGATATTTGTTTTGTGATTACTGGACATTTCATTGGAATTGGGTAGTTTGCAATGGTGTGGGATTACATTCTTTTGTGGAGATGATTGTAGGCTGAACATCTCCCAATCGGGTATGTCTAGGTCATTCACTCTTAAAAATGTTCCCAAGGGATTCCTGACTTGGATATATGGTTGTTGGAAAACTACATTGTGGAGAAAAAACGTTCTCTTCACTCACTAATTTCATTTACAAAACTGGTTCTTCTTTCTAGTGTAGAGGTAGTGTTTGTCCCAGCACTGACCAAATATTTAATGAAGAGAAATTAGAAGTAAACCCATCATAAAAGTCCTTCAGCTTTTAGTCCATTTTTACTCTATATACTGTTCTTTTAATTAATAAGCATAATACACACACACACATTTTCGGAAACCACTTATCCTTCTGGGTCGTGGGGGTTGGGCAGGGGGTTGTTTGCTGGAGCCTATCCCAGCGGTCATTGGGCGGAAGGCAGAATACAACCTGGACAGGTCGCCAGTCCATCGCAGGACAGACATTAAGCACAATGGCATAACACCATAAAAGAATGAAGCATGCAAAGGCCAAAACTATTATATACTTATTGAGATTGTGGAATAGAAAAATATTAAAATAACAATATGTTTCTAGCCGCAATGTGCTGCTCTTATGTTGTTGTTTACATGACACTTCATTACTAAGTTACTTTTATACATGCGGCCAGTATAAAGGCCATGCCAATAACACAGGAATGCTTTGGATGTGGCAGCTGAGGAGAAACAAACTGGGTCCTTGCAGCCCACTTGTCCATACACTGTGACCCACAAATGGATTGTGTTTGAAAATCACTGCTCTGAAGAAACATTCAATGACAAGTTCTATAGGGAACCAAAAATGGTTCTTTCCACTCTCAAATATGAAGCTGGGAAAATTTATTTTGGAGCAAAAGTGTACGATATTTTTTTTTTCCAAACTGGCCTTCAGGGCCCCCCAGACGGTCTACATTTCATCCCTACATGTTGCGAGTTGGGTCAGAGCCAAAATGTGGACAGTGCCACATTTATGGACAATTCAGAAAATAAACAGTAAAAATTTACAATAAATGCAGATACAGTGCCACAAAGGGTGCTTTAAAATATACATAATTTACAGTATATAAACTAAGTGTATGGGGTATATGACTGTAACATGATGCATATGTGCATCATGGGTTACTGGTAGATGTTTACACAGCATTGTTAAGCAACTCAATTGTTAAGGTGATTAATTAACTTACTATTTGGGTAAAATGGGAATTAGCCCAAATTTCCCTGTATAGAAAATTGATATACTTCATATATATATTTTATTCCCTTGTCTTACTCAGCTCCACTGTTGGTTCACTATACCAGAGGACTTACAGTGACATGACTCCATTTTACCAGTATCTGCTGCAGCAGAACCTTAGACTGCTGGTCTACAATGGAGATGTTGACATGGCTTGCAACTTCCTAGGTGCAGAGTGGTTTGTGGAAGCCCTCAACCAATCGGTAATCCTGATTTATTCTGAAAATGTTTTTACATACGTTATGCCTGATATGGCAACTGTGGCAATATCCACTTCATGTTTCATGTAAATGTCGTCCAATACCAATGCAGATTGGGAAAAAGGCCTGAATCTACCTGGATTAACATTACAGAGAAATATACAGTTCAAATCTATAGTCTCAACATGAGAAATATTAGATGTACCAAGATTTGAGATCAAGGAACCATTTTTTAAAATCGTGTGACATATTTTGCAGGTGGTGAACCAGTATGGACCATGGTATTATAACAACCAGATTGCTGGCTACGTAAAACAGTATGAGAACATCACTTTCCTCACTGTGAAGGTATAAGAGAACATCACAAAACCTAAAGTACAGATATTTTCATATGTAGCCATTCAAGTTCACTTTACTGGATAGGCCTGTATAGATGGTTTCAGGAAGACCTTATTACTATAACTAACTACTGGTTGAAATTTAACTGTAAAATTTAGATGTATTACAGTGAAGGATGTTTATAGCAGTCTGTACTTAGGATAATATATATTTTTAGGTTTCCTTTTTTTAGGCTTGGTTGAGATAGTAATTATTGACCATATTTAGTTGGTATAGTGTAGTGTAGGTGGTTGGAACAGCACAGAAGATAACACCGCTACCCCTTTCATTTTCTTGCCTGGGCAAGCACACTAAGCCACAGCAATGTGATTCCTTGGGAAAACCTCCTAACACTGTGTTCACTTACCCACTAAATTACTTACAGGTTGCTCTAGATGAGAAAAGCAAATTACCATGAATTTAATGTAGTCATTAGTATTCAGGTTAACCAAGTTACTTTCTATATTACTGTACAAGTTAATTTCAATATATATTGACTTCGAATGTGTTTCTCTATTCAGGGTGCTGGCCACATGGTTCCGCAGTACAAGCCTGCTGCTGCTTTTCAGATGTTCAAGAATTACTTGTCTAACTCTTACTAACTAACATTTAATAACTAAATCTACAGTTATGATTGATGCAGCTTTCTTCAAAGCTCGCTGTAATCTGTAATGATAATTAAAAACAGTATGAAACCAAAACTTTGAGTCTGTCTTAATTATGTTTTGTCATTATCTCCAGCAGAGACATGCACATGTTGTAATTTCTCTGTGGAAAGATTTGAAGCCATGTCTCTGAATGTGTCACTGGTGAGATGTTAGATATGGAAGGGCTAAAAGCCTAGATGCAATGGCAGGTTTCAAAGACTTTTGGTGATCATCCTTGCAGCCATTGCTGAGAATGACACAGTTAGGTTCACTTATCTACATGCCAGACCCTCAAACAAGTTACATGGTTTTAATTGCGGAATGTTTTAGTGACCTCATATCAACATACAACATATGCTGATATACAGAGACACATTGGACCTCATTCAGCAACCGTTCTTAAGGAATTTCTTCTTAAAACCCACTTAAGATTCTGACTTTCACCAATGTTTTCTTATTTGGGATTTGTTCTTAGGTAAGAACAGAATGTACGCACACTCCAGAGCACAAAGATGAGAACAATTCTGTGGTTTAAGAATTTGATGTAGACTTTTTCTTGGGGCTTTCTCAAGAACAATTTTGAGAAAAAACTAAGGAAGATACTGGTGAATGAGGCCAATTGTTCTTTCCTTCTCATCTTAATGCAGCACTGACATTTACAAAACAGCCTTCAACTTTAAATGCTAAATTCTGACAGAGTGACATGCTGCCAAAGGGATTCAGGTCTTTTCAAATGTGTTTAGTTGCTGTGCTCCCACAAAGGTTACTCTTCACAGTATGTCAAAATGCTGGTGAAGGTAAAACATTCAATTGATCAAGTACACAACACAACCTTGGATTTCCTCTATGTCAGGCGTTCTTTATGTAAAACCGTAAGTTAGCACACATGCACTGATTCAGGAGGTGGTTATGTTGAAATGCACACTGTAGCTGTTCATTGGTAATGCAGTGGAGTGTTTTGGGCCGAGCGTGCACCTGCGGTAATTAAACCTTCCTTCTTATTCAGAAATGGCAATACTGGCACTAGTGAAACAGCAAGATCTGTGAACCTTCTTTAAAAGTAAAAATAGGTAGCTAACTAGCAATAACCTCTGAAGCATATCACGTGAAACAATAAATTAGAAAGCTAGCTAGCTATTTCCTAGTCATAAAGCCTGTTTACACCTTGCATTAACATGTTTTATGTCCAGATTGTATCTGGATATTCTTTGGCCAGATTCTATTTACACTTTTGACTAAAATGCATCCCCAGTTTGGCCAAATGAGATCCGATTTTACTTTTCCTATGTAAAAAGCACATCAGCACATACATTGTTTCTGTTTTACTTTTGTTTACTTTATCCCCTTTAAGATATAAGCTCAACTTGGACGCTTTCACTGGCTCTGAGTGCATGCAGGCTTTCCATTTACACTTGTGTTAAGTGTGATAAGATCCGTCTCTGACCACCTCCAAATGAGGTTTGAGTGATTGCAGTCTGGTTACAATGCGTACAAATCAAGTGAACTCCATATCAGATCAGTGAAAATGCATGTTGATGCAAGGTGTAAACAGGCCAGTATGGCTTTACTGTATAATAAAGTTTGGATTCAGAAAAACCTTCTAAGAAAAATAAGCTAATTTAGTCCATGGACAGCTAATCTAAGTGGATATTCAAAATAAAAGACAAACTCAAAAAAGTCAAAATAAAAAAGCAACCATCAATACATCTGTTTTAAACATAAATAAGTGGCTATTTGCCTCTTATAGCTGCCTTGCTTAGGTACAGAGCTAATATTATTAGGTGCTATTGCTAGGCAGTTGTATGGATGCATGGCCGGTGAATATAGCTGTTTTTGGAGTATTGCACAATAGCAAGAACCAAACTATTATATAGATCATTCTACAGAACCAGTTCAAAGTCACATTTCACAAAAGTCACAAAAACACATTTCAGACTTTTAACTGACTTGGACTTTAGACTAAAATCCTTTTGCTTTCAATGACCTTATACCTTATGTTAATTATGTTTATTTTATTAAAATAAATGATTGAACGTGGCTACCAAAGCATATCATAATGCAGCCGAATATTTACCAATGTTTCAGTAGTGGCAGTTATACACACATAAAATCATATAAATATTTCATTACAACACAAAATTTTACTTAACTGCAGAAAATATGTTTCTGTAGTGACAAATCCTAATGTTACATACTGATTTTCAGATTCGAGATGCATTTAATTCAAAACAATGGGCTCTAACTGCTCACCATGTGTAAATATTTAGCTTATTACTGTCTCGATTAATGCCTTGAGTTTAAATAGATCATAACATAATATCTATTTAGACTCATTCTGGGTATTGAGAAGCACCTACTGTGTCAGTGTAAACATGAATTTAAAAGACAACATGTGGAAGAGCCGCTTTCTTTAAAAGGGGTGGGGCTGGCTAAGGTGAAGGTCATGCTGTACACAGGTGACAGGCAGGCCAGTGAGATTAACTAACTACTTCTTTCTCTACTTCCATTCATAATGAATATTAAGGTTAGACATGTATTTCAGAACAGATTTCTTGAAATATTGCTGCGAATATGCATTCATAGACCCACATTTCTCACCACCTACTCATATGAATGACAGGATCACCACCATCCCTCTCTCGCTTTCTCTGAATTCCATCCTGGAATGTGCTGTCACGTCTGATCCGGCTGCATAACATTTATGATTCAGAGATTTAATTAGCAGTGGCCAGGAGCAGCCACCCTTGGGAAACAAGTTTTCCTTCGTCTTAATTAGTCTGTTAATTTCATCAAAGCACATTGTGCCTGCCCACAGAGAGAGAGAGAAAGAGAGAGAGAGAGAGAGAGAGAAAGAGAGAGAGAGAGAGAAAGAGAGAGAGAGAGAGAGATTTTGTTGGAAATGTCTGCTGTGGTCATTTTCACTGCTATCTCTTCTGCTGATTTAAGATGGAACAAATTATGTTTGTATATAATAAAAAATAATATAAGCCTTCACTTACAGATGTACTTCACATCAAATTCTCTCCTTCTCAGACATGTGATGACAACGAGGGTGTCCGAACTTTTGCACGACTATATGTGTCTGAGAAGGAGAGAATTTGATGTGAAGTACATCTGTGAGTGATCTTTCAAGTGAAAATAAGTTAACATATTTTCTACAGAGAACACACTTCTGCACATTTTAAAGCACAATTACTGTTTAATTGCTGAATTTAACATACTGGGGAAAATATACCATGAAATCTGGGCTGTGCAAAAGCTATGGCCTATTTTAGACTGAGATATTTATTTTGAACAAATAAATAAAAATTGTAGACTAAAATTTGCACAGAAGTGCCACATTTAAGTGTATTCTCTGTAGAAAATGTGTTAACTTATTTCCATTTAGAAAATCAACAAAGCATGTGGGCTGGGGTGGGGGAGGTTGGGTTGATGGTTATTTTGAAAAAAACAAACAAACAAAAAAATAATAATAACTGTTTTTATACTTTGATAGTATTACAATAAACTGTACTGAAATGGATCAGCATTGGATCACATTCTGTTTCAATGAAGGCTGGGTTTAGCATTTTTGGCACTTGCTGCTGCAAGTCTCACCTCCATGTTTATAGACTGTCACTAAACACCTGCCTTTTTCATCTGGTCAGCAACTCGTAATTTAGGTTATTTTATCTGGCAGTTCAACACCCTGCATGAAAACAGTCGTCAGGGAACATAAAACGCACCATTACAGAAAATTCTTAGAAAGCACACTAGTCCATAGAGCAGCGATGGGCTGGGTTTGATGTTCTTGCAGAGGTTAAATGAGCTGGTTGACTCTCTGCTTGTTTGCTGTTCATTCATGGACTAGCCAGAGATGAGTTGTGGCTACCTGCTGCTATCTGTCAGAACAGCTAGCACATCAGCTAAACATCAAGACAGGCCCAGGTCACCAGATTAGCAGCCCCTGGGCACAAATATCTGGTGGGAATTTTTAGTGATCACAGCAGGTTACAGGAGGATTATGCAGCACCACAATGTCAGCATACTAACCACAGTGTTGGGCACCTCACTGCTATAAGCACATAAACCCAGCAACTGTTGCGACATTTCCCTATAAAGCATGCATCCGTTCTCGACAAACAAAACATTTACCCCAATCAAGACCACAAATCAGACAGCTGAATTGTACATAGTAAAACAGAAGAAAGCAGCAAACTTAAAAAACTAAAGCAAAGCTAAAGCATACTGCTCAGTGGGTGTCGATGATTAGTTACATTTATATCTTACCTTTGATGACTTTATGCACAGAAACAGACAGTTTGCACATCACTACTGATAAGAATGACATAAGTTTTTTCTTTGACTTGGGTGGCTGACACTTTATGTTTGGCTTGGGAGATGAACATCCTCTCTGTTGAAGTATCAGGTCTCACCTTTACAGATCCCCCAGGCATGTGTTTGGAATATATGGAGCTTCATACTCAAAGTACATTCAAAGGAACTATCTCACTGCTAAAAAACTTTGACTGAGGTAATGGTAGGTAAGAAAAATGGGTGCTATCAGTGATTGGAGGACAAAATGAAGCGGATGTTTAGGAAAGACATGAAGAGCATCAGGATTATAATCGGCCATAACACGATGACGAATTTGATATTAGTTCTGTTCCATACTATGCCGATACTGAAATTCCCAACACAAGTAAAAAGAGCTGTATTGATTTCTCATAATTGGCTGCAGGGACCCCCTGGTGGATCAGGCCCCTGGTCACACATGCATAAAACCCAAGGGATGACGTGAGTCTGCATTTAGAGAATGTTTCCCAGACACAGACTTCACCTAGACCAAAATAAAGTTTCAATAGTATTTCACTACTGAGGAGATTAGCTTAATCCATTACCAGGAAACCCTCAGAGAAACTTTGGACACTGGATATGGAGAGTTAAGAATGTTACTGGCATACATTTCTAGTTACATTTAAAAAGACTTTTATTTCATTTTACAAACATGCTTGTTCAGTTTTCCTGTATGGTCTGGGAGTGCTGCAGCCCCCAGGCACCCTTATGTCCATGGTTAGGTAGGAAATGGTCCCTTTAGTACTGTACCCAACACCACTAACATTGCTAATAACTAAAACATGCTCCACCAAGCAACTAATCAAGGGTCCCTCGTGCATTGTAAGACAGTGGGACTTGAATTTGATATGTGGGCAGTAAAGGTGATAAAGTGAATATATGCTCACTTCATCAGCTGACATTTACAGAGCGTAATCACAACTGACAAAGATAAGAGAGATGGGGGAGTGCGGAGGAGAGAATGACAGAAAGAGTGATGGAGGGTTTGAATGAGACGGAGGTGGCATTTGGATGTCCTCCAAGAAAACCTTTCCATTCAACCATGTGCTCTGAATAGCATGTGCGTACGTGTTTGGGTGAGAGCGAGAAAGTGAGTGAGAGAGAGAGAGGGAGAGAGAGAGAGAGAGAGAGAGAGAGAAGAGAGAGAGAGAGAGAGAGAGAGAGAGAGAGAGAGAGAGAGAGAGAGAGAAAGAGAGCATGACTGAAAAAGGTCGGATTGTTATTTCACACACAAGTGTGTGCACACTATACCAGGGGTCTCAAAGTACCACCCTGAGACAGCTTCTTACAGCCCAAAGGTACTTTTGCTTCACCTACCAAACACTGTAGCTTCACTCACATTCAGCAGGAACACAACTGCTATCACAATAAAAGTCTGATATAATTCTACTGTTAAAAAAGTATGTTTACTTGATTTAGTTGAACTGTAACACATTTAATAAATTCTCAATGTATTTATATTATTACTACTACTACAACTACTACTAATAATAATAATAATAATAATAATAATAATGCTAAAAATATATTTTTCAAAAAAATGAGGCATTTTTCTCATATTTTAGTTTAAAATGTTATGTCAACATTAACATTAACATTAATTAAAAAACTCAATGTAGTTAAAATTCATAAGTAAGTACTACTCAGAATTATCTATAGCTCTATTAGTCAAGCTTATCTCTATTCATAATTATCCATAGCTCCATTAGTCAAGCTTATCTTTCACTTTGAACTCATTTATTAAGTTATTAAGAACAGTTAGCCTTAATTCTGTCATTAAAGGTTCACTATAAGTGACTGCTTTCCATAATGTCTGCAGAAGCGTTTGCTTTTCTAATAATGGAAAGATAGTGGATTATATTATAAGCTATGCTGAACACAACTCTAGCAAAAAAGCTTATGTTTTACTCTGAACCCATCCAGACTAATTAACACATTAGCATACTTTCTATCACTGATGGTTCCCAAAGGGTGTTCCAAAATGTTTGCAAAAATGCTAACATTGTGATGTGATGAATGAAAGCTAGTGAGTACCTAGTTAGCATAATTCAATTGAGATTACTCTACCATTCCTTCACCTTTATCTGTGCTAAGCAACATTCACATAGTCTGATTTATCCTTTACTATGAACTCTCTTTAGACTTATTAAGCACTATTAGCCTTAGTTTTATCATTGAGGCTTCACTGCTCTCTTCTGTATTCTTTCGCTAATCCTTCCACTGAAGTGAATAGTGCTGAACGCAAATGCCAAAGCACTCAGGTAGAAGTTGTCCTTAGGTTACTGTTTGCTTATGGAACATTACTTATTCCATCTAACTCGAGACGAACAAGTATTCTGGCAGCTGCATTTGGCTGAAGCCCTGAATAATAGCTGTAGGGCGTATTTTGCCAAAAGACCACCCGACCTTTGTGGCAATACTTGCATCACACTGCACCAATGACTCAGCTTGATCTGTGATGGACATGTCAGGCTCTGTATGAAGCAGCAGGGTAATTGACTGGATGTCTAATGCTCAGCTGGGTGTCCGCTTTATTGATTGCTAGATGAAATTCTAACTGTGATGTGGCCAGAGGAGAAGCCACATGTGACTGAAAGAGAACATCCTGTTTTGTAGAAAATCTCAGTTCTCTGTCAAGGAATGAGTGAAACACAGGTTTAAACATTAAGTGGGCATATTCCCATGTGGAGACTCAAAAAGTGCATTCCCACTTAAAAAACTTCAGGTTCCCAAAGACAAAATATAGCACTGCCATAGGCAAAAATACATTTCTGAGTAGGCCAATGAAAAAGTGGGTAGGCCAACTTGATAGATACAATTTCCAAACATGCTGATGTCCAACCGCATCATAACATCAGGCTATAGCTTATCCCTGACAGCAGTGCATTCTTCACCCTACCTACATCAACACTTCTGCTTTATCTGCATACAGAATAATAGCAATCAACCAGAATGCTGGGGACACATAAAATCCAACCAACACTGCAGCACCCTTCACTATAAAGCACGCATCCTCTCACTACAAGCATGTTTGGCTGAGGAAGATGACACAAGTTAAAGTCAGACAGCTCAGATGTACCAAGATCAGGAAGAACAGCACAGTAAACCCTAAAAACATAAACCTAATCATTCTAGGCTAAAGCATACTGGCACAATGGGTGGACCCAAAGAAAATGACAAAAAAAATCAGGCACTGGAAATGTGCAGAGACAAAGAAAACAACACAGCATACTGAAAATTCTAAGCCTAATCATCATATGCAAAAACATACCACCACGGCAGGCATGAAAAACGTTTATGGTCCATTTATGTCTTACCCTTGATGACTTTGAAGTAACCTTTTTTTGACATTTTTTTGACAGCCCATTTTAGCTTTTATAGTAAAAGGGCACTGTAAGTGATTGCAAGTACCAAATATGCAGACAACTAATGACAACAATGTTTTTAAAATGTGTTTTTGGCTTTGAAGACAGAAAGAAAACAGCATACTCTATGGGACAGTATCTCACGTTTAAACATTCCCAGTTAAATCTTTTCATTCAAATGGAGCAAATTCAATAATTGGCACACTTAAACTGAAGACCTAAAGCAATGACAGACAGCAACGATTGCTAGGTTGTGATTGGAGGGCTGCAGAAAAGAAGGCAGAGTTTGGCAGAGACCTTAATGATTTGACTGGCCACAATACAATGACAGCTTTCACAGAAAACAAATCAAATTTCACTGTCTTAAAAAAACAGCTTAATAAATATTCTTTCCCAAATGATTAGGTAGGCCCATGATCAATCTAGGCAAGTTCAGGCTCACTCAGGCCTTTTTGTGGCTACATACCTGAAGTACAGTGATTGTACATAAAGACATGAACAATACATACTTTCCAGTAAGCTTAGTCAGGTAAAGATATACCGATAAGGAATCAATACCAACAAGCAATGCATTTTCCTTTTTTTGCATTTTTAAAGTTCACACTAGAATCCATATATGACATGACAATTGTTGTATATATTTATATATTTAGCAGAGCAAATCACAATGGTAGCTCAAAGTAGCATTAGGGTTTTAGCTCAAGGACTCTTAAGGTGTAGCTGTGTCCTGCCTGGATAGAGGATCAAATCTTTGAGCTTTTGTGGCCAGAGCAGTTGTGTTATCCACTATGCTGTCCATTTCAGCAAGCTTGAAGATAACAGAAGCACTCAGCATTAGGATAAGGAAGTTTGACTAATTAAAAGCTTATGGAGATGCATGTATTTTGGTAGTAGGCAGGATTTATACTGTTTGTCCATTAAAGGCCTGTTCCAAATGGAGCCCTAAGCACAGTGAGATTATGTAATTAATCATACTTTTAATGAGCTAATTTGCATACAGTGTCAGTGCAGACTACACAGAGGCCTAAACTCAAGAAATAACCAAGAAAGATGATATAGTCGCATAAACAATTTTCATTTTTTATTATAAGACAGACATGTTTCTGCCACGGCCGCATTAAAAGGAACTTTGGCTAGTAAGACTTGTAGACTTTAGTCTGGAAGAAAAATCTTAAAATATGAACATTTGCTGTTAAAAACATAATCATTTATATACAATAAAAATGCAAGACTTTATTTGAGATGTTTGAATGTTGCCTGTTATTGTAGACATGCGTGTTCAGTAGACGTCAAATAGTCTGCATATCATCTGCAGGAATGTGTTTGTGAAAGCACATCTCATAGAACCCTACTGAAGACGGCCTTCAATGCAAGTTAATGGCAGATTCAAATACACACTGTTTTAGTGGAGGAAAGATCAATATTTATTGGACAACAGACTTTTACAACATCATTTTTGGGTCCTGCCCGGTGCCAGGATATTGAAAAATCTTGACTAATATAGCCTCAAACTAAAAATAGCCTGCCACTGTACATGTGCTGCTCAGTGCTCAGGAGTTGTTTGAAAAACTAGTATCACTGGCTTGATAAAACTTTGTATTGAGCAGGTTTTTATGGTCTTTTGCCATCATCATTGGGAAAATACTAACTAAACTGTTTTTTATTTTTTATTTCTGAATAAATTGTTAGAGTTTTGAGTTCGGTCATTCTTCTTTATTTGGTAAGTTAACTGTTAACAGTAAGATGTTAACAGTTAAGATGTAAGATGAACCTTTTGCTAGTGTGTACTGTAGTTTCCAAAAAAGTCTCATAGCTAATTAAGTGAATTCGCAATAGGTCAGTAACATGACACTCTGTGAAAGACTACTTGGGTAAACAGTGCAGCAATTCAAGAATAAAATTTCTCAATGCAAAATAGCAAAAAACTCGTCGTCTACAATACATAACATCATTAAAAGATTCAGACAATCCAGAGAAATCTCTGTATACAAGGGACCAAAACTAATATTGGATAGCCGTGATCTTCGGGCCCTGAGGCAGCACTGCAATAAAAACAGACATGATTCTGTAGTGGAAGTCACTGCATGGGCTCAGGAACACTTCCGAAAACCACTGTCTGTGACAACGCAAAGAAGAAACCATATATAAACAAGATCCAGAAACGCTGCTGGCCCAAGCTCATTTAAGATGGACTGAGACAAAGTAGAAAAGTGTCGTGTGGTCTGACAACTCAAAATTTGAAATTCTTTTTAGAAATCATGGATGGCTTGTCCCCCAGGCTAAAGAGGAAAGGGACCATCCAGCTTGTAATCAGCGCACAATTCAAATGGGGGTGTGTGTATGGGGGTTATTAGTGCACATGGCATCGGTGACTTGCACATCTGTGTAGGCACCATTAATGCTGAACGATATGTACAGGTTTTGGAGCAACACATGCTGCCATCCAGATGACGTCTTTTTCAGGGAAGGCCTTAATTATTTCAGTAAGACAACGTCAAACCACATTGTGCACATATTACAGCAGCATAGCTCTATAGTAAAAGAGTCCAGGTGCTAAACTGGCCTGCCTGCAGCCCAGACCTGTCACCTATTGAGAACATTTGGCACATTACGAAATGAAAAATATGACAAAGGAGAGCCCGAACTGTTGAGAAGCTGAAATTCTATGTCAAGCAAAAATGGGAAAACATTTCACTTTTGAAACCACAGCAATTGGTCTTCTTAGTTCCCAAACACTTAACAGAGCATTACTACAAGAAGAAGTGATGCAGCGCAGTGGTAAACATACTCTGTCACAGCTTTTTTAAAAGATGTTGCTGGCATCAAAGTCAAAATGATCATATATTTAAAAGAAAAAGATAAAATTTCTGTTTCAATATTTTATATAGGGTTTAAATGACTTTCACATCATTGCATTATGGTTTAATTTACATTTTGCACAGCTTCACAACTTTTTTGGAAACAGGGTTAGGCTAATCCCCTAAAATAAGGTTAACAATATTAGTATATAGCTGCTTTTTTATTACAACAGGTTTATAGAAAATATATACACGTTCAGAAGTTTGGTATCAATGTTTTTTTCAATATAATAAAACTTATTTAGTTGCAGATAAATGTATAAATTTATTCTAATCTGGTGGTCCTGTGAACCATGTACTGATTTCAAACGAAGAAATCCTATGTTTGTTGCAAATGACTTGTCACTAATTTTTTTCTAAATAGATACACTACATTGTTTATCATTTCATAATTTCTTATTGTTCCAAAAAACATTGAGGAAAGCCTCTAAAAATATGTTTTGGTGTCTAGTTCATAACATTTATATCTACAGCTATTATTGAATATAAAGTGTTTCAGAAAGCATCAGCCTCTGCTGCTGTACAGGCATTTTAAAATGCCACTTATGTCCTATATTAGACCACCATACCCCACAAACAAACCTCTTTCAACACTAACCATGCTGCTTTATCAGAAATGTAATCCTGCCTTTTACATAAACTGGACCACACTTAAAAAAGTCTTGGTAATTAGGAGCCTCCTGGTGGTTTAGGCTGTTAGTGCAGATCAATAGTATAATAGCCTATTTCATCTTTGCTGGGATATGTGCATTAGTATAGGCATTAGTGTAGTATTTTATTATTCTCCCAATAATTAATGCTCTGTTTTGAAAACTGTACAGCATCTGGCATCAATAACATCCTGCACCGTGATGACTAATGTCCAGTTCTGTTCGCTAGCAGTGCTTTTCTGATATGTTCTATAAATTCTATAAATGTCTGCATATCAGTCCTGTTCTAGCTCATTTAAAACTTCCCAGAAACTTCAATAAAGCATGCATTTCCCCCACCGCCCTCTTCACTTCCATTATAGCTCTGCTTCCTTCTCTCTGGGTAGCCATTACTAATGTTCCTAAGAAAAACTCACTTGAAGAACAGTGTGGCCTTGCAGTTTAAAGGAAGTGCTTTCTTACAAAGCCTATGCGTGCGTGTGTCTATGTGTGTGTATGTGTGCTCGAGAGGGAGTGAGAGAGAGAGAGAGTCCCTTGTTCCTCTAGGTCTTTCAGCTGTAACTGAAGAATTCATCATTAGTTTATAGTGACTAACCTTCAAAAGCAATAAAAGAAGGCCAATACAAACGCAATAAAACTGGCAATGAAAGCACATGGACGTTAGGTAGATGAAAAGCAGATACTGTGGAGCTGCACCCTGACAGGTTGAAAGAATTGCTGCAGACACCCACTGTACTTAACTAGACTTCTCCCTGATAAAAATCCACTCATTTGTAGTCATTCATGTAATGTGGCATGCAATCAATGGTGTATTCATAGTGATTAGGTTCATATTGATATTAAGACATTATGTTCATATTGATATTAGGATGGATATGCAGGTGATTAAAGGAATACTCCAGCATTTTTCAATGGAATGTCACTCTGTTACATCAGCAGACCACGGTCAATTACCACAGACAATAATTTTGATGCTTTTCCTGTGCTTAGTAGAAGAGAAAACTCATTGACTTATAACACACTTACAATAGAGGCCAACAGGCAGTTGCTTTAGTGCCTCCTATTACAGGCACAGAGAAATGGATTGGAATAATTGTTTGTAGCAACTGACTATATGCTACTGCTACAGCAGATTAAGATTAGGCTGAAAAATGCTGGAGATGGCCAAAAAAAATCACTTTTTCATCATGTTATAACTCCTGGAGATCCATCTTCCCCTATGAAATGGGACAATGCTTAAATACAAAAGAACATTAGTTCATTAACAGCTACTAGCGGTCATCTGTAGGTCACCCTGCCAGTCTGCACTGATAGCAGAGGTCAGCAACCTCGCTTAATTTTAAATTTAGGGAATCATATGCCTTCAAAAGGTGGGGTGCAACAATTATCTATTATCACCAGCCCCTAATTTTTGGGTGATATGAAGCTTTTTGCCAGCTTCTTGTTCGCATTTTCCCGTGGAATGGTGGAAGGAATGCAAAATTTAGCATTTAAATTGTGCAGCCAGTTTTTTTCCTCGTACTTTGTTTGGAGGGTGCCTCTGAAAAACCTCTGTTTGCAGGTTGCCATGTAGCCCTAACACTTTGCCCTACCTCTCTATCTCAACTAAAATTGGGACACCCTACCTCTAGGTGTGAACACACAAAACGGAAAGGTAAGGGCTAAGTGGTAGGGGCAAGGGGAGAAATTGGGCTGAGCCTTAATCTGACCCACCTGATCCAGATAATGAAAGTTTTCAGTGTCATCTGAACATTAGAGTCAGGTCAGATGGATTTAAACTCTCCAGGGTGCACAGTAAAAAAGTGCTAATTTCCACTAGCTTTTTCTTCTTTGCTCTACTTCAGTAAATAACTAGTTATACTGACTGGAATTCTGTTGTGTGTACCCTAACAGGTATTGAATTGAGCTAACAATGTTTGTTGTCCTAAACATTATAACTGGAAAAAAAAATTCTCCTTTCACATTGACGTTACATTTTGGTAAATGCTTTCATCCGGAGTGATGAACAAACTGAACTGTGTTACAGATTTAGGTGAATGTAGTGCTGGGCATCTTGCTCAAGCCCTTTTTTTGGCGTGGCAGGGGCTAAACCCTAATCTGCCGTGCATTCGACAGCAGTGTTACCCAGTATGCTACACCTTTCCCTGGATAATCGTTCAACACCAATAGGCCATTTAACGCATGAATAAATTACAATCTGTGTGCAGATATGGACATGCTAAGAAACAGGCCATGTGACTTTAGATGTTTGTACATTATGAAGATTTAAACTTTGCATGATAGATTGTAAAAAATCTAACCTAATTTTTTTTATTAAATTTTAGTTGATTAAGCAAATATCCTTAAAAATGTCATATTCCTTTATGTATAAATAATAGGAAGATGCCTAGCACTACACTTGCCTACCTCTGTAACATGATTAACCCCTGGGGTCTAAAGGCATTTTCTCAATCTTTGCATATCTTATTAAATATGCCCTTAAAGGTACTTGCATGTAACATAATATCCTGCATGCTGGATAAACGGAGAAGCACATTCAGTGGCCGTCTGTTACAGCTGTGCTGTGTTAAAGAGCACCATGAGAGATCTTTCTTACCTACGGCTCTACAACAATTCTCCTTACTGCAGAGACGGTACTGATTTCCTGCTGAACTGTGCTGAACCACATCACTTTGTCTCCTCTCTGATTAATACACACTGTGCAATATATCACAACTATTACTGTAATGACACTTTCACTATGCACTTTACTTTACACTGTAATATTTATGCAACTCAGAGTTAGTTATGTCTATAATATGTGCTTTTAGTTTACCTCATACCACTCAGTGTCTGCTGTCTTGTAAATACAGCGAATCTGTCTCATGTGCCATGTGAATATGTAAATAGATATACTTTTATTTTATTTCTCTTGTACTTTAACTTATGTCTAGATTTATTTCTATTTTTCTGCATAGTATAGGTAAGTTTATGTGCAATTATGTCTTGCTACTGAAACACTGCAATTTCCCTCCGGGAGCAATAAAGTTTGTTTGTTTGTTCGTTTGTTCTATCTATGTTTCATATTAAAATGCTCTATTATCTTCATTGCTACTTTCCAAAACTGCTGCAGCAACTTCAGTGGCTATAAACTCTCTGTACATCATTTCATTACATGTGTCTCCAATGTCGACTGAATACAGAATGAAGGGTTTTCAATGTGATGGTAAGGCCTTAGTGATTGTGTCCATTTGTCAGTTTCACACAAAATGTAGACATACACACAAATCCACCAATTACACATGGTAAGAGGCAGATAGCATGTATCTTAACCCCTCTTCATAGCCTCATAACTCTGGTTGTGAGTCACATACGATGTTGCAATAAGATGGAATCAAAAGGGCAGATTCTTCTGATTCAGGATATCTATTTCTGTGTTATATTATTGCAAAGATAGAGAAACATATACAGAAACATCAAATTTGATGTGTGGGCAGGTTTGTGGACCCCAGAGGGTTAAACCAAGGTATGAAATACAGGGGGTCCTGTATTAACCTCTTGGACCCCCTGAATGTCTCAACATCAAAATTCAGGGGGTCCCTGAAAATAAACTTATTATCATGTTCTGCTGCCTGGGAAAAGCATACACTCAAATACAAATTCAGGGAAAAGTTATTATTCAACTGTTACAATCTGAGGGCTTCTGTCTGTGGTATTCCTCACTAACTAGAGATGCAGTACTGGTCTGCCTCAGGGTTGTGCTATAGCAGACTGGTTCAGAGAGTTGGTCCTTCATGGCCTAGAAACTGTAATAATGCTGTAATAAAGATACCTCTGAAAAACTTTACAACGTTCCATATCATCTTTGTAAATCTGAACACTTATCCAGTTTTCCAAGAGTTTGGTGGAAAGAGTGAATTGTTACTCATTTCTCAAACTCAAAGCCTGCCAACATGGTACCCCCCGAATACCAGGGGCTGGTTAAAACCTCGCCTCACACCGAATAAAAGCATCTGCCAAAATGTGAGCGGAGAAAAGTTGGTATGATTTAAAGAGCTTTTTATTAATTCTACTTCTTACAACAACAAATTTTAATGCCAGCTCAACTCAATATTTCATGTAGTGCTGACAACACAATGTCAGTCAGTGTAACTACAGTTGAGTATACAAGAAAAAGTTAGTGGAAATTGGCAGTAAGATTTATTTTGTTGCGCAAACCCCACTTATTTTCCTTTGATTTGCCCCTTCCTTGTGCACGTGGATTTTGTTCTGTTTAATCTCTTCAGAAATACCGTCCAAAAAATGAACAACTTGTACTTAATGGCCGTTTTGACTTAAAATCATATTAATGAAGAGTGGTTTCAGATTTTTAAACAGTATTGTACAAATTTACAGTGTGAAAGAGAAAGAGAAAACAGCATGTGTAGCTATTCGGTTGCAACATGTTTGCGTATGCTGCTACTGTATTAACTTTGGCGCTGTTCCGACTGCTGCAGTATTGCCCCATGTTGCACTGCCGTCTCTGTGCCAGCTCAGAGCAAGTGCGTATACATTAAGAAGTCATTTCAAATTCGGTTCTGGGCTCTGTTCCAGCTGGCGATTTATGTGCGATGCACAACATGCTTTTGGTCCCTCTAAGACTAGAAGCTTAAAATTATACTTTATTTGTGCCCATATGTTGTGTTTAAATGTGGTGTTTGGGCTCATAAGAACATTATCATCTTTCACTGCTTTCACCCTGTGGCAGTAAGTAAATATTGCTCTGTATTTGCAGGTTTTGTTGGTTTTTATAGAAGAAAAAAGAGTGGCTTCCCATGTAAAATAGATCTAGATGTATTAGAGAAGATTCATACACATTACACACATGTAGAGTTGCCACTTTATTAGAAAACACCTAACTTGTGCCTGCACTCATTAGCCATTTTATTTAAAACTTCTACCATATAGGTGTAGGTTTATAGTTACTGACTGTAGCCCATGTGTAGCTGCATAATTTATCAGCTCCCTCGACCATATCCATAAGTGGAAAGGGACCACCATAAGACCACCACTGACCAGATATTATTTCTCAGCACAGCAGTGATCCCATTCATTTCTGGAGACTAGCTTTTAGGTTTTTTAAAGAAATCTGGGATATTTCTCCACCGTGCAGTCTAAGAGGCTGGTTGGATGTTCTGCTTCTCATGATCCATGCAATCCTAAACACATTCAGTGATGTTGTTGAGTCATCTTCTGCCACACAACTTTACATATCTGCTAAGCCAAATGAGGCTCTAAATCTAAATAATCTTGAAGAATGTGTTAAAAATATCAAAAGCTGGACGACCAACAATTTCCATCTTCTTAATCCTAACAAAACTGAGGTCCTACTACTTGGACCCAACGCAGAGAGAACTTTGAATTAAATTTAGATGGCTATACGGTCAGTCCAAGCATTACTGTAAAAAGTCTAGGTGTCATCTTCGATTCCAGTCTCTCTTTTGATACACGTTTGCAACATTGTTAGAACTGCATTCTTTCACTTGCGTAACATCGCTAAACTACGTAATATTCTAGCCCTAAACGATGCGGAAAAACTTGTGCATGCATTTATAACCTCCAGGCTGGACTACTGTAACACCATTTTAGCTGGATGCTCCAATACTTTTATAAATAAGCTCCAACTGGTCCAGAATGCAGCTGCCTGAGTCCTTACAAGGACCATATATCCCCAATCCTGTCACCATTACTCTGGCTACTTGTTAAATGTTGTGTAGAGTATAAGATCCTTCTCTTAACGTATAAATCATTAAATGGCCTGGCCCTACAGTATCTTAGTGAATTAATTCAGTCATATGAACCCACACGTACGCTCCGCTCACAAAAATAACAGCTTGCTAACAGTTCCTACAATTAAAAAAACCACAGCAGGTGGTTGAGCTTTTGCTACGTAGCCCCAAATTTATGGAATCATCTCCCGACCTCTGTCCAGGACTCAGACACACTCTCTACGTTTAAAACTAGACTCAAAACTTATCTTTTTGCACAAGCATTTTGCTAATATCAGTTGTTGCACCATTAACTCATTAATATCTCTCCATAAACTGCCCTGTCCTGTTAATCAATTTCTCTCTCCCTCTCTCTCTCGCTCTCCCTCCCTTTATTTGAGCCCCTGAGCGACATCTGCCTGAGTCGCCACATGTGAACCACGAGAGCTGCTAAAGTCACCAGAGCTCCATCTCTGTTGGCTGATCTGCACCTCACCTGCATGAACTGACCCCCCTGATGCTGCTGCTGCTGCATTAACCTCAAACTATCTAATTAACCATTGCTCCACCTGTTTTTCCTGTTTTGTATTCTAATATTTTATACTAATGCTGTTTGCTATCCAGTGTCATCCAGAGGAGGATGGGTTCCCCTTTTGACGCTTGGTTCCTGTCAAGGTTTCTTCCTCTTGTTCTTAGGGAGTTTTTCCTTGCCACTGTTGCCACTGGCTTTCTCATGGGGGCTCAGACCCAGATTTTTCTGCTTTGTAAAGCTGCTTTGTGACAACACCTGTTGTAAAAAAAGCTATATAAATGAGCTTTGACTTGACTTTGAATACTTTGGGATCATTTAGAGGTTTCTTAATCCAGGTCCTGCCAGCAGGCCCAAAGTGTCGTTACACAGTCCTGCAACCTAAGAATAGCTCAACCAGGTTGCATTGAAGTCCCTGTAGTTACTATATAATAAGCTGTAGTATGTAATAAGCCTGTGATTTTAAGGGTTAAACTTGAAAATGTTTCCTCATACATGCATTTCTCATTTACAAATAAGGGTCTTTAAATAAGCATCCACTGAAAGGTTCTTTAAGGAATCAAAAGTGGTTCTTCCATTGCTCCAAAGAACCCTATTTGCTTCCATTTGGCACCTTTATTTTTAAGAGTGTAAAGCATCTCTCTGAACCACTTTTCAACAAAATCTTGGATGGTATTAGTATGCTTTCAAGGGAAAGGTCACTATTTTTCAAAATATATAAAGTAATTTTGACTGGTTTCATTTGCATCATAATGGTGTAATGTGCAGAGTATCAGATAGAAACTCAAACTCCCTCAGCACGTTTCCATTAATAGCAGTAGCAAGAAAAACAGATTGCACCATGCCATGCGAATGGCTCACCCCAACAAGTAGGCTGGTTGAAAAAAGCATTTATTTCCTCTAGGGTGGGATGCCAATTTGGCACTAATAACTTATTCCAGTTTGGTTGTTAGCCACAAGAGCAGCAGCAAGGCCGTAATGCTCAACAGTATTACAACTGACAAGTGAAACAGGAAAATACTTATTGGTCTGTTGAGTCTTACGTTTACAGAGGAAGTGGCAAGTCCAATTTGCTGCAGTTGCACGCTCCGAGCACCTAAATTGTATTATAGACTGCCTGTCATTCGTTATCATCCCCAGTGCGGAAGTCAGAGTCCGGAACAAATACCCCCTGGGATGTGTGATCCGTTTGGCCAAATATTCAAGGCTTCATGGAGTCCTTGATAATCTGTCATGCAGCATAAGTTGAACAAACATTTTTGCAGGAAACTATATTGACAACCCAAACAACCAACAAACCAACTTGGCTAAGTTTGCTCATACAACAGACAAGCGCATAATGAACAGAACGCCTGAGTTGCTGTGGTAAGCAATTAAGCAAGTGAGATGATGCTGCCAAATTGTTGTTGCTACAATGAAAGTATTAGTTTTACAGAAAGTCACATTTGAGCAACTTTCCTCTTACCCCAAATGTAGTCAGTCAGCCAAGACATGTTGGTGTCTGAAGTTTACTTGTTTGATTTTGCACTGGAGCTATAAGGCTGCCATCCTGTTATCTTTAAAAGTGGACAGAGGTTCACTGATTGAATGGCGAAATATAAGGTGAGCTATATAGTGATACAGACTATTTTCACAGTATCTTTTTGTTTGTTTCACAGTGTGTTTATCCCTGTAGTTTTTTTTTTCCCTTAAGTTATATTAGGTAGGATCTTTTAACATCTCTGAATCAGTATGAATGATTTTTATACACTTTAGGCCACACAGCATCCAAAAACACCTACAGCTTTTTAATGAAGGTGTGCCAACATTCGGTGTCAACACAGTAAAGTCTTAGATATACAGTCAAATGCTCATGGTCTTGTCACCTCAGACAATGTTACCACCTTGTCTTTTTCACCTCATATCTTTCAACTCAAAAACAGCCAGTTCGTAAGTTCATAAATTATGTTCAAAGTTTCATTCCATGCCCTGTGATTGACTGGCAGTTTGTCCAGGGTGTATCCTGCCTTTCGCCCAATGGCTGCTGGGAAAGGCTCCAGCACCCCCTGTGACCCAGAAGGATAAGCGGCTTAGAAAATATGTATGTGTGTGTGTGTGTGTGTGTGTGTGTGTTTAATTTCATTAAATTTAGATGAAAAGAGTGTAAAAATTAACTTGAGCTTGATATGATGTCAGTGGACACATTGTGTTGCATTATATATCACTGCTGTCGGAAGAAAACCTTGTATCTCCATTTTTTTACGTTTTTCAGTTTTTGACATAATTTGAAAATGCAAGTAGTTCTTTACATTGTATGTAAATTTAATGATGAATGGACAAAATGGATGAAAAGGCCCAAAATGACTTGGAAAAAGTCTGGTTCCATTGATTTACATAAAAAGTAAAGGAGGTTTTTTCCTTCTCCTGTAAAGTTCTGATTTTGGAGATACAAGGTTTTCTTCTGACAACAGCGATATGCTACATAACGCTGTGAGGTGGTCCGGTGTGCAGTTTGAGATGCACTCGAGCTTAAAGCTTCTTTAGTTTTAAACTGGAGTAATGCATGCTGAACATGATGAAAATGTAGAAAAGAAGACCGTCACCTCGTGTGAGATCACTCATTGCGTCAAGAAAATTCACATTTTATAACCCTCAATTTTATCTCTCTTATGGGGGTTCCTACGCTTTGATGGCACATCTGGTACTCCCTTCCCGCTACCAGCCCCCTTAATTTGATCCAAAATTGAAATTAGTGATGGGTGAAACAAACCCTTCTGAACTAAAGCATTCAAAGCAATTGTTGCTAGGTTTCCATCACATATTTTTATGCATATTTTGGAATATTTAAAAAAGGGTTTGGTGGAAATGGCAAACATTGAATAAAAGTGGCAAACATTGCCGTAGCAACATTTCCTGAGCTGCTGCAACTATGTTTTGTCGTTGTGGTCCAGTGACGTTGTGGTCCAGCAACGAGAATCTGCACAACATTAACAATCAGTCTCTAACCCACTCCATATTTCTGTGAAGTGTTACAAATATGCCATAGAGAGCTTTATTTTCTAGCAAAGATCTGATGAAAACTCAGTCTAACTCACATAATTCCTTTGGCACATTTCAGTCATTTGCTTGAATTTAATCTAACAGCTGGATCTGGCTGGTTCGAGGTTTTAAAATATTTGACACCCAGATATCTCTCTGCTGAGCTCTACTGGACATCTGTTTCATCTTGGTCATGATGACTGTATTGTTCGGTTCTCCTTTTCTGTTTTCTTTTTCTAAGCATCATGAAAAACCCACAGTGAATGAAAATGAATGAAAAGGACATTGGTCACAAAAACTCTACAATCGAGAAGCATTTAAATCTGGGAATTTATGGCCCTTCTAGGGCCTCGGATCAGATGACTGACTCGGCCAGCGTGTCAATCACAGGAGGAAGCAGCAGGTTTAAGTGGCGCACTGACACATTCTGAAGCCTTGTTTACTGTCATATGCAACACTTCAAACACCCCCAGTATGAGTACATATTTTGTTGATGTTCTCAGAGAAAATACATTAAAACATGCTCTGCAGGGAACACACTTAAATATGCTAGTTAGCCAATGTAAGTATGCAATTTCTTTTTATTTGCTTTGAGTTTAACACATTGCAAAAATAAGGCCACACTTTATGTTTTATTTTTGATTTTTTTTCCCTAATATGTTAAATTCAGCAATTAAACAGTAATTGTCTGTACGTTAAATATTGTGTTAACTTATTTGCACTTTGAAAATTAACACAACATGTATTTGACTGGGGCGCACTTTTGCACACTTCTGTATATATGATCATGTGGCATTTGAACCACACTTTGAAGCAGCGCTTCAAAACAGCTGTGCTTAGAAAGCACCAATATCTTGGTAGCTCGCGTCCCATCACGGGTTGCTGCTAATGCTTATATATTTGTATAGACAACAGTACATTCTACTGTGTCAGAACAAGAGATTACTTAACGCCCTCAATACAGTTTGAGGCAAGCATGTGATGGCATGGAGTTTGCAAGATGCTAACTAGTGAAGTAAACTCATAATATTAAGCTTGCACTGGAGCTACAAAGCCAATGTAGCTAACAAATAATGGAAGTGTATTAATAGTAATTATCATCATTATCATCATGCAAACCTTATGGTTAAATCATCACATACGTGCTTTAAACCACAGCAGGTTGTTAAGCTAAAACATACAGACTTTTACACTATATGGCCAAAAGTAGGTGTATAGCTGACCACCACATCTATATGAGCTTGTTGGATGTCCCATTCCAAAATAATAGGCATTGATATGAAGTTGATGCCCCCCAACACTTTGTTGCCATAACAGCCTCGTAAGTGTGTCTGTGGGAATTTGAGCCTATTCAGTCAAAAGAGTATTTGTGAGGTCACACACAGATGTTTGACACAAAAGCCTGTCTTGCAATTGCTGCACCAATTAATTCCAAAGGTGATCAGTGGAGTTGAGGTCAGGGCTCTGGGAGTCCAGGGGATCCTCCACACCAAACTTGTCAAACCTTGTCTTAATGGACCGAAATTTGTGCACAGCCATGCTGAAACAGTAAAGGACCTTCCCCAAACTATTGCTACAAAGTTGGAAGCACATTGTCTTGAATCAAACCCTGAAAAACAGCCCCAGATCTTTATCCCTCTTCCACCAAACTGTTGGCACTATGCGTTCCAGAAGGTAGCGTTCTCCTGGCATCCACCAAACCCAGATTCATCCACCAGATTGCCAGATAATGGAGCATGATTCATCACTCCACTACATCATCCATGTACTGCCAATGTTTGTCTATGGAGATTGCGTGTCTTTGATTTTATACAGCTATCAGCAAAATGTGTGTCTGAATCACCTGTACTCAATAATTAGGAGGAGTGTCCGCATACTTTTGGCCATATTGTGTATCTATACAAGTGGACAGAAATACAGACAAAACTCTTTTTCCAACATGGCTGCTGTGCTATGTGATTGTTTTTAGCTATACTGTTGTGCTTTTGCCTATTTTTGAAGGTAGCTCTGGTCCTTGGCAACATTTCGAGTAAAGGAAAAATTATGTATATTTTATTATACATGTTTTGTTGCTTTGCTTCACTGCTGTACTCACTTAGCTCTGCTTCCAAAAACATGTAAGAAAGAGCAATGCTAAAATCAATGCCAAAATCAACAAGTATTGATTTTAAAATGCAATAGAACGTACACATATGCACAGCGACCTTGGGCTACACATTCAGTGGAGTATCTGCAGCAAACTGAGCTTCTAGTACATACGGTCTGTAGTTGGAGGGCCTCATTGACTTACCTGGCAACAGGTAACCACTGCCAACTTCTGGGTTGGTCCTCTACCATCTGTCTGATCTGTTCACTGGTGAGAATTTTGTCTTGTGCTGCCAAGAATACTGAGGCGTACTCAGGGATTCTGCTCGCTAGGCTTGTCTCTTCAGCAGCATAGAAAGTTATATAGGGCACAGAACCCTGCTGAGCTTCCTCTTTCGTAGCTAAACCATGAGAACAGAGAGATGCTTCTGTTGTAAATTCACTGTCAAAGGCGTTTGCTCTTCCTCTAGCATGGTGGATATCTTAAGCTAGCCTCTGAAACTTGCCAGGCATAGAATGTTTTGATCCACATTGTAGCAATGCAGACCAGTGTGACTTTGTTTTTCTACACTCACAAAACAAGTGCATGAAAAACAACATGTGTCCCATGAAATGGCTCATATTATGGCAAAATGAATTTTTATGTTTTTTTTTTGTTTTTTTTAAATTTTGGATTAGGAGACCTCTATGGTGGAAATGTGTAATTGCATACAATGTGTGGAAGAATATTTTGCAACAATGGTGCTTCAGACCCCTTCCCCAAGCAGATGAATCTAATGATCAGAGCATGTTGAAAGAGTATTCAAAGAGAACTTAGTCAAAACTTAGTGAAGAATGTGTCTTCTGAGGATATAAGTGAATGATTAAATCAAAGCAATGCGCACACTACTTTTATCCAATTTATCCGAGATACCGATGATGTTCCTGTTCTGGAATGTTCAGTCTGATTGGGAACAGTGTGCTTGTATACAGCTTTTTGAAACAACATATGGTTTTTAATTATTGTTAAATGACAATTTTTTCCCTTAGGAATGAGGGTGCAAAAGTTTGTGCACCCAATTTATGTCATGTTGATTCAAGTCCATTAGTAACACCCTATTAGCCACGTGGGGAACCAAAGCAACCATCTAGCAATACCCTAACAACCATCTGAAACACCATAGCAAACACTTAATAGCATCCTGGCAACCACCAAAAAAACACCCTAGCAACCACCTCAGGATACCACAGCAGCCACTTATCAACACCGTTGCAACCACCTAAAATCTAGCAGCTGCCTAGCAACTGTGTATCATGCGCAATCACTTCTAGTCTGCTGCTGTCATCATATCTTCATTGATTTTTTTTTTTGAGGCTGTGGGTGTGATGTTTATGTAAAGACATATAATGTGGTCTATTATAGTTTGATGAAGTATATAAACATTGTTAAACACTGTTTCAAACTGTTCCATCCACTCCGCAGTCCATACATGGAAACTAAGCTGCAAAAAAGCCAATTTTGTATTAACGCTGTGATGTCACAAAAACCAAGACGTTTACAGATATCCTGTCTATCAGCCCACAGTGGTTTAGCCCCACCCATTCACACTGTGATGAATGGTTTAGCTCAGGCTGCTTTTTGAATGAGGCACACTCTTAAAAAATAAACGCCACAAAGAGCAGTTTTAGTGATGCCATAGAAGAACCACTTCTGGTGCCCTAGAGAACCGTGCTTGAACAAGAGATTTGTGAATGTGAAGAACCAATATCTTCACATAATGCAGGTTTTAAATAGGGCTGACAAATATTAGAATAGTTATTTAAATTGATTTTATTAGCTTGTTGCAGTTAATCGTGATCAATCACATTTGTTGTATTTGTTTTAAATTAACCCTGAGGAAAGGGTGTTTCTGTCATCAGAACATGTTTATTAACTTCAATAATAAACTTGAAACTAAATATAAAATCATCACATGAAACACATAAAAAAATGGTAAACACAATTTCCAGTTTTCATCACCAATGTTCAGTGAAAGCAACAGCAGCTGCATGTTCCAACTCCTCCATGATCGTTGCCTCTCGCTCTAACATCGCTAATTCTGTTTCAGGGGAACTGTAGCTTTCTACTTTGCTTTTCTTTTGATAGTTTATAAAAATTATTTAAATAAAAAGTTTAAATTTTATAGCGCCTTTCTCAAACCAAAGGACACTTTACGGAGGCAGAAAATTCCTGTAGCCATGAAAGGGGGGCGTTTTCCTGCAGCCGAACACTGTCGGTCCAGGCAGCCTCGTAGTCGCAGTACTTCGCCACTCAAGCAGCCGGTCCAGGCAGCCACATATCTGCGATGTATTGTCGATCAGGTCCCTGGGCCAGGCAGCCTTGTAGGTGCAATACAGCATCACTTAAGTAGTCGGCCCAGGTAGCCATGTATCTGCAATGTATTGTCGATCAGGTCCCTGGGCCAGGCAGCCTAGTAGGTGCAATACAGCATCACTTAAGTAGTCGGCCCAGGTAGCCATGTATCTGCAATGTAGTGTTGATCAGGTCCCTGGGCCAGGCAGCCTCTTAGCTGTAATACAGCATCACTCAAGTGGCCGGTCCAGGCCACATCATAGCTATGATGTAGCGTTACCCAAACAGCCAGCCCAAGAAACCTCAGAGCCACGAGTGGAAAATCACTCTCGGCTGTTATCTCAGTGGAATGATAGCAAACTCCTCAGCCAGCAGGGAAACATCAAAGCATACACACAAATAATACAAAACAAAAGAAAAAAACAATGTAAAGGGGCAGCCATATTGTGCCAGCGTACTTACAATGGAATGAACATGCGTGGGTTGTTGATTTATCCATTGTTCTCACACAAGCAGCATAGTCTGCCAAAGGGGCCCTCCAGTGCTAACGTTATTGATATTACTGATATTGCCAGCATCAGTCCTGTTTTGTGTATTGTGTATATAAATGCTTGACAGTACCTGAAAATAACTTTCAAGTTCGCATCACTAAAAGCTGCCACTTAAAAGCTGTATTTAAGGTGTTTTTAATTGAATTTTGTCACATAGCAGCAGCTGGGCATCAGGCTGGTATTAACGATGGTCAAACAGTGAAAATTTGACAGCACTAATTCTTTAGCAATTTAAGGGTTCGTCCTAGAACTTTTACACTATGTAGAGGTTCTCTGACCGCTTTCTGCAGGCTTCCTCATGGCCTATCTGCTCATCTGCTCATCAGTTTTATTAATGTTAAATAAAATATTTCAATTTTCAAATATAATTAAAATATTTCCAAATTTTCAATTATATTTTAATACATTTTACTTCAAAGTTTGAAACTCTCAAAGTGAAATTGCATTTTATGGCTACTGTGAAAAGGGGTTAAACTTTAAGAAGGCTCTCCACACTTACAGTCTCATTCCCCAAAATGTTTTTTTTTTGTTTGGTTTTCTACCCCGAGGTCCACTTATAATATTTGAGCTAGTTTATATACGAAAAACAGACATAATACATTTTTATATGACCATTTCCCAACCACTCTTTATCCATTAGTACTACACAAGCTGTACTGTGCGTTTAAAACTGATATATGTAAATGACCTCTGCACTGTTTGGCTGCCCTTTATTTTGCTTCATTCAGAGAGTAGTCAAAGCTGAAACACTCCTTACTCCTTAACTTCACTGAGTGGCTGGAGCTTAACTGCTGTACACTGAACAGGTGGATACATGTGAATACTTTGGGTTTTGAGACATCACAAAAACACTGAATTCAATGCAAACTATTTTTTGCAGTGGATTTTCCATATATGGACTGTATGGACTGGGGAGCGAATGGTACATTTAGAAATTCTTTTAATTTAAAAATAAGTACGGAAAACTCTGTTTTCCATGATGTGTGCTCTTTCATGAAAATGGTGAATAAATGATATTCTGGACTGTTTCCAGGAGCCTCTTTAGGTGATTCAGGAGTGCATGGATGAAAGTATCACCACTCTGAAGGTCCAGAGGAGAGCAAGGTTTAAATGCTGGACTTGCCTTGGATGAAAGCTAGCCTAGTACACGATGAATGGCCAGGGGTAAGAAAGGTTATTCAATATTCCAGCGTATGAAAGATGCATGCGCGTGAATGTGCGCGGGTCAGAGAGGTGTCGCTGTCGGCCGACTGGCCTTTCAGATGAAAGGGACCCTATTTATGGGTCAGAGCACTTAGGATCGGTGTGTATATGTGTGTGTGTATGTGTGACTCTGATCAAAAGCAGAATTCTTCTTCCAGAAAAAGAAAAAAACAAAAGAAAACACTAACCAGCACTCTGATCTTCCACTTCAGCGACAGACTGTTGTTCTACACGTTTTAACCTTTTGCCCCCAGTGAGATTAAAGAGAGGCTGTGGAGAGCAGATGTAGGGAAAGTGGCAAAGAAAAGAGTGTAAAAGGAATTTGAAGGGATGACAAAAGAAGGAGGAGTGACGGCATGACACATCTGAACATCATGTCTTCCATTTCAAGAAACTGTCACAAGAAAGTGCGACATTGTTTGGCTCCCTGCTCTTACCGGCAAGACACGTCTTTATTTGTCACAGTGCCGAGACACAATGCTATGATGTGTTAAAACTAGTAAAATAGCTGCTGGCTGTGTGAAACGTGTGAAAATGCTGGTCTGTCGGCCTCTCGGATCGTTTATGAAGGTAAACACAGGCAATATGCAACCTTACCCCTTTATCACCCTGTCGGCGTCCTTTGTTCAGCTGCTTGTGTGTACGTGTGCGTTTCTGAGAGAAACTCCATCTGGATTAATCCGAGATATTAGAGCTGAAGGGTGTTGCATGCATTTCACAAAACAAAAATAAATATGTCATAACACTTTGAAGTCAGGTCTCTCATGTTTGTGTGTTGTTTTGCTCACAGAATGGATCCGTTCACGCACTGCAGCATATTTGTAGTATTTGTAAAACCAGTAAACTAATGTGGCCTAAGAAAATAAAAGCCAAGTCATTACAGATGGCTGTGTAGATGATCTAGCCAAGAGGAAAATTTTATTGCACAAATGTTGATCTTTGATGGCTCAGGAAACTGGTGATTCTTCGAAATGTCCTTCAGAGAAATAACTGCAGACAAAAAAAGGAGATATGCCACACTTCTGGCCTGGATAAAAATGATAATAGTTACTCTCAGCATGAACACTGAAAATGCTTTTAGGCTGCGTTCACATTTCAAGCCTCATTGCTCAATTCCTCTTTTTTGCTCGGATCAGGTCTTTCTAACAATGGTTGGCATTCACGTAGGTAAATCATGAACATCAAACAAATGAACATCAAACGAATGTACCAGCAGAAAAGGCCTTCTTCACAAAGGTAAACTACTTTGAACAGATCACAGCTCTTGGCAAAAAAGTTTGGGATGCTTTTGGTCTGTTTAATGGCACTAACTTCAGGTTAAGACTGAATGATGGAGTATACACAGCGGAAAAATAATTCATGAATTCTGACCTGACTGTTCTCTTTAGGCCTGTTAACACCTTGCATCAACATGCATTTTTGATATTCGGATCAGGTTCTGATTTCACTTGAGTGCTTGAAAAGCCAGACGTAAACATTCTGTCACGCATCGGGAAGATTCGGACTTCATTTCCCAGCATGCATGTGGAGATCACATGTCAAAACAACTTCCCTCGGACTCGGAAACCGAAAACAGACTCCACTGCCCACAATCCTTCAGGAGATCACATGACATCAGACAATAGCACACGCACCTATCAGTGCTCCCGATCGCCTGAATACTAATGTTGTGCACCTGTGTATCTTGTCATATGACCGTATTAGTTCAGTATATAAGCCCGGGCTTTAGATGTAGACATTGTGAGGTATTGTTTATTCCAAGAACTTACTGAGTGTTATATTTCTGATTGCCTTTGCCTGTTATTACCTGTGCTTTGTTTCCCTGACCTTGTTTTTTGCTTAACCTCTTGGTACTTCTGCCTTCTGTTTGTGGATCTGTGTTTTTGACCTTTTGGCTTGTTCTTTGACCACGATTTTTGCTTTTTCCCTTTGATCTCGACTGCCTGGTATTATTATCACGATTGTGATCTGGCTGGCTTTTTTGGATTTGACCCACGCCCGTTTTCTGACCACGGCTTTGCCTGGCGATAATAAAACAACTTGCACCTTTTATCCGCGAGCGTCTGAATTCTGTTGAATTCACACATTCCCAGGATGAACGGATTACAATTGGATCACTCAAACCACATTCAAGGGTGGTCAGAGATGGATCTTGGCCACATTTAACACTTAAGTGTTTTCATTATCCATATGGGTGGAAACACGTCTGCCCAGTGCTGATTATGTAAAAGGATAAACAACGAAAAGAAAGATAGAGGATAGGCAATGCTGAAGTTATACCCAAACTGAATGCCTTCTTGTACTCTGGATTGGTGGATGCGTCCAAGCTGAGATTGTCGGAAAATCGGAAATGACTTATGTGTGTGCGTTGATGTGCTTTTTACTTTAAAAAGTAAAATGGAATCTCATCTAAATGGGAATGCATTTTAGAGAATAGTGTAAATGGAATCCAGCCAAAGTGTACCCAGATCCAATCTGGACACAAAACACATTTTTTAAGGTTACATAGTGACAAATTGGACACGTATCCAATCTAGGACAACATATGAAAGTGAATCAGATCTGATTTAAAAAGACCAGATTTACATTTACAGTTCTAAAAACATCAGATCTGTGTCACAGTAAGGAAAAAATCAGATTTGTGCCACACCAGCCTGGTAGTGTGAACGTAACCTTAGTTTCAGATGATCAGTTCATATTGAGATTGCCAGACTTTAGTTCAGTTTCAGATAAACATGAGCATTATTATCTTGGCAAATCTGAGCACAATAACCTTTATTCATCAAAGCTATGCAAAAAGGATAGATGATTTTACCGCCTTTAATCTGTGTGTGATTCTTGAGATGTTTGTACAACATGGAAACAAGTGGGGATCTGAGCACAAATGATGGATCAGCCTCAGTGCGTGAAATCAAGCGCCAGCCTACCAGCACCTCACATATCATTTATCATTTAAATTATATGCAGATGTTTCGTTAGGGAGCCAGTAAAATCTCAGCATTCAGCAGCTTGTGAGTCACCAGCTGTGCTTGTAGGCAGAGTCTGAAGTTGAGCAGTGAGTGATATATAATCTCCTTTTTTTATTTTCTTTTCTGTGGAAAAGATGCCTTTTTGTGCCGACTTGAGACATTTTTTCTATTGTCTCTGAATTGTCTTGCACTTGATAGCATTTCAACAAAGACTTGCCTTGAGCGCCAAGAAACTCAGGCCCCACTGATGCATTGTAGTCCTCTTGTTTACAGAGAAAACTTCCACACATCTGACTACATTTAGAAGTGGACCGTTGGAGCCATGTTCTAAACTTTCAATCAATAATGTAGGTGTGTTTGTGGATAGAGGACACTTTTTACTGATTTATGCACATACCCTCTTATATTTATTTACTCTATGATTGTATTCTAAATTCATGAAAGTTTAAAAAGGTGCAGCCCCATTTGGTTAATTTCATATGATGATTATTTAAAAATTATGATTGGTTAATTTTCATTTGTTTCTACTGATACAACCACTGGATACCACCATACTTGAATCTTCAGCCAGCAGTCAGTCACAGACATGCCCATATGACTTCACTCCTGCGAATATAATAAACACAGTCAAATACTGCATACCACATACTACTTTTGGGCACAATCAATATGTGAGCAGTATGTCATGAGCAGGCCTGGAACATCCCATGGGTTTTATGGGTGTGTGCCCAGGGGCCTCAGCCAGTAGGGTGCCCCTGGAGGAAATTGCCAAAATCTAAACAACTGTGTTGACTCATGATGGGAGCAGTAAAAAAATGAACTAATGTCAAATTTATCATTGTGTTATGGCTAATCACAATCCTAACATTCTCCACATCTTTCATAAATGTCTTCATTTTCTCCTCCAATCACTGCTTAGGAGCCATTCCACTATCCACCGTTACCTTAGCCAATCTTTCATTTTCCACAGCCAAACACAAAATTGCATTGTCCTTGTCTATAGTGATCTGTGAACTGTCTAGGTCTGTGTGTAAGGTGATCAGAGGTAAGATAAAAATGAAAAATAAATTTATGTCTGCTGTGGCAGTATGCGTTAGCTTAAGATGTTTAATGGTTTGGGTTTTTAAGTTTGCTGCTTCTGCCCTTTATGTCTGCAAGATGATCACAACACCAAAGTGCAGACATTGAGGGGGGAACAGGGCCTTTTGAGATGGGCTTTACTTGAGTGGTTAGGGTTTGGTTGGCAGTATCCATGAATAAAGTGTTGTTTTGAATGTTTAGCCATGCTATGTGCACTGGTTGCATCTTTCACAAAATCTTTCAAAACTACAGTATATAAAATTTTGTTGCCTTGCCAAATTGAAAGATTTGCTCTACCCAGCCCAATTAGCAGTAGAAGCTGTAGAAATCCATTCAAACATGATATTGCATGCTCAATGTTCTACCTGATATAGATCATCTAGCCCACTTCCAACCCCTGTACTTGTGCACTTCAAGGGCACATTGTGCAACTGATTGAGAACTGGTCAAGTGCACTCCTGAAACATGCAAGTGTGAAGACTGAAGACTAGCAATTTGGAAGGCTTATTAAAAGAGAGCTGGCTGCTTGTTAACCAGTGATTTACAGTCAACCGTTAACTCCACCCTTTCTCAACTTCAGTCATATTGACTTTGGTCAGCTCAGCTCTGCCTCTGACCACGGTTCAGCTCCAGCTGTGCTGATTAATGGGTGGCTTTGTAGGAGTTTATCCATCAATCTCTTACCACAAAGACCCAACCACTGACAAACCACCCTATGGAACCCATCACGCATTAGTCTGTTGAGTAATTGAGCCTGTCTGCTCTATGGAACTTGTTTCTGAGACTGGCTTTCCAAACCGCAGGAAGCAGAGAACCAGATCACAGGGTGCAGGTGTGAAAAGAATAAAAGAACTGTGGAGCTCAAGCCTTGGCTTTTCTTTCTACCTGCTAATTTATCTTGATTGCTTCTCGCTCGTTTATCTTGACTCTTTTCCAAGCTGCTCTTTTAGCTAATAGGGGGGAAGATCTTGGCTAATTACCAGAGGAAACTCTACTGGGGAAACACTAATGAGCCTGGGCGATATCATCATCAGTCTGGGTGTAAAAATCTGACGACTGCAAAGGCAGTTTTTAAATCATCATCAAGGTCAGTGCTTGAAGTGTCGGATTAGTGGTGTAACCCTCTAAAATTTTTATTGGGCCCTTATGTAGATTCTGACAAAACTTTACACTCGTTATTCACAAAAAGATCAGATTTCTTAAAGACTCAGCAAAGCTGCTTTTCATTTCTTTCAGAAATTAAGTTTTCAGAGAAGATTTGACACATTTTTCCCAAATTGTTTTTCTTTTCCATTTTCTCTGTTAATTTAACTTTCATTTCACTGTTTGGCCATGACCCCCAGCAGATTACATATTCACCTCTTGATATTCGTCTCTTGGCATAACCTGGAACAGCCCAGTTTAGATAAGGCACAGGCATATCAGCCCAAGTCAAGTTTACATGTATGCGTCCAAGAAGAACATGGCTACAAAACACAAATTTGAGTTAATCTTAGTTATGTGAATATACAGAAAAACTGAACTTGACTGATCTTTAACATAAAAAGATTTAAACCTTACAGAATAAACCCTACATACACTGTAAAAAATGCACTACTTAAAAAAATTACTTCATGTGGTAACAAGCAATTGAACTAGTTTTAATCAACTCATAAAATTACTTTGATTGAAATAATCGTTCATTCAAAGTATTTATTTAGGTTGAATAAAACTAGTTAATTTACTTTTTACCACATGAAGTAATTTTTTTTGTAGATCTGACGAGCCACTTTTTACAGTGTATGTAGGGTTTATTCTGTACGGTTTAAAGCTTTTTATGTTAAAGATCAGTCAAGTCAGTTTTTCTGTATATTCACACAACTAAGATTAACTAAACATAATTGTTTTACCAGTTCAGACTGCTAACAAGCTAAGGAGCAACACAAATGATCCTCAGAATTAGGCTTTAAATTTAAACATTTACTGGAAGATTAGCTGAAAACATGCAAAATACAAAGTAAAGATGTGTTACATGAAGGTTTTTATAAGCTTCAAGGTTGATGGCTAATGTGTGAAGAACTAAATGCTACCTAGGAAAATAAATAAACATCCCGGTTAGCTTGATGCTAAAATAATAGGGAACTCAACATTGATGCTAATGGAATTAAAAATAATAAATAAAGCTATTTCATAAAGTAATGTTTTCAATGTGCATTTTAATGGTTATATGACAAAATGTTCATGAATGTACTCCAATATCATATGCTTTATTTCTTGTTGGGACAGATTGTGCTAGTGCATAGAGATGATGACAAAAAGTACCAAAAGTCCATAAAGAAATATTTTAGTTAGAAAGTTATTTTAGTTAGGTCTTATTAGACCTAGAAAGTTTTGTTAGTTAGATCTTATTAGACCTAGAAAGTTTTGTTAGTTAGGTCTTATTAGACCTAGAATGTTTTGTCAGTTAGGTTTTATTAGACCTAGAAAGTTTTGTTAGTTAGGTCTTATTAGACCTAGGAAGTTTTGTTAGTTACGTCTTATTAAACCTAGAAAGTTTTGTCAGTTAGGTCTTATTAGACCTAGAAAGTTTTGTTAGTTAGGTCTTTGAAAATATTTGGAATTTAACAGAGAGAGGGACTATAGCTAACTCCTTCTTACACTCCAAAACTGTTGTTTAATGCCAAAAAGGTGGTTAGGGGCCAGTGTAGCAATACTTGAAAACTTCAGACATGATTTTTATGCACTTATCAGTGCACAACATGTATTGTGCTGAATCGACAGCATGCAGATAATCACATGGTTTTGATTATGAAAGGCCTGTTCTGGGCCTTTATCAGCTTACCTCACCACGTAACATTCATCAGCACTACACAGACAGAGCTTATGTCATAAATCTCTCTCTTTTTCATAATGCATTTCATCCATTCGTTTTCAAAGAAATCTTTCACAATATGATACGGTTAATATTTATAGTTTAAAAATCTTAAATAGGCAGTCTGACATGAAAGGTAGGTTAAGGTTAGATGTCTGTGGTGGAGTGGCATTCCTTGAAGCATAACAATAGCAAGTAAACCAATATATTGCACTGCCATGTTTTTGTGCATTGAAATTCATTTTGTTACTGGGGGCAATTCATTTTTTTGTATAGGATTCTACTTACTCCACTGTGTTGGACTATGATGCCGATACAGTATTTGCTTTTTTCCAACAATCATGCCTCTCATCTAGGTTTGTGTTATTCCTAACATTGTTAGAAGTCATGCTAATGTCAGCAGTGTTGCTACCCTGCTGAAGTGCACACTTGCATGTTGTTATCTTTGCGTATCTTGGATGATTTGACTCACTCGCATCTCGAAGCCATGTTATGTTTCTGACTCTGATTTAACTGTTGTTTTGTAGCCTGGCTAACATCGCCAGAGACAAGCTTCTTTGGGACATTCTAAAATGTCTAACATGAAAAAGTTTAATGTAGCCTAACGTACTCACACCAAACTTAGAAGGGAATCCCAAACTTAAATTCTGACGTAATGTTCGATATAGATTTTTCTGTGTGTCCAGAATTCTGCGGCATATCATTGTATCTTTTATCCTCCACAGTTTCACAGAATTCACAATTTTATATTGTTTTCATTTTTTCATTCATCAAAGTTCTTTTACTACAATACCCAACATGCATTACACTGCATGCATTATACATCATACAAACATAGGAAATCCCTGTAGTGTCAACTGATCTTGACTGCCAGCCTAAAGAGTCATCTACAGGCTAATAAAAACAACCCAGCTAGCATTAGTGTAAATCTCTGTCATCGAACAAATGGAAAGAAAACAGTGATTTAGTCTTTATTCAGCCCAAAATAGATCCCAGAGACAGGTTTTTATCATTTCAGCCAGAGAGCTTCCCCTTCTGCTTTTAGCTCATTGCCCTCACCTACTGAGTCATTTCTTTCATTTGAAAAAATCAGTTCTTTTCATTATATTGATGATTTTAACACAGTTACGATTCTTTCACGGATACAGTAAGATATTGTACATATGATGGCTTCCTATCAGTAATGTTAGCTTTTTTCAGTTTCAAAATCATTTTGATGGTACACTGACATATAACAGAGAGAATGGCATCTCTGTCATTGCCACTCCGGAGCAACATTTTGTCGGAACTTGTTCAAGACCTGTCCACAACCAACCAGAGACTGAATAAAATTCTAGCACTTAAATGGCAGCATCTCTTAAAGGCAACCCTGACAGCTAAGACTTCTATGCATGGAAACAATGTCATGACAAATAAGACACTTTGTGCAATGTTACACTTCAGCTTTAGCTTCAGCATGTTGGAAGAGATGAATTACATATTTTGGTTAGATATTTAATCCGCTGTTCTTCACCCAATGGACAAGAGAGAGAGAGAATGGATGCTGAAGCAGAAATGGCAACCTACTAAAGGAGGGATTTAGTCTTTTTACATACATCCACATCATCTAAACCACTTATCCTTCTGGGTCGCGGTGGGGTGCTGGAGCCTATCCCAGCTGTCATTGGGCAGAAGGCAGGATACACCCTGGACAGGTTGCCAGTCCATCGCAGGGCAGACAGACAGACATACACAGTCACACCTAGGGGCAATTTAGCATGTCCAATCAGCCTGACTGCATCTTTTTGGACTGTGGGAGGAAACCCACGCAGACACGGGGAGAACAGGCAAACTCCACACAGAAATGACTCCGGTCGCCCGGCCGGGAATCGAACCCAGGCCATTCGTACTGTGAGGCGACAGCGCTACCCACTGTGCCACCTTGCCGCCCTAGTCTTTTTTAATAATATTTAAATTATTTTGTTTAGTTTGGACATGTATATATTGATGCTTACATGCCTTGACAGTTAGGGTTCCCTTTAGTTACCCTGCAGCGGTTATGACAGTCATCATCAGATATTATAAAAAATGATAACCCTAATTATCAAAAATCAAGTGTTCATATATATATATATATATATATATATATATATATATATATATTTCTGTAGACTGACCCCCATATAAAATCTGATTGGATGTGACGTGTTTGAAGCCATTCTAGAATCCACAATATACGCACACCTATGAGTGCCTCACAACAACTGAATTGTGTACTACACAATGTGCTTGTGCTGTTAACAGAATAATCTTTGACTATCATACTGCTCACATGGACCACCCACCATGTTGATGAAGTAAGATCTGTTTTTTGTTTAAACCAAGGGGCTGGCTACTTATGTTCTTAACTAGAAGTACACTGGTTAGCTAGCTAACACGCTAAAATATAGCCAACAGCCTAAACAACATCACAGGCTTGATTTAAAGTGCTTACAGTATAATTAACTTAAGTCTTAAGGAACTACATTTCTTGGCAGAATACTTGTTTATGTCGATTATTATTAATGATAAATTATTTTCTGAAAAATTGTGCATTTTATCATATTTTCATGTTGGCTACTATTTTATAAAAGACACTCAAGGCTGTGCATTACTGTAATTTTATCATGGGGAAGGGATATACAAAACTCATTAAAGATAGCAGACAGACAAAGAATAACTTGAAACTGAACCCAACGCGTAATGATGTCCAAAAACAACCAAATCTGACCAAACCAGACATGGCTCCATAAGGTTCAGATGCATATTTCAAGCTCTGTAGTAAAGTTTATCAATGGCTAATGTAAAACGATATTTATACCAGTCTTCGGCTGAGGTGATGAGATCTGCTAGTGAAACTAGTTTCTTCTTCATGCGCTTCTATGGAACAAAAATAAAAATCTCTGCTGGGCAATCTGTTTTGGCAGAGGTAAAATCGAGTGCCCAGATCTTATGCCAGTACACAAGAAAGCATCATGATACACCAAAGAGCAAAAACATAGGATTTCTAGTACAGCATTTCAGCCCACATCAAGCACTGACCAAGCTATTTTAGGTTAGCTTTTCACGTTGCCACAAGCTAAACGAAGAATTTGGCTCTCCATCACATAGTAACCCCACAGCCTCTGAAAATCAGAGCAGGTCTCTCCTCTAGAGTAGGTGGATTGCATCATCTTATGACAACGACAAGCTTTCTCAGTTTTCCTTTTGTAGCTGCGGGGCGCCGACTGTTACCAATCGATTTTTGGAGCGTCTGAAGAAACAGGGCGCAGGAGGTTTTTAATTCAAACACTTCTCTGCTTTTTCCCCTCCCTCCACCCAAAGAAGAGAAAAAAAACGTACGAGAGGAGCACTGGCTGTATATCTGAGGTTAGCTTTTGATGTTGGCCTAACCTAAGACACTTAGTTTAAAGGAATGATGAAAAAAAATCCTCCCCGCAGTCCTGTTCACCTTTGCCTCCTGCAATACCGAGGAGGATATGGGATGTCTGTTATCTTCTTCTTCCTCTTCTCCCCGTGACTTCTTTCTCACCTCCTTAAGGCTTGTCTTTTTCCATCATCCATAACATTTTGCCTTCTGATCTCACCATTTTGTATTTTTTCGTAATATTTTCTACCCAGGGAGAATGAAAGATAGGACAACTTATCAATTTATCGTGAATCACCAATAACGTTCTGTGCTTCAGTCTATTATGCGAAACTAGCTATTTGTCGAGGTCTCTTTTTATTTAACCTTTTCTAGATCACTGTACTGTACTGTGGCGATGCAATATACTTTTTGAAAGCTTAAAATCTCAGGGTTTGATTCCCGCAAACTATTTTGAAATCTATTATTCACAGCAGTTACAATCATGTCATTTGCAACAAAAGCACCAAATGAGCAATCGCTGGCAAATCTTTGGCTTCTTACCTTCAAAGCCTTGCTGATATCCACAGAGACATTATATTCCAAAACATGTGATCATGATAACATGGCAAGAGTCAGAGATCATGTCAAAATAACCTCCTCCATTCTAGCCTTTCTCACTCTGTGTCAGGAATTTATGCAATGATTTAAACGGGAATAAAACTGGAACATCCAAGTGTTTCCTTTCAAATCAGACCAAGATCATGACTGTAGTCCAAAGTGTGTGGGAACAGTACTCCTTGTACTTTAGGTTATGCTGTTTCAAGCAAAAATGGGGCAAAATGGGGTAAAAGCTACCGAGAGCAGTCCATGCAACCCAGATTAATCTATGTCTGAGGATTATAACAAAATGAATTTGGTGAAAATCGGTTGAGTAATAAGGAAGTTGTGGCCGATTTAATCCTGAGAACTCATCACCTCTTAATACAAGTGAATTTGTTCACAAGCGGATCTTGACCGACTTGTCCAACATGGTGGACACGCAGGTGTATCGCCTCAGATGGAGAACAACAGACAATGTGGCATCTAGTTATGTATATCTATGTTTGCAAATCTAGGGCCACCAGTCAGGCTGGAAATCCCATCATCAGAAAGATGGCAAAAAACCCACTTTATTTTTAAAAGTGACTCTGAATATAAGGAACTTTGCCTCTATATTTTTATCTCTCTGTTCAGTCCTCTTTTTCCTCACTTTTTTGCCAACCTGCACCCACTCCTTTGCCCTATGCATCACACACACTAATTCTTCTCACTATATATGACAATTAAGAGCCTTCCTGTTCAGCTGGGCTGCCTAAAAACAATATTCACCCAGTCAAAGATCACTCACATCGTCCGCCCTGTAATTACTGTTCTAGCTCCAGCCTTTTCTTTTCAGCGGCTGCCACACAGACATGCATATAAAATACCTTATCTGCAGGTGGTCAGGAGCACAACAGAGAATCACTGGCACACAACAGGGTAATATATGCTGCTCGTGAATCGTGGCCAGTCAGAGGATGACAAGCTTATTTGTACCTTGCCCTTTGCAAATCCAGAGCCACTAGGCAGGGAGGAAATCTCATGTCAAATCCGGAGGCGACTGTGCCTTAGCAGAATAGAAAAGCTTCCCTGAGAATGATATCGCAAGGAGAAAGCCCTCGAGACGACTGACTTTCTTCCCTGAGCCTGACTGAACACTAAGGCCGTGAAGCGAGAAGAATACCAGACTGATGGAGTGATTGGTGTTGATCACAGGTGGGAGATGTCAAGTTTTGCAAGTTTATTTTGTGAAAGTTAAGGTCGGGGCTTATGGAAAGAAGTTTTAACCAGTTTAACCTAGTGTTTACATAAAAAATTATCAAGGTTTTATGACAGGAATACAAAGTTGCTCAACAGGGCTGTATAATTTAACAATATTGTTGCGGAGAAATGAACCCTGTGCAAACACAAAAATGGTCACAGGTGTTCGAAAGACCTTTATGTGTGCAAATGTGTACATCTCCATTCAAGTTAGTTTGTCAAGTTCACGTGCTTATGGAAGTTAGTTATTCAAAGTCAAATATTTGTGCGCTGTTCTAACTACATGGTGTCTCACAATATCTCACAAATACACAAGGAATTTCCTTATAAGTGTAGTTGTGCAAGCTGTGAAGGAGGTTACGTTCTAGTGTTTATGGTAGTTGTAGTCCATCAGATAATACGAATACTAGAGAATGAATCCAGATCTTTGTAAAAAAAATGCCCAACCGTAGGTTAGTTTGAAGTGTCATATATAAAGCCAACAGTAATGTAGCACTTTGTTTAGAATTAACTGATTAAATAAAAAAAAACATATTAACCCCTTACCAAGACATTGGACCCTCCGGCAGGCCCAAAGTTTCATTACACACTTCTATAAGAGAACATCCATTAGTTAGCACTGAAGTCCCTGTAGATACTGAATAATACGCCTTACTATGTCCTAAGCCTGGAATGTTAAGGGATTAAATAACATGAATCCTTACTTTATATAATAAACTATTTTGCTTCTCATTTTAAAATTTAAAAACGAACTATCTCTGTGTTTATTTGCCGAGCTGTTCATGCCCTTGCTCGCCTGCCCTCTGGAGCAGTTGTGACCAACATGGAGCTTCCAGCATGTCTATTCACCCCCTGCTGTGTACAAAGTCTCACCTGCATGCCCCACTCACTCTCCTGACAGCATTTCTGCTTGTGCTGCTTCAAACTAGAACTACTGAGTCTTTCACATTTTTCACCTGCCTTACACCATACTGAGTTCTTTATGTATTCATATCAATGTATTGTGATTGGCATCTAACAGTAGTCACTGGTTTTAATTTATCCATTTCTTATTTGTTATTCTAAAAGGCTTCAGTTGTCCAATGTCAGGCTCATTTCATTTTTTTTATATGTTCACTATTCATTGTCAAATCTTAAGTTTTTATTCATATTGCCTTTGTTGTGTTATTGTTTTGGTATCCAGTGTTGACCAGAGGAGGATGGAGTCCCTTTTTAAGCCTTGGTTCCTCTCAAGATTCCTCTTCTTGCTCTTATGGAGTTTTTTCTTACCACGGTCACCCTTGACTTGCTTATTTGGGACTTTTTTCTGTAAAGCTTATTTGTGACAATGGCTGTTATAAAAAGCACTATATGAATAAATCTTTAACTGAATTAAATGTATTACTGCTGGTGTGGGTTTCCTCACACTAAATGATGCAGAAAAATGCTATTAGAATCACATTAGTTTCCCCTCATATGGGGAATGTAAATTATTGTGGAGAAAATGAATCCTCTGCACATTTCACAGTATTAACATTAAAACTTTAAACCTTTTATAAGCTGATCCTGTTTTCCACAGTTACAACTACTATTTGTTTCACTTATTCAGATTAATACTTTTTATCTCAGTGCTAAAAACATATCTTTGCTACAATATTTGCAATTTTTACAGCACCAAGTTTTACATAATGGTTCATAGCTTGGCATACAGTTCTTGAAAAAAGCCCTTAATTGGTGTACAACAGGTGTGAGGAGCCGAGGGCCAGGAACTAGCACTGTTTGATGTTTTCCCTGCTCTAACATTCCAACTAATCCTGAAAATTAACAGATGAGTTGAATTTGGTGTTTTAGCACAGGAAAGATCACTAAACTGTGCAGAAATCTGGAATCCCCACCCTGACCCCCAACCCAGTTGCCCCCTAGTTATGTGTAGTCAATTCCACCCACTACCTAAGTCTCCCCCATCACACAAAGCTACAAAGGTGGGAGAATGAAGGCAAGCAAGAGCTTTCTCCAAGACAAATGAAGCCAGCCACCACATCTTTTCCAAATGTCACTGGACAGCTTAACATGCTTGGAGGAGAATTTTATCTGCTATTTCCATTAGTTAACATGATGGTTCCCAACCCTGGTCCTGTCAAACCCCCCTGCCCTGCACAGTTTTGTGTTTTACTTCACACCCACTTCAACTCAAGAAAGGCTTTCTAATTAGCGGATTGGTTGGATCAGGTGCGTTGGGAGCAGGGCAAACACTAAAACTTACCAAGATAAATAAAATAATTTAGTTGATTATCAGTACCTCTGCAGCTTGGTCTCAAAAACAAAGATGGAAAGTTACAAAGATGGAAATGTATGGGTGTGCTGACAAAAACTGCTGCTTGCATGCAAGGCCAGTGCAAAAACATAAACACACCAGTGTGAGGAGTCTCTTGCCCTATGTACCCTCAGAGCTGTTTATGTTTAGAGAAAGCCAGACGACTCACATCTGTTGCCAACTGTTGAACGTCCACAAAAGTACGGAAAGCCATCTTTTGGGAGGTATAACTTCACATGATTGCTCTACATGATTACATAATGGCCAAGGGATATGATGCCATTTTAGACAACCAGGTGCAAGCTGTGGTGCAAACACTCTTCCGTCATAATGTTCTTGTATTCTACAATGATGCCCCCATCAAATTCAGGAGTTGTTTCATGAACCATAATGATGTTGAATGGCTTCCATGGCCCCTCTGATCACCATGTCTAAACATCATGGGGGTTGTGGGGGGTTTGCTAGAGCCTATCCCAGCAGTCATTAGGCAGAAGGCAGGAAACACATGGACAGGTCGCCAGTCCATCACAGGACAGACTCAGCTAAACGAGCTAAAGTTTATTTATTTTAACATTTTCCCTATATATCATGTGCAAAACTTTGGGGCCCCCTGGTTAAATGACATGTCGTATTGATTTTCTTAGTGAAAGTAAGTGAACACATCCTCTACGGAGAACACACTACTGCCACATTTTAATGCACAATTACTGTTTGCAGAAAAATACCACTGTTGATTTTATCCCTTGCACAGGATATCTTAATTTTTTTTAGACTTAGAAAACCAACAAAATGTAATTTTGACAAATTTCTGCATACAACTGTAAATAGATAATTCTATTAAATTGGTTTAAAGTCATAGTTCAAAACACATTTTGGACTTTTACTTGAATTGGATTTCAGACTAAAATCCTTTTGCTTTGAATACCTTAATTATGTTTATTTTATTAAAATAAATGGTTAAACATTCTATTTGGTACCTAACAAAACAATGGTAACTCTCCCAAAATCTTAACAAATGTAAAATTCAAAACTCAAAATAATTACTTAAAAACACCAGCCAGTACATGCATCAGTAGTGACCATTCTTAAGGTTACACACTGATTTTCAGATTTTGAGACACATTTACTTTAAAACAATGGGATCTTACTGCTCACAATGCGGCCATGAGGGACAGGGATGGAGTCGTACTTCCAGCTCTGAAATGCAGGGATGTGGCTAAAATAAGACTTCAAATATGGACTAAAACTCTTTGTGTTTCGGTAGTGACATGAAAACAACATTTTTTTGGATAAAGTATTTTTATTTGAGAATTAAACTCATGATAACTCTAAATCTTTAAAAGAAATTGAAAAATTTGCACAAAAAGTTGGAATAAAACAAAACAAAACGAAATTCAAGCACAATTTTCACAAATTAAAATGTAAGGGTTAGTTATTGGGACAGGGTTTGATAATTTTGTATGTATTTAGCTTATTACTGTCTCAGTTAATGCACTGGGTTTAATAGATCATAAATAATAAATACTTTGTTTTTCTTTTTTTTTCTGTGGTACTGCAGTTTGAACTAATTCGGTAAAATGGTCTAAATGCCATAACTTTAGGCCTTTCCTTATGAAATTTATATTATCCTTTTGGCTTATAAAAGAAATAGAGAAATAAACACCAACATAAGAAACAAATTCTTAAGTATTTAGGCCAACCTTACTTTTGAGATGATGTATAAATCACATCAGAAAACAAATACCTGAGATATGGTAGCTGGACAGACTGCATGACAGCCATATGCATTTTGTGGTTTCTGCAAAATACATTACATAGTAGCATTCAAGACGAGTGCACTCTGCACCATTCCATCCTGCAGGTGTTCTAGGGAATCAAGTGCCGGAGCGCACATTTCAATCCCAGGCAGCCTAAAGCATGCTGGCAAAGTACGGACTTGAATTTCATTTTCTCAAAAGTGCGCTGAGAAGAGGCAACAGCCTCGCAAACGGGTACACGAGAACATACTCGAATGGAGTGTAACATAATTACAAGTGAATAGCCACAGTGCAGTGGAGGTGGGGAGGCAAGGCACAGTGCTGACTCAAAGATAAGGCAGTGACATTAGCTACATCTCATTTAAAGCTCGGAAGTCCAAACACACTGCCGTTGTAATGGGGTGATACCCTTTATGACGATGTGTGGCCAGTTTTTGAGATGCCTGTTGAGAGAGAGAGAGAGAGAGAGAGAGAGATGAGCTGAGCCTTTCCTTGCCTCAGGATGTAATCTTGCCTGGTCTTCCTCATTGGACTTGCAAATATTGCTTTAGCAAAGCTCTGCGAGACATGAATGCATTTACTTAACGTACAACCGCATTGTGAAGGATGCTTGTATGTTTACACATGCATATATGCTTCCATACAGAGAGCTGAATTATATTAAGTGAACTATTTCTTATTACTATTGTATGCACTCTCATAAGCACAGAATAAACAACATGTAACTACAAGACCCAATCTTTCTACCGCACATTTGAATCGGGCTGTCACTTGCTCTCTATCTCTCTTTCTCACATATGCCATAAAAGCTCACATCCACAGTTTGCCTGAGCATTACAAACACCATCCCACTACATAAAGGCACACCCCCAAAATTAATGTTCCACACATTAAACTCGATTAAAGCTCAACTGGGGGAATTTAGTAGAAAATCTCATTACTATAGAATTATCATAACTCCACATGAGTGATCGTAAACAGAAAAGCCGGTGAGGGAGCAGCGCCAATTAGGCAGTGAAACTTTTGCTATTTCATCCTAAAATTCATTATTGACATGCTATATTTTTTTCCAAGTGCTTTCACTGCACCGTGTTCACGCCTCATAACTCACTGTAAGCGCTAAGAATGCCCATTTGTCAGGCGCATAACTAGAACGTTTAGTATGGCGTGGCCAGGTAAGACCCAGAGATAATATTGGGGTGGCACATTGCTAGGAAAAAAAACTAAAATTAAAATAACTGTATTAAAATGACATAAAAAATGATGTGTTGTTTTTCTTTTGTGTCATTTCCACATGAATAAAATATTACTTCAGCATGATTATTGCTTGTGTAACTTGTGTTGATAAAATGTATTGTCATTCATGGGGAAGTAAATTAAATTCACTACTTTTTTTTTGGTGCAGAACATTAACTTTTAAGAAAAACATTTCACCTAGGCCACAGAACTTAAAAAATCAGTCTAATTATTGCAAAGCTGGAGCCATGCTGTTGTAATATGCACAGAATGTGGTTTGGCATTGTTACGCTGAAATTGGCAAGGCCTTTCCTAAAAGATATTCCCTGCATGACAGCGTATGTTGCTCCAAAACCTGTATATATCGTTCATTATTGGTGCCTTCACTGATGTGCAAGTCACCTAGCCATGTGCACCCCCATACCATCACTGATGCTGGCTTTTGTTAACAGTTTACCACTGTTAACAAGCTGGATTGTCCCTCTACTCTTAAGCCTAGAGGACAAGGCATCCACAATTTCCAAAAATAATTTGAAATTTTGTTTCGTTGGACCATAGGACTCTTTTCCACTTCACCTCAGTCCATCTTAAATAAGCTCAAGCCCAGAGAAGGTGGCAGCGTTTCTGGATCCTGTTTCATATGTGGTTTCTTTTGTGCATGGTAGAGTTTTAACTTGCATTTGAGGATGCAGTGATGAACCTCGTTCTCAGACAGTGGTTTTCAGAAGTGTTCTTGAGCCCATAGAATGATTTCCACTAAAGAATTGTATCTGTTTATAATGAGGTACTGCCTGAGGGCCTTAAGCATCATTCTTGAATTGTTGCACTATTTGCCCATGAAGTCTTTCACAGCATAGTGAACCCCTCCCCATCTTTACTTCTGAAAGACTCAGACCCTCTAGGATGCACTTTTGTACCCAATCATGCTACTACCTTTTGCAAATTAACCTAATTAGTTTCACCTAATTCAGTTTCAACATTTGATATGTTGTTTCTGTAATATTTCCAATTAAATATAGGGTTTCAAATGATTTGCAGATAATTGCATTCTGTTTTTATTTACATTGTGCACAGTTTCCCAACTTTTTTTGGAAATGGGGTTATATTAAGAAATAAACGTTTAAAGCATAAGTTTTCCAAAACCATTTGGTTTAATTTTACTATTTTAAAATTTTTATTAATTTGAATGTGGCAAGGCAGCTGTTTGCATGGCGTTTTTCTGTCAAATAAACAAATGTGTTTGTATTTTTCCCCCCTCCTCTCTCAGCACAATGGTAAACCGTGGTAGTGCCAAAAATACAATAAGCTTTTTTGCAGGTGTTCAACAGTGCACAGTCAGTATTTAGGCTCAGCTTTGGTAAATCGAAAAAGGTGCTTCATTGTAATAATCTCGTCTCAGTTTTTTGTGCTTTGAAACTTTGAAAAATGCATATGCAATCAGGCAAACATGCAACAGAATATAGACCACAAAACATTTGTAAATCTGCCCTCTTAAGAACTTAAATAAAATTTCTGCCCTGAAAGAGCAGAGTGCAAAGATGCCAGTGAGCGAGTGAAGAATGATGAAGGTAAGTCTTGGTGGAGCTTTGACAGAGAGCAGAGGAGTGGCAGATGGGAAACAATGCTGTGTGGAGACCACGGGAATGATATGGGAGAGGAGAGAGAGAGAGAGAGAGAGAGAGAGCAGATAAAATCAGACACACCAGGAGATAAGGGACAAAATAGCGCTGAACTGACAGCTACTGCCACTTTGACATGCACAGAAAAGTGTAAGAAGGAGAGAGAGAGAGTTGGTACAACTGGCGAGCCAGCCAGGAGTAGGGGTGAGGGGTGGGGGGTGTGGAATGCAAATGTCTGGCAGAGATTGTGAGCGAGCCAATCAGGGTTGACATATGGAGCAGGCTTTGGAGAGAGCTCCTTCAGCCTGTCTCTTATCAGAGAGAACGCTGCTTTCACTCTGATTGAATGACTAATCTCTCCTCTTGACAGAACACCAGTGTGTGTGAGTGTGTGTGTGTGCAGGTGTATGTATATGTGTATGTGTGTGAGGGAGACACTGAGAGAGTTTAAATGCACAAGGGGGTACAGTGAAGCAAACCAACGAATAAAAGAACAATTGCCCGAGGCACCGAAGCCTGAGGGAGAAGGAGAATGAACGAGAAAGCGGGAGGGGGAAAGGAGTATTCGGAGAGGTTGTGACAAGGAAGAGGAGTTCTTACGGAGAGTGAGAGAGAGAGTTAGAGAGGGAGAGAGGGATTATACATACACACAGCCAAACAGACTATGCAAATTTAAGAAAAAAAAACAACTGATGTTCTTCAGTAGTCAAAGTATGGGCATGTTAATGTGTGACATTTTCAGAGCAAGTCTACCCATCAAAAAAGGAGCACTGTGCTTGAGGGAAGTGAAAGAGTGGGAGAGGGAGAGAGAACAAGAGAGATCTGCTGAGTCTTGTGTGAGTGTGGACTCTGGTGTGTCAGTTCACATCATATATACTGTAGACTGAGCCACAAAGTCAGTTGTAAACAAGTCAAAGGTTCAAGAGAGTTGCTACACAACAAGGTCCAATATGTGTTGGCTGTCTTAAAGCAGTGGTTCTCAATGCACAGACTGGAGACCACACTTTGTAGATTTTTATGCTTCGCTTGCTGTAATGCACCTAACTTGACTCATGAAAGACTTTTAGCTGGTGAAAATTTGGTGATGAGTTAAATGTGTATGTAAGTTTGAGTGAAAGAGCAAAAAATGTGCAGGACTGGGTTTGCTGACAATAGTCTGGGATTAGGGAACTGGTGTCTGTGATTGGAGATTTGGGTTTGGGATCAGTCATCACGAATAAGGAACCAAACTTGGGGATGGGACTAATATCTGTGATTAGGAACCACTGTCTAGGAATGGGAACTAGTGTTTAGAGATGAAGATCGTTGCTTGGGATTGGGGGCCATTGTCTACTATTGGGAACCAATATCTGGAGTTGGGGACCGTTTTCTGGGCCTGTGGACCTTTTTGGCATTGGTGACAAAAGTCTGGGATTGGGGATTTTGTCTTGGGTTGAGGACAGTGATCTCAGATTGAGGATCATTGTCTGGGGTTGGGGACTGTTATCTGGGACTAGGGACCAATGTCTGGGATTGGGAACCAATATCTAGTGTTGGGGACCTTTTTGTGGCACAGTGTCTGAGACTGGGAACCAATGTCTAAGATTGAAGATCTCTGTCTGAGATTGATGGCCAATATCTGGGATTGGGGACCAGTGTCTAATATTAGGGAGCAGTGTCTCAGAATAAGCATACAGGTTGGATCCATTCCTCACACTGGACTCTTATTTAGATACAGGAGAAAACCGTGTTGTGATCAGTGTTCCCCTAAGAAAAATACCTTACCTTGTGTTTGGTCTGCTTGACAGGGGTCTGTTCAGTGATGCCTGTAAAGCTGTTTTGTGACAATGTCTATTGTATAAAGCTCTATACAAGTAAAACTGAATGAAACTGCATGGGTGATAAATCCTCAGGCACAGTGAAAGTGACACTGAATGACAATGCCTGCTGACAGGAGTCAAGAAGAGAGGTGGAGGCAAAAGAGACTAATTGTCATACCCCCTGAAGCGAACTGAGCAAGTGAACACAGTGGTCATTGAGCCCTTGCTCCACTTGATAAGGAATTAAACTCACTAATGTGCTGATAAACGCTGATGCCATCGATTCAGGCTATGCCCAAACCTAGAGGAATTAATTAGAGATTAATATGATTGCAGGCAGCATTGTTAATTATACATCGAATCAAGTTGCATTAATGGGTCTCAGCAAGCTGTGGATGTTCAGAAGGGATCCTTGCAGCCCTGCAGTAATAAGGTTCAATAGACCTATTCAATATAATGTACTTACTCAGTTGAAAGAGATAAAAAAATGATGAATCCTTCTGGCTATGAACACCTAATGGTTGTCCCATATGAAAATGACATCTATTGCAACATTGAGTCAATATATTCTACAATTGAACTAGAAAATGAGAATGTAAGACAAACAAGAATTACAACCAGATTTCAATCAGATCTTAAGTCAATATGCAATGTGCAATTACTAGTGCTGAAAACACTATAGCTTGTGGGAAAAAAAAATAGCAGTTTCTTTAGAACTGTGTAGAATTGTAACCCAGCCTGTGAGAGGTGACCCATAAGTGAATGTGATCCTCCTCTATATTGAATGAGTTTAGTGTCTGTCAGATAGCAAAAGCTGTGTAAAAGACACAAAGATGTAACACTGTGAGTGATCTGTCATTTTTGAGATACAGTGGCCTCAAAAAAGTGTTTAAACCATTTAATCAAAGGTAAACTATAATTCAGTTCTTTAGGCTACTTCATAAGATGGTTAACAAAATTATATTTGCTGTAAGTGATGGAAGACTATTTGTGTTGAAAAAGCCTGGAGAAAAAATCCAATCAGACTGCACCAAGGGTGCTGGAGAGGGCTGTTTTTTTTTTAAAGTAGTGTCAGTGTCCTTGTGTTCACTGATGAGATCATGAACTCAAAGGCATTTTGGATGCAAATCTGCAGAAGTCTGCAAAGAAATAGCTTAAATAATAACAATCTGAAATTTACTTGCCACTTTTGGAAAAAATACAAAAAGAAAATTATAGTCTTGAAATGGTCACTTTCATTTTGTCTCTTGATGCAGTGAAATTTATACATTTATAATTATGGCACAAATGTCCAAATACTCATATTTATTGATAATCAGTGAAGGTCAGTGAATATTAATACTGGCGAATGCTCTCCATCCATTTTATGTTTGCACAATTCATAGCCTAATAGTATTGTTTGCTTAGGATGTGTTGTGATGTGTTTGGTATCCTCCCCCACTTCCTCCCCCCCAGCAATGCACCTCCACACCCCAACCCACCCCCAACCCTCAGAGTTTAGTGTTGGCTGGTGGCAAAACACATTTAAAATGTATACTGTTACAATCAGTATTCTGGTAACACTTGTCTATGTTGACATATGACATGGGAAGCCATATTTAGGTGCATGGTTTGGATGCCATGCTGTCCATTATTCATGTATTATTCAAGTTAAGGTTTTGTGCAACCCCACCAAGTATTTTCATTTCAATTTCATTTCACACAGTGCAACAACAGATATGCATGGCTACAGCATAGTGATGCATGACAATCCATTCAGCATATATATAACTGTCATTTTGATGGGTTTAAGGGTAGCACATATTAAGAAATTCAGCACCTATTCATGTATATTGGGTAATTAAGCACCCCCTCCTGCTTCTTCTCTCTCCATGGCAGGTTTGGAGGTGAAGCTTCCTATGCTCTTACCACTCACTGAGCCTTTCACTCCTTCATAAAACATGTCATCTCTGGATGAGGAAAGTCCAAATAATTGAGAGAGAGACAGATAGAGAGAGCGAGAGAGAGAGAGAGAATTATCTTTCTTTCTCAAGCTTGCTCTCGTCATAATAGTCAAGAGGTGCACAATATGAACAATATAGGCACACACAAGCCGACTTTCTACCAATTGCTGCGCTTTATAGCTAACAAAGAAGAAGGTGAAGACCAGGTCAGAAAAAGTTTCATGTGGAGACCATACGCTTGGTCTTAATGAGACCACTCTCGAGATTTCAGATCCTTGAGAAATCACACATTTCTACTGGTAGTTTCTACAATAATGTCTACAATGATTTACATTATGTGATTGTTAAAAATAGATAGCTGAGCTGCATTCAGAGTATATGTATTTACAACCCCATTTCCCAAAAAGTTGGGATGCTGTGTAAAATGCAAGAAAAAATGCAATGATGTGCAAATCATTTAAACCCTATTTCATCAAAAATAGTAAAAAGACAACATATCAAAAGTTGAAACTAAGAAATTTCATTGGTTTTTGAAAAATATATGCCCATTTTTAATGTGATGCCAACAACATGTTCCAAAAAAGTTGGGAGAGGGGCAACAAAAGGCTGGTAAAGTTGTGTAATGCTAAAAAAATACCTGGTGGTTGATTGACATAAGGTCAGTAACATGATTAGGTATAAAAAAGCATCTCAGAGAGGCTGAGTCTTCAGAAGTAAAGATGAGGAGGGGTTCACCACTCTGTGAAAGACTGCTTAGGGCAAATAGTGCAACAATTGAGGAATAATGTTTCTCAATGTAAAATAGCAAAGAACTTTTGCTTTTCAGTACGTCTACAGTACGTAATAATTTTAATAAATTCAGAGAATCTGGAGAAATCTCTGTATGCAAGGGACAAGGCCAAAAACCAGTATTTGCTGGCCAGGATCTTTGGGCCCTCAGGCGACGCTGCATTAAAAACCGACATAATTCTGTAGTGGAAATCACAGCATGGGTTCAGGAACACTTTTGAAAACCACTGTCTGTGAAAAGAGTTTGTCGCTGCCTCCACAGTTGCAAGTTAAAACTCTAAAATGCAAAGAATAAGCCATATACAAACAGGATCCAGAAACGCTTCCACCTTCTCTGGGTTCAAGCTTTTTTAAAACGGACTGAGGGGAAGTGGAGAAGTGTCCTGTGGTCCGACAAATCAAAATTTGAAATTCTTTTTGGAAATCATGGACACTGTGTCCTCCGGGCTAAAGACCACTCAGCTTGTTATCAGCACACAATTCAAAAGGAAGTATTCATGATGGTATAGGGGTGCATTGGTGCACATGACATGGGTGACGTGCACATCGGTGAAGGCACCATTAATGCTGAACAATATATACATGTTTTGGCAACATATGCTGCCATCCAGATGACATCTTTATCAGGGAAGGCCTTAATTATTTCAGTAAAACAATGTAAAACCATATTCTGCATGCATAACAACAGCATGGCTCCGTATCAAAAGGGTCCAGACACTAAACTGGTGCATTATGAAATGAAAAATATGGCAAAGGAGACCCTGACACTGTGAACTATTGAGCAGCTGAAATACTGTATCAAACAAGTATGGGAAAATATTTCACTTTCAAAACTACAGCAGTCCGTCCTCCTCAGTTCCCAAATGCTTCCAGAGTGTTGTTAAAAGAAGAGGTGATGAAACACAGTGGTAAACATGGCCCTGTCCCAACTTTTTTGGAACATGTTGTTGGTATCAAATTCAAAATGTGCATATATATTTTTAAAAAACAATACAATTTCTTACAAGTTTCAACATTTGACATGTTGTCTCTTTAAAGAATTTTCCTTTAAAAATATGGTTTACATGATTTGCATATCATTGCATTCTATTTTTATTAACATTCTGCACAGCGTCCCAACTTTTTTGGAAATGGGGTTGTAACTAGGGATAAAGTTAACCTTAGCCTAGCTAGCTAATGCTTGCAAGCTATCTAAAAGCATGCTTGATTACCTAGCACAACATGTACCAATATTTTATAAAGCATGGCATATTAAAGTGAGTTTATGATCTTCTTTTTCCCATAAATGTCATCATATAGCAGAAAATGGTGTAGAAACTTTGGAAGTATCATGTTTCTTTGTACTATCTGATTATCACTGCTATGATAATATTTTGCTCTATGGGATTTGCTATTTTGGACTTTCCGTTCAGTACTATACAGCTGTGGCTTAAACATGGACTTCTGGTGCACGTAACATATTTTTACTGTATAAATTGCAGTGAAACCTTTAGTAAATGGTTCAAATTAAAGCTAATTGTGAGTATTATTGAAGGAGCCTGTTAGCTTTTGAAAGAACAGCTGTTTGCAAGTTGAAGACAATTCATTATGTTTTGAAATTGATGTAAAGTAATTGTTTTGGAAAGAAAACTATTGACAGCCATAAAAGCAACATGCAGAATTTCTTTCCATTTTGTATGCAGGGGTGTTCTGATTCATTATTTAAAACCTTAGTCCTGCTTTTACCTTATTTACGCACCCAGCAGTGAGTTACACTGGTGTGTGTTGTCACACAGAGAAAACAGCAACAGAAACAGTAATTTTTTTTGCACTTAAATATAATTCAAAGATTAGTCATTAATGTTTCACACCGAGTTGATTTTTATGGATAACATGCTAAAACCTTCACATCAAGTCTTATGCCTTTTTTATTTAACATTGAGAATGCATGAAAAGGAAGAATGGATCCATCCAGCAAATGTCGATTGGCAAAGTAATCATTTTTCTTTTAGCTTGTGCGAGACGCAGACTCAAGGCTGGAGGCTCAGCTTCAACTCGAAGCTCTGAGCATTAAAAAAGAAAAAGACTACCGGGGCAACCCTGAGCTCTGATCAAAATGACAACAGTAGTGTTAATGTGTATGTTTTAAAAACTTGATATAAATTTTGGGGTTTGTTGGTCTGTAAACCTCAGATTTGGCCTTACAGTTTTGTCTCCTCCCTCTGGCAAAATGGAAACTGTCCTAGATACACTGAATGCAATAGTAAAACATTAGTCATTTTAAATAATAAAAACATCAATATTTATTGATTAGGGCTAGGGCCACTTTTTCAAAGCTCTGAGTTTCGTGTTCCATGTGCACATCACTGGTGACCTTACCTGGACCACCTGCCTAGCCAAGAAAAGACGAAGAGAGCAAACCTTCCCCCCTCTACGTTTACTACATTCTGCAGGGGGACAATAGAGAGTGTCCTGACCAGCTGTCTCACTGTCTAGTATAGAAACTGCACTGTCTTGGGCGGATTGCGAGTACAGCTGAGGAGATCATCAGGGTGTCTTTACCCACCATCCACACCTCTTACCATAAGCGCTTCATCCAGCATTGTGGGAGACCCCTCCCATCCCTCTCATGGACTCTTCGCCCTCCTGCCATCTGGCAGAAGGTATCAGAGCATCCGTTCCACCACCTCCAGACTCTGCAACAGCTTCATCCCTGAGGTGTTCAGATTACTGAATGCACTGATGCCCCCCAACATGCACCTGGACTAATCAAGGCCCTTTCCAGCATCCACAATGGGCTGATCACACAACACTTTACTATCACTGCAAATGCTGTCTAGACCTGCTGCATTCACATGCTGCTTTGATGACAATCCATGTGGATATATGTATGTGTATATATACATATGTGGCCCATTTGTATGTATTGTTTTGTTATCCTGTCTGGTATTATATATATATATATATATATATATATATATATATATATATATTGTCTGATGTATTTATTATATATTGCTGCTATCGGAACAAATCGTTGTATTTCCAAAATGATAACAGGAGAAGCAAAAAACTTTACTTTGAATGCAAGTCAATGGAACCAGAATTTTTTTCCAAGTAATTATGGGTCATTTCTTTTTTAGAAAAGGGGTGGGAATCTTTAGGCACCTCATGAATCGATTCGATTACGATTCAGAGGGCTGCGATGCGATTATAAAATGATTATCGATGCATCTCGATGCATCTTTTTTCTCTATACATGATTTCTATCTTCCTACTGTCTGAGGACTTGGTAGTTTTAAAGTAAAGTATTTGTAATGATCCATAATGTAAATGCATTACGGATCATTGCTTTAATTATCTAAAATATCTTTTATTAATAAATCAAATGGAAGTGATGTGGCAAGTGAACTAGAAGGCTCTCATTCAGAGACGCTGCTGCCACTCATCTGCGATAAAATGCGCTGTTGCCCTGAAATAAGATCCAGAGGCAATGGGTGTCCACGCAGCGCGTTACAGCCACCCTTTTGGTCTCGTTGTAGAGAGTGGGGGGGGGGTATTTTCGAGACTGGACGCTGAATCTCGGCTCCAAAGTGTGCAGCATAACGCGAAAGCCCTGGTTCTCAACGACTGAGAACAGACAGCAGGTCACATAGCCCCGAAGTCTGGCCTCGCTAGCAGCGAACGAAAAAACAGATTAAGACGAACATTTGGAGGACTTATTCGCATTTATAAGCAGCGCGGTTGGTTAAATCTGCAATGAGAGACTGTCTTTCTCTAAAAAGTTGCGAAATTGAACTCGCCTCTCTTTCGTATTTTCCCGTTCCACCTTAAATGGTGCAGCAGTTACATTCGGCGCCTAAGGCAGAATTTAAGGTGGAACGGGAAAATTAGAACGAGAAACTGGCGAATGAGAAGCGACTTCAGCCTCGTAAAACAGCCGGACGCTGAGACATTTTACAAGAAACTCTTCTAGTTTTGAAGAAAAGTTTTCTGGCGGAGAGCAAAATGGCTCTTCTTATCATTTGTGTTGTGACTCCTGATCTAACCTGGCTTTTAATGCAGAGGGAGCCGGTCGGATTTCTCGCTCTTCCAGAAGTGTTTTTGTTATGTGCCGCCACAGACTGTCCGGGCGCTGCACTTTTCCACTTCCAGTTCAGCCTTTTGCGTTCCGTCAACGTTACTTTATAAATTAAATATTTAGAAAATCGATTTTTGACGTTGAATGATACGATTCAGAATCGTTCACGTCTGCATCGCGATGCATCTAAGAATCGAGTTTTTCCCGCACCCCTAATATATAGGGTATAAAGGGTTCTTTGCATAAAGGGTTCTTTGCATGGTTCATTGGTTCTTCTCTACCTTTTCCGGTACTATAAAGAACCCTTTTTCTAAAAGTGCATCGTTACTGCTGCCAGTGGTAGTAGTCAGATCCAAACCCATTCAGAATAAAATGAATGTAATTAATTCAGTTACATTTAAATAGTATCATAAATCTATCGTACTAACTCCAGTCTAAGAGTTCAGCATAATCAGCTACTGAGCCCTTTAAATCAGACTTACACCATCTTCACTCATAAACAGTTTAATATTTTAGCTACTGTATATGTTCTAGATTTAATGATGCTGCTAACGTCAATGGCCTTGATGGCCGTTCTGCAATAAATTAACTAGTTTCCCATAAAATAAAAAAAATGAAGGAGATACAAGCTGTAAAAGGATGTACAACCAGACTAAATATATTAACAAGCTTATACACGCATACACAAACACACGCAGATGGTTAGGGTTGAGGGTGGCAGTAACATCATCATTTTCCTCTCTGTTGAGACTAAACACAGAGCTTAGAGTCAGCATGTCTTTTTTTGCATAGTAAACACAGCTGTATGCTGCCGCTTCTTTCAAAGAGCTGAAACTAGCTCTCGTTTGTATGTGTGTGTGTGTGTGTGTGTGTGTGTGTGTGTGAACGATACTAGTTCTCCTAAAGCAATTATCTACCATATGAGATTCTAATGGCCGAGTGTTCTTTCTAACAGCTTTCTAACTGTTAAACCATCCCTCATTTCAGTTTGGTGTAAACCGCTGTGGTCCCAAAGCCTCAGCACTCAATGAGACATCGATAAGCCTTTTAGGAAACTTTGTGTTTTCCATTTCTACTCTGGGAACAAAATGTGAAGTAAGGACAGTGATGGCACAGGTCAATGTTTGACAGTGGAAATGGGGAGGACTGAGTTCAGTATAAGGAGAAAAGCCACATCAGAACCTCCATGTTCAATACTATTACCATGTATATACATGATTCGCTTGCGAATAATAACCCTATTTGAGCCATATTCGTTTTACCCTGGGGACTGAGATGAGGGTTCAGGTCGCATGTTAAGTGACTCGCGACTCAACTTGGACTCGCCGCGTAACTGACTTGCAATTTGGACTTACGACTCTTAAAATTTCAACCTGAGGAAAAAACATGAACAAAACCGATTACATTATGACTGTCAAGCTAATTTGGTAAGTAAATGATATCATTTGTTTACTAACCTAACCTCTGTGTGTGACTTTGCCTGTCAGTTTTGCTAACTTTATGCACAGTCATTACTACAGTGCTGTTCTCCTGCAGCTCAGAGCAGCATCAGGTTCAATATATGATAACTAATAAGCCTTTCATTATAGAAAACCTTTAGTCTGAAGGAACTTATGCAGTGAATGCAGTGTTTAAAGGAAAGAGGCAAAACGGTTGGCTAGCATGTAGTAATTTTGTGGTAGTTATTTGCAACTGCACTAGCTAGCATACTATATAAAGTACAAACTAACCATTTAATTCAGGTTGTTTTGCTTCTTTCCTTTAAGTCACTACATTTACTGCATGAAGCACTTCAGTTCTGCCCTTCAGACTGAAGGCTTTTCTATAATGAAAGCCTTGTTATTTAAATCTATGTTAAACCTGTTATGTTTTTAGTGGTGTCTACTTTTATGCTATGCAATGCCTGTAGCTAATAATGACACTAAACTAAATTGTTCTACCAGAGACTTGAGGCTCAAGACTGCACTCATACCCCAGACACCCGAGGCTCAACCCAAACATGAACTGACTTCTGAACATCTTTGCCTGGGGAGATACTGTGACCCAGGGAACCCAAATCTGTGTTTTCTTTCTAGTTAGGTTAATCTTGTTCTTGCAGATAAACAGTAAACATATACCAAGCATACCTTTTGAATACTGTTCCAATGATCAGTGAATGACCAATATATTCACTATATTTTCTCTTCTTGATGTAAACTGGACGGTACGAATCTTGGGTAATGCTTCCTTATCAATCACAAGGCTGACGTCTCTTGCCCCACCCACACAAAACAGTTAGAGAAGTCATAGAAACTTAGTGAGCTAAAGCTAAAGCTGGCAAACTAAGCCACCTGTCTGTACCTGCCTGTCACCTGTTCATTCATTTATCCACACATGAACATTGCTCATTCTTCCATTCCTTTGTTCACACGTTGCTCCATCCATCCGTTTGTTCATCGACCCGTCTATCTGTCAGTACATCTATTTGTCAGTGCATTTTTTTGTCCAGTTACCATGATACAAAAGCTGATTATTGAGGCCAGGAACGATGGACAGAGAGCTGTCTATCATGCCATGCCCATACAGTTCTCACATAGGTCTGATTAGCAGGCTTTAAGATGTGTTTTATCAACACATCTCTAATACACAAGTTTAGTATCATACAAACATTTTTAATAATTTACTCTGTGTTTCATGGGACTTTAAGCGATTACCAACAAGATCCATGATTTTAATGCAGTCCAAATCTGCAATGCCCATTGAGATACATGACTGATAAATGATAATTCCAGAGCAAATTACTTTCTGTACATCAGAAAACCCAGAGCATATCCAGAAGAGTAGATGCTGTTACTACAGCAAAGGAGGGACAAACACCCTATTAATACCCTTGTTAGTGGTTGCTAAGGCAAGTGAATACCTTGCCTTTGCTGGCATATTTCCTCCAACAGTGCTCCTCCAATTAAACTTCTATGGTAATGTCATAACAAAACCTGCTAGTAGACACGGCCATGCAGTGTGTTGTTATTGTTACTGAAAGTCATGCCTGGCACTTAACCCATACATTTGGGCTAGAACATTTCTGTGCTGCGGTAATTATACACATACACTATATCCACAAGTATCCAGACGACTCTATCAACTAGATGTTTTAAGGTGCAACCATTGCTATCACAGGCATTCATTTCAGTATCTTCTTAGAAAAGCACTGCCAGTATAATAGGATGCTCTGGAGCAGCCACATATAAGCCTAAGGTCACCATGCCCAATGCCAAACATTGGCTAGAGGGGTTCCCCTTCATTTGGCTGTGGAGCAGTGGAATGGCATTCTTTGGAGTGATGGAGGACCATCTAATACATTTGAATTGATTTGGAGTGGCGTTTGTCATCTGGAACTAATTACCCAATATTAATATCTGACCTCACTAATGCTCTTGTGGCAGAAAGCAATCAAAACTTTGCCTTGCCAGAAGAGTAGAGGCTGTTACTACAGCAAAGAACAGACAAACTCCCTATTAATACCCTTGATTTCAGAAGAAACATTGAAGGAGCAGGTGCCTAAACATCTGGACATATGGATATCTTTTACCCCCATGATATGGCAGGCAAATCCCATAACAAATTACATTGCAAATCTAATAGTGTTAATGGTTGCTATGTTGAGTGAGTACCTTGTCTTTGCTAGCATATTTCCTCCAACAGTACTATGACTTCATCAGGCCATGGATGGCTGAGCCCCCTGGTTTCAGTTTCTTATTGTATTTTCCACACAGTAAAATTGCTATTGTGATCACTCGAACCAGACTATGCATTCTGATGGGCTCAACTTTTTCCTCAATGTAAGTAATCAGACACCCAGCATGATCTATCAGCCCCTTCATCTGTTTCACTATATATTTTCACTGTGATTCCTTTCCTCTTGCCTCTGTGCTTCATTTGCAAGATCACCCGGTACTCCAACACTGCTCACTGGATACACTGGGCATTTCACTTAGCAGTGAAATGCAAAACACAGCAATTCAATTCAATCACCCAATCTACCCTAAAAATGAAGGTGACAAAGAGGGTTGTTTGGAGCGATATTACAGAAGTACCAAACCTTCCAATGGGCTTTATTAACCATTCCCATAAACAAGCTATGCGAGCACAAAATGTTTTTAAAAGTTCCATAATGTAAAATTTCCATACCAATTACATTTTTTTTTCCTAGAACCATGCCAAGAATCATTTAAGGTCTTTTATTGTTAAGAGTATATGAGCTCAAAATCACATATTCCAGTCCACCGAACACCAAACAGCCTATAGTTCTGAGCAGAATAAACTCTGTTGCTATATCTCCAGCTCCATCTGTTGAAGAGCACAAGTCTTGGCCTTGATGAAATGACTTCAACAAGTATCTCATCTTCTCTCTCCTTTCATCGTATCCTTTCAGCTATCGTGGCTTAGTTTCCTTTATACAATCACCTTGTTAACTTTAGCATCAGTTTATCATCTTCAAAAACCTAATTGCTTCTGTCAGTTCTATTACTCCTCAGCCTGACCAGCACCAATGATTCCAACGTCTTACCCCTGAATCTGGCAAAATGAGACCAGAATAAATCTGCCTTCCATGAAAATCTCTGGATTACTGTGTGCAGCTTAGAGAGCCTGGCTTAGCTTCTTGCATTAAAGCTCCAGGTATTAGCGCCTCGAGATATTGCATCCACCCAATTAAAAAAAAAATTACCCATAGACATCCAGGTAAAATGTCAAACTCAGGCCCTATTTCCTAGACTCAACTGGACTAAACTGAATTAAACTGTGTCTTAGACTAAATTACAATATAAATGGTGATTCGCTGTTGAAAATCATTTTTTAATGTAGGTTGAGAATTGATCCTAGTTAAAATGTGCCACAGTAATAAATGCATACCGGACATTATGTCCAAGCTCTAGAAAGAGCCCTGCCAGATCACACTGGTCCATCATCACAACTAATAATGTATACAAGCTTTGTATACTTCAGGTTATTCAATGTGCAAGATGTTAGATTGTGACATCTGTTCAACAGTTCACAAACTTGATTGCCCAGCATTTGTTCTGAAATCAAGGGTATTAATAGTATCTTTTTTGCCCCCTTTGCTGATGTAAGAGCCTCCACTTTTTAGGAAGGTCTTACACTAGAAAAGTTCAAATGTTGTTATGGGAATCTGATACCATTGCCACAGGAGCATTGGCGAGGTCAGGTACTGATGTTGGCCAATTAAATCTGGAACAGAAATAGTGTTCCAGTTCTGCCACATTTGCTGTTTCATCACTCAGAAAGAACACACTTCCACAGCTCCACAGTCCAGTGGTGAGGCACTTTATAACACTTTAGCTAATGCTTGCATCTGGGCATGGTGACCTTAGGCTTAAGTGCAGCTACTCCAGATTCTAACTACTTAGTCTGTTGCCAGTGTGCATGATGCTGCTCTGCATCCACAATGAACACCTGTATATGGACACATGAGTCTGCAATTGATGTCCTTTAAACAGATGACTCCACTTATTAGTGAAAAGAGGTGAAAAACTAAATAAAAACAAAAACTAATAAGCAATTCAAAACTATGATAACTGTTTTTTTTGCCAAGTCTTGGTGTGTAGTGTGCCTCTAAGCCTTGTTTCTCTGCTTTCAGTTCCACGAAGAACCTTTCAATGGCTGGCTTTTTAATGAGATGTGCAAGTAGAAAGAACCTTTTTAAAGTTTCAAGAACCTCCTTGTGATGTCAAGGCAAGATACAATGAAAAGTTTTTTTTTTCCTGGAACTGTATGTCCAGTCAAAAACCACTTAGTTACCTTTACTTTTATGAGCAGACTTGTTCGTAATGGACTACTTGCACCTCACTTTGACCTTCTCACAAAACCTCTTTGCCATTACTTCTGTGTAACTCCTATTCCTTACAAAGGGCACTTTGGATGTGAGGCCACAACAAGTTGCTCCAAGCTATTGATTGTTGATTTAAAAAATACCCTAACAATCTCCTTTCTTCTCCATGTACTTTCTTATACCACTCCTGGCTTGCTCTACAGTAAAGCCGACCGACAGTTGGACATTACAATTCCCTGTGCAGAGCAGCGCACTGTCCTTGTGCTCTTAAACAAGGGTCTAATGACCGACCAGTGGAGCCATTTATTTCCCACGGCATTCTCCAATCGACCTCTCCAGGTGCTTATCACCACTTCACACTGACCGCAATCCCGCTGCCCGCTCTGTCCCCTCTGCCCTCCTCCTCCTCCCTCACGCGCCTGACTCGCCGACACTTCATTCCATCAAAGGATTTTTATCTGAGGACAGTACTGCCGAGACGTGGTCAGAGTGACTCTGTTTCAAATAGATTTCAGAGCTTTTTAGTCATTCTGAATGGAGCACAGTGTGATGTGTTGGACATTTTCTATTTACCTCTCTTTGAAGGTCGCTCTAAAAGTGAATGACGCAGGTTTCTAGTATCTAATTTGCTCTTGATTTATTTAATGAATTGCATGTATCTCTCATCCCTTGATGACATGGGTGTGTAAATGTGGCATGCTTCACTTTTTTTATCTAAATACAAACAAATAAAACATTTGCTTGAGAAGTCAATTTATATTTTGTGCAAAATTGTCTTTTGCAATGTCATTTTATACAATTTAAGATTAATCATATGCTGGGTGAGTTTGGTGTGGAAAAACTTGACCTACCCGCACAGAGCCCTGACCCATCGAACACCTTTGGGATGAACTAAAACAGAGATTGCAAGGCAGGCCTTCTCGTCCAACATTGTCTGACCTCACGAATGCTCTTCTGGATGAATGAGCAAAAATTCCCATACTCCAAAATCTTGTAGAAAGCTTCCCAGAAGTGGGGGAAGTTGTAATAGCTGCAACTCCATGTTATTGCCTATGGGTTTGGAATGGGATGTCATAAAAGCTCCTGTGGGTGTAATGTGTAGGTGTCCCAGTACTTTTGTCCATATGGTGTACATAGCTCATATACGTTTCACATACATTATGTTTCCAATCAAAATACAATCAAAATTCCAATACAAAAATGGAAAGAACATGGTCCCACCTATTAACCCAAATCATTCAGACACCTAAAGTATGCACAAGTTGCCAGTTGGGTCCACCTGCCATAGAAGTGTGGTAGGTTTACAATGGACTGAACTGACATCAGGATACTGACAGCTTCACCAGAATACCCCATAAACCAGCAAGGTTTGTCAAACTTGACAGTTAAGTTGCTTTAGCAGAGGTAGCCTAGAGCTTGAGTAGCTGTTGCTGGTATAAAATAGTGCTCAAATTATTAGTAGACTTACTTTCAAGCAACAACCCAGATAGCATGCAGAAGTGGGCCACTTCTGGTAAAAATATGGCACTGCTGGCCCATTGTTGGCACTGCATGTGAACCAAAAGTGGCCAACTTATAAAAAGCTTTTTGGCAAAGAATGGCAGTGCTGACATGAGCTGTGACAATCACTTATGTTTTAAACAGGGATTAACAGGATTGTTTATCGTTAAGACCTCAAGGTATACCGTAAAAAAATAAATACATAAATAAATAAACAATAATGTTGGGTTAAAATGTTAATTTCAGTTAGTTCAACACAACTAGGATCACTTTTAGTTTAAGACTGAGAATTGAATTTAAAATTTAGATTTGCGGCTGCTTAAAATTGTGTGCTCATTGAACATCAAACAGTAAATTAATAAAATAATAAATCTTATCCGAAGTTCAATTAACTTAAAATTTTAAGTCAGTCACATTGCATATTTAAATTAAAACAAATCTTTTTCTCAGTGTAGTAAACATTTTGGACATGCAGGCTTATTCTGGAAATGTAGGCTTATAAACAGGAGTACCAGAGTGGTGCAATAAGCTTCTACCCCATCATCATCAACATCACAGCCATCTGCAGCTGGTAGTCAAAGAGGGGAAAGCACATGCTAGCTTCCACCCCCTGAGCCTGGTGGCACCGTGCAACAGTGGAAGTCCTACTCAACAGAGGAGTTGTTGTGACAATCTGGTTTTGAGTGGTGGGTCAGTTCTGGCAGTGGTAGTTTAAAGGTGGCTGAGATGCAGCCCTCTAATGGCAGTGAACAGGCTGAGTTCTGGCAAACGCATCTGGCCCTTTCCGGTGCTATCATTCAATGCGGTATGTGGGCTACAAGCAAATGCCAGATGTGATATCAAAGCTATCTGGGATCACTGCAAGTGCTAGCTTGCTTGTAGCATGTATGTTGAAATATTCAGATTTTGCTGCTAAACAACCTCATAATTCAGAGGATCCAGTAACATTCTGGAAAAAATGATGTAGAACAACATCTGGTTTTGAACTGCTTTGTTTCCGCCATTTCCCCTGTTGCGGAAACAATCTTAGACCATGAGTTTCTAATATGGGCAGAATGACGCATGAATTCAGAGGCCTATTACTAATTGTAGCCCATCTGTGCTTCACAATTTATTTACTTACAGAGGGACTACTATAAGACTCCACTGATCGGATGTTGTTAGGGTGGTGAATCATTCTCTAGTATGGTATGAGGGTCTCAGGCACAGCAGTGTTGCTGGAGTTTTTAAACACTATGTGTACTCACTGTCCACTTTATTAGAAACACCTATGTTGGTCCATGTTGCTGATGTAAAACAATATACTAAACAGTCAGTAGAGTGCAGGAGCATCACTAGAGGTTTATGTATAATAGGGGCTAAGTATAAACAGAGAGGGGCTGGGGGCATGGTCCCCCCAAGATAATTTTTTTTTGAATGGCCCCAAAATGTCTGTATCATGAACTTTTAGAGTAGCAACAACTAGAAAATGTATCAAAAATGGTTATTTTGCACAGTAGATCTGTCTCTTTGTAGCTTGTGTTAAGCACAGAGTTAGCATGACTTAAATACTATATCTGTTCACTTACAACAGTCATAGATCAAGCAAAGGCACTAAAGTCAAGTAATGCTATCTCTGCTCTCTTAGATAAGCTGCAAGATCCTAAATATACTGTACAAATACATATTATAGATCACTTCAATTGATCAGTTTAATACGCGAGGTTAAGGAATTTTATGGTGATCCTGACAAATAGTTTCTTTGTAAACTTCAATTAAATTCAGTATTAATTTTAACTGAAAGCTTAAACAGCCCTCGCTTTTGGTTTTCTTGATCACTAACCTCCAGATCCACTCCTTTAGCCCTGTCAGTCTCCTTCAGCTTCTTCCTCTCCCTCTCGTACTGTTTAATAATACATTATTTTTGTTAAACTGAGATTTACAAGAACTCAAGGAAATAATGAGAGATCAATCTATTATTTGATTTTTTTAACAAGTAAAAAATTTCTTACCTTTGACAGAGCTGCTGCTGCCGGCTCTTCATTTTCATCTACGAGTTGAGGAATTGAGGGATATAAAATTGTGTTATGATCAACACTATATGACCTTTTCACTGACAATAACTTACTGTAAACAGTAATATATAGAAAATACTGGTGGTGTTGTTTTCAAATACTGAAGAGAAATATAAAAAAAGGATATAAAAAGCTGTCAACACTGTTATCTTTGGCTCGGTCACTCATTCTCACTCTCAAACTCACTATGAAGTTTCTTTAAATTCTTAAACTAGTTGGCTTGTCAGCTAGTTAGCTAATGTTGGTGTTAGTCTAACAGTTTTTCATTGCCACATGTAAACCCAAAGTTAGCTATATGCTTAAAAAAGTTGGTTATTTAAGGGTTCTTTAGTAAAGAAAATGGTTCTATATAGAACCATGAACACTCACAGAAGTTGGATGAAGAATGTGTTGTATATGGTTCTATATAGCACCTTTTTGAAAAGGTTTCTATATAGCACCAAAAAGGGTTCTTCTGTTGTGAAGAACCATCTGAAGAACCATTTCACTATGTAAAGAGCCCTTTAGGCATGCAGATGATTCTTTAAGTGTTCGTGGCTCTATGTAGAACCATTGCCTTTACTAAAGAACCTTTGAATAACCTACTTTTTAAGAGTGCAGTTAACATGCAAAGTAAACCTGATAGCCAGCTATACTGACCATATTTTGCCACAAATCCATATTATAGGTGAGTATCTTCACTCTGTAACTACTTACTGCTTCACTCTGTATATTAGAGATTTTGAATAAGGCCGAATGTTTATTTTAGTATGCTTTTAGCCAAAAAATCCTGTCTAGAGCTTCAGCAGTTGCAGACCAACAATAATTTGCAGAGCGAGTAATATCAGAGACTCTCTCCCAGGTCTGATATGATTGGCTTACAACTTACAAGGTTTATTATGATTGGTTTAGAGCTTACAAGGTTTAATATGATTGGTTTACAGCTTACAAGGCTTGATATGATTGGCCAAACCGGGGGTTCCATGATCCACGTGGTAGCACAGCAGAGGCAGCGCTGCATTAGAGCAGCAGCAACGCCTCCCCCAGGCTGTGTCCTGCTCTCACAATATATTGTGTATTTAGAGATACAATGGCACAGTTTAATAATGAAGAATGAATGAGAATAAACTATAGATGATTTGAACTAGTAATGTAAATTTATTTGGGCAGGTGGGCTAAAAACCATTTAGGAGGGGGTAAAGTCCCTCTAAAACTGGCCTAGTGATGAGCATAGGTCTACAACATTCATTGATTCATTGCAAATATATATATAGTCAGCAGTATATACATATATATATATATATATATATATATAGTCAGCAGTATATACATATATATATATATATATTTATTTATTTATTATTATTATTTTTTTTTTCCCACTGACTCCATCTTGTCTCCTGGCTTTTTGTTGTGTTATACATATATGTTCCTTGTCCCTAGGAAAAACTTACAAAGTTTAAAAAGGTACACAGTTGGACCTTTAAACCATAGTTGTACCTTCATTTGTGGTCATTTTCTCACTACAGGACCACTGTTGGCTGGTTGGTGGACGTTTCTCAACTCATGTGTAGCAGCTTTGCTGGGATTTTTAAAGCGATGGGTTCAAAATACATAGTCAGCAGTAGTCAGTCGGTGGTCCTTTTTCTTTAATGGAAGGGGTAGAGGGGCACTGATAAATTGTGCAACAGCAGATTGGCTAGTCTATAACTTTAAACCTAAAAAGTGCATCTATATGGGAGATGTATATAATAATATGGCCAAATTATTTTCCATTAAATTTCTGTTTTCTGTGAGCACTACACAGAAAACACAGTTTATTTGTATGTGTGTGTGTGTGTGTGTGTGTGTGTATGTGTGTGTGTGTGTGTGTGTGCGCGTGTGTGTGTGTGTGTATACACATGAGACAGGCAATTAAAATCACAAAGGGGTGCATCCATCTCATGGCCAAGGATCATTTGAGTGGGCTTTCATTTTCCTGTTGACCTAAGGCTATAAACAGGCCATTGAACAGGGGAGATGTGGTCATACTGCGATCAAATTGCAGCTCAAAGTTGAAGCCTTCAGGTTTTAATGGGCACACACAAAGTTTAATGAAGCAAAAAGGTTAGTTAGTGAGGTGTATTGCGTATGAAATTAGAATGAATGTATGGAACATTTAGCACAGTGTACACACTAAGTTGCCAGTTTATTAGAAACATCTACCTCATCTCCATTCATTGGCCATTTTATTGGAAACACCTACCATATAGGTGCACTTTATAGGTTTACAATTACTGACTGTAGCCCCTCTGTTGCTGCACAATTTATCAGCCACCCTCTACTCCAGCCATCAATGGAAAAGGACCACCACTGGACCACTGCTGACCAGATATCATTAGGATCATTCTCAGCACAGCAGTGACACTAACATGATAGCAGCATGTTAGTGTGTGTTGCACTGGCAACGAGTGTATCAGGCACAACAGCATTGTGGTTTTAACACACCTCAATAGCACTGATGAGTCCTGATCACTGATAGGAATAGAGGATGACTAACACACACTGTGCATGGAAAAAGATAAGCTATATTCTCCAGCTGTAAACCTAGGTAAAGCAACAAGTAAGGTGTAAAGCCACTTTCTATTTATTGGGTAAAAAAACAAAACACCACATTTTTTGTTTTAGTTTATTTTTCAATATGCATGAATATGAATATAGTATTTTCTTAGCAGATAAACAGTAATTGTGTATTAAAATTAGCAGAATTGCAGATACAGAATTCTCTGTAGAGGATGGGTACTATTAAAGAAAGTCAACAAACATGGAATGTGACCAGCGTGCCCAAACTATTTCACATGACTGTATATGTGAGAGCTCTCATAAAATTGTTTTGCTAAGAAAAGTGTTTAAATGTAAAAAGTGAGTGTTTGAATATTTTTCATTTTTTGGGGTCGTTTATTTGCATTGCATTTTGTATGTAATAGGCTTTGATGTTAGGTTTCTTGGAAACCATAGCGTACTGTTAACACCACATTATGAGTCAAACTTGATAATTATATGCTAATAAGTAATTAAATGCTCATTATTTATATATTAACTGTTTATTAAGCATTAGTTGCTGATTAAATACTTAGTTATTAGTAATTGAGTACACTGTTCACTTAGTTTGTCATTAGTTCACAGCTTAATCACAATGTCCATGGCCTAACAGAAGCCCTTGATCGTGGTAAAATCACTAATACACAGCCGCTCGTGGCTTACTGCTTTGACACTGGCTTCATACTTTTGCCTCATTTTTCTTCAGTCTTTTGCCTTCTTTTTTCTTTCAATCCTCCTTCTCTTCATCTCCCAAGCATTCTTTATCTCCTGTCTCCATCTAACCCCCTCCTTCTCACTTTCAGTATTCACCCCACCTTCTACTATTCCTCCTCCTAATTGTCTTCCTCTTTCTCTCCTCCTCACCTCATCCCTCTCTATATCTGTGGACGTCTCATTTGTCAGAAACCTCACTAGCCTTGTTTGAACCTCCCTCTCCAGCGTGTGAGAGTCTGCTAGCACGATTAATACCCTCTACTGACACACACACACACACACACACACACACACGCACACACACACACACACACACATACACACAGAATTGTTCTCCATCCTCCCTTATGAATTTCAAATGGACAGAAAATCTTATCCATATATCACAGGCTTCATTAGTCACTCAGCATCTGTGTGTGTGTATATGTATATATGTGTGTGTGTCTGTGTGTGTGTGTGTGTGTGTGTGTGTGTGTGTGTGGGTTTGGGGGCATCAGGCCAAAGTGCTCATGGCTCATTTCCTTTTAATAATGTCAAGATTGAAATTTTAAAACACTTGCATTTACTTGTGCCATTCATCTCTGGAGGAAATGACCACCATTAAAGTGAATTAGTCTTACATGCACCTCTCTACCCAAAAAGAGAGACACAGAGAGAAAGACAGAGAGAGAGACAGACAGAGAGAGAGAGAGAGCATTACATTACTGTAATCAACAATATTCACTTTTCTGAATATTATATATACACTTACTAATCACTTCATTAGACACACCTGTACTCCTACTCATTAATGCAATTTTCTAATCAGCCAATCATGTTGCAATTGTGCACTGCATAAAATCATGCAGATATGGATCAGCAGCTTCAGGAAATGTTCACATCACCCATCAGAATAGGAAAATGTGATCTCAGATATTTTGACAGTGGCATGATTATTGGGCCGGACTGGCTGGTTGGAGTATTTCTATAACTGCTGATCTCCTGGGTCTTTTACACAAAACAGTCTCCAGAGTTTACTCAGAACAGAGCAATAAAGTAGAAAACAATCCAGCGAGCAGCAGTTCTGCGAACAGAAACTTGTTGATGAGACAAAGAATGGCCAGACTGGTTCGAGCTGACAGAAATGCTACAGTAAATTAGATAACTGGTCTGTACAATTGTGGTGAGCAGAAAAGTTTCTCAGAATGCACAACACATTGTACCTTGAGGTGGATGGGCTACAACAGCAGAGGACCAATTCAGGTTCCAATTCTGTCAGACAAGAAAAGAAATTTGAGGCTTCAAACTGGACTTTAGTGGACTAAAAAATCGTAACCTGATCTGATGAATCACGATTTCTGCTGAAACACACAGATGATAGGGTCAGAATTTGGTGCCAACAGAATGGATCCATGAACCCAACCTGCCTTGTCTCAACAGTCCAGGCTGGTGGAGGTGGTGTAAAGGTGTAGGAAATGTTTCCTTGGCACACATTGCGCTGTTAACACCAGTAAATCATCGCTTGAATGCCACAGCCTGAGTATTGTTGCTGACCATGTGCATCCCTTCATGGCCACAATTTACCATCTTCTACTGGCTACTTCCAGCATAATAATACATCATCTCACAAAGCAAAAGTTGTCTCAAATTGGTTTCATGAATGTGATCATGAGTTGAATGTTCTTCAGTGGCTTTCCCAGTCACTGGATCTGAATCCACTAGGAGGTTTGCATCCTGAAAAATCTGCAGGAACTGCACAGTGCAGTCTGTTTTGAGAGCAAAGGCCCTACTCATTATTAGTATAGTGTTCTTAGTAAAGTTCTTAGTGAGTGTATATGCACACGCATATGAAATGGAAGAGTTAAAATGGCAGTTTTAAATTGCAGTTAAACTGCCAACTGCAAACTGAACCAGAAGACCAGAAAAGAATCAATTGTTTCATTTCAGTTTTTCAAAAATACAAATAGCTCTTCTTAGGCTTTAAGTTGAAGTGTTTACTAAATGATTCACTAAACATTTTTGTAAATTCAAGTTACAAAGTAAAAATATGTTACAAGCATGTTTTAAAACTCCAAAAAGTGTTCAAGCTAAAGCTGTATTAAACTCAATCAGGGAAAATTAATGCACACCACTGTACATCTCATAGATAGCTGAAATTAGCATTATCATAGCAGTCGTAATCAGGACAAGGACACTTAGAAAGTTGAAGTGTCTACACTAAATTCAGTAATGACATATATAACAAAAAAGTATAACACTTACTGAAAATCCCATTCTTTATTTTACATTGGTACAAGTTGTGCTAGGCAAGCTAGCACACTATTAGAGGCTAATGTTAACTAAATTTACCACTAGATGAGTCAATTTGTTGTATTTACCCTGCTTCACAGATACGAATGCAGCTCAGCTAACTCTTTGAATATTTAATATTTAGTTTGGTGCCTAGTTTTACAGTAAAGCTGATAACACTGTATGTATCATTGTATTATTCCAATACAGTTAGACTAACATACGGTGTTTAACACAGTATAAAATGCCTGTACATTTATAGTACACTGTACTTTATTGTAGAAATTATTGAAATTTTTTACAGTGGAGGAGAATTCATAGCTTCAACCCACAGTGCCTTAGTCTTTATATTAGTCTTTATCTTAATCTTGCATTGTCAGTTACTACTTGGGTTATTTATTCTGGTTTAAATTGTCTTTTGTCTTGATCTTAGTCTGCAGCTTGGACTTAAATGGTTTAGTTTTGGTCTCAGTTGGTCTTGATACTTCTGCTCTGATACACACACACTCACACGCGCACACACACCAATTATTCTGACCACCTCAGCAGTGCTAAGCCATGCGCGCTCAATTATTGGCTGGCTAAATTAAAAACGTGCAAATTGCAGTGTAAATCTGAGAGCGAGGGATGAAAATGGGAGCTGAAGGAGAGGACAAGGAAGATTTTAATGAAGGCATTTACGCCTGGTAATGACTGTCCCCTACCTCCCTCTTCAACTTCATCAACAGCCAGATAATTGAGAGAGAAAGAGAGAGAGAAAATGTAAAGAGCAGTGAACTTCACCTTTCTTTCAGACAGTGTCATATTTTGAACCATATGCAATGCATACAAAGTTAAGCATAATGAAAAAAAGACAGAAATGATATTTTTGACAAGAAAATAGTGCTTGATGGTCACTGGAGAACTGTTGCATATTAAACCACCACTTTCTTCATCTATTCAGCCTCATATACTAAGACTTAATGATGGCCTATTCCACAGCCTAGAGGATATTGCTTGGATGGACATGAATGCCCCTGGTCAAATTACATGCTTTGATGAGTTTCTAAGGGAAAATAAGTCAACAAATCCTCTACAGGGAACTGAAATATGACATTTGTCTGCAATTTTTCATGCAAAATTCTATTTATTTTATTTGAGTTTAACATACTGGAAAAAAAAAAAACTTAAACTATGAAATTTGCCATAACTTTTGCATAGGTTTTATTTTTTCCAGTAAGAAATAAATAAAACAATATTAAATATGTACTGATTATTTTTGAGAAATGTTTAATAAATAATCACAAATGAAGAAGAATGCAAATATTTTAAAAAGATGGTTAATTAAAAATTGAAATGGAGCAATAAATATTAGAATGAGCTCAACTGAAAATCATTTAAAAACATAATCTGATTAATTCCACTCTGCATGGTCCCCAGCCTTGCTAAAAAAGTCAAATATGAAAATGCATCAATAAAAATCTCTACATTTGTGGTGGAATTTGATTATAACAATACACTGTCTTATTGGAAAAAAGAAAACTACTTTCAGGTATGGTATATTAAAGTAGACATGTACTGATATTCAAAGTGTGTGTGTGTATATATATATATATATATGTGTGTGTGTGTGTAGGTAGGTAGAACCAGATAGTGGCATTGCATTACACCTTTAGTAGAATCCATATAAATAAAGAAAAGACCTTTTCTTTTGACTTGCTGCCTTTGTTTATCTGTATATGTGTTTGGGAAAAAGATAGAGAGCCAGATAGAGAGATCAAAAAAGAAGCTCGCAATTTGTCCATCACGTTCAACACAAGTTCAATCCTCTTCTCTCCCTCTCAGCTGCAGCAAATGTTTAGAGGATCCCCCAGTGAGACGCCAGCTCATTCGTCTTGATAACGATGAAGAGGCATTTTTCCGGCAGCTCCTGGGCTGAGGAGCTGCCTAATGGCAGCATTCTGCTGGACTGAAAAGCGCCAGCCTAACCCACCTACAAAACCACACTGCAGGGTGCAGCCCATCAGGGAAACATCACTTCACTTACACTTCACTTCAGCAACTGCTCTTTTGAAGGGGAAAGCACTTTCTGTATAAGCTCTCTCACATTGCTGAGCGATCCTCCAATTTATTTGCACTTAAACAGAAGCATCACCCTACAGTGCTAATGCCGATAATAATAAACCAAGCTAGTTCGCAAACATAAGTGAGGTATGCTAACAGGAAGCTTTTAGCTTTAATTTACTTCTAGCCACATTGTCCTTCAAAATCCTTTAAAAGAAATGCTAAAGTGCTCTGTTTTTATGCTCTCCGACATTATATTTTATAGAATTTTATATGGAGCCAGAATGTAACTTCTCACTCAGACGCTAATGGTGTTGATAATAAAGAAAAGCTAATTGGGAAATGCAAGTGAGATTATGCTAACTAGCCTAGGTTTCATTAACTATTAGTTACATTAGCTACAATTGCTACTGATTTTAAGTCATTTTACTGCTGATGAATAGGAAAAATGGAATTAGCATGCTAACATAAGCTGCACATATTGTGTTATTACAATGAGAAACTGTTGCTAAAGGTCTGTAAGGCCATCTTTCCAAGATAGCAAGCATATATTGGTTTGCTTGATTGGCTTGATACAGCCAGCACCCTAGATCAAAATCCTTTACTGAACTAATTTACGAAGTATAACTAAATAAAGGAAGGATGCAAAAATAAGTAAATTGGACCGTGAATGGAAAACGAGGATGATAAGTGGAATTTTGTCTACTTCATTTTGTCTAATGCTTAATCACCAGTGGGCCACTGATGGCAAAGCTGGCAGTCCACCGGCATTTCCAGGGTGGCCCAGGGTGGCCAAGACTGTCCTCTTGCTATCAGAGAAGCATTATTTGAGCTGTAAAGTATTACCAGAGGAGGTCATTTGTAAGGGAATCGACTGGGCGATTCATATGGGATAAAGTATCTGTGTAACTTCCCCAAATTACATCAGATAGCCCAGACTGAATTGAAACATCATAGCCTGGACATTAACTTCGGCCTTAAGATTATGATCCAATTGATGATTAGGCTAGTAAAGCTTATTCATTTAAGTTCATTTAACCTAACAGATGTCAAAAGAACAGAAATCACTCTGGCCTGTGAGACATGACTTCAGATATTTAATTCTTTCTTCTCCTTTGTATTTATCCCATCACCAAAATGTTTGAGATTACAGTAGTCCTGTTTTGAACTTTGCCAAACTCCCCCATCTGCCCGGGGCCAAAAAACAGTTGTCGATGTCTATTACCGAGAGCTTTTTTATTACATTACCATAGGGTCAATTCCAACAGTACTACTATTACAGAAGGAGCTCCAAGTTCGATGAATTATCAAAGGTACTCCACTCTGGAATTACTGCTTAGAGTACTAATCCAGCTTGAACACAACTTTTGCCGGCTCTTCTTTTCTTTGCCAGATGTAATTGCAGATGGGGTTTATGGGCAACCCAAGCAACTATTGCTCATTTGAGGGAATCTATTAAATTGCCACAGAATGGAATACTTGTGTCTCTTGTACTGGCAAGGCCTCTGATTTATCACACAACAGTTAAATATTGAAAATAAAAAATATTGTATACTATATATCCAGAAGTATCCAGACTCCTAATTAGTGAATTTCAGTGCTGACACACAGCTTGTATAGTCTTTCTTAGAAAAGCACTGCAATAGAATGGCAATGCCCTGGAGTGGTCACACATGAACCTAAGCTCATCAGAATAACCTTATAATGGTACATCCCTATTCATTTGCATTAAGATCATTAGGTTGCTAACAGTTACAACAAACAGAACTAAGACATAACGCATGGAACATCTTTGCCAATTATTCCCTTTATTAGCTGTTTTGTAATTACACGTTTGATGTAGGGGCAACCCAAGCAACCAGAAATTACTTCAGAGAAATAATTGGAGACTGGAATACAGTATAACTAGCAATGGCAGGACATGACATAATCACAGCCTCTCAGTTGTTGAACATGTTATTATAGGATAATGAGATTTCAACCAAAATGATCTTATAAGCTTTTTCTTTGTCTTGTTGCATATTGAGCCAATTCACTGTTTAATGTGGCAACCAGAAATCTTTGACCATATGCTAGTGGCTCTCAATCCCAGGCACATTTTTCCATTTTCTTTGCTCTAACCCTCCAGACTGAGATTAGTAATTTAATATGAGCTAAATTTGAAGTGTGTTAGATTAAGGAAAATAGAAAAACACATAGGGCATTGGATCTGAATGGATTGTCATTTGGCTTACTTTCAGGCACTGAACAATACTCTAGATATAGAATATATAGGCCAATACTTGTACCAGCAGATAGTTCAATTAAAGGTGGCACAACATCCCTTTTCATTTCCAATACTGATACCATGGTGATATCTTGGGACCAGTCGACACCAATCTGTTAATAACTTAGTGCAAATTGTACTCAAGATCAGATTGTTTACAATAAAGAGATTCTAGTATAATATTTAGCTAGATGCCTGTTATTTTTATGTTAACCCTGGGTCCCTATGTGTCAAGCACAAGGCCCGTGGGCCAGATCAGGCCCACAATACAATCCTCCCTGGCCCACAGAAGTATTTAAATTTTTTATTAATATTAGCCCGTTTCACAACGGTCCCCATCATGCACTGCAACGTTATGTGCACTTTGACTCTCCCACCCCAACAACAAGCTATGAGACAGTGGTTACATCTCAATTCTACACAATTCTATACCAGTCATATCACCAAACACTCTAGTTGCATTTCAGCTGCAGTTCAATCAGAATAAACATTTAACGTCAGTTCAGCAGCTCAGAAATTGAGCCCAAGCTTTAATGAACTTGCAGCAAAGAAAGGAAGTCAGGTGTCTAGTTGAAGCAGATATGTAGGTTTAAAAGACTGAGCTCCTGGGGACATTTAAATTTTGAATATTTCAGGTATTCATGTAACATTTCTTAATAAAGGTAATAAGGTCTACTAATAAGTTATAGCAGGCAACAAGCATTCTGTAATATTTAAATCTTGATCTGTTACAGACTCAGACTGTGTTTGATGTTTTTTTTTCCTGTCCAATCCAACATTTTCTGCCGGTGTCACTCCAGTACCAACACAGGGCACTGGACTGGTTCCAACTCTGATTAAAAAGATAATGAAATTACTCTTAACTAATAAACAAGTTCAGCAGAATAAAATGTAGGTACTCTGGCGTTTGCAACTGTTTATCCCTGTTGGGACAAAATCGTTTATCTCTATTTTTTGTAGTTTTTTTTTTATGTTGTAACATACTTTGCTTCCCCTTTATATTATGTGAAATGTTCATGGTGAAGAGACCAATAGAACTAGACTAAACTTCTTAAACTAAATTCTTAGACTAAAAGTCTTGTTACATTAACCTCCATTCAGCTACTCCTGTACAGTTACTATTTTACAGATATGAGGTTTGTGCCAGCCAGCGAGAGTATGCTTCAGCTACAATAGAACTGCAGTAGTCCTTCTCAAAAGGGGGTGCCTGTTACTGTGACCCCTTCACCTCTTTAATTATCTCCATACCTCCATCTCTCCTTTTATCCTTATCTTGGACCTCCCCTTTCAGCCTACTCCCCCCTATTACCCGCCTCTCCCTTAGTCTGGCCTGGCCCTTGTGTGTGTGTATTTGTCTCAGACCACTGCTTAGAGGGAAACACATGTTAGTAGTCTGCAGGAAAAGCAGGGATGAGGAGGAAGCGCTCCATATGAAGACACAAAGAAGCATTTAGGACATTATGCACTTTTTTCCCATTCTTTTTGCAAACGTGTGAGTGAGTTTAGTTTGTGAAGTGCATGGAACTGCTTATTTCTGTCTGATGCATGTCACTGCAAAAGAATCTTAGTGCTCTTCTCATCGAATGTAGCACTGTAGCTGAATTGTGAAGCTAGCGTGTGCATGGATGTAAATGTGTCTCTATACTGACGAGTATGCTGTATGTAGTCTGTCATTTATTTCCATAAATTTAAGTTAGAACTTCTGTATGGACGCACCTTTCATTGACTTTTCTCTGTTATTTTTAAATTAGCTTAGCCACTTTTCTGAAAAAAACATGCATTCTACTCCACTTTCCATACCCATCTCCCTCCTTTTCCTTCTCTTTCTCTCAAATTCCTGCGTTCTTGCGGGAATGGACTCCTGTTACGACGAAGAAGGAACACCCAAGCCGCTGCATGCCCAAATTTGAGAACGCAGCTTTCAATCGTACTGTAATAGTTTCAAATGTGTGCGGCACACCACCTGAGGACTACTGCATGCAAACTGGTTCCACACGTTTATGTCACCATTGCGATGCTTCGGACCCTGGAAGGAACCACAACGCCACCTATCTGACGGACTTCCACACCGACGAGGAACCAACCTGGTGGCAAAGCCAGTCCATGTTCTACAGAGTACAGTATCCTAACTCTGTCAACATCACGCTACACTTAGGTAAGAGATTCTATCTTTAAAGGAAAAAATATACACTGTTTTCCATTTACCCCAAATATTGTCCAACAGTCAAGACACGTTAAGTGTCCAAAGTTTGCTTCTGTAGTTTCACATTGGGGTTATAAGGCTAATGTAGCTGATAAGTAATGGACTCTCATAGCCACCTGATTAGCATTATGCAAAGTGCATGCCTAAATTATCACCCACTCATCTAATTTGCCAAAATGCCAATACGTTTTTAAGTTATTGTTATGTATGTAGTTTCTGCTACTGTATGGGATATTGAGGTCTATAAAAGACTAGAGGAACATTTTATTGCTCTTTGAGGTCTCGGGAGAGTTAATGGTCATTCTCCTAAGATTCCTTAAGAGAAATAGCATTAGACAAAGGGGAGATTTGAGACACAGAAGAAATAAAGGACCGATAAAAGTTTGGTTGCAGAAAAAGATGAATGAGCCTCATTCACCAATATCTTCCTAAGGTTTTTCATAAATTTGTTCTTACGAAAAGTGCTAAGAAAAAGTTTACGTCAGGTTCATGACATGTTCTTAAACCACAGAACTGTTCACACTTTTGTGCTCTTGAGTGTGTGTAGATTCAGTTCTTACCTAAGAACAAATCCCAAATAAGAAAACACTGGTGCATATCAGAATCTCTGTGAAAACTACTAAGTGGGTTTGAAGAAAACATTTCTTCTTAAGAACGGTTGGTGAATAAGGCCCATTCTAAGTATCTCGGCAAATCTGAGCACAATGTGTGACTGTTTTGAGTTCTGTGTTTAAACTCAAGAGAAGACATGTGTGAGAGTACCGAGATCTTTTCCTGAGGAGAAATAGCCAAGCAGCAGGAGACTTAGGCAAAAGTCACCTTTGTCTTTGCATTTCATCTCATAGTATGGTAGAAACTACAGATATTAAGGAGGAAACAGAAGTTGCAGCTATCTTTGAAGCTTGAATTTTGGTTTTCATTGACTTTTAAAGCAAAACTAACCTCCAAAATGCTAGTGTTACTTATAATAAATGCTAGGTAGTGGGCTCTGCTTAGCAGTATGCAGATCAGATCATGTTAACTGGTTGCTGATTGCTACTAGTTTTCAATGACTGTTAGCCACTCTGGCACTGCTAGGTGAAGTATTCCATTAGCATGAGCTGTTAAGACGAAAAGAAAAGAATTTAGACTTCACTAAGCAATAAGACATTAAGTCATACTATCTGGCTACTTTTAAAGACTAAACAGTCAGGGCTGTGGCTATAAGTTCCTGCTTAAAGGCTGTACTTTGCGCCGGATGACAAATAAGACTTACAATCTTTTTACACCTTCATGATGCTAATAAACCTTTTTCTCAGTCGCTGTGTTCTTATATCCAGCTGTAAATTGCAGCATTATCGAACTTCCGCCGCACCATTTAGCAGAGCGACAATGGAGGGTCGCCCTTTTTGCCTCCCTCAAAAATCTTCTTTTGGCCTCTGTGCAGTTCATAGGAGAGCAGCTGGCATGTCTGGTAGCTCCTCCAACATGGATGGAAAGGCTAGTTTGACTTGGCCGAAGCATGTCACGCAAAACTTAACAACATTTGAACTCTATATGACCCTGCATGTCTGCAGCTGTTGACTCTCTTTACCACTGTGCGGAACTCAGGGGCAAGCCCGGTAAATGGACTACGCTGCGGCAGACGTCTTGACATGCATCCCACGTTTAAAACCGCATCTCCGTGTCAAAGCAGGCGCATTAAGACGGCGGAACGTAGTCCGCAAAAAATCTGCGTCTGAACCTTGATTTGCCAGAGATGAGTTTTGCAAAACAGACAAGGAATGGAGCAGATCTTTATGTTCAACACCACTTCACACATTAAGCATTAACACTTTAAACAGATTTGTACTCATTGCGCTTCATATTGGAGGAAGAAAAAGTCCACCATGTTTAATTCTTCCTACTCAGCCCATGTTAACATTAGCAACATTAGCAAGTGCCCTGAACAGCACAACCAGCACAGAGACACAGCGTCATATTTTTACATTACTGTAAAATACTTACCAAGCTACAGTGGTGAGGAGTCTATTTCTCTGGGTTTTTACACAAAAAAAAGTATTTTCACCACAAATGTACATAAACCTGTCCTACTGTACAGCCCACATCGCTCTCCATTTCAGTTTTACCCTCCTTTTTTGGTCAGTTACCTAGTTAAAAGTGACATATGATGAGACTTTTCAGCTGAAGTTGAATATTTTTTCAAACTTGATCGACTGGAAACCCAGGTAAGGCTGTTTAGTTGAATTATTGGTGCATTTACGAACGCAACAATGACTTCGCGCAGTATCGGCCATTGTTTACAGTGTGAACAGAAGCTATTCAATGCTACTATTTACTCTTCCACATTAACAAGCACAAAAATGTGAGAATGGTCTATTAGTTCTTTCTTTTTACAACATGCTACATTTGCTTTTCATGCAAATGCTATATATGAATTAGAGAGAAACAGCCTAAACCCCAGCCATGAGGCCATATAGGGTTGGTTCCCAGATAGGAATTAAGTCAAGTCCTAGATTAGATTTTTCTTTTTTTCATTCAGAATGCTATGTAGTCCAAGACTAGGCTTAATCTCTGCCTGGAAAACCAACCCATTTTCTACTGATCACAGAGCTACAAGCTCATAAATTACTAATAAAATCATGCAGCTAACGCCAAAGATGTGCCTAAGGCCCAAATTTGAGCATCACCAATATAATCATACCTAAGATTGCATCAAGCATATCATCAAGATCATCGTAACTTTTGAAGATTGATGTGGACTGTTTAAATTTGACATCTATGATATTGAATGCTGGTATTCCAGTGACACCATGTCAAGTCCTTGGGAAGAGTTAGTGCCTTTGTTTCCATGTGTCACTGAGCCTTTAGCTGCTTTTGCAGTGATTTCCTTGTATTACTGAATTAAACATCACAGTGCACTCATTTGAGGCTTCAGATGTCCCGGAAAAATAAGAATAATAATAACTCATAAAACTAACAGGCTCTATCAACTTTATATTGCATTTCTCCAAAACTAGTTTTGAAGCAGGCCATGATTTCCTCTTGTTGGCTAAATACATAAGCTACTTTAGCTAATGCTAGCAGTCTGTTTATACTCCAGCTTCAAGAATCTTTGTTTGCATGATACATGCAAAGATACTTTACGTGATAAGGAGTGATTTGGTCTTTTCCCATCCTGCTCCCAACACCGGTCATTGTTTTTACTCGTTAGCGCAATCCTGTTCATGGGATCTGCTAACAGCAAGGTAAAGTTAATCTGCTAAGAGATGATGTGACATACAAGCACGCAGTATTTATTTTACCATTTAAGTGGCCTATTACCTGACATGCCATGTAAAATTTTCAATTAACATCATTTAGCACACTGCTGCTAATAGTATGACATTAGGTTGGCAAACACTTAGCCCAAGTTCCTCAACTCTTGCATGTCATGCTTGAACCTGCCTCTGTCAGACAGTTGGAACAGATGTGTCGTTACGTGAAAGTGTCTGGGGGGTCTTTTGCGTCCCTTAGATGGCTGAAGAGAGAGCCAGTTTACATTCTGTTGCCTCAGTTTGGAACAGCACAGATGTGACCCAATTTGAATGAGAGGAAAACTAGCTGACAACATTGTGTTCTCTGTCTTCCTTTTTTGGGATTGCTGGGCCAAGCTACAGCTTCCTGCTATCTTCCTGGAAATCTTTACAAGAGATGTACCGTAGCAAGTGCAAGTAGTTCCAGTGATACTGTCACTTTCAATCTACAGTTATTGTGAAGAAACATAAAATACATACAAAAGGAAGCTGACAATTCCGTGAAAAAGTGTTTTTTGAAAGCTTTAATAATTGCTCCACTGGACTGTGAGAGGTTGCACAAGGGTAGTAAATTTGTTAGCACTAAAGCTATCAGTGAGGTTGTGTTGTGGATGACAATACAATATGGGATAATGGGAACCAATAGTTTTATTGGGTCTGGGTTCAAATCAGCAAATATGTGCTTCATGGGACTTTTGCAGCCACGGACCCCTTGCTCTGTGGAAAAAATGCACAGATCCCACAATATCTGTCCAAAGTTTGTAACTGAATATCAGTCAAGAGTTCTTGATGTCTTCCCCTCACTGAATCCTAGTTAGTATGATAACAGAGTTATGGAGATAAAGTGAGACCAAATATGATAACGCTTTATTTGGATAGTCCACTTTAGATGCTTCATAGATACTTAATTTACTTTCATGTTACTTTGAACTAAATATCTACTACATTGACCATATTTTTTTCAACTCTAAACCTGGCTCTAATCCTAACCCTAACTTTAACCTCAACCCTCACCCTGGTCCTAGCCCTAAACCTGGTCTAGATCCTAACCCTAACCCCACCACTGTTTAAAATCAACTGAGTTTCAACAGATAGTTTGTTAACAATTTGAACATCTGTAGAAAATCTATAGGGGACTATAGTGGACTATCCAAATGAAGTGATACCATATATTTTATTTGGTTATATCAATGAAAAATATTAATTTCCATTGTCCTATAGGGTGCCTGAAGAAGGCTACTGCCCTAATATGTATTAGCTTTTCTCAGTTTGAACATATATGGTCTTAGATTTGAGGTGACAGACATCATTTTATTTTATACTTTTTAGAAATCATTTGACATCACACACCTTGAATAATATGGGGTCACTCCTGTGATGCAGGAACATTAAATTAATGTTACCTGCTGTTGAGCTAGCATACACAAGCATACACATCAATATGGGAGTTACTTTGAAGAGTGATTTTAATGTGGTTTATAGTCACTGGAAATCTGAATTGGATTTACATTTAAAGTAACATTAAAAAATCTTAAAAAGTATTACATAATGAGGATGCCTAGAGACCCTGTAAAATCTCAGAACCCCTTGGCGACACGTCACAGACCCCTCTTCGAGAACAAAGGCTTAAAGTGACTCAGCCTGTGAAGCTAATTTATAAATTATACTGTCTGGACTTGCTAGCCTCATAACTGCCCAACCAATTTCACAATGTCTGCAAACAGCTTAATCAACTTGACTGAAAATGTACAAAGCTTAGAGCAACATGCCTCCATGTCAAGAATGCCATGTCCATCTGTTCCGATCAAAGCAATTCCAAGTATTGTTAAAGCACCCATGAAACAAATGCAGATTGAGTTCTTTGAGATGACACATCTTTTCTCCAAAAACTGCTCCATCAATGAAGAAAAGGCATAGAGATGAATAGCATCTCTCGATGCATGCTTACCATAAAAAAGAGAACATCTACTTTCTTTAAATCGCAGTAAAAAGGTGTAAAAAAAGCTTTTACGCTGGAGATGACAGTGCATGTCTACCCGTCAAACCATATTGTAAAAGGCTCATTGTGTAAGCAGTCACTTGGCATGCAGTATACAATGCAAAACAGCTGCCCACAAAAGCTAATGTCTTTTCAACTTACCACATCATTACAAACTCTTCAGAATGATTGTGCTCTTGTTCATGTAACCATCATCGTTCAACAAAAGGGCCTCGTTTTTTTTTTTACCCTGACCGAGCTGGTAAAGTGCTGAAAGCAGAAAATGTATGGTGATCACAATTGCATCTGTCCGGTGGGAAAGTGGAAAAATAACGCCATTGCTGATTGCATACTTCTGAGACTGTGGGCTACAATAGCAAGTGTCAAATCCACTTGAACTCTCTGTTCTCCTGTCAAATCTGCTCATGCATGAAAAAAGCCAGCATATACTTTTACCATCATAGGTTTTCGTCTCTCCAGTTTGCCAAAGTTGGTTCTTGCATTCCCTTAAAGTCATTAATTTGGTGTTATATGGCTCATTCTAACAAACTGTTTCAAAGTCAGAGGTCAAAACATGTTCTAAACTTTTAACTAATTTGGACTTTAGACTAAAATCATTTTGCTTTGAGTGACCCTATACTTTAATTATGTTTAATTTATTAAAACAAATTATTTTACATTCCGTTATGCCACTAATAAATTGATCATGTTAATGCTGTAACAAATGTTTCGGTAGTGACTGTTTGAGTAGTGACAATTTTAGCTAATTTTGAGCAGAACTCTAAAATGCTAGCCAGTACGTGGCTAGTAAACACAGCTTTGAACAGTTGTACACACATAAAATCATAATATTTTTCATTTAAACACTTACTTGCAGAACATATGTGTTTCAGTAGTGACAGTTCTTAATGTTACACACTGATTTTCAGACATTTGAATACATTTACGTCAAAACAATGAGATCTAACTACTCATCATGTGGCCATGAGGGGATGGAGTCTCACTTCCTGCTCTAAAATGGAGGGGCATGGCTAAAATTAAGCTCTGCCTCTTTGTGTTTCAGTAATGGCATTAAAAACAAGTTGTTTTTTTTTTCATTTATTGAAAAGTTAAATATATATATATATATATATATATATAAATATATATATATATATATATATATAATATAAATATATAAATATAAATTATGATTTTTGTATATTTTTAGCTTATTACATTCTCAATGAATGCCTTGGGATTCAGTAGATTATGACATAACCCTTGTAAATATCTGAAGTCTGAATACTTAATTGGTTTATTTAAATAGCTTTAGTGTTTTTTTTCCTGTGGGACTGCAGTCTTGAACTAATTCCACAGAACTGTCCATATAACAAAAAACATCCTAAGTCATGTTAACATGACTATTGACCATGACCATTTCACAGGCTGTTTACTTACTGCCTTCATAACTTATATATGTGTTATCTATGTAAGTCCTAATTGGCTGCCTTGTGTTGTGCTTCACTGGAAAAGCGGCACAGGTTGAAATACTCCTTATGACTTCAGTGTGAATGGGTGGGGCTAAACTGCTACGGACTAAATATTTAAATATGTTGTTTTTTATTTTGACATCACAAAAACAATGAAAACACACAATGACTTCACAAAGTCTATATACAAAAATTGTTCAGTAGTGTCCTATACAAAAATCTAATATATATATATATATATATATATATATATATATATATATATATATATAAATAGAAATAGATATTTAAATTATATGTGAATTACTTACCGTTCTCATGATACAAACAAATATAAATATTATATTCTGAGCAACTCCTTATTGAAGTACAGCATTTATAAGACTGCACAACACCTACATAAGTCTTTCATGACACTGACATTGAAATTGACAACTGATGCTTGCTGGAATAAGCTTTAATAAATGTTTATCAAGGTTTTTGTCAGTTGTACTGAATGCTTACATAGGAGTCAGGCAGCCTTATGTATGCTACCCTTCAGTGATGAAGTGCTATCACATTCTGTCTCAAGTCAAATGACAGTAACATTGTCTACATGCTGTTCGTGCCCATACATTTCATTTTGTGATTATCTACATATTCTAATTGCACATCGTGACTGTCCAGAAAAAAATGCTGATGTTCACTTTTTGACATCATTTGAGCACAGCGGCTGACCTTTATACTGTGTAATTGATCAATTTATGATGAATGGATCAATAGAAATACATCAAAATTGCTTGGAATATTTTTTTTTTCCATTAACTTTTGTTAAATGTAAATAATGTTTTATCCTCTTCTGCAAAGTTGCCATTTTGGAGATACTTGTTTTTGGTTGGACAGCGACGATATGTTGACGTATCCAGAATTCCTAAGTATGCATACATGTACACTGTATATTGTTGATCTTAGATCATTAGTGGTACTCTATAAAGTTCTGATTGAGGTTCTGATTTCCTAGAACCTGTGTTTATATTTTTTTTTTACTTTTTTTAGGTCACTGAATAATAAAAATTCTTAAGCTTGACAAATATTAATTTATCTCAGGGCCTTGTAGGCCTTCAAAGAAGGCCTAATGAATTCTGGGAACCAGAAATTTCATGTTCATAATTTGTAGTTAATTTTTATTCAAAGGAATCATGCTTGTATTTAAGCTCTGCTAGTATTACAGTACTATTATTCTTTGATTGTCAAGTATAAGATAAAAACAAAGGGGTTAAATTCTTCAAATGGTCACTGGAAAATTGGCTGTTCAGAAATTGTTTTTCATGGTATCTAGGTAAATACAGTTAAAAGAGATCTCAATTATGTTTTGATTTCTAAGAGACATGACCAATTTTTTTAGAAAAAGCATCTGTAATGTAGGAGGTGTTGAGGCAGGATGCAAGTGCGAGTTGCTTTTATTTAAATGAGAGTTGAAAGTCCAAAAACACAGTGGCTGAGGTTAGTGGAACAGATAAAGCCATAACGAGACAAAACAAACTAAACCAGAACTAAACCACAAACAGCAACAGGGTATATAGACAATGCAAGACAAAGGGAATGAGCAAACACAGGGGTATAAATACTAACAGAAAACGAGAAACACCTGAGACCAAAGAGAGGGCGGGAGCTTGGAGACAAAGAACAGGTGAAGACAGGGCAGGAAAGGGAAGGGGCCAACATGACAACAAAAGCACATGTTACAAGAAAACAAAGGCACATGGCAGATAAACAAAAACACACAACACTGGGAAACCAAGAAAAAAGCAAAAACAGAGAAAGACCAGGACAAAGCGTGAACAGATACCCACCATAAATGTTGCAGCCCTTACATTCTGGTGCCTAAATGTGCCACTGTTTAAGATGGAATGGAAAATCTGAATACGAAGCTAACTTCAGCCTCATCAGAAAGTGCTCATGCGAATTGCTATTAGCTTAGCGCTAACAAAATACTAGAATCATATAGGCATGCTAGCGCTATCATTGAGGTGGGTTTTTCCTCATGTTTTGGCTGAGTTCTGACATTATCGGGTCTAATTGAAGGCCTAGCTCTAATAGTCACAGGTCACCATGGCAAAAAGACACATTTAGGAAGACTTTCTTTCTTGAAACACTTCTGTGAATCAATCTCGCCCCTGAATTCTGGCAGGAGCTCACAAGCTCGTTCAGAAAGAAATATCCAGCAGTAAAGGAAGCCTCATGCATATTATAAGTGAGGATAGACAACACTGTAGCACACAGAAAGCCTCAGTTCTACATGGTTAAATGTGTACAATGATTCTAGCAATGATATTCGGCACGAGTGGCTTTCTTTTTTTGGAGTGGGCCTTACTGGGCTTGTCAGGTTCATGCAGTTAACATGGTTGTGATTTACATTCTGTTCAACTTTCTTCATTTTCTTAATTCTATTTTGCTGCATTTGAAACACTATCATGCCTCTTCACCCTATATGTAATGCAATACACATACTCCTCATGTTCTTTTCAAGTCGTTTGGCAGCAAACTTTAGAGCATATCAATTACTCCTGGGCTAACATGCTCGCGAATGTTTATTCCAGTGCTCTCATTGGATGGAGAGATATCCGAAAAGACTCTTGGTGTGGACGGAGTTGTTTTTTTGAAAACGGACTGGGAAAATTTGGTCAGAAACATTCAGATAGGTGTGGATGAGGCTGTAGAATCTTTATCACTTACAGAGCCGTTGTTTCAGATTGGTTAACATGGTTGCACTGGCTGACAGAATCACTGATGCCATGCTAGCAAGAAGCCTCAAAGGCTCAAAGCAAAGGCTGCGGGAAGCATGTCAGTTTTAGAACAACTTTAAATAAGTGTCTGGATCATAGGCATTATTCATCTGTTTTCCTCACAGCCCTGCTGACAGCCAGAGCTGCTCCCAATTACATTAGCCAATATGCTCGTAAACATACGCCCCAATTCCTCCTCATTGATCTTCCCTTCACAAGCACGAGTGAATGGCATTGAGCCGACACCTCCTCACAGGCCAGAAAGGCTTGAAACATCTGTCAAAGGCGAATGGTGCGGATCACTCTCCAGGAATTCTTCTGACAGCTTCTGGAATTCCACCGGTGGTGGAAGTTGGTGGTGTGATTTAGCATTACTCTGAAAGGGGGGTTTTGAAGGAGAGAGAGAAAGAGAGAGAGAGAGAGAGAGAGAAAGAGAGTGAGAGGGGAATGACAGAGCATTAAATGTCATGTGTTCGACAGGAGAGGAAGCGAATAACATAATATTGGCTTTAAAAGGAGGAATATCATCTGGCAGTGGGCCGCTATTGATTTGAACGGAATGACAGCTCTGGGGCCGAGAGCGGAATGTCTGAACAGGAAACTCTCTTTCTCTCTCTCATGGCCGGTTTTTACTTTTGCTCTCTGATCTCCGGATGGCTTGCAGTTGGGGGTCTAACGTTCAGTTCTCTCCAGTTTCCAAACCAAACAAACTACATCCTAGACCCAGATATGAGCACAGCACACACACACACACACACACACACACACACACACACACACACACACTTGTTTTCATACAATGACAGGACATTGCATCCTGTGTGTATATGTACACAAACACTAAACCACCAACATTATTCATTGCTGCCTTCTAAAGGTGATATTAACAAATATCACATAAACAAACATTACTCACTGCTGCCCTCTAAAGGTGTTATTAACAAACATCAAATAAACAAGCATTACTCACTCCTGCCTTCTAAAGTTGTTATAAACAAATGAAATAAACAAACGTCACTTACCGTGTTTTTAACAAACATCAAATAAACAAATAATACTCGCTGCTGCCCTCTAGCGTTGTTATTAACAAACACCAAATAAACAAACATCACTGAATGCTACCCTCTAAAGGTGTTATTAACAAACACCAAATAAACAAACATCACTGAATGCTACCCTCTAAAGGTGTTATTAACAAAGCATCAAATAAACATTACTTACTGCTGGTCTCTGAAGGTGTTTTTAACAAACATCAAATAAACAAACGTTACTTATTGCTGCCCTCTAAAGGTGATATTCACAAACATCAAATAATCAAACATATAGCACAAGTTTAGAAGTGATTTTTGTTGTTTTTGTAAGGCTCACGTGTCTCATTAAGTGTATTTACTGCTTTCTTTTTTTACATTTAGTGCAAGGATGAAAACACACCTAATTCACATTCTGTGTGATGCAATATAAACTTATGATTGTTAAAGCTACCGTGGAAAATAATTGCGATCAGGCGATTACATAATAACGGTGTCAGGCTTATATGTGATCTTAACCTAATCCTAACCTTAACCTCAGTAGCTAAAATAAACAGTGTTGTCTTTTTTAATTTGAAGTATGTAGCTTCTGTAGAAAGCACTTCTACAAAATAAAGAGTGTTATATTGGTCCTGGTGTTATAAGTTAGACCTGGTTTCTCTGGTTTTCCTACAAAGTCAGAGATTGTTGTCGTGAAAATGTACAAAAACTAACATGCACATACACTATATTTGGGTCTGTATGTGTAGGTGTGTGTGTGTGTGTGTGTGTGTGTGTGTGTGTGTGTGTGAGGGGGTGGTAAACAAAACACTATAAGGAAGAAGACAAACATAAAAAGCAGCAGAGGTCTGGTGGCAGAGGATTCAGGTCAGGTCTTTCCCACACACACACAAATACACAAAGGCATTTTCAAAGGAAAGTTCGCCCATCTGCTTTTCATTGTGGTTTTCCTTCAACAACATTCTAGGAGCCCATATGAAGGACAGATGCCATGCAGTGCTTTTGATTTCTCGAGGTGAAGAAGAAGAACCACATTAGGCAACCCAGACACCACAGGCACTGACCCGTGGACGTTTGATGAGTGGATGCTGCAGAAATTCATTTAATCCCTTAACCCTTTAAGGGCTAAGCCTACTAAGCCTAGAAGTGGCCATGTGGACATATCTTGTAAAGTGGTGATACAATACACTGTCTACAAGTTTCTTCTTTTCTTCAGTCTTTATATCGTCATTCAGCACAAACTGTTTTACATTATGTAGTTGTAATTATGAAAGTAACATGTAGTTGCATAATTATATCAATCAGCTCAGAATCAATCAGCTCAGAATTTAATCAATCAGCTCAGAATTTTGCATCCACAGCTTACTGTTATCTGCAAAATTAGACAAACATATATTGCATAGCTTAAAACAATATTACCAGTGTTTTTGAAGTCAATTTTGTCCAAGACTGTCCATAATATTTAGAAATCATATGAATTGTTATTTCTTTCACTCCAATTCTTAAAAATAAACTCTCAGACTGGCTTTGAAATGGGTTTTTTCCACCATTTCCACTGCAGAAACAAATTCGAAGCTCCTGTTTTAGAGGGAGTTTGGTCATCTTTTGAGATAGATGATGATTGAATTTCTTGGCAGCTGAAGTTGTCCATAACCGGTGGATGAGGATGATTTGTTGGTGCTATTACCTGCACTCCTGGTTATTTATTCCCTTCAGCTTTAGACATAAAACAAACAATATCAGCTTCCTGAGTGGGTCAGCCGAAAATATTGAGTCTGGTCAGATGGAATGAAGTTTTCACGCACAGACACACAAACACAGAGACACACATGCACACACACACACACACACACACACACACACACACACACAGGATCAGTTTAGTCTGTGTATCCATTTCCCGACAAACAAATATTGGTCTTCCTTCGGCAGCATCTTCTGCTGTATCGACTTCAGTGGCTAACTGCAGAACATTACAGTAATAATACACCCAACTACACACACACACACACACACATACACACACTCTAATACTCATGAAGATGTGTGAATGTTCTCACAGACAGTGTCCTTGTCATTCCAGGAGCAGAACTAAACTTCTCTGTCTCATTTCTTTTCATTCTTTCGCTGTTCTACAACTAGGCCTTTTGAAGTATACACACACATATATATATATATATATATATATATATACGGTGCTGTATAAGTACCTTAGAAAATTTGAATTAACAAACTATTTGTCTGGGAAGTTTTACCATTTATCTGCTCAGAATGTTAATAATATTCATATAAAAAGTACTGGTTTTACACATGATAATGTGATTGTTTAACCACTACCAAACCTCTCCTATCCAATACCTGGCTTGATTAATTAATCCTTCATTATGTTAAATCAAGTGTGCTGGTAATAATCCAAATCCAAGCAATGGCTGGGATCGTCTAGGAGAAATCTGGAACCAAACGTTTTCTTTGAACTACCTCCCAGGATATCAACTGCTTTTTTTTCAAATGAGCAAATTCTTGTTACTCTTGTTACTGTATTCATATTTACCTGCAAAGTACTTAATGATGCTGATGTGTTTTTACCAACAAAAACACAACTCTTTCCACATACATATATACGTACATACACACACACACACACACACACACACACACACACATATGTATATGTATGTGTTGAAGGGATAAAGAGAAGTTGGAAAAAGGTGTTGTGAAACTGTTGGGAGTGGATTTTACATATATAAGAAATCAAAGCTCTATTATGATTAATACCTTATTTAGAAAACGTCATTAGAGAAATAAAAATGTATTTTCAATTACATGTCAGTGGTTAACTCACACCGACATTATTAGTGGACCACAGAGGATAGAAATAAAACACCAGAAAATATAGGATATGGGCTCTATCACATACTTTTAATAGATGGAGTTGAAAGACTGTGTCTGTGTGAATGCGCCTCTCTCTGTGAGTCTGTCTGTGGGTAGGGGTGGAGGGATAGCACAGAGGAAAGTAACTAACCAGTCTGACAAAGTAACAGAGTGCAACAGTACTTTTAAAGCAGGCTTATTGGCCAAAAGTGGCTTAAAAGTGTTCTGCTGACACCTACGCCAAATTGTGGAAGACAGAAGGAACGAAAAAGGCTCTTTCTCACTTTCTTAGTGGCACTCTTTTTTAATTAAGCTACTGTTAGGTTGTGTATTATGAAACCAAACCCCCAAAAAAGAATGAAGAGCAAGAATCATTAACTGCTCTCAGTAGCCTCTGAGTTTCAATTACTTTCAAACAGCAATTAACTCCAGACTTCTCCATGTCCAAGTTCTTTGGCTCTGCCTTTTAGGAAAGGCACTCTTTTAAAAAAAGAAGAGAGAGAGAGAGAGAGAGAGAGAGAGAGAGAGAGAGAGAGAGAGAGAGGACAGAGAGATTTAAGAGCCTCCGAGGCCCAGCACAACTTTTTATCTATGAATTCAACACATTATTTCGGTCGTACAGTTGCTGCTGTCTGCGTTAGATCGGATGGGGCCTTGTGGAGTCTGCAGACTCAGTCTCTTGATCATAGGCCACTGTTTTTTCTGTCTGTCTGCCTCTCTCTCTCTCTCTCTCTCTCTCTCTCTTTCTATTGCCCTCTCACCATGATAGTCTGCCCTTTCCCTCCTTCATGTATTAGTAATTAGTTTGAAAGCTTTTGTAATGGTAGCTTCTTTCCCTCCTTTCAAGAGTAGGGCAGAGTTTGGCAAAGTGCAATAGGCTGCAGAACTACTGTGGAAACTGGGGGAAGATGAACACTCACAGGTCATTATAAGGTACATCTGCCTTGTATTTTTACTCATTGTCCATTTTAAAAGCACCGCTTACTCTCTGTAGTTCTTCACATACAAACTGTAGTCCGTCTGCTTCTCTGAGTAATGTGTTAGCCCTGTTTAACCTGTTCCTCAATGGTCAGGACTGGGGCTGCAAAAGATGGATATGCGATGTTCGATAAAGCTGCTGGATATCGTGATGATACATTTTCATTAAAACAGCGTGACTCTGACTGAAAGTGCTACATGGATGGACCCTGACTTTTATTATTTATTTATTTGTTTGTTTGTTTGTTTTGCTATGTAAACAGAAATCTAAGCCAATAGCAAAATTCAAAATGACAAAATACAGTAGCACCATTCATTATTGTGCAAAATAAAGATACTTAGAGGGTTACTAGCTATTTACATCAGAACTGCAAGCATATTTTGTATAGGCTTACAAAAGCAAATAAATATATAAAGGGTTTCACTCCAAAGTGCTTTATGGACCACTGTTATGACTTTTCTTTTTTATGGTATACATTGTTAGGAGTGGGCTTTATATATACAAGAAATATCAAATCTATATTTTGATTATTACCTTCTTAATCAGAAAAATAAAAATGTGATTCCATTGACATGTTAGTTGTTATTCTTTTCAAAAACTTTTTATATCCCAAATTGTTATAAATGGCAGATCCAATGGGAGGTCCATCTGTTACTCTGAATATTTTTTTAGCCCACCCTTTGCTAATCAGCACTCAGTAGCTACCATGCTATTATCCAAAATCTATTTGATGTAAGAAATCAAAACATAAAAATTTATTACAATACAGATATTTAACCAAACATCAATTTAAATACAACAATTATTGTTGTGATATTTTTAAAAGTAGAACATATAGTTAGGTCATTGTTCTGACAAAATGCTAGCTAGTTATGTTTACATTCATCAATAGTCTGGATTGGTTTATTTGCTCACACCCCTTTGTCCCGACTGTAACAATCCAAAATTGTTGCAAAGGAATATACAGCATTTTGGAATGAAACTCTTCATATATTTAATTCCTTAAAAAACCCTTATGGTGATGCAGGTTTGTTGTAACAGTAGTCATTAGAACAGTCATCACAATCTGAAGTAAGTTTACAGGCTAGTAGTTAATGATAGTAGTTTCTGATCTGTGTGTGTGAAGGTTTTGTAATTGGCTGTCATGTGGCCATAAACTGACCGCTGATGAAGGACTAGAGGAAGACTAACATTAACTGTGCGGCAACAGATGAGCTATTGTCTCTGGCTTTACATTTGCAAGATAGTATTGCCTAATAGAGTGAACAGGATGTGTACACAGTGTTTAAACACTCCTGCTGTGTCTAATCCACTTGTGCCAGCACAACACACACAACCACCCAGCATATCGATATCACTACAGTGCTGAGAATAATCCACCACCTAATAACATTGACTCAGTATTTTGTTGATTTTTAAAAAGTGAAAAGGAGTAAACACAACCTCTGCAGCAAATTGTTAAGTACATAAATAAATAAATAATATTTTTCCTGTTATTTTTTGAAAGGCTAACTTTAAAAATGAACAAAAAGCAATTGTGCCATGTCCATAAGTTCAGACACCCTTCTTAGTCAGTACTTAACACCACCTTTGACAGATATCACAACTTGCAAACACATCTTGTAGCCAGTTGGACTCTTTCTATTCTTGTTTTAAGAGTTTTCAACAGTTCTTCCTTGCAGAGTGCTTCTAGCTCATAATATTCTTGGGCTGGCTTGCATGCACAACATGTTTAAGATTGCAGGTTTTCAGTGACTTTCAAGTGAGGGGACTGTGATTGCCATTTCAAATGCTTCAGCTTGCATTTCTTGAAGTAGTTCATGGTAGATTTTGAGGTATGTTTTGGATCATTGTCCTTTTGTAGGAGCCAGCCTCATTTCAGCTTGTTTCTTGGCTGACTGTGTCATATTTGCTCCCAGAATTAGCTGATATTAGTGGAATCCATTCTTCAATCTACCTGTGCAAAATTTCCAGTGTCACTGGCTTTCCCACTGCCCTAAAGAATAACAGACCCACTGCCATGCTAAACAGTTGGCAAGATGTTCTTATCATCAAATGTGCACCACCGCTCTTGCAGTCCTTTGCCGTCATTCAGTTTGTATTTCTGGCCAGAATATGAGCAAATTAATCTGAAAGTTTTCTTGGTTATCCAGATCTTGCCCTGAATTCCACATTCCCCCTCAACTGTCATTTCCTAATGACATTTCAGACAAAGGAAATTGCAAGTTGGAAGCACTTTGATGTCTTATTATAGCCATCCCCTGCTTTGTAGACATCAATTAGCTTCATTTTCAGATCCTTAGCCAGCTGCTTGAACCCATAATTATCAAGTGTTAGCACACAATTTGAAGTCTGAGAATTTATTACGCTCTGGAAATGTCATCAGCTGTAAATACAGGTGAAACTGACAGTCAAACACAGGTGAACTCAATCATCATGATCATGGAGACAACAAATGATAGTGTCAGAGTGGAACTTGCCTCAAGGAAGGGTGAAGCCAGCATTGAGCAAAGCTATAGTTAGGGGAGTTGTGATGTATTTGCGGACTTTCTAGTTAGGGATGACTCTCACTCAGTTATCTCTTTAGAGGTGATCAGATCAACATTTTAATCTGTAAATGGTTTCCTTGCCTGAAATATTTTAAAACTGCTGTCAATTTTAAAGGCTTTCAACTACAGCTTTAGGGCTATGTAACAGTGGTTTATTTGTATTTGTGACATCAGTGGAGGTGAACCATTTTACACAGCCAGTGAGCTGATCTGCATGCCAGCAAATCAGCACTCAGTAGCTGCCATGCTATTAGCCAAAATGTATTTGATGTAAGTAATCAAAATGTAACAATTTATTACAATATAGACATTTAACCAAACATCATTTCAAGTATGACAAACATTGTAGCGATATTTATATGTAAAAGTAGAACATATCATCACTGTCCAAAGAAGTATCTCCAAAATAGCAACTTTACAGGACAGGGCAAAAACGTTCTTTACTTTCAATGTAAGTTAATGGAAAGAGAGTTTATTCTAAGCTGTTCTGAAGCATTTCTATTGGTCCAATCATCATGGACTTTTCACACATTGTAAAGGACAGCTGCTGAGCTCAAATGATGCAGAAAAATAAAAATTGCAAAAAATGGAGATACATATTTTTCATTGGACAGCGACGAAATGTTTAGGTCAAGCTCTTTAATTGTCCTAGCTAAATGCTATCTAGTTATGTTTATATTTTCAGTGTAAGTTGACGTAAAAAGGTACCAAAGCTTGGCGATTTACAACTGTATCTCCATTTATCAGATTGAGAAAACCAAGAAAACCAAGTATAAACCGAAACAAAGAAAACACAGCAAAGAGTAGCACTATGTCTATGATTAATCAGCTCTACGCAATCCCATTCATTGAGGACTCTCTCATATGCACCCCTTGTGTTTTGCAGTCATTTGTTTTTTTGTATAATGGCATGAGCAAGAAGTAGGCAGGATCCTCCCTACACTAGCTTTGAAATATCCCATCATTTTCCACTGTCCCTGTTCACTGGCCTCCCACTTGGACATGGGAAATGTAGCTGGTCATGTTTTATTTACAGTTCTAACATGAATAACAATAACATTCTGTGACAGGAGACAAAATAAACTGAGACATATAACACATTCACAGCATGGCTCATAAAAGATAAAGAGGCGCAGATGTTCCATAAACTTTCTCATAGATCTAAGGAAGAATTTACCACACTCACAATATTGCTCAGTTTGTACCGGCTGACAGTGTGTGGATGGCGTGTTTTGTACATTGTGTAGACTTTTAAAATGAAAAGGTGCCAGAAAAGATTTTTTTTTTGTGCAAAGCCTAAAAAACAATGTTTGTAAAAGGTTTGTGATCGTGAAGAACCTTTTAAAAGCCTAAAGGACTTTTGCATAATCAAAGTTCTATATCAATTTAAGGGTTCTTCCTACAACCGTTACATTCCGATTCTCATTTTATGAGATATATTTACATGGTATTAGGTCTATTTCCACAGGCTTTTGGACACTGGGTCTAAATGAATAATTTTAGTGTGTACTGTAGAAAGTAAGGGCCCATTTTCTACACTTTTCTTGTGCTTTTATTTTTTTTAGAAGTCCTCCTCCTTTCTCTCCTTTCCCTCCTCTTCTGTGCCCCTTTTTCTGGCATTTTGAGTGCTCTCCTGATGACGTCTTGTTTAGTACAGCTTAACTGTCTAATTCTTTCTATTTTATTCTTGGAAAGTCTACACACCCCTATAAAAAATGGAAGGTTTTTGTGATGAACAAAAAAGAAACCAAGATAAATCATGTCAGACATGTTTCCATGTTGAACTTAAAGAGAAAAACAATCAGAAACATAAGTTTGCACACCCCTAAAGATGAAATTCCTCTTCATCTGCAGCTTTCTAGCAGATGATTGAATGTTTTGTGACAAAATTGACTACTATTAAGATCTATTCATGATTCGCTTGAATAAAGCCCCTGTTGCAGCTGAAGAAAGCAGCCCCAGTGTTTGATACTGCCACCACCATGCTTCACCATGTGTATGGTGTTCGTTTAGTGATTTGCTGATTTATTTTTGCGCAAACATACCTTTTGGATTCATAACCAAAAAGTTCAACTTTGGTCTTATCAGACCATAACATTTTTCCACATTGTTTTTGGGGGACTGGATTTATGTTTGTGCAACATTTAGCTGGGCTTGGATGTTATTTTGTGAGAAAAGTCTTCCGTCTTGCCACCCTACCCCATAGCCCAGACATATGATGAGTACGGGAGATTTTTTGTCACATGTAGGGAGCAACGAGTACTTGCGAGAAATTCCTGCAGCTCCTTTAATCAATCAATCTTTTATTGTAGCCGCTGGCCATTTGGCAACCTCCTTGACCAGTTTCCCCTTGTCTTCTTTTAACTTTTGGCAAGTCTGTCTCTTGGTAATGCCACTGTTGTGCCATATTTCCTCCACTTCTTGATGCCCATCCTCACTGTGTTCCATGGTTTATCTAATGCCTTTTTCTTTTGTATTCTTTTGTATCCCTCTCCTGATTGATACCTTTCATCAATGAGATCCCATTCATGCTTTGTAAGATGTTTGTAAACCACGGTTTTTGGAGTAAGATGCAACCAAGAAGGTGTCAGGAAAATTCTACAGGAACAGCTGATCTTTATTTGGGGTTAATTAAAGTCACTTTAATTGAGCCAGGTTATTGTAAGTATGTAGACAGTTTAGCTATTGGCATTAAGGTTTAAAGGGACGGCTTTCCTTATTAAATCTTGGTTCCTCTTAGTGTTTCTTCCTCATGATCCTAGGGAGATGTGGCCTTTAGCTTGTTTGTTAGTCACCTGGACCTACATTTCTTTAAAGCTGCCATGAGACAGTCTTTCTCTGTGACAAGTGATGGTAACACTTTATTTGGAGTGGACCTTTGTAGATGATTAATAAACTATTAACAGAGTATCAGGAACACATCAACAACATATCAGTGAAGTAGCAGTAGTAAAGCATCTGAATACATTAAGGTAAATATCCTGAAGATGTACTGTTGATACATTACTTACATTAAGTAGATGTGTTGTTGATATGTTAAACAGTCAGGTTAAACACCTACAGATATGAATTTGGAAACTCCTAACAAAGTCAAAACAGCTGAATTCAGCAGACTATAAACACATTTTATTTCTGCAGTTAATTAAAAGTCTCTTGATAATCTACTGAATATATTCACTGCTGCTTGATTGTTGTAGTTTTTTTTTGTTGTTTTTTTTTCTGAGAGTCTGTTGAGTGTTTATTTCATCTAAAAAGCACCACTCAAAATAAAGTGCCACCCAAGTCACTTAAAAAGAAAAATGCTGTCAAGTTTGACCTACATGATCCTAGATAAAGTTCTGGAATTGCAACCTCACAATAAACGCAAACAGAAGCACTGAAGGTCTTTACTGAACTGGATGGACATGTTCTAACACAAGAACTAAATATCCTGTTTAGATAGATCATCTAGCTAATAAGCAGATGCCCATCTTCTTAGAGAAACTCAACTCAGTTTCTATAACCAGGTTACAGACAGGGAGAGCAAGGAACCATGTGCAAATTCCTCCCCATCATGCTGTTCAGAACTTTCTCAGAAGCATAGCCAATAGTCATTAGGCAGTAACAGATGTGTTTATGGGCTTGAAGAACTATTTCCATGAAAACAAGAGGGATGGGTATGATGGCTCTACACTTCTTTTGTTAAATATAAGACTGACAGCCAGTCTTGCAATTCTTATTTTAGAAATTTTCAACCACTTTTCCTTGCAGCACATGTGTAGTTCTGCAATATTCTTGGGTTGTCTTGCATTCACAGCATGTTTAAACTCTACCCACAGAATTCCAGTCATATTTAAGTCAGGGTACTGTGAGGGCCTTTTCAAAAGTTTCAGCTTGCATTTCTTAAAGTAGTTCATGGAAGATTTTGAAGTGTGTTTTGGATCATTGTCCTCTTGTAGAAGTCAGCTGCTTTAGTTTCAGTCTCTTGACAGACTGAGCCACATTTGCCTCCAGAATTTATATTTAGTGGAATTCATTCTTCCATCCTCCTATGCAATGTTTCAGGTGCCACTTGCTGCCACACAACCTCAAATCATACTAGAACCACCTCATGCTTAACAGTTGGGAAGGTGTTCTGTTCATCAAATGCTTCTGCTTTTTTTCTTCAAACATACCTTTAGTTATTGTAGCCAAAGAGTTCAATTTTTACTTTATCACTCCATGGCACTTATTTACAAAATGCCTCTGGTTTATCCAGACATTGATTTTGTGATGAGGTTGTAGGTTAGGCTTTCTTCTGATGATTCTTCCATACAGAACAAAATTTGTGCAAGCAATGCTGCGGAGTAGAATGGTGCACCACCATTCCTGTGTCAGCTAAACCTTCTTACACAGGTTTTGCTTTGCCTTTCTGGACAATTTTTGACTTGCCTAACTAGTCCTAACCAGTCAATTGAGGTCTAAAGTGTTAATTAAGTCTTTACAATTAGAAGAGTGTCCAATCACATGCTATGATTTTTTTTTCTAATTTTAAAGTTAATGCACAAAGTAACTGTGCATTAACATTTGCAAAAAATGTATTAGAGGTTGTGTTTACTTCCGTTAATTAAAAAAAATTATCAAAAATAAGCAATTTAGCAATGATTAATAATTTATATAGTACCATTTATAAATGACTATGTACCTATTACTTATTTATTAACAGTCATTCACAAACTATTAGATAATTATTAAGCTGCTTAGTGTCTTTGAATAAGAACACTAAAAATACTAATGGTTTCTAAATAAACATGAAAATATTTCTGTGGGACAGTGATCTGTTTGTTTTCTAGGATATGACTACAACTGCAAAAGCTGAATAGAATTTAGATATATCATTTAAAAAAGTAAGAAACTATCAAAAAAGACACAACAGCTGACTCCAGATCTGTGCTCTCTTCCCAGGTAAGGCCTTTGAGATCACATATGTCCGCTTGAAGTTCTACACGAGCCGACCAGAAAGCTTTGCCATCTACAAGCGTACGACCGAGACAGCGCCTTGGCAACCGTACCAGTACTACAGTGCTTCCTGCCGTAAAACCTACAGGAGGGATTCCAAGGGTTTCATCCGGCCTGGAGAGGAGGAGAGGACAGCGCTCTGTACAGATGAGTTTAGTGACATCTCTCCACTGACAGGAGGGAACGTAGCATTCTCCACTCTGGAGGGAAGACCCAGCGCCTACAACTTTGACCAGAGCCTAGCACTACAGGTTTGTGTACTTTCAGTTATGTATGTATGTATGCAGCTATCATCATGTTGTTTTCCCTCAGTATTGTTTTGATTCTTATCATCAATGGATTTTTTCCGGATGTGCAGCTCCAAATGTTTTTTAAGGGGAGAATTCCTCCAATTTTTCCGAGAGGTCTGCATAATTAAATCATAAAAAGGTAAACAAAATTGCAGAGTCAGAATTGTTCATAGTGGTGGTGATAAAACCAGACGACCAAGGTATTTAATGCCCTTTAAAGGCTTGCTTTCACAGAATGTCCCTTTAATGTTGTCAGTTTGTTCAAGTCTTCTGAAGACAGTAGTCATTGACAAATGAAGAGTGTTTCTCATCTGTCGGACAGATGTGTGGGGATTTTTCTTCATTGTGGTGAGAATCCTTGTGTCACCAGCTGTGGAAGTCCTTCTTGGCCTACCAGTCCCTTTATGGTTACTAAGCTCACTAGTTCTGTCTTTCTTCTTAATAATGTTCTAAACAGTTGATTTTGGTAGGCCTAAAGTTTGGCTGATGCCTCTTACTGTTTTATTCTTGTTTCTTAGCCTTATCATGGTTTATTTGACGTGGTACAACTCTGGTCCTCTTATTGTCAAACAGCAAGACTCTGAAAATGACCAAATGGAACAGAGGGCAACATATAAAAAGTGCAATAGTTCTACACTTTAACCACATGTGAATTGTTTGAGTAAAATTTTAATACTGTGCAGTACAAAGCATAAATAAAAAAATTCCTTTGTCCCAAACATAATGCAAGGCACTGTATTTGCGTCAACCCAACACACTCAATTTGCATTTTGCTTGCTGAGGCGTAAGATGATCGTGAAATCTAACAACTGTGGGAAATTACTGTGGTCAGCTTAAATATTTGTAATCATTTCAAATAACTGAGATTAGACAATGTATTGTATGTATTGTATTATGAAGTAATTCTGACAGCCCTATATTTGGTGTGTATTTCCTATACATTTCACCTGCATCCCTGTGAATGTGAGTTTTTTATAATTACTTCCACTTCCTGCAATAACTGAAGTTAGACGAGCCAATGCTTGGCCAAAAAGAGCTATTTTAGACAGATGCACTTCTGTATTAGCAAAGAAAACACATAAACATGCACAAATTGCACATTTTAACATAGATGCCTGAAAGTGCATAATGGACTATTGTACCTGGATAGAGTACCACTTTAGATGAAATCTCAGTGGAAAAATAGAAACATTTTATTTTTCTTTTTTTATATCAAAAGGGAATTTATTTTCTTGGATGTTGGATGAATGGATGTTTGGAACTTATCTGTGGTACATATTGTTCAGTCACTTGACTGGATTGGACTCTTAACGCTACAGCAAGTCATAAATGTTCAAATCAAATTCCGCCCTTATAAGCCGTGATACCAGTGATAACAAATGCAGGATTTCGTTTTATGATTTTCTTCTCACTCTTACCTCATTAAAAAAAGAAGAGCAGTTCTGTGAAAAGAACAGAGCCTAGCCTTTTGACTGAAAACATAATTGTGTTTGTAAGAAGAGATATAAAGCTAAATTCTTGACATGGAAGCAAATGGAGAAAAGTCAGAAGTGCAAACTTAAACCTGTCAGCACAGAATGTAAATCCAATGTAAATGCAACTGATTATCATATAATGTAATGACAAAATTATGACAATTAGACCGTTTTAAACGCTGACCTCAACTCTTGTAAGCCTTTATTAATCTTATGAGCCTATAATTAAAGTTTATTAACTCCCACTCACTCACCATTCAAGACGTGGTGCCTGTGTTAGTGCACTTCAGTAATTGTTGTCAGATGTGTGTGATTTTCCACTACTGGGGTGTGTGTGTGTGTGTTTCCTAGGGGTGGGTAAAGGAAATCGATACAACATAGCATCACAATATTTTGAGTGAAAAAACAGTATCAGTTAGTATCAGTTTTATGCAATTTTACAAGGAATATTTGCATGTGCATCAAAGTAGACTAAAAGAATACCAAAATGAATTGTTTTCTTTGTCCAAAAAGAGCAGGTGTTCTCTTTCAGGGGCATCATTTGACGTCAAACGTAATAGATCACAATATATCATAATATATTAAATTGTATGTAATAGTTAGCATTACTCGTTGATGTTTCCCAACGTATACTTGAACACTCATTCTCAAAATCTTCTGCAGTAATATTTGGAGCATTTTTCAGTCGTCTGTCAGATGGAAGAGATATGCCTCCATTTTAATAAATGTGTTAGTCAACAACAGCTATGCTAGGTAGCTTAGCAAGCAGGCTACAGACCCAGACATTGCTACACACCACAGTACAGGTTTGGTTCTGACTAATTGGTGCTTAGAGGATATCTAAGAGTGCAAAGTCAAGTCACTAGTGTTAGAGTGAAAGTCGATATGAAACATGTTCTTGTGTGTAGCTCTTAGCCGTCGCTGAGCTGCTATGATGCTTAGTTTTTCGGAGGTTTATCCTGACTGTGATTTCTCCCCTCTTTCTATCAGCACCACCCACTGGTGGCACTACTAATGCATTGTGTTGTTGGGGCATCATGAAAATGTCTTTATGTATTGTGATATGATATTTTTCCCACATTGCCCACCCCTAAACCCTGGCATCATTTTTAAATAACACCTTATACCCTGTTACCTTCATACTGCCCAACCCTAGCTCAAGTAAGTGATAGTACTGTTTTGTGAAGCCTCTAGTAATTCCTACCCCAATGCTATGAAAAGAGACACAAGTAGGTGCATTTTTTCTTCATATCTCTCTCATACAGGAGAAAAAATGTTGACATTCACTTGCACTTTTAGCAAGTATATTATCAGTGCAGCTTTAGCATCTCGGTCTAGCTCCCCTGACCTTCATAGCAGCCTCTCACTGCAGGGCAGGAGCGTGCGCGCAGCCTGAAATGATTCTAAATCCAGCACACTTCAGGCAGACAGCAACCTTCTTTCAAAGAGTTTTCACACACACCTTTCAGTCAAGAAGATACACTCATAGCCATCAGTCCAACTACAGAGAATTGAAGTGGACAGATGACACCAAGGACATAGTGACAGTGACCATCTCTCAGGAAAAATACATTTTACATTTTAGTCGTACTGTATGGGTAGATACATAAATTCATATAAAGCACATAAATAACATAAATACACATAAAGCACATAAATAAATAACCCTGTACGCATACACACAATTTTAGACACAAAGAAATATACGATACTGCGCAAAGGTCAGAGACCACCGTTCATTTACTTTTAAAGTACAATAAGTACAAAATATTCATTTTTTAAATATCAGGACAAAAAGCAGAAACACATATTTAAGAGAAAATTACACAAATCCTCAAAAACTAAATCTAATTTTATTTCTTGTGCCCACCCTTTTTCTTTATCACAGCCTCCATTCTTGTCTTATCCAAAGTTCAGTCTTAAAAGTAAGTTGCATTTTCTGCTTCTCAAGATCAAAGTAATCCTGAACGTATTTAATGATGTTGAGGTCTGGACTCAGACTGAGAACAGAACAGTTTTGGTGGTCTAACAGGTCTTGAAACTAATGTTTTTCTCCTGTATATTATGGGAGCACATTGTTTTTTAGTTAATCTCCTCAGAAATATCTCCTGAAAAATGAATAGCTTGTACGTAAAGTCCCAGTGAACACAGAGTAAAGTATTAAAAAATGTATGTATGATACTAAACTTGAGTGCTATATTAATCCAGCAAAGCTTGCATGGAAAATATAAGCTCTACCTAAGTAGAAAGAAAACACAGATTTAGGTTCCCTGTGTCTTTACTGATAATTTTGACTGAAAATGAAATAAATGAAGGGTGGTCTCTGACTTTTGGACATTGGATATGTGCTCATGGAAGCATAAACACACTATCTATCATGATGACTAATCAAGTTTAATAACTTAAATATCACAGAATGCACCTTTCAAAACTTTAAAATGAACAAAAGGAAAGCATATGTGTTTCATAATCAATATGATTAAGTTGTAGTTCATGTTTATATATCAGTCTAAACATTTTTTTTTTCCTTGTTCTTGCTTGCTAAACACATAAAGCTGTGCTACAGAGCTCCTTCCATGCACAGAATATTTTGAAACATGAACTAGCCCTTGAATGATTTTGACTTTGTGGTTACATCAAAGTTAATGAAAACAAAAAGATAAAGCCTATTAATTTTATAAATAGCATAATAATAACAGGTTACAATAACAGCCAATTCATTTTGTTTATTTATTTATTTTTGGAAAGCAGCTTTCGCTTGCCATCGCCACCCACTCCCCTTCTGATACTATTGTCAATTAGCGACAGCTACTGTACAATTAGATACTAGAATAATTCACACGATCCCAGAAGCCCACTCTAAGAATTCTTATAAACATTGTTCTTTTGGCATAGTGACATCACTTCCTCCTGGCACAAACCACTGCTCTAATATTAGTTTATGGTCCTAACCTGCACCCCCCCACCCCCCATAGGTGCTGAAGCAACTGCCTATTGACTTGTATTGTAGGTGTATTTTGAAACCATGGGTATCCTGTTTTTGTCTAAATACTGGGAAACTATTGCGTGCTGTAATGAACCATGTACTACAGATGTGGAAGGTAGACATTAGGTTGAAAAATGTCGGACTATTCCTTTGAGGTGCTGAAGCAACCACCCACTGGCTTCTATGGTTTTCTGTTTTTGTCTAAATAACAGGTATTTATTGTTTGTGGTAATCGACCATAGACTGTAGAAACAGCAGATAGAGATTGCTCTGGAACATGCTGTAGTATCTTTTCATTGCTTCAAGATTCATCTGGAATATAAACCTTATAGTGTTTTGTATACAGCTGGCATATTTGCACATGCACACACTTGAATACAGAATGCACATAGTCCAGAAACAAGAGCCATTATTCAGACACAGCGTGTTGTTCTTATCACTGAGATATGTCGCTGAGATTGGGTGTGAGAATAGGCTATATGTTTAGGTTGGAACAAAAATGGTTCTGCCATTTTGAAGAGATAAAAAGAAGATTGGCCTGTCTTTTCTCATGCAGACAGAGTTTGCAGTGTGAGAATGGGGGCATACATAGTCATTTGTGGTACATATTCAAACACACAAAAACACTCCAAGTCAGAGACCAGCCTTATTTATTTCATTTCCAGGCAAAATGGACCATCCATCTTCGGCCTTTGTTACAGCTTCCGTTCTTTTTAGGAGGCATGCTCTTAGTTTTTCTAAGAAATCTGCAGGGATATTTTTCCACATCTCTAAAGTTCAGTCTTAGAAGTTGGTCACATTTACTGCTTCTTATTATCCAAGTACCCAAAACACGTCCAGTGCTGTCGAGGTCGAGGTACTGGGTACTGTCTGGGTATCTGGTGGGGATTGTTTTGGTGTTTTACCAGATCTAGCTCAGCTGTTAGGAGACCCATTTTCTCTGTATATTTTAGTCTTTTTTTTTTTTTTAACTCCAGTTTTGGAGTTCAAGAAATGAATAACTTGTATACACTTACAAAAGATGGTTCTTCAAGGGTTCTTTAGTAAAGACAAAGGTTCTGTTTAGAACCATGAGTTCAAAGTAGAACGATTTCATGCTGAAATGTTTTTTTTTGCATGGTGGAAAGATTCTTCAGATTGATGGAAGAATGTGTTGTATATGGTTCCATTTGGAACCTTTTTGAAAATGGTTCTATTCAGCACCAAAAAGGGGTTTTCTGTGGTTACGATGTCAAGCATGACAACAGAAGAATCCTTTTTGGTGCTAGTTAGAGCCATTTTCAAAACCCTTGTGGGATTTTGAAGGCTTAACCGTAAACACTTAATTCAGAAGAAAAGGTACCTTTCACACACACGCTTATCTATCTATCTTTCCATCTCCCTCTCTCCTATCAGTCTTTCTCTGCCTCATTTCTCTGCCTCTTTCCCTCATTTCCTCTATCATTCTCTACATCTCCCTCCATCAATGCATCTTTTTCCTCACCTCATACTCTTTCTTCTGCCATTCTCCTCCCTCTCTGCTGTCTGTCACGGCGCACTTTTCCACTGCGTACCCCTCTTATCTCTGCTGTAACGTCAAAGAATCTGCGCACTGTATTCGTTTGTCATGTCTTTGCTGTTTTTCAATCTGATCCAAGTCAAGGGCTCTCAGCTGGTGGTGCGTTTCATTTGAGCGCTTGCTATTTCTATCCCTGTGCATCAAAGATTTGATTGACAGTGCACTAAAGTCTGCATGAATCACCTTGTTTCTTGTAATGAAGGTCTGAAAGCAGCGCTAACTCCACATTTGACAGCAGGGGTAAAGAAAGACATGGATGAGTGAAATTTTAGGCATATTCTGCAGGCCCTCTAGTGGCCATTTTGTCAGTGGAATGGAAATCAACTGGGATATTTGATTTCATATGATCACAAATTTCCTGTAACTGTAACTGTAATTAGATTAACTAGAACACTGTTGGCTTTCAGTGGGAAATGTGTGGCTGTGTTGTGCTGCTAGTGAGCAATGAGGACTGAAAAGGGAGCTGTGAGTTAAAAGACGGTCATGCCGAGACATGACAGACAGCACAACTGCAGCTTTCTGATTTGGCTAGCATGTAGTTTGGAAGGAAAAGTCTTCAGTTTGATGGACGAAACTAAAGCGCTATGTGCGGTCAATGCAGACAGAGGCTAACCCTGATTGCAAGAGAATAGTGGACCACTGTCGGCATGCTGATGGCAAAGCTGGCGGTCCACTCGCGTTTTGCTTGCATTTTCTGGGTTGCATTCACTGGTGTTTAAGCAGAGTATTAGACAGAAGTTCACTAATCATTGCTCATTTTCCACTCACAGTCCAATTTACTTATTTTTCCCTCCTTCCTTTCTTTAGTTATTCTTTGTAATGACTTTAGTGAATGATTTTAATCTAGCACAGTGTCAGCAACACACCATTTCCTATAAAATCATTTTATATTAGGCCTAGTCATTATTTTTTCCCTCTCAGTTGTTTGTAATATTTGTGTTTATTTATTTATTTTCTAAAATAAAAGGCATTAAAAATGTGTTTGGAGAGATTACAACTAGTTACAGCTTGCATGCAGGACAATAATCTGGGTGGTCCGAGGGTGGACCAACAGTAGCAAATAGTCAGCAGGGTGCCGACCTTATGAAGCCAATGCTTGCTATCTGGAAAACAACTGGAAATGGCTGACCAGCATGTAGTTTGGATAGCAATTATGCTAGCTCACACAGTAGCTAATTTAGCTAAAGTTGACATCTAATCTAGGTGAAGTTTTAGTAAGTTACAAAACACATTGCCTTAAACATACGAAAACTTCTGCTGGATTGGCTATTATGCTAGCTAGTTAGCATAGTTGTGACACAAACTATAGACTAACCAACAGTTTGTGTTTGCATTAAACACTGCATTTACTGTGATGCTCTTCAGTTCTGTCTGCCTCCTGAAACATGTGAACAAGGCTGTTACCACCAAAAAATTCAGTAATGTTGGAACAACATGTACTGTAAAAGTTGACCAGTAGGGAAAAAGATGTCCATCCAGGCAGAATAGGTGGTACTGAGTAAAGATTGGTCTTCAAAAATGTTCTGCTTTTGTGTACAGTGCCACCACCTGACATCCAACTGACAGTAAAATGGCCTATTTTTACACCTTAACTGAGCTTCTTTTCTTGAGACTGATTGGCTCTGAGCTTCGATAGACTAGCGCCAGAGAGTGATTACCACTGCAGATTGTTCTGTCAGGAAGCCTTAGGCATGTTAGCAGTAATAACATAGGTAGAGATGATTATCCTGCGACCTTGCCCTTACAGGAATACACCAGCATTTCTTAACCTAATCTCCATCAGATGCATCTGTAGCATTCAGCTGATTACCGCAAATAATGATTTCAATGTGTTTCCCAGTACTTAGTAGAAGCATCTACTAACTGGCTTCTATATAAGTGTATTTTTGTCTGTTCTTCTCTAAGCACAAGGAAAAAGTCTTGAGCAATTAACTGTGTGCTGCTGTCATGGCAGAGATTGGGTTGAAAAAAAGATGGAATAATCTATTAACAAGAAGCAACCCGTTCTAAAGTCTGCTTAGGTGTGCCCTGAAAAAAACAACAAGCCTCTCTTATTCAAATGAGACTTACTTTCTTATTCAAATGAGACTTAGACATTCCTCGCTAAGAAGTAGCAGGCGCGTGCAAAATTTATGGCAAAATTCACTTTCCCATGCCGTACATTAATCATCAGCGCTTGCAAATATAAATTGTGAATGCCCTGGGCATCAAGCAGCTTCTCTAAGATGGATAACTCCCTATCCAAAGAGATAGTGATCCGGCCCTGCCTTCGTTCATTGTACGAGCGTCTGAGTAAGAGCCATCTATACTTTTTATAGTAGCATGCTCCATTTGCAGCAGGGAGAGCAGCCTTTGATGTGTCAGGGCAAAAATATCACATAGGTGCAATGACCCATTAATATCTGCTGATATCTTTCAACACTGGGCAAGCTACAGAGAAACATGATGGCAGAAGGACAGATTGATTTTGGCATGTTTAAAAGGGTTTTCTTTTTTGTTTAAACTTTTATTTCATGGAAAGTGTAGTTATAGAATATAGTATGTACAGTGCCATGTAAGGGTCAGACTACCCTTTGTTCATTTCATTTCCAGTCAAAATGTACATTGAATGCAAGTTACTTATTTTTTAGTATCAAGGAAAAAAGCAGAAAACACATATTTAACAAAAAATGACACCATCTCAGCATCAAAATGACTAAATCGCATTTCCTCAGTATTTAGTGTATACACTCTTTGCCTTTATTACCATTCCCATCCTTTTCAGGAGACTAACTTGCTTTCAGTTTTTGATAGACATTTGCAGGGATATTTTTCCACACCTCTAAAGTTCAGTCATTGAAGTTGGTTGCATCTCACGATGCAAGTAATCCCAAAAACATTAAGAGTGCGTTTACATGCACTCAATAATCCGATTGTAATCTGATTTCTGCAGTTATCTGATTATTCAAACGGTCAGGTAAACAGCTGTAACAGCTTTAAGAATGGGTGGAGGGAAGACGCCGGGAGCAGGTGTGGAGACAGAGAGCTTTTTTATTATTTATACACAACACAAAAACTACTCGGCTTTTCAGCCCACAGACAAATTAAGACAAGACGCTCGCTGGGACTTCAGTCCTTTCTTTCTTTTGTTCAGCTTAGCTCTCCTTGGCTCGGCTCACACACCCGCACAGGTCTCCTTCTCTCTCTGGGCTCTGACACCTACTGAGGGAAGAGATGACTAGTAGGCTGGCAGAAACAAGGCACAGATGAATGTCATCAGCTGCTTAGCCCGCTGGTTCAGCCGGACCGGCTTCTCCCTCCTGCATTGGACCCTCGGCCACGCCCCCTTCTCCACAACAGCATTATTCAATTTCTTAGGTTGGAGTAAGGTCCAGAAATCCGATTGTGAAATCCGATAAAGAGAGATGTATTTTAGCTCAATAGTCAGATTTGTCAGTGCATGTAAACTCTTACTCACATTTCTTTTAGATTTCTCAGTCTGGGCATGTGCAAAAACAGACTGATACAAACAGAGTTCATAGTTTAGGGCCAACACTAAAAGCATTTACATGACATAGCAAAATGACAATAATAATAATGATTCTAAGAGTTGACATATAAATATGAATACACTGTAATATGAAGTATCTATACTTCTAATGTCTAATACAAAGCACTGAAACACTATTGTTTCTTCTGAAATCAAAGGTATTAATAGAGAGTCCACCTCAGACTCTTCTCTCCTTAGGAAGGCTACATTAGATGTTGGAACATTGCTGTGAGGATTTGATTGCATTTAGTATCCAAAGGTACTGGATGGAGCTCAATCACTCCAGATGATGGGAAATGTAAAGTGCTGGGGGGCTTTACACCCCTCTAGCTGTGGCTTGGCATTGGGCATGGCTCATGTTTGGCTGCTCCATTCTATTGGCAGCGCTTTACTATGGAGATCAAATAAGATGTATTAGCACATTTGAACATCTGTGTCAGAAATTGGTGCATTTTAAAATACTCAAATTCCCCAATTATTAGAGGTGTCTGGATACTTTTGGACACAGTGTGTGATGCTGCATTAAAGGACTTCTTCACAATTTTTCAATCTAATATCTATCTGTCACATCTGTAGCCTACAATCTGTCAAAGACAACAGTTTCCATGTACCTAGAAAAGAACAGAAAAACTGTTGAACATTTACAATAAAAGGTAACGGACATGGACTTTAGTAAGGTTTCGTTCACAAGGTCTTCAGTTCCTTTACAACATATAGGAAAAACTATTGTTTGTGGTAACTGACCATATGTTGCAGATGTAGCAGACAGACATATGGTTGAAAAACACTGAAGTATTTATTTAAAATTTGGCCAAAATAAAATAGCAGGCGGCATATTTCCTCAGTTGGATGAAAATCTAGTATCTCCTAAATGGCAAATTTTCAGGAGAAGGAAAAAACATACTTAACTTATAATAGAACTGAATGTAACCAGATTTTTTTTTTTCCAAGCAATTTTGGACCATTTCTACTGGTCCATTCATCGTAAAAATTTACACACTGTAAAGATACAAGGTTTTGCTTTGACATTAATATATAGATATATAGATATATATAGATATATAAAGATATGAGAATTGAGGAATTTATGCATTTGATGGCTTAAAACATCCCCCAATATAGACACCTCACCACGTATTGAGATACAACCATGCTGTTCTGTTATTCACTCTCTTCATTCTTCCTCCACTTAACTCCCAGTGACCTCTGCACAACAATATCTTTACTTAAAGTGCCAGGTCTGCGTATTTAGTCACTTAAGTGAATGCTTAGGGCCACCAGGGGGCCTCCTAACAACTTCTGAACTTTTGCTGTATTGTTATGTTGTCTTGCAGGGGGTAGATGTGCCTCTTTGCCCCTTAATGACTAATAATTTAAAGCAAGAACAGTGCTAAAATGAAGTGGATCAAAGTGCATGATTCCTGCTTGTTCAACTGCTCCTGTCTTTGACAGACAACCCTGAAGCCCCACCTCATTTTCTTGGCCCTCCAATCACTGCTTACCAACCATTTCTGTAATCCAAATTCCATAATCATTTAAGCCTTCAACTCAGATTTTGAATGTAGTGGTGATATGGTGATAAAATGTGCCTGTTCCAGACTGAAGGACTGAAGGATGCTGTTTTCTATGCATTTCCAAAGACAAAACATAAAAACATCTCTGGATTCATCTGTGTGGTTAACCTCACCATCAGCTGAAATCGCATATCAACGACAGTGTCTGCTTTGTACTCTGTACTGTACTGTGTCTACTGTAAAAAGTAGATATTGAACCCTGGTATAATTTTAGCTGGTAAGCTATTAAAGTTAGTCTTTGCTGAACCATGCAAGCAGTTGTTCGTGAAATGTTTATTAACCCTTTAAATGGCCTGGCCCCACCAGCAGGCCCAACGTTTTATTACACACTTCGATAACCTACTATTAGCTCAGCCAGAACTCAGAAGTCCACGTAGTTACCAAATAATAAGCCTTAGCATGTAATAAGTCTGGGTTTTTAAGTGGTTAACTTGTTATAATGTTATAATGGCTTTAATAGCTCTGGCGGTGCTGTTACTTCATTAAGTGCATGATAGAAATTAGCTGATCTAACTCAAGCCTAGTAGAGCAGCAGGGTTGCTCTCTCATTTTTAACTCTCATTTTTTGCAAGGAGGGTGGAGCACTTTATGGGATTTTCTCATGGTCCATTTTGGAAACACTGTTATAGCCTGTCTTGTGGTAGCAGGTTTAACTAACATGAGTTCATTGTGGTTGTTACCTTGTTTAATCACATTTTATTGGCTATTTTATCAGCTGCTATGAGAATCAAAATTCAGTCAGAATGAAATATTTTTCATGTGAAAGCAATTGCATTTTAAACACTTCAGTTACTGTTGAGTATTAAGATATTGTGATATTTGACAGTAGTGTTATTTACATAACAAGGTTGACTGGTGAAATCTTGAATAAGTGTAATTACATTATTTTGATAAAAGCTAATCTAAGGTAATGTGGTGTGATGTGATGTTCTTTTTGAATACTGGTTGTTGCCGTAGTTGATTTATTCTGTGGTTGGTGTTTTTCATTTCGATCCATGTGTCTCATTATCACTTTGAGCATCTGTTCCTCTAAGGCTTTCTGCATGGCCTTGCATGAAAGCGTGATGTTAGTAATGAACATTCAATTGCTTGACAAAGAAGGAAAAAGAAAAGAAAGATAATGCCACCTTAATATGTAGTAAACAAAACATTTATAACAGAATAAGCAACCCTGTCACCACTGCCACCAGATCAAACTAAGCTTAGCTGGATAAGAAGTGCTGCTTCATGACACCGATTCCTGGATTGAGAATGCTGAGAATATTATCAAATTAAACTGTAACTTAATAGAACCCCAAACAAGCATCCAAGTAGTCAGCAATACACAAATTAGCCAGTTCTAAATTGACATAATTTAGACAGTTTGTGGTAGTCATTGTTATTAGTTAGTTTTTAATTTCACAGTAAATCAGCTAGCAAGATAGGGGCCCAAAAAAAAATCTTGCTCAGGGTCCCCAAAAGGCTAGAGCTGGCCCTGTTTACGCCATAATTACACAGAGGTCTGTAATTATGTACAGGTCTTAATTAAGCTCAGCATGGCAGGAGGCAAGCAGAGTGTTTCATTTCTTTCAGCCTCTGTGCTCAAGTCCTGACCTCATGCTTAAATATGGAACATGAAAAAATATGATTTTTTTTTTTCTCCCCTTCAGCTTCAGGCTTAGACCGATTTGTTGTTATTAGTTATTGTTCCGGGAGCAGTCAAGCTTATCCCATGAAATTCCGCCACCTGAGGCAAAATAGAATTTCTTTGCCTCCGCCGCTGCAGATAAAATTGTGTTGACACTCTTTTGTTCCACACTGCAATGCACTCACATTTTATTTGATCAAATTTACTGTGTGGTCTTTCTAAAACTTGCCCCAAGTTCAGGCCAATAATGCAGCTGTAAAAAATAAAAAATAAAAAAGTAAAGAAAAGAAAAGAAAAAAAAACCAGAAAGAGTAAATAAATATAGTAAAGTATGTATCTATTAAACCGTATAGTTCTGTACTTTTGTATTTGTTTTTTTTTTCTGTACTATTTAAATGTAATTGTACAATTACATGGTTAATTACACAGTTAGTTACACTGGAAAAAAGACTTTTTACACATTATTCCTTTATAATTTAAACTGAGCCTGAGTTTCTGCATTTCACTGTATATAGAGCCATTTCATGCTTAAATAGGATCTTTGCATGGTGATATTGTTCTTCAGATTGATGGAGAATGTGTTGTACATGGTTCTAAAAATAATCTTTTAGAAAATGGTTCTATATAGAACCAAAAAGAGTTCTATTCTTACAAACGTGAAATTCTGATGATAGTACAACCCTTTCAAAATCATGGCACTGAATGATTTTCAAAAAAGTTCTATATAGAAACATATGCAACACATTTTTCATCAATCACCATGCAAAGAACCATTTAAGCCTGAAATGGAACAGTGCTAAATAGAACCATAGCCTTTACCAAAGAACCCCTTAAGGAGCCATCTTTTTTACTTTAATCAGTGTCAGTATGTGGCACAGTTTCCCAGAGATGTTAATATGTTATCCATGAACTAGACAGAGTTAAAGTAGCTAATGTTAATTAACGGTGGCTAGTTAGCCTCACTGATATATATATATATATATATATATATATATATATATATATATATATATATATATATATATAAATCATGGCAGATATACAAGGGCAAATACTGAACAGAGAAAATAAAGAAATACATTTAATTGCAATTAATCTAGGGCAGGCATACTAAGAATTCTTTGAGGTTTTAGTCTCTTCATTACCTCTTAATTTTCTCATTTCTAAACAGTTTTCATCATAGAAAACTTTTGTGTGTTGCAACATGTTTTCCTCATGATAAAATGTAGGTTTTGATACAAGTTTTTGTTTTGTTCACCATGATGGTATTTTGTGTTCAAATTTACTAAAACAGCTCACAGCACAACACCGCTTAGTGGTCACTAATTGAGCTCTCAGTAGGCAACCTTATAAAGTTTTGCTGTATTATCACCACATCAAATATTTGAATCCTGATTATTCCATAGCCCAAAAAAGTCACCACTTATTGGCAAATTATCGACAATATTTTCAGTGATACTGCTAAATCTGTGGGTCAACAACAATCAACCAATCGCTATATTGGTAGGGTTCTAGTTCTCTTTTAAATTGAAGGAAACATATGTGATTTTTTATGGCTACAACTGTAAAATTATGGCATGTTCTGTATATGAAGTGACAAAATTGTCCTGTATATGCACAGAATATAAACAGTAATGCAAGGGAGCTCACAACATCCAATACGTATGGTACCAAGAGGCACAGTGGATACATGCACTACAGTAATTTAACAGAATTTTCCGTTAAAGGAGTGATGGAGTGATGGAGTTATCTGTTAACCTTATGGAAAATGTGCCAGTATTTTTTGCCAATGCATCTTCCGTTTTTTTGTTTGTTGGTTGGTTGGATGTTTTACAGTGCATATAAGGAATTACATTTATATCCTGTAATGCACTTCTGACTTTTTCTGATTCTTGTGATGTCAACAAATAACAAAACCAAGGCAAAAATTTCAACAAGTTTGTACATATAAATGTTCTTCAAATTCAAATCCTAAAATATCTTCTCTTCCTCATACAAATACAAATATGGTAATGATACAAAGTTTAGAATCTACACTTTCAACAGAATTTCTCTGATTGTTTCAAACAATGACTTCTAAAGGTTAAACTTACATTCATGTTGCTCTCGCAGCTTCGATTTAGATTTGCTGGCTAGTACCTTTGTCACAAAACCCTGCCGAAACATTTGCTTTTGAAGTAGAATACAAACACATTGAAAAGGTGTAAAATATGATCAAATGGGGTAGAGCAGTCTGTGAACAAAAGATAACTGCAAACAGCAGGCATTCTCAAGTGTTTTTTTCTATCACTTAATGCATGCTGAGCAAGAACTCAGCAGTAGCCAGCATACAAGGTGGGCCAAGGATATGCCAGAAGCTGCAATCAGCTCTATATCCTCAACATCATGTGAGACTGCATGCACGGCTTCAGTGCAGCCCGAGGCCCAATGGCCAAGCCAGACACAAAAGCTTTTTAGTTTCCACTTGACCTCATCTGGCTGTTTTTCTCTGGACTTTTTGATGGTAAGTAGATGTTTGTGTAAAACTTTTTTTGGATAGTCCGCTGTAGAAGCTTTGTAGAGGCTCACAGTAGGCCTCATTCACCAGCCATTCTTAAGAAGAAATCTTTTTAAAACCCACTTACATAGTTTTCATAAAGATTCTGACATTCATCAATGTTTTCTTATTTGGGATTTGTTCGTAAGTAAGAACAGAATCTACACACACTTTAGAGCACAAAGGTGTGAACAATTCTGTGGTTTAAGAACACGTCATGAATCTGACATAGACTTTCTCTTAGGAACTTTCTCAAGAACAAATTTAAGAAAAAACTTAGGAGAATATTGGAGAATTGTCCTATTATCTTTAACTGAAATTCCACTAAAAATCTATTCAATTCAGCCTAACTTTTCCTTAACACTTACTGTAATGCACATTACATGTTTTTGAAAAACTGTTTTCATGAAAAATCTTCATCCACACCTACAGTGTTTTAGAAAATCTCTTCATCCACATGAGAATGCAAAAATACTGCCAGAAAATAAAAGCTTAAGGAGAGCGTTTTTAAAAACTTAAATTTTAAGTGACAGAAAATGCTGTTTTCATTCGGAAGCCAAAATGCAACAGAAAAAAATGCATGAAAAATAAAATGAATATATATATATATATATTATAACAAATAAAAAGGGCAATAGTAAGCTGTTCTATCTGATAAATATGAAGGTGTCATGATGTTTCTGAGGTTTAAGAGTATAGATGAGTGTGGGCTCACTATGTGGCAAACAATAGGCCACTCTTTCTCTTTTTATTCATGTGTTTTAACTGCTTATTAATGATTTTAAGATGGGGATGGCCTAATCAATAACTATTAATAAACTGATTTTAAACCATTCATGAACTGTTTAGCCTTATTGTAAAGTGGTACCCAAAGACTTATTGTAAATAGCATGCTTCTGCACTGTGTGACATGATGAAATACCAATATTTAGCATTACTGAGGCATAAAAATACTAATAGAAATTCTTTTAGGAGTTCACTACACAGCAGCAGCCTAGATTTATGGCTGGTGACCAGCATCTCAGAAAAAGAGAATTTATTTCAGTGTACAATTCAACTAATCAGAGCATACAGAGTGTCAAGTGCCATTAGAATATGCTGGTGATGGCACCAAATTCAGTTAAAAAAAAAAAAAACATTGTTAGAAAGTAAGGATTTACCCAGGATTTAAAACCTAGTACTGTTCTTAAAGTGTTGTTTCCTGCTGCTTTTCATACTCTGAAACCCCAGCCAGGCTTTTCCTAAAGGCTATGAGGCCCGTAGATTTCTTCTCGGCAAGGTGCCCATCGACATACTGATTATAGAGCGTCCTCAGATCGATAAGATCACTTTACACGCAGGCAGTGACAAAACTTTTTTTTGTGTGTGTACGTCCACTCCAAGCCTTTTTTTTGCTCCCTCACTGCTTTTATTTCTTTCCTGCCAAGTCATTTTAATGAGTAAACGAGAGACCTTGGGATCGACCATCAGCGCTTCCTTCTAGTCTGAGCGAAAGAGAGATCAATAGAGTGAAACCCTTTCATTAAAAAACGCACCATCTCCCTCCCTTTTCTCGTACATATGAAATTGTGGTGCAAGGAGGGGGCAAAGAGACTAATTTGGCAGAGCGATTATGGGCTTTTTTTGTTCTCTGGTTGGAGCGGCCTACATTTTTATGGAGATGAGCTGACCTTTTGCAGATGTAACAGAGATGAATAGTGCAGCATGTTCTGCATTAGCCTGCATGTGCTCTTTTTCACTCCAGACAGAACCACTCACGATGAAGATGTCTGGCTACATCTGTCACAAAGCAACAAATATTTTGCCATAAATTCTAAATTGTGTTGTATATACTGCGTTGCCAGTGTATACCTTTCATCTGCACTCATTGGCCATTTGTTCAGTTTGTACACTTACCATATAAGTACACTTTGCAGGTTAATAGTTACTGACTACAGCCCATCTTTTACTGCACAATTTATTAGTCACCCTCTACCAGGGATGGGGGAGTAGCTAAGTAGCACGCTACTTTTTGTAGTTAGCTACAAATTTTAGTAGCTAGTAGCTGTAGCTGCTACAGTTTTATGAAATGTAGCTAATAGCTGTAGTGCCTACAAATTTTTCTGTAGCTATAGCGAAAACTTTCACTACAATTTCACTCCAGGCTTCAGGCAATCTACGCAAAATGTGAACCATAGAATGCGGTTGTTAATGGGGCTTGTGGCGACTGTGCAATCCTGACTGAGCCACAGACAGTTCGAGCAAACAGTCACATGCTGATCACCCCTTACTATGGTAAGCTTAGCTCAGGGGTCGTAACCGAAATGTTAAGAAGAGCCATTTTGTCCTTTCAACCAAAATGAAACCACCTTGGGAGGCATGACATTTTATGTCCGTTTTACCATGGCTGCAAGTATATCTCAGTATGTGCTGATAGTACAGGCTAAACATATAACAAACACAAACGCAGACTGTGCTCTGCTTTAAGCTTATTTCAGCTATAGCTGCTTTTCTCGCACCTCAGTCAGGCAACTTCTCCGCGGGTTTCTTGCAAAATGTTTCTCAATGTTGGACTTTTTACGAGGCTTTGGGCTTGTTTGGTGTGTCAGGTGGAGATTCACAAACATTCTGACAATCGTGCTTTGAAAGTAGCTAAAAAGTAGCGCACTACTTTTCAAAAAGTAGCTGAAAAGTAGCCACTACCTTTTCTGGAAAAGTGGCTAAATTGTTGCTAGCTATAAATTTTGGGAAAAAAAGTAGCTAACCACTAATTTTTCTGTAGCTTCCCAACCCTGGCCTCTACCCTGTCCATCAATGGAAAGAGACCTCCATGAACCATGCTGACTCTAACATGGTAGTGTGTGTTGCGTAAATACACACTTCTATAACCTAAGAATAGCTTAACCAGTTTGCATTGAATTCCTTGTAGTTACTGAATGATAAGCCGTAGTATGTATAACGCTGGGATTTTAAGGGGTTAAATGATTGAAATGAAACATTCAATCTACTTTGAATCTATTCACACATGACAAGAGTCAGCCTGACTATCCAGCCATAAAGGTACAAAAAACATCATTCTGTAAATCTGGTAGACAGTGACGTCTCTGGGATTGTTTTCTTTTCGGCATCTTACTTGATGTGCATTGTGACAATAGTGATCTTTGCGAGTGAGCTGATGTCCTCTCATTGGGATACCTAACCGATCTTGACAAGGCCTTAGCTGAGGACTTAACTCTGGAACTTTAGAACTTCAGCAAAAAACATCATAACACCTATTCAGCAAAAGGTCTTTGGTTATTATCAGTGGATTCATGGGGATGAGATACCATAGTGCCACTGCCCAAGGGCACCAAATGATCTAAATCTGGCCCTGACTGTAATGTCTCTACCACCGGCTACAGCTGCACCAAGTATACATTTGAAAAGACAGGAAGTTATTGATGTCAAATGAAAAGCCTGAAGGCTAAGATATATATAGTATATAGTAAATATATGATGTGTTGCTGAGTCTAAGGCCCTGATCACACTTGGAAATAACATGTATCTTGGGTAATCTGATCATAAGTGGACAGCGCTGAGTACAAGTGTGAATAGGGTACAATTCATCTTGGAGATATATTGTGATACAATCACTAAAACCACAATCGAAGGTGGCCAGGAATGCATATGACCACATAGCATTTGTGGCATGAACACTAAAACTTTTTGATGCACTCTTGACAGCGTCGAAGTACTGCCTTAATCAGATGCGTCATCACAGCAGAGACGAAAGCAGCTGCATAGCTTCAGTTTTTTTTCATTAGTAGTTGGTCTAAATCAGGGGTCGGCAACCCAAATTTTAAGAATAGCCATTTTGCTCTTTCAACAAAAATCAAATTACTTTGGAAGCCACCACATTTTATGTCCATTGTACAATCTTGGCTGTAAATATGTGTCAGTATGTGCTATGTGCTAATGTACTAGTATAGGTTAAAAAATATAAACGAAAACGCCGACTTGCTTTGCTCTGCTTTAAGCCCTAGCTCAGCTAAAGCCACTTTTCTCACATCTCTGACAGGAAATGTTTTCAAAAAGTGAAATAGGTTCTTGTAAAATGTCTCTCAACCTTTGAATTTTTTGTTTTTTTTTACAAGACTGAAGTCAGTCTTTTTTTAGAATTTTTTCCATTATACCTTATATGGTGCCTGAAGCATTAGAATGTAACTGCTGCATCTTTTAAGGTGTAATGGGAAAATTCGAACAAGAAGCTGGCAAACGAGAAACTGACTTTAGCTTCATGACTTTTTAACATTTGACAGCTTGTCGTTGCAGATTAAACATATGCGAAAACAAGCTGTAGTGCTTATAAATACAAATAGTCTCTAAATTATCCATGTTCTTCTATAATCTTTGTCTTTGCCATTTGTAGATGCTAGCTTAGCAAGACTGTTGTCTGTGTTGCCATGTGACCAGCATTTATTTATTTATTTATTTATTTATTTATTTATTTATTTCCTGTATATCAAAAACAGCCAAAAAATGTTTCTACCTTCACTTGTCTTTAAGCTAACTGGCTAACAAACAGCATGCCATACCAGCCCTAACCACGTGGGGGCATTCAAAATAAGGCTAATTGTTAAGCACTTAACTGAATAAGCTCCCATTCATTTTATTTCATTCATTCATTTACTATGTAGCTTTTGAAGCGTTGGTGGTGGTGGTGGGGGGGGGGGTCAAATCTTGTGTAACATGCAAAGTGTTAGTCAATATTTTTTTCCTTAGTAGTGCAAATTCTTTTAAGATTTCTAACGGCTGAAAATGATGCTAGAAATATTTTTTGGCTATTTGCGGTGTGTTATTGTAACGTAGGGGCTTAAAGGCATTCTGATACTCATTGTCGTAGCAATGTGGCTTCACTGTTTGGAACAGTAATTTTGCTAGTTTAAAGACTTCAGTGTGACGTTTTTCTTTGCCAGAAAAGAATCAAGTCCGATGTTCATATAATGCGAAAACTGATGTCAGTGCTGAGAATTGCTCCCAAATCGGAGACAGCCATGAAAAGCAATAGGTTGTGGCATCACCTGGAGATTATAAGTTTGATTGCCATTATAGAGCCAACATGACATGCTGTACATGTATATGTACAGATGTGATGTGACTTTGAAAGAGGTCATTTGTACAGGAGCACTTACTGAGCCATTGAAGTCACGAACAAATCAGTCAGCCCCAAAAAAAATAATGTTCTGCTACCATGACCATCAAAATAATAGACAGCTGCAGAAAAATGAAAGAAACATAGAGGCTTCACATGCTAATTTAAGTCATGCGGTTTAGCTTCCATAAATTGCTTCTATTAAGAGAGCTTCACTGCTGAATCATGTCATTATTTTGCCGCTGCATTAATGCACACGCTCCTAGTCCAAACCTCCAATAAACCCAAACCTTCCTTAACCTTGTCTTAATTGTCAACAAAGCATGTCTGCTTGTGACTCACAGCACACAGCTGGACATATTCTCCATAAGTCTGCATCAAAGCCTCCATATTTCATCCGCTTTAGAAGCACCAGGCCTGCATCCTGCCTGTAATATTAGCATTTTAATCCGGTTGTAAGTGTTTCCCCTACTGCGCAATCCATGTTCAAAACACTTTATTTTTTTCCCAGCCATCATTCTTTCCCTCTTTAAACCTCTTTTCGTTCAAACCCCTGCCGAATGCCTGAACGGAAAGAATTGCGAGGGGAGAGGAGAAAAGAGAGGATGTTTGAACTTGGAATCGGATGACAAGAGACACAAGGACCCCCTGGGTCGAGCTTCTATGCCGAGAGTAATCCAGGAATAAAAAAAGAGCTGCTCTAAGAAAAGGAAAAAGGCCTTCTCAGTTTGATTATGCCTATATTTGCTGTGCTAATCCCCCTCATGAACTCTCTGTTGGTCCATTTGGTTGCATCTTTAGGTTGTCTTTTTGGTTAAATGTCCCAGCCTGGGCTAAAAGAGTGCAGACCATTCTTTTTTGACACAAAATGCTAACCTAACATGCTAATAGTTTTAAGCCATATACCATATTTAAATGTCCCCTACGGTCACTGCAAAACCCTGAATTCACTCTTGTTTTTAATAATGTGATTTCTAAATGCTGTTGTTGCGTTTGCTTTAATATGTAAAGAACATTAAAATATAGCTGGACATTCTGGAGATTTAAAGGGGAATTACATAATTTTTACATTTTCTGAGCAATGAAGTAATTAAGATGTCAACTAAGAGCCTGTTTACAAATTGCCTTAACAAGTGTTTTATGTCCGGATCATAATTTGAAAAACTTTGGCCCGTTTCCATTTACACTTTTCAAAAAAATGTCCCCAGTGTGACTAGATGAGGTCCAACTGTACCTTTCCTACGTATATCATCTCCATTTTACTTTTGTTTACCCTTTTCCCCATTACGATATGAGTGGACAAGCTTGGCTTGGACCAGCGGTTGGCAACCAAAATGCTAAGAAGAGCCATTCTGTCCTTTCAATAAAAATCAAACCACCTTGAGAGCCACAACAATATTATGTCTATTTTATTAAAGTAATGTTTTACTATCTTAGCTGTGAATATGTATCAGTATGTGCTAATGTACTAGCACAAGATAAAAATATAAATGGAAATGCAGATTTACTTTACTCTGCTTTAAGCCTTAGCTCAGCTATAGCTGCTTTTCTCACATCTCTGTCAGGCTGCTTTTCTGCAAAATTGGAAACAGTTTCTTATAAAATGTCTCTTAACATTCGACATTCGATGTGAAGTCAGCTTCCTATTCGCCAGCTCCTTGTTCAAATTTTTCCGTTCCACCTTAAATGGTGTAACTGCTGCAATGGCACAATTTGAATAAGAAGTTGGCGAATGAGAAGCTGACTTCAGCTTCGCAAATTTTTAGTGTTTGACAGTTTCTCTTCGCAGATGTTTTAAATATATCAGGAAACTAGATGAGTGCTTATAAACACAAATAAGTCTATCTGTCCCCAAATTTCTCTTTGCCTTTTCATTAGATACTAGCTAGGCGAGACTATTGTCTGCGTTGCTGTGTGACCAGCAGTCTGCGCACCGATCTTCAGGGTTAAAGGGTGAATTAGCAGTTATAGGCTACATTAACTCCAGTGTTTAAGACCATTTATTGTTAAAACTGTGTCGATCAGCAGGGCTTTATTTTACTGCAAAGGAGGACTATTTTATTTTTACCTTAAAATCTAATTCTGCTGTGGAGCCGCAACAGGACAGTAAAATAGCCACGTGTTGCTGACCCCTGGCTTGGACACTTTCAACTGCCTGGAGGGCATGAAGGCACCTGCTAGTAAGCACTCAGTGGACGCATTTCCATTCATGTTATTATATACAGATATTAAAAGCGCATTCCATGTACACTTATGCATAAATGAGCTCGAGATACGTCTCTGACCATCTACGCTCGAGATACGTCTCTGACATCTACAAAAACCCAGCTGAAAAAATTATTATCCTGGACAGAAACTTTAACTTGAAATCTCTGTTACTGGATAATAATGTTATTTTTTATTACTCATGTATGACTTATTACTATACTTATTATACTTATTATTTATGTTTTACCATATACATATTTGGATCAGTATCACATAGAAGCGCTGTAAGGAGAAAGAGAGTTTAGGATGATTCGAAGGACCCCCAAGAAAGCTTTTCTTAATTAAAACCTTTAATTCATTAATAACAATTAAAGACTAGTTTTACATGCAGTGCTTACAGCAATGCAGCATCCATTCTGTCACCCATCCAGCTGGCCCCTTTGTGTAAGTGTTCAGTGGTTTAGCCCTCTAGAGAGACACTCTCTAGCCTCCCCTTCTGTCTTCCAGCATGACTAATACATCTCCCTTATTCCAGAACTTTCATGATCTATTGTCTGTGGACATTTTACTGGGCTTTAATGTATCTGTCTCATATTAGTCATAAACAGTTCATTATAAAGTTTTGCTTCAACAACCATGATGCAGCACTTTTAAGAAGCAACAGACATTACAGTGTTGGGCAGCTGCGAACAGTATATTGATCTGCATTCACATTGCTCATATTTCATATTCACAGCTTGCTGTATGCTAAGAAAGAGTTGGAATTATGGAGCTATAACAAAATAGGGTTCTGAAATATTGGCGCTTTTTAACATACTCAGCCCATAAATGCATTCTTTTTGGCTCGTTGCTAGGTTGGACAGTCTTTACAGAATGTTTGTTAAAATGACATTTAACTGAATAAATTTAGTTTTGATTGGCTACAAAACATTAAGTTTCCAATTTAAAAACCTATTTTACTGAGTTGGGCTGTGTTATTAAAACTGAGCAAGTTGGAAACAGCAATGATAAATTTGCCACCACCCCTGCTTAAAAAAGCAGGGCATGAATTCCATGCTGGTCTAAGCTGGTCTATGCTGGTTTATACTGGTCGAATGCAGTTCTGGTGCTGGTTTGTGTGGTCACTCAGCACGGTCATGCTGGTTGACCAGCATACCAACTTTCAAAACACTGTTCAAAAAACAGGTGTTAAAATGTCAACTGTACAGAAGAAGGCAAGAACGATCTTTACTTTTAATGTAAGTTAATGTGAAGAGATTTTATTGAAAACAATTTTGAAGCATATTTGTCCAATCATAAAAGTTTCACTCAGCCATTGTGCTCAACTGAAGTAGAAAAATAGAACATAAAAATTCAGATTTTTTTTTTGGACACTGACAAGATGCTGTTATTGCTGTTGACTAACATACCAGCATCCAAAATACAACATATGCTGGTTTTGCTGGTGACCAGTCTAGCAGCATACCTTCACAACTAAATAAAAAACAATACTTCTAACAGTGTGACCTTATACTATATATTCACAGTTGCATTCTACATTTTATTTTGATGTTGAAAGGGTTTTCTGGTGGTGTTTTTTTTATAAAGCTCATCCAGTTAGTGATAAGAATGCATTTGTGGGCAAGAACAGGTTATTTATCATAGTAGGATATGCCTGCTAGAGTAGCTTCCCCTGACTAGTTTGCTTTCACTTACTAGATTGCTCAGATTGAAAGACAGTAAGACCACCCTAGCAGAAATGCATAGTTTCATTTAAAAGCTGGGGGAGGAACAAACAATTTGGGCTTGTGATTTGTTAGGACTCGTAATTATGTACATCAACTATGATTAAACAGTAAACTGGGTCATTCAGTGTTAGAGTTCACTCTAAACTAATGGTTGAGGGTCTTGTACATGCTAGGTTGTCACAAAAGTGTTTATTTTAGGCATACGGTTAGGATTTACTAACCCTCCAAGACCCTCTGTTGCAATTGTTAAAGCATTATTTATGCTTAGTTCTGACTAGATGTTTCGTAAGACTACTTATCCCAACAGAACACTCTCAGAACTGTACCACAGCATCACTGCTCTGTGTTCTAGAGCATATTTGGCAACTTCAAGTAAGTGGTTATTCAAGTAGCTATTTTTCTTCATTGTTACTGTGTGTAAAGATAAAAAAATACAACAAATAATTTAAAGATCTATCTACACAATTTTGAGGCATTTTTTGTGAATGTTGCAAATGCAACAATGGGCCTCAATTTTCACCTCTTCAGCATTCACACAACAGCCCCATGCGGTCCATTAGAATGAACAAGTCCAACTCTAGTCTCGCAGATCCCCTGTCTGGAACATTTACAACAACTCAGTACTAACAACTTAATACAGATCGTCAGTTAATTACAAAGCCTTGTATGAGCTGGATCAGGTTTTTTGGAGATGCATGAAACTGCAGGGTTTTGTCTTTCCTATTACATTTACTATATAAATATTACATATTTCTATTACATATACTATACAAATATTCATAGGATTCATACTGTTTATGTATAAAATACATTACCTAATGTCAGGTGAAGCAAAAGTGTGTTAACTCACAATGAGAAAATGACCTTTAGAACATCCTAAAAAACACCCCAGAGCATTTGTGTGTGTATGTATATATATGTACAAATTTAATGTATGGATCTCTGAGGATTAAATACAGAACACAGAGTACAATGAAAAGCACACATACAGCAGGATAAGACTATAAACATCAGGAAAGGAAGGCAAACAAAACATAGGTGGAAACAATAATGATCAGGTGTGACAGGGGAGAAAACATGAAGGTGGTGAAAGGGCAGATCCAGGACAGGTATACTGTTACATAGGTAGTCAATTCAACTCAAGTTTATTGCCATGATACACAATAGGCATTCACTTAGTCTCATCACAACCAACACATAAAACAGAAACAAACACTGGTTTTAATATTGAAAATATGAACACATTCACAATGTTCTTTCCTAGAGTAGACCAATGTGTTGTACACACCAGTGTATTGCCTCATTTACATTGGCCAGACATCAGTTGGGTCAGAGTCTGGCTGGAGATTCCATTGTCACTAAAATCTGGCCAAAGCTGTTGAAAAGACTGGAAAGTCAGCCAGCTTTCACGTCCAAGTCTGAAACTGGCTGAGGGAGCATAATAAAGCGGATGTTGATTGGCTGTGGTTGGTGCAAATACACGCTTGTTTAACAAATTGGAGCAAGATATCCCTCGACAACAAAAATTAAACAGTCATAGCTTACTGGCTAACACTGAATATCACTTTTTTCCAAGAGGAATAAACAATGAGCTTTAGCACGCCCCACTGGAAGTGATTACATTACCTATTGCCAAATATTAGAGGGGAACATACTCTACATTTTTCTTGCTTGCCGGTTTACCAGGAATAGTCACAATCTATTTTTTACTTGACCTTTTCCAGCTTCTATTTATCCTTTAGAATTAAATGGGCTGTTTTTGTTGTAACTATTGGACCGCTGTACACTGTATGGCCAAACAGTATAATTACTCCTAATTATTGTAGTCAGATGTTTCAACCACACCTCTTACTAACAGGTGTATAAAATCAAGCACATAGCCATGCAGTCTCCATAGACAAACATTGGCAGTAGAATGGGTCGTACTGAAGAGCTCAGTGACTTTAAACATGGCACTGTTATAGGATGCCATCTTTGCCACAAGTCAGTTCACAAAATTTCTACCCTTCTGGATCTGCTCTAGTGAAACGGAAGCATCTAGGGGCAACGACAGCTCAGTTCAGTGGCTCAGGTAGACCACGCAAACTCACAGAGCCTGCCGCCGAACATTGAAGCGTGTAAATCACCTGTCCTCTGTTGCATCACTTACTACAGAGTTACAGCTGGAGTGGTGTAAAACACGCTGCCACTGGACTCTGGGGCAGTGGAAAGTGTGCTCTGGCATGATCAAACATGCTTCACTACGTGGCAGTCTGATAGATGAATCTGGTCTGGAATGATGGTCCGGGCTGTTTTTCAGGATTAGTTCCTTAGTTCCAGTTAGGGGTGGACGATATGGCAAAAATATTATATCATGATACTTCAAGACATTTTCATGATACACAAAGATAGACCAAATGGAACCTGCAGTGCCACATATAAAAATATAATAATAATAATAATAATAATAATAATAATAATAACTAACAACAATTAAACCTACAACTATAATGATTTTTATTAAATGTTTCACCAACAGCATTGCACTAAATCCAATTAAACAGGCCAAATTGTGCTCACTCTGTAATGAAACATGTAGTTAATAATATCCATGATAAGCTCAGAAAAACACATTGTGACATAGTTTATCACAATGATGATAAAATACAGTCATATTATCCACAACAGTTTCAGTGGAAAAACATTTTTTAGACAATGATATGCTTCCAACTTTGTAGCAGCATTTTGAGGAATGCTCTTGTTCCTATTCCAGCATGACTGTGTCACTTTGAACAAAGTGAGCTCTATAAACACATGGTTTAATGAGTTTGGTGTGGAGGAACTCCAGTGGCCTGCACAGAGTTCCAGACCTCATCCCCACTGAACACCTTTGGGATGATTGGAATGTCGATTGTGAGCCAGACCTTCTCATCCAGCATCAGTGCCTGACCTCACAAATGCTCTTTTGACTGAATGGGCACAAATTCCCACAAACTCACTCAAAATCTTGTGGAAAGCCTTTTCAGAAGAGCAGAGGCTGTTATAGCCTCAAAGTCAGAACCAATTTTGTATTTGATTTTGAAATGCGATACCCAACATGGGATGCTCATATAGGTGTGATGGTCTTTTGGCATTGTAGTATGTGTGTATATATTCTGATTGGCTGTCCTGTAATGTGCTTTGTACAAAAAGAGAACAAACTGTTCAGTTCAACCCAAAGTCTTCAGGAAACCCCAATGAAGGCTTTGGAATGCAATACTACTGTACAAAGACACAATAAACAGCACAATGTTTTTTCCACACGTATTCCACTCCATTACCTACAGAGTGTCTGCAGGGACAACACTCCTTATCACTTCAGCATAGGCAACTAAACTGCTGTAGAATGAATGGATGATCATGGTGATCATGCAAATGTGTTCACAACCATTACAACCTTCATGAATCCAAAATATGCTGCTTTTTCATGCTACTTTTATCGGGAATTTTTTTTTCTTTTTTTTCTTTCATTTTTGTGCCCTGTAATTTCAACTTTACTAATAGCCTGACATACAATTTCCAGCAGAGGCCCAGCCTAACTCTGTGGTCCAGCTTTGCAGGCACAAATCAAGCCTAAATTACTCCAAATGACTCTTGATTGAGATTATCTATTGAGTCCTGACTTATGAAAAATCATCCTCACTAAGAGATCTTATTTCGTTCCTTGCTGTTCTATGTGTTGCTATCATCTTTGTTTTTCGTTCGACTCCATTGAGCTCCTGCAGTCCTTTCTGCTGTTTTCCATTCATCTTCCCCAGGCCAATATTGTTTATCTTGATGGCTGCATGGCTGGGTGTAGGTATGCTAATATATGCATGTTTTTCCTCAATTCATCATTACAAAATAAATTGGCTGGAATAACAAACACTCACCTTGTAACCGGGTGCTTAGATGTTTCCGCAGAAGTAATGGATTACTTCAAAGGGGGCCTGTTTGCGAGTTTGTACGACATTATTATAGGTTTTTTCCGCTCTCCGCAAAAAAAGAAAAAAGCCTCACACTGAAGATGAAAGCTGCTCCATGAATTCAAATTTAATTTGTTCAGTCATCCATTAAAATGCTGCGCGTGCTCTCTCTCCTCCTCTCTTGCTCTCTCGCTCACTCTCTCTGGGTGAGGCTGGAGAGCTGGGTGTTAAATTGGAATGCCAGCATTGAATGCGAATGAGAATGGGAGGCATACAAAAGAAGCGAGGGCACCGTGAACTTAAGCAATCAAATTAAAAAAGTTATTAAGTTTGCAATGGGGGACAAGTCTCTTCCTTAATTCAGTAGATCCGCCAAGATTGGAGGCCAAGAACAGTTGGTGGTGGCGGTGGTATGGATTCATATTAAATGAACCGTATAGATAAAAATAAAGTTTTATATAATGAAGCAACAGACAGACAAAATGGCAGATAGTGGAATAGAGCTAAAGATAAAGCACAGTAAAATTACATAGTTCCTTATGTGTCAAAGATGGGTAAAAAAAAGTCTTTCTGGTTAATTTGCTCTATTTCATACTGAACATTTGGAGAAAATCTAACATTTAATTGAGGAAAATTTGGTTGTCCAAATGTAATTACTGGCATCCTTACATTTAGTACTTTAGCTAGCAAAACAGCAATGAGTCTTCTCCTATAATACAGAACCTTTCCAGATCCTCCAGGGTCCTAGGTCCTTTCTTTTAGACTGTCCTCTTCAGTTCACCCAACAGGTTTTCAGTGGAGTTTAGTTCGAGGGACTAGGATGGTCATGTCAAAAGCTTGATTCTGTGGTCAGTGAACCATTACTGATGGATATGGATGCATGTTTCTGTCTCACTGCCCAGCTGAAAGATATAACCATGACCCAGTTTAACATTTTGGCAGACAACTACATTTTTATTTACAATACCCTGGTACTTCATGGAATCCACAGCACATGATGCCATTTATCCTACAAAAAAAGGTTCTCAAGACCTTTGGAGGAAAAACAGCTCCAAAACACCACAGATCCTCCACCTTACTTAACAGTAGGCATGGGATTCTTTTCTGTTTAACCTTCTTCCTTTTTACACAAAACCCACTTTGAGTATTTGATGCCAAAAAGCTCTATTTTTCTTTCATCTGACTGGCCACTGAACCCATTCCAGTCAAAGTTGTCTAAAGTGTCTAGCAAACTCTGGGAGCTTAGGTTTGTGGTTGAATGGGAAAAGGCTTTGTTCTGACATGTATTTTAAATACTTTCTAATGGAGGTGGCATCTAAAAAATTTGGAGAACCCAAAATGCTACTATCTTCTGAAAATCTGAAATGATCCTTGGAGAACTGTATCCCTCTGTAACCATCCTCCTTTCATTGTGCATCGGGGTAAAATGAACATGTGTCTTCTCTCAGGCAGATTCACTACAGCTCTGGTTGTTTTAAACTTCTCAATTAATGCCTTAGCAGCAGACATGGCCATTTTCAGGCCTGAAGCTTTTTTCTTTTTTATAGCCATTGCTTGATTTATGAAGGTCAAATTTTTTTTCTTATTTCATTTGCATATTTTCTAATCTTCCCCATGTTGATGAATGACTAATGGAATTTGGCCTTTGTGTCTTATATTCATAGCCTGGTGAAATAAGTCACAGGGTTCTGCATAGACAGACTGCAGAGGAATTTGAACTTAAATATACATGGGAACATGCTTCTCTTATATATTGATCTTAAGAATTTTTAGGGGTACCAATAACTGTGACATGTTTTTGTTTTCTTAGACTTATTTTGCTTTAATTAAAGGTTAGAAATAGTAGTAAATGGTTTGAACAAAAATTTAAGTCATGGTATAATTAATAAATAGTATAATTTTAGACTTCCGTTTCAGTATATGTCCTACTTTATGTATGTTTTCAAATAAAACCATTTTAGATGCTTAAGTAAACCTATTTTTTGTAGGTTTATAGTGGCTTGGTAATCTACGATGTCGTTTCACAAGAAACATTTTTTAAACCCCTGGTGGACAGCTTACTTCCTATACAAGACCCCAATCATGACATTGTTTGATGCAGCTGACCGAGTTAAACATTCTTTTATGTCTGCTGCCTCAAAAACAAAGTGGACTACTTTATGCAATAGACTAGACAGCATGAGGTGATCGAGAGTCTTCTTGGCACAACAGTATAATGGTTATGGGAAGACTTTCAACGGTTATAGTACACATGACTAGTTAAAGCTCTCTCATATGTCCAGTGTGAGATTGATCTAATTAATCAAAAAGACCTTTTGACCATCACCTTTTTATCCCATCTTTACCAAACGTGCCAATAATTATGGAGCTGGCTGTAATTAAATAAAGCACATCTTAATTCTTACAGGTTTTGCAACAGTGAGCAAATAAAGAAATCCTGACATACACTTACATGAAACCTGCCCTAATTTAAGCAAGTGTAAGCCAATAAACAGGCTCATGAACTGTTGGCTGTGCTCCATGAAAAAATTCACCAGGACATGGAATACTCTTTCATGTGCAAGCGATCAACATACAACCCAATAGACTGACTAATGACCTAATTAAGATCCAAGTCTATACGTTTCAATGTAATATTTCCAAATTACATGTCAGCAGTATTCAGACTGGAAGAATGTTTTACGTGAATATTTAGTACAAATATTACCATATTAAATATTATGTATTATCATAGACTTTTATTCTTGATATTATTGATGATGATAATGATTCTATCATTTTATCATTTAAGCACAATTATTGTCCAAATTGACTACACTGAAATTTACACACACTCAGAGTAGATGCGAGTTACAGCAGATCTGTACTTGAGTAAAAGTATATATAAATACTTTTGGTAAAATACTATGAGTAAAAATAAAATTTTATTATTATATTATATAAATGTGCACAAGTAACAACGGAAAAAATGCAGATAAATAAAATAGAAATTACTGTGTAGATGACTACTGTGTAATACATACATGATACAAATTGTTCATCAACAATATCTACAATAACGCAAAGTACTCTTAATACTTGAACACATTTGCAAGCATGTACTTTTGTACTTTCTGTACCGACAGATTTGTAAACTGTACTCTCGAATTTAATTTCCATGACCTCCGATTTTTCTTTACTTTTCTCAATTTTAGAAACTGTGCCCACAGATTAGTTAGCTAACTGTGTAAAGCACACACTACCTTCCATAGCTACAGTACAGGCCACATTTATGACTATTTTGAGAATTTTTTTGACATTTCTGGAAGAGGGCAGGCAATTGGACGACACAACTGTGTCGACCTTTAGAGATGAAAAGATAAATATAAGCAAGTAACATTAATGTGACATAAAGCAGACATTACTAGAAAGTAGGTAGGATATTGTGCTGTACCTTTCACATACACCGTTATCAACGGCTTTAACATTTCATGAAATTACAGTTTAACCTTACTGCTCAACTGGAGTGTTTTGTGTAAATGTATTATGTGAATGCACTTGTTTAAAACGAGGCAAAAATAATCTCCCACCATGCGGCCAGCGATGACTGAATGGAGTTTCAGCCTGGAGAGCACATTGCATGTTAAAAGGAATAACGTTAAACCCTGACTAAGCAAAGAATTGCTGGCTATTTATAGCCCAGTGAGCAATTGACATTGAAATAATTGAAATCACGTGCATGAGCATCATTTCAGTACAGTACAGTTTACAAATCAGTCAGTACAGTTTTGCTAACTGAGAGTGCAGTTTACAAATCCGTGGGCACAGTTTATAAGCTGAGAGTACAGATTACTAAACTGCGGGGACAGATTTTGCTCCTCACAATTATTTTCTCGTTAGTGACCTCCGTAGAATTCTTTTATTGTTAGTCAAGCAGTGTTTTACTAAGAAAATTTCTACTTTTATTTTACTCGAGCATGAGTGTTTTCATTTTTCCTCAAGTAGTATTCTACCAAGAGTATTTCCACTTCCACTTTTGTTAAGATACAAATATACAAATATTTTACTTAAGTAGTATTTTGATAAGAGTATTTCTACTTTTATTCAAGTACAAGTACTTTTACCTTTACACAGCTAGTATTTTACCACGAGTATCGCCGCTATTACTTAAGTACAAATACATTACTTAATTAGTATTTTACCATTAGTATTTCTGCTTTTACTCAAGTATAAGTACTTTTACCTTTACTCCAGCAGTATTTTATCAAGTACATCCGTACTTTTTCCACCGCAGTTTAGTGATACAGCTAAACCAGAGACTGATGAATAATGAAAGAATAATGAAAAAACTTGTGAGTAACAAAAATGTCTATGAAAGTTGTGAAACTTTATGAACGGTTTTGAACATATGCTGAATATCACAAATAAGGGCTGTCATGTTTACTGTCTGGACTCTCTTCCCAGCGTTTTTGTTCCTGATAATATTATTCGGTGAAGTCTATTTTTAATTGCTAATTAGTGAATCATCAAAATAATTGTTACTCAATTATTAATCTAATCAATAATGAAACTTAATCAATAACTGTGAAAGGGAACAGAACATAGAAATGTAAGAGAGAGATGTTTCATATCTGTATCTCTATCAAGTCTTCCTTAGCTATATGGATATGTGTGTATGTCCAAAGCCTTGTGTTTACGTGCCTATATGTATTTGTTTTAGGCATGTATTATGGGGTATTATCCTTCTATTACCCTTACATCTATGTCTGCTCCAAATGAAAAGCAAAGCTCATTTTGCCATAAAACGCTGTTTCTCATTAGTCAGCGGCTTTAATGAACCCATCAGGCAAACGAGCAGGAAAAAATGAGCACTAATTAAGCTTTTGCTGCCGTTTGCACTTTAAGCCAATAAGTGCCCTAATAATTAACCTTTCAAAGATTGCTTCCATCCTCTGCAAAGTAAATAATATTTCAAAGAGCAATTGGTTCTGACAATTAGGTGTTGTTTACCTAGCCTGAACCAGGGCAAAATGGCAAAGGAATATTTCGTATATTATAATGATGACCTGTGAGCTGTACTTGTAAATGTCAGTGATAGGTGGGTATGTGCCATGATAGTTCATTCATATCTGGACTGTTTAGTACCTTTCTCCTTGCAAATGTAAATAAATGTTACTAATAAATAATATGAACCATTAAAAACACAAATATGATGGCTTTCTTAACAAAATTATGTATCTCCAAAATGTCAACTTCACAAGAAAACGTTCTTAAATTTTCATGTAAAAAACAGCATTTCTTTTCGTCCGTGTATCATGAAATATTCACATAGTCTAAAGGAGCTGAGGCTGTGGTCAAGAAGGCAAAAAAGACAGTGACACTATGTATTACATGGGACGTGTGCCTTTGCTGTCACTGTTGTGATGAAATATTGTCCAAACCTTGTCTGACTTTACAAGAGAAATAAATTCCACTGTATATAAATGTTCAATACTGTGCAAAATCATAGTCACTCGTGAACATTAGAATAAAAAAAAATATTATTTATATTCTCAGAAAAACACTAATATTTGAATTAAACAAATGCCATTAATACAGATAAGTACACTTATCTCTCCTTTTGGCAGGTCAACATTAATTGCAGTCATCATCCAATACCTGGCTTGGCTAATGAGTCTAAAAGTGTGCCAGTCATGGAATTTATTAAATGCATGTGATGGCTGAGAGTATCCAGGAACCAAATTTCAAACTATTTATTGTCACTTTTACTGGGTTTATGTTTATTTGCATTTATGTTAATGATATATAAGCTATATGATATATAAGCACAATCCCACTTACTGCTAAAGTTGATGGTGCTTAGGTGCTTAAGACTTTTGCACAGTACTGTATGTTTATGTGCATTTCTATTGGTCCATTCATCATGGTCACTCAAAGTTAAGAGCTTGGAAAGGGAAGCTAGATTTTTCAAATGGTGGTAAATAATTAAAAAAGGAGCTATAAAGTTTTTGATATCGACATACACAAATAAACATTAATACAGTAAAACATAAAAAGATGGTCTTGCTTTTTTTAAGTCACTGTTATTATTATGGCTATAAGAATACAGTACGTAGAACAAAGATTTGGTTACCTTTTGCTGCACTTCAGTCATGTCATGGACACATGATATAATTTAATGAAAGACTGATTAGATGAAGTAAGTAGTGGGTTAATGTGGTAACTGTAAATACTTGTCTTCTTCAAAGAGAGATTTAGAAATGGCTAAGCTAACACACTCACACACCTGTGTATTATTGTTGTATAGCACCTGCTCTTTCACTTTGCACTCACTTTGTCAATGCCTATGAGTCACTGTGAAAACCTTAAAGAGCAAAATCACTGAAAAACATTCTCCATGTATTTTGGACCTCTTAACACATTCTAGCAACGTAGGAGGTGTTTCTGACGCGATTAGATATGACAGTATTATTTTGTCTCCATTAGAGAAAGCCATTCTGAATTTGTCCTCCTCTTCCTGATTGCAAGAGACTACAAAAAGTCCAGGATTTTACACTTTCATCTCGTTGTATTAAGCAGCATTTACAAGTTTGAAAAGTTGTTCCTTGCCTCATAGCGGTATAGGACAGAAGGTGGCATTCAGCCATGCAAACTTTGGCAACATCAATGGCAGAAATGGATGATTATCAGAGGAGAGCAGTGGGAACAGGCTGTATTTTTTTTTTTGGTGATACTACTGGACTGATACTGAACAATGAGACTTTGGGAAATTCATGGCTCCCAAAAAAATCAATATCCAGTTTATTCCACTGCCACAGTTGGCACAGAAGTCAGCGGTGGGAAAACTGAACTGATGGAATGCTCTGCTGTTCCCTGCGGTACGATGTTGTGACAGAATTTTCCGTTAATTGAAGACAATGGAATATCTGTTTTGTCATTGACCACCTACCACCAGTAAACGCAGTGTAACGTTCTGATATGCTAAGAGATAGATCAGTATTTTGGAACCTAATTTTAAACTGTAGTATACAGTCAGTAAACATGGAAAATAATTTTCCTGTACTTGGAAACCAAAAATGTTGACGTGAAACATGTTTACAGTAGAAGGCCAAAGGGGAGCTGCTGAAACCACCAGTTTCTATTATAAATATAATATCTATTATAAATGTCCTATGTATAAGCAGTGTACAAGGGAACACAACAAAATTGTCATCAACAGTAACTGAATGCATGCTACAGATTCCACAGATAATGAAAGCATTCTTTGATTCTTGTGTTGAAAGTACAAGTCTGCTAACGTCTGTTAAACTGGCTGGCCAGAAAAAAATCCCACTTCCTATAGGGCATCATAGCTGGAAAGAAGCAAATGAGGCTCCATTAGCTTTATGCATTCTGCATGATAGAAAAACAAGTGAGTAAGAAATAATATGCACAAGAGCTTTTATATAAGCTTTCTATATTCTATAAACTATGAATGAAATGCAATATATCCAGACATCATTCACCTTCCTCTTATAGCTGTGTAGTCAAGTGGCATAAATGGGCTTTGGGGTTTATCAACAGTTGAGCTCAAATAAGGACAAACCTCAAGAGACTTACTCAGGTTGAATTAAAGTAATAATGACAGTGTCTTTAATAATGATGGCATAATAATGATGTTGTCATGGTTAATCATGTCAAAAACAACCCTCACTTTCCCAGCATACTAAGAGATGTATAGTCTTACTCATGGCCCTGCAAAAGAGTCTCATGGTACATGTTCAAATGGCTGGGAAAAGGGCTTAAAATCTTAGAAAGTGTGACAAACGGCAGTCACCCCTTCAATGATTATGGTTATTTTGCTATACTGTTCAAATGTATGTAATTCTACAAATATATCATGTATGCATTTCTACTCTGCTAGATCTGCCCTAGTCAACTGTAAGTGTTATTAGTGTGAAATAAAAATGACTAGGAGCCACAGCTGCTGACCAGTCAAATTCAGAGTGAGGCGAGTGCTGAAGCATGGAGCACAAAAATCACCTATCCTCTGTTGCATCACTAACTACAGAGTTCCAAACTGCCTCTGGAAGCAACATCAACACAATAACTGCATCAGCAGCTTCATGAAATGGGTTTCCATGGCTGAGCAGCTGCACACAAGCCTAAGATCACTATGCAAACGGTGTTCTCTGGAGCGATCGAGCTCTGTGGGATGAGATGGAGTGGTAGAACTAATCACCCAACATCAGTACCTGACCTCACTTATGCTCTTATGGCTGAGCGCAATCAAATCCTCACAGCAATGTTCCAACATCTAGTGTAAAGCCTTCTCAAAAGTATTGAGGCTGTTGCTGCAAAAAATGGGGTAGAACTTCCAATTAATACCCTTGATTCTAGAAACACTTGAAAAGCAGGTGTCTAACTTCAGATATATAGTGTAATTGTACATGAGCTTAATACATTATCTGAAGTGAGATTTCATGTGAATTAACAATTCATATATGCTTTTATACAACCGACTCCTTTAGGAATGGAGAAGTGATGTTACAAGAGCCCCAACCAGCCCCAACATGGGGGTGTTGAACATATGCTGTGGGGATGGTTGACACGCTATAGTTTCAAAGAAGGAAGCAGCAAATAGAAATAATCAGACCTTTTAATTTAAATCAAACCACAAATATAAATATTCAGTGATAACCAAAACAATTTTTGAACCAATTAAATGTTAGGATTTTTTTTTTACTTTTCATTTATTTACTTTCTTTTATCACTGGCTTTATTGAAGAACAATAAGAAGAAAAATAAAATGAATTATTTTTTTTCATTAGCCTTTATTTTTATCACATTATAAACAATAATTACTTATTTGAGGACTAAACATCATCTTGTTAAAAAATGACTAATGATTAGTGATCAGAGTTTTGTTTTTTTCATCTTGAGACAGATGCACTTATTATCAAGCTTAGAGGCAAGAACAGCCTGCTACAAATTTCATGTAAATGTAAATTTAAAATAGGCAGTGACATACTGCAGCACTGCGTTCTTGTTTATTTATTTAGTATGCTGTTTACTAATATATAATATGGTATTTGTGTGTGACAATAGCCCTACATATATGCAAGCTGGCACATGTGCCAACCAACTCCAAAATGAATGTGGCAACACACCCCATAGGACATAACTCTGTTTTATTCATGTTAGTTAGCTAGCATTACTTCTCATTCACTTTTAAATCATGCCATTTCTTTTTGACTGTAGGCCAAGAGGGCATTTTTTGTTCCCCCTACTGCCTCAGCAATTGTGCCAAGAAACCCCTGTGCTAACCAATGCAATGTCCCCTATTTATTAACAAACAAGATTGGCCCCAGAATGCCACCTTGGGGAACTCCTGCTGTAACCGCATCTTAAAACATGCAAAACACCACAAATGAGCCAAAGCAAACCAAGATGTTCAAACACTTCCAAAGGTGAAAAACAACTAAAGACAGCAAACAAATTGAGGCAAATGTATCACATATCCACTACCATAATCCAGAACAAGAAGTAATTGCATCTAAATGAAGCTATGAAAGGAGGAAATAAATGACTGATCATGTCCCTAAATAATGGTGCTACAGTTACCTACACTGTTTAGATGATCCATGTTATGCAGGTCTATATGTAGGAATAGCCAACTATCATCAGTTTTGGTCAAACTTTGCAACTATGAAGCTACACTGCAAAGTCAGCATCACTGCACAGTCTCTCTCTCTCTCTCTTTCTCTCTCACCCTGCTGTTCTGTGGTTGTTTGTCTTTATGATTCATGGCATACCGTCATCCAGGAGTTTCCGCCAAGCCTTAACTAGCCAAGAAAGCAAAACTTTCTAGGGAAAAAGTTTTTACCTGATGCACAGTCGAGCACTCAAAGGGAGAGAGGAGGGAAGGTGAACAATAGAGTAAAAAAAAGTGGTGGGAGAGTGCAACTGGACATTCAAAGAGAGCAAGAGAGAGAGAGAGAGAGAGAAAGAAAGAAGAGCTATAGGGATTGGTACTGAAAGATAGAAAAGAGAGAGTGAGAGAGGGGAAGAGAGCTCTGTGGAGATTAAAGGATTGATGCAGAGAAAGAGGAGGATGTCTATACAGAGAGAGCAAGCATTACTGAAAGGAGGAGAGAGAGAGAGAAAGAGAGTTCAGAGGGATATTTCTGTTCCCTCTACTTGTTTACACATTGCTCTGAATAGAAATAAGTTTTCATCCCTCAGAGAAAAAGTTTGGACACATTTCCAGGGTGCTAGCAAAGCTCTTTTTTTTCTTTCTCATCCTTGTTCTCCAGTCTACAATGTAAGTGTATATACACCTCAGTGTTTCTGGCAGCGTAGCTGAGTGTAAACTCCATTAATGAGAACAATACAGTGGCCAAAAGGCTATGAATGCGCCAGGTGCATTCCGTCAACAAGTGGTCACAGGGTGCTGCGTTCATTGGGCTACATATTGCTTTAAGATGTGGTCATTCAACAGTGGACATGCTAGAAGAGATTACCCAGGAGTGAAAAGGCTGGATGAAAGTATGAAAATAAAACAGTTGGCATTCTGGTCCTCTGGCTAAGCATCTTGCCTGTGGGATTCATGATACTTGACTCTAGTCCAGTGGATTAAAGACATCCTTAGTCAGTGTATTAGGCAAGCAAATAGGAGGTAGTTACTGCGGAGTGCCCCAGGGACTCGTTGTAGGACCAATCCAGTTTCTTAATGGAATACTTCAGTGTTTTTCAACCTAATCTTTGGTTGCACATCGGTTTGCACAGACAGTAATTCCATCACATTTACCTGTACTGCAAACTTGTTGACTTAGAATAGAAGCCATGGAACAGCTGCTGAAGTTGAAAATACAGTTGTTACTCTCTAACAATATAAGTCTTAGTAAGAGACAGACATAAGAGAATATCTAACTAAAGGTGTTCGTATGAAGTTGTTTTTTTTGTTTGTTTTGTTTTGTTTTGTTTTTTTTGTTTGTTTTTTTGCCAACTTTAGGACATTAGAACAGCAATAAAGAACTAGTTAAGGCTAATTTTCCCTAAATATTTCCTTAAGGCTTACTGGTATCCATTAGCCTACATCACTGCTTCTGGAAAACTGCATGCATCATTTGAAAGAACAAATTATATGTTTAGATATGTAGCTTAATTTGAAAATATCTTTGACTGAAGAATACATAAAATTTTCTACAAAAACACAGATATTTAGCATAAATGCTTATTAATAGAATTCAGCAACTGTCCAGTTGTCTAATAAGTGAGTGTTGAGCCTGTTTTCTGTTGTTTTCTAAATTAAGAGTAATGTGTTGAAATTATTGTCCGTGGCCATTGCTGTGCTATCCCAGGTGGTTGCTAAGGTGTTGCTAGGCTGTTGCTATGCTATCCCATTTGGTTGCTAAGATGTTGAAGGCCATTGTTATGCTATCACACCTGGTTGCTAAGGTGTTGCTAGGCTGTTGTTATGGTATCCCCGATGCTTGCTAAGTGCTGCTAGGCCATTTTTATGGTTTCCACAGTGGTTGCCATGGTGTTACTAGGCCATTGCTATAGTAACCCTGGTGGTAGTGAAAGTGTTGCTAGTCCATTGCTATGATATTCCAGGCAGTTGCTAAGGTGTTGTTAAGCAGTTGCTATGGTATACACAGTGGTTGCTAAGGTGTTGCTAGGCCATTGCTATAATATCCCAGGTGGTCATTAATGTGTTGTTAAACCTTTGCTGTTGTTTCTCAGGTGATTGCTAAGTTTTTGCAGGGCAATTGCTATGGTTTCCCAGGTGGTTGCTAAGGTGTTGTAGGTGTAGCTATTATAAAGTTTATGTACATTGTCATGTAGATGTTGTTCGAAAACTGCAACATGTGAAAATGGTATTTAAGCCATAGAATAATAAGAATGAGAGGATAACAAAGAACATTAAGTTGACTTTGGTAAACCAACTTAACAATAATTCTTTTAATCTTAATGTCAGGGTTGACTTGCAAAGTGCACATGTTGCATCTAAAACAATGCCAATTAAACTGCTGTTAATTAGCTGCAACCAGGAAAATCCAAATGGGCCCCAAGATGTTGGGGGAAAAAAGTTATCTCCTTACTGTCTCTTTGTCTCAGATAAAGTCACAATGTTCATGTTCTACCAATCTGAAACATGTGTTCTGTCTAACCTTTCACCTTAACTTTCTGACCTTGTGAAATGATCCTCATCCAGGATAAAGTCACAATGTTTATGTTCTACCAATTTGAGACATATGTTCTCACTCTTATCCTTAGTCTAGCCTTTCACATTTCACCTCAACTTTCTGGCCTTGTGAAATGATCCTCATTCAGGAGTGAACATTCCAACACACACGCACACATTCTCTTCTTTCTTTCTATCCTGTCTTTCTTTTTTCCCTCTCTGCTGTTAGTCCATCTGCCTGTCCAGATTAATCTCCTTGACACCGCCTTAATAGAGTCCCTGAGAAACTCAATGTGTTCTTTGTCAGAAGCCATAAATGAGCTTAAACAGTTCCACCGAGCTTTCTCCTTAATTCCAAAAAAGTCTATTAAATGAATACTCTTTTGTATCTTCCTCTAAGTTTCTTCATAGTTTCATATTTAAACTATTTCCTGCCCACACACCAATTTCACTGCACACAATTTAAACACAGGCTTTCATATTTGTTAAAAACCAGGTTTCTCTCAGGTTAATTTTCTAATAGAAATCCTCTCATGCTTGACATGCCTTCATATGAAAGCACTGATTAACCTCATTTTACCTTTTGATGTCGTAGTTATCGCTAGTGATAAAAAATGGTGTGATTTGATATGAACTGTGTCTTCTAGAAAGTGATTTACATTTTGTGTTTTTGTCATTATTTGACATTGAAAGTCAGATGTGCCGACTTGAACCCACAGAATGTAAATTGAAATTGCTATGTGATAGTTATTTACTAATGTACTTGTTTATATCACTGTTGGCACAAAGTTTGTGTCTCCAAAATAGCTGAGAATGCTTTACAGGAGAAGAAAAAAATATTCTTAACTTTGAATTGAGGTTAATGGAAAAGGTTTATTTTTCTGAATAATATTAGTCTATTTCTATAGGTAAAGTTATTGTGACATTTGAACATATTTTAAAGGGCAATTTTTAAATGATAAAAATAGAGATGCAAGGTTTTGTCATGAAAGACGTCTATTCAGTGAATTTTGAGCCTGTTTTCTGTTGTTTTATGTTCAGAGTCATGTATTGAAATTATTGTCCATGGTAATTGATTGAACATTACATACATAACAGAGATTAGACTGTGTTCATTTAACCCCTTAAAACCCTAGTCTTATTACCTACTAAGGCTTATTACTCAGTAACTACAGGGACCTCAATGAAATCTGGCTGAGCTATTCTTAGGTTATAGAAGTGTGTAATAATACTTTGGGTCATGTAATAATACTGTGGGCCCTGGCCAAGTAAGGGAAACATTTGAGAATAAATTTTTAGTTGGCTTGACATAGCTGTTGCTATGCTGTCCCAGGTGGTTGCTAAGGTGTTGCTAAGCCATGCTGTGCAATCCCAGGTGGTTGCTAAGTGTTTCTAAGCCATTGCTATTGTATCAACAGTTGTAGCTAAGGTGTTGCTAGGCCATTGCTATAATATCCAAGGTGGTTGCTAATGTGTTGCTAAGCAGTTGCTGTGGTATCCACAGTGGTTGCTAAAGTTATGCCATTGATATGGTTCTTTACTTTGAATTGAAGTTAATGGAACAAGATTTCTTTCATGAAGAATAGACAAATACAAGTGCTTCACAATCACTTACAGTAAATGTCTTTACATTAACTTACATTAAATGTTTATTTATTTTTTATTATTTAAAATTTGTCAGCAACATAATAGCACATACGCTATTATATATATTGCATATACTCTTGATTAGATAAGGTAAATTGGATGTATAGCAAAACTACAATAGTAAACCTAGGGATAAAACTAAAATTATGTATTTGATTGTAATTGTGTATGTAATTGATATGTAAGTACAAAATTACTTTTAAGCAGCATGGCAAAGTAGTAATGACTTAATAAATTATAAATAAATGATTCATAAATTAATTATCTCTAATAAAGTAATTAATTCTAATAAATTCTTAAAAGTCTAAAATAGTGTTTTATTAGAAAATAATACACAATTGTATCTACATCCTATGAAACAGACTGATCTAAAAAGAGCTAAAATGGGAATATGTTATACAATCCATTTGTAAAGTCATTCTTCACATATTCATTCTCTCTCTCTCTCTTTCTCTCTCTCTCTTTCTCTCTGCAGGAGTGGGTGACAGCCACTGATCTTCTGATCTCTTTGAACAGGCTCAACACATTTGGAGACGAGTTTTTTAAGGATGCCAAAGTGCTGCGCTCCTACTTTTATGCCATCTCTGACTTCTCAGTGGGGGGCAGGTGAAACATGCTCACACACACCTATACACACACACACACACACACACACACTTGTTTCTGTACAGTGTCAGAATGTGAGATCATATACACAATACTGTGCAGAAGTCTGATGCCACCCTTTATTAATTAAATTTTTGGTCAAATTGATCAATTGTAATTAAGAAATCAACAGGTACAAAAGGCTATATTATGTTCAGTTAACTGCTAGATTACCTTCCCCTTAAAGTATGTTTTTTCAGTAATCAGTGAAATCTAAGAAGTAAGAGAGAAAAAGAGCCAAGCAGAGAGAAAGGTAAATGAAAAACAATCAATATAAAACTATCAACTACCCTTCTTCTGTAGAGTAATTTGTTTGGAGGTGTTGTTCTGACGGCAACAATAGACAGATCTCAACATGTATTCACATCTGAAAATAAATATGTCAATAAATAATTGTATAATTAACTAAATAAAATGCAGGGTACCTAGAGTTAACCCCTTAAATGGCAATAAGCCTGGGATTTTAAGGGGTTAAAGCAGTTTATTGAAGAATGGAGGGATTGGAAATGAACAAACGGAAATAAACAGGTTCATAACAATTATGGATGTGTAAAAGGAACACTACAAAAAATGAAAAAAAAGACTAAATGAGACAGTGCCAGTTGCTGTAATACACATTCAGCCATTAGTGTGATGTAGATCACTTTTCTACAAAATCAACCTCACTAAAGTTTTGATCCTAGTTACAGCGCTGGTTCAGATATTACATCTAACACTTATTTCAAAAATCAAGGAAATCTTGGTTTTCGATGATATGGGCCAAAAATGATTTACAAAGTCAGGAGCATTTTGATATTGTTGCTCAGCCATTGTATCTTTTTTTTTCAGACAATCTTATTCTGAAAAAAATATACAGATACATAAGAAGGCAAGCATGACACGTTGATGCATTAACCTACAGTGCTGAACTGTTGGACTGAAAATGTCAGTCTGTGCCAAGCAGCCGAATGCATATGCACACTAAACACAGATACTGACTTCTGGCAAAAACCTACAATCTGTTCTGCAGGAAGTGCAAAACTTCTTTGAGTTAATGTGTTTGCAATGTAAACAGGATTTGGTGGTGAGAGAATGCTGTGTGTGTGGTGGGAGTGGTGAGACAGAGGGATTGCTCTGTGTGTGTGTGTGTGGTGGGAAACAGGGAGTGGGGGCATAGGATGGTGGACATGTGTGTGTAATTAAGTTGAATTATTTGGTGTTGGTGAATTGGCTTTGGTGTGCTGCTATCAAAGATTACACAACACATGCTAACACCACTGAAATCCAAACATCTCTTCTCCAATGGCATTTAGCTTACTATAAAGTTCAAGGAATCTGCATCTGTAGCTTATGATCAATGAACTCCTTAAATGGCTGGGGCCCACCAGCAGGCCCAAAGTTTTATTACACACTTCTGTAACCTAAGAACAGCTCAACTAGTTTGTATCGAAGTCCTTGTAGTTAGTGAATAATAAGCCTTAGTATGTAACAAGACTGGGATTTTATGGTGTTAATATGAAGCATCATTTGGATGTATTTTCTTATACTTACAGTTTGACCTCTATTAAGTTGAAAACACTACAAAAACACAATATTTGATGTTTCACATTATATATATGCTCATTCCAAATCTGATGCCTGCATTAAGTTAGGGCAGGAGCATGTTTATGTGTTAACACATTTCCTTTTGACAACACCTAATAATTGTTTTGGCGACTACGATGCCAATTGATCTAGTTTTAAAAGAGGTGTTTTGAAGAGATTTTTTTGCCATTCTTCCTTTAAACAAGTTTTCAGCTGTGCAACTGAACAGAGCCTTTGTTGTCATATTTTGCACTTCATATTGCACCACACGTCTTCAATAGGAAACAGGTCTGGACAGCAGGCACTCTTTGATTACACAGCCATGCTGTTGTAACATGAAGAATATAGCTTTCTGCTGTCATGTTGAAATAAGCATAGATGTCTCTGAAAAATACATCATCTGAACGGCAGCATATGTTGCTCCGAAGTGTGTATGTAGACTCCCCAAGGACTTTATTAGGAAAATCTCCTTGTTTCTACACTCATTGTCCATTTTATCAGCTCCACTTACTATATAGGTGCACTTTGTAGCTCTGCAATTACAGACTGTAGTCCATCTGTTTCTCTGCATACTTTGTTAGCCCCATTTTATTCTGTTCTTTAATGGTCAGGAGCCCCACAGGACGCCACAGATCAGGTATTATTTGGGTGGTGGATCATTCTCAGCACTGCAGTGACACTGACGTGGTGGTGTGTTAATATGTGTTGCGCTGGTACGAGTGGATCAGACACAGCAGTGCTGCTGGAGTTAGAAACTGGAGTTTTTAAACACTGTGTCCACTCACTGTCCACTCTATTAGACACACCTACCTTGTTGGTCCACCTTGTAGATATAAAGTCAGAGACTTATCGCATATAATAGCTTATCTGTTGCTGCACAGTTTGTGTTGGTCATCTTGTAGTCCTTCATCAGTGGTCACAAGACGCTGCCTACAGGTTGCTATTGCTTAGATATTATTGGTAAGTGGACTATTCTCCGCCCAGCAGTGACACTGAGGTGTTTAAAACTCCAGAAGCACTGCTGTGTCTGATTCATTCATACCAGAGTTAAAGGAGGTTAATAAGGTATGCAGAGAAACGGATGGACTACAGTATACAAAGTGCTTCTATATGGTAAGTGGAGCTGATAAAATGGACAATGAGTGTAGAGACAAGGACCTATCTTTGCTCATAAAGGACTAGGTCATTCCGGGATGCTCCTTTTGTACCCAAGCATCACCTGGCAAAGGTGCTTTTTAAACATCTCACAATGTTAAATTGCCTGTCTTAACTTTTCTGGAACATTTTGTGGGCATCAATTTCAGAAAGAGCGTAAAGTGTCAACAAACAATGAAGCTAATACAAATCACTGCTTTCTGATGTTTGTAGAAAAGTATAGAAAGAAATATTGAAATGAAAAAAGAATAGCAATATTGCCTCAAGACACACTTATAATAGAAGTCAATGGGTAGCTGGCTTGAGCTTGAGTTTTTCTTTAACAAGTGCCAACACACTTTCAAACACTTCTGCTGTTCCTTAATTATCTCTAACACAAAAGTCTCAACTGTCTTACAGCTTTAATTACCTCTAACTGTCTCCGGGGTTGAGTGTCATTTTCTATCCAAAACAACAGCAATGTTTTTGACACTGTCCTCAGATCATTATCTCTCCTCAAAACACAGATGCAAGTGTAACGGGCATGCCAGCGAGTGTGTGCCAAACGAGAATGGACGGTTGGTGTGTGCATGTGAGCATCACACTGCTGGGACGGACTGCCAGCACTGTGCCCCATTCTACCAGGACCGCCCCTGGGCTCGCGCCACTGCAGATTCTGCCAACCAGTGTGTGAGTGAGTACTGAAGCCAATTATATACTACAGCAGGTTTATCAACAGTCAGTATTGCTGTAAGTGCAACGTTATCATTTCTGCTTAATTTGCCATGACTGAAAAGTTGCGGAAAAGGGTTTTTGCTATAATGCCATAGAAGAACAATCGTTGGATCCCTAATCAACTATTCAAATGAAATCTGCAAGTGTAGGCTTAAAAGACATCCACACAATCCTGTGCCAATAAAAGAACTATATGTCCAAGCCAAGAACCTCTTAGATATCATCATTTTTTAGAGTATATATGGGCCTACATTTCAGTTCCAATCAACACCATAGCAAAACCAAACATCAAAAAAGCAGAGAGGTTCTAATAGACATTTTGTTCAAACCTGAGTTACTAATGCTACTTTTAATCTTCTGTGTCAAGCAAGCTTTTATGTATCTAACATCTACTTTTAACTTCATAGACTAGGCAAAACCATACGTTCCTTTAACTGTTACACAGCATTCTTGAGAAATCCTTTGAATGAATCAAAATAAACATTTACAGTTAATTATATCCCTCTGGAAATGTATTCAATTAATTAGAGTTTGATTTACATTGCCCTACAGTTGAGTAAGTTCTGAAAAAGTACTGTCAACCATGCTTTAACCTCTTATTCTCCAGGTTATATCTTGGTTTGTCCATCTGAATTTACATGACCAAATCGTAAGGTAAATTATTCAGTAACTGCATGAAATAAATGTAGATTTTTATTGTATTTATTTATTTTTTGTAAAAGCTCCCCTCAAATTAATAGATCATGTGTTTTATGATCATACACATATTGCTATATGCTTACAATTTACTGCTAAAAGCCAAAAATCTTAGAAGCTCTTTGTATTATTTTATAAAAAGTCTATATAAAAGAGTATATCACTGAAGAGACACCATCTGTTTATAGTTTATAGACTAGATTTGTGGAAAAATGGGTCAACTTTCAGCAGATGTTCAGCTTTTTCTATTATAAGGGTTTAAAATTACATTACCCATTTATTTGACTGGAAAGAAGACAGTTACAGCTCTCATATGACACCCACCTTTTGAATGTAGCTTATGAAATATGAAAGTTATGAAGAATATGACCAAGTGCATTTTGGAACCACCAGTGGAGTTGAAGAGGTTAAAATGTGCCAAGGGTCAGTTCTAGACATTCATGCCAGATATATTTTGCAGAGCTGTATAGAAATGAACTATTCCATACAATTTAATTTTAGGGGAGGACTATTTTCAGGTTCATGGGAACCAGGTAACATGCGTAAGACCAAGGATATCGCTACAGAGAGGATGACAACTACCAACTAGCCTACAATGTTTAAAAAAACCGTTGAAGTACTGTAAATTAAATGCTCAGTTTTATGTGGGGTGCATACTTTTCCCCAGGTCCCCCCTAGCCTGTTGGGTTTCCAGAATAGACCCTGTCATGCTTGAGAAGCCTTAAAAATAAAGCATTGGTTAACCATATTTTCACTGTCCAAAAAAATAAGTATCTCCATTTTTTCCCCATTTTTTCTACATCATTTAAGCACACCTAATGCTCTTTACATTGTGGGAAAATTTCATGATGAATGAACCAACAGAGATGCTCCAAAATTGCTTGGAATAAAATCTCTTTACATTAACTTATGTTAAAAGAAAAGAACGGTAAAAGTTGCCATTTTAGAGATTTTAGAGTTAACTATTCTTTTTACAACAGTGCTTTCATACCATATGGCCTATTCACACCTATTGTTCAACTAATATACTCTAAAACACTGAACTTCTGCTTAAATGGGACTAAGCCTTACAACCCATCTGTTAAGTGACTTGTAGAATCCATCTGTTAAATTATGTAGTTATTACTTGCAAATCTATGGACAAACTAAAGCTCTAATTGATATTACTGTTACTGGTACTATGGATAACTACCTTTTGTGTATTCTTATTTTGACTCTTTAGGCCAGTAACATATGGTTTTCTTTCATTATTCTACACATTTTTTGAGAAATCAAGTTAGGCCCCCTGTTATCCTAAAATTTACTAACATATTTTATTCTTGAGATCAATTTGACCCCAGGAAATACAAAAATTCTGGTTGAAATTATCCACCCCCCCATGTGCTGTGGACTATTGGTGGTTCTCGCACTACTACAGGGATGGCTGTATCAGGTTAGGGCCCTAAAGCAGAGGAAGTTTTTGAAGATTATAAAATTGCATGTTATAAGGACCTCAGTATCATCCAAAACAACCAAAACAAACGTGTGAAAAATATTGACATTTCTTATATTTTATACAGCTAAAACAGCCTGGGGTCAAACTGACCCCAAAGAATACCAATGTGTACGAAATGTGTTTTAGACATTGAAAACATATCGTCATCATGTTATGTTTACCCAGTTGTCCCCATTAAATTAGGGAAAGTCATTAAATATGAAGCAAAAACATTATGTCCGTAATTTATTTAGCGTTGTTAAAATTTGAATGGGGTCAAATTGACCCCAAAGATAATAGGAGGGTTAAATAATCAGTACAGTCATTTACTGCTAATAACGTTGCTGTTACCAGACAATTTAGTTACCATGTTACGTTTTACATTAACTCATATGATTTAATATATTTTTGTTGGTTTTTTGGAGCTAGGCCAAACATGTGAACCTGAAACTTTGTGATTATTGTGTTCATGTGCCTAATACACCGTAAAAAGGGAAAAAAAGAGTGCAATGTTTGTGGGAGTTGGTGTCTAAAATCACTGAAATCCTATTCTTAGAACAAATTAGCCAGCCAAAGATAAAAAAAAAAATAAATAAATAAAAGTTGGCCTTTTTCTGCTAGCAGGTAAAATTAGATCATTAAAGAAAGTGATGCAATTCCCCAGACAGTATGTATGCTTTTGCAACCCATATTGTCCCAAAGTAAGGTCAGTCTAAGTTTGGAACATCCTGTGGCAAACTGGACATTGTGGGTGTGTGTCTGGGGACTTTTAAGCTAACTCATTTACTGTGCAGATCCCAACAGAACTGATGTGACAGCAGGGTAAACTTCTGTCCTGCAGTGCTAAAGTCATTAACTGCACCGCACAATGTGCAATATATAAATTGCTGCTGTCGAAACAAAACCTTGTATCTCCATTCTTGTCGTTTTTCTGGGTTTTTTTTACATAATGTGAAAGTACTCATTGTCCTTTACGTAGTGTGTAAATTTCATGATGAATGGACCAAAGGAAATGATCCAAAATTACTTGGAGATAAGTCTGGTTCCATTGATTTACATTAAAAGTAGAGTATGTTTTTTCCTTCTCCTATAAAGCTCTCATTTTGGAGATACGAGGTATGTGTATATTTATATGTATCTACATTTATAGAGAGAGAGAGAGAGACAACCTATAATTGGCAACTATTCAAGCTTTACATTCATAAAGCTTTACACATATTGAAACTCGTTTAGCCTAAAGGTCCTTTAAACAGCTGAAGATTTCATTGCTGCCATCACAAGGGGATAAAATGTGTGAGGTATGTCATTAGTTCTAAAGCAGTACTTTCATAAATATTATGACAAATACTTCCTTGTGTGATAGTTTTTATTTAAATAAACTTGCTTCTTAAGTATATTAAAAGGCCAATATCCAACATTTTCTTGTTTTTTTCTCCCTGAAGCCCACTTATGTGTGCTTATAACGTTTTATGTACCAAAACCAGTTGTCCTAATGACCATTTTCCAACCTCTGTTGGGAAATAGTAAGGGAACAAGGGGGACAAGAGAGTCATTCATAGTGGTTTGATGTGAAATGGTTAGTTATTTACCAGCGTGAATTCAGCATGAATAGGTGGGGTTAAACCACTGAAGGCTAACATCACAACAACAGTGAAATCAATACAGGATGTTCTTGCAGCTTTATTCCATATATAGACTGTGTGGACTAGCAGTGAAATGTACTTTTTGAAACTTGAACTAATCTGGTTTTCCATGATATGGACCCCTATCAGTCATAACAAGCTGACAAAGAAAACAAGCTTGTCTTTAAAATATTTCAAAATGCTAGGTGTCTAAGTAAAATCAAGCGAATATGTGGATGTACTGGCTGTGTTTGAGGGACTGGATCAAATCCCTCTGGCTTAGCGATTATATCAACAAACAGCAGCTCTGTTTTTGAGCACAAACTGGGGATGTGTGCTTTTTGTATTATCTTGAATAATCCCAACAAAAGAATTGTTTGTTTGGTGGCTGCCTGGGGTAATTAACACTAATATGTTTTTTAGCAACTGCGTCCGTGTGCAGTCGGCTGGGTATACATGCGAGAGTGGGTTTCCCGCTTATCTCTCTTGGCATACTTCTATATGGTTTTCACAAACGAGGGAGGCGGTAATTGACTGATCCGATAAACCTAAAAAGCGCCAACCAAAAACAAAACAAACAAAAAAAAGCACAGTCTGGTAATTGTTTAATTTGCCATTCTAATAAGCCACGTGTCATTTTAATTAACTCGTTTTCTGCGGCCAACAGATGGCTTTTTGCAACCGACTGTCGTTCTTCCAAATGAAAACGAGGATTTACGTTTTGGTTAACTAAAACACCAGTAAACGACAGCAAAGGCGGCAAAAGGCACGTTTTGTGTAATGTATGCGCAGCCGCGACAAGAATTTGCATCGTTATTGGCCACGCTATGGCTTTCATTTGTAAAGTAGGCACTGCTAGTTTGGTGCCATATGCTTCTCTCTCTTGAGGGGGTACGCACATACATTAATTGATGTGGATGAGAGAGAGAGAGAGAGAGAGAGAGAGAGAGACTTTAAGATTAAAAAACAAGCCAGAAACTGAGTTAAATTAGCGTTAGTGTTAGCAATCGTGAGAGAGCATGGATGAAAGACTAGCCTTGTACTCTGCATCCGTATCCATTTGTATAAAGAGGAGGTTTGAGAAAACTAAAAGCTTTCTCCAAAAACACATCATCATAACAGCATTGGTATTTCTTGTATGTGTAAAGCCCACTCTCAACAACATATATCATGGAAAATAATGAAAGTAGCACTGAATGCACTTTGGACCAAATATACAGTACTGTGAAAAAGTTTAGGCACTTAAGCATATTATTAAAAATACATAGATATAAATAAACATAGATAAAGTAAAAAATGTAAATTAAAGAATGAAAGAAATTGAGATCTTGTGAGCTAAAGTTAATATACATGACATGTAAAATCACTATGTACTGTACTAATATTATTTGTATTTAGTATGTGTGTTTCTGATCAAACGAAGGCTTATGTCCAGATAAACAGCTTTTGTAAATGTAATTTTCTCAGCTGCCTAAAATTTTTTGCACAGTACTGTATATACAAAGGTGTACACATAAGTTTGGCCAAATTACATAACCTATATTTCTGCAAAAGTTAATACAGATATTTTATATTAGATCTTATAAAAATAGGATAAAATAAAATAGCAAATGTGGCATGTGAAAAAAAGTCTGGACACGCTTCCAGTTGTAAAGCCACAGAACTTCATTATCTTATTAAGCCCTAACTGACTTGTTAGGACTGGTTAAGCAGGTCAGCTTATGGAAATGACAGACCATAATAAATTCTCTGACTCTTCAAACATTCAAACTATATGTTTTTAAAGGTCCCCTGTTTTTTTTTGTTTGTTAGTTTTTTTTTTTGCAAGCTAAGTATTGGAGCTTGTAAATGCTATTCATGGGTTCTTATAGGGAAGATAAGACTTTTTTTTACTGCTTGGCCTTTTAGCAATAACTGATTACTCAATTAATTGTGAAAAATAATAGCTTACACAATAGTGATAAATGTTATTTTAATTTTTTTTTGGATTTGTACTTTGTAGCTCTACAATTACAGACTGTAGTCCATCTGTTTTCTGCATACTTTGTGAGTTCACTTTGACCCTGTTCTTATAGGACCACCACAGAGCAGCACTGCAGTGACATGGTGATGGTGTGTTACTGTGTGTTGTGCTGATATGAGTAGATCAGACACAGCAGTGCTGCTCTAGTTTTTAAACACCTCAATGTCACTGCTGGACTGAGAATAGTCCACCAACCAGAAATATCCAGCCAACAGTGTCTTGTGACCACTGATAAAGGACTAGGGGACCAACACAAACTGTGCAGCAACAGATGAACTACTCTGACGTTACATCTACAAGGTGGATCAAACAAGGCAGGAGTGTCTAACAGAGTGGACAGTGAGTGGACTCACTATTTAAAAACTCCAGCAGCACTGCTGTGTCTGGTCCACTTGTACCAGCACAACACACACTAACAGAGCACCATTATGTCAGTGTCACTGCAGTGCTGAGAATGATCCACCACCCATATAATACCTGCTCTGTGGTGGTCCTGTGGGGGTTGTGGCCCTTGAAGAACAGGTTGACAGGGGGCTTTCAAATTATAGGTGAAGCCAATAAAATGGACCAAGAGTGTAAATATAAGGTAGGTGTACTTAATGAAGTGCCTGGTTGGTGTATATATTTAGTATTTATCTATTTTTTTGCTAGAAGTGTCTAGAAATTTCCACCCACAATGCATTCTCACATTTTATTCCGCTCTGTTCCATATTTTCAACTAAAAATATGACTAAATGCATGATGCAGCCATACGCTTGAATGCTTCTAAGACAAATCTTACCCACTTGCTAGAATACTAAAACCTACTACTGCTCAAACTTCTCTAGAGGGCCTTCTAATTAATGTACGAGTGGCCTGTGTACTAAAATACAAAAGGAATCATTGTTATGGTTTAATAAGCAGTGATGTACTGGGATTAGGAATCCTTGCGGAGTGTACTGAAGAATAGCCTTCCTTCAATGTCAGGCAGAGACAGTACGGCCCACCGGGGAGTGATAATCGCACAGTTATTACAGACTAAAGAGACAGAGACGGGCAGATTTGGAATAAAATGGGTCATTTCCCACAATGCCCCCCCTAGGTGGCTCATGCGTAATGAGCAGTCTTTGAGGACTGTGATTGGATGGTAGAGCTTGAATAATTTACTGTTGTGCAAATGTGTCAGTGATACAGAGAAAGAGCTGTTCAATGACTTGAAACTTTCAGAGGCAATTACTTATGTATTACTAATACATTTTCTCATTTTTTTCATTGTTTGTTTTCTGCTTTCTGCCTCATTTCTCGCATTCTTTTTCGCTCTTTCCTTGCTGCCTCACTTCATACTATGACTCTCTCTCTCTCTCTCTCTCTCTCTCTCTCTCTGCCTGCGTCAGTGTGCAACTGCAGCGGGCGTGCAGATGAGTGTGAGTTTGATGCAGAGCAGTACCGCAGCACAGGCAGCGGGGGGCGCTGCATCGGCTGCAGGGAAAACACAGCGGGGCCACACTGCGAACGCTGCAGAGAAAACTTCTACAGACCATCGCCGCAGCTGCCCTGTTACAACTGCAGCTGCAACACTATGGGTGAGACACACACATACACAATCAGGCCTGTTTCACTCATAGGAGAGAGTACAGCACAATGGGTTAAATGTAACATGGACATTTTATGCAATTAACCAGGTTCAAGTAGAACCTACTTTCAACCATGTTCTTTTATTCCCATTGCAACTGTCTTCATCTTTTTTATGGGTACTGAGTTGTTAAGTCCCTAACCTTAACCTCAGCCCAAAACCTAATCCTAACCCTCATATGTATTTGACATATTACTGAGAGTCCATTAAGTGTTTATTTAATCTAAAAATGACCACCCAAAATAATGTGTCACTGACATGTTTTGGTAATTATTAAGTAATGCTGAGATCAACATAATAGCAAACAATAAAACTATAATATAAAATGTGCCATAACTTTTGCACAAACCATATTTGATATTTTTTTTTATTCCCCAATATGTCAAATTCAGCAAACACACAGTGATTGTGCATTAAAGTGTGCAGAAGTGTGGAGAGCTGCAACAAATGACTTTATTCCTGTTTTCATCAATCTTAACGGTGCATGTCTACTTGCATCTTCGCCTCACTGTATCCTATTCATTTCCATGGAGAGCTCTGCCGCCTTGTGCGGTACATGATGGTTTGCGGTGTGGTAAAAAATGCTTTGCCTCATGGCCAGAAAGTTTATGCAAATGGAAAAGTTTATGCAAATGAATGTGCATTGCATTTAGCCAATCAGGCAACGGTAGATTGGTCTTCATCACAAACAGCAAACACAACTTTCTCTGAGAGTACACAGCGGAAACTACAGCTCTCTTTTTCTTCTCTCAGTGCATGACTCTTAACATCATAATGAGAATATCTGGTTTTATACTGAGCTGCTGATAATGAGGATTTGGAGGGAAGATGTTCGATTGGATAAAGTGTACATAGTTCAGGTGGGATCTTCTTTCTATTCATATTTTCCAAAATAATAATAATCATATGTTGGAACATAAACAGACAGACACTCTGTGATGTAAGCGAGTGCTTTAAGGTCATTTCGAGCCTTAAAAACTAGCGGCAGAACTTTAAAGTCTATCCTAAAAGAAACAGGTAGCCAGTGCAGTTCTTTCAAGGGGGGGTATGAGCTCTGTGTTTAGTTCTTATAAGGATACCTGTATTTATAATAGGATCCAGGTTTTATAGTAATCAAAAAAAGTTTCTCTGCATCGCTCTGACATAGAAAAAGCTGAACTTTCGCAATATTTCTCAAAGGATAGAAAGCTACTTTAGTGATTGCATTTACAGGCAGGATAAAACAGAGCTCAGAGTCTAAGATCACACCCAGGTTTCATACTTTAGGTTTGGTACCTGAAGCTACAGAACTGCACTTCTCATAAAGCGGCTTTCCCTGAGTTTTAGTACCAGGGATCGGAATTTCTGTGCTTTTGTGATTTAGTTGTAGAAGCTTTTGCGACATCCGCTGAGGAATATCTGACACACATCTGGTAAGCTTGTCTACAGGGTCTTGATTATCAGAAGGAATGGAAATGTATACTTGTGTAAAAAGGGCTTTAACAAGCGCACAACAGATTTTCTGCATTGCTCCACTGCAATTGAAAGTTGCAGAAACAATAAAGGAACATTACAAACAAATCTTATGAGGCTGGTTTTCTGTATTTCTCCTCTAATGAGGAGTTATCTGTGTGGTCAATAACATCATGTAATGAAATTTGATATCATAGATCATATACTAGCCCTGCGGTCATCAGTCATTTTAATCTACATTCTGGACAGGAGGTTTTTCGGTGTGATTTTCTGGGTGTTCAGACAAATCAAATTAAGTCATCCAAGTGCAGCAGAGAAACTCAGAAATTTGGAGGAAAGCAAAACCTTTGTCGCTGCACTCCCAAAGCGAGCTGAACTTTTTCAGTCAGAACAGGGCGCTGCACAGGATCAGCAGGCCATACACAATGCTAATGCTAATGGTAGTATAGATAGCTCCAGTGTTGGGGCTCAAAAATGTAATCCATACCACATTATGACTATATTGGCAGATACAGGATATATGAAATATTAGGCATATCGACTAGATTTTAGGACTCTTTCATTTAAAATTATTTTATTTACACATTGATTATTTCAGAGTGTAGGCGGTTACATCACTGGGGAGCCCAGAGCCTCAGCTAGTTTAAAAATGTGCATCCAGGAGGCCACATTCTTTTCTTTTGCCTAGGACCCCAGAGTCACTAAAGCTCGATCCCACTTGTTTTCAAGTGTCAGTTTGCGCCTTGAAACTGAGTTACAAGGGATGGTGGTTGAAATCTTCCCCTATGAAATAGGACAAGCCCCAAATAAAAAAACATTACTTCATTAACAGGCTACTAGCGCAGCTCTGTAGGCGAACCTGCCAGTCTGCAATGATAGCAGAGGCCTCGCTGCTGCTCTTTAGTTACATTTAGGGCATCATAAGCCTTCAAAGTGCGGGGATGCAATAATTATTTCTTATCGCACATCACTAATTCTTCAGTGATATAAAGCTATTCGCCAGCTACTTGTTCTAATTTTCCCGTACCACATTAAATGGTGCAGCAGTTACATTCTGGTGCCTGAGGCATCAAAAATGCTGCACCATTTAGGGTGGAATGGGAAATTTAGCTAGCTATCTATTGAGACATCATGATGCTACTTGTGATTTTATGAAGAAAAGGACCATAATACATTGAAATGACATTAAACTAAGATAATACCATTTAAATTTTAGGTAATCATATGCTTTCGAAGAGGAGGGATGTGACAATTATTTTTTATCACCCACCCCTAATTTTTCGGTGATATAAAGCCAAAGTTCGCTATTCGCCAGCTTCTTGTTCACATTTTCCCATTCCACCTTAAGTGGTACAGCAGTTCTGATATCTAAGGTGCCAGAATGTACCTTCTGCACTATTTAAGGTGGAACGGGAAAGTTAGCTACCGAGACATCAGCATACTAATACCATTTTTTTTTAATATAAAAAAAGCACCATAGTACATTAAAACAATATTAAACTTAGACAATACAATGGTTATTGTAATTTTTAACAGAGAAAATATCTATATTTGTGGGATTCTTTCGTCGCTTGCACAGAGTTTCTTGTCAGTGTTTCTTTTTTTCTGATATCACTCTGTTGGAGAAAAACCTCCATTTGAAGGGCCAGGTAGCGTGAATGTGCAAAGCAAAGGGGTAAGGGCTAAGTGGTAGGGACAATGGGTGAAATGGGATTGGGAATCAGCCCATGTTCTTCACATGTAAAAGAGAAATAACCATGTATGTGATGTTGGTGTTTTTTAGCATACATTTATGTCAGTGCACATTCAAATGCTGATAATCACAGTGGCTATTACAGTGGCCAAACCAAGTGAATTCATTCTGATCATAAATTAAGACTGAGGTGTTTATATGCCCACTCTACTCAACAGTCTGATGAAAATCTGTTTACATGCACACTACAAGTACTCAAAATTATGTGCATGTGTGGAGTACCACTTAGGGTAGACGTTACCATGATAATGAGCATCATGTGAGTCCAGTCAGAGGTGAGCAGCAGTGTGTTTACCTGAGTTTTCAGCTGGCGCGCTTGTGTTTTTAATTGTTTTAAAATGATGGCAGACTCAGGAACATGCACTTCACATGTACTTATTAAAGAAGGGTGAGAGAAAGACAGCATGTTCTGCAACACATAAGCTGGATGCCAGTCCCACTGCCGATGACACAAAACCTCTAGCTGAAAGTGGGCAGTAAAGACTGGTGGGAAAGAGTAAACCTGCTGTGGTTCGTTTGCCCATATACTGGTCTGAATGGCTTGTTTTTGCGAGCTTTGCGACCATCCATCCTGCTATTATAATTAAGGCTTTAAGTTTGAAGCATGAACTTTGTCCCCTCTGCAGACCAGTTTATGGTGTCCCAAACATTGCATATGATGCAAATGCACATGCACAGCACATAATTAAACTCTCTGGCTGGAAATGAAATCAGAAACAGGCGTTTATATGGCTGTTATTCTCATCTGTTGTTATCAGGCTGTATGTAAACGTGCCTAGTGACATAAACCTCTGTGCACTGGAGGCTAAAACCTGAAGAAAAATGAAAAACATCCAAGTTAGTCTGTGTGCATTAGTGTGCAAGCATCCCTGATAGTTTAGTTGTGAAATGTGGACAAACAGTTTTGGGAGAAATATTTATTTCATGATAAGATTTAGGGTCATTCTACAGAAACGTCCACTTTTCTAGCTATCAATAGGTGTCACTTGTGTTACCAATCCTCACTTGTGTTACACATAAGAAAGGTAACACCAGAGACAGTAACAGCAGAGACATTTTTAATAATATTAATGAAATGCATTTTACAAAATGGCTGGTACAGAGCATCAAACCACAAGTTGTCAATCATGGAATATCCACTAAAATATGTAATTTAATCTATTTGTATTCTGTTTTTTCACAATGACCTAAGAATAAAGTAGGTCACACCAGTGACGTCGACTAAAAGCTTCACATGAAATCATGAGCTAAATGAGAAAATTCCTGATAACTGAAAAGACACAGTGGACTCACCATGTGCTTTTTTCATAGATCTTCAGAAAATAGGTAAAAGGAAGTCAAGTGATGTCATCAGTGTGATTTTTATTTCAAAATAAGAGATTCTTTGTTACGCAGTAACACCAGTGACATGACTCCTGGGGACCACAACTTTCATTATATATTTTATGATATTTATTTGGCATTTATTTTCTTTATGTCATTTAATTTATGTATTCCATAGTCATGTATAGATTATTGTAGTTAAAATTGCAGAAAAATGTGTTTTTTTACCTGAAAATATGTCACTCACCCTTTACACATGACTGTGGGGACAAGCACTTCTGTGGCGCTTGGAATTCTAGATAATTGATTTAAAAACCAATATTGTTTAATTGATGCTCAAGAAGGTGTAATTGTTAAAATAACTTATTGTTTTATTTTAAAATATAATAAATTGTAACCCTAACATGTTATTTAAGTGTAATATATCTGTAAATGCTAGGGACACAAAAATGGACATTTCTGTAGAATGACCCTTTAGTCTTTTTTCTTTCAATCATTGTACTTTGAACAAAGGTTAGATTTTTTCTTAATATTTTGACTTAAAGAGTAAAAGGATAAGCAGCAAAAAACCTTCTGTGCAGCTTGTTTTGCTTATGTTTACCAGAGTGGCAACATTTGTGGAAGGCACTATATCAGTATCTCACTAATATAGTATGTCGAGTTTCTGCCATGGACGCAGTGTATATTCTCTCACTTATTCACACACGATAGTCTTGCTGCCCACTGAGTTTGGTTTTACTTATCATACAGGAAACTGTCTAGATGATAAGTGTTTTTTTTTTTTATTTTTCAGTCATGCTCAACCCTGTACTGCAGCCTCTGCTATGTGTATTTTCCTCTTTCAATCACCTGACATAGCCATTCTGTATTAGTTGTTGCAGCCCCAGAAGTATATTCTCTGTATACGATGTGTTTATTTATTTTCACTTAGAAAATCAACAAATGTCATGATGTTAGTGAAAAAAAAAAATATTTTAAAAGCATATTTAAGATATATTGCTATTCAAAGCAAAAAGATTTTAGTATAAAATCCAAGTCAGTTAAAATTCTCAATGTCTTCAGTTCTGACTCTAAAATCCGGAACCAAATTATGTTCTTCAAAGTATGAACTACTTTTTTGAAAATAACAAATTTGTGTTACTTTTTATTTATGTTTTACTGTATTTCTGTTTATTTGCACTCATTCTAATGATACATGGTGTTTTTACAAGCATAAATGCAATTACTGCAAAGATAAATGGTTTTAAATAATGTTCTTTTGCACCTAGGACTTTTGCATAATACTGTAAATGTAATTAACTGTAAATCTCACTATGCAATTAATTATATAGCAATATAATTAGTATATAGCAAGCCAAAACTAATGACTCTCAACATCTAAAAGTTAACCTCTGCTGCCGCAAACAATGACCGAACAGCAATGGCTGAACAACAAGCAATCCCACGACGACCCAGGCAATCCATCTCGAATCTACAGCATGCCACATGCAGTCCTGCTCTGTTCCATCAATATTTTACAAATTAGAAAGTGTTCTTTCATAATTGCAGTCTGATCCCTATACACTAGACCTGCGTTGTTATTTTCGAAATGTTCCGCTGAGGCTCTCTCTTACGAGACTGCACCTTTTTAGACGCAAAAAGCAATTAAGGAAATCTCAGCTTACATGCTGCAGGCCATCTGAATGAAACGCAGCAGAAACGGCATTGAATATGTGAATGTTCATTCTGCTGAGCCAGTGACGCAACTGCAACAATTCATGAGCTCATTAAGAAGCAGACGACTGGAAAATAAATTCTCTGTCTTTCTCTATCTCATTATCACTCTGTGTCCAGGATCTGTGAGCCTGCAGTGTGACGAGGAAGGTGTTTGTGCGTGCAGGCCGAGCGTGATGGGGGTAAAGTGTGATGTCTGCAAAGCTGGCTTTCACTCCCTCGGCCCAGGAGGCTGCAGGTAGGCCTAATGAGAAAGAGAGACAGAGAGAGATGTATGAAAGTGAAAGGTTAAAGTGAAAGATGAATTATGACCTCCCCTTGATAAATATAAAGAAACAGGAAAACAAAAGACATTCGATAAGAACTTAAAGGGGAACTCCACAGATTTTTCAAAAGTTCTGCAAAATTAAATGCTTGTGATTATTCAGTTATTCAGAGTGGTTTAATGTGACATGCTCCATTCTAGAGAAATCTACTGAGTCAGAATTGTTCACAGTGGTGGTGATAGGAACCAGACATCTAAAGAGTTTAATGCCTCTGAAAGCTCCCTCACAGAAAGATATTACATGAAGTAGTTATGAATTGTATGTATTTGAATCCATTTATTCCCAGATGGAGAAAAATATATTCTTAATGTATTTATCAAATATATTTTAAAATGTATGAAAATGGCCAAGGAACATATTTGCTGAATATATATTTTAAAATGCATTTATGTGTTTTTTTTTTCAATTCCATGTAGTTTTAACAAAGTTTACAAAAAAATAAGTATACATGAACTGAATGAATGGTACTGACTTTTGTGTTTTGCATTGTACTTTGTATTAAGATACACTCACACAAAATGTATTTCAATTAAGCAAGATATCAAATCAAAACTTTTTTTTACAGAGTATCAATACCACTTGCTTTTGCCATGTGAAAGATTTGCTAATATTTAAAATTAACATACTGGAATACAATTTGATTTCAGAAGGTATCCAAACAGTAAAGCACACTTTCAAACGTATTTGATAAATACATTTACATACACTTATTTTTGTATGGTACCTTTCTGTATGTGTAATATGTCCACAGACATTTTATTACAATGTATTTTAAAATATATTTGGTTAATATGGCACTATATTCTGAAATACATTTTAGTATTTAAAAGGATTTCAGCATGGACTGCAATGTGTTTGAAATGTTTTTCAAATCTATAAAAAAATGCTTGTCCATATATTTTTTTTTCCATATGGATTTCAATCTGTTCATGGCGGAGGGGTACACACAAGGTGTTATAAGGCAAAATAGTCCCAAACAAGACTTTTTTTTTTACAGATTTATGATTATTTTACCATCATCAACATTACGTATAAAAACTAAGCAGGTACGTGTGGGTTCACTGGTGGTTTTGGATAGTAAATAAAATGGCTATATTTGTGTTGTTGACATGGCGACCCCTGGTTCCTATCACCACCACTGTAAAGAAATCAGAGTCTGTAAGTTTCTCTACAATAAACCACTTCACATCAAACCACTCTAAATTAATCAGTTTACATTTGAAGGACTGAATTATTCAGAAACTTGGTGGAATTCCCTTTAAATGTATTTTAGTAATGTGTTTTTTCTAAATCCATCTAGGTCTCATATCTAGGTCTCATATACACCTTGAAACTTCTCTTCATGTACCTTTTTTAATTATTTCTCACTTGTTGCTCATTGAAACAAGTAAAGAAATTCTGTCTAAGGTGTGGATTTGAATCTTTCATTACCACATTTGTTTTTGTAAGTCAAAGAGGAGATATTTTGATGAGATTGAAACTTGATGAAAAGTACTTGGTGTGTACAGACTTGTTTGGCTGAAACAAGCAAACAAACAAAACATTCTTTAAATTTTTGCTAGGTGTTTTTGTCCATTTTAAATGTTATGTATGTGTCTTTATATATGTGGTTGTATTGTTAAGGATGGCTTTATGTGGTGAAACTTTTCAACTAGTTGCATTTCTGTGCAATTTGACCATTACACTAAGCATTTCAAAATCAAAGTTGCATGCAACATGCCCAATTACGCCACTAGTTAACCAAATTGGCAGCTTGTATTTCTTGATACACCATATAATTCTGTTTATAAAGTCATTCACAGGGTCTTTTTTTTACATATTTGCAGCATCATCTTTGTACTTTTTCCAGCTGTATTTGGAAAACTTGTATTATGTTTTTAGCTCTCTATTTAAGGTTGTTTATGATACATTTGGGTTTTTATCTGTTGTGTATATGTTAAGCCATCGAAAATTCATGTTTAAGTAGCCATTATGGCTGTGGACCGCTTGATGTCTCACTCATCCTGTCCTAGAACCAAAAGTTCATCATGGACCATGTCTCTGTTGCAGCCTTTTAAACGTTAACTTGGAGAAACTCACGTTTATTGTCGTGGCTCAGGACACTGACAAAACGATGAATTCCATCCTTGAGTCAGTCGGTGGGTTTTCAAATGCCCAATAAACCATCTTCTGTTTTATTTTCTCATCCACTGATTGGGTAAAATTAATGGTTGCAAGTACACTGTTCAATGTGATCATGTGACTTTCTGTCAGCGCTTTTGATTGATTTACTGTTTCATGAAACTTGTTTCACAAAGTTGAGACACTTGAAACAGTTGTAGCTGAGTTTCAAATGAGTTGCAGAATGTTTTACATTGCGCAACTCAAGAGCAATTTAGTTTCATGTAGGTTTTAAGCAACCAAAGCTGCACTAAAGTTTCACTGTGTAGAGCCAGCTTTAGACTTGCAGGACATGTGTGCAGTGTTTCTTTTTTGGCGTTTAGGTGAGCAGCTGGTGACATCAAACAAGCCCACCAATATTTCAAAATTTCTACATGACTGAATGGTTAAGATATAAACAAAAGTTATTCAGAGTGGTTTGGTGTGAAATGTACCATTTTAGAGAAACTTAGTAAGCCAGAATTGTTCACAGTGGTGGTGATAGGAACACTGAAGAGTTCAATGTCTATAAAAGTTACACAAGAGAAAGTTAATACATAATGGCTGAAACATCATTTTACTATAGTTCTGAGATAAGTGTTTGGCCTAAAACATACTTTATAAAGAAATAGAAACCAAAATGTACGAACAGAATTTAAGATAGACTCTTCTGTGAAGATGCACATACAAGTATCTATGACAAGATGCACAGAAGATGCTCAAGGATAAGTGGAGCTCACAGAAGCTGTGCATCAAGCAAACACTGATTGCTATCTGGTAGAGTCAGGGGGCAGAAGGAGACTCAAACTAAAACTAGTGCAGAATCAAATGGAGTAGTTCGAGGATTGGATGGCAGAAGAGGTGCGAAGTTACAAACATTTATAGCCATTTGGAGACTTTTTATTAGCAAGTACTATCCATTCCCTAGAACGCAATGCAAAAGTTCCTTCTTCATTATTTTCTGTACATTCTGTAACATAAGCAGGCTGGCAGACAGCCTACAGTACTGGGCAAAAGACCAGTCAAAAGAGACCACCCATTCAGTTATTTCATTTCCAGTCAAAATGGCCAGTAAGTTCAAGGTATTCATTTTTCAGCTGCAGGAAAAAGGAGAGCGCACTAAATGAAACAACAATAACATTAGATTTTTCAGTATTTAATGCGTCCACTCTTTTCTGTTATTACAGCTCCCATTTTTTCCAGGAGACTTGTTTTCAACGAAACCTTCAGGGATATTTTTCAACACCTCCAAGTTCAGCCAGTCAGTTCAATTACAAATTGCAAATTTCTTCTTTTTTTGTCTATTTTCTTTGTCTCAGTATCAGCTTCTTGACAGCTGCACATCCTTTCAGACTCCAAGTGTTGAGTTGTCTTCTCACAGTGGAAGGATGGACAGAAACACCTGTGGATCTTTTCAGATCTGAATCAAGAGTGGAGTTTGATTTTCTCCTCTCTCTCAAAGATAAAAGCTTTACATACTGTTTATCTGATGGGGACAGTTTTGGTGGTCTAGCAGGTCTTGGAGACCCACTTCTCTTGTTTTTCTCATTTTTCCTTTAACTTTCCCCTTCACTGCGAATCTATATCCTCTTATCTCAGAAATATCTCCTGCAAAACTTGGACTTAATGGCTGTTCTGACTAGAAATTAAATAAGTGAAGGGTGGTCTATGACTTTTGCACAGTGCGCTCATGAAGTTTTGAATCCTATATGCTTCCGTGTGTGTGCTTGTGCACTTGTGTGACCTACACTCGAAAGTGATACAAAGAACAGCACAATGCGGAAGAAAATATGGGATTAAGGCTAAATAAAATACATCGAACAAATCAAAAACAAACACACTCGCTCTCTCTCCTGTGGCCCGTGTGAGTCAGTGTGTTGTGGTGTGAATTAGTTGGTTCAGTGGAGCGAAACAGAACAGGCCAAAATTGAGGAGTAGGAGGAGAGAGAGAGGCGGTCTGGTGAGAGAGTGTGTGAGAGAAAAGTGAGAGAGGGTGGTAAAGAAACAGAAAGACAGACAAAAAGATGAATCAAGTGATAATTGAATTATATCTAATAGCATGCTTATATAAACACTGATGCTTGGATCGCACTGATAATCAGAAACATAAACAGTGTACGGTCATCTTTTTGTTGCCAAATTATAAGAAACACTTACCTTGTAAGCTCATCTACACTTACTGGCCATTTTATCAGAAATGCCCACCCTATACAGTGGCCCCAAAAAGTACTTAGACACATACAATATTTAACCATTGGTAAGTTTTAATGAAGTTCTTTAGGTTTCTTCCTAAAATGGTTAACAAAATGATATTTTGAGACCAATATATATTATATATTATATATAGAAACCATTATTGTATATTAGATAATATATATATAGAAACCATCATATATTATATAAAGATATTTTGATATTATGAAAAACACTTTTAGCACAACATCAAACTGAAGGTAGGCTCTTTGTGTGGAGAAAGCCTGGAGAAGAATTCTAGCCAAGCTACACTAAGAGCACTTTAAAGCACAGAGGTAGAAACATCAAAGTATAGGGCTATCTTTCTTGCAATGATGTGGGTGAGCTTGTGTTCATTGACAGTATCACAAACTCAGAAATATGAAAAATGGACAAAAACCTGCAGAGAAAAGAAACTGCTCAAATAAGAGTGATCTGAAACTCACTCAGTCACGTTTAAAAAGAAGTGTACTTTGTCAAAAAGAACATGACAGTCGTTTAAAATAAATGGCACTAGGTTAGACATTTTGGTTCCCATGTTTTGGGGCCACTATAGGTACACTTTGTAGGTATACAGGCACAGACTGTATATGCTCAATATCTCAATGGAATCAATAAAATAAAATGTCCAGTAAGGTATATATATATATATATCTATATATATATATATATATATATATATATATATATATATATATATATACCACACTAGGGGTGGGAAGCTCTAGGCACCTCACAATTCAATTCAATTATGATTCAGAGGGCTGCGATGTGATTATAAAACGATTATTTTTTCTATATAGCATTTATATTTTCTCACTGTGTGAGCTCCAGTTTCAAGTTCAAGTTTTAAGTTTACTTGTCACTTGCACAACATGTCAGGACATTTATGCATTGAAATGCTTGTGGTGAGGCTCAGCTAATCACTCTACAGAAAGTAAATAAGTAAAAATAAAAATACAAGAAAAACCAACTGAAATATATTAAATATACACAAAATATACACAAAATATATACGGAATGTAGAGACAATATACATTTTAAAGTGACTGAGTAACTCGGTGTTATTGTTATTTAAAGTGACTTGGTACTTTTAAAGCAAAGTATTTGTAATGATCCATAATGAATTTACTTCCAATATCTTTTTTTAATAAAAACAGATGGAAGTGATGTGGCAAATGAAATAGAAGGCTCTCATTCACTGCTCTTGTTTGGAGCACGAGAAGCTGCTGCTACTCATCTGCGATAAAATGCGCAGTCACGGTGAACTAAGATCCAGTGGCAGTAGATCTCCACGCAGCACAAGTTACAGCTATTCTACCCGTTTTCTTTAGTGAGTTTATAACTTCGGTTTTGGTCTCGTTGTAGAGACCGGGGGGGGACGCTGTGTCAGTAAAATGTCTTTGAGACGGGTCGTGTGCAACATAGCACAAAAGCCCTGTTTCGCAACGACTGAGAACCGGCGTGCAGACTGCAGGTCACATAGCAGCGATGTGTTATTCGCATTTATAAGCAGCGCAGTTGGTTTCCTGGTCCGTTAAATCTGCAACGAGAGACTGTCAAACACTAAAAAGTGGCGAAGCTGAAGTCAGCTTATCTTTCAAATTCTCCTGTTCCACCTTAAATGGTGCCGCATTTACATTCGGCGCCTCAGTTAGAATTTAAGGTGGAACGGGTAAATTCGAACAAGAAGCTGGAGAATAAGAAGCGACTTCAGCCTCGTAAAACAGTCGAACATTGAGAGACATTTAATTGATCTACTTCCGAGGAAAGGTTTTCTGGCGGAGATGGGAGGAAAGCGGCTGTAGGCGAAGCTTAAAGCAGAGCAAAGTAAATCTGCGTTTTCGTTTATATTGTTTAGCCCATACTAGGACATCAGCACATACTGAGACATAGTGGACATTAAATGTTGCGGCTCCCAAAATGGCTCTTCTTATCATTTGGGTTGTGACTCCTGATCTAACCTGGCTTTTAATGCAGAGAGAGCTGGTCGGATTTCTCACTCATCCAGCTGTGTTTCTGTTATGTGCCGCCACAGACTGTCCGGGCGCTGCACTTCCGCACTTCCAAGTTCCACCTTTTGCATTCCGTCAACATTACGCTATAAATTAAATATTTAGAAAATTGATTTTTGACATTTGTGAATCGATTCAGAATTGTTCACGTCCGCATCGAGATGCGTCTAAGAATCATTTTTTTCCCACACCCCTAATACACACCTTACTGGACATGCCATTCCAAGACCATGGGCATTAATATGGAGTTCAGCCCCCCTTTGCGGCTATAACACAAGATTTTTGGAGTGTATCTTTAGGAATTTGTGCCTATTTAGTCAAAAGAGGCAACGATGTTGAATGAGAAGGATTGTCTCAATCGACATTCATCCTAAAGGTATTCAGTGGGCTTGAGGTCAATGCTCTGTGCATGCCACTCGCTTTGTGTAGTGGGGCACAGTCATGCTGGAATACAAAAAGGCCTTCCCCCAAACTGGTGCCACAAAGTTGGAACCATATAATTGTCTAAAATGTCGTTGTATGCTGTAGCACTGGAACTAAGGGAACGTGTCCAAACCCTGAAAAACAGCCCCAGACTATTATCCCTCCTCCACCAAACTTTATTGTTGGCACTATGCATTCTGGTAGGTAGCATTCTCCCGGCATCCGCCAAACACAGATTTGTCCATCAGACTGCCAGATAGTGAAGCATGATTCATCACTCCAAGGAACACATTTTCACTGCTCCAGAGTCCAGTGACAGTATGCTTTACATCACTCCAGCTGACCCTTGGCATTGGGATTAGAACCCAAGAACAGAAGGGTTAAAATATCGGTTCTGCTCAGATCAAATCTTTTTTTTTTCAGTCCCTGAGTCCTGGTGTGTGTAAGTAGCTGCTGTGTGAATGTTTTCTTCATTCCTCTGCTGTCATGTCTTGACAGGATGTGTATAGTGTGTAAGCGCATTTTGCTGATATTTTTCACTTGGCTTGTATGTGTGTTTGTGTGTGTGTTTGCTGGGATATGTACTTGCAGGTTGTGTGAGTGTGATGAAAGGGGCAGTGTGGGTGTGTGCTCTGCTGAAGATGGAACCTGCCACTGTAAACCTAATGTGGAAGGATACTCCTGTGACAGGTGACTTCAGTTAAGCAATATATTACATCTACACGTATTTATTTAGTTTAGCATTTTGTTTATCAGCACTTTTTTTCTGATATTGTCTTTTTTTATACATGTTTACATTTATGTTAGGGCCGTCAAAGTTAACATATTAATAACGGCTAGCATGATAAATTATTAACATCACTAATTTATTTAACACAGTGAGTGCATTTTTTTAATGTTTGAACTTCAAACCATCCATAGTAGTAGTGCAGGCTAAAGCCCAGCTGGTCATGCTGTATGTTGCTACAATAGAATCTAGGATTGTATCTCTCTGGAAAAGTGCTAGCATGACAACTATGGATAACTCAACAAGCAGCAAAATAACTCAACAGCAACATAGAAACTTATAGTTTTATATTATATATTATAATTATAATTATTTATATTAGATATATATATATATATATATATATATATTCATATTACTATTATTACTAAGATGCTTTAAAGTGTGCTTACGGAAAGCATATGGTGTGTGTGAGTGTTTAGGTGCAAGCCTGGGTCATTCAATCTTCAACCAGACAATCCAGATGGCTGTCAGACATGCTTCTGCTTTGGTCACTCCCTCGCATGCTCATCCTCCAGTCACCATGTGGCCTTCAACATCACCTCAGACTTTCTTGAGGGTAACTGAACAATCTGATATTGTTATCTCTGTATTATTTAATATTTTTTTTTATTCTAGTTTTGGAAAATGCTGTGTTTTCCACACTTCCTTTACTTTGACTTTGGCCTTCCTTGTGCAAATGGATTACCTTCTATCTAATCTGCTCTGAAATATCACCTCTTATCTCCTGTTCGACTTAATGGCTGTTTTGACTGGACTTTAAATAAATGAGAATGGTGGTCTCTGAGTGTTGCACAGCACTATAAGCCTTCACATAACAATATCATAAATAAAATAGTCAGGTAAGGAAGTACAGAAACATATTCAGGCTAACTGATACAAGCTTCTGACCTAACTGAACTCTGTCCCCAAGCCTTGCCTTAAGTCTAATCTTAACCTTAATTCATTATAAATTACTTTTTTAAATGCCTTTTTGTGTAGTGTATGGACTCTACTGATGCACGCTGCTGGTGTACAACTAAGTGCATTCAGCAGTACGAAACCATTATGAATAATGACCCAATAATATACAGTCAGCTTCCCTTCCAACCTTTGTAAAATATGTGTGTGTATTTATGTGTCTAAGACCCTGATGGCTGGGTAGGTGAGTTCGCAGGACATCAGGAATCCTCCTTGCTGTGGAAAGAAGGTGAAGTGTACCTGCTACCCTACAGTGAGGAGGATGCTGGCTACTACAAAGCACCAGGTAGGTTTAAAATGCATCAACAACTATCATAACCATAGATATATACAGACCAAATCATGTTTGTAAACATAATGTTTGGCCATAATTCCGGGTGGAAAACTAACTAAACATGGAAGCAATGGCACAATTTACAATAAATTCAAGCATAACAGATAAAACATTGGCAATAATGGTCAAACCTTGTTATGTTTGAGGCAGTAATGTCAAATGCACCCAAATATGTAATGGATTTCATTGACATTTTTCCAGTTTTCCCTGTTCAAAAGCAGCAGAGGTAACAGTTGCAGCTGAAGCCAATGACAGTTTAATGAATCCTTTACCAGATGAATATGTCAAGCAGTATTTCACGACCAATAGAAGAACCAGAAAATAAACTAGGATGGTATATTGATATTTTGATTGCTATTTTTAGAATTAGCACTTTGTAGAGAATTTAGCATAAGGAAAAAGAAGCTAGCACTATTAGCATGTATGCTAGCGGCCACAGAGCAAGTGTTTTCCTTGTTGAAAAAACAGCTAAGCTGGTCAATGCTGGTTTGGGCTGGTCTGGTGCTGATTATTACAAACAGGTCCAGCACGGTCATCCTGGTTGACCAACATACCAGCTTATAAAATATGAAATATGCTGGTTTTGCTGGTGACTAGCAAATTAACGTCCATTGCTCCTGACCAGCATGCCAGCATCCGAAACCTAAGATATGCTGAATTGGCTGGTGACCAGCTATGTTGGTTTTTCTAGCAGATTTTGCTAATATTCCACACTTGACAGAGAAAAATTAAAGCTTTGCTTAATTCTACACCTGATTCTGTGTCAATGTGGACATTTGTGTGAGTGCTCAGCACACAGCAGTGTATCATTTCATATCAGCCACTAAGCTAAGCTAACTAGCAAGTAAAGTAGATAATTAGCCTAGACACTAGACACTTTTATTTACATAAAAAAAGACCATTAAATTGTGGATATAAACAGGTTCAGCTGTATTTTGAGCAGGTAGAAAATGAACTCAAACCTCAAGCCTTGCCTTAAGCCTAATCTTATTATAAATTCATTATAAATTAGTTTTTTAAATTGCTTTTTTGTGTAGTTTTTGGATGTAACTGGTGCACACTGCTAGTGTACATTTAAATGCTTTCTATGCACATCTAATGCACATCTAAACGGCCTACATATTTGTGTGTAACGAGCCAATAATATGAAAAAATATAAATAAATCGTACATTATTTTGACGTTTTTTAAAATTTGGAACGTAGAACTGCAGTGAATGTCTGCAGGCACAAACTGCATGCATATGAAGAAAAATGTCTCAAACCTTACTAAACATTCAACATGTGAGAATGTAGTTTAATTTAACTATGTCTCGACTGGCCAATTGCAAGACAGCTTAGATACATAATGGGCTAAGATGCTCCATCAAGAACATTGAGGGAAAGGCTGTAAGTATTTACTGAAGAATTGACTAAAAACTGAGTAAAATAAAGTAAACAATATATGAAACATATGATTTACCAGCTTGAAATGTCCTCTTTCTGTAGAACTGCCATTAATAGTAAAAGTACACCTCAGTTAGCTTGGTGCTAATGTTATATACTGATTCCCATAGAGATGCTAAAGAATGTAGCATTACTGTAAAGACAGAAACTGAAAATAACAGAAGTGCATTATATTATGAAAGACCTGAACACTTGATTCTGATGCATATCTTGAAGAAAAACACATTTTCACAAAAATCAATGCAAGTCTATGGGGAACACTTCAAGGGAGTTCAGGATTGCATGTATACATATAAATTCAGCCTTTAAAATCTCTACTACTGCTACTTTTTGCTAATTGGTGCAGTATAACTACTGGAAGGAGAAAATTGTGTTTGTTTAATTTTTCACCAGACTGTTATTTTAACTTTTATGAAGATCACATGGTCTGGCACAGCAGGGGCTACGATTGGGCTGTCCGCTCCCAGAACAAATCCAACTTGCTAAATGATCAAGGCTTAGCCAATTAGTTCAATCTGGATTTAAAGCAGAAGACGTGCCATATGTTTGATTTGAAAATAGTGTCAATCATCCACAACTGTAATGCCAACCTTGGAGGTCAAATCCGGCAACAGCCAAGCAAACAAGCAGAGTTATCAAAGACATAGCATTAATCATGAATTAGAACACAAGCTTTTTCAAGCAGTTGCTTGCTCTGCTTGCTGTGCAGAGGCAGATTTAGTGATTCTGGGGCCCTAAGCAAAAGGCAGGATTGGGGCCTCATGAATGCACATTTTTAAATAATTAACGCAGTCATCTACACTGGGAAGTGAAATTATCTTAAATCTAGTCAGTATATCTAATATTTCTCTTTTTAAGATTGTTGTCAGTATATTATAAGAATTTTTATTTCTAGACATTTTTGCTTGGGTAATTTTATTAGGTGAAATAATCTCACTATATTGACATTTTGTTTGTCTTAAGAAATATACTTTAAAACATACAAAATGTAGATTATTACTTAATTACCTTCTTCATACAGGTCTATCTTTACAATTGTATGTATATATATATATATATATATATATATATATATATATATATATATATATTTATATATATATAATATATATATACATACACACACACACACACACACACAACATCAACACACACAGTTTATCTAATTTGTATTATCATGGTGCATGGTAACGGCTTGATTTATTAAATGCATACTACTTTGATTTACATGGCTCTGTTGCTGACCCACAGAACCGTTGACAATCACTTGCCCTTATGTTTCAAGAAAAAACAATGTGTTGTTGCACTGTAAAAAAAAATGTTATGCCTTAAAAAAGTAAGTAACCAGGCTGCCTTGAAATAATATGTTAGCAGAATGATAATTGTTCTGATAGGTTACTATGAAAAATTTCAAGTTTAACTAAGGTTTTTTTTTTTTGCAATGTGGTCTTTTTTCCTGTGTCAGTCAGTCCCTTTCTCTCCAAGCAGACAAGTCTTGTGAGCAAAACACCAGACTCTCTGGTGATACTTCCAAGACTACAGTACATCAGAGTTGCCATGTATGCAGTTTTCCAAAATTAGGCTTGTTTGACAATGAACTAGTTTTTAGGACTACTTTTAAATTAACCAGTCACCGGGTTGAGTGTGTGGCACCTTTGATAATGTGTCATTGGTAAGTAGTTTCTGCCTATTTCCTGTTATTAAACTAAATCTGAACACCAGCAAATGTGAATGTAATGCAATGTCTGAATTTCTACATGGCTGAAGTTGGCTTTTTATTCAGCAGCCAGCATACATTCTGCCACTTGCATAGGCACCTGAATGGAACTGCTGCACCATTAAGTTGGAATGGAAAATACAAATTTCGCAAATCATTTGTCACTCACATGCAGCAATCAGTCTGGTGTCCGTGTTAGGCTAAGGCTAACTCCAAAAGGCTGGCCATTTCTCTATGTCTGCTGCCTCGAAAACAAAGTAGACTGCTTAAAATGTAACAGACTAGACAGCAGGAGGTGATTAAAGGTCTGCTGCGTTTCCATTTCCATTTGAAACATGACTGAAACATCCATGACTCTCTGCTGACACAGAGCTAAAGGTGCTAACATTAGCATGTTCTGCTTTGTTTGTACACCATATTGTCCGCACTTATTTGTGGTATACTGGTAATAATTATGACAAAACTCATAGTATTTCAACTGGTATACTACCTTCTACTAGATCAGGCTAACTTTTCTCTGAGTTTAGAGTTTAGAGAACCCTTTATAAAAGAAACTGTAAGCCTTTAAACAGAAACTGAAACATGCTTAGCAGAAAGCTAATTCCAGAATGATTTTTGTCATTTTTGTCACGAACTAGTTCTAGAAACCAATCTGAAGCCAACACAAAATGTGGATATTAGCCTAGAGGGCTAGTTTGGAGTCCCTGTCCTCTATGTGCGGCGGACACAAGGCTTATGGAGGGCGAGAAACTTTGCCAGTCTGACAGAGTTCCATTAATAGTGTAATTTAGCGTTACTGAGAGACACTCAGCCAAAGCATCTCAGGCTGATCACAGTATGAGCAATCCTGTTACAGCATGTCTTTATGACTTCCAGTCCAAAATATGATCAAAGGACAGTCTACACACACACACACGCACACTCTCACACACCACTGCAGTGACACTCCTCCGTGCTATAAGCCCCCTAATACGAATGTCAACACAAGGCTTTTAGCTTCTGCTTTAATATGCAACTTTAAGGCCAGAAGATAAAGATGACTTTCTTTACTCGTGGTCAGTGTGTGTGTGCACACTCAACTCCAGTCATCTGCTAAACTGAGTGCAATTACACACTTGTTTGCAATGGCAGAACACACTGTTCTCCTGGTTCAAGTGTACTCAAGAGGGCACACTACAGCAGTAGAGCTAGTTGCCATTACGACCTCTAAGCTCTTGATCATGATCATCTAGAACTTCAATATTTTCAAATACAAGATCATATGAATTTGTCTATAATGCGTTTACAGTTTAATGAATTATAATAATCTCATATGTTTTGTTAACAAGGTCATCCAAATTCCGCAGAAGGCACACCCCTCCATACCACTCGTATTTTGGGACTGAATAGTATTCACTCAGTGTTCACTCAGTTCCAGTTTTGAACAGCCACTATACAATAAGTACAGGGAGATTCACTCGAAAAAGGCCAAGAATACATAACTCTCTCTAGGATAGAGCAATCTGAACGAAACAACATGCAATGTGCTCCTCAGTATATGGACCTTCGAAAAAGTCGGAATGCCTGGACAGCCGTTGCAACATTTTACCTCCGTTTGCAACTTCCATGTGCATACCCCCATACCCCTTCATGTCTCTGGCAGAAAACAGAGATCATTTCCAGCATTGCATGCAATGTAATCAATTATACATACGTCAAGATATGTAGCATATTTTTTTGGTTCAGACTGCTTCGTCCTAACAGGAGTTACAACAGAATATTCGGGGCCATTCAGGGCCATATTCATTTCGAGTGAATTTCCATGTACTATAATTGAGTTATAGTACTATGACAGTACTACACAGAGTACTAAGCTCTACACAGTCATGCTCAATGTGAAGATACTAGCGAATGATGTTGCAGTGTTTATTTATATGTATAGCCACTTCAATAAGTACACCTTGTATCCACACTCACTGTCCATTTTATCAGCTCCACTTACCAAGTAGGTGCACGTTGTAGTTCTACAATTACAGACTGTAGTCCATCTGTTTCACTGCATGCTTTGTTAGCCCCCTTTTAACTTGTTTTTTAATGGTCATAACGCCCATAGGACCACCACAGAGCAGGTATTATTTGTACTGCAAAAAATGGTATCTTGGCAAGTGAAATTATCTTAAATCTAGTTAATATATCTAATATGTTGCATTTTGTTGTAAACTTTATTTTTAAGATTATTTAACTCTATTCTAGACAATTTTTTCATTTGTGTAAGCCAACCTATTATCATTTTATATTGGTAGATATTTTTGCTTGTTTTAAGAAATGTGCTTAAAACCAGCACAATTAATGTCCAATACTGTGGGATCATTTTACTCATAAAAATAAAATTACATAAAGTAAGAAAACCAATAAATACAAATAAGTGAAATAATCTTAAAATAAGCTTACAACAATCTCAAAATGAGAAACGTTATATATATTGACTAGACTTAAGATAATTTCACTTGCCAAGTTACGATTTTTTGCAGTGTGGGTGGTGGATCATTCTCAGCATTGTAGTAATACTGATGTGGTGGTGGCACGTTAGTGTGTGTTGCACTGGTATGAATGGACATACAGATATCCAGTCTTCACTTAACCATATGTTGATAGATAAAGGTGACATAATTTAACAAGTGCCACTTAAAATGAACATTTGTCATCTTTTTATAAAACTGAAATAAACAGAAATTAAATGTTCTTATATGGAAAAAGTAAACACACTCCTACATATACCACCATTTCAGATGTGTCAGATTGAAATCAATTAGGTGCTAATGGTAATAACACTGTTAGAAAATATCTTGGAGGAACCTGTCTCATTTAAACCTGGTCTGTCTTATTGAAACCTGGTGTTTTTGTAGATATTGGAAATCAACCATTTCACTGTCCAACTAATGTACAGCCAGGGAATTTGAGACCAAATTGTCCAGGCCAGGCTGCCCCAATTAATTTAACCTGAAAGCACACCATAAGATCCTAAAAGAAGTCTTTAAAAACCCCAAAATTTCATCACAGGATCTGCCAGTAGCTACTTCCATTGTTGAGGTAAATGCCTGCATCTACCATTAGAAAGAGACTGCAAAAATTTGACCAGAGGTGCACCAGAAGGACGTTTTTGCTGTCTAAAAAGAACATCATGGCATGATTAAAGTTTTCTAATGGATATCTAGGCCCAGGGGACCAGAACTTCTGGAACAACAGACGAGTCAAAATAGCATTGTTCGATCACAGTACCAATAGTCATGTTTGGCAAAAATCAAAGAGAGCATTTGGTCACAGGGACCTTATACCAGCTGTAAAGCATGGTGGTAGAAATGTTATGGTTTGGGGCTGCTTTGCTGCTTCAGGGTCTGGCCAACTTGCAATAACAGAATTAACTATGATTCCTCTTTCGTACCACAATGTGGAGAATGTGAGACCATCTGTAAAAAAGTTCAAGCAGAAGAAGTGGACCTTCCAACAAGATAATGATCCCAAACATACAAGTAATTCCACTAAGGACTGGCTCAGACAGAAGAAAGGAAGGAGAGTTATGGAATGGCCTAGTCAAAGCCTAGATCTGAATCCCATTGAAATAGGGATTGTGTACATTCAAGCAACTGCAAATCCCCAAAAATTGCACAGTTAAGAGAATTTTGCATAGAGGAGCAGACAAAAAATTCTCTCCAATGTCAGAAACGGGTAGACAGTTAAGGAAACGTCTATAGAAGGTTGTTTCTGCCAAAAGGGGCAGTATCAGTTACTGAAGCCAGGGGTGTACTTACTTTATCAGCAGAAATAATGACATCAGTTAATTTTGTTATATTGTAAATAAATTATTGCACAGTTAAATGTTTATTTTTTTCCATTACATAACATTTATCTATTCATTCTGTTCATTTTTTCCCAACTTTTTCAGAAAGATTACAATGGTACATCTAGTTGCCCCATGACTTTTTTGTACATTAAAAAGTATAATCACCATAATATAATATTCTGTTGGTCAAGACTGACGAACCACTTCAGAAGCCCCACCTCTCTGCACCACTGTGGCGTATTATTTTGTAGGATTATGGGATTGAATGGTGTCCAATGTTCACGCACTTCTGATTTTCAATTATAGGATTGAATCGTGTCCAGTGTTCGCACATTTAATGTGGCCTCCTAGCACCTTTCAGCTAGTGTTTGATGAACACTGTCATACTGTGTACTATATACTGAACACTTATTCGCAATGGAAGTACATACATTCTCCTGCTTAGCACAGCAATCCAGTATGTGTAGGACTTTTTAAACAGACTACAACAGGCTTTTTTACTCCCAATAAGTTGGTTATCACATCCTCATAATGAATGCATTCTGCACCAGAGTAGAATCACATGCTGTGCTGCTGAATCTGGACTAGAAAGTTCTTGAAACAAAAGTGTAAAATGTAAATGTAAAGCCAATCTGTGAATACCTGTGCAATTAAAGAGACATTCTGACCAAAAGGAAAAAATTAACCGCTTAATCACTACATCTGTAACTCACATTGTTCACTTACTCACATCCTGATGACATATATTGAAGGTGGGGGAAACTTTTGAAAAACTTCAACTTCCTTGGGAGGTGGATTTTTTTGAAATGTCTTCTTTTTTTTTCCTTGTTAGCTGATAAAAGCAGAAGGAAGCCAGCAAACCAGCATTACTGTTAGAAAGTCGAACATCTTATTGCAGCTGTAGTAACTGCAGAAAACTTTAGTAACTGTCTTCAAATCATCATTACACTGGAGAAAACAGGTTTCTCAAATGACAGAAATGATTTGTCAGATGAAGAGAACTTAGCTAAAGCTAAAGCAAGGTAGCTATCAATTTGGCTTGTTTTCTCTGGCTGAAAGAGTAAAAACTTTTCTCTGGCATCCATTTTATGTTGAATAAAGACAGAATTGCTGTTTTCCTTACAAATTTGTTCAACAACCAGATAAAGAGATATACTAATAGTAGCTCGGTTGTATTTATTAGCCTATAGATTACTGGCTAGGCTATCAGTCATTAATGCATGCTGGGTATTGTAGTAAGAGAACGTTAATGGCCGAAGTCTTGAAAATGATACAAAATCATGAATTCTGTCAATGATGAAACTGTAGTTTAGGCCAGAAATTCCCCCTTAGGCCATCCTGGTGGGTAAATGGTTCTGCTACACTCAGCTAACTATGTTGAAGAAACTATGTTAGCCATGATTTTTAAGCATTCTCAGTGCTCAGGTTAGTGTCACAACAGACTCCTACAAAGTACAATAATCTTGTATGTTTTTATGAAAATGCAACATCTTCTAAAAGTTGACCTCCTCAAAAGTCCCACATACTACAGGAATTTATGTCCAGTTAACTGGACTTGTTTTGATCCATACCCTAATATAGCCTGGGAACATTGGGCCTCATTCAGCAAAATGTTGTGAATGTTTTTTTCCTAAATTTGTTCTTGAGAAAGGTCCTAAAAAAGGCTTTGTCAGATTCTTAAACTGCAGAACTCTCTGCACCTTTGTGCTCTTGAGTGTGTGTAGATTCTGTTCTTACCTAAGAACAAATCCCAAATAAGAAAACACTGGTGAATGTCAGAATCTTCGTGAAAAGTGGGTTTTACGAAGAAATTTCTGTTTAAGAGTGGTTGGTGAACGAGTACCATTAAGTCCAACCCGACCCACAGCACCAAGTTTAGAATCAAAACCAGACTGTCGTCTCACAAAAATTCCATCTGAACCCAGCCGCAAACAACTAAAGACCAAATAAAACTCCACATTCCTCATAATAACAGCTGCTAAATCACATTAACAACAATGACAGCCAAACCTATTATGACCAGTGATGTCCCATCAGGTCTGGACAAATATTTCCTGCTGTACTGCAGTGTTTATGCATTTCTATTTGGGACTGAATGTAGTCCGACCTCCGGGTGCATTTAGGTTTTGGACACACTGTAGTGTAATCTTTCTAGAGCACTATTTTAGCGTGCTATTAGGGCAGAAGTATGTGATTTCGGACACAGCGTTTGTCTCCCCCCCTCTCTAAGAGCTGCAGCAGCGGCCTCTTTGCACCGCTTTACAGCACTTTGTGGCGTTTTTTGCTTATCGTCATGACGCAGGGCTTGTTTGTGTTGTTCCAGCCGGCTGTGTTTAAAAAAAAAAGAGGAGATCTATTGCTCCCTTGCCGCTTTTAACGATCTCATTTTCTCTCCTCCCCTTGCTCCTTTTTTCTCCCGATGCTCGTGTCTCCTCGCCTATGTTGGCTTGCTTTAAAGATTAGACCACAGCCGCCCTGACAGCAAAGGACTTTTATCCCTTTTCTTATTTTCCTACACTATGTTCTAATTTGCGTGCCGTTTTTTATTCCCGTCGGTAATCCTCCCCACGCAGCTGTGGTTTCTTCAGGGCAAGATAATGCGAGGCAAGAGAGAGAGAGAGAGAGAGAGAGAGAGAAAGAGAGAGAGGGATGGCAGCCAGTGAAACAGGCAAATACATTTCCCTCTGATACTCACTAATCTATTTGTCACCTATTTTGGTAGAGTTCCCGGGACGGAAGCTGCCTCGCTTATTGAAAACTTTGCATATGTGTGTGTCTGTGGGTGTGTTCTCGTTTACATACAGTTTTCAGGGAAAAATTGGCCTAAAAACCAGGAAAATAAAGCTAACATGCACAATATGTTCAAAAGTTTGTAGCCATCTGCTCATCCAAAGTTTCTTCTGAAATCAAGGGCATTAATAAGGAGTTTGTTCCTCTTAACTGCAGTAACAGCCTCTACTATTTCTGGAAGGCTTTACACCAGATACTAGTGTACTGCTGTGAGGATCTGATTGCATTCAGCCACAAGAGCATTAGTGAGGTCAGGTACTGCTGTTGGATGATCAGTTCTGGATCGCAAGCTCCACTCCAATTCATCCTAAAGGTACTGGTTGGAGAGTGCAGTTCCACTGCTCCACAGCCTATTACTGTGGGGCTTTACACCAGTCTAGCTGATTCTTGGTTTTGGGCATGAGCTCATGTGCGGTTGCTCCATTCTGTTTGCAATGCTTTTCTATGGAGAATATACAAGCTGTGTGTGCACGCGGTTGAACACCTGTTTCAACAGTGGGTGCACCTAAAAGTAGAAGAATTCACTAATTAAAAGGGGTATCTGGATATTTTTGGACAGGTAGTGTACATAGAAGGTCAGGAAGAAGAGAAATACTCCTGATTTTGTGAAGTGCCTTTTTTTTTAGAAAAGTGACATGCTTTAACTTTAAAAACTGAAACACTAATGCCATTTCTTTCTGTTAAAGGTTAAGGTGAGAGATTTTGGGTGAGGCTCAAGTACTATATGGACAGGATATTTTTTTCTGGACGTACAGTACTATGAAAAAGTCTTAGGCACCTAAGTACATTGTTTAAAACCATTTCTCTTGGCAATCAATGTGTTTGTGCTTGTAACACAATATATATTTAGAATAAATGTAAATCACCATTAAGACAGCAAAAAGTAACAAGAACTTTGTATTTTGTGGCTTTTTTGGGGGGTGTTCTCCCAATTTAGTCGTATTCAATTCCACCCACTAGTTAGGACTCCCCCAATCACATGATACCACCAGTGCTAGGAGAGCAAAGACTAGCACAGCCTTTGTGATGGGGGATCACAAGTAATACTGAGCTTCCATGGGAGGCTTGGAATTGGTTAAATGAACACATACATGACCTACACAGGACCCCAGCCCACTGTTCTAAATGTTATTTGTATTTTTCCTAATATTGGTGTTTTTTTAAACAAATAATTGCTTACTGAACAGCATTTGAATTTTAATCTTCTCAGGTGCCTGAAAGTTTTGCATAGTGCGGTATACTCATTTTATTAGGACCACCTAATTGTTTCTACCCTCGTTTTTCGTTTTATCAGCTCCAATTACCATATTAGTTGCACTTTGTAGTTCTACAATTACTGTAGTGCCTCTGTTACTCTGCATACTTTGTTTTATATCTATTTTAACCCTGTTCTTCAATGGTCAGGACCCCCACAGGACCACCACAGAGCAGGGGTTATTTGAGTAGTGGATCATTCTCAGCACTGCAGTGACACTGATGTGGTGGTGGTGTGTTAGTGTGCGTTGCATTGGTACTTACATGCAGTACTGGGCAAAGTCAGAGACCACCCTTTGTTTACTGAATTCACAGTTAAAGTACAATAAAAAAGAGAAAAGTCAAAAAAACAGGAGTTTCCAAAAAATAATTAAAAGATATAGAGAAAATGACTCTAAACAGCCAAGCAAGATGTGGTAGATCTGCACAACTGTCACTATCTTATATGAAAACATCCACAGGTGTTTAAAACCCCACAGCTCAACACCATGAGTTTGAAAGGATGTGTAGCTGTCAAGAAGCTGTTACTGAGAAAACGTAAGAGGGAACATTTGCAAATCAAACAAAGAAGCTGGTGTTCTCAGAGTAATGGACTGACCACCCCAGAGTCCAAACCCATTCCAACATCACTGAATGTGTTTGAGATTTCTAAGATTGTGAGAAACAGAAAATACAACCAACTTGTGGGACTGTGCCTCATTTTAGAGTTAGCAATGCCCCGCAATATGTTTAATAGACTTGAATAGTGGTGGCATAAAGTATCAGATGTAATAGGATTTGTGTGTGTGTGTGTGTGTGTGTGTTCAGAATGGAGCAGCAGATGTTTCCTCACTTGAAAGCCTTTCTGCTTGGACGCTGCCTTGGGCTTTTGACAACAGTGAGGCTGCCATGTCAATAGTGGGGCAACAGACAGAAAGACACCAAAGCACCAAAGCCAAGAGTTCTGCTCATCCAATCTGTGTGTGTGTGTGTGTGTGTGTGTGTGTGTGTGTGTGTGTGTCCCTAGAGGTCTATCTCCTCCATGGTGAGAAAACAGAGTGGAACATTTATCACAGCTTTGAGGAGCAAAAAAAAAAAACACTGGACACATTCACACATCATGCACACACACTGAAGCTGGTCAATCTGGCACAAAGTCGGCTCCACAGATGGAGGGAAGGAGCAAGTCAGGGGCAGGGAAGTAGAGAAGGAGAAGAGAGAGCTGAAAGGAGGAGAACTCTAGATATACAGTCAGGTATTTGTTTTCTTGCTGCACCGTTTCTATGGAAACTCTGGCAATAAATCTTGATGGCCAATCACAAGCCAATAACAGATGTCGTAGTCAGTAGGGACATCACCAGCAGAGGTATTGTAATTGCTTGAATAAATACAAAAATGAAAAACAGACAAGATCGTCCTGCGTTAATGGTTCACATACATACAGTACTGTGCAAGGTCCACCCTTTTGTTCATTTAATTTCCAGTAAACACTCTAATTAAAAAAATCTATTTAAAATGATGCATCACTCTCCCCAGATGCAGTCGATCGCAAGACATGTTTGATATCTGAGGGTGTGCTTCTTTAGTTTATAACAGGAGATACAAGGCTAATGTTGCTAACAAACACTGGACTTAGACTGTCACCAAACTCATCTGAGTAAATACATGCAAATAAATGTTTTAATTGATTTACTTCAGAAATCTATCGAAATGCTAAGTAAAAAAGTTTGGAAAAAAAACAATTTAGTAAAACGGCTTAGATAGACCCACTTTTTAGTACTACTCCGCTTTCAAAATGGATCGCAAAGGGGTGAGTTCTACTTCAAAATGTCAATTGTGTTCATTAGCATAGCTAAGGCTTCTTAACTGAAAGATAGTTTGCTAGAAGCTGCATACTAAATAACAAAGCTATGAAAATAAGATGTTGCATTTCATTTTGTGTAAACAGGAAACAGAACAAAAAAATCTAGGTGTAGTCTGGTATATTACTGTTTCCCTAATGATGCAGAAACATGCAAACTAGATTTTGGCAATTAACCACACCATAAAGAGTGCAGTTCAGTCAAAGTATTGTGCCAAATCTCTGGGTATGCAGTGATCATTTTCCACAAGGCAGGTTGTAAACAGTGTATTCTAAAATCTACAGCTGTTCCAAATAAATTTATACAGATGAAAAGCAACTTTTTCTGTATTTACAGTCCATTTTGTGCTCACTTAGCTACTGTCATCTCAAATGCAGCTCGCATGCTTGATAACGTTTGACTACAGACATAAATAAATGCAACTTTTTGTCTAGTTCAACTGGATTTAAAAACAATGAATAAATACCTTTTGTTTTTAAAAAGTTTTGATAGTTTTTTAATGAGGCACTACTGGCTCTGTTCCAACTTATCAGATATCAGAAAAAATATATAGTGACTTATTGTTTATCATCTACACTATAACTCCACAACATGAACATAGCGTAACTGTGTGGGCAACAACAGCAACAGTAGATCATTACTTTAGCATTTAGCAAAAAAAAAAAAAAACTACCACATTTTTCTTCTATGTCAGTAAAATATGTCCATACATACTTATACACATACACTTATTTAATGTCAAAGAGTTCATGGTTCATACTTTGTGTAAAACTTACCACCCATTAAAAAAAACGTCCATAGCATGCAGTACTGTAGCCATATGCAAGCAATTTTGTGATATATGTCTGCAACATTAAACTTCCAAAAGGCCTGAATTTCTTATTTTTTCTTATAACATTCTGGATAAACACACCTTTTGGCTGGAGTACCGGCCTACGTGATTGCTTTGATCCCTAAAAATTTCAATATGTTCATTAGTCCTCCAGGAGTAAACTGATATCCAGTTCATAGTTGGCCTGTCCAATTGAAAAATGAGTTGCATTCGTTGAAAATGGCCTATTCCTGGGTCATTTAGGTACACAAACCACCTTGGCTAGAAGTTTTAAGCAGAGGTTTTATGTACATGTCATCGGTGATATCCTGGAAAAATCACTGCACAAATTGCAAAATCCATGAAGCGTTGAGACAGGCCACAGAATCAGGCCAGACGATGTCAGTCCCTCAGCTCTGTGCCTTTGTTTGTGTACAGCTGCATTAACTGTTGAGGTACAGTTGATTTAATTGAGTTAAGGCCCAGATTGATCGCTAAGCTCAACCACGGTTCAGCAAATGTCATCAGGCTTCGTCGCCGTGGTGACAGTCAATTTGTGCGACGGGGTCAACACCTTCGTGTCACTACGTTTGATCTTGAAGATTGGGAAGTTGACAAAAAGTACTACAAGTCTTGGGCCTCTCTTGCACTGTCTGACTCTCTCTTACCTTTCAGCCATGCTTTTTCCACCATCCTGCTTTAGAATTTCTCCTCCCCCACCTCCCCCTCTCTCACTGATTTTCTTCCTACACACCTCTCTTCCAATAGGCTGTAGGAGTGTATCAGTAAGCAAATTACATGATAGGATATGTATTTTGCATCATGACATGATACATTTTCAATACAGAATTTGAGAAGAGATGCTAACGTAACTTCAACATTTATTTACTTGTTTATTTATTTATGTATATTGTATTTTTTGAAAATTCCCACTGTCCCTAAAAGACAACAGTGCTTGTTGAAGCTAAAACTGGCACAAACTTTTTGGTGACAGTTTATTTTGAGTGGCCCTTTGTAGATGAAACAAACTCTCAACAGACTCTCAACAGACAACTTAGCAGCAGTGAATACAGTCAGTAGATTATTAAGAGACTTTTATTTAACTGCATACATAAAATATGCTGAAAATCTGCTGATTTCAGCTGTTTCTCACTTTATTTGGAGGGTCCAAATTCATATCTGTAGATGTTAACCCGAGGGATCACTGAACATGAAACAGGTCTAATACAGACCATCTCAACATCCTCAACAAGCTGTTATAGACATGCTGCTGACACCACTCTGTAACTGGACTTTACCTGGATTAGGTTTCAGATAAAGGTAAAGTTAGGATTAGGGCCAGGGTGAGGGTTAGGATTAGGTTTTGGGTTGAGGTTAGGGTTAGGATTAGGACCAGGGTTAGAGTTAGGTTCTGGTAAGGTTGTGTAAGGTTAGGTTTTGCTTAATGGAATAACCATATGAAGCCAACTCATGTAATATATCAATAATACATCTACTTAATGTCAGTAATGTATCAACAGAACATCTTCAATATATTCAATGTATTCAGATGCTGCACTACTGTTACTTTACTGATATGTTACTGATGCTCTGTTAGGAGTTTATTAATCATCTACAAAGGTCCACTCCAAATATAGTGTTACTAGCTATTTTTCTTAATTTCTTCATTTACAGTCAGATCTTGCATTTCAACATAAAGTCAGGCTCTTCTGGCCGAAATGAGTGTGAGGGGGGTTTTCTAATGTGGCTCAGCCACTTCAAGCAAACTGCAGAATTCGTAACCAAATAGAGGTAGACTCTACACCCGAATAGAGGTGGTCTCTACAACCGATAGAGTTTCAAAAATAGAGGTGCATATAAAAAAAAGCTTGGCTTGGACAATTTCAGTGGCTCAGAGTAATGAAGGCTCTTGGTTTCATTGTTTATTCTCTCACCAGCTTGTCAACACTTGGCAGATGCATTTCTGACTCATGTAATTGCATATGGACAACAAAAACATATTCATTTACACTTGTGTTAAGCATGATTCAGATGTATCTCTAACCACCTCCGCATGTGGTTTGAGTTATCAGATCATAGTCTGATCACAGTGCATCCTGGGTGTGTTTACACCTGGTTTTTCATGCACTCAAGCGAAATCCATGATCCAATCACTGAAAGTGTACATTGATGCAAGGTGTAAACAGAGTCAGTATATCATACAGAATCAGAAACCATGTAATCACAGCCAGTTAAGATTGCTTAACAACTCACTATGGTTTGTGGCCAGTATGTAATGATCTAAGCAATTAGCAATTAGTCTGCGCAATACTAATTGGGGAGATATATGCTTCCATGACTTAGCTACATTAGCTTCATAGCTCCAGTGCAAAAGTAAAAAAGCAAACATCAGATACCAAACATGTCTTGGTTTAGCAAGTACATTTGGGTTAAGGTTGAAACTGTGTAACAGCAGAATTGAGAGGTCTCTCTCTGGCAGTAGATGAAAATCTCCCATGGCGGGCATTTGTCTTTCAAGCCAAAGTTCTCCACTTCTCCATAGGCGCTGGAGTTTTGTGCATGTCACTTTCTGAGAGACTACAGCAGGGTGTCAGACCTGAAGACAATGGGAGCCCTGCAGGTATACTCCGCTTTCCCTCCGTTTTTGTCTCAGATGAGTCATTGCCTCATCTCCGCAGTTGGTGCGCTGGGGCGTGGGGTGGAAAAACACACCCGCTCTAGGTGTTTAACAAGCCAGCGGGTTATCTGGGATGAGGACGTTCTGTGGAGTTTTGTCTCAGACAGGTTACAGCAAACACATTTGGGGATTTAGCGCCAAGGCAAAAAGAGATAAATGAGAAACTCTCAGGGGCATGTGATGATCTGATTTGAGGGGCATATGATGATCTGATTTGTAGCTGGCTGGAACTGTAGGTAGTCTCAATTCTAGCCAACTCCAAGGACATCTTGATCTGAAAGGTTTCCATTTTTTTAAGGCTTTAGGCTTGAAGGCTGAATGTAATGCGCCAGACTCCCAGTTCATGAGCTACATGTTATTATGTTAAATTTCTCTAACTTAAAACTTAGATAACATTGAATGATGTAAGATATCATTAAAATTACAGCTCTTATGACTTGAAAATTGCACTCTTTCAAATTGCAATTTCAATATAAAAACGACCGTTCAGCCCAACCTGGCAGACCAACAAAGTTATCACCATCAGATAAACGGTAAAGCTTTCATCTTTGACGGGGAAGAGAAAATCAAGCTCTACTCGTTTCAGATCTGAAAAAAATCCATAGGTGTCCAAGAGCCGTCAAGAAGCTGTTACCGAGAAAAGGAAGTAGACTAAAAAGAAGAAAATTCACAAATCAAATAAAAAGCTGCTGATATTGTCAGAACAATGGAATGACCACCCAGAGTCCAGTCCTCAATAGTAATAGGGATTACTTGGATCATGAGAAGCAGAAAATGCAACCAAATTCTAAAACTGAACTTTGAAAATGGAGAAAAAATCCTTGAAGGTTTCTTAAAAAAATTAAATTAAGCCTCCCCAAAAATGAAGCTGTAATAAAGGCAAATGACAGGTACAGTATTGGTACTTGTCTATGTGTTACATGAATTTTTCATCCAAAATTTCACCTCCTTATGCAAATTACATGTGGCAGTCAGGCAGCACTGACTAATCAGGTAAAAGCAACTTTCCATTTTCTGTGAATAACGAGGATGTGCCTACAAAGTTTGGTCTGAATTACATGGTAGAAATGTTTTACACAGTATTTTATATGGATCATTCTACTAAATTGGTTCGAAGTCACAGCTGAAAACACATTTCGGATTTTTAACTGACCGAGTAAGTTCAAAATGCAGTCCCATAGTAAAAATGTAAGAAAGTAAAAACTGGAAAAACAACCAAAAAAAAAAAACCTAAGAAAAACATGAAAAGTGCTCAGATTTTAGATATTTAGAATGATTATGCTATGATCTATTAAAACTCAAGGCATTACCTGAGATCATAATGAGCTAAATATATACAAAATCATAATTCATAGGGAACTTTGTTTTGTTTTTTTTTCTAAGTGATGTTTCAAGATTTAGATTTATCCTGAGTTTAATTTTTAAATAAAAAAACAAAACAAAATGCTGTCCTAGGTTTTCACGTCATTACCGAAACACAAAGACTTTTAGTCCATAGGCGGAGCTGTATTTTAACTACACCCCTTCGTTTTCACCCATATCCACATGGTGAGCAGTTGGATCCCATTTTTTTGAAGTAAATGTGTATCAATATGTTAAAATCAGTGTGTAACATTACAAATTGTCACCACTGAAACACATTATCTGCAAGTAAGTAAACTTTTTTGTGTTTTAATGAAAAATATCATTTATGTGTTCAAAGCTGTGTTTACTAGTTATGAACTGAATCAAAATGAATCAAAATTATCTAAACGTATTGCTACTGAAACAGTCACTACTGAAACAGTCACTAATGAAACGTTTCCGGTAGCGTCATGATTGTTTTGGTAGTGATAAAATAGATGTTAAATGCTTTAAAAACTAAATGCTTTGTTTATAAACTAAACATAATTAACGTATAGGTATAAGGTATAGGTCACTCAGTGCAAAAGGGTTTGAGTATAAGGTCAAAGTCAGTTAAAAGTCCAAAATGACTTTTCCAGATTGATCTATATAAATAAAATCTAGGATATGGGCCCTTTAAAGGTTGTCATCATAAATAAAAATAGAACCCAGGACAGACTAGGAAGCCAGAAAAGTAGGACTAGCTAATGTTAATGAGCAGTCAATTTGCTGACTAGCATGAGGAACAAAATAAAAGACAATAAGACAGACAACTAAGCTTTCAACTGCAGCCATTAGCCTGCTTTTATTAGCACTATAAAGGCAGTGCATTAGAACTAATGAAAAGCTTCAATCTCACAAAACTGCTTAATAGTTAAAGTCTGAAGTATCCTTATTACAGCCTGGATTTACACAAGAAATTATAATGAAATAAATACGTGATACACTATAAAATTGTGTCTCAGACGCAGTGAGTATGGAGTGCCGAGTGCTGTATGGAGTGTGAGTGTGTAAGAGGGAGAGAGCACGCTGTGGGGGCTCTTTGAAGTCTTGTTAATGCTCTTTAATGAGGCAGGAGGAGATGAGAGCCGATTATACCCATCCTCTTACACACAGACACACAAGCACGGCCCATCTCCAACCTTGCTACTTGTCTGCAAAGCGAAGGATATAGCCAACATGCTTCCCTGTCCAGTGAATCATGGGATTTCAACATCAGCAGGTCATATTTGTAGAGTCTCTCGCTATCTCTCTCACAGTCTTTCTCTAGCTGTCTTTCTCACTCACACACACACCCAAACATTTCATCTCGTCGTGGATTATCTTAATCGGGGTCACCGCAGCTCAACAGTCAAAGTTATGCTTGAGTAATTAGCGGGAATTCATTTACATTGCAGAAATGCAATCGTGCCCCAATGCTATTCACTTAGCCCTACTTAGCCAGAGACCTGGGGTGTGGGCAGAGCAACTGTCAACCACTACTTTGGGTCAGTGACATTGTACATTACAGGGGTTGGTATCACCCATTGCTCGGTGTCCCAGCCCACAACATTTCATGTTTTGGGCACTAAAAATGTGGCCTGAGATTTTTATTAATTTATTTTTTTCCCATTTTTTTCACACCACTTGACTTTTCACACATTCACAAATATCCACCATTGACAATTAAGCATCTACTTTTCATCCTCTTGCATGAGATCCATAGCTTCTTTGGTTGGACACAGAACTAACTGCAAAAGATTTTGTTCCAAATTTGCCAACCAGTGTTTGCCCTACAATAATATAGGCTGAGAGGCCCACCCGGCCAAACTTGGGAGCCCAAATTATCACCAGAACACTAAAAAATCCATGACATGACTAGTCATGTCCAGGAAAAATCTGGAGCCAAACTTTGTTCTTCAAACATAGATATCAACTACTTTTTTTCAAAATAAGAATTTTTTGTTACTTTAAATAGTTTTTATGTTTATTTATATTTATTCTAATATGCTAATGGTAAAAACACATTAATTACCAAGATAAATGGTGTTAAATCATGCTTAGGTGTTTAAGAATTTTGCACAGTACTGTAAGTGGCGAACTCCCTAACATTTGCTTCCTAGTGTTTGGCTTTTGTGTGGTATTCCAATTTTTTTGTGATTTGTGATATTTCTTATGGTATTCCATTTTTTGATATTCAAATTTTCAAACTGTTTTGAATAATGAATTTAAAGATGCACTAAATTTAGATCCTACATACAGCACAAAACTGATCAGTGTGTGGCAGAGGCAAGCTGGTTTGTGCCGAAGGAGCAGCTTAGTCTTCTAGCTCTCCAGCATTGTGCTGTGGAGCAGTGGAACTGTATTTTCTAGTGGTGAAGCTCCCTCTAATATCCTTGAGATGAGTTCAAGAGGCATTGTGATCCAGAACTAAGTATCAGTACCTGACTTCATTAATGCTTTTGTGGCTGAAGGCAGTCATATCCTCATGTGTAAAACCTTCTCAAACAAATACAGGCTGTTATTGCACCAAAGAGGCCATAAACTCCATCTTAAAACCCTTGATTTCAGAAGGATAGTTAGATGAGTAGGTGTCAAGTTTTCAGACATATAGGGCCCAATGTACTAAGCCTTTTGTACCCATTTCAGGGGCAAATCGTATGCCTTCTGCACAAACAGATGCAGGCCAAACACCTAATTTGTAGGTCGTGTACATGGTAAAATGCAAAATGTGCTCCTCCTCTTTATACTTATGCAGTTGAGGGAAGGCCATGCAAAATGTGGGAGGATCACACAAAAGGTCAGTGGTGATATCACACGCGCAGTTAATTACATATTCCGCTCTACTAAAGCTGACCAACTTGTGGTGGCAGTTTTTCCTCTGCCTTTTAAAACCAATTGTAAATTTGTATCAAGGTCTCCAAAGGTGTGTTGTTGAGAGATTTCCTTTAACAATGGCAGCAGTGGCTAGATGGAGGCACAAGCATCAACAATGCACTAAATTCAGATTCCACATACAGTTCAGATCTGATCGGTGTGCAGCAGTGGCGAGCTAGTTTGAGCCGAAGCAACAACCTAGTTGTAACGAAACCGACCCGGTCAGACGAGTGCGGTAAAAGTGAAAAATAAGGCTTTTTTTCAATGAGGTTTGGCAAAATTCAGTGTTGATGAACAGACAAGGGTAAAATCCAGAAAAGCCTGAAAACAAAGAAAGATAAACATAACAAAACCAGGCAACCAGATCGAAAGGACAAAAGACAAAAAGCAAAGTAAAAGAGTCCAAAGGCAAGATCAAAAAAAGACAAAGAGCAATTAGACAAAACCACTCAGCAGTTCTCACAAATAGATACGATGTGTCATTAGTCAAGTGATCTCCCAGAGGATTCTGGGAGATGGAGTTCATGGATGCTTCAGAGCATCTAGTCACAGTAGGCCTTAAAACATTTTTTTTTCCTGCAATCTGAGATATGAGTTTGGTCTGGTTTTAGTTTTATTAAAATCTGTGTTGCACTCCTGAAAAGGGAATAATAAAAGAAAGTGAAACTAAAGCACACACCTTTGGCATTTTATTAACAAATAAAACCTGACATAAGCAGAACGAGCTTATTTTCTAGAATGAGCATTTCTTCGTGGCCTGCTGCAGTGGCAGGGTTATTAAAATATGGCTTGAAGAAAGAATTTGTGTGGCTGGAGTAGGATGTGATGTTTTGTCAAGCATGCTGTCAGTCTTCACGACAGGCAAACACTACAAGTTTATTATTTACCAATAGTAACATATCTAAAAAAGGCAATATTCAAAAGCACGGCTGCAGCTTTCAACTCTAGCGTTGACACAGCACAGTGATTTCCAGCGATCTGCTACAAATCCACAGGACAGACTGATCAAAGCCTGAAGAAGATGGCGGTGGGTCAGCAGGCTGCATTGATAAAATGCACAAAATGTGGGAGGATCACGCAAGAAGTGGCTGGAGATATTACACATGCGGCTGATTACATATTCCGGTCTACCAAAGTTTGAACAGCTTGCTCTGCCTTTTTAAAACCAGGTGCAAATTTACATAAGACGTGCTGTTGAGAGACTTCCTTTAACAATGGCAGCAGATTCAGAGGCTAGATAGAGGCATGAGCCTCAAACACATGCTGAAATAATGTTTACCATTAGAATAACACTATTTAAACTCTTGGGACAAGATCTGTGTATAAAAAATGCCGTTATGTGGCCACAGTACACATGCTCAGTCTGCGCTATCACGACTGGACTTTCATTTTTTGTTTTGTCTTGAGCTCCATTATGTCTGAGCTCCCTCTATAAACGTATTCTTTTGTAATAACAGTTGGCAGGTCGAGAAAGATTTAGAGAACACTGGCAGAAATCTTATCAAACCTAATCATAAATTGTAGCAATCTTTGGCCTCTTTTTCACTGCAGGGCCAAACGATTCTGAGCATGGAGGGTAACCGTTCCAGTGGTGTTACCACACAAACACAGTTCGACACGGAACGCTCGGTTTTTTTCAGCATGGTTAGCTAACCGTACTTGGGGCCACGGAACCGTTCGGTGGGATGACGTAGCTATTTCCTGATTGGTTTTATGTTTATGTCGGTATTGTGCCACTGCATCCTGCTGCATTAGTTCAAACTTGAAAACAATCAAATACATTCAGTTCACGATTTAAAACCCACCATTCATTATATGCCAAAGCTTCAATCTAACACCAATTTCTAAACATTAAACAGTGTGGATAACCAGGAGGAGTAATTGGTTAGCATTAGTTAGCTAGCATGCTGCCAGCTCTGCTCACCACAGAACAGGTTTGATTCTGACTAACAAAAGCTTTACTGATACAGTTTAGGTAATAAGGTCTCAGCTCGGAGGACGCAAAGTCGAGCGGTTGATGTTAGATGGACAGAAAGCCGAAATTAAACCTGTTCTCTGGTGTCTGGAGCTGGAGCTTCCTAGCTAGCTAAGCTAATGCTAGTCGGCTCCTCTTTCCTAGTTAACTTAGCATATCTAAAGATATCCAAACACCCCAGTGCAGGTTCGATTCGACTAACCAGTGCTCTGCTATCACAAGTATAGAGCCAAAATCACAAGTATAGAGCCAAAATCAAACCTCTTCTTTAGTGCTTTAAGCTGTAGCTGCTAGACTAAGCTAATGTAAATGCACAGTGCCTCCCACTGCAGTACAGGCTCGGTTCTAGTGAACCAATGATTAAAAACACCCGTTTAGAGGATAAAGACTCGTATATGAGAGCACAAATCTGAATGACCGGTGTAGAAACGACAGAAAGATGAAAATAGAATTGTTCTGTGGTGCTTTAAACTGTACCGTGTCGGGTGACGCTAATGCTAATCTAGCTAGTTATCCCACCACAGGTAAAACCCACTACAGTACAGGCTGTTTCAGTAACAAAATAAATACCACCCGTTCAGATGATAAAGAAGATGAGAGCACACTAAGAGACTGGAGTTGGAGTGACAGACGGAATCAAATGTGTTTTGCAATGGGTTATGTGTGCATGGCCATTAACCTATTAGCATTTAGCCACTCATTTGCGTTTTTTGGGGGGTATTTCCTGGTTCTGATTTAGTGGTTCAATAAATGGAAACAGAAACCACAACCGGTCTCACAAGTCCGGACCAGCGCGGAACGGCCCACTACGGCCCTGAGAACCATTTGGCCCGACGGTGGAAAAGCTTTTTTTTTTTACTACATGACCCCAACAAGCTGGACTATGTTGTCGAAGCTAATCAAAACCAGTTAGGTTTGAAATGGCAACAAATATACCACCATTCTATGACCCAAATTATCCTAATGCTGTAGCATTTCATTCATATACAAAATAAGTATTCAAATTAAGCTCTCTAAAGTTAGATAATTTGACAAAAACTTTACTCATTCTCTAAAGTGTAACTTTGTGAAACTTCACAACAGTAGGTATTATTTACTTCTTTGTTGGAGGGGCATAGGTCAGGTTCCTCACATTATGTGTGAACAACCTGATTTGATAGTCTTGCTTTTGAATACAGGTACAAATAGTCTTGCTAGCTAAACTGATCCAAAGTCTGGTCCAAAAGCTTTTAAAGATGAGATACTGTGGACTTCACATACAGCCCAGCTGCTGCTTCCACAGATATTACACTATTAATATTTGCCAAATTACATGCCTGTATCAGAAAATTGTCTCCTCCAAACTGAATCCTAATAGGATCTAATGAAGAATATTGTTCTCTATTTTGTCTTGTCTAATAGAAAAGTTTATAGGAAACCAGCTGCTGAGTTACGGGCAGCATCTTTCCTTGTCGTTCACCGCTGAAGCCAGCGAGCTGTTGCCAAGAAGTGTGACTGTGCTTCTGGAAGGATCTGGAATATCAGTCAGTACCAGCCTGTATTCAGAGAAGGACCTGGAGAGTGGGCCTGGCCACACTCTTCATAACACCTTCATTCTCAGGTATGAGTATGTTTGTGTGTCTATGTGCAAAAGTCAGAGACCAGTACTAGGATCCATTGAGAACACACCAGCACACAATAACAAAAGGAACTAGAAAGAACATAAATTGACTAAGAAAACAATGAAATGCTGGATTTGCACAAAGAAACCATGAGCCGAAAAACAAGATCACAAACATAAACCAGGAACACACCACAATACTGGCTAGGGAATAAAAGAAACACAGGGGTATACATACTAACACAGAAGACAAAGAACACCTGAGAGCAATGAGAGGGTGGGGCTAGAAAACATGGAACAGGTGAAGGCTGAAGTCAGGGCAGGACAGGAGAGGAGCTAATGCAACAAAAGCACATGGCTTTAAAAAAACAAAGGCACATGGTAGATGTAAATAAAAGCACATGACAACAAAGCAGATACAGAGTGTTAAAACGCCCTTTACGTTGTGTGATAAATCACCAATACACCAATAGAAATGTTCCAAAGTTGCATAGAATAATTTCTAAAATAAAGTTTCTTTATTGAAACTTACTTTAAAATTTAAGAGGATTTTTCTCTCTGTAAGGTTACCATTTTGGAGATACATGTTTTCTTTGGACAGCGATGATATATTTAAAAGGATATCACGCAGAAGCCTCAACCACTAAATGTATCATTTTTTCAGTATTTTTTCTGTCCACACTTTGCCTTTATTATAGCTTCCTTTGTTCTTGGAAACCTTAATATTTAATGATTAAATAAAATTTAATGATGTTGAGGCCTGGGGTGGTCAGTCTACTGTTCTAAGAACACCCATAGCGTTGAGTTGTCTTCACGCAGCGTAAGGATGAACAGAAACCTCTATAGATTTTTCAGCTTCCAGCCTTTCAGCTTTAAGAACTGTTTATCTGATGGTCACAGTTATGGTGGTATACCAGGTCTTGCACAGTTGTTAGGAGTCCCATTTTCTATTTTTAATACTTTTTTTGAACTTCAGTTTAGAAACTTCCTGCTTTCATTATGCAAGTGAATAATGTTATATCTAGTCTTCTCAGAAATATATCCTGAAAAATTAATAACTTGTACTTAATTGCCAATTTGACTGGAAAGTTAATGAATAAAAGGTGGTCTTCAAATTTTTGTATTGTATTGCCAATATTGTATTTCATTCCAATATGGCTTTGTTTTGCTTTGTTTATGTCAGCAGATGAAACAAATTTAAGGTTCCTCAAAAATGTTTACAGTTGCAAAGGATTTTACATGTTTCCATCATAATGTATGCTGTATGATTTGTGCCTGAATCAAGACTAAAGGATTTGTAACACTGCAATGTATGGTCAATGATGGTCCTAAAGTGGCTCCTCTCCATCAGTGGATGAAGTAGTTTGCGGCTAATGAATTCTGCTGATGGACTAAGAAAAAGTATATGAACCCTTTGGAATTACCTGCATTTTTGTATCTGTTTAAACTAATAATACAAAAAATAATATATTGTTCTTGTCCGTGGTGAAACATTCACAGTGTAGGCTGGAAAAAAGTATGTGAATCCTAACTAATTGGTGTCAGAAGTTAGCAAACATGGAGTTTCAGTGAAAAGAGATTTGAGGTGTGGGTTAGAGTTACTTTGACCTATAAAAACCACTCAAACATTGAGTTTGCTTTTCACAAGAAGCGTCTGCTGATGTAGACCATGCCTTGACAAAAAGAGATCTCAGAAGACCTAAGATCAATTTGATTTGCATAAAACTGGAAAGGGTTACAAAGTAATCTCAAAGAGTTTAAGTATTCATCAGTCTTCCTTTAGTCATACAGTCTGTAAATGGAGATGATTTAGTACTGTCTACTCTCCCTAGAAGTGGGCATGACACCAAGATCACTCCAAAGTCACAACACTGAATGTTCAGTGAACTAGAAAAGAGCCCTGGAGTAACAGCTAAAGGCTTAAAGGAATTACTGGAACTGGTTAACATGAAAAATCATGAAAGAATATGAACGGACATTTGTGTCCATGGCAGGGCACCACAGAGGAAGCTGCTGCTCTCCAAAAAACAAAAACATCACTTCATGCCTGAAGTTTGCAAAGAGCTCCTTGACACTCCAAAACACTACTCAGAGGATGTTTTAGGGACTGATGAAACTAAGGAGAAATTGTTTAGGAAGAACTCACAGCACTACGTTTGGCGTAAAAAGGGCACTGCATATCGACATGAATACATCATCCCAGCAGTGAAGCATGGTGGAGGGAGCATCATGATTTGGGGCTGTTTTGTTGCTTCTTGGCCTGGACTGACTGCCATCATTGAGAGAAGTTTATCAAGGTATCCTACAGGATCATATCAGGGTAGCTGTCCACTGGCACCTGAACTGAAACTGGGCGATACAGTGGGACAATGACCCTAAACAACAAAGTGAACCTACTACAGAATGGCTTTAAAAAATTAATCCACCCTTTGGAGTGACCCAGTCAGAGCCCAGACCTTAACCCAGTAGAGATGCTGTGAAATGACCTCAAGAGAACTGTTCACATCAGACATTCAAAGAAAATAAAGCAAGTCTGTAAAAAAGAAGAGTCCAGTATTCCTCTTGCACGTTGTGAAGGTCTGATCCACAGCTACCAGAAGCACTTGCCTGAGGTTATTGCTGCCAAGGGAGTGTTGACCAGTTATTAAATCCGGGGGTTCACTTACTTTTTACACCAGCACTGTGAATATTTAATTGGTGTGCACAATGAAGACATTAACGATTATGAATGTCTGTGTGTTATTAGATTTAGCACATTGTGTTTGTCTATTTGTGCAAGTTACATGAAGAACAGATCAAATCTTATGACCAATTAATGCAGAAAACTAGGTAATTCCAAAGGGTTCACATACTTTTTTTTGCCAGTGTATATAATAGGTGTGCCTAATAAAATGGCCAATAAGTATGAGGATGTGATGTTTCTGTTACAGTTATATAAAATTACCAAACATTCAGTGGTAATTACAGATGTCTTTTGAAAATTACAGACATTGAAGCTCTAATCTCACAAGAATCTGTTTTTAATGTCCTGAGAGAAGAATATGACCCAGTTTATAGGACGGAACAGGCCATCACTGATTCTTTTTCATGTGCTTTGATTAATTCAATTAACTGAAAAGACTCAAGAACTGCTATCAGTATAATTACGATCCACCATCTAATTGTGGGACACATTAGGCATAATAAGTGTTGCATGGGCTCATAATTGTTCAGCTTGGCTAGTTGCCTGGGGCTTTCAAAAACGCAGCAAATTGCCGCTTTGGGAGAATGGTTTTATTGATGGTTATCACCACAGGAGCTCTAATACACTCACTGACTCTACAGCGAACCTTTTCAATGCTGGAATACATCGTCCAGCAGGTAGTATTGATGTATTTGTCTTGTGTATAAGATGTGTCATATGCAAATATTTGGTCAAATTACACTTTTTTTTTTGTTGATTTTCTAAGGGAAAATAAGTTAACACATCTTCTACAGAAAACATACTTCTGCACATTCTAATACACAATTACTGTTTATTTGCTGAATTTAACTTTGACAAAAATTAAGGCTTGGCCTGTGCTAAAGTTACATGAATATTTTGTTTATATGTACATATAAACATATATACATATGTTTAACTCAGCAAAAAAATAGAAATTGTGCACTAAAATTTGTAGAAAACATGCTGTTGTAATTGTGTTAACTAGTTTTTAACCTAAAAATCAATAAAATGCAATTTGACTGTGGGTGTTCAAATTTTTGCATATAATTGTACATAGTACACTTACTGTGTGTAATACCTTATATATAAGCTGTTGTCAGAAGAAAACCTCGCATCTCCAAAATGGTAACTTTACAGGAGAAGGAAAAACCTTATTTTACTTTTAATGTAAGTCAATGGAACCAGACTTTTTTCCAAGTCATTTTGAGCTGTTTCTTTTAGTCCATTCATCATGAAATTTACACACAATGTAAAGGGCAACAGGCATTTTGAAATTATGTCAAAAACTGAAGAACGATAAATATGGACATACAACGTTTTCTTTTGAGAGCAGCAATGTGTATACTATGTACAGAACTGTGTTAAAATCTTATTTAAGATAATGATATGTAAAGCTATTTGTCTAGGGTGTAGGCATTTAACCAAGATATTAATTACTTAAGAAATATAGATTTTGCATTTATTTTCATGTTTATTTTATATTTTGCTCAGTAAACACATTTATTGGTAAGTTGTAGACAATTTTCTTGTCTCCATTTCTTGTAGTGTATGTATACTTTATAGTATTGTGCAAAAGTCTTAGGCATCTGAGAAAATTATATTTTGAAAAGTATTTATCTGTTCAGATATCAACATTATATACTCAGAAAAGCACTAATATTAGAATTAAAATAAATAACATTAATACAGTAAATACTCTGTTAAAAACAATGTTTTAGCTAAAAATGTAGAAACCTGGTTGGTTTAAAATTCTGAGTTATTGAACTCGATTCACTTTTTCGGTCACTTTTTAAAATTAAAACTTTTTTTTTTTTCTTTACACTGTAGTGATTTTATGTATGTGAATGCGACTGTTTATCCATTTCCAGACCTCTCCAGTATTAATTGTAGTTACCATCCTGGTTTAGCTAAATCAGTTGTGCTGGTGGCCTATAATGTGAATGTTTCTAATAAAGTGGCCAGTGAGTGGAAGCACAAGGTAGGTGTTTCTAATAAAGTGGCCAGTGATTAAAGGAAAAGGTAAGTGTTCCTAATAAAGTGGCCAGCCAGTGAATGGACAATGTAGGTGTTTCTAATGAAATAGCCAGTGAGCGGAACTGTAAGGTCGTATGTGACTTACTTTGCCATAATTCCTTTTTTATAGGAGAAGTTGGTCCAGCCCCTGCTGCCTTATCTTTCCTTACGACTAAATATTGGCAAAAAATAAACCTAGCTAAAATATAAAAGGCTGCCTGATCTTTACAGGACATATCTTCACTAGCTTATCCAGACAGCTTTAAAAAAAGAAGGCTAATTATGAGTTCTAGAGCTGGAATGATCCATGTTTTTGGGAGCAATCTTAGCGTGAACACTGAACGTGTGAGGACAAGTGTATGTGTGGGTTACTTGTTATCAGATATTTCTGTCTGTTTATCAGCGGGGTGTGGACTTCATGAATAAACATGATGAAGCAGTCAGAGTCACGACATCTGTGCACGCGCGAACGCGTGACTGTGTGACTGCATGTGCCATCGACAGGCTCCGGTAATGTTCCCTGACAGATTTAAAAGCTGTGTGTTTTCTGAGGGCGCGTTCTAGCAGCTAATTTTAATCAAGCAGTACGAGCGGGGGATCAGAGTGCAGGAAAGTGAACAGGTGAGAAGAAGAAGTGGAAAGGGGAAGGGAAGTAAAAGAAAGATCAGGAAGGAAGTAAACTTATGTGCACATGATTAGAGCTGAACAATTTGTGGAAAGATTTTTCTTACCAATAATGTGACAGTGATTTAAACTGTGATTACTTTCTATAAATAAAAGTCCAGGCCTGAACAGAATATCCCCCTTTTCTGGTTTGAGGCTTGAACGCTGAGCATACTGTTGTTCTGTTGTGATGTTGGGTTGGCCTTTGCATAGCATATGAGTGCTTGGTTGCTTCTAATTGGTCTAACTCAGTGGTTACCAACCTACTTCTCAAGATCCCCCAGACAGTCCACGTTTTTGCTCCATTTCTGAAAATGTGGTAAATAATAAACAGACCATAATAAAAACAATTCATCTTTCAGCCCTATGCACATGTGCTTTGGTTTACATATTATCGCATGCTGTATTCAATCTCTGTTTACAGCCCTGCTGCACCTAAGCTGTCACACCTGTACACACATCCAACACACACATTCACACATGGCTGACAGGCTGCATTAACCTGAATTTGTGTCCACAGGTTAAGTGAAAAGGAAGTGAATCCAGCTCTGACTCCGTTTGAGTTTCGACGAATGCTCAGCAACCTAACTGCACTCCGCATCAGCAACGCAGGAGGACAAAACTGTGAGTACCCATGTGTTATCGTTTTACTTTCTATGTGGGAGACTCAGGGCCAGATGTACATTATTTGTTCAAAAGTCAGAGACCACCCTTCATTTCAATTTCCTGTCAACATATTTCTTAAGTACAAGTTTTTACATTTTCAGAAAACATATTTGTAAACAGAAAATTACCCAGATGTAGGCCTGTGCCTAGAGCCGGTTAACCAAACAGTTACCAGTAATGGTAAATTTTATTTATTTATTTATTTTCTGTTAAAATTGAAGGATGTAGTGTTATTATTATTTAAGTTAAAGGTGTTGGGTCAGATTTTGGGGGAGTTTTTTTGGACCAAGTCATAAGTCTTTATGCATTAACATGCATAGAGTAGACTCAAAAAGTAGACTCAAAAAGAAAGTACGGCTCAATGTTTAGGTCTCAAATGCTAAATCAGCAAGCTGCCTTTGTTGAGGCACACAATTTAGGACATCCTTAGACCACAATATTAAGTTTCACACATCAGAAAAAAACCACTCCACATCTCTCGAAAAAATTGGGTCTCGGCTCTCATACATCAGACGGAACAAGCCTTTCAGATGGCCACAAACTCTCAGATGGTGAAGTTTGTAACATTCACAATTTTGCTCTTTCTTATTAGATAGATTGCAGTTTGTGGCCAAATAAAAAATCACTGTATACTATAACCACAGTTTTCACTGAATTGTGCTTGTATTATGTTCTTTTATTTGACAAAGTTTAAGCTTCAAATGAGTCTACATCACTGTGCAAGCTCCGACATCCACTTCAGTGTAAGGAGCGATCTCAAAAGATAGATAAAAAACCCCAGCCCAGGTTTGACTGTTTACGCAGTTACCTGAATAAAAGGACTGTTACCAGCAGAGGCCTACACAGAAGCCTCAACAACTAAATATAACATAAAATATTTCAGTATTTAGTGTGTCCACTCTTTACCTTTATTACAGCTTCCATTATTTTCAGGTGAAATTTTTCAAAGGAATCTGTGAGGTTAACTTTTCACACCTCTAAAGTTCAGTCTTAGAAGTTGGTTGCATTTTCTACTGTTCATGATCTGCGTAATCCCAAAAGAGTTCAGACCATGTCTTCAACATGGTTGTAGTATGAGGGAAAACTGATTGAGGGAGGGGGGAGAACTCTGAGAACTTGGGCTGGAGTTCTGGGGAAGTTCTAGACTAGTAGCTAGAGGCCAGATCCTCTGTCATAGCTGTAGTAGGACTGATGTAGGACTGAGGAACAGGGAGGAGATGGGGTGGCAGTGGGGATTGTGAACACTTCGTCACGGGAACGGAAGCAGAGGCTGTGGCATTCGTTTGGAAGAAGGAGGGGTTCCTCCCCCAAACGTCAGTTATAACATAACTACATTAGCTATATTGTGATAAGGGCTCTTGGATGGTCAGTCCATTGTTCTGAGAACACCAGCAGCTTCTTCTTTATGTTTTGCAAATTTTCTTAGCATTAATTTTTTTAATGGCTAGTTTGACTGGAAAATAGGTAAAAGGGTGGTTTTTGGCCTTTGCACAGTACTGTACCTACCTGAGAAGGTGCAGTGCAAAATGTGCCTTAATGTATGTGCAATAGGCACATGTAATACATCTGAAATGGAACATATCAACATATAAAGTACAATACAAATTCAAAACAGAAAGAGTCTTCAAAGAGATCATTCAAAAACTTCAAAAAGTAAAATAATAGCAAGATGTATTGTGAAAAAAACAGAAAAGTCTGTGAAATGTAATGCAAACTGAAATACGTACAGTGATTATGACTTCAAAACAGTCCGCAGGGACACCCAGACGGTTCATATTTTACTCTACCCCATGTGTTGCGGGTTATGTTGAAGTGAAAGTATCGACCGTTTGGGGGTCTCTGAGGACCTGTTTGAGAACCACTGACATAGCATATGTAGGAGTATTCCATAATATTTGATCAATTTGTAATGTAAGTGTGAGTAAAAAGTTTTAAGTTAAAAGAAGATTGGCCAAGAATGCACTGAGGTACAACAAACCATACTTTGGGAGTGTGCAAAATTTCTGAGCGTATTCCTACAAATAAAGACAAATCAAATCACTGTTTTAAGACCACAGCAATGTTAGAATGCATGTTGCATTTGTACTGCAGGTCTGTGCATTTGCAACGCATTGCATGGGCACTGTCATTTGTGTTTGCCTACTTGTGTTGTGTATGTTTCTGGCCTAATCCACATTTTAAGTCAGCTGGATTACTTACTTTTCAAAGTTAAAACAACAAATGATTGTTCACAACATGCACATTCACTTCTACATGCATACAAACTGTCATGTCTTGGCATGGAAGAAAAAAGTTGATTTATATGAATCCCAGTACAGCACTGGGGGTGTCTTATCACCTGAAAGCTCTGAAAAGGCAATAATATGAGAAATTCTACAAAGAACATCCTCCTATTCTTTTGTCTCACTCACTCGAAATGGATTATTAGCCCATTATTATTCATTTGTCAAATGTTCCGCTACAACCTCGGCCGCTTTGTTCAGCGACACGCGCGCTGACAGCCCGAGTTACCGATGCAAGACAACTGCCAGAGAGAGATATGTGCTGCCGCTCGGTGTGTGTGTGTGTGCGCCTCCGAGTGTATGTGTGTGTAGCCAGGGGTTAAATTGGAATTTAGTGAGGTGGGAGAGCTTTCTTTTTTTCAGGGTGGCAACAATGTGGAAATAACATAGTTCAATATGTGTGTTATTATATAGTTCAAAGCTTTGATGTCATGAAAATATGAATAAAACTACTTTAGGCTGTGTTTAAATGATGTAGAAAAATTAGAAAAAAAAAAAATCAGTCTCGCTGTGATGCACTGATTTCCAGCTACCTCACTGCAAGTGTGCATTTTGAGTGCATTTAGCAAAGCCAGGTGACAGAACACATTATAAACACAAGTTAGTTATGAAATTTAATCTGTTCAAATAAAACGGGTTATTACAGAGTTGGTCCTGACCTCCCTGGAGCCCTAAGCAATATTCTGCAAAGGGGTCCTCCTACCTAACCCGTGAGTCATGTAAACCATTTGCAATTGCCCGAAGTCACACCTGACACCCCGTGCTCCCACTACAGTCGTTACTCCATCTGTCGCTCTAGGCAGGCCTTTATAGAACAGAAAGAGGTATGAACATAGTTAAAATGATAGATAATACTAGGCCCAGTATGCCCAGCTAATCAACATTTTGAATTCAGTATTTAATCAATAGTCAGTGTCAATCCATTGCTTTTCATTTTGCATTACTCCAGAGTTAACTAAACCCTTGACTGAGAGACTAGATAATCATTGTCTGGTTTTAAAATGATGTTTGCCTATAAGGAGTGAACCATCACACCTATATATTGTCTGGACTGGCATCCAGAGGTTGATGCTGCAAAGCGTGAGTTACATTTGATGCATGCGCATATGAACCCATTAATGTGCGGTGCAGTTATCTTTTCCAAGCCACATGTTGTAAATGATTGCCCGCTGATGTTTAACAAACGTAATAAATAGTTGAACTTTTTTGTTATTTGCTGGCATCAAACAAGAAGAGAAGAGAGCACAAGTTTACTTGATTGATGTTCCCACATTTCACTCTCATGGTGTTTTTTTTTCTTTTTTCCTGACCAGATGGAGAGTTACGCTTCGTCCTCTCATCAACGTTGTAAACAAAAAACATCTTTGATGCAAGGGGTAGGCAGGGTCCTTGCATAATTTCCAGGGCCCTATGCAAATTGCATGGTGAGCGTATAGGGCTGACAAGCTCTCAGGACCAGGTTAAAACGTAGCTTGGCACAACAGTTTATTTTATAGTCAAAATGCTCTACAATGACTAAAATACTGCAAAAATGTCTCAAAATAAATTCCTTCCATCAAAACATCAACACAAGTGTCCTTACAACAAAAATACTTTATTAGTCACAGCACACTCACCTAAAAACATCAACAAGTGTAAGCATGAAGGTAGAAACTCTGTTTTATCTAAAAAGTAGTAAATAATTGTCATATTGTAAATTGAACATTATTCTTTGGTATATTTGTTTTGTTTTTTGTTTTTAAAAGAAAAACAATTACAACAGAAAAACATTACTTAGCAGAAATAAATCCAATACCACATAATAAGCAAAGATAATATCAGAGATATGCTTAACGCTTAGTTTACCTTGACTGCATTTTTTGGCCACGTGTTTTCATGCACATCACAGCTACTGTCCTCTCTTGCTTATACACAGTTATGGGCATGTGATGGACATTCCATTGCAAACAAGTTAACTTCTGGAGTGACCCCTTTTTATGGATGGTCAACTGCATATGAGTTCAGCTCAGCTGGGAATCAGTTGTGATTAGCATGTTTACATACATACATAATACATTTGTCTGTATTAACTTTAGACTGTTTTGGATTTTGATCTTTGTTGTCCAACATAGAATTTATATTTAGTAACTCGATGTGATGTTTATTAAGAATAGCAATTCTGTAATGGTGTATATAAGCATTTGCAGTTTGAGCTCTAGAAACACACTTTTTAAGGCTGAGACTGAGTGAGGAGTACAATCTTTAGAAAGATGTTTTTTCAAGGGTTCTTTAGTAAAGACAGTGGTTCTATATAGAACCATAAACACTTTCAGAACCATTTACATCATTAAATGGTCATTTGCGTAGTGAAATGTTCTTCAGATTGATGTTGAATGGTTTTATATAGTACCAGAAAGGGTTCCATCAGCAATCAGCAATGTATTATGTGCCTGGGATGCCCTGTTTGTAAAAATGCAGGGTGAAGCAGAGAGCATGTCTGTGTTTAAACTGATCACCTGTCAGTCACCTACACCACATAACTCCGCCACATTTCTGTCTACATAGCTCATAATACAAGGCAAAATCCAGTTACCAACTTGCACTGCCGAAAGACTTAACAACGTGAAGGATAGTAAAACAAGAATGCTTTGGAAGTGCTTTTCAAAGTTGGAATTATTACGTGCGAAGGAGAGAAAGTTGTCCTCTTGGACATGTATGTAATCGTGATACATATAAAGCTGGTTGAATCGCCTTTACATAACAAATCTAGTAGACAAATCTTTATCACTAAGACAGCCAGGTAAAGTAATACTTTGGATGAACCACCTTTACAGAGTGTGAATGTTGTGTGTAATACTAGTGAACTGCATCAAACTCCCAGGCAGTTGAGGATGCTAGATGAGGCTGAATTTGGCTTCTTATTCAAACTTTTTGTTCTGCTGTAGAACTGACATCTGCCTCATTATGAAGACAAACAGGACATTCTTGACTATGTTCAAGCAGTGAATCAGTATGAAGAGAATGTCAAGTGTATACAGACTTTCATAGACTCTATATAGAAGTAACTTATATTACGTAACTTTACAATCCCCCGGACAAAAGAGACAGTGGAGGTTGACGTTTGCTCTGTCTAAATGCTGCTGCTATACAAAGAAGTACTCGAAGAGAACTTGGATAGCTTGATTAGGCAAAAGTCTCCCTGAAAAAGTGAAACATAATGATATGTCATCATAATTTGCCAAGTAGAATAAAACACTTTGCCAGGGAAGAGAGCAGCATTGTAGCCCTCTCTTGACGTTTATATGTTTTAGCTAGGTTCATAAAAGCAAGCACAACTACCATGAGATGAATTAGCTAATATCAATGGTATACAATGTTATTAACAACTTGTGAAATTGTTGTTTTAGCTTTAAAAAGGACCACACACAGTGTGCTCTACTAAGGTGTAGGCTACATCAGATATATTGATCTCCTCTTAAGCAATAGTAGCGTAATGCCATACTTTTATCATCTATATCTATATTATGAAGCAAGGCAATTCCCATACGAAACAGCCTACCTCACTGCTAGAAAGTGAAGTCATGACAATGCTTGGTAGTGTTGCTGGTACTTTGTTATGATGGGTGGAAGCCGGAAGTGGAGCTAAAGAGTATGAAAAAATGTTCCAGTGTTGATGTTGTATTTCATCTGTTTAACCTCTAGAGGCGGGCCGCGGTCCGAGTCCAGACCCAGACGCTGTCCAATGCGGACCTGGGCCTATCACCGAGACAGAGGAGAATTATTTAATTTCGACCGGGTGGTCCTATTTTAATCTTTTCTAGCATTTAGGGTATGGTTTTTGCAGCCTGGGAAACTCACAGACCAATCGCATGCAACCGATGAGCACTGAAACTCGAGTGAGTGGTGCACACGAGACGAGGGACGAGACGAGACATAGCAGTTAGAGAAGAAATTGAGCCAGATTATTTTACATGGCGTTCTCTAAAAAGAGAAATCTAACAATAAATAGTGTTGAAATATTACTGAATTGTACTTTATTTGATTTGACATTCAGTTGTTGACTACATAAGATGTTGATATAACTACTACTTCAGTATACAGTATGTGGCACTGAATCATAGACATTATGATGTTCCGGACCTTTGGTTGAGGAAATTGTCTTTGACTGGACCTTGTTGAATTTTAATTAAAGACCTCTGCTCTAGAGGTTTGAAAATCCTCAATTTTGACTCATCCACCTTTTAAAGGAGACAACACTAAAGGCTTTATTTCACCAAGAAGATATTATGTAACAGAGTTACGTCAATTTCACAAAGAATGTATTAGAAATTATGCACATGTACTTCAAATTATAGTTAGCTTGGCTCTGCTTGTGTTCACAGAAAACAAACAAGAGTTCTGGCCCAATTTATCCCCTGTGTGTAGCCATGGCTAAAAATGAGCATGAACATGTGTGTGTAGGCATAGTTGAAGATAAGCACAAGAAGGTTTGATGGATCCAGCATGGCTAGAGAGTGAATGTGTGGGTGTTATTCCTTTATCATTAGTCAGAGGAGCTTGGGGTACCTGAGAGAGAGAAAGACCCCTTCACCTCCATCGTGTTCCTCCTTCTGCCTGTGCTGATTAATTTATACCTTTTTCATTTATTTATATACTTATCAAAGATTCACTCAGCCAGCACTCTGAGTGTCTGTCCATTTGTGTGTGTAAGAAAGAGAGAGAGAGGATGAGCTAGCTCAGCTACTGTCCACTGTGAAGGCAACTGCTAGTGGACATGTCACAAATGACTCCTCTACCTGAAGGGAATCCAAACATGAGGAGCCAAAACTAAGGTTGCAACAAAAACAGCTACAAAGCACTTTATTAGCCTAAAATGTTGTATATCATATAATCGGCCACTTCATTACAAACACCTCCTTGTGTCTACACTCACTGTCCATTTTGTCAGGTCCACTACAATTACAGACTGTAGTTCATCTGTTTCTCTGTGTACTTTATTAGATCCTTATACCTTGTTCTTCAATGGTCAGGACCCCCACAGGACCACTGCAGAACAGGTATTATTTAGGTGGTGGATCATTCTCAGCACTGCAGTGATACTGATGTGGTAGCATCACTTATATGATAAGTGGAGCCGTTAAAATGCACAGTGAGAGTAGAAACAAGTAGAATCACTACTTAATGAAGTGGCCAGTCGGTGTATTAGTATATTAATATTTAACATATTGTACTGTAACATAATATTGTGTTCGCTAAGACGCTCCTCTTTGTTGAAGGTTCTTGAAGAAATCCTGTGTGCCTGTAAAAAGGTTTCTGAACCTTGAATAGATCCTCATAGAACCTTAATTTCATTAAGAAAACACAACATTTCATAGTGGAACCTTCATTTTTAGAATGCAGTGTCCAGCCTGTGCATCAGTTTCTGGCCTCCTGAAGAAAAAAACGCTCCTCCAGCTTCATCACTGACTATCGAAAGATGTGACCTAGCCTTCCCGCAAGGCAACGCTTTGAAATGGACATGTGCTAAAATTAACCAATTATGGATTCTCCCTATCAGCCCTACTTCCCTCTGGGGTGGATATATGATAGAAGATAAGCGTTTAGCTCGCCCCTGTGTTTTTTAGAAGGCTGTAAATTAAGATTGCTATCCTGCTAGCTCCCCATGCTAGCTTGCATGCCATTAACTTATCTGGACGCCTTAGGCTCTTTCAATTACCTATCTTGTATGTGCTCGCCTTTCTTCATAGTAAGGATCAATACAGAAGTTGGGCCAAAGTCAATTAAACTCAAAATGTCTATCAGTAAACTTGAAAAAGCTCCACTATTTAACCTTTACACTGATGTATGGATGTCTTTGCTTAAAGGAATAGCCCTATATGTCTTGGTGTCATTAATCTTTGTCATTTCCATCGCAAACATGTTTACAGTCTAAGGAAGTGTTTCCAAACCCTTGTCCTGGTGCCTCCTGCACTGCACATTTGAAGATTTTCTCTGCTCTAACACACCAAATTCATCTCATTAGTAAGCTTGTCATAGGGTTAAAATGGGTGGAGATTGGGAAACACTGCTCTGAACTCCAACGATGCAAACAATGAAGTGCACTTTCCTCAAAAAATGCTAATGCTGCTAACAGCAAACTTCTCATTGGCAATATAAGCATGAACAACCCTGAAATGGGAAGATATGGCAGAGTGTGGGTTTACGATTTATCTAGGTCATTTCTTATCACCAAATACAATATCAGTTACAATCCACCAAGTGCTACTCATCATTTACAAGCCAGTAATCACAATCCACCAGTTACAATTTCATTTATAATCCACCAGTTACAATCCACCACATTTCAATATTTACAATTCATTAATTACAATCCACTAACTACAGTCCACCAATTACAATTCAACGTTTACCATTCACCAGTTAAAATCCATCATTTACAGTCTACCATTTACAATTAATAATTCACCAATTGCAATCAACACTTTACAATCCAGCAACGACAATCCACCAGTTGCAGTCCACTAATTGCAATCCACTAATTATAATTCACCAATTATAATTCCACATTTACAATCCACCAATTGCAATCTACCAGTTACAATTCATCTAATTACAGTCCACCATTCAGACATGCCAGAGTGTGGGTTTACAATTGATCTAGGTTTTTTATGTTTCTTTAACAAATACCATACAGTCTCAGAAAAACGGTACAAAACTGTCACTGGGATGGTACCGTCAACTGTACATCTCAGTACCTTTAGTCAGGGAACATCACCATACTGACACTCCAGGCTTTTTATTTTATTGCTCTGTTTTAAAACATTAGGTTATAAAAAGATACAAATACAAACTTTTCCACTAGAAAAAAACATACTCAAGATACACAATTGGACCTCAAAACCACTGTTGTACCTTTGAGGGTTAATCTACATTGTTTGTACCTTGATGAACAAAAAATGTACAGCACAATACCTTTATTTCTAGCAGTTTACTTACATATTTAACCTCTTACCCATATTTGGTTCTTATAACTCAGAATATAACATCAGAAGCTCATAGTAGTTACTGAATCATAGGCTATAAGAATAATAACTGATTTAATAACCCTGCAGTTTAATGAGTGTATCACAAACATATATCCTTTTTCCACACCTCCAAAGTTCAGTCTTAGTAGCTGGTTGCATTTTCTGCTTCTCACAAATCAAGTAATCCTATTATAACATACTACTTCTTTTTCTCACTAACAGCTTCTTGACAGCTGCACATCCTTTCAGACGCATAGCCTTAAGTTCGCTTCTCACAGAGGAAGGATGGAACGAAACACCTGTGGATTTTTTCAGATCTGAAGCAAGAGTGGGAATTTTTTTTTTCAGATTTGCTTGATTTGAGGTCTTTGTAAGATTTTAATTAACTTGACTTTAGCGATAACACATTATGTACAACTTTTGGCAGAATGACAGAAAAATATTACAGTGTGGCAGAAAATGACATGCAGTAACTAATAACACTAAAGGACATTTATTGTTGAAAAAGAAATGAACGACACTACCATTGTAATGGAGAGTGCAGACATTCTTAAACAGAAGTACTAGCATCCATTTAACCATTTTTCATACTTTCATTCTTCTCACAGATACTTCCCAACTGTCAGGAGTAAGCCTGGCCTCTGCTGTTGCAACTGCATACCTCTCCCATGCCCCTAGTGGACCCCTGGCACCATGGGTAGAGGTGTGTGTGTGCCCCCCTGGATTTGCAGGACAGTTTTGTGAACTATGTGCACCAGGCTTTACCAGAGAGACTCCCAACGCCGGACCGTTCTCACCCTGTGTGCCCTGCAACTGTAACCAGCACGGCACCTGCCATCCAGAATCAGGTCAGTAAACTATCATCCAAAAGTTTAGAATAACTGTGCATAATGTTGAAATAGCTATTTTCATCAATATAAAACATACTTTTTTGAGGATAAATGTATAAAATTATTCAAATATGATGCTTGTGCAGCTTCATGTTTCAAATAATTAGTAGAAAAGAATTTTAACATGATTGAAAAAGCTGTATAAAACTGATAATGAAGTTTATAATTTATTTAAATAGTTTAAATAATTTCTTTTTCAGAATTCCTTGTATTTGAAAAGTAGTAATCAAACCATGAGACTAACTTGAAAAAAAACTACCATAAATAAATAATGACAGTATATTGCTCATAATTTAATAACCTGTTCTCAAAAAACATGAAATATTGAATAAATAAAAAAATAAATCTTACAAGACACTCTCAGCAAAAATGGTTTTATGTAGTAACAATAAACGTTCTTTGACTAGAAACAACATCAGAACCCTTTTTGGTCCTACACTCTTTAAAGAAACATATAGATTTATAACCACACAAAGAACCATTCATTGATTGTTCTTTGAGTGATCACAGTTCTATATATAACCATTGCCTTTACTAAAGTGCTTAACTGTTTTTTTTTGTTTTGTTTTTAGATTTAGCTTCTGGTGTCTAGATTACTGTATTTCAATGTAAGTTAAAATAATAGCAATTATTAATATGACAAGTGATTCAACAGATTACCCAGAGAGTAGTAATTACAACCCACCAACTTAAATTCACCATATAAAATTCATCATTTACAATCCAACAATCACAGACCACCAATTACAATTCAACATTTACTATTTATGATATACAACTCATAATTTACAAGCTAGTAATCACAATGTGCAATCCCTGAATCACTACATATACTTATATTTCAATAGTTACAATTCATCAATTACAAACTTACCAAATACGGTCCGCCAATTTTAATTAAACACTTATCATTCACCAATTACAATCCCTCACTTACAGTTTACCAGTTACAATTTATAATTCACCAATTATGATCAATGATTTTGAATCCACAACCAATTACCAATTATCCAATTACAATCCACCAATTATAATTCACCAACTGCAGTCCATGAAATACAATCCACCAATATAATTCACTGATTACAGTTCACCAGTCACAATCCAACAGTTATATTTCGCTAATTACAATTCACTGGTTTCAATCCAGCATATACAACTGTGGTGTTTGTTCCTATTTGGGGAAATAGGACATGCTTGTTTGATTTTATTATTGATGTGGATGCCATCTCAGTGCATCGCCACTGAGTTTTAAAGCCTGCTGTGCTCTCTTTCAGACTGTTAGCTGTATTTACGTGTGTGTGTGGGTGTGTATCCATTCTGCCAGGGACAGGACAGTGTGCTGCCTATTCTCTTCCACTGTCGTTGGCTTTTTATTTCTCCATACGCCCACTCCAATCTCTCAAGTGTCTTGTCTGTCCCTCATAATTTCCACCTACTTTTGCCACTTACTTTGGACTCTTTCTGCTATTCCATCCCCCATCATCCTTCGTTGCTCTGCCGTTAGCCCTCCTTCTTTCTCTTGCTTTTCTCTTCTTTTACCCTGACCCACTTTAGAGGCTGACTGCCTGTACAGAAAAGGCAAAGTTCAATATCACCTCTTTCTTTCTCATTAGCCCTGTTAGCCACCCCTAGCTAATTAATGTTAATACAGACTGTGCCTGTACACGCCTGTGTGTGTGGGTATGTGAGAAATGAGAAATGCCAGTTTATTAGAAACACCAACCTTGTAGCTACATCCATTGGCCACTTTATCTGAAAACACTTTATTACAGATATATATATACATATATATACATATACACACACATGCACCTTTTTCTCATCTGTTCTCTTTCCATTCTCTCTCTCTCTCTCTCTCTCTCTCTCTCTCTTGCTCTCTCTATCCCCATGCGTATACTCCAAGGAGTAATTTTCTGTCTCTCTTAATGTGCTGCAAATTAAAGCTTCATCATTCTCCTTATGAGCGTAATATGTGATTAGTTCGGTACAAGACTTTCACGTTACAAATTAATGTCAGACACGACCCGATGTGCTTTAAGAGCGAAAAAAGATGGCCAGACGAAGAGGGAGGCACTAATTTATTAAGCCGCTTGGGGTAGGAAAGGAGGAGGGGGAGAAAAAGGTCAAGGGAGGTGTGAAAGTAAAGTAAAAACAGGGAATCAAAGACGGAGGACCACGTGGAAAGAACAAAATGAGAGAAAGCATGCAAAAAATCTCTCCATCCCAGGAGAGGAGGAGGAGCCCAGTGCATTTATTTATTCATGAGCCTGTTTAACTTCAAAGCGCGACTGAAAGCCAGTCGCAACAGGCGCCGTTCAGGGCCATTTAGCCGCTTAAACTCTCCTAGTTAGTAAATAAAATTAGGCCTGAAATGAGTCCCTGCTGAAAATGCACTCGCATGCCATTGGCATGTACGTAACGTCATTCTTCATTTCACCTCAGTGCTGCAAAACTGCCTTTAAAACTTATTTCGAAGTCATCCACCTAATTAAGCTTGGCTAGGTCTTTGATAGAAGCTAATCTAAACTAGTTTCTAGTGTCCAACTGGTGGACAAACTGGTTCTTTTGAACCAGACATTTTTAATAAATTGGTCATATCTTGACATTGAAACAAGAAGGAATGGTTAGAAGAGTGGACTCAAACCTGTTGATACCTGTCAATTGAATGTTAATTCATTAAATAACACACTAAGTGATTAAATATGTCATTTAAACAAAAGCAATGACTCAATTTTTGAGGGTTAAACTCAAAATTACAGTATAAAATATTACATTTGGTAAAACTTTATTTTAATGGTCGATTTAGATGCTTTGTAAGTGTTTGCTTTGTATTTAACTGACAATCGACTAAATAAAATTGACATTCAACTTAACTTTTCCATAAATATTCACTCTAATCGGAACCTAATCTATTTGATGATAATTAGAGCCTTTCTAGATCATCCATATAAATCAAGACACTATATTATCTTGTCTCTTTGTAGGCTGTAGCTGCCTTTCTTTTTACGTTTATGCTTTATGCATATAGAGATCGACTTTATTAATGAGTAGAGTAATGGGAATGAAGCTTACAAGACTTGTGAGTCAATGAGTCACTGAATCAGTCATTCAATCAATTAAAAAACCTGTTTTGGTCTTCACCCATGGTCAATTTATTGAATAACTTCTGTTTCAAGAACTTGACTGATTCAATCACTAATTGATTCACAATTGACGATATTTAGAGGTTCAGAAGATGACCTGACTTGCAAATCAACAAATCACTTGTTCAGTTCACTTAAATAGAGCTGGTTTGGTAAACTGATGGTAGGTAAAAAAATGTACCTCACATGTGAACCAATAAATCACTGAATCAGTTGTTGGATTCATTTAAACAGAACTAAATAAAGTGATGAATAGTCAAGCTGACCTGTCTTGAGAATCAATGAGTCATTGAATCAGTCATTTAATACATTGAAACAGAACTCATCTGGTTAACTAAGGATGGGTCATAGTTCTGTTTTAATTAATTAAAGTTGACCTCACTTATGAATCAACAGATCATTGAATCAGTCGTTCGATTAATTGAAACAAAACTGATTTAGTAAACTAACGAGAAGTTGACTTGACTTGTGAATCAATGAATCACTGAATATGCTGTTCAATTCACTTAAACAGAACTAATTTGGTAAAGTGATCATGGGTAGGAAAATTGACCTGACTTGTGAATCAACAAATGAATGAATCAGTTGTTAGATTCATGTAAACAGAACTGTTTAACTGATGGTAGTTTCCTTTTCAGAAGAGATTGACTCTTGTTAAGAGGCCACACTCGTTCAGTTTTATGCATTAAGGAGACAGGCATGTTTTTGCTGGATATTCAAATTAGGTCCTAATTGACTATCAATTGGTTAATGGTCGTGTCAGCCAGCATGGACTTTGTTTGTTTGGTGGAAAGGAACAAGGGAGTGGAGGCTGTACTCGAGTGCAGGGCTGATGGTGCTTCATAATTGTGATTTATTAAAAGTTCTCCAGCTCGTGTCATTGTCGTTTGCTCGCCGGCAAAACACGACAGATTGGAAAATGTTAATATTTGCAGCAGGGAAAACAAAAGAGGCCTTGGCTCCTCCAGAGTGCTGCCTCTGGAGGGCTGATGATGTTGAGCATATGTCCGTCTGATGAATGTACATGCTGTGTGTGTGGGTGCTACTGTGTGTGTATGTGACTATGTAGCAAAACAGGAACATATAACGTACTACAGCAGGATTAATAATAAAAATATAAAATACTGTGCATAATTCAGAGACCACCTTTTTGTTTATTTAACTTCCAGTCAAAATGCTATTCTTTTCAGTGTCAAAAAAGAAGGAAACATATAAAGGGTTTCCTTGTGTAGAATGCATTATAGATCACTTTAAGAAATGTCTTTTTTCATGATATACATTGTTGGGAGAGGGCTTTACACCTACGAGAAATATCAATGCTATATTACAATTAACACACCTTTATTAGATAAATGACAATGGTTACCATAGTAACATCCTAACAACATTTTAGCAATCACTTGGAATACCATAGCAATGACCTAAAAACACCTTAGCAACCACCTGGGATATGAGAATATTTATTGTTATCGTGATAAATTACATCACAATATGTCACAGTATGATTTTCTAAAACATATCATAGATCATCAATACTTAAAAACTTCCTAACTGCATATTTGATTAAGAAGAGAGTATAATTAGTCCTGTTTAATTGGATTTAGTGCAACATATTGTGTAAAATGTTGAATACAAGTTAATTACAATGACAAGTTGACTAGTGAATGACAAGTTAATAGTTTTTGAAAGTATTTTTTAAAATGTGGCACTGCTTTGTTTGTTCTAACTAATTGGAAGTCAGAAAAGAGAAATATTCCCAAAATATCATTATATTACATTTTGCCATATTGCCCATTTCTACTGGGATACCACAGAAATGCCCTAGCAACACCTTAGCAACCACCTGGGATTCCACAGCAATGCCCTTACAACGCCTTCAAAACCACTTCAGATACCATAGCAACAGCCTAGCAACACTTAAGCAATCACCTTACAACCACCAAGCAATGCCCTAACAACAAGCTGGAATACCATAGTAACCTCAAAACACCATAGCAAGCACCGGGAATTACTAAAGAAACCCAATGAAGTTATCAGAAACAACCGACAATGTTCTGCAACTGCTTTAACTTTTGAAATGTTGTTAGCTGGCTTTGTCAAGCCAACCTAAAGTTCATTCAACAAATTTTCAGGGTATAACTCTTTATTTATTTAGCAGAAAACTACACAACACCTCCAACACTAAGCATAATATCAAATCTTTCAGTATTTAATTAGTCCACTCCTACCGCAACTTTAACTTCCATCGTTCCAATCTTAAAACCAACCAGTTACAGCTGTGTCCTCCCAACACTGACCTCACTGACATTATGCTCCCCTTCAAACAGACACTAACAATCACACAAGCAACTAACCAAACACACCTTAGCTGCCTTCCAATTTCTTTCTACATGTACATCTAAAATGGCTGAAGGAGATATTTATGAGGAGATTAGATGCATGTTTTTGTTTTGCTATCCAATGTTGACCAGAGGAGGATGAGCTCTGCTTATGAGTCTTGGTTCCTCTAAGGTTTTTTCCTCTTGCTCATAGGGAATTTTTCCTTGCCATTGTTGCCATTGGCTTGCAAAGAGGAGCTCAAACCTGGATTTTCTTTGTGACAACGTCTGTTGTAAAAAGTGTTACATATATAAATTTGATTTTGAATTTGACAAGTTAATCCACTTGCCTAAGGAAGACAAAAACAGCAACACGTTCCAAAAAAGTTGAGACGGGGGCACATTTACCACTGTGTTTCATCACCTCTTCTTTTAACAACACTCTGTAAGCGTTTGGGAACTGAGGAGACCGACTGCTGTAGTTTTGAAAGTGAAATGTTCTCTCATTCTTGTTTGATATAAGATTTCAGGTGCTTATCAGTTTGGAGTCTCCTTTGTCATATTTTAATTTCATAATGTGGCAAATTCTTTCAGTGGTGACAGGTCTGGACTGCAGGCAGGTCAGTTTAGCACCAGCACTCTTTTATTACAGAGCCATGTTGCTGTAATACCTGTAGAATGTGTTTTGTCATTGTCTTGCTGAAATAATCAAGGCCTTCCCTGAAAAAGACGTCGTCTGGATGGCAGCATATGTTGCCAAAAAATGTACATATCATTCAGCATTAATGGTGCATTCTCAGATGTGCATGTCACCCATGCCATGCGCACTAATGCACCCCTATACCATCATAAATACTGGCTTTTGATCTAGCCTTTGAACAGGCTAAGTGGTCTTTAGCCCAGAGGACATAGTGTCCATGATTTCCAAATAGGACACTTTTCCACTTCCCCTCAGTCCATTTTAAATGAGTTCTAGCCCAGAGAAGGTGGCAGCATTTCTGGATCTTGTTTATATATGGTTTCCTCTTTGCATTTTAGAGTTTAAACTTGCATTTGTGGATGCAGCGATTAACTGTTTTCACAGACAGTGGTTTACAGAAGTGTTCCTGAGCCCATGCAGTGATTTCCACTACAGAATCATATCTGTTTTTAATGCCGTGCCGCCTAAGGGCCCAAAGATCACGGCCAGCAAATACTGGTTTTTGGCCATGTGTTTTGCATACAGAGATTTCTCCAGATTCTCTGAATCTTTTAATGATATTATGTACCATAGAAGATGAAAAGCAAAATTTCTTTGCTATTTTATGTTGAGAAATGTTATTCTTGAATTGTTGCACTATTTGCTCATGCAGTCTTTCACAGAGTGGTGAACCCCTCCTCATCTTTACTTCTGTAAGATTCAGCCTCTCTGGGATGCTTTTTTATACCCAATCATTGACCTCTAGTCAGTCAACCACTAGGTGTTTTTTTAACATTACACAACTTTACCAGCCTTTTGTTGCCCCCCATCCCAACTTTTTTGGAATGTGTTGTTGGCATCAAATTAATAAAAATGGGCATACATTTTTCAAAAAACAATACAATTTCTCAGTTTCAACATTTGATATGTTGTCTTTGTACTATGTTCAATTAAATATAGGGTTTAAATGATTTGCATATCGTTGAACTTTGTTTTTATTTACATTTTGCACAGCGTCTTTGGAAACAGGGTTGTAAGTGAAAAAGGTGAATTTTTACATGAATTCACATTTTTAAAAAGAATATTAGACTTTTTCTTACATGCATTTCATCAGAGCACAGAACTAGCCTTGAACTCTGCTTGGACAGATAAACCTCCTCACATTTTAGCAACATGCCCACAAAGCAGACATCTGTCTGCGAGGTAAGTGGTTTGGTTCGCTGTAATGCAAACACAGTTATTTTCAATTTAATACGTTTCATCTCTGACTTACTTAACAGTACTGTATATATGGGACTTATGTGTCCTACGTCCTAACACTACACTAAAACATTTTGTGTGTGTGTGCATGTGAGGGTTATTGTGTCTCTTGGTGTGCATTTTTCCAGACAGTGTTAATTTAAGACTTCCCATCCATTAAATTGGACTGAGAATGAGGGTAAGAACACAGCAGGGTGATTGAGAGAGCGAATGATTAAAAAAAAAGCAGAGAGAAAACTGAGGGTCTGTGTGTTTGTATGGACGAATACATTAAGAGTGACCAGCCAGTATAAGAACATGCATTTGTCTTCTAAACAAATAGGCTGCATTTAGTGTTATTTTCCTTTTTGTTTTCTCTCCTTCTGTTTTTCTCTCTCCCTTTCTTTTCCACAAGTGCGCGCAATAATTTGATTAGGATCAGTGAACACGAATGAAGCAATTAATTACAAAAAGCGGCACTCCGAGCATAGATGCCGTGTCTGCGAACAGCCATCTGCCTTTTTTTTTCTCAGCTATCGCTCTTTGCTTTGGTGCAAACCTTTTTGTAAATAACACCAAATGGATTTGCGTTATATCACATAATTCCCACGGGGGCCTTACACTTTACATTCATGACCACCAAACAAACAGCTGTCAAATAACAAGACAGATCCAGCCTTGGCATGAAATATTAATTTCTCTCTTGCATTATTTTCTTTGGTGTTATGTCTTTGGCCCTGTTTACACTTGGAATTAAACTGTGTCCTGTATCTGGATGCTGTCCAATTCTGATCGTAATTTGTTTGGTTTAATCTGGTGGTCCTGATCTTGAATAGAGCTGGGTATTGTGAGCAACTTCATGATACCATAGAATGACAAAACACACCAGAACAGACATTTGTGGTCTTACCTTGTTTACCTTGAAATTTGTTCTTCAACTACAGTAATAATGAATAAATAAACGAGGTTAGGGAGAATGACGAATGACAATTAATTTATGCAAGCATGAATTTTTATATAAATGCCTAAAAATGAGCTAATTACTTAAAATATTCAGTGTACACCTAATGGTCAAAAATATGTGGACACCCATTCTAATTCAGGTTTTTCAGATAGCCATTACTAACAGGTGTATAAACTCAAGCAGTCATCTCCATAGACAATCACTGGCAGTAGAATGAGTCATACTGAAGAGCTCAGTGACTTTAAACACGGCACTATCATAGGATGCCACCCTTCACCAGACATCAGTGAAATTTGTGCCATGCTAGATCTGCCCCAGTCAAACGTAAGTGTTATTGTTGTGAAATGGAAGCATCTAGGACAGCTCAGTCATGAAGTGGTAGACCATGCAAACTCACAGGGGTGCCGCTGAGTGATGAAGCATGTGGCATGTAAAAATCTCCCATCCTCTGTTGCATCACTCACTACAGAGCTCTAAACTGCCTCTAGAGGCAATATCAGCACAAGAACTGTGCATTAGGAGCTTCAGCAAATGGGTTTCCATGGTCAAGCAGCTGCACGCAAGCCTAAGATTACTATGCACAATGCCAAGCACTGGCTACAGTGGTCTGGATGAAACCACAAAATGAATCCAATGAGGCTGAGATGCAGTGCTATGCTATAGAATATTACATAACATGACCAGAAAGCACATCAAAATAATATATAATGTATATTTTAATAACATACTAATAATGTATATAATAACATACAGTGTCTTGACTTGGTGGTGATATGATGAATACAGTCTAATCACAGTGAGCAAATGTAAATGCCCAGTGTAAACAAAGTTTTTGTATGTCCAGTGCCTGGAACAGAACATTTCTTTAGGTGCTGTGTAAAAAGCATGGTCATATGCAATAGAAATACTTTCCTTTTCATCTCTTTCCTCCTATAACTGCTGACAGGCTTTTTCTGACCTGGGGGTCTTTGAAAGGCAAGTAAAGAGAGATGAAAGCAAAGCAGCTGTAATAAGATAACTTCAGCCATCTGCCTCATTAGTCATTAAATTAAGTTTAGATCTAAGACCATTGTCAAACAGCATACACACAAGCTTGTATGCTTGTGTACTTATACCCGTCTTAGTGGAGTATTTCCATTGACATCTGTATTACTGTCAGTAATTATTTCTCCAGCTATATCAAAACCATCCCTAGCCTCAAACTCATTAGAAGCAGGTACACATTGCATATTGTTTTTTTTTTTGTTTTTTTTTTTCGTAAAACAGCATTTTTCCTCATGGGGACCAGCCAGATGTCCCTACATCGTCAACATGTTAAAAGTTTCTGTCCTCCTGGGGACATTTGGTATGCACAAAAATCTAAACACATGGTCACACAGAAGATTCAGAAATGTAAAGGTATCTGCTACACTTTGCTCACATTCTACTTTAAGGCACAGTTACACTATAATTCACATCTCATTGCGAAATAGGTGCCCTCTAGCACTTTGACATCAAAATTCCTCAATCTTGGTGCAGGTAGCAAATTAGAAGTGCTAGTTAGTTCTGAAATGCTATTTTCAGAACTGGCTGCAATATCGTGGTGAGGATGGAGAGACTGCTAGGTCTGAAATATTTACAGTTTTTCTATCAAAATCACAAGAGTGCAAATTTCAAGTCGCACTTTTTAGGGAGTTCGTTGCAAACAGGTTGAGCTATTCTTAGGTTATAGAAGTGTGTTATAAAACTTTGGGCCCACCAGCGGGCCCTGTAAGGGCTTAATCTAATAACACAGAGCTGGAGACCTGCCTATCGATTAGTTAGACCAATCAGAAGCAACCAAAGGCCTGTATGTTTTCAACATGACAACACAACCACATCTGACCAGCAGTCTTGCACACTATGTTCAGTGCTCAAGCCTCAAGCCAAAAAAGTGGGTAAGGTGGTTGTCTTGGCCAAAGAAAACAGGCCTTGGCCTCAAGTTATAGAATCAGGCACAAAATTGGTAAGAAATATCACAGTTTGATGGTATTGCTTATAATAATACAGACACAGTTTATTCATCTTATCAGTGGCTTCCAGCCCAGATAATTCAGCCCTAAATACTGCCGAAGTTTGTTAGTTGGTTAGCTAACTTGCCAAAAATAAACACTTAAAGCATGAAATAAAGATGATTTTGTGACTAACTTGTCCATAACGCTTCTACATATTTTTTCACACACAAAAGACATATATATATATATATATATATATATATATATATATATATATATATATATAGTTGAATCCATAAGAACTGTATAAAATGGCCTGGTCACTGCTAAAACAGTGCCAGACATGGGGACTTGATTGAATGTTGATTGACTCGCGACCTGACGCCTACTCAGGACTTAAGACTTTTTTCTCAGTGTGGAAAAAAAAAAAAAAATCTCAGGACTCTGAGTGAATATTTGAACAAAACTTTGCATTTTGCCTGTCAGTTTTGCTACAGCCATGCCTGGTCATTACTGCTCGCCGCAGCATCAGGTTCGACAGGACTTCAAATAACAACAATGACTTTCATTATAGAAAATCCTTCAGGCTGATGGACAAAATATAGCGCCACATGCAGCAATTGTGACATTTAAAGGAAAGAGGCAAAACAGCTTGAAATGTTTGGTTAGCGTCTTCACTATATGGCCAAAAGTATGTGGACATTCGAATGTCATACCTACATGAGTTTGGTGAACATCCAATTCCAATTCGTGGCTGAGCTGTCGTTGCTCCTAGATACCTCTGTTTCACAATGATAATGCTTACATTTCAGCAGGGCAGATCTGGCAGGGCAGAAATTTCACGTACTGATATATGGCAAAGGCATCCTTTGACAGAGCCACTTTTGAAGTCACTAAGCTCTTCAGTATGACCCATTGTACTGCCAGTGTTTGTCTATGGAGACTGCATGGCTATATGCTTGATTCTATCCACCTGTTAGCAATGGGAGTGGCTGAAACACAAACTCATTAATTAGGAGGAGTTTCCATATACTTTTGGCCACTTAGTGGTAGTTTAATAGTTATGTATGCTAGCTAGTGCAATAGTCATTTTAGCTGAAGCAGTCAGTTGTATCTAACTGTAGTTCTAGTAAGTTACAGATCACATTCCTTTAAAACTTAAAGTTCAGCTGGATTATCTATTAACGGGCGGCACGGTGGCACAGTGGGTAGCGCTGTCGCCTCACAGCAAGAAGGGCCTGGGTTTGATTCCCGGCCGGGTGACCAGGGTCGTTTCTGTGTGGAGTTTGCATGTTCTCCCTGTGTCTGCGTGGGTTTCCTCCGGGTACACCGGTTTCTTCCCACAGTCCAAAAACATGCAGTCAGGCCAATTGGACATGCTAAATTACCCCTAGGTGTGAGTGAATGTGTATGTTTGTCTGTCTGGATGGACTGGCGACCTGTCCAGGGTGTATCCTGCCTTCCGCCCAATGACAGCTGGGATAGGCTCCAGCACCCCACCGTGACCCAGAAGGATAAGCGGTTTAAAGGATGGATGGATTATCTATTATGCTAGCTAGCTAGGATACTTGCTATACAAACTACAGACTAACAAACTGTTTCAAATTCTTTTGCCTCATGTAGCGTTTCAGTTCTGTCCTAAAAGTCTTGTCATTTGAAGACAATGCGAACATGGCATGTTTTTAACGGAGGTTTACTTTCATGCAGTGCAATGCCTACTGCTAATAGAGGGAGACTAAACTGAAATTCTCTACTCAAGGCTTGTCTTGCACTTGTTCCCCAGAGACTTAAGACCTGACTCAGACTTGCAATAAAGTGACTCATGAACAAAGCTTTCTCTATTTTTGTTTTCCAGTTCCGCTGTATGAAAGACCGCCCCTTCAAAGGTCAGCGCAGTTAGATTAATCATACTATTGGTCGATGATGCAAATTCGCTTGTCACACTTCACCAAAGTTAAAGTATCGCACTTAGAATTTTCACACCAGACGTCTGTGGTGCGAAACTCTTGATTAAGGCAATTTTCACTGAAATGAATGTAATTTTGCTTAACACACTTTGCTGCCAAAATGAAACGACCTACAGTGTCTGGAAGCCACTAATGAGATGAATAAACTGAATCTGTATTGCTAATTAATATTCTAATAACCAGTACCACATTTCACGGGTGGGTGTGTTCCAGCCGAAGTCGCTCAACTAGCCATCTGCATCCTCATTAAAAAGAATATATATTCTAATGAGCCCTCTAATCTGGGACCTATTCTAATGAGTATTCAAATGAGTTCCTCCCATTTGTGACGGATACGCAGCGACAGGTAGCAGGGTGGAAAAATGCCCTTTCCGTAGAATGAAATAAAGGACAGTGACGGGAGCGGTCCGTTTCATCTGTGTTTTTTTTTCTTTTCTTTTCAGTTGCTGACACTGAACACTTCCTTCTTTCACTCTTTTTCTCTCTTTCTCTTTCTTCTTGCTCAAAGAGTGCTGGAGGAGGAAAAAAGAGCTGTTCAGAGGTGGTGACATTTAGCCATGCAAAAAAGCGGTGAATAATTTAGAGAGACATACAAATGTCAGGAAGGAGGCGAGCGCGAGAGAGAATAAACTATGCCCGAAGAGAGTCAAGAGCGAAAATAAAGTCTGGCGCTTAGACGGGCGCCCGTGGGGTTTCAGACACTGATATGGTAATCAGCGATACAGTGAGGCCTCAGACACTGATATGGTAGACGGAGCCGGTGTTCATGAATTTTTGAGGGTTCTGGGGCCAAATTTTCAAAAGCTTACTACAGAAAAAACTTACGAGAGATCTTAAGACTCTGGGTTCTGATTCCAGAAAAGAAATGCATCCCAGACTTCCCTTTTGGACTTGACCTCATGGGAAGCCCAGCACCATCTTGAAGGGCATTCTGATTATCAAAAGGGTCGAAAGAAAATTTTTATTTGCAGAAACCCTTCAGGGCCCGTTTCAATTCTTTTTTTAACTTGCCCTCACACACTTCGACTCACCACTCGAATGTGCATCACACCTATGTTACACAAGTGTTCACTCACGGCAGAAGGGGAGGAGGTGAAAGTAAGGAGCGGATTATTCAAATGAAACGGACTCGGCCTTGGCAGGTTAGCCTCATTGAGCTAATCAGCTAGCCATGCAAACTTGGCAAAGCAAAATGGTTTGAGCATAATGTACATAACCTCATGCTTTGTTTGGCTGTAAACCTGGAGTAGAGCCATGGTGTAGTGTCTTTATTCTTGTTCTTGTTAGCCATGTAGGCTTTAGCATGCTAACAACCCAGCTAGCAGAGGAAAGTGATAAAGTTGTATCAGCAGTCAGATATAATAGATTGAGTAGTTTGCAACATAAAGCCTAGAAAATTAAATGCTATGGTTTGGAAATGTTAATGCATTTTATTTTAATGGAAATGTTAATGCATTTTAAAATAGTTCATTGCTGCAGCTTATAAACAGCTTCGTCTGACATTATTTTTGGATTTGAAAAGGGAAATGCATCAGGTCGCAATGATTTCTGTGCAAATTCTGCTGCTGAAGTCAACACTGGTGTTCACATGATCTTTCGCCCCTCCGAGGGCTCATCTAACATCCTTCACTTGAGCTAATAATGTAATGGAACTGCCCTTAAGATGGCGCTGGGGATTCCTCTGAGGTGAAATAACAAGACTAAGTGGATAAGAGCTTGTTAAAACTGGCATTAAAACAGGGGGTCGATTTGACTTGAGGGAGGGAGTCTACAAAACTGTACATTGAAGTCAAGTACCATTTACGAACCTCTAATTCTGAGCATGTTTTGTGATGCCAAATTGAATTGCATCTCAGGGACATGACAACACCTGAAGTGCACAGTTCAGGTGTCGCCACATCCCTAAGATGTATTTCATTTTGTCATAATAAAACGTGCTTGAAAATAGAGGTTCTTAAATGGTCTTTAACTTATATGCACAGTTCAAGGGAAAAAGTTGTTTAAACCTCGAAAAGATTCATCTCATTTACAGCAATGGTTCTTTAAAGAACAGTCCATTGAAAGGTTCTCTAGGGAACCAAAGTCTTTCTATGACACTGCCCCAAAGAAACCTTGTTGGCACCTTAAAGCTGTGGTCATATCGGATTGTCGCCTTGCTACTTTCTTCCCCAGGGTAGGGCAAAAATCAGTCTGTGGACAATACTGACCCTCAATTTGACTTAAGTAGGGAGTCTAAAAAACTGTATGAGTCAAAGAAAAAAGCAGTAACTTTTATTTTTAAACATGTTTTGTGATGACAAATTGAATTGCATCTTAGGGACATGGCGACAGTTTTGTAGACTTCCTACTTCAAGTCAAATCGAGGGTTTTTCCCCTTAAAAACTTCCCGACCCTTTTAATAATCAATCACCCTATGTTTAGTTGGTCAGGGGTTAATTCTACAGCAAGACAGTGAGCCAAAACATACCTCCAAGCTATGTCAGAACTAACTTAGGAGACAAGAACAAGACAGTAGGCTTCAAATCATGGAATGGCCAGCACAGTCTCCAGACTTAAACCCAAATGAGCTGGTTTGGGATGAACTGGACAGCAAGATGAAAGCAAAGCAAGCTACAAGTGCAACACATTTGTGGGAACTTGTTGGGAAAAAAAAATCCGAATAATATTTGATTTCCATTTTAGAAAGAATGTGTGTTTTTGCTGTTATATCTGCAAAAAGTTGCTACTTTGATGAGTCCAAAATTTAGATACATTTAAAAAAAAAAGATTCCATGATTTATGTTTACCTCTTATTGTTTATTTGCTCTATGTCATAATTTCAGAGTACACTGAGACATTAAACTGCATAAGCATTATTAAAAACTGATTTTAACATTAAGCCTGTAGCAACTAGGCAGACCCCATTAGTAAGCAACGAACAACATCTAATTCCCTTTGAGCAGTTTTCCAGTGTATATATGTATTGTTCATGTGATAAACAGTTGCTGATGACCACCCGCATGCAACAATGTGTTGACATAGCAATTGTCAGACTTAAGCAGTTGATAAGGACAAGCACAGTCCGAATGAAGATATACTTCTTGCTGTACATATGGAGAACATCAGGAAATCTGCAACAACTCACAAAATAATTTGACAGCATCAGGAAAACTGCAATTAAAATCATGTATTGGGCACCTGGCCTAAGACATTTTCAGGGTTACCTTGTCCATACTTGACACTGGCTACTTGACAGAATCCACAATAATCCCTCTGCGTTCACTTGTGGGATGATGCATTGAGGTCTGTCTGTGTGGATCAAATAAACACTAACAAACCCCAGTTTTCCAAAGTGGGCTGTTGGTTTTAGAACATCCAGAAAGGAGGAAAAAATTCCACACGCATTGTTTATTTTATCAGCTCAATATATGTGCACTTTCTAGCTCCACAATTACAGACTGTAGTCCATCTGTTTCTCTGTATACTTTGTTAGCCCCCTTTTACCCTGTTCTTCAGTGGTCACAACCCCCACAGGACCACCACAGTGCAGGTATTATTAGGGTGGTGGATCATTCTCAGCACTGCAGTGACACTGATGTGGTGGTGGTGTGTTAGTGTGTGTTATTCTGGTACGAGTAGATCAGACACAGCAGTGCTGCTGGAGTTTTCAAACACCTCAACCAAAATCTCCAGCCAGTAGTGTCCTGTAGGAAGCGTCCTGTGGGCAGTGTCCTGTGACCACTGATGAAGGACTAGAGGACAACCAACATAAACTGTGCAGCAACAGATGAGCTACTGTCTGTGACTTTACATCTACAAGGTGGACCAACAAGGTAGGAGTGTCTAATAGAGTGGACAGTGAGTGGACACAGTGTTTAAAAACTCCAGCAACACTGCTGTGTCTGATTCACTCAGACCAGCGCAACACACACTAACACACCACCACCATGTCAGTGTCACTACAGTGCTGAGAATGATCCACCACCCTAATAATACATACTCTGTGGTGGTCCTGTGGGGGTCCCAACCATTGACAACAGGGTAAAAGGGGGCTAACAAAGCATGCAGAGAAACAGATGGACTACAGTCTGTAATTGTAGAACTACAAAGTGCACCTATATAGTAAGTGGAGCTAATAAAATGGACAATGAGCGTAGAAACAAGGAGGTGTTTTTAATGAAGTGGCCAGTCAATTGGATGAACATGTTTTGAATTTGACCATTACATGAATGTGGGTGGGGTTGAGTGGGAGGGGGTTAGGAAAGAGTGAAGGTGACAGTGGGAGAGCGAGCAGCAACAGCAACACTTGCATAAAGTTAGCTACTACACTTAACTAGCAAAGTCATCCTGGCTAAATTGGCTTTTTCTCAGGTCGAGAGAATGTCTAGTTGCAGTTATACCAGTGATTTGTCTAATATTTACTTAGCAGAAGAATATGGAGAAACATTTTAACACAAGCCACGAGGAAGAGAGACTCATATTTCAAATTCACAGAGAAGTGCTTTGTGGTCATTAAGGTAGCTTAACCCTGACTGACATACAGACAGAAGGCTGTAGTGCATTTTGGTCATCTCAGTGGCCGATATTCGAAAAAAGACATTATGAGTCTAGCTTGCGTCTTTGTTTTTGACATGTTCAACACTTTTTGCCAGTGACTATGGTTTCTTCTGTCAGTCATATGCTTCAGTTCACTGTTATTGGATTGCAAGAGCGTAAAAAAAAGCTTATAGGCTGTAATGACCTACCAGAGCAAAAAGGGTCGGAAATTGATCTAAATCATACTTTTTGTGGTACTCGGAAAGATGCCAGGTTAAAACTGTGTCTGTTTTTATATATTTACGTAACAGTATGTAGTTTCACACCAGAAAATACATCGATCAAAATAAAGAAATAAAGATGTAAATTAGGCATGCTAATAAAAAGGTCTTAATGTTATTAGTATTCGTACCTACGTAGTCTTGTAAATGAAAAACTGTGTATGTGTAATAGCCGAGTGCAATCAGTGTTTAGAAAAAATGTTATTACGAATTCTACTATCTATTTATGCTGTTATGGTGTCTCCCTGGCCCCCTGTATCAGCACCACAGCATGTTTCATATCTGTGGGAAACACTGAATGTACATTTCATTTGTAGCATAATTCACTATGTAATTAAATCTGTAATTATGTAATCACATTTGAATAGCAAAGCAAAATGAAAGTAATAAGACTTCTGAAGCTTAATAATCTTAAAGTAGGTTGTGGAAAAAAAAACAAAACAAAAAAAAAACAAGACATTGGAATACCAAACAAGTGCAGACATTGAGTCAGCCTCTTTTGATCCAGGCACACAAACAAGTGTGTGTGTGTATGTGTGTGTGTGTGTGTAGCATCTGTCTTGTAAAAAGATGCCACATATGTCTCTTATTGCCGTTGTGACTTGTGCATCCACCACGGCTAAAAATCATATGGCAGCCGGCTTCGTGTTCAAAAGGAATCAAAAGTGATTCACTCACTCTCGCTTCTTTTTTCTAGACCTCTCTCTTTCTTTTTCTGTCCCTCTCTCACTCTCACTTTCTCTGTCTTCTTCTATCCCTTGCATGATCTTTCTCTTTTTGTCTCTCAATCGCTCCCTCTCTCTTTCATAATCTCTCCCCCCTTTCGCTCTTTCTCTGAATCTCTTTCTCTGTTTGTCTTTCTCTCTATCTCTCATTCTCTTTTTCTCTTTGTCTCTACTCTCTCTCTCTCTATATCATTATCTTTTTCTATACTGCCCCTTTCATTCTCTCAGTCCATTTGTTCGTGCCCTCCAAGCCTCTTTCTCACTCTCTCACTCTCTTTCTCTTAACCTCTCCCTCTCTCTCTATTTCTCTTTCTCTTAATCTTTCCCTCTCTTTTACTCTGTCTCTCAATCTCTCTCTCTTTGTCGATCTCTCTCTCTTGCTCTTTCTCTTTCTATCTGTCTGTTTTTCTCTTCTCTGTTTTAGTCTTGCTGTCTCTCTTTCTTTCATTTTCTCAATTGCTTGCTTTTTCTTTCACTCCAGGTCTCTCTCTCCCTCTCATCAGTCTCAGTCTCCCTCACCCTCTCTTTTAGTGAAAACTGTTACTGGCAACTCTGTCTCTCTCTCTCTTTCTCTCTAAATACAGCAAAATGATGTACTAACAGCACCTTCATTCTAATGAGTTATGTTCACATTCAGAGTCGGATAAAAGTAATTACAAAGAGCTGGCCTTATCACTTACCATGTTAATGACATGCTTTATCCTAATAATTACTTTTCCTCTCATGGCTCTACTGTCTTCTGTAATGGAGAAAAAGTCATAGTAACATAAATAGACCCGGAGCCTTCACACTGTGGTATGCTTTAGTTGTATGTTGGATATTACAATTTTGTAGTGGTTTTATTGTAGGGAAGGTAATAATGAATCATTCAACGGTTATGTGACAAATACATCAATGTTCAACCACTGCTTCTGGTTAAAAAGGTCATTTTGTTTTTCAAAAAAAACAATTGATCTTTGAAAATGTGGGCTTTTCATTCAATTTAAGGACCATTTTTTAATTGTATGCACAAGGACACAAGCGCAACTTGTTCCAGTAGTCCTGCTTAGGGATGCACAGCTCTGGCTTTTCTGGAGTCGACTCCTGCTGAAGTGGATGGAGTTGACTCCTCGATTCCATTTAATTTTAACCAACAGTGATAAAACAGACATTATACCATCCTAAACATAGTTTACAGGACTATTGCAACTAGATGTTATGAGTGCTAAAGTAGACCCTGTTTTTAAATGTCATGTTGCTTCTGTTGAGTACAGCCTTAAGTTATAGCCTACAGATAGGTTTGTTAGCTAACTGTTAGCCTATGTAGTTAGTCCCATGACAGAAAAGCTTGACCGACGTGAATTCGTGTTGATTGTTGTTGAAACTCTGTAAACTTCAAGCTAGTCTTGCTCAGGCCATAGATGTACGTAAGTAGACTGCATTACATTACTGTCATATCTGTTACATTAGGCGGTGCTTTTCTTCAATGAAGCCTAAAGCCTAGTTTATATAAAATGCTATAGAGTTTGTTAATGATTAATAACCAGTTTAAGGAACAATATGACAGCTTTCACTTAACTTAAGATTTATGTTTCATGAATTAAATGGAAAAAGTGTCATGTTAATTATGTTACTGTAATTTTAAACTAGCCATGCTTTGCACACATATTCATTCATTCGTCATTACTGTTGGTAAGTTGGACAAGCTTTTCATAACATTGGTAAAAAATCCTGTTCCATTTTAAGATGGATTATAGCATGCAAATACCTAAATTTAGTGTGTTATCAAGATCAAAGGATATGTATTTTGTATCATGTGTTTTTGTCCTCTGCAGTTTATAAATTATGCGTTTGCCAATGTTCTGTAAAGCCAACCTAGCAATGCAAGAACACATTTGTGGGTGCAGGGCAGATTCTGCTATACAACAGAGTGATATGCACAATGTTTAGAACATTTAGAGTCAGAGTTTGTGCTTAAAACTACACTACATTTGGGGATTTGGGGATTTGCAGACCTCTCTGGTAGAAATGTGTAACTGCATGCCATATGCAGAAACATGTTATGTAACATCAGTTGTGCCTCAGACCCCTTCCCCAACTGGATGAATCTGACGATTGCATGTTGAAAAAATGTTCAAAGAGAACTCAAAACTTGGTGATGGATTTGTCTTGTGAGGATGTGAATGCATGATCTACTATTATCATAACTTCATCAGTATAACGCTGGCTTTGCATTTGACACTTAAACATGAAGCTGGACCTTCTTTTTGACGCTGTGCATGTGATGTTACTACATCAAGACGTGGTCTGAGAAATTCCCCCCAAATCCAACCTGATACCTCTGACTTACAAATTGTTACTTCTTTCAATTTTAACAACAAAATGTTACACAATGCAGTTAACATGGGACTGAATAAACAAATAACACTGTTATTGGTCAGCAAACCACAATCTGCTGTTCATTTTGTCTGGACGTAAAAATGAAAAAAATGTCTGGCTTTGTGGGAAAGTTCCTGTCTGTACAGATGTATTGAGTTATTGGGCTTTTTTTTTTTCTTTTTTCTTTTTTTATGAATTGCCCTGGGTGTTGTGTACCTTTGCTCTGTTGAATAGCCACACACACATACACATATACGCACACTCATACACACTGAGGGAGACCTCCCAAAGACTGAAAATCAAATGCCTCTTAAATCTAATTTAACCGAACAAATAAACCGGAATAGTGGGAGACAGAGAGCGAAATGCAGCTGCCTCCAAAAACAAGGGAGGAAGAAAAGAGGAAGTGGGCCGTCCCCCAAAGCCCAGATCTTTATTTAAAGTCCCTGGCCTTCCTCCAGAGCAAAGATATTTTTCATTAAATGCCCCACACGCTCCTTCCCTCTGTCCTGGGCTCGCTCTTTCTCAGACTGAGATCTGTCAGCTGCGGTCAAGTGCCTTCCAGCAGTGTGCTGATGACACACTCATTTATTTGTGTGTGTGTGTGTGTGTGCAGCTGAGAGAGAGAGAGAAGACAGAAAAGGAGGGAAAGCACAATAAGAATGTGACTCCAAGGGCCTATTCACACAGTGTCTGATTTTTACAGATGGAAAAAAAGCTTGTCAGGATTTAACGAACACACGCTGGCCTTGAAGCGATCGATGATAGTATGATGAATAGCAATCATTAATGAAGTTGGACGATTTAAATGTCTGAAAACATGCCATCAGTGCTTTTAAAATGCACAAAAGTAAATATGTTTGTCTCACAATCCATTTTCTTTTAATGTAGTTAAGGGTGGGTGATATGATAAAAACATTTTATCATGATACTTCAAGATATTTTCATGATATGTGATATGCATCACAGTATGTAGTTCAGAACCTGCAGTGTCTTGTATAAAAATACTTATATAATTATTATAATAGTTATAATAATAATAATACCTACAACCACAATGATTTTTATTAATTGTTTTACAGACTAAATCCACTTAATCAGGTCTCATTATGCTCACTTTGTAATGAAACATGTAGTAAGTCGGTTGTTCTCTAAGCACTGACGATGTCCACGATACTCAGAATAGCGTATTGTGACATAATTTATCAAAATGATAAAATATTGTGATATTGCCCACCCCTATGTAACATTAGCCCAGGTCCTGGGCTGAATCAGCCCTGATCAGTTGTCTTTGTTGCTTGCCTGTATATCTTGCAGTTAGGACACAGTGAAAAAAGCATATAGTCCATCTTTTCACCTCCTTTTTCCTTTTTTCTGAAAGCTATGTGCCACAATTTTTGAAAGCTATGTGCCACCAACCACATGATAATATCATCAGTCGGCGATGGCTAGACTCAAGAAACTGGCATTTATTGTGCTTCTTTTTGGACAGGAGAAAAAGTATAGTAGGTTTCATCATGTTCAGGTGAACACTGGCAATGTTAGCAAGTGTCTTCAACACCATAACCAGCAAGCAAAAAGGCACAACATAGTATTTCTACATTGAAGTAAAGTACTCAGGGGGACTTGCCTCTTCCTCAGTGTTTTTTTTAGCAAACCTCTGTGATAATGTAGAAGATTGTACATATGGTACTGAATTAAAATTAATTTTTGAATTGAATATTTTTCAAATCACTGTCCTACTGTACAGGCCCCTGTTCCCTCTGCTCCCCCTTTTTTAATTGGTTACCTCATGAAAAGTGTCACATGACAAGCAGTTTTTCCCCTTAAGTTGAAGTTTTCTAACTTGATTGGTTAGGATCCATGTCGGAAAAGTCTGTGATTTGCTGCAGAGAGCAAGCAGAGCCTGCAGAAATGACAGTGACTTATGTACATTCATGATGTCAGTGAATGCAAATCACTTCACTCAGTTATTGAGCTGATCAGCCAATCAATCAGCACTCAGTATCAGTAAGGCTTAGTATCCTAAGGACCAAAACTTTGCCATAACTTTGTCATGGCAAAATTTGCCATAAAAAATGGAAGGTTCACTCCCATTCAATGTTTTGCAGTTATTTGGTATGATGGAAGACTTAGGAAGTGGCCATATTCCCCATAAACTAACTCTCATCTTGTTTGTGGCAGAGCACAAAAGCTTATATAAGAAGGAACAAGGCTCTGTTAATTTTAAATAGGTAGTTTACTATATATATATATATATAAATCGGCTTATCCTGAATCCTGCTCTGTTCATACCTGGCTTTTTGGTTGAATGTTTGCACACAGTGTGCACAAACAATCATTTTTATTGATACAAACACTCAGTTATTCTGACGTTTGCCTCTAACAGTATCAAAAAGTGACCTATAATTGTCTAAAACCCAGATCACTTTATCCGGGTTGTATCCAGATCTGTCAACAATCAAAGCAAAAAAATTAAGGTTTAGGTGATCCATGCTTCATTATGATTTACTGAACTGTCAATTTGGACTTAACCAATCGGGTCTCTGATGCCTGGCCGAATGTATGTTCTATGTTCCATGTGCAAGCATAAAATGAGAGAAAGCCCCTGCAAGTTTGAATTCTTTCACCTGTGTCCGGCTTAATTAACGGGCAGAAATAAGCGTGTGAGTAGCAGAGCTAATAACAGTCTCCAGGCTTTTCTCCATGCACCATTATGCACGAGCAACAAATAACCAACACTCACTTCTGTAGTGAGTTAGGAGCCAGATGCAGATTAAAATAGTGGGCAGTGTTGATAAGAGTGGATGTCTGGCCATGTTTATTTAAGCCTCTTCAATAAATAGTGTTAGTAGTTGGAGTGGCAGTCCAATCACGGCATGTTAAAACAATGCTTCTGTGGTTTTCAACCCAATGTCTGTCTGCTGCATCTGTAGCTTATGGTCGATTACTATGGATAATAATTATGACATGTTTCTCTGTACTTAGTCAAAGAATATATGTTAAGCCAAAGCACACTTAGAAGCTAATATGCAGTTATTTGAATCTGCTTCTTGGTAAAACCATTTCAGGGTTTAATACATTAATATGCACTAATATGGCAATTCCAGGCCAAGGCCGATATCCGATATTTTTCACATAAATATATGTTGATGCTGATGCCAATACATAAACGATCATAAAATGTAGAAATTGAGCCTAGGTTCAACTGGCTTAGCATTAGAGAAAAATGTACAATTATTTCTGTAGGGTTGATAAATTAGATGAATTTGAATACAGTATAAAACTAAATGTATTTAAATACAGCATTAACTATTACATTGCATCTAATGCTGTGTTTATGTGTTGGCTTTGAAAAAAAAGACGTCATTCCACGCCTCATAACAGTACGTGACTGATGACAGCATGAGGCCATGCAAACGGTGGCATGGTGACACCATCACTGATGAAAACAGTTCATTATCAAAGTAGAGCTTTGGCAGTGTATACTGTTTATTCAAGATGGAAAAAACAGGAGGGTGCCTTGTTCTGTTTCATCTCTTTTATTTTTTGTTGTGTAATGTTTGGACTTCAACAATGACCCATTTGGCCTTCTTTGGCTCCCAAAAAAACAAACAAAAAAAACCACACATCTGGTTTATTCCACCCCCGACAGCAAAGGCTGGGAAAATGTAACTCTCGACGGAACATTCCGCAGACTGCCATGGTATGCTGAACGGCAGAATTTTCCGACACTGCTTAATTGAAAACAATGCAACAACATGGCGAACTGTAGCGCTGCAAAAAATTGCATTAAAATCGTGATCTCAATTTGTCACTCACTGAGATTCAACTTAAGTTCTGCATCAACTCTGCAGGGCTGAAACGCTCACCACTACGCCGCTGACATCACCACCACAACTGAGCATTTGATTTCTGTCAGAGCACAGCCAGCTGAAGCGCATTGTAGATCAGAAGTGGTTACCACGATGTATGTGCACTGCACTGCTGCCTCTCGCAAGGCACTCCTGTGTTATAAATGGGGTCTTTACTCCGGCCTTGCGCAGCAAGCTTTTCACATCAAGTGTTGTGCGGATGAGGCCAGAAGTGATGCACAGTCGAATCGAAGCTTCAAGTTTGCCCTGAGCTGTGCGTCACTAGAAGCACCATCAAAATAGTTCCACGGCATCTGTCACTTGTGTTACGCTTTGCTGCTGCGCCCAGTGGCTTTTGGTGTAAAACAAGCTGATCTGTGCTGTTGATTTTATATTTTCAGTGATACAGAGCAGTGCAGTGGAATAACTAACAGCAGCCTAATATCAAGACACAGACTTATTCTTTTTAAAGTCAATGAAAAATTGAACAAATATTCAGTGTTTTGCATGCATGCCACCCTAATATCACCTGGGTGTCATACAGTTGCCAGTGTAGCAGTCCTACTGTCCAGTACTATAAATTGTTACTTTATGTGCTGTACTTTATGTGCTTCCTTATGTAAGGCTCTCTATAGACTACAGTTGTAGCTGTAAACACAGCTCGGATAGTGAGCTTCTCATTGGTCTGTTCTACAAACAGGATTGTTGCAATCATTTTGTGTAGATTTCATGTATTTCTTCAGTTTCATTTATTTATTGAAATTATACTTTATAAAGTAATTTATACGTAGTTGTGTGGAATGGTTTGAACACCCCCAGTCACATTCTGTTGATTTTATAAATGCAAACACACTTAAATATGGCACTTTTCAGGACCTTTTTTCTGTGTTTAACATCTTAGAAAAACATACAATTTAAAATGTACCATAACTTTTGCAAAGGCCACTTTTTATGTTTTATACCCCCCCAGTGTGTTTCATTCAGCAAATAAGCAGTAATTGTGCATAAATGTGCTGAAGTGTGTTCTCTGTAGAGGATGTGTTAAATTCTTGTTCACAAAAAAAATTGCGCCAAGACTTTTGCATAGATTTGTTTATAATTTGTTTCTAATAGCTGTTTCTATTGGTATCTGACTTCTATAACACATAGTAAAAGTTTTACGAGGTAAGAAGTAAATATGTATACTGTTCTTTATAACACTGGTATGTTGAAGAGAGGTAAGTGAAGTTCATGATCTCTAATTGTGATTACGATGCAATTGAAAGTCATGCAGCCCTACTTTAACGTAGGCCTGTCACAATTATTACATAATAGCCAGCTCGCAATTATTACAGCTGTTCACAATTATTTTCCATGGTTACTGGCTCTCACAATTGAACATTTATGTCACAGCAAATGGAATGTATATTTAGTGTGCTTTCATCAGCTGAGCTGAGACGAATACATGTACATAAAACAAAGCAGAACACATTTATTAAAACATATTATGGATCTTAAGTGTTTTAAGTGTGTAAAAGCTTTAAACAATAGTATTATTCCACATTTTATGTCCATTGGAAGAACATGACTGACTTGTGTTTGAAATAAACTCCACCTTTCCCAACTGCTAAAAAAAGTCTTGCATTTATTGAGACAGCATGAATTTTATAAACATAACAAAAGTTGGAACTTCTGAATGGTGCTATTACACTTTAGAGGGAACTGGTGAGTAATTTCTGTTTATTTGAGTTTTTCAATCTGTTGATATTTGGAAGTTCTGACTGCTAGGAAGCAAGACAGATTATCAGCCAGTATGGCCACATAGGCTTATACTTAGGCTTGTAAGTTGAATTCAGTGACAGAAAGACACACTGAACTTGTTAATTGCAATGATTTGCGGGGGAATTAACCATCAGCTAAGGCCTGGTTTGTAGTGCTGTCAAAATAAAATTTGACATTTGAATATTTGTTGAAATATGAAATTAAAAAATGAAGTACAATGACAAAAATGTTCAATCAAAAGTAGAAACGTCTATGCAAATGTTAGAAGCCTCAGCTGCAGCTCATACTTACCATATGGACTGTAGTCCATCTGTTTCTCTGCGTACTTTATTAGCCGCCTTTTACCCTGTTCTTCAATAGTTATGTACTTTTTTTACCAGCACAAGCCTAGACCTACTTTAACATGTCTCAGTGTGCAATGTGTTTAGTTTATTAGTTTATTAATTTGCAAGTTTCATATTTTGGAAGTTGTGAGTTTATTTCTAAGGGACATGAATTTATGTGCAGCAGTGTAAGAGGTTATATTTACCCTTCATTAAAATTTCTTTCATTTCACGGTTTGAGATATTCTTATATTTCTCTTGGGAAGAAGCATCTTTTTTCACTTCTACCCCCCTGTGAGTCTATGTGTGTGTGTGATTCCCTTTGATCACTCAGGCCTCTTGCCCTTCACACTCCTGCGTCTCCTGTGTCCTCCACAGCCTATATGCAGTGGGTCATGAACAAGATTCATTCAGGCTTTATGTATTAAGCAGATACAGTATCAGACCCACTCTTTTCCCTCCATCACTCTGGTTCGTTCTCTCTTCAGCTGCTTCACAGAGCAGCCAAGCAGTTAGACATGCATTCGCCGGTCAAGCTTTATCTAATATTTTCAGAGAGCGCGTAGGATTTGATTCGGAGCATAAATGACTTAAAATCAATTTCAGAGACTTATTCCTCGCTTGTCCGTTAGGAATGAGCCAACGAGATTATGAAGTGAATGGGCTTTGAAGGCTGGGCGACGTTTCCACTCTCTCTAATGTGGTTTTTGATATTGGAATCATGCATGGGACATGGTTAGCCCCGAGGGATTGGCGTGGGGGCTTGTTTGTCTGTATATTCATCTTTATTTTTTTCACATTTGCACTCACCCCTCCCCATGCCTTTTCTTCAAAATGCATCCCTAAAGCAATTACAGTCAGGCTGGATTTAGATTCTGAACTGGCCACACGTGAGTCTGTCTCTCTTTATCGAACTTTAATGACACATTGCCCTCTGCTGTAGAAAAACGGCAGTGCACTCTCTGCCCTGAATCTGTCAATGCGGAAAATCAATAAAGCCTCCCCACCTCCCTCGTGTGTGTGCCTGTACAAGTCTGTGTGTTTGAGCATTCGAAACTTTGAAATCCCTGTTTCAATAATATAAAACCAATTTAGTTGAAAATACATGTATAAAATATTTCTAATATCATGTTAGTCCTCATTAGCTTTGCATATTTCAGCTATTTTGTAAGAAGCTGTGAAAGATCTAAAGCTTAGATGCATCAAGAATGAGGAACAGAGGTGTAGATGATTCATAATAACCCTCTTTCATACAGTCAGGTTCATGAATATTACTGTTATTTTAGTTGTCTACTACAGCACATTACAGTAGATATTAAACAATGAATATGAGCTCATAGTGCAGACTTTCAGCTTTAATTTGAGGGTGTTTATATCCAAATTTAGGTGTAGGACTTACAACCATTTCCATACACAGCAACCCCTTTTAGAGGCTCAAAAATAATTGGACAATTGGCTGCTCAGTTGTTCTTACTGAAATGCTGAGGGATGTGTGTTAATCCCTGAGTATTTCAGTAAGTCAGCAGATAAAACATCTAGAGTTGATTTTAAGTGTGGTATGTGTATTTGGAATCTGTTACATTTGCTGTTTGCTGCTCTGAATATGAAGTCCAAATAGTGAAGCAAGCCATCATTAGGCTGGAAAATCAACAAGTAAACAAGGTAAATACAGTGGGTTTACCACAAGATTTAAAAAGCCTCAAAAAGAAGACCAGATTAGAGTTTGCCAAAACATATATGAAAAACCATATAGGTACGGAACAGATGAGACATAGATCAGTATGGAGAAGGGAAGAAACTGATCCAAAGTATACCACCCCATCTGTCAAGCATGGTGGAGGTAGTGTTATGGAGTAGGAATGTATTTCTGCCAATGAAAATGGTTTCCGTGTATTTAATAATAGGACTGCTGACAAAAGGAGCGGGAAAAATTCTTAAGGGTACACACAATTCATTTACTGAGGACAAAACTGAAACTAAAACACCCCAAGAACAAGCAGGAACGTAAGACGGCTGCAGGAAATGTCTGGCTGAGCATCGCCAGGGAAGAAACCCAGCATCTGGTTATGTCTATAGGTTCCAGACTCATTTTCTAATAGTGAGCTATTTGAATGAAGGCTAAGCTCCGCCACACTTAGCACAATCGTGTCATGTCATATAGCACTTGTTTAGATAAAATATCTAAATACATATAATTTCCTTTGTACTAAGGAAAGCATTCACATAAATTGTGCATGTTCTCTGAGATCTCACTGGATAATGCAGTTCCGAGGTCCATCTTCAAAGCTGTTTATCTCCAAGGTCAGTTTTTCTCTATATTCAGAAACAAACATCTCAGCATCTAGAATATTTGCATTCATGAAATTTTAGATGTTTATTCCTAAGCATATTCTGAAGCGTATCCTAATGTTGCTTATAAGAGGATTTCTGCCCAAAAATGTTTTATAATAACAGTGCAGTGTTCTATTAATAAAAACATAAAAAAATAAAACAATGAGTGCCTCATTTGCATGTCTAAATCTAAATTTTACAAAACCTTAGCACAAAAAAGTATCCTATTGTAAAACATTACCCTATTCATCTTTACTGTCTCAACCACAGAATGAGTACAATCTCACACTCATTTACACAACATACATGTTAACAATGGATCTTTTCCAAGGCAAACTGTATCTATCTAAAGATTTTGAAGCCTATACTGAACAGAATTTGTCCTGGCGTCCATAATAAATCAATCCAATCAAGCAAGTTCAAACATTTAAATCTATGTTATTATGAAGCAACTCATGAGCCTAGTTAATAATTCACTAACTCACTCCCTCACATTTAGCAGGCTAAAGGTTCTTCACAAGGGGGCACTCAAGCAGTTTCTGTGTGCATCACTGAAAGAGAAAAACACTAGCCTTAAGCCACTTTAGACAAGTCTAAAGTAAAATTGCACCATTAAAATTGAAGAATACATTACTTGAATGCTTGTTGTAAGTTTTAGATGTCTGTGATGAAATTAGAGTTGCCAAAAGTAGTATTAAGCCCAGTGGAACAGTAAATAATCACCAGTTAGCTTACTGCTATAATACTAATCAGTTTAACATTCTCTTTGCAGTGGTAGAAATTAGGAAAATTGATTTCAAGAATCAATACATACATACATACATACATCATCTAAACCGCTTATCCTTCTGGGTCGCGGTGGGGTGCTGGAGCCTATCCCAGCTGTCATTGGGCGGAAGGCAGGATACACCCTGGACAGGTCGCCAGTCCATCGCAGGGCATCAAGAATCAATAGATCAAAGATAAGTTCTTATTATGACAGAGATCCAAAATGCTTAGCCAACCTATCTGGTCTGCAATTACACAGCTAGCATAATGAACAAAGTGGCTTTCAAGTACAGTTCATGAAGCATTAACGTGCTCTGCACCATGCCTGCTGTCTATTTCATTTTAATAGAACTGAAAAAAGGTTTGGAGTATGAGTCAAGGCCAAAGAAAACTTGCTCATGGGCTAAATCTGGCTGGCAGGCCGCTATTTGATCCCAGCTGTGTAACAGCTAGAACAAAGTTGTAATAAATTTAAAATCCAGAATGCTTCAAAAACTGGTGATCAAATCTTGAGGCAAGAAATAGGCCTATATTTGTATACCATCAGCATAGCAATGGAAACATAAATAAAGTTTCTTCATAATCTGTCCTTAAGGTAACATATCACTGGAGAATAAAATACGTCCTAACATTGAACCACAGGTGGCCTTAGCAGTTGAAAAGATAAAATTATTTTGCTAAAAAATTATATTGCTAGTTAAAATTATAATGCTAACTGTAATGTTTGATCTCTATGTCTGAACATTTGAGTGCTAATACCTTGATTCCAGCATATTGCTCAAGGTGCTTGATATATATGCAGTGATCAGCAGTGTCACTAAAAAATAATAAAAGTATTATGGATCATCAGAATCCATTGCAAGTAGCAGATCATTTGTCAGCTTTCAAAGTGCACACACAGGGGTATTGCTCACCCTAAAAAGTTTAAGAAAATAAAAATTACAAATTAGAAGAGGGTATCTTTGGCTAATGACCTGACAAGAAATCAACATTTATAGATTATTACTACATACTATTTTGCATTTAACAGTTTCTTATTGTCCCCTTAAAACTTTAAATATTGAATAATATGTCTAAGAATACCTTCTCATGTACAGTTTAAGTGATTCCACATTTAACAGCAGTACATTCCGCTTGTGGTGTTGCTTTCCTTAAGGCATCTGAAATTGAGCAGGGAATCAGTATGGAGCTTGCATCTTGCCCAGTGGTATGTTTGGGGCTGTGTGTTTGAGGATAGAAGGTGGAGAGTTGAGCTGCCTGTCTGTACCTATGAGCTACATTCTGCAGCCTCCAGCTCTGGCCTTTCTGCTCACTTGCCAAAGCCTGTTCCAATTTGTTTTTGTTTTTGTTTTGTTTTTTCAGTGAAAAACTCATACTGCATTCACGAGTCTCGCACCCTCCAGTGAAGTGTGTGTATGCTTATGTCAACTGTTTGTGCCAAGTGATCTCACCCGGAAAGGTTCTGTTTGGCTATGTGTACATGCCGGTCTCATGTTTAACAAGTCAGCCTTTCTCTGATGTCATGCAAGGGCCCGTCAAAATTGCAGGATGCCATTCTTTCTTTTGATCTTTTAACAGAGTATTGTACAGTATTTTCACTGCTATTTTTCATTTAGAGAGTCTATATTCTACATCTTTGTTGTCATTGAAGTCCTCTGATTAAATTTGTGAGGTTTTATGTAATGAAACTACTCACAATTCATTTTCAAACCTCTCTTTATACAGACTGTTTTGGTTACTGTGCCTGCAAGACAGATATATGTAAATGTTGTATGTTCGTCTTATTATGTATGTCTTATTCAAAAAGCTACTGACTGTCAGCAGTAACAACACTCCATATCACTTTAACATGAATGGATGGACTAAACTGCCATGGCTAAATGGATGGTTGTAAGTAAATAGGTTCAATTTTGTGACATCACAACCATAATGAATCGAACGTGGGCTGCATCAACATAGGAACAGTTATGTTTTGTCATTTTTTAATGTCAGAAGTTGGTGTACTATGTCTGAGATTAAAAAAATTCAGGGCAAAAAGTGCAGAAAACTGGTCCAGTTTGGTAGAGACATATTAATATTTCTCAGAAAAGTTACACTTCTGATTTATATATATATATATATATATATATATATATATATATATATATATATATATATATATATATACATATATAGTAACAGGTAGGGTGGACAAAATGACCGTGTGTGTGTGTGTGTTTTACTCTAGGTGTGTGTGACTGCACAGACTTCACCACTGGTCCCTCTTGTGAGCGTTGTCAGGATGGTTACTATGGAAACCCATTAACTGGCAGCCCAAATGACTGTCTGCCCTGTCCCTGCCCGGACCGTACTGCATGTGCCCAGGTGCCAGAGACACAGGATGTGGTGTGTACCAACTGCCCAGCCAATCAGAGAGGTCAGTCTTGGTCTCCTTGATTTGTTCAATTTCAGATATTCACTACACAACAGTGGCCACCAGCCCTTTTCCTGGAGATCTGTTCTCCTGGAGAGTTTACTTCCAACCTGTATCCAATAAACTGCTCTACTCCTTGCTTAACCCTAATACTTGTGAAGAGGTTGATTAGCTGGAGCAGGTGTGGCAAATTGTGGTTTGACCTAGGCTCTGCAGGAAGGTAGCTCTCCAGGACCAGAGTTGGAGACCACTGCTGTACAGTATATTGTTACCTCAACTATGATTGCTTGGACATCATTTCATAAACAAATCAGTTTTATACTGAAAGTTTTAAATGATAGTTTACTGAAAAATCTAATTTACACAGATTTCCCCCTATTCCAAATGTGGCAGTCAAGATCTGTGTAGTGTTTTAAATTTGCTTCTCTTGTTTTGCACTGGAGCTATGAGGCTAATGTAGCTAACAACAATGAAAGTGTTTACCCCACTAATTAGCGCTGTGCAAACTGCTTGCCTGAAACATCACACAATAGCCTAAAACTGCATCATCACCAATACACTTGCTAATGTGATTTCTGTCAGCAAAAATAGACAAAAGCATGTTTTGCAGCTAAAAATAGTAGTAGCAGCCACCACAAAGGCTGAAATTTGTTTGTCCATTGTTTATACATAATAGTGTCATACATAAAAGAAGTCTATTTGAGATTCCTTAAGAAACTGGCAGAGCTGCCATAAGAACCCTGGTGCTGACCAAATAACCAGCCCAAGAAAACCTGCATCCAAACAAACTCTATTGCAGTTCTGTTGAATTATAGAAGAACAACAGACAAAGAACCAGCAGTTCTATCTATGGTCCTCTTTGTCGAAAGTATGTGATGCTGCCCCCACTCACTCCCTGCCCCACTGGTCATTAATATGACATTACAAATGAGGGTCATGTCTTACCAGAACCCTATCCATTTTAGGAGCTTCCTCCTTAGCTTTCGCTGACCCAGCATGGCACTGTTCTATGACATTACAGATAACTTTTTAAGTTGGCACTGGATTAGTTGGCACATAAATTTTAATAATGTTTAATAACATCTGCCATATTTAAAGTACCTTTTTAGATAAACTCAAGCAGATTTAATAACCTGACAAAATTAGAAGTTACAGAGTTGAAATACAACTACCGAAAATGTTCTGCAGCCACCTTAGCAAGTTTGAGAAACACTGGTCTAAATGGATCAAGCACAAAATGAACCGTTGTCTCTCCCTACCCGTCTGCTTTGGTACCTGCAGATGATGAATTTCTAATGGTATTTTGACACATTGTTGTGTTGTTATATCTCTCTGTGCATAATTGGAAATTATAGAGCTAATATTTTCAGTTCAAAATGAGGCTGAGGCACATTCAAAGCATTATAAAATATTTGATATCATCACACATAAATAAATTACATATTAAAACATTACGTTTGTGCATTTTTAAAAACAGTAAGATGCCCATGGTTGTGTATTTTCACAGTGATTTTACTCCACTTGGCTTTTTGGAAATTCACAGTAACAAACAGTCTTTCACAGCTTATTACTTACCTTGAATATGATCATACCTAGATGAAAACAAGACCTATATAAAACTGATATACTCAGTTAAGCCAGAGCACAGCAAGATTCAGCACGTTCAAGGGCTGGTGTGGCTGCAGGTTTTCATTCCAGCAAAACAGGAGCTCACATGATCAGCTGTTTAAGACTGAGATTAACTGATTAAAAAATGGAATCAGGTGTGCTCCAGCTTGTTTGGAATGAAAACCCACAGCCACACCAGCCCTTTGCAGGTAAGATTGAACATCTCTGATTTAAATGCTTTGGTTCAGTGTCAAAAAACATGCTAAGTGAACCAGAAGTAAAACAAAACAATATATCAGTGCTAGCATTTACATGCACTTAATAACCTGATAACTGCATAAAATCAGATTCAGTCAGTTCAACGTTTACATGCACTCAGGTAATGAGATAGTTGGAAACTCTGGAGTCTACATGAGTAATCAGATATCTGCTCTGCAACCTCCAAATAAACTCACAGAATAAGACATGTCTTAAACGTAATGTAAAACTCAAACATGATACAGAGGCTTGTTTTAAAACATTGGGGCACTTTAGTGGAAAATATTAATATATATCATCTAGACAAAGAAGAATATTGAAATTCTTCATTTCGTCATTCATTCGTCAGCATCGCTTTAAAGGTGTTTTGTTACCATCTTGGGGATGCTGTGTTAAACGCTGCTTGCTATCTCCAGGACAGCAATCAGTTTTTGCACAGACTGAACGAAAGAAATCAGAGTAAGGGTATCCATGCTGAAAACCCAATTACTGAGCTAAAATCCAGCTCTCTCTATCAGATTTCTTCATCAGATTTCTAGGCCTTATTCCAGTCTAAGAAATCAGAGCATGCAGTTTACATGGCCACTTGAATAATCAGATAACTGAAATTTGATAATGATCAGATTAGTAAATGTATATAAACGCTCTCGTTTCCTGCTTTGGTCTGGATCAAGATAACCCAACTGCAAGTGTAAAAGCACCCTTATATTTATTGTTAGCTACATTAGCCTTGTAGCTCCAGTACAAAACAAAAGAAACTTCAGATGCCTCATGTCTTGGCTGATTGTCTAGATTTGGGGTAGAAAATGTGACAATTTTTTCAAGGTATCACTTTAAATCTCACTGTAATCAAACATCATTGGCGTGGATGTATTTTGCAATGTTTTGCATTTCCAGGAACCAGGTGTGAGTTGTGCGAGGATGGTTTCTATGGCAATCCCCTCGGTTGGGATGGCGAGGTACGGCCGTGCGTGAGGTGTGAGTGTAACGGGAACATAGACCCCAACGCGGTGGGTGTGTGTGATCACGTGACTGGACGCTGCCTGAAATGCTTAGGTCACACAACGGGGGATCGCTGTGAAAGATGCCAGGCGGGTTACTATGGCAACGCTCTGGACAGAACCCTCAGGCCTTCCCAGAAGTGCAAAAGTAAGTCTAAATTTCCTTAATCTGTTAATCCTAAAGCAAAAAGGAGGCTGCATTTTAATCTACTCTTCTCTACTAACAACGTTTGTGACTAAAAGTAGGACGCCAAAGTGTCCTACTTTATAAATCTGGTTGTCACAGTACACAAAACGAAAACATTTTATGAATGACAATCTTTAAGTAGACAATCGTAGTTGCATCTAATAACCGATTGATTTTCCCATCTCTAATTATGTACGTGTGTGGATTGATATCTCTGGTTTTGCTTCTCAGCTTGTGCCTGTAACCCCGCCGGCACATCCTTGTCATCAAGCCAGTGTGACTCTGACACCGGCCGATGTTTGTGTCTCAGTCACGTGACTGGACGAGACTGCGGTCAGTGCGAGGCCGGCTACTTTAATCTGCAGCCAGGTGTGGGCTGTGAGAGGTGGGTCATGGGTAACACATACCTCCTTCTCATCACACACTGTTCCTTCCTTTCATCTATCACTCCAGTTTTTGTTTTCTGGTTTCTTAAAAACATTTTAGGCCAGTTCCCCAGAGATCGATTAAGCCTAGCTCTGGACTACTGCCATTGGAAATTCTTTTTAGTCTAGGCCTAGACTTAATCTGGCTCTGGGAAACTGGTCCACAGAGTTACCTAGATCAGCAAAAAATCTAATTTAAATCATTTTTCACTTATCTCTTATGTAGTCAACCAGGTATAACATGTTTGGTGTCCTCTATTTTTTTTTTTTGTAGCACTGGAGCTGTGAACCATTCCTGCATGATTCGTTTTTTAGATAGCATAAATATTAGTGTTGTATAGGTCAGATCAGCCGTGAAATCCCCCTTTAAATAATCTCAGACTCACATATGTGGTTTTTGAAATGTTCACATCTCTCTAAACATGAACAAAAGAATAATGCACAGCTAAAAACAGTATAGGCAGGTATATTGAAGCCTGGATCTTGCCCAAACTTTTGTTTATGCTTTTAATTTACAGAATACGTAAATATATGGTTAAATACATCAATAAATAAATGTTTTTTTGTGTATGTAGCATATTTTAAAGGGGCTCACATCTTACATTTTTTGGTAAATGATTTTCTTCTCTTGAGGTTATTTTATAATGTTTGTGTGGGTTTATGAACAAAACATTCACAAAGGTGAACCTCTCCTTATCTTTTCAAATGAAACAGGTTGTTTTTGTTACTGTACTTTTATGACTGATTTAAGTAAACAATTGGTTGGCCTGTATTGTGCATCATTTAAAAAGCAGTCCATGCTGAACCACTGCTTATAACTTTCAAGTGAATGGGTAAGGCTAAACTGCTGTAGGGGGATGTATGTAAATGCATTGGTTTTTATGACAACACTAAAACAATGGATTCTAAATGGGCCATTTAACGGTATAGTTTCAATATATCTGCTGTATTGACTGGGGAATGAATTGTACACTTTGAAACTTTACCCGTATTTACATACTACATCAAAGTCACTGATTTCTAAACTGTTCTTTTAATCTGCATCTTGAAAGATGATTTATTATGAGCAAAATGTCAAAATGAAACCTAGACATGTTCCTTTATTTGTGCTCTTATGATCATTTTTCACAGAAAAATTGCTTCTCTTTTCTTCTTTACAGGTGCAATTGTAATCCTATTGGCTCTTCCTCACCAGCGTGTCACCCAATTACAGGCCAGTGTCTGTGTCGGACAGGTGTGGAGGGCAAGCAATGTGATCTGTGTCGAATGGGCTTCTTTGGCTTTTCCTCCAGAGGCTGCAGAGGTATAGTTATCAACTCCGAAACCAGGTCCAAGACCAACCGTGATGTAGACCTGGAGTCTCAAACTACAAGCCTGTGGGCCACATCCACAGCCCATCACATTTTTACAATACATCCTCAAATCCGACCCAGAATTTTTTTTTCCTTCATTTTTTCCATGGCTAAATGTTTGTATTTGTCTGAAAGATTTGCTTCATTCACCAGGCGATATAGCTGATTTCCAAACATATGCTATATAAAATCAGCTAATGATGATGCTAAGCAAAATAGAGCACTGCTATACTATCATTTTTGGAAGAACAGAATATCATGATATGATATTTTTGGCCATATCTTGCATCGCTACACTATAGGCCAGCACAGTAAACTGACCAGCTACTTCATTGCACACATCCTTGCAGCTACACTCTTTGTCTATATTTATCAGTTCCACTTACCATATAGGTGCAATTTGTATTATTACAATTACAGACTGTAGTCCATCTGTGTCTGTGCATGCTTTGTTAGCTATTTTTACCCTGTTCTTCAAAGGTCACCCCCACAGGACCACCAAAGAGCAGGTACTATTTGGGTGGTGGCTCATTCTCAGCACTGCAGTGACGCTGATGTGGTGGTAGTGCGTTAGTGTGTGTTGTGCTGGTACGAGCGGATCAGACACTGCAGCTGATAAAATGGACAATGAGTGTAGAAACAAAGAGGTGTACTTAATAAAATGTCCGGTCAGTGTATATCATTTGTCTGTTGTTATGAAGATATAAGCTTTTGCATCACTGATATCGCGCAAGGCTTTTTTTAACAGTATTTTTTATTATGTACTGTGAACTTCAATTCACAGGTCCGAATGAGTGTTTCTGTGCATGTTTTGGTGAATCAAGGTGTTCTTTAACATTTCAAGCAATGCATTTTTATTTTGCAAGACAATTTTATCGCAGTACTAATGTTTTGCAGATATTGTGCAGCCCTGCAACACTATAAGCATGTGAATTTAGAAAGCGCGTAGAATATTTAGCCTTGTTACAATCTGTCTGTCGTCTGTCTCTAAAATTACAGCCTGTAATTGTGACCCCATGGGCTCGACCTCCATGCAGTGCCACAGCAATGGGACTTGTCCTTGTCGTCAAGGTTTTGTGGGCTATAAGTGTGACAAATGTGAGCTGAACTACTACCTAAATCGTGTGACCCAACAGTGTGAGGAGTGTCCAGTGTGCTACAGTCTCATCAGAGACCAGGTACCTGTCTGTGTGTGTATGTGTTTGTGTGTGGATGTGTGTGTTGTATGTGTTATAGTACTGGACACCTAGCCTTACACGAAGTTTTCACTTTATTAGAAACACCTACCTTGTATCTACACTCATTTGCCACTTTATCAGAAACACCTGCTCTATAATTGCACTTTGCTATTTGTATCTGTCACTGCACAATTTATTAGCAAGTCTTTACATCACCAAAGGGACCACCAAGTCCACTGCTGAGAAGATATTATTTGAGTCAAGCATTCCTAACACAACAGTATCCCCAACAAGGTTTGTGGAATGTTAGTGAATGGTGCACTAATGGTGGCTAATAAATGATGCATCATCAAATAGGCTATGGCTAGTCATTGTAAATATACAAAGTGCACCTATATGGTAGGTGTACCTGATTACATGACTAATAAGCAGTACAGTACTGTGCAAAAGACTACCCTTAATGTATTTAATTTCTAGTCAAAATGACCTTAAGTACAAGTTATTCATTTTTTGACTTCAGAGAAAAGCAAAAAGCATATATTTAACAGAAAATAACACGTAAGTCTCAACAGCTAAGCACAATGTTACTGTTTTAGTATTTAATGGTTGCACTCTTTACTTTTTTATAGCTTTTGTTGTTTTTGGGAGATCTGCTTTCAGTTCTTCCAAGAAATCTGCAGTGATATTTATCACACCTCTAAAGTTCAGTCCTAGAAGTTGGTTGCATTTTCTGCTTCTTACAATCCAAGTAATCCCAAATACATTCAGAGATGTTGGGACTTTGATCAGGACTTTGGAGTGGTCGCACAGTGGAAGGTTGGACAGAAACACCTGTGGAATGTTTCAGATCTGAAGTTTGATTTTCGTTATCTCTTAAAGATAAACATACTGTTTATCTGATGATGACAGTTTTGATGGTCTACCAGGTCTTGCGTGGTTGTTAGGAGTCTTATTGTCTCTGTATCTTTTAATAATTTTTGGAACTCCAGTTAGATTTTCCCCTTTTGCAAGTGAACATCTTGCATCTAATCTCCTGAAATATGTCCTGATATCCTTTATCATTGGAATAAAATGAAATAAATGCAGGGTGGTCTCTGACATTCGCACAGTACTGTAGATGTTTTTGATTGTGTATATACACGAGACATATTTCATACACCTTCACAATTCCCTCTACACTGTATCAATGGCATCCAATATCCCTACCCACTGTACCCATTAAGCACTTATCTGTGCCTCCTAGCTCTTCGCTTCAGCGCAGCACACATTTAACTACCGTTGAGGCTGAACGACGCGCTATTCAGATGCCCCACTATCACCCACTGCCAAGAGTGCTTTCCAGCCAAGCTGTTCTTTGTCTCCCAACAATAGAGAATTACTGAGGCATGTAGCTTCATTTCCCCATTGAGAGAGAAGCGAGTGCGCCGAGGTGGCTCTTGTTTGTCAAACAGCAATGCGAGCACAAAGCTAGCGAAACAGATGCCACCCACATTTGCACTGAAAATGTAAATACATGCTCCCCGATCACAGTGCTTCAGACTGGATGACTGTTAAGTAGAGAATGGAAGCACCCTGAACCTCTCGAGGCAAAAGTAGAATGGGAGCAGGATAGCCAGGAAGAGAATAGGAATCAGTTTTGAACACGCAAATGAAGTCTTTCATTGCCTATGGTTATTATAGGAAATCCAGAGGGCCCTCTCAGGGACTATTAGTGCGGAATTTGAAATCATTGACTGGAGATTAGGCCTTTACACTGGCACATAATTTGGGGTGTTAATATGGGTGATTATGTAAACCCTGTGTGAATTAAAATATATGTACTGTTAATTATTGCCAGGATTTCACAATTTTTAAAGCAGCATTATGTAAGATTTTTTTGTTAAAACTGACAGTAGTAGCATTACTGAGTCAGGAAGGAGTAAACATGCTAAAATATGGGGTACGTGCGCTGCTGTTTGTCACTGCATAAAAGCCTGAAATAATCATTCAAAAGTCATCAAGGTTGACTTAAATTTGGCGGAAGTTTTTCGGATAATGTTATACATCTATACTTATTAATGTCACACGCACAAACACAATGTGACAAAATGCTTTTCTGCACATCTCGTACAATTGCACATTTTCACCAGAGAGGTCTCCAAATTCCCAAAACTTACATAGTGCGGCTTTAGTGGTGTTTTCACAGTATTGTGAAATCAACTCATCTCAAAACATTTTCTATAATAACACAGCATATAATGTGAAGTTGATGTTGAACTGTACCACACAGCATTTTCTAATATGACAGCAACTGAGAGTTAAAAAAAAATGCACGATAATAAATACATTTTAAGTGTTTTTTTATTCTGACAATGCTTTTTTTGACTGTTTAAATACTGGGACATTGGTTTGTTGACAAAAATGTTGATTCGACACTTCTGGATCAAACTTTTTCTATCTTTTTTTTGATATCTTGTTTGGGCGGCTATAGTCATTAGTGCCTCAGATGCTGACAGAACATCAACAATGTGGCCGTGTGCTGCCTTTTCCATGTTTTACAAATACTATATATTGCTAACAATTTTTAAAATCGATAGTGAAACCTTCATTTCCATACCGATTCCTGAACGATACTTTTTGATTACAGACTGAAAGTGAGTGTGGCTTCAAGCACAAGTGAGTGTATGAGATGCTGTAAGTTGTTCTATTTACTGACTGTAATGGACTGCAGTATGTGATACATGTAGTCTATATATATAAGGGAGTCTATTTGAGGCAATTATAGTTAGCATGATGCTAAATTAGTCCCTTTTGTTATTAAATACATTAGCCTCATGTTTCAAATGTGGAACCAAATAAGAAAACTTTGAACACCAAATATATCATAACTCATCAAGTACATTTTGGGTAAAGGGAAGATTTGAGGTATACGTTTTGTTTGGCGCAATCCTGACTTTTAGGTTTAATGCCAGTTTATAACACTTTTACCTCATGAATACCAGTCAAGCTTGTCAGCTAGAGTTTTGAAACATGAATGGCAGCTGGTTTGCTGGCTTAGGATTCAAAAAAATAAATAAAAACATATATTTTTCCTGAAACCTACCGCCAGCTATTCACTTCAGCCTCATTAGTAGATCCCACAAGACCCCTTTGGAAATGTGTGAAACTAAACTGTCTGCAGATTTTTACTGCCAGGTATGCAGCTTTTACCCTGCAAATGTTTTGGGACTGCCCTTCCATTAGAAGCCCCTGTGCAGCTGTTCGACCTGCAAGCCTCATTCATCTCACAGCTTCCCCCCATGTTTTCCATTATGACTGATTGACTCTTAGCTGCAGCTTGACATTTCATGTGTCTCAGATCAGGATAAAGTCTATAGAAGATTCCATTTACACATGGACAGATAAATGCATTTCTGTATTTCAGGTAAATAGAAATCCAAGCGCTGCTTTCCCCACATTACGTGCAAATCCGAGGAATTCTTCTCCGAAATCTCCTGAGATTACCATTACGCCAAACTTTTGTTTTGTGCAGTTATGCATTTTATAAAAGCTAAAGGGAAACAAATGGCTCCAGTTTTTGTGATGTTTGTGTTGTAATAGGGTACAGGAGCTTTGGGATGCAGATCTGTTCTCATATATGATTATTGCTGCATTCGACCAGGGCTCTGGGGTTAGCGCACATCCTGCTCAAGCCCTAACTCGGCCCATGATGACAACTGTTGGCTCATGAGCTGCTGAATGCTTTTGCTTTATTGGGCTCACTTCCTAAACATCTTCATGAATTCAGGCATGCTTCATGTACGTTTTACGTATGTGAGGGCAAATTGGGGCATGTCCATGGTAAATTATATGTAAATAAAGTATTTGTATGTGGTCCTTATTTCCATGCACTGAAGCTGATTTATCAGTTGCGCCCAAATCACAGCTTGTTTCTTTGTTGACAACACTTTCGTGCAACATAAGAAGTGGAGATTTGAGTGAAAATGATGAATCAGCCTCAGTGCATGAAATCAAGTGCCAGCCTACCAGCAGTGTTGGGATAGCTACTGAAAAATTAGTAGTTAGCTACTTTATCAAAATTTGTAGCTAGCTACAATTTAGCTACTTTTCCAGAAAAAGTAGTGGCTATTTTTTAGCTACATTTGGAAAGTACACTACTTTTTAGCTACTTTCAAAGCTGATTGTCACAATGTTTGTGTATCTCCACCTGATAAAAATGTAAGTTTAAGTGTAACCAGCAATCAAACACACAACCAAAGGCGTGATATCCAACAAACATTCAGACTAAAGGCAAAGTCAATCATTCCAGGTTTTCCTTACAAAAATCAACAAAATTAATCGGATACAAACCAAACAATTTTGTGCAACTGTTGAAATAAAACTGCTCCAATTTAAACATTTCAGCAAGACACAGACAGACATGACATTCAGAGTCCTTTGTTAAACTTCAGCAACACTTTAGCCTCAAAATTCTCATCAGTGACCCTGGTTCTGTTTGGCCTGAAAATCAGGCCTGAATAATCTCTCCACTGCTGCAGAGCTGTTGTGGCTCCACAGCAGAACTAGATTTTTAGGTAAAATAACATAATCCTCCTTTACTGTAAAATCGTTTAATCTGCAACAACTCGCGAAGCTGAAATCGCTTCTATTTCTCCTGCTTCTCGTTCGAATTCTCCCGTTCCACGTTAAATGGTGCAGCTGCACCATCTGCCGCCTCAGGCACCATTTAAGGTGGAACGGGACAATTCGAGCGAGAAGCAGCAGAGCGAAAAGCGACTTCAGTCTCGTAAAAGTCAAACATTGAGAGACATTTTACAAGAAACTGGCGGAAAAGTTTCCTGAGATGCGAGAAAAGCGGCTACAGCTGAGCTGAAGGTTAAAGCAGAGCAAAGTGAGTGTGTGTTTTCGTTTATATTATATTTTTAGCCTATACTAGCACATCAGCACATACTGAGACATACTTACAGCCAAGATAGAAAAACGGATATAAAATGTTGTGGCTCCCAAGGTGGTTTTATTTTTGTTGCAATGACAAAATGGCTCTTCTTAACATTTCGGTTGCCGACCCCTGACCTAAGCCTACTAGTGAGGGGTGATCACTAGTGCGTGTCTGTTTGCTCGAAATTGTAGCGACAATTTTCGCTATAGCTACACAAAAAATTGTAGGCGCTACAGCTGTTAGCTACATTTCATAAAACTGTAGTGGCTACAGCTATTAGCTACAAAAATTTGTATTTAAGTACAAACCGTAGCGCGCTACTTAGCTACTTACCCATCCCTGCCTACCAGCACCAGATTCACATGTCATTTACACAAAGCACGCCATTCATGCAGATGTTTCAGAAAGGAATGAATAAAAATACAGCATTCGGAAGCTCATAAGCCAATATATGTGGCTATAGACAGAGTTTGTGGCCAAATGCTGCCCCCACCCAAACTTTATAGTATTACAAATATGATGAGTCAGAAGAATAAAATGTGAAATTAAAAAAAGTCTTCATTTTTTAAAACTGTATAAAGACGTAAGTATGTAGTGTAATTATTTTCCTGAAATAACAGATTTAAATGCTAGTTTGCAGTGTATCAGATGCTTCTGTGTCATTAGTATAAAACAAAAGCACAATGTAATATGTCTTTAAATAGAACATGGAATAGTTCAGCATTTGTTTATAACTGTGTGCATGTAAAATAAGTACATCTGTTTCCTACTAGATTGCCATCTGCACAAATTATTAGCATTATTGTTGTTTTCTAGGTTTATTCTTATTACTACTGGTATTACAGATGATATTGATAATAGGTTAGTTTGGTTAGTTTACTTCAAATCAATCATTTTTTTTAGATTATTAAACTATTACACGCAAATTTACACGCTCTTACCAGACGTGAGATTGACAATGCAAATGAAATTTGTGTGCGCTCATTTTATGATCAGATTTGATGTAACTTTTATGAATAAGGGCCACTGGCTGTTGTAAACAAGCTGTATACACACAAATTAATAAAATGAACTGAATTACAGAACTTAGAACATTTGATCTGCCACCTGTTGGTTGTAGTTGCTCGTTTCCAAGCATGGGCTAATATCATGTCCGTTTTAAATACCCAGCACAATGATATAACAACAAAACTGTCAGTGGAAAATAGGATATGAAAAAGTTCATGTACTGAACTGTTAGTCCAGATGCTTATCACCCCATATTAAAAACAAACACTCATTTTCTGTCCCTAACCCTAATTACTACTAAAAGCTACCTCCTTTAGCTTTAGACATTTCAGCTGGGGGAAAATGACCAGTTTCACCATTTTCGTTCTAAATGAATGATTGCAAACACCGTAAGCACTCTTTCTTTCACCCACACACTGCCTCCCTGGTCTAAGTGAGTGTGATGCATTTCGCTGATGCTCACTGCCTGGCACTCAATTTCTAATTGCTAAGTCATTTTGAATGGGAATACGTGGGAAGGAAAGGTTGCATTTTAACTAGTTTAATGATAGCCTTCGGCTCAGCTGGGTTCAGGTTAATAAGGTGTGATAAATGTTGTAATGATCAACAATTTTTCAGGACCATAGCACCACAGCGAGTGAATGGGTTTCGAATGCCTTTGAGTCTACAATGTGTTTTCATCTACTGTTCTTCCTGAAGTTGGTTTATCTATGTCTTATTCAGGCTTAACTCTTAGAGGTGCAGAGGTAGCACTACTGTTTAAATGTAATCTGTATTTCTGTACCATTAAGTCTGACTTTTTTCCATGCATTTCAAAGGTTATAAGACCATTTTTTTGTTGCTCAAAAACAAGAAACTCAAAACATAATAAAATATTTTTCCTCTGCCTACAAACACAAATGTGATATTGATTGAAAGCCTGGAATCCGCACTTCCAACAGAATTTTTCCACTTGTTTCAGTGACCTATGAGTAAGAAATAATTCAGCAAAGTGTAAGAAAGGTCATCTAAGGACATATAAACAACATAAGACATAGGAGAGTTAACTTATTTAAGCATTATCTCCTTTGCCTTTAATTTTTAATGAATATTGTTTTATTTTTTATATCTACAGGCCAGTAAACTCAAAACTAAACTGCAGGATTTGGAGCGACTGCTTTCCAATTATGATTGCAGGAGGTACAGGCCGCAGTCCTACGTGCGGCCACATCACATGCACCAGCATCAGCAAAACGTGCTTGGGAATCAAGTCCATGACCATCAAGGCGAGGACTATCTGCCCAATGCCCTGGAAGATTTCCTGGCCATTCAAGGTGAAAAATCTAATGGCAAAGCTAAAATACTAATTTCTACTAACTGAGAAGGTTCCATTACTCATTAAACATCAGACACCATACATGTCTTGGCTGATTGACAACACGAGGTTAGTAGTGTACATTTTTTTGCAGAACTGTTCCTTTAGTTTAAGCAGAATTAAGCTGAAGTGTCTCTTTCAGTCATATTTTTCTATTGACACAAGTGGAAAAATCGGATCTGAATAGTCATCTCAAATGTTCTGCCGTGCATTTTTCCAGCAGCAGGCTAACATTAGCTACTCTCAGAGGGCTTTTTATGAGTGCACCTGCTGTTTTTTTTTACTTTTTTTCTTCTTTATCCATGGAAATGAAATCAATGACTGAGTACACATTCTCCTTGGTTCTATACAGAAGCGCGAGAAGCCTTTATAAGGCAGTTCTCACAGCTGGAAACATCTGCACAGACCCTACAGCTGCAGCTGCGAAACTTTGCCATAGCAGTGAACTGCAGCTTCGTGGGGGAAGGAGGCAAGGAGGAAGAGGAGAGGACGGGAGCAAATGAATGCCGAGCTCTAGTAAACACATTTGTTGTTGTCACTGATGCGCAAACACGGCTTCAGAAGATGATGTTTGACCTTAACAGCCTGGTGAGTCTCCCCAGACCATGTCCTTCTGTATTCAGTAAATATCTGTGTGTGTGCGTGTATGTGTGTGTGTGTACATATTGGCACTGGTTACACACAACCATTCAAAAGTTTTAAATTACTTGTTCAATGACACAGTTACACTTAATAGTAGTTTGTGTTTAAGATATAAAAGCTTGGAAGACCTGAAACTTTCTCCTAAATCTGCTCGAAATTAGATTGTAGACTGTCTCCTTGATCATAAGGTTGTTGTTGTTTTCTGCGCAACCAAAAGCCTCAGTTAAAGACCTTGCTGTATTTATTTATTTGAGAACCATATCAATAATATCTCTGTTTTATTACTTCCAAAATAAATCCAAAATAAAGCATATCGAAACCTTATAAGATATTCAGAAATTAGTACATGCTTTTGCATAACTTCTAGATTAAACTACAGTAACATGTAAGTAGCTGATTGTCCTGCGGTCCAACTAAGCAGGCTCCTACTAGTTCAGAATGCAGCAAATCATGTGCTCACCAAAAAGAAAGTTTGAACATATTACTCCGGTCATATTCAGTTTGCACTGGCTTTCTTTTAGAGGGACTGAACATGTAAGAAACTGCCAGTCTTTTGAGGTAACAATAGCCTTTAGCCTTTAGCATTGCAGCCTTCTTGCTGGGCTTGTGACTCCACAAGTCTCGCCTTGTGAACTTACTTTAGTTGTTGTAAATTGTAAATAAGATTCTTATTATTAATTATGTCTTTATGTTTTTCTAAGCATATATATATATATATATATATATATATATATATATATATATATATATATATATAGCACTGCTAGCACTGCTGTGTCTGATCCACTCGTACCAGCGCAACACACACTAACACATCAGTGTTACTGCAGTGCTGAGAATGATCCACCACCCAAATAGTACCTGCTCTGTGAGGGTCCATGGGGGTCCTGACCACTGAAGAACAGGGTAATAGGGAGAGAAACAGATGGACTAGTAGGCAGAGAAACAGATGGACTACAGTCTGAAATTGTAGAACTACAAAGTGCACCAAGCTGATAAAATGGACAATGAGCGAAGAAACAAGGATAATGTCATAATGTTATGCCTGATCGGTGTCTATTAGGGGCAGGTTTTTCAGATTATATGCATTATATATTGATTAATATATATTTCAGATTACATGCAATATTACATGTTGTATAGAAACTACAAAAGGTCATTACATGATAACTAATGTTTGTTTGCACTAATCCTCTGTTAGGAGTTGATTAACCCTTTTCAAATATGACGCATTCCGGATGTTTATTTTTTAAAACATCTTTATTAATGTTATACAGCATTCTCAATTATTATGGAAACATCTACAGCTCTGTTTGTCGTTCTGGACATCTAAGATTACTGAATTTTTTAAGCTTCCTACTAATCATTGAACCCTTGGTATTTGCATGGAACCACCATCATATCTAAATTACTTCATATTTTTCTAAAATAATTTGTATCTACAACATGTAAACAGCAAATATAAACCTGTTTTTAAATTCAACTTTTCTGCGCATTTGTACCAGATACAAGGTAACAAGTACAGGCCACAGATTGATGGAAAATGTGGTAAATGTTAATTAGATTTTTGGAAACACTATTCCTTTAATTCTATCTAGGGTTCAATAAAAGACACAGCTTAAGTGGTTGGCTTTTGCAATGAGTTTAAGCCCATTTTAAAAGCTCTTGTTGGCTTCTTTGCCCATTTCAGGTGGTCCCGTTTGTGATCCCAAAAGGACCGACCCAGTGGAATGCTCGAGTCAATGAATCCGAAGCTTTAGTGAAGAGGTAGGCTTGACAATTGCAATTATAATGCAGTCATGTTAAGACTTAAGCTGTTCAGCTCCTTTTGGGTCTGCAGTTCACAGAAGTGAACTGTGCAGTGCAGAAAAATCAATACTGGCTTTATTGAAATATATAAGTAAAGGCAGTAATTCACAAAGTGTTCATCGCAGGTCTGAGAATACAAACCTTCTTATAGACAACAAATCGAATGAAGTGAATCAAGGATTTCATTCTTGATTTAATTCACTCACAGGTTCAATTTTATTCAAACAGATTGGTTTGATTCAAACAAGGATTCAAAGGAATTTAATTGATTTCCAAAGTGACGGGGCCCTTACCATAACTTGTTGTACCTATATAACCAACTCCTAAGACTATACTTTGGAGGTATGGAAAAATATCTCTTCAGATTTATTTAAAAAACAGAAAGCTGTAACTAAGACAAAGTGTGGACACACTAAATACTGGACAATTAGATATAACAATACTGATATACAATTGTTGAGGCTTCTGTGTGATTTTCTGTTAAATATATGCTTTCTGTTCTTTTTTTTTTTTGGCTGGCATTGAAAAATGAATAACTTGTACTTAATGGCCTTTTTGACTGCAAATTAAATAAATGAAGGGTGGTCTCTGACTATATATCTACCATTACTGTTTTTTTTTCTCCACAGTCATACAGAAATGGCCACTCATATAGAAGAGCTAGCAGGAGAGGCACTCAAAGTGTCTAACAGAACCTATTCCATGCTACTGAGTCTGCTGGAGGATAACTCAACAGAGCTCCATGTACAAGATCTTACACAGCAGTAAGTAATCGTGTGTGTTTATATGTGTACTCTTCATTTTAATCTGAAATAAATATGAAAATATGGATTTTGTCACACCACTGTGCTGGTCCTCATAAGGAAAGTGAATTTTTGAACACAATACAGCTTTTATCAGAAAGAATTTTCTTTAAGTTACTATGGAGGGTAAGGTTTAAGTGTGGGTAAATGTAAGTGACGTGTGGGTAATAGCCTACATAGATTAATGGAAAACCGAATAAAATGGTAATACATATGTATATGTACACTACCCATCACAAATTGGTTGACATTTTGTTTTTCAAACTGTTTTAATACAGATGAGCTTGTTTTCTTAGTGTCATGGTCTTTCTATGTTGGCTCTGACCTCTCCTGTTCTCCAGCCAGGTGCTTTTATTTTTTGTTTTGGTTCTCTTCTCTCCTCCCTAGCCCCACCTTATTATTAGTCCTTAGTGTTTCTTGTCTTTTGGATCAGTCAATTTAAGTTGCTCATCCATTTTGTGGAATGTCTAGTCTGCTGACACACAGGGCGGTGTTGAAGCATAAGGCATGAGGATGTATGCATGAATGCAAATTGATTTAAAGAAACAAAACAAATATTACAAAAACAAAGAGAGCATGAACTAAACACAGCATAGTACTGTAGATTTAGGACTAGACCAATCAAGATTGAAACAAAGTGCTACTTTACTATATACACAAGACAAGACTAAAAACACTTTATACAGAAGGGGTAACCAACTAAACACAGCTTTAACCCTGTGGGTCTAAGGGCATTTTCTCAATTTTTGCATATCTTTGTAAATTTGTCTTTAACCCTTTAAAATACCAGACTTAATACATACTAAGGCTTATTTTTCAGTAACTACATGAACTTCAGTGTAAACTGGTTGAGCTATTCTTAGCTTATAGAAATGTGTAATAAAACTTTGGGCCTGCTGAAAGGCCCTGGCCATGTAATGGGTTAAAGGCACTTGCATATGACATGATACCCATATGTTTCACATCAGAATGCTTGGTTATCTTTCTACTTTCTAAAACTGCTGCAGCAACTTCAGATTGAATGAAGAATGAAGGGTTTCCAACATGATGTGAAGGCCTTAGTGATTTCCTAAATGTCCATTGATCAGTTTCACACAAAATGTAGACAGACACAAGAATCCACCAATTACACATGATGAGAGGCAGAAGACGTGTATCTCAGCCCCTCTTCATAGCCTCATAACTCCAGATGCGAGTTACATAAGATCTCTGGATAAGATGGAATGGAAAGGGCAACTCTACAGATTCAGGAAATATTTGAACCGTATTTCTGGGCTGTATTTTCGCAAAGACAGAGAAACATACATAGAAACATTGCATTTGATGCAGTTCATGGACCCCAGAGGGTTTAATAATCCTAAACACAGCATTCTTTATGAGGCGGGACGAAGTAGGAGAAGAGGTAACCAAAAAATAACAAGACATGGCTAGAAAACAGGAGTGGGTGGAGTCAAGAATGTCAGACTGTGACACTAAGTTTTCAAAAACTTAACATATTAAAGTCTAATTATCTTTTTGAGAAAGCAATATCACATGAATAATAGTTGTGACAGTACTAGCTTTAGCTCCAAACCTAACTTTTAGCACAAGAATAATATAACATGCCAAAAAAAATAATAATTCATGAGAAGAACAAATGAAAAATAAGAAAAATAGAATGTGATAAACAGAAACAGAAGCATGGTGTCCTCAGTCTTTTGACAGGCAGCATACAGTCTTATGCAAATGTTTAGGTGCCCCCTGGTCAAATCACATTTTGATGCTTTTCCAAGTGGAAATTTTCCCTTAGAAAATGACAGTGTATATAAAGTGTTCCTTGTATTTTGTCATTGATGTCTATGTAAAAAGTATCACAGACCATCATGTTGATTCTTTGTGTGTGTGTGTCTGTGTGTGTGTGTGTGTGTGTGCATGTGTCAGGCTGTCAGAGATGCAGCAGATAAAGGAGAATCTCACACTTCAGGCGAATGACACCCTTGCTGCCCACCTGTCAGTGCAGAAGCAACACACTGACACAAAGGCCATTTTACTCAACATCACCTCCACTCTACCTGAACTGCACAAGAATAACAGCAGCATCACCTCCACTGCGGCAGAGACGAACAGTACATCCTCCACACAACAGCTCAGTGAAGCAGACAGCACAGCAACGCAAGCTACGCAACCGATCCAGGTTCATCCACATAGCCAATGAGCTTACAGGGACAAGAGAATATAAAACATGTAGAATTATTTTCCATTCACTGTATGCAGTATTAAACCTTTGAAGTTTTGACATTTTGTATATATATATATATATATATATATATATATTAAATACCTTTTATACATGCCACATTTATGTTTAATGTTTTTCAATGTTAAATTCAGCAACTAAATAGTATTTGACAAGGGGTGTCCAAACTTTTGCATATCACTGTAATTTTATAAATAATTACATAAAAAAATTCATTATTTGCATAAGTAATTAAATTGATTTTTGATTTACATTCATTAGATAAGTAATTTCATTTACATTTAAGGTAACTTTTTATTTGGATAGCCCACTGTACAGGCTTTGTAGACATTTATCTGTAACCTATTTATTTAACTTACATTCAACTACATATCTTGAAATCCACCTTAATTTTTCTGAACTCCAATCCTGGCCCTAGCTCTAAACCAAACCTTACCTCAACCCAAAACCTAAATCTAACCTCCACCCTAGTACTAATCCTAAACCTGGTCTTAGCCCTAACCTAAACCCTAACCCTACTACTGCATTTATCTAGATTGCTTAGTTAAATTTCTATTCCATTTACATTCATTACACAATGAATTTGTATTGGATTTACATTCTGTCTTGACAGGTTCAGAATTGTTTTACAGCAAGAAATAAAAGGAATGTGGAAAAAGTGTTTTTTTTTTTCTTGGCACACTTGAACTTCAAATCATGATAAATATCCCTTCTAGTTACGAACACAAATGTAGCTGCGATTGAAAGTTTAGAATTGAGCTTTGAGTTTGAATAAATAATGAATGTAAAATTACTCAGTGCTTGTTAATACAAGCCCCTTCCCTTGTACTGAGGGAGTAGTACAGGACTGTACAATTATTGGCTATTAGGATATTCAAATGCATGTTTTTTTGGCAAATGTTTTTGTCAGTTGATTTGAAATAGATGTACTGAAATGCAACCGCTTTGATTTCCGGGTTTAGAGTTCGGACCTAGCCAATAGGACTGCGGAACTGGACGTTATGGTGCAGTTAAAGGAAGAGGAGGTAAATAAGACCAGAGAGAAGATGAAGTCCCAAATAGACAACGCACACAAGAACCTGAAGACCATTCAGGAGTTCCACCAGGTGAGCTCCGCCAATCCTGACAGGCCAGACGACTGCCACCAATTTAGCTGTGATAAAATCTCTCCAGGTGTCTTGTGTCCGTATTGCTTACAAGCGCTGACAATATACAATGTGCTACTTAGTTACAGAGGTTCCATCCATAGATTGAGCCTTATTTTAGCCACACCCATGCATTTTTGAGCGGGAAGTGAGTCTGAATATCTCATGGCCACATGGTGAGAAGTTCAAGCCTCATTCAGCAATATCGTCCTAAGTTTTTTTCTTAAATCTGTTCTTGAGAAAAGTCCTAAGAAAAAATCTATGTCAGCTTCATGCCATGTTTTTAAACAGCAGAATTGTTCATACCTCTTGAGTGCGTGTCGATTCTGTTCTTACCTGAGAACAAACCTCAAATAAGAAAACACTGATGAATGTCAGAATCTTAATGAAAACTGCACAAATGGGTTTTAAGAAGAAATTTCTTCTTAAGAACAGTTGGTGAATGAGGCCTAGTGTTTTGAAGTAAATGCATCCCTAAGTTTGAAAATCATATGTAACCTTAAGAATTGTCAGTACACAAACAATCAATTCAATTAAAAAAAAAAATGATGATTTTATGTGTGTACAACTGTTCAAAGCTGTGTTTGCTAGTTATGCACTGGCTGGCATTTTTGAGTTATGCTCAAAATGAGCTAAAATTGTCACTACTGAAACATTTGGTAAAGTTTTGGTAGAGTGGTGATTTTTTTGCTAGTGACAGAATGGAATGAACATAATTAGGGTATAGGGCAAGGGTCAGCAACTCAAACATTAAGAAGAGTCATTTTGTGCTTTCAATAAAAACCAAACCACCTTGGGTGCCACAACATTTTATGCCTGTTTTATTAAAGTAACGTTTTACTTACAGCTTACATCTTAGCTGTATGTCTCAGTATATGCTGATGTCCTAGTATAGGCCAAAAAATATAAACAAAAACACAGACTTTGCTCTGCTTTAATCCTTAGCTCAGCCATATTCGCTTTTCTCGCAACTCCGGCAGTAAAATGTCTATCAACGTTCAACTTTTTACGAGGCTGAAGTCAGCTTATTATTCTCTAGCTTCTTGTTTGAATTTTCCCGTTCCACCTTAAATGGTGCCTGAGATGCCAGAATGTTGAACGGGACAATTAGAACAAGAAGCTGGCGAATGAGAATCTGACTTCAGCCTTGCGACTTTTTAGTGTTTGATAGTTTCCCGTTGCAGATTACAAATATCAGGAAACCAGCTGGAGTGCTTATAAATGCAAATAAATCCTTTCGTCTCTAAATTATCAATGTTTGTCTCAAATCTTTCTTCTTGCCTTGTCGTTAGCTACTAGCTAGGTGAGATTGCTGTCTGCGTTGCTGTGAGACCAGCAGTCTGCGCATCAGTCTTCAGGGTTAAGGGTGAATTAGCAGTGTTTAAGACCATATATGAATAAACTCCACTGTTTAAGACCATTTATTGTTAAAACAGTGTTAAAACTGTGTTAAAATGATCAGCAGAGCTTTATTTTACTGCAAAGAAGGATTCTTTTATTTTTACTTAAAAATCTAATTTGGATGGAACCGTAACAGGGAAGTAAAAGAGCTGCATGTGGCTCTGAAAGCCGCATGTTGCCGACCCCTGGTATAGGGTCACTTAAAGCAAAAGGATTTTAGTGTAAAGTCCAGTTCAGTCTGAAATGGGTTTTGAACTCTGAGCCAATTTGGTAGAATAATCCATATATACGGTAACAGTGTTCATTTTTTCAAACATATTCAACCATGCGAATGAATATGAATGCTCAAATCAGAATTTGTGTTTTTTTTTTCACTGCCATCATTCAGTGTTAAGGATGCAGCCATTCCTAACCTAAAGTTAGTGCCAGTAAACAATGCAAAAGCAAAGCATCTGACCCTTTTTCACCTTCGTCTTGCTCTAATAATGAACAGCTGACAGCTGCTCAGAGCAGATTATCTTTGCGACAAAGTCTTGTTCTGCTGATTAGTCTGTTGTTTTTGATTAGGATGTGCACATGTTGGTCATTTCAGGACAAAGATTCATTCACATTACCGACAGATTTGAGTCACTCATGTTTGCGAATGTGAACTGTCTAGTTAGAAAGATCAGATCTGAGCAAAAAATCTGAATTGAGCAATGAAGCTTGTAATGTAAATGTAGCCTTACTGCACAGATAAATCATTTTCATGGTTGCCTAAGCCACAACACTGCATATATAAATATATATATATATATATATATATATATATATATATATATATATATATATTTATATATGTATATATGCAGTGTTGTGGCACTATTTGGGTGGTGGATCATTCTCAGCACTGCAGTAACAATGACGTGGTGGTGGTGTGTTAGTGTGTGTTGTGCTGGTCTGAGTGGATCAGACACAGCAGTGCTGCTGAAGTTTTTAAACACCTCAGTGTCACTGCTGGACTAAGAATAGTCCACCAACCAAAAATATCCAGCCAACAGTGTCCTGTGGGCCACTGACTAGAAAATGACCAACACAAACTGTGCAGCAGCAGATGAGCTATCGTCTCTGACTTTACATCTACAAGGTGGACTGACAAGGTAGTAGTGTCTAATAGAGTGGACAGTGAGTGGACACAGTGTTTAAAAACTCCAGCAGCACTGCTGTGTCTGATCCACTTGTACCAGCACAACACACACTAACACACCACCACCACGTCAGTGTTACTGCAGTGCTGACAATGATCCACCACGCTAAGAGTACTTGCTCTGTGTATATCCTATACAGTAAATGGAGCTGAAAAAAAATGGACAATGAGTGTAGAAACAAGGAGGTGGCCATAATGTTATGCCTGATTGGTGTATATATTCTTTTGTGACTTAAATCAGTTCTTTCATCATTGCATAATTTGTGCCTTAACACTGTTTATTATCTGAGCCTTATGCCTGACACTGCTGTTGGTTTCTTTTCTCTAGTTTAGTTTTTGTGATCTGTTTCAGTTGACAGGAGCAGAAAATATTGTACACAAGCAGAAATCTGCCAACAAATACAGTGAAATAATGATGCAGTAAATGCAACTACAAAATATATGGATGAGAATGACACATAAAACACACTGAATGAGGCAAAATGAGGCAATTGCATCTGCCAAAACATTCTTACATAAAAAGATTTCACCTAAAAGCCTGTTTGTCTTTGCAACAGTGACATTATGTCTTTATTCTTTCTTGATGTCTTCTCATTTGTCTGTGAAGCTGTCAGCTCTTGCCCAGGGCTTGAAAGAAGCAGCTCTTTCTTCAGTGGTACAAGGCAAGAAGACAGACTCAGAGACCTTCTCTCTGCGCAGAAATCTAGAAGGTAAAGCTATTAGCTATAAAGCCCTTGCACAAGTGATTTATTTCTTTATTTTAATGTTTTGACACCTTCTTGATATTTCACTCATAATGCCATCGGATTGAAGAAAGACACTGAATATTTCTAATGAAACCAACTGAACAGACAATGGGAAGAAAGATATGGAACGTGGTCGAGAAGAGTAAAGAAAGTTTAGAATAGATCTCAGCCAAAATAGAATAGAAACTGTAGGTTAGGATTTACGATCTAATAAGGGAAAACAAGTGGAAAAGCAGCTTTAGGGAAAAATTCTCATTTACTGTACAGCTAGACCAAACCTGTGCATGGGTATATCATGTACTGGAGTGATGACACACAAACCTGCGCACAGAAAAGCGATCAGTTTTATTTGTGTTGCACAAAAAAAGAAAATGCTAAATGCTACTAAAGAATCTTGTATTCCATTCTCTTTGTTAGCTTGGATTTACAGGAAGGTTCATTTAAATGTCATTTAAATTTTTTAGAAATTATTACTAAGTATTAATTATGTATTATTTATAAGTAGTTCAAAATGAAGTCAAGGCCTCTCTCTCAATTTATGTTGCAAACCTTATTTTAACAAACACAATACCAATGACAGTAAAATAGAAGCACTTGAAATGTCAGTTTTGCTCATTAAAGAGGTATTGTGATTACATGAATTACATATTGATATGTAAATTCATGTATTATTATTATTATAATTATAATTATTATTATTATTATTATTATTATTATTATTATAACAATGACACTAACACAAAGCAATAGTATTTAATATTTAATTGGTAAGTGTGGATGTCATAGAACAGATTCAGAGTGTTGCCTTTGCCGGGCTAATTCCAGCTAAAGATTGCTATAGCTAGCATGCAATGCTAAAGCCAGCTAGTAGTGGAACTCGGACTTTGTGTCTTTATGACGAAAATCTAACTGAACTATATTTCTGGCACAGTATGCTAATGGGGGCCTTTTGCCCCCTGTCTGAGGGGGCACTTCTTGCCCCAAAGGTCTGACTTTCATTTTCACTTCAAGAAAAAAAGTCTGAAAATCTAACAACTAATATAACTTCATATAAATACATAGATCACTATTATCCAATGGTAAATAATTTGATTAACTGACCCCAAAATGTTTTTGGGGAAATACATCTCAAGAATCCAGTGATTCAGTTGAATTTGCAGAATAAATTAGACTATAGACTATTATCAGGAGAGAAAATTGGTTGAGGGCGGGCGCTGGGAATGTTGGCATATAGTAGAATAGAATTAAATAGAGTAGAATAGAAACTGCAGGATAAACAGAGAACAGAGACTGCAAGATAAACAGTATGGCAAAAAAGAGTGTAATAGAATAGAATAGAATAGAACAGAATAGAATAGAACCTGGATGATAAACAGCAGAGCAGAAGAGAGAACAACTGAATAGAATAGAATAGAATAGAATAGAATAGAATAGAATAGCAACTGCAAGATAAACAGTAGGGCAGCAGAGCAGAGAGTACAAATGGGAGCAATAGAAGAGAGGAGAATAGTACAGTCTGTAATTCTCTCCTCTGGTGCAGGCATACATCAGGAATGGCCAGTCCTGCGGACTCAGACCAGGGCGGCTCTGAAGCGAGAGAGCATCATGGAGGAGAAGATCCTGACAGAGGTGAAGAAAAAGGTGAAGCAGGCTGAAAGAGCCCTGAGGCCTACGCTGGAGAATGCTACGCTAGCTAGCGATACAGTGGCCCAAACCAAAGACACAGCTAATACAGTGGCGAAGGTGAGTTCAGAAACCGCTGTTGCACAGGAGCTGGACAGTTTCCTAAAAGAGCAGTGCCTCTATCTTATGCAACGTATAATTGACACTATGTTCTTACCTAATGTATTATTGTCAGTGTTCTTGTAGACTCATTAAAATCTGCCACCAGGTGTATTGAGTCGCAAAAAATGAATCAGCATGTGGAACTGGTGCTTTCTGTGTACTAGCTGTGTTTTCTATCCCTATATAAAAGAAGCACAATGCTGCCTTTATTGTTGGATGCACTGCAATAGTTTCTAAGTGAGTTTTCCTAAAGTTTTCTACATATTTACACTCATATCCTACTCATATCGAATCCCATAACCTACTGTAAACAGAGCACTGTTGCAAATAATAAACAAATCTTTTTTTATATCAACCAGCATTGCTATATAAGCATAATTCCCGAATGTGGCACATTCAGGAATATTTACTGCTTTGCTTTACTGCAAGCACAGGTAGCTACATTCACATTTAGGAGCATTCAGCCAACCCCAGAATGAACAGGATACTGTTGTAATGAACTATCAAATCTGCTATCATCCATTAATTTGGCACTTTACCATAAACAAAGCTGTCCTCATATGTCTTGAACCCTAATTAGCAGCAGATGACATGCTAATCCCCCGCTTCGTTCACTTTCCTTTTGTAGGATGCCAAGGCATCTGTGTCACGGGGAAAGCATGCAAGGAGGACGTCTGCGCAGCTGAACTCAGCCATGAACGCAGCTGTGCAGCAGCTGGCTGAGCAGGAGAGTGCAGTAGCGCAGGTGCAGGCGAACATGCACATGGACGAGGTGAGCAGTCTGTATGTCCATCATCTGAGCTTATGTTTTTGCCTCTTTATTAGCACTGTTTTGTGCCAAATTATACTTGCCAGGTTGCAGAACAGGTACTGAACAAGTTGGAGGAACCTGTACGTTTGGCTGAGAAAACTTATTACACTTGTGTAATTTCATGTAATCTAATTTTCTGTATACTTGCAGAACATTTACTCAGTGGTTCACACCAGCAGTACAGAGGTCCAGTGCTTTAACACATACAGTAAAATGTTTGTAGACTCATGAAGGAGTTTTCCGTATTATTATTTACTTATTTTCTACATTTAAACATAAGGGGCCATATGTGTGAAGGGTGTGTACACATAAAATGATGCTGAGCTACTATCTATGTAAAAATTGATATGTGTGAAAATGACACTTTCCTCAGCATACTCTGGAGGTGGTCTGTGCATATTTTGGGGGTGACTTGGATTCGCTGACATCTAGTACTCCAGAATTCATTGGAAATATGACTTTCTGCAATAGTCTGTTCACAACTAAATCCAATTAAAGCACATACTGTATATAGTGCATATTGGACAGATAGCTAACATACTTGTTGTGCTCCTAATGCAGATCATGATATTTCATTTCACTGGTTAGATTAATGTTTGAATGCTTGAATAAAATTATTCTCAGCTTAATAAATATGAACTTTTCCCAAAATTTTAACATGTAACCCTGCTGTCGGAAAACATTATATCTGCATTTTTCTTGTTTTTTAGTTTTTGACATCATTTGAAAATGCCTGTTACCCTTTATATTGTGTGTAAATTTTATAATAAATGGGTCAAAAGAAATGGTCCGAAATGACTTGAAAACAAGTCTGGTTCCACTTTGGAGATATGAGGTTTTGTTCCGACGGCAGAGATATGATAGGATGTAGGATGTTAATGGACTCCAGTGCATCTGTGGATAGATGGATGGATGGATGGATGGATGGATAAACAATCAGTTGGAAAGTGTGAGATTTATAATCTGTTAGTACTTTAAGAGTCACAAATATCAGTGCAGAACGCTTCTCAGCCAATCACACTGTGACGTCTGAACTAACTGTTGCATAAACAAATAATTTATTGTTAAGTCAGTTAGATCAGAGAAGACACAAACCTGTAAAGAGCAAGTGGTCCCCTGGACGATGGCTGGGAACCACTAGCTTAACCTTTTTAAACCTTAATCTTGGATGCCCTCGAATTATGTGTGCTGCTGAAAAAGACATGGAAAATAGGAATATCATTTGCTGTAAATGGGATGGAATGGTTTGATCAGTTAACACTCTTTGGTTTGAGTGTTTTTTTTTGTTTGTTTTTTTTTTAATCCAATGATCTCCCGTCTCTGCTTTACAGGCTGATGTTTCATTAGCATCCGTGAAGGACAGCATGGAGACAGCTAAGACCCAGCTGGAGGCTTTCACTCACACACTGGCTGATCTGCTCAGTCGCTTAGGTACATTTAGAAATCATTCATCTATTATGTCTTCCTGTCATTTTTTTGTCTTTTTGCTTGTCCTTTCTTTGCCTTCCCTTGCCATGCCTGTCTTCTATCTTTCTTTTCTTTCCTGTCATCCACTGTACTTGGCTGGGTTTCCCGAAAGCATGTTAACAAAAAGATGATTCTTAAATGGTAGAGCAAGTATTACAGTGAACATTCTCTCTACCTTTTAACATAATCTCAACACTAAGATGCTTTTGAGAAACTGAGCCCTGAAATGTTCTTTCTTTTCCTCAAACCCTCGCTTTTCGATTTTCAGCTCATTATGCTGGCCTACTGAATTGACTGAGTAATGGTGAAGCAGAATTCTGTTTTTTTTTAGCTCAAAACATTTGGAAATTGTTTGCTTTCACGGAATCTCAGTAAGGGCCGCTATTCACAAGCCTATTGTTGCTATCATTGTGATCCACAAGCCTTCAATTCTTTATCAGCGTGCCAGTGTTTAAATTTGAAGCTCTAGCTGCGGGCAAAACATAAACCTGGGGGAACTTGAGATGAAATGAGATCCTGATAAAGTATCTAGAGTCTCCCCCTTTCCAAACCCAAAGATGCTGTTGACAGTGGTCTGCACATCCACTACTCACAATGCTCTTTTGCTACAAAAGGTAAAATTGGCTGTGTCAAAATGTCAAAGCAAACATCTACTTCAGTGCATCAAAGGTAAGACATAAATTATCTAAAAATATTTCTCATGCCCACCATGGCAGTATGTTTTTTAAGTTGCTGGTTGTTTTTACATGACTGATTTAAACTCAGCTATGTCATCTTCGCTGGGCAAAAGTTGTGCCTGTGGTGACTGGCTGCATGCTTTATAGTGAAGGGTGCTGTGATGGTTGGGTTTGTGAATCTTGTATTCTGGTTGATGTGTACACAGCTCTTGCTATAGAGCAGAAGTGTTGGGATAGGTAGAGTGACGACTGCACTGCTGTCAGCAGTAGGCTGCAGCCTGATGTCTTGACGTGGCACATTTAGAAATGTTCAGTTCTCACTTTTTCACAGGACTACACAAAAACGGGTTTCTGCATGCAGCACTGATGTAAGTAAATATCTCCTAAAACATCTCTTGCAGAATCAAATGGCGCTGTGGAGAAATACGATCGGATGCTGAATGACACGGCCACCCGCCTGCTGGTGCTCCGGGCCAGCGTAGCGAGCCCGGTGTTGAGCGGAAAGATCCAGAAGCTACGCGGCGCAGCTGAGGAGCAGGAGAAACAGCTGCTGCAGCTGGAGCAAAACCTGCAGGACATCCGAGAGGAGAGGGACAGCTTGACAGACATCGTTCAGAACCTGCCCAAAGAGTGTCCACAGCGGGGCCACTGAGAAAGGGGAGAGGGGGGAGATGAGACATACAGAAGGGGAGAAGGGGAGAAAGGAGGAAAGTATGAAAGAAAAAGAAGAGAGAATTAAAAAGGAAAAAAGACTTGTAGAATCACAACTTCAGTGCGGGACAGAGATGAATATTATAATAATTATTAAAGGAAAATTACAGTTTTTTCAACCTAATCTCCATCTGCTGTATCTGTATTGTTCTTTCAGCTACCACAGACATACTGATAGTTTCAATGCGTTTCCCAGTGCTTAGCAGAAATGAACAGAAAGTCCATTCAAAACAGGCTTATAATGGAAGCCAGTGGGGAGTTGCTGAATTCTGTGGATACTCATTTGAAATAATGTAAAGTGAATTTGAAACTGCTTTATGCTCAAACAAAGGAGACCTTAGGATGTCTTAGCAAAACTGTTCTCATTCAGTTTTATCTAACGTTCCAATTATTTTCTTCTTCTAGAAGGTTTTCTAGTATCCATATGTGATCAGGCAGAGCCTGTGAAAACTCCTCCCACACCACAACATTGGTAACACTACTATAATTTCTACAGATTCTTTCTTACTGAAATCTAGCTCCATATTTAAAAGAACAAATTATACAGAACTACAGCTCAGTTTACCCATTTATAGTCTATGGGAATCAGCAATGCGCCACAGATTGGGCAGATAGAGAGTAGACTGAAAAACAATGGAGTATTGTTTTAAACGTAAAGAGAAGGAAGAAAGAAGTGGTCATTCCAGATCCTATTCAGTTTATCAACTCAATCCTTTTTAAAGAAACTACAAATATGTTTGGCATAATCTCTTTTTTAAATATCGATTTAATTGTAATAACTGATTCAGTAGCTGAGAGGCCTGAGTGAAGATTCCTGAAAGGTGATTTGATATTAAAACTGTTTCTAGTGACAAATTTGTGCTGTTGAGATTTGTAACAAATACAATGTTCACTAATGCTGTAAGTGAGATAAAGCTTGTGCATATTTGGGTGATGTGCTTTGGACTATTCATGAGTGGCCAGGCTGTATTCATCTGATAACAGCAACAACCTGTTTATATTCAGTATAATGTTTATGACCAACATGCAGTTTCATATTTGACCATACGATTGGCACCGATATACAAGCTATAATAGAACTTTGGTTTCTTACATGTACACAGCACACATACAGTTGAACTGCTGGATATGTTTTATAAAACATGCTGATGTTTAATAGCAAATAAACCAGTTGAAAGTCAGTAGTGCGTCAGTGTGTGTTTTATGATTTAATTCATAACCATGGTTGGATTTATGAGGGCTTTAGTTTCTAACAAGGCTGTAGTTAGCGTCCTATTCGCTAGCTTCTTGGGTCATTCTACAGAAACGTCCACTTTCCTATCTATCCATAGGTGTCACTGGTGTTACCAACCCTCATTGGTGTTACACATAAGAAAGGTAACACCAGAGACATTTTTGATGAAAAATGCATTTTACCAAATGGCTGGTACAGAGCAGCAAACCACATGTTGTCAATCATGGAATATCCACTAAAATGTGTAATTTAATCCATTTGTGTTATATTTTTTCACAATGACCTAAGAATAAAGTAGGTCACACCAGTGACATCAACTAAAAGCTTCATATGAAATCATGAGCTAAATGAGAAAATATCTAATAAGTGAAAAGACACAGTGGACTCACCATGTGCTTTTTTCATAGATCTTCAGAAAATAGGTAAAACGATGTAAAGTGATGTCATCAGAGTGACTTGTATTTCAAAATAAGAGATTTTTTGTTATGCAGTAACACCAGTGACACGACTTCTAGGGACAACAACTTGCATTATATATTTTATTATATTTATTTGGCATTTATTTTCTTTATGTCGTTTAATTTATATATTCCATAGTCATGTATAGATTATTGTAGTTAAAATTGCAGAAAAATGTGTTTTTTTCTTCAAAATATGTCACTCACCCTTTACACATGACTGTGGGGACAAGCACTTCTGTGGTGCTTGGAATTCTAGATAATTGATTTAAAAACCAATATTGCTAAATTGATGGCTGAAGGAAGTGTAATTGTTAAAATAACTTTTTAAATGTTACAATAAATGTAAAAAGAATTGTAACCCTAACATGTTATTTAAGTGTAATATATCTGTAAATGCTAGGTACACAAAAATGGATGTTTCTGTAGAATGACCCTCTTATTCCAATTTGAAGCTGAAGTGAGCTTCTTATTTAGATGTTCCGTTTAAATGGTGAGATGGCCCTTAAACAGTTTAGGGTGGAACAGAGCATTTAATTTTGTTTTATGGAAGAAATTATAGTTTTATAGTTTTCCACACATGGTTTCAGATTGGTGCATATAGTCCATATCAGCGTCAGGAGAATCACTTCTACTATTTGCAGCTTATTGATTGCAATTTTTGCCCAAGTTGACCGCAGATTCGTCAGACAATTGCCGTGATCCACTTTGTTGAATAAGAAGTCCTTTTTAAGTGTTATGAATGTGATTTTGTCTTCTTTAACTTGCATTGTATCGTTTACATCTGAGGAACATGCTGTATCTATTTTGACCACACGGTGGCGCCACATACAAGCAATATTAGAACACTGGTTTCTTATTTACAGTCATGTGCAAAAGTTTGGCGTCTCTGGTGAAAGACAGAGGACACACCTCTGCACATTGTATTTGCTGAAATTAACGTGTTGTAAAATACAAACAAAATACACAAATAACACATTATATATTTTCTTTTGAATTTTTTTTCACAATATATTAGTCTCAAATCAATAGAGATTGTGCACTAAATTTTGCAGAAGCTTGTCTAGTGTTATTTCACTTCATTATATCGACAAATCATGTAATTTGGCCAGCCGTAGTCAAACTTTTGCATATGATCGTACAAAACACACATACAACTGAATTGCTGGTTATGTTTTATAAGACATGCTGATGTTTAATAGCAAATAAACCAGTTACAAGACTTTTTGGCTTAAGTGTATGTTTCTGACTGATTTTTATTATTTGATTTATAACAAAAATGCTGCAGAGTGGTATAGTACTTTTTTAGGTTTACTTTCACACAGACTTTAATTTCACCTACATTTATTAATTTAATTTCGCCTACATTAAGCCCAGTTTTGTCAAAATTCCACTCTTTTAAGAAAAGAAATGCAACCCAAAACTGACTGCTAGCATAGCCACCGGAGGCTAGTAAATACAGGCGTACTCAGCTTCATAGCAGTACCTATTAGCGTTCCCGCATTATCAGCCTTAAACTTATTTAAAACAACCCACCTTCAAGAATCTGCCCCACAGCATTTGTAGTTTTTTTAAAAGGTCCTCCCACCTTCGAGATACATCAGAAGGAGTTTTTCAAGTCTTTATAGTGCAAAATTTCCCTCTAGAGACTTCTGTGGTAAGCTACCACTGTAGGAACTGAATAGGCATGTTTACAACAGATATAGTAACGGTTACATTTTTAATTTTGGCAGGACTGCCCCTTTAAGCTGCCTTGGATCTGCTTAAAAGGATTTCCCAGATTAAGAGCAAGTTTGTTGCTCTTTGCTCTGATTAAACCCTTCAGTTCCAAAAGTCCTGCCAATTTCCAGCTTCAGTGTGACGTTGTAATAATTCCGTCTGCTACCTTGATCTATGTGTGAAGGCACTGCATTAGTTAATGTAGTACAGGCCACTACAGGTTCCTATAAAAGGCATTGTTTTTCCCACCACATTCCTCCAATTCCCGCCCTCCCTCGCTAGGGATTAGCTGGTTGTATCCCGCGTTCTGCGCCAATAGGCGGGCTGTTTATAAGTATGAACTATTAGCCAATCCCAGCGTAGGGAGAAGAGATTTGTCGGAAAACGGGTGGGGGAAAATAGCGCTTTGAGTGAATGGAGTCTGCAATCTCACTTTTCGCCACGCGGTGGCGTGTAGAGCTGCATTCTTGACAAACCCGGTAGCGCATCAACTGCGGCTCTCACGCCTGTTCTCGTCTAGTGATGGGAGGATCGAGTCGGTTTACTGAACCGATTCTTTGAAAGTGACCGTTTTATTGAACTGAACGATTCAATTTAACGATGCATTGATTCACAAATCAAGTCAACTTCATTTTTTACAGAAGTTCCACATAACCAAATTAAAAACTTAAGATTAAATGCTTAAGATGTAAACAAAGTCATTCAGAGTGGTTTGGTGTGAAATGGTCCGTTTTAGAAAAATTTACCGCGTCAGAAGTGTTAACAGTGGTGGTGATAGAAACCAGAGGTCTGGGGGAAATGATTAAAAATATGCTGCCTGGTGTCTGAGACATTCTTTTACAGTACTTCTGTGATAAAGTTTTGCCCTAAAATGTTTTGCTAATCCATTTATTTTAATCCATTTGTGGCGGAGGGGTACAAGCAGGGCATTGTAAGGCAAAATAATCCCCAAAGAAAACGTTTTTTTTTTTTTTAAGTTTTCTCTGTTTTACCATCATCAACGTTACATATACACACTCAGAAGACTCATGTAGGTTCATTGGTGATTGTGAATTGTAAATAAAATGGCTGTATTTGCGTTGTAGACGGGACCCTGGTGCCTATGCTGTAAAGATTTCTGAGTCTCTGCAAATTAACAATTTCATATTAAACTACTTTGAATTATACAGAAATTTTAAAAGATCGGTGAAATTTCCCTAAGCGATACAGAGTCGCGAAAGATTGATATTTTTAGTGTATCAGACCTTTTGAACTCGTAACAAACATTGCACAAATGCTACAAAAGGTTTGATTCGGGAGACTTGTGAATCGGTTCGACTGATTTATTGAATCGGTTGAAAAGAACGATTCGTTCACAAGGCGGACATCGCTGGTCTCCCCTGGCTCGCCACAACTGAGAAAGCCACACACTGCAACACCACTGTCTGCACGTCCTCTCACGTTAACGTTACCGTACTCAGTCCAACATGCCGTCGAATCAAAATGTACAAGGTAAGTGTTTAGAGAGTTGTAGATACGGCCAATTCAGTAATCACGCTGGCCGTTACTCACAGTCGGTAATGTTATAACGGACGGCTGGTTCTTCTGGAATGCTAACCTACGATATGTGGTTCAACAGCCAGACAGCAAGTGCACTGGAATTAAACCAGCTTTAACGGGTTATAAAATGTCCTTTTTTGCAGGAGGGAAGGCGTTTGGATTACTGAAAGCACAACAGAGAGACAGACTGGAAGAAATAAACAAGGTAAATACCGTTATGTGTGAGTTTTAACCTAATATTGTTTCATTCTATGATGCTTTTTGTCTGAGGCGGTTTTTCGGAATGAAAACGTTAAGCTAACATTAGCTAGCTGGGCCTTGACCTTCCTTTATCAGTCTAATAATGCCGTTACTTTAGCTAACATTAACGTTTTCTAAGTCCAGTGGTTCGCTAAAACAGTGCCCCAAACAACTGTTTAACAAATTGTATCGCCACTTTTAATTGTTTTGGCATATTTTAGCCAAAAGGACTAGCAGACAGTAAACCGAATTGTATTATTTGTGAATGTATGCTGTCGGTGTTTAAATCAGTCGGCTAGCTCATCCACATTAGCCCGCCGCTCATTATACAATTAGGACTAAGCACACAAAAGGTTAACGGGTGAATTGCTCGCAGTTGTTCCAGTCCAGCCACCATTTGTTTCACTGTCCTGCTCCTAGAACAGCTTTGTTGTGTTTTCCCCGCTCCAACACACCTGTCTCACACTCTGAAACCCTCAAATGGGCGTGTAAGAGCAGCGAAAACGCAAAAACGTGCAGTTACTCCTTACGCAGAAATGAGACACGCTGGTCTGAGGGCGCGGTTCCCTTTTGCCCTTTTAGCTGCGAGAAGTTACGAACGGAGCCCTCTGTCTAAAAGCGCATAGTGTTTTTTTTTAAACTTCTATTCAAAGCTAATATTTGAAACCAGGTCGCTCTGGAGCGATAAAGAGGCGCCTTTTCTTCTCGCTTTCAGACGGGAAACAGGTGGCTGCTGGTCCCGATGAAGAGCCCCATTGTGTCGGGGCGTCTCTCCACCCCACCGTCTGACTGCCTTTCTGCCTTTCTTCTCTCACACGCAGCGCCCACTGCCTCAGACTGGCGTGTTGTGGTCACATGAAAGCCTCAAATGTAACAAAAAAATGGGTTGCTCTTCTCAGCTACACTACATGTCCAAACTATAATCAGACACCCGTTCTACTTAGTGAATTCTGTTACTTTAAGCAGATACCGGTGTTCATTTGTGCTCACACAGCTTGTATAATCTCCATAGAAAAGCATATGCAATAGAACGAGACACTTTGGAGCAGCTGCACATGAACCTAAGGTCCCCAGTGCCAAATGTCGACTAGAGAGGTATAAAGCCCCCCCCCAGCATTCAACAGTAGAGGAGTGGAACTGCATTCACTGGAGTTATGGAGCTCTAGTCAGTCCATTTGGGATGAGGAGTGGTGTTTGATCCCGAACTAATCGTCCAGCATCAGTACCTGGCCTCACTAATGCACGTGGGGCTGAATGCAGCCCGTGTCCTCACATCTGCGTTCTTGTTTTCAGAAGTAGTGCTGGGCAATCAAGTGTGTGAGCCGTTGAGCATATAGTGCATGTAATGGACGCAACATACGAAAAAGGCCAAGTCGTGATCTAACCTCTTGCGCACTGAATAGTCTTGCTTTTAGACAGTGCCATGTCTGCCAGCGGAACAAACTGTTCAGTTTGCAGATATTTACAAACTTGTAGTGTGATTTCTTTAGTGCCCTTTGACTTGCTTCATTAATTACACACAGTGGAATGAATGACAATAACACATGGCTAAGGGCATGGAGACTCCCTCTGTCACCAAACCTGATTATCATGATTTTGTTGCCAATTTCTGTTTTCCTTGAACTTCCTCTGTGTATGACCTTAAGGTTTATTTTAGTTTCTGCTTATCATAGAATGCATTAGTTCTTCCCCACTGTGCATTTTTTGTTCCTCATAGAAAGACTTACAGAAGGCCAGGAGCGATGCAGTGAGTCCTGATGTAGTGGAGACAACTCACCATGTCAGGTGGAGCTGTAGTAGAAAATGCTAGATCTGATCAAATCCAAATGAGGAGCAAAGCCAAAAACCACACAGGCTTCAAAAAGGACTTGGGCAAAAGTTGATCCTTCACCAACAGAGCATTTGAGAGTTTTTGTCAGACAGTCCAGCTGCAGAGGCCTGTTGTAAATGAGCCAAATCTGAGCCAAGGAATGTGGCCAGTGCACAAATCATGAAATCTACAAGCACTGTGCATTTATTATTGCACAGTAAGGATGTCCTGGAGATCTATGAAGTTGCTTATGTTAACTTGCAGGTTACATTACTTAAAAACATAATTGTTCAGAGTAATTATTGTGCTTGTAGATGTTTGGGGTGTGTTTTTTGTTGACTTGTAGAAATATCTTTCCCTCCCTGAAAAATGCTCTCATCTTTCCCTCTCTGGAAGGTGAACCTATCTTTCTAAAGAACTTGTAGAGGACTTCATAAGGATGTTATGGTTAAACAAAGCTAATGTGGTAATAATGCGACAGCCAAATAAAGCTTGCATCCGTGTTAGTCATGTTGCCATTGTTTACTTTCTCATTCAAGGTTCCCCATCCCATAATCTTCATGTTCAACCATCCTTATTCAGCATATTATATTTGGGGTGGTTCAAAGATCAGTATTCTGGTTGGGATCAACTACATGCACTCACTCTTGTTTACCCTCATTGATTTTCCATTCGGTGTTCTGCTTACAGGCTACTATAGACATTGATTCACCAATAGTTGTGCACAAATTTGAGTGACTCTGAACTGTCGTGCTTTCAGTGAACAGCCAATTCTGGGGCAAGTTGAACAGATTCTGTAGTGCTATCCATCTTTGAACCAGACAATGTGCTGCCAAACTGTAATATAGGTGTACTTCTGTCATCATTTGTTTATTTTGTGCCTTATTTTTTATTGTTAAACAATAATCACGTTTTTTTGCTTTGGTCCTTATTTATTATTAATGAGATCTTAATAATGAATTGATGTCAAATACAGAATTATGTCAGTGTTTATGAAGTCTAGTCAGGGAGGACCACTTGCCTTAAAGTAGCACTATACTATACTGTTTGATAGTTATTATTTGGCCTTTGCAGAGTTTACATCGCGAAAGAATTCAGTATGCAAAGGAATATTTTGTGTGCTCTGAGTATTCTGGCCAATCATTCAGAATACCTGTGAATCAAGGCATCCACATGATCCAGCAAATATAGTTAATTTTGTAAAGTCGTTACATAAAACAGTACAGACCAAACTACGTCACATTAAGCGTTTGCTGATGTGTGTGATGCAATCTTGTATGAAGCTATTGTGCACCCCCACCATGCTCTCAGGAAAAGCAGCTGTGAACAAATGGATATAATTCATCCAACCACTCTAAAACCGATCCACTATGCCTTACTATCTTTTTTTCTTTCTTTCTTGCTGTGCTTCTGTAGGAATTCATGGAGGATCAGAAGTACCGGGATGAGGAGGATTTGGCTGAGAAGCTGGATTCCTTCAAAAGTAAGAACTACAGCAGCTTAAAAACTCGCAGGGAATCTCCTTAGGACACAAACTTCCTCTAATGGCATCGGGAGCGGTGGAATGGGAAACGTTTGTATAAAGTTCATATATAAATGACGATGTGTTTATAAAATAGGAATCTATGTCATCATAACTCTCTTGTATGTGTGCAAGAGAGGGCGTGTGATTTAGTGGTCCATAGAGGGGGTTTTGTGCAGTGGTCTTGCAGGAATGCTTCCTTGTTGTTTTAGGGCTAAGGATTTTCAGAGAATGTTTTTGGCAAGAGTGTGTGTGTTTGTGTGTGTGTGTGTGTGACAGAGAGAGAGAGATACAACTGAAACAAAGGCTATATTTTTTTTCAGCCACAAAGCCTATCTCATCCCTCATTTCACTAGTATCACACTAAACTACTTCTTATGAATTGTTTACCATCCAGCCAAGTCATGTTTGTGCACCTATGTGTACTATGTATGTTCTTTGTATTTGTGTTCTTGTGAAGAAAGAGAAGTACTCTTATCTTTCTAAAGAACTTAAGTGCTAAATGTAGACAGGGAGCGCAAAAGCTGAAGGAAAAACAAAGTTTGAATGGGAGGGTGTAGGAAAACACAGTAGAGGCTAGATGGAAAATTGAAGCACTTCTTGTGTTGTGTATAGTTTGCAGAAATGCGGTCTCACTCTGTCTCAAGCCCTTAGGCTCACCACAGTGTGTTCGACCCACAAATGTCAGTCTCTGTATGTGTACATCTGAGTGGGTGTCTCAGCCTTCAAACCAGAGAGGGAAGGAGGAAGCATACCCTTGAGAAAAGCAGACGACAGCAGCTAGAGATAGAGAGCCATTGTTTTCCCACTGTGCCATGCAGCAGACTTTGAAACCAGAGACAGTAGAAACAATTACAAACATGGCCCTTTTAAATACTTTTTTAATGCTGAATATGGTCCTTGTTGTAAAGCTACTTTAAAGTGAAGTGTTTGCAAATGTATGATGACATACAAAAACTGAATTACTGCATTTTGTGGATCTTTAAAAAGGGCTCTCTGTGTGTGTGAGGGAGACAGAGACAGAGATAATAGTAGTAGTTAAGTAATAGTTCACTCATCATATGTTTTTGTTTTGTTTTCCCACGTTCTTTAGGCCTTTTAGTCTGAGCTGAAATTGATCCGCAGGTCCTGTCTGTTTCTCTCCCTCTGAATCTCGTGGCCAGCTTTGTTGTGAATAGTCATGAGTTTGAGGGGCGGGCATCAACAGGGGGCCATTGTAACCCTCTCCTATCCATGATCCCTCTCTCACGGAGACAGTGTTACAAGAACTGTTCACGGCCACTCCAACAGAGCCCTCTTTGTGAGACAGAAACAAACAGAGAAACAGAAAGATGAACAGAGAGCCCAAGTTTGGGGTAGACTAATGTAAACTAACATTTTTCTACATGTTAATGCGTTACTTTCTATTTGATTAACTTAAAAATAGAAAAAAGTAAACAACATTTGTAGCATGTTCAAAAGTTTGGACACCCTCCTAAGCTTTCTCTCTACTGAAATTCCTTGTGCAGCTGGTACTTTGCAAATGAAGATTCTGATTTCAGCCATTCTTCCTTGCAAAACATTTCAAGTTCTGTGATATTCATCTTGCATGCTCAAGCATGTTTAAGATGTTCAAGTCAGGGGACTGTGATGGCCATTCCAAAATCTTCAGCTTGCATTTTGTTTTGAAGTAGGTTGAGGTAGATTTGAGGTATGTTTTGGACCATTGTCCTGCTGTAGAAGCCAGCCTCATTTCAGCTTTAGTTTCTCGATTTACTGTGTCGCATTTGCTTCCAGAGTTTGCTGATATTTAGTGGAATCTTCTTCCCCTGCAATGTTTTCTGTGCCACTGGCTGCCACACAAACCCAAAGCAGAATAGACCCACCACAAGCCTAAGAGTCAGCTGTTCATCAAATGCTGCTCCTTTTGTTTTTTTCTCCAGATATACTTTTGGTGATTGGCCAAAGAGTTTTTATTTCATCAGTTCACAGCACTTGTTTTCAAAACTGGCATTGTTCTTTGGCATACTTTAGATGTTGACTTCTGAGATGAGGTCACAGGTACGTTGTTCTTCCCCTGATTTGTAAGCATCAATTAGTTTAATTTTCAGATCCAGGAGCCCATGACTGTTGAGTGTTAGCACAAGGTTAGAATTTATTAAGCCTGCCTAACTGGTCCTAACAAGGCAGTTAAGGCGTAACAAGTTTTGAGGGTGTCCAAACTTTTGCATACAACTGTATGTGTTGTGATATAACTTACAGTATTTTAAAAACACCCAAGTATTTTTTGTTAATGTGGTTAGATTGCATTATTTGTTCATATTTGTTGGATCATGTGAGTGCTCCTTGGTTCTTGGTTCAGAAGATTAGGCTGGAATTGGGTCAGGATGCTCATAGCATATATTTAAACATTTAGTGATTGGTAAGAGGCTCATTTGCATCTTCCATTTTCTACTATGTTAGTGTTGCAAATTGTCACGATAACTAATAACAAATGACATACTGTGCAATTTTAGTACTGCATAGAAGGAAACACATGCATTCTGTAAAACAGTCAAAAAAGGCCAGTCCTGTGCTCTGTTACCCAATACAGCTTACACAAATGCATAATACAATAGTAGCGTCCCAACCACTCAAGTTGAAACCAGGCTGGCCTCTTTCCCCCTGCTGTGGCCTGCTTACTGCTGTCAGAACATCAGCTGTCTCTATAATAACCACTTTCCTGTCACACTCACCTGTTGCTGGCAGCTGTGTGTGGGTGTCTGAGTGTGTGTATAATTAGAAATAAAGGGTTTAAGCCTTTGTTCAATGTTGACCCATTATTGTGTGTGTTTGTTTTTTCTCGTACAGACAAATATGCAGAATTCGACCTGAACGATGAAGGAGAGATTGGTAAGTCTGTGCTTTTAGGCATATGCGTGATTAACACTAAATGAACTAGTTTTTGTGTTGTTTGTGAAGATGACACTGTCATGTCAACAGACATGAAACCTGAGTGTGTATATGCAAACTAGGGAAACATAAGAGTCAGAGGGCAGTGAGCGTGGCTGTGGAGAAAGTGTGCAGTTGTAGTGTGTTCTGTATGGTAGGCATCCTGGTCCAGGTCCCAGAGTTTTCCTGAGATGTTTATTGATTTTTTTCCGCTGCATCACACCCCATAAAGAGCTTGTTAATTAGTGCAGGAATTAACTCCCGTTAGCTGGCGAGTGAACGCTGTTTTATAAGGTGTTGATGACTTTATTGCTGTTGTCCTTGAGCTAGAGCCATATTAAATTCCTGCTTGTTTCGTATCTTCAAATTAACTCTGTTTGATGCAAATTGTGTGACCAATAAAATGTTCAGGAATTTTCCACATTTTGGCCTTCAGTTATGCTCGGAGATGTTTATGGTTCAGTAAATGAGCCCATTTCAAAAGCACTGATAAATGTAGCCAAACTGCCTTCACCAAGATTTGTAGACAATGTTATGTACTTCAAATGGGCAGTTTACTGATAGGATGGGCTTTTTACTTTGTAAAACTGCCAAAGTGGTCTGTTTCTGGGAACCAATTTATTTGCCTTTGCTAAGTTTACCCATTTTCCTTTCTTAATTACCGAACAGTTGACTGGCATTTCTCATGATGGTCCTGATTTAACTTGCACCGACATTTTGTTGGAGAAACATTGTCGAACACCAACACTACCATTCACACAGCAGAAAAAAAGGTTGTCATTTTGTGCATGTTCTGTGAGAACACATGTACCTAAAGGGAAACGACTGAAAAAGCCACATGCCCAGACACATTTGGTGCACTAATATGTGAATTCTGCTTTGTGACTGCCATCTCAAATCTGGTGTTTCAATGTGAGTCTTCAGAAAACTGTCCAGACATGTTTGGAATGTCTAATCTAGAGAGCAGTCCCTCCTTTTTTGGTAATCTGAACTTTTACTTTACCTAGTTTAGGACAGACATGTTTCTGTTTCGTCACATGTAATCTTCAACGAAGACCATTTTATCTGAATATTGCTGCATAACCACAACCATTTAAAGCTGTTTTTACTACTCAGACATAAATGCTTTGTATCATTCTCTCTAAACTTAAAATGTGTGCTTACTATATCATGTTGAAACAGCCTACAAATACTGGTGTCATATATACATGAGTAAATGAGTAATAGTAATTGCAAAAGTGGAAACAACCTTTTAAAAACTTGCTTGGACCCTGCAGATTGCAAAATGCAACTATATTAGTAAAAGATGATGTATATGTGCATAACATCATCTGTGTGGTACAGATATGATGGGCCTGAAGAGGATGATGGAGAAGCTGGGAGTGCCCAAGACCCATCTGGAGATGAAAAAGATGATTTCAGAGGTGACCGGGGGCAGCAGTGACACCATCAACTACAGAGACTTTGTCAAGATGATGCTTGGCAAGCGCTCGGCTGTGCTTAAACTGTAAGTTTGCGTGCGCATTGTATGCGTGCATATTCCCTCATGAAACGTGTTGCAGGGCCATCTCATATGGTGCCAGGACCTGCACAGTAGGACTATTTTTAGCATGTCCGTGTGTTTAATCGTGTCAGCAAATCCACTGCAGCATCAGCACAGCAGCATATCTCTGCCATTATCTCTCAGTAGGGGGGAGGATAGACTGTGTCCTCAACATGTATCGCATGACATTCTTGCAGAACTTTAATTACAGAGAGCTGTGCAATTTGGGAAGAGTCATTTTACCTCCTGGGCTGCAACATTGCAATTGCAGAATATTTTTTATCTAATATCTTTAACCAGTTTTGCAGTATTAGCCTTGGCAATACTAACATTTCATAAGGCTGCGATATGCAAATGGGCCATTATACTTCAAGGCATATTGCAGTGTGTAACAGAATAATTGTTGTTCTAGTATTTTGTCCATGAATAAGTTGTAAGCTTAAGAGACCTCCATTTAGTTGACTGGTTTTCGTCTTCTTGTTTTAAGATCCTAATCCTGAATGTTAATCCAGTGACACCAGGCAGCTTGTCTCATATTAACTAAGTGGTCGATGCTTTCACAGTTTTGAGTTTCAGACCAAGAGCGTTCAGTGTCTTGACTCTGGAAAGCTAAGATGGCTAGACCTTTCCCTTTCTAGTAAATCCCGTCATAATCTGCAACACCCTAGTCATCTGATGAAAGGCAGTATTTTTGCTCCACTTTTGTCCTCAGTTTCCTTTTTCATTGTTCAGTTTGGTAGGTTTTGTTAGGAGAGAGCATGACTTGCTGATTCAGTGGTTAGGGTGTATGATTTAATCAGTTATTTTTATATTTTGGACCTTAAAACGGCCCCTTGCAAAACAGGCCATTTGAAGATGCCTTTCTTATAGGTTAGGATGGCACTTTGGAGTGGTGTGGTGAAAAATCACATTTTTACTCACCCTGATGTTGTCAAGCCGAGACATGTTTGGTGTCCGAATTTTGCTTTCGCTTTATCAGCTCACTGCTGGAGATGCCAGGGTAACGTTGCTGACAAACACTAAAAGTCAGTAGGCCCAAATCTTTTTTTGTAAACCTCAAAGCTTCTCTCAACCTGCTCAAATCACATCCACATATTAATTAAGGTAGCGCAGACTTGTCAAGACAAGTTTTTATAAAGAAGAAACAACAGAAATCTTAAATTTAATTAGATTTCATATTCATTTGCATGTGATAGGTAGTCAAATTTTGGCGCAACACCTGTTGTCCAAAGTGGCTGCCTGCATTCAGCTATGTGGTAAAGTTTTATTCATTTTTATAGCTCAAAATACATCATACTTTATCCTGAGGGTAACAGATCTGAGCAACCTTAATTAAAACATGGGGGGTATTTCACTAAGTAGGAGTTGTTAGGTAACTTAGGTCAAAAAAGACAAGACTGTACTATAAGAGAATTGCTAAGGTACGTTCCTATTGGACAATCATCAGCTTTTGGCTTAGTTATCCAGCTTACTGAGAAACCTCCCTTTGTGAAATGCCCACATGGAAGCAGTTTGAGTGGCCTCACAGAGGTTTAGAGGATGTATTTGCAGAAACGATTTGGATAACCATTAACTTTTGTTAGTAATATTAGCCTTGCAGCTCTAGTGCTAAATTAACGAAGCAAAATTTGGCTGATCAACCACATCTGGGGTAAGTAGAGAATAGTGTAAAAGACTCCACAGATTCTCCATATGAGAATTTCATAGCTTCATAGCTCACACTGGTTTCCACAGCATAGGATCCAGCCTTATTGCCTGTTATGTAATTGTATGGGTAGGTATTTTGCATTGATGAGCAAGGCATTAACTGAAAATGATGTATATTTTTTTAAAGTCAAGACTAACAAGCCCTCTCTCTCACACAGAGTCCTTTAACTTAAGTAGGCTACTATGGATGCCCTCCAAGTTGGCACAGGTTGCCGTAACCCTCACTCCTATTCTTGTTTTTCTTTCCCAAGGGGAAATTGGAGGAAGAGAAATAGGTGGAGATGGAGAACAGAGAACAGAAGCTTTGTTTTCGTAGGTGAAGTAAAGAAAGGCTTGGCTGAAATTAGTTTGGAAAAAAAGTTGACGCTTGTGAACAAAATTGTGATTTGGTGCCAAGGTTCATACTGTAGCAGTGCTGACTGTTGCTAATAAGAGGCTTTTGAAGTTCAAGCTGTTTGTTACTGCATTCTCAGACACTGACTGGCTTAAGATATGCAAAAACTTACTATTTGCTAAGGCATTTTGTCAGAAGTTAATGGGGGGGTGGAGTTGACAGCTAAGCTTTCTTAAAAGTTAAAGGTAATATGGGGTCAAGAAGCTTGCTACATGACATGGCCAGACTGGGAGTTAGGCCCAGTCTTGGTTATTTATTCTGTTGTAACGTTGCTGCAATTTTAACAAACATTTTTGAAAACCTGCTTTAGCTGATATAGTTATAGTGCTACAGTATTACTGGTAGTATAGAAGTTGTAAGTTGTATGACTGAGGATTCAGCTTGAAATTTAAGGCACCATTTGGAAAGGATCGAAAGCTTGATCTAAATAAAAGACTGAGATGATGTGAAGGTAAATTTACTCAACATTTTTCTTAAACAGTTTACACAGAGTAATGTACTTTTAAAATGAATGCATGGAAACAGGGAGTGAAAAGGAGACATGAGCATCTTTACACTTTCTTTATACCACTCTTGTAATCCAGATAGTTTAGTGTTATCCAAAAGTTGCTGTTATGCAAATAGTCATTCTAATTGGTAGCTCTTGGCTCTCTTCTTGTCTGTTAGCACTTTGAACAGTCAATCCTTGTAAGTTTAAGCCAATAAGATAAAGGCTGACCATTCATTCTCTGCTGATGGCTCCCTCTGGAATTACCGATGCAAGTGTGAATAAATTCAGTAATGGAGCACACGGCATACTTCATGATTTCCAGCTGAATGGTTTAGACTGTTTAAAACCAGTCCTCTGGCCCATATTGGGGCCATATAGTACGGCAGATCACCCAGCGGAGTCGTTCCTGTAAGCAGAGTGAATTGGGCCAGAGAGGTAATTTAGGACAGCTCTAAGTAGCCCTGCAGTGCTGGAGGGCAAGCAAGAATAAGACTTTTCATCTATATGGGGACACTGACACTAGAGCTCCTCTTACGTGCAGAAGACAAGACACTACTGGCTGTCATTTTGTCATTTAGATGGCTTAAATGCAAGCAATTTTAAACTTGTCACAGCTATAAAAACTGTCCGCGACCTGACTATAAACCATTCCCCTCAAAATTAAGCCCTGATTATAGTTTTAATTTTAGTCCCAGCCCCTCAGTGCGCTAAGCTCTGGGGAGGTGACCCATATACTCGAACCAGTTAGAATGCATCAGTGAGGTTTTTGCAGAGAGAGAGAATTATTTTATAATGGTGGTCGATATAACAGTATATCGTTATGAGTAAAAATATACATAATAAAAAAAACTTTTGAGTGTATCATGGAGTCTGTACTGAAAGAACACTCAGAGTCCTCGAAGAGCAACTGCATGTTTCGTTAAAATGAGTTCTGCTTAATTGTATGTAGTGATTTTTTTTTTTTGTTTATTTGTTTGTTCTGAAGTTGTTCTGTCCAAGTTACAACAAACCTGTGGGCTAGCTTCGGCTCAGTGTACCTCAGTATCTCTTGAAAGCAGGCGCTGTCTACCATGTCCTTCTCTATAATTTGCCACGTGCGATTTCCTCACTTCAGTAGTAAAGATATGCCATAGAATAAGTGTTATATTCTACAAATATAGAACCCCAATTCCCAAAAAAGTTGGGACCATATGTTAAATGAGTTTTACTTCCTGAACTTTACTTCCTAAATTGTTTTTTCAAAATATGCACTCAGTAATCGGTTGGGGACTTAAGACACCAATTGATCAGTTTTGAAAGCCTTTCTTATGTATACAAGTCTTCAGCTATGCAGACATACAGGGTCTTTGTTGTCGTCTTTTGAGCTTAATAGGACGCATGTTTTCAATAGGAAACAGGTCTGGACTGCAGGTAGGCCAGTCTAGCACTCTCATTCTCTGATAACGCAGCCATGTTGTTGTAACAGGCAGAATGTGGCTTGTCATGTTGAAGTAAGTGTGGTTGTCCCCGAAAAAAGACAGCATATGTTACTCCAAAAAAACGTTTTCACTGTGCGTCAGTCTGTTTCAGATGAGCTTGAGCTCATCTTGAGATGTCAGCAGCATTTCTGGATGTTGTTGACGTGTCTTCCGCTGTGCATAATACAGTCTTACGCTTGTGGATGCAGAGAGGAACCGTGTCTATTGACAACAGTTTGTCAAGTGTTCTTGCGCCTATGTGGTGATATTCATCACAGAAACATGCTGGTTTTTAATGCAGTGCTATCTGGGGGATTGAAGGCCACAGACATTTATTACACACAGAGATTTCTCCAGATTCCCTCAATCCTGGGTTGAAGATATTATGCATTGTAGAGGGTGAAATACCCAAAATCCTTGCAACCCCTGGCCGAGGAACGTTATTTTTATATTGTTGAATTTTTTGCTGATGCATTTTTGCCAAAGTTGCAGCCTTTCCTGGATTCCTGTTTTATACACAAGTATATACAAGTGTGATTGCATCAACCTATTTGATGTTTTTTTTTGTTTGTTTGTTTGTTTGTTTGTTTTTTTTTAACATTTCACAATGTTTCTAGTCTTAAATTGCCCTGTCACAACTTTTTTGGAACGTACAAATACAGGTCAAAGTATATTTATGAATCACTGCTTTCTGTTTTAATTGCATTTTACCTACTGTCCCAACTTTTTTGGAAATGAGTTTAAATATAAATTAATACAATTTAATGGTATAAAAATGTTCCAAAAATTCTGAGCTGCTGCCTCCACATAACTGTGTGGACATGTCAGAATGATTGACAGTTTAGACATCTATTTACATTTCGCAGCTAATGTTTGAGAACTTAGGCTTTCATTCTACGCTGGGTAATGTTAGATCATGGACATATTGTGTCCCATATCGGAACGCTCCGCAGCACGTTATATCAGTCACTTATAACGTTAGCTAGCTAACTGCTGGTTCATGCTCCTGAAGTGGAGGTCACACAAGGTCCCATTTTGAGTCAGCACTGTAATATTTGCAGTGGAAAGACTTCATATGTGCCTACAGTTGCAGGGAAAAACTAGGAGGGATGTTAGGAGGGGTAGCTAATGTGTCTTTTTCTTTTTTTCCTGCAGTTAAGGTGGACCACTATCTACTATGCTCTCGTAAATTTTAAAATCTCATAAGTTAATTGCTTATAGTAGCGAAGGAGATTTGACGTCTGACTGGTGCTATAACACCTTTAGGGGGTCTTTTATCAGAGAGATATTATGTATTGACAGCTAGGAAGATCGCTACTCAGCCAATTTGGCCACATTAGACTTTCACTTGTACACAATGAGCAGAAAAGACAAACTTGTTAATAGCAATAATTTATATGGCACCTTATTGTCAGATAGAATGTCATGACCGTGACAGGCCACTTGTGAATATGCTGCTGGTGCAGTGCAAGCTCAGGGCTTGTTAAGAGCTTATAAGAGATTTGCAGAGGTTACCAGGAAAAGAAAGTAAAGACGCTGTCTCTGAATAGACCTGTCAGGACTGCTTCATAGCCACATAACTGCTTCGTGTTCTCTCAGTCCCTTTCTTGCTCTTGATCTATATCTCTTCTCATGTCTCCTTCATTTGTCTGTGGTCAGAGATATCACCCTCCTTTTTGTATCTTTGTCCACCAGCCTTACTGTCACTTTGACACTTTGATATTTCTCTCTCTTGCGGTCTCTCTCTCTCTCTCTTTCTTCCTTTCTCAGTAGAGTGCTGTAGCTGATTTGCCTCTATGGTTCAGGTCAATGTTGCAACATGGTCATGGTCATTAACTCTTCCTGTGTATTACCAGTTATCAAATGTTCAATGTGCAACACTGCTATGCAAGAAGCAGTGTTATAGCGAAGTTTTAACTTGGTATTTATTCAGTGCTGCACACCTGAAATTCAAATGAAACCAAACAAACTAAATTCAAATGAAACCAAACAGCTGCCTTTGGCCTGATTCCATGCAGCGCTGAGGGGAGGGGGACAAGCTCTTTTCCGTTTTCCTTTCCCACATTAAGAAGTAGTGAAGTTAAGGTTAGTGTGAGAAAATGGTTCAGCAGTGTTAGTTTAATGGGATCCTGATAAACCTTTTTCTCCTGATTTGAATGCGGCCATCTATCAGTGAAAGAGCAAGTTTAGAGAATGTCATGCCTCTGAAAGTGACCTAACTTTAGTTGTATGCAGTGTCTTATATTTTAAGAAAAGGTTCAATGTAATCTTAAAGGATAAGAAAAGATTTTGCCTTTTTTTTCTCCCCTATTTAAAAGTCTTTTGCCACAGTGGCATCGTATTGGAAAGATGCATCAACCTGGAAAGACAGCTGTGGTGGGAACAAAAGATATTTTTAACTTGAACACTTGTATTTTAATTGGGTGAATGTAAAAGGCCTTCGCATAACTTGTGGCTCATGTATTTTTTATTGTAATAAATGGATGATTAATTTCTAGCTGAAGTGTAATTGGTATTGCTTTTGTTCCAGTTTCAGAAAGGTTGTTATTAAAGCATTTGATTTTCCTTTTGTCACAAAGGATTTACAAGCCTCTTAATTCAGAACTCACTCTTGCCCATGCTCAGATACTGCTTGCTCACTAATTTAGAAGCATTTCAACAGTTATTATGTTCACAACCACTTGATATTTAAAAGATTAGTCCATCCTGCAAGCAGCTAGGCAGGTACAGTTTTTGTGGCTAGAAAAAAGACGAAGTTTACGAATGCTAAATAGAGGTTTGAATACAGTAACGAATGCATGCTTGAGATTATTTAGGCCAGCTGTAGAAATGACAGCTTCACATGGTTTGAAGAAGTTCATGATCATTTTGGCATCCAGTTTGTGCAGTGCTAAATGGTGCACTGTAAACTTCCATTAGTTGCTAGCTACATTAGCCTCATAACTCAATTTAAAAACTAAATACCATAGTTGATTGATTGGGGTAAGGGTAAATTTGGGTAAATATGATTTTTAGCTGAATTATTTTGTTAAGCCACCTCTTATTCAGTGTTGGCATTAGCAATAGATCACAAATCTTTTTTTTTTTCTTTCAGGGTGATGATGTTTGAGGACAAAGCTAACAGCGACACCTGCAAACCTGAGGGTCCACCCCCCAAACGTGACATCGCCAGCCTACCGTAGATGACCACGTGGCTGCCCCTGCATCTACAATCCCCGCCCGTTTCACACCAAGGGGCTATGTGCACGTAGCCTTACCCAGCATCTTTTGCTAGAACCCAGGGGAAAAAAAAATAATCTGCGGTTCAAAGAAGGTTGGAGGGAAAAAAAAAAGAAAGATAATTATCTATATATATATATATTTGCTGTGAAGTGGTCAAACTGCAGAGTAGCTTTTTATAACTAAACAAATGTATATATTTATATAAAAAAATAGGTCTTTTTGAAGAGCTCTCATCCCTATTGAATCGTTTCATAAAATGAACAACAGTGTGTTTGGTAAGAGTTGTCGCTCTTACTGTGAGTGAAGTAACAGTGAAGTGCAGTGTGTAACATTTGAACATGTAAGTGTAGTGCGTGTGGGCTGAGAACCTTTTTTATGTCTTAAGACGTTAAACATTTTAAACTAGAATTAAGATGGTGTTATGGTGTCCGCCCTCCCTCCACACCTTTTCGTTTTGAGTGCTTTTAGCATTAACCAGATAAGTCTAATGAGCTTGAAGCGTTTAGTCTTAAATTACCACTAACCTTTTGTCGCAGTCTATACAGTCAAGTGTGCACTAGTGTCAAACCTGTGGGCAGGGCCGTTTTGTAGTAGGGCAAAAAGATGGTAAAATCAAAAGCAGATGCTATGATAATGATATATATATATTGATGTTGTGATGGTACTGAATTGTTTGTGAGCAGTTTCTTGGTTACAGTGAGTGGAAGTCTGTGATCTGAAATTTTGTTGACAGAAGCAGAAAGGGACTGAGAAAGCAAGGAAGGAAGTTCCACAGGCTTTTTGCTGAAAGAGCAAGTAGAGCAGTTTGCATTCCTTCGAGCTTAAATACCTCATAGGCCTCCCACACTCACTCTTTCTCCCTCCATGTTCTTTTTTTCATCCCTTTTTCTTCCCTGTCTGTGGTTCACTTGTCCCAGTTAAAATGTGACATTGTATAGTATTTTTATAGTATAACACACTGTTGGCTAAGCACAAACAATAAGAGAATATTTTGTGGTTTCCACACATCTAGGGTTTTTTTTTGTCAAGGCTGAAACATCACACTTGGAAAAATGTCATTTCTGTGAGTATGTGCGTAGTCTTACTCGTTTCAGGACGCCTGTGTGTTCATTACAGTGTCGCACAGAGTATTTAGCATCTGCACACTGTAAATTAATCTGCAATCAGTCTTTCCAAGTGCCTCACGTATTTCATGTAGCCAGATTAAGCATACCTGTGAAGTGAAGTTCAGATAGTTTGCTGATGAAAATGGTGTGTATGTGTGGTCATATTGTTTTAGTGCAGAGTTGCTTTTGGGTCCATTCTGGGAATGTTTTTTTTAAATGCTGCAGTGTCCTTAATTTTTTTATTTCCTTTTTCTCCACCCCTCCCCCTCAAATGCAGCTTTTGCTCAACTCGCTGTTTTAGTGTTCCCTAGTGCATCTGAATTCCATCGTAATTTTTTTTGTTGTTGTTTTTGTTTTGTCCCGCTTTTCACTCCAGATCAGCAATTTCACATCCACCTCCTTTGGTAGGCATCAATTCAGTGCTGTTACAGAACTGCAGGTTTAGTTGTTTTACAGCCACAGTGCTGCTTTGTCCAGCGCGACCACAAACATAAGCGGTTTAGATTTCCCAGTGAAGCTTTTGATCTAATTCTTCAAGCTTCTTATTCACTTCTCATATATTTCAAATGATGCATTTCAAACGATTTTACTATGGGCTTTATTTTTGTGTAGAAAATGTTGGGTGCCTCTTGTTTTACTTTTGATTATTTCATTTCCATGCTCATTTTTCTATATAAAAATCATGAACATGAAATATGGAATAGCAGCTACACTGTAATAGGGTTGTATTTTTAATGAGTCATTTAGATAATTATTATTAGTTTGTTCTTTCAGCATATGAATTAATGCAGGCATTTTTTTAAGGTTGTAGGTCATCTGTGTAACACTTATTTTGTTTGTTTTCCCTTTTTTGCATACACCAAAGGAAGTAAAGATCTTAGTTGCACTGAAATGTGTTTGTCAGTTCTTTGTGTGCATGTGTGTCATGCAGTTTCAGTTGACCTCTCCAAATGAACCCACAAACAAACAAATGTGTTCATTCATAGGTATTGTTGCTAAGTTGGGCAAGCTTTACAGAATGTTAACAGAAGTCCCATTCAACATAGTGAAAGACTGTACTGCAAAATTATTATTATTATTTTATTTTGGGGGGGAAAAATACTGACATTTAGAGTATTAATGTAGTTAGTATTAATGTAGAGTAATTAATCGCATGTTAATATTTGAATTAAACTTAGGGCGTACGGTTAGAACAGATTGGATTGCTTTGTCTAGTGGTAATTTGAGTGTAGTGGCAAATTTGTCGTAATTTCCAAGCTACATACTTTTGATTTGCTATAGCACAGTTCAGCTCTGTGGCCTAGCATTTTAAACTGGAAACTTGGTGTTGTAGTGAACCCAAAAGGCTGCAGTTTCCCACTAGGTTGAATAGGATTTATCTCAAGGTTTGGTTAAGCTTGTCCAACCAAGTTATGAACACTTGTGTTTGAAGAAGAGGGCGAAGGCAAAAGCAGTTCCTATCCTACACATTTATTTGTACAATCAATTTTTTTCACTTTTTCTGCACTAAACACATTTCATAAGAAGACGTGTGATTACTTAAACACAATATCAGTCCATTCTTGAAAGGAATTGTTGGGATACTCAGGGTTGGGGGGAAATCACACTGGAGCCCATGGTTCACGGGGGTCCAAAGTGACCAGGCCTCCTAAAATCTTTATTGGGCTACTCCTATAGATGCTGACACAGTTGTATCGTCATGCGTCATAGAAAGATCCCATTTTGCAACGACATACCCAATTAGCTTCCATCAACACTGCACAGACAGTCCTGACCTCTTTATCTCCTTCTTTTTTGTAATGCATGGGTTACAAGAAGGAGTGCCAGGATTACCCTTTTGGATGGGCATGGCAAATTCCTCACATTTATCTCGAATGCTTAAGCACTGCTTATGCAGGACCCGAGAAACTCATACCTCCTGTACAAGTGTGATGAGAAGCTCCTAGACTGAAAACTAGCTGGGAATTTTGAGTGTGTTGGTGGAAGAGGAGGGAGTGATGCCCTCAGTTATGCTTATTGGTTAAACTGGGAATTAGGATGTTATTTTTATTTTTCCATTTATGTTCTGGTTTATTTACTCATAAGATCTTAATAGTGAAAACTTGAGCGTGCCGGTACAATACTGCTGCTCTTTAGGTTGATTGTCAAGTCCTTCACAACCTGCAACATGATGTATTCATTATTCATAATTCTAAAATCTGAAATATGTAGAAAACATATTTAAGATTTAGTTTAGATACTAGTGGCATTTGAGCCGTTCCATTAACTTCTTTATGTTTTAGTTTTTTTGCTTTGGGGCCCATGAGATCCTAGTTACACCAGTGCATGAGCCAAGTGTGTTGTGAACCCACCCTGAGGAAGACCACAATCAGTGAACAGAAGGACAGAGCATGATGACCTATTTTCTCTTTCACATACATAACACACTTATACAAACACATGCACATATGAATGGCTAATGGCATTAACCAACAGCCAACAAATCTAGCACACCCATCCCCATATGCTCATGAATAAACATTTACACTATTCTGCAAGTTTACACAGTTTTCCTCGTGCCCCAAGAAATGTATGTGCAAAATAGACTGGTTTCTGGTTGACAAAAGTAAAGTCAATATTCAGGCTTTACGGTGGCTGCTGCTACTGTTATTGCTTTTTTTGTGTATAGAAAGCACTATAAGAAACCACACAAAGGAAGTCTGTCTATTTTGGATTACTTGACAGCTTGAAGTGGTTTAAGCCAGTGTTTGCATGATGCATGGTGCTAATAATTGGTTGCACTTCAGCTTCCATAACTTATTAGCTACATTAGCCTCATAGCTCTGGTGAAAAAACTAAAGAAGCCAACTTTGTAGACTTATTGACTACTTTTACATGCCACGTTTTTTGCTACTTTAAATGTGAATCCTACCAATTTGTTAAAGTGTCTACATAATTCAGTCATTAAGATGTAAACAAAGTCATTCAGAGTGGTTTGATGTGAATTACTGAGAAACTGATCACGGTGCTGGTGGTGGGAACCAGACATCTGAAGTGTTTTATGGCTCTAAAATCTACCTCAGAAAGTTATTGCACTAAAATATGCTGCTTGATGCCTGAGATTTTTTGAGATAAGATTTTGGCCTGAAACATATTTTCATGGAAGATAGGTACATGCAGTAAGACAAAATAGTCCCCAGAGAAAACTTATCTTTTCAGATGTACCACTGTTAGCATTATCAACGTTACATGGTTACTGCTTGTTTTGGACACTACACAGAATGGCTGTATTTGTGTTGTAGCACATACAGAAATGACAATATATGGATTTCAAATTTATGACATAAGAATTTCCCTTACATCCAACTTACATAGGTATGTGACATATATGCCAACTTATTTGAAATAGGCTATTTTCATGCATGGGACATATATTTTGGTCATATATCAACATATGTAAACATGTATGTGTAACACATATTCAACAATATATGATAGAAAGCATTAAACATATATGGGTGGCATATATTACTCATATATACTAGCTTTATGTCATAAGTTTTTTTTATTGCATGTGTGTTGCTGGTGTATTTAATTGAGATTTTTTTTCTTTAAAAAAAACTTTGTGTATCAGACATATATGTATGATCCATGTATCAGACATACATCAGATGTCAGATGTCCTCAGATAAGTCAGTATGTATATATGTGTATATATATATATATATATATATATATATACACATACAAACATATATGGATATATACACATATATTATGCATATGTGTTCACCCAGACATATCAGACATATGTATTATGCCTATATGTCCAAGAGTTGATACTTATCTATATATGTACATATAATTTATGTTACAGTTCTGCTCATAAGTTAAATATGACCTGGCAGACTTTGCATTCGTCAGCCTGGAAGTTGCACATGACAATGATCCAAAACACAAAGCCAAGTCAACCCTTCAGGGACTTCAACATGAGCAACATGAAGGTTCTGTAGTGGCCATCACAGTCTACTGACACCAATATCATTGAGCCACTATGGGGAGATCTCAAATGTGCAGTTCATGCAAGACAACCCAAGAATTAACGGGAGGCTGTTGTTTTCTCAGGAAGAATGGGCACCTGAGAACTATAGGGCACTAAAGACTGCAAGGCATCATTGATGCTAAAGGGAGCAATACACAGTATTAAGAACTAAGGGTATGCAAATTTTTCAACAGGGATCACCTCAGTATTTTCTTTAAAGTTTTGTTTAATGATTGTGCTATTCTGTGATGCCTTATAGTTTAATTTGAATCCCATTGAAATAAAAGTGTTTGCCTGATGTCTGTTTTATTTAAACAATGGTCCACATCTTACAAATTCCTCCAGTGTATGTAAACTTATGAGCAGAACTGCTACATGTGCAAATATGGCCATATAGTAGATTTCCATACGGGAGACTTTGGGACTCCTGGTTCCTATCACCACCATTGTAAATAAATAAATGGTTCCTCTATTTCACATCAAAAAATCTTGCTTTGTTCTCTGACCCTGGCCGTGTTTGACGAAGCAATGAGATGCTGAGTGAGTTAAACAAAAACAAGCAGTGAGTGTTCAAACCACAACCACAACCTTTTTGTCCCTAAACTAAATTGGTTCCACTGTTGTGTAGTTTTCTATAAAAGACCTTGTGACGTTTTGCTTGCAGGGGCTGTTTCCTAAATGTTGCTGTGAAGAGGACATTCACATGTTGCTCTCTGTGGCCAGCTGGCTTCCTCTTTTAACTTCTGTGTTGTACTTTTTAAATGCATTTAGTTAGTTGGGAAAGTTTCAGTTTTCATAACCAAATAATCAGTTCCCTTAAATGTGAAGTCCACCAATTTTCCAAAATCTCTAAATAATTCAGTCCTTGAGATGTAAACAAAGTCACTCAGAGTGGCTTGGCATGAAGTGGTTCATTGCAGAGGAACTTACAGATTCAGATTTCTTTACAGTGTTGGTGATAGGAACCAGGCATCGTGGTATCTACAAATATAGACATTTTATTTACTATCCAAAACCACCAGTGAACCTACACGTGCCTGCTTAGTTTTCACGTGTGATGATGATGGTAAAACAGTTCATAAATCTGAAAAAATAAGCTTTCTTCTGGGACTATTTTAAAATACATTACATTTTATGTATCACACATCAGCGAGCACATATGTCTAGTTCCTATCACCACCACTGTGATTCTCTAGAACGGAGCATTTCACACCAAACCACTCTGAATGACTTTGCTTACATCTCAACCACTTGACCACATAAAATTTTTTGAAAAATCCATGGAGTTCCCCTTTAAGTACTGGCATCTCTGCACACAACAACAGTCCACATTGTTAGTTTCGTGTGAATGGCGAAAACAATATAGGGCGTGTGTACTGATTGCTCATGATGCATTCAGGCGTGTGAATGTGCACTTGCATGATAATGAGCATCTCATGCTTGTGTTTGTGTTTTACATTAGTTTCCATGCTCTACATCAATTTCTCTACGGGCCTGGAGAAACAGGTCATAAACAACCCTGGAGATAAGAAGGGAAGGAAAGCATCTCTTAAATTACCCAGGGGAGGGAGGGAGAGAGAGAGAGAGAGAGAGAGAGACAGAGACAGAGACAGAGAGACAGAGAGAGAGAGATGTTAATAAGCATAATGACCAGAGAGAGGAGCGCAGAGTGGAGATAACATCGAAATTCCCTAAATTTATACTAGAAAATATTTCAAACAGTTCCTGTTGATTTTGGGTGAATCTGTGGTTTCGTCACTGGACTGGGCCAAAGTGTACTTTTACTTGGACATTGAAACATAATCTACTTTGACACATCTAATCCCTGTGTACATTACATAACAACCACAACTAATGGTGAATAATTGTGCATGTAGCTTACTGTGTGCCGTCACCACCCTCTTGTGGACTAAAGGGGAATTCCCCTGATTTCCCAAGAAATTTGGTTAAGATGTAAACAAAGTTGTTCAGAGTGGTTTGATATGAAAAACTCCATTCTAGAAAAATTGTTAACAGTGATGGCGATAGGAACCAGACATAGTTCCCAGAAAGATACTACATGAAGTGGCAAATATGCTGCCTAATACCTATGATACAATTTTTTTAGTGCATAAAGGTTTTGGTCTGAAATGTTTAAAACAATTCCATGGTGCAGGCCATTTACAGGAAATATAGTACCAAAGAAAAACTACAGTTTTGCCAATATTCAGCATTATTATATGAAGATCTTGTAGGTGGGTGGCTTTGAATAGTAAATAAAATGGCTATATTTGTCATCGAGTACAAATTCTTTGTATTTAACTTACACTTTGTAGTTCTACAATTACAGACTGTAGTCCATCTGTTTCTCTGCATATTTTGTAGCCCCCTTTTACTCTGTTCCTCAGTGGTCAGGACCCCCACTGGACCACCACAGAGCAGGTATTATTTGGGTGGTGGATCATTCTCAGCACTGCAGTGACACTGATGTGGTGGTGGTATGTTAGTCTGTGTTAAACTGGTACGTTGGGTCAGACACAGCAATGCTGCTGGAGTTCTTAACTCCACTCTATTAGACACATCTACCTTACTTGTAGATGTAAAGTCAGAGATGATAGCTCATCTGTCATCTTCTAGTCCTTCATCAGTTGTCACAGGACGCTGCCCACAGGAAGCTGTTGGCTGGATATTTTCGGTTGGTGGACTGCTCTCAGTCCAGCAGTGATGCTGAGGTGTTTAAAAATTCCAGCAGCACTGCTGTGTCTGATCCACTCATACCAGCGCAGCACACACTAACACACCACCACCATGTCAGTGTTAGTGCAGTGCTGAGAATGATCCATGTGGTGGTCCTGTGGGGGTCTTGGCCTGGCCTGGAAACTAGGCAAACAGAATGCAGAGAAACAGATGGAAAGTGCGCCTTTATAGTAAGTGGAGCTGATAAAATGGACAGAGTGTAGAAACAAGGAGGTGGTTTTAATGAAGTGGCTAGTGGGTGTATATCGCATATGTCAATATGAGTCAACATTACATCATACGATACCAGATTGTTGTACAAAATATACTTTACTCTGAGCAACGTAGAAAACTATGAATGTCAGTGAGGTTCTGCCCCCTGCAGGTGTGTATTGGAAATGCACATTTTCATTGCCGTTTCAAAATAAATCATCGGTTTTTTGGTCAGACGTTGTAGGTCAGTTTTCCGAACAAAAATAAAGCAAGTCTTACATTAATGAGTTATTGGTCATTTGTCACTGAAATGTCTCAGGCTGTGTAATATATGTGTGGAACAGCTGCGCTCTGTGAGCAGAACAGAACAGTTCCACTCTAGTTTTCTGAATTGGTGGTGGTGTTGTGAAGGCGCTAATGGTGGGACATGAGCAACGTCATCCTCACAGCTCAGCTTCTGATTTTATGCTTTTCTTTCTGTCGGCACATTTTAAAAATATTGAACTCAGCAAATAAATAGAAACTGTGCAATAAAATCTCAAGAAAATTTACAAGAAAAATGTCATATTTAAGTGTGTTCCCTGTAGAAGATGCTTTGACTTATTTTCACGTAGAAAGTCAACAAAACGTATAATTCAAATTTTTTGCACAGAGCTATTGCTATATCGAAAATTTCCCCCCCAAAATTTTAAGCAAACATTAATAAGTTTTGTTTTCCCGTGGGCCTTCATGCTTCCTAATGATAGATACTGAGGTGGAAAAGGTTGAACCCACACTGTAGAGGATGTGTTTCACTTAGAAAATCAACAAAATTTGACTAGGGGTGCTCAAACTTTTGCATACGACTAAATAAATAATAAAAAAAAACAATAACAAAAACAGTTTAAATAAAGAGTGGTTGGAATTGGTCATGTAAAAATGAATTATAAATGTTTTGGTACATAAAACCACAATATGTGTTCACAATATTGTTCAATTTTAACAAGAGCTAAATCAGTTTTCATAAGTGAAATTATTCACTTATGAATTAAAGTGAAATTATTCACAATTCATCATTCTAATTATTACATGTCCGAATTGATTTAATGCTTCACTAAAATAATAACATTTTACTTGTGCAAACAAAATTTCTTATAGCAAGAAACCGTTTGTTGTCAGCGGAACCTTGTTTTTCTCCTTGTTTCCTACGACCTCATATAGAGATGCACCGCTGCATGTACATTAGGATATCTTCAGAGAAGTTTCTGTTAAACAGCTAAAAGCGGCTCTGTTTTGTATAAACAAGGTTATCACGGAATGGGTGGCTTATATTATTAATTACAGACAGTTCAGTAAATAGAAATGAAGCGGCATTTTTTGTTACTGCGTGACGGTGTAATTAGTTATTTGTGACAGAGGACACAGACAGAGAGTTTGACTCTGATGAAATGGACCCGCGTTACTATCAGCGTCTGATGACTTTCTTGTAAAACCTAACTTGTACTGTCAGTCCAACAATGCAGTTTGGAGTGCCGTTTAGCGTCCTGCGAGGGGTAAGAGTCACTGTTGTATCTTCCTAAGATGCTAACTGGAGCTTTTCATCTCTGCCCTTGCAGAAAAGTCACACACACCGAAAAGCTATAACATTAAAACCACCTTCTTGTTTCTACTTTTCATTTTATCAGATCCACTTACCAAATAGGTGCACTTTTGTAGTTCTACAATTACAGACTGTAGTCCATCTGTTTCTCTGCATAAGTTACTTTGTTAGCTCATATGACTTTTTGTAAGGGTGTGTACTACTGACTCACACTTGCCAATCTTGAGAAACTTAAATAAATCAGGGCTGTATTTCAAATAAGTCTGTGTATTGATGCTGTTGCTAGAGCTGTAGTGCAGAAAACCTTGTAAGATTAAAAATTCATCTCTGTCTGTAAACTTTAATCATAATGTAAAAATCTAATAACTCAAATGACTTAATTTTTGATTACATCACCGAGCACCAGTGGGTGGGGAAAAATAATATTAATCAATAATATTTATTAACATATTGATAATCCGAGCCTGTCATACTGGGTTATATTTGGAAATGTGGAATTTTTTTTTTTTATCTGTTTTGACCAGCTCTACTACAGCATTGTGCTTGTATGGTTTTTAGTGTGTGCAACACTGCAGAAGCTGTTCTTCGCCAGCATGCGGATGGAGAGCACAATGGAGAAGGAGCTACAGCTTCCTTAAAGGTGAAAGAGACCTAAACAGTCAGATACTGAAAAAAGAGTATCTTCTTCCTAAGTCTGTCATGATGGTGATAAAGGCACTTCTTATTTACATTCTTTGCAGATGATGTGAAATCGCTTCGAGCTGTGGTCAACCCAGACATCTCAAAGTAAGATGCCATAAATAAAGAGTCTGTTGTAGAAAAATGCACTGTAAGAGACTGTGTAACTTTTATGAGTGGCTGCTGGTAGTGTCTCTGAGGCCTCATTGGTTTTAATGCACCGGCCCTATTCCTGGGGAACTTCCATATTGCATTTAATTGAATTGAATCAATTATATTATATTGGTCCCTGATGGGAATTACAACTGAGTATAACGTTAACAAGATGTCAAGAAACAAAGATTGTGAATAAAGAGAAAAAAATAAACGCATATAAAATCATAGTGTCAGTTGTTGACAATGGGAATAGTCAATCAGCCTGATGGTCTCAAGCACAAAGTTCATCCACTGTTGAGAATCAGAGACAATATGACCCTCAGTGCTCTTCATAAAGAGTGCCAGCATGTGATGTAACACTATTTTGGGATGTTTTTTAGCTTCAGTGATGTACGCACAATGACCATCATGTCTGCTTAAAATCATAAGCAAAGTAATTGTATCTGGGACGTGTTAACCTTTAGAATTCGGAACATTGGCATCATGGCCCACATAGACGCTGGGAAGACCACAACCACGGAGAGGATGCTCTATTACTCTGGCTATACCCGCGCCCTCGGAGGTAAGATTTTGGAAAAATTTGCACTGGGGATGGTGTTCTCAGACTGGCTGCAGTTTATTCCAAGTTTCCAGTTTATTAGGTACACCTTGTACCTACACAAATTGGCTATTTTATAAGCTACCCCTAAGTGTACATAATGTCCACTGTGAGCCCCTTCTAGTCCATCATGAGATGATAAATTGTGCAGCAACAGATGGGTTACAATAAGTAACTGTAAACAAAGTACACCTGTATGATAGGTATGTGTACCTAATGAATTGGTAACCAAGTTTAATTAATAATTTAAATTATTGTTATTTTGATCTCTGTCAAATTGTCAAATTTGATCTCTGTTTTTAATGCCATTGAGGTTTGTTCTGTTGTATAGATGTGGATGATGGGGACACTGTAACAGATTATATGGCTCAGGAGAGAGAACGGGGAATTACTATCCAGTCAGCTGCAGTCACCTTTGACTGGAAGGAGCACAGAATTAACCTTATAGACACACCAGGTATGAACATGCACACACACAAATTCTTGCTCAGGTTTTTTCAATCTAGTTATTATATCGCTCTGAAAGGCTCAGTCATGGTTGATAATAAATTACCACATGTACCACGTTAATCAAAAAATATTAAAAAATTGTCATCGTTAGATTTCGATTCCATGTCTGAACTGCCAAATAAACACATTTCAACCATTTATATTTTAGAGGCGTCATTGATTTATGATGTGAGAGCTCACTGATAGAAAGACGGGAAACATCAGAGCCAGGAAAGGCCTCAGAAAACAAGGCATGATAGCACCACAGCTAAGAGCTAAGGGCTCCACACACAACAGAACACGTTTCATTTTGACTTTCACTCTAACACCAATCACTTGATTTTCATGCTCTCAGATATTCTCTAAATGGGTTTAATTTTAGCATCACTTAGCTGGAACCAAGCCTCTGCTCTGGTGTGTGGCGTTTCAGTCCCACACAGAACAGGATTTCATCTTTGTGTCACTCTAACACCAGTCACTCGACTTTTGTTCTCTCAGACATTATTTTTAGAATTTATACAGCAGAGCAGCAGTTGGTCAGAATCATTATCATCTCTGGTCCAATCAGACTGCTAAAACCAACTGCATTGAAGTCTGTCCACATGGACATGCAGATAGCCAACCAGAAACCAACAAAATCCAGACAGTTGTGGCCAGCTGAACTTAACACAGATATCAGCCACTCCGTGTACGTGTGGGTGGAAGCTGAGACTATGCACTTAAAGACACACGGAGTAAATTGTGTTTCATTTCAGGCCATGTGGATTTTACTCTGGAAGTTGAGAGAGCTCTACGTGTGCTAGATGGAGCGGTGGCTGTGTTTGACGCTTCAGCAGGAGTGGAGGTTGGCCTGATGACATGACTTGTATTTTTCCAATGTGTAATATACACATAATGACGACTATGAAAGTAATTATGAAGATAATCCTACTGAATAGTCTTATCTCTTTTCCTTTAAGTTGATGCTGTCATAGCATCGCACAGAACTGACTGAGAGTTAGCACCTACTGTTCATAGTGGGAACTGACCAATTTTCCATCAAAATGGACTTTTTAAATTCAACAAATAAGTAATAATAATTGTCCACTAAAATGTGAAAAAATATGTCATATGTAAGTTTTTCCATGCAGAGGTGTTGACTTTTTTCAACAAAATGTGTAAATTGACCAGGGATGTTCAAACTTCTGTGTACAACTTGATGCATCATTAACTGAATTGCAGGCACAGACATTGACCGTGTGGCGACAGGCAGAGAAGCACAAAATACCGTGTGTATGCTTCCTAAACAAAATGGACAAACCAGGTGCCAGGTAACACATACACGTTACTCCCTGTAACATATCATCAGCTATGTGGACCTATTATATGCCCTATACATACATACATAGGTACATCAGTCTGGTGTAGGAATGTATTTTAATATAGTAACAGGTTTAATAGGCCTGTCACAATTATCACATAATTTCCTGTTGCAATTATTTGAGATTTGATTTGATTGCAATCATGTATTCATTAATCACTCACAATCGTTAATTAGTTATATCACAATGAATCTTCAGCAATGAATCATAAATCATCAGTTATGTTAGGTTCTTGGGTAAAAATGAGATGCATTTGTACTTCTTTAAGTATTTTCTTGTTTATATTTTAATTTATACTCCAGCATGTTTTTGAGGAAATGAATCTACTTTTTTATGCAGTTCCACTTTAACCACACTGAGTTACAAATCCTCTTTGTAGGGTTTCATTGTTGTTCTGTTCTGTTGGTTTAGCACCTCTGTTGCTCATGTTTCTCACTTCAAGCTTAAGCATATTATTTTAAACTAGAAGGCTCCCAGAGAGGAATAGCGCATTTACTAGATGCTAGATTTCCTTAGGAGCTATTTTTAGCCACTTTTATGTCTATGTAAATCATTGATTTATTTAATTAAAAATGTTTTTTTCCTGTTGTAACTAACCCTTTCTGATGTCCTCTCCCAGCCTGAGTTATTCTTTAGAAAGCATCAAGACAAAACTGAAGGCCAACCCTGTTCTTATTCAGGTAACTTGTACTTGTCTATCATAATACGTTTATTCTCATTCTGAACAATGTTAGACCATTTATTGATTCATTTTAATTTTAAACGGACTTTCACAGATTCCCATTGGCTCTGGAAGAGGCTTTATTGGATTGGTGGACTTGATCACCAAGCAGCGAATGACATGGCAGGGGAAATCTTGGGCTGACGATGGGGGGCGTCTTTTTGAGAGCAGAGTCCTTGAGCCCACAGATGACCCAGAGCTACTGGAAGAAGTTGACCAAGCCAGAGGAGGTCTCATAGAAAAGGTACAGCACAGCCAAAGGCAATGCTCTCCAAAACAGTTCTAACATGGCTAACTATGATTGAATTCTTTTTTTTGTTGTTGTTTCTAGGTAGAGCAGGCTATCTTGTTTTGATGCCAAAATACAGATGGGGAGACAGTAACCTGTAACAGTGATACATCAAGCAGGTTTTACCTGAATAATGATAATATTTTCTGAACTATTCTTAAAAGCACGGATTGAGACATTTTCAGCCCAAAGGTGGTTTAAACACTTTAAATTGCTGATGATTGTTGACATCACAATAAGGAAATAAAATGCGCTTAGGCTGCTTATTCCCAAGCTAGTGCTGTCATAAATGTTGTCATGTTGCTTCTCTAATAATAAACCGGCTTAGTCTTTAATATCTTAATGTGTTTCAAACCAACAGAAGAGGAAAACATGCTCATTTCTATTATAAAAACATTTTTTGAAAAGCTAGATGTCCCCAAACTTTTGACAGGCAGTTGGTGCTTTGTTCAGAAATGATTTTTGACCAATGTGGTACCAGCTTTTTTCTATCCTGATACCTCTTTTACTATTGCAATGGAATGAGGTAAACATTCAGAATCTCAGAATGACACAAACAGATGAAAATGCTAACAAACTTGTGCACATTCTATGCAGGTAGCAGATCTGGATGACGAGTTTGCTGAGCTGCTTCTAGGAGAATACGGTGACAACTTTGACGCAGTGCCCGCTGGAAAAGTAAGCCTTAACTACACCATATTGGTCGGATGGCTATTGCACTTCAGCATGTGGTTTTTCCTTCCATGTTTTGTATCAAAAACAGTAATGGAAATGCACGCTCATGTTTTCAGTTGCGGGAGGCCGTGAGGAGAGTGACGCTGGCTCGTAAAGGAGTGCCTGTGTTGTGTGGCAGCTCTTTAAAGAATAAAGGGGTTCAGCCGCTGTTGGATGCCATCACAGCATATCTTCCTGCGCCTAATGAAAGGAACCATGACCTGGTGTAGGTCCTTCCTTTCTTTAAACATGAGAAAACCTACAGCAGCTGTGGATGACTGACTGCTTTAGTAGGGATGCCAGTAGCGATGTGCTGAAATTAAACTTCTGATGACGGCCAACTATCAAATTCTTGTGCCAGATAATTAATTTTTTAGCTCACAATGATGCGTCAGTGCATACATGAACTATCAAAATATTCAAAAATCTTAAATTTTAAATTCTTCAAAGTAGTCCCACTTTGACACGGGTTTGAAAAAGTTTCACATATGCAGAGACCTTCTTGGCTGCTTGAAACTGCTTGATAGGGGGCCAATAAATAAAAATCAATAATAATAATTAAAAATAAAACAATATATTCAAAGCATTTACACATACGTTTTTGAAAAACATACATTTATATGCAAAAGTTTGAACACCCCGGTCAAATTACATGGGAAAACGCATCCTTTACAGCCAGCATACTTAAAGTATTCGGCAATTTTTTTGTGCACAATTTCTGTTTATTTGCTTAGTTTAACAGATTGTAAAAAATTAAACAAAAACTACAAAATGTGCCATAGCTTTTTCACCAGCCAAAATTGATGTTATTTTATTTATTTGAACTATTTATTATTTTATTTGCATCATATATGTGTTAGTTGTTTCCTGAATACACTGCAAATTAACAGTAATTGTGAATTAAAATGTTCCAAGGATGTGTATTATTTTCACTTAGAAAATCAACAAAATGTAAGTTGACTGGGATGCTCACACTTCTGCATGTGACTATGCATTTATTCAGATGAGCTTTGAATGTTCAGGGTGAAGAGACAGATTGTCAGAGATTGGGAATTGCTATCATTTTTGCATTATTTCCTCAACTATATGGTGCATATTGACATTTAAGGTGTCATGATGCTGACATATTACTGTAATTGTGTTTATCTTCTGTGTGTGTACAGGCGCTGGTATAAAGACGACTTGTGTGCATTAGCATTTAAAGTGGTCCATGACAAGCAGAGGGGTCCACTGGTGTTTCTGAGGATCTACTCTGGCACTATGAAACCCCAGTCCGCAATATATAACATCAACAGAAATGGAACGTAGGTCTAACCACATGCACGTCTGAAGGATTCTGATAACTGAACCCTCTACTTAACATTGTGTTTTTTAATAGCCTACTTACTGAACTACATCTGAACCATGACTGTGGCTTCCTTATCAACCTGAATCTGGACATCTGATGAAAGTCTAATTAACCCATAAAATGATCGTATGGCTAAAAATCTAATTAACACAATTTTCTTCTGTCCTCAAATGTAGTAGGTCAGCCAAATTTGGTGTCTGATGTTTGCTTTAATTTTTCATTGAAGCTTCAAGCCTTTTATCCCACCGGTTAGTAACATGCAAACTGCATGCTCCGAACTGTTTGTAGATCAGTTTGTGTAATTTAAATAGAAGTATTGGGTCCTGAAGTGACCTGAGGCATGTACAAAACACCCAAGCGTTTAGGGGTTAAATTGTATTGAATGTCATGTTTGAATTTTGCTGCAGAGAAAGAATGAGTCGTCTGCTGCTGCCGTTTGCAGACCAGCATGTTGAAATCCCTTCACTGTCTGCAGGAAACATCGCCTTGACTGTGGGACTCAAACAGGTACTGATTTTTTCCAGATGTTTGTACATATTCCAAAGCTTTCTTTTATAAACCAAAACGATATAGATTATCTCCTGTAATTAAATTTGTGTATATGTAAATTAGTATGTAAATTTGTAGATATGTAAATTAATATAGAATATTTTTCATAAGAATGTATTTCTTACACCTAGGAGTATATTTCTTTGACTTTTTCTTTGGCTTTTTTGTGTCTCTGTATGGCTTTATTTGGTGGTTTGCTCTCTTCGTGGACATCATGGCGCTTGGAGAGTGATTCTTTCCTTGAGAAAGTTATTGTGACACAAGATTTGACTTAGATTGTGACTTGTAGATGGGCATGTCCAAGTCTGCAATATAACTTATATAAGTTTTTATTTGCACTGATGAGTCAGCAACTGTATATGAAGATTGTCTAAGTTACATACAGTTGCAAAAAAAATTCCCACCAAAACAAATCTTCTCTCTACTCTGTGTAATGCAAAGATGTAGACAGTAATCTTGGATGATGATGCAAATTTAGACAAACGATTATTGTCTGCAGAATTATTGCAATCAACAGTATCATCGTGGTCTAACTGGGCTAAATCTAATATTACTCGATAATTTATAATGAACTATAAGGACAGTTGCCATGTAACACTGTTAATATCCACAGCTCTGCATGCATTTGGTTGAAAACCAAAGTATTGCCAAACTAGCCCATTGTCACCCTTCCTCTGGACAGGGTCATCCATTTTACTCTCTAGCAGAAGTCATTGTACCAGACTTTTTTTTACTTGCATTCTTTGCCGTACTATAATCTACTCTGTAAACTTTCCATATGTAGAAAGTATGTATGCGTGTAGCTAATTAGTTGGCGATGTTCCATTTTTATGGCCTATAATTTAGTCATTTCATTTGTGTACATTTTTTACTAATCATAGATTATAGTGATTCACTAAATATAGGTTAAGCATTACAGATATCATGCGGAAGGAGAATGAAAGAATGATAATTTGCGTAATATCAGATGATGACAAGCTACCGATGGAAACATGGGTAAAAACTGATCTGAAGATTGCTCTGAAGATGTTATGTGCAGTGTTAGAATTGATTATACATTCAAATACTATTCTATCAAGTAATAGTACTATTCAAAGAAATATGTGCCTATTAATGTTTTCCAAAATAAAGTTTTCATATTAATTTGAAGTATAAAAATCCCAAAAAGTTTTATTGTATTCACTACCATGTAAATACTTGAGTCACATTTGTGTATTCAGTGTAAAAGAACAGTCAAATTGAATTGTGGTGAAATTGAGATTTTTATGATGCATTGAAAATTGGAAGGTTCTGTTTTGCGTGCCTCAGTAAAGTACACACTTTTTATTAGTATATCTAGTTCTATTTCTGCCATTATACCATTATATAAATTGATTTGATGTTTGTGTCACTTAGACAGTGACGGGTGACACCGTTGTCTCCTCAAAAGCCTCAGCAGCAGCCGCAGCACGGCGGGCTCAGAAGGGTGTTGAAGAGAAGAGGGGATCTGCAGGATCAGGTCGAGAGAGCAGCAGTCTGGTGCTGGCAGGGGTGGAGGTGCCTGATCCTGTGTTCTTCTGCTCTATAGAGCCACCCACCATGTCCAAACAAGCAGGTAGTACCCCATAAAGGGAAAATACAGAACTACATAGATTATAAGAATATGAAGGTGCACCTTTAACATTAAGTGTATGTGCATATTTTTTATGAATAAGAAGAATGTCAGTGTATTGTGTGAGATCAAAGATTGACATTGTAAGGACCTTTGAGTAGCATTACAACTTTTGTTAAAGAATTAATTTACCTAACTGTTCATTTTTTCATCTTGTGGTGACCAGCAGAGGGCAGTTTGAGCTGTAATTCCATTCCATTATTTGGAATTAAAGTTTTGTCAGACTTGAATTGCATTACATAGCCATGCACCTGTAGTAAAGTTGATGATGATGATGATCATAAAAAAGACAGATACTACTTTACAATGAGATGACCCTTATAAAGGACTTATGAATAGTTTAAAATGAGTTTAAAAATGGTTGTTCAATTATAATTTGTATTAATGTTATAAAATAAGCAGTTATAACATAAACAAAAGTGCGGTAGTGACCTGTGGTTTGCCAAGAAGTGACCCCTTATTCATCTACACTGTTAATCCTCAGATTTTGCTGGTTTCTTATTTTACTTTGTGTTCTCAATCAGGCAGTATTACACCAGTCAGCTTCATCAGATGCTCATATTCATCAGACTTTACAGCTTACTGTTGCACTGTTGTGTTTTAATAGCTTATTAATGATTTTTAAAATGTTTAGGGTGTAATAAATAACCATTATTTAACTAATTTTAAACTATTCATAAACTCTTTATAGGGCTTATTGTAAAGTGGTACCAACAAGCATCACAGCCCTAAAACATGTTCAGTGAAACATTTTTTTTAAAAAAAGGAAAAGACAATTTGATTAATTCTACTATTCCTGAGTATTAAATCTTATCAGGACGTCAGAAGTCTACCTCTACACTGTTACTTCTAAGATATCTTAATAGAAAGTGATAGAGAATGATGAATATCTAAATGTGAAGTTTGAATGTACAGAAAATGAAAGTTTTCAAAGTCACGTCTGACTGTAATAATGATCAGTATTGTGATCCGAATCTAATCAACAAAAATGTCAGGAATGAACTACACAGTGTGGACTAACATGCGGCTTTACTGAAATTAAAGTGACACCAGTGTGCGATTAAAAGGTCACATCTGACTCAAGAGTAACTCTGTAGAGTCACGATCCCTCATTTGCCTGAGACATGTTTTCTTCTGTGCCACAATCTAGGTTTATTGAGGGTTTTTACTGCTTTCAGTTTATGGTGATGATAAAACGATTTATCAGAACATTTTGTGACATCACTCATCTGGCCTACATTTGTCAACAGATGTTTTGACTGCTGACACTATTAATGCTGATGTTTTGTCAGCTATATTGCATCTATAAAATTAAAAATAAATTATAAATCGAAAGTTGTATTTTATTTTTGGATATGTAAGATCAAGCCATGACTTCCTCTGCCCTGTATTAAGGAATTAAGGTTAAGGAATGTTCACAGTTTAAGAAAGGTCATTTTCAGTTCTAAAGCAGCTGGCAGTGCATTTTATTGTGTAGCCAAAACTAGCTTGGTAGTTTATGTGTTACACTACTTTGCAACAAAAAATACCATAGTGCTTTACTTTGTACCACGTTACTTTAACACTGCTTGTGAGGATGGTTTACACTGATGATGATATATTTTTTTGGTATTGCTCAAAAGGCTCAGGAAAGCATGTGGTTTGGGTCCATTAGGTCCAAAGCATGTGACATTGGGTCCGTTTTAACTCTGTCTCACTAGGGCTGAACAATTTGGGAAAAATATCTAATTGTGATTTTTTGGATCAATATACAGCTGTATTGTATATATGCAGCTGTGATTTAAATTGCGATTACTTTCTGTAAATGGAAGTTAAGGCCTGTTATTTTAGCAGAGAATATCAGAACATCCACTTTTTCTGGTTTGAGACTTGAACACTAACAATGCCAGACTACCAGTTGCTTGTGGTTGTGATGTTAGAGCATATGTTTTTTAGTTGCTTCTGATTGGTCTAACCCTTCTACAGGCAGTTCAAAAGCTCTAAAATTAGGTTAATGCCCCCCCTATAGGCTATAATTAAAATTGCAGCTCTTGCAATTTGAAAATTACACTCTTTTTAATCGTGATTTTGATACTAAAATGATAAATCTTTCAGCCCTGTTTCTCACTGTGCTGCTGTCAACAGATCTTGAGCATGCGTTAAACTGCTTGCAGAGGGAAGACCCCAGCCTGAAAGTCCGGACAGACCCTGACTCTGGACAGGTAATCATATTCACTCATTGTGACATCCTCTTCATAGCCCTGAAATGTCTCTCTGAGATTAAACCTTGCTGGTAAATATACACTGAGTTGCCAGTTTAGTAAAATTGATTGTAGCCCATCTGTTGATGCGCAATTTGTCAGCCCCCCTCTACCCCGTCTATCAGTGGAAATAAACAGGCATAGGTCCACTGTTGACCAGATATTATTTGGGTGGCAGGCCATTCTCAGCACAACAGTGAGACTGGCATGGTAGTAAGTGCTGTGCTGGTAAGAGTGTATCAGGTGCAGCGGTGTTGCTGAGGTTTTCACAAATTTTGGCAACAAATACCCTTTAAATAGCACCCAACTAACATCTGGTCAGCACTGGTCTGCTTTGGTCCCTTTTCATTGACTGACAGGAAAGGGGGCAACCAGAAAAATAGTGTATCAACAGATCACAGTCAGTACTTATGAACCTACAAAGTGCACCTGTAGCTGGTACAGTTGTCAGTGAGTGTAGATACAAGGTAGGTATTTCTAATAAACTGGTCAGTTAACATAACGAAAATTAGATCAAATCATGGCGAATCACATGATCATTCTGGGTAAATATTGTTGGGGTCAGTTTAATTTCAGACAGGCCTCATATACTAACATCCTCTTCCACATATGTCCTGTTTATTCATGTTCTCCCTCACTCCCACATGTGTGTCCCATATGTGTGTACATAGACAATTCTTTGTGGTATGGGAGAACTTCACATTGAGATTTTGCACGATCGCATTAAGAGGGAGTACAACATCGAAACCCACTTGGGACCCTTACAAGTGGCCTACAGAGAGACCATCCTCCAGTCAGTAACTACTACAGGTAAGACTACAGACTAATCACAACAGGGTTATAATGTCCAATATCATTGAGACATGAAATGCCTAAAGACAGCAAGCACAGATTCACTGCTGTATAGGTGAAATGACCATATCACAGAAAAAAGTTAAATAAGAGTTTGATATGGTGCAGTTTAGCCACCCTTTCCAGTGGTCCATTCTGCTTTTTGATCACAATATAGGACAACCAATCAGAATGTAACTAAATTAAGTAATTTACCTATTTTAGATTTAAAGGCACAGTAGTAAAAGGAGACTGTTTAATATTAAGGGAAAAAAGATTAGATAATGGTAATTTTAGAATTAAAACCACATGAACATTATAAGCAAATATGAAAGAGAAAAAGAAAAAGAAAATACAAGAAAAATGCAGAATGTGGGTTTAACACATGATTTCATAGCCATTGATTGGGTCAAGAAAAAAAAAAAACAGGAAAAAACATCTTTATGGTAGTTAGGCAGAAGTTTGTAATGCTAAATGTAGAAAGTTCAACCTGCTTAGAAATGTCACCTTTCAGCAGCACAACACAAACACCTTTACTGCAGTGGTTATAAATGGCGAGGTGAATGACTTTGAGAGACCTAATTAGAGACCTGACCTGAATCCAGTTAAAAGACTGAGGCACTGCGCAAATTGCCATGAAACTGACTTTTAGCAACAAAAACGCTTTATGTGACATCATTTTTTTTGCAAAATACATGTTCCTGCATACGTATTGGTTTATTGACAAAGAAAAGTATCTCATGTATATATTTTACTATCAGAACTGTTATGTGAGAGATCATATTTCTGTGCCTTAGAGTTGAATGGGGAAAAAAAGTTGTGAACATTCATATAATGTTTTTGCAGTTTTCATTAACATAGCCTATTTTGACTAACCTTTTGAAGCATTAAAACATTTTTTGTAAAAAGAAGGTAATTTGGATGGATTGTGGCTCATAAGCATCCCAGTAACCCTGACATTAGTATTGAGGGTAGTATTGTCAGATAAATGTAAGAAATAAATAGCCAAATTGCAAAAATGTGCAAAATGGCACCTAATATTAACCCTGATGGCTTATAAATTTATAAAATGCTGAAGTTATGAATACATTATGAATTGCCATTTTACAAGAGGAACATGTTTAGGACTTCCTGTAACCAAACTAAATGCATCGGCACACGCAATCCACAGCATAGACTTTAAAACTGTTCTATACTGTACTGAGTTGAAAGATTAAAGGTTGTAAAAAAACATTCCCAAGGAAATAATAGATTATGAAAGGCTATTGTACTGTTTTATGGGTGCAATATGTTAGCATAATAAACCCTGAGATCTCGGTAAGTTGTATGATAAGGATTGAGAGAAATGAGAGAGGTAATATAATGCACACTTATGCTGTGCTTAGAAACTATTGCAAAGATATTGGAAAAGGCTGTTGTGTTTGTTTCAGACACTCTGGATCGCACGCTGGGTGAAAAGAGACATATTGTAACTGTAGAGCTAACTGTGAGCCCCTGGTCAGAGTCTGCTACTGGCACTTCCTGTAACATTGCTTATGACGAGGAAGTAGAGGCCCAGATTTCTGCAGAGGTCAGAGAAGCAGTGGACAATGGTGTTCAGAGTGGTTATCTGCAAGGTAAGTAATTTGCAGTCATGGGCTTAGTCTGAAAGTGCAGCTCATCTACTGCACTATTCAGTGCACAGTTTTGGGAGTTTGCCATTTTGCTGTGGTGTCTGAAAATATAGACATCTCGAGGTGAAGTCTGCAGTTGGAGAGTAGAGATCTTGCTAGGTCTGGTATGCATAGGCTTCAGTGCTCATTAATGCACATTTGAGACAACCTGAGCAGGCTGCACTAACATGTCATAACTTACTGACCCAAGCAATGTGACACCTTTGAATCTTATGTTTAAAAACAGGAAATAAAAATTTGTATATCACTTCTCTGGTGCCGTGGCATCTCTTCATGTGTTAATGCAAAAATAAAGTATTTTATTGACTATTTCAAGGTAAAGTAATAGTGTGCTGAGACACGCTTTATTTATAAGTGCTGTAGCTTATTTATGTTTTTAAATTGATCTGAAACCTGCACATAGGTAAATGTTTGTCACAGCTATGTTTAAATTGCCTTAAATTTACATACATATTAGCAAATGTAAAGTCAGTGAGACACAAATGGCACCCCAGTCATAGAATACTGTGTGAAATCTTGGTTTTCGTGTGCAGGTCCCATGCTGGGTTACCCTGTGCAGGGTGTAAGCACTGTTATCCGCAGTGTGCATGTGGAACCAGGCACCTCGCTGGCCATGGTGTCTGCCTGTGTCTCCCGCTGCATGCTTAAGGTATTCTTTCTTTCATGTCTGTCACTCTCCATTAATCAAGAGAGCTTTACTGAGAACTCCTGAATTGTGAAATCTATGTCGAAGTTTGGGCATAAAATAAGGCTGTGTGCGTGTGTGTGTGTAGGCTCTGCAGCAGGCAAGTGGGCAGGTACTAGAGCCTGTGATGTCTCTGGAGGTGACCGTTGGGGAGGAGTATCTGAGTTCAGTGCTTGGTGATCTCGCCCAGCGCAGAGGATGTGTCCGTGACATCCAGAGCCGCCATGACAACAAGGTGCTTTTGGCCACTGTCCCTCTTGCAGAAATGATGGTGAGTGGGAACTAATGGTCTTGCTTTGGTCACTGTATGTCTGTCTTAAAATCCTATTTTTATTTATTGTTGTAATAGAGTTTTTCCATTACATTTTTAGAATTACTTCCACATTTTGTCCCCCTGTGTCACTATACACAGGACTGACATCAGTCAGCTACTTGTTTCTATAAAAGTTACTGCACACTGGTTCTTTATCATTGGTCTAAATCTGTCTTATGACATCCAGTTGTTTGGTGTTCTAGAAGTACTGATAGTGCTTGCAATATACATAGTCTATAGCAATTTTTTTACTAGTTTATTACTTTTCTCCAGGGCTATTCAACAGTTCTACGCACTTTGAGCTCAGGGACTGCCACCTTCTCTCTGGAGCTGGCTAGCTATGAACCCATGAACCCCCAGGCTCAGACCTCACTGCTCAACAAGATGGCTGGACTGTCCTGATGTTACTTCCTTTGGTGTTGTACCGCTCTTGTGGAGATGACTCTTTGACTGTTCAAAATGTATGTCATTTATTGAGATGATTCTTTGAGTGTTCAAAATGTATCATTTATTGAGATGAAGTTCCCTTTTATTCACTAATTTCTCATGTTATCACAGCAATGTAGAGTTACACATCAAAACAAGTGGATCAGAAAATTGTCATTATAAATTACTGATGCAAAAGAGATCTCTACTTAAAACCTGATTGACAGATGTCTAACATAAGCCCAGAAGTTGAGGTTTCTTTTGTGTGGAATAGATACAGCATAACAGTATCTCAACATACAACTGTACTAAACCAACAGTCCTTAAAAATCAACAGCTGAAAATTTCTCTTTACTAAAATGTACTTTTAGGGTGGTCCCTCATACACCATTTTTGAACCAAAAAAAAATTCAAACCAAAAGCAAAGTGCTGCATTATCAGGATACATACATCTTTCTTATCGTGAAAGTTCACAGCAAAAATCAACTAAACTGTCTCAGTGCACACAGCTGATAGGAATGAATGTTGATCATTCAAGTAAAAATGGTCCCACTTTGAACTCAGTTGCCACTGTACTCATGAGGACAAAAGCCCACATACAGAGGTTCTGCAGGTATACCTCTCCTGGGAAAACAAAAGGTGATTAAAAATGAAGGACAGCACATAATGGCTAATTTAGGACAGCAGTATTTGTCAATAATACAGCAGAAGAAATAAATAGCTCTGCTGCCTCTAAAACAACTGTACATGGAGCCAGCATTGCTGCACCTGCACACAGCAGTGGCTCACATACACAGACATATTCTGACTAATAAAAGGTCATCTACTTTAGCCAAGTAAAAGTGTCAGTAAAGAGTCAAAGAAAGATATCAGCCAGGTGAGCAGACATTACCAGTTACCTCAGCAACATATTGTGCATCATTTAAACAATGAATGAAAGATTAATAATAAATGCACTTCAGGTCATTTCAGTCCCTTGGTGGTTTCAGACTCACCTGACCATGCGGCAGCGGTGTTTCACCAGACGATCATAGGCGTTGCCGATGTCTTTCACATTCTCATCACTCCATAGCCTCTCTGCTACCGCACTGGCTCGAGGCCTGTGAAGAAACAGACCACACTCTTCACTGTTGTTCAATCAGCACAGAGCTCTCCAAGAGTGAAGTTACTTTACAGTCTTCAGGCAATTGTGTCAACTTTAAGATTTGAGGGGAGGCGATGGCAACATTACACTGCAAGCCTTTTGATTTTTCTTCAGATCTGATCTCAGCAGCAAGGCACACTGGACAAGGATGGTGGTAATACACTATTGGTCAGTAGATTATTTCATTGGTTATTTAAGCAGTCCAAGTCCACTGATTAACTTGAAATGGTACAAAAGGTAAGCAGCGAACTGCCAAAATTAGCAATAAACTGAAAACACCAGTTCTACAGCGATGGAAGTAAATTAAACTTTGAAAGTGGATAAAAACAATTCCTACAGATGTCCCAACTTTTGTCTAACGGTTTCCAGCACCATCGAAAGGCACTTGAAAACCAGAGGAAACTGACAGGAAGAGCTCTGGCAGAGAAAAAGCCCCAAAAGAATCGCAAGGAAAGTTTCTGAGAGTCAACAGCTTAACATTGGTTGAAATAAGCACCTCAGTTTCAGGGGTGAAGAGAAGTCTTTAAGCTACTGATTTAGGTGAATGGCAAAATAAGAGGCTTCCCTGGACCATGCAGCACTGCCTGAAGTCTGGAAGAGCATAATGTAAACCAATGAATCAAAATTTGACATTTTTGGTTTATTACACAGGGTTTTTGTGAGGTAAACTATCAAACGAGGAGGTAGCATGATAGCCTGGGGCTATTTTGTTGGATTCAGAGTCTGCAACAGAATGACTAGCACCCTGAATCAAAAGGACTACCACAGCATTTTGCAGCGAAATGCAATACAAAAATGAGGCTACTTTGACTCAAACGTTTATATTGCATTTTGATTCAATGTATTCAAAACTTTCTCTCTAATTGTTTTGTTCTACGCTTTAATTTCATAGGACACAGACATTACACAGCCTAAATATCCACAAACCTGGACGAATGGGTGTGTTCTAGATCTTTTGACTGTAAAACACAATTTTAATCTGCCTGTTCTCATGAAGGTCACATGGCCATAAATCAGATATGTCTGACTGTAAAGTGACTCAAGCTCTGTTTTGAAAAGATCAGATTTTTGCATTCGCACAGCTCTGAAAACATCAGATCTGTACTAAGGCAAAATTGTCACTTGGTAATATGAACAATTGCTTGTGTATGACTTAAGTGCTAATAAGCATGTTCCCCTCAAAGATTAAGATATGATATTTATACCCTAAATGAAGACCTTCAATGTCTGAAGTCTGCTTCTTTAAGTTATCAACTGAGCTAGGATGCTAACTCAGCTAATCAGTAATTGATGCTTATACCCCGACAATTAACACTGTGCAAGCAATATGCCCAAAATCATAAAAACGCACAAAATTCTGAACAAAATTTAGGTTGCTACTGTCCAGTCTTATTGATAATGTCATACAGTGTCAGAAACCACATGAGATAAATTGAGACAAGCGTGTAATGATTTAGTCATGCAGTCTGTAAAATGCTATTTGCTAGCTTCAGTGCAAAACTAAAGAAGCAGACTTCAGAAACCAAACATGTCTTGGTAGTAACGGGAAATTGTGTAAAAGGATGGGATATGGTCATACCAGAGACGGGGGGTGAGGTTGGTGGCATCCACATACTCCCCCCAAAGACAAGCCTCTCCACCAATCACAAGCTTCTTCTGCTCTGCTGTGCCTAAAAGGTCAGGAAGGAAATAAATGACAAAAAAAAAAAAACCTCTGTTAGTTCTCACTAAATAACAGTAATGTCAAAAGCTTTTCTACAAAAATGCTATGCTATGAAAAAAATAAATAATAAACAAACACCACAACACTAGTACTATCAGATCTAGATCTACTATCAGATTCTACTATCAGATTTGGGGGGGATCAGATCTCATTAAAAAAGAAAATCTGAACATTTCTGACTAACTTCAGACACAAATGCCAAGTCATCCACATAAGAGTTAATTGAGTATGCTTTCAACATTTCTAGACCATTGTAAGACCATCCACTCTCACTGGAGTGCCACTAACACAAGCCCAAAACCACTATTACTGAAGAGCTCTGGTGGAGTAAGGCACAAAACTGGAGAAGCACAACTACTAAAACTGATACACTAACAATGATGTACACAGCCAAAGTTTTTCTGCACACAAATGAAAGTGTTCCAGTACGAAAACAACACATCTCTCACCACTAAATGCTCAGTAAATCTAAATCCTTGCATGATTCAGTTTGTTGCTACAACTAGAACTCACCTAATATGCACAAAGCCCTAGACTCCACAAAATCAGAGTACTAATACTGGGTAAAGTAAAAATCACAATTTTTATTTTCTGCGATTACTCAAGATGCTCCTGGTGAGTTGTGTTCTGCTGCATGAACGTATTCATGTGATCTAAAAAATGTGAATCAAATGGGGGGGAGGCTGATCTTTAACCACATTGCAATAAAATGTTAACCTGTGTGTTTAATGTATAACTGCTGTGTAACTGTGTAATCTAATATGGTATTTTGTGTTAAAGGGTGGGCGATATGACAAGTATCATAATATTTTCACAATACACATCACAATATTTTGTTATTTAGTTCATGAACATGGAACAGCCAAAATACAGGAAAAACAGTAGTGCCACAGTAAAAAGTGCTACAAAAGACCTGTGCACTGAATGTATGCAAATGAACACACATTTAGGAAGGATAAGGAGGGAAAACTAAGAAACACGTTAAAATAAGATTAAGGCATAAATGGCCCAAACAATACTGAACAATACTCAGACGATTAATCCTTGAGCACAAGAAAGCAGTGTTTATGGTAAACAGCTAGTCACATTAAAGATGAGTCAAGCAGCTTATTTTAAAAGGAGGAAGAAAAAAAGAAAATACTACATGTATATGTAGAAAGTAAAGCACTGAGCAATAAGCTACTGCTTACTGAAGAGATAAACCGCTTTGTATTCTTGAAATCTATGTTGCAAGACTTGTTCTCTTTGCCAAAAACCAATAGTTCCCATGACTGAAACAACAAACACCACAAACTTAAATGATTAAAGGGATTGGAAGGGTAAAAAGGCTGTCCCTGATTGGCCAATTAGGGTCAAGCTTGTGGCCAAAGAGCTTTTGACCCCTAATCCAGAAAACAGTCCGCCTTGGAGCAGGTTCAGCATGCAGCAAAAGCTGCCAAGGTCACACAGCCCGGTAAAAAGGGATACATGGATGTGTGACAATCTGGGTTAGATTAAGCTAAATTAGGAAACCAAAAAAATCCCACAGCGCAAGACAGGCCCCCGATTACTATTGATTATTATTGTTGCTTACAGAGCATGTACTACTGGACTAAATCTGTTGTTTCTACAATACATGCAGCTGTTCAGTGTTCTAGAAGTTCTCACAATATCCATGATTTTCAGAAATCACGATAATGATGTAGTCATATGGCCCACCCCTACAATACACTGTGGATTTAACCTACAATGCAACCTATGTCTGAACCAATATATAATTTTTTTTTCCGTTGTATCCTTCACATTCCCACACACCATTGAAGTTCTGAGGGTCAGCCTTGTAAATGCCCAGCCAGTCTTGGCCATAGCTGATGCGGTTTAGGTACCAGGGAGAGGAGAGAAGGGTTTGGAACCCAGCCGCTGTTATCCGTGCCATTTCATCGTGGTACGGTGGCTTCTCCTTCCACACGTGGAGCTGCGTGTCTGCTTTCAGCTACATACAGACACACAATCACAAATTTGCAAATAAGCATGCTGGGATGACAGATGCAACAAACAGGTGGAAGAAAGGACACTGCCTGTTTCTTTTGGTTTTAGGCTGTTTTCACACCTAGTTCATCTGCATTTGACTTTGGGTTTTGGGTGACATTCTGTCTTTTACTATTTGGTTTGGTTGGTTTTACACTGCAATAGCTGAAGTCCACCAAATAATACGCATAGGTGTTGCGTTCTTTGACTGGGCAGGGATACGGCAGGGATACAAGCACTCATTTACTTTCATATTTGTCTCACTCAATTATCTACTTTTTACTTTAACTTTCACTAGATAAAATAACTTTAATAAAATATATCACCCATAATGTTGCATGAAAACAGAGATGCTTAGTAGCTACAGTACCTGACCTAGTTTTTTTTTATGACTGATTTAGTTTGAATATGTACCAGCTGACAGCGCTAACGTGTTGTAAAATTTTGTATTTTTTATTTTATTATATTTTATTAGAAGTAATCTCGTTTGGAGCAGACCATCATAAAATTGGGTTCCTACCAGGAGCAAACTACACTACAGTTTGCTTGGAAACAGACCAACGATTTTTGGCAGACCACTGTTTAATATAGGTGGAGTGCTCAGACATGTCAAAACAGACCGAACTAAAGAAAAGCTGAACAGGGTAGGTGTGAAAGCACCCTAGGGGTACCATCATCAATACCAGTTCACCAAACTGTTGTAAGTCAGACACAAAAGGCACATTCACACACTAAATGCTAAATTCATGTTGCAGCAACATGTTAACATGATGCTGTCTGTTTTCTGCATCTTACTGCCACCACACTTAAGGTGTTTTTCCACTGGGCAGTACATTACAGGTCAGTATGGTTCCAAGTCCGAACCCAGAACTATATACCCTTGCCTGTATACGTTTTGCGTTGCATACATGCATTTGGTTTTATGTAAAGAGTCTCACGGACTCTGCACAGCTGCACATTTTTTTTTAAATGGCAGTCACTAACAACTATATTTGACCAACCCAGTGGTTTGCATCATTAGTAGCTCCACCCATAAGTTCTGGCTCAGTACACTTGGGACCCAGCGAGAAGGATAACCAAACTCGGCACCTGTGCCCAGGTATAGCACAGAAAACGACGACAAAATTCGTGATCACAGATTTGTAACAGTACCTTACCAGTACCTTACCATTGCCATGCTGTGTTGCCTGCCCAGTGGCAACACAGCATTATATGGTGTATACATAGAGCATTTATATTTCTTGTATCAAAATTCAGCATGAATGTGCATGTGCCTTAAGTGCAATAACAGTTATGAATTTGAAGATGCTCCATAAAGACAGAAGCATACTGTGCCTTACTGCCAAGCAGTGAGATGCAGGCCACATGCAGCGAGGGTGAGTGGAAGAAGTGTTTTCAAAAGTGGGCAGAGTAACCTAAACCCATACTCAAGTAAGAGTGAAATAATTAAAAACTCTTTAGTAGAAGCACAAAAGTGCTCAAGTACCAGTGACAGCAGTAAAACTTCTAGTATCTACTTCTAGTAAGTTCTAGTAAACTTCTTATGATTTTGCTTTACTTTGTCTAGAATGAAATGACAAACTTGAAAAGCTAGATATGACCACACACAAAGCAGTATAGATATTAAAAAATAAATAAATAAAAAATATCAAAGTAACAAAAAAATTAAACCCACAAATGCCTAAAATGCAACTGAAGTTCAAAGTAGTTACAAAGTAGTCACCTTCACCACAAATATACTTGAGTACATGGAACTGGTTACTACCCACCTCTGGTTGTCAACTGTAGTGACAAACATCACAAAACACCTAATACAATATGCATGCGTGAAAAACAGCAACAGGATAAGATTATGCAAAAGACTGCAATAAGACGTTAATCATAGGTTCAGTTTCACTAAACTGCTCTAGGAATATCTGATATTCAACACTGATCTTCTGTCACTAGACAGATGTAACAGTTTAACCGGAGAGACGTTAAGTGTCACAGCAGTTAGTGGAATATCTTTAATAAATCTTAATCACTTATGACTCACCACCTTACAAATAAAATTTTAAATGTTTTATAGAGTAGCACAACTGAAGTAGCCTCTGCAGTTACTGATGTTAATCACAAAAGCCTACAATTTAAGTATATAAGAGTCTGTTTACAGCTTGCATTAACATGTGTTGTGTTTCTGGATCGTATCTGGATAAACTTTGGATTTCCTTAAAACTGGATTCCCTTAAAATGCATCAACACGTACATTGCTTCAGTTTTATTTTTTGTTTACTCTTTTCTATTATCACACAAGTGGACAAGCTTTGCCTGGATGCTTTCATCAGCCTAGAGTGCATGTATCAAGTATCCTCCATCTTTCATTCTATTGTTTCGTCTCTCACCCGCTACTAAGTATTCAGCAAATGCTGAATGTAACTGTTCAAAGATAACAAAAGTGCATTCTGTTTACACTTGTGTTAAATGCGGTCAAGATCTGCCTCTGACCACCTTGTGGTTTGTGCGATCCAGTCATAATTCAATCACCGTGCATCCTGGGGGTGTTTATACCTGGCTTTTAATGCAGTCAAGTGAAATCTGAGTGTGATCTGTTCACAAAAAACGCATGTTAATGCAAGGTGTAAACAGGCTCTATGAGGTCTATGTAGTTTTTTTGCTTGCTGCATTTTCTGTATATGTATTTGCCTGCTGCTATTTTAAGTATATGTATTACAGTGAACTAATCACTGTTGAATAATCATTGCGGAAGTTCTTACAAAACGCCTTAAAAAAGATTAGTAAAGGATGAGACAAGGTGGACGCAGGAATGAAGCAGGAAAGAGGAGACAAGTCTTACATACACAGCATATCAGCACTGTCACAATACCTCTAAACTAAAAACGAAGCACTTAAGTTTCTATGCCGGTTTCCTATATAGGTTTTAAAAAAAAAAAGAAAAAAAAAAGCACATTTTCAATACGTATCAAAAAATAGAATTTGAAACCAAAATTTTAACAGGGAGAGGGGCTTATATTGTGTATGCACCCACACTTAAATTATCTTGGAGGATTCTTATTCATCTTAGTATAAGAATAGAGTTCTGTAGAGTCATTTAACATTAACATACAAAACATCACAAATCTAACTAAATCTTGATCTCAGAATTAAAAATCGTATATTGTTAGGTCTCTAGTATGTGCGCCTGTAAATGGTGCATATGATGCCAACACTAACATTAATCATAACATGAACAGAGGGCACATATTCAAGCAATCCTTACTTTCGATGTATCAGAAAATGTATCGTAACGAGAGAGTATTGTTACACCCCTAACAAGTCTTCAAGACCAACAACTAAAGATAAACTACAGCTAGTCCACAACTAAACTGTTCAAAAGAAGCAAATAAAGAAGCTAAATAAAATTCTCCAAGCTCAGTGATCCCTTCACCCGAGAGTGTCTTAAAATGGAAGTCTGGGAGTGAAACATAGGCTGAATTTCACGCACAAAAAAATTCTAGAGAAATCAAAGCCTAACAAAGAAAATGTCCAAGTAGTACTACAGCCAGTACAGACACATCAACATCCACCCAATCCCCCTGAGCCAGTTCTGATATACTAGGTAGGAAGGGAACAAAAGCTACTACAAAAGAATCCTTTACCATCTAATTCTAATTAAAATAATTAGTAATTCTAGTATGAACACAACTATTTCAGGTTGCTAGCTAAATTAACTTAGAAGTACAGTTATTGCCTTTGTTTTGCTATACCATCATATGCAAATTATGCATCTCCATATTTCATTTACATACCATGGCCATGAACTGCCCGCAACATGGCGGAACTGTATTGTACTGTACTGTACTGAGTGCAGGGTTGCACTGCCATGTCAAATACTAAGACTAGTGTTATTCATATGCATTTTAAATAATTAACGTAATACATGTTCAATACTGTCTAAAAATGTATATTTTGGAAATTGGAAGTATTAGGTAAACTTAGCAGTGCCCACTAAAGAGTTAATTAGGCGAGCTTTGTTGCTGTGTAAATTAGTGTAACAAAGTTGGCATGTCAACGTTGGCCGTTACGTTCTGGGGATTATGACCAAATTTCTCTGCTTCCACCCCTCCACCTCCACCCACCCCCCCCCAACTGAGCTACACATGAGAAAATATCGAATTCCATCATGCCTTTGTTACTGCCAGCAATAACCAAGGATTAAGATATCTGAATGAACCAATTTCATTGAAACAGTAAATATGCACTGTTTTTCCAGTGCTATTGTAAACCACTAGGTCAATGAGCACACCAACCCTCAAAACTGAGCGGCTCAACCGTGTAGTACTTCTTCCAGTCCTGTCCATAGCTAATGTAGTCCAAGTACCAAGGGGCGGAGAGAATGGTGGTGAAACCAGACCCTGTGACATTCTGAAGCTCCTTGTCCACATTGTTGTTCATCCACACTTCCACGACTGTGTCACTCTTCAACTGCAAGCACATAACTTAAAAGTTGTCTTACATAAATAAATAAAAAAGCCTATTTGCACAAGCACAAGCGCAGAATGCTGCATACAAAAGGTTGCACATTGACAGGTTAGCAAAGCGGCATGCACTGGAAGTCGATCATTACTTCCAAAGTTTGCATAATAGGTTATAATGAAGTTTAATTAAGATAAATCAGTAAGGCGAACCCTCAACCTGATTTTGGATTCATTTATCTATACATAATTACACAGCATCCCAAGACATCAATTTGCATTGATGAAAGTGTTGGTCACTTGAAAGTGTTGGTCATTCTGTGTTTAGTCATCTGACAAATAAGGATATTGGCTACAAAAGTAATTTAATACTGTTTTGTAAAAATGCTCAGGAGAAACCTGAAAAAATAATTGTGATGCAAAGCAACAAAAATTATTTGTTCAACAGATTGTAGATATTTATTCTAAATAGGTCTGCAAAACATTTCCTGATGGAAAAATGATAATATATGCTTTTGATTTTCTTTGCATCCAATGATCATTTTCACCTAAAAAGTCTCAAAAATGTATGACAGTGTTAAGAAATAAGACACTGAAGTCATAGCTGGGGATTTTGACTTCATCATCTATGATCAACATAAGCCAGTCTGTCTAGAAAAAGCTACACTCTTACCTTAACTCCATTGTCAAAGACCTCCTGCCACACCATGTAGCCTTTATTGGTGGTACTCACAATGTCAAGAAGCCTGTAGTTAAAACCACACATTAACTACAACATTTTGGATGCTTTCCCACTTGATTTTTCACAAAGAGTGGGATCTCTTACCGTTGGATATAGTAGGATTCAAGTTTTTTGTAGTCCTGGCCAAAGCCTTGCTTTTCCATGAACTTCTGAATGTCAGGGTTTGACTTCCTAAAGATAAGATATGATTGCCTATTTTTAGACAAGTTCACAATTCAGCTACAATGACAGCTTTATTTGCTTGGTTTGTATCAAAACAAGGGTAGCAGGCTCAGCACTTTCAAAACCATACAAAGCATAAAGTGTCTCTCTTATGTGAATGCCGAAAGAGCATTGCTTTTTTGCTATATGCTGTTCCAGAGTAAATCAATAAGGATGCGATTCTTCCATTGGACATTCTTTGTCCCTCACCAGCAAGTGAAGTCCACTTCGTCTCCCCCCAGGTGGATGTATGCATCAGGGAAAACAGTGCTGACCTCTTTGAAAAAGCGGGTCATGAAGTCATAGGTGGAGTTCAGAATGGGGTTTACAGGGCCGAAAGTTCCTGAGGGACTGCTGCCAGAGAAGCATGGGGTCAGAAGATCCGTCTGACCTATACAAAAAGAGATGGTTTACTGTCGCTCTATGAGGCAGCAAAGACTTCTGTTAACATCTATATATAGATTATGTTTTATGAATTATATAGGTGGTTGAGAGCTTTTTAAAAGGAGACTTTTCTCACAATAATGTTTGCTAATGACAAATAATGGTAAGCCCAGGTAGCATTCCATTGTATTTAAATTACATTGAAATGAATTGTTTAATGAATACTGCTTTGGGTAATACGAACTAAAATGCAAGCATGTTTAACTGTCCAGAGTAAACGGTTCAGCCCTTGTTCTGTGCTTTGAAGAATTATAGGTGATAAAATAGAACTGGGTGATACAGCAATCTATCCACTACGAAAATTATGAATCCAACAATTTGTATTCAACATTTCACATACTGCACTAAAGTAAATCCAACTAAACAGGACTAATTATGCTCTCTTTAATCAAACATGCAGTTGGGAAGTGTTTTTGAATACTGATAACATCCACAATATGCTCAGAAAGGCATATTGTGACATTTTGTGATTTTGGTAATTTATCACAACGACGATAAATATTGTAATATTGCCCAGCGCTAGAAGAAATAGCTTAATATTCTTCTTAAAATTGTCTAGGATGTTAGAGGACGAGGAGTTGGCTAGCAACTATGTCTTAACACGGAGATGGTTTCACAATAGGTGTGACATGATGCTGTAAAGTTCAAGCTGCACTAGACAAACATTTGTTCTATCTTGGTCATTTTTTGTTAGCCACTCTAGTATCTGTAAGGGAAGTATATCCTTAAAATTTATTTAGAGCACATGACATGACAAACAATAAAACAGAACTATCTTGCACTCAAGGGTTCTTCACTGACCTTTGCCCCATGAGAGGGTGTGTCCAGGAGTGTCAAACTCAGCAAGGACACGAATGCCCCTCATGCGAGCAAACTCAATGACCATCTTCACATCAGCGGGGGTGTACACATGCGTGTAAGGGTGGTAGGCTCCCTTTGAAAACACAAAATAAAGGATATTACCAGGGGTGTTAAGGTATGATAACCTAGTCAAAATATAATTTTTTATAATTATTTTTAACATCAATAAGTCAACAATGGGGCAACCATCAGACCACATATCATGGCTAACCATGGCATCATAACAAGCCTAGGTATGAGCCATAAACCTAAATCTATGTGATTTCCCATTTAATTTTGACAGTAAAGCTCCAGAATAGAGGAGACACGACTAAGACATATTGGTCGTGGCTTAAACTTGCGATAATACAGGAACAAGGGAGGTTACTACAGCTATATTACTTCAGCTTGACTTATTTCACCTACCCTCTTCTTCCAAGATGGCAGATGGAAAAAAAAAAAAAATGAGAAGATGAAGCAATTTTTTAGAACCAGAACAACTGAGCTATACACACGTTTAATGTTTAAAGCGGTTTTATAACCAGGGAAATATACATCAGCCAGCCTTCATAAGTCCAGCTTCTCAGGTTCAGATGCAGCCTAATTTTCTTAACTAAAGTGGACATGACATGGATCAGTTCCTCTGAATGCTTTTTGGAACTGCACTGTTTCAACTGGAGTTTAGGTAATTCACTGTATCTTAGGCTTGCTGCTACAAATGTCCACAATGTCAAAAGAACAACAAAAACTTTAGCTTTATATAAATGTATAAAATAATCTGAACAGGAATAACTAGAGAAGCATAACTGCCACTCTAAAACACATTTTAAAAACAAAGCAAAAGTATTTTGTGTTAAGCAGTGTCTGGGAACATTTAGTAAAAGATAGCTTACCTTGTGACTGAGGTCAGGGAAAGTGCGACTTTGAAAGGGGAAAGAGTGATCGTCCACAATGTGCCAGTGGAAAACGTTGAACTTGTTCATCGCCATGGCTTCCTGTTAAAAGGGAAGAAGGTGTGAGAAATCTGGATACAGGAAAAATATATATCTTACACCCCCCCTCCAAAAGGAAATAATTTAATAAAAAACACATTACACCGAAACAAAAAGATGAATTTTGATACAGAAGTAGCAGCCATCTTTAAGCCTGAATCACTTTTATATATAAACAGACATATGTTTACCACCACAGAAACCACTTAAATCCAATTGAGCTCCCATTATTTGTTACAACAAGGAATGTCAGACAATAACAACACACACAGAAAATTCACTGCGTTTTACAAACACTGTGCAAAATAAAAAAGGAATAGTAACAGATGCTTTGCAAACTCAGAAAAGGCATGCAACTTCAAAAACACCACAAAGCCTGTCAGAACACAACAGGACACACAGGGGATGGAGCTATTCAAACTTCTATGCAGCATAAATATTCACCGGTAAAAGCAATTTTACTTATTTGAGCAGGTAACTAAAAGCACTGCATCATAATGGAATTAGCTGTAGGGTGTAACTGTAAAATTTCAAATAGCAAAACCAAATATGCCCGATAACTACCACAATACAGCTATCATGTCAGATAGCTAACTAGCCAGCCAGCCAAGTTAACTATAAACTTCCTGAATGTATCTGTGGTCTTATTAACATCTGTCAGTGACTTCATCCATCACAGATATTTCATCCCCTTTTCAGAGCTGTGAAACATTTCCGCTGTGGTGGCTCACTTGCGTTGTGTTTTGTTGCTGAAGTGGTGTTTTCTGCATTTGCACTGTGTTTGTGAAATGTAGACGTGTAGTCACATTAATGAAACGTTTTCTGAAGTTTGATCACGTTTATGAGTTTGTAACTCATTTTTCAGTGTACTGTGAATGGTCTGGTCGGCCTCCATAATACAAGCATGATTAGACTTATCAAATATTATTATTAATATTATTATTAACATTATTATTATTATTATTATTATTATTATTAATATTATTATTAATATTATTATTCTTTTGGTGTGGAATCAAATAAAGATAAGTCAAGTAACCAAGTACAGATTTTGGGAACGCCCCCCTCGATTACCCCAATCAGAAGCACTAAGCAATGCCCAAATACATGAAATGCAGGAGTAGCACAAGACCAGGCTTGGAATATTATATTGAACACCATATTACATTACTAGTAGGTGGGTTTTACCTACTGTTGTAAGTGAAACCAGCAATCACAGCACTATTTACTTTGTTCTGTCTCATCATGAAATTACATTCAATCTTGACAGACCTGCTTGGGCACACACTTCTGCATGTTTAAAACATAAGATAAACAGATCTTGTGATATGCATTTCTTCCTTGGTCATGAGGACTACTGGAAGTAGGGGACGCAGAGTTGTGCTTTTCAAGTTATGCAAGTAAGACCAGTTCCCTGAAGTGCAGCTTCCTTCAGTTTAACAGAGTATACACAGAATAAAAAACACACTGCAGAAGGAAAAGGAATCATATTTGAGAGAGATGTATAATAAATGATGTCAATTAAACCTCAAGCCAATGTCACTTGATGTAAAAAGCCAGATATTTTCATTGTTTGGAGGCATGGAACAAACTGTCTGAGTAACTCACTTTATTTTTACAATCTCTGTTTTTTTCTTTTGAGAATCTCAAAGAAAGCCCTGTGTACAACATGACCTGATCACAGCTGTTTAGCATAACAGTGAGCTGTTCTGCAAGATAAAACTTCAAGACAAAACCACTACTCCTCTAAAGGAAAAAAAAGGCTCTACGCTTTATCTTTTGCACCATCAGCTGAAATTACTGTTCACTTTGACTCCTCTAGTGGCCCAAACCAGTTCTTAAGAGTATTATCCTAACCTTATCCCTAAATAGCTGTTGTAAGGACACTGGCTAAACAAGTCTGAGTGAACAGTGTAAAGAGCAGCGTTTTTCAAAGCCGTAAGAACAAACTGAAAGGACTGGGTGTGGATGTTAAAAGGGAAAAAACTTGGAAAACTTGAACTGCTAGCAGTTCTAGATCTGTTGCCAGTATGTTGGATTCGTTAGAATACATTTGCATTAAATCCTATATAACCCAAGACTAGCGTGTTCGACAAAAATTAGGAAACTGTGAACCACTTTTTTCTCTCCATATATGCACTCTGTTTATATATGTAATTAGAGTACACCACATTTAAAGCTTACCAGATTGGCCAAAATGACTTTGAGTGGCAGGTAGTGTCTAGATGAGTCCAGCAAGATGCCTCGATGGGCAAACCGAGGAAAGTCCGAGATACTTGTCTTATTGATGTTTTGCTGTGCAAAAAAGAAGTCAAATATGAAAATAACTTTCCACTCAATCAAGTCAAGTTAATTGCAGATAACCACAAAAGAGAGAACTCACGCCTCCATAGTCATCTTCATACACCAGTTGACTGAAGGTTTCAAGTCCTAATAAAAACAAAGACATTAAGTGTAACTAATAAAAGACCTCAAAATACAATCACTGCAAGACAAACAGTGTGACTGCAGTTAGCTGTAGGTTTTAAGGTCTTCGTAGCACATAAGATGCTATTTATACATGACCACACTGTCATAAAGCACAATGACTGTACAGTGAATTATTTTATCATCGCCCAAGGAAACCACCATTCAGCGACACAGCAACATTTATTTTAAAACCGTATGGATCAAGCAAATGTTTCTTTCTGGGGCAATCCAATAAATTAAACTATAGCATTTTTTTCCCTCTGATATGCATCAGAACTGAAGTTCTGAAAAACTGATAGACAGCTAACATTGATACATCAGTACCAAGAGATTAAGTCACAAGCAGGACGATACTAATACTACAATAAGCTTACCTCGCAATGCTCCCCATACACTTGCCGCCTTAAGAACAGCCGCGGGTTGGTTTACTTCGAGTTGGTCTACACAAACAGAGCAGGTTTTGAAGAGCTAATTAAACATGTAATTGCATCACCAAGCAATTTAAACCTGTCCCATATGAACTGTATTAGCCATTGTTACTGACTGTTGTACTCAAATGCAGAAACTATCAATAGCCAATATGACTCGATTCCAATCAAAATCATACACCGGACAATTAAACTGTGTATTAAACTGGATGTTGACTGCTGAAACTAACTAGTCCACATTATGACCCCAGAACACTGGTAACACTGGCTAATACTGCAGACAGGTCTCTGCATGTTTTGTGTTTAAATAATTTCATCATTCACAGTGCATGGTGACCAAAATGGTGCATGGCATAATCTTCCATAAAGCCCTTGGACCCACCTTTTTCCAAATGCAATGTAAGAAAGTGTTAACCATGAAATGTTCCAACCTGCATTACACACAATTCTCCACATAACCAATAATGTCACCTGTCTTGGATCTGCTTTACTATTCTTTCATTCCAAACAGAAAATGGCCTGTCCATTGACAAAACAGGCTACTTAGGACTTCCATGATCTAAGAAAGAGCAACCTACAAGCAGGTTAAACCATTTAAATTCAGATTATCCTCGTCCAGAAGCAGATGTCATGTCACGAACTGGATTATGGTAATCTCTGCTCTTCAGTAGATTAGGCAAGCAATTAGCAGATTACTGGGATTCTGTACAGGAATACAAGAAGTGGGAACTCACATGACTCATCTGATTTTAGACTGGGGTAGCCATCGCACTCGGGGTCTGCAGACGTGATCTGCACCTGAAGCTCCGCCAGATCAGAGTTAAATACGTTGTCTAGGTTCTGCCCATGCTTCCTCCCATTTCCAAATATGTAAATGTAGTACCTGGAAAAACAAGACACAAGATGATGTTTAGGAAGTCTGGTCGGTCAGGCTCTCACATGGCTGCTCTTAGCCTTCATCCCTCACCTGTTCACATCAGACTTCTGCTATTTTTTTTTTTTAAATGAGCTTCACAACTGCAAACCCCTGCATAAACTTCCACACCACTTCCGGAAATTGTAATGTGGCCTTAAAGTTCTACTGATTTTTCAACATTTCTGCATAATTCAGTGGCGACATGACATATAAATAAACTAAATGAGAGAGGCCTGGGGTGAAATTCTGTTGTTTAGTTTGTAGAGAAACATACAGACTCCAATTTCTTTACAGTAGTGGTGACAGGAGCAAGGGGTCCCGATGTCTAGAATGCAAATTTAGCCATTTTATTTACTATCCAAAACCACCAGTTTTCATATGTAACGCTTACGATGGTAAAGTAGTGGTCAACACGACAATGAGTTTTCTTTGGGGACTATTTTGCCTTACAACACCTTTCTTGTATCCTTCCACCATGAATGGATTAAAATAAAATGCCTAAAATACATTTTAGACCAAAACCCTCTTCATAAAACTATGGTAAAACAATGTCTCAGACATCAAGCAATGTATTCATAACCATTTCTGGTACTAACTTTCTGAGAGGGAATTTTCAGAGGCATTAAACTCTGCAGACTTCTGGTTCCCATCACCACCACTGTAAACAACTCTGACACAGCAAGTTTCTCTAGAATAAAGCAATTCACACCAAACCACCCTGAATGATTCAGTTTACATCTAAATCACTTCATTGTGCAGAAATTTTTGAAAAACCAACAGAGTTCCCCTTAACACTTCTCAAATTTAACATCCTGTATATATATATCTTACACAATCATTAGTATACCAGCTCTGTGTCTGACTTTGTTCACTGCCTTTTTTTTACTGATCTTTCCTCTGCATTATCCAACTGCCACTGTAACCTGTAAACCTGTACCACTTACATTATAATTCCACTATCAGCTGCACCAAAAAGAGGATGGTTTCTTTTTAACGTTAGTTGGTTCCCCTCAGTGTTTCTATCTCCTACTCTTACGAAATTTCCTGCCACTGCCTCCTTCATAGTGATATAAGTGTCATAAGGGGTGTCCTGAGCTACTTTGAGACAATATCATTAAAAGCGATACGAGCGAACTGAACTAAAATTAAAAGTTTGGTGAACTAGAAATATTTTTCGCTGAGCTTAAGCACAAACAATGTACTTCCTCGTTGGTATCCCTCAGCTCTTGGCTGCAGAGATTGTCTTTGTAAAAAGCCAACCCTCAGACAGGAAGCTAACATGAACGAAGCTCAAGCTGCCATAAATCAGTACAACTTACCTGCGAAAGGCGTTTTGTAGGAGGCTGCAGCTCGGCCCGGCCGTCGACTCTTTGGCATGAACGATTTGAAAGCTTGCCGCGTTCAGTCTGAAAGCATCCCCGGACGTCTGAAACTTCTGCGGCAGCGGCCAAAGAGCCACTTCGTCCGACTCGCTGCGCCTCCGCGTTCCGAAACCGTCAAAAAGCCAGCCGTTGCAGACAGTAACCGTTAACAACAGCGTCCCAACTTTCAGTACGTGCAGCGCGCCCATAGCTGCGGCCGTGTGCAGTCAGCTGACAGTTAGGGCGCGAGAGCCTGTTTTTTAAGCCAGTCAGGGGCGGAGCTTCCGAGCAGAGCGGCAGTCACGAGACTGCGGCTGAGCTCCAAATGCCGTTTTATTGGGCTGTAAGTGCACTTTGTGAGTGCACAAGGCGTTGCATTGTGCTATGTAGTGCTCTATATAGGGAGCAGAGAGTTGTTTGAGACTTAACCTTCAGTGTAGCCAATCGCTGTGGAGTGTTATTCAGTTTCCATCACTTGACTAACACCATGTTGCTTTAAACCACTTCCTTATTCCAGTTTTCAATGAATAAACATGTTTATGGGTGTTTTTTTTTAAACGGGCAGTAAATGTACATCAAAACTACAGTTAGTTTAACTACAGTTAGAGAGCACTAGGACAAAAGGACATGCTGTAGTCACACAGCAATATATGCTGATCAGCCGTTACATTAAAACCACCTGCCTGTTTCTACACTCATTGCATATTTTATCAGCTCCACTAGCCATATCGGTGAACTTTGTAGTTCTAGAATTACAAACTGTAGACCATCTGTTTCTCTGCATACTTTGTTAGCCCCCTTTCACCCTGTTCTTCAACGGGCAGAACCTCCACGGGAACATCATAGAACAGGAATTATTTGGGTTTGAAGAACAGGGTGAACAGGGTAAAAAGGGGCTGACAAAGTATTCAGAGAAATAGATGGACAGCAGTCTGTAATTGTAGTGCACCTGTATGGTGGAGCTGATTAAAACAGACAATGAGTGTGACTGAGTCAGACAATGAGACTGATTGAGTCTGTTTCACTCTCTAGTTCAGCTATTTAGTTCCAATCTGTGTAATTAATATCTTATTCATATTATTCCTTCTTATGCAGATTTTGACAATTTTTTTTTATTGTCAGATAGATATCCAAAGAAAATACTTAAAAACAAAAAAAATAGTAGTCCTTATTTCATCCAAAGCTCTTTGTATAATCTTTTGCCAGAATAACAAAACGTAAAATCACACTTTTGAATTTTGGAATTATACACATTTTCCTCTGAAGGTATTGAAACGACAAGGCCAGTTCATTTGATATTGCTGTACACTGAAGGCAACTGGGTTGGAAATCAAAACATGTATATGATATATCAGAATTTTGGCTTATTTACTGATACTTACATTTATATTTGTTAAACAACTTAAGACATGGCACATTTTGTTTGTTGCCAAGTTGTGCCCTGATTGATTGCTCTGAGCAATTATTAGCGTTTGGTTTGAGCCCTGTGTTTTGCCTACAGTTAAGACTGCATTTGTTGTTAAAAGGGATAAACCAACGTAAAGACCAGAGGTATGTCTATGGGACCAAGACAGAAAGGCCCAATCCCATTTCACCCCTTCCCCCTACCACTTAGCCCTTAGCCCTCTGTTTTGCGCATTCACGTCTAGGGTTAGGGTATCCCAATTTTTGTTGAGATAGAGGGGTAGGGTGAAGTGTTAGGGCTACATGGCCCTCCAAACGGAGGTTTTTCAGAGGCACTCTCCAAACGGACTGTTATGAGAAGAAAAGAAAAACTGGCAAGATGGCTGAACAAGAGACCAAAGAAACCCACAAATGTGAGAATTTTCTCCATTACAAAAAATACGATAACCATTGTATTATCTTAGTTTAATGGTGTTTCAATGTATTATGGTCGTTTTCTGTATAACAAGCATAATAAATCGCTAATAGCATGCTAATGTCTCGGTAGCTAGCTAGCTAGCTAACTTTCCTGTTCCACCTTAAATAGTCCAGCAGTATTGACACCTGTAGCACCAGAAAGCAACTGCTGACCATTTAAGGTGGAATGGGAAAATACGAAGAAGCTGGCGAATAGCGGATTTCTGCTTCATATCACCAAAGAATTAGCAATGGGAGATAATAAATAATTGTCTTAAACCCCCTCTTTGAAAGCTTTTGATGCGCTAAATGTAACTAAAGCCCAGCAGCAAGGTTGCTGAACTTTTCCCTTTTCTGCTATCACTGAAGACGGGCCGGGTCACCTACAGAGCACTGCTAGTAGCCTGTTAATGTAGCGATGTTTTTTTGAGGGTTGTCCTATTTCGTAGGTCAAGATTTCAACCACTACCCCTTGTAACTCAGTTCCAAGGGGTTAGGGTGACACTCGAAAACAAGTGGTAGGGGTAAAAAGAAGAAATGGGATTGGGCCAAAAGCAAGCCATTTTGAAGCTGAGAAACGAGGGAAAATTGACCAGAGCCATTGCACAAGCATTGGGCATAGCCAATACAACAATTTGGAATGTCCTGAAAAAGAAAGGAAACCACTGGTGTACTAACACGCAGACAACAAACAGGTCAGCCAATGAAAACAACAGAAGTTGATGGCAGAAACATTGTGAAAGCTATGAAGAAAAACCCAGAAACAACAGTCAGTGACATCATCAACAACCTCCACAGGGTAAGAGTGAAGATATCACTGTTTGAAGAAGACTTTGAGAGCAGAAATGTAGAGGCCATATCACAAGATGCAAACCACTCATCAGCAGTCAGATTTGGAAGAGTTTTATGGATTGATGAGACCAAGATTAACCTCTACCAAAGTGATGGAAAGGCCAAAGTAAGGAGAAAGGAAGGATATCCTCATGATCCAAAACATAAAAGCTCATTGATCAAACATGGTGGAGGTAGTGTCATGGCTTGGGCTTGCATGGCTGCTTCTGGAAAAGGCTCACTAATCTCTATTGATGATGTAACATGATGGTAACAGCGGAATTAATTTAAAAGCCTACAGAAACATTCTGTCTGCCGAATTACAGAGAAATGCATGCAATCTAATTGGAAGGAGCTTTGCCAAGTAAATCACCAGCCCTAAACCCAAATGAGTATGCATTTCACTTCCTGAAGAGGAGACTGAAGGGAGAACCTACCCCCCAGCCAAGCACTTTAGTAAAGATTGTACATGTGGAGCACTGAGATCTGGTGACTGTGAAGGTCACAGCATATGATGAACATCATTTTCATATTCATCATAACATTCAGTGACTACTTGTGCCTGGTGGACAGGGGCCTTGTCATCATAGAAGAGACTATTTTCCTCAAGATTGAAATAATACATTATAGGATAAAAAGATTAGTAAGAATAACTTTGTATTGATTTGCAGTGACCCTAGCCTCTAAAGGGGACACATGCATCCAAACTAGCCAGCAAATTGCCCCCCACAAAATACCAGAGTCAACAGGCCTCTCTTGGAGAATATGTTAAAGGATGACTCATCTGACCATATCATTTTTTCTCACATTTTCTGCACTTGGTAGACTCTCTTATCCAGAGCAACTTACAATTGAATCAGGTAAATGTAGCAATCGGAGTTTTGCCCAAAGACCCTTATTGGTATCACATAGTGCGTTTGCCCGAGCGAGGAAAATGAATACTAGAGTGCTGCTTGGAGGTCAACAGTGTTACCTACTACTATACCAATCCCTGTAGACAAGTTATGGCTTTTAAACCAATGAACTCTCAAACGTTTATGCACTGCAATCCCACAGTAATGTCCTCTCTATGCAGTTGTGCTCTTGCTGACACAATCCAATTATGTTCTGCATTTGACGTTCTCAGTCACCTGAGGAACAGTTGCTCTTCTGTTTTTTCACATAGAATGGGTGCTTTTATCCACAATCTCAACCCTGATGTCTTTAGATCTAAATGCAGATGTCACTGTTCCTGTTGAAGTGGCCTTCTTTAGCCCTTACCAGTTCAATGAATGATGGCATCATCGTTTTTTGAACTAAATCTCTTGTTCTAAGCAACCAGATTGTATCTTAAGATTTGTTCTACATTTTATCCTACAGGAAAACCCCAAATGAGGCTGACATCCCATTTTCACCAAGCAGATTTGAAACCACCAATTATATTACAAACCACCAATTACAAAATAAAAACATAGCCCATATCCGTCTGTGAGCCAGTCATCCAGCAATGCTCCGCATGGGCTCAGTAGCATCAAATTGCAGTTTAGCTGCTCTGAAACTCATTCCAAACCCACATGTGTAAGTAATGAACCTCTTGACTTTGTCAGAATTCATTCAGTTCTTTGGAAATGATGAGCTGAAGAGTGACCTTCCTAAACGACATATAGCTTTCATGCTGAGTACACTATACTTTACTTTTTAGCATAGTATAGAAAATCTCATGGCTCCACCCTGTGGTTGCTGTTAGATGTTGATTTTTTCTCAGCAGCTGTAGAGGACGGTTTACTAGTATACCTGCAATAAAATTGATAGAATTAAACATTTAGAATTACTAAATTACTTTGGATAGTATTCTAGAATTACGTAAAATTACTAAATATCATTGCTAATACTGCTACAATGCAGGTAAAATACACATATTTGTATAGAAAGCATCCTCATAATAACGTAACATTGAACATCCATAACACAAATGCAGTACAAATGTGATAACTCAGCATTAAAGTGCGTTAGGTGTCTAGCTGTAACATACCTGCCTGGTAACTGTGTTCATGTTAGCAACAACTATTTATGTGCAATATAACCAGTCATTTCATTCATCACTTTATGTGTTGTTTCTACATTCATTGTCTATTTTATCAGCTCCACTATAGGTGCACGTTGTAATTCTACAATTACAGACTATAGTCCATTTTTTTCTCTGCATACTTTGTTAGCCTCCTTTTACTCCATTCTTCAATAGTCAGGACCCCCACAGGGCAGGTATTATTTGTGTTATGGGTCATTCTCAGCATTGCAGTAACACTGACACGTATGTATGAATGGATCATACATAGCAGTGTTGCTGGAGTTTTAAACAGCTCAAGGTGAGAATAGTCCACTATCCAAAAATATCCAGCCAACAGCATTCTGTGACCACTGAAGAAGGAGTAGAGGATTATCAACACAAACTGTGCAGCAACAGATGAGCTACTGTCTCTAACTTTACATCTACAAGCTGGCAGAACAAGGTACGTGTCTAATAGAGTGGACAGTGAGTGGACACAGTTTTTAAAAACCTCAGCTGCAGTGCTGTGTTTTTTATTGTACCACTTGTACCAGAGCAACACACACTAACATACCACCACCACGTCAGTGTCACTGCAATGCTGAGAATAATCCACCACCCAAATATTACCTGCTCTGTGGTTCTCTTGACTATTAAAGAATAGGGTAAAAGTGGGCTATAAAGTATGCGGAGAAACAGTTGGAGTCTGTTCTACAGTCTGTGATTGTAGAACCACAAAATGCACCTATTTGGTAAATGGTGCTGATAAAATGGACAATGAGTGCAGAAACATGGAAGTGGTTTTAATGAAAGTTGGTGTATACACATTAATCGATCATCTTATTGCTTATATCCTTTTACTGGCCACCTTTTGTGTACATATAACATGTCTGACATGTTAGTGTGTGTGTCTGCCGCACGAATCACACTCAGCAGAGTACATATGAAGAGCTTTAATCTAAAATGCTGTGTATGTATTTGTGAGAGGTTTGAATAGAATAACAGCTGATGTATAACATGTTTCATGGCTTGTGAAAAAAAATCGCTTCACTTCCAGGCAAGAATTTCTTCTAGAATTTCTTCTAGAAGGTCCTTCACAACAGATATCTGCAAGAACACTCCGCAGAGAACTGCATACCATGAACATATTGAGCAGAGTGGCATGCAAAAGGCCTTTGCTCACTTCTGCTCACAAAGTTGCTGGGTTACAGAGGGGGAAGAGGCATAAAAATTTGACTGTTTATGAGTGGAAACATGTTATCTGGTCAGAAGAATCTCATTTCTGCCTGTATGTGAATGATGCTAGGCGTCGTGTTCATCGTAGACCTCAGGAAGCCTTCAATGAGGACTGCGTGCAAGGTGTGGTTCAATTCTGGGGTGTTTTAATTATTTGATGCAAGAGTGGCTGAACCTTGACATCACCTACATCCAGAAACTTGTCTATTCCATGCCAAATCGAATGGCAGCTGTTTCAGTCACAGGTGGCTAATTTTTTGTCCGGTGGGCTTACTTTACTGTAGGGCAGTGTTCATAAGGCAACGTAACAATTACATCGACTATCTTTATATTACATGACCATCTTTATCATAAAGTTTGCATTTGCCAACCTTGATGCTGATTTGACATAACATCTATGTCAAGTGACACTGATTTTTTTTTTATCTGATATTAAGTTGTGACACTTTTTGGAGTGAAATGAGAGACTTATAGCTCAGTCACAGTTAGATATTGCTGATAATACAACATAGCTTGCCAAGTCAGGCTGAGCAATTTCTGTGGCCTTTAGGTAAAGTGAGTTTACAAGATTTAAACTATGTCACATCATCAGCATTCACTGTGTGCTACAAAGTCAGTTGGGTAACCCTTTATTTAGATGGTCCACTGTAGATTCTTTGTAAATGTTCAGTATATCTTTAAGTAACATTCAACTAAATAGTCATTAAATGCAACTGATCATGAAGTTGAGTGTTATTTGGATGGTCCACTGTAGATGCTTTGTAAATGCTCAGTCTGTCTTTAAGTATCATTCAACTCAGTATCCATTAAATTCAACTGAACTTCAAGTTCAGTGTAAAAGATTTTATTAAATCGATCCCTAACCCTAAACCCAACTCTTACCTCAAGGCAAAACCTAAACCTAACCATAATGTTGAACAATTATGTGTAACATTATTGTTACAGTTAACTAAACATTTCTACAATCGTTAATGTCATTTGTCATGACAAGCTCATTTTTTTAGATTTTTAAAACAAGTTTAAAAGAGAAGAGAGAGAGAAAGGATATTTTGGGTGCCATTTTTGTGTTTTTGAAAGAGAAATGAACACTTCTATGAACATTCAACATTATCAAATAATAATAATAATAATAATAATAATAATAATTAAACAAAGCTTTGTTCTTCATTTATACAGTGGGGTCCAAAAGTCTGAAACCATATTGAAAATCTGGGATTGTTTTCATTTCATCCTGGGAATAAACAGCAGAACATATTAAAATTTTGAAAGAGAAATCAAGTCAGAAACAAAGTACTGTGCAGGCATTTTGTTCATTAAGGTACAAGCCTATGACTATGTAAAAGCCTTTGTATGAAAAGGTCAGATTTCTTTTCCTTCTTTTGGGTCTTATCCCTTCTGTTGAAACAGATGACTCTCAGGTGGATTTGATCTCCTCATCAGAGGCTTCTGTCACTGTTCTGAAATTCGTTGAATTCATTGCCACAAATAGTCCATCATTACATCCTCCATCTCCGTCTGGTTCGGCTCTGCATCTTCACAAACCAAGCATAAGCTGCACAGTCAACAGTGCAATGTGCACAGAAAATCATCGTCTGTCGGCTCTATACACTTGAAAACCTTTATTCATCTAGGATGAGGAAAAGGGCAGGGAAAATCATGGCTGACCCCTCATACCCTAGTCACTCTCTCTTCTAGCGGTTTCCATCTCAGCCAAGACCAAGAGTGAGAGCCCTAAAGACTCGGATCACATCCCTAAGGACCCTTCTCACATCCCTAAACAGCTGTGCTTTATTACAAACACTGTAAAGTACATAACCACTGTATATACCACACCATAATCCTAAATAAAAACCTTTCACAGTTTCCTCTACTGTAGTCAGTGCATGTATGCAGTGTAACTTGTTGCAGTATACATATTTTGTAAACATGTTTACGTTTATATATGTAGTATGTACATAGTAGTATGCAGATATGTTCCTCAGTACTACAATATTTGATTGTATCTATACTTCTCTCCCATTGCACATCTTTGTAGTTGCAGTGTATTACATACACATACACACACACACACACACACACACACACACTTTCTAAGCCGCTTATCCTCCTGGGTTGCAGAGGGAGCTGAAGCCTATCCCTATAGTACTATACCATATATATTGTTCTATATTTTATTGATGCCTGCACCAAGTGAAATTCCTTGTACATCTGGTACTTAGTGATTAGAGACTCTGATTCTGAAATTTCTATGCTAATAATATAATTTATAAGAAAACATTTTATATTAAATTAAATTAATAGAAGCATCTAGTGCTCTCAGACTTTTGCTCCCCACTTGTATGCAGATAAAGATACAAAGCACATAAAGGACCCCCTATACAAAACTGGCCTACAATGTACAGCTATAGACACAAACAGTCATAGGGTACAGTCACATAAACACACTCACACAAAGAAACCTGCATCAATAGAATGCACTTGCATACAATATTCCATAGTACATAAACAGAGTGCAGTGAGTGTTACTGAGATGTCCAGTGGTTCTCTTGTGGTGATTATTTGATGTTATTGATTGGACTTTTTCATTTTTATGTACTGAGGTTATGTGGACTAGACATCAGTTTTCTACACTTTATTGCCCAACAGAGGGTGCTATTGGCCTGTAAATCTTCCCTACTCTAACACTGACTCTGCACATCAGCTAATTAATTGCCAAGCCCTTCATTCATCAACTAGATGTGCTAGTACAAGAAAGACTATGAAGCTGTTTAACTTCAATGTGTAGAAAATGGTGGATTAACATCTACAGTGTTGAATGTACCTTTACAGTGTTCAGTTGTGTTGAGCCAGACTCAAAGTGCTAAAGCCACATGCAGTGAGTATTGCACTACACAGATCAGCTGTCTGTTTTGTGGGCTGCCGACTGGAAATCCAATTTCTCTCAATCAATGCTTATCATGACATTCATGACTAATGATGCTGTGTGGCAAGTAAATCCCAATAGGGGTCAATTCCAGTAATCTTACACACATGTACAAGGTTTAGGCCCACAAGGTCTTTGAGGTTTGCCCTATAAAATTACAGCCATGATCAGACATTTATATCTGACAACATTTTAACTGGCACTGAAAAACACTCCTCAGGTTCCACAGCCCTGCATACAAGAACTGACTGACTTAGACTAACATTAAAGATACTGAAAAGGTCTAATAAGTGCTTAAATTTTGAATGTTGGAAAACAGCAATAAAAGGCGAGAACTAATACAGCATATGATAAAGTATGCATGTCTATGAACATCTTCACCATACTGATCATTTACATATCATATTAGGGCTGATTACAATTTAAATTAATTAAATTAATTATATTAGTAATCAAGTAATCTGCCAGGAATTTTCTTGAATAATCCAAGCAAATGAAATTAGACTTACCTGAACAATAACAACTCAGCCTTTCAAAGATTCCTAAATACTTTATTGGAGAAAAAGATAGACAAGGTCTTTGAGGTAAATATTATGTGTAGATCAATAAATAAATAAATAAATGAATTAATTAATAAATAAATGGTGGATGTGTCCATCAGTTTCTTACTTGTGAGAGATCACTATGCTCTTAAAAAAATGGTTCTTCAAAGGTTCTTTAGTAAATGGAATGGTTCTGTTTAGAACCATAAGTTCTATTTAGAACAATTTCATGTTTAGATGGTTCTTTGCATGGTGAAATGGTTCTTCAGCTTAATGGAGAATGTGTTGTATATGGTTCTATGTAGACCCGTTTTGAAAATGGTTCTATGTAGCACCAAAAAAAAAGTTTAACATCATAACAATAGCAGAACCCTTTATAGTGCTATATAGAACTATTCCCCGTACTAAAGAGCCCTTGAAGAACTGTCCTTTTTAAGTGGGTAGGACAATTGGAACCATGCATTATTCATCATGCAAATTCCCTGCCGATTCATCGAGAGGGTAATTAATCGATTTTTTTTATAATCGAGTAATCGTGACAGCCTTAAACATCGACACATCAGAACCCTGAATCTCCAAGCCTCGCACACGTAAATCGTTTCACAGAGGCTGCTGCATCTCCACTGGTTCCTCGCTCTTCTTCATTCTTGAGCGTCCCTCCCACCTCGGCCCCGCCCCTTCTTCTGCTCCCCCCTCATTAAAACACACCCCTTCAGCCGGGGCTAGCATACACTCACACGAGCAACTGGCACAACCAGAAAGTGTCCGAGAGCGCGAGCTTGGCACAAGACGAGAGCTCCGAAACTTTTGTTCGCGGTGAAGCCTCAGCGGATCGGCTCTTCACACTACAGGCGCTGGAGCGGCGCGTTACGGGATTAAGCGGCGCATCGTGCCTCGGCTCAGTCTGGCATGTTCGAGGAATAAAGCGGACAGATTTGAACTCCTGCTTTCTTACAAAGAGGTACACAGCCTACATTAAGCTCTTAGGGTCTCTGTAAGGTTCATTCACAGAACTGGCAGACATCGTACGGGTTTCAGTAGCGCTGCGCGAGGCTACATGAATAAATGTCATTAACTGCACGCGTCAGCTGCGTTTTAATGGAAAGCTGCTATTTATGTGCTCCGATCCTTGTTGGCTAAAAAGTTCAGTTTTAAAGTCTGTCTTCATGTATGTATCCTACTATTATTATTGTTATTATTATTATTATTGTTGTTATTATTATTATTCATAAGATACCTGCACTAATTATAATGAGGCTATTGTAGTTCTCATATGAGACAGTCTAGGCTATAGATTGTATTCTGTATCTATATTAGAGTTATAGTGTTACAGGCTATGGTGGCTATATATATATATATATATATATATATATATATATATATATATAGCTTAGATTAGAACAGGTATAGCTGTATATATTGGTAATGCTTGAAATAGCTATGTGAAGTTAGAATACATAGAATATGTCTATATGTAAAGAATATACAATATTACATATATATATATATATATATATATATATATATATATATATATATATATATGTATATATATGTGTGTGTGTGTGTGTGTGTATATACATATATATATATATATATATATATGTAATATTGTATATTCTTTACATATAGACATATTCTATATATTCTAACTTCATATAGCTATTTCTTTATATCTATATAATATAATCTTAATACAAGTTGATAAGGTTTATACATATATAATATAATATAATCTTAATACAAGTTGATAAGGTTCATTCACAGAACTCATATAGAATATATAGAATATGTCTATATGTAAAGAATATACAATATTACATATATATATATATGTGTGTGTGTATATATATATATATACACACACACACATATATATATATATATATATATATATATATATATATGTAATATTGTATATTCTTTACATATAGACATATTCTATATATTCTAACTTCATATAGCTATTTCTTTATATATATATATATATATATATATATATATATAATATAATCTTAATACAAGTTGATAAGGTTCATTCACGGAACTCATAACTGGTATGTTGCTTATTCTCTTGTTACTGGGAATTTAAATTTATCAGACTCTGTAGGAACCCTTGTACGAGGCTGCAATAAAGAACAGTGAAGCAGAATGATTGGTAGTGTGTCGACACGATGGTTTTTGTCTTTGGTCTTTCACAGCTGTGACCGATTTAAAGGAATTGTCAGTCGGCATCAGGTGCCATGTATCACCTTTGCTTGCTCTAATGCATTTAGCGCGGGTAAGAACTACATTTAGGTCTGCACAGCATTAGGGGAAACCCAATTAAATACGCCCCGCAGGGACGTTGACAACCAGCAGGGACCGAGGGACGCGTATCGGTTACATGGAAATTACGACTGATTGGATTTGAATGCGCACCATATAGGCAACCAGATGGTGGCCGGTGACACTGACACACTTAATGTTGACTTTGCGCCCAGTGCTCGTCTCTTTGTTGGTTTTGCCTTGACTGTGTAGAGTGGTTGCGGTGTTTACTTTCAAAAGTTCTTTCCTCCTCTTTTCCCTTCCTCTTTTCTCCTCTTTCTGTCCGCCTTTGAACACCTGGTAATGATTAAACTCGCACGCATTCCAGGCGGCTAGACATCAGAGACAGATCCAGTGGGTTTTGTGTGTGTGTGTGTGTGTGTGTGTGTGTTTACAGAATGACATCATGTTCTGTCGTCTCTTCTTAGTCTAGCTTCGCTCTCTGTGGATTTTGCTGATATCGATCAGTCGAGTTAGTGACATGTGACTAACCCTAAACCTTGTATCTTCTAAGTATCTACAAACCAAGATTGTAGAAGACCACAACAGAGGGCAAGCTACTGAAGTTGTTGTGCAGTTTGCTGTTGGTCGAATTGTTTTAAACGTACCTTGTTCAGTGAGATGTGCGCACATTTAACAAGGTTGTGAACGCTACCTGAGAGTCTAGTGCTTTGCCATTCCTCCTCAATCATCAATTAAATGAACTACTGCTGTATTAAAGGAGAATTTCACAGATTTTTCTAAATGCGTAATTCAGTGGTTGAGATGTAAACAGTCATTCAGAGTGGTCTTATGTGAAGTGGTTCATTGTAGAGAAACTTACCGACTCGGAATGCTTTACAATGGTGCTGATAGAAACTAGAAGTTGCGGTGTCTGCAACACAAATACAGCCGTTTTATTTACAGTCCCAAACCACCAGTGAACCTACATGTGTCCTCTGAGTTTTATATGTAACGTTAGTGGTAAAATACTGATAAATCTGAAAACACATGCGTTTTCTTTAAGGTCTGCTTTTCCTCGCAATGCCCTGTGTGTACTTCTCCTCCATGGCTGGATTTTAAAAGTATGTTTCAGGTCAAAACCTTCTCAAAGCTATCAGAACAGTGTCTCAGGCATCAGGCAGCATGTTCATAACATGTCATTCATTCATAACAGTTAGCTTTTAGAGGAATAAAACTATTCAGATGTCTGGTTCCTATCCCCACCAGCAGAACAAGTCTGAAAGTGTGAAAATAAAGCCCTGTTCTGACTGATTTGGTGCTACCCCTCTCCTAGGATTCAATGAAAATGTCTGTCTGCGTCCACGAGAACCGCAAGTCGCGGGCCAGCACGGGCTCCATGAACATCTACCTTTTCCACAAGTCTTCATATGCTGACAGCGTCCTGATGCACCTAAATGTACTCCGGCAGCAGAGGCTCTTCACCGATGTCTTGCTACACGCTGGCAGCCGTTCCTTCCCGTGCCACCGGGCAGTGCTGGCTGCCTGCAGCCGGTACTTTGAGGCGATGTTCAGCGGTGGACTGAGAGAAAGCCAAGCCAAGGAGGTGGACTTCAGAGACTCAATTCATCCAGAGGTATGGGAGCTGTCATTCCAGATTTAAGCATCTTTTATTCATTTCATATTTGAAAAAGACTTTTAGACTTAAGATCTGCAGCTTAAGTTATAAACAAATTAAATACATGTTCAGCTGGTAAGTATTTTAAAGACTAACATCAGTATCACTCTGTGTCACCCAGGTGTTAGAGCTTCTTCTGGATTATGCTTACTCATCCCGCGTAGTCATCAATGAGGAGAATGCTGAGTCTCTGCTGGAGGCAGGCGACATGCTGGAGTTCCAGGACATCCGCGATGCCTGTGCCGAGTTCCTTGAGAAGAACCTTCATCCATCCAACTGCCTGGGCATGTTGCTCCTGTCTGATGCTCACCAATGCACCCAGCTGTCCCAGCTCTCCTGGAGCATGTGTCTCAGTAACTTCCCTGCCATCTGCAAGACGGAGGAGTTTCTGCAGCTGCCCAAGGACATGCTAGTCCAGCTGCTCTCGCACGAGGAGCTCGAGACAGAGGATGAAAGGCTGGTTTACGAGTCAGCACTCAACTGGGTGAACTATGACCTGGAACGACGACACTGCCACTTGCCTGAGCTGTTGCGCACCGTACGGCTTGCCCTCCTGCCTGCCATCTTCCTTATGGAGAATGTCTCCACGGAGGAGCTCATCAACACTCAGGCCAAGAGCAAGGAGCTGGTTGATGAGGCTATCCGTTGCAAGTTACGCATCCTGCAGAACGACGGTGTGGTCAACAGCCCTTGTGCCAGGCCACGCAAGACCAGCCATGCCCTTTTCCTGCTAGGTGGTCCCACCTTTATGTGTGACAAGCTCTACTTGGTGGACCAGAAGGCCAAGGAGATCATCCCAAAGGCAGATATTCCCAGTCCACGCAAAGAGTTCAGCGCCTGCGCAATTGGCTGCAAAGTCTATGTGACGGGTGGCCGGGGCTCGGAGAACGGTGTGTCCAAGGACGTTTGGGTGTATGATACCTTGCATGAAGAGTGGTCCAAAGCGGCTCCCATGCTCATCGCTCGATTTGGCCATGGCTCAGCTGAACTGCGCCACTGCCTGTATGTGGTAGGTGGTCACACAGCTGCGACTGGTTGCCTTCCAGCCTCCCCATCGGTCTCCTTGAAACAGGTGGAACAGTATGACCCTGTTGCCAATAAGTGGAGCATGGTGGCACCTCTACGTGAAGGTGTCAGCAATGCAGCCGTTGTCAGCGTCAAGCTCAAGCTGTTTGCTTTTGGAGGAACAAGTGTGGCCCATGACAAGCTGCCCAAGGTCCAGTGCTATGATCCAGTGGAGAACCACTGGACTGTCCCTGCATCTTGCCCACAGCCATGGCGCTACACTGCAGCTGCTGTCTTAGGTAACCAGATCTTCGTAATGGGTGGCGATACTGAGTTCTCTGCCTGTTCCGCCTACAAGTTCAGCAGCGAAACCTACCAGTGGACTAAAGTAGGTGATGTTACAGCTAAGCGAATGAGCTGCCAGGCAGTAGCCTCGGGGAACAAACTGTACGTGGTCGGCGGCTATTTTGGAACACAGCGCTGCAAAACACTAGACTGCTATGATCCTACGTTGGATGCCTGGAACAGCATAACCACTGTACCCTATTCCCTGATCCCCACTGCCTTCGTAAGCACCTGGAAGCACCTCCCAGCCTGACAACTGCATGCCTTGCCTGTCCCTTGACCTTCTTTCATCCTGTGAGGTAGGTTTGCCAGCCCTAAAAAGTGATTTGACTGGCAATTTTACACTGCAGAGGTACAAACATCCATCCGAAATGGAAGTGCTTTCATATCGAGGCTGTATTCATGAGCAGCTTGATGGATTTAGTGGTAGTATATAATCAGGTTAACATCAAAGGTGCTGTGCAGCTCAGCCCCATGTAGAGCTTTTATGAATGGAGCAAAAACAGTCTTGAAAGAATTACTTGAGGGAAACACGAGGGAATTCCAGGAGGAAGATTTAATGAGACGTGTCAAGCTGCTGCCAATTAAGGTCACAAACCTGTTAAGATAATATCTGATAATGGATTGTTTTTGTGGCTTAATTTTTAGCTTCTGGCTGGTAAATTACATGTTTGCACAAAACTCTGTGCTCATAATAAAGGCCTAAAGGCTAACACAGTGCTGTTTACCTTTAATTTTATTATAAACCTAGTTTTCTGTTTTGTCTTACCTTGTGGAAAAGTTCCAGAGTGGAATGAAAAATATAGGCCTAGCGTGTAACAGTGACTGTTGTTAACATTCAACCATAATTCGCTTTAGATTAAAAAATCACATCTATTCCCTGATCTCCCTCTGACTTCTGTGTATACAAGGACAGAGATCCTAATTAAATCAGGGGTAAATTGAGTATTGATAGAGTAATTAGATTCCTCCATGATTCAGTGAGAAGGTGCCGCATGCCCAGAATATCAACCAGTTTGTACAGTTTACACATCAATTTTGCTCATCTGCCCTTCCACCCCGACATCTTATTTATCTGTTTTGGTTCAGTCATTGGCTTGATTGTGTTAGCTGCTATCAGCTAACCTTTGACAGGGTTTGTATGTTTTAACTGAAAACTGTTATAAGGTCTAACATAGTCAACATTCTCCTGAAGTCAGCATGAACTGGAAATTATAAGACATTTCAATACCATGATGTATTTCAGAATGAAACACGGTACCAGGGAGGGTTTTTAAGCTAGCTGTGTGTTTTCGCTCAGTGAAGGGGGGGTAGTGGGAGGTGCAGCTGAAACGTTACAATATTGATTAATACTGTTTTCCAGCCCACTAGTGCATGGTGATGTAAACAAAATTCAGAAGATGTTTTAGAGGCGAGGCAGAAGTCATTATGTTTTGACTGAAGATTACGTAACAATGCGAATTTTGTCTTTTAAATGATATAATATATATGATGCTTCCTATGTCTAGTTACATGAACTAGCAAGGTAAAAAGGGTTCATTGTGATGTCAGGTTGACTTTAAATACACATTTAAACCACATTTGTAGATATGACAATATGACAATATTGTATTGTTATTGTAATAAATTACATCACACTATGCTTTTCTGAGCATATCTTGGACAGCGTTGGTACTAAAGAACACTGACCAACTGCATGTTTTATTACAAAGAGAGCATAATTAGTCCTGCTTAATTGGATTTAGCGCACCTATTATTGCAAAATGTGGCACTACTGGTTCGTTTTGTTTGTTTCAACTCAGAAAAACTAAAAACTGATACACACAAGTGTCTTTTTGCGCTGTTGTACTGTTGTATTTGGGTGTATCACCCACCTTCAGCCTATTGCAATTTAGCCCTGCCCATTCATTTTGAAGTTATAAGGGGTGCTTCAGCCTGGACTGATTCTTGATCTAGGCACAATACAGGGCAGCCAATCAGAAGAGAGCTCATTTACATATATCAATGTTAAAGGCACAGCCTGTTTAATAAGGGATAAAGAAAATGGAAAATGGTTGTGTACATAGGAATTATAGCTGTTTTTTTACATACATAAAGCCACACAAACATTATAAAGGGGCCTCAGGGGGGTAAATCTAGTATGTGACCCCTTTAGTACTATAGTAATTGTTGCTGTAAATGCTATAGTCTCCATGGGTCAATTTAATACATGCTACAGTGCTCTATGTCTGAGCTTAGAGCTTCAGTGCCTAGGTCATTGCAGGGTTGTCGTGGGAAAAGGGACCCAGCCTGCCAGCATATATTCCTCAGCAGTGGTATGCCCAGTGATGCAGACTAGTGACTTTGTGTCTGTGTGCCTTTTGTGCGTCTGGGGCTGTATGGGCTGGCTGATACAGCGACTATGCTGTATCTGATCTCCCTCCAGCTTTGAAAGCTGACAGTGCAACTGAGAGAGAGAGAGAGAGAGAGAGAGAGGAGAGAGAGAGAGGGAGAGAGAGGGAGTTGAGAGAAGAGAGACACAGAGAGATGAGTGATATCTAAAGCTTCTTGGAGCTTGAAAGAAGTCACAGAACCTAAGATTCAGCTCTTTCTGCCATGACAGACAGCAAAAACAGCGGCGCAATTGAATTTCAGTTTGTGCGCGGGCCACTTACTGTACATTCTCGCTTGGGAAATGCAGATTGAGAGAGATGCGCGTGTGTGTTTTGGGAGATGTCTCCCGGGATGTCTGGCTGAGTTATGAGTGTGCGGCGTGGGGCGTAGCACCAAGGGTAATTGAAACAGAATAGAAGACTTTTATTGTCCCTGAGGGGGAAATTTGTCTATGGGTGGAGAGAGGAGGGAAGAGACGGAGCGAGAACAAGAAAGGAGGGAGGGCAAAGAGAACACAGCAAGGAGAGAGAGAGAGATGGATACAGGGGGTAATTAGATCAACAATATGCATGACGATGTGCTAGCATTAGGGCAGGCCTGAATAATTTGACTACTCAAGTATTTGTTTGTTATGTTTGCATTCGTTTCTCTGTTTAGTATTCAGGCATGTTTTGCTTTTTTAAAGCCTGAAAAAAAAACTTTACAATGAATTTTGATAGTGGTAATATATGGAAAATGTTTAACATAAATAAATTATAGCAGGTTTCGGTAATTCATTCGAGGTATCCATGTCACTTCACCTCAGGTAACAAACTGCAATATGCTTCAGAAGAAATCAGATGTTTGGGAGCACTTTAAATTTTCAGACGATAAGAAGAATGCTCAGTGCAAAATTAATGATAAGAGGTTGGTATATCACTCAGGCATAAAATTTTATGTATAGTTTATATATATATATATATATATATATAGTTATAAATCATCTCAAATATGTCAGTATAGTGATCCTTGTCCGAGTATCTCCACACAACCAATCCACGCTGCTACTGACTCAGCTCTATCACTTTAGCACTTTAGATAGGAATATTAGCTTTTTTCTCTCTTCTTTTTCTAGTTAAACAGATTTATAGTAGTTTTTAAATGTAACAGCACAGTCATATGTATTTATTCAGATGAAATCACAGACACAAGTTTTTAGCACTGTATCAGAGAAGACCACGCACTGTTAGTACAGCGCAGGAGCTGCTATGCAACAACTAAGCCATCAAGATCATCACATTTTTTTTAAATTATTGTTTTAAATACAGTTTAGAACACCGTATAAAAGCTGTGTGCTTGTTTTGACAAGCCTAGGACACAGCCAGCGTTGCTAGCTAGCATAGCTGTTGGAACATAGTTGACTGGAACATTCATTAAAATGGAATTGCATTGTTTTCCGTCAGAATGAAAACAAAACCCTTTAAGTCTTATTGTTTTTTTTTTTAATAACTAGTGTTTAAGTAATCAAACTATCAAGGAGTATTCGAGTCCTGCAAAATGCTGTTTGTGCATGTGGTTGTGGTTGAACTAGCATGCTAGCAAGACATATAGTTCACACACACTGATTAGTTAACCTGGTTCGGAGCTAGCTAAAATGAGTGAATGAATGACCACAGCTCATGAGAGAATGATATATAAGAATATCAAGTATATCAAGAATTTTAAGAAAAAGAATATATGTGTGTCAAGGAAAGCATGTTGGCTACAAAGAGTTTGCTAGAAACATGCTAACAAAGGCCAGACTTAGCCACACTCATTCTTTTTAACCAAAACATTTGCATAAGAACCCTGGGCAGATTTTAATTTAAAACTGACTGTGGACATGACCAGTGTGAATCTTCTAAAACCAGTCCTGTAGTTCAAACATGCTCCCGCTAAGACTGTGTATCCTCTAATAAGGCTAGAAGCTGGGAAGTAGATTCTTTATCATTCTACATATTCAAAGCCAAGATGTGGCAGGTCCATCTGCAGCTAATCTAAAAGGAGGGGAATAAGATTAAAGAGGAGAAGATGTGAGGGAACAAGATAGACAAGGCATTCGCTCTTATTCAGCAAAACCTTCTCAAGGAGGTTCACTTCCAATGCATCTGAGCAAGACATGTTCTTGGGGAAAACATCTGGGAGCACACACACCCAAGCATATGAACAGTCTTTCATGCTTTTGAATTGGCTTAGGGGAAGGCTGGAGTTGGAATTTGGTTTTTGTAGTTAACCCCTTAAACGGAAGCGCCTGCATTTCAAATCCACAGTCTTGTAACTGCTTAACTTCCACATTAGTTTTATATTATGTACTTTGCCACACCAAACTTATTATCCATTATCCCAGTATCCATTTATAGATAATTTTCATAATATTTTGTACTGGGGCCCATAAGATCCTGATAGTTACTTAATAATAATTGAAAGGGTTAAACCATCCTTGCGTAACAGTCCATTATTTTTTCTTTCATGTCTTTGAGTTTGTAGTCTTCCTGCACGTCACGTGTGGTTGTAACAAAGTGGACGAGTCATATACTGAAGCAGACTTCAATGTCTAGGGAGCTGTAAGGCCAGCAGACAAAACAAACTCACTCTGACTTTACTAGACTGGAGTGATAACAGAGAGCAGGACTGACTCAACTTTGCTAACACTTAGAAGTCACGGTTCTCACTTTGCCATAACAAAAGCATGGTAGAAATTTGATATGAGGTATTTCTTATTCGTAGATGACTGAAAGATGCAGAGAAATGTATGTTTGTAAGTAGAAGAAGAGATATTTTATTATGATTTGAATATGAAGCAAAGTTGTGTTGTGTGTAGTCTTATTTTATGGAAAGAAAAAACATCTTCTACTACTTTTTTGCCACATTTTTGTAGTTACATGATATTGAAACAAACAGAAAATTGTCAGAACTGCAGATTCAAAGCAGATAAAGAATTGATTGTGAATGTAATTCATGGCGTAACTCTCTTTGTAATTAAATATGTAATTGCATATGTGTCGGCTGATAAAATATACCACAATCGAAAAAATATTCAGCCAAAAGTGACACTTCCAAAGAGAAAAAAGGGCAAACGTGTTGACCAAAAAAATCATAATTGGAAAAACAAAAAAGATGATCTACAATGAAGTAGGAAAATCTAAGAATCGTTTTAATGGAAATGAAAATGAGAAAAAGTGATTAAAAATGCTCCCTTCACTCTCCTGTGCTGGCAAGCACAGCCATGTTTAAACAGTTTGAGCGGCAGCAGATCAACAGTGAAAATGTTGGCTGTGAGGAACAATTTTTTTTTTTTTTGTTTTGAGTTGCAGATTTCAGCTTAATGTGAATTTTGGTTTCCGTTCACTTCATTTCAGCGCATCACTAATTTGCATCATGTAGCAAAAACAAAACTCAACTTCTAGGAGTAAAAAAAAAGAAGGAAAAGAAGGAGTGTGAAGCTGCCATGCGAGATTACTCCATTTCTGACCCCCTGAAGGCCAAGCATTCATCTTTGCTTCTTAAAGGCCTGGTGACCAAGTCCGTTAGCATGCGTGTGTGTGGGTCTGGAATGCCGCCCACCTCGAACGGGCAGTTAATTTCAAAGTGGAGGTCCTTTTCTTTTGTCCATTGGGACATTCCTATGCATTTAAATGGCTATGAAGTGTTCTTAGCTGCTGACCCCCCACCCTTTTTCCTTTTGTAACAATGAGATGGCTCACCGCTGGCCAGAGGAGTGGGAGGAGAGAGAGAGAGAGAGGAGGAGGAGGTGGAAAGGAAGATGAGAAGGAGAGAATTGGAGGAGGGAGGATAAACAAAGATTTCTTGTGTTTTTTCCCCTCATTGCTGTCTTTTCTCACACTATCTCTCTCCCATGGGAACTCGTTTAGCTACAGGCATCCTCCGTTTCCCACTGCAGTGCATAATTCATACAGGCGCACACGTCTGTGTTTATACACTGTCAATACAAAGGGTCACACATAGTGACTGTTTAGGAGAAAGAAAAAAATAGCCTGAATGTGCGTTAATGTAGGAGGATCCAGCATTTTATTGGTCCTGACATTGCAGGCTAGCAGAACACTTTGACCTCAACATGTACAAAAACAAAAACTTTTCTCTCCTATCTTTACTGTGGAAAGGTAGAGAGCCAAGAATCATATTTAAAGACTTCTCAAAACCAGTTTACTCAAAATACCACAGTACCTACATAACACTCTCGGTGTAATTAGCTGTGTTGACCTACAGCCAGGGCCAAAAGCCTTGAATCCTCAGCACATGTGAAGGAGGCCCCATGATGTGCGGTCGAGTGCACAAACCAATCAACTTCCTCTGCTGCTTCTCCTTATCAGCTTATGACATGCTGTCAGAACTTAAATGAGTTCCACCTATTATTAGCGAGTACTGTTTGTCATGTTTGCTGGACAAACATTAGAAAGGGCTCATGTCACATGATTACATCCACATTACATTTAACCCAACAATGTTCCCCATGGCCTACATACCTTGCTTGTTGACTTGCTTTGCTGTACGCCTAGCTTGTTGAAACAAGCGAAGAAATTCTAAATTTTCAGTCAGTACCACATTTGAGTTTGATAAAAATTCATTGTTGTTCATACAGTCTTGTTTTGTGTAAACAACACATCCTGTGCACATAAAAAATCTTGTATTTTTGCCATTTTTTCAGTCTGAAACAAATGGTTGGAAGAACCTGTTGACACAGAATATAAATCAGATGTAAATGTGATTATGTAAATTGCTATTCCTTTTGTAATTTCAACAAATAATTACAAAGTGAGAATCGAATGTGTCACAGAACAAAAATAACTGTTCAAACAACTTTCATGTACACCGAGAAACTGGCCATACGTGTTTGTCTATAATCTAGTGTGTATGTGCGCGCGAGTGAATGTATGCCAGGCATGCGGCCGAGGTCATTAGTCCAAGACCTGCACCATTGACTAGGAGCTCCATGCTGTCTTAAAGCAGGACTCATGCTTCAGGGAGCGCTTTGTGTCCAAAGCAACCTCTGGAGAAGCTCCACCCTGCATACCGAGCTGGACAATGAGTGGGTCATTGGAGTGATGGATGGATGGAAGGCTGGATGGATGGATGGATGGATGGCTTGAGTCTACCTTCCCCTTTGTCTTTCTTCTTAGGCTCTTATTAGTGTGCATGCTCATTACTAAAAGCTAGGCTGTGACCACGGGCCACCGCTAGCTGCAGTGGTAATGGAAAATCACAAGTGCATATGAGTGAGAGAGAGAGAGAAAGAGTGAGAGAGAGACTGTTAGCTTATTAGCGTCAAGACTTCCCATACGTCCAGCCACAAGAGACAAAGAATGAGAGAGCGAGAGTGGAAAAACTGATGGACTGCTGACTGCTGGCTCTTACAGTCAAAAGCCCAAATGAGCCCTAGAGCTCAAATGATTAAATCATAAAGAATGACTTCCTGAGTCAAATGAAGAGAGAGAAAACATAGATCATACCCTCGAATGTCAATGTCTTGTCAAATATTGAACAGTAAATCGATTACCTATCAGGTATTGCTGAAACAGCATCCTAGCCATACACAGCACTTGGTTTGCTAGCGATACAAGAAGTAAACATACTCATTTACCTTTTAGCTTCTGTGTGGGTATTGATTGCTAGTTCAGTAAACTTAGCTTGCGAGTTGCTGCCAACTTCCTGGCACAGAAATCATTGCAGTCCCAGATAGCAAGCATAGCCTCTAGCTTGATAAGGTTGGCATCCTGCTGACTGTATGCCACTGCTGGTCCACCCCCAGATTATTGGTCTGCATACAAGGGCTAACTAATTTTTATTCTCCTCAAACAGATTTTGAATGCATATAGCCTTTTAGTTTCCAAAATAAATTAAGACAAATATTACAAGAGGAAAAATTAATGTCTAGGCCTAAAATGACTTGCTGACACTGTGTTAACTTAAAATGATTTACTAAACTAATTTACAATGAATAACGAAAGAATGAACTCAAGGAAAAATGACTAAAAAGGACTGTGAGTGGAAAATTGATGTTAAAAAGTGGCATTTTGTCTAACACTGCTCAACCACTGGTGGGCCACCTAGAAAATGCTAAACAAAAAGCTGGTGGTCCACTGGCTTTGCCATCAATGGGCCAACGGTGACCCGCTATCCTCTTGCCATCTTGGATCACTGAAGGTCCACTACGTGACCTAGCAATGTGGGTCATGGCAAAGCATGGCTGCATTAAAAATAGTCTGTTTTGGGCATTTCTGTGGCAGAGGAATACAGTTTCCCAGCTGCTACTGAGGTTACAGGGTGCGGACAGTGAGGACGTGCACCCTGCTGTTGCCTGGGTCATGCCTTCGCCTTGTGTCGGCCGGCGAACAGGTGCTAGCACACGACCCGTCCCACTCCATCTGTTTTTCCTCGAGGACGACAGGAAAAGAGGGAGAACAAATGGCCAGGACGAAGGAGCAAGCGTCTGGATTTGATCTCGCAGACTTGTTATTCTTTCCTGGAGCGTGGGTCGGGTGTGTGCATATGCGCGCGTGTGTGTGTATGTGTCTGAAATGGAAGCATTTTTGAGAAAACCTGTCTGCTCCACATTGTTTATGAGATCTGTTAGCAGAAATCTGATTGGGACGGCAGCTTTCATGCCTTAATAGGAAAAAAGCAGCAAGTTCAAAATGACTTGGGTGCACTTATTATGGAAAACTAATTTTTCCTGACTTTTTAAAGTAAGTTTGTTGTAGCATGTAACCCTTGTTAAAGTTTTAAAATGTACCGTCTAATTCCCAGCCCATACAGTCCATACAAGGAAATAAACTGCCAACAGTGCCTGTTCTGAAATTAGTGTTTTTGTGATGTCACAGAAACCAATGCATTTGCATGTATTCACCTATTCAGCCTAGAGCAGTTTAGCCCTGCCCATTTACATTGAAGTTATAAAGGGTGTTTCAGCATGGGTTGCTTTTTCAATGAGGCACAATCAGAGCAGAGCTCATTTACATATTTCAGTATCAAAAACAGGCTGTTTAATTCTAAGGGATAAAGGGAAGTTGGACAGTCAGCATGTTCAGATTCAAAAGCTTATACAATTGTCAAAAGAGATTAACATTGTTGTTTCTTCTCTTTACAGATTCCCCATTTTCCATCGTCGTTGATGTCTACTGGATTCCAACTGTGAAGATTTTCACCATTCTGTGCAATTTCATCGAAAGGCATTTTCTTCCATTAAAAGCTCAACTTTGATGTTTAAGACATCCAATCACAAAGCTTTTCTTTTTGCGCTGTGAGTTAACAGATGTGCTTCAGAGAACTTCCTGCTTTGGGACAAACTTTTTTGCGTAGACGTTGCGATGTCGTTCTTTCGTCTTTGTGGAGTCTTGGGACGACGTGTTTGCAGTGGCGACCAAACAAACCAATCCCCGCACATCTGAAAAGACCACTTAGCAACCAGCATGTTTCGGTGTCCCGTCCGTTGTGTTGGTGCGTGTTGTCTGATTTTTTTTTTTCTTTTGGTTTTTATATGAAGACAATGGTGTGTAAGCTAAATATAGACTCTATATGAAAACAAGCCTCGCTTTAAGGAGCAACCAGTGAACCAGTGAAAGGATGGAGGGACCAAAATGTCTCCTTCTATGAGGTTTTTTTTCCTCCAATTTCCAGACGAAGTCTCTCTTGCTCAAAGTTAAAGGACAGAGATAGGGGGAGAAGAGAAGAGGCTTATTAAACCCACGAAAACAAAAATTGTCCTCTTATCCCGTCCGTAAAGGATGAAAGCAGAGAGACAAACAACTTGTTTGTCCCTTATTGCCTCTGTTTGAGCAGGAACGGGCTGATGCTGGCCTGTTCCTGACAAACAGACCCTGGCAGCCTGGTGTGAAACTGGCTGTCAGAATGCATCCTGAGGCGAGGCACACACCAGCTGTGTGTTTGCGCGAGTGTGTGTGTGTATGTGTGTGAGTGTGTGGAGAAGGTCAGCATGTCCCAGCATGTTCTCCTGAGTGAGAATCCAGCTGACAATACTCTAATGTCCATTCTTCTTCCAAAAAGACACCAAAAACAAAGGATGGAGCATGCCCACTGTGGACTTAATGAACGGATAACTGGATGACCAACAAACAGACGGCTCCTAATGACCTCCACGCAGAGAACATTGGAGAATAGACTGTTCCACCGGTGAAAAGTTAGGCTGCTCATGATAGACGCTTAGCCTTGTTATAAGGTGTCGAGCAGTTCTATTCTAACACATATGGCCTGAGTAAAAACGTGAAAGACAGAGCGATAGAGAGAGAGAGGTGAGAGTCGTTCTGTCAGCTGGAGAGGGAATGTAGTCTCCATGGCAACAACAACGAGCAACCTGAACTTTAAAAAAAAAAAAAAAAAAAAAACTTGTGATTTTTTTTTTCTTTTCCTGAAAAAAAGAGAAACTGGCTGTCTTAAGACCTTTCGGTGTCTGCTCATAGTCTTAATTTATGAGATTTTTTTTTACAGTTGTGTTTTTTTATTGTTAGTTTTGTTGTTAATTTGAACTATGTGTATTATTTTTTGTATTTATTGATAATCTGCTTGCATACATATCCGGATGTACAGAAGTTGGCGAGTGTTTTGTGCTACGCATGGCCCATATTTGCTCTGTGTTACCTAAAAGCTGCTCTTTTGCACATATCTAGCTACGTCATGCCGTTTTGGTTGTGCCAGGGCGGAATTCGTAGGAGTCAGCAACCGCTTGGACCTCTGGCTCGTCCGACCTGAAAAGGGTCGCGGGCCTAGGGTCGTAGGTCATCGCCTGGATAACAATGGGAGGGATGACGTCATGGGATCAGATTACCCAGGGTGCAAAGGGACAGGTCAGCGGGGGTGGGGGGTTCGGGGGGACTGGAAGAGGGAAGGGTCAGATATGTAGAAATGGTGCAGTGAGCTGTTCTGAAAGGTTCCTATTACGTCCAGTAAGGACACACCTATAACACAAATTTTATGCTAGATTTTAAGCTACATCTAGCCCTTTATTTTGGAAGCTGAACTTACTAGTAACGTAAAACATACTTGACATCAAACTGCATCTATTTAAACACCCCTCAGCTTCAGTAATTCCAATGCTAATGCTAATCAAGTTGGACTGTAGCGCAAGTCCCCAAACAGAATTAATAATAAAGAGATAGTTCAAACAAGCAGTCATGCTAATCGGCATCATCCTTTGTTAGCCACTTTAGCACTTCTGTTTGGTTGAACTATCCATTTAACACCTGTAGCTGACAAACCTTAGCCGACAGCCACAGCATGCCATCCGAATGCTAAACAGGGCCAGCACGGCCTCTTGCTGACCCTGCTATGTCAGTCCCTTTGGCAGTACTCAAACACGGCCTGACCCAGGGTCGGCATGAGTGGTAAAGGCCCTGAGGCGCTATGTAAGAAATGTGGCATCTGCAGCTGCTCCCAGAACAGCTGGAACTGTCACTGTGTCGTAGGTGTGACTCGCAGCACAGCGCAGGGGTGTTAAGTGTTATTAGCACACTCTGCACAAACTGGCCTCAGATCAGGAGCCCTGTCACCAACACCTGCAAGCAGAATGATTGGCCTGACTACAGAAGTTGGACTGTAACGTTGCCTCCTCTCAGGGTGTTCTATTCTGCCAGTCTAAAATGAATGGAAGATTTTTCCACAAGCATTTTAAATGCTATCCATTGAAGGCAGCCGACTGTGGTGTTGTATGGGTCATATATACAATGATAAAGGCAATGTTGATGATGCTAAATCCCAAAGTTTCTTAAAAGGACTTCTTAAAGGCAATGTCTACGCAAGGGCAGACACCATAGTGCTTTTTAACCAGTGCCAAGGACATTGTCTGTATAGTGCAATGGTTCTCAGTTCCAGCTCTGCAGTACCCATGCACTGCACCCTTGCCTCAGCTCATAAGCTAATGAGTAAAAAGCCCTTCATGAGTTGAATTAAGCAAGGGAAAACCCAGAGGGAAGCACTGCATATGAGAACCAATGGTATAGCTAGACGTCTTGTGAGTATGATACTAGGATGAAGTTGCTGAACAAGGAACACCCACAAGTCTGTCAGACAATGTTGCTAGAACGATTTGCTACATGTGATTCCTCTGACAACACTGTGCTTCAGCTAAGCGCAACAAGCTATTGCTTGTGCTTTCGCTCAGATGCTCATGAAACCTCCGAACCCAGTGCTTGAACAGTATTCTGTGTGCTTTATTAGTCAAGCTAGTTCCAGCTCCATAGCAGATTTCTGTAAAAACAAGGGCGAACGTTTGCATCAGCCAAATCGTACATGCACACTGAAAGAGAGAGAGGGCTAGCAAGCAAGAAAGAGAGAAGGCTGTGAGGGGTCAAGCTTCACATTCCTTCCCAGACCCTCCTCCCCTTCCACCTACACCTTTCTTCAACAGAGTGGTTTAAGGGAATTCCTGCTTTTACCCTACTGCCTTTGAGGATCTCGCATCCACCCCTGAAACTTTAAAGGCCTCCCTCCCCCAGGACCTTTTTCCAGAACACTGCACACACTAACGCCCCAGCCGGCCAATCAGATAGCCTCTTCCCGCCCCTTCTCAAGTGCTGTTGCCCGGGCGATGGTCAACAGTCACCCCCACCAACCCCCTTCATTTAAACTGGTAGTCGTCAAGTGTTTTGTTTTTCTTCTCTCCCCCTCTCCCTTTTTTCCCTCACTGACCCCCGAGCTGAAGTGCGACCAGGAGGTGGGCAGTGGGCTTTGCGCATGGCGTCAAATCTTAGGCCGTACATACAATGTGCAAGCACGTAAACGTGAATGGTTTTAGCCACTACAATCAATTTAACGTTGTTGGATTCTACCTGAAAATTCAACACAAGGATTCTACCTGAAAATGCAACTCAAGCACAAGCTTCATTCAGAACGTTGCAGCAAGGGGGCGCTATATCAAATAAAATCCAGGCACAGGTTGGACAAAAAAGTTTTTTGCTTCCTCCAAAAGTGTGTTATTTTCTGGTAAAGCAGTGTAACGCTCCTCAACTGTTGAGACTGATTGATTTTGTAGCTATTGGAATAATAACAGATTCAGACAAAGTATACACTTACATCACCCCCTTTGAGTTTACAACCCCCAAAGTCACATAGGAATGCAGGTTAAGTATGTACAAGGGGAACATTCACTTGCAGTGCTTTGGCTGAGAGTCATCATTGGTGTTTGCATACTTGCCTGGGATGTTTCTGGCCCTAACCATCATATGCCTTTGTCAATGGACGCATTGCTCGGACGCTGTCAATGTTGGGCTGTACTGTTCTATCCTGTATGTCTTACTACGTTGCGTTGTTCTGTTGTTGCTCTATTTCAACCATGGCGGTTAACGTTATTTTGTACAAGTGATTTTTTTCACAATGTGAAATTCATGGCGAAATAAACATAAGAGTTTTTTCCTCTTAATTGTTAAGAAGTCCGCAGCTTATTGAGTCTTTGTTCAGGCTTGAAAAGCCAAATGTGACAGTTTTGTTATGTCCAAGAATTTTGGTACACATTCATGAGCTGACAGCTTGGATACTCTCTCTCTCTTTCTCTGTCTCTCTCTGTCTCTCTCTCCATTTTACCTTCTTTCTTTCCTACTTTCTTTACCAGTGGCACATGCATAAGGATGGGCAGTTTTACAATATTTATCATTATTATGATAAATCACATGATATTATGACACAATATGCTTTTCTGAGTATAATGTGGATCAAGAAGGTACCAGAACAATATTTTGACTTTCATTCCTTAGTAATACTTTTTTCAATACCTTCCTTTAAACTACTAACCAAAAGTGAGTGTGTCTAAAACTAGAAATGAGTGTGAAAAGTGGATGTATTTACTGACTGCAATAGATTACAGACTAATCACAAAGCGCTAATGGTAATAACATGCTTTCGGCACGTAATTTAAACAGCCAATCAGCAGTCTAGATTTTGGAACAAGCATGCTTTTTGACTCACAGATGCTAAGACTGACGGCTTAAGTACTGAAAATTTTCAATACTCTGAAGTAACTCCGTTGGTATCATAAAAATGTTGAATTTTCATACCGAGCCTTAATAGATTCTTTTCACACTCCCATAATCGACACATTGGAAGTCATCATAGGGAAAACATTACAGTAGTAGCACCATTTGCAAATGAGAATGTAGAGGACCTTTTTACACACACACACACACACACACACACATCATCTAAACCACTTATCCTTCTGGGTCGCAGTGGGGTGCCGGAGCCTATCCCGGCTATCATCGGGCGGAAGGCAGGAAACACCCTGGACAGGTTGCTAGTCCATCGCAGGGCAGACAGACAGACAGACATACATACACATTCACACCTAGGGGCAATTTAGCATGTCCATTTCACCTGATTGCATGTCTTAGGACTGTGGGAGGAAACCCATGCAGACACGGGGAGAACATGCAGACTCCACACAGAAATGACCCTGGTTGCCCAGTTGGGAATCGAACCCAGGCCATTCTTGCTGTGAGGCGACAGCGCTACCCACTGCGCTGTCTACATTCCTATTAATTTTATTTATTTTTTGTTTATTTATTTTATTTATTTATTTATTCATTGTTAATTTGGTGGAGCAGTTTTCATTTTCAGAGAGAAGCAAGTTTGACAAGGTGTACATTAAAAGCAGGCAACTGATGCCTGTTGCTTCGGCACTGGATGAGTGAGTAGTACAGAGTTAAAGGAAGTGAAATCATGTTCTGTGAAAAAATTAGGCAAATTCCTTAATAAGGACCTTGAGTCCTCTACATCAGATACATTATCAAGGAGGACTTTCTCTGCATTCTCATTCATAAACACTGCCACTGCTACTACTATGCCGACTTCCACTGCTTCCAATATGGAAGTGTAAAAACAGTATTACTGTGATCTTCCATTTCTGGCATCCCAGCCTAGATGTGCATGCATACAAAATACATAGAAGCACATACACCCCAAAGCATGAAAAGCGCAACAGTTGTTCATTCCAGCACAGCCTAATAGAGCCAGACTCATTGGAGCATTTCTCATATATCTGCTTGGCTTTCCTCTGCAGGCCGGGAGCTCGACTGTCTACACAAAGCCTTAGAACAGGCGTGTTCTTAAAGTCTTTGCTTAAATGTGTAGGAGAGGCTCACCTCATCTTATCTCTGTGTGCATGTCTGTGTGTGTGGCATAGGACGAAGCACCCCTACACGGCCCATCAGATACTTTCCCTTTTACGCTGGCGTTGCCGTGGCAACTCTTCCCTTTATCTCTAAACTGTGGGGGCTGATTTGGAACAGGAGCATTTAAAAACCTCCTTCAGTCATGCTCGTTCGCTCCTTCCTGTCTTTCTTTTTCTCGCTCCTGCTGACTTACTACTCTCATCCTCATTTTTTCTCTCTTGTTGTCTCTCTGTAGCTCACTGCTGTATCTTGCTCAGTCTCTCTCTCTATGTAATGCGCATATCTTTCTCTCCCTGTATAGTCTTGAAATAGCTCTCTTAATAAGTACTTTCTTCATGTACTTCTTGAGAGAGCATGTAGAAATCACAGCACTCTTTATACATAACTCCCTCCTCTAAGCTTTTTCTTCAGCATGTGAAAGTCAAACACAACAATGGCATTCAGATCAGGTGACTGACATGGCCTGTTAAGAATTTGCCTGCATGTTCACTGTCTTACTGTAGGATGAAGCGCCATCCAATGAGAGGAGGTGCTTTCTTGAACTTGAGATGATGCTTCTATACACCTCAGAATTAATTTTGCTGCTGCCATCAGCAGTTACATTATCAACCTCATGGTGTGAAAGTCTAGAATCATGACTAGATGTTGAAAGCTCTCTTATACCTGCACTAATGAAGCAATCAAACACATCTTCAGCAACCAAACACAACACAAAGACCTATGAAGTCCTATGAAATCCCAAACATCAACGATGCCTTGAAATAAGGGGAGACTTTGTCCCAAACACTATGTATAAAAAGTGCTGTCATTTCTACATGGTAAAACTAAAATGTAAAAAATAACCTTTAATAAAATATGAGAATGTGTATTTTTTAATCACATGTGAATTGCGAATTAAAACCATGGAGTATGGAGGCAAAAAATACCTTTGTCTCAAACATTACAGAGAGCACTGTAGCTTTGATAGAGCTTAACGAATTCAGGAGAATTTTTGAGAATGCAAGTTAGGGTGTGGTTTTCATTTTTGTCCTGAAAATGTGTGAAAAACAAACTCACAAACACAGGCAAAAGGAAGTGTGCTTCATCAGGAGATGACTGTTTACATTCCTGCTTTAAAACAACTCCCTTTCAACAGGTTCTGATACACCAGTTTGACTGGCTCCACAAACACACATGCTACATGTTGCAAAGCAAACACGCACAATTCATGGGAAGAAAATGATTCATTTCACATGAAGCATCCAGAGTTCACAATGTGGGGTGGTGTAGTGAACTAGTGATTAGAGCTACAGGTTCTTCTGCTTTTCAGGGTCCAAGAATGGAAACCAGCAGATAATAGACAAGCGATTGTGGAGATTACTGTGTTTGGGGAACAGTAAATGTCATTGATCATTGGAATAGAGCCACAGCTGGGACCACACTTTGGTTGTAAGATTATTATTTTTGTTATACAGGCAAACTGCACATCTCTGCTACAAATAAAAACATAAGCAGCAGCACAGGAGGGCAAGTTGTGACAGTCACTAAAAAGTCTGCTAAATTGAAGCAAAGTTTTTCAACATAAATCCCAAAGCCTTCCTCAAACTGCTTCCACAAAGTTGGAACATGTAACTGTCTAAGATGTCTTTGCATGCTGTAGCATTAACATTACCATTCAGTGGAACTAGGCAGCCTAAGCCAAACCCTGAAAACTATCACCAGACCATTATCCCCCCCTCCACCAAACTTTAGCAGTATGCACTACGGTAGGCAGTGTTCTCCTAGCATGCACCAAACCTAGATTTGTCTATCAGACTGTCACTTTATATGCTTCAAAATAGTTCTATACTATTGCCACCAAAAGAATGATATTGGTGTGAATACTGTGATTTGGGTCACGTTCAGGAAGGGCAGATTTCTTGGAATCTTGGAAGATTTACAATAAAAACAAAAGCCTGATGCGATTGCTCTGTTGCAGTTTGTTAGAGCAAGTGAGAACGCTGCCATTCAAACTCTGATGTGCACCAAGCGAACTCCCTGAGCATAAATGCAATACATACCAAAGACATCTATATAGACCGTAGACAGAACATATGAATTTCTGATGCTGTTTTGACACATGCTAGTGTTTTTTATCTCCTCATAAGCTCTGAATCTGTAATTATTGAACGGATAGTTTTGGTTTAAAAACGAGGCTGGGACATGTTTGAAGTCATTATAAAATATTCAATATACACATTTGACTGCACGCATAAATGATATTATGTATTAAGGTACCAAAGTTTCTCTGTTTATTAAAAGCAGTAAGCCACTCTAGGCTGTTACAGGGATTTTACTCTGTTTTGCATCGTTCAAACCCACAGTAACACAGGGAGTCTCGTGGCACATTGCTCTAATATCACAAGACAGATAAAACGAGACATAAATAAAGCCAATGAGACCAAATAGAACAGAGAACAGCATGATTTAGAAAGTTCAGTGGACATCATCACAGTTATTGTACATCGTAAAATCTGCCCAATCAGTTGTGACCTTTTATTTGTATGACTTTTGTTTATGTCTTTTGGCTCAATGTTAAATATGTTAGAACTAAACTAAAATACAACAATGTATCATTTTCTGCTTTGGTCTGGACCGATATACACACATATGTATATATACATACATACATACATACATACATATATCATATATATATACATACATAATACATATATATATATATATATATATATATATATATATATATATATATATAGTATAATGGTATTTAGACCATATACATATATATATACATATCATATATATAATAATCATTATATATATATATATATATATATAGATAGATAGATAGATAGATAGCTGTTGTCAGAAACCTCATAACCCTAATAACCTCATGTGTGTGTGTCCATTTCTTACTGTAAAAATATCTTTTTAAATTGAATAATTACAACAGCCCTGGATTTACTGAAAGTGAATTGAATGAGGTGAACTGAACTGAACTGTAAATCTTCCTTTAAATGACTATGAATTTCAGAATGTATTTCAGCCTGGAATAGGACCGACTTTGTGAGTAGGTCTCTTTGAAAAGGCTGTGAAGATGAAAAACACTGCTTAAAGGCAGTAAATATGCACACACACACACACCAAATCTACACATTAAAGCGACACAATATACCACAAGCTCCTGTTGCCAGGCAACGTGTGTGGCGGCTCCACTGAGGTTGGCACACGCTCAGTGCGATCCCTCAGCTACCCTGAATTCTTGTGCTGTCACCGAGCCAATCACAGGGGGACGTTTCGCTCCAACTCAGCCAATCACAGCAGGCGCTTCTGCGTTAAAGAGATGTCAAAGCAGCCAGTGAATGGTTAGCGTACCCATCTCTTAATCGCACACGCTTGTGGCTGCTCTTACTCTCTTACACAAGCCTTCAAGGAAGCTTTATAATGGTATTTATTTATAACCATTCAGGTCCTCAGGACCAGCATTTTTAATCCTAATAGCATTTCATTCCCTTAAATGCATACCTTGGGTTGCTAGCAGCCCCCACCACCTCATTTGTTCTTTTCAGATAAGTGACAATGTACACTGAGGTGCCTATTTAATAGGTACACCAACGTTACACGTACACTTATTGGCCATTTTATCAGGTGCAGCTACAATATTCACGTACTGGTCATGCACATGTGAGTCAGTCATCCTCTAGTGATTCATCAATGGTTAGGTAATGAAAACAGGACCACTGTTGGCTAAAGGACTATTCTGAACTCAGCAGTGACACTGAGGTGTGTAAGAACCCCAGCAACACTCTGAATGACACACTTGAACCAGCTCCAGACACACTAACATGCCATGCTGAGAATGGTGGACCACACATATAATATCTAATCAGCAGTGGTCCTGTCGTAGTCCCTTTCCATTGATGAACAGGGTACAGGGGGGCTGACGAACTGCAGCAACAGATGGGCTACAATAAGTAACTGGAAACCCACATATGCATACATATTCGTGTATACAGTCTTGGCAGTAGATTTTTGCACACATTTTCATATACAAAAAGGTTGTAAAATGTAAATGACTGTTGTTAGTGTAATTTATGTTGCATATTTTAGGCCAAAATACCAATTTTATTCATGTCTTATACTCCTGATTTAATTCTGTAAATGCATATAAATAAGTTACTGTACTACATAATGACATCTTTTCCATTGAAACCACTTGCATAAATATTAAATCAAAATATCTTTAAATAATTGTTGTTGTTGGTCAGTCATTTAGGCATTTTTTCTCTATAAATATGTCTGTCTCACATCTGTATGTCCTTACCACACTGATCAAATTACCTAAAATATATATTTTTTCAAAGCCAAAAAAACTGCTTTAAATGGAGACCTAAGAGCTAAAGAGCCAAAAGTGTGGGAAACAATCCAGATGTCCTTGGATTCACAAAAAAGCCAAGTAAATATCATCTTTTCATATTCATATTCAATACTGTACAGCTAGTGTATTTTGAATTAGACTTGAATTAGACTCCAGATGTTTTTTTAAAACATAGCGCTGTTGATGTAGATGAAAACGTTCTTGTGCTTTCTCTCTGTCCACAAAAGAAGACAAAAATGACTTGAAAATGCTCACATGAGCATTCCAGCCACAATGGGTGATAATGTATTTTAAAAGTGAATGTAAGATGCCTCAAGAAGAGCAATATGGGCATGAATATTGTGCAAAACATACAGCATATGGCAGAGCTGAAGCACAGATTATCTAACAAAGTGACAGTGGTTTGTTATAAACATGGTAGGCTTTGACTTTAGGCTGTCAGAGCTCTATGACTCAATATCTCACACAGTTTCAAAGTCTAATGCCTGCCAGAAAATAAAAGCTCAAAAAATTTTGCAGGAGTTTTTCAGATCTCATCATACGTCTTTATGTAATAATATCGCACGAACAGAAGGTCTGGTTTGATGTTTAGGTCTCAAATGCAAAATCAACATTATGCTGATGAAGATGATGAAAATAGTAGAGGATTCACACTAACATCCTCAGAAGTCTAGCTGTCAGGTTCGGACAGAACTCAGACGCTCACAGACGAGACTGAAGTAAAATGGCTTTATTAGCAAAGGGGGAACCTAGAATCAAAGTCAAACAGTCCAAGGTCAAAAGCCAGATCGAGAAAATCATAGGGGCAATCCAAAAAACCATAGGGGCAGTCCATAAACCAGAAGAGAAAGCCCAAGATAGAAATACGAACTATACACAAAGGGACTAGGCTAAGGTGAGGTCAAAATACACAAAGCAAAGGTCATACATGGACAGCCATACTAACGTACAAGAAGGCTCAGTAATGCTCTGTGAGACAAAGACAATACTTCACAATTAACTGACCAACTGAGGGGGTTTAAGTAGTGTGTAAACAGGTGACCTGAATCAATAATCAGGTGAAGCGGAGCAGTGGGCGAGTGAGGGAGGTCTGGGGTCATGTGATCTGGCTGGGCATTCTGGGAAATGGAGTCCAGAGGCTGAGAAGTGGTGACAGCGGGGCGGGAGGGACATGACACTAGCCTTCACCAAATTTCCCTTTAATGAGTTCTCTTTGAATACTCTGGGTTAGAAGTGCAAAACGTTGCGTGCAATTACACATTTCCACCAGAGAGGTCTCCAAATCCCCTTAACTTACATAGTGCAGCTTCAATAATATCATTAAGTTGAATATCTTTAGAATCGTAGAGGTATTTTAATATCTGCAGTCGAGTTGCCATGTCATTCCAAAGAAATGTGCCCTGTAGATTCTGAAGCCTTTGCACTGTGGTTTATTGAAAAAGCTTAATTCAGTTGAAAACATTATCTACCCATGAAACTGCCAAGCGAAAAAAAAAACAACCCATTCATCAGCCTCATTTTAGATAGTTCTGCATGCTCAAAAAAATGAAAACAGCAGCAGGCATGCACAATTTAACAGCATGATCTCAACACTTTAAAGATGCTGTGCTTAGCCCAAGTTTTTAGAAATCTCCATCCTGGAGAGCATTTTCAAAAAGCTCAGTTTTCAGTGAACAAAAACAGCCTTTTGTGCTGTGGACAGGAGCCAAAAAGCAGAGGAAAAAATAACCAGATATGTGTGGATGGGGCATTAGTACTGAAACGTCAAATGTATGCTTTGTTACACAGGATTTATGGAAGAAAAATACTTTGTAGTAATGTGCTTCCACATAATTCATATAAGTTACCCAGACCACACACGCGTGCACACAGGCGTCACTGCCTTCTGCAGTGCCTGTTTGTGATTGAGCACACCTGTAGTACATTAGAAGATAAGAGAAAGCGAGGGAAGAGAAAAAAAAGCCATGTAAACAGAGAGAAGAATGGAAGCAGAGAGCGAGAGAACAGAGAAAACGGGCAGTGAGAAAGAGGTGAGTCTTGAGGGGCTTGTGATTTAGACCACACACAAGGCCCTCAGAACTTTTTCTCTCTTTTTCTCTTAGTTTTCTCCTATGCCCATTTAAAATCTGGTTCTGAGGTCATCACAAGTTTTGGCACCTTCATTTTTTTCTCTCATTGTTCAAACAGCTGAGGGCTATTTATTTTTCTGAAGTGCATTAATAACTCCAAAATCAGTGAAGATGATGAAAACCACCCTTTATTTATACCATTTACAGCCAAAATTGGTCATTAAATAGAAGTCATTTATATATTTACGGAAAATTACAAAGAAGCCTCAACAACTTCAATATTTAGTGTGTCCACCCTTTGACTTTATTACAGCTTCCATTATTTTTTAGATACTTTTCTAGATACTTGGTTTCAGTCTTTTAACGAAATCTGCAGGGATATTTTTTAAACCTCTAAAGTTTAGTCTTTGAAGTTGGATGCATTTTCTGCTTCTCACAATCCAACAGTGATGTTGAGCTCTGGACTCTGGGGTGGTCAGTCCATTGTTCTAAGAACACCAGCAGCATCTTTGTTTGATCTGCAAACGTTGTTCTTCTTTTTTGTCTATTTTCTTTTCTCAGTAACAGATTCTTGCCAGCTACATATCCTTTTTTTCAGATTTCTTTCAGATCTGAAGCAATAGTGGAGCTTGATTTTCTTTAATGTTGACAATTTTGGTGGTCTAGCAGATCTGATGGTTGCTAGGAGACCCATTTTTTCTGCATCTTTTAAACATTTTTTGAACTTCACACATGCTTTTGTCCCCTGATATCTGATCCAGCATTTTCTGCAGGTATCGGCTCAACACTGATACAGAGTATTGGATTGGCGCCAACTCTAACTGCATATAACGAATCACTTTCAAATTGAATATTGTGACCTCAGAGGTTGAAATCCCTATTTAACAGCTTTCCTTCATTGTAGTTGAAACCAGTCTGAAAATATAAGATAGCACTTCATGTATACACCCACACCCACCACCCCTTCAAACACACAGATTACAGCCTTCCTTTAACCTCCATCATAAAGTGGAAACACCTCATTACATATCTAAACACACTATCACCTTCCTATTAAGCGCAGCACCTGCACGATAATGCCACTCCCTGAGATAAAAAGTGTTTACCGTCATCATTAAGTGCTTAAATGCTATTTCTAAAGCCTCTTATCTATTCATCTTCCGTGTATATAGAACATAGCCTGGGCTGAAAGTATGGAATCAAAGAGATTCCACAGGCTTTCTGAGAACTGCATGGCATTTTGTCTGCCCTTCCTTTCCCTTTGTAGGAGGTTCAGTAGCATGAAACAATATGTGATATGTCAAGTTTGTAAACAAGTTGGAAGGGTGTAAAAAACCATGAGTACAAGGATTCCACTTTTTTTGTTTTTTTTTACCAAAATAAACTATTTAAGAAGAAATGGGGAAAATTTCAAAGAATTAGTAAAAAATAAATAAATAATGTCCAGTCAGCTACCTGTTACTACAGGTCTGCACTAGTTATTGTTTACAGAGTCATCATAATTGGTGCAAAACTCTCATTATTGGCACAGCTCTTTTGTTATTAGTAATTTGTTCCCAATTTGCTCCCCAGTTTAGTCGTGGCCAACTCCATCCTTTAGCTGTCATACAGTGCAAAGTTGGAAAGGCTAAAACTAGCATCAATGAAAGTCAGTTAAAAGCTTGTTCCACTCAGGATTAAATCTTTTAATGATACATGAAGTTGTTTAGTCCTCCAGTCCTGGCAATATTAGTTAATCTACATGCTGCTTCTCCATCTAATGAAGCCTGAAACATTTGTGTAAGCACTGCAAGTGTTGGATTGCACTGCAGCTACCATCTTCTATTGTTAATATACTGGATGTTGGCTAATGTCTAAGAAATTAATCAAAATTAGTTAGCAGGTAGGCTTACTATCATGGACATACACAGTTTTTTTAAACAAATAGTATTTAAATATTCCAACGAGACATTAATTATATTGTGTTGTTCATGAGGAGCACCACTCTTCAATAGCAACTCTGTAAGGTCATGAACTTGTTAATATTTGGTCATGTAACCATGAACAAATGGTAGCTGTTTTCATTTTCATTATATTTTGACTAACAACATGCTTTCCAGGCACCAGGCCTGTGTTCTTTCTGCTACATTCCACCACACTTGGAATGGAGCTTTCAGTGGGACCATGTTTTATGGTCAGGTAAGACCAAAATAGAGGTTTCTGGCAACAAACACCAGAGGTGAGTTTGGCGTGGACACAAAGAACACAAAAGAACCTCTTCCCCATTGTGAAGGTAGTAGATCTGTGATACTGTGGGGCTGTTTTTCTTCCACAGGCCCTGGACAGTTTATTCCAGTGCATAGCATCACAGACTCCATCAAGTACCTGCAACAATATAATCAAAACCGTCTCAGCCAGAAAGCTTAAACTAGGCCACAGTTTGGATCTTTCAGCAGGACAGTGATCCAAAGCACACCTGAAAATCAACAGAAGAACTAAGGTTTTGCCATAGTCACCCGACTTTTGACCTAAACCCCATAGAAAACCTGTAGGATGAGCTGAAGAGGAGACTCCAAAGTGTGGACCTTGGAATCTGAAGGATCTCGAGAGGTTCTGTATGGAGGAATGGTTTCAGATTCTTTGCCATGTTCTCCAGTCTCATTAAGTGTTATAGCAGAAGACTCGGAGCTGTTATATTTGCAAAGGGAGGTTACACAAAGTATTAAATAAAGGGTCTCAATAATTGTGGCACACATAGATTTGAGAAAAATCTTTATTTCCTGACAAGATTTAGGATTTTTTTCCCAATCACTGTACTTCAAATAAATGTTAGAGTTTTGTTAATACTTTGAATGAAAAATCAATTGCTCATGTTTACCAGGGGTGCCAATATTTGTAGAGGATGCTGTAGAAGTAAAAAAATGAGTAGTGATGTAATGTGTGAAGTAATCTTGTTACAGTTTGAGAGAAGTAATTATCAATAAATTAATTTTTTTTCTGCCCCATTATGGAAAGTCTTTTACCAACATAGGTGTGCTTTTCTTTATACAACTGAAAGAACCAGTGGTTTCCTTTGGATTAAAGATAGATTACGTTAGATTAACATTTATGTGCGTGTTAGGGGTTTAAGCATAAGCTTTGAATTCCACCCCATTCTGAATTGCACCGTCTAACCTTGTAAGCTCAAGTCAAGTCATGGAACCAAAAAGAGCAAAAAAATCTATCAGGTTTAGAAGCCTTTAATTAAAGGAAAAGAATGGGCCCACGCTTTGGCTGGCTGCTAGCGGCTTCCCTCCTATCAACCTCAGCCATTTCGCATCAAAACCTCCCTCTCTAACGAAGCGGAAGAGTAATTACCAAAGCAGGGAGCAGCCTGGAGGCTGCTGATATCGACCCACTGGGACCTGGGCAGTTTATCGACACATCCAGTGTTTTGAAGAATTTAACTACCAACTAGATGCTAATTCAAAGCTAAGACAGCTAAGAAACTCATTGAAGTTACTCCACACTTTTTAGCTGGAGCTACACTTTTTCCTTGAGAGGCTCTACAGTGGAATGTGACTGAAAAATAATGGTAGAATAATGGCACAAATTAAAAGACATGGTTCTTTTTCAAATGCGAAGTTCTGCTAGCACTGATGTGGGATACCTAAAGTTGGACTGTTTTTGTCCTTGCTTATCATTTTGTCATTTTTCCAAAAACTGAACCCTTTTTGTGCACCTGGGGAGAGAGATAACAGCAGAGGAGCATGCCGATAGCATATGGAGCTAGCATCGCTGACGCTAATGAGGCAATAATAAAATACTCAAGATGCTGTCTCCAAGATGGTGTCGATAAAAATAATTATTGACATAAACTCACCAACAACTGCTACGACTGAATGGTCGTTGATGTACGTGAAATTGTGAGTTTAGGGTATGTGTGATTATAAGAGATGCACATGCCGATGACGTATGGAGCAGGCAAAGCTGCCGTTAATTAGGTAATAATAAAACGCACATGCACACACACAAAACTTCTGAGGAAGCAGTTTGGGTTCTTAACAGGCTAAGACACCGCAGGCTTTGGATCCTTCGGTTGGACTGCGGTCAGAAGTTTAGGGGCCTTTCATCACTTAAAGGAGCTGCTCCTTAATTAAACAGCACATGAGCAGATGGTTGGTATGTGTATGTGTGTGTGTGTGTGTATGTGCGCATGTGTGTGTGGGGAAGAGGAAGCCCACAGAGTTTGTAATTAGCAAAGAGAGGCAGGACGTCCAACAGCTGTTTGGGATTTTAATGTTTTTATACCCGGCTCGACCAACGGTGCATGAGAGAGAGATGTACTGAGCCGTTTGTGACAGTTTCAAACACAAATTGGACGCATGCTGCCCACGTGTTGTGGCACAAAACTGGCACGTGAGCCCAAACATGCAGCTTTATGGGTTGTATGCATGGTAAAGTGCAAAATGTGCTTCTCTTCCTCATGTATATGCATTTGACAAGGGTTGCACAAAATGTGGGAGGAGCTATTACACATGTGGCTGATTGCACATTCCACTTCATTTACTAAAGTTTTGGCAACTCGAGGCAGCTGGAGGTACAAGCCTCGAACACGTGCTGAAAGAATATTTACCATCACCTTTAAGGCCATTACACACATTTTTTTTGGCACAAAAATGTGGAATATTCAGATGTTCATTCATTTTCCTCATCACAATTATACACCAGTGATTCAAAACCTTATGACCATGGATCAAACCTGTTGTTCCAGCACATCCCAATGATGCTCAACTGAATTGAGATCTGTTGAATTCGGAGGCCAGGGCAACACCTTGGACTCTTTGTGTTGTTCATCAAAGCATTCCCGGATAACATGTTGGCAGGATGCATCATCCTGCAGAAAAGGGACCACTGCCATTGGGGAATGCCATTGTCATGAGGTGATGTACCTGGTCCGCAATAATGTAGGTGGCCCGTGTCATATTGCCATCCACATGAATGCCCAGACCCATGGTTTGCCTGCAGAACCTTACCCAGAGCATCACAGTCCCTCCGCTGGTGCATCCTGGAGCCTTCACTTCTCCAGGCAAAAGGCACACACATTCTTAGATGTTCAAGTGATTTAAAAGAACACGGGACTCATCGGATCAGGCAACCTTCCTCCATTGCTCCAAGCTTCAGTTCTGATGCACACGTATCTAGGTGCTTTTGATGGTGGACAGGGGTTAGCATGGGCACTCTGACTGATCTACGGCTATGCAGCCCTACACGCAGCAGGTGTTGTGACACATTCTTCCCGTAAGCATCATTAAAATTTTCTGTAGCTTGCGTCACAGTAGCTCTTCTGTCTGTTCGGACCAGAAGGGATGGCCTTTGTTGCTCTACAGTGGTTTCCAAACCTTTTACAATACCGTACCCCTTTAAACGTGTAACCACATACTACATACCCCCTCTCACTCCCTATACATGTTGCTATGATGCAAATGCAAGACTTATGCTTAGCCTTATAAAATCAGTTCCCCTTGAATTATAAAACATGTTTATGATGTGATGACATACTGAGTAGTACTGAATAAATAATGCTGTTCAAAAGTGCACAGTGGTCTATATGAGGGCACATATGCATTTGTGAGACACTGGCTGTAAATTGAACAGTGAACAACAAAATGTTCATCAACGTGCCACAGATCACATTCAGCACAGTAAAGTCATCCGTTTAGTCAACCTCTGCAACCCTCAGTGTGTTAAAATGTCATCATTCACAGTGGTACAGATTGTGCATGCAATGTAACACATCTGTGATTTGATGCCTGGAGTGCTTATGTTCAGCAAACCTCACCTAAGGATACTTTTGAAATGGATCTGCTTGTAGTTTGTGCTCTTTGTTCTCAGGAGTGAGAAAATGTAGGTCTGATCATTTTTTTGCATATTTAGTTTATGAGAAATTAAAGAGAGAAAGTCAAATATCCAGCAAACTTTACCACGTTTAATTTTAACAGCCCTCCAGCTCGAACCAGCTCTAGAAACACATAACCAAAATGCTAACAGCTAAGCACTAATCACAGCAGCTACAAACTAATATTTCACTGCAACAGTGAACACTTAACAATGGTTGTCACATGATTCTCACTTCATTCACGCACACTAAAACAGCAGATAAACTAATGAATGAACTGTAAGTTAGTCTCTCCAGAACCTGTGACATGCCGAAGGGACTGGAGAGAAACGTCTTTCTCTCCAACAGAGCCTTTTACTCAAATAACAATAAATACAGAGCACGTGTTTGTCATCCGCTGGATGTTATAAATATCTCACTCACTCGTTACTCCTGCATATCTGCCAGAGCTGCTATCCAGAAATCTGGTATTGGCTTTAGATTAAACTCAGTGTTCAGAGATCCGCTCGCAGTAGTTTCAGTGAGGTTCTCTTTTTTGGGAATTGGTAAGTGGAGTGCAAAGTTGTTTGTTTCAGGGAAGTAGCTGCGTAATTGTGCAGCCAGCTAATGGAATGAAATGAAGATTAAATGAAGTGTAAATGTCAAACGTAACAATTGGACCACTGTCACCAGGCCCCCCCCCCCACTGCTGACAGGGAGCACCGCAAAAGCCTTGCCATTTTGGAGATGCTTTGATGCAGTCGTCTGGTCATAGATCTTCACATCTGCCCATTTCTCCTGCATCCAGCGTGTCTAATACAAGAACATGTGCCATTGTTAAGAGATAATCAATGTTATCTGCTTCGTTTGTAAGTGGTTAATTATGGAGCAAAAAACCAAACAGGCTGGGTGTTTTTAAGCACAAAAATATATCATTTGCTCCTCAGAAAATGGCAAACAGTGACACTGGGTTCCATTTACGAAAAGCAAAAATGAAGCATAGAGTGTTTCACCACCTCATTCAGAGGCTGGACCTTTACGAGCACTCTCACACATAACTTGGATGTCCATAACTCAGTTTGAGCTAGATGCCAGCACAAACTATGACAAAGCAGAGGACAAACTAATCCTTTTGATGTATGTTAAAGGTTCTAGCTACTGGGACACAGCAGATTGGTTATCTTGGCTGTCACCATGCCAACACCAGAGGTGAAAAAGATTGGTCAGTAAGTTCATGTTGCCTGAACTGAGGGCAAATAAAACAATGGAGTATTTTCACCATTCAAAAATTTTTGTTTGGTTGCAAGATAATTACATTATATAATTTAATAACATCTTGTTGCTCCCAAATCACTTGAAATATTGCATAAAACATCTTCTGAAATAACTTCTGATATAGCAATATTTCAACCCACACTGTATGAGTTATAAAATAACAGCAATTACTAATATTGTAGCAACCTGTTACTGGCTGGCGCTAGCCTGTAGACGCTCGTGAGGCATGGCCATGCTGATGGCCACACCAGGAGACTCATGGTAGGTGCATGACCTCTGGAAAAAGAACTTCAATGTTGTTTATGTTGTTTGTCAGTTTAAAGTATGTATTTACGAGCTGTGTTGTTCTGTATTGGGGAGTGGGTTTAGTTAGTGTGGGTTAGTGCTTAGAATGAGGGTGAAGTTTGTGGCTGGTGGTGACCCCCAAAGCCCCACCCCCATGAGTTCAGTGCTTTGTATGTGCTGTTCTTTCCTAGTGTTTAATAAAGAGCAGTTCTTGTGGTGGAAATCATGGCCTGCCCTGTGTCTTACTCTACACTGAGGCTAAAATATGACGTGATGGACTTTTTACTGGCAGTGTATGTGAAAGTAACTTTGATCACAATTACTTGACTGAGCTCAATTACATTCTCATTCTCATTCATTTATTACATTCTGGATGAATCAGCAGTGTTTCTATATTTGCTTTAATGAAGTCGTTTGACCGTTTTCTATATAAAATGCCCAAGTATTTTAGAGTCTGTGAAAGGCTCTGTTATTGTTCAGTAAAGTTCATTGTTATTTGCCATTTTTAAAAACTAAATCACTCGTCACCGCTAGATCACTGGATTATTCATATTAATTGATAATGAGCTCTGATAAAGACCAACTCTAAACCAAACACACACAGAAACAGACCACAAATCAGTCTGGCTTTAGGTTTGAGACCACACACACATACAAACAGGAAAAGGCACGTGGCAAGCATAAAATAACACCCCCCACAGCCCCAACACATACACACACATGCACACGCATGAACACACACACATATGTTCCTCACACACATGAAGGGAAGCCTCTTTGAGGATGAAAGCATGTGTGCGTGTGATAACGTGCCACATCAAAGACTAGTCTGGTTTCCCTTTTAAAAGCCAGACAGCCAACTGGGACATGAAGCTGACAGAAACGTGTGTGTGTGTGTGTGTGTGTGTGTGTGTGTTTAGAAGTGGAAGTTGCAGACACACTAAACACGCTGTACTTCCTACAGAGAAAAGGTCGCATCACAAAATACTGGAACTGAGATCTGTTGCTATTCGGTCTTGTAGTAGACAGAATGCAGACTTCACTGTAAACCTCAAAGTTAAGATTCATGAATTGAATTGAGTAAAGAAACTTTGCTAAAGATATCAATGAAAATACTATACAGAATACACTATACTCCTAAGAAATTACATGCATATGGACTTGATGTTTCAAATCTACGTTGGAGATGTAGAAAGACGAAGGGTCACTTATCCACATGTTATGGTCTTGCCCATATGTAACATCTCTCTGGAAGAGTATTATTGAATGTCTGTCTAATATGTATCTTCAAGACTAATGATTTTAGGTGACATCTCTGTATGCACACTCAGTAAAGTATGAGCTAAAATGATTATATCCTCTGCACTTGTAGCCAAGAAAACAATTTTACTTTCACGGAAAGAGCCACAACCACCTTCTTCAACTGCTGGAAAATGTACTGCTGTCCTATTCTTTTAACCCAAAATGTAAATCATACAGTGAGATGTGGAACAAGGCTGTAGAGTATTTAAAGTTAGTTGACTTGTAGCTTTCTAACACTTTGTAATACACCTGTGTTGATTGGTTTGTTTCTTATTGTTATTATTTTTTTAAAGAACTCGAAGTAATTTCTGCCTATTATCCTAGATGTGCTATCACTAAATGTGCATGTTTATTTGTTGAGATGAAATAATATTCTAGTCTTCTGTACACAGCAGTTACTGTGAAAACAATAAAAAAACATCAAAGAAATGGATTACGTCAATTGTTTTGACATATGTAGTTGCTGGTGTAGTCAGATGAAAATAGCCAGGTTTTATTGGGGAACCCTACTTTTTTATGCAATTGCATCATTGAAATGCCTTATGATTTTTAATCAGCCTATAAATATGTGAATCTAGTGCATTTTGGCACTCAAAATAATACAGGATATTTCTCTGTTAGTGAAGCATTTCAAAGGATTAATATTCATTATGGAGCAAATTCATTCGCGAACCACAAGGGTAGTTAAATGGGACATTCCAAGAAACATGAAAGATTTAACCAGCGCTATATCTGTTGTAAACATGCCAACTTACCTGTTACAGCAGTGCCGCTGTAGCATCTAAAGCAAGATTTCCTGTTTTAAAGACTAAGAAAATCTATTTTTCTAATGTAGAAGCATTCCTAATAGTGTGACCTGCATATGTAGAACATCTCATGTTTCACTTTCAGTCTGACAGTTTGGCAAGGAGTGAGGAAGAGTTTTATTTCCGCAACTGTTTAGAATTGAAAGAGAGAGATTTTCAAACACATTGATTAGTTTTGATGAACACTTGTGAACACCCGCCATGCATGGCACATAATTCATAATGTGATGGAGGCAATAAAATACAAACCAGAAAGATGATGTTTTAACTGCTATTTTCTAATATTTAGGGTAAATTTTGCCCTTTACTGTTAGACATAAAGGTACTGTGCAGGTATATTGTTCGTTCATCTAGGTACAAACAATGGAAATGTACCCTTAAAGGTACAACAGTGGTTTAAAGGTCCAACTGTGTACCTTAAATAAATTTTTCTCAGGTGAGAAGTACATAATTTTTTATCTTTTCATAAACTAAAGTTTTAAAAGAGAACAATACAATAAAAGCCTGGAGACGAGGCGGGCTGTGTGGAGTCAATACAACTTAGAAAATATAATTTCAATGGATTATGGTTCAATTATGTTCCCTGACTAAAGGTACTGAGATGTATCCTTGATGGTACCACCCCAGTGACAAGAGGGGTACTGCCCCAGTGACAGTTTACTATCTTTATTTCTGAAAGTGTATCACAAATAATCATCTGGCAGTTGTCTTTGCCAAATGATTGTTAAAAGCACATATTGAAACTCTTTGGCTCTCTAATTCCTATTTTAATAAAGATAATCCTTACTTCTTTATTCCTGCATGCTCTGGCTTCCGGGCACTGTGGTTTATGCTTGTTTTTGTACTACATGTTGCTAAGAAGTTACACTCAAAATCCTACAGCTCCCAAACAACAATGTGCTCGGTAAAATTAAACAATGACTTGGCAGTCGCATGGTTTCTAAATGCATTCAGCATTTGAGATTCATAGAAACACTTTTTTTCTCTGAATTTCTATGTCAAATTAATGTATTTTTTTCTCAAAATATTAATGATGCTGACATAATCACATACATTCTCAACAAGTAACAACTCATTTTTTCAAGTTAGTCAATATTCTGACTTCCTAAGTCAAAACACTGGGAAAAAGGTAATTATTTTAACCTAATCTGTCCGAAAAGGTGGACTAAAGAAGGACTGAAAACCTTTTGACTCCTATCTGATGGAAACGTGTTTTCATACAAAAAGCACATGAGCCAAACATGGTTACATTGTGCTGGTCATATGTTAACTACCAAATTGGATCTGTGTTCATTTGCATGGAAGTTCTTTTAGGATAAGCTACTAAATCGACCACCCCTACCAGCGCAGTGTCAGCAGACTGTCATTAATTAGTGCATATCTTAATAAATCTGCCCCAAATGTGGCACAACAACAATACAGACCGAAAGTATACAGTTTCCAGTCCTCGATTTTGTATTGACGGGTGAAAAGTCCAGGACTGGAAACTGGATTCACGGTTCAGGTTTGAGGATCTCTTATATAGACTAAACATGAATTACACCAAACATCCAATGAGGGACATCCAAAACTAAACTCATTACAAGCTTCATTCATGCTTCATCCATGTGGGGTTTTAAGACTCATGGGTAGTTTTGTTTGTACAGTAAACAACAGATTACTTTAACAGAGAAGTGGTGCATATGCATATATGTAAATGTATATGTAGATGTTTGAGTCATCACTGTACATCAACACAATTAAGTAAACTGACAACGATAAACAGAAAGGAATCCCTTAGTAAGTATTTTATAATTTGACAGTTATAATGTGTTGTCTCAAATGATCATGTCTCACATTGCCAACAAATCAACACACATCATTAAAGAGATAATAAAGTCAATTTACATAGTTTTACCCCAATGTATTAAAGACATGTTTGGTGTCTGAAGTTTGCTTCTTTTGTTTTGCACTGGGCCTATGAGGCTAATGTAGCTAACAAGTAATGGAAGTACAACAATTAGCATCACGGAAATTGCATACCTGAAACTTGTCTCAAACTGTGCTGAGAAGTAACACAAACATTTTTCACAGAGTGTTAGCTACATTAACAAAACTAAAGAGGCAAACTTCAGACACCAAACATGTCTTTGCCAATCAACTATATTTGGTGTACGGGGGAAATTGTTAAAATTAGATTTATTTGCTAAAATTATGATTTTAAATGGTCATGAACTTGTTACGACACAGATAATCAGACGATGCAATATGTAACATGACCAATAATATTGTTGACAAATTGGGTTTGGCATGTTATTCCACTTATAATGACACTCAGTTTTAATTGACTAAAGTAAAGGTGGGTGGAGGGAAGGGGAGATGATGTGGTGGGGGATTTTGAGTGGGATTATAATTGGCGGAGGACGGTCACTCCTCAGGCAGTTCCAGCCTAATCTCACCTCTTAATCCCTTTTTCGTGTTTGCAGAAATTAGCCGGCGTGGCAGGACTGATTTGGGTCAATCCTTTAGGGACGCTCTGAAGTGTGTTTGGCCGCAGTGCTGCAGCGGGTAGTTTTTTGGCCCCCAGGGAGGGGCTGCTTTACAGTTAGGATGGCGTGAAGGAGGAGAGAGAGAGAGAGAGAGAGAGAGAGAGAAAGAGAGAGAGAGAGAGAGGACAAGGAAAGGTCTTATGGCAATGAAGACTACATTAACAGTTGCATTATTATTCTTATTTTGTGCTACATTTAATGTACATAAAATAACCATTCACATGAAATAATGTAATTACATCATTAATTACATTACAGTTAGTAACATTGTAGTTTTACCAAAAATAATTATCTTGTACATTCTTAGCAAAAAAGGGTTCTATATAGTATATATATAGTATATAGTATTACTAATAAAATATATACTGGTTCTTTGACTCCAAAGTACCAATAGTGGAACGCTTTTTGGTGCTATATAGAACCATTTGTACCCACCTAAGGGTGGGCTGTGTGTTTGGAAAGGGCAGGGCAAAAGTTGAGTCTGTGTGTGTGTGTATGTGTGTTAATGTGCATACACTTCATTGCATCAGCAGATGTGTGTGTGCTGTATTCATTTAAAAACTAATTATGCCTGTTGCATTTGTAACAGCGCCACAGCATAGCTGACAAATCATAACCAATGAATTTTCATATTTTTCTCCACACAGAGTGTGGAATTAATCATAATGCTTCCCACTGCTAAATCATAAACTGTAAAATTAGACAACAAAATGTTGCAAGAAAGAAAAGAAACAAAGGGGTTATTAAGATATCAAGTACACAGTTTTAATGACATTCATTTTATGATAACTCTAGTTAAAGATGATTAAATGGCATTTTGTCTTTTACTTGCACAGAAAGTCAAACTCTGGTTGTAAGAGTGGTTATAAGAGCACAGAGCCATTAACACACTTAAAGTGATAGTTTGGCAAAAAAATCAAATGTATACAGAATTTACTACTCTAAAGGTAGTCAGTCACCTAAGATGTTTGGTGTCTGAAGTTTGCTTATTTACTTCTGCACTGGATCTACAAGGCTAACAAGTAATAGAAGCTTATGTACAGTAATCTGCATCTGTGTCTATGAAAATGATCAAACATAAGGTTAAATTCAGACTTTAAAGGAATGATTGGGGGAAAAAATAATAATCTACACAATTTTCCACTTACTGCAGGTATAGTTTGATCAGCCAAGGCATGTTTGAAGTCCAATTTCTGCTTCTTTAGTTTTAAACTAGAGCTACGAGGCCAACAAACAATAGTCAGCAGTCACCCAAATCTTTTTTTGTACATACATCCCCAAAGTCTTAACTCACTCAAACTGCATCCAGGGCTTCTTTAAGGTAGCACTGACTTGTTGATATGGTTTAGAAAACAGTATGACTTTCTGTGAACTATGCACAATGGGGGCAACCATTTTAGACAACAGGTGTCGAATTCTGACTGTGCGTGCACATAAGGCATATGGATGCTACAAATTATGTTCATAATTTCTGTTGATTCTGTTTAAGAATAACTGCAAATTTTGAAATTTTGAAGATATTTGTGTATAATTAAAACAACAAAAGGCTAAAAACTAATTTAGTGTCTGTATGCATGTGTGACATGCGTGCATGTGAACGAGAGTCAGGTTCTGCAGGGGAGGTGGAATTTGGCACACAACACTGAAGTGTCTGAAGTGGTTGCCCACTGTGTTCAGCTACATGGTGAAGTTTTGTTCGTTGTTACAGTGTCATTGTATTGTTACTGATGATTGTTATGACAGATGTCATAATGTTGGATGTCATGATAGCTTATATCACATGATCATTTTTGCTAAGCATAACCTAATCAGCTATTTTGAAATGAAATGTAATGACAATTACTGCTAATGGTAGCATGACACTGTTATATAACTGAATAAAATCTGTCATAATAACTGACAAGCTTATGCCATGGTTATGTCAATATTATGTCATGACAGCTTGTATCACGATCATTTTGGCTAAGCATAACCTAAACAGCTATCATGAAATTAAACGTTATGACGCAGGCTTCAGTTGAAATGGTACCATACTTTATCAATGCTAATTTAAATGTTGTCTGATACCATTATATGTTCAGAAAACAGCAAGATATTTATCAATATCGCCCACTGCTAATGCTACTTTCTAGTAGTGTAGTGGGGCATATACACTGTGTGCTTGATTTTGACCATGATCGGCAATATCAAAGACTTATGAGCTGAATAACTAGCATGCTACATGTGTTACACGGTACATGGCATGTGTTGTGATATTTCATGCTTAGTGTTTTTTTCCACCGTCTCTACAATCACTGATAAAATTTGCCATTATAATGCTATACAGCTAGCATGACAGTAAAGTGAACATGTATATTCTCATAATATGAAAAAATTTGTTGTGTTTGATGACTATAATAACACCAACTTCCACATTACAGTCCAACAAATCAATTACAAGACACTTGACACATGAACAGATGTACTTTTGTAAAATAAATACATTTTATATACATACTATACACATATACTGTTGTGGGTAAAACCACTGCACTCCACGCACCAGACTATGGTTTGATACGCAGACTATGACTATGATTTAATTTCCCTGCTTTTAAGAGTCCTTAAGCAACTACAGTCTACAGTCTACAGTGCTACAGTCATCTACCTTTGTAAGATAGTAAAGTGTATTCCGCAATTGAGCTGTGAGGAATCTGCCTGTGACATGTTTTGCAATGTGGAGAAGGAGCGGAGCAAATCTTTATGGGTGGGAAATTCAAATACCCATCATACTTCTTACTAAATGGACAGACTCAAGAAACAATCACTTATTGCACTTCTTTTTTGAGGAACAAAACACATGATCAGCTCATGTGAACATTAACCTCAGCAATAAAGTGGAATGTGAGCAAAACTGTCCTACTGTACAGCTCCTTCCCTCTTTTTTGGTTGGTTAGCTCATGAAAAGTGACACTTGATGAGCGGAGCTTTTCCGCTAAAGTTGAAAGTTTTTCAACTGAATCCTTGAGGGTCCACAGCAGAAGAATTGTGATCTGCAGGGACAAAGCAGAACAAGTGGCGCCCACAGAATCCACCTCCTACTGTAAGACAGAATGCCATTTTGGGCGGAATGCACTTTACCATCTAGAATACAGCCTTATATAGGCCTATTTAAGTAAGTTGACGTCATTCCTTTTATTGTACACAACTTTTTGGATCAGGTCTAGATTCTTTAATAGAGTGAGCTGGGGATTCTCTACATACCCACCTATCCAGACATCCACTTCACCAGCGTTACATACTGCAAATATTGGAAATCGAGACTGCATTCTGTGGGAAGTTTCCCTTAACTTTCTCTCCACATATACACACACTCACCCAGGAAAACACTCTAACACCCCACCTGTCCCTACAGTGTTCCGTTAAGATTACTGAGCAAACATAAACCTTTTTTTCCTGTTATCTCCCATTCAGCGTTATATGAAACCATATCTACTCACAGGTGTTAGCAATTATGACTCAACCTTTTAAACCACTTATCTCAGTGCACCAGTGCAGTTCAGAGCTGGATGATAAACAGAAGCTTGGTGTTTTACCTGTGAAGGCCATATCATAAAAGCACAGGATATAGCCCTGTTAAAATTCAATAAATCTGGAAGAGTACAGCAGTGTGTGTGACAGAATGTGATAATGCTAATGGCTAATAAGCACTAGCTGGCTCTCTATGGAATAAATGAATGGAATGGAAATTATTCTGCCTCTTCCTCCATCTATCTCGCTTTCTCTCTCTCTCTGTACTCCTTTGTCCTTTTTCTCTTTGAGTCTCAGTTCTACTCTTGAGAGACTCCTTTGACTGTGGTACAAAGAAGCGTTCCCAAACGTCTTTATGACCAGCAGAAGCAGTAAAATCTGCCTCCATTCAGAGTAGTTACAGCTGATTAGATTGCACTTCTGGCAAACAGTGTTTCACACTAGGCATAAGTGTGGAATACTGATTTTACTTTTGATGTAACAGCAAGTAATGCCGAAGCTAGCATGTTGATACGAATACTGTGTATGATGTGAAACCAGCATTTAACCCCTTAAAATCCCAGGCTTATTAAATAATAAGGGTTATTAACCAGTAACTACATGGACTTCAGTGAAAACTGGCTGAATTAATCTTATGTTATAGAAGTGTATAGTAAAACTTTGTGGGGTCCTGGCCATTTAAGGGGTCAATATGCTTTGTTATGTAGTATTCCGCTGCGCATCGGTTTTTCAGAATTCACAAATTTTGTGTTTTTGTGCTTTTTTCACTATAATGCCCAGCATACATTATGCAAATACATCATACACTGGGAATCCCAAAGGTGTGAAAGAAATCCTGGTTGTCAGCCTAGCCTCTGAACTAGAACCTAATAAATACATACATTCTAGTGCTTTCCTAAATTGGTCGCTGAACAAAATCCTTTTTTTTGTAATTATCAGTTGAATTCACTTGAAGAGCAACACATACCAAGCTGCAGTAAAATAATAGTTGAAAGCAGTTGACTACTGTAGTGGATAATAGCAATGTTCTATGCACAAGACGTTGATGTTTGATTCCTCATCCAAGCAGGAGTGCCACTGATGCTTTATTCTCCAACCATTTTTATCTCTCTGGATAAGTGCATCTTCCCAGTAAATAATAGTGATGATTTTCAACATTTCCAAGAAATATATGTTGATAAATGGCAAAAGGTAGTTACTATTGGAAAAGATGTTGTTACGCCACAGAAGATTTCAGTAACATTTCCTATGAATCCTGTCTTCCTACTGCATTATAAATGTATTTATATGGCATTATGTGGCATATATAATACCTTTTAATACCAGGCATAAGCTTGCATAGTTACTCCTAATTATTATAATTACATGCATAACACTTAATAAAGCAAGAGTAAATGACTTTATAAAGTCAGGCTCCATAGCACAGTATAACATCTGTTCATAAGAACTTTGTAGACACTAATGTTGTAATGCACTGTAAATACAAATAATCTATTATAGAGCATGATGCCAGGCTGTTACAGGCTATAAGTGAAGTAAGGTTTTTAAATGTCTTTTAAATGTTAAGGACATTTCTTTTTAATGTATAATACTTTATAGAGGATTATAAGTGCTCTTTACAGCCTTTAAGTGAAATGAGATAATCACATTTAAGTAGTAATACAGGACATACAACTTAGTAATTTCTACATTCAGTAGCACATGGTTTATTTAAAAAAATAAACAGGCAATATCTCACATAGTGTATCTTCTCCCATAGCTGTTAAGGCCAGAAGTAATTATTACCCAACAAATGCTTCCCTGGATGTATGCCCAGCTCAGCTGTTGTGCAGAAGATATACCAGAACCTTGTAATAGCGTGTTATAGTGCATTTATACATTTATAGTGCATTGCATTCATTCAACATTCTTATGAACAGATTATAATGCCTTATGAAACCTGACATTATAAAGTTTTATACTTTTGTTTTTTTTAAAGTGTGTAACTATACATGTACAATAAGTAACTGACAGGTTACAAGCTTATTCCAGGTATTATGAGGTATTATGTATGCTTCCTAAATGCATTTTAAAGCATTATGAATAGTGGATTCATAGGAAGTGTTACTAGAAATTCTAGGATGTTATATTCGTGAATGGCACCACTGACCAACCACTGGCACCATTGTTGAGTTCACATTTGAGCCCCAGTGATGCAGCAGCCATCCGTGGCCAAGAAAGCATAAGCCTCACTGTCTCTGACTGAGAAGGATGCTCCTGTCTCTTCACCATCACGACGATGCTAGGCAGTTGGAAAAGATATGGCGGCTGGCTTGATGTGACTTGGAGAAAGTAAGCCTTCACCCTCCCAGCTTGGTAGCATCTATACACAATTCCAACTATAGGCAACTTTAGGTAATAGGAGTTTCTGTTTAGCTTGTTGTCCTCCTCATCTGACAGTTGTATCATCTGAGAATATTTTCTTTTGGCTGGTGTGAAACTTTTAAAGTCTTCTTTGTAACTCCTAAAGTAAAAATGAGTAAATACTGACATCAATAAAATATACTTCAAAGTCTTTGCATAAGTATAAAAGTAGTAGTTTGGCAGAAAATAGAGAGAAACATTTCCCCCCCTCACACCAAATGTAGCCAATCAGCAAAAACATGTTTGGTGTTCTAGATTTGTTTTTTAGGTTTGCACTGGAACCACGAGACTAACTAGTTATTTCCATCAATTACCATCATGCAGACTGCATACATCACATACTTTCCTTAAATCCCACTGAGTTGTTATGGACAAAATTCAGGCTTAAAACTACTGTTTTTAGCTACTAGATATATTTTGTGTCCATTTAATAGATATGAAATAGTATTAGAAACCATATAAGGAAGTCCTTAGGAGATTACTTAACAACAAGGCAAAGGTGTGATGATTGAGGGATGAAATTTGCAGGATGCTGATAGGCTTCCATAACAAGTTAACATTAACCTTGCATGTCCAGGGCAAAACTAAAGAAGCAAACTTTGGATGCCAAGCATGTCTTGGTGGTATCAATGCATATAAATGTTTACACAATGAAGGATTCTCAAAGGAAACATGAGAATTGCAGTGTATCAATTCTTCAGTAGGAGTCCACCCATCTTTACTGCACACTATGAAAGACCACTACAGCTTAGCTTTATGCAAAGCTAAAGTGCAGGCTTTGAAGTATGCAACCTGTCAATACTACCCACAGAGCTTTGAATTCTGTCAGAAGAAGAGACAGATTTTTCTCCTAATTGGTTGTTTACCCTTGTCCTATTTGTGAGTCTAAAACATATTGTAATAGACAGTTAAGCTCAAGTGGCATCAAAAATCTCAAAAAGCAACAAGAGTAAATAGAGGATTATCATACAGTTGATGCAACACCAAAAAGCAGCTTTCAAATTTGGGGAGTGGTTTCAGCATTACAGTTTTTACATTTCATTTCTGACACAAGAAAAACTGATGAATCAATAACAAACATTATTTTTATAATTGTTATTTTTTATAATTATTGATGTAAAGCACCAAACAAATACCTATGGCAAACACCTTAAAATTAAGAAGACTTTATTGTAACATGCCTGTGATGAAAAGGCTCTACTTCTGGCATGATCCTCTACCACAAACTTAACAAATGACAACATCTAATTAGTCAACCCTAATAATCACATTAAATGTTTAATAGAATATCAAGCAATTAGTTTGAATGTCAGGTAGCAACAAAAAACAACAAGATAATCCATTAACAATGCAGCAACAAAGAATGTCCAAGTTTGTATATTTACAAATGAGTAAAGATGAGGAAACACCTGAATAAATGAGTGAAGAAACATAAGAGCAGATGCTTCCAGGCAGGTGTACTGCATGATACAATTAAGCAACAAAACATCATATCATGCTCTGTAGCATGTATAAAAATGTTGAGGCCCAGCTGATCTCAATTTGGGATCAAGGTGGCAAAATGTAGCCAATTTTGAAAGAAGGTTCATTATTGGGGCTCAAATGGCAGAAGGCTCAGTCAAGATGGTTCAATTGGCCAGCATGTCAATAGAAGCAGTGACTAAAGTGACATCTGCATTTAGGTCTATGAGAAAGATTCCTGGTTGAAAGTGCACATTCAGTGACTGAGCTAAGGAAAAACAGAATAGCAACTGTTCCTCGGGTGACTGAGAATGTCAATGCAGGACAGTCCATCCACACAGAGAGGGATATTAGGGTACATTTGAGATTACAGTTGTGTAAAAAGCACAGAAACTGCTCACAGAGCTGTGGAAAAATGTGATATGGTCAAAAAAAGCCATCTTCATCATATTTTCCACAAGGGGGAGAGTGCATGTGCAGCATACATCAAGAGAATGATACAGGCCTGAATGCTGCTCTCCTATAGTAAGGGGGTCTGGTGGTTCTATCATGCTGTACGGGCGCATTTTGCTAGCATGGTTTGGGTCCACTTGATCCCTTAGAGCATGTGTCATACGCAAAATGTCCCCGCAAAACACTGGAGACTTGAGTGTTCTTCCTCATTAAGAACAGCTTAGCCAGTTTGCATTGAAGTGCCTGCAGTTAGTGAATAATAAGAATTAGTATGTAATAAGCCTGGGATTTGAAAGGGTTAAACACACCCGATTCAAATCATCCGTTGGCAAGGGCTTTGCGAATTGAATTCAGAGTGTTGAATGAAGGAAAACAAAAATAAATCTCCATACAAAGTTAGGCAGACGGGGAAGAACTAGTGCCAGCTAGGGACATTGATGATTGCGTGCCATCAGCTGTTCATCGCCTCTCGTCTTCTATGAAAATCTGCACTTGTACACATCGTAAAGACTAAAGCTGAAGGCCGACACCTACATATTTAATGCATCTGCGTGAAAGGGAGCAACTCTCTATAGCAGGAACTGGCAGTGTGTAAAACTGTGTGCAGCATACAAAGTAAAGAATAGACTGTTCTAATGTCTTATGAGATTCAAAGTTCCATGTTTGAACTAAACCTAAAGTGTGAAAGTGGAAATAAAACACTTTTGCTGATTCTACATGCTCAATCTATGTGCTGGGTGGGTAAAAAAGGCTACTTAAAAGTGAATGTTTGTATATTAAAACATGACATAAAATGCATTGGCACGTTCATCATTATATGCTACTGTACAAGTGTCCATGAAATATCAGAGTATCCTATTCTTTATAGTTTGTTGTTGGGAAAACAATACTATTCATTTCAAAATTCCAACATATGAAAGCAGAAGCATTCAAAATGCTCACTGGTATAAAAATGCTACTTGCACTACTAGACCCTTAGATTTAATGCTCTATCACATGTTGGTGTTGAAAAATATCATTCCATGCCTCATAGTGGAACATGACCGATGGTGGCAAGAAGCCATGCAAACATCGGCATGGTGACAGCTTTACTGATGAAAATGAATGATTTTTAGAAAAGAAAAAAACATGTGGTGGACTGTTCATTTACAGTGGACAAAGGCAGGAGGACGCTCAGTACTCCTGTTTTTTTTGTTGTGGGCTCATCTGGAATTCAACAACAAGATGTTTGGCCGTCATGGCTCCCAGAAACATCTACATCTGGTTGGATGTTCTCAAAATTTGTGAAAACTGAGCTCTTGACAGAAGGTTGCTGCTGGTTGTGGCAGAATTTGATGTCACGGCTCCATTGAAAACAATGGAATATCTGGTTAACGCCAGATATACAAATTTCCTCTGACTGATCACCTTTATACTATGATGAAACATCTCTATCCTGATAATTACCAGGTTTCAACCCAGCTGAACACCTATGGGAGATTTTGGACTGAAGTGCTAGACAGTGGTCTTCACCACCATCATCAGCTGAGGGAAAATCTTTTGGAAGAACAGTGTTCCATCCCTCCAGTACAGTTCCAGAGACTTGGTGAATCTATGCCAAGGAGCTTTGAAGCTATTCTAGTGGCTCATGGTAGAGTCCAATATCATATTAAGATGCTTTATTTAGTTTTTCCTTTTATTTGTTGTTGAAGTATTTTTACCTTAGTCTGTTTCGCATTGCCTTAAAGGATTCCGCATAAAGAGTGTGAAGCAAAAAATGCATAAATATTTGCATTCCACTTTAGTACCACTTTTTTACTATATTTGGAATTATTCGAATGCAAGGCTAAATTGAGAGAGATAAAGAGAGAGTGAGAGAGACAGAGAAATGGAAAAATGGAAAGGCTTTTTATCCCCCTGAACTAACTTAATTAGGCAAACATGAGAGAGAGAGAGAGAGAGAGAGAGAGAGAGAGAGAGAGAGAGAGAGAGATTGTCCTGTTTTCTGAATAGACTGACTCAGAGCCAATTAAACCCATTTCCTCTTTGAATTGGCCCAATCACGCCCTGTGTCTCAGACCTAAAAAGAGCTTTTGTCTCGGTCCAGGTTGCAGGCCCGTCTCTCGGTCTTGCTCTTCACATCAAACGCTTCTAATTAAGTTAAACTGATTATATCTTCCATATCATTATGTGTGGAATTTGGACAAAATGTGCATATTCATCAGGCCAGTAATGAAGATTTACGCTAATTACTTCTATGTATTAATATTCTCAAACTGTACAGAAAGGCTGGCTATTTCAGCAGAGTGGCCAGATGGAAGCTTTCTCTCAGTATTGCAATATCTGCTTAATTATCTTAGACAGAAGAACCTGCTTATATAAGACAAGAGGACATAAAGTGTGAGATAATAAAGGTAATAAAACTCCTGTGAAGTGTCTTAAACTTATATGGACCCATAAACTTCCCGGATATGTTCATGATTCTTACTGAGCCAATATTGGTTAAAATGATCTTTTTTGATATTATCCTGAAGTATTCTATATAAAGAATATAAAACTGATGCATGTGATAAAACATGTTCAGCGCTAATGTGTTAAGCTAACAGAGCTGTTTCACCCAAGCTAGCTAGCTGCTAAAGCTGTCCGAATATGGCAAAATCTGAGAAAACATGTATGTAAACAATGCTAAGAACATGTATGGGTGCTCTACATAAGTGTCTCTAAGGGGTCTCTACATAAGTGGCACGTCAGTGGATTTCTTTACCATCAGGGGTGGTTGTATAGCGTAATGTATGCAGCGGTGAGAAAACGCTGCTGGACGAAAACATGAGGATACAAGGACATAAATTCTGTTGAATGAGGCTGAGGGATACATACCACAGAATGTTTATGTTATTAAATGGTAGTTTTAGGCCAGAATGCCTTTCTAAGAAAAAATACTGTGGCACTGGAGTAGAGTAACACACAAGAGAGGCTATGATATATATATAATTTTTTTCCCAGGCTTTATCGATTGCATCACTACAGACTATTAAATATAGTGACCAATGGTGACCAGTTCCTTTGAGACATGCGTAAACTCAATTTCATATATTTTTTTGATCCTGAGGTCAATTTATGATTTTGGGGTGGTTTAATGCATCTAAGGTCAGTCCCCTTGTTTATTTGAACATGCTACTTTTGTTACTGTTCCTTTAATACTGAAGAAAATAATTGAGCTCTGTTCTGATTGGCTGCCCTGTACTGAAAAAACCTCATTCAAAAAGTAGTTTGGGCTTATAACTTTGCCATGAACGGGCAGAGCTAAACTGCTGTAGAATAGGTGAATATAGGCAGGGGTGGAAAAGGTAGGTTTTACTAGAGGAATCCTACTTTTTCTTTTTAGGGAGAGGAGGGTTGCTCCATTGAAATATGATTTTATAACCAGCCAATAAATATGTGAATATACACATGAAGTGCATTTTCTGCACTCAAAACTCAAAACATTTTAGCTGAAGTCAAAAACTGAAAACTTGACTTTTTTTTCTAGGCTTGGCTTTTCTTCACATCAGGGTCTCCGATCTTTTTTGCCAAAGCTGAAAGAACAAAAACACTTAAATTCTGCACACTGCCAGCAACAGTGCTTTTGATTGATTGTTTCACATGAATCAGCTTAATCACAACTTAAATCTCAGTCCTTGTTTTTCTTCCACAAAGGAGGAAAGCGTAGGAAAACTTATTAAGACCAGTCTGGAAAATGAAACATATATTTTGAAAAACATTACAGAACTGGCTAATAAACTAAAAGGTGTAGCCATTTTCTAAAAGCTAAACAAACAGCAAATTTGGAAGTGGCATATTGTTGCAGAAAAACAATGAGATTTTAATACAGGTCTAAAAGAGTTTACTAATCAATGCTTTCTGTTTTAGTAGCACTTCTGTCTCAGCTATTTGGAATTGGGGTTGTATGTCTCCATTTTCAAGACTTCTCTGATGGCTTGAACTCGAAGTTTGTGTTTTATTATTGGAGCGTTAGCCTGTTAGCAGGGTAGCTTTCTGCTGAGCTGCTCAGGCACTCTAGTGGTTGCATAATAAATCCAATTAGAAAGACAATATAAAACGTAAACCAGTTAAAGAGAGTCTGTTAGCAGCAACCAATGATGTTCAACGGGTATTTCATCATCTAGTTGGATTTTATGGACACAGATTTCAAAAATAACAACGAGGTTTTTTTAAAACAGATATTAAGAAGCTACTTTAATGTCATTTGAAGCATTGTGCTTTCTTGAGAGGTTGCTCTTAGCACCCTATTCTTGCCATTCTTTCATCTTCACTCCTTTTTAGTGCCTACTGCAAACTGCACGTTGTTCCAGGACGTCACAGTTATGAACAACACTTCCGTTCCCTGACCATAGTCTGGACCATGGTCTCGAAATACACACTGTTGCACTGTGACTTCTTATTCAAGGAAGGTTCTGTGTTACTCATAGCTATTCTCTATAGCTAAGACTTTCCACTATTCATCAAGTGTAGCTGCAGTCTTCGCCACACACACACACACACACTCACATCCATTATCAGTCCCAAATCCATTAACAGGCATGAGGCCCATTCCAACCAGATAAAGCCGTTCCTCTAAGAAATTCCAGCTCATTAGGATCCATCTCCTCCCACAGCTGTGTCTCTAGGGAAATCCCTCTCCTGCTGGTCTTATCCTGCTGGCCTGTGCAAGCAGCTCAGTGACAAGCTATCAAGCTATAGATGCTTCCCACGGACAGTAACACTAAGAAACGTTATCAGTCTTTTGCAAAGCTCCATGTTTTTGTCTCCTTTGTTGTGTTTTCTGTCTCTTTCTGTCTCTGTTTTTGGCTTCCTCAGTCTTTTATCTGTCTACAGCCACTCTCCATCAATTCCCTCCCTACCACACACATGCACACACACACATACACACACACACACTCACATGCAATCATTTGCAAAAACTTGGGCAACACTGTTGAAATGACGTGTTTTGTTGATTTAATAAGTTAACACATCCTCTACAGAGAACTTCTGCACATTTAAATGCACAATTACTGTTTATTTTCTGAATGTTAACATAATGGGGGGAAAAAACAAAAGAAGATTAATGCACTTCAAAAAGTTCCCCTGAAGGGAAGTATCTGCAGAGTTAGAGAGCTCAGCTTGTCTCTCCCCAGTTTTAAATTTGACCTTGGCTGGCCCGTCACCTTGGAATGAGCATATGTTTCCAATCAAGTTGCTCAAAGATCAAAACAAGGGCACATTTATTGTTAAGAGAAGGTCAGACACAAGTCTGTTACTGTGTGTCTGTGAAAAGGAATATATCAGTGTCTACATTCTGTTTCTTGTTTAATCTCAGTTATGAGCTATAACTTTTTATTGTGAATTAAATGGTCATGATTATCACAAATATATATATATATATATATATATATATATATATATATTTGTGATAATCATATTTGTGATAATATATGAAGAATGAATAATTTCTACTTAATGGTCTCAGAGTTTTGCACAGTAAGAAAATGGCAGAGAAACATGATCTCTCAAAAAATCTCAGTTATGAGCTATAAATGGTCATGATTATCACAAATATACATATATATTTGTGATAATCATATTTGTGATAATATATGAAGAATGAATAATTTCTACTTAATGGTCTCAGAGTTTTGCACAGTAAGAAATGGCAGAGAAACATGATCTCTCAAAAAATCTCAGTTATGAGCTATAAATGGTCATGATTATCACAAATATACATATATATATATATATATATATATATATATATATAATTATATATATATATATATATATTTGTGATAATCATGACCATTTAATTCACAATAAAAAGTTATAGCTCATAACTGAGATTTTTTAAGAGATCATGTTTCTCTGCCATTTTCTTACTGTGCAAAACTCTGAGACCATTAAGTAGAAATTATTCATTCTTCATATATTTCACAGAAAACTACACAAAAACTTCAACAACTAAATATAATATATTTTTATATCTGCAGAGTTGAAGTTGGTTGCATTTTCAGCTTCTCACAATCCAAATAATCCAAACACATTCAGTGATGTTGAGGTCTGGACTGTGGGGTGGTCAGTCCATTGTTCTGAAAACACCAGTAGCTTCTTTGCTTTACAATTTTCTATTTTTTGTCTATTTCCCTTTGTGAGTAACAACTTGACAGCTACACGTCCTTTCAGACTCATAGTGTTGTCTTCTCACAGTGAAAGGATGGACAGAAACACCTGTGGATTTTTTCAGATCTGAAGCTTGATTCTGGAGCTTGATTTTCTCCTTTCTCTCAAAGATGAAAGCTTTATGTACTGTTTATCTGATGGAGACAGTTTTGCTGGTCTACCAGATCTTGCATGGTAGCTAGGAGGCCTGTTTTCTCTATTGTTATATGTTATCTCCTCAGAAATCTCTCCTGAAAAATGAATAGTTTGGACTTTTGGCTGGAAATGAATAAAATGAATAGTGGTCTCTGATCTTTAAGGCTCTAAATCTTCTAGTTTAGAGCTGTTTGAACAGTTCCAGTCTTTCAGGTGTCAATAAACAATTTATCTGCTGAAGTTGAATGGAAAAAAAAGTTGTCTACATTCATAATATATTATAGACAATTTTAAGTCCCATAGGCCACACTGACAAACTCTTCATCTCTCTCTCTCCTTCTCTTTCTCTCTTGTTCGCTCTCTCAGACACATCCAAAGGCCCTAAAGCAACTACTTTCTCAAACTTTTTTTCTTTATCTACCTTCAAACTCTAACAGACAGGTGTAAAATGCAAAGCACCTCCACTACTTTCTCTCATATCTATGTTTTGATAAGAACTACTTTGTTTAACTGTGTTTATTTTCGCTTAGGCAATGGTGGGAATGAAAGCTAGCCTTAGCTTAAACATCATCATTAATTAACCCAAAGTGGCACTAGGAATGTTTCCCTGGCCTTCTGAAAGTTAAACATTTACTGTTTCATTCAAATAAAATCAATTTGAATACCAACGAAAAGTCTAAAGTCACAATGCATGTCGCCACCACATGGCAAAAAGGGACACAAAGCCTCTTTCTCTTTCTGTTTGTCTGTATGACTCTCACTCTTTCCATGTCATAACCTGATGCTTGCCACCCACAGCTGTCTAAGGCCACAGTTACACAAGACATTTGCAGTTTGCGTCTCCTTGCAAAATGGACTTCTGAGAACATGGTGTCATTTTGTAGTTCGCTATTAGCATCCAGGCAAACCCTGAGATTTAGCTGCTTATATGGGAAAAGCGACTAGATGTTCATAATTGCACCATCTCTCATTAACCAATGAGTTTTAAAGGCCAGTTTCTCCCCAAATTCACTGTGTCATTTGAATTACGAGGTCATTGCTACGTATATCATTGCTGTCATGCAAACCTTTGAATTATTTGAGAAGTCCAGTTACCCTTTTCCTATCTTTTACAATTTCGTGATGAATGGACCAATGGAAATGGTCAAGAGGTACTTGGGAAAAAAAGTTTTGTTGCATCAATTAATAGCAGAATTAATGTTTCAGTAGTGACAGTTCTTAATGTTACACACTGATTTTCAGACTTTGGGACACATTTGCTTCAAAACAATGGGATCCAACTGTCCACCATGTGGTCATGAGGGACAGGGATACAGTTTCACTTCCTGCTCTACAATGCAGGGGTGTGGCTAAAATAAGGCTCTGCCTATGGACTAAAACTTCAGTAGTGACACTAAAATGTGGGACACCATTTTTAAAAAAGAGTTTTTTTTTCAGTTAAAATTAAACTTAAATCATAACAAAAGTGGTAACACTACAAAAAATTAAAGATGAAAGATTTATGAATTATGTGATTAATCATTCATTAATTACTCCTTGTTAAGCATTAGTTATTACTTAGTAACTGATTAAGTACTTAGTAATTAGTAATAGTTACTAAACTGATAGTTTAGTTTGTTATTAGTCCACAGCTTATTTACTCATCAGCTGTGTACTAACTGCTGCTTATTTCACTGCAAATGAACTGATAGGTGCGTGTTCTCTCATATAAAGAAATAATTTGAGAACTAGCTGGTACTTATGTGTCAGTGACATTTATTATTTGTTAATTAATGAACAAAATGTTATCATTACATTTTTCTTCCTCTGTACAGTATGGATCACAGTCCTTGGCTGTGAGAGATAACAGGTTTGCTATTTTAAAATAGCATCTCCTCCTTATTAAATTTTAAAATAGCATCTCTTCTTTATTAAGTGGACATACTGGCTAAGCCTAAAACACAGGATGCTTATTCAAAGATATATGTAGATAGTTCACCGTATACGCAACAGAATGAAGTATGCACGGTCATACTATTATCATATTATCATAAATATTATAATACCTAGTTCTTCTTGGAGTTAAGCAAATGGAAAAGCCTCTGTTGGATCCCTAAACAACTTTTCATTGGATGAGATGTGCATGTGTGAAGGACATATTTTAGGTTCATATCTCGATTCCTGTTTGGTTTATTTTGTACAATCATTTGGAATAAACGTTGATTGACAATGTATGTATATTTTCCACTTCGCTTCAGAGAACACAAAAACAAGTAGAGAGCACTTAATCAATAACTAGGCAAGTTCACAACATAATAAGTGTTTAAATTAGTACTTTACTGCTGACACAAAGTAATAATTAATAACAGTAAATAAGTAGATTAATTAATAGATATTTAACAGCACAAGTACTGGTAAGGTCTCACATTATTTGTTCATGAGTAAACAGACTTGTCAATTCATTAGCAGTTAAATAAGCTTCAGTCAGTCCACAGTTAATGACTAAATAAGTTTGGAACTAATGACAAACTAATCTATCAATTGACAGTGTATTGAATTACTAATTACCAAGCAAGTAATAAATCACCAAGTGATGAATGCTAATTGAATAATTAACTGCTGTCATTAATGATTTATAAACATATAATTAACAATTCATCTGTGACCCTTAATGTAAAGTGTAAAAAGATTAAACATCTCCTACTTACAAATGTGCTGTTGACAGAAAGTTTAGAATTTCTGACCACATTTTTCTGCAATTTTCTGTCTTCTCTGCGTCAGATGTAATATAGTACACCAAGCTTTAATTGTCTTCTGCAGCTTCTAAAGAAAAGTGTTCTCTGTTACTATGCATTCAATGTTTAGTGAACAAAAAGCAGGACAAAGAAAAACATGCACACGCACATATGGACACACATGCACGCAGGATCCTGCCTCTCTTTCCCTCTGTAGTCAGTCACTAACAGAGGGATTGCTAGTCAGGAGTTTTCACAATAGGAGTCTCATGTTCTTTTGGGCCTGGACTGGTATAAATACGAGGGTTAAACCAGGCAGGACATCAGCTCACCATCCAGCCATCCAGTCAAGCACTGCTTTGACAAGCAACAACTGTCAAAATGATGGGCAAGGTAAGCAATAGCAACAGATGAACTGCAAATATTTTAAAAAGTTATTTTAGCATTAGCACGTAGCATCACTGATCAAACATGTTTAATTTGCTTTTTGATCTTCTCGAAAACAGGTCATCTTCTACGAGGACAGGAACTTCATGGGCCGCTCTTATGAGTGCAGCGGCGATTGTTCCGATATGTCCTCCTACATGAGCCGCTGCCACTCCTGTAGGGTGGAGAGCGGTTGCTGGATGGTGTATGACCGCCCCAACTACATGGGTAACCAGTACTTCATGAGAAGGGGCGAGTACGCTGATTACATGAGCATGTGGGGATTCAGCAACTGGATCAGGTCTTGCCGCATGATCCCTATGGTACGGCTGTTAGTTCTGTAGTTTAATAACAGCGTGTTTGACACTGTGTTGGTATACAATTACTGACTGCAGCACATCTCTTGCTAGTCAGTAATAGCGACACAATTTATAAGCCCATCTACCCTCTTTATCAACAGGAAGAGACCACTAGGACCACTAGTTTCATGTTTTTCTTGCTAAAGCACATCTGATTTGACTCACAAAGTCCTTCAGACTTAGCTGATGAATTCAATTTAGCAGTATTCAAAAAATGAAAACAGTTGGAGAATTTCTAGCCTGTCCACATGCTGACTGGCCTAAAAGTGACATTTTCTGTTCTATTTCCCATACAGTACAGGGGATCCTACAGAATGAGGGTCTATGAGAGGGAGAACTTCATGGGCCAGATGTACGAGATGAGCGATGACTGTGACTCCTTCATGGACCGTTACCAGTGGTCCAATGGCTGCATGTCCTGCCACGTGATGGACGGCCACTGGCTCATGTACGAGCAGCCCCACTACAGAGGCAGGATGTGGTACTTCAGGCCCGGAGAGTACAGGAGCTTCAGGGAGATGATGAGCGGCATGAGCGGCATGAGGTTCATGAGCATGAGGCGTATCATGGATTCCTGGTATTAAAATCAACTAAACTGATGTGAAACCAACCAGTTTTTAAATAAACTTTTTATAAAAATACATAAACTGCAGTTCTTGATTTTTTCTAAACACCACAGGTTTGTTACCCAAGCACATATTGCTTAAAGTGTAGGATGCAGAACCAGCCAATGATAGAGATGAAGATCTCTGATGAAGTCAAAAACTGAACTACCACAAACATCTACTGTTTAATACTAGGCTGACTGGATATAAAATAATCCTGGGTGAATTTATAATTTAGATGTTGGTGAGATCCATTACTTCAGATATTACTGTATTTTACACATTTACAATGATCATGTTATGATCCTTTTAAAGGTATTAATTGCGATAGCAATAAGGTAAATATTTAAAAATTCATGAATAATATGTTTTCTATTGGTGGTTGTCACAAATCTCAATCCCTTAATTTCAAAATAAAATGTATTTTTTGTGTTTTCAGTTTTGAAAGGTCTTTTAATTTCTTTTAACAAAATGATTAATCATGAGTTCTTGTTTTCAATAAATAAGCTTCAAAAATTCTATTAAAAGCTATTTAAAAACTATGTCTAACATTTTCATGTCACTACTGAAACAAAAGTTTTACTCCATAGGCAGAGCATTATTTTAGCCACACCCCTGTATTTTAAATCAAGAAGTGGGGCTGCATCCCTGTCCCTCATGGCCACATGATGAGCCATTAGATTTTAGTGTTTTGAGTAAATGTGAAGTCTGAAAATCAGTGTGTAAAAACTTTGTGTCAGACCTTAAGAACTGTCCATACCAAAAACATTTTCTGCAAATAAAAAAGTAGACTTTTTTGTGTTTTAATGAAAAATATTATGATTTTTTATGTGTATATTTGCTGTCATGTACTGGCTAGTGTTTCTGAGTTCTGCTCAAAATTAGCTAAAATTGTAGCTACAGAAACAGTCACTACTAAAACATTTGGCAACATTTCTGTACTGTTCAGATTGTTTTGGTACTGACAAAATGTAATTTTCAATTATTTGTTTTAGTAAAATAAACATAATTAAGGTATAGGGTCACTCAAAGCAAAATGATTTTAGTCTAAAATCCAAGTCAATTAGAAGTCCAAAATGGGTTTTGTACTCTGAGTTTGAACCAGTTTGGTAGAATGATCCATATTGCAAACTTGATAATATTGCAAACAAGATTGATAGATGTTCAACTTAAGCATCACTTGACATCTAAACAAGTGACATCTAAAGGTTGTCTGCTGATCTTTATATTCAGTTTTATAGTAGTTTTTTCAAACCTGAAATAACATTGCTATTGCTAGTTCAACAAACTTTAGCTGACTTAGGTTTTCTATTGGTCAGCAGACTGTCACTGAATTATTGGCATTACAGTAACTCTTTCCTCGAACTGTGCTGCATAACATTGACATAACCATACTATAAACATGTCATATGCTTTAATATAACAGAGTTATGTTACCCTTACCAATGTCATGACATCAAACATTTTTGCATCTGTGCTGACAGTTCTCGGTCATGGTAAGGTGATTTTGTAATATTAAATACAATTAGTCATGACAAATTCAAGACAAGGTAAGACATCTTCCATGATGTATTTATGGCATGGTTATGTCAATGTTTTGCAGCATGGACAAGTAGGTGTTGCCAGCATTGCATTATTTTGATGGCTTATATTACTTACAAACGCTCATATATCAACAATTTAACTGCCATTCGCATCTCTATGAGAAAATAATCATATATGCTCTATCTAGCTAACTCACCAATTAGTAAAAACAAATGCAGAAAACAATGCAGAAAAAATACAAAGGTACAATGTAGAATACCTTTTACATATTAATTTATGGTAAAATGTTTTATAAAATTTTATGCCTGGATGCTGCTAAAATTACCATTTTCCTCATTTTCAATGTTCAGTGCTGCTATACAAAGGACTTCTCTTTCAGGTCAATGAAGCCATTCGATGGAATCATTCGTCATCTTAAACCTACACCGTGTAAGATTTTTTGTTACAACCAGGGATGTCCCTAAAAATGATGTTGTCTAGATGGCAGTATATGTTACTCCAAAATGCATAAGTACCTCTCAGCATTGATGATACCTCTACAGATGTGCAAGTTGTCCATACTATTGGCACTAACACACACATATCACGACAAATGCTGGCTTTTGAACTTTACACAGGGAACAACCAGGAAGGTAATTTTTCTCTTTGGCCTGAAAAACACAATGCACATTATTTCCAAAAGCAATCTGAAAGGTGAACTCCTCATCTCACATGACACACATCCACTTTGCATCAATCTATCTCAGATAGGTTTTAGCCCAGAGAAGTCGGCGGCGTTTTTAGATGTTGAATACATATGACTTCTGCCTTGCATAGTAGAGTCTTAACTTGCATGTGTACATGCAGCAACAAACTGTGTTTATTGAAAAAAGGTTTTCTGAATTATGCCACAGCCCATGCGGTTAGGTAGTGAGCATTCAATATTGGTTTTTGGCCTTGCCCTGTACACACAGAGATTTCTCTGGATTCTTTGAATGATGAAATCCCTAAATTTCATGCCCTCATGCATCAAGAATAGTTGTTCTTAAACTGTCAGATTTTTCACTCACACACAGTTTCTCTGCAAAGTGGCAACTGAGCCTTTGGTGAATCATCCATTTATACCCAATCATGATAGCATTACCTGTTACCTGTTTACCTGTGAAAAGTTCCAAAACAGTTTTACATTGATCCAGTCTTGACTTTTTTGGAATATGTTGCAGGCATTAAATTTGGAATTTGTGTATATTTACAAAAATCAATAAAGTTGATGAGATATCAAATATCTTTTTGTGCTGTTTTCATCTATAAAAGTTTTGCATTTTTGCATTTTACCTGTATTTGTTTGCATTTTATTGTTTTTTGGAACTGGGTCTGTATAAAGACAATTGTACATAATTCACCTACATCCTCAAATGTTAATCATTTTCATCAGTCTTGACTGAGTTCTCTTCAAATGATCTTCAGTGTGTTGGCAATCATCAGATTCATCCACTCAGGGAATGGATCAGAAACACAACTGAAGTTACAAAATGTTCTTCTGCAGTAATTCCTTGTCATTTACTTTAAACAGCCACTCGATCAACAATGCTTTTTTGAATATGAACATTCTGGATATTTATTTTATTATCTTCATTCCCTATGTTGTACTGTATATTATGGAATCATCTACATCTCCAGTCACCACTGAAAATTTTTGAATTTTGATAGCTCCCTAAAATTTTTGAAACCTAAAAAACGTGAAAATCACTGTATGTGCAACAACATCAGTTTTCCATTGTTAATTCCAGACAGTAGCTTTTCTTTCCACACAGCAATAACTTTCTTATTCAAAGTCAAATCACAATAAAAGATCTTCTCCTAAATAAAATTTGGTGTTGACTGAAAGTTTAGAATTTCTGACCAAATTTTTCTGCATGTTTCTGTCAGAGTGAGAAACAATATCAAATTACACCATCCTTTCATTCTCTTCTGTGACTTCTAAAGGACAGTTTTCTCTGTTACTATGCATTCAACGTTCAGTAAACAAAAAGCAGGACAAAGAAAAACATGCACACGCACATATGGACACACACACACACACACACACACACACACAGGACCCTGCCTTTTTTCCCTCTGTAGTCAGTCACTAACAGAGGGATTGCTAGTCAGGAGTTTTAACAATAGAAGTTCCATGTTCTTTTGGGCCTGGACTGGTATAAATACGAGGGTTAAACCAGGCAGGACATCAGCTCACCATCCAGCCATCCAGTCAAGCACTGCTTTGACAAGCAACAACTGTCAAAATGATGGGCAAGGTAAGCAATAGCAACAGATGAACTGCAAATATTTTAACGAAAAAAAGTAATGTTAGCATTAGCATGATCAATCCTGCCTAATGTGATGTTTGATATTCTCACAAACAGGTCATCTTCTACGAGGACAGGAACTTCATGGGCCGCTCTTATGAGTGCAGCGGCGATTGTTCCGATATGTCCTCCTACATGAGCCGCTGCCACTCCTGTAGGGTGGAGAGCGGTTGCTGGATGGTGTATGACCGCCCCAACTACATGGGTAACCAGTACTTCATGAGGAGGGGCGAGTACTCTGATTACATGAGCATGTGGGGATTCAGCAACTGGATCAGGTCTTGCCGCATGATCCCTATGGTACGGCTGTTAGTTCTACAGTTCAATTATGTTGTGTTTGATATAGATGCTAGTTTATTAGGTAGACCACTAGGACAATCAGGTTCATTTTAACTTGTTTTAATTTGACTCATGAAGGTCTTGAGAATTAGGAGATTAACTGAATTCAGTTTTTCAGAAAAAGGAAACGCAAAATTAAAGAATTTCTAGCCTGTCCACATCCTGACTGGCCTAAAAGTGACACATTCTGTTCTATTTCCCAAACAGTACAGGGGATCCTACAGAATTAGGATCTACGAGAGGGAGAACTTCATGGGCCAGATGTACGAGATGAGCGATGACTGTGACTCCTTCATGGACCGTTACCAGTGGTCCAATGGCTGCATGTCCTGCCACGTGATGGACGGCCACTGGCTCATGTATGAGCAGCCCCACTACAGAGGCAGGATGTGGTACTTCAGGCCCTGGAGAGTACAGGAGCTTCAGGGAGATGATGAGCGGCATGAGCGGCATGAGGTTCATGAGCATGAGGCGTATCATGGATTCCTGGTATTAAAATCAACTAAGCTGATGTGAAACCAACCAGTTTTTAAATAAACTTTTTATAAAAATAAATAAACTGCAGTTCTCATGGTTTTTCTTCACCAAAGGCTTGTTAACCAAGCATATATTGTCTACAGTAAAAGATGCTGAAACAGTCATTAATGGTTTTGCATGAACATCTATGATAAAGTCACAGGTTCAACCATAACAAACATCTACTGTTTAATGGTTGGCCTACTGAGGGGAAAAAGCCACTGGGTGTGTTTATAATTCAGATGCTGGTGAGACACTTTACCTCCTGGAAGCCAATTAAAGGATATACACATCTTCAGACCATATACACTAGAAACATTATACAAATGATCACTTTGTAGCATTTCTTCTCAGCTTGCTCCACCAAGTTTTGACTGAGTTCTATTTGAATGCTCTTTCAATGCGTTCGCAATTATCAGACACATCCACTCAGGGAGGGGATTCAAAGCGCAACCGAAGTTACAAGATGTTTTTCCGCACAATGCATGCAATTATCACCATCCCCAAAACTTACATAGTGCAGCTTTAAATGGCAAACTGAAATGATCTAGTTTGTAGTAATTCCTTGTGATTTACTCTAAATAGTATTCGGTCAGCAGATTTGGTCACAAATTTTGAATCTTGATTCTATTATAACTTCATTTCCAATGTTATACAGATTTTTCAGTTATTGTAGAATTGTCTACATTTCTAATTACCACTAAGAATTTCTTAATTTTTACAGCATAAAATCTATAGAATGTTAGCATCATTAGTCATTTCATACACGTATCTGCAACAAAATTGGATTGATGATATTAAAAACAGTAATTCCAGAATTTCATTCTACAAAACAATTACTTTTTTGTTCAAATGCAAATCATAAGAAGAGGTTTTCTCCTACTTACAAATGTAGTATTGATCGAAAGTTTATTACAGAATTTCTCTACATGTTTCAGTCATCTCCAGTGAGAAATAATTCATATGGATTTGCACCATGTTTTCATTATCTTCTGTGAATTCTAAAGGGTAGTCTTCTCTGTTATGAGGCTTTCAGTTTTCAGTAAAGGAAAAGCAGGACAAAGACAAACATGCACATATGGATGCACACCCACGCAGGACCCTACCTCCCTTTTCCTCTGTAGTAAATCACTAACATGTGTTTTGGAAAAGGGCCGCAGGACGGACATTTTAAAGGCACCCAAACAAACCAGCGCTTAGCAAGTAATCCGCCACAGACTGGAAAGCTTCAGCCTTCTGATCAGAGAACAGCAATCCCTCTAAAGCAGTGTTCCCCAAAGCTGGTGCCATGCGGTCTGACCTGGAGCCATAGAAACACTGTTCCTTTCACTTTTAAAACTAGTCTGCTCATTTGATCAGATCATCTTTCATTATGTGCAGTACTAAACACTTCAGTTTGACTAAACAAAAGAATTTAGCTAATAAACACTGGCAGTTTAAAAGTTCTGTAAACCACCTAAAGGGCTAGTTGCAAAAATCTAATTTACATATGCAAAGGTTTGAGCACCCCAGTCAAATTACAAGCTTTGTTGACTTTCTAAGTAAAAAGTTAATACATTCTATACAGGGAACAAATGTAAATATGGCATTTATGTTCAAATTTTATTGCATGTTTTTAGTTATTTGCTGAGTTTAACATATTGGAAAAATATATAAAATGTGCCACAACTTTTGCACAGGCCACATTTTATATTTTATTTTTTTTTCCAACAGGTTAAATTCAACCCAGAAGGATAAGCGGTTTAGATGATGGATGGATGGATGGATGGATGGATAGATGTTAAATTCAGCAAATGAACAATAAGTGTGCACTGAATGTCCACAAGTTTGTTTTCTGTAGAGAATGTTTTATTTTCACTTAGAAAATTACCTAAATATATCATTTGACAAGGGAGTGCCCAAACTTTTGCATATGACTGTACACATTTTTCACATTATAGATATTATAGAAACCTTATAACAATTCACAAACCACATAATAACTTGATTCAGTTAGAGAAAAGATTTAGGCATGCAGTTTTAATAGTGCTAATTGGTAGTATATTGATTATTAGCATTGTCCTCATAGCTCTACTTTTAAATGTGTTGGAATGGTTTGACAAAAAAAAAATTATACAATATTTCCCTTACACCCAATGTGGTAGATCAGCCAAGACGCTATGTGTCAAAATTTTGTTTCTTTTGCTTAGCACTGAAGGTATGAGGCTAATGTTGCTAAAAACTAGACTAGAAATCAATAGTCACCCAAACTGTTATTGTAAATACATCCTTAAAACTTCTCTCGAGCTGCTCAAACCACACCCAGGTCTTCATAAAGGTTTTGTAGACTTGCCAATGCAGTTTCAGACACAGTATGACACTGTAAACTATAAAAATGAACAAATCTTCACTATGTAGCTGTACACAGCAGACACACACTTTGGAAACATGTTGTACCCAATTCCGCCTCCACACAGAATCCAACTCCCCTTCACATGCACGAATGTCACTCAGGCAAATGGACACGACTACGTTGGAGCTTTCTGTTATTTCTGTTTTGAAACATCTTCAGCTAGAAAATGAAAAATTAAACAGTTATTTCTAAACAGAATCAACAGAAATCACAAATGTAATCTATATTGTGCATATAGTATCCTGTATAACATACATTAACACTAGGGATGCAACAAACGAGTAATTTGATAGTCGAATAATCTATCGATTACTGAAACGAATAATCGATTATTCGGATTATGAATCACTACATTACCAATGAACGTTTATGTAGTTTTTAGCTATTAAATTTAGCTTGAGGTTGTTTTATACATTTGCTAACTAACAATGAAGACAATTAAGATGAATAACATTGAAGAATTCACTGTTTTAATGAATTTTCCTGCTAACACAAAAAAAAAACTTCAATGTATTTTTCCTGTCAAAATTTATAACCAAGGATGTACCAAGTAGTAGCAATAAAATAAAACAAACTAAATCAGTTTTTCTTTAATCAAATAAATAAAAAAAAGAAATATAAATTTAAATGTTAGATATAAACAGTGCAGTCTGTGATCTGTGCATTCTGTTGTATGTCTAAAATTTACAATCACAGGTCTTTACTGAAACAGAGGGAAGTCAGCGTCTCTCCTTGCTCCTGTGAGAGGCCTGATCTCCTCGGAGAGCAAATACTCCCCTCAGCAGAGGAGATGCACTCTGACAGCGCAGATGGGAAAGTGGCGAATGTTTGTGGCAAACTTGTTCTTGTACAGTTAAATTTGAACGATTTTGTGTAAACGCTTCATTTCAACAATAACCCTTTGTCCAGCTACCCTGTGTGTTCATGAAGAACCACCTCCTTAAACTGTTAGCCAGTGGAGCTAAACGTTCGAGGAGAACAGAGACCTGTTTGTAAACGCTCTCCTGTGATCGCCGAATCTGAACGCACCGGTGGCCTCGACGCTAAGACGACGATGCAGTGTTGAAACTGTAAACGTTATCTGGAAAGTGAACAGGGTCGCTGTGAATAACAGTTACTCGCTCCTCTGTTCCAACTCTGTTAACAATTCCAGAGAGCAGCATTTTGAAATAGAAAATGTTACAGCTCAGTTCATAACATGGACGGACAACTAGGACGGAATTTAGCGTTAACATTAGCTAGCTAATTAGCTCGCTAGCACGACTATCGCTGCGTCCCAAACCACACACTTCTGTACTTCACACACTACACAAATGAGTGCAGTTCTAATGGTATTTGCGCTATTTTTACACACTATTTAGTGTGCTAGTATGCGGTTTGGGACCCGCCGTATCCTACCGAGCTGAATCTTCTTCATTTCTAGCGAGTGCAAGAAAGACGCGTAATGACGTCACCAACTAATCGACTACTAAATTAGTTGCCAACTAATTTGGTCGTCGATTTTAGTCGACTAAGTCGAATAATCGTTGCACCACTAATTAACACAAATGGTAGTCAGATTTTTTTCCCGGTGTCCATCTACACAATTAAATTTTGTTCATTTCTGTAGCTTACAGTAAGTTATACTGTGCTCTAAACCACATCAGCAAGTCTGAGCAACCTTAAGTAAGCACTGGAAGTGGTTTGTGTGGGTTTTAGGGGTTTATTTACAGAAACGTTTTGGGTGACTATAAACTTCAAGTGTTTGTTAGAAATGACCGTGTCATAGCTCCAGTGCTAAACTAAAATTTGGACACCAAAAATGTCTTGGCTGATCGGCCATATCTAGGCTAAATAGAAAATTGTGTATGTTTGGTTTTCATTGAAGCATTCCTTTGGACATCAAACATGTTTTGGCTAATTGGCTACAATTATTAGTATTTTGCCAAACTATGGGGTGATTCAAAAAGATTCATTCGATTTCAAAGCGCTATATTTTTACAACTGTGAGGCGCCTAGGAACCAATCACATACCAATTGAAAGAGGGGGTCATAGAGTTATTTATCACCGGAGGATGGCTACCTTCAGTCTGTGAGGAGATGGCAACCCCTGAGCAGAAAGAGTTTTGCGTTCTCCACTTCAATAAGAGTGAATCCGTCATAATTGTGCAACATGATTTCCGTTGGCAGTGAACATCCAACAGCTCAGAGCGTTCGTCGTTGGTTCCACAACACTGGATGATCTCTGAAATCGCATTGAAAGAGCCATGAGTACAGTGACACCTGACATGCTCAATCAAGTATGAGATGAATTTGACTATCGCATTGATGTTGTCCATACAGCAGGAGGAGGTCATATTGAGCACTTGTAAAATGACAATATTATTTAATTTATGCTCACGTAAACCATTTACAATTTACTGCATTGTTCTGTAATGATTTACAAGTGAAAGAAATCATTTTGAAATCAGATGAATCTTTTTGAATCACGCTGTATTTTGACAGTGGTTTGACAAATACTTTAAACTACAAGCGCATGTATGTAGGCCCACACTTCATTCCCCACTCATAAAAACTACATACTTATGTCTTAAAATGAATAATTAAATAATACAGCTACAGCTTTAGGGGCTTAAATGTACATTTAAGCCTAAACTAAGTATAGTGTGTGATTTTCCAGGTCAGACCATGCTATCTCATGCAAGTGGCTGATCTCAGTTTGGAATAGCAGCCAGTGATCTTGCTGCAGATCCACAGATGGATAGCTTTATCACAGGATGGTCAAGTGGAAAAGGGCTGAAATGTGTTTGCCCTCAGCATAAACTGATACACTACAGTACTAATCTGAACACTGAGGCCTACATCTGATATACAGCAAAACAACAGCAATAAATGTAGACTCGCAGCATAAATCACTGCATGATGAAGACTTGATTGAAAATATTTGTTGAGGTTAGCCTCTTGTTGCCATCTCTAGCAAAACTCAAGTTCTGCCAGATTGCAAAAAAAAAAAAAAAAGACATTCCTGGAGACCAGGTATAGGTCACGCATTTGTGACAGCAATAACAATAGCATGGATGGCGCTGGCATCCCTCTGGATGTAAAGACCAAAACAAAGCATTTTTAGAACAAGCAAAGCTGCATTGTCTTGCCAATGGGGTCTATTCTAAAGTCTTCTGGAGACCACGTCACATGGAAGCGTGGTCAAAGCACTTCGGCTTTCCATGGGCCCCTGAGCTGTGTTGCTTGGTCAGGAGTTTTCACAATAGAAGGCCCATGTTCTTTTAGGCCTGGACAGGTATAAATATGTGGGTTAAACCAGGCAGAACATCAGCTCACCATCCAGCCATCCAGTCAAGCACTGCTTTGACAAGCAACAACTGTCAAAATGATGGGAAAGGTAAGCAATAGCAACAGATGAACTGCAAATTTTAATTTTAAAAAAGTTATTTTAGCATTAGCACGTAGCATCACTGACCAAACATGTTTAATTTGCTTTTTGATCTTCTTGCAAACAGGTCATCTTCTACGAGGACAGGAACTTCATGGGCCGCTCTTATGAGTGCAGCGGCGATTGTTCCGATATGTCCTCCTACCTGAGCCGCTGCCACTCCTGTAGGGTGGAGAGCGGTTGCTGGATGGTGTATGACCGCCCCAACTACATGGGTAACCAGTACTTCATGAGGAGGGGCGAGTACGCTGATTACATGAGCACGTGGGGATTCAGCAACTGGATCAGGTCTTGCCGCATGATCCCTATGGTACGGCTGTTAGTTCTGCAGTTCAATTTCACCATGTTTGATACAGTTGCCAGTTTATTAGGTACCTTATAGTTACACTCACTGGTCATAGAGGTTCACTTTGTAAGTTTACAAAGAGAGCACTAGGACCATCAGTTACATATCTATCTTGCTCTACCACATCTAATTTTACTCTAGAAGGCCTTGAGACGAACTTAATTCAGCTGTACAGAAAAGCAAATGTTGAAGAATTTCTAGCCTGTCCACACCCTGACGGGCCTAAAACTGACACATTCTGTTCTATTTTCCAAACAGCACAGGGGATCCTACAGAATGAGGATCTACGAGAGAGAGAACTTCATGGGCCAGATGTACGAGATGAGCGATGACTGCGAGTCCTTCATGGACCGTTACCAGTGGTCCAGCGGCTGCATGTCTTGCCACGTGATGGACGGCCATTGGCTCATGTACGAGCAGCCCCACTACAGAGGCAGGATGTGGTACTTCAGGCCTGGAGAGTACAGGAGCTTCAGGGAGATGATGAGCAGCATGAGCGGCATGGGATTCATGAGCATGAGGCGCATCATGGATTCCTGGTATTAAAATCAACTAAAGTGATGTGAAACCAACCAGTTTTTAAATAAACGTTTTTAAAAAAAAAAATAAACTGCAGTATTCATGTTTTTTTCTAAACACCACAGGCTTGTTATCCAAGCATATATTGTTTAAAGTACAGGATGTAAAACGAGTCAATGTTATTTTTGCATGAACATCTCTGGTAGAGTCACAGGTCCAATCATCACAACACATCTATTTTAATGGTCTATTGAGCTGAAAATATCACGTTAAGTGATGTCTGAAGGTGGTCTGCTGACTCTTGAATCCAGCATTGTGCTCACATTTCAGTTATTTCAGCATAATTATGGACAAATTAAATGTTAAAGGGGAACTCCAAATTCTGCATAATTAAATAGCTAACATGTTACCAAAATCATTCATAGTGCTTTGGTGCAAAAAGCTTTGTTCTAGAGAACGTCAGAGTTGTTCACAATGGAGATAAACCAGACGTTATTAAGAATTTAACGGCTCTAAAATCTCCCTCACAGAAAGTTGGTACATGAAATGGTTATGAATACACTGCCTGATGTCTGAGACATTGTTTTATGGTAGTTGTGTTGTAAAGTTTTGATCTAAAACATATTTTACATGAAGTGTTCCAAGGTAAAATATTTCCCAAAGAAAAAAAAAAAAAATTCAGAATGACCATGATTTTACCAACATCAGCATTACATATATAAACTCAGAAGACATGTGTAGGTTCAGTAGTGATTTTGGATAGTAAATAAAAAGGCTAAATTTGCATTGTAGACATTAGTACCCCTGGTTCCTATCACCACCACTGTAAGGAAATCTTCACATAAAACTACTCTAAATTACTTTGGTTATATCTTAAGCAATGAATTATGCTGAAATTTTGCAAAATCTGTGGAATTTCCCTTTCATAAGTCCTAAGTTGAATGTGTCTTTCGTGACAAATTCTAAAAATATTTATAACCTTAACGACTATCTTAACAAACTGATCTAAAGTAATCTATTGGTCAGCAGACTGTCACAACTGTTTGATGTCAAGATAGCTCTCTACAATACAAGCAAAAAATAGCATGTGACATAAACTGTCATATACTGTAATATGAAAGAGCATAATCTGATATCTCCCATGACATAATCACACTGCTATATATATATATATATATATATATATACACACATACACACATACACACACACACACACACACACACACACACAAAATTACAAAAGCACAAGGTTTTTATGCAATATTAATTCTTGAAACAAGCATAACAAAAAGTTATTGTTAAGCATACTGTCCTGTTTCGGGAAAATAAAAAAGCTTCCATTATATTTTTGTTATGTTTTTGTCATTGTTTGCTACCAGAAGAAACAGAAAAAAAGTTGAAAGTGCTGACTCAGACTCATGTATATATAATTCATTGCACAACCAGCATATGTAATTACATATTTACATTTGAATAGTAGAGCAAAATTGAAGTAATAACTTTCAACTTCTAAGGCTTAAACCTTTGGGTACCAAAAACCAAAAACCTTACAGGTACCCATTATCAGACAAAGCTGCAAATGTAAATAAAGTCAAAAGAAAGTTGGTGTAAAGTTCTAGAAAAAAGGCCTTTGACCTCAGGGCTGAGGTTTCAGTTGGGGTTAGTTGAGCTTATAGAAGCCAGAGTGTGAGCTGATTGCTAGCAATGGAGATTATTTGAGGGTGGGTAGTGGGGGTTGCTGAAGATTTGGGGGTTAGCTGGGGTAAATGGGGTTGATTTGGGACCCTATGGGGTGCGTGCCTGAGGCCCACTCTCAGCTGGAAATTTCCTTTGAGGCAAAGGAGGATGTGGACGGCTGGCACCTTCTTGCCATTGTGGCGTTTATGAGGAAGGTCAAAGGTCAGACTTAACCTCCTCTCTACTCCACTGCCCACTGATCTGCACTGTCATCTGCCTATTAAACCCCTACTGGGAGGCAAGCACGCCCTGGATTTGTGTGTGCGTGCAGACGCGTTAATATGTAAATGTGGCTTGTCAACATGCTAGCTTTTCATTCTCTTCACAAACACCCTGGAAACACCCCCCTCCCCTTCCCACCTCCAGTCCCTTCCCTGATTCGACTACTCTGTTACTCACCACTGCCATCCAATGGTCCATGACCAAACAATGAAGGGTGCCTTCATTTCCCCATTCAGCAGCATTATAATGAAACACTTTTATCTTCGCAGAAAAGGTTTATGCTTAAGGAACATTAAACTGGTTTGCATAATGGGAATGAAACATCGCTGTCCTAAGAAAAATGTATCGCTAAAATAGTTGTTTACAAGATAATGCAAAAACGTGTAGCCTTTAAAGTAAATTAGCATTATTCCAAGTGATTTGGGAGTATTTGTATTGGTCCGCTCATCATGAATCATGAAAGGACAGCTGCAACGTTCAAACAAGCTCAAAGAAGTGTTCAAAAAATGCTATGCTACAGTGCTGCACTATGTTTTTGCAGCCAATCGAAACTAGTTTGAAATGACAGCAAGCCACTGGTTACACACATCGTTCCAACAATGTAACCTTCCACATAACACAAATTGTTCTTGTTCTTTGTGCAATAAAGCCCAAATTCAACACATCTAAATGGTTTATTCAATATGCATGAAGATGTCTTCATCATGGCCTCAAGATCTGTTCCATATTCTAAAGTGCAGTTTTGGCCTTTGAACTCCTGTACAGTAGACACTGACATATTAGTGAAGTATTCAATTGTATTGGAAACCAAAACACTGTAAATATGTACTGAATTTATCATGCAAATAGAATTAAGCTAAAACTGCACATTAGAATATAGAACACATCTTCAATTATTAGTGACTAATTCAACTCTTATTAGCTCTAAAGTAATAAAATGCGTAAGTTATCTGATGCTACCAATAACCTGAAAGAATCAGATTCTACCAATTTCACCCAAATAACAAATAAACCAATTATTGGTGATGTCCTGATACAGTCTATTGTGCAAAGCTGCAAAAAGACTGAACGATTGCACAGTGATCTTCAATACAATCTTTAGATATTTAATAAAACAACTATAATAGTATCAAGAAATTAGCAACATAATGACACCAATGAATGAGTATAAATATCATTTGAAATGAATAACATGCTCTAAATTTAGGTTTGAACTACAATTTCTCTTCAGGTTGAATGGGATATAAATGTTGTCTAACAGTGCAACAGCATGCATTTTAATAATGCATGTGTAATAATGCATGTGTGAGCAGAACATAGACAGGTCAGTTGCATAGCTTTCACCCCAAGAAGTGAATGCTGAAGTCTATGGCAAAGAACTCATACTATTTCATACCACTGATTCTCTTTCAAATGCATATTGCTGATTCTTAAAACTCCACTTGTACAATGACAGTCATTTAGTCGTGTCTATGCTAATACTATTATACTTTTTTATGAAGCAAAGCTGCACTGAATGTTCGTTTAGTGATATTACACAAAATCTGAAGATCTTCACCTTCATGTTAAACTTAGATCATTATGATGTAAGAAATGGTGCAATTTCACTCCTCTAAATCAGCAGCCAATGGCAAAAATGCTGGATTTACTACACACAGAACTAGCTGCAAATGAAAATGGAATAGGTACTAACTAAGACATGAATGTTAGAGCCTTCATAAATGTCAAAACTCGGTCAAGACGAGAAAAACACTTCTATGATAAGGCTAATTTCTGCTAGCATACATAGAATCCTAGTAGCTTGTAAGTGCTAAGCTAACAGCAATTCAGATTAACATTTATGGTCATTCTAGACTAAACAATGGTTGTGCCTCTTCAGACAGTACCCAAGTGCCCAGTCATGTCTGAATTGAATGTTTGTTTAAAATTCTGCTTGCTGAGGTTCCTCAGTTTGGCTGTTTTTTGAAGGCAATTTAGAAGTATCCTTTGCTGCCTTACATATCCCATAATCCTAGGTGTTAGCACAAAAACTGCTGAATTATACCAATTTTCTCAAAACAGCTTCTGTGTTCTTTTAGTATTTTATTTGATTTTGTAATTTAAGAACAAATACAGCAGGCGGCTCTTTGTTATGTCTGTTTTTACGTTCAGCTGTAAGTGTCCATTTGCTAATGTAAGCTAGCTAACTAGGGAAAGCTAAGCTAGGGTAAGCTAATGCTTAGGTACCCTATCCAGTATACCCATGGTACTTTTTTGAGCATTAGAGCATTAGAGTTTCTGTGAAGCAAATGTTTAATTCATGTAAAATACCCCATTTTGGTTATAAAAAAAGATCAGTTCACCCATCTTAAAAAGCATTTTTCTGGGTAAAAGGTGCTAATGGCTAACACTAACATAACACTAACAGCTAGCAGTAAGCTGTCAGTATCTTGGCTATGTTCTCACAAAATTGATCCTGCTTATTAATAATCAAATCATGAAGGTTTGATTTCTCTTTGACCTCATAATTATGCTGATGATTATCCCCTTGAAGCCCCAGGCTTATTACATACTAAGACTTATTATTCAGTAACAACAGAGACTTCAGTGCAAACTGGCTGAGCTATTCTTAGGTTATAGGTTATAGAAGTGTGTAATAAAGCCTTGGTCATTTAAGGGGTTAATCGAATATGTTAGGCCTTCTCTTCAGCTCTTAAAGCCCTAACCTACAGAAGAGCTCACTTAGCTATATCTACCCAGCTACCACAGAGGGCCAGTGTACTTTAGTAGCCCCTGAAGTTACCAGACATGAATCCAATAGAGGATCTTAAAACATGGTAGAACATCCCAAATACCGTTCACAGCATGATTTAGATGCAATGATGTGAACACTGGCCAGAATCTGTTGTTGCGGACCTTGCTGTTCATCATATTTACAAATATATATCTATATACATACATATCTATATCTATATCGCTCTCTCTCTATATCTATCTATCTATCTATCTATCTATATATATATATATATATTTATATATATATATATATATATATATATATATATATATATTTATATATATATATGTATTTTTATATATATGTATATATAAGTGCCCTGTTTTTTTTTTATTTTAGATCCACTGAGTGAAGACAGAGCACAAACATGGATTGAGGCAGTCTATCTCTCACTCCATCTTCCTGATGATATAGTCCCTGACTCATCTGTCTATTTAAATCATTTGTCATGCAAGGCCGGTGGGCGAGTAAAGAAAGACCCTGAGAAACACAGACAGGAGTCAAGATAGAAGATATTCTGAGGATATGAGATATAAAATAATCCACCTGCACAATGAAGTTTGTGCAGTCAAAAGGGAAATAAGTGAAAGAACAGGAGTTTCTAAAACTGAAGTTCTAAATATTATTTGAAGATATAGAGAAAATAAGACTCCTAACAACCTCACAAGACCTGGTAGACCACTAAAACTGCCAACATCAGATAAACAGTACTTGATACAGTACTTTCATCTTTGGGGATCAAGCTCCACTCTTGCTTCAGATCTGAAAAAAATCTAGATGTTTCCATCTTTTCACTGGGAGAAGACAACATTATGAGTCTGAAATAATGTGTAGCTGCCAAGAAGCTGTTAGGAAATAGACAAAACAGACAAGAAAATTGAGTAATCAAACAAAAAAGCTGATATTTTTAAGAACAATAGACTTGCCACCTCAGAGTCCAGACCTTAAAATCACTGAATGTGTTTGGGATTATTTGGACTGTGAGAAGCAGAAAATACAACCAACTTCTAAGACTGAACTTTGAAGGGGTGGAAAAAATATCCCTGCAGATTTCTTTGAAAACCTGAAAGGAAATCTCCCAAAGGATGGCAAAGGATGAACACATAAAACACTAAAAACAATTTTATGTAATTCTCTGATAAATATGTATATATATATAAATATATATAAATATATATAAATTTCTGCTTGTTTAAAAAAAAAATTTGTCAAACAACACTGTTGCATTCTCTGGTCTTTCCTGTAACGATGGATGACTGAGGGCGTCTGGCCTGCATTTCATCTCACATACATTCTACAGTGAAAAAGGAAGTCTTGGCTGACCATTTAAGTGTTCCTAATAGCTCAAGTGAACTTAAAATATGAATGGGGAATATCATTTTTATATTTTTTTGTGACAAGATCTATTTTTTTCTTTCAATCACATATATACAATCCCATTTCCCAAAACATTTTTGCTAAATGTAAATAAAAACAAAATGCAATGATGTGCAAATCATATAAATCCTATATTTAATTGAAAATGCTTCAAAGACAACATAACAAATGTTGATACTGAGAAATTTTATTGTTTTTTGAAAAATATATGCCCATTCTGAATTTGATGCCAGCAACACGTTCCAAAAAAGTTGTGCAATGCTTAAAAACAACCTGGTGGTTAATTGGCAGAGAGCATCACAGAGAGGCTGATTCTCTCAGAAGTAAATATGAGGATGAGTTCACCAATCTGTGAAGGATTGCATGATCACATAGTGCAACAATTCAAGAATAACATTTCTCAACATAAAATAGCAAAGAAATTTTGCTTTTCATCATCTACAGTACAAAATAACATTAAAAGATTCAGGGAATCTGGAGAAATCTCTGTATACAAGGGACAAGACCAAAAACCAGTATTTGCTGGTCATCATCTTCGGGTCCTCAGGCAGCACTTCATTAAAAACAGACATGATCCTGTAGTGGGAATCACTGCATGGGCTCAGAAAAACTTCTGAAAAACACTGTCTATGACAGTTCAGCGCTGCGTCCACAAATGCTTATTAAAACTTATAAACGCAAAGAAGAAAGCATATATAAACAGGATCCAGAAATGCTGCCACCTTCTCTGGGTCCAAGCTCATTTAAAATGGACTGAGGGGAAGTGGAAAAGTGTCCTGTGGTCCGACAAATCAAAATTTGAAATTTTTTTGGAAATCATGGACACTGTGTCCTCTGGGCTAAAGACCACTCAGCTTGTTATTAGTGCACAGTTCAAAAGCCAGTATTCATGATGGTATAGGGGTGCATTAGTGCATATGGCATGGGTGATGTGCACATCTGTGAAGGCACCATTAATGCTGAACAATATTACATGTTTTGGCAACATATGCCATCTGGTTGACGTCTGAAACCATTTGAAGGGTTATGAAATGAAAAATATGACAAATGAGCCCCCAAACTGATGAGCAGTTGAAATCCTATGTTAAGCAAAAATGGGAAAACATTTCAATTTCAAAACTACAGCAGTTGGTCTCCTCAGTTCCCAAACACTTACAGAGTGTGGTTAAAAGAAGAGGTGATGAAACACAGTGGTAAACATGCCCCTGTCCCCTTTTTTGGAATGTGTTGTTGGCATCAAATTCAAAATAGGCATATATTTTTCAATAAACAATAAAATTTCCCAGTTCCAACATTTGATATGTTGTCTTTGTATTATTTTCAATAAAGTATAGGGTTTAAATGATTTGCACATCATTGAATTTTGTTTTCATTTACATTTTGCACAGCGTCCCAACTTTTTTGGAAGGGTTGTACATATGGACCACTTTTCAGTTAAATGTAGCTCATACTGCAATGTCTTCTCTACTGTTTTCTGAAGCAAAACAGTGTGTTTACTGTAATGGCTTATTGTAAGTGGCCTGTTTTTCATCATTTTTGATCTATTGAGTGAAGACAGAGAGCAAAGATGGAGAAACATGGATTGAGGCAGTCTATCTCTCACTCTCTCTTTCTGATGATATAGTCCCTGACTCATCCATCTATTTAAATCATTTGTCATGCAAACCAGAAAGGCCGGTGGGCGAGAAAAGAAAGAAGCACAGAAGTCAAGAGGGAGACACAGTCATACACACCCAGTACACAGGCATGCATATGCACAAAAGCTCAACTATTTCAGGCCATAGACACAGAGACACACACACAAAGATATGGAGTCATTCTAGGACACCCTGCTGTTAACCTCCGATATCTCTGTGCCAGGTTCAATTCCTTAGCAATCTTTGTTCAATGCAGACCCTGAATGAGAATTAAATTGCCTGAATTGATTCGAAATTGGACAGGAAAATGGAAGGGATCCAACACACACACACACACACCCACAATGGCGGTGTGATCTAGTGTGTGTGTGTGTGTGTGTGCGCGTGTGTGTGTGTGTGTGTGTGTGTGAAACTGCTGAAAGACTGTGCTATCTCGCTAACTCTACAGATCTCATTCATTATTCATGAAGGCTAAATTTTTAAGTGAAAATGTTCATGTTGATCTAAGCATTTACCTCCAGAAATTGTGTGTTTGTGTGTGTGTGTGTGTGTGTGTGTTTCTGTAGGAAAGAGATGAAGAAAGAGAGAGAACGTAACATAACCTCTGGATCTTTTTACCATTGTGGTGGCAAATGATGTGTCATGACAGTGTAGCAGTCAGCAGTTACTTAGCCCGCTAAGTCTGAAAGCTGCAGTTGTGCTGGACCAAAGCCGTTAATTAAGAGTAAAAGGATGTTTTCTCAATGATTAAAATCTGTAAAATTACAGTAATTTTTTTTTTTTTTTAGAAATACTGCCTTTTACTGTAAAGTCAAACTCATCTGTATTGTCATTTCTTCTCATCATAGACGTGATGAGAGAGAAACAAAATGTAGTTTCTCCAAGACAAAGAGCTACCTTTGAAGGGGAATTCCACCAATTCTTTCAAAATTTCGGAATAATTCAGTCCTTGAGATGTAAACAGTCATTCGGAGTGGTTTCAAGTGAAATGGTTTATTGTAGAGAAACTTACAGACTCTGGTTTCTTTACAGTGGTGGTGATAGGAACCAGGGGTCACAATGTCTACAACATGAATACAGCCATTTTTTTTACTATCCAAAACCACCACTGAACTTACATGTGAGTTTTTATACATAATGTTGATGATGGTAAAATAATCATAAATCTGAAAAAAATCTTTGTGGTCTATTTACCTTATGGCAATCTGCATGTACCCTTCTGCACATTTTAACCCAATAGTTTATCACAAAATTTATCGTAAAAATGTGTCATCAGGCAGTGTATTTCTAACCATTCCATGTAATAACTTTCTGTGAGGGAGCTTTTAGTGGCATTGAACTCTTCAGACGTCTGGTTCCTACCACCCCTGTGTACAATTCTGACTGTAATGATCACAAACTTAGATGTAAAAGAACTCCCTTCCAAAAAGAGTCTTCAAAGTTACAAACTCTAACAACAATTTTGAGAAAACCTACTGAGTTGGCAGCCACTGAAGTTGTTTTGTTACAACCAAACTGACATCTCAGCAGAGGCACTAAACACATTTGTGTATCCTAACCATGAAACATATGAAGTGCATCCAAACTTGCATTTAACCTTTTTATAACATATGAACGTGTTGTTTGTTTGAAAACAACATCCAAAGGAAAAATAAGAGCCAATAAGAAATGAACTAACCCACTAGCAATTCTGGGGGACTCTGCCCTGTAATCTCCTTTTGCTTGTCTTTTTGAGTTTGTTCTAATCACTAAAATAAGTACTAGAATTTTCAACCAGACAGTATAAACAACTTGTTGGATTAAATGATAGCAAGTAATTGTAAGAGAATGAGTAATTATAATTTCATTATTTAAGTACAAATAACATCAGAACCTTCAGTATACAGCATTTTATCATAAAAATAACAGTAACAGCCCTTAAAATAAATGCAAACTTCTTATATACAGATTTGTGTTTGTGACTTTGCATTCTATTTGTGTTAATTAACAGCAGCAGTGTTAAAATACAGTATAAATGTAGTTTATTTAAATGCACTAAACCTTTTAAAAAACAATAAAAAAGAGGTATTGACCATTAAATGTTACAGTACGTTGGCAGTGAAAATCCTTTTTATTTCCAGTGTACTAAAAAGGGTGGGGCTTGTTTTCAATTACAAGCACAGGGTATCTTACGTAGGTCATCATTTGACTTTATGCTATTATTACACTTTTAACCACAGTAATTAGATGGGTCTATGTTCCCCGTCCAGCCCTTCTACTATCCGCTACAAGCAGTTACGTACAAAGTTTTGAGCACCTCCGGTCAAATTACACGTTTTGTTGATTTTCAAATTAAACAAATAAATAAATTAATTAATTAAAATTAGGTAACACATCCTCTACAGAAAACATACACATGACATTTTTCTACACATTTATTCCAGAATTTCTATTTATTTGCTGAGTTTAACATACTGGAAAAAAAAATGTGCCAAACATTTTATGTTTTATTTTTCCCCAGTATCTTAAATTCAGCAAATAAAAATTAATTATGTATTAAAATGTGTTAACTTACTTTTACCTAGAAAATCAACATAAATTTGACCAGGGGAGGCCAAACTTTTGCATACAACTGTATATTATTGTGTCATTTTTCCTAGAATATCTCAAAATAAACCTAAAAAATAAACAACATGACCAAAATTACACAAACCTTCACTGAAATATAGTTGCATGTGTATATAATGTGATGGTGGTATTCACTGTGAACTGAATGTTTGAATGTAGGGTACAAAATTACAGAAAGTTGATGGATGTGAATTTTTTGTTCTATTATTAAATTAATCAAGAAAAATCATTTTTCATTATTCATTGTTCTTTTTGAATTTTTATTTTAGTAACTTTCTCATGTTGTGCATGAAAAACAACAGATAGTATTATTTGTTATAAAACAACAACCTTGATGCTTGTTTTTCAGTTTAAATAACAAAAATGCATTTAAAATAGAATAAAAATGCATTAAAAATAGAATAAAAATATAAAATTAAATATATTTTTTGATAAAATCTTTTTCTAAAGTTTTGTCAGTGGTGTTACAGAAGGGGCAAATTTAGTGATTCTGGGGCTCGAGTCTAAAGACAGGAATGGGAACTGTCTATACTCTATGAAAGCAAAATCTAGTTTATATATCTAAGAATACTAATTTTGAGATGCGCTGTAAGAATATTATTTAACTTAACTTTTTTCTAGACCTTTTTTACTTAAACAATATTAGGAAGTGAAATAATCTCTGTATATGGTGGAAGATTTTTTGCTTTTTTGCTTGTTTTCAGACATATGCTGTATCTGCCAATACCAGAGATATCTGGTACAGAATAACATGGAAATAAAGTGATGAGTAGTGAGATTTTTCCAGGAAGTAATGAAATCCATTAAGTTTTAAGAGAAGTAATTAGTAACTTATAATGGATTAGTTTTTGGGTACTTATCCCAATGCTGGAGCTATCTATATTACCATTAACTCTAGCATTATGTATGGCCTGCTGAGTCTGTGCAGCACCCTGTTCTGACTGAACACCCAGAACATCACCAAGAACCTCCTTTCCATAATGTAAATTATCACTTAATTGCCTTCCTCATACCAGTCTTTATGCGGTTGTGTCATGTTCAACATGGAATAGGTCATTATAATCATGACTGGAGGGTAGGGCTGCATTGAAATTCCTAATAATTGTTATAATCACAATTATTTTAAAAATGTATACATTTTTCAGAATAGGTTATTTAACATCAACACATATGGTATATTTAATTTGTATTTCCATTGGGGCCCCTAGGCAGCTGCCTACATTTGCTTAGTGCAAAGACCACCCCTTTCACAGAAACATACACACACAGAAACATACACCTGTAATGCCATTAAAAGAACAAACAACAACAACAACAACAACAACAACAACAACAACAAAAACAGGGAGGTCTTTTTCAATCACTTCTTCTATGGATATCTCAAAGAAAGAAAGACTAAATCTGGAACGTCCACAGTGAAATGCCTTTCTATTTCTGACACATTTGACTAAAATACTGACAGCTTCAGACAATGTCAGCGGTGTTACTCATGAAACATTAAGTGATTTAAAAACTGAAATAAAAGAACAACATGAAGGCAGTATCTCTAACTTTCTACAAGCAATGTGTCTTTGAAAATTAAGTGGCAGTAGAATACATTTCAGAAAAGCTCAGATTCAAGTCATTTTGTCAGTGGTGTCACTACTTTACTAATGTTATTCAATATAACAGATGACATTTTTAACTGCTTTTTGCATGGGTGAAAGACTAACTCAGAGAAGTCCACAGTTAGCAGAATCACTTTTTATAATGACATATTTGGCTAAATTAGTGTCAGTGGTGTAACTCAAGGAACATTAAGTGATTTTACAATTTATTTGTAATTTTCTGCACACATTGTGACTTTGAAACAAAGGGGCAGTAGAGTATTTTAGAAAAGCTCAGATTCTAGTACTTTTTTCAGTGGTGTTAAAACTTCACTGATGATGCTCAATATGAGACCACATTTTATACTAACACTCACTCACTTTGCCACTTCAGTAATAGCATGACCCCCTATATATTCGTCTACATGTCAGAGTTGCATATGTGTTTCTGTATGCTGAGCTGAGATATGTCTACAGTAAGTGTGCGCGTATGTGTGTATGATGAATGGACACAGAGGTCAGTGTGTCGTGGGATACAGTACCCGTTGTTAAAATGTGGGTGGTCTCCTTTAGCTGAGCGACCCCACACAAGCTCCAGCAGCACTTTTTCCCCTCAGCACCATTAGCTTGCACTACCCCGGCAGCCAGAATAAAGCTTGACGCTAAAAGCTAATCTCCATTAAAGTCAGCCCCTTGCCTTGTTTACTTGTTCCCTCTTGTGTCTTGGGGGTCACAGGAGATTGAGGTCAGCCGAAGAAGACCCGAGCCTGCTAAGCTGAGCACTAAACGCTAAGCTAACTCACCTTTCCTGCTGCATGATCCGGTTCAATCCGGGTCGAGCCTGGCCATCACGATCTGATCCGGATTGGGTTTCTTGCTGGAGTCGGCTGGTGTGTTTTGACAGTGGACGAGATTGCTTTTCTCAGGGTTTATCAAAAACACATTTATCCAGCCTGTGAAACTAGCGCTAGCCAGGCAGGGGTGAAAGGGAAAATAAACAAAGCAACAAAAAGGGCTATAAAAAATGTGTGGGTGTGTTAGGTCATGTTTTCAGCTCTTTGTGGGGTTCTGGGATTTCCAGGATGATTGAACACACGAATATTTTCAACCTATAAGGACTTTTGTACTACAAAAAAAACAAACAAACAAAAAAACACAGATTTCACTTGAAAGTGTCTATAGAACAGAGACCAAGAGCGAGAGCCCTAAAGACTCAACCATCACCTCCACTGCTTCATTTCTAAGACCATTATCCTCAAAAACAAGGTAAAGATAATATAAACATAAAATGCATGTGCAGCAGTTTAAAGCAGAGGGATGTGAGACGGGTGTCTACACATCCGTAATGCACACTGTAATGCACTATTCTACTGTAGTCAGTGCACATTTGCATTTTAACTGGTTGCAATATTCATGAGTAAACATAATAAAACTTTCCATTTATATTCTTATTGGCTGCTCAATTCTTTTAGCTGTACATACTGTATATATGTACCTCAGAACTTGATTGCATCTGTATGTATTTCCAATTGCACATACTTTTACTTGAGTTTGTGTATGTACTGTCTATTTTATGTTTATATTATCTTTTCTTATATTATTTTATTCGACTTAAAAGCAACATATCATCACCATAACAGCTTTTTATTATCATAAAAACATATTTATAATCAAAGCTTTGGTGTCCCAACAAGACCTAGAAAAACTCATCCATGCTTTTACCTCCAGTAGGGTCGATTACTGTAATGGTCTCTAAACTGAACTTCCCAAAAAGACCGTTAAACAACTACAGCTCAGCAGAATGTGGTTGCTAATTTTAACCAGGACCAGAAGAACAGAGTGCACTAATATTAGTGCCAAAATCTTTACACTGGCCTCTGGTTAGTGACAGAATAGATTTGAAAGTGCTGCTACTAGTCTCTAAATCAGTGTATGGTTTAGCATCAGAATACATCTCGGATATGATTAAAGCATAAAAACAGATTAGGTCTCTTAAATCTTTGGATACAGTCCAGCTAGTAAAGTCCAAACTAAACATGGTGAAGCAGCATTTAGCTGTTATGCTGCATCCAGCTGGAACAAACTGCCAGAAGATCTTAGATGTGCCCCAAATACAGCGATTTTTAAATCCAGGTTAAAAACATTTCTCTTCTTACATGCCTATAACTGAGCTAAGACGTTTTACATGTGGTCACTTCGGGGTGTCTTGAGTATCAGGATTATATTTGGATAAGGCCAAGCCACCTAAAAATGCAGGTATACATGCACCCAAGACACATTTAAAACAGATACAAATCTGATCACTAAAAGCACTTTAGAAGGTGGTCTGAGACACATTTGAGCAAAGTTATAGCAGTGTAAACGAATCAGTCTCTCCCAGACTCATTCAACAACCTAAACTCCTCCCAGTACAGCCGAAACCCTTCCCTATGCAGTACATCACTGGATAAATGATCCGTGTCTATGAGGAAGATAATCATAGAGGACGCACAAGGTTGGGACTGGACAAGACAAAATGCTTAATAGCAACATGGACAGACACTACTGTGCAAAGCAAACTGCAGATGAAGAGGCTGAATGGATAAACAATTTGTAATTGGTTGCTGCAAAATTTGCATATTCTGTCCTTCAAAGCAATCAGATTTCAGTCCAACTAACCAGAGACGCAGTTGACTGCCAAGTGTGGCTAAAATCTTATCAGGATACAGTCCAGATACTAATCACATGAAGTGACCAGGTGTAAACAGGGTCTAAGACTTTCACTATATTCTTACTGCACAGCTAATTTTTGATAACACATAAGCTCTTTGTTTTTTTTTTCCTTTACTTTTATGTACTTTCTACTTTTGATTATCTGTTTTATTTCTTTAAACTTCTGCAATTTATATCCTTTTAGTACTTTATTTTTTATTTTTTTTTACTTTATTCTTAAGCAGTTTATTTTTCCTTTTAATATTCCTTTTGCTTGTATTTATGTAAAGCACAGTGATTTGCTTTGGTGCACCAAATGTGCTGTATAAATAAAATTGCCTTGTCTTGTCTTGCCTACAGTAATACAGGTCAATGGAAAGAGCCTATTAAGATAGGAATACGAACGTGCGAGTGTTTGTGTGTGTGTGAAAGAGAGAGAGAGAGCGAGCGAGAGCAATGAAACTGAAAAAGCACAAGGCCGGAAGATAAGGATTATGCTAGGTAGGGGGAAAAGAATGTGCAATGAATCCCCTCACAGCTATAAATATTGTTCATAGCCCTTGACGTTTTCCTGTAGGCGAGGGAAGGAAATGGGCTCCTTTGACTTTGTCTTCCTTCTAAAAACATACAATTCACACAGTGAATGGGAAGCAATTTAGATGTATAGGTATTGAAGCTGTCTAATATGATATAACATTCCTTTTCTTGCAGTTATTCTATATGTTGTATCTATATTGTTTCTATAATGATCAGCCGAGTGAGGGTGATAAACAAATACAGCTTTACACTGGACACAATAATATATCAGCAAAAAAAAACAAGGCAGAATGCATGAAGGTCTCGTTCTAACTGGAATATTGCAGTTCAGTATAGTAACATTCAATGTAGTATACACTAATTCTCTGGTTACTTATTTGAATGTAAAAATAGAACAAAAGGCTTATTATGTTGATTTTATTGAAATCCACTACTACCTAAATACATTATTTGGCTAAAAGTATGAGGACACCCCTCCTAATTATTGAGTTCAGCCACACCGATTGCTAACAGGTGTATAAAATCAAGCACATAGCCATGCAATCTCCATAGACAGACACTGGCAGTACAATGGATAACACTGAAAAGCTCAGTGACTTAAATGTAGCACTGTCATAGAATGCCATCCTAGCTACAAGTTAGTTTGTGAAATTTCTCCCCTGCTAGATCTGCCCCAGCCCACTGTGTTATTATTGTGAAATGGAAGCATCTAGGAGCAACAAGAGCTCAGCCACGAAGCAGTAAACTATACAAACTCATAGAGTGGGACTGCCAAGTGCTGAAGCGCATAGTGTATGAAAATTGCCTCCTCTGTTGAATCACTCACTACAAAGATCCAATGTGCAATGCCAATTGTCGGCTGGGGTGGTGTAAAGCATGCCTGGACTCTGAGGTAGTGGAAACGTTCCCACAAGGCTCGGTGCTGGGTCCTCTACTCTTTCTCTTTACACTAGCTCTCTAGGTGATGTAATATCCTCTCATGGCTTCTCTTATCACTGTTATGCTGATGACACTCAAATAATGCTTTCTTTCTCACCTTCTGATATATAGGTTTCCAGTCGCATCTCGGCATGTCTGCCTGACATCTCTTCATGGATGGCAGCTCGCCACCTGAAGCTCAATCTTAGCAAGACTGAGCTGCTATTCATCCCTGCAACTACAGGTCCTCATCTTGATCTTGCCATCTCATTTGAGAACTCTCTGATTGTTCCGTCTGTAGAGGCAAGAAGTCTTGGTGTGATTCTGGATGGCCAGTTGCTCATATCGCGAACATAACTCGGTCATGCAGGTTTCTCCTGTACAACATCCGGAGGATCCGACCCTTTCTCACTCAAAAGGCCACCCAGGTGCTAGTTCAGTCTCTTGTCATGTCAAGGCATGACTACTGCAACTCGCTCTTGGCTGGTCTTCCTATGCAGGCCATCAAACCTCTGCAACTCATTCAGAATGCAGCAGCATGGCTCGTCTTCAATCTCCCCAAGTTCAGTCATGTCACCCCACTGCTGCGCTCCCTTCACTGGCTTCCTGTAGCTGCACGCATCGGATGTAAAATCCTGAAGATAGCCTACAAAGCCAGAAATGGAGCAGTCCCTCCCTACTTGATGGCAATGGTCAAAACTCAAACTGTACCACGAGCCCTTCGAGTTTCGAGTACAGCTCGGCTTGACCCACCATCCTTCAAGACGCGCAGAAGACAAGCGTCAAGACTTTTCTCTGTACTGGCACCCAGGTGGTGGAATGAACTCCCACTGGCTGTCCAAACAGCAGAGTCTCTCGTGGTCTTCAAACGCAGACTGAAGACACATCTCTTTATACAGCACTTAAATAAGCACTGAGTTAAGTTTTCATTGTAATGTGTTGTACTGCACTTATTGAAATGTATTGTATTGCACTGCGCTGTCTTTAACTCTGTTCCTTTTTCTAAAGGTATCAACATGGACTTTTTGTTTCTAGCAGTATCTGAGCTCAGGACTAGTTTTCTCTCTAACCTATTGGTAACTAGCAAAGATACTTTCTCTAGATATACAAAGCACTTTTTGTAGTCGCTCTGGGTAAGGGCGTCTGCTAAATGCTTTAAATGTAAATGTTCTCTGGAGTGATGAATCAAGCTTCACTATCTGGCAGTTCTGATGGATGAATCTGGCTTTGGAGAACTCTACCTACTGGAATGCATAGTGTCAACAGTAAAGTTTGGTAGAGGAAGGATAATCACCTGGGGCTGTTCTTTTGGGTTTTGGCTCAGTTCCACTGAAGGGTAATGTTAATTCTACAGCATACAAAGATAGAAAATTATATGCTTCCAACTTTGTGGCAACAGTTTGGGGAAGGCCCTTTAATGTTCCTGCATGACTGTGCCCCCATGCACAAAGTAAGCTCCATAAAGACATGGACTGATGAGTTCAGTGTGGAGTCCAGTCCAGTAGCCTGCACAGAGCCCTGACCTCAGCCCCTCTGAACGCCTTTGGGATGAACTGGAAAGTCAAACATGAACCAGGTCTTTTTGTCCACTATCAACCAAGTGCCTTCTTGCACTCTGGATGGATGAAAGCATCCAAGTGAAGCTTGCCGATTTGTCTGGTAAGGGGAAAAGTGGAAGTAAAACAGAAGCAACCAGTTTTGGATGTACAACATGTTACAGTAATATAACAAAGTAGTGGAATGCAGTTTCAATTCTCATAATCACAGTACAGTTACAGACTGAATAACAATTACTTGGATTACTCATATGTGAAAGCAATTATTACTTATTAAGTACACAAATCGCCAGACTTGTGACCGGAAGGTCGCCAGTTCGATCCTCTGAGCCGACAGTATGTGACCAAGGTGCCCTTGAGCAAGGCACCTAACCCCCACTGCTCACTGGGTGCTGATGATATTGCTGCCCACCGCTCCGGGCACGTGTGCTCACTGCCCCCTAGTGTGTGTGTTCATTAGGGTGTATGTGGTGTTTCACTGCATGGATGGGTTAAATGCGGAGGTGAAATTTCCTCGTTGTGGGACTAATAAGGGTCTCTTAATCTTAATCATGCTAATAATATGAAGCTGATGGATAAATATCACCATGCTGCAGAAGACAGAGCCCCAGCCTCACTTAAACAGAACAGACTTTTATACAGCACCAGCTTTGTAAGCTTTACATTGTATTTATAACCAGATTTACATTTAAATTTATGGCATTTAGCCACTCTTATTCAGAGTGACTTACAAAAGCATTTTGTATAAATAGGTTTGAGTCTAAACTGCCATTGAGTTTGGACACTGCCAGAAGCAAAAGCCAGTGCTAATACCTAGAAAGAAAGATGCAGAATTAAACCGCATAATTGTAAGGCAATGCATTTCAATAAGTACTTAGATTAGTGCTCACTTAAGTACTTCACAAAGAGATGGGGCTTCAGTTTGCATTTGACGATCATTAGAGAGTCTGCTGTCTGGACAGCCAGTGGAAGTTTGTTCCACCAGCTGGGTGCCAGGACAGAGAAGAGTGTTGATGCTTGTCTTCCATGCATTTTGAAGGATGGCGGGCCAAGCCGAGCTGTACTTCAAGTTCGAAGTACTACTAACTAGAGTGCTACTAACTAGATTCTGGGTTTTCAGCCAATCATAATTGTAATTGAGCATAACTGGCTGTGTCTTGTTCAGAGTAAAGTCAGGGATAGTGACATACCTTTAAAGTGACTGGCAGTATCTTTCTAAATAAAGTAATGAAAGACTATTTGATTTTCTCTTGTTCTTTTTAGTTGGTACAGATGTGTAAGGGTTTTTTAGAGAGTAACCAAGGAGTAAAGTAATGAGTATCAGAATTACTTTTTTCAGGAAGAAATAAAGAAAGTAATTCCATTTCAATTTGAGAGAAGTTACTACCCCAGCATTGGAAATGGTGTATGCTTTAATGTGCCTTCTATGTGAAGAAGTAAATTGTGACCGTATCTGGTCACACCGGAGACACATTTTAGTGAAAAGTGTAAATTGATTCTGTTGAAAGTATATCCAGATTTGGACATGAAAATGTAAGGTGTGAATAAGCTCTATGAACATATGGTCAAATACAATAATACAAATATTAAATCTTGCTGAAAGATTAGCTTTCAAAATGATTGTGAGTTGAATCTTTGTAAGGTTAGAGATTTGCACTGCTTCTGGTGCTAATATGGGATAATGGTGTGAATGTTTGCACCTACTGCAAGGTGGTGAAGCATTTTCAGAGCGTTTTGAGAGTGCAGCCATGACGTAGCACCAAACATTTTAAACAGTGAGCATGAATATCAAGTTAAAGGGGGGGTTGAGCACCTTCCTTGAGAAGCCATTAGCTTTTCACAACAGCTGCATGGCACTGGACCGAAATGCTGCCAAAAGGAAAGGTGCTAGACGAACAATGATGGTTCCAGAAAAGTACAAGAAAAGAGAGCAGAGACAGAGAGAGAGAGAGAGAGAGAGAGCAGAGAGAGAGAGACTGACTTAAGCTCCTTGTCAAAATGCAGTCAGTGTGAAATACTAATATGAGCATTAGAAAGCCTTGGCTGCTTCTTTGGCCTAAGCTTTGGGTATTAGCCACTCTGTTTACTGTTTACTTACACCCCCACCCCCTAGACCCCTTCAAATGCCAGGGCAGCCTCAGCCACATTTCCCAAAAGTATACCAATGCAATCGGAACATTGCAGGAACAGTTTCCAAATATTTTGACCAGGATGTCCCTAAGCTTCTGTTAAGCTAGGTTTTAGTTTTTTAACTCATGCCAATGTCTGCTTCTAAAACTGATCAAGTGTTTAGTGTGTGTGTGTGTGTGTGTGTGTGTGTGTGTTAGACATCGCTGGCAAGTAATGAGCCGGCTTACTTTTGGGAATTGCAGAAAGTGCCCTTGATGATGAAAGGAAACTGCATAATGTAGCTCATCTATCAGGCGTTAATGTACCAAGTAGAGCAGCATGGTGGAAAAGATCACCATCTTCTGTCACTGTCACTTAAGAGAGCAAAGTTATGGGAGAAAGTAATAAAAAGGAAATAGATAGATTCTCATTTTCTCTCAACGATGCTCCCATTTTACTACCGTAATAAAGATTTAAGTGGAAATTCTACGCAAACACAAAACACCACAATGTATATTCAGCATGTTTCATTTGAGACAGTGATGCACCCGGTCAAGGAAGTTGTGTCTTCCAGGGTTTGTCTCTGGAATTTGTAGAATTTTTAGAAGATAAGCAATGAAAACATTCCCAACGCTCTGCTGCTATCAGAAAGGCCACTAATGACCATAAGTTCACATCCTGTTTCTGGCTCAAGGTCTCTTCATGATCTCAACGATGCCCTGGCCACTGTGAAGCAATGACTAGGCCAAAATCTTAATCTTTTGCTTGTTCTCCTAGATTTAGCCAATCAGCCAAGGTTTGCTTCTGGAGCTAATGAAGGCTAATATAGTGAGGAGTACTTGAAGCTATTGACTATTGACTATAAGCTACTGAAGCTATAACAACTAGTTAGCATCATACAAACTGCATGCCTACATCACCCACATACCTCAAACTGGATCAACTTGTTAAAGGAATCAGTGTTTGACAAAAAATATACTAACATATATTCACACAATTTTCCACTTCCCCCTGATATACCGCTAACAAAGTCGACAGTTACCCAAATCTTTTACAAATTCATCCCCAAAATGTCTCTAAAACTTATACAAATTGTTCCAGATTTTTTATTGCAAACTAATATGTTCTTAAAGGCAATTTTCAAAGTCAAAATTTCATAATTTATCAGCGAATCTTTTTTTTTTAATTAAAAACTAAAAATTACTAAACACTTTCAGACTAATTTGTCAGAACCACCTTTGCTGCAATAACAGCTTTAAATCTGTTAAAGTAAGTGTCTACCAACTTTGCACACAACAATTTTCAAATAGTGCGACTGGATTTGACTTTATAGAACATTCATCTTTTTGTTGTTCAACCACTCCTGTGTTGCTTTGGCCTTGTGCTTGGGATCACTGTCCTGCTGAAAGGTAAAGTTTCTCTCAAGCAGGTTGTCTTGCAGCATCTCCCTGTATATATCGCACCATCCATGCATCCAATTTTAACAAAAATCCCAGTTCCTGCTGAGAAAAAGCGCCCTTACAACATGACACTGCCACTCCCATACTTCACTGTTGAGATGATGTCTGTTGAGGAATAGACAGTGCTAGGTTTAGAACAGCATGTTGAATTTTGGCCAATTTTTGTCTTATCTGTCTAAAAACACTTCTCCCGCATTTTAGCTTGGTCCAGATGTGCTTAGATGTGTTTTTTCTTCAGTAATGCCTTCTTTCTAGCCACCCCATACAGGCCAGTTACATGCAGAGCTTTTGATGTCATTGACTGATGCATCTTCACTACAGGCTCAGGCTCTGAACTATGAAGCTCCTTTGCTGAGTTTTGAGGCACGGCCTTGTCTAGGCAGCGTCAGGGAACAGGTGTGTGTGTAATCAGTAGTCTGGAGATGAAGAATGCTGATAGGTGGATTGGTCCTGAGTCATATGACTTGTAAGCTAACTGTGTATTCATCAGGGCATCTGTGTAAACCAATATCACTTTAAAATTAATTTTGGGGGTCAATATTTTGAAATAAAATAGAACACAGCACAAAATATCAAAGTGTCATTTATAATCCAGACTAATCTAAAAACAGAAGTAACGAACATACTCATGTATGTTCACGTACCCCATATGCCTTCACGTACATGTGAAAGGAAATTTGGCAGAACAATTGTCTCAAAGATCTGGGTGACTCTTGGCTTCTAGTGTTTGTTAGCAACATTAGCCTCGTAGCTCCAGCACTAAAGAAGCAAACTGTGGACACCACTCCTTTCCATTCCTTTAAGTCATCTCAAATAGACTTACTTATGTGCTTTGTGATAGCACACCTATTATGTGGTAGCTATATTGGCCTCACAGTTCCAATGCAAAGCTAATGAAGCAAACTTCAGACCCAAACATGTGCTGTCTGAGCTATAGTATTTATAGTAAGGGCCAAACCATCACTTTAATGATGTCCTATATCTCTCCTATTATCATTCCGTTTAATGTGGAGTGCTCTTACCTTCCATTTTGTCAGTGAAGTGCACTCAGGTGCGGACCCTCTCTTCCACAAAAGTCCCACAATTCTTTGCAAACACTTGATGCTGTACAAGCACAAGGCCACCCCATTTCCTCCTCGAATGAATGTCGTGCCAGCTTTCACTGACGCAATATAGTTTGGAAGATCATTTTGCACTACTGAGCAAATCTAATGCAATTAGTACTTATTCAGTGTAATTATCTTCATTTGTAACTAAATGGCAGTTAACTCCGTATGTGTATTTACTAATGTATTTTAACATAACAGGAATGTAAATGTAAGGAACTCAGCAGTCTGAGTAATGATGAGGGTTTCAATCCAATAGAAGACTGCCTTAAGCATTCTACCAGCATGTTTAAACTGACAGTTGAACTTTATGATTGTCATATTTTCTATTTTTGAGATGGATAGGTTGGAAAGCCAGCAATCTATCAAACCTTTAGCAAATGCAATATTGCACTGTCTGCTTGCTCTGTTTTAATATCTTACAGACCTACAAATAGCCTAATCTCTGTCTGCTGCATAGGCAGCATATGGTCAGTTACAGTCAATCATTTCTCTGTAATTAGTAAAAAACAAAAGAAACGTTGTTCATAATAGAGGTATGGGGGCATGTGGTAATTGACCATATGCTTCAGATGCGGCAAACAGAAATGACTTTGAAAAATGCTAAAGCATTCAATTAACAGTTATTTAATTCGATGTAATGACAAGTTGAGTATCTATAAAAAGCATGTAGACTGTACCATTCTAATAAAGTTCTATCATTATACGTATACGTGTAAAAATCAAAGACCAACTTCTTTTTTACAGAATTTGTTAAAACAGCCTTTAAGAAGTTATTCATTTTTCAGTGTCAGTTACAAAAGCAGAAAATATATATTTTAAGGAAATTTACACAAACATACGTCATTTTAGGACCACTGTTAATAAAAATAAAAATAGCAGACTTCGAGAATAATGTTGTAATACATAGAGAAAAAAAAGTAGTATGGTATTATATTTTAAGAAAAAAGTTGTAATATTTTGAGAAATAAATCATACGATATGATATTTCGAGAAAAGACAATATTACATGAATAAAGTCATAATATTTCAAGAACAAAGTTGTAATATTTCGAGAAAAAAGTCGTAATAGTTTCGAGAAAAAAAGTCGTAACATTTTGAGAAAAAAGTTATAATATTTTGAGAATAAAGTCGTAGGATTGCAACATAAAAGTGGCATTAATACCAGGAAAGCTCGCAATATTCTGGCATTTAGTTTCATAGATCAAAATGATCGATCCACAAGGAAACAAGGAATGTGTGGAACTCCACTGCGCTTGGTATCCTCTCTGTCGCCAGTACAGCAACTGAGACTCCAATGCGTTATGGCAACTCCCCTTACAGTCAGCCCACTTTATCCTTGAAACATTACTTTATTCTTGAAACTTTGACTTTTTTCTTGAAAATCTCCAACTTTTTTCTAGAAATATTATGACTTTATTTCTCAAAATATTACGACTTTCTTCTTGAGATATTATGACTTTTTTCTCAAAGTCTGCTATTTTTATTTTTATTAACAGTGGCCCTAAAATGCTGTCAAACTAAAGCCTACCACACTAAGTATAATATCAAATCTATCACTTTGTCCACTCTTCGGCTTTATTAGAGCTTCTATTTTTTTTTTTTTCAATTCAAAGGAAATTTGCAGGGATATTTTTCCACATCTATCTTGTAAAAACACGCAAATAACCCTTTGCATAATTAAAGGGTTTTTTGCATCACTAAATCGTTCTTCAGATTGATGGAGAAGGTGCTGTAGGTGGCTCTATGTAGAACCTTTTTGAAAAGGGTTTCATATAGCATCAAAAAGGGATTCTTCTATTATTGCAATGCCAAGCCTTCAAAGAGAACCATATAAAACACATTCTGCATCAATCTGAAGAACTTTCACAATGCAAAGAACCTTTAATCATTTAATAAAGGATTTTCTGGGTGTTCATGGTTCTATATCCTCATTTGCTTTACTAAGAGCATAAATGTGGAGTTAACTTACATGTACAACAAAGGTTCACATTATACTGTAATGAATCTCACTAAAAGCTCTGCATGACCCATGTAAAGGTGTCCCAATAAGTAATACGTGCCCTTGCCATCCTAATGGCGGTCATACATCATTTAAGCATGCATTAGGTTAAGAGTACAATCCTCAAGTATGAGTATTGTCACCGGGCCATTATAGTACATCAATGTTCCTGATGAAATCTGCACCGGACACTTCACACTGAAAAAAAGGTTTGCTTTAAATGTCTTTGTTTCAAATACTTTCAATCATTATCTTTCAAAATGTTGAAATATACTGCAGTAATACAGGTATTGCCAAAGGTAAGTAAACTAAAGTAAACACTACTGTGTTGCTATAATGTACTTTCTTCATATCCCTGTAATGCATGTTGTTGCCTCAGGGTAACAAACCCCACTTTTCTCACTTTACAATCACATGAAAGGCCTCATACTGAAGGCAAGAGTTTGAATAGGTTAAAAAAAGCTTGTATTTGGTCACATTTCCGCTGGTTGGCATTTTTAAACCTGTTTTTGGCATGATGTACCTTGTGAATGAATCACTTTACTGCACCAGACAATCTCTTAGAAAAGCAGGAATTCATATTTTTTTATCCATCCTAAAAAAAGATTCTAATCTGTTATCTGTGAGTTTGAAGTTCATGTAGGTTTTTACATTTAGTGTTATGTAAGTACATTTTAATGTTATGAGAAGTTCAAAAAATATGTTTGTTGCCCTGAGGCAACACTGTGCAACAGTCAAAGACCATTGCAATTATTGTTGAATTGATGTTTTATTTAGACTCATTTTGTTGGTTTGTTTATTTTGGAAATGTAACTCACAAACATGTTTTATGTATATGCAATTTTAGAGGCTAGAAGCCCCTTCCAGTATATGTACTGTTTCAGTGATATTGTTTTACTAGCAAAGAAACACTACTCCAAAAGGTTATGAGAAAAAGCATGCTTTTTTTTGATAATGAAATTGAATTATTCTCTATATTCTTTTTTAGCAGTTATACTCAAAGATCAACTATTTGTGTAGTTACTTTTGTTTTGTTCAAAATATTTGAATAAAAAAATCATCCAATTTCCTTAATAAGTCTCTATATTATTTCTTTTCATTGTTGCATAATGTTGCCTCATGGTAACATACCCCAGTAGCCACTTGTATCATTTTTTCAAAAAATGTTTTTGATTTAAGTTATGAGGCCCATTTTATGCAAGAAAAGTGAAACATTTTTAACTATTTCTTGTAACAGAGGTTAACAGCAATGCCTTTACTCATATGAACCAGTTTAACCAGTTAAAGAGTCAATAATAATATACATGTTGGAACTTTGGCTAATAGAAAGCACAAGTATGTGCTAGTGCACTTCCTGTGTTCACTTAGCCCACACAGGGTGAGCTTATAATAATCATCCAAAATAACATCAATCTACCATAAATTGGCCATGAGTGGTGCAGCTCTAATGACAACAAGTGTTTGTTTCGCTTTGTTAGCCTGCTGTATCAAATTGTACGTAGCTGGGTTATTCGTTTTCTCTAAACTGAATTACACATTGCAAATGATTTTACACTGATGAGCTAAAACATTATGATCATTCACAGATGAGGCAAATAATGTTGATTATCTCATAACAATGGTGTGTGTCAAGATCTGGGATATATTTGATGGTAAACAAACAGTCAATTCTCATTGTAGACATGGATGTGAGAGAATTGGGCAGCTGTGAGAGCCTGAGGGACTGACGACTGCATCAGAGCATCTCCAAAACGACACGGTTTTTGGGGTGTGTCTGGTCAACAGTGGTGAGCACCTACTGACAATAGTCCAAGGAGGGATAAACCATGACAGGGTGTTGGGAACCCAAGACTCATCAATGTGCAAGGGCAACAAAGGCTGTCCTGTCTTGTCCAAACCGACAGTCGCAGAAATGTTAATTATGGCTAATTTAGGAAAACACAGGGCTCCACCTCACAACTTCCAGGCTGCTAGCAGGGCACCTTAAGAGTCCACGCCTTAGCAGGTTGGCACATGGAGAACCAACAGCATATTAAGCAGGCAGTCATAATGTTTTAACTCATCTCTGTATGTAGCCAGAACAATAAAATATATTGTTGCTGTTGAAAACATTGTAATATTTCACGAGAAAGAAAAAAAAAATGTTCTTAACTTATAAGGGAAGTTAATATAAAATGTTTTTCAAGCCTTTTTTGAGAATTTCTATTGGTTCATTAATTGTGACATGGACCAATTCATTCCACATAATGTAAGCTGGTGTTTACATTCACTTACTCATCATCATCATCTAAGCCACTTATCCATCCTCTGCTGAGGGGGGATGCTGGAGCCAATCCCAGCGCTCATTTGAGTGGAAGGCAGGAAACACTTTAGACAGGTCACCAGTCCATCACAGAGCAGACACACAGACATACACATTTACACCTAGGGGCTATTTAGAATCTCCAGTTGGCCTGACTGCATGTCTTTGGACTGTGGGAGGAAACCAGAGCATCCAGAGAAACCCACTCAGACATGTGGAGAAAAACTTCACACAGAAGGAACCCTGGTCACCTGGCCAGGGAATCGAACTCAGGCCCTTCTTGCTGTGAGGCGCCACTGTGGCACTGTGCCATCCCTGATGTTCACAAATCATGTAAAAATATGATATGAGACATTGAAAAATATCAGCAATGGTATGAATACTGAATACTAGCTGCTAATCTTTCTTGCTAACGTGTAGAATAAATGAGTGCGACTTCAGTTAGTTTTGGACTGTAAAACACAGAGTTACATAGAGTAAAAATGAAAAGAGTGCCAAAAACATGAATTTATCAATATGATTATGAACTAAATATGGTTTATGGCAATAAATCCAAAAGTATACTTTATGTTGCATGCTTTTGTGATTCCACTGTAATTGAATCCATGTATGTATGTGATAGCTAAACCATATACACTGATCTAGAATCATACCACATGCTAAGCTCACAGAAATTTCTAGCGAAGCCATGGCTTCATACCACATTACTCACACGCACAGTTCCAGTGCTATTCTTGGATAGGTTCCGCTTTTCGGTTAATAATGACTAAGATCAGAATGCACCTGGTCTCGGACCAGTGATGATGTACAGCCTCACTTGTGCAGTATTTCCTTGAAGGTGGCACTATAACTACCATAAATTTGCACTTATATAACATTTCCATGTAGTTGCACAATAAAAGCGGCACACATGAAATGCTGCTCAGTTCTGGCAGGTGAAACAGTGCCCTTAGGTGTGAAGGTGTGTGTGCTTCTGTGTGTGTGTGGGGGGGGGGGTTGGGTGTGTACCTAATGGGTGTAACATTTCAGAATCAACCTCTTACTGCCTGTTCTATCATCACTACAAAGAGCACACAGCTGATTTATTGATCAGGCTGGAAAAAAGGTATGACACTTTTTTGACATGTGGCCAGCGCCTTGCTTTAGTCTACCTTGAAGTGCATTCATTTATAGTGGAAGAGCATGACATAAGACAAGCAATAAAAAGGGTTTCTCTATTGGGATGAATCAAAAAGGTTCTATACTAAACCATATACAACATGTTCTCCATCGATCTGAAGCACTATTGCCCAATACAAAGAACAATTTAAGCATGATATGGTTCTATATAGAAGTCATGAGTCTAAATAGAACCATTCCCTTTACTGAAGAACCCTTAAAAACATCTATTTCAAGAGTATACTGCTTCTATATTTATCTTAGATATTCATTCTGAGGAGTTGTGCCAACAGCACATCCTGAACATCATGAGTCTGATTAGCTGCTGATGTGTCTGTGTTGAGACTAGAGTTATTATAGTGAACTAAAACTATTAATAAAATAAAAACCAGCATTGGAAAAAAATGCTTGTTAACTACAGATTTCAAAAACACAAACTAAATCAAAACAATAATGTCTACTGCAAAACTAACCACAATGAAATAAAATTACTGAGAAAAGAAAACTTTAGCTTTTGTTTTTTCAGTGTGCAAATGAGAGTTTGGCCATCTCTTAGGAGCCGAGCCGAGCTCAGTCTACTGTCGAGTTAATTTTATTCTACCCTTATCAAATACCTACAGTCACAGTGTTCATCATAATACTAAAAACATAAACTAAAACTGAAACTACAGAAAATCTAAGCTAAAATTGTTACTTTTCAGAAACTAAAAACAAAACAAAAACCAAAGCACCCTTAACTGAAATGACAAATGTAATTATTTTACAACTGAAGTTTGGGGGAAGAACATGCCTGAAACCCCTCCTTCTTCCAATCTAACACCCTAGAAATTCACATCCCCACTTTCCATCCCTGTGACAAAGGTTTCACAATCCCCACTCCCACCCCATCTCCTCCCTCTTCATCAGTCCTGCATCAGTCCTACTACAGCTTATGAGGAGGGTCTGGCCTTCTAGCTGCAAGCAGAAGCTGCCCAGAACTCCAGCCCAAGTTCCCAGAGTTCTACCCCCTCCCTGAATCAGTCTTCCCTCATACTACCACCAAGTTGAAGGCATGGTCTGAACTCACAACACTAAATAAAACACTGACTTACCCTGCCTTTATATATTACATTGTATACAACACATTTACTGTAATCATTGATTTACTTACCCCATTACGTTAACGCTCACCTGGGCCATGTCAGCTACCCACACTCGGCATGAATCTATAAATGCACACCGTGTCGATACATTTGAGAATCAATTAAGCCCTTTTGCCAATACTCCGGTTGCCAGTGCTACCAACACTTGGCCTGATTCTGGCTGGCCACCCACTCTGCCACAGATCAGCCAACCAAGGGCCATGCTATCTGAGTTTGTTTAACTTATTATTAAGCCGAATTATGCTTTAAACCTGGACTGACACCCTATAGATTAAATGAAATAAAAAACATATGAGCAATAACATAATTAGGCCAGGTACAGTACATGTGCAGCCTGTGTGGCACAAGTGTCTGTCCCAAACTGAAATCACCAAGTGCAGAGGATGACAACAGGTGTCAGGTGGCCTTTTGGCACTAAAGGTCTAAAGACTCCTGAGTGTGTATTGCCCTGCACAGTACATATCCTAGCTTCCTCTGCTTCCAGACAGTCTGCATGACCCTATATGTTCATCACATCCTAAACTAAAAAATAATCCATGTCTAATCCAGCTATTATATAGTTCTCTGTCTTCGTGTGCCTTAACTCTAAAAAGCAACTTTATCCTATGAGGTAAGGCATAGATGGATTTCCATAGCAACCCTGAACCGGAAGGCTGACATCATAGCGGTGAATAAATAGCAATCCTCACACCTCCAGCTCAATATGAGAATGAAGACGTTAGTGTGCTGATGCAGCCCACAGATAAATATAGCACACATTCAGGGGACAAAGGGACATTAAAAGAATTCCCATGGTGCTCTTCTAGGCATTAAAAAGTTCTCACAGAATGTATTCAAATGTTTGTAAACAAAGAGCCTCAAGAAGCTTCCAGCTGTATATCAGTGAGCAGAAGCGAATGAGCACTAACCACTAGAAAAAGAAAGACCACACAAAATACAGAAGGCTTAGAAGTCATTTTCTTTGGGCTGGTAATGTAAAATGTAAGGCTGGTAACAATTTTGGTTTTTTGTCATCGCTGATACATCAGAACCTCTTACCTCCATTTGTTCTCTTTTTGTTTGTTTTTACACCTTTTGAAAATGCCTGCAGCCCTTTAAAGAGAAACAGATGGACCGCAATATGTAACTGTAGAACTACAAAGGATACTGTCTACATGAGATGAAAGCGAATACAATGTCAACTGCAAGTTGGCAGTCACTTGCAGGTTGCCTCTAGTTATGTCCAGACAGTTAGGTTTCGATGCTCAACAAGCCCAACAATTTACTGATTTGATGGGAAAGTGCAAGTTGACTGACATGCAAATGGACCAATCACGGACCACTGTTATAGCCTGACATGTGGGGCATGGAAAAATGGAATAAAGTGAACTGAAACTTTTCTCTAAGCATCAACTGTATCTTACTCAGAAAGGCTCATTGTTACGGTGTCCAGAAACTATTTCCTACTAGTGAGCAGCTGGCATTTAGCAAATAAACAAAAGTTTGGATTTCATCTGACTGATAGAAACTCGTGAAGCACAGATGTGAGCAACACAGGCCTGGCATTAGGGGGTCTTTAGTGGGGCAGTGCCCCACCAACCAATCAGCATGCCCAACTTATATGCTGCACCTCTCTCGCTCTCCACCAGCCTCTCTGTGGTTTTCAGAGTGGACATTTATTTTTGATGCCAGGCCTGGAATGTCACAGTTTGACGTGGTCATTTTAGTGTACAGTGTTCCTTACATTAGACAGCCCCTATAGGTCTGTGGAGTGGGATGGAGTGGGAATGGAAGAACTTGACTGGCCTGCACAGAGTCCTGACCTCAACCCGATACAACATCTTTGGGATGAATTAGAGCAGAGACTGCGAGCCAGGCCTTCTCGTCCAACATCAGTGTCTGACCTCACAAATGCGCTTCTGGAAGAATGGTCAAAAATTCCCATAAACACACTCCTAAACCTTGTGGAAAGTCTTCCCAGAAGAGTTGAAGCTGTTATAGCTGCAAAGTGTGGGCCGACAATATTATCAACATACTTGCTGTGCAATGAATGTATTGTTTGATATAATACAATAAGAGACTGTTACACTCATATATAAGTATATGGCCAAGCCACAGGGATGTTGTTTCACAAAATGAAGAATTATGGGCTTCATTTTATCAATGATGTAAGAATGTTATGTGGAGAAAATGCTATGAAATGTAGGGGGTTAAATAAAACGTTAAAAAGAAAGTGAACCCAGAGAGAAAGAAGAAAAAAATGCAAGCATCCAATTTAAGGAAGGCAGCGACTGAAGCGTGGGCCGAGTGTAGATTTCAGATACGTGTGTGTGTTAATCAAGTGATTTCTACCGCAGTGCCCCAGAAGAAAAAGAATGCAATAAAAATGATAGGTGTGCAGCTAGAACATACATTATACATAGCAGAGAGAGAGAGAGAGAGAGAGAGAGAGAGAGAGAGAGAGAGAGAGAGAGAGCGCTCTAGTTCTAATTGGGTTTCTGTTATTACCTCCATAGATCACTGACGCTAACTTAGCCAATGCTAACTGCAACAACAAATGCTCAAAAACCCGAACAAAGCATGTGTGAGTGCGTGTGTGTCTCAAGGGGCTGGATGAGAGCAGTGTGTGGTGTATTACAAGATCAAGCCAGGCATGTTTACACACACACAAACACATAGACACACAGAGAAGGCAAGAGGTAAAATCTGGCCAAAAGCGTTGATTAATGGTCAGTGTTGAAAAATCAACATTGGACCAATACTGGTGCTTATTTTTTTACAACATTGAAAAGTAATTATTAATTCACTGGTGATATTTTCAGTGAATTTAAAGATTTAGAATGTGACGTTGGCTCAACATTTACATCAGGAGCATATTTCATCACTGAAAAGCTTAAGTAGAATCAGTGTTAATGTTAGGTTAGTAGATTCAGTGCTCATATTTGGTTAGTTAAGGATGATTCAGTATTGTAATGTCATTTAAGGCTTAGTATTATCATACTCACCGCATTTTCATTAGCTGGTGAAAGCAGAAGAAAGTCAAGTAGCTAACATTACTACGAGGAAGCTAAATATCTTAACTTCACAGCCTAATAACCACAGTATCTCTTCAACCTCAACCTCTTTAAATCATCATTACAATGGAGATAAGTCAGATTAGTAGATTAGTCAATGAAAGAAATGATTTCTCAGCTAAAAGCTAAAGTTAGCAAAATAGCTTGTTAGCTTTTCTTCTGGATGAAAGGGTAAAAACTTGTCTCTGATGTCCTTTTTGTGCTGAATGAAGACAGAATCACTGGTTTCTTAACAATTTTGCTTGATGACTGAGGTGAGATTCACCATAATGCTGGTTTGGTTGCATTTATTAGCCTGTAGGCTAAGCTAGCAGTCATGTTTGGTTGAGCACCACAGGGGATTTCAAAGGTTGTATGATGTATTTGTGTAATGCATGCTGGGTATTGTAGTGAGAACACTGATGAACAAAGCATTAGAATGATATAATTTGGCTGAGGGATACAGAGTTTGCTGCATAACACAATTAATAACATATTCTAGTGTTAAGCTGTAATGCCCTTCTTACACTTTTCTACCTGACTGTATAAGATCCTTTCTTGTTTTTCAGATCATTAGCTTGGAACATTCATTTTCTCTTTCGCTGTGACGGTGCAGGTCTTCCCAGAACTCGCTACTCCTATTAAATACATGGACATCTATTTGTAACTGAGCCATATATGAAGTGTAATGTACCTCAGATAAGTCCATGTTTCTATCCAATTCTGTTTCTATCACCTAGATTACGATAGCCAGTTAGTGACATTAAACCTATGCTGTTTAGCATTTTCCCTACAGCTTTGAGGGGGACTGAAGTCTTTGATAAGTAGGGGGGATATGTCCCTATTTTGCTGGCTCAGAATCTGAGGTTCAGTACTAGAGAGAAATGAACAGTGGAACATTACATACTGTTTGCACTCAGTATAAAAAGAAAGGAAGCCATCAGAAGCCCCAGAAATGCTAGATTAAGACAAAATTTAATTTACATAGGGGTCCTGGGGTAATTTCGTCATTTAAAGGTCTTTTCAGTGATTTCATTTTCATCTGACATGGATTGGCCATGTCAGTGTTCTTCTCACTGTTCCTCTAAGAAAATGAAATGATTTACTATTTCTCACCATGCTGTGATCATTTTAGTCACACAACCCACTAAAAACTCGCTTTTACCATTGAGGAGATTGCAGACGCCCCCCCTGATAGACTAATCCAAACCAAATAGGGCTTTTGATGTCTTTCTTTTGATGTCCTTCAATAACTTCATTTTTCATGACATCTCTTGTGCCAGGTCATTTGCAATATGCGGTAAAAGAGTTAAAATGTTTTCCTGGTGACTGGGCGTGTTATGGTTTAGCTAAGTTGCTAGCTTGCTAATGTAAGCTAAGTTTTAGCCGAGATGTGATTCAGTAACATGAAGCATGGTGTGGTAATTTATAATTTCTAATCAATTTATCAATGTTAGTGCTCGGTTTGAGACTTCAAAACCATCCACAAAGCCAGTCTAGCTGCAAGCATATTACAATTTAATGCTTAATGCCTGAATTGTGATATAGTGTCTAAACTGAAGAAGAAACAGAGCAAAGAAAAGCAGAGCAGAAAAGCCAGAGCAATGAGAATAATTCATTTTCATAACTCAGCCTATTTTGAAATAAACTTTTCTACTTCTGGTTGTGTTTGAGTGCCTCCTACTCAGCCTCTCTCTCTGGCTCACTTGCTCGCTCGCTCTGTCTGTCCTTACAAGACTTTACTGGGTGGAGGAATGAATATGTGATCAACATTCAAGGTTAGACGCATACACTGACACACACACACACACACACACACACATCGTGTTAGCCTGAAGCTGCAGAGATGTGGATCTCTTATTATTCTGTTTAAGTAGTGATGAAAATATATTTTGCTCTTTTATTGAGTTTTCCCTGAGAGACTGAGGGTGGAGGGGGGGAGAGAGGGAGTGTGTGTGAGAGATTGAAAGAGAATGAGAGAGACTGTAGGAGGGAGAAAGAGACAGTGGGTAAACAAGAGACCTAGACAAGACAGTGGGAAAATGAGAGAAAGAGAGAGAGTGGGAGAGCGAGACTAAGATAGTGAAAGAGAAAGAGAGAGATTGTGGGAAGAGGAGAGAAGTAAAAAAAAAAATATAAAAGTGAGAGAGTGGGAGTGAGAGAGTAAGAGACACTGGAGGAGAGCGTGAGACAGGAGAGAGAGAGAGAGAGTATAACCTTTGGACCTGTGCCAGGGTGGAGACACTTGAGTTAATCTGAAGTGAAGTGGTGAGGTAATTCTGTCAAACTCAGCTCCACACGTTACTTAATCCACTTACACACACACATCCATACCTGCACACACAAACACTGGCCATATGATATCAGTCAGTCAGATGCAATCACATCTGATGTTTGACCAGGTGTTGTGTCTTTCCCCCAGTCTTCACAGACACACAGTGGGCCCCACCTTAAATAAAGCCCCTGAGACAAACATGCTGTGAAGTCATTTCCTTCAGCTGTCTGAGTAAAACTGACATCTGTATGTGTGTATGTATGTATGTATGTATGTGTGTGTGTGTGTGTGTGTGTGTGCGTATGTGTCTATGTGCGTTTGCACATTCTAAAACTTGTATTGCACCAGTTACAGCACATGATCCCTTCCAGCTGCTCCTCTTTACCTTAAACACAAAAAAGGAATGGAAATAATGCCCCTTGGCAGTGTGTCTGTGCCTTTGGGCATATATTGCATTCTCTGTTGTTAGGCATGAAAATGAAATATGGATCATATTAGAACATATGTGTTTCCGTTCAGCTCAGTATTCACTACTGTAAAAAATGTGAGGGATTGTAAAAGCTTGAACACAGCATTTTCTTTATTTTCACTACTTCCCACAATGTAGAATAATAGGGAAGACATCAGAAGTCTGAAATAACGCATATTGTGATTGACATATCAAACCTTATACCTTAACCTTTTCCTTCTCTGTTTTCTTAAGCCAATGACCAAACAGAATCCCAGAGAAAAGAACTGCTCTAAATAAGATCTTTTGATCTCATTTACTCAGCCAACACACAGTTAGGTCTGAGTTAGAAATCAGTGAGAGACTTAAGCAATTTACTGCTACTTCAGACATTCAGCTCTTGAGAAACAACCCTTTAATTTTCCCTCTTTGATCAAAATAATGTCTCACAAATGTTAACTTTTTTTATTTCAACCCCATCTGAGCTGAAAAACATTACCACAAGTGAATGTTCTCATTTTCTTTCATAGATCTCTTCTACTTTTCAGAAGTCTTTCAGTAGTTTATCAGTGTAGAAGGAGACATGCATTTTTCATTTGTCTCCAGATCTTACAATGAAGATAAAGATAAGTTCCACATATCAATCAAATAATATCAGATAATGTACTGTCATTGTTTATTTACATGCAGTTAAGCTATTAGCCTTGAGATTTGATCTCTACTTTGGACATGATGAATTCTCAAATGTCATACGACTTTTCCAATCCATTCAGAATCTTCTACAGCTCAGTTTATCAGTTCACCTCTGTGCCCTGTACTGGACCATGAAATATGTGGTCACCTTTTTACCAATTACTGATGTGCATTGCAGTTTTTGAGGTCTCTAGAATTCTAAAATGTTTGGTCTGATCAGTAATGGTAAGCTTTTATACAGCTTTTTGATCAGACATATGACTTTCTTACACTCTTCTTTTGTTTTTTTACCTATAGAAATGAATGGGGTGCAAAGGTCTGTACACCCAGCTTTTATTATGATTACAGACGTCCATTAGTAACACCCTGTTAACCATCTGGGACACCATAGCAACCACTTAGGATACCATAGCAACAACTTAACACCCTTTAATCATCTGGGATACCATAGCAACCATCTAGCAACACCCCAGCAACCATCTAGGACACCACAGCAACCACCTAGCAACTCCATAGCGAACTTGTAAAATACCATAGTAACCGCCTTGCAACACCCTAACAACCATTCTTGAATTGCTTAAGCTGCACACTCTGCATTTTCTTCAGGAAATGCACTTTTCTAGTTTATTCTGCAATCTAGTACTTCTCAAAACAGATCAACTGGCATATCATTATTGTCATAACAAAACCTTGTATCCTCAAAATGGCAACTTTATAGGAAAAGCAAAAAAAAAAAACAGTTCATGTATGTTAATATAAAATAATGTATTAATGTACGTTCATGTAAAAAAGTTTAATTCCAAGTAATTTTGGCATATTTCTATGCATCCATTTGTCTTGAAATGTTCACATGATGTAAAAGGAACCTACCATTTCTGCCATAATAAGCTTTTATAGGTTTATTAATGCATTTTTATAGGTTTATCAACGTAATCAAGCAGAATCACACCTGATTCCACTTGTTTAATCAGTTAGTCTCAGCGCTATATGAGATGTGCTTCTGATTGGCTGGAATGAAAACCTGGGGCCACAACGACCCTTTGCGGACAAAAATGTCGACCCCGGATCTAGGCCTTCAGTGTTTTCCAAACGGGATGGTGCAGCTACCAAACACTCGGCCTTGTGACCCAAGCAGAATCATTTGTGGAATGCAACATTTCCAACAAGGACTTTCAATGTCTCAAGGCTAATTTCCTGACCTTTCAAGGCCTTAATTATTTTTGTTCGCAAACTAAGCACTTTCGATGACTTTGAGGTTCTTTAAGGGCCTAAGGGAGCCCTAGGGAAGGAGAGAGAGAGAGAGAGAGAGAGAGAGAGAGAGAGGGGAAAGAAGTAGAGGATAAAGGGACATCTTCCTCTTTCTTTTTTATGAGCGTGTGCTTGTTCGGCTGAAATTGTGGTGTGTTGGCTACATAAATCACAGCACCATAACTTCAGTAATGAAGAAACTACCGGCGGGGGTTGGGGAGGGGGTCCATTTAACGTCAAGGACGCTGCAGCGGTGTGTGTTTCCGTGCGTGCGTGTGTGTTTAGACAGTCCAGTTGATTTATGGGCTCAATACTGAATGGTCCTTGGCAGTGTAATACATAAAACTCTTATCTGCAGTGTGTGTGTGTGAGTGCTTGTGTGCTTGTATATGTGTGTCTTTCTTAGCTTATCCTCCCAACATTTAATGTGAGGAGCGTTCTATAAAACTTATATCTTAATAATAATAAGCCACAAAACATCATTTTTCTGCCACGCATCATAACACATAGCAAATCAAACTAATGCTACATAAAATCATAATCTCTGTACTAGCTACAGATGATAAAAGAATAAGATCACATAAGAGCCAGTTAGGAAGGACGGACAGGAAAAAAAAAAAGATGCAATGCACCCAGAAAGCATTCTGAAAGGATTAAGATGATAGCGATAACAGGAGCGCTAATCTGATCCATCTCTTTGGTATCTCCTTCAAGGCTGATGGTAGAGATTATGATAATAATTCAATTAAACTTGTACTGATTAGCTTCAACGTCTTTGTGCTTACAATGCTTCCATTCACTATTCAGCACATGAACTGTGCATGACAAGCCAAAATGGGTGGATCAAAAACAAATGCTGGACCCACCTTGAATACCTGATGCGTTTCGTTCTGCTAAACTAGAACTGACTCTCTGTTCCTGAGAAATGGGGAGCATATTTTTCAAAAACAAGCCAGTTAAAAACAAGTTCCCTTCAGGCAAAATCACAGATGCTTGAAAGGGAGGAATTTACTGTTGGTAAAACCTGTTTTGAGGCTTGCCTTGATATGAACAATGGAAATTACTTTCAACCTTGTACAGCATTGCCTTGTAGTTTAGGGCCCTTCAAAAAGAAATTATGGATACAACGAGGAGCTTTTTCTTGCTCTTTTGTAAGCAAATGAGTTTGAGGGGCTAGGCATTGGAAGCCAGCCTCGCTTAGATTCTCCTATGCCACTGAAAATATTACAAAATTTAAGGTTGTTATGGGCAAACTGAATTCTTGCATCCTCATTTATTTTTTCCACCTCAAATAAATAATAGAGATTGATAAATCTCTCCTCCTTTGGTCGACCCAACTGCCATGGCAATTTATTATGCATGCTGTTGTCATTCATGCAAAAAGGCACTGAAAAACACTTTTTCCACATGTAAACTCAACATTAGCTCCACTGCTCCATTTCACCTGAACTTTTCTGAGCTGTGCTAGTTCCCATAAGCCTTTGGTGCCCAATCCTGGTCGTGGAGATCTACCACCATGAAGAATAACACACCTGACTCTAACATTCAGATGCTCCTGAGGGCCTTCATCACTTGTGGTAAATAGGATGGGAGTAAAGCTCTGCAGGGTTGTTGATCTCCAGAACCAGGATTGGGCACCACTGCTATAGGCTATTTACAAAGCTAGCAAGTAGTAGTCGTTGATCATGCTTAAGAAAACAAAGTTGAGTACTCTGAAAAAGGGACATACGCATTGCAATCTTTGGCCATTCACTTTAAACAACATCCAAGCCTAGGCAGACTTCTGGTTAATTAGCCTTTCCCCTTAAAGTCTGACAATCAAATTTTCAATTCCACCTTAAATAGTGCAGTAGAATGTTTATATGCTGTACTATTTAAGGTGGAATGGAAAATTTGAAGCCAACTTCAGCTTCATCCATGGTAAGATCTCAATCGTTACAGTAACAATAGCCAATTAAAGGTAAGGTAAGGAATCATATATTGTGTATCATATTCAAAAATGTTTTCCTCTGATTATAGTAAGTTATTTTTAAATGGCTTACCAACAAATAAGTCGACAGGTTGGAGGTTGTCATCCTCACTGTAGCAATGTCTCAGGGACTTAAGGCTTGACCTCTGATTCAGCATCAGCTTAACCTTGCTTGCTTGAGTAATAAGAAGGGGTGTTTCTGCAGACAAAGTAAATGGAGCAAAAACGTTGGTAAAATGATTTTTTGTGCTGTTCCTGGCTGTCACAAATCAAAATATATCATTGCGTCCTTTCAAAGAATTCAGACATTTAAAAGAAAAAAAAAATCACTGAGATCTATTTGACATCATTAAGGATTTCAGTCCTAACCTGCTTTTTGAACAAAGTACAATACAGGACAGCCAATCAGAACAGAGATCATTTGCATATGTTAGTCTTAAAAGTAATAGCAACAGCCTGCTTAATTCTAAGGAAAAAGAGTGGTTAAAAGTGGTCCTGTAAAACCACACAAATGTCAAAAAAGTGGACTTCTAAAGGAAAATAAATGAAAAATGTAGAATACAGCCACTTTAAATAATGTTAGTCCCACAAACTGAGTGATATGCAGCAGGATTTCAATCGCCCATGGCCTTGTAGGAAAAACGTGTCCATTGAACTATTGACATTTCAGCAGCCAGTACCAGACATTTTACATTTGATCTTTATATTCATCGTCCAAAACATCCAAAAAGAAGAAAGAAGCACGATGTCTTTCAGAGGGAACGAAAGTGGTGGGTTAAAAATGGCTGACATTTTCACCCTGCCGTCATTTCTCTCTACTCCACTGCCAGCGGAGCGAGCAAGAAGAATGAAAGGATGTGGCAGGAGAGAAAGAAAGGGAAAGATAATGAAGGGCAACAGAACTCTAGGGCATAGTGAGACTGAGGAAATAATGATTGGCTCCTTCAGACTGTGGGGGCCAATTCCATGAAAAAACATTTGTCGTGCAGTCTGTGTCATCCAGGCTAGAGGCCCGGCCGCATTCGTGGATCTGACGTCCTCTTGACCTGGTTGTGTCAGCTGAAATTGGGCTGCTGTATGACTCATATGCTTTCGATGTCTCTCTTTCTCTTTCTCTCTCTCTCTCTCTCCCATACTCTCTTAAACACACAGGACTGTGCAACAGTCTTAGGCCAGAGAAGAACATCAAGAAAACAGTTTATCTGGGGAGAGCGTTTGTGTTGCATTATCACTTTAGAAATGTACCAATGAACATGAACAGAGGAAAAATTAACAAGTTATAGTGTCTTTTGAGATGTTGATAAGAGTTAAATGAGTTTGTTAAATGGTTTGGTTCCAGAATTTTCCTTGATGCTCCCCAGCCATTGCAGGGATTTATTCATTTCTACAGAACTCCTTCAACCCTGAGCTTATTATTCATTTATTAATCTTAAAACTTCTTAAACTACCAGTAGTAGCATAGCAACTACTATGAATTATTTGGAAGCTACTTCAGCAATAGAAAAAGAAGGTAGGATGTTATTGTTCATACCTATGAACAAATCACAGCTAAGATGTTCATGATAACACCAAGGTGTGAAATACAGTTGGTCCTGCAGGGTCTAGTCCCCCCAATTAACCTCTTGGACCTGCTGAATGTCTAAAAATTCTGGGGCGAATCCCTGAAAATAAACTTATGGCATTGTGCTGGAGAAATGATGCTCAAATGCAAACGTCAATGTTTAGCTGTTTCAACTACAAACAAATGCAAACTCAGGAAAAGTCAATGTTTAGCTGTTTCAACTACAAACAGCGAACTTCCGTCTTTGGTATTCTTAACTTACTAGAGATTCAGCACTGGTCTGCCTCAGGGTGGTGCTGTAGCAAATTGGCTCACCCAGTCCTTAATAGCCCAGCAACTGTAACTCTGTCCGGGATCCCTCTGAAAAACTTTACAAAATGCCGTAGCATGTTTGTGAATCTTAAAACCTACCCAATTCCCCAAGAGTTTGGTGGAAAGAGTAAATTGTTACTCATTTCTCAATCCGAAAACAAAAGAGAAGATGCGTAAGATCTCAATTATTCTGTGGAAGAGTGCTTTACCAAACTAGAGAAGAGCATTTCCAAAAGACGACTGTTATTTTGTTGGCATTGATGCTAGCATCAGTGCAGCTATGGTTAGTGAGCTTACAGCCAGCCAATGCTGGAGTAGCCAGCCAACATTTTCTCATTAGGTTGAATGGGATTGTGGCCAATGTTCCGCAAAGTTTGTCCAACCTGGCAACAGTTGCTATGAAAGGACACATTTGTGGGCAGAACACTGATAGGTCTATTGATGCATGGGCCCCATAAGGCCCCTATAGCATCTTTCTGCAGGCCCCCTAGAGGCCATTCCACTAGGAAAGGAAATAAATCTGATATTTTTAAAGAATACAATCAAATAAGTTATTTTCCCCCACAATTTATCAGATTTACTAGGACACTGTGCCTCTCTGTGTTGGGCTGCTAGTGATTGATGAGGGGTGAAAAGAGAGGGGTGAGAACACCCTGCTGGAAAAACAAAGACAGCATGCAGTGATAAAATAGACAGCACAACTGCACCTTTCTTGGCATCACAAAAATCATGTATAACTTCCAAAAAATGGCAATGAAAAACACTATATTTAAAACACTATGCTATAAATGTTGCTTGTGATGCTGTAAATCCATCTAAATATTCCTCAACATTATTGAACAATGCATTGTTCCCCTGAGGAACCTCCAAAACAGGCAAAAATTGCTCTTGTGACAAAGGATTAAGAGGCCAATGAAGTTCTTAACACCTAATATTGATTAGCTGAAGCAGTTAGTCATAGTATGAATGATGTCAACAATGTCATGCAGTCATGCTACCTTCATTTTGGCAGGCAATTTCCAGTTTAAAACAAATTTGTAAAGTGTATTAACCAATATATATGAGTGTATTGCCTTGATTTTGTTTGATTTGTTGCTGTCATGATAACAAAAAAAACTGGCTGAGATTTCCCACTTGGTTACTTATGCTTTGCCCCAAATCACACGCAAGCATATTAAATAGTATGTAAAAAGTAGTCCAGTACTATTAGAAGTGCACTTATTAGTGTAGTAGGTGAAGCATAAAAGTGTGTGTTTGATCAGCCATGGTGGGTCCAAAGCACAACCGATGGTACAAAGTTTTATTTTGTTGTATTATTGTGTGTGTGCACATATATATATGTAGATAGATAGATAGATAGATAGACAGATAGATAGATAGATAGATATAGATATATACTTATACTTGCGAGGTGTACAGGTTATATGGACCCAGTCCACCAATTAAGCTAATCTTCTCCTCATAGCATTTTCTATAGACTGTAGATGTTTTCTTAAGTGTTTTCATCTTTTTTGTGGACATTCTGGTGTGGACATTCAGCATGCCTACCAAAATGGGGCAGTCTTAGTGACTTAATCTAATACAATGGCTGTGTCTGAAAACATCATAAATCCTGCCTATTCATACTGTATTCTGAGGCTGCAAGGCACCCACTCATGTCTAATGTTTTTATAAACGCTGCCTTTAAGTTTCCTCCATTTGGCCATTTTTTGAAGACAGTGTAGAAGTGTCCTTCGCTGCTTTACATATCTTATAATCCTGTGTGTCAATGCCGATGTGGTTAGAAAAAATAGTGGAAAACACCAGCACTGACACAGTGGACAATACTGCCTTTTAAGGCAGCAAGCCATCAAGACAGCTGCCTTAAGTTTCCGATACAGCCTATGACAGTAACTGCAAACACTGGGCTACCTTATGAAAAGATTTGGAAATGATTAAGCAAACTCACTTACTCCCAGATAAATAGTTTGAAATATAATTAGCTCAGGTGACCTATGGAATTTGAACACTAATAGAGTGAAACTTCTTCATACTCATCATGGTAATGCAAAAGTCAATGAGTCACGTCGAACTGAATGGCCATAACAATAAGAATGAAAGAGCACAGAGTCATTGTCATTTCAACGTGTTTGTTCAACCACAGTATGTCAGTCATCGTCAGCCTCTTTCAAGCATGAGATGAGCTTCCGTCGTTTCTCTGTTTCGTCGCTTGTAGCGTGCCAGCGCTCATTATGGGATTAATTCCGTGAGAATCCGTCTCAGATGACCGGCCCTTCATGTGACTCTATATCATCAGCCTGCTATGTGTGGTATGCGGCCTTTACTGTACAAATGACTTCTCATTAAAAGCCACTGAGGTTTGGCACACCCGCCTTTTGTCTTCCCTTACATACCGGTCCAGCAGCTGGGAATAATGAGATGCTTTGGGTGGACGTGTGAGAACATAGCCTGAGATGGAAAAGGAAAGAAAAAAGACAGAAATAGAGACACATACCTGAGAAGAGATTTCCGCAAGGTAATGTGTAACTATGCACATCCTGTATCTAAAAACTGCACGCATAGATTACTTCATGAAACTGACCACATAGACATTGTCCACATTTTTTGTATGTCATACTTCAGTGTTCTCTACTGCTGCCATTTGACAGAATTCAACAATGTTTGATGATCCCAGTTTCTTTCTTTAAACCAATCTCCATTTTTATAGTGCTTTTTACAACTGACATTATTTCACAGCACAGAAATCACAGTCTGGGTATGTTTTTGTTGGGTTATTTCCACAGTGCTGAGTAGGTTTTGGTAGCTTAGCCAGTGGGATTGCGACTGTGTCACAAAAACAATCCAGTAATCCATTGGTTACTATTCAAAGTATAATCACATCTGTCGGCAGTTCATGGATAGGTCAATTATAATGTGAGCTCACATATGGGCCTTGTAGCCCCTGTCTGCAGGCACCCTAGTGGTCGTATCACCAGCGAAATAGAAATGTCAGATTTTTTTATGAATATAATGAAATCAATTATTTACCCCACAATCAGATTAACTAGGACACTGTTGGCTCTATGTGTTGAACTGCTAGTAAGCAATGAGGGTGAAAAAAGTTATAAAGCTTTTTACAACTGACATTATTTCAAAGCAGCCTTATAGAGATTACCGTCTAGGTACCGTTTTGTTGGGTTATTTCCACAGTGCTGGGTGGGTTTTGGTAGCTTAGTCACTGAGATAGCGACTGTCACAATAACAATAAAGTCAATTAGTTACTTTTCAAAGTACAACCACATATATGGGCAGAGCATTTATAGGGCCCTTTAGCCCCTTTCTGCAGTACTGCTTGCTCTATGTGTTGAGCTGCTAGTGAGCAATAGGGGGTGAAAAAATACAATGTTTTTACAACTGACATTATTTCAAAGCAGCCTTATAGAAATCACAGTCTAGATACCTTTTTTTGGGTTAATTCCACAGTGCTGGGTAGTTTTGGGGTAGTTTTTGGTAGCCCAGCCACTGGGTTAGCGACTATCACAATAACAACCCAGCCAACTTGTCAATTTTCAACCACAATAGTGAGTGAGGAGGCCGTTTAGAATACAGTCAGTTAAACAGCTTCTTATTAAGGAATGGCGCGGAGCCATAGTTGACTAGAATTGATAAGTAAGTTTCCATAAGATATGGTTTTACCACTTACTATTAAATGAAGCCAATAATATAGGCGTCCATCCATATGAAACCAATAGTATATAGGCATCTTATTTCAAGTTAAAACTGTATTACATACTGTTTTTTTCTCGATGTGATGTGTGATTAGCTATGGATTGGATTAGCTAACATTAGCCCGCTGTAACTTGGCCAAAATATTTGTTTTCACTGTCTTATTGGAAGATCACTAGTAGTTGTAGCACATCATATGATATTTGTTGAACTGTATGTCTGAATATTATGTCATTCTAATTTTATAGTAGTTTGCTAACATTAGCCTACATATACACACATTTACATATATTTACATACAAATGTATAACTACAATTACATAGCTAACTTAGCTAGCTAACCATTATGTCACTACTTTTTATGAATGGTACATTACTTTGGGCAGTGCATTTTTTAAAAACTTTTTTCTTCTTCTTTTTACAAGTTGAAACAAACATGCCAGAATATTTCACCAAGCTGACACAAAGGATATGAAGATTTGATTTAATTGTTTAACAGTTTCTCATTATTGAGCTTCTATACACACTACAAATGTTACACATCCCTGACACATTGCATGCCATTACATTACATAATATACATCTGAATATCCTGGAGAAAATAAATTCTTTTTTAATTTTATCTTTTTGCACCTTTGGAAACAACCATCGGCACTTTTTCACATCAGTCAATTAGTCAAGCCATCAAATGAAGACAATTGCAGTGTCTTTTACCTTCAAAACACTTTAGCAAACTCTTGCAAAAAGGGTAATGACACCAAACATGTTCTGGCTGGTTGACTACAAATGTATGTTAAATGTATGTATGTTAAAATGGTTCATGAAAAAGTTCATGAATCCAAGGCTTTTTGATAGGAAATCTATGAAATTCTCTTGGTTGTGGAAATATGGGTGTGTGAATATTTTTAGATAATTAATTAATTAAGGTACATCTGGGAAATATCGGTGCTTTAGCCACATATGTGTTCTTTCAAAGAAATTGTAAGTTTGGACAGGCTTTACAGAACACTGGTAAAATTCCATTCAACCTAATGAGAAATTACTTTTGTTATTAATTTCAAATTATGTTAATTATTTTATAAATATTTTGTATTGTTTGTGAAAGGTCACACTAGATAGATGGATTATATATATATATATATTTTTTTTTGCTGTTGTATGATGCCTAGTTTTGATTAGCTACAAAAACACAGTCCATCAGTAGCATAAGCATTGTAAAACTGCACTTATGCCTGGGGATTTGGAGACCTCTCTGGTGGAAATGTGTAATTGCATGCACCATGTGGAAAAACATTGAATTTGATGATTGAGAGCATGTTGACAAGTATTCAAAGAGAACTTGGTGAAAGATGTGGCTTTCAAGCATGTAAGTGAGTGATTTACTATTGTCAACATATCTTTATTAGTATAATGTTGATTTTGAATTTGAGAACAAATCCAACCCGACACCTCTGACTGCTAAATTATTATTTCAGGCTTTACAGGGTGACTCACAGCAGTGCATGCACACCATATTTTAGCATGTTTTTTAATCCTGACTCAGTGGAGCTGCTTCTTTCAATTTCAACAAAAGAACTTACATAGTGCTGCTTTAAACTGGAAAAACTGAAAATCAGTGTTATTTGTAAAACTTGTCTAACTTCGTAACAGCTGCTGGGTGGAGCATGTATAGATCAATTAACTATGAAATTAAGGTACAATGAAAACTAGAGAAGGAAAGGTAGTGAATTAACTTTGAGTTGATGATGCTTCAAATGTTAAAGAAAGAAAACTGTTGATTGCTTTTGATAACTTAATTGAGTTCATATGGTAATTCCAGGTAGATGCTATGGTGTTGCTATGAGGTTGCTATGTTATTATATGTCCTGCTTGTTATTAAGGCATTGCTTGGTGGTTATTAGGTGGTTGCTAAGGAGTTGCCAGGCCATTGCTATGGTATTCTGTGTGCTTGCTGAGGTGTTGCTAGGCTGTTGCCAAGGTGTCCCAGGTGGTTGCTAAGGTGTTGCTAGGTCATTACAATGGCATCCTATTGTCTGTGAGAGTGGTATCCACAGTGACATAATTTGTGGCAGTTAGATTTGATTTCCTAAACATTTCTATGGGAATAAAATTGTTTTTGAAGAATCACTGTATGAAAACTGTACATATGATCAGCCCAAAAAGCACAAGCAACATGTTTGGGTACAGGCTCTATGATTCCACCATGCTGGGTAATTGTAGCTCAAAAGCTATAGGAGGAATAGCATGGACAAATTATATAGAATAACAATAATAATAAGAAGATTATAAAGAGCAGGAAGTCTCTCTCTCTCTTGCTGTCTCTCTCTCTTTATACACTTCCACCTCTTTGTAATCCTAATACTGCATGGTGCAAACCCTGTCTAAGCAGCAGCAGCAATATTACTCTGTGTAAACACACACACAGAAATACACCTCTACTTTGCCCTCACATAGCATGCTATTATAGTACAGTACTCCAAAGCAATGGCTGAATGCGCAGCTTAGCTGGCCTCATTAGAGCGAATGGCATCTCTGTCTAATGGCAAAGAAAGCCTTCAACCTAAGGTCAGTAGACTATAGAGGAGCCAATCTACTACAGCTTACTCAGTCCACTGCACTTGCACACATGTCTGCAACCACGTTTCTGGTATAATTAACAGCTATGGCCAGCACCACAATGGCTACTGTGAGTCTTCTAGAATTGTGTTAGTATTCATCACAGACCATGTAATGGAAAACTGAATTTTCCTTGCTTTTTCAAATAAAAGTGTCTTTATTAAAGTTTCAAAACACTCCCCTAAACTAACTTGCAGCTAAGTATTCATATACAGATCACATATGGAAACTAAGCTGCAAAAACAGTCCATTTTGAATTTGTCATGGTTGAGATGTCAGTATAGAATATGGGCCCTTTAATAGTGGTTCAGAGAGTCATTACAAATAACAGCCTTTATGTTATTTGTGATGACACAATCCCTCATGTTCTATTACCGAATTGAACCACTTTTAAAAGGCCCAAATTCTATTGTGACATCACAACCATGACGAACATTAAAATCAATGATGAATATATGCTTTTTGAACTTGGATGGTCATGAAACAATGTTTTATTTTTTTTATACAAAAGTTTTACAAAGCAATTTTAAGAATATTTTTTCCCCCAAAAAAGTTTCACAAGCTGTGTTGCAACAAAGGCCTCCAAAAAGTTGGCTCAGGTGCAATGACAACTTCCAAATTTGACCTGCTAATGACCGACACATTCTTTTACCAAATCTATCCAAATGATGGGAAAGTCAAATGGTATCTTTTCTAGAGTATGGTTAACGGTTATCAACAGTTTAGAGTAAAAATGACCAGTGTTGTTACAGTGGAATTAAAAACAGTGCTGTTATCGCATATAATAACATGGCAAGCAAGGCTTTTAACTTTTTTCCAGCTTTTTTTCCATTCAGACTGTGGTTGGAACTAACTGTTACAAAATAACATAATACAAAGTCTGGAAAAGACTTTGTAATGTGAAAGTGCAGAAGAAAGATGGCCAGTGTTGCTGAGATATCATAAACTCGACTGTGATTAACGCCCCCAGAGCATTACTGCACCAAGTCCAACAAAAGCTGGCAGAGAACATCACTTTCAGTATGACAGAGTAGTTTAGACAATCTCAACCCTGTTTTCAGGAAGCTGAAATCAGATTTAGAGATAGAGATTTTTCACCTCATGCCTCAGATCCTTTCAGTGATTACCAGGGGTCAGATAAATGATGCAGGGGAAACACATTTCTTAAAGTTACATTTTTTCCTCTTACTGGAAGCATTAAGGCATAGGGAGTGTGTAATGTGTATTGGCACTGTTGAAACATAGGCCTGCACTGAGTAGGAGTCACCTACTCAGAGTCTTTTCTCCACTTGCAAAGCTCTTTCATAACCTGCTCTTCATACATAAACTGCAATACACTCTTAAGAATAAAGGTTCATACATAATTCTTGGCATGGATGAATAGTTCTAGGAAAGATATCTAATCAGACTAAAACCTCTCCGTAATGGGGAGTTCCTTAACCTTTAATAAAATTTCTCAAACACATCTCACCTTGTCTGCGCTTATTTGTGGCATATCAGAATAACAGTTATGACAAAACTAAGGATAAATTTCAACCAGTATACCAGATAAATCACTGTCTATGACTACTTAGAAGTTTTTTTGAGGAATTCAAAGTGGTTCTTCTATGGCATCACTCTAAATAAGCCTTTTGGCACCTTAATTTAAGAGTAAATTCGGACCATTCTACTGGTCCCACAGTAAGAAAAAAAAATAAAGAGTTCAGATCTTAGCTATTTGCCTACTAAGACAAGAATTGAAATAGTAATAGACAAAATATATACTAAATTATAATTTATAGGGTACCTTCTATTGGGAGGAACCCCCAAATTTCAACTTATTAATAAAATACTGACATTTTTTTTTGTTTTTCTTTTAAGATCGTTTTGATTTTTTAAAGTGAAATTGAAAGATTTTGATTCATCACCATCAATAATTTTTAAATAAAAAAATGTTCAAAAAATGCTGTCCCACGTGTCACATTTCATGTCAGTACTGAAACACAGAGTTTTAGTCCATAGGTGGATCCTTATTTCAGCCACACCCCTGAATTTTAGAACAGGCATCTCTGTCCCTCATGGCCACACCATGAGCAGTTAGATCCCATTATTTTTATGTGTGTCCTAAAGTCTGAAAATCAGTGTGTAACATTAAGAATTGTCATTACGAAACACATTATATGTGTACAACTGTGTTGTTTGCTAGTCATGTACTGGCTAGCGCCCAAAATTGGTGAAAATTGTCAAATGAAACAGTCATTACCCAAACATCTGGTAAGGTAACAGTGGTGTTGTGACAAAATAGAAATGTTCAGTCATTTGTTTTAATAAAAATAAACATATTAAAGTACAGCGTCAAGCAAAATGATTGTCCAAGTCAGTCAGTTATAAGTCTGAAGTGTGTTTTAAACTCTGACTACTTTAAACCATCTCATTACATCTTTATCAAATCTACTCATCTCAGACTAGCAGCTCTCTCAGCAGCTTCTATTTAGCCAACCACCTGCCAGGCCCCCAACACACACACAGTGTCAGGTAACAGCTGGCCACTCTGCAATCAATGAAATGCCTTTTGGGGCACATGGAAGTCTATGAATTGTGAAAGTGTAGAAGAAAAATGGTCAGTGTTGCTGACTCCGATCATAAACTCAACTGTGATTAATTCCCCCAAAGCATCACTTTACCAAGACCAACAAAAGCTGGCAGAGAGCATCACTTTCAATATGACAGTGTAGTTTAGACACTCTCAACTCTGCAATGTTTTTAAGAAGCTACAATCAGAATTAGAGATGAGTATTTTTCACCCCAGTGGTCAGGTGGTAAATGTTACAGGAGAGATGGAGTTCTTCAAGTTGCATTTTTTCCCCTTTACTGCAAGCATTAAGGCATTAACTGCAGATGGTTCTTTGAAAGTGGCTCTCAAGATTTTTCCATGGAGACATTCCTTTGAAGTAGTATTCCAGTGTAATGCTTGTCTAAGTTTAGATTCTTTTGCTATTACCAGCATGAGATGAGGAGTGAATGGAGTACTGACCTGAACATCTCCATTATTACAAGCACAGTGTTTTAAGCCTGTGCAAGAGCTTGAAATATTTGCCCGAACCGACAGGACCCGACTGCTCACATCGGGTACGGACATCCTTTTCTGGGCTCAAACGAGTCAGGTTCAAATTCCATGTTAGGATTCTCACAGCCCACCACTCACTTATAATAGAGGTTACTCTGTATTTTCCTAGCTTTACTTTTTCTTCTTACTTTATTCTTCCTTTCTACTTTCTGTACCTGGCTGGGTTCAACAGCATTGAGCGGTGGTTCTCCCCTTTGCTGTGTTCAATAAAAGAGCAAACAGTTTTTAATCTGCTTTACTAGAATCACCCGTCTGCGTCGAGGTCCACGAGGCTCACCCATGTGAGGAAAATCTCTGACAAATAAAACAAAATGATTCAGGAAAGTACTGTAGTGACCCACTACTGGCTTGTGTGCCAGATAAGCACGGGAGACATGGCCATGGAGCCTCTAGGGAGCGCTGCGCTCATGGTAGGAGAGACGTTAAATCTTGTACATAGTTGTTGCTGTTAGTCTAAAGCGTGTATGTGTGTTATTTGTGTTCAACTGTGGGGTAGTTAGTGTGACTACCAGAAATGGACATGTGTGGTATGGTTAGAAGTAACTTGCCCCTCTGTCCCAGCCATTCAATAATGCTGAGCGGCGGTTCTCTCCGCTGCTGTGTTCAATAAAAGAGCATTTGCCTTCAAAAACTCCTTATATCCAAAATTGTTACAAATGGATATAAAGCATTTTGGAATGAAACTCTTCACATTATTTGTGACATTTTCTATGTAAACAACTAGAGTTTTAAGATTAAATAAGTGACAATTAACATCGCACTATATCAGCACTGCTCAGCACAGGAAGTTTATCCAGACTAAAATCATTTGGGATGTTGTTTGTCAGCACAGTTGACAAATGAATCTGTTAAAGCAGGACTGAAACTTAATTTTGGAAAATGGATTATTGTAATATGGCATATTATTTCATGTTATTTTTATTAATCTATTTATGGTCATTATTGTTGCTACATAGAAATTTATCACTAAAGATCAGGTTTTATTACAGCACTTTAGCTGATGATGAGCTGGTTAGGGTCAGTTTCTGACAGAATTTTCTTGAGCTCGGGTCAGTTTTGGACTCAAAACTTGATGCTGTGGGTTGGACTGGATCAAAATTTCGAGCCCAATTAAAGCTCTAGTCTCTGTTAGTGTGTATGCAGATAAAGTCTTGTACGCAGGGAACAAGTATGGCTTTGTTTAATTGACTAATGCATTCTTTTGTGTCAACTGTCTCTGGATTGGAGAGGCATTACACAACGTTAACACAAGTCTAATTTAATCTAAAGAGAAATTGTAGCACACCTTGTTTAAAGCAGCTACATCACACTGAGTCTGCAGTCTACTGAGCTGTACCATTGTGTTAAAGCTAACTGAAATGAAGCTGGTCATAATGACACAGGCACAATGTAGGGCAGCCAATCAAGTCTTAACGATCATATTGTTTGAAACCATTTATCTGGGAAACAAGTGTTTTGTGTGATCTGAGAGGCAAGGCACGCTCACATGCACAGGTTTTTCTCTCAAGATTTCCTCACTGCTGTGGTAGGAATGAATGTTTTTCTGTAACTCTCTGATACTATGTGGGACATCAAGCTTCTAAAAGGCTGTAGACATTTTTCAGCCCCAGGCAATCAGCCTGGTAATGGCCAAACCCATTTTTGCCATGTGACTTTGCCAAAACTTCTAAAACTCCTTGAGGCAGTGGTGCCCAACATCAGTTCTGGAGATCAACCATCTTGCAGACTTAAGCTCTAATCTTGCTTAAAATCTTATTGCCTTTCTGTTACTTATATGGCATGTACCTGCACATTATGTGGCCCAGGGCTGTCCAACCTGGTTCTGAGGGACAGGCAGTCTACATTTTTGCTTGATCCCAGCTTCCAACACAGAGCAAAAATGTGGACTGTCTGGGGGTCCCTAAGGACCAGTTTGAGAACCACTGATGGTTCTGGCCAGCTCAGGTCCAATAGAGCAAAATGCTGCTTATAAAGAGATCAAGTGAAAAAATCATGTTGTTATAATCTGAATGAGTATACAAAACCATAGATATACATATCACAAATTGATGTAGTAAAGTATAGCTTAGTGAAGCCAAAAGGACATTTATATTTACTTTGTTTGGCCAGTTTGTTTTTTATTAATATATGAAGGGTTTCATATTAGACACTTAGCTATTCCAGCACTACATGATCCCTGGATGGTAATGGTCAACATATAGACTTGTAATGATTTTTGAAATTGTTTTTAAAGATTTTTTTCCTCAAAATGTGACAAAAATCCAAAAACAAATTCTGTACAGAACATCTAATTTTTCTTTATATACTGCATTATTTCATACTCTGAGCTTGTGATTTCATTATGTGTGAGGAAATAAAGAGTTAGAGTTATTTAAGTATTTCCAAAAGTTCAAAATATTATTAAAATATGTAGATAAAATGACTCCAAACAACTGTGCAAGATCTGGTAGACCAACAAAACTGTCACCATGAGATAAACAGTATTTCAAGCTTTCGTCTTTAAGGGAAAAACAATTAAGCTCCCTCAAAACTGAAAAAAATCCACAGTTGTTTCAAATCAAGAAGCCATTACTGAGCAAAGGAAACATCATTGAATTTGATCGTTTAGATCATGAGAAGCCAAAAATGCAACCAACTTCTAAGACTGACCTTTGGAGGTGTGGAAAAACATCCCTGCAGATTTCTGTGAACAACTGACAGCAAGAAAAGAATGGAAGCTGTAATAAAGGCAAAGAGTGGATACATTAATTACTGAAACACTTTAAATTATATTCGGTTGTTGAAGCCTTTCTGTATTTTTTAGTTAATAATATCTATGGTTATAGAGCACTTTTCATTCCAGTGGCAGCTCAAAGTGCTTTTCAGACTTTACAGGTGATAAAGCTTAATCATAATAGAAGAAACTGAGTATTCATTTAAAATCTAATAAAACAATGACAGATCAAATTAAAAAGATAAATACCATAGAGATGTAGAACTTTAATTAAATGCCAAGTTGAAGAGATATGTTTTCAAATGTTTATTAAAAGTGTGCACTACGCTTGACTCTCTAATAAAAGGTGGCATTGAGTTCCACAGTTTACAAGCATAATAACCAAAAGAGGCCTTGTTTTCTGTATTTAATGGAAGGTGTTTGCAGAAGGCCAGTATCTGCAGATCTAAGATCACGTGTTGGAGCATAAACAGGCAGATATTCTGTGGTGTAAGCGAGTGCTTTAAGGTCAGAGCCTTAAAAACTAGGAGCAGAACTCTAAATCTATCCTAAAATATGCAGGTAGCCAGTGCAGCTCTTTTAAAATGCATGTAAATATATGTTTTCTGCATTTCCTGGTGTTGAAAAATGAAGAACTTGTACTTAATGGCTCTTTTAACTGGAAATTAAGTAATTGAAGGTAAAAACTTTTTACTCTTTTACATTTTAGCCATTCATATATTCATATTCTGACTTTTGCTGAGTAGTTATGGTTAAACAGTGAGTGAAAATAATGGTCTGTCTCTTTCTTGTGCCCCACCCACACTTCTCAGTTAGAAAAATGTAAATGCTCCAAATATTTCCTCTCCCCTACATTTACTGTTAGCAGAGCAAACAGTAAATCGTTTCCGTGTGTGTCTGTGAGAACACGAGTTTTTTTATTCTAATGAGGTTCCCGGCTTGACAGGATTGTCAAACTACAGTGAAGAGAATGAATAATGACCGACCTTAATCATTAACCTATGCGCACCCTTCCCCCCTCCCCCCACATGCACACACATCAAATTTCAGGCCTTCCTCTCCAGTGATCCGGTTTTCATTGTCCATGGGTATCTTCACACCAATTTCTTTTTACTCCTGTTCACATATATATCTACTTCTTCTCATTTGCCATTCCTTTTGGGGCCCTAGATGTGGGATAAGTGAATATTGTATGTGTCAAAAAGTAATGGAATTTGGCTTCATTCATTCATCAGATAATGACGGGGTTGTTTTCTGACTGCACGTATTTCATCTCTCTTCTTTCTCTCCCTGGCACTGCATGGTTTATTCAGAATAAACTATGATTGTTATTCCCGGGCCACGAAGGCCATGACATTTGTTTTTGATTTGCATGCTGGGCGGTGGAGAGGGAAATATCTATCTCATGCCCTCGCTCCAACACATACACACTGTCTCTCTCTCTCTCTCTCTGAGAGGAAAAGTAGGACAAATGCAACGTGTGATATTCTTACCTAGGCGACCTATTGAGCTTGCACTTATGTAGTTTAGTGACAGAGCATAAAACTACAGAAATACTAAATACAAACAAAAACTACAGAAAGAACTACAGCCTGCTATAGAGGTGGGTAGTACCTAGTTGCATTTACTGAAGTACATGTACATAAGCAAAATACCGAGGGATTTGTACTTTTCGAGTATTTTCAAATCATAATACTTCTACTCAAGTATATTAGTGAGTACGTTTTACTCAGTTACATTTAAGCCATTCAAATTTAGTTGCTAAGGCTTGTTTTTGTGTTTAACCCCTTAAATGGCCAGAACCCACCAGCAGGTCCAAGGTAAGTAACTCAGCCAGTTTGCATTGTAGTCCATCTAGTTATTGAACAATAAGCCTTAGCATGTAATAAGCCTGGGATTTTAAAGGGTTAATTTCATTGTTTTGTTAGTGAGGGTATCTGCACTGCTTTGTGATTGGTCATATCTCTGACTCTGGAGAGAATACTAGTGCCAACACTCTTAGATTTTCGACCTGACACTTTTGTACTTCTACTCAGGTTTTGGGAAGGTACTTGTAGTTTGTCATTATTTTACCCAGGTATCAATACTGTAGCATTCCTCACTAGCAAAGGAGACACACACAGCTTATGCACAAGTAGTTGTGCTCTATTAAAGGGCTGTTGTTGGCCAGAGCCACACTGCACTATAAGCAATGCTTCTGGCTAACAGAAGCTCTATACTCAGCTCATGTCTGCACTTTCTCGCTTCCTGCTCTCACAGACACACAATTCCTGTCTGTTCTGACACACATCCACCCAAATGTGAAGTAGCCCTGCCTTCACATTAACCCCTTAAATGGCCAGGGCCTGCCAAGTTTTATTATACACTTCTGTAACCTAAGAATAGCTCAGCCAGTTTGCACTGAAGTCCCTGTAATAACTAAATAATAAGCCTTTGTATGTAATAAGCCTGGGATTTTAAGGGGTCAAGAGTCTTTGTCAGAATAAATGCAGAGAATAACTGCAGGAGAACAATACCCAGAATAACATGCTGAGCATTTCTCGAACACACTACAATACTTTACTGGAGTATTGGTTTAGGCTACTTTATTCTAGCTTTGACTTTGGCTAGCTTTGGCTAACTTTGATAACAAGACATGATTGCTGACAGCCTTAAATTTTCATGACTACATGCAAGTCTAATCTTTACGGAGAATGTGCAATCTAGGATTAGTTTTACATGAGAAGGTGGGGTAATGTTTCCAGTGTTTCTCAGTGATTTTAGTCATGTTTGAATGTGCCATGTCAGTCATTTTTACCATCTGTGTGCTCCTGAGTCAGTAAACTTTCTGGTGCCTTTTACAATAAAACAAGCCTTAGAAATAACCTCAGGTTACATTGATCTCGTGCGAATCGACATGTCAGTGAAAACATTATCATACTCTGCAGAAACAGAGTTTCTTAAATATGGAGGGACTCAAAGTGCTTACTTGTGTTCTCTGTGGCTAAAATCAGGCCATTATTTAATGTTACTGTCCAACCACACGTGTACAACTCCTAAACGTGTAAACATTACAAGAAAACAAAAAATTGACTGATGTATTGATGTGTACTGTTTGCTGTGAATTTCCAAGCTAATGGCAATGCTAATGACGCACTGCATTCCTCATTAGAATGTATTTATTGCTTTTAGTAATACAATTACATTTGTTTTATTGTGTGAATACAGAATTCACATAAACCTAAACCTGAAAATCACATAAATGCAGTTTCTTCTTTTTCTCCCTAGTGTCCAGTGAAAGCAACAGTAGCTACATGTCCAAACTAATGAGTGTGTATATCATATATAACATATATACTAGTCAACTACTCTGTGATTGTAGCTTCTCACCCTCATACAACATTACATCTCGTTTCAAGGGGCCCTCCTGCCGTTTTCCACTTTTCTGTTGCCTTTGTTAGGATGCTGTTCATTGATTTATTGATAGTTCTCCTGCAAGCACTGATGCTAATGTTGCTAATGCTAATGTTACTGATATACTGATATTGCTGGCATCAGAGTTATGTTTTGCTTTCATAAGATTCTACATTCTTCAATGATAAATTCAGAGCATGATGGTAGCTGGAAATAACTGATATTAACAAGACAGCCATCAATGGAACTGTAATTTAAATGCTCTGTTTGAATGAGAGGACTACAGATGCAGAGTAATTGCAACAGTCTGCAATCAGTTGGGCTTCTGGCTGGAACTATGGATGATTCAAACTAGGAAAATGCATTGACAATGTTAACAAATTAGTGCTGTTTACAATGTATCATTTAAAATTTTTTAATATATCATTTAAAAAAAAAACAAAAAAACGTTAACACCACTAATAAGAATACACAGAGATGGCAAACTGATGCGCTGGTGCTAGAAGGCTTACACTGACAAGGATGAATAAAACTGTATCAGCTCACGGAGGCGTACATTTGAAAGCATGTCTTCTTATTCAAAAAGAGCCAAGGGAAATCTGTTGTTCACTGTCCTTGAGCAACAAAGGCTGCCTAATGAGCTAATGCTAACACTAGAGATTACCAGTGCAGTAGCAGGTGATGATTTATGAGGAATCATGTTTTTATTTTCTCCTTAGTGGAAGTTGTACCAAGTTTGTCAAGGTAATACTGAGCACTGAGAAATATCTGTCCATTGTTTCTGGTTTCAGCTAATGCCAGTTAGAGTAGTTAGCCTAGTAACAGCTGCGCTACCTCTGACTTCTCAGTAATGTCCTCAAAACATGCATCCATGCTTATATTAATGCACTCATGTTTATTTATTGTAAAGCATCGTATGATATTCTTAATCCTAAACACAAGCAAAGCTGTGCACTGTAACCATGTTAAAACAAAGCAGTATTCTGCTGAATTGTTGGCCTGTATATTTTCTCACTGACTTATGATGATGAAAAGATGAAATATCTGAACTGATGAGATATGAAATACCCGGAGTGTCGGGTGATAAAGCAAGTTCTTGAGTACCTGTGCACACCCCTATCCCTTCATTTCTCTTTCTTATCTCTCATAGAGTTTGTTTTAAAATGAACAATGTTAGCTAGTTTCAAGGTATAATTCTAGAAGCCTTAAAACATTCTGAAGAACGCCACTTTTCCTAAGCTACGTTAATTTGTATGTGCCATTTATTCATTAAATATATTATTATTATTTTTACATCATGACTTCTGTCAAACCAGCTATTGCCCACTAGCATTCATGTCTTGTTAGCAAAAAATCATATTTTCTTAGCAACGTAATTTAGCACAAAATTGTGGTAAAAAACTAAGAACCGAATTACTGACCAGCCTACAGGAGGCATTTTTGCTCAGTGACTGACTGATAAAATTTGTTGAAACGCACGCGTGAGGAGTGTAGCTAGCCCTGGGTTAGCCTGCTAACCGCGATTCATCCAATGGAAAGAAGAAAAAGATGGCAAAGAAGAATAAAATGTAATGCAGCTAGCATTAGCTTGCAAGCAATGTAGAGAGTAGAGGCAGCATTAGGTAAGCTAAATGCCACAGCTTTAGCTTACCTAGCTCTGGGGGCCATGAGAAGCCAGTGCCTGAGCTCTAAGCACGGAAAATCTGATGCCTAACCCTCTTCGAGCTTAGGAGCATGAAGAGACCGAGCTTGGGGCTCAGGTGCCGGCTTCTCATGCTACACAACGTTAGATAAGTTAAGGCTAAACGCTGTTGCATTTCATATGGGTGTGTGTCCTTGTTTGAAACATTGTGTTGTGGGTCGCCAAGAGAGATAGAAAGTTTACCGCAAGTTGAGGGAGCTCTAGTAGCTCCTCGTCAGCTCTTTTTGGGCCAATTGAGCACGTTAAATCAGCAATAGCCGAGGGCGAACTGCGGGAAGCGAAAGAAAAAAAGAACACATAGCATAGCCAAAGTGCAGAGAAGCAAAGTTTTATCACTGGGGACGGGCATTTGTTATTCTAATTTGTAGATGCAAAGTATGTGAATATCAACAAGAAAATAATTTTTTAAACTTTTTATCTAAAAGGGTGCATGAAGAGAAGTGTGCAGAAATAAATGAGCGAAGCAGCCCCACTGTTATGCTATGCTATGTAAGTTAATATTTAATGAATGGTAGTTGATACTGCATTCGCTGAAGAAGCCCTTCTTTCTCACCCAGCGGCCAGAGGGTTTAGAAAGTAACATGGATGTAAAGTAATGAGAACTATAAGATTTCTTTTTCCTGGAAGTAATAAGTAAAGTCACCTCATTACAGTTTGAAAGAAGTAGTAATTTGTAGTGGAATATTTTTTGAGTAACCACCCCAGTACTGGTCGGTGATGGGTCAGCTTCTGATTTTGGAGCATAACCATAGATTTTGTGCTAGATTTGTGCCAGATCATGTGTCTAGCTAAAAACTAAAGGCTAAATTTGGACCATAGACTTGTGACCAGGTGAACTTCCTTGTGGGTATGTGTGTTTATTGCTGCCACTCAAATTGGCTTGACTGTGAAAATGCATATACTGCTACAGGATTTATAACAGTAACACTGAATCTAGTGTGAGGTGTGGGGTTTTAGGGGTGTCATGTGCTGACAACTGTCAACTCACTTTTAAAATGCCCCTGGCGTTATATACCAAAAGTTGCAGGGAAGAGTGTGTGTGGCCTGGTGTTCCGGCAAAACTTGGCTTGCCTAGTCTTGTATTTTTAACCATGTTACCCAGAATGTGCAATGATTCCTATCTGCTTACAGTCCATGGTGAAGCCAAATGTCTTAGCTAGCATGTGAAGAATGCTACATATGTGCATCTCTGCGAGGTTTTGGAAGCCATCAGCAGGGCTCAACCTGCTCCTGGGCATTACAGCATCTGCTTTGCAGGCTAGGAATCCCCAGCATGCAGAGAATTGTCATTAAAATCTCCCTTAAGGAACAAGCACTGTGCAATAACTGTAGCAACAACCTTTGCAAATGCTTTACATGAGGTGTTTTATATGAGATGTTATCATAAGTCCTGATATGTAATCTACTGTTTATTTAAAAGCGTGATCAGTTAGGTTGATCAAAGGCATTTTAAAGTAATCAAAATGTGACTTCCCATAAGCTTTCTTTTAACCATTGTGAGGTTGCACAAGCTACATGACATTAGGTTGACTGGAAGTTTTCCCAAAGAAAAAATGATATTAATAATTGGAGCTGTTGCATAATAGTAGAGTTTCCAGTTTAAAACACTAGGCTGTAGTGAGATAGACTGTTGTAGTTACTCAGGCTGGAAATTATAATAATGAACTTGCCAATATGCTAACATTAGCTAACATAGAGTAACTAAAACTGAAATGTATACTACAGCTTCTCACTAGGTTGAATGGGATGTTCTGTAGAGCTTGTCCAACTTAAGCTGCGCTAGACAGAAGCTCGTAACTTGAATTTCCCACCTCTCACTACAAAAAATCAAATAAAATGTTCTTAACTAACTAAGCTCAGCACATGACATCAAACCAACATGTCTGCTTACACCATCAACAGAGACCAAAGAACCACTTCTCTACTTTTTAGCTTTATATCAGGTACAAAGACACAGTAGTTGGTTAAACTTTAACACTGACCATGAAGTTCACTGTTTTGAGATGGTAAATACATCATAAACATTAAAGTTATCACTCATGTCACTAAAATTAGCTGGCTAGCTTGTTGCTAATAATACTCACTTTCATAGAGGTGTCCATGTTTTTTTTTACCACGGATTGGCAAACAGACTGAATGCGCAAATGTTACTCCAAGCTATGACTTCCTGCTAGAGCACAGCTTTAGCAACAGATAGGAATAGCACTTTAGCGTGTAGAGCCCAGGTGTCAAACACAAGGCCTGTGGGCTAGATCGGGCCTGCGACGCAATTGTATCCAGCCTGCAAAGTGTTTTAATTTTCTATTAGTATTAGCCCATTTTACAATGCACTGCACTACAGTCCCCAGCATGCACCGCAAAGTAATGTGTGCTGACTCTCCTACCCCAACAGCAGTCTATGGGGCAGTGGTTACACCTCAATACTACACAATTCTACACAATTCCACACCAGTCATGTCACCAAACATACCAGCTGCATTTCAGCTGCACTTGAACCAATATAAACGCCTAATCAACAGCTCAGAAATTTAGTTCAAATATTAATGAACTTGCAGCAAAGAAAGGATGCCAGGTGTCTAGTTCAAGCAAATAGGTAGGTTTAAAAGAGTTCCTAGTTCCTGGGGACATTTAAGTTTTGAATTTTTCAATTGTTCATGTAATATTTCAAGGTCTACTACAAGTGCCTATATTTTACTGCTGATGTTGTTGTGTATTTTGAATAAACAATGGCCAGTTGGGGTTATTGCACAACATTAATTAAAAAATGAAGAGATTTTTTAATATGGCCCCTATAGTGGTTGAGTTTGACACCCCTGGTGTAGAGCATGATGGATAGTTCAATTAGTTTGTTGATTGAAACTTAAATATGGATTCAAGATCAATGAATTTACCAAATTGCAGTGCAATTAATAACCATTATTAGGGTGTTCACCAAATGTTTTTTTGCTTATTTGTTCATCTTTGAAGGCAACAAGTGTGTTTAAAAACATTAAATACTCTGATAACCGCAGAAAATTAGATTTTATCAGTAATTTGTTTAACATGTTTGCATGCACTTGGATAGTCAGATAATGGGAAAATTCCAGGTCTACATGAGTCAGGCAATGTTTGAATTTCTGCTTTGCAACCCGCCAATAAACTCACAGAATAAGAAGGTTGTGCCATAAAATTCAAACAGCTGTTTAAACATGGAGTCACTTTATAGGCAAATATAAATGTGCATCATCTAGAAGATGAAGAATATTCAAATGCTTCATTTCATCAAGCCTGTAGTTGGTTTCAGCATCACTCAGAAAGTGTTTAGTTGCCATTTAGTGAGTTGTGTTAAACGCTGATTGCTATTTCTGGTGACAGCTCTACTATCTATCCAGTTACATTTGTGTAGATGCGCAGACTAAGAAAAACGAAATAAATCAGAGTAAGGGTATGCGTGCACTGGAAAGTCTGAGTACTGAGCTAAAACCCAGGTCTCTCTGACGTCTCGAAATCTGATGATAATCATATCATTGGTGTGCATGAAAATGCACTTACAGAGCATGTATTTATTGCCCACCCATAGAGCATAGTTGAATAACCTAATGAATTCAAAACTCTGATAGGTAGAGTTGTCTTTAACCCACAGGCAAGTTGAAGAGAGTTCAAATGCCGAAGCAGTGCGAGTCAACACAGGAGGAGCAGGTATGCCAGCCATGAACGGAATGAGTGCTAAGCATGGAAAACAGCTTGCCCTTTTACTGTACAAGCCAAACGCTCTGCGATATGAATGTTAGGGTGGAGAGAGGGGTAGAACGAGGATAAAGTGGAGGTGACCTCTCCAATCCAAACTCAGGATTCGTCAGATCAGTCAGAGCCTAAAAAAGATGGAGGAAGCAAGACAGACAGAGAAAGACAGAGAAACAGACAGGCAGAAAAAGGGAATGTGAGATCAGATAAAGGTAGAGAGACAAATCGAAAGTGCTCTTGGGTGAGTTTCTTTTCATCTTCCATAATAGAGCTCGAAGCCTTATCTGATCTCAGGGCAGTATGATGTACAATGAGACTTTTATTGCAATACTTAGTTCTCATGAACTCTATCCAGAGGTATGATGGGTATGTCAACTTAAGATAAGGCATAAAAACAGATATAGTATCCCACACACAGATGTTGTGTGGGATAAAAATATGAAAAGAAGCAAGGATTTATTTTCAATTTATAGATTACAATTAAGTCAACTGTGTCAACAACCAACAAAACATGTTTCCTCTGGTTTATCTAAAGGTGTTTTTTTCCCCAGTTATTTCATAGGGGGGCAGAGATAATAAAAAGTCTTGTCCCCTCAAAGGACAAATGTCTTTATGAGTATCACTTTTTCTATGTCTTGGAAGAAAACAAGCAAATCTCAGTATGGTATTAATGAAGTATCACCAATACATTCTAATCCCCTAAATTGTAAAACATTCCAAAGACATACACACACACACACACATTTTCTAAACCGCTCATCCTTCTGGGTCGCGAGGGTGCGGGAGCCTATTTCAGCAGTCATTGGGCAGAAGGCAGGATACATCCTGGACAGGAGTCCTTTCATCTTTGAGAGAAAATAAAGCCCAACTCTTGCCTTAAATCTGAAAAAATCCACAGGTGTTTCTGTCCATCCTTCCACTGTGAGAAGACAACAACACTATGAGTCTGAAAGGATGTGTAGCTGTCAAGAAGCTGTTACTGAGAAAAGGAAATGGACAAAAAAAACAAAGAATGAAGGAAAAACAAACAGAGAAGCTGCTCTTGTTTTAAGAAGAATGGACTGACCACCCCAGAGTCCAGACCTCAACATCACTGAATGTGTCTGGGACTACTTGCAGTGTGAGAAACAGAAAATGCAACCAACTTCTAAGACTGAACTGTGGAAAAATGTCCATGCAGATTTCCATGAAAAACTGAAGGCAAGATACTGAAACATTTGAAATTATATTTACTTTTTTGAGGCTTTTACAAGGAATTTTCTGTTGATTATATATTTTTTGTTTTTTTCTGATGTTGGAAAAACTTGTACTTAATGGCAGTTTTGACTGGAAATGAAATAAATGTGGTCTCTGACTTTTGAACACCTGTACTGAAGTAAAGAACTAAGAAAATGATAAGATCTTACTCTTATTATGGAAATATTCAGCTAAGACTGCAGAGGGATGAGTCAGACACAGCACAGTTAAGCCATCTGTGAGACAATATTTTGATCAAAGTGAGAAAGGGTTGTTTCTCAGTGGCTTAAGTCTCACTGATTTCAAACAGGACTTAACTATGTCTAGGGGGGGAGTAAATGAGATTAAGAGGAGATCTTACTTTGAACATTTCCTTTCTCTGGGGCTTTTACACTGCACAGTTTTTAATTTTGCCAAAGTTTTAATTTAATCTGATGCAGTTCATCAAACCCTCAGGTGCATCTGAATGAGAGAAACACAGATATGATTAGATTGGAAGATTAGAGCTGAAATAAAACATAATTAAACAGGATGTTTACCTTTTTCAAAGTGAGTAGTGCTTTGGCCTGCAGTGTATATTTTGCTTTGGTGACTGCTAGATAACAGTAGCTATTTTATAACCACTGAACTCAGAACTAAATAGAAAAGAAATTGCCAAAACAGGTACCTGCTGAGATGCTCCTGGTTCAGTGTTGGAAAAAATAAATGATGCATTCAAAGCCAAACATAATAGTTTCCTATTTATATATCATTTCTAAACATTCTACGTTATATTGCTGAAAATAACCTGGGCAATAAATGTCAAAACTCAGTCAAACGGTTATGAAAAAATAACACCCTAACAATAATACCAGCTTCTGCTAAAGTTCCTAGAGGATTTTAGTAGTTTATAGTACTAAGCTAAAACATTTTGCAAGAACACATTCAGGCTAAAGTTAGCTTCTTCATTGAATTTTCCATTCCACCTTAAATGGTGCAGCAGTACTGTTATTGCTACTGCTATTGCCAGTGCAACTGCTGCAGCATTTAGGGGGGGCATAAAATTAAAAAAAGCTTGAAGGACTCTTCTTCTCTATAGATCTTGAAGTCCTAACCAATGGGAGAGCTTGCTTAGCTATTTCTACCTATATACCATGAAAAACAATACCTGATTGTTGGACATTTCCAAAATGTAACACTTTTGTTTTCATCCAATACTTAACAATGAAATATGAGTAGTACTGTAAAACTTGGAGTTTAAATACAAGTTTTATTGAATAAAAATGAACTTAAAAAGACATGCATGCAGAAGGCCCTGAGGGTTCCCCTCTGCTGTGTTGCAAAAAGTCTTGCTTCCAAGCTTTTGGTTAAAAGCTCTTATATAAGCCCCTGCATCCTCATATACATATAAACATGAACGTACAGCACAAATGTTAAGCACCTAAAAATGGGCAGTAAAACCTTCCTTCAATTAGGACGAAAAACAACCATTTCCAATTCTCTCCTTGTGGCAGCCCAGTATTATTTGTAGCTATGTTCCAACACCTGGTTCGGCTAGTCAGTACTCCATTATGTTAAATCAGGTGTACTGGTGATGGAATTTAAATCTATCCCATGGTTGGGGACATCAAGGAGGAAAACAAATCTGTGTTCTTCTAACTAGCTCATCTACAATTTTACCCGGTTTTCTCCCCAATTTAGTCGTCTCCAATTCCACCCGCTAGTTAGGACTCCCCCAATCACACGATGCTATCAACGCTAGGAGGGTGAAGGCTAACACAGGCTTCCTCCGAGACCTGTGAAGCCAACCACCGCTTCTTTTCGAACTGCCGCTCACGCAACGTCAGCTAGACAGCAGAACGCGCTCGGAGGAAAGCGCCAACCGCCAGATCTGTTACGTCAGCTAACAGACGCCTGCGCTGACTAGCATCGCGCTGAGTGATGGGGGAGAGAGCGAGGCCAATTGTGCTCTCTTGGACTCCCGACTACGGATGGCTGTAGCATCACCAGGGATCGAACTCGCGATCTCCTGATGATAGGGCCAACGCTTAGACGGTTGCGCCACTCGGGAGCCTGAGGTACATTTTTAAAAACAAGAAATTCTTATGTTTTTCTGTATTGATGTTTACCTGTATTCATTATAATGGTGTATAGTGTTTTAGCAAAAACACAGTTAGTACCCAGATTCATTGTTTTAAACAGTTAGCTGATGTGCGTAAGACGTTTGCACAGTACCAAACAGTCATATGCAAAAATATGGGCGCCCTGGTCATAATTCATTTTCTTTATTTGCTGAATTAGGATATTGGGGAAAAAACATAAAATGTGGTCTGTGCGCATTTTTTTGCAACGTTAAACTAAATAAATAAAAATTGTGAACTAAAACATAAAAATAGAGCACGTGTGTCAGGCTTCAGTCTTTGCAGGCCAAAACTCTGCAGATTTCAGCACACTGCCCCTTTAAACACACCTGATTCAGAGTGTTAAACTAGAGAAAATGCTAATCTCTGCAGCACTTTGGCCTGGAAGGTCCCAGTTTGACATGCCTGCTGTAGAGGATGTGTTGCATGTACTTTGACCACAGGTGTTCAAACCTTTGCATATAACTATATGTCTGATATCTGATGATGTGTGAACTGGGTCACTTCATGCTCTAGATATCTTTAAAGGTCTGGTGAACAAACACGGATGTGTTCATGTCCAAAACACACAGCCTCTTTAGAGGAAGAGACATTTCCCTCCAACATGTTCCTGCAGATAACTCTACATACCTGTGTTCCTGTCACAAATGCACCAGAAATAGCACAGACCAACACATACACACACAAGTTCATGCTCACTATCACTACACACACCACACTCCCACATACACACCCAGGTACAACAGCACAGTCATGTTCACTCAGTCTCATCGCTTATTTGAATATCACCTGTATGCAGGTTTTAGCCATTGCCAGGTTTTCCCTCACAACACATATGATCACTGATTCAGCTCTATCTTCAGGCTGTACACAGGGTACTGGGCTTTTCTTGGAAAGAGTTACAACATATTTACATTTTTCTTCTGAACTTCTCTATTGGAAGACCTGCAAATGCAAATAACATGTATGTATGTTTGTGTGTGAATGAGAAAGCGTGCTGTCCAATCTAAATGACAATTATGTACATTAGTGTACAGCCAAATGTATGCAGGCACCTGATGATCAAAACTACATGAGCTTGTTGGACATCCCATTCAAAAATAATGGGTATTAACATAGTGCTGCCTCCCACACGCCCCTTTGCACCTTTGTGTCTGCGGGAATTTGTGTCCATTTTCAGCCAAAAGAGCACTGAGGTCAGGCACTGATGTTTGGACAAGAAGGCCTAGCTCACCATCGATGTTCCAATTCATCCCAAAGGTGATCAGTAGGGTTGGGGTCAGGGCTTTGTGCCGGCCACTGGAGTTCGTTCACACCAAACTTGCCAAATCATGTCTTAATGGACCTTTGTGCAAAATATAGGGTGTCTTGGGGGGACTGGGACCCCCTAATTAACCTCTTTGAAACATTTAGAGGGTCCAAGTCAAAATTCTGACAGGTCCCTGAAAATAAATATAAGGTTATGCTGTCCATCAGGGAAAGGTCATTGTTTTGCCTGATTCACCCACAATCAGTCTTTGGTGTTCTTAACTAACTAATAAAACTAACTAAATATGCAGCACTGGTCTGCCTCAGGGTGGCACGGTAGTAAACTGGTTTACCAAGTTGGTCCTTCACAGCCTAGCAACTGTAACTATGCTAAGGATAGCTCTGAAAAACTTGAGTATGCTGTAGATTATTTGTGAATCTGAAAACTTGCTCAGTTTTCCAAGAGATTCTTGGAAAGAATGAGCGGTTTCTTAAACCGAAGACAAAAGAGCAGTTGTGTAAGATCTCAGTTAATGTGTGGAAGACCACTTTACCAAATTAGAAAAGAGCATTTCCAAAAGAAGAACTGTAAAACCAAGCATTTTGTTGCTACTGAAGCTAGCATCAGTGCTGCTATGGCGAGAGAGTTAGCAGCCAGCCAACACTGCACCAGCCTACCAACATGGGACCCCCTGAACACCAGGGGGTATTTCGCACACTGGGCACAGTCAAGCTGGAACAGGAAAGGGCCTTCTTCAAACTGTTGCCACAAAGCTGGAAACAAACAATTCCCCAAAATGTCTTTGTAGGCTGTAGAAATAACATTACACTTCAATGGAACTGAGGCATGGCTATGTGCTTTATTTTATACACCTGTTAATAATGAGTGTGGCTGAAATACCTAGTCACAGTAATTAAGATGAATGTCCACATACTTTTGGCCATATTGTGTATATTGTTTAGAGTGAGCTTTACACAGACAAGAAATATCAATGGTATATTATGATTAATACCACCTTTCTCAAAGAAATAAATACATGTTTACATGTCAGCTTAACAGCTTTTCGAAAACATGTTAAAGCCACAATAGTTACAAATAGATATACAGCATTTTGGAATGAAACTCCTCACATGCAAATGCACGGATTTTGGTGACATCATTAAAAAGAAATGGGCTTAGCTTGAAGCTTATGTTCCATTTATGGACTGTACGGACTGGGAAGCAGGATTGGGCTACTTTAAAAATGTACTCAGAACAGATTTCTAATTACATGCTAAAAACGTAATCCAAAGTACTACTTTTAGTAAAACAAGTAATCCAAAAGGGACAAACAATAATCAGATTATGTCATGCATCCATTGGGCTATGAACCACATATAGACTCCATCTCCCAGAATCCTCTGGGAGATCACATGACTCAGGACCTGTTTGACCTTATCGTTTGACCACTGTTTTTGACCTTTTTGCCTGTTTTCTCTACTCTGCCTTTGTCTGCCCCTTTTTGGATTGATTGCCTAGTGTTATGTTTGTCTTTGTGTATTGGTTGTACTTCCTGTATCTGACCCATGCTTGTTTTGTGACTACGTACTTGGATATTGTCTTCATCAGTAAAGCCTCATCTGACCCTTTTAACTGCGAGCGTCTGACTCCTTCTGGCATGTTACAGATTACATTACTTTAAAGTAATGTAATCTGATTATTGTTTGTCACTTTTGGATTACTTGTCTTTTAAAAGTCTTATTAAATAAAGACAAGTTCAAACTAATTTCAAGAAGATGTCTTTAAAAATGTCTTTAAACACAAAGTGTGTTTTGCTGGTTTGCTGAACAGGTTTATGAAACAAAATGGTAGATTATAGGTTACATATATAGTCATGTGAAGAAGTGAGTACAACCCCATGAAATGTTTCTCTTTTTTGACATATGTGGAAATATCCGAATTTGATATTCGGTTAAACAGTATGTACAGAAACATTATGTAACAGAACAAAATCAATGGAAATTCAGATTCAGATGGGATTAAGATCTGGGCTTTGCATTCCATAACCCTCTATTTCTTCTTTTTGAGCCATTCCTTGGTGCACTGACTTGTATGTTTGGGATCATTATCCTGTTGAAAGATCCACTTCTTCAGGTTAAACTTTTTAAGATGGTCTCACATTCTCCTCAAGCACACTCTAGTATGAAAGGGGAATCATAGTCAATTCTATGATTTCAAGTTGCCAGTCCCTGAGGCAGCAAAGTAGCCCCAAACCATTACATTTCCACCCCCATGATTTACAGCTGGTATGAGGTTCTTCTGATCAAATGCTGTCTTTGGTTTTCGCTACACATGATGTCTGGTACTACTTGGGATTTTTAGAGACTGCTCAATTACTACCTAACACTGCTGTGAGTCAATGGTACATTTTGAAACTTTAATATTTATACTACATCACATTCTTTTATTAAAAATGCAAGAAATATTGAGTTTTCCATCTTCTTTTAGCATCTTATGGAGACGGACTGGTGTGCACAAGCTGGCAGTGGCTTTAAATCTTCACAACTTGTAGATGATCTTTCAAGCAGTGGAATGATTGATTTCCAATATTTTGGATATATTCTTAAACCTCGCCCCAGAAAGACAGGGGTCTACAACGTTCTTTCTGAAGGCCTCAGAGAGCTCTTTTGATCTAGGCATGATGATACCACACACACTAATAATAAAGAGCCAGACAAGATATATGGCGTATATAAAACAGGTTGCTTCAAGATATAAGACAGTCCTCTAATCATTACTGCCTGAACAAGTGCACCTAATTACAATATGAAACAGCTGAAGTTGTAATATACATGACAGACCACTTCAATAAAACCACCTCCTTGTTTCTACACTCATTGCCCTTAATCAGCTCCACTTACTATACAGGTGCACTTTGTAGTTCTACACTTACAGGCTGTAGTTCATCTGTTTCTCTGCACTTTATTAGCCTCCTTTAATCCTGTTCTTTAATGGTCAGGACCCTCACAGGACACTGGCAGGTATTATTTGGGTGGTGAATCATTCTCAGCACTGCGGTGTGTGTGTGTGTTGTGCTGCTACGAGTGGATCAGACACAGCAGTGCTGCTTGAGATGTTTTGCATGGTTAATTTTAATTATATAAAAAATGTTCATTTTAAGTGTCACTTGTTAAAATACATCAACACCGTTGAAAACTTTTCATGTGGTGATCTTACTTCTTCACATGACTGTAAATGCCAAAACTATGCCAGTGGTGCGGTTAGGAATTATGTCCCAGAAACACCATTATAGTGAGGTTAACAACCATTAACTAGCCAGCTTCCACAATGAGACAAAAAAAAGGAAAATTTAAACTGCCTATCAAGCATTTAATACATGCTGCACCACGGCGGGTAATGGCTAAATGAATGGCCTGCCTTGCACAGCTCTAGCCATACATGTCAAGGGCAAATGGCTGAAGACTGTGATTATCTTCTCATTTCTTTTAATCGTTTTCTTCACCACAGTCAACTGCACTGCTTTCCTAGCTCATTATTGCTATGTAAGTAGACACCTATGCTAGTAACCAGCTCATCTCTGCTGCGTTCCTACACTCAGAAGCAAGAGTGGAGTAGAGTAATGCTGTGTTTACATGGTGCTGTTGAAAAAGTGTTGTTCCTTGCTTTAATGACCATGTGCAGACGCTTGCCATGACAATAGCATCTGCTTTGGCAGTCACTGGAAAAGATGGAAAGATGGAAAAAGGCACGAGAATGCAAAACTTTCATTTCACCATGCTAAATGTCTAAGTGACAGATATCCTATGCCATGGGGGTTGGCTACTTTCCATTTTGGAAAAGCAAAAGCATCAGGCTCACACAGCTCAGATGTTCGTAGCCGTAACATCCTGTCTTGCCTACCTCTTGACTTTGTCTGTTTCCTTCAATCATGTATCTGGCCATGTGCTTCTGCTTTTGTTTTGTTTTCCTGTTCGTCCCTTTTACAGCGTTTAAAAATGCAACAGATTACTGTTACCTTTATTTTTTAACCCTGATTACGTAACGCTATTATATCTATTCAGTTACTACCTAATTCTACTGGGGAGTCAATGGTACATTTTGAAACTTTCATGTTTACACTACATCACACTTTTTATTAAAAAAGCGAGGAATATTGCGATTTCCATGGTATGGGCCCCTTAATCAAGCTCTTTACAATGCAAAGCTATCAGGGCAGCTGGAATTGTAGGTAAGACACCTATTGAAAAGCAAATGAGCCTCTGCAGCACGGTGATAGCTTCTCCCAGGATGGATGAGTGTATTGTAATGATGCATGCTTTGTTTCAAGCACATCTTTTCTGAGCACTTATCATGAATTCCACACAAGCCCAGTGTAATCTGCACTAAAATACAGCCAAAAGCTTCACCCACTGCTGCCCTGCTTTCCCTGACACACAAACACAGTAGTTTGTATTCCTATCTTAATTATTACTGCAGTAATACCTATGGTTATGCGCTGCTGTGCGACAGACCTAGCCTTAAAGGGAAATTCCAGTGCTTTAAACGCTTTTAACTGTAATAATCCGCTGCCTTAAGAGCCACTTACTACAAAGTTGATGGGCAGCAGGTAGATTTCTTCAGTTAATGTTTATCTAAACACTTTCAGTCAAAGAAATTTGAATATTAAGTTTTAAATCAGTATAAGACTTTCTTTCAGATATGAGACTGGTTTTCTAGAGAGAAGAATTTGGGATAATTTGTTGCCAGTGTAGTATTGTGAGTGGAATTTTTACAGGTTCCTGTGGAAGGTGCATAATCAGCTAACAACGAATGTTCCTACTATTATGGTTAATGTAATGAACACAAAAGTTCTCAAAAGTCAGGATAAAGTGTTCTCAAAACAACATTAATACAAGTTTCTAATATAGTTTCCACAAAGTTAGCATAAAATGTCCTAACAGCGTCCCTTAAAGTCCATGCAAAGTCAATTCATACTCCTCAGACACTTTGTACATGTTAATAGACATAAAATAATTGCTGAAAACATGCTAAAAGACTGAACTATGTAGTACTGAATTGTGGAGTTTGTCCATTAAACTGTTTTTCGTGATGTGTTCAGAATTTTTTGAGTGGGCCTGAAATCATGGCTCGATGATGCACTGGAGCCACTTAGCAAGACCCTTTTCCTAACACTATAACAGTACAAAAACTAGGGCACATTAGCATCAGTGGTTCTCCCAGCCTAACTTTATTTGGCTAAGTTATACTAGTCAGTAATATTTGTTGCTAATTTGCATAAATGGTAGAAAAAAATGACTAATCTGTTGCAGACTTAGAGGATTCTCGGGTAGGTCAGTGTCCTCTGGATCTAACTTGAAATGTGAATATTTGTTTTTGTCGAGTATGGCAATTTGAGCAGAAATACTTAATCTGTCATGGCTAACATAAATGCAAATAGCATTAGTGTTAGCCTCGTAACTACTTTTTGTTACCATAGCCAATGCTGAAAAACTAACAATACTAAAATAGCAATCAACACATCAATATTCACATTCTTGTGCATTTATTATGTTCATGTAAAAGTGCTTGGTGACTTTATCTTCACCTGGAAAAGTAAAGGATTTGCCAAATTGCCATTTGCTTCAGGTACAAACACAGACAAGAATGCCCTCAAGTACCATTAACTCTTGTTGGTACTAGTTTTGAGCAGGTATTAAAAACCACAAAACAAGAGCTCTTTGAACTTACTGGCAATGGAAACAGCACAGTTCCAGTTTTCTGGTGCTCTGCAGCTAAAGGTCCTGGTACTTTGTGTTAGTGGATAAAATACCAACAAACACACAATCAAAAACAAACAAATAAATACACAGTTATAATTATATAATTAAAAATATAGTTGCATCCATGCAAGGCCTAGTTCTTTATGATCAAGGATTTGGGTCGTGGCCATCGATTGGTCAATAAGTATGTCAATTTAACAACATTCCTCAATGAGCAATCACAAGTATATAAGGTATTTCACCCTCTATGGTGCATAAAAGATTGTGGAGTAATCTTGACAAATCTCTGTGCATAACAGAAAAGGCAGAAAGCCACAATTAAATGCTATGACATTAGATTGTTCAGATGGCACTGCATTGAAAACTGATGTGTTTCTGTAATGGATATCACCACATGGGTGTATTAATAGGGTGTATTAATAATGGGCCTCCTGCCTCATTTTCAGTAACATCCATGCTTATTTTAACATGACATCCCAACATGCAACAGCATGGCTGCGTAACCAGAGGTTGCTAGACTGGCCTGCCTGCGGTCCAGACCTGTCTCCAATTGAAAACATGTGATGCATTTTTGAAGCACAAATCATAACAGCAAAGGGCAACATGCAGCGAAGGACTTGCATGTCAAGAGAGTGGCAAAGAATTCCGCTGGATCAGTTTGGAAAAACATGCTTCTGTCCCAACTTTTCCCAAGTATTGCAGGCATTAAATTTGGAGTGAAGATATATTTACATAAGTAAATAAATAAATAAACAGTTCATAAGGTAATCATCAAATATTGTGTTTATAATTGACCTCTATCACATCTACCATGTGCGCTAAATGGCATGGCTGAACACTGAGTAACGCATTTAACACTTAAGTGTATGAAAATTACACACCAAGGCTGTATCTTTTATTTCAACAGTTCACTTAAGCACTGTTATGTGATTTCTATCCCTTGTCAAAGGTGTGCCTGTGTGTACACTTCCATTTCCTGTGACCCTGTGCACTCCATCCAAACTAAATATTTATGAGTGTTCAGATGACTCACACATGTGCTATGGAAAATACGAGCTGGGCGGCCATCAATCTTCCTCGACCAAAACACTTACGAGGTTAAATCCATGTTTCTCCACTCGAGCCCTGGGCGACCACAGCCCTGCACTGATAAATCAGGTTTGGTAAAGCCTGAGCTGGATCAGGTAGAGCAAGAAAAACCCCAAAACAGTGCAGTGCAGGGGTCTGAGAACCATTCAATCATACTATAGCTGCAATCACAAACCACTGAGAGAAGTGTTGAAAGAAATGCACTCATTCCTGTGAGTAATAACTCACTAAAGACGGAACAACACCTGGTGTGATTGGTAAAGCTGTCAAATCTTTAAAGTGATGGTTCAAACAAATGTTAAATTTACACATTTTTTTATTCCTTAGCCAAATTGAAACAATAGCTTCAAGTTTATAGGTATAACAACAATACTTTGGTGAAAAATCTCTTTTATCCTCTTACTCTAAATGTAATCAATCAGCCAAGGCTTGTTTGCTTCTTTAAATTTTCACTGGATCTATGAGGCCAATGGACAAGTAATGGAAGCTTATGGCCACCAGTTTAGTATCATGCAAACCGCATGCTTGAATTATAATACGTCTCAAAGTTGCTTATGTGGTTTGTGAAGCTGTATGACTTACTGTTAGAAATATAGATAGTTTGCATGTTCTCCCTGTGTCTGCGTGGGTTTCCTCCAGGTACTCCGGTTTCCTCCCACAGTCCAAAAACATGCAGTTAAGCTAATTGGACACGCTAAATTTCCCCCTTGGTGTGAGTGTGTGTGTGAATGTGTATGTCTGTCTGTCTGCCCTGTGATGGACTCGCGACCTGTCCAGGGTGTATCCTGTAGAAATGGGCAAAAGCATGAACAAAACTAAAACACTTGTGGAAGAGAGCACTCTGCAAATGAGTACTGAGAAATAAAAGGTAAGAGCAATCCACATGGCACTGAATAAAAACAGCCTCCAATAAGAGAGAGAGATAGCTCATAATTCAAGCTAGTGGTTCCCAACCCTGGCTTTGGAGCACCCTCTGCTCTGCATAATTTAGTGTTTTCTCTTCTCAGAGCACCTGATCCAACTACTCAGGTAAATGACCCCTTAAATGGCCCAAGCCCGCAGGCAGGCCCAAAGCTTTACTGCACACTTCCATAACTTAAGAACAAGTCAGCTAGTTTACATTGTAGTCCATGTAGTTACTGAATAATAAGTGTTTGTATGTAATAAGCCTGGGATTTTAAGGAGTTAACAAGCCATTTTGGCCAAAAATGCATGTGTTACAACACAAAAATGTGCAGGGTGGGTGGAACCCCAGGACCAGGGTTGGGAACCTGTGATTAAAGCAATGGTTTAGTTAAAAAATGAAATTTACACAATTTTCCGTACTCTAAATGTGGCTGGCATGTTTGGTGTATGAAGTTTGCTTGTTTAGTTTTGCACTGGAGCTATGAGGTGAATGTAGCTAACAACTAATGGAAACTTACTTCTACTGCTATGAACTATGCAAATGTATTGTACTGTATCATTTTCTTATTGATACCAGTAAGTTACAGTGTCAAAAACTGCATACACAAATCTATTTGAGATTCATACACCAAACATGTCTTAGCTGATTAGCTACATTTGGGGTAATGAAAAACTGTGTAAATTAGCTTCTTGGCTGATTCACTGCATTAAGGAATGGAGCCGACTGAATAACAAGGCTGTAGACTACTTGGCATACATGCTCGGGGGCTAGAAGCAGGCCATGGAAACTGGCTGGTGCAAATCAGGGAGCTGCTGAAAAATGGAGAAGCATTACTGCACAGATAAGGAGATTAATTTATGATCTTTAAACGAACATCTGCAGAATAAGACCGTTATCCGTGACATAAATTAGGTTTGCATCATGCGCTCACACACACACAGACATACACTTTCCTATCCCTGCACCAAGTGTATTCCGTCTAGCATGTTGCCTAATTTGGATGGATAGTTATGACTAGCGGCTACAGCAACTAAAATTAATGCACCCCTTTGGCAGAAAACGTACGTTTGCATTTGCATCCCTTAAATGAGCAGTCTGCAGTGCATCCCCATTACCAGGCCTTTCTATTTCACAACTAGCCTGCTAAGTGACAGCTGAATGATGCTCTTTGTGCTCAACCATCAACCACATCAGCTATCAGCTATAATGTATTAGGTGGAGAGTAACAAATTACACTTTGGCTACAGTAATTGGGTACATTAATTAAGTAGAAGTAAATCATAGTACTTTTACTTTTACTGGAGTTCATTTCCAGTAAAGTACTTGTACTTTCCTACTTTAATTTTTAATAACTGGTACAAAGTAAAAATAAAAGTGTGTTTCAGCATTTAAACTGTTTAGAAAGAAATCCTGGCTCTTTTCAATAGATTCAGTTCTAAAAGCCAATCAAAACAGAGCAGTTCTCAAAGACAAAACAATACAGTTTAGCTCTGATTTGCCCAAAGATGCCAAGTTTAGTGGAAATAGTCAGAGAATGTCATTACCAGCACAAACACCAACCAAACCTTATTCCAATTTGTGATTTTCTTTTAAGGAACGGAAGGAAACGGAACAATTATGAGCTGCCAAATATGTACAGGGGAAACCTTTCAAATTTCCAATTTTCACAGCTCAGCTTCTACCCTGAGGTAGGGGTGGGGAATATAATCTCAAATTATCACAGTATTTTCTACTCTTCAGTTGATAACGATATGAATTCATGATAAAAAAGGGAAAATATTATAATAGCAACCGTAATAACAACAATAACAAAACACTACAAACTGAATTATTATTGTTGTTACTAGAACTGTTATTGTTGCTACTATTGCAATTATTATTATTATAGCAGCAATAGCAGCAACTAAAATAGTATTCTTCATTGTGTAAATGCTACCACCGACTCCAGTAGCTCCTTCAGTATAGAAACAGGTTTTAATCGTTCTCTCTTGCAGCATTTCTCCATGTTTGTTTTTACCTCTTCTGTCATTCTCAATTCCATTTTGTGCCTTGTATTTGGTGTCTGAAATAATAGCTCACTGTTTGCTATATCTAACAAAGATAACTCACTATTCCAGGCTTGTTACGTTTATCACATTAAATTTACTCTGCGCCCAATTGGATGGGTTTTACTAGCTGATTTGTTCTTCTTCGTCATGCTTAATGGTTTCCTGGTCCACTAGGCTTGAAACAATTGTTTAATCACAAGTCAGAATGAATGTTTTTATTGGGCAAAGTGGCAGATTTGACTCTTTATTCATTTGGTAAAAATATATCTATAAACTTTCTTGCAGCTCCGCTCAGCAGCACAAACACTGTGTGAATGACCAGCACATGTGAGCAGTAGCAGTCTGAAACACCCTATATGTGTCCCAACTATTACAAGTTGTTAGCTATTTGGTTAGAAAAAGGTTCCTGGCTAATTCTTCATTGTGAGGAAACTGGATAAAAACTCAAAACAAAAGATCCCATAAAAACTGCACTTCAGTGTGTAACTGAGTAAGCGAAACTAGTCATCACCCACTTTTAGCATCAGCCAAAAGGAAGTAGTGACACGCCTGTGCTTAAGCATGCTGATTGTGTCAAATTGATTTAACAGATTTCCGCAGTTAACACAGCTGTACCTAATGCCGGGAGACAGTTCAGCTGTAGCTGTAGTGGGATAAGATCAGAGCAACATTCTAACATTGAATTAGGCTGTCATTACATTAAAGCTTAGGGTGATTCATTTTACCAATTTCGGACAGCGGTGAGATGCAGGAATAGCTGTGTGATGGGTAGCATCTCAATAGTACCCATTGCATGAGAATAACCACATAAGCTGTGATAGTTTAGCATAGTCATAGTACTATAACTTCGATTTAACAATGCTATGGCTGACAGCATTGTTAAATCGACAGCAGATTTCAGTTGATATGTGTGGTCAGATGTGTGTACAGTACAGTGCAGAAGTCAGAGACCACCCATTCTGTGTTTAATTTCTAATCAAAATAGCCATCAAGTAGAAGGTATTCATTTTTAGTGTCTGGAAAGCAAAAACCATATGTTTAATGTATTTAACAGAAAATTACACAGAAGCCTCAACAACTAAATACAATTATGTTTCAGTATTTCGTGTGTCCACTCTTTGCCTTTATTACAGCTTTCATTGTTTTCAGGGCACTTGCTTCCAGTTTTTCAAAGAAATCTGCAGGGATATTTTTTGTTTCTTGTAAGCACCTCCAAAGTTCAGTCTTAGAAATTGGTTGCATTTTCTGTCTTTCATGATCCAAATAATCCTAATAACAAATCAGTCAGTAAAAGCTTACTTCACATTTCACATGTCCAGTTTCAGTTCTAGTGTGTTTTCCTCCTTTCTCAGTTTCAGGCTCATAGTGCTGAGTTGTCTTCTAACAGTGGAAAGATGGACAGAAACATCTGTGGATTTTTTTCAGATCAGAAGCAAGAGTGGAGCTTGATTTTCTCCTCTCTCTCTCTCTTTCAAAGATGAAAGCTATACTGTTTCTCTGATGGGTGATCTACCAGGTCTTGCATGTTGTTAGAGGCTGCATTTTCTATATATCTTTTAATAATGTTTTGTATTATCAATTTTATTTCTTTGACTTCCCTCTTTTCAACTGGATTATCATGTATATTTCCTCAGAAATATCTCCTGTAGTCATTTTAGATGCACATGAGAAAAGAATTTGAAGGCAGCTGAGGTGAGTTTGGGTAGTTGCTTGTGTGAATGTTAGTGTCTCTTTGAAGGGGAACATGATGTTGGTAAGAGCTTTGGGAACAGCTTTTGTTGGAAGGACACAGCTGTAACTGGTTCGTTTTAAGATTGGAAGGAATGGTAGTTAAAGTGGTAGTAGGTGCACAAAAATAAGAGTGTGGACAAATTAAATACTGATAGATTTGATATTATCTTTGATAATTATATTGTGTTACAGGCTTTTGTGCATTTTTTTTAGCAAATATATGTTTTACTGCCACTGAAAAATGAATAACTTGTTTCTTAATGGCCATTTTGATCGGAAATTGCATGAACAAAGGGTGGTCTCAGAGTTTTGCACAATACTGTATATTGAATATTTAACAATGGCTTCAAACAAGCTTCATTCAATATTGAGTTTATAAGAATATTTTGAACATTGTGTCGTCCAACACATTTTTTCTGTTGGTACAGGCTTACTGTTGGTTCATTCTTGAGTGTGTGTGTGTGTGTTGCATCCGTCTGTTTGTGCACAGGCCTAACGTTATGGCTATGGAATGTGCCTGCCTTCACTTTGTGGCAGGCAGTGACATGATGAGATTTTTCTTGACTGTTGTTGATGTTATGCATTCAGCATTAGAGAAAAGTCCCCACTGAGCAGTGTGTGTGTGTGTGTGGTATGCATTCTCTCAGGTATCCAGTGCATTTCCACTTTTATCTTTCATCTTCACACACACTGTGCGCCAGAATAAACACACTGGGCTTTGAAACGCTCGCAGCGTGTTTGTTGATGTCAAGCATCAGCGTGTTACAGGGATTACATCCTAACTTTCTTCTGTCTTCTAGCATGAAAAAAAAGAAAAAAAAAAATCTCTGAGGACTTTCAGGGGTTTTTCCTCTCCCCTGCTGTGGGAGGAGAAGGAGGATGACAGAGAGAGAGAAGAATTAAGAAAAAAAAAATTAAAGAAAAAAGAGCAGAGAATGGGCCTGTTCTCAGAAGGTATTAAGACAACAAAAGGAAAAAAGAAAAGAAAAACAAAATAAAAACATGCATATGAAGCTTAACTCCAAACAAAACAAACAGCATCTTTTACTTCTCCACCCCCCACCTCCCCACCTCCCAACAACACTGAAGATGAAACAATTCGGATTCATGGCTTTTTTCCTCAAGGCTGGCACACAAGTAAAGTAAGGCAAGCAAAAGTGTGTGTGTGATGTACTGTGGCATTTTTGAACAACAAAATATCCTATTAAAATGCCATCTGCAGTAGTGTTTGCTTAATATTGTATTCTAGGCCAGTTGCTCTCAAACTTGGTCCTGAACATTTTAAAGCAGTGCAAAGTACCTGTACTAAATTTGATTACCCTTCATACTGGCCTCAGGCTATTAGCTTCCTCCAAGCCAACAAAGAGACCCCAGTGACATGGGTTTAATATCAGTGAGATGAGATTGTAATTGATTGTACGCAAAATGAATGAAGTGTTAATTCTTTTAGTTCTTGCTCTATTCTTGCATAGAAAAGTAGAATGCCATTTAGGGCCTTCAAATATTCTGAAACAGCCCTGGGTGAGATTATTGAAGAGATGCAAGGAAGTAGCTACAGCACTACAGCATTCTTAGAAAATGCAACCAATGTCTAAGAATGAACTTTGGAGGTGTGGAAAAGCATCCCTTCAGATTTCTTTGAAAAACTGAAAGCAAGCCTCCTGAAAACAATGAAAGGTGTAATATGGGCAACATGTGGACACTGAAACATTTGGTTATTAAGGCCTCTGTGTAATTTTCTGTTAAATACAGGGGTGTCCCAAAAAAATTGACATCATTTTGTAGTCTAATAACATAGCCAATTCTCCCTCAAATGATCTCAAATTTTAACAAAATGTGTAAAAACTAACCAAGTTTAATTTTTAATGTTTTGTTTTCAGGTTGAAGAATGGCGTTCACTAGAAATGAAAAGGCATTTTGTGTGTTAGAATATGCTCGAACACAGTCAAACAAGAGTGTGCAGCGTACATTTTCGAGAAAATTCAATAAAAATGGAAAGCAGATTTGGACATGGTATAAAAAATTCAAAGAGGAAGGCTGTCTGTGCAGGGCAAAGGGATCTGGATGACCACCAGTATCGGAAGATATTACATCTGTGAAGCTTTGTGAAATTGGTTATAAAATCTACATCCCTCTGAATATCTTGTTTGAATTTTGATAAATAAATCTTGTATTGTTCAACATGAAGCCTATTTAATTTCATTTGCTTAGGACATGTAATTACTCAGATATTCACATCTCAAATTATCTCAATTTTTTATGGACACCCTGTATATTAAATATGTTTTTTTTTTGTTTGTTTTGCTTTCCAGGCACTGGTCATTTTGACAGGAAATTAAATAAAAAAGGTGGTCTCTGACTTTTGCACAGCACTGCAGAAACAGTGCAAATCAGTAATTGGTCAAATGCAATTGTCATATCATCAAGTCAAGAGAAACAAACAAACAAAAAACACTCGCTAGCCAGAATTGCTAGTTGTCTGCTATTCTGAAATAAAAACAAAGGCAAAAAAAATGCAGAAAATCAGAGCTAATTCAAGATAAATCAGAAGTTTGAGCACTTCCATTGTTGCAATTGTTGTGCTTGCTGTTAACACTTGCATCACATGAGAAATCATGGGACCACCACAGCCTTCTGAGAAACCTACCTTTCAATGGTACTATTATGCAATGAAAAACAGACATAGGTACTTGACCACAGTACAGACAGTTCTGGGTTCAGATTGGTTACTGTACGGTGCTGTACCGCAGTGTCCCACATGAAGAAGTGCCGTGAATGTTTTCTCTGTACTAATTCCTATTGATCTGCTAGTTAACAAATCTTTCCTGAGCATGGCAATTACAAGCAGAAGGACGCTGAGGTCTAGACCTCGCTAGTTTCGAAAGGGTCTTATGAGATTCAACATGGATACAGAAAGGATCAGCAGTACTTGGTTCTCAGGTGACCTCAGAACAGCTGTGTTTTGGCCATGGGCTTAACCACCCACTCTGTTTATATCTGTATGAGCCACAACGCAGATTGACTTTGACTTTTTGAGATCTAAAGGTAAGCAACAAATATACTATAGGTTATAATATGACATCACTATGATTTAAATGTGAAGGTTTATGAGGGAGATTAACAGATTATGCTTGTAAAATGTAAATAGAAATGAATAGTTAAAAAACCTTGAAAGGAATTATCAAACCAGTAATGTCTTCTATGTGGTATCTAGGCCAAGCTACCTCTCCCACTGGTTAGGACTTCAGGAGCTGAATAGAAGGCCTTACACATCATATTAACCACCATAGTAACCATATTTCCAAAAGGACAACATCTGTAAGAAAAAACTCACTCTAGGCCTTCTTGCTGACTGTGAAGACCAGCGGTAAGCTAACCACTGATATTAGCCATTGTAGCAATTAGCAGTTGTAGGAAAAATGTGTCGGTTATTCAGTTAAATTTGGTGTCTGTTACAAGCTTCAAATAAAACAAATGCAATGTCTTTTACAGGCATCACATCTCTGTGTTTGACCAAATGGCCAAAAACATTTATGTGCACCAGAGTTTAGGTTTAAAAAAAAAATAATTCCAGTTTTTTTACCAAATATTGACATTTATGGCCTAAACTGAAGGCCTGGCTCTAATAGTCACAGTTCATCACTGCTGTACTTAAACTATGCTGTAAAAGTAACAGTTTTTACACCTACACCCTTTAAAATGAAGGTTTGGGTTTGATTGTTGAAATATGGTTCCAGCAACTGGCACAGAACTTTTATAATAAGTGGAGATTCTTTAAACATTTTGGATTTTTTTCCCCCTGAAGTCCACTTATGACATTTGAATGAGTTTATGCACCAAAATTATACATACTATGCTGTATTAAGACTGTTATACATATATGACCTCTGTTCTGATTGGCTGCCCTGTTCTGTGCCTCAAAAGCAAGCTGGACTGAAACACTCCTTATAGCATCAATATGAATGGATGGGCCTAAGCTGTTTTAAAAAAACTTGAAAACATTAAAAATATTTTTCATATAAATTGTTTTCTTTTAAAAGCAGGTCAAACTTCAAATCACTACTTTCTGTATTATTTCCATTCCAAATACTGCCCAACTGCCCTAGACTTACAGAGTTAAGTCTATTTTTCCTAAAATCCAGTCATTTATTCTGCTTGATCATGCCCAACAGTAAAGTTTAGCTCAGTGTAAAACTGTTGGATTCCTTGTTCTTAACTACGCACACATTCAACTGCACAATCTGCAGCACTAAAATACTACTCTTCTTCAGCTAGTTTGTGGAACACATTGCTTGTGACACTGTGTCCACATTTTTAAGATGTGGTAGAATGCTGTTTGAGCTTGTGGAGAATGTCATAAGCACTTTTCTCTCAGCATCAAAATCAGTGACCCACAATGGGGTGTCTCCATGGGAGTCTTCTGTCTAGGCAGTTAATTTGAGGAGGTGTTGCTTGGTGCTACTTCCTCTGGCATTGCCTCAGAGCAGAAACCACCCACTGAGCACAGTCTGCTGAAAAGGCATCAGAAAATCTGGTGAGAAGTGGAAGCTAACTGGACATCTTTTTCAAAGTTGTGGTTGTGAACGTATCAGGTGCCAATGTTCTAAAATGAAATGCTGCTGACAGTTACCAAAGTACTGCAACTTTAGACTCCAGTGTTTTACCTGAAACTAAAGGACTAAAGGAAGTACTTCAGTGTCATATACTGCTATCAGGTATCGGGCCGATACCATGCTCAATTACTCATACTTATAAAAATGCACCGATACCAACATCTGATACCAGCTGATACTGTGATGTGCACAGTGTTCGCAGTGCTGCTCAGTTTCTCTTTGCTCAGTACTCAGTGTAATTTTGAATGAAACAGCTTTATTTGAAATAGTAAATAGACAGATTTTTAAGGTTCATTGCACTCATTTACATTAACAATTAGCTGCTGTCGGAACAAAACCTCGTATCTCCAAAATTATAACTTTACAGAAAAAAAAACTACTTTACTTTTAATGTAAGTCAATGGAATCAAACTTTTTTCCAGGTAGTTTTCAGCCCATTTCTTTTGGATCATTCATTGTGAAATTAACACACATTAATAAAGGGAAACTTTAAAAAAAAAATGGAGATACATGGTTTTATTCTGACAGTAGCAAATTACATAACTAACTACTCAGTGTGATATTGGATTTGGTATCAGCAAGTACTAAAATATGTGTCCTCATATTCCTCGGTCTGAAAAAAATGGTATCGATGCTTCCCTAATGTTTTATGTAATGCATCTCATTAACTGAATCTATTTCATTCTCCTTGATGTTACTATCAACAACATGAATACAAAACACAAAGATATGTAAAAGCAAACATGGGTCTGGAAGGGTTAACCTATACATTTTCATCAGAATTTGAATGTGGTTTTAGTAAACTACTCAGACACTTTGGTTCTAATGAGTTTGTCTGTTTCTGCTTCTGAAGTGGTACAGTCTGCCTGCAGCCGTCGTGTTAACCAGTTGATAACAAGTGCATCCCTCCAAAATGCTTCAGGTCTAGAATGAGTGAGTGCCCAACCTAACATGTCTCATGACTTCCTCTATTCATTATATCTTTAGTGCTGAATCATAGAAAATTGTTCTTTACCCCTTAAATTCTTTTTAGTAAAAGCTTTTTTTACAACCTAAAAAAATTCAGTAATCACATTGTAAATGATGAAATAGGAATAGAACTCTGGGCCTTGTGTGCACTCCTGTGCAGTGTTATACTACGTAAGGTAGATATATGGACAAAAGTATTGGGACACACCTCTTAATCACTGAATTCAGGTGTTTCATTCAGTCACATTGCCACAGGTGTGTAAAACCAAGCACTTAGCCATGAAGTCTGCTTTTACAAACATTTGTTAAGGAATGGTTGCTTCTAAAGAGCTCACTGAATTCGAGCATGGGGCTGTAATAGGATGCCACCGTTGCAACAAGTCAGTTCACAAAATTTCTTCCCTCCTAGTTATTCCATGATCAACTGTGAGTGGTATTATTGAAAAGTGGAACCACAGCAACTTAGTGACGAAGTGTCAGATCACATAAAGTTACAGAGTGGGGTCGCTGAGTGCTGAGGCGCATAGCGTATAAAAGTCTCCAACGCTCTGCTGACTCAATAACTGCATAGTTCCAAACCTCCTCTGGCATTAAAATCAACACAAAACTGTGCATTGGGAGCTTCACGGCATGGTTTTCCATGGCTGAGCAGCTACATGAAAGCCTTACATCACCAAGCACAATGGAGTGCTGTAAAGCACATCGCCACTGGACTCTGGAGCGGTGGAAATGTATTCTGTAGAGTGATGAATCACGGTTCTCTATCTGGCAGTTTGATGGATTGAGTCTGGGTTTGGTGAATGCCAGGAAAAACATTACCTGCCTGACTGCTTTGTGCCAACTGTAAAGTTTGGTGGAAGAGGGATAATACTATGGGGTTATTTTTCAGGGGTTGACCTAGAACCCTTAGTTCCAGTGAAGGGAAACATTAATGCTTCGGCAAACCAAGACATTTTAGACAATTGTACGCTTCCAACTTTGTGAGAACAGTTTTGAGAAGGTCCTTTTCTGTGTCAGCATGACTGTGCCCCAGTGCACAAAGCAAGGTACATAAAGACATGGTTGGGTGAGTTTTGTGTGTAAAAACTTGACTGGCCTGCACAGAGCCCTGACCTCAACTCCATCAAACACCTTTGGGATGAACTGAAACAGAGATCACAAGCCAGGACATCCCGTCCAACATCAGCATCTGACCCAACAAAGCTCTTCTGGATGAATGGGCAAACATTCCCACAGACACACTGCAAAATCGTGTAGAAAGCTTCCCAGAAGAATGGAAGCTGTTACAGCTGCAAAGTGGGGACCAACTCCATATTAATGCCTATGGTTTTAGAATGCAATGTCATAAAAGCATATTTGTGAAGCAGGGCAAATACAAGTTTTTACTTAACCAGAGGTAAAGTTAGTTAACACTGGCCTAACATATCATGCTAGCTTACCTAACACAACCTGTACTGATGTAAAATAAAACATAGGTGAGTTTATGAACTGCTACAGTGATGCTAATCAGCTAGCCACGGGAATCACTCTATGGGATTTAAAAGATCATGTACATTTGCTTTCCCATTTTTAGTTTAATAATATACAGCTCTTGCATAAACACTGACTTTTGGAGGTTGTAACATATTTTTACTCTGTATATTCCAGTTTTTCAGTTTATCATTTGGTAAATACTTAATTGGCCTAGCTAAACATCTTCAAAAATGATCTCAAATACAATCTAACTTAATTATTACCCACAAGGTTAAGACTAAATAGCCAATCACTGACTACAGACTGATTATCATCAGCTCATCAACAAAAACCGCAAAACCTATTCAGCCCATTTCAGCGCCTTTACAATGTAATGAATTCCTCTTTTGCCATGAAACCGGTTAGCCTCAAGCCCTAATTAGCCACCTAGTGTTTCCTCAGGATATAAACGATAGCATATCTGTTAGAGATGCAGCCAATTAAAGGGAAGGAGTTTCCCTTGAGGTCTATTAGACTGAATACAAGCTCCTTTGTTAGCGCATACAATCAACCACACATTAAACCTGCAGGCAGATTGTGTCTACGGCTTGAACGCACATTGGTTAGCAATTTAAATTCAGCTGCCAAAGTTTGTTATCTCTGCATTACCATAAACATGGACAGTAATGGGATCAAGGCGACACTAAGGTTTTACTTGAGAACAGCTACAAGTAATGAAGCACAGTAGCACACCTTCTTAGCCTGGTGAGTTTAATTGGTTCAAAAGTGCACTGGACAGTTAATCTGAAGGCAGCCTCATATGAGACGTGACTCATTCAATTGCATTTTACAAAACAGCAATGGAAATGGAATTTTCCATGCATTGAAGGATGCATGAATGACACAAAACTGTGGAGTGTCAGATTGGAAGCCATGCTAAAAGTGAAGGAGCCATTTAGAAACATGTAAAGAGGATTTTTGTCATGATGGTATGAAAATGCAGCCATGCAGTCGTATTGCTTAAGCAGCAGTGCAGTAGGAAAGTGTAGACACCATGCATTGTTCTGTGTGCAGTGAACACTAATGATGCTTGTATGTGGACATAACTCCACTTGGAATGAAATCCACCAATCCTACTGTACGCCATCAGGAAAATTGAATCACAGCAAAGTCTAGATGAAACATACCAACTGAGCAGAGCTTACAACCTCCCTATGGCAATCTCTGCAGCTGGAGAAAGACGGAGAACACAGTAAAGATGCAGTGTAGCTTTGTATTGAGTTATAAGAATATTACAGTGTTTTTCAACCTGCCACAGCTATATCGTTCTAGCATGTACCACACAGAATGTCAATACATTTCTCTTACTTGTTAAAGACCTGAATACTCATTCACTCAAAATACCAGAAGCCAAAGGGCAGCTGTTGAATTCTGTCAGTAAATATTTGTGCAATATATATAATTTTATAGAACATTTTCATGAACCCTTCATTAAAAGATATTGCATAGGCATGGGTGATATAAAAATAACCATCACCATATGTTCTAGTTTAAAAATTGCAATTATCGATTATACTAGAAATTGGCCAACATTACTTGGAATAAAATCCCTACTACCATTTTAAATAAGTAGCAAATTAAAAACAAGGACAGGATCCATGTCAGCTTCATGCAGACTGTGCACCAGTGTCCTACAAGGCTCTGTACTAGCTCCCCTTCTCTTCTCCTTCTATACGCTCCCTTGGCGATGTAGTGTATTCGCATGAAATTTCTTACCATAGCTATGCTAATGACACTCACCTTATCTTCTCCTTCCACCCTCTGACACTCAGGTTTCTGCTCACATTTCAGCATGCCTGGTTGACATCTCAACATTAATGACAGCCCATCACCTGAAGGTAAATCCTAGCAAGAAAGACCTGCTGTGCATCCCTGAAAATACATGTCCTCACTGCAGTCTTGTTCCTCATCATCTTGAGACCGGACTACTGCAACTTAGCCATGGCTGGTCCTCCTGTGTGTGCCTTCAGGCCCAGAATGCAGCCGCATGGTTTATTTTCAATCTTCAGAAGTTCACCCCTGTCACTCCACTGCTGTGTTTCCATCTCTGGCTTTCTGGGGCTACTTGCATTAGATTTAAAACCTTGTGCTTGCTTAAAAGGACAAAAATAGACAAGCTCCTGTAGTTATCAAGTTCGGAGATCAACCCTTTATAGGGGCGCCTGGAGCCTTGGTCCTCTAGAGAGAATTTTTGAGATTTAGCATGAAAAATGAAGCAATCTGGTGATTTCTGAGAATAAAATAAAGGGAAGCAAGTATTTTTTTCTAGAATTAAGTTTGTTAAATTCAACAACTATGCCAATATAAAGCACATTCCAAGAATTTTGATGCATGTCAAAAAAAAAACCTATTGCTTACTAGGGGTGCGGAAAAAAAATGATTCTTAGATGCATCGCAATGCAGAGGTGGACGATTCTGAATCGATTCATAAATGTCAAAAAACGATTTTCTAAAATTCGCAAAAGGCAGAACTTGGAAGTGGGTAAGTGCAGCACCCGGACAGTCTGTGGCGGCACATAACAAAAACACAACAAGATGAGCGAGAAATCCGACCGGCTCCCTCTGCATTAAAAGCCAGGTTAGGTCAGGAGTCACAACACAAATGATAAGAAGAGCCATTTTGTCCTTTCAACAAAAATCAAACCACCTTGGGAGCCACAACATTTATGTTCAGTATGTGATAATGTGCTAGTTTAGGCTAAACAATATAAACGAAAACGCGGACTTACTTCACTCTGCTTTAAGCTTCAGCTATAGTCACTTTTCTTCCAACTCCGCCAGAAAACTTCCTCAAAAGTTGAATAGTTTCTTGTAAAATGTCTCTCAGCATTCCGCTGTTTTACGAGGCTGAGGTCGCTTCTCACTCGCCAGCTTCTTGCTGAACTTTCCCGTTCCACCTTAAATTCTGACTGAGGCGCCGAATGCAAAAGCAGCACCATTTAAGGTGGAACTGGAAAATTAGAGAAGCGACTTCATCTTCGTAACTTTTTAGTGTGTGACAGTCTCTCGTCGTAGATTTAACGTACCAGGAAACCAACTGCGCTGCTTATAAATGCGAATAAGTCCATTCATCTCCAAATGTTCGTCCGTGTTTCTCTTTTCCTTTTCGTTCGCTACTCGCTCGGCGAAACCTCGTTGCTAGGTGACCTGCAGTCTTTCGCGCCCCCCGCCCCCCCCATAACCCCAATCATCCTTACCACTGGATCTTATTTCACCGTAACAGCACCTTTTATCACAGATGAGTGGCAGCAGCATCTCCAAACAAGAGCACTGAATGAGAGCCTTCCAGTTCACTTGCCACATCACTTTCATTTGTTTTATTAATAAAAGATATTGGACATAAATGCGTTATTGTTCATCAAAAATACTTTGTTTTAAAACTATAAAGTCCTCAGGCAGTAAGAAAATAGAAATCATGTATAGAAAAAAATGATGCATCAAGATGCATCGATAATCGTTTTATAATTGCATCAGAGCCCTCTGAATCGTAATCGTAATCGAATCGAATCGTGAGGTGCCTAGAGATTCCCACCCCTATTGCTTACCATGCAAAGGTCAAAAGGCCAGTATTTCTGAAATTTGTCAGACGTCTTTTGTGACCCGTCCTAAACAATTATTATAAAAAGAGTAAAGTAAACTCTGCCCATCATTTGTGTTCTATCCACTAAAAGGCCTGTACTAGCTTTATCACGTGCTTGGACCCCGATGATTGCCACTGATGAAGTCATTTGAAAATAGTCCAACAAAGAAGGTGGTAGCTGATTTTCTTGACATCAAAAAACAACAGTAACTTAAAATAAATTGACATACATCTCCAACAGCAGTGTTTTAACACAGTTTTTACACAAATGTAAAAATATAATACTGTGTACACAAATACACATAAGTACATGATAATAATCTGCTGCCAATGAATAGGGATTCTTCTTCAGAAATGTCCTTGTTGACAGCAGGGATGAAAATTAAACTTTTTAGTCTACATGATTCACACAAATGGCAAATTCATCATTCAAAATAATGATTTTTTAAAAATATTTTGCATCATCAATGATATGCTTGGAGGTCCTGAGTGACAGCAGAGGGGCATTTAAGGGTCCAACCAGATTATTCCTTGAGTCAGTGCTGCTGTGGCAACAAAGTAAAATGTTAAAAAGATCGATGAACATAATAAAGAGAAAAATATTTCCGTAGCTATCAAATCTCATTAGGCAAACCATCAACCAAAAGATTGTTTAAAGGACAAAAAACAACTTGAAATTACTGGACATACATTAGATGTTACAAATGAATGTGAGTTTTAGCCAAGTAACTTCTTACATGATTACTTACATAAAAAAGATGTTGTTCTATCTAATCAGCTTTGGAGCCCCTCTTTGCCTACTGTAATGTAGGCTTAACATTATCTCTGTGTTTGTGTATGTTTTTCTTTCGGCCCTCCAGCTCACATTAAATTGCGTGCTATCAGCGCTTCTCTCATTTTTTAATTTGCTAGAATGAGATGGTGTAGGCAGAATAATGTAGCTCTAGGGTCTATGGGAGTGCTCGCTCTCTCTCGCTTGCTCGCTCTCACTCTCTCTTGCTCTCTCAGAGAGCAGAGGAGTGTACTGTAATTACTGGTAATGCCTGATTTATCAAAGGCACATTAGGGAGGACTTCAAAGGGCTTGCTGCCAAACGCGTGCATTAAGCTGAACTAACTGCTTCACTGATGTTCTTTCTCCCTCCTGTAATGACCCTGTGTTCACAAAGAGACTACATCAGAGCGCGCAAAGAACACCAAGGAAGCCTTTCCAGAAGGTGCCATGACAAAAGGCCCATAACATAAAAAAAGGATTCTTCCTCGCATTTTTGAAATAGAATTGTTTCAAAACATACTATTCACTTCTCAGACCATGTATTTCATATATAGAGACTAAGCAAAAGCATCTCATTTTGAATTTACTGTCTTTGTGTTATCACAATAAACACTCCATTTGCACATATACTAAATGGCCAAAAGTAAGTGGACAACCCTCCTAATATGAAGTTGGGGGGTTTCATCCGAACCCATTGCTAACAGGTGTATAAAATATTTTTTATACAAAAATAATGGGTTATTTTTATACACCTGTTAGCAATGGGTTCGGATGAAACCCCCCAACTTAATATTAGGAGGGTTGTCCACTTACTTTTGGGCTATATTGAAGTGACTTTGAATGTGGCATTGTTATTGGATGCCACCTGTGCCACATGTCAATTCATGACATTTCTGCCTTAATAGATCTCCCTGGTCAACAATAAGTGCTGTTATTGTGAAATGGAAGCACTGAAGTGCAACAACAGATCAGCCACTAAGTGGGAGACCACAAAGTGCATAGTGCATAAAAATAACCTATCATCTGTTGCGTCACCCACTGCAGAGCTCCAAACTGCCGTTGAAAGCAACATCAGCACAAGAACTGTGCATCAGGAGCTTCATGAAAAGGGTTTCCATGGCCGAGCAGCTGCACACAGACCCAAGGTCAGCAAGCCCAAAGTGTGCTGGAGTGGTGTAAAGCACACCGTCACTGGATGCTGGAGCAGTGGAAATGTTCTCTGGAGTGTTGAATCATGCTCCACTATCTCCTACTAGTTCTAGTGAAGGGTAATGTTGATTCTACAGTATTCCAAGATATTTTAGACAATTATACTCTTCCAATTTTGTGGCAACACTTTGAAGAAGGCCTTTTCCTGTTCCAGTATGACTGTACCCCTGTGCACAAAGTGAGGTCTATAAAGACATGGTTTGATGAGGAACTCCAGTGGCCGCACAGAGGCCTGACCTCAACCCCACTGAACACCTTTGGGATAAACTGGAATGTCGAATGTTAAGCCAGGAACTCTCATCCAACATCAGTGTCTGACCTCACCAATGCTCTTTTGACTGCATAGACAGACTCCAAAATCTTGTGGAAAGGCTTCTCAAAGAGTGGAAGCTATTATTACCACAAAGATGGGGTAGCTCCATATTAATGCCCATGATTTTGGGATGGGATGTCCAACAATCTCATTTAGGCTTCACAGTCAGGTGTCCACGTACTTTTGACCATATAGTGTATATTTACCTAGTCAGTCTGGAGCAATTTAGGCTCACTAAACTAATTGACGCCGAAGTTCTAAAAAGTGTTTCAGTCCAGAGCATCTTTTGAATGAGGTACAATACAGGACAGCCAATTAGAGCCAATCAGAGGTCATTCAAATCTATCAGTCCTGAAGACACAGTAATACAAAACAGCCAGCTTATTTACATTTTTTTACTTTTATTTGTATTTTACATTTTTTATCCTATTTTTCTGCCAACTGTTTTATTGTGAAGCACTTTGAACCGCATTTTATGTAGGAAAGTGTCACGTCTCCTGACGGCTTAGCAGAGACTAACACTCCTCACTCCGTTCAGAACTCCAACTCCCAGAATCCTATGGGGGACTACATGACCATGGACTCTCAGCCCTCCACCCGTCCACACTCCTGTTCACCTGATTGATTGTTGACACCCATTCTAGTGCCTATATAACTTGTCTGTGTCTGTAGCCTCATTGCGAAGTATTGTATCAGTCTACCGAGAATTTCCGAGCTTTAATTTCTGTGTTTGACTTCCTGGTTTGTTTTCTTGCTCGTTTTCTCGTTTTTGATTCTAGCCTGACCCCTTTTCGACTCGGTTTTCTCTTTCATGTAGTGACCTCTAGCTCGTGTTCTCATTCAGTTTTAGCTTATCTTGCATTGCTCCGTTTGCCCATGTATGGACCATTGCTTGTTTTCGTACACGATTCTGGATTAGCCTTTATTAAAGATTTTAACCACAGCCTGCTCTGTGAGCGTCTGACTCTTTCAAAGCCGTCACAGAAAGATACCATCACATTCAATTAAGTTCAGTCGAGTAACTTGTACATACAGTTGTATGCAAAAGTTTGGGCACCCTAGTAAAAAATATTGTTGATTTTCTAAGTCAAAACAAGTTAACACGCCCTCTACAGAGAACACACTTCTGCATATCGCTGTTGAGGGAAGAAAACCTCCAAAATGGTAACTTTACAGGAAAAGGAAAAAAACCTACTTTACTTTTAATGTACGTCAGTGGAACCAGACTATTTTCCACGTAATTTTGGGATGTTACTTTTGGTCCATTCTTCATGAAATTTACACACAGTGTAAAGAGCAACAGGCTTCTTCACATCATGTCAAAAACTGAAACATTCCAAAAATGGAGATACAAGATTTTCTTCCGACAGCAGGGATATATTAATGCACAATTACTGTCAATTTACTGAATACTGGAAAAGAATAAGACATACAGTTTGGCTTGTGCAAAAGTTTTGCAAAACTTTTATATTTATATAATTTTATATTTTGTTTTATTTTTACGTTAAACTCAAATTACAATAAATTGAGCACTACAATATGCAAACCTGTCAAAAAATAATGAAGTCTAAAAATGAAATACTGTCCAAAATATCCTTAATTGCAACAAAGCTATATATATATAAAATGGCAACTCAGTTATTTCTGTTAACAGTTAGAGAGAGACAGCAGGAAGGATGTGGAACTCAGGTGTGAAAATCTTTTGTGATTTGGCACAAACTCAAGGACGCAGTTTTGACACTTCTTGGCTGTTGTTCGGACATTGTTTGTGCACTATCTGTGGGAGTTTCTAGAAGCCGTAAAATATTATGCGACTATTTGGCTGGGTTCTCTTCCCATCTGGTCTGCTGAATGCCTCTGTGTTATCACCTACGTGAAGGACAGAAGGAGCAAACAACCTGAAAAGTGCTGCTTTAACAATCTCTGTTCCTCTGCTGGCCTGGGAATTCAGCTAATTCATACTAGGACAAAAGAACTTGGTCTAGATATGTTTTCTGCTTTCTCTTATACCCTTTTTTGGTGAAGTGATAATAAAAAATAGTGATAGTGAAAAATAAGATGTGCAAAATATTTATGCTGCCCCATCAAATTGATCAGCCAAGACATGTTTAGTGTCAGATGTTTGTGCTAATGGAAGCTTATTAGTTTCCCATCAAGTAATCTCAAATAGACTTTTCATACAATGTGTGGCCAAAAGTATGTGGACACACGATTAGCACACCTATATGAGCTTGTTGGACATCCCATTCCAAATCCACAGGTATTAATATGGAGATATATTTTTTGTGCACAGGGGCACAGTCATGCTGGAATAGGAAAGGGCTTTCCCCAAACTGCTGCCACAAAGTTGGAAGCATAAAATTGTCTAAAATGTCTGTATTCTGTAGCTTACGTTACCCTATGGGACCAAGCCTAAACAGTGGACCTGGCGAGATCTATCAGGGCAGAAATTTCATGAACTGACTTGTGGCGAAGGTGGCACCCTATCACAATACCACATTCAAAGTCAGTGAGCTCCAAGTACAACTGATTTTACTGAGAATGTTTGACTATAAAGATTGCATGACCTGTGCTTGATTTGATACGCAGTAGCAATGGGTGAGGCCGAAACACCTAAACTCAATGATTAGGAAGTGTCCCTATTCTTTTGGCCATAAAGTGTATGTGGTTTCTGACACTGACATACTGTTATCTGTAACAATGGACAAAATATGTAGGATAGCTGGAAACAATAGTAGCAGCCATCTTAAAGCCTGAATTTGCCTTCCTTTTGTCTATTGTTATAAAAGCAAGTCTATTTGAGATCATTTAAGGCAACATTATGTAACAATTTTACCTTAAAATAACACCTTCAACATCATTTTGATGTTACACTAATATTGAATAGGGAAAATGGCATCTCTGTCATTGTCACTCTGGACCCAGAATGGCTGCTATGGTACTATGTAACTTTGGAGGGATGGACATGAGACCTCTCACGATAACTGTGTAACGCTTTACAGCACCATGTCACATTCCAACAACTATGGCTCTTCAGCTCACTATAAGAAGCTAGCTTGGTATTTCCAGCACAGCCATTATGGCAGAGGCAGTGAAGAGAATGAAGAAGACAATGTTATCTGAAGAAGAGAGCAACCAAGCAAGAGGCTGGACAGGAGTAAATCTCGGACTGGCTTTTACTTGTTGGCGAGAGCTAGAAGAGATATAAGGATGCAAGACATTGTCATGGCTGATGGGAAAACAACAAAAACCCTGACAACAGAGTGTACATCTCTCCTAATGGTACTCATGAAAGACTGCGATTATCCCTTTTGTAGTTTTTCCAGATGCCAAAATTTATTAAACCTCAGTCCCATTTCAGGCTAGCATGCATAGAAATAAATTCATCTCACGCCAAAAAGTTTGGTCAGTTTGCAACTTCCCATAACACAATCCAGTAATATTACTCTAACTTACGTATGTACTTACATACATACAATACTGCTTTATCAACTTGACGTGGTATTGAATCAAGTTCATGATGACTTAGGCAGGCATTTTACATGATGCCAACAAGTGAGTTTAAGCTTCTATTACTTGTAAGCTACATTAGCCTCATTAGCTTCAGTACAGATTTCAGACACCAAACTTGTCTTGACTACTTTTGGGCTGTGTGAATTTGATTTTTCACTGAACTATTGCTTCAGTGGTCAGGCCAGGGGTCTAGGATAACATCCCTAAGCACAGTGTACTTAATGCAGCTGTCGATCCAGCACCCCAGCACCCAGCCTCATCAAAGTGCCCACCCATTTAGCTCTGTGCCATTATTTACATCCTCGTTAGGCATGTATACACCTCCTCTGGGCCAACGTTGTCGTGAAATTACCCACCAGGGAGTTCGGAGTGGACAGGCATATTACAGAGCAGCAGATTGGCTCGTAAAAGTGTAATTTGTGTGTACCGTGGCAAGCGACACCAAGCACAGCAGCTAGGACTTTTTTATATTCTAATCAATAGCCTCAGAGGCGCAGCGTTTTTCGCTGACGTGTCGGAAAAAGGCCAATATTGAACGGATGAGGCTTTGTCAAGATAAAGATGAAACTGGGCTGTTATGATTTGCCGCAAAGACACTAATGAAATGTGGCTGCCTAGCAATTAATTAAGTACTTATGAACTTATGGCAGTGTGAAAAATCGAGCTGCTTATACAGTTACATTCAGCTAGACCTCTGTCCGAAAGTTTGGAATCACTGTTTTCTATAATACAAAACCAATTTTGTTGCAGATGCTACTGTTGCACGATCATTTCCAGCCCTCCTAGCTGGGATGAAAACATCTACACAGAAAAGAGAGCAGTACTTATATTTTTTAGGCCAGCTCAAAGAGTGCCTAAATATGGATCGTTCATTTTGGACTTTTTTTTTTGGACATTTTGCTGATGTAAAAGTCTGGACTCTGGGATGGGCAGTTCATTGTTCTGAGAACAGCTTCTTTGTTTGATTTGCAATTTTTTTCTCTTTATTGTCCATTTCCTTTTCTCTGTATCAGCTTCTTAACAGCTACACATCCTTTCAGACTTATAGTGTTGAGTTGTCTTCTAACAGTGGAAGGATTGACAGAAACACCTGTGGATTTTTTCAGATCTAAAGCAAAAGTGGAGTGGGTCATACTGAAGAGCTCAGAGACTTTAAATGTGGCAATGCAATAGTTCACAAAAATTCTATCCTGCTAGATCTGCCCTGGTCAACTGTAAGTGCTATTATTGTGAAGTAAAAGCATACTATAGAGAATACAGAGTTCTAAACTGCTTCTGGAAACCACATTAGCACAAGAACTCTGCATCAAGAGCTTCAAGAAATAGGTTTCAATAGCCAAGCAGAGCTACAAATTTCAAGACAAATACCTTGACAACAAATTACTATGTGTAGTTAAATACAGCACAGTACTTATCATTTAATAGCATTGTTTTTTCCCCCACAAACATATAGAATATTAAATAAAACAAGCTTTTGCTGTGTACTTGACTGAACCTACATTATAGTAGTTATTATTGACAAAACTAAAGTCATTAATATGACAATGTGATTCCACACCTTTTAACAGCAGTGAACAGTAATGAAATACAGTTGCTTAGCAATTAGTGAAGTAATTACAAAATCATGGCAGTGTGAAAAATCCGGGTGTTTACTTGGGTACGTCCAGCTACAACCATCCCACAGCAGCCAGCAGGAAAGAAAATAAAAAGCTACAATGCTGTATCCATGGCAACAGCTCAAACAAAGTCCAGTGTGGTGAGGTCCACTGTAACCACGGCGATATGTGCTGGACCCAAAGAGGGAAAATATGTGAGGGTCCAGCTTTTAATCTTCAGGTCACGCCCAAGTTTTACAGTGGAGTGTTGACATCATGTCAGCGTTCTGAGGTGTGAGTGAGTGGCTAATGATAGAGGGAGAACTCCATGAGGTACTCTATCACTAAAGCACAGGAAGAAAGAGTGGGTTTGTGTGTATATGCACATGTGTTGTGGTAACAGACTGCAGGCAAACATACATGTTTTTAAATAACATAAGCACACAGGGTCATAGTCGGAACAACATTATAAACACGTTTTTACTTTTTCACATAACTTAAAAATGCTGCCCCTTATATCGTCTCAAACTTTCAAAATGAATGTACCAAAAGAAATGGCCCACTTACATGTTTTGTCGATTTTTTAAGTGGAAATAAGTAAACACAGAGTCTTAAATATAACATGTTTCTCCAAATTTTAGTGTACAAAGTCTATATATGTCCAGTTTAACACATTAAAAAAAAACATAACTTTTGCACAGTCTGTGTTTTATCATTTTTCCCCAATATGTTACATTCAACAAATAAATAGTAATTGTATATTAAAATGTGTAGAAGTGTGTTCTCTGCAGAGAATGTGTTAACTTATGTTCCCTTAGAAAATCAACAAAACATGTAACTTGCATAAAACTGTACATAGTTATCTATATGCAGGTTTTGTCCGCCATTAAGTACAAGTTATTCATTTTTCAGTGACAGAAAAAAGTAGAAAAGGTTTATTTAATACAGATTACAAAAAAAGCCACCAATATGAAGGATATCAAACCTATCAGTATTCAATTTGTCCACTCTTTACTTTTGTGCTTATCTGCTGCCACTTTAACTCTTCTACCCTTCCAATCTTAAAACCAACCAGTTACAGCTGTGTCCCAAAGATCTCAATGACATTACGTTCTTCTTCAAAGAGGCACTAACATTCACACACAGGCAGCTACCCAAACTCACCTGAGCTGCCCTCAAATTTCTACCTCATGTGCATCTAAAATGACCACAGAAGATATTTCTGACGGGATTAGATGCAAGATAATCCAGGAAGAGTAAACTGAAAAAAATAAGTGCATTTATGGAGTGGAAAACTGATGTTCAAAAAAGTATTAAAAGAGAAAATGAGACTCCTAACAGCTGTGCAAGACCTGGTAGATCACCACAACTGTATCATCAAATAAACAGCACTTAAAGCTTTCATCTTTGAGAAAATGAAGCTCAACTCTTGCTTCAGATCTGAAAAAATCCACAGCTGTCAAGAAGCTGCTACTGAGAAAAGAAAATAGGCAAAAAAAAAGAACATAAAAGAAAGTAGCTGCTGGTGTTCTCAGAACAATGGACTGACCACCCCAGAGTCCAGACCTCAACATCACAGTTTTGGGGTCACTGAGATTGTGAGAAGCAGAAAATGCAAGCAACTTGTAAGGCCGTAAGTACCTATGTGCAACAATAACATATGCCATGTGTTATATAGGCAAATGTCTATATGTAATATATCTATACTACAAATAATAATACACACACACACACACACACACACTTCCCCACCCACATACACACACTCACACACACAGTTCTCAAGTGCTTGTCACTTACTTCTGTACAGAGACGTGAAATTTATGACCACAGTGAGGCTCTTTTACTGCTTTTGACACATGAACAGACACATCTGTTTGAGGTTCAATGTCAGCTTGGTTTAGGCCACTCTATGTGTATCTATGTGTCTGTTGCACACACTCTCAACAGTTTTTCCATCTTAACACAGAATGACACATCCATGCGAGTGTGGGTTTGGGTGTGTGTCTGAATGCGTGCGAATTTACTGTACATGAGTGTTTTAATTGGTTGCTGGAGACGGTTTTATGCCCAACAAAATTAGAATGTATAAAAATGGGTGGATTAGTTTTACAGAGAGCTTTAACACCCCGCTATGATTTAAAAGAGCTGATGTAAAATACCCAGGAACATACACGCACACGCATTAGCATGCAGAGTGTGTTTGCATGTTTGGATTAAACAGCAGCTTGGAAACACTCTTACCTGCTTAACTACATACATAAGCGGAGATATGGAGGCCAAATGCTCTTTACGCCAGAGCTAGAGGAGCATAAATATTTTCACACACTCACTTTCTCACACACATGTGCAGTACCAGCATGCCAGAAGCACATACACACACATACAGATCAGGGGAAAGGTTGGTTGTGAATAGGCCGCTTTGTAACTCCCATGTGTGGCTGATTACTTTGTTTAAACTCACCAGATTGCTCAAGGCCAAAGAGGCCAGGAAGCATTGGACAGTAATACTGTCCAGAGAGAGGTTTAGAACAATGTCTATGAAGAAACTGCATTGTGTTTTCAATTGCTCTTAGCCTGTGTTTGAAATAATAACTTGGGCACATTTTGAGGTGTGATGTTATAGAAGATCTACTGTGAAACTTTTTTATGAAGTGGTTCTCAAACCAGTCCTTAGGGCCCCCCAGACAGACATCCTGCTCTATCCCTTTGTTATGCATTGTGAGTTAGGTTAGAGGAAAAATGGGGACCATCTGGGGGGCTATGAGGACTGATTGAAGAACCTCTTGCAAATGAGAAATGTGAGGATGAAGAACCTTTGTAAACTTCAAAAAAGTCATATACCAATTTAAGTTTGTACATCAAGGCCAAGAACCGTTAAGGAACCATCATTTTTGGTAGTGTTCATGCACAAACGCTTAATAAAAAGGTGCTACCCAGGGTTCTTCGATTAAAACCATAGCAGAACCACTATATTTAAAAAAGGTTTTGTGAATGTGAAGAGCCTTTTAAAGGTTCCAAAGAACCTACACATAGTGTAATGGTTCTTCTAAGGCATAATGCAAAGAACACTTTTTTGCATCTTTATTTTTAAGGATGTATTTTTAAGTTCTTAGTGTAATAAACTGGATCAAAGCAAGATGTTTAAATAAGACAAATTTAAAGTACTCGTTCATATCTTCTCGCAAATACATGCTGATTTTACAATGTTTGTTTTGGTGTCATGAAGCTATTCTGCACTCTCTCTCTCTCTCTGTTTCTCCCCTTCTCCCTCTTGGCTCTGTCTTCTTTAAACCGCTGCAACTCATTTGTGTACTCTGGTTCAAATCGATATGGCTCTACGACATTTTGAAAACATTCTCCGCAATCTTCCAAAATAGGTAAGAAAATCTGTAAAAATAAACTGTAAACAAAAGCTGCTGCTGGCATTAGACGTATTGAACGGCTGTAGCTACAGGCTAGTAACAACAAAAGCATGTTAGGTTGTGTGCATTGATCTCAGCTGAGAGTACGTGACTGAAGTGCCCTTGAGCAAGGCACCTAACCCCCAATTGCTCCCCGGGCACCGTGGATAGGGCTGCCCACCGCTCTGGGCAAGTGTGCTCGCTGCCCACTAGTGAACACATGTATATGGGTGTTTCACTGCACGGATGGGTTAAATGCAAAGGTCTAATTCCTCTGTGTGCAAACACAGTAGGCTAATGGTTCTGAATTCTGAATTCAGTTGAAAATGCGGTTTTGACAGGAAACATGGAAGTGATCCTGGAATAATAGTTTATACTAAAAATATAACAAACTATCACAAAACAATGTCTCGGGTATCAAGCAATGCATTCCTAACCATTTTGTGTAATAACAGGATGTAGCTTTTAGAGCCATTAAACGTGTCGAACGTCCGGTTCCTAGTATTATAATGGTGAACAATTCTAACTTGGTAAATTTCTCTACAAAGGCGCATTTCACACAGAACCACTGTGAATGATTTTGTTCACATCTAAGAAATTGAATGATTAAGTAACTGTTCAATATCATTGGAGTTCCTCTTTAACAGCAGCGGGAACACAAACATAACTTTGTCCCATTATTGCAATTTCTATGAAATTTCCCCTGTAAATAAATTGTTACTTAACTGTATCTGGTTGTCCTGTTTACAGGATGCTACTTCATGTTGTCTTTAGAGCACCACTGCTTCTAAATTCTTTGGCTGAGAGAAATGCAATTTTTCCCAGTGAAAACAGAGACATTGGGATAATTAGCAAGCATGACTTTTAGCTGATGTTATGCTAAATGTATGCATGAACATCAGCCAGGTTAAGCTAGCATAGCCATTCATATGCTAAGTGCCAGTACTCAGTAAGACACTTTAGCTTCTAAATAATTGAAGCTCCATGCTGTTTTCAGATGTTTCCATTTAAAAACCTAAGCAACGATTTGCAGGTAGTGAAAGAGTGAATCAGAGAATGAGTGAGTGATTATAAAAGGCCTGTAGAAATGCATCTCATTTAAAAAACGTATTTAAAAGATATAAAAAAGTTTCTGAGCAACAGGCATTAAGCACTGGCACTGAATAAAAGGCAAAAGTTATATATTTATAACTTTCCACAGTTTAATTGGCAGAAGGGCTCAGAGATCAGTCGAAACTTTCATTTTAGCTTCTATTTTCGATTGAAGTGCCCTGACTTGCGGTCATTTGTGCACGAGCCTGTTCTTTTATTCTCTGGTGTTGAACACACATACTGGACAAACACCCACACACTGGACCAGAAGAGCTTGCGCTGTCATGTTTTTTTAATGAGATGTTGGAAAAGAGCTTCAAAGCTGATCAATTGAGTTCACTGAGCACACAGACAAGCTGCACAAGTAATGGTCCTCAAGCTGAGGCCTGTCAGCCAGTACATAGAGATCTGAGAAAATCTGGTTAGTTATTTTGATAATTCTATGCTTATTAAAACAATCTGTTATTAAAATAATTTTTAAATTCATATCTGTATGAATTTAATTGAGTATATCCCGATGACATAATTGATGCAATGTTTTATCTAGTGCCAATATAGACCGATCAGCCGTAACATTAAAACCACCTCCTTGTTTCTACACTCATTGTCCATTTTATCAGCTCCACTTACCATATAGGTGCACTGCGTCCACTCACTGTCCACTCTGATAGACACACGTACCTTGTCAGTCCACCTTGTAGATGTCAGAGACTCATCTGTTACTGCGCAGCATGTGTTGGTCATCCTCTAGTACTCCATTAGTTGTCACAGGACGCTGCCCACAGGACACTGTTGGCTAAATATTTTTGGTTGGTGGACTATTCTCAGTCCAGCAGTGACACTGAGGTGTTTAAAAACTCCAGCAACACTGCTGTGTCCAATCCACTCGTACCAACACAACACATTAACGCACCACTACCACATCAGTGTCACTGCAGTGCTGAGAATGATCCACCACCCAAATAGTACCTGCTCTGTGGTGGTCCTGACCACTGAACAACAGGGTGAAAGGGGGCTAACAAAGTATGCAGAGAAAGAGATGCAATACAGTCTGTAATTGTAGAACTACAAAGTGCACCTATATGGCAAGTGGAGCTCATAAAATGGACAATGAGTCTAGAAACAAGGAGGTGTTCCTAATAAATGAACATATGAACATGTGCATATTGAATCTGTTAGCAAACATGCAAATGTGAATTGGATTTTAGTCCTTTTTACCATAGATATTATCTCAAAGCAGCTTTAAAGAATTGTGGGTCTAGTAGCAGGAAAACTCCCCAAGATCATGAGGAGGAACACTGAGAGGAACCAAGACTAAAAGAATTAAATCCACAAAATCATTTTTACTGTAGCTTAAATGTCTTAGTTTAGTCAGAAGTTCTCTTAACTTACATTTTGTAGCACTGCACCTCAGGTAGTAAATGGACAATTTAAATAAAATGAACTAAACTGAACATTTTAATCATTTTCAAATTCTTTGTTCAGTTAAAGAAAAAAAAAGTTATATAAGCAACGTACACTACCATTCAAAAGTTTAGTCACACCTACTCACAGAAAGATTTTCATGATTTTTACCCTAAGATTTTACTAATTTTGGAAAATCATCAAACAATAAAATGATGACATCAAACTTTGAAATAATAATAATTATAATGCTTTCTCATACTTGCTTGAAGAAGTTCCACATATGCTTAGACCTCAGACTGCTGAAAGCTTCTTTTGGGGGGGCACTTCATAGAGATATTTAAGAAAAATATCCACAAAGTCAAGTGTGTCTAAACTTTTGTGTATTTTCCCCAGTTGCCAATTACACCTGCTAGGTAGGTCTCCCTCAATCAAATGATGCTATCCCTAAGCTGGAATGGTGAAGGCTAGCACATGCTTCCTCAGACACATGTTTAGCCAGCTAATCTTTTCAAACTGCTGGTGTCATCATTGGACAGCTCTTGGAGTACCTAACTGCTGATTCTGCTACATTAGCAAACAGATGCCTACATTAGGTACTAGCATCATGCTCAATGAAGGGGGTCATCCTACCCACCCAGAGATAGCTGAGCCAATTATAGTGTCTTGGACTCCCAGCCATGGAAAGTTGTGGCATCACCAAGGATGGAACTCACAATTGCTTGATGATAGGGTCGATGTTTAGACGGTTGCCCTTGTCTATATATGCAGTCAAAGTCAAAGCTTTCAGTAAAATGAGAATTACTGGTTGGACCATAGGACAATATGCTGTAATGACTGTGGAATATTATTTTTCTGAGCATAAGTATCATCAGTACTTCTAGAACACTGAGCAACTGCTTATCATAAAAACAGAACAACAACAACCAGTGTAGTAACTGCATTAACTCCATTGTAGCAAGCAGTTTATTATGCTCTGAACTTATTTTGTTAATTTATTTTTAGTATTTTCATGCTTTTCTTTCATTAGATTTTTCACCATCATGTTCTTTCTTAAATTACATCTTTAAAAATGTTCATGGCCTTTATAAAATGTGACATTCCTATTGTGCTGGTGCATTTTGTCCATTCTTAAACCTAAATGTCATGATGCGTATCATGTATCATGAAAATGTCTTCAGGGATCATGCTATATTTTTGTCATATCACCCACACTTACTAAGAATAAGTGTTCACTCAGCCATCTCTTGGTGTCAGAGCTCATATCAGTATGTTTAGCAGCAGGATATTATTGGTGATTTGCTCATTTTTTCAGTGCATTATAAACTAATAAATACTTCCAGGAATTCACTGCAGTGTGTGTGCAAGTATAAGCATGAGAAAATATGGATCTAAGTAAGAAATGTAAGATTGGCAAGAAGGAACAAACAGTGAGATAAAGAAAATTAGGGTGAAAAGTGACAGTGAGAGATAGAGATCTAGAAGTATAATGAAAAGGAGATAATGATAGATCATATCACTGTTTAGTAGTGCAACGATAATGCTGTAGGCAACACCAAACATTCCTTAGTGGTGTATTCAGGCACTAGCTTCCTCCACTTTGACCAAATCTACTGTTATGACCCAGGCTGTTACAAGTCAGACTCGCTTTATGCTGCAGCTGTTTGTTACAAATTCTGTGCTATAGCACATACAAAATAGAAAAAAATAGACATTAACATACATGTGATAACTTCTATACGACAATATTTGACATGCAGCCCATTTGGTCAGATTCTGAAGAAGAGTGTGACAGCAGGCCTACATCAAATTCTGAACCTGTCGTTGCACCTAAGCAAGCTTTTCTGTCATCAGCTGTGATGGTGGAAGAACTAAAACTAAAATTACAGTACAGTTTGGCGAAACAGGTGGGTTGTTAAATGCTTTATAGACTGGCTGAAAGAAAACCACATTCAGGTTAGCTGGTAAATATTGAAAAACTTGAGCTGAACCTGATTTGGCAACAGCTTTATGGCTCTATCTGTAATGCAAAAAGATATTAGGTTTTTCTGGTGGAAAGAACTGCAGAGATTAAAGCACATTTCCATTCAATTTTTAGATCTAATTTCTAGAGCTCCTTTGCTGGAGCAATATTACAGACCACAGCACACATTTCCACTTTACGACAGTCCATCTCAGAAAGCTTTAGACCAGAGAAGCCAGTGGCGTTTCTTGATGTTGTTGATATATAGCTTCTGCTTTGAAAGCTAAGCAAAGGTTTTCGGAAGTATTCCCAAGCCTATGTGGCTATAATCATTACAGAATTATGTCAGGTTTTAATGCAGTGCCATCCTAGGGATTGAAGGTAGTGGACATTCTCTGAATCTCTGAATAATAATATGGACTGTACATGGTGAAATTCCTAAATTGCTTGCAATCATGCATTAAGAAGTGTTCTTAAGTTGTTGGACCATTTACTCACGCACTCTTTCGCAAAGTGGTGACTGAGCCTTTTGCGAATGCTCCTTTTATATCCAATCATGATAGCATCACCTGTTACCTATTCACCTATTTACCCATGGAAAATTCCAAAACAGATGTTTTTGATCATTCCACAAACTTTCTAGTTTTACAAAAGCTAGAAAAGACAGAATGAGGGATGTGATAAAGATAAGTTGGATGGCTGAAATCTACCAGTAGGACTTAGAGTTATTAAAGTTTTAGCAAATTGAAATAGCATAGGTTACGAGTATGTAGTCTGTGATAAGCAGTGGGTGAGAAAGTGGAGAGAGAGGGAGAAAGACGATGGACGGATATTGATGAATGAGTGCAGCGTGCCAACCCCCCCCAGGCCCCAAAGTGTTGGTGCACTGACTGTTGTTTGGAAACTCTGTAAGGAGAGAGAGAGAGAGAGAGAGAGAGAGAGAGAGGTTTCAAAACACCATGCCACTGCTCAGTGAGGGAAATCTAATCAGTGTAAATTACAGGTTCCAGGCAACTCCTGATGAATGCGTAATTAGTTGTGATTGCGCTTCGCTATTGTTATGAGTTTGTTTTGAAAGTCACTTCAGGACAGACTTGCTTAATATTCAGGTGAGGTTCAATGCAAAAGCTTAAGCCGATCTGGGCAGCATTTGCTAATGAAACAAGCAATCAGCTGCCACACCTGTCTCATTGCACGAGCGCAACATTTGCCGCTCTAGTTAATTGGATATTTTCGTAGACTCTTCATTAGGCATGCTTTACAACCAGAACAGTTGATAATGTTAATGAAATGTATCCACTACGTGAATGTGAGGTGCAGCAATAATGTCTAACCTGCTTAATTGCTGGATAATTTATGTACCTTTTGAATAGAATGTGGTACAGAGTAGTTTCAGAAACTGTCAGGAAGAAAAAAAATCAATGTCACCTGAAAACTTGATATCAGAATTGGAAAATGCAACCTTCATGACAACTGACACTTAGTTAATAAGTATTTATAAATGTTTATGTAGGTCTATTGTGGTAAAGAGTTTATGTAGGTGTTATATAGTAGTGTTGTAATCAAGACCACCTAAGGCAAGTCTAAGTCAAGACCAAGACCTAGACACATCAAGACCGAGACTTTGTAATAGTCAAGTCTGAGTCAAGAGCGATACCAGGAGTGGCAGAGACCGAGGCAAGACTGAGGCCTGATTAAGAATGTTTCAGGATGTAAAAGTAAAAAGAAGAAAGGGGAATTTTCTAAATCATTTGTACTTCTTTGTACATATTTAATTGAAAATAGTAGAAAGACAAGATATATGAAAACCATTGTCTGTGAACACAGTTCATCACTGCATCCATAGATGCAAGTTAAAACCTATGTAAAGAAAAAAAACATAAATAAACAGGATCCAGAAATGCCACCACCCTCTCTGGGCCAGAGCTCATTTAAGATGGACTGAGGCGAACTGGAAAAGTGTCCTGTGGTCCAGCGAATCAAAATTTGAAATTATTTTTGGAAATCATGGATGCCGAAACCTTGTTATCAGCGCACAGATCAAAAGCCAGCATCCAGAATGATATGCGAGTGCATTAATGCACATGGCATGTTGGACTTGCACATGAGTGAAGGCACCATTAACGTTGAAAGATATATACAGCTGTTGGAGCATCACATGCTGCCATCCAGACAACATCTTTTTAGCCAAATTACATTCTGCAGGTACTATATCAGCATGGCTATGTAGTATAAGAGTTCAGGTGCTCAAATTTCAACAGTTGATATGTTGTCTTTGCACTACTTTCAGTTAAATATAGGGTTTAAATAATTTGCTCATCGTTGCATTCTGTTTTTATTAACATTTTGCATGACATACCAACATTTTTGAAAATGGGGTAGTATTGAGAGTTAATTCATTTTCTCTATTTTGCTCTTAGATATTATTTGTATATGTTCATTATTAAGTGATAGTTATCATTCTATTTTAGCTATTTATTCATTTGTGGGATTTCTCTACATGTGCGTGTTGTCCCACTCCTGTCCTCTCTGGGCTACTTCACTATCCACTCTGACACAACACTGAAAATTAGCACTGCACCACAAGATATTGTGGTGGGTCCTACGGGAGACTTCTACCCCCAGTCCAAATGATGTTGAGCCTGGGACAAGATCAGGAATGTTAATTTATGATCTTGAGACTGTAGGGTGTTACCAGTTTTCCTTTTGCAATAAACTTACAGATTCTGTAACACATGTGGAATCAAGTCAACCAGTTATTCTCAAGTCATATGAATCTCATTACACACTACACAGATGCATTCAAAAAAAGCATGAAATAAAAATAATCTGCAAACCAACAGATTCGCTGACCATTTTCCTCATAAACTAAGGTGGAGCAAAGAAAATGGTCAGCCTGTTCCAGCAGCTATCAAAAACAATGATCTCAGTCACGTCGCCATGGTCGGGGTCATGGTCTCCATGGAAACATGACATCACTGTGGAGGGAAAAAAGGCATGGCGTGTGAGGACTTTGGAGGGATTCACCTAAACGATTCTCCTCTTCAGTATGGATTTAGCTGAGGCTTACACAAATGGATTCAGCCTTCAGGGGCAGATTCCCGGACAGGGATTAAATTAAGACAGGAGAAAAGCATAATTCTGGAATTATTCATTCAAGATTGAAAAGTTCATTTCTTAGATATAACTTTAGATTCATCACTGACTTCTAGTGTTTGGACTTAAGATTCCCTCTAGGCCACTGACACCACTAAGATTACCACCAGGTCATGAGACATTTCTGGCAGAAGGAACTCATAAGGGACAAAGTAGGGATGCAGCTGTCACAGCCTTTTGGGGTATAATGCCTGCAACCAAAACCTTTGAATGAATTCCTTTTTTTCATAGGAGAATAATAGCCACATTTGGTGTTGTCTATATGGTTTTGTTTTGGAAAAGAAAGTCAAGGCAACATATTGGGGTATTTTTCAGTCTTGATCTCAAATTCTTACCTTACACCATTCTCTACATAGGTAAATAAAGATGTAAACAAAGTCATATAGACTGGTTTGATGGTAAGTTTTTCTAAAGTGGCACAATTTACAAGTCAGACTTGTTCACAGTAATGATAGGAACCAAAGAGCTGAAGCATTAAAAGGGAATTTCTTTGCATTTTCCAAGTTTCTGTATAATTAATTAATTGAGTTATTAGTCTTTTTGAATTGACTTATATGAAATTACTCACTAACTCTGATTCTTTACAGTGGTAGTGATAGTAACCAGGAGTTGTGATGTCAACACAAATATAGCCAATTTATTTATTATTCACAGTGAAAGGGAATCTTAATGACTCTTCTTAGTCTTTATAGATAATAGTAAAATAGTGCTAAATCTGGAAAAATAAGTCGTCTTTGCTCACTACTTTGCCTTACAATGCTCTAATTATACCTCTCTGACAAGAATATATATTTTTTAAATATACATTTAAGGCCAAAAGCTTCTCAAAGCTACTGTAAAACAATATCTTGGGCATCTGGAGACATTTGTTACTATTCCATGCAATACCTTTCATTGAGGGAGCTTTTAGAGTCATTAAACACTTCAGATGTCTGGTTCCTCTCACTGCCACTGTTAAAAATTTAGACACACATTTCACATCAAATCAATCTGTATGACTTTGTTTATATTTTAACCATTGACTTATGCAGACATTTTAAACACTTTGGTGGCTCTAAAAAGCAACACAGGAAGTTGTTACATAAAATGGGTAAAAATATGTTACATAATGCCCGAGACACTGTTTCATGACAGGATTATGAAAAAATGTTTGGCCTAAAATGAATGTTTTAATCCATTCAAGGTGGAGAGGCACGTGCAGGGCATTGCAAGGCAAAATAGTACCCAAAGATATCTTATATTTTCAGATTTGGATCATTCTACTGGACTGGCTCGAGTTGAAAAGACAGACTTTTAGGCTTTTAACTGACTTGGACTTTAAAATCATTTTGCTTTGATTTGACCCTATACCTTAATTTTGTTAACTGTATTAAAATAAATGACTGAACGTTCCATTTTGTCACTAAAAAAACAATCATGACCAAAATTTTACCAAATGTTCCGGTGATGACAATTTTAGCTTACTTTGAGCAGAAATCAAAAATGCTAGCCAGTACATGACTAGCAAACACAGCTGAATGTAGTGAGTGTAACACATTAATTTTCAGACTTTGGAACACATTTACTTCAGAACAATGGGATCTAACTGCTCACCATGTGGCCATGAGGGACAAGGTTGCAGTCACTTCCTGCTCTAAAATGCAGCAGTGAGGCTAAAACAAGCCTCCCCCCAGTGGGCTAAAACTCTGTGTTTGGGTAGTGACTCAACTGTTTATTATATAGGCCTTTTTCTGTGGGAAAGCAGTTTGAACTAATTCAGTGGAATGGTCCATTTTACCTTTTATCAACTATACTTGTAAAAACTTTGAAGTCACATGCAGGTTTATTGGTTATTTTAGATGGAAAGTAAAATGGCTATTTTTGTGTTGTAGACATCACAACCTTCTCGTTCTATCACTACAACTGTAAAGACTCATTCCTGTCACTACAACTGAGTCAATAAATTTGTCTACAATGAACCATTCCACATCAAACCACTCTGAATGACTTTATTTACATCTCAATGACTGAATCATGCAGAAACTTTGGAATTGGTGAAATTCTGTTTTAAATGTGCTAGAAATTGTAATTAGTTCATGCATCCTGCTCGAGTATGCATGGGTATATATGTGTTTGCGTGTGCATACGTACTAAGTTTCATCAGTGCGTCAATGCTCAGTCAATGTAACAAAGTCAGTTCTTCTGTTCTCTTCTTCTCTGCTCTCAAGACACTCTTTGTTTATGAGAAATCTGACACAGGCTTTATAACTCTGACAAATCCATTACAGGAGTTTTGAATTAATAAAAGGACGACGTCACCCAGAGCGCTTCACTTTATATGAATTTTTCATCCTCTTGTGTTGACTGGCAGCAAACCAAACAAAATGCCAAACGGCAAGCAAACAAAGGACTGTAGGAGACGGGGGTGGGGATGAGGGTGTTAAACATTAAAAAAAACAAAAAACAAAACAAAAGAAAACAAAACAAAGTCGTGCTCTGTGGAAATGACTTTAGCTGCCACTCATGATTTATGATTTGAACAAACCTTACTTGCTTTATAGCTTCCTCAAATGACCGAAAAGATGAAAAGCACATTTTTCCTGCAAAACAAATCACAATTCCACTCTTATATGGCTCAATTTCACTTGAAGACCATTGCCACTTTATGATTAGATGGTGCAGGTTGCAAATAAAGAAATGAACAAAAATCATCAAATGCAGTATGTGCAGTTTGATGGGAATGTCCTTTTATTGTCTACATTTTCCGCTCTGTAGAATCTGAAGTTATTAAGGCCAGTGCAATGAGTGAATTAAAGTGATTCTCTCTCTCACACGCCCTCTCTGTCTGTCTCTCTCTCTTTCTCACATACACACACACACACACACACGCACAGCTACAAGACAAACTGTCCGCTGACCCCTATCACATTTGGTAACTCTCTTTGTGTTGGCCATTTAAGGAGATTTAGGTCCATTCAGTAAAAGGCCTTTAAAGTGGTAAAATCACTGTAATGCAGGGCTGATTTTGTTTCACAGGAGCAAAATAAAATTATACACACATACACACATATATATGTATGTGTGTGTGTGTGTGTGTGTAAATGCTTGCTGTAAACATTTGTTACATACATATCGCTCCTGTCAGAAGAAAACCTCATATCTCCATTTTTGTCTTTATTTGAAAATGCCTGTTGTCTTTTACATTGTGTGTAAATTTCATGATAAATGGACAAACAGAAACAACCCAAAAAATGACTTGGAAAAATGTCTGGTTCCATTGACTGACATTACAAGTAAAGTAGGTTTTTTCCTTCTCCTGTAAAGTTACACTTTTGGAGATACAAGATTTTCTTCTGACAACAGCGATATATGTGATGTGCCTAAAAGCTAATTTTGTGTTCTTTATTCATACTGTTCTTTATTATCTTCTTATTAAGTTGGCTTGACAAAGCAACACCTTAGTATCCACACTGGATACCATGGCAACGGTGGAACACTTTAACAACCACCTGGGATACCATAGCAATGGCCTAGCAACACCTCATCAACTGCCTGGAATACCATAGCAAAGGTCTTGCAACTACTAAGCAATCATCTGGCATAACACAGCAATGGCATAGGAACATCTTAGCAACTACCTGGGGTACCACAGCAATGGGCTAGCAACACCTTAGCAACCACCTGGGATACTTTTAAAAGTTCATTTAGTTAGTTGCTTCTGCCAAATAATGTAGTTAATTAGGCCATGGCTGACCAGCAGCATAACAATCAAAGATTATTCCACAGACTGACACAGTCAATAAAAAAAATTGTAGCTCCATTTTTGTCTTCGTTTATTGTATATTTTATTTTTTTTGCAAACATTTTGTTTTGTAGTTTGTATTTTTTTTTCTTCTGTAAGATGCTTAAAAATATGTGGCACACTAATATTGAGTTCAGCTGATTTGTATGGTTCTATGTGAGTATATATAGAGCATTTTATAACAGCTTCAAGTGTGGCTAAGGCAATCAGATACTAGAAGCAGAACTATGCATTTCATTGATTTTAAACCTACCAAGTTGAAAACAAAGTAGTTATACAGTTAAGGCAGTTAAGGCAGTGAGTATTTTTCATGATTTGTGATGTTTTAACAATGAATAATCTGATGTTCACATTTCTGACAGAGAAGATCTCTTTGTCATCACAATTTGTCTCTTCTTCAGTAAATGTGCCAGACTGTTATGCTTGTATGGAAGGTGTTGCTGTGGCAACGTAAAGGCATTGCAGCTTGAAATTTCATTGTGCTTAATGTTCGGCTGTGTTCAGCCGCAGATCAAACAATGAATACATGCTGGGCTCATTAGCCATGTTTAATATGTGTCTAGCAGTGGACTTAGTGGCGGCGCACACATCCAAACACACATACACACTAATTACACTGAGAGCAGAAACTGAAACAGCATCCATTAGATTTGTATCGAACACAGATTGTTTCTTTTACTCACCCTCCATCACTATCCTTATATCCCTCTAATCAGATTTATAGTAAAATGCTGTTTTTTAGGAATTTATTTAGCAAAGACCAACCCTAAAGCACCACTCCCTCAGCACACACATGCACAATAATTTATTTATTTGTTCAAATAATATTTGCAAGCACATATACTGCAGAGAAACTCCATACATTCCATTTCAAGCTCATTAATAATGAACTAAATTGTTTATCACAGTGCATATATATACACACACACACATACATACACAAAAGTATTGGGACACATCTTTTAATATGTATAATAGGGTGACACCGTTGCAATAAGTCAGTTTATGTAATTCTTCAACTGTAAAGTTTGGTGGAGGAGGGGTAATGTTATGGCTTGGCCTAGGCACCTTAGTTCCAGTGAAAGGTAATCTTTATGCTTATACACACACACACACACACACACACACACACACACACACACACACACACGCACATATATGTATGTGTATATATATATTTAAAAACATCCCTCCCCCCAATATCCCAACTCGGCAAATAACTAGAAATTTTGCACTAAAATTCTTAATAGTCTTGTTTAAGTGTGATCTCTGTAAAGGACATGTTACCTTATTTTCACATCAAAAATCAATGACATCTGACTACAAGCTCTTATAATTATACTTATGCATCAGTTCTGACCACACAATCTGATTGGTTGAAAAGTGTTCTACTGATGTCATGGTATCTGCTAATGGTGCCTTTTTTTCACCATACTTGTATAATTACTTATTCAGTCATGTGATCAATTGTTTGAAGACTGAGAACACCTGATTAAAAAGTAGAATCAGGTATGCTCCTGCTTGCTTGAAATGAAAACCTGCAGACACACTGGACCTTTGTGAATAAGACTGGCCCCCCCGCATTACACTGAAAACTGGTTGCTAACAACATTGGCTGCTTTACTCAAAGATGATGGAACTATTTTATTATTTGAAAAAAATGTATTAATAATGTATAGGCCTTCTTTTTTCTTTATTTTGCAAAACAGTGGTATAAAAGCACTCCAGGCAGGACACTTAAGGTTACGTGTTATTGTGATGTTCACAATAACACATTCAGTACCGGCTCTACATAATAAATGACATGAGCAGCTCCTTTAGGCCTACAGACTGCCAAGGAAGGCCAAAGAAGGAAACGCATCATACTACCTTAATATGTAAAAATAAATCATTTGTAATGGTTATAGAAGCAATACTGCCACCACTGCCACCAGGGTCAGGTCCAATTAAGCTTACAGTTAATTGGATAGGCAAAAAATACTGCATTGCGTGACAGAGCACTGGGCCCAGAATGCTGAGAAGGTAATCTGCAATTTAAATTGTAACTTATTAGAACCCCAAATGAGCATCCATCATCAGCAATACACAAATTAGGCAGTTATAAATATATAGAACTTACATGGCTTGTGGCATTGTTATTGGTAAGCCTCTAATTTTACAGTACATCGGTTAGCAAGATGGGAGGCCCCCCAAAAATCCTGCTTAGGGCCCCCATAAAGTAAAACCCTGAACAGATCTGTAACTAAGAGAATACATTTTTACTAGGGTGTTATATTGTGTTGTCAATCTTTTTTTTTCATTTAAAAAGCAGTGCATTTGATTGTAGCTACACAAGTGGACAAAATACGCTTCATCAGAATGTATTGATTAATGTCAATATTTCAATAACATTATTTACATCATGTAAACATGAGTATGAAATTCACATGATTTCCACAGAGTCAGTGCAGTTTCACATTTCATTACTGACATCCAGTGAGATCAACAGTGGTTGCATGTTCCAACTCCTGCACTCTCAAAGCATCTTTTGCTCTCATACTGGTCAGTTATGTCTTCTTTTGAGAGGAACTGGAGCTCTCCACTTTACTATTGCTTTTGTTAGTTTCTGTTCCACAAGCACTGTCCAGTCTCATTTGCTGATGTTGGCAGCATCAGCGGCATGTTTTGCTTGTGAATGATAGTTCAGATTTGATGTCTTTTGGTGATAAACAAATTCATGGCACTACAGTAGCTGGAAATAGCTTTGGTTTTATCACGAGAGCTATCAATAGAACTTAGCATTTAAAAGCTTTTACAGCAAAGATTATGTATCCTCTCCAGCTACAGTTGCAGAATCATAGCAACAGCACATGAGTAGCTGGGTTTCAGTCTGCACTACTGCTATTAGTTTGAAGGGTCCAACCAGAAAAATGCATTAATGACATTAGTGGCACTAATCATTTATCATAATAATAACAACAACAACAACATGTTAACTTTGCTGTTTAAGTTACTGTGCCTTTAAGACAGATGTATGTAAATGAGCCCTGTATTGTGTGATTAAACATCACAAAAACAATGGCCATTTTTCCAGCTTCACAAAACTCTACATCAAACTTTTAGATTTCAAAAAAGAAAGGAATACAATACTTTTCATATTTTCCATATATGATAGGGGCCATTTAATGGCCAGCCTAGAACCTTTGCATACACAAACTGTTGCTGCATTACTTCAGCATGTGCGTGGGTGCGTATTATAGTTTGATGTAGCTCACACTCTGGGTCCTTTTTGTCTTCCTCAAGTAACTCAACAATGCTGTTTTGAATATTTCACATAAATATTAAATCAGAGAGCAGAAGCAGATATGAAACCATGGCAACAACAGCCAGTTTACATTCATTTCCATAATTCACCTGCACATTCAAGGCCTGGATGGAAATACGGATCTCAGCACTACACAGTATGAAATGCCTGGACGTGTCCTCACATGGCATGTTGTTTTTAATCAAAAAGTATCCTGGTTCCTCACCTGAATAATTTGTTTTACTTCACAAGTTCCTGTATTTCCACTTCACAGGGCATTTCTTTGCATTGCATAACATCAGGTATGTGCATTGTTTCACTGGTGTTGCTGCATTTCGCATGAACTAAACGTTTCCTTGTTTCAATGACCCCATTTAAAAGATCTCCTTGTTTGTTTAGATTTTTCCCCTTTTTTCCCTAACGACACCTTCTTTAAGGACGGAAAAAGCTGAGAAGCTTTTCAAGGGTGTTAATTTCATAGCGTTTCACAGAGTTTAATTGTGATCGATGACAGAATAGAAGCAGTAAAATAGGATGACAGATGATGAGTCTACAGCAACATCTTGGAGATGACTAGCTGCTAATTCCCATGAAGATGATGAAAGATATGCTGGTAAGTTATCAAGAAGTTTCAGTCATGTGATGCTTTCTCTTAAATGCTTTTCCAAAAAGCCAAAAAGAGATAAAGTTACTTACAGTATGCACAAAAACAAAACTTTGTGATACAATTGATATTGATCTGAAACTATTGTCAGTTGACAGTGATGTTTTTTTTTGGTACATTCTTTGTAACGCTTAAGTGTCTATCATAACATTCATCAACTGTGTCACGTGACAGTTTCTTCTTAGAAAAGATAATCATCTCTGGCAAGTATTATTGGCCACTTGAATGAAAAGAAAAATATTTACCTTCTTGCCTTACCGTAATTTAGTTGTGTAGTAATGCCTGGCCCACACTGTGGGATTTTTGAGCTCTTAATTGATGTTGAAAATGTGAGAGAGCCTGTACAAAAAGATAGATTCAACAGAATTTTTGTCTTTAGTCATACTTAAGTCATCAACGCCCCCACACGACAGAACAAAACACCACACACTTTCAGATTATGCTCACAAACCTGACTGCTGACCAGTGGTCCCATCTGTACTAGTTGTGTGTGTATTTAGCAGCATAAAATGAAAGAAAATCCATTTTATTTGTTTTTAAATTACAAACTCGATTTCAAAAATGTTGTGACAGTAGGTAAAATATAAATAAAAATGGTTAGCAGTGATTTCTAAATCTACTTAATGTATTGAAACAAAATCAATACAAAGACAAAATATTTAAAATTTTTACCTTCTCAACATTGTTTTTTGTGAACCTATGGAATATATACACTATGCTGAAATTGATGCCTGAACACATTCCAAAAAAGTTGGGACATGAGCAATTTAAACCTAGGAACATTTTAAAATGTTTATAAAACATCTTAAACAGGTTCCTGACTTCTCTGAACTGAAGCTCATCTGAAATGAACTGATACACGGAGGAAACATGTATCTGGTCTGATGAGTCCACTTTTCAGATTGCTTATAGAAATAATAGACATTGTGTTTGTATTACTTGTGTAAATTTCAAAAGCATCTGTCATGGTAACTTGCAGTATTAATGCTGAACACATTTTGGAGTAACATATGCTGCCTTCTAGATGCCGTCTTTTTAAGGAACACCCATGCTTATTTTAGCATGACAACATCAAGCCACTTTCTGCATGTGTTACAACAGCATGACTGTAATCAGAGAATGTGGATGCTGGACTGGCCTGTCTGCAGCCCAGACCTGTCTTTCATTTAAAAACAAACATGCTCAAAATATAGCAATGAAGGCCCTGTATAGATACACAAAAGACTTGTATCACTAAAAAATGGCATCAATTAGTGTCTTCAGTCCCCTTGATTAAGTGTTGTTAAAAGGACAGGTGATGTAACACAGTGGTAAACTTGCTTCAGTCCCACACACACACACGCAAAGAACAGTAAAACATTCATAAACCAACAAAATATTTTGTGCTGTTTTCAATTTAATGCAGGTCAAACAGAATGTACTCATCACTGCTTTCTGTTTTTATTGGTATTTCACATACTGTCCAAACTTTGGAATTGGCTTTTCATGTTGATTAGGATAAAATGATGTTTATTCTCTTTGGCTCTCACTGATTAGAGGTCTTTCACTCATGTCAGCATTCTGTTTCCTATCAAACAATTGACGTCCCTCCCACACTGCAGAATGTTGAATCAAAAATACTGAACATGCTAACAAATCGAAATCAGGGCAGCTATGACTGAACTGTTTATAAATTATAAGACTAGATTATCCACACTGCAGGCCACAGGATAATCTGAAAAGATAATCACTTAAGATGGGACATTGGGCCTCATTCATGTACAAAGCCCTGCTGGTGACATGATGAATAAAAATAATGTGTGTCCATGCTGTATTAACATGGGGGAACAAGATCCTAATGCATGGCCATGACTTAGTAAGGTGTGGGAACGAGATTTATTTAAGTCGTGGCCATGACTTAGTAAGGCATATAAATGAGATCATGCCTTATTAAGCTGTGGCCAAGGCTTAATTATCTTATTCCCATGCCTTACTAAATTGTGGCCATGCTTTAGGATCTCATTGCCATGCATTACTAAGTCATGGCCACGACTTAATTATCTCGTTCCCATGCTTTACTAAGTTATGACCATGCATTATCATCATTTATACTAGCAGGGCTCTGTATTCATCAACACTTCTTAAGGAGAAATTTCTTCTTAAAACCCACTTAAGCAGTTTTCACAAAGATTCTGACATTCACCAGTGTTTTCTTATTTGGGATTTATTCATAGTAAGAATAAATCTACTCACACTCAAGAGCACAAAGGTGTGAACAATTCTGTGGTTTAAGAACATGTCATTTATCTGACGCAGACTTTCTTTTAGGACCTTTCTCAAGAACTAATTTAAGAAAAAAAAAGTAAGACACTGCTGAATGAGGCCTAATGTCTGTGATTGCTGGGATGGGCTTGTGAGGAATCAGCCTGTAAATCAGCCTGAAGTAATTAAATTTTTTTTGTTTTGTATCTTTTTTGTTTGTTTGGAAATGTGGACACCAAATTCACACTTTATTTCTTTAGTAAATTTGTTTAAGTAGCGTTGATTGACATCAGAAAAACTCAATAGACATTCAAGTAGACAATTAAGAAAAGATCATTAGAAGTAAACATGCCTCAGTAACAAAAGGTTTCATTGTTTCCAGCAAGTGCATCAACACTGACAGCATGCAGTGCATAATGCATAGAATTTAGCTTACTGTAAGGATAAATATACATTTTTCATCATTTCATTGTCTATAGCATCTCTGTAACTATTTTTTTTTAAAAAACAAACAAGGTTGTCTCCCAAGATATAAAGCTACAACTTGCCAGGGCATTCCTATCTAATCAGCCCTGAGGGTGCATACCACATAGCTATGGTAACCTCAGGCATGTTCACCATTAGAAGTAGACAAGTCTAAGATGGGTACTGGGCATGTTTTTCTGTATCTCTGCAAAAATGAATCATGATGCTGTCTTTATTGTTGGATGCACTGTGATAGTTTCGAAGCCAGTGTGTGCACATGTTCTAAACAGAAGCTCACATCATTAAGGGCTTTCTTTTTTTAGAAGTAGCAATAAAAGGCAGCTAACTGGGAAGTACATACATATTCAAATGTTTGCTTGTTAAACATTTTTGACAAAAAGAAAATCTATAAATTTTGGTTTACTTTATATATCAAAAATTGATCTGCAGCATTGAGAAATCACAAATAGATGAAAAGAGTAGATCAGAAGACCAAAATAGTCCCTTTGCTTCAACATTAAAGGGTTAAAGTTAAATAAATGCGGGGTGATGATTAGCAATTAATTGAGGAAGACAGGTGGCTTTATGGCAGGAACTGTCCTGTACATGTACTGGTCCATATGTTCTGGTACTATTTGCCACATGAGAGCAATTTAAAGAGGTCTTGGTGGAATGTGTGAGGGCACTGATAATGCTGCACCATATGCCTTCCCCTAGTTGCTGTACCAGACCTTGATGCTGCTTGGGGGAATGTTCTCTGGAAAGTCTGCTTAGGAAGTGTTATGCTTTCTTCACTAGAAATGTAGTCTGGTAGAACACTGCCATTTGAAAGTCTGGAATCATTGTTATCAATCATTGAGATGTAAACAAAGTTGTTTAGAGTGTATTGTAAGGAAACTTATTGAATTTCTTTACAATGGTGGTGATAGGAACCGGGTGTCGCGATGTATACAACATAAATATAACCATTTTATTCACTACCTAAAACCACCAGTGAACCTACATGTGACTTCTGAGATGCAATGTCTCAGGCATCAGGCAAAATCATCATAATCATAATAACTTTCTGTGAGGGATCTTTAAGAGGCATTAAATGCTTTAGACATCTGGTTCCTTCCAGCACCACCGTGAACAATTCCTCCATTAGTTTCTCTAGAATCACGCTATTTTACATCAAACCAAAAAACATTGCCTCGTCTGATGAATCTCGATTTCTGCTGAGGTTCACAGATGGTAGGTTCAGAATTTGACAGCATGAATCCATGAACCCAGCCTGCCTTGTGTCAATAGTCCAGGCAGGTGGAGGTGGTATAATGGTGTAGGGAATGTTTCCTTGGCAGACTTTGCTGTTAATTCCAATCAATCATCGCTTGAATGCTATAGCCTATTTGAAAATTGTTACTGATGTGCATCCCTACATGGACACAATTTACCCATCTTCTACTGGCTACTTCCAGCATGATAATGCACCATGTCACAAAGCAAAAGACATCTCAAACTGGTTTAATGGACAAGTTCAATGTTCTTCAGTGGCCTTCCCAGTCACTGGACCTAAATCCAATAGAACACAGTATTCCTAATAAAGTGCTCGGTGAGTGTATATACACACACACACACACGCACACACACACACACACACAAGGTATATCCAGAACATATCTAATTCTTAAGTATATACTGGCTTTGTAAAATTTATTAAACACTTTTTTGCACTTACAAAGCAGTTCTTAAGAGATACGTGCAGAAAACTTTACAAAAAGGATTACAAAGAACATAAACTAATAATTTATAATGATTTACATATAAAATCTACGTCTTGAAGCCAGCATCTACTTCTTGAAGAGAACAGAAAAAGCAAGCCTCTACATGAAGACCATGGAGCCTGTCGGCAAATCTCAGCCTTTACCAAGAAGTCTTAACACATAGATGTCTGTCTACTGTCACAAGATAGAAACAATGTTATTGTTTCATTGAAAATGATAAACACATTGTAATTAAGCTTATTTTGTTATGGACCTACAACAAAAAGCATTGCTTTTTAAATGGAAACAACCTTTCTTTAGGCTCAAAATTAAGCAAATAAGACAAATGCAATTAATCACGATTAACTGCACAAACTAAAGCCACTAATCACAAATAAATATTCTAATCATTTAAGAGCCCTACTTGTCGTGTTAATATTTGTTATTCAGTGATAACTTATATCAGTGGAATGAGCAATAATTGCCCTACCTATTCCAATGCTTCCAACCTATAGTGATGCAAAACAATAGCAAGACTGTACACATCAACCAGAATGCCTGATTCACATAAACCCAACCAACACTGTGACACCTTTCAGCAGGCATCAGCTCAGCCCAGGCACAAAATTTGCCCAATGAAGATGAAGAAAACAACATGGTAAACTTAAAAACCTATGCTGAAGCATCCTAGGCTAAAGAATACTGCTACAGTGGGCAGGCCAAATGAAGACAACTTATCTGAGTAAAAATAGGACAGCTAAGATGTACAAAGACAAGGAAAACACAGCAAACTAAAAACTTAAATCTAATTTTTGTAGGCAAAAGCATACTGCCGCAGCAGCCATGAAATTGTTTGTAGATGAATATTTACTTTTGATGACTCCATGTATTTAAGTACATGTTTGCTCTGACATTTTGACCCAACCGACTGAAGCTTTTGTAGTAAAAGAGCATTGAAAGTAAATCTGCACACTTCATGCTAATCACCCCCACAGCAAACTTAACAGCATTGGTGCATTGCTTGACCACAAAGTTGTGGGTGAAGAGGGAGTACAGAATGGGAGGCTGAGCTCTGAATAGCAAGTGAAATGTCCCAGATCTGACATCAATTTAGAAGGTCTATCCATCAGGAGGCCCAGGTTCCAGCTGTAGAGTATCAACAGTGTCCTCAAGTGGATGTTTTTCTCCAGGTGGGCAAAGCCAGATAGAGAGCTGAGAATCCCCTGATGATCTGTTAGGGCAATAGATGACTTGATATGAGCCATGACTAACCACTCAACACACTCCATGATGATAGGGGTAAGTGGAGTGGACGCCAAGTGGAGGCTGGAAGTCATTCAGGGAGGTGGTCTGTAACTTCATGGGCATTAATTTTTAACAGACTGAGACAGAGAGATGCTGATGTCTGTTAGGCCAAAAAGTCAAAATCCACTTGAGTGTCATGTCCATAGGATACATGCAGCTTTGTGACTGATGGCTCTTTAGAGAGATCACATCATATCGCCTGGTTGCCAGCTAGAAACTCTTTCTCATGGCCTCATATGTTAAAGAAATTATTCAGTGATTAATTACCTGCCAGTTGTATCTCAAGTATTGCTCTTAATGAAAGTCTTTTGACTAACATATGTATATATTACTGTAATATATTATGTGATATATTAAACTGCTGTTGTAGTCGTATGCAAAAACACACCCCAGTCGAATGTTTTTTGAAAATGATACAAATAAACACATCCTTTACAGGAAACAAACTTGGATTTTCTGCAAATGTTTGTGCACAGTTTCTATTAAGCTTAAGTTTAACATATTGGAAAAAAACAAACATAAAATATAATGTGCCATAAACTTTGCATAAGAAAATTTGATAATGATAAATACAAATAAATGATAAATTTATATAAACAATAATTGTGCACTAAAATGTGCAGAAGTAATATTAGTACAAATATTCAGTGTTTAAGATGAAAATAATATACAAATTCATACTGACAATGAAAACATCCAGAACAAGATTATTTGAATGAATAATGTAAATGATCAAGCTGCTCGGTTAGCTTAGTTAGCTAGTAGCTAAATTAGCTTCTTATTCTCATTTCCCATTCCAGTGGAAATTCTGCACTATTTAAGATCCACAATTTAAGATGGAACAGGGACTTCAAATGACAAGCTAACATCAGCCTTGAGAGATTAGCATATCAAATTCAGCGAGGCAGTATGAATGTGGTACTGGCTGATACAATAGGCAGCGCTCTACAGAGTTTTTTTTACATTACCAATGTCACAGCTTTCATATGTAAAACGTGAGGATGTGGCAAGAACTACAAAAGGTGGCACAGAGAAGACAAGAATGAAAGTTATTTAAGGAGGATGAGGACATATCTGAGCAGGTGGAAAATGAGAAATGCTGACCTTAACTTAATTATCTAGCATCAGTCTGCAGTATATTGACCATCATGATTATGTCACATTGAAGCTTTTTTAGTTTTCATTTTATTAATAGCAAGCTACCTTGGTTATCTCAGTATAGCATAATAATAAATAAGAGAAAGAAATAAAGAAGAAGAAAATGCGCAGATTTTAAATCAAGTTATCTCACACAAAGGCACTGCTGTATGTGTGCAGAAGGAGAAATACAGAGTTTGGGGTTTGCTGGTCTGCATCATGTAACTCCCAGTCTGAAAACAGGTCTCACTCTGGCTCTGCTACAATGTCTACGCTGATCTTTTAAAATGATCTTGTGTTCTTAGCTTTAAACATATATGCCAGCTGGAAAGCTCCTTGAAGCAGGGCAAGTCATAACATTTAGGAAACTCTGGTTCACTTTTATTAGACTTCAGGGGCTCTCCAGTAAAAGCAGAGCGCTGTTCTTGACCTCTTATACAAGTGAAGGTCATGGTGTTCCTCCCTCTGAGATGCAGGTCTTTCTCTTACTAGTAAGTTTCTATAAAGCCTGGCTAATTAGCATGCCCGAATGCCTAGCATTCTGCCATGTGCTTTGGTGTTTTACAGAAACATGCCCACGGTTTGAAGTTTTGGAGATGCCAATTACTGTTTACGCGGTTTGCATTGCGCATTCTGAGTTTCCGTACATTTAATGGAACCTCCCTGTGCTCCTTATGTTGTTGAGGGCTATAACAGCGGTAGAAATTGGAACCAAATGGTGTTTACATGGTGGAGATCTTAAATGAATGTGTGTTTTAGGTAAGTAGGATTGGAGAAGAAAGTGGTGGGATGAAGAGTTCAAAGCATGTGTATTGGGTGGTAGTCCATGCGAATAATTTTCTTGAACTTTGACCCCTCCCGCTCCGTGTAATTAGGCCTTATAAAATTACAGAGGCAGAATGGTTAAACCGATAATGAGCAACCTCTACTCCAGCTAAAGGAATGCTAATTAACATGTGTACAGGATAGATTCCTGTTTATGCTGTTAGTTCCTTATTTACATACAGTCCTAAAAAAATTCTATTACACTCAAGGTCATTTGAACTTTTAAAAGCTATTTCTAAAATGTTATTAGCAAAGCAGGATGCAGGTGGTCAGCATACCTGCTCTGTGATTTCCATGCATGGCTGTTTTGTAATCATCTTTCTTGACGAAACAGCATTTGAGCTTCTCCAAACTTGCCAGCTTCAGTAGGTTTTCCTACAGTTTACATAATATACATAGCTGTTAATGTGCAGTTATTATACTTCATTTAATAATAACAGTAATGACAGATGCATACAAGGGAAGTGTGTTGCCCTGATGTCTGCGTTACAGGTTATATAGTGTGTGATGACAGGAGGGCCGCAATGGTACCGAGTCGGAATTGCACCTGCACTGAGAACTGAGGAATTTTTGGCCTTTTAACCCCTTAAAATCCCAGGCTTACTACATACTTAGACTTATTATTCAGTAACTACAGAGACTTCAGTGAAAACTGGTCGAACTATTCTTAGGTTAAAGATGTCTATAATAAAACTTTAGGCACCCTGGCAGGCACTGAGGTTAAGCAAAGGTCAGAGGTAGTTTTGGCTCCAGGTAATAAGCATACTAACAAGCATACTCAGATATTGTCTGTGTGATACTAATTATCCATTAACCTCTTAAACTCAAAGTACAAGTTATTAAAAAAAAATCAAGCTCCACTCTTGATTCAGATCTGAAAAAATACACAGCTGTTTCTGCCCATCCTTCCACTGTGAGAAGACAACTCAACACTATGAGTCTGAAAGGATGTGTTGTTGTCAAGAAGCCCTTACTGTGAAAAGGAATAGACAGAAAAAGAACAACATTTGCAAGCTGCTGGTGTTCTCAGAACAATGGGATGACCACACCAGAGTCCAGGCCTCAACATCCCTGAGTGTGTTTAGTGTTACTTGGATCGTGAGAAGCAGAAAATATAACCAACTTATGCAACCAAGACTGAACTTTGGAGGTGTGGAAAAATATCCATGCAGACTCCTTTGAAAAGCTGAAAGCAAGTCCCTGAAAAGAACAGAAGCTGTAATAAAGGGAAAGGTGGACAATCCAAATCCATTTTATTTAGTTTTAAGGATTCTGCATTAAATATTTATGTTCTATTTCTTTTTCCTGTTGTTTAACCTATAATGAATAAGTTGACTGAACGTGCAATGAATAATGCATACGTTAGTTAAATAAAATGTATGAATAAAAAATAATACATTAATATTTTAAGGAAAGACACTGCAGGTGAGTGGCATATCACTGTCAATCTTTGCTTATTTTTTGTATTGGTAGCTTTGGGGGAAAAGTACATTTACATATGTAAATGAGATCTGTCTACCTGAACATGCATCCGTTGCATATTTTTTAAATTAAAAATCTAGTCTTTGGCTGATAACATTTAAAATTAGACTTCATTGCTCAAATCAAGAAATCAATAAGCACTGCAAACTGATTTGTACAAAATCATAAATCATATCCTTCTGTAATATTATTCAAATTATGATGAGGAATAGGGGTGGGGGAAAAAACGATTCTTAGATGCATCACGATGCGGACGTGGACGATTCTGAATCGATTCATTCAACGGCAAAAATCGATTTTCTAAATATTTAATTTATAACGTAATGTTGACGGAACGCTAAGGGCGGAACTTGGAAGTAGGTAAGTGCAGCGCCCGGACAGCCTGTGGCGGCACATAACAAAAACACAACTGGGTGAGTGAGAAATCCGACCAGCTCTCTCTGCATTAAAAGCCAGGTTAGGTCAGGAGTCACAACACAAATGATAAGAGCAGCCAATTTGTCCTTTCAACAAAAATCAAACCACTTTGGGAGCCACAACATTTAATGTCCAGTATGTCTCAGTATGTGCTGATGTCCTAGTATAGACTAAACAATATAAACGAAAACGCGGACTTACTCTACTCTGCTTTAAGCTTTAGCTACAGCCGCCAGAAAACTATCCCTCAAAAGTTGAATAGTTTCTTGTAAAATGTCTTTCAGCTTTCAGCTGTTTTACGAGGCTGAAGTCGCTTCTTATTCTCCAGCTTCTTGCTGAACTTTCCCGTTCCACCTTAAATTCTGACTGAGGCGCCAAAGGTAAATGCGGCACCATTTAAGGTGGAACGCGAAAATTAGAAAGAGAAGCGACTTCATCTTCGCAACTTTTTAGTGTTTGACAGTCTCTCGTTGCAGATTTAATGCTTCAGGAAACCAATTGCGCTGCTTATAAATGTCCGAATAAGTCCATTCACGTAAGTCCAAATGTTCGTCCATGTTTCTCTTTTCCTTTTTAGTTCGCTACTAGCCAGGCGAAACCTCGTTGCTAGGTGACCTGCAGTCTGCACACCAATTCTCAGTCGTTGAGAACCAGGGCTTTCGCGCTATGTTGCACACGCCCTGTCTCAAAGGTATTTTACTGACACAGCGATGCTCACCCCTAGTGAGGAATCAACTTGTGAGATTGCAAAGTGTGGCAGAGATTAAGCCTTCATTAAAATAGCTCATTTTTAGAAATACAGTTAGTCATAAGTGGAAATAAACAGACTAAACGCATTGAACTGAATACATTTTTGTTGAATTTTGCCATTTTTATAATAAAACATTGTTACTATTTATACAATTTATCAAAAAATAAGAAAAAAGTTGTTAAATGCACAATTACTGTTTATTTGTTGAATATAATACATATAAAATGTTGTCTGTGCAAAAGTTATGGCCCCATAGTCCCCCAATATTTTAAACTCTAAAATTTGCAGAAAATGCCAAATTCAAGTTTGTTCCCTGCTTATTTTTCTTAGAAAACCAAGAGAAAAGTAATTTGATGGGTGTTCAAATTTTTGCACATGACTGTATGCTAATTTGATAACACCAGATATATCATAAGCCAATGATATGGGTAAAGCTTAATTCTCAGTGTAAAATGTACTGAACTGCAGCATTCTAGACCTGACAAGATTCAGACTATTATCAGTGAATGTTTATGGAAAGAATCGGCTGATTTTATTGTTACCCTGTGCAGCACTGTAGCTACGTTAATGTTGAACTGGAGGGCAATTCAACAGGGCCATAAATAACAATCTTATGCTTGCGTGCACCCACATACACACACTTTTACCTGGTCGCAGAAGCGCTTACATACACACACACACACACACACGCACACAAAACAAGATTAACGATGTAGGCAAGAAGGAAGAAGTATGCATACAAAATCCCAGAGAACAATAGGGCTCCAAAACAGCCCGACACAAACGCAACACAAAACAGCGATAAGGTTTGTGCACGCCCACACAGACACACTCAAATTCATAGCGAAGGTTAGCCAAGGACTGCCAGGCACTGCACTATCTGATTTTATGCTGCAATTTCTGTCGCCTGTGCTTTTGATTTGGTACTCCTGAATTGTGTATTCCAAGCAGAGGAAGCGAAGAAGCAGATAATATTCCTGCCATCCAGCTATAGTGGCTATAGAGAATGAAACAGATTTATCTTTACATCAAAGGCTCATAGATCCAAGCTGACTCATCATCCGCTGCCACTAAAAATGCACTTCCTTTACAACAACCGTTTACTTTTACACAAACGTGTTTATTTTTATACCTCGTCAGGACATGGGGTCACACATATGCCCCCCATATAGGCTGATTACACTGTCATATACAAAGGTTTGGACATCCCTGGTCAAGTGAGGTTCTACTGATTTTCTAAGTGGAAATAACTTATCACAAGTATGTCGTGCAAATTTTACAGCACAATGTTTGCTGAACGTAACACACTGAGGAAAAAAAAAACACAGCAACACTTTATTTGGAGTGGTTCTTTGTAGATTAACAGATTATCAGTAACACATCAACAGCATATCAGTGAAGTAGCAGTAATGAAGCATCTGAATACACTGAAGTAAATATCTTGTAGATGTTCTGTTATTGATATTATTAATGTACTGATACATTACTTAAATTAAGTAGATGTATTGTTAATGTATGGTTAATGTAAACCTAACCTTACCCAACCTTACCCAAAACATAACCCTAACCCTGGCCCTAATCCTAAACTTAACCTCAACCCAAAACCTAACCCTAACCCTCATATGTTTGACATGTTACTGAGAGTCCATTGAGTGTTTGTTTCATCTAAAAGGACCACTCAAAATAAAGTGTCACCAAAAATGCAATTTATTAAATGCCATAATCTTTGTACATGCCCCATTTTATGTTTTTCCTTTTCACCAATATGTTAAATTTAGCAAACAAACAGTAAATGTACATTAATATGTGCAGAGGTTTGTTCTCTATAGAAGATGTGTTAACTTATTTTCACTTAGCAAATCAATTAAATATTTGAGCACAATAATTTGTGTGAAAAGTGCAATCAGACAATATGTACTACTTTCAGGAAATTTATATTTTCATCATGCTATTTTTTTCATTGTGTGAATTCAGATTTCACATAAATCTGAACATGCATGCAAGATGAACGTGAAAAAAGGTGAGTCTCCACTTTTTCCAATTCTTCTGGGAAGCCTTTCCATAAGATTTTGGAGTGGTCTGTGAAAATCCATGCCCGTACCATCAAAAGAACATTTGTGAGGTCAGGCACTGATGTTGGACGAAAAGACCTGGCTCGCAATCAACATTCCAATTCATCCCAAATGTGTCCAGTGGGGTTTCAGTCAGGGCTCTGTGCTGGCCACTGGAGTTCCTCTACACCATCAAACCATGTCTTTATGGACCTTGCTTTCTGTGAGTTCTGTCCTTTCTATAGGTTTGCGTATTCTACTGCTTTGTGGCAGAGCTGTTGTTGCTCCTGGATGCTTCCATTTCACAATGATAACACACAGTTGACTGGGGCAGATCTAGCAGGGCTAAAATTTCACAAACTGACTTGTGGCAAGGGTGGCATCCTATGGCAGCGTTGTGTTAATAGTTCTAAGAGCTCTAAGAGCTCTTCAGTATGATCTACTGCCAATGTTTGTCTATGGAGATCGCATGGCTATGTACCTGATTTTGTACACCTGTTAGCAATGGGTGTGGCTGAAACACCTGAACTCAGTAATTAGGAGGGGTGTCCATGTCCACATGCTTTGGCCATATAGTGCCTATGTAACTACTTCTACATAGTAATTACATGACATGTAAATACCTATAAGTAGTAAGAAAGAAAAACAAAATATAGCCTACTGGTAATGAGATATATCCTGACTACAGAGCCAGGATTTTCTTTCCTTAAATCCTTAAATTTACAAAAAGAAAACAAAAGGCTAGTGGCTAACAGTTAACATCAATTTAGTTTGTACTGAACTCCACTCAGTATGCTCAAGCAGAAGAATTCATAGAACCAGAATTGTTCATCATAATCATTACTATTCTATTGATTCTTGCAGAAAAGAGGCACAAGTATTAAGCTTTGAGTGATTATTCCCTGCGTTAAAGGACAAGATTAGAAGCAGATGGGGCTCGCTTCACGCCTTTAGCTCTGGGCTGTCGAAAAAAAGAGTGAATTTATGGCTTTATCTCTCCATCCAGACAGGGCTAAAAGCTTGAGGGGTGAGCTCATGCAGACATGATACGATTTGATATGATATATTTCTATATCTTTCCTACTGTGACAGAGCGAGACACAGGGTGTAAAAGCTGCCTCTGTCTGACTCGTAACAGAGCACAGAGAGAGAGAGAGAGAGAGAGAGAGAGAGAGAGAGAGAGAGAGAGAGAGAGAGAGAGAGAGAGAGAGAGAGAGAGAGGTCCTTCCATGAACCAAAGATGAATCCATTGAACTAAAAACCTTTTGGAACAAATTTACAGCTATATGTCCACACATACACACACTCTTTCTGAACCGCTTTTCCTTCTGGGTCGCGTGGGGGAGCTGGAGCCTATCCCTGCAGTCATTGGGCGGAAGGCAGGATACACCCTGGACAGGTCACCAGTCCATTGCAGGGCAGACAGACATATACATTCACACACATGCTCACACCAAGGGACAAGGGAACATGTAAACTCCACACAGAAAGGACCCTGGTTGACCAGCCAGGGAACCGAACCCAAGCCCTTCTTGCTGTGAAGTGACAGTGCTACCCACTGCGCCACTGTGCCGCCCGATATATGTCAAAAGTATCCAAAATATCCAGTAGTAGTAAAAGAGACTTAACGTCTAATAAATAGTAAATAGCTATGTATTATTATGAATGCACTGCTAACCGCATTTGCTTAGTAGAATGCAGAATGTATGCCATTCTTTTCAGTGATTCAGTATATAAATGAATCAACGTACACTGAGGAAAGTGATGCATTTAATTTGCTGAGATGTTTCCCCAGTAATGCCATTCTTAAAGTCCTCTCCACATTTCCTCTCTCTCCAGTCTCTCCATATCAATCTTCTACGCGTCTCCTCTCAAATGTCCTGATGATGAAACGATTGGTTTTTTTTCTTATGATTTAAAATGCTGAATAGTCGTTCAGTAAAACTGTTCTTAAATCAAGCTAGAAACAATATTTTTTGAGCCCAATGGGGCCCAACAAAATATCAGAATTTACACATACAAAAATATTGAAATTTTTACATAGGGAATTTTCCCTGGCTTGATTTGTGCTTGTTTTCTAATAAGTGATTTTTTATGTAGCATATTTGTATTTTATTTTTATTTATTTATTTATTTATTTTCTACAGAAATGTCATGCACTTATGCATTTCCACATTTTCACTCTCACTTTACGCTCTCTCTTGAGCTCTTTCTGTGTCACATACTCTCTTCTGCGCTCTATATATGCTTTATAGCTGCATTCGGAACATCTCTTGAGTTTTAAAGAATGGGTGAATGTGCACTTGAATAAAACAATAGATAAGGTTTGAGGTTGGTTAAGAAACATTCAGGGCTCTAGCCCCAGAAGCCCAGGCCAGGAGATACCCCTGCTACATAACAGTACATAACTGTTCCATAACGTGTGACTGCACATGTCATATCATGACAACTCATGACAGCATAGTATGTCCAGTAGAATAACAGTGTGTGCATTCATTCAATTACTCATGAACTTTGATTCTACTTTATACTGTACAATGAAACAATATGGTGCTATTTACGAAACACATTCCACTCAGAGCATCAAGGGCCTAAAACTACATTGTTTTCTGTGGACAATATAAATGATATTACATGTACAGCAATATAAATATAATATACAATATTCTTGGTATTGAGGGAGAGAAAAGACAACACCGTCTCTGAATAATAGAAAAGTCATCGGAGCATGAAGGTAAGACATTGTGTATGACTGACACAATTACAAGTGCAGTGGAAGAGGAGGCGGCGAAAATAAGGAGAGGAAACTGGGAGTTAGAAGCAATACAGAATGAAAGACAGACTGAAAATTGACTGAATGTGTCATACTGAGGGGCAAGTTAGGTGTTTCCCTGTTTGTGTGTCTCAGTGTGAGTGTATGTGTGCGAGCGAGAGAGGGAGGGAGAGGGTCTATATGAGTGCCGTGATGACAGCTCTAATTAGGTTCCAGTGCGTCTGAGGGCCTTTTGAAGCCAGACGGCTCATATTTCTCGCCCAATATAAAGCATGCGCAATTACTGCCCTTTTCCACATGTCATCTCAGCCATGTATGAAGGTGAAAACACACAGCAGGCTTTGTTAGGATGTTTTCAGCTGGCAAGGGCAGCCACAGGCACACATGTGTAAAGTCACAGCACAGTGGATTTCAAGTTTGTAGCGCAATTTAGCTATTTTTATTGACATTTGTTATTCCTTTACATTCTTTTTAGATATGTCATTATGACTAAACTACTCTAATTTTACAGAAAATATATTGTGCTTACCTCTTAAACTGCATGGATTTGTATGTTTCACACTTTCATAACTAACTAACTTACATATTAGTTTCATTGTAGTCAGTGAATAATTTATAGTAGTTATTGAGTAATAAGTCTTAAGATTAAGAACTGAATAATTGGCCTATTTTATTAAAAGAATAAAACGATTTTTAATTACTTTTAGCTCAGTGTCATTTAATATTGTTTCTCATTTATACCTCATATGATTTATGTTTTTGTTGTGTGTACAGTCTTGTAAAAAAAAACTCAATTTTTTAATTTTGCCAATGCTTTTGTAATTTTTCACATTGCAAATCTATCCTAATTATCCCTACATTTCCACCCTATGGTGGTACAAAACAATAGCAATCAACCAGACAGCTCCATTTACAAAAAAACAACCAATAACACTGCAATAATCCTTCATAGTAAAGCAGTGCATCTCACTACAGGCATGTTTGCCCAATGAAGAAAACATGAAGTTAAAAATCAAACACTTGAGATGTACAAAAGATGAGAAACTTTAAAATCAAAACCTAATCATCTTTGGCTAAAACTTACTGGCACAGCAGGAAGATCCAAAGAAGACAACACAACTGAGATAAAATCTGATAGCTAAGATGTGCAAATATGAGGAAAAACACCTAAACCTAATCATTGTAGGTAAAAGCATACTGCCATGGCAGGCATCAAAAATGTTTATGGTCCATTTATGTCTTACCTATGATGGCTTCTTTGCAAAAAGTTGCAATGAAGTAATGTTAGATGTTTGACATTTGACATCACAAAGCCCATATCAACTTTTGTAGAAAAAGAACATTGTAAACACCAAATTTACAGAAAACTGACAAATTTTTATATTGTTTTTGGCTTTTGGTGAATAGAAAACGGCACACTCTAAAGGACGGAACCTCACTTTAAAAGATGTGACTGGGGACTTTTTAACCGCAACTGAAGCTTCAAATCCAAAAACTGGTGGTAACAAACAGAAGGCTTGAGGCAATGGTGGATAGCAGTGATTAGAGGGCTGGGAAAAAAGGTGGAGCTTGGTAGTGGGCATAATGATTCGATTGGCCATAATACAATGACAGCACTCACTGGAAAATCAAATTTAATTATATTGAATTACATATGAAGCAAGTTTTGCCTCATTTCTAGCATCGACAGAAGGCTTTTTGATGAACACAGTTTTTTATGTTAAGTTACTGCAAACATGCTCATTTATGGGCAACAAATTTTTGAAAAGCTTTATGTGAACCCATTGCTATGCATAGAATCATTCAGTTCTACAAATCAAGATGTTCCAGAGTTGCGTCCTTGAAGAGGAATTTGACAGCCACTTTACATTAAATCATGAACATAAAGGGCCACAACATCCTCAGGTGGCCCCTACATGCACAGGCAGCAGTAATTGTAATGGCATGTAGGTAAAGCATTTTATGTTCCTGCCATCTGTATACAGCTTCATTTAGTACCAAATTTTATGGCTGAGGTGTTAGAGGGCACTTACACCAATCTGGTCTGATTACAGCTATGTTTTCTGGAGCCCAGAGGGGAGCCAATAAAGACCATTTTCAGTCCCCAGTGGAAAGCTATTGTTCCTGCAGTGACACTACTGGTGTATTATATGCAGAAATAAAGATTCTTTCACTGATGCAATAACTATGCAATACAGAACTAGTGAAAGTGTTGTTTTGGGGAAAAAAAAATCTAATATACACTGTTTTTCCCTTACCCAAGATTTAGTCAGTCAGCTAAAGACATGTGCTTCTTTAGCTTTGCACTGGAGCTATGATGCCACTGCAGCTAACAAAGCTTATAGCCACTAGTTACCATTGTGTAAACTGCATGCCTAAATCATCGACCTTGGAAAATACTGCTGAATGACTATGGAAAAATATGTTAAATAGCATATAATTATGTGCACAATTAATTATGTGAAAATACCATGATACAAATACCATGTTACTATGATCATTAAGTGTAAATAGTGAAGTCCTGCTGAGTGTAAAGTATATTTTCACCTAGTATAAATAACATTTGCCATCATATAATGTTAGAAACCACACAAATGAAGTCCATTTAAGATTAGTTAACTACTTGATATGTGATGATTAGGCATGCAGTTTGCACCATGCAAATATGTGAGGGTAATCAGGAGAGTCAGGAGAATTCCTGGTGGGTCACTAGAATTTTGGGCAGGTTACTGACAGACAAACTATAAATGTTACATTGAAGTGTATATAAGTAGTAATTTAGGGGTTAAACCAGTGGCACCCACCTCTGAAGCTGATGTAGCTGCTTTTTCTCATTCCCTGTTCCATCTTAAATGATGTAGCAGTTACATTCAAATGCCTGTACAGGCATTAGCACATAACTTCTGCACTATTTAAGGCGGAACGGAAATTCGAAAAAGAAGCTAACATCAGGCTTTAGAGATTAGCACATCAAATTCAGTAAGACTGTGTGAATCTGGCACTGGGTGACACAACAGGCAGTGCTCTACAGAGTTCATTACCTTTTCTTTCTGTTTGCATTACCCATGTAGCAATTTTCATATGCATAGCATTGGCAGGAACTGCAAACACCCAAGGTGACACAGAGAAAACAAGAATGAAAAAGCTACTTAAGGAGGATGAGGACATATCCAAGCAGATGGGCAGAGAGAAACATACTTAGCTAGCGTTAGTTGTGGCATATAGTTGTGGCATATAGACTGGCATAATTGTGTCACGTTTAAGTCTATTTTCATTTTATCACTAGCTAGCCACCTTGGTTATCTCAGTGTAGCATATAAATATTAAATAAGAATAAGAAATGAAGATGAAAAAAGTTATTATGGAAAAAAGCAAAGTTGTATGGGTAAGAGGAAATTTTGGGTGGGCTGGTCTGCATCATAGAACGCTGGGCTCTAGTGTGAAGCTAAAAGAAACAAACTCCAGACACTGAACATGTCTTGGTGATTGACTGCCTTGCGTAAATTGTATAAATTTGATTTTCGGTTTTAATTTTGAACCATCATCTTAAAGAGATGTGTGTTTGACATCATTCTGTTCTGGAGCGAATCACTTTGCTCCATCAGTGCCCTACATTGTATAAAATAGTTCCCAGTAGTACACATTTAAATCAGTTATTACCTGTGGTTCATGTCACTCAAGCCTCAAGTATGGAGAGGTGCCAAAATATGAAAACTGATATTGTATTCTGTCCAGTGTTGGAGTAAGTTAGAGATATGAGTTCTGTAATATGATCGTAATGGACAACAGACTGGAGAACGGACTGGAAGGATGTCCTCATTCAGTCACAACCAATGTATACACTGTCAATGGTGTGGACACCTAGATTTTCAAAATGTTTTCAAGAAATGGACGTTAAAAATACTCCGTAATTTCACTGTTGGATCATTTTATGACTAAGGATCTACTTAAAATAGCCTGTAGCTACACTTTTATCTTCATTCAGATTACAGAGACCTTTGAATATGCATAAACATGCAAATTAAAGCTACTGCTTTCCAACCACACCTCTTTCCCCTACTTCCCTGGTTATGCTAATGATAACATCCCTTTGATGTATTATGGTATTACAAAATGGCAACACTGAGGAAATACAACCTTGGAGTCTGAAAAAGAGGCTGGTTATGTTGTTTATGTATCAGAATAATGTGTGTAATTATCTACTATTAACTGACATTGCTTACTGTTACTACACAGCTGCACTTTTACACTGTAATTAACATCTGCAAAAAGTAAACTAGCTTGCATTTATCACAGGTAAACATGAGTGGATTTTTAGTATTTAAATCTCAATTTGCATTGTCCTAATAATGCAAACTGTGTTCAGCTAAGTGCTACCCTGCTAACAACTCTGTCCAAACAGGAAATATTCTGGGTAGATCGCCAGTCCATTGCAGGTGATACATATTGTATCATGTTTTCTCATTGTCACACCACTAATACATGATATTTTCCTCAAAATTACCCAATTTTAATATGTTAGCTTACTGAAAATCAACAAAGAAAACATGCTCATTTGTATTTATAACAGTTTGGAAAGCTAGGTGTCCTCAAACCTTTGAAGATTATATATGACTGTTCATGGCTAAGAGTGTGTGTGTGTGTGTGTGTGTGTGTGTGTGTGTGTGTGTGTGCGCGCATGTGTGTTTGAAACAGCACTGTCCCTCAAATGCACTTTCAGCTTAATGGAATGGTATTACTCTGCTCTTATCCTGCCTTCAGAGGACTCACTCTACGTCTAGGCTGATAATGGCTCCGTCCCGCACGTGTGCATGTGTGTGCGTGTGTGAGTGAGTGATTGACACTCCTCTGACTAACAGGCCGTGTGTGCCGCCCTCTCTTCTCTCCTGCAGGCTGGGATGGCCTCATTAAGCCGCGTTGGTGTGACAGGCCCAGAGGTGATCTACTGCTCCGCTCTGCCGGGCCTGCGGGGCCCAGAGATTTATGGAGCTGCAGAAAGACCCTAAAGCATCTGGGGTGAGAGAGATGGAGGAGTCTTCCAGTGATGAGAGAAAGAGAGAGAAAGGGGTTGGGGGGTGGGGGGGTTGAGTCAGGTTGCGGTAATGATAAAACGTTCAGGTGAGGAAACCAGAAGATCCTTCAACTGGCACTTCATGGAACCATTGTGGAATTCCCAATTATAAAATGATTGATTGTAGGAGTGACAGAGGAGAGGAGAAGACAGAAAAAGTGAAAAAAGAAAAGATCAATGGTCAGGAGAGTAGAGAACAGAGAAAAAGACAGATAAGAAAAAGGTAAGGACATCCAAGATAAGCAGTAAGTCGCCAGTCAAACTGATTGACAAGCCAGACTCTCAAAAATAAAGGTTCCTAAAAGGTTCTCAACTTGGACATACAGTTCAGGGAAAAGTCGTAATTGGTAGGGAACCAAGGTTATGCTGTTGCTCTTCAAAAAGGTTCTTTGCACTCATCTCATTTACAAAAAAATCTTTTAAAGAAAAAGTTTTTTAGGGATTCAAAAGTGGTTCTTCTAGGGCAACTTTGTTTTTAAGAGTGTAGTCAAATCATAATTTCAGGCAAATCCTACTCTTATTCACTTTAATGAACATGAAGCTGAGTTTGAAAAATATAAAAATAAGTATTAATTTAGTGGCGTAAAGGATCTCATATCTTTAACAAATGAAAAAAAAGAACACGCTCAGTATAAAAAGGACTTTCAATTGTAAAAAAAAAAAAAACCCTCACTTTGCTCACTATTGTTACATATTATAATGGCCAAAAGAATATGGACACCAGTCCTAATTACTGTATTCAGGTGTTTTGGCAACATCCACAAAAAAAATGCAAGCATCCAGGAGCAACAACAGTTCTGCCACAAAGCAGTGACTACGCAAACCAATAGAATGGAAAGAAATGTACAGAAAGCGAGGTCCATAAAGACCTTGTGGAAAGGCTTCCAAGAAGAGTTGGAAAAACTGGAGTCTGTGTTCACCCTTTTTTTTTTTGATGCTCATCCTGCATTGATGTTCAGGTTTATTTGAAACCTGCATTCACACAATGAAAATGTAAATGAATTACTGAAAGTGGGCAGTAGTGAATTCAGGCTGTTTGAAGGGCAGGAGTGAAAAAATAAAATGAGCACCTATTGCATGACATGGATCCCAACCAGTGCACAAAAAGCTATGATGCCTCATGTATGATGAAATAGTCTTCATTTTTGATTAAGATTAACGTTATGTTATTGAAACAGGGAATTATAAAGCTTTAAAATTTTTATTTCACAAACACTTCTGAAATAAAACACAGAGTGAACTATCAACATTTGTTTCACAAACACCGATCAGGCATAAAATTATGACCACCTCCTTGTTTCTACACTCATTGTCCATTTTATCAGCTCCACTTACTATATAGGTGCACTTTGTAGTTCTACAATTACAGACTGTAGTCCATCTGTTTCTCTGCATACTTTGTTAGCCCCCTTTTACCCTGTTCTTCAGTGGTCAGGACCCCCATGGACCGTCACAGAGTAGGTACTATTTGGGTGGTGGATCATTCTCAGCACTGCAGTAACACTGATGTGGTGGTGGTGTGTTAGTGTGTGTTGCGCTAGTCTGAGTGGATCAGACACAGCAGTGCTGCTGGAGTTTTTAAATACCTCAGTGTCACTGCTGAACTGAAAACAGTCCACTGACCAAAAATATCCAGCCAACAGCGTCCTGTGATCACTGATGAAGGACTAGAGGATGACCAACACAAATTGTGCAGCAGCAGATGAGCTATCGTCTCTGACTTTACATCTACAAGGTGGACTGACAAGGTAGGAGTGTCTAATAGAGTGAACAGTGAGTGGACACAGTGTTTAAAAACTCCAGCAACACTGCTGTGTCTGATCCACTCAGACCAGCGCAACACACACCACCATGTCAGTGTTACTACAGTGCTGAGAATGATACACCACCCAAATAGTACTTGCTCTGTGAGGGTCCATGGGGGTCCTGACCACTGAAGAACAGGGTAAAAGGGGGCTAACAAAGTATGCAGAGAAACAGATGGACTACAGTCTGTAACTGTAGAACTACAAAGTGCACCTATATAGTACGTGGAGCTGATAAAATGGACAATGAGTGTAGAAACAAGGAGGTGGTCATAATTTTATGCCTGATCGGTGTATACATAAGATGTGATAATGTCAATAAGAAAGCTTTGATTTGGGAGCTTATTCATCATTGGTGCTCACTCTTAAGTTAACTGTAAAAGGAACTCACACCAAACTATTAAAGATCTTTGGACATTTTATGCAAATTGCCCTGAAATAATTCCCATTGGGAAGAATGAGTTAAGCAATGTACCTGTTTAGTTAGCTAGCTCCTTAGCTAGGCAACTAGGCTAAAAATACAGCTATCTAAGAAAGCATTTACAGTATACATATATTAGTATCACTGTAGTAGTATGTCAGGGTTACAGCTCAGACTGTATTGAGCCCCGTCTGACATCTGAACATTCTAGAGGGGGTGTGGCTAAAAATGAAAACTTAAATAGAAGGAAAAGATGTCAGTTTTTAACAATCAGAATAAGTATTTTAACCCTTATTGTGTCATCTTTGGCAACATTTTACTTACTTTTCAAATACAGTTAACCTAGCATAATCTAACCTAACCTAAAGGAAATATTGAATAATGAAAAAAAACTGCTGAAATATGCTGTTAAGAAACTAGATCTTTCTGCAATTGTGTCAACATCTATATGAGGGGCGTTCATGATTTTAGGGGGCCTGGTTGCTGCGAGTATCCCTGAACCATGGGCCAAAGTGCAAATGCCTTCCCACCCACCCTGTAGTCACGCCACTGTTTTAGATAATGGCTGTTTTTACTAACATAACCTTTGCAGGTTATTGTTTCTTACTTAATTGGAAAGTAACAAACAATTAAGATAAAGGATGAGCGAGGTTGTGTTAATGATAAAACGTTCAGGTGAAGAAAGAAAGAACCTTGACACGTGCTTCATGGAACCAGAAGGGAATTCTCAATTATAAAGTGAGTGGGTACCACTTTATAAAAAGACTGCTTTCATAAACGTTTATGGATGGTTTAAATGTGTTTATTTATAACCATTAATGAGTTCATAGACACTGTAAACATCATTAGTAGGCTGTTATAACACAAATAAAACAGTGAGCTGTTCTATCTAAAGAATATGAATATCTGATGAAGCTAACTGGTTTAACACAGACTGATGGAGAAGACAGAAGTAATCAGCAGGAGCTGAGGATTAACAGTATCATTAAAAGAACGTGAGCACATGATTTGTCAAGCAACAGGCCACTGCTGCCCTCTATGTCACATAACTGCCTATTAAGGATCCGAAGGTCTTTATGAGCTCATAACCAGTAATATACTAAATTTAAATCATTCATAAACCCTTGATAAGTAGTCGTATTGTAAAGTATTATTAATTATTGATTGTAGAAGAATTGTAGATTGTAGAAGACAAAAAAAAAAGAAAAGAGGAAGAGTAAGAATGGTAGAGGACAGAATGGTGAGTAGGTATGGAGTGGTAAGGACAGGGTGAGTAGTCACTGCTCAGGCCTGTAGCAAATGAAACGAAGAATGAGATAAGCTGAAAATCACCTCAGAAGCCAAGTGTCGCCAGAGAAGTCTCATCAAGTTCATGATGTCTGTTATCTGAGGTGTTTTTTAATGTCTTGCATATGTGAGTTTATGCGAGTGTTCTGGAAGGTCACGCATGTTTGTGCCTGTGCCTGACTGATGAGGTGACAGGGCAGCCAGAAAAACACCAGAGGCTCAGTTAATAAAAGAGGAAATATGTGTGTGTGTGTGTGTGTGTGTGTGTGTGTGTGCGCGTGTGTGTGGGTGTGTGTGTGTGTGTGTGTTTGAGAGAGAGAAACACAAAGAGAAAGAGAGAGAGACCAACATGAAGGGAAAAATGGCAGCACATTATGCAATCCTGTCATCTTACCCACATTCCACGCACATATGCATGTTCACTTTGGTACTCTTTGTACTGTTTGTTTTGTTGCCCCTACACAGACTGTCACATCTCCATACCGTGTCCTCAAAAAGCATTAACCCATTTAAAACCACACTATGTAAGTGGAGATTTGGACACCTCTCTGGTGGAAAAGTGCAACTGCATGTAACAGGTGGAAGAACACCGTGTAACGTCAGATTTGCTTCCCTTCCCCGAGTGGATGAATCTGATGACTGTGAGTACATTGAAAGAGTATTCAAAGAGAACTCAGTCAAAACTTGCTGAAGGATGTATCTTCCAAGGATGTAAGTGAATTATATACTATTGCCATCATAACTTCATCAGTACAATGCTGATTTTGCATTTGAGACCTAAACCTTTTTTTAAGTGTGTGTGTGATACTAATCCATAATGAGTAGGGCTATCAAAGCTAATGCAATAATAATGCATTCATGCAGTCTCACTTTAAACAAAATTAGTGTTGTTAATGCAGAGAAACTTAGGCCTCCAGCCTCTAGGACAGCATAGATTTTGCCTGTAACATTATTTGACATCAAGTAGGACCTGCAATTATATTCAGAGGTGAGAGAGAGAGAAAGAGACAGACCACTTAATCACCTTGGTCATCATGGACACGCAGCTGCCAATAGAATTACACTTGTTGTAATCACTAGTTCTAGCAGCAGTCTTTTGAAACTCTGGTTCAATACTGAACTTCACCTCTGGCAGCTCATTCAAACTCTGATTACTCAAGCACTGGCTTTCCTGACGCTTCACTCGCAGTAACAAAGCACATGCATACATAAACACACTCACTCAAACACAAATACTTGGCACGAGCTTCAGTCACAAAAACCGCTCTACTGCCTAGATTTTCAATAGAAATAGTGACTTACTGAGACTTACTTTTTCTTTTAATATGTGACCCGTCTTTATTTACGCAGTAGTGAAATACCAAATAATCGATTAAAAGTCATACTAACAATCTAAAATCAATGCAGCTGAATTGCTACCTTCAGATGAACTCATCTCAGTGCATTGATGCATTTTTGGGTGCGAAACAGAGCGAAGGATGACTAAAAGTAAACATTTGCATGTGCGTATGATTTGAATTACAAGCAGGTGATCAGAATAAAGGCTCTCAGGACTGTTGCCAGTTCTTCCTACTGCAGTGTTAATGATTTGGACACTCTTTGTCCATGCACTCGATGAATTCAATAACAGCGTAGAGGAAAAGGTTTTAGCAGCCACCTGTATTACATAAAGCTGTTAGAAAACAGCTCTTAACTGTTTTTCCTCTTGTTACAGAAGTAATGACTCATGCTATATAGAGGCTCTATGGAGTTTCCAGCACCTCACGGCCCCTTTCCACAATAAAACACACCAAAATATGCACAAGCACACGCACATGCATTTTCTAATCTCCTGTTTACTGCTTGAGCACTGAATGCCATAAGCTGCTGAAACCAAAACCTAAAACTATAATTAGCTTCACATAAACAACATAAACTTTGCATGTAAGTGTACAGTTCTGAGACCAATCTCTATTTAATTTTCAGTCAAAAGGCCTTTATGTATAAGTTATTAATTTTTTAGTGTCTGGATGAAAACAAAGAATATTAAAGGCTTGTTGTTATCCTATCAAAACCCAGTAACTGCTTTTTTGTTGTCGTTTTTGCAGCAATGCCATTGGAGAATCACATTTGTTTCCCTAACTAAGCTTTTAGTTCATTTATTTTTATATTCATTTCAGTTATTAAATAACTCTGCTCAATCGCTTGCCAGCCCTAATAAAGATGAAAGGTTCATTAGGGAAACAAATGTGGTTCTTCAATGGCAATGTGTCAGTTGGTACCTTTTTATAAAAATGTAAAAGGCTAGGGACCCCTGATATATCAATGTAATATCAATGTAATTTGCAATAGGCTGAAGGTCTTTGCTCTGTAAATGATGCATGGTAGACATCACTGCGATATCAGTAACCAGACACTCAGCGGCTATTCAGTGTCTGGTTCAGGCCTACACATACTTACAGCCAAACACACTCACATATAAAGCTATAAATCTCAAGTCTTATGACTCATAACAGGCGTTTGTAGAGGCTCCTACTCAGTACCTTTTCTGTTTTGCATTAAGACCCAAGCAGAACCAGAGGTGTGGGTGACTTTCATAATATTTTCCACACCTATAACCTTTGACAAAGGAGATGTCGTCAGCTAAAGAAAACAGAAGACAACAATTAATGAAAAATACATAAACATGCTTGTCTTTGTGTTATGTTTGTAATAAAAGACTAAGAAATACCTAACACAAAGAACTCCTTAACTTGTTTCAGAATGGGATCAGAACGGTCATTGTCTTGGCAGTAACTAAGTACAGTCTTATGCATAAGTTTGGGCACCCCTGTTGAAATAATGTTTTGTTGATTTTAAGTTAACACATCCTCTACAGAGAACACACTCCTGCATTTTAGTGTTCAATTACTGTTTATTTGCTGAATTTAATATATTGGGGAAAAAAAATAAATGTAAAATGCTGCCTGTGCAAACGTTGTGGAATATTTAATGAGATATGTTTGTTAAGCAGTCTCAAGTAGACTTGATCACATTGTTTCTGATGCTGTTTGACATGCTGTTAGCTATAAACATGGACAAAATTCAGCAACCTTGAGGACTGAATTTTGAACTCTTGCCCACTTTTAAGAAGCAAACACTAGACACCAAACAATGTCTTGGCTAAGAGTGGACTGTTCTTGGGGTGTTTTTGGCCAAACTACCGCTTCAGCTGCTGCTCAAGATAAAACATGTCTCCTCAACACAGCTGTAAAATTTCCATATTAAAATTTCCTTTAGTCACAATAAACGGAGTCATGTCTCAGATAACTAAATTTAGCAGAGAAAACAGCAGCTTTCCCCCTTTAATAAAGGTCCGTCTGTGAAAACAATGCAATATACTTAATTAAAAAACAACATCTGTCAAAGAGATGACCTGCACATACTGTAGAGTCACGAGATTAAATGAGCAGTGAAAACAATGTCTGGAACAGACTGTGCTGAACACCATGTGTTATGCCTCAGCTGTTTTGTGTTTACAGCAGGTAGATGGTGAACTTCAAAGGGTGATGACATAATTTGTGGTTAAGTACCGTTTTATGTGAATACAGTGTGGACTGTTTTAATGAGTGACGTTTGCAGTAACTGTCAAAAGTTTGGACATGTCTGATTAAACGCACCTTTTTTATAATCATACACCACCACCACATTCCCCCTCGCCAATTGTGCCATTTGCCCTTAGGTCTCAGCACATCTGGAACCATTTTAAGCCCATTTGAAAAGCTCAGGTGGCTCATCATGAAGCTGCTCTAAAAAATTTACTGCTTTTATTCCCTTTTTTCCACCCAGTGTATTCATGTTCAACTCTGTCCACTAGCTAGATATTCCCCAACATACTATGTTCCCAAGCTAGGAGGGTGAAGCCCTAGTACATTTTTCAAGACACGCAAAGCTCCGTCACATCTTTTCAGACTAGAGCTAACAAAACAGATCAACATGCTTGGAGGAGAATGCTTTCAGCTCCGTGACATCAGCTAACAGACACCCACCTTGGCTCGTATCATGCTGATAAATGGGAAGAGGGATGGCCTTCCTACCTACTCACAGAGAAAATGAGGCCAATTATGTAAATCTACAACTTTTTATATCCGATTGTAAATATACAATTAAATATATGCTCATTCTGAATTTAATGCCTGCAAGATGTTCCCAAGAAGCTGGGACAGGAGCATGTTCAATACAGCCCTCTACTCTGGCAGATGCTGGCTTTTGAACTTTACACTAGTAACAAGCTGGATTTTCTTTTTCTTCTTTGGTCCCAAGACAACAATGTCCAATATTTCCATAAACAATCTCAAAGACTGACTCGTCAAACCACAATACACATTTCTGCTGTGCATCAATTTATTTCTGTTGAGCTTGAGCCCAAAGAAGTCAGTGCTATTTGAGGACGTTGTTGACACATGGCTTCCATTGGGCATGATACAGTCTTAACTTGCATTTGTGGATGCAGTGAAAGCAACAGTGTTTATTGACAATGGTTTGTCAAAGTATTCCTGAACCCATATGGTGATATCCAACAGAAGATTATGTTGGTTACCCAGTTGTAGTTTTTGGCCTTTATGCACAGAGATTTCTCTGGATTCCATGAAAGAGGGTGAAATACCTAAAATCCTTGCAGTTGTTCATTGAGAAACTCTTCTTAAACTCTTGGATTACTTGCTGATGTATTTTTTGGCAGAGTGGTGATCCTCAACATATCCATGTCCATGAAGGCCTATTCTTGGATGCTCCTATTGCACATAGAATGATTCCATCACCTGTTTGAGATGTTTTTTGAACACAAAGTATATGCTAAATATCTTGTCTTTGTACTGCTTTCAATTAAGTACTGGTTAAATAGCATTTACAAATCACTACTCTCTCTTATACTGTCCCAAACTTATTGGAATTGGGGTTTGTAAACAGCTCTGTTTTTGTAGAAGACCAATATTTCTTTGTGTACATATTCTATGTGTTGCTACATATCGTTGATGTCTTCACTATTATCCTCAAATGTGAAAATTATTTAGTATGAATAGGCATACGAATAGGTATGACTGGCATTGTAAGATCTAGAAGTACAGACCACACACAGCACAGACACACTCATACACATTATAAATGCGCCCTAAGCTCAATTCTTCTGCTATCTATGGAAAGGCTATCCTAGCCTTTCCTCAAACTGACGGCTGGCCACGGAAATTATCCAGACTGCACATGGCCAGTGCTTGCCTTGGGCCTTCTGTGGCATTTCACTGTCCCAGTTCTCTCTCTCTCTTTCATTTTCTTTCTCACTCATATTGCTGTATTGATTCAGGGGCTTCAGTAAACCCTTTCCTGGCTGCCAGTGATTGCTGCTTTTGTCTGTGGGTTTTTCAAGAGTTCTTTAAGCCACTCACTAACTTCTGCTCCAAATCGTCCAAACGTCCAACTCCACCATGCCGAGGGGAGTGGTCCAAGGCCAGCTTCTTTACCTTACTCCTCTCTCTTTCATATAATGTGGCACAGGGCATTTAAATTCCCCATTTCCACACTCAAAATCATATTCCTGTTTTTTTTCTTGGTTATTTTCATTCATTTTTTTATTATCTAATTTCATTACCTAATCCAGTGATAACCTTAACCTGTAAAACCCTAGGCTCATTATTACATCTTAAAGCAATGGTTTAAATCTTGTTCCTCTTAGCCCAAATGTAGTCAATCAGCCCAGTTATGTTTGATATCTCAAATTTACTTCTTTTGTTTTGCACTGGAGCTGCGAGGCTAATTTTGCTAACAAGCCATGTTACAGCACCTCATTATGAAAACTGCATATATATATATATATATATATATATATATATATATATACATACATACACACACACACATAAATAAAAGGTGTCTAACTTTGAGCTGGACATTCAAACAAATATCATACATTTAGTCACACCTACCATAACCCTCTAACAAGACAGAGGAAAACCAGTAAATCCTGGCTGATATTACAGATTTACATAAATAACTATCTTTACTTGTTACACATAAGAATATGTAGTACTATATATATATTATGGAGTTTAAATGATAAATTCCTCTTAGCTCTGACTCTGTTCTCTTACTTAAAAGAACATCATTTAATAATTTCTCTTCTAACTGACATCCCGATGTGCTGTTAGTGGGAAAAATTAACCATTTGCTGCACTGTTACAGTGATCCAGACACTAACACGGCATCTAAAACAACTTAAATTGGAAATAACCTATGAAAATAATCCAAAAGGCTAAGAATTTGGTTAGAAAAAACAAACTAGCTGTAAGTGGTGGGTATAAGCTTTTATTACTGACTTGCTATATTAGCCTCATAGCTCCAATGCAAAACTAAAGCAAATTTCAGACACCAAACATGTCTTGGGTATTTGACTACATTTAGGGTACATTTGATATCAATCATTTCACTACGATGAATTCATTAGTAACTACCTTAAAAGTAATGTTATGTAGACCCGCGTACAGGTCCGGAGCTTGAATGACAATCCAACAATTTTATTTTTCCCCTTGTGGCCCATTCATATCATTGGTGTAGTTTTATATACAAAACTGGTCACAATTCATATTTATATGATCATTTTCCAGCCTCTATTTATCCCTTAGAATTAAGCTGTTTCTATGAGGAACAATACTGTGCAGCCATTCAGAACAGAGCTCATTCAGCCTTTAAGACTGATATGAGGTACATGAGCTCTGTTATAATTGGCTATATTGTATTGTGCCTTATTCATAAAGCACTCAGAGCTGAAACACGCTTTATGACTTTAATATGAATAGGCGGAGCTAATCTCCTGTAGGCTGAATAGGTGGATAAAGGGAAATGAGTTGTTTTTTTCACAGAAACAATGGATTCTAAACAGGCTGTTTTTGTAGCTTATTTTTTATATATGGACTGGGCAGTGAATTGTATGCTTTAAAACCTTGAAAATGCTTACATACTTTATGATTCCATGATATGGGCTCTTTAGGGGTTTAATTGATAAATCTAATAGAGACTCTCTTTCAAATACCTTTTCAAATAAAAGCTACATTTTATATTGTACATTTTTTTTCATTGTGGGAACAAAAGCAAATTCCCCCCAAAGTGAAAATGTCCTTAGTATCCATAATCCAGCAGGTACTTGGTCTGTATAAAGTGCTAAATACATAGCTGTTCACTTACACTTTGACAAATGTTTCCGTTTTTGCCTATTAATCTTTTGTTCTATCTATTAGTGTTTCAACAAGAGCAGAGAACATTACAGACTCTCTTCATGCTCTCTCTGTTAAAAGTTAAAATGAGTTAGTTTAACTTTCCATCTGGCTGTGTAAACAGAGGAAGAATAAAGTGAAAAAATTAACATTTACACTTCTCTGCTGTTTTGTTTTGCAGATGGAATTACTTGTACAGTTCAGTTATAAATAACGTGCTCATAAATACAGATTCATGTTGATTTGGCCTGTGTCACCGCTCACACTTTACTAACAAGAAATCAATGAGATGTTACAATACCGTTTCTCTCTCTCTTTTTTCATTCTCTCATATGTGCATGCGTGAGTGAGACAGAATTGCAAGTATTGATCTGCATAGGTGATAAATGGCACCTCATTCATTGTTCATTGGTTATAGCCTATTATGAATTAAGCGATGATAAATGTCTTTGGTGCACTGTGCTGATGTTACAGCCACGTATGAAAAGTCTATGTGAGTGTGCGTGGGTGGATATATTGGAAGGCCTGAAGTTAAATTCATATTTTAAGGCAGCACAAGCTCATACGGTCTGAGGTCTTCATATATAAACTGTTTTTTGAACTGGGACAAAAGGTGATACATCAATTTTACTTGATCCAAATGTGTACATTTATATGTCTTCATAATCTGATGAACTTATTAATGCTCTGTCCACAAATGTGCTCTGCTGCAGCGACTACTGTGAGGTTGGACAAGTTTTTACGGAATATAAAGTTCCAATTTAATGTTAACATAATTGGAAATTGTGGTGGACATTTGCTTAAAGATGCTAACCTTCAGTTTCTAATTTTATATGCTACACTACCAAGCTGAACTATGTGGTTGTAGCTAATCAAAACTCGCCAAAAGGTCAAAATCAAAAGGTTGGAAATGTCAAAAATGTTGCCATACTAACCTTAGCTTGATTACATGAAACTGTTAGGACCACCTGGTTCTAGTTTTTCCTCCTGTAGTTTTACTGTCTTACATATACAGCAAACATCCATGATTGAATCATCTCCTAGCTTTAGACATTGTGTGGAATTGTACATCAATTTTGATATTACAGCGCTGTGCAAAAGTCAGAGACCACCATTCATTTATTTCATTTTCAGTCACAAAATATCCATTAACAGAAAATTACACATCAACAACTTATTTAGTGTGTCCATCCTTTGCCTTTGTTACAGCTTCCATTCTTTTCTGGAGACGTTCATTTTTTCAAAGAAATCTGCAGGAACACCTCCAAAGTTCAGTCTTAGAAGTTGCATTTTCTGCTTCTCACGATCTAAGTAATCCAAAAACAGTGTTCAGTGTTGTTAAGGTCTGGACTCTATGGTGGTCAGTCCATTGTTCTGAGAACACCAGCAACTGTTTGATCCGCAAATATTCTACTTTTTGCCAATTTTCTTTTCTCAGTATCAGCTTCTTGATAGCTACACACCCGTTCAGACTCAGTGTTGAGTTGTCTTCTCACAGTGGAAGGATGGACAGAAACAGCTGTGGATTTTTTCAGATCTGAATCAACAGTGGAGCTTGATTTTCTCCTCTCTCTCAAAGATGAAAGCTTGAAGTGCTGTTTATCTGATGGTGAGTTTTGATGGTCTACCAGCTCTTACACAGTTGTTAAGAGTCCCATTTTCTCTTTGTCTTTACATCTTTCAATAATGTAAAATTACGAAAATGTTAAAACATATTTTAGTATAAATGTAGTGGGGCAGGAGGGCAAGAATGACTGATGATCTCATAACAAGATAACGTTAATACAGTAAAATATACAGAATTTAGAAACACTGGTTAATGAACACTGGCTCTGGCTCACTGGTATAAACTGCAATATTGTAACTCTTTGCATTTAAGCGTGTGTGTGTGTGTGTGTGTCTAAGAGAGAGGGTTGAAGACTGTTATTACAATGGTGACCTTTGTGGGAGGCTAGTCTTATGAATTATGGGAGATAGGTGTGAAGGACAGATTCACACACACACACACACAGTTTTACACTGTTAAAACAGATTTACCCCCTAACCCAGCCTGATCCCTCCCAACAATAAGATTTTTATAAGAGATGAAGAGATGACCTTTTCCCACACACAGCACATTAGATTTCTACAGACCGTGACCTTGCCTTTTCCTCTAAGAACAATGTGAAATATTACAACTATTTCAGGGAAAATTCATTCTCTACAACATCTGTTCAGCAGAAAGTCAACCCCTTTCAAACCTTCTTAGATGCATTATATAATAAGCTCTGAATTTTCACCAGTGTCAGTTCTTCCTATACATAAAATACCCCCATCTGCTGAGGGAGGCCCCCATTGCAAGAATGACATGTATTTCATAATTATTTGTTAGATAAGGCTATTATACAGTTCTAAAGAATGCAGGGTACTCCAATAGGCCTAAGCACTTTGTGCTGGTCAGTCAAAGTGTGACTGGTAACATGTATCAAAAATAAACTATGTTACTTTTCTGCCATCAATGCAGACACAGTAGCGGCAAACGTGACAGTGGTTTTGAAGCACCACTACCCATCAGGGCTAAAAAGCAAAAAAAAAATAAATAAATAAGCTGCTTGCAGTGAAACAAGGTAACAAGATGCAGGTAGCTACAGTAGTATTGCTAATTCAAACAGACCTCATCACTTTGCTAATGTTCAAACTTCACATTGTGGTCATTATTGCTATTCAGTTCATCATGAGCATTAATCATGAGGTTAGCCATGAGCTTTCTTATGATAGACACCATTAATGACTTTGCCTCATGAAAATGTAGAAAAAAACTGAATTCTAAAGGTAGGATTTCTTCATCAGTAACTAAAATAAGTAAGTATAATGGTATAATGTTTTGGGTTGGTTATCCTTAAGCTCTATCAATTCTGCTTCTGACCACAGACACACTCTTGGCTTAATATTTTTGGGTGGTAGACCACTCTCAACCTAGCAATGACACTGACTCGTATAAAAACCTGGTGCCTGACACACTCAAACCAGAACTACACACACAAACCAGAACCACACACACACACACACCCATTTAGGTGTCACTGCTGTGCTGAGAATGATCCACTACCTAGACAATAGTTGGTCAACAGCAGCCCTGCGGTCAGAAGCTGACCAATGATATATCGTGTAAAGGGTGGTTGATAAATTGTCCACGTATATGGAACATGGGAGAGTAAGGTAGGTGTTTCTAATTAAGTGGCCAGTTAGTGTATATCATTGTGTAGTGTAGTGTTGACTGAGCTAAGTCTGGAAATGGAGTTTATTTTTTGCAGTATTTTTTTTTTTCCTACTGCAATGAGTCATTCCTACTAAGTCCAATCTCTCAGATGGAGGCTTGCTATACAAGGAATCCTTCTGTTAAGGAATTATACATTGATATGAAGGCTGGCTGTTTTCATAATTTGACAGTGTAGTGAACCAATTTATTGTTAATATTAATTTAACATTGTTTTCATTTAATAATAAAAATGGATACATCCATCCATCCATCCATCCATCCCTGTCTCAACCACTCCTGGTCTCAGACTCAACTACTAGAAGTCCCGGTCTTAACTCGGACTCGATATGTCCTGGTCTCGGTCTTGACTCAGACTCAGCTCTAGCAGTCTTGACTACAACACTAACTGCTGGTAAGCTAAGCAAAAGGTGTTTCCTATAAGCTTGAAGCACCAGCACACTTTAGCACACAAACTGTCCCATTTCACCTAAAACACAGTACAAAACTGGTCCAGGGATTATAATAACTAAATGAAAAAACACAAACAAAACACAAAGACATGACATATATCTCTAACAATGCTTTATCATTTTAAATGTCAGTGAACTGTTACTGTTAGAACTAGGCCATAAATGTTAAAACATGGTCAAAACATGAGGAAAAACCCACATTTACAATAGTGCTAGCATGCCTAATGAGATTCTGGTAGCTTGTTCGTGCTAAACTAATGGTGACTTGCATGAACATAAAAGACAGACATTTGAAGCTTGTAAAAGACATTCCATGTTTTACTTGAAGCTTGTGAGAGACATGTTAGTATGTATTTTACCTTGTAGCAGTTTCACAGTGACTCTTTCAGTAGAGAGGCCTGGTAAAGACCTGTTATCGCTGTTTTCAACAGATTAGACTGCTGCTTATATTGAGTCAGTGACGTATCGAGGACTTCCTAGCCTAGAGTGAGTTTTTTTTCTCACGTAATTGGTTCCACCTGGTTAATCTAACTCGTTTAGCTCTTGAAGTTCTAGCCAATAACACGGCTCGCTTAGCTATATCTACCCAGATATCACAGAGAAAAACAATTCCTGGTTTAACAATTTTCTGCTGGGCATTTTAACCCTTTTGTTTCCATCCAAAACTTAACAAAAATTAAGAGTAGTGCTGTAATACCTGCAGAGTTTAAATACAAGCATGATTCTATCAAATAGAAAATGAACAAAAGCAAGCAAGCAAAGTTTATTTATATAGCGCTTTTTACAACAGGTGTTGTCACAAAGGAGCTTTACATAAAAATCTGGGTCCGAGCCCCCATGAGAAAGCCAGTGGCGACAGTGGCAAGGAAAAACTCTCTAAGAGCAAGAGGAACAAACCATGACAGGAACCAAGACTCAGAAGGGAAACCCATCCTCTTCTGGTCGACAACCAACAAACAGCGTTAGTATAAAGTATTATAGTACAGAACGGGAAAAACAGGTGGAGCAATGGTTAATTAGATTAGTTTTAGTTTATGCAGCAGCAGCTGCAGCATTGGGAGGGTCAGTTCATGAGGGTGAGGTTTGTACAGCGTTGTACAGCGTGAAGCTCAATGGTGGTCAAGCCGGTCCAGAAGGCTGGCGAGCAGTGGGCACCCGATCAAGGCAGAAGAGGCAGCAGCATCAGACGCTCAGGATGGGCAGATGTTCAACTCAGCAAAGAAAGGAAAACACACAGAGAGTTAGTTCTGTAATGAGTGACTGATCACAGATTACAGTATTAACACAGCAGCAGAGACATTAATTTTTTTTTTTTTTATGATGGCCTAGAGGGCTGTGAGGGTTCTCCTCTGTTAAATGTATTGTGCAGGTATTCTGAATGTTACAATTATGAGCTGTGACATTTAGGATAGCTTATTCAGTATTCAGCCATCACCACTAAAATATCATCAGCAAAACTCAGTATACATCAGTTTCAGTGCATGCAACAAACTACATAAGGAATCTATAGGCAGGCATGCCATCATTAGCAATGCTCAGTATGTTTTCCAGCTAAAACCTAAAAGCATTGCCAAAGTTTGGACCACCCCCACCCCAAAAACTGCGCTGCAAATTTGTGTCTGTACACTATAACAGACCAAAAGAGGGCACGTCTTGAAATGATCCCCTGAAAGTCTGAGTGCAATTAGAACACAGAATGAAAGCAAAGAGCTGCCAGTTAGCTAATTGGTGCTAATAGGTGGCTCTTAGCTTCCATTTATTTTTTAGCCAAGTTAGGGTGTTTGACAGAGCCATTCTTTCAAGCAGAGGTGACTCCTCAGGGCTTTCTAAGCTATTAGAGACAGCCTAATGATTTCTGTGAAATTAAAAAATACATGCCTGTTTTTTTGGTTAATTATGATTCAACAGGATCATGCTTGTTTTTAAACTCTGCAAGTATTACAGTTCAACTCTTGTTTCTTTGTTAACTTTGGAAGTTTTGGCTTGCTAAGCAGGCTCTCCAATTGTATTCAAGATCTAAACACAGATTAACCATCCACATAATCAGGAACTGCCAGAGTGATCATCCATAACATTTTATAGGTGGGATCGATTTCATGGGATAAAACGTCACTCTGAACTATGTAGAAGTCCCTATATTTCACTGACTGAATATGAGCGGCAGTCTGATCAGTGGATTGTTAGAAATGGAAAACAGTGCTGGCTGCTCTTTACCAGGCCTTACTACTGAAAGAGTCACTGTGAAACTGCTACAAGGTAAAATACTGTCACAAACTTCAAATGTCTGTGTTTAGTCTAGAACTGCTAAAAAATATTCATGCGAATCCCTGTAAGCTTAGCAGAAATGTACAACTAGAATCTCATAGGGATGTAGAGATATGATAACTGATATTTATAGCCCGAACTGAAGGACTAGCTCTAGTAGTCACAATTCATTCTGTAAATGAAAGAAAAACCTTTGCTTTTTGTGGACTGGAATCATGACTTAATGGAGGCAGATGGAGGTGGGACGCTATCGGTAATAATATACACAGCGTCCAGCTCAAAGGCCGGTCAAAGCAGATATTAGCTCCTGCCCCTGCCGCTTCCCGAGTGAAATATAGAGCCACAACTTTCTTATTTCACAGCGCCAGACTCAAAGACACACGTAGCCAGAGCAGAGTAATTACGGTGAACAAAGCCTTGTCAAAAAGCTCACTCTTGAGAGCAGGTGGGTTGATAATGACTGTGGCTGCTTGAACTGAATGAACATTCGACCTCTTTAGCAAGGAGCCTTTTCTTTCTCTCTCACTCTCTCCCCCTTTTAGCACATCATACTGCTCCAATGCATAACACACACAAAGAGATACGCACACAACCTCACCAAAGAGCTTACACTTCTCTTGCTTAATCAGCCTTGTAAGTGCTAGAAGCCCACTTTTAACCCTCCCCCTCCACTCACACATGTTATTAGGACCTTTTAAAAAGACCCCCGCCAATTGGTACAAACACACACACACACACACACACACACCAATTGACCTATCCATGCCCTGATCACAAACATGCTCTTTCATTAGCTACTGTAATGCTGGTCCTAGCCTTCATAGGGCCCTAAACAAAACTTCATTTCCTGGAATACAGGACCATCTTAAATACACTATATGGCCAAAAGTATGTGGACACCTGACCATCACACCTATGTGAGCTTGTTGGACATTCCAAAACCATAGGCATTAAAATGGAGTTTGTGGCTCTAACAGCAGAGATCCACTATTCTGGGAAGGCTTTCCATAAGATTGAGGAGTCTGCAGGATTTGTGCCCATTCAGTCAAAAGAGCATTTGTGAGGTCAGGCACTGATGTTGGATGAAAAGGCTTGGTTTCCTAATCAGTGTTCCAGTTCATCCCATATGTGTTCAATAATTTTAGGCTTGTTCGCTTGGCTATGTAAACCCATTTCATGAAGCTGCTGATGCACAGTTCTAGTGCTGGTGTTGCTTTCAGAGGCAGTTTGGAATACTGTGGTTCAGAAAGCAACTCTGTAGTGAGTGATGCAACAGAAGTAAGTGATTTTTATGTGCCACATGCTTCAGCACTCAGCGTTCCCACTCTGTGAGTTTGCATGGTCTACCACTTCATGGCTGAGATGGTGTTGTTCCTACATGCTTCCATTTTCACAATAACAGCCCTTACAGTTGACCAGGGCAGATCTAGCATGGAAGAAATTTCAAGAACCCTGTGGCAAAGGTGGGATCCTATGACAGTGTTCAAAGTCACAGAGCTCTTCAGTAAGACCCATTGTACTGCTGGTGTTTGTCTATGGAGATTGCATGTGTTTGATTTTATACACCTTCTAGCAATGGTGTGGCTGAAACACCTGAACCTGTATTGAACAATTAGGAGGGTGTCCACATACTTTTGGCCAGAGAGTGTATGTCTTTATAAGTCTAGCTATGTTAGTTAGATCTGCTAAATATTTCTGACAATGACCAGCTACATCATGAACTTTAGCTTTGACACTCACAATTTTTTTAAGCCTACCAAAAGTAGTCTCTTAGCTAGCTAGTAAATTAATCAATGTAAGCAAAATGATGATAAGCTCTGTTCAAACTTGCCCCATACCCCTCTATGGGCACTTAGACGAAAGTATGACATCTTCACACAAATAATAATAAGTATCACAGAGGTATAAACACAAAACAATGCATTACATGTCTATAGAAAGCTCTTTAACTTATGGCTGAAACATAAATGGCTTTAAATTTAGCATTATTTTGCATTATTTGGGGATGTAAAGTTCATAATTTATTTACCTACATAATGCGCTAGGGAGTTTGGAGCCATTACAAAACTTTCCAATATTTATGGTATTTTGGACCCACACTAGACCATACTGATGACTTCTATTAGTGATACAACTGTATGTACCTGCATCTTGTTGTCTCGTCTCACTGCAAGCAGGTTTTTTGACGTTTTTCAGCCCCAGATGGATAATGGCACTTGAGAGCCATCCTGTCACGTCTGCTGTAGCTGCTACATCTGTATGGGTGACAGAAAAATAACATAATTCATTATTGTTACACATGCACAGCCATACTTTGACTGACCAGCACAAATTGCTCAAGGCAAGACAAGTTTGTTTATATAGCATCTTTCATACACTGCGGTCATTCCAACCCACTTTACAAATGAGAAAATACAAAGATAATTCAAATTAGAATTTCAAAAGATGTAGGAGAAGAGAAATTAAAAACATGATTGAAAGATGATAATAAATCTGAAAGAGAGAAAATGAAACATTATATAAAAATTTTAATAAAAATTAAAATAGAATAATAAAGTGCTGTTACAGCAGAGAAGTGCAGTGGAGCCAACAGTGTTTTAAACTGAGCTGAAAGCAGCTCAAATACATTTTTTTTCATGTCTGGATTTAAAAGTATCTAGTGTCTATGTCTATAAGTAACATACTGGTAACCAGTGTAAGGATAGAATAAGGGTGATATGTTCCCTTCTTTTACTCTTAGTGAGAACTCTGGCAGCTGCACTCTGAATCAACTGAAGCTGTTTGACTTTTTGGGAGTCCAGTTTGGAAACCATTCCTGACATTGCTGTCCCCAAATAAAATAATCTGTTTCATCTTTATTCAACTGCAGAAAGTTTTGTCCAGTTTTATCCAGTTAGCGATGTGATCAAGGTGATTGTTGATTGTTTGGGGACAGGGTCAAGTAAATCTGAGTATCGTCTGCATAGCTGTGGCAAGATATCATGTAGTCTTTTAGAATTTGGCCAAGAGGAGGCATGTAAAAATTAAACGAGAGCTGCCCAAGAATCAAACCCTGGGGGATACCACAGGTCACTGGCACACTCTCAGAAACATTATTTTCTATTTCAATAAAGAAGTTCCTGCCTTGCAGGTATGAACTGAACCATTTTAGGACAGTTCCTGAGAGCCCAACCCAGTTCTGAAATCCATCTATGAGAATTTTATGGTCAATAGTATTGAAAGGGATGCTGAGATTGAGCAGTAGTAGAACAGATATTTTTCAAGAGTCTGTGTTTAAACAAATGTCATTAATAACCTTAATTAGCGCAGTCTCAGTCCTATGATTAGACCAAAATCTTAAGGACAGAAGGCTAGTAAGTTGCTTGAAGACAATTGTCTCCATGTTTTTTTCAGTGAAAAGGTAGATTTGACATCAGTCTGTCATTACTAGATTTTCCTATTTTAAGAGAGGCATGAGTGAGTTATTTGCTATTTGCTATTATTGAAGTATGTTCACAGATATTAAAACTTGCATAAAACCTTGGTAACATGTCAAGATTGCTAGTGGATGAATTGAGATGACTTATTGTATTGATTAAAATGCAACTGCCAATAGCACTAAACTGGGACATTTCAACCACAACATCTTTTTGTGGTGATAGAAAAGACAAGTATGTAAAGTATGTTGGTGACTTTGTAAGTTCATTAAACATGGAGGAGAGTATTTTGCAGTTGTTAATGTTATTGTTGATACTGCTGGAGAACAAGGGTTGTCTAGCTTTGCACATTATTGTATTGTAAACACACAACCTTTGAAGGTTTGAAGATTGATCTGAAGCTTAGTTTTACAGCATTCCCACATTCCTCTTTTGGAGTTGAACCTCCAGTAGCATTCCTCCATGGTGCTTTCTGTTTGTGTGTCATGGTTTTACCTTTAACTGGTGCCATCTCATCCATAACACTGACAATGTTTGAGTTGAAGCTATCCAGCAGAGCACCAACAGAATCAGATGGTTTGCATGGTGCAGAGCAAATTTTGCAAATGAAAACTGTAGCTGTGTTGTCATTTACAAACCTTTTCTTAAAGCAAATGTGTCTGGTCTTGATATCCAGTGAGGTCCACATTTCTAAGAAAACACAGTAGTGATCTAAAAAAAGCGACATCCTTAACAGTGGCTGATGTGTTGAGACCCTTTGAGATAACCACATCCAGAGTGTGACCATGACAGTGTGTGTTCCCAGTCACATGCTGAGAGAATCTAAAATAGTCCAATATGGCACACGGTCCCGAGGAGAAAATGTCCTTGCGATTGTCCATATGTATGCTAAAATCACCAGCAGTAACAAAATGATAGAAAATAGTTGAAATAAAAGATAAAATGTCTGTAAATTCATTAAGAAAATGATCACTGTACTTTGGAGGCCTGTAGAAAATTACTAGTTACTATTACTGTACATGGATACTCAAAGTATGTGAAGTAATTAAATGATAACTGCTCAGATTAGAAATCATAAAATAGAGGCCCATTAGGCCTGTTGTGGTACACTGCTCGCTTTAGAAATGTATAATAGGCTTATCAAATAAATAACTATAAATATATACCAATTGGCCACTTTATTAAGCACACCTCCTTGTTTCTACACTCTTTGTCCATTTTATCAGCTACACTTACCATATAGGTGCACTTTGTAGTTCAATTACAGACTGCAGTCCATCTGTTTCTCTGCATAATTAGTTAGCCCCCTTTCACCCTCCTCTTCAGTGGTCCTCATAGGACCACCATAGAGCAGTTATTGATTGGTTGGTGGATCATTCTTCATATGGTACTTTTTATTGGGAGGTGTCGTTGTCCAAGCTTAACCCCTAAATTACAACTTGGAAAAATAATAGTTACATTTTTGCCTTTTTTATGTTCTAAATAGATCTTTTTGGCTTCCTTTAAAGTGAAGTTTCATGTCACTCCTGAAATACAGAGTTTTAGTCTATATGCGGAGCCTTATTTTAGCCACATCCCTGCATTTTAGAACAGGAAGTGAGACTGCATCCCTGTTTTGAAGTAAACATGTCCCAAAGTCTGAAAATCAGTGTGTAACATTAGGATTGGTCACTCTTTTTGTGTTTTAATGAAAAATATTATGATTTTATGTGTACAACTGTTCAAAGCTGTGTTTGCTAGTCATGTACTGACTAGCATTTTGAGTTATACTCAAAATAAGCTAAAAAAGTTTTGGACATGACAAAATGCATTGTCAGTTGTTTGTTTAAAAAAAATACATTTATTTATTTCTTCCAACAAGCAACAGATAGAATCAATAAAAGTGGAGAAGGACAAAATATATATTTTTTGAGAAGTGGGTGGATACAGTTGTTCCTGTTAATGGTCAGTGGTCAGTTAAAAGTCTGAACTGTGTTTTCAACTCCAACTTTGAACCAGCTTGGTAGAATGATCCATACATACTAGCAATCAAAAGTTTGCAATCACTGTTTTCAACAAAACAAAAGGTTGTAGATGTGTGATTCTCTGTTGTATATAAGTTTGTTCCATGCAGAGTTGGTGGTAACTTGTTTCAGCTTAGAGAATCAACACATTTGTATAATTTGGCCAGGAGTGATCAGACTTTTGCATACAACTGTAGCTGAATGAAAAAAAATCAGTGGATTAAGTAATGTTAGCTGTGTGTTTCGTCCTGTGGGGTAGTAGAATGTTTGGGCAGTTTTGGCCTAGTCATTTTAGATGGCCATATTAAGTGATGTACTTCAATAAAAACAGCTAATTTTTAAAGGTCAATAGTTATTAAAGAAAAAGATCAGAATGAGTAGTAAAGGTTTCAGTGTAAGAGTTGAAACAGAAAAACTGCGAATTCATAGCTGAGAATCAGCTCTGAAGTCTGCATGGTCTCAGAATGACTGTGTGCCTAATGATAATGGCACTGTTACCAGTCGCCCCCCTCACGAACAGCTGCTTCTGAGCTACAGTGAGCTATGATCTACTCACACATTGATGGTGACAGGTGTGTGTGTCTGTGTGTACACACACATGCTGTCAGAGGCCAGAGGTCAGATGTGTTGAATTACAGGCAGAAACACTGAGCCTCGTGTGTGAGGCTAATCAGCATGTTATGAAAGAAGCTTTATTAAGGAGCTTACACATTTACAGCTGCTGTGTGGTCACTCACTGCATCAGTCTTTCAGCAGAGAGACCCAGTCAAATGTCCTCTTTACTGCAGACTGACATTTTCCACAAACCAAGCCTGAACTAAGCACAAGTATATAACATTGCTGTCATAGCAAAACCATGTAATTCCTTTTTTCCCCATAGTTTGAAAATGTTTGGGCACTTACATGGAGCAATATCACTGTTCTCTCATTGTTTATGTTGAGAAGTTTAACTGTAACACTGTGTTAAAACTAACCCCACCATGCAGGGGCTGTACTTTAGCCCTCTTTTTTGGCTAGCTCTCATTGTGAGTTGTTTATATGCTTCAAAACAGTGCTATATTACAGCCAGCAAAAGAGTGATTACAATAACACACAGTTGTATGCAAAACTTTGGGCACTCCAGTGTAAAAATTATCTGTGCTGTTGATTTTGAAATGAAATCAAGTACACACATTAACATATTGGGAAAAAATTAAACATGAAATGTGGCCTGCACAAATGGCCCTTGTTTTTTTCCAATATGTTAAGCTCTGTAATTAAAATTAGCAGAAAAAATCATGATTTTTTCATTAAAACAAAAAAGTTTACTTAAATGCTGAAAATGTGTGACAATTCTTAATGTTACACACTGATTTTGGGACACATTTACTCCAATGGGATCTAACTGCTCACTATGTGGTCATGAGGAACAGGGATGCAGTCTCACTTCCTGCTCTAAAATGCAGGGGTGTGGCTAAAATAAGGCTCTGTCTACAGACTAAAACTGTGTTTCGGTAGTGACATGAAAACGTGGGACACAATTTTAATTGAAAAAGAAATGAAAAAGATCTTTTTAAAAAGTAAATATTATTTTCATAGGATGAAATTTAGGGGTTAGAGTTTGGGACAGCCACCCTATAAGTGAAGATTATGTATATATTTAGCTAATGACTATCTCAACGAATGCCTCACCTGACAGGTATGTATCCCAAGTTTGAATAAAGCATTCATATTGAATGTATCCAAATTGGATATGATTGAATAGATTTCTCTGTAATGAAAACTGTTCTCAGTGTAAGGAATGTTTAAACATTATAGCAGGTATAAACAGGTATAATCTCGCTGTACTGCTTTGCAAATGCTGTATGAGTGAATGGCCAACACATGTGGGCTGCAGTGGTCACACTGCCACACTCATGTGTCATGCAGTGCGAGCATTTATTTTTGCAACCATCCAACATTAGTGTTGTTATAAGACGGTAGGATGATGTGATTGTGTAGTGTGATTATTATCTTAACATATGTAAAGGCTGTATTTTTAATTTGATCTGGAATATGTTTAAACATTGACTGAACGTCAGCTTTCTTTACGGCTATATTTCTGGACTGAGCGCAGCCTCACCTGCTGGCAACATACCATAACATGATATAAATGGACATTTCTGTTTGTTGTTCTGTAAGATATTTGAGGAGAGTTGTGTTATGCAAAAGAGATGCCCACAAGACGTGAACCTGGACAGACTTCAAAGCTTAGTAGCACACAGACCCATCCATACTTAAGACTCCTTAAGTCCTTTAATCAAGCATGTGGACACTCCCCCTCTTATTCTCTCTCTTTCACTAAGGTTAACTCATAACAACTTAAGTGCATGGGCTGTTTGTGGCTGTACGAAGCTCAGGCTGAGATAACATTCCCAAGAAGTGTGTCGTTTCTGAAAGAGAGCACAAGTGTGTGAGTAAGGTGCAACTCAGAGACATCCTTTAATATCCATCTACAGTCTTGTAGATTCTCCAGCTATAAAGGGTTTTTTACAAGTGCTGTCAATGTTACCATAATATCGTACTGCAAAAGTGTACATTTCTTTCCTATTTTGACCCTTTAAACTATCTGTAGTTCAGCTGCTCATGTGCTGCTCCTATGACTTTGCAAATGTAGCCCTCTTGTTCAAATAAAGCTTTGCAATGGCAAGTTTCATTGATGGCTCCCTTATTTTCAGCTACTGCAATGGTGAATGTATTCGGTACTGAAGTATACCGAGTATGAAGCATCATTTACAAGCAAAACACACAGCTACGAACAAGACAGGTAATTCGGCAGACTGCGCTGGACAGTGCTCATTGGAGAACTACAACCCCATTTCCAAAAGAGTTGGGAGACTGCAAAATGTAAATACAAACAGAATGCAAAGATGTGCCATATATATATATATATATATATATATATATAAATATAAACCCCATATTTAATTGAAAATAGTACATAGACAATACATCCAATGTTGACAGAAATTTTTATTGTTTTTTGAAAAATATCTGTCAGACAGGGCAATGAAAGACTGGTAAAGTTGTGTAATGCTAAAAACACCTAGTGGAACATCTCACAACTTAAACAGCAAAAAACATCATCTACAGTACATAATATTAAAAGATTCTAAGAATCCAGAGAGATCTCTGTATACTAGGGATAAGGCCAAAAACCAGCATGGGCTGGCCGTGATCTTGGAGCCCTGAGGTGGCACAGACATGATTCTGTAGTGGAAATGACTGCATGGGCTCAGACACACTTCTGAAAACTGCTGTCTATGAACGCAGTTTGCAGCTGCATCCACAAATGTAAGGTAAAACTCTACCATGCAAAGAGGAAACCATATATACTAAACAGAAACGCCGCCGCCTTCTCTGAGCCGGAGATTTTAGATGGACTGAGGTGAAGAGGGAAAAGTGTCCTGTGGTCCAACGAATGAAAATGTATTAATACTGAATGATATATACAGGTTTTGGGTCAACATATGAAGGCCTTGCTTATTTCATAAGACAATAAGAACTGTAGAGACACTGTAACAAAAAATCTGTATGAATGAGGGGCTAAAATCACAGATGACCAGGAACCATTGAAAATATATGATATCTTCAGAATCATAACTGGAGAGCCACTGAAGAAACTTTTTTTTTTTCCCCAGGCAAAAATGCACAAAAGATACAATGAAGTGAGCAACAGATACTATTAGGTGCGCACCAGATACTGACAGGTGGCACTGGATACTATGTGGTGAGCATACTATCCTGACATTTTTGCACATGAAGTTTGTAAATATTTTGACTAGACTTAAGATGATTTCAGATTTATTTTCCAGTAAAGGCCAAGGCTTCTGAATGCACCACCGACCAGAAAATAGGTTTGATAGGGTTAAAAACGTGTGTGTTTTGTCATCTTTTTCTTCTTTTTTTCCTCCACAACTTCACCACTGCAGTTTTGAAATGAGTGCTGTGATTGTTTGACTTTGCATGGTTCAAGGGAAAGGCTTCAAAGTGACATAGCTTTGTCTTATGACTTGTAACAACTGCACAAAGACAAACATTCCTGCCCTTCAGTCACAACCAAATCCCCTAATTACTGAAGCTGGCAGAGTGTAAAGAAGTACAAAGTGTGGGGGTGTAGGCGTGTGTGCGTAAGCATTTACAGTATGACAAGCCGAGGATTATTCTATTCTGTCAAGTGAATGAGGGCATGAGAAAAGGATGACATCTAATTAATGGAAGACGAGAGGGATGGAAGGGATATGTCAGAAATGAAAGAGTGTATGAGCGGTAAGTACCTGCTTGCGTGTGATTACAGCAAGGCCTTTCCCTACATCAAAGAGCGCTAACCTGTTTATGTAATTACAACGTATTTGGTAAACAGGGACACGCCCTTTCTTTGTAGTGAAGGCATGCACAGTGTATTGTGTGAGCAGGGACAGGCAATATGACGATGTGCTATCATTATCATGCAAAATGACATCATTATACTTTTTGTGAGGAGATTATGAGTATATGGTAACACTTCAGTAAGGTGGGACATCATAATGCCCTTGTAATACTCTTATTAGGCCTTATCAAGACAGTATTGTGTACTTAAAGGGGAATTCAGAATGCCTGCATATTATATTCCTTGAGACATTCCTGGAGTAAACATTGGCTGCATCCAAAACTGCACACTATGATACTAAACAGCATGCCTAATTAGTATGCATAATATAGTAGTATGTGGTTTTTGGACAAAGCCAAAGTCATTCAGAGTGCTTTGATGTGAAACTGCACTGTAGTAACTTATTGATTTCTTCACAAAGGTGGTGATAGTAACCAGGGGTTGAAGCATCGACAATGCAAATATAGTTTTATTTACTATCCAAAATGACCAGTGAACCTACATGTATGTTTTGAGCTTTTACATGCAATGTTGATAATAGTAAAATAGTGATAAATAGTAGTAAATGTACACCTCAGCCATTCATGGTTTTAAAAAAAAAAATCTACGTTTTAGGCTAAACTCTTGTCTCAAAACAATCATAAAACAACATTTCAGGCATCACACAGCATATTCTTACTCAGTTGTGTAATACTTTTCTGTCGGGCGGCTTTTAAAGGCTTTAAAAGTCTTTGGACATTGGGTTCCTAGCGCCACCACTGTGAAATTTCTGGCTTGATGAGTTTCTCTAGAATGACACACTTCACATTAAAACACTCTCACTGCCTTTGCTTACATCTTAACTACGGAATTTTGAAAAACTTATCTTCTATATTAGGCAAGAATTAAGTATTTTCAGAGCATTTATTTGATATACAAAACTTCTTGCACAACATTTTAGGTGCTCATCACTATGCCTTTACTAAGTCTTACCAAGACAGTTTTTAAAGTGCTTATTTTCTTTTGATTCATATCAATACCGCAATAATGAATCACCTTTTAGCTCTAAATAAAGACAAACTGGCCCTCAATTCTAAAGTAGCTCCAGCTAACTAACTGCACTAAGGCATTCTGATGTACAAAAAACAAACCCCACCATGTGGAGGCTGCATTTTAGCCTGGCTAGCTCTTCCTATGATTTGTTTATGCTTCAAAATGGTGCTACATTACAAATGGTGCCAGTAAAAGAGTGATTAAAATAATATGCAGTTGTATGCAAAAGTCTGGGTACCCCTGGTCAAACAAAAACAAACATTTTGTTTGTTTTTAAAGTGAAAATAAGTACATATCCTTTACAAAGAACACAATTCTGCACATTTTAATACGCAATTACTGTTTGTTGAATTTAACATTGAGGAAAAAAGTTATGGCACATTTTATATTTTATTTGTTTAAAGCATATTGTGCAGTAAATTTGCAGAAAATGCCATGTTCAAGTTTGTTCTCTCTAGAGGACGGAGATCTATTATTATTTTTAATATGTATCAACAATACATGCCATTTAAACTGTAGTCAGTCAGACAGACCGTAGGTCTGGACTTATTCACACTAAACTAAGCAATTGCAAATAAGAAAAAAATTACCCTGGGTTAGACTGTGCACTCCCCACTCATTTTACTGCCTTTTTTTTGTACACTGGTTTGCTGGTGCATGTTGTGCATTCCAACTTGTTCACAAACCTCCAACAACAAAACAGAATGAACATTCTGTTGTAGAGTATCATGGCATTATATAAATACTGTTTTGTACAGTATCGCAATGTTATTTTTTCGCAGTATCACCCACAGTTCGTACACAGGTATATTTTAGATGCCATTGTTCTGTTATGCAATACTCACTCGCGATGTGCCCTCATTAAAATGAGCATCCAGGGGTCCCTAAGGACACATTTGGCTGCATTCAGAATGGGCCGTAAGTGTGTTTCTCCACTGTCGCTACACAGCACACTAGCCAAGCACCTGTGTGGTCAGGTGGCAGTGTCAAGCTGTTGGCGTTCTCTCCTGAATGCCTCAAGGCGTTTGGCAATGCTACACGGGCATTAGCATAAAAAGCTATGGCAGCATGCTTCGCAGGGAGCAGGTGCGAGCCTTCACTCTCCCTGAATGATGTGCGACAGGAAGGAGACCTAATATACTGGAAACAAAATCAGGAGAAAACAAGTGTTAAAGGAATACTAAAGCATGTTTCAACCTGATCTCTGATGTGCTGCGCCTGTCCTGTACAGTCAAATACCACAGATAAAAACAGAAAACCCGCTGATTCAAAACACTTAAAAATTGGTCAATTATAAATGCATGTGTTCAGTTATAGTGTGTTACAAATTAGGTTTAGTTGAAAATGCTGAGATACTCATTAAACTAAAGATTATTATTTAGTTATTAATTCAAAGGGCCAGCTTTAGCCTTATGGAGGTCCTAAACATGACTTGTTGGGGGCCATCCATCTTTCTAGCCAGTGTATAACTACGCAATTGTGCAATGCACATGATGGATGCTTGTTTGGGGTTCTAATCAGTTAAGTTTTAATTTACATATTTACTTCCTCAGCATAATTGCAGTCTCCAGACGCAGTACTTCTTGCTTACTCAGCTAACTCTAAGCTTAGTTAAGAGGTAACCTTGCTGCTAAGTTTTGTGAAACTGAATCTTAGTCAGAAAACCTTTGAACCTGTTAAATGTACAACACTGACAAAGTCCTAGGCAGCCAAAAACATTAGATGTAAAAGCTGTTTATCTGGGCAGCAAGTGTATTTTGTTCAATGTTAATGTAGATGTGAATGTACAACACATTTCATCACATTAATACAAAACATATTGATTTTATGTACAATATTTTTGTTTAGCCCTTACCAAACCTCTTCTTGTGGCACTCCTGTAATATTTTTAGTTTGTATTCAATGCCTGGTTTATCTAATCCATCCTTCAATAAATCAGGGGTGAATTTAACAACTTTTTGCGACAGTTGAGGGCACTGAGGAGAAATCCAGAACCAGATGTGTGCTCTTCAAACTAAAAGAAAATTACAAATACTAAATAAGAATTTCCTGTTACTTTTTACTGCATTGTTTGTTTGCATTTATTAGTTTTAGAAGCATAAACACTCATTGTCCAGATTGATGGTTTAACAACTATTTGCTTTGTATACAACTGTATATTTCAATGTATATATACAACAGAAACAAGCATTTCAAACATAATCTGTCTTTGAATGCCTTTGACCTCAATGCAGTTGAAGTCTTGGAAGCACTGGAAACTCTATCGGGGTCCACAAAAACAAAGGTTCCCTTGTTTCTAAATCATATTCACAATTTGTGTTTGTTGTCCTTTCTTAATGTTGCTAATTCAGAAAAAAAATGCATTCTTCGCATACACATTCACTTTATCCACATATAATGGCTAAATATTATACCTGATAAAATGAAGGTTCAGCATACAGGCCTTGACTATCATTATCACCATGCAGTGCTGATGACATGGTTACACTAACTGCGGAGCAATCAGCATTGCCTGCGGCAAAGGAGAGATGTTTTCCTTTCCATTGTTTGGAATAAAATAGCTGGGGGAAAACACACAAACAGACAAACACACACATACACAAAAAGTTGGGAAAGGAGCATGTTTACCACTGTGTTACATCACCTTTCATTTAATCACTGCTTACTAATCGTTTGGGAACTGAGGACACCATTTGTTGTAGTTGTGAAAGTAGAATTTCTTCCCCTTTCTTGCTTGATATAACACGTCAACAGTCCCAAGTCTCTGGTGTTGTATAATGCGCTATATGTTTGCAGTGGGAGACAGGTCTGGACTGCAGGCAGGGCAGTCTAGCACCTGCACTCTCTTACTACGAAGCCACACGGTTGTAACGTGCAGAATGTGGCTTAGCATTGTCTTGTTGAAACAAACAGGGACATCTCTGCAAGACATGTCTTCTAGATGACAGCATATGATGCTCCAAAATGAGTTTGTACCCCTCAGCATTAATGCTTCACAGATGAGCAAGTCACAGATGAGCAAGTCACCCACACCACTGGCATTAACGCAACCCCCATACCATGACAGACGATGGCTTTTGAACTTTACGGTGCTAACAACTGGGGTGGTCCTTTTCATCTTTGGCCCAGAGAACATCCATTATTTCTAAAAACAATTTAAAAGGTGGACTCGGCGGGTCACAGCACACGTTTCCACTTTGCATCAATCTCTGATGAGCTTTAGCCCAGAGAAGTCGGCAGCATTTCTGGATATTGTTGATATATGGCTTCCACTTTGTGCAGAAGAGTCTTAACTTGCATTTGCAGATGCAGCGACAAACTTTTTTACACTGACAATGGGTAATATATTTTTGAGCCTATGTGGCTGTATTTTCCAGAAGCATGTTGCTTTTTAATGCAATGCTGTCTGAGGGATCGAAGGTTACTGGCATTCAATATTGGTTCTCGGCTTTGCACTTCATGCACATTTTTATAAAGTTATGGACTGTAGATGGTGAAATCCCAAAATTCTTTACAATCATGCATTGAGAAACATTGTTCTCAAACTGCTGGACTATTTGCAGTTTTTCATAAACTGGCGAATGAGCCTCATGTGACGGCCTTTTTTATACTCAAACATGATGGCATCATCTCTTACCTATTCACCTGTTTACCTGTGGAAAGTTGCAAAACATTTTTGATCCATCATTTCCGGTCTTACATTGCTGACCCAATGTTGTTGAAGTGTTGCAAGCGTCTAAGTTTGAATTCTTTCCAAAAATCAGTAAAGTTAATAAGGTATAATATTCTATATCTCTTCTTTGTGCTGTTTTCAATTAAACACTTGTGAAAGACAGTTTACAAATCACTTCTTTCTGTTTTTATTTGCATTTTACCAGCTGTCCTAACTTTTGTGGAGTTTGTGTAAGGAAAAGAAAGGCCCACTCAAACAAAAAGAATTGAAAGTTGATGCAAATATTGTGGTATTGCTGTAAAGAATCATCATGTGAAAAGTGACCTAATTACGTTGCATTTCCTCATCCACTTCCTCAGATCATTTGCAAATTCATGTACGCAACATGGCCTTTAATGGACTGTAGTGACCTATTTTACAACAATTTGAATGGATCACCTGAAATAAGCTTCAAAAAGACAAAACCATGCTGGACTATAAGAAGCAAGTTTCAATATGTTAAATACATACAGCATATGACAATGCAAAGAAATTTACACAGCGCAATGTGTAAATACAACAACTGTACAAAACAGTTCATATGTACATCAAAGAGTACTACACAGTATGCACTGACAATAAATAAAGCATATGCGTAATAGACAACAGAAACAAACTAGTATATCTGTGTTTTTTTTTTTTTTAAACAAATACACCAAAACTGTACTCAGACGATACAGACGGACACTGAGGACAGTGGTTCTTCTAAGATGAGATTTCCTGTTCTTGTGTATTAATTTCAGTAAAAGAAAGCTAATCGTACTTGATTTTCTAAATCAGATTGAATACATTTAACGTGAGAGCTTTTTGACTGTAATATTTTAGTTTTTACAACCTAATCTCAAAAAGTACTTATAACAGAAGTCAACAGGCAGTTTCTAAACTCTATGAATAACACAACTGTGTACATGTTCATGAATTCTTCAAAAATGTTTGTAAATTAAGCTGCAATATAATATAGTGACATTTCAACCATTTATCACAAAATTCAGCAACTGGTTTCTATTCTAAGCAACTTTGGAGTCAAAGGGTTTTCAATTCTTTTTTCCAAGTACAAGGACATGTATCAACTTACTGTCTGTAATTGACAGTACTGTAAAGATTCAGCAGATGGATATTAGATTGAAAATGCTGGAACATTCTTGTATATTTAAAGCAGCTCCAGTTATGGAAGGTTTCTGTAATTCTTACTTAACAGTGGTTATGTGATATTGTATTTTAGTGTAATGTGATACTTCCACTAGCTTTCCTTTTACCTGTATTGACTGTTACACACCAGCCTTCCTCCCACTCACAGTACTTGAGTTTTGTAGAAGCCGCAGTGTCAAACCTAACCTGGATGCATGGAAATTTGCAAAGCAAGTGTGATGCTGGTCATTTTAACATATACTAGGGCTGTACAATATTGGTCTTTGGAATACTGACACCATAAAAGGCTCCAATATGCAAATGAGCCCCTCTGACCAATCATAGTGTTTTTTACCTCAACACACCAATCATATATGAGGGTTTTGATGAATTACGGTATTCACATAATCCAACAAAGATTGTGGATTGTTGAAAGTGAATCATATTTATCAAAATAAGACAGTTCAGTCTTTAAACATATCATACTATTGATTCACCAATGCATTTTAATATATTGCAAGGCATATCGCACTTAAAGAGGAGTCATAATTCTTTTGTAATATTTGAATAGTAATTAGATTTTTTTTATTTCTGATATACAAATCAGCTCCTCTCCAAAGCAAACCATTGTCATATTTAAGAACCATGAGATGCCTAAACTCTTTACTAAAGGGCAGTGTAGAATCTGTGTCTGATGTTCTGGTCAGAGTTTCTTGTCCGTTTAGTTCAAAGAAGTAAGCATAGAATTTCTACTGCAGCTGGCAAAAGACTAACGCACCCTGGATGAGAAGTGCCAGTGTCTATGTTTGCCAATAATAAGGAAGGGTATCCACTTACTTTTGGCCATGTAATGTACAAGGTTATACTGCAACAGCGACATATTTAAATACTGCCTTACAAATTCAAATACCAAATTTGAATGAAATGCCCATTCCTAATCACAATATGTGGCAATATAATCACAGTACTGAGACTTTGTCCATATCGTGCAGCCCTACTGGTAAGCATGACTAAAGGCCTGTATATGCCAGCATAGTCTTTACTTCTGTTAAGTATTTGGGAGGGTTGTGATGAGCTCGAAATGATATAAATAATCATTCTCTCCCATATGGATGAGTGGCATCTGTGTGAGAGAGAAGAAACCAGTGTTAATCTAATGCCATATTTCAACTTGCATGCAGAGACCCAGGCAGTGCACGCTTTCATAAATTGGGTAATTCAACGCCTACAGATAATGTTAAGTACTTCATTTCCCATCCAGTGCAAAAAAAGAGGTCATTAATAAGCGTCTAGTTTGGAACGGAATGTGGTGCAGGCCAAAAGAAATGTGTGTGTGTGTGTGTGTGTGTGTGTGTGTGTGTGTGTGTGTGTGTGTCTGTCTGCACGCATGGGTTGGTAAGCAAGTTGAAACTGAGTAACCTAATTCTGTCTCTGCAGGCTCCAGGCAAGGCGACATAACACTGACCCCACAGAACATCCTTAGATCACACACACGGCTATGAAAAGTTCGAGAAATATGGTGAAATTAGAAACATGAAAAATGCTGGAAAAAGCGCAAGTAAAAGGTACCAGATTTCAGTCCATCACCAAGCTCACAATGTGGCAGGAATACAGACTACAGATTTAAAGCTATATGTGTGTAACGTGATTGTTAACCCTTTCACAAGTAAACTCTGTCTCCAATGGAGTTCTCTCCAGAGTGAATTCTTTTAGCTCAAATGTAGCTGCAGTTCTAGAATGTGATTGTTCTGCAGAATCGTCTCCACGTCATCTACAGAACGGTAGGCGGAAACATCAGGCTACATGCAACATGATCAGATTGTGGATCCTGTGGTAATTCTTTTATAAGCTGTTTTTTTGCTGTTGTTATTTTAATTAATTGGTGACACTTAATGACTTCCTATGTTTCTATTCATTGGAACTAACAAAGTGGGTAATACTATTTTAAGATCTGCTTCTTAACAGTTTATTAGTAAAAGCAGGCAATTTCATAGCTTCAGTGAAGTTATGAGGTTGCTATAAGGTTTAATTTATTTTATATTGCATGTAGAGGTGGGCAATATGACAATTTTATGGTTATCGTGATAAACTACGTCACAGCCTGCTTTTCTTAGTGTATCATGGGTATCGTCAGTACGTAAAAAGAACAGTGAATAACCGCTTTTTTTAAGAAGTACGCATAATTATGCCTGTTTAATTACATTTAGTACAGTGTGGTTATTATTATTATAGTATTGTGGCACTACAGGTTCTATTTTGTCTATTCCAACTTGTGATATAATAATTCTGCCATATTTTCCACAGCTAACCGTATGCTACTTTGCTGTTTTTGTGTTAACAGCCTGTGCTGACAGCTCTCCGCTAGTCTTTGGGCTACTTCTTAATACTAAAAACTAATGGCTTTGCTGATAAATAATACAAAAGCACCCAATTGTACAAGCTGTCTATGTTTTCTACCGTTATATGTTATGGCTCCATGCGGATTTTCTTTGGACACAGACTTGCTTTTACAATGGATTTTTATCTCAGATTAAGGGAGGCCTGAGGGAAAATTTGGTATGATGCTGCTGAGCATAAAAGGACAAGTTTAACACGTTTAACAAAGATGTGTGTTGAAAATGTCACCCTGTTTTGGCTGCATTTTTGGGATACTCTGTATGTTGTGCAAAGACAAATCAGCAGACCGATCTGATGAAGGAATAGAACTAAAGCTATTTTGTCAGTATTTGAAGCTGAACATTGTAACCGCTGTGTTTGAATCACACCGGTGGGATCGTACTCTCTAGGGACCAGCCACTGCAAATCTCACCATTGAGACCATACTTGTAAAAGGGTTAAAGATTAGCAATGGTTTGGTAGCAGTGGTGAAAAATGGAACTAGTTAATAATAAAACCAGGTTAGAGTTTGTTTAATGTTTGCTTGTGACTGTAGATCAGACTAAGAGCTCCAGTTTCCTCTAGATCAGGATACGAAAGACACGTGGTCTGAAAACCCACACCCCCGACGATAAACATGGATCTAGCTCTGATGTGTGAGAAGTTCAGCCTCTACTGATTATTTGAGTCACTGCAATTTCCTGACCATAACTAGAGTTCTGTTTGTGTTTGTTCTTCAACAGTTTCACTTCAGACCAAGTCTAAACAGATGTCAGTTCAAAGATACACAATGTTCTCCTCTGCCTCCGCATCCCGGTTCTCCGTTTCCATGGAAACATAAGCCGGAGGCACGGAGAGGGCGTCACCTTGGTAAAGTCCAACCCCTGCTACCCCTGCTGTCCAAGCCACTCCAGCATGGCTTGGAGGACCCGTGTCTGCGAAAAAGATAACCAGTTTTAGTTGTCAGTACTCACAATTTCACTATCAATAAAGTCTAATCAATACATCAGCTGTCTGAGAAAACTGGCCGATGGGTTCCAGAAATTTAACAGTACTGGCAAAAAAGCAACTGATAAAAATATTAACATGGATTTTTTTTGTTTCAGAGCTAGCACAGACCCCGAATTTTGAAAAAAATCCAAAATATTTGAGAAGTCTCATTTTTTCAGCTCTCTACATCAGCTGACAAGTTGGGGATCAGTAACTGCTTGCCTAGGCTGAGCTAATAAACTTGCACATGCAACACAATCATGGTAAAAATGTAAATAGCATCCAAACATAACCCTTTTCATAAAGATAACAATTTATTTAAAACATAATAATAAATAAATAATCAAAAATTATTGGAAGAAAAATAAAAGCTGACAGACTAACAGAATATATAAGGGCTACAAGTTTATATTATTTAAAGCATTAAATAATGCTAAAGTAAGACTGAGTTACAGTTGTTTTAAAATGAAGAACTTTTTTGTCAATTCACACATTTTTATTTCATTAAAACCAGTATAGGTAAGCAATTTTCATATTGGCTCAAATTTGCAAAGCCCCAATTTTCATCTTCAGTAAGGCACAGCCTTCGATTCAGAATGTCAACACTTAAGATTAAAGGAAACATTTCATAACAGATAGAACTGGTCTACAGTTATGTACTATGTGTTTTACTGACAGATGGTGTTTCAAACCGATTTTATTTATACAAATATTGGGGGGCTAAGTGAGATTTATGGATTTCAAATACATTTGATCTAATGGACTTATTTATTGTTGTAAGAAAAAAAAAACCAGTAACAGTTAACACTTTATTGCCTCTATGAAAGCTCAGTGCCTTTTGTCAGGAAAAATGTGTCAGTGGCTTTGACCCCTGAGCAGTAACCTAAGAACTACAGATAAATGACCAAAGTATTTCGTTAATGAGCTGCTAAAGCCTTTGCATGTGTTTCAACTGCATCCTTCAGTGATGTTGCAGAATGTTCGTTATGTTCAAGGCATGGGAAGGGGCCCTTTTACTTTGGTCTCTGAGACTCCATCCTTAGTTGCTTAAGAGGAGCAGATTTTATCTTTTAAATCAGTATAAGCAGGATCTAAGTGTGAGTCATTGCGCCTATTCAGTGTGCACATTCAAGTTTACACACTTATTCCCACAATTCCTTACAGCAATATTAAGTATAGTGACAAACTACACAATTTTACTCCAAATGCAGGCGATCAACCAAGACATCTTTGGTATTCTAAGTTTTCTTCTTTTGTATGCTAATGTTGTAACAGAAGCTTATTAATTAGCATTATGCAAACTGCCTCAAATCATTACTCTTGCCTCAAATCGCATCGTGTTGTTGAAGCGACACTTTGGCCAAAATGACAAATTTAACCATAGCTTCATCTGTTGTACACATAATAGTGTCCTACAGCAGTGCTGTCTCTAGAGTGAGATTTCTGGTTTAAAGTTTAAGAAAACCTCCTTCAGATGACGTATCTCAAAGGTGGGAGAAACGTCTGGAAAACTAAAGCTGCTTTGGAATGAACCTGTTTAAAACATTTTAGATTTGTTAGTTGGTAAACGTGGAAGAAAGCCAGATACCTAATGTTTCTGATAGAAAGTGGAATAGCTTATTGCACCTGTATAAATGTAGCAACTTCAAAATATCATCACAATGGATTACTCAGATGACACACGACTCATCAGATGAGGAGAACAAGTCAGCTACCTATTTAGATACCTTACCTCAGGATAGAATGACTGAGGTAAAAGTGACAGTAATTTTAGCTTGGTTGTATTTATTTGCCTATAGCTCAGTGGTTAGCAGTCATGACAGGTTGACTCCACAGGCATTCTCATTTGTCAATGTTTCCATGAAGTGTTTGTATATTGCATGTTGGGTATTGTCGTGGTTGTGAACATTGAACACTGCTTAAGGAAAACATGGGAAAAAAAAAATCTGTCAATTCAACAAGGCTGAAGGCTACAATGCAGCACTACAGAATACTACTAGTTTTAGGCAGGAATAAGTAATCTCACAGACTTCTGTTGAAGCCTGAATTTTGTCCATTTAAGTCTATATAGCTATAGTCTATAGCTTTAAAGTCTATTTAAGATTATTTAACAAGCAGTTTGAGTGTGTAGCGAGTTGTTGGCACAGGCATGCAGTTTGCACAATGCTAATGTATGTGCTATCTATGTGCTTCCACTACTTGTTAGCTACAATAGCCCCAGAGCGCCAGTGCAGAACCAAAGAAGCAAACTTCAGACACCAAATATGTCTTGTCTGACTTTTTACAGGGGAGGGAAAAAGTAAATAAAAGTCCAAAACTATCACTTTAAATCAAGGATCCTCAAGAACTATGAAACACAACTGGAATAAAAGTTCATTATACAGTATTTTTTGAATAAACCTAAAAATAAATGTAGATTGTAATGAGTTGTGGCAGTACATTATGGCTAGATATCATGGTACATATGGAACAGAAGTGGAGCGGCACGTTCAGTGGCTCTGGTCTTGTTAAAACATAGACTTGAGTGTACTAAGCCATGACAGCCTGTCAATAAGTAGTGACGAGTAATCAGGCGATCAATATTTGGAGGCATTGCTGAGAGTGACTTAACACTGACAGGTAATGTTTACGGAAAGCAAGACTTACTGTATAGCCTGCAATAATCACTTTACACAGCTTGTGACTGTGGAAAGAATGGTTCATTTTGACTTTTAATTTGTTCTTATTAAAGGGACACTCCTACCAAAAATTTAAAAAGCGATCATCGCTACATCTACTGTAAACATACTCACTTTCTACAGTGGTGGGACAATAGTCTCCAAAATGTGATTATGCAGTTTAAAGACTAGGAAAAAACCTCCTTCTGATGTATTTTGAAAGTGGGAAGAACTGAAAAACTACAAGGGTTGTGGGGCGGACATTTAAGAGTGGGCTGTTGCAGAAGGAATCCAGAAAGCCAACGTTTCTGCTAAGAAGTCAAATATCATGTCTGTGTGTATTAATCTCTCCATCAGCAGCCAACACATTTGTGTAATGCCTGCTGGGTATTTTAGTGAGAGAAAACTGATGATCTACATCATGAAAACAACATAAAATGGTGAATTCTATCAAACGGAAAATTTGTTGATCTTTGTCATTAACTTAATATTGTGAGAAAGCAAAGTTATTCGCCGGAACATATTTCAGACTCCAGTGACAATTCATCATTACTCTAATTGAACAAACGTCTCTGACATCTTAAAAGCTGTTAATGGTTTTAAATTCTGGTCTGAATGAACTTTAGTGCATCTTTAGAAACTACTGCACAATGATTGACAGCAAGCTTGTGGTAGCATTATCCCTACTTTCTTCAGAAACTTCATGCATTATTTTAACCAGTGAGTGTGCAGGTTAAGAATTTAAAGGAATGGTTTGGTGAAAAATCAGATTTACACAACTTTCTACTTACCACATATATAGCTAATGAGCCAAAACGTTCGGCATCAAAATTCTGCTTCTTTAGTTTAGTGCTGGAGCTATGAGGCTAACATTGCTAACAAACACTAGAAGTCAGTAGTCACCCAATTTCTTTCTTTTGTAAATACATCCCCGAAATTTCTGACAACAACTGTTGTCTAAAGAGGTGCCCACAGCGTTCAGCTACAGGGTGAAGTTACATTAGCCTTGTACCTCCAAAACTGGGACACCTCAATTACTTTTCACTTATTTAGATTATGATCTAAACCTGTATTCCCAACACAGGAGGGGGATTTGCCAATCATGGAGCTTGATGCAGAAAGAGGAGGCTGTTTTAAGTATTTTCTGCTCTATTCTCCCACAGCAGCAGTTAGAAGATTCGTCATGCAGCTCCGTCCAAACAGATCAAGACGTGTCTTTTAAATATATTGGATAATCAGCTGAGTGTGTGTGCGTGATGCGTTGCATATGTGACCAAACATGTTTGGAAACATTGAAGAAACTGTTTAAATCTACATCAGCTTCTTACAGGGGAAATTACAGTCAGAGTGTTCAGGCGTTAATTTTTGCAGGACTGCGTCGTATAAATCGCTCCCACCATTTTTAAATGAAAGAAACATGTGGAAACATCTCATCACACAAGTGTTAAAACATGCGGGTAATCCTCATTTATGAATGAGCAAACTTGTTACTGCCATGCTATTTGCGCTCATTGTGATAAATCTGGCACTGCGTTTTATGAATCTGGCTCTACATGTCTTGGCAGATCGATCTGGGATAAGTTGAAAACTGTGTAATTTAGCTCCCCCCCCCCACTTTTTCTGAACATTTTCTTTAAAGACTCTTCAAAAGAACTGGCGTCTGCATCACTAGAGAACCTGTATAAACTACAGTATGAGTGTGTATTTCACCACTGAGTACATTTCACCATGGCCTTTGCCAAATATGCTTGTAAAGCTAAGAATGCGGATTTGTGTGTGTAAATTACAACCTGGTGCTAAATAGACATCCCTGACATGTGGCAAGGAAATATTAGATGAATATGTTTGTGCACCTATCTCTCTCTGTCGCCGTTTTTCCCTTTGTGTGTGTGTGTGTGAGAGAGAGAGAGGGAGAGAGAGAGAGAGAGAGAGAGAGAGAGAGAGAGAGAGAGAGAGAGAGAGATGACAGGTTGCCCTGTAATGAGTTTGGTAAAGATTTTTTAGATCAATGTTCCAATCAGTCTTCCATCGCCCACTCGCCTTGATTCACATGCCACCGTCCGCCATGGCCGATCGATAGATGGAGGGCCGATTGATTTCCGTGACGGATGTGTGTCTCTGTAAGTGAATATGTGTGTGCGTGTGTGTGTGAAGAGGGATGGGAGGGTGTTTTTTTGTTAGCAGACGGATTAATAGCAAAAAGAGGACACTTGAGACTTGGCCTCTGTTAAAGGGGGGCAGAGAGAAGTTTTGGCAAAGGTGAGCCTACACTGTTTACAAATGCCTCAGATGATTTCAAAACATTTGCTTTCTTTCTCGCTCTCCCTTTGTCCCTCTCTCACCCACAGACAGTAGGTATTTACACTGGTCTGCACAAAACCTACAGTCATATGAAAAAGTTTGAATGTCCCTGGACAAATTATATGTTTTGTTGATTTTCTAAGGGAAAATAAGTCAACACATCCTGTACAGAACAAAATAGAAATTGTGCATTAAATATGCGGAATAAATGCCATATTTAATTTGTCCCCTGTAAAGGATGTGTTAAGGTTTTTGACTGGGGTGTTCAGACTTTTGCACGACTATGTTTGTCAAATAGCGGCCAGTGGAAGAGGTATTATTTATTACATTTATATAATATTTTCCATGTAATGAGATATCAACAGTCAAATAAGATGTCATGATCAATAATCCAGTTTTTACCATTATTTGTGTTCTCTGTACCTTGGCTTCCCACCCATTCCTCTTGTGTTGTGGAAGGGTTTGGCATGCCAATGGTGGGATGGCTATGATTGGACCAGGCCAGCAGAGAGTTCAGACTATTCTGAGCACTGGGGGAGTCTGTATATCCCAGCAGTCCAGGACGCAGGTCGGGGTTGTGATGGTACTGATGCTGGTGATCATGAAGGTGTCTGTTATTCATGGAGGGAGTCAGGAACGCTGCCTCGTTCACAAATATGGAAGTGTCCTCATCCTGGCTGCCATGATGGATGCCCTGTAAGAAAGAGAAAGCATGTAAATGCAACTTTATCAAAACAATGAACGCCGGTTTACAAAGCCTTTGCCCCAAAATTACAAAGCACATCTCAGGTCAAACCACAAGAAAACCTCATATTTCAATACAAACACAGGACAAAAAGATCAGTTAACCCTTTAATGCTGAACTAAAAAGTGACAATTTCTGTGTATTAATCTGCTCCTCTTCTTTAATTCCTCATTGATATTTTACTGTAAAGACAAGGATGTAGTAAAGCTCAGAATCTGTATTTAGTATCCCAAAGTACCACGTTTAAACAAACATATGAATAGGAATATACATTGCTATTGTCACAACCCAGAGCTGTCCCTACAGCTCAAGGCCTGAACATATAGTTTGATCTCTAATTCTTACTGTACATTTGGAAAAAAGAAAAAAAAGGTCCCTGCTTTATTTGAGCATCAAGTGGCAAACATTTCCAGAAACCAAGTGCACAGACAGCTTCAGAACAACCCTTATTGTACAATCCTTGGGGTGATAAGACGATCATCCCACCCTCCCAGCAATTTTTCTACCTTTCTTGGTCACCCTTAAATCAAAATGTATATAATATCCTTTTTTTAAAAAAATAAATAAATAAATAAAACAGTCTCATCCTACCCAGTTGTCCTGTCCCTACAAGGACATCTTATATAACTTTCCACGTGAGTTTAAAAGTTCACTATAGCTATAGTTTTCCATGTACACAGCCTAAAGCCTATTCTTTGTCCTATATTACCTCTTTAAGAGAAATCAATATTCTCTTTTTAGTCAGCACATAATCTATTGATTACCGATTAAAAGAGTATTTATTCAAATTTGCCATAACTTTCACTATCAAATTCACTATTTTGATAAAATTATTTTAAGCTCTTAGTGGTCTGAGGTCTGAATTAGTCCTTAAACCCGCAGAAATCAAAGGTATTAATGTGGCTGCCCTTTGCTGCAGTAACAGCCTCTAGTCTTTTGAAAAGGCTTTACACTAGATATTGGAACACTGCTGAGGATTTGCATTCAGTCACAAGACCATTAGCTGAGGTCAGGTCATGGATCACAAACTGCACTCCAACTCATCCCAAAGGTATTCAGTGGAGCTCTATCACTCCAGAGAGTGCAGTTCCACTGCTGCAAAGCTCAATGCTAGAAGGCTTTATAACTCACTCACCAATGCTTGGCATTCGGCATGGTACTCTTAGGCTCCTTAGGCTTAGGCTGAGTGGTGTGGCTGCTCCAGAGCATCCCGTTCTATTGGCAATGCTTTTCTAAGGAGATTATACAAGCTTTGTGCACAACTGTCAGCAATGCTGTACCTTAAAGTAGCTGAATTCACTAATTAGAAGGGGTGTGTGGATACTTTTGGACATATAGTGTAACTAGCTATGTAACTGCTAACTATCTCGCTGGTTTGTGCTGTTGTGGGCGAATGGCTAGACTTCTCTCTCCCCAACTAGTAAGTAACTGATGCACATCTCCACCAGGTGAAAACACGCAGAAGTAGTTCAAAGTCTTTACTGTTAACATTAGATCGGGGAAAAGAACATAAAAGAGCTCAAATGCATTATTTTTGAATTGAGATCTGTTCTGAATGTGTGCACACGGTCACTCAGATCCCAAGGCAATGAAGGCAGCATCATGCTTCTTTTACATAGTGACAGAAAACATGCTAGCACATAGAAAGCTCCAGTTTCACATGCATGCGGGCCATCTACTGCAGAGGCAGATTTCAATGAGTTAAAGGAGATGAAGCCAAAGTCTCTGAATGTTTCGCTGACCAGACATTAAATAAGATAACATTCCCTAACACGCTCAAGCACACGAAACAGCAGAACAAACCAAATTCATGCTGAAATCTCAGGCCCACAATATAACAGCTATCTGATCTGATTACAGTGGTTTTGTTCTCATTCCGTCTCTCCATCTGTCCTCCTTCCTCTCATCTTACTTGCATGTCCTAAACTTGGCAAACTGCTCCTTCAGTGTCTTGACTGTTTGCTAAAGGTCAAACTGACTCAAAGAAGTGAGCTCTTTCACATGAGCTGCAACAAATGCTGCACTCTATCTCACAAAAACACTGCTAATGACTAATGACCGTTTGAAACCCAGCAAAGGAAAACAGAGAAAAATAGGGGTAGACCTACAGTGTTGGGAACAACAAAATGCACCTGACTGTAAAGTGTTTTATATGTAGCATTTTTTTTTAAAGTGACCAAGCAAAACCATTTCATTTTGATTACAGAGGTTAAGGTTAAGGAAATTCTTATTACATACAGGCAGAGGTGGGTAGTAACTACATACATTTACTCAGTTACTTGAATTCAAGTAACATTTTAATGTATTTGGACTTCAAGTACTTTCAAATGATAACGCTTTTCATTTCTACCCTGCAACATTTACTTTTACTCAGTTACATTTCTGTCATTAACATTTAGTCATTAAATGCTTTTTGGGTTTAACTTCATTCTGATTTTCTGGTGTAAGTATTTGTACAGGCCTTTTTAATGGTCAAACCACTGACTGGAAGTGTATTTTATTTTTGACCAAAGATATTCAAAAAGAGAAGAACAACTCTGTAAGTTACTCTGCACTTAAGTAGCTTTTACCAGCATGCGACATTTGTAATTCTACTTAAGTAGTTCTTTGGAAATATACCTCTACTTTTATTTGAGAAATCACATTATCTCACCAAAATCACACAACTTTTACTTAATTATAGGCTTATACACTGCATGTAGATATTTACATATGTGTAATATGTAACGCATTATATATGATCGCATGTGTGTATACACACACACACGCACACACACACACACACACACACACACACACACACACACTATGTGTGTATATATATATATATATATATATATATATATATATATATATATATATATAGGCGAATGTAATGTAACTGCTGCACCATTTAAGGTGGAACGGGAAAATTCGAAAGAGAAGCGACTTCATTTTCGCAACTTTTTAGAGAAAGACAGTCTCTCATTGCAGATTTAACCAACCGCGCTGCTTATAAATGCGAATAGTCCTCCAAATGTTTGTCTTAATCTCTGTTTTTTCGAGGCCAGACCTCGGTGCTATGTGACCTGCTGTCTGCTCTCGGTTGCTGAGAACCAGGGCTTTTGCGCTATGCTGCACACTTTGGAGCCGAGATTCAGCGTTCAGTTTCGAAAACATGCATTTACATTATGGATCATTACAAATACTTTGCTTTAAAACTACCAAGTCCTCAGACAGTAGGAAGATAGAAATCCTTTATAGAGAAAAAAGATGTATCGAGATGCATCAATAATCGTTTTATAATCGCATCGCAGCCCTCTGAATCGTAATCGAATTGAATCGTGAGGTGCCTAAAGATTTCCACCCCTAATATATATATATATATATATATATATATATATATATATATATATATAATATATATATATACACACACACACACACAGTGGTGTGAAAAAGTGTTTGCCCCCTTCCTGATTTCTTATTCTTTTGCATGTTTGTCACACTTAAATGTTTCAGATCACAAACAAATTTAAATATTAGACAAAGATAACACAAGTAAACACAAAATGCAGTTTATAAATGAAGGTCTTTTTTATTAAGGGAAAAAGAAATCCAAACCTACGGGGCCCTGTGTGAAAAAGTGATTACCCCCCATAAATTAACTGTGGTTTATCACATCTTTGGAAAGCTGAGTTCAATTTCCTTAGCCACACCCAGGTCTGATTACTGCCACACCTGTTCTCAATCAAGAAATCACTTAAATAGGACCTGCCTGACAAAGTGAAGTAGACCAAAAGATCCTCAAAAGCTAGACATTGTGCTGCGATCCAAAGAAATTCAGGAACAAATGAGAAACAAAGTAATTGAGATCTATCAGTCTGGAAAAGGTTATAAAGCCATTTCTAAAGCTTTGGCTCTCCAGCGAACCACAGTGAGAGCCATTATCCACAAATGGTGAAAACATGGAACAGTGGTGAACCTTCCCAGGGGTGGCCGGCCGACCAAAATTACCCCAAGAGCGCAGCGACGACTCATCCAAGAGGTCACAAAAGACCCCACAACAACATCCAAAGAACTTCAGGCCTCACTTGCCTCAGTTAACATCAGTGTTCATGACTCCACCATAAGAAAGAGACTGGGCAAAAATGGCCTGCATGGCAGAGTTCCAAGATGAAAACCACTGCTGAGCAAAAAGAACATAAAGGCTCGTCTCAGTTTTGCCAGAAAACATTTTGATGATCCCCAAGACTTTTGGCAGAATACTCTGTGGATGGATGAGACAAAAGTTAAACTTTTTGGAAGGTGCATGTCCCATTACATCTGGTGTAGAAGTAACACAGCATTTCAGTAAAGGAACATCATACCAACAGTAAAATATGGTGGTGGTAGTGTGATGGTCTGGGGCTGTTTTGCTGCTTCAGGACTTGGAAGTCTTGCTATGGTAAATGGAACCATGAATTCTGCTGTCTACCAAAAAATCCTGGAAGGAGAATGTCCGGCCATCTGTTCATGACCTCAAGCTGAAGCGCACTTGGGTTCTGCAGCAGGACAACAATCCAAAACACACCAGCAAGTCCACCTCTGAAAGGCTTAAGAAAAACAAAATTAAGACTTTGGAGTGGCCTAGTCAAAGTCCTGACCTGAATCCGATTGAGATGCTGTGGCATGACCTTAAAAAGGCGGTTCATGCTCGGAAACCCTCCAATGTGGCTGAATTACAACAATTCTGCAAAGATGAGTGGGCCAGAATTCCTTCACAGCGCTGTAAAAGACTCATTGCCAGTTATCACAAACGCTTGATTGCAGTTGTTGCTGCTAAGGGTGGCCCAATGAATTATTAGGTTTAGGGGGCAATCACTTTTTCACACAGGGCCCTGTAGGTTTGGATTTCTTTTTTCCTTAATAATAAAGACCTTCATTTATAAACTGTATTTTGTGTTTACTTGTGTTATCTTTGTCTAATATTTAAATTTGTTTGGTGACCTGAAACATTTAAGTGTGACAAACATACAAAAGAATAAGAAATCAGGAAGGGGGCAAACATTTTTTCACACCATTGTATGTATATATATGTACACATACGCACACAAAGTAAAATACTTAAATCTTTAATCTTTGAGAGAGAGGAGAAGATCAACCTCCACTCTTGCTTCTGATCTGAAAGACATTCACAGGTGTTTCTGTCCATCCTTCCACTGTGAGAAGACAACAACAGCATTTGTGACAGCATTAATTAAATTACGAAAGATAAAAAGATTTGCACATTGAAAAAAAGAAGCTGCTGGTGTTCTCAAATGGACTCAGAGCTCAGAGCTCAGAGTCCAGACCCTAACATCATTGAATGTGTTTGGATTACTTGGATTGTGAGAAGCGGAAAATGCAACCAACTTCTAAGACTGAACTTTGGAGATGTGGAAAAATATTCCTGCAGATTTCATTGGAAAACTGACAGCAAAACTCACAAAAAGAATGGAAGCTCTAATAAAAGTAAAGGTAAGACGCATTAAATATTGAAATGTTTGAAATTATATTCAGTAGTTTTTTTTCCTATAACAGTATTGTATGTTGTCCCTGTTATAACCTTGTGTTTCCAAATGATAACTTTATAGGATATGGGGAAAAAAATTCTGAACCTTAGTGTACATTAAAATAAACAGGATTGTATTTATTCTATTGGTCACAAAATGAAGATAGATAGGTAGGTAGGTAGGTAGGTAAGCATGTAGAAAGATAGGAAGGAAGGAAGGAAGAAAGGAAGGTAGGTAGGTAGGTAGCTAGGTAGGTAGATAGATAGATAGATAGATAGATAGAAAGAATGATGCCATGTCCTGACACTGTATTAAAACAACTGTGTGTGTGCGTGTGTGTGTGTGTGTGTGTGTGTGTGCGCACACATTTAACACCACACTCCATTCTGAGAAGATTGCACCTCACCGTGACAGAAACATCTCAGAATATCACAAATTTCAGCATCGCTCAACGTCTTGGGCTAGTGTCCAAGATGCTAATCAAATCCGATCTTGGCCTAAAAAGGCCGCACGTAAAACAAGACGGTGAATCCTTCGTCATGTCTGAGTGAATCGCTGGAGGAAAAGGCATTTGAAACATGTCTCCCTTCTCCAGAATCCACTGAAACGTCGCTATCTGTTCAGGCTATACAGTCGCATCAGAATAACAATAAGACAACCGAAGCATGAAGTCTATGCCTATGAATTAGTTTGTTTCCTCATGCCGTGCCAGCGTGTGACAAGAATTTTCGGCTCTGTCACATCATGCCCTTTTCATATCATCACAAATGCAATTATAATGTTTGGAGGAACATTTAACCCTTAGAAGGCCAGAGTTATTACTAATGTTTTTAGTGACGCACTGAAATGAAAATTCTTGGGTGAAACAGAAATCCAGGATTGAAAACCTGGGATGAAAACCTAAAAAAGCTGACAAATAAAAACAGAAAATAAACTAAAAACAAATTATTACAGTATGCAGGCAATAGTATGTGCCACGAAATCCAATATACTCGAAAACAGAAAACGATTGGTCATCCAAAGCAATGAATTCCATCATTTTTTCGTTATACATTGCACTTTGGCTGGTCACTATTTCTCAATTAAAAATGGTAAAGCCTTAGATTTTTTCAGTCAAAACTTTTGCCTGTTTTGACTGTCATAACTGATTTGCCATTTTTTTTAACAATTCTCAGCCATAAATTTCTAGTGGTATAAATTGTTTTGCTATTTCATTTGAATGTAATTATGTTTTTATGTATTAATGTATATATAAATATATTTACATTCTGCACGAAAAGTTGAGATCTGCAACTTTTTTCTATCTGTTTGGACGTCAAACAACTTTTTAAATTCAACAACAAATTTTAAAATTCAAATCATAATAAAATATCTCCTCTTACACTTACAAACACCATCAGAACAAAATTCGAGGTATATTTTAATGCCCTAAGACATAAAATGTTAATTGTTTGCTATTTTAAATGTGTTTTGAATCAAGTCTTATTTGTTCTTTCTAAGTACAGAAAAACGCATTGATTTTTGCAATTGTTGTTTTTGATATTTGACCATACGACGCAGTTCTGACAAAGATTAGTTTGAAAATTATGCTTTTAAATTTTAAGGTTTAATATCAAAAGTAAGGCTGAAAAAAAAATACTCTGATAGTCGATTATCCATGTGAATAAATCGACTAATAATCAATTAATTGGCTTAAATGTGGCCTGCAGACCAGTAACAATAAAATGTTTGGCAATGTTCTGAGACCAAGAGCTAAATTACCAACACAGAAAAAAATAAATAAAAAATAACGTGCTGCTTTGTTTAAGCCTGCCCACAATTTTGAGCTACAGTAAGCTAATACTACACACATATATATATATATATATATATATATATATATATATATATATATATAGTTTTTACATAGCTAGGCTACGTAAATGTATGTAAACACAGTTTTACATAGCTAGGCTAGGTAAATGTATGTTAAGCTGTGGCAGGACAAACTGCAGAATGTTCAATAGTTTACTAATAGCTTATTAATAGTTTGCATATTTCATGCAAGTATGCAAAATTTGTGTTCACATAGTTGCTTTGAGTATGTTTCTGGCCTTAGGGTAATGGTGGCTCACTGGCATTTCCTGTGGTCAAAGGTAACATTGTGCTTCCGAGGAAAGATACATCAGACTTGCATATTGTCGCTGTTCAAAGACAAACAAGTATCTCCAAAACGATAACTTTACAGGAGAGGGGAAAACATTCTTTTCTTTCAATGTAAACGTATGTAAAGAGATTTTACTCAAAGCAAAGAACTTCTACTTGCCCAACTACAATAGAAACATTTGTCAACTTTCTTTTGTTGGCATTCTCAATAATGTTGAATAATTGTTTTAGCCACAATGCTCAGCACTCAGGTTCTATATAACGCAGGATTGCTATTTTGTCAATGGACTCAAAGATATCTAATCAAAGTGTTTACACAAAACAACAACTTAAGAAGTTAACAGTCACACTCATGCATTTACCCTACATCCACCCATCACTCCTCTCCAGCCTCTGGCTAGCCTTAAGCCTACCTTTTCAACCCAAGTGTCCAAATGAATTATTGAACTGCCTCCATTTACATTGATTGGCCAGAGATGGCAATGTACACAGAGCTGGTTTTAATTATTTTGTCTAGCCTTTTATTTAGGGCACTTTCATTATCATCAATCATTAACTTGTTTATTAGTGCACAGTCAAGAGGCAGACGCCAAGACCGATGAGCCTCGAATTGCTCTCATTACCCCAGATAATGAATCCGAGACTGCACTCTATGCACGTGTGTGTTATGTGTGAGAGAAGATCGAGACAGACAGAGCGAAAGCCAGATGTTTGACTTCAGTCTAGCCTCTTCTGTGTACTTTAGGCTGAGGAAAGAAATGATTTCCTGCCCAGCGGCTCTTGCACACCTGATTTGACTGAACTCGAAAGGAAACGCAATGGGACTGGAAGTAATGAGCGCTTCTGCGTTCAGGCTGCTGGTTTTATCATCCGTTTCGACAGGTTTGTTAAGGTGCGTGTTAGAAGGCCTTGCTGGACATGGTCCAGTCAAAGGAAGAAAAAAAAAAAACAACTAAAAAAGACCTAAAGCCATTCCACAAGAGCAAGAAGGACACAGAAGATTAGTCACATGCAGTGGATTGATGAACATATAGATAGATACACTGTTAGACAAAAAGAACTGCTCACATGCTTGTACTGTACTGTGCAAATCCACCCTTTATTTATTTAATTTACAAAACCTCCATTAAGTCCAAGTTATTCATTTTTCAGGAAATATTTCTGAGGACATTAGATATAAGATAATCCACTTGCATAAGGAAAAAATCAAAGGGAGAAAATGGTGTTTCAAAAAAAAGAAAGATATAGAGAAAGATCCCCTAACACCTGTGCAAGACCTGTAAGGCCACCAAAACAGTCACAATCAGATAAACAGTTCCTAAATCTTTCTTCTATGAAAGATAGGAGTTAATAATTGCGCCTGAATTTCACTTAATGAACAGTGTGGCATCTTATGGGGTCAGTCATTTCTTTTGGAATGATTCAATTTGTTCATGTATTGTGGTTTACTATATTCAGAAGTACATAATATTATAAACCAACTGCACAATAGCAAATTAGGAAAGTGGGACAAATATGCTGTAACCAAAGATCTCCATCACTAATCCTGGAAAGCCACCACTGAACCCAGCTGTTGCAAAATTGTCATTAATTCTCCTTTCATTAATTATCTTCCATTTTCATTAATATACTGAAAAATATTGCTTAAAAAAACTTATACTGAGAATACTGAGTTGAATAAATCAAATTATAAGGGAGCCGTGCAGAAGAAAACCTCCAACAAGCCTGGCTGAACGTTAGTTGCAAACTTTTAGAGTACTATCCTCTGTCCACAACAGAATGCTAAAAACCAACCTAAATAAAATACTAGCCCAAATAAAATACTACATACTAACATACATAAGTAGTTTGAGCACTTTTGCTTACCTTATTTAAGTTCTCAAATAACTACTGGGATTTTTTTTTTTTGAGTGTCTCTAGTTGTTATAACTCTTCTGAGGGATTTGAATAGATGCTAATTTTAGCTTGGGAAGTAATAAAATAAACAAGACATCAGTTTGTGTCCCAGGACTACTCTTGCGCACTGCATAACAGATGCGTATAAGCAGTTCTTTTAGACTGCCAGTGTATACTGCAGCCTTCTGTGTTATCAGTATTGCACAGGCTAATGTCACAAAAATCAACAAACAATATACTGTGAACCCCACTAGCAATACTTAAAACATAAGTCAGAAAAGACTGTGTGAAGCAGAAACAGTGAGAGCTCCTCTGTGCTGAATATTTGAGCGACAGTTTTATACCATCTTCAAAGTGAGATGAGAGAAGGTTTGGGAGAGATTTCGTCTGACATCACCAGTTGGGTGTTTTGGCAACAAGAAAGGAGGGAATGAGGAAAGAAAGGGAGGAAAGAAGGAATTTCATCTTTTAGAAGACAGCTGCATCTCAAGTCTCACGCTGAGTGCAAAACCTTTTATGACTTGAAGCTTCTAGCTACAGGCAACAGAACTACTTTAAACATACACAAACAGACAGAAAAGGGTCTCGTCCACACGCGCAACACAGGCCAACAGCACACAGAGAAAAGCCTGGTACTAGAAAGAGGGTCACGTACACTAGAAGTATGGAAGAAAGCAGTGATTCAAGTTGAGCCAGTGTGCCAACAACCAACAAAACATGTTTACAGACATCTAATTTAAGCAAAGACTTAGTTTGCAGAGTACTCTTACTCTACTGAATTATAAGGGATCACATGACAGTAAGTTCTGATGGCATATTCTGATTGGTTGAGACCCTTTTTTAAAAAACAGCTGCTAAGTAAATAGCTTTCTGCTTTAGCACATTCAAAAACAGACAACAGATACATTCTACAAGATAATATTGGATCTCAGCCTGTTTGGCCAGATTCTGTTAAAACATAAAAGCAGCATTTCATTGCACTGCAGTCTTTATATTTTCTTCGTTTCCCTGTGATAAAATGGAATGGGTTTCTGAACTGTGATTTCAGTATCTGAATACTGGTGTCTTGAATGGTTAACAGAGTTCTCGAGTACCTGTGCACCTCCCTACTAATGACAGGCTTTTTGTCCTTTAAACAATGTTGATGAGAGTACCATTACCTCCTACTTTGAACCCCGTCTTCACAAGATGTTGGGCTAGCTTGGAAATTGCACACCCAACCTATTAAGTCGACATTTGCTCCCACATTTATCCCAAAATTTCTCATGGTTGCCCCCAGATGTTCTCGTTATAAGATCATGCCTGGTCCCAAGAGACTAGGCATTACTGCTGCTTAAAAACAGGACCTGTCGTAGACATGTCAAACTAGGCCCCCAACCAACTAGGCAATAAAATCAACCCCACCAGCAGTGGACTGATCCTTAATATTTATATAAGAAAATCACATTTGGGAATGTGGTGCTTAATTGAACATTAATCAAGCATAATGTCAGCCTGTAAATACTGTATTATACCACATGAAACTTGTGATTTTCTAAGTGTGAACACAGTTAATTTCTGTTTCTGTGTAGTAGAGTATTTTAAATTGAAAGTAGAAATTGCTTTAAATTTTGCTATTGTGTGAAAGTTCATTCTATTTAACTGTAAGTTTCTTTAAAGTTTAATTTTAAAAATGCTGTACAGCACTGTTTAACAAACTACTGGAGTCAGTAAATTTTTGACTATACAGTCAATTGCAAGTGTTTGGGTGCCCTGGTCAAATGACGTTATGTTGATTTTCTAAGTGAAAGTTCCACACATTCTCTACAGAGAACACACTGTACATTTTAATACACAATTTTTATTTTTTGAATTTAACACATCTGTAAATAAATAAATAAAATGTGGCCTGTGCAAAAGCTACCATACATTTAATATTTTATGTTTTATTTTCCAAACTCTGCAAATAAATAAATATTGCGCACAATATAAAGATCTCTATTTATACATAAATAGAAATTGTGCATAAAAATTGGCAGAAAAATGATATATTTAAGTGTGTTCTCTAAAGAGGATGTGTTAAATTAGCTTCACTTAGAAAATCAACAAAACGTAATTTGACTGGGGAATTCTGCATTTGACTGTATAATAGTATTTTAACCAATATTATCAGTTAGCAGAATTTTTTAACTATTTCAAACTTGGTGACAAAATGTTACATGTCAGTTGGGTCCCAACACAAACACACTCAAACACACGAACTACAATGTCACCCACCTGCTGACCGTCCAGTGGTATGACCATGGCAGGCAGACTTCGTTGCCGTCCGTGTCTCCAGCTGTCCAGCAGTCTACGTTGGGTCTCCAGCCGCTCCCTCTCTCTCTCCACACTGCGCTGGCCCTCGCGCAGCCTCTCCAGGCTCTGCTGGTAGTCCTGCAGTTGCTCCTGCAGCTCCTCACGCTCCTGCTGCAGCCTCTGCGTCTCCAGGTGGCACTGTTGCTCCCTCTGCTCCAGCACGCCCTCCTGCTGGCTGTGCCGAAGCTGCTGGGCATGGCACTCGCGCTCCCACTGCTGCCGTTCCCGGGCCAGGGTGCTGCGAAGGCGTGCCACGCCCGCCGCCTCCTCCCGGCGACGCTCCGCCTCCCGCTGTCGTTCCTGCTCCTGCAGACCGACTGAGGGGCGGGGCTGAGTGTTGTGGGGGGCGTGGTTTGACAAGAGAAGGAGGAGGAGCCGCTGGACTTCGTAGCAGCTATCCTGGATAGTGACGGCCGCCTGGAAAGGAAAAAACATGATGCATGACCTCAGCAGGGCACATTACTAAATGTGCTAATGACTGAGTGCTAATTTGGAGTAATCTGACTAATTAAATTATTGAAAGGCTGAAACTTGATTGAGGGCTTCAGTTGGTCATGTTGATTTTGAAGAAAATTGTGGAGAAAGTAATGCTGTAGTCAGCTCATATTCAGAGTCGTCAATCCACCTCTAAAGATACACTAGGACAGCGACTGTTCTAACACATCTGTTTTGCTTCATTTTATGAAAAAGAACAGGATTGGCCAGTTTTTTTCTTGTTGAGTTTCCTGGTTATTTTGATTTCCGCCCACATACAAACCAGCAATGTCTATCAATGGGTTTTTTTCGACAGGCTCCAAAATGTCTTGTTAATGCAACCTTAGGTACTTTGTTTGCACAATGCTAACGAACGGCTATTAGCTTTTATCACTTTTTACATTAGCCTTGCAAAATCTAGGAAGCAGACTTATCTTGGCTGATCGACTACACTTGGATATGAAGAAAACTGGGAAAATTTGATTTTTCACTCATGAGACTTTCCAATGGTATACAACAACTCGTCTACGAATGTTTGAATTGTTAAACTATCTGGAGAAACTTTGTTTATCTAACGCATTAGGGTTAAAATGTGGATGAAAGATTTAGATTTTGGGTTTAGGTTAGACTTAAAGTTAGTAATAGGTTCAGAGTTTGAAGAGCAAAAACCATCTCAGTAACATTTAAGGGAAAAAAAAACAGAAATATTTATACTATCTACAGTAAACAGCACTTATAAATAACACTTCAGTTAAGACTATGTGTCATAAGTAATAATAAGTAATGTACATTGCTTTCTTGGCCCTGACTGCACTGAAGTATTCTAGCTGAAAGACCCATCAACACAAAGCTAAATGTAAGATATTTTATTCATGAAGTATAATTCAGAAGTGACCAAAAAGCACACATTACATTTTCCAACCTCTCTTTATCTCTTAGAATTGTTAGGTTATTTTTGTAACTGTGCCTTTAAGACTGACATACGTAAATGAATTCTAATTGGCTGTCCTATACTGTGCCTCATTCAAAAAACACTCCTTATAACTTCACTGTGACTGGGCGGAGCTAAACTGCTGTCAGACATATGTAAATGTCATTTTCATGACATCAACAATGAATTAAAATGAGCTCTTTTGGTCAATAAGACTGATGTTTTCAATAGCGTGTAGATAGTACATCAAACTTGTGAGTAAATTTTGTTTTTCTATGACTGAGGCCCTTTAAAATCACTTAAATGTAAAGGGGGAGGGGTGTGTCGGTGCCAAAGCTAAATTTAATTGATGTCTGAATGTCGCTTAAGGACAAGGTGAGCATATACAAAACATCTACAGTGGACCATCCAAATAAAGTGTTACTTCTTCCACTGAAAAACATCTGTGAAATAACGTGCTGGCTGACTCACTACTTGAGGACGAGTGCAATAGACTCATGCAAATTTAACTGGATTGCTCATCCCTAAATTAGTACTCTTCAATGATCACTTCACGCCTCTTCACTCAAGCAACCGTCAGGCAGCACAGATTAAAAGATTTAAGTGGCTTTATTTGCCAAGTGTCAGAGGGGCACTGGAAAACTTACTCATCAGCCTTTCAGTGGATGTGCCATTTGTTTCTAAAACTCTCTTCTGAAACTTTTTTTTGGCTCCTCGGTGACTCTATAAAGGTTAACTTCAAAAGGAATTTTAGATCTTAGCCTCCAAATAGGAATACCAAATAAATACAGTGTCTGCAGACTGTCCTTAAAGGAGTCCTCCAGTGTTTTTCAAGCCTAAGTCTGCACTACACAAACATAATAACTCCGAAATCTTTTATTATCTATTTAGTTATCAAGACAACTTTAGTTAGGACTGAATTTAGGACAGTAGTTATTACAGAATAACAGTTCCTAAAATTCATGACCTTATGTTAACTCCAGATAAGAAAACATTATTACAGAAGCATCCTAACTTGACAAAATTTCCTAAATACTGTCTTAACTTTAAGATAAACCACTTTGGCATCCTAACTTCTGATTTAACCTTCCCGCTTAGCCGCTTTGTCAAAAAAGAGAATGTTAGTTTTTAGGCAGCAAAACAAGTTCACAACTAGCACAATGACGGTATATTACAACTCTGTGTGTTAATGTTAATAAAATATTGCAGCAATGGTGTTCAATAGTGATCAGGCAGAGCTGAACATGTGGCTGTTATTTAGGAGGAATAATATTAGCATGGAAGGTTCAAGCTTTGGGAAATGGAAACGGAAACCTTGGAATGGTGACGCCCCGTTAAACAGCAGGGGACTGTGAAAACATTCTTATCTTTCAGTTTATTACACTTTAGCTTTGTCTTGTTTCTGTACATGGATAGATGTCAAGCTAATTACTATTACTATTAACATTATTTTGATTATGTTTCACCTATGCACTTATCGCTGTTTGCTTGGTTAACAGACATAATCAAATACCGACTATGATTGAGTAGTTTAGGATTTCCTGACTTGAGATAAGATGATGTAAAATAAGACAAGATTCCCAAATTAAGATAAGATTTGCTTCTGAAATACCAATTTTTGAAAAATCTAATCTTGATCTTGTCTTAATTTAGGACTAAAGATAGCAAGTTTCTGTAATACAGCCCCAGATCTCCATCTGGCGTATCTGCAGAAGGGATGCGCATTCAGACCTTTCATATACGAGCTTCACTGAGAGTGAATTAATGGTACACAAAAAAAAAGATGGTTCCTCGTTCTGTAGTAAGGAAATGGGTCCATATAGAACCATAAACACTGAAAGAACCCTTTGCATGATTAAAGGGTTCTTTGCATTGTAAAAGCGTTCTTCCAATTAATGGAGAACATGCTATAGATGGTTATATATAGAGCCTTTTTGAAAAAGGTTCAGTATAGCACCAAAAATGGTTCTTCTATTGTAGCAAGCTTGACATTGTAAAAATAGAAGAACCCTTTTTGGTGCTATACAGAACCCTTTTCAGAAAGGTTCTATATAGAACCATATACAACATACACAACCGCTGTCAGTTGAGACCACTGGCGAACTATTCTGGATTAGGTTAATATGATGATACAGTTTTCCAAACGGTCTTTAGGCATCATCTTAAAATTTAATTAGGGATGTCCTGACATTTATTTTTTGCCCCCTCCCATTCTGTCAGATCTACACGATTCATGTGAACGTCATATTTGAAACTGAACTCAAACTGAATTTTACTGAAAGGCAATGACTTCACAAAATGGTTCTCATACATGCAAAGTGAGTCATGCAGTGTGTATGTCCTCTGAGGGTTTAAAGTGTGTGCGTGTGTGTGTGCGTGTGCGTGTGTGTGTGTGTGTGTGTGTGTGAGTGAGTGTGAGAGAGAGAGAGAGAGAGAGAGAGAGAGACAAAAAGAAAGAGACAGAGAGGGGTATATCTGTTTTAAAGAGATAAACAAGAGAGACAAACTATGATTCACTGTAATTACTCTGTGTTTGTGTATGTGTGAATGAGACAGTAAAATGAGATCACCTGCAGACTGTAAAGCAACTGGGTCAAACTCTGGACACTCTGGCACACCTGGACATAAACACACAAACAAAAACAATGACTAAACAGAAACCAGCCACACCCAAGAGCAGGGTGACATACATCCATGATGACCTAATTTATTCTGATGACCACATTTATTTTGATGAATGTGGGCTATTTATAATAATACAGTTTACTGTGTTATAAACAACTTTTATAATAGAATCTTAGAGCATGTTTACATTTGATAAAGTCAAAATTAGCATCATTGTCCTTTTCACCACAGATGTGTTGAGTCAGAAAAGCAATATAGTATCTCCAGGACACAATGCTACATGATACAACAGTACAATGAGCTAAATGACACTAAACAATAATATACAATATATAATAACAATGCAACCATTAAGCACGAGACAGGAGAGACTAGACAGTGGACAATGGGTAAGGAAGAAAACAGACCACCTGTCCACAGTGGTAATGACTGCTGTCCATGTACTCATCAGGGCACATGAAACTTACAATGTGGAAACAAGCAGAGATTTGAGCGTAAATAGTGAATCAACTTCAGTGCGTGAAATCAAGCACCAGCCCTCAGAACCTCATTTACATAACCGTTACATGAAGCACACCCTAATTCATGCAGTTGTTTTGATGGGGAGCCGATGAAATGACACCATTCAGCGGCTCATTATCCAATGGCTGCGCTTGTAGGTGGGAGTTTGAGGCCGAGCAGTGAGTGCACTGCTCCCCCTACTTAACGAATGGAAAGAATACAATGACTGTAAAATGATGTGATTGTGTAGTGTGCTTATTTTCCTGAAATAACAGATTTAAACACAGTATTATTGAAATGCTACTGCACTAGCTGTGTTTTGTATTGTTTACTTTGTGTGCTGTGTCAGTTGTATAAAATAAAAGTACAGTGTAATTTGTTCTTAAATGGAACATGAATAGTTGCAGTACTAGTTTATCAGTGTGCCAGTGTACCAGTGTGCATGTAAAATAAGTACCTCCACTTTCATACTGGACTGCCATGTACCACAATGAGCAGTATTGTTATTTTCTATTATAATATATATAATATATCTAGTATAATAGATGATATTGAAAATAGGCTTGTTTAGTTCACCACTAAATCAAGCATTTTTTCAGGCTGTTAAATTACACTCAAATTCACCCACACTCCTACCAGACATGAGTTTGATTGTACAGATACACTAAAGATGGAACTGATGAATAACAAAACTGTCGGTGAAATTTGTGTGCCTTCATTTTATTCGGATGGGATTTGACTGAATGTAACTTTAAGGAATAAGGGTCATTTTGTACCGATTAAAGTGTCTGAGCAGGACTCCACGGCCTTGCACTTTAAGTTTTAAAAATAAATACTTAATTTTAAAGTATTACCATTATTACCTCTATCTACCACTATTATAACTCAGTGAAGAACCAAGGGAACCAATTTGACTTGAACTGAAAACATATCGATATGAACTGCAATTGCATTTTATGTTATAGTAACAAGGGTCATATATAAAGACTCAGTTTAACTAAATAAAAATGTATGGCACAATTAAATTAGGTCCAAATAATGATTTATATGTTTGAAATGGGAATTACTAAGAGATTAGGTATTTTTATGTAGCCCTCTACTAATAAATCTATTCTATCTTCCTTCCATATAGTGGTCATATTTTTTAAAGACAGATTAAACTTCACCCTTAAAAAAATCACCCATATAAGACTAACCTCATCCAGGCCTATAGAACAGAGCGTATTGGGGAAAGAGACCGACAATGAATATTCTTTGTTTACAATCCAAGGTGAAAACAGATTGCCCCCTTGAGGATATATGCACACTGGCAGCTTGTCTATTTCTAGTATACAGTGCCATCTGGTGGTTCTTGTTTGGCTGATATAACTGGCAACAGTGACCCAGCAGAGAATAAGAACTATAAATTAAAAGTAAATGTATTCGATTGCTGTTGAATGGCCACATTGACTTTATTCACAGCGAAATAGTTTAAAACTTTGCTAATAAGCAGTAATATAAGTCTCTTCTGTTCTCATTTTTAAGTTGTGTCCTATTTTGCTGCCTTATAAATGTCATGTGATCCACCATGTAATGTGAGGTTAAACAGGTCAGCATTTGCCTTCCAAAGTGTGCCACCGGAAATGAGCTGCTGAAGCATTAGAGAAGCTATCATTTACTTCCATTCATTTCAGGCGCTCTTCAATGTAAATATATACGGACCTCTGAGCTCTTGTAGACTACCATATGACCCCTGTTGTCTCCTATAATATGTCTTCCTTTCATTTGATCCACAGTTCTAACAATCACTTTATATCTTCAATATATACATTTATCTACAACAGTACAGAAAATGATGTGACTCAATAGACTGAACTGTAATATTTGAAGTAGAAGCACCTCAATAATATGAAGAGTGGAGTGGATCTGCTGCATAATAATAATAATAATAATAATAATAATAATAATAACAACAACAATGTCAAAATATGATGTTTGATACGTTGTTTTATGCATGAAAACTACAATTTATCATTTTAATCAAGAATTCTTGAACTCAGTTTTTATGTATTTGTTATTTTTATATTATTTTAGTAATTTATTCATCATTTAACAACAATCATTTATTATTTAATGAATTAGGTTTTATACCCTAATTTGTTGTTTAATAAAATAGTAAACATTTATTATTAAATTCTTCTTACATTTATTCTTTTGGTGATTGTATATTTCTGTAATTTGCCATTTAACCCCCAGTGAAGCATTTCGAGCATCATGTGCATTATGTTAAAATGAGGAGAATTATTCATTATTAGGAATGCATTAAGAATAGAAATAATAAAATTATATATTGTTTTTTCTGTATTGTTTTATGCCTTCTGCCCAGTGACCACTGGCATAGGCTGCAGCTCTCCCCGTGACACAGGAGGATACTGTACACCAAAAATTTGCATCATTGTGTTTCCCACACATAGGCTACACACTGTCACCCATTCTTAATGTCAATTTCCTGTATTTTGAAAATGGTTACTTCAAAAGATGGCAGCATCCAAGACGTGCTTCCAGGAATACATGGACCACTGAGCGAACACCATTGACATGAACAACCACTAATACTAAAGACTCTGTTCATGTCCAGGTCCTCCACTGGCAAAACCTAACCTTGCATGATTGGTAATAAAACACATTGTGAGTAACAAATTTATCTTTACAGAACATTTATTTTCTGCACACACATTCTATCACTTTTTAGATGTTCACAAGTTCACATCTATGAAGACGTGTTGATAGACCCTCAGCTGCTGTGCATGAAATTAAACAGAGACATTTAAAAGTCAATTAGGACCAATTACAACCTCCAAGAGAGGAAACTAAAAGGTGAGCTGTATTGTGGTCGATCAGAATGTTGCATTACACAAACAGGCCACATTACTATGCCCGAGTGTGCTATTTTGGACTAATTTGACAACTTAATTAAATTACTGAGAGCCTGTAACTTCATTAGGTCATCTGAAACTTGTTTTTGCAACTTCATGTGATGTCTGAAACCGGAAGATACAGAACACATACAGTTACCTAGCAACTGAATCTGTGGTAGTTTAGTTCAATATTCTCCAATTATGGTAGTAGAAAATGCCCAATAATGCTACCTCCACATGTTTTCATTATATTTTTTTTGCAAAAGGGCAGAAAAAGGGAGAATTATTTCCCTAAATGTAAGAATAAGCAGTCTTTTAGCTTATGCCTGGGTCAGCACTGTGCCTTATCAGTGTAATATACGGCACTGCATCATCCAAGGCGCCAACAGAAGCAGAAAAGGAAGGAGCTGAAGGAAATGAAGGTCTAATTATCACTGTTCATTTTTAATGAAATGGTGCCCTAGAGGCAGTGAAATGGACTCTCTCCTTATTTTGAGCTCATTAATGTTTCATAATATTAAGACTGGGATGTGATTTTAGTAGAAGACTCTAAATTATTAATGCTACTGTGTGGGACTAATAACCATATTTCTAGCAGTGAAGGGGGCTATTTGTATAGGTGTACTACTTAAAACATCTACTTTCAACCTTCTACTACCATTTGCTACATGCTTATGCACTATTAACAACACTGTTGCTTACAACAAGCTAGTATGTGCGGACTAAATATGACTAATTTTCTGTTTCTTATTTATAATACTTTCTAATGCTACTGAAATTTTGTTTTAATAACTCGCAACTGTAATTTCATCTGAATAGGAAGAGAAAGGTTAAATATACAATCAGGATATGGCAATGTCTATGAGTCCTTGTGTTTCTATGGCAATGTAGGTGACTACATGTGTTCCTATGGCAATACTTATGAGCACGTGTTTCCCTGGCAATGTCTGTGAGTCCTTGTGTCTCTATGGCAATGTCTCTGTGCCCATGTGTTTATATGACAGTGTTTATGAGCCAATGTGTGCAATGTATGTGTTTCCATATGTTTCTCTAGTAACGTCTATGAATACATTTTTTATATGGCAATATTCCATGTTTTTCTATGGCAACGTGAGTTCATTTATTTCTATGACAATGTCTGAGAGTCTATGTCTTTCAAAGGCAAAGTCTGTGGGTCCATGTACTTCTAGGGCAATGTCTGAGAGTTCATGTATTTCTAAGGCCGTGTCTATGAGTCATGTATTTCTTCTGAGAACGAAACATCCTCAAAATAAGTAAACTTGCCTGTTTTGCGGGTCCTCATCAGTAATGATTTCCTCACATCAGTAATGATTTCCTCTTAAGGCCGGTTTACTGGACAGGCCTTAAGTCTAGTCATGTATTTTATTTTCATTTCAGTGGAAAATCAGGATTCAGACTAAATCCCTGTCTGGGCAATTGGCGCTTTATCTATTTAACCCAATTGCTAGTCCACCAGTTCTACTTCTGACAGTCTTTCACAGATTTCTAATATTATCATATGAATCTCTCTACTGTCTATTCTGAATGTCTGTTTAATCTCATTTCTGTAATCATAGTTTTTTTAACTCCCATTTGTTAATATAATTTTGCTGTCCAGGGTCAACCAGAGTAGGACTTCTCTTACTGAGTCTTGATTCCTCTCAGTGTTTGTTCCTTATGATCTTTAAAGTTTTTGCCTGCTCATTAGTTTTTGCCTTGAGACAAAATCTGTTGTAAGAAGCACTATAATGCAATTCTAATTCTAACTGAACTGAAAAATGCATAAACAGGAACTGTTTCCTTACCTGAATATGCATATTATGATTGTCAGTCGCTGTGCTATGATTCTGAAGCTGGAGGTCCAGCCCTTCCTCTCCACCCACCTCCTCCTCTTCACCCCGTGGTGTGTCCACTAATGGGGATTCTCCTTCGGCAGGGGAAGGAGGAGGAGAAAGAGCAGCAGGAAGTGACTCCTTGCCGGAGGTGTCAGGTGCTGTCTGCTCCAGGAGTGTGGGGAGGACAGCTGAAGAGGAGGGAGAGCCACAGCGAGATGACAGAGCTGCTCTCAGACTCTCCGCTGGAAAACAGAAAAAAAGAGAGAGAGAGAGAGATTAAAGATTGCTATCATCAGATTCATATTTTACACTTTTACATTTTACTGCGAGCCATGGTAAAAACCAGGACAACCTCGGAAGGCCATAAAGTAAACGCTGGTGTGGCAGTAGGGTTTCATTCCAACCACACCAGCCCTTTGCGTATAAAAGGGTTGCTGCACAAGTTTTCAAGATCTTGAAGACCTTTTTAAGACTTCAACATAGCAAAATAAAATAAAATAAAATAAATAAATATCCCACTGCATGACTGTGCATATATTACATGCGAATATGGCATGTATCAATGTCTCTTTTATTCAAGTCAACTGATTGTAAATATACAGACATATGCATTGAGATTGCATGTTCTTTGTACTTCTGAGAGTGTTTAAATTTATCAGTTTAGCTGCCCATCAATCTTTGGTGGTCAGTTTCTGATGATAGGAATGTTGTCAGCTATATCATTTTAGTTCACTGACTATTCTGAATTAGTTTAATTTATAAAATGACATTCTTTAGGAATCATCTTAGCATTAAATTAGGGATATCCCAAATTTGCCCTTTGTCCATGTACCCTTTAACATGGAGTACCAGTTTTCACAGATAATACAGCTGCACAGATTAGGTAGGTAGATATGTTAAGCTGCCAACAGCACATATTTCTTCATTTTTAGTATATGCATAATGTGATATGCAAGAGTGATATATTTAAATGTTTTGGCTTACTTTATAGCCTTTTGGCTCATTGTTTAAAATGATCCAGTTCATTGACCTGATTGGCCAATTCACTGGTTACTTTAAAATGCAGTGAAATCTTTGAGATGTGCATGGTGGGACACTCAAATTATAAATATTGTTTTTTGTGGACTATTCATGTGCAATTACCATTTCATAACATCCTGAATTCACTATGATTTCATATTGCTTTAATACTCATGCAGTAGCCACTCCTTTTTTGTACAAGGTTTGGCAGCATGACACTTGTGACAAATGACTAGAATACTTTTATATGCCTTTAAATCTAATTAAAGACAGCAAAAATAAAGCAGAAACATGGGCATAAACACAGTAGAAACACAGGCACTCATTTTCCACTTTAAAGCAGTTCCAGACTGCAGACAATTAAATTGCTTTGTTATGTTCTGAAAATGTTTCTCACTGCTGTAGACTGTGGATAATGCTTGTTTATGGCACCTCTGCGACAGTTTTATGACAGCGGAGTAAACAGAGCGCAAAAACAATACAAAGGACCGAAAATGGATCAAGCTTATTTGTATTTAATACCTGATCCATTAAAATACGGCAGGATCAGACTTCCCTAAATTTAACATTTCTAATAGTACAATAAAAGACATTTTTAGACATTTTATGACAAATTTCATATCTATTCCAAGACTTTACACAACTTCTTAAGGACCTGTGGGAACCCTGTCCAGAATGGGACGCTGACAGTATAAGAAGCATTGATGTAAAATGGCTTCTTTTTTCATACTATCAATTTACTACTAGATTACAAATTCTACTACTAAACTACTACTAATTCACTACTGAACTATGACTACTACTACAGATTTAAACAAAAAAAAAATACAGAAAAAACAAACTGATATCATTGCAGTCCAAAAAAAACAAGTATCACCAAAATTCTCTCTCTGTCGGTCCATCCATCATGAAATTTTCACACAACCTATAGGGGCAGCCTCTGTGCTCAAATGATGTAGAAAAATGAAAATCTAACAAACAAAAGAAGTATTTATTGATATGCTGTGTTGAAAACACAATATTGTGCAGTGTGTACTGCATACAGTACCAGTATATACTGTAGCAAACAGTATAGTACTAGTACTGAGTGTAGTTCTGAGAACACAGTTCTGTTTGCATGGTGGAATAATTAGCCAGTAGGTTATCCAAGTATATTTAATGTACTGGAGAATTTAATGTTGAACACACTCTTCATGCTACTTGCTACTACTGGGCACAGTCTATACATGAACAGTATGCAGTAGGAAATTTTAAACATATACTAAAAAGTCATATACTAAAATTAGAGACCGTGCTCCTCAGATTAGAGATGTACACGGATACTCTGTTAACCATTTGAGATGGCAGTATTCAAATACTAAAATCACTATTTGGGTACTTGTTATGTTTCATCACAGGAAGATGGTAAAAACAAACAGGTTAACTATTTAGGTTTTACTGTAAAAATTTTCCAGTAAGTATATTATACTTTGCTACTAAAAAATATGAGTGTCTAAAATGTGAGTGAGTTGCCAAGGATGCGCTGTTAAGGATGCGATTCAGAAGGTAGCATGGTATAGATTTTTTGCTAACCACTCTAGCTGATATTAGCTAGATCCAGAAGCAGTTAATAATAATAATAATAATAATAATAATAATAATAATAATAATAATAATAATAATAATAATAATAACAACAACAACAACAACAACATCTTTTTTTATAGAGCACTTTTTATACCAGTGGTGGCTCAAAGTGCTTTACGAACAGGTGGTAACATTTATTTCAAACATATTTCTCTGATGTCTTTTCTCCTCAGTGGATGATATGCCAACTTGTTACTATGCTGAGCCAATTTATTTACACTGCTTCTGCTAATATCAGCTAGCCTAGTTATCAAAAAAGCCACACCAGAGCCAGATGCCATCTCTGCCTTCTAAGTCACAACTTAACACGTCCTTGGCAAAGTGCTCACGTTCAGGCACCCGTGTCTTACACTTATATTTTATGTATACTTACAAAACTTGCAGTCCTGTTAAATGAAATAAAATCAATGTTTTCACTGAATTGCTAACCTGTATATTCTCTCCATTTTCCAGCGATTAATAAGAACGAATTCACTGAAAAACAGTGTCAGTACTGCAATACTGGCACCTCAAGTGGTTAACTGGGTACCTGTGAACATCCCTAACATATCAACCTAATTAGCCTATAGCAGTTTAGCCCCACTCATTCCAACGAAAGTTAGAAGGCTTGTTTTAGACTCAACTGCCTCTGTTCTCACCACAAAGCTCTCAGTGAGAACAGAAGTCCCTCTCTGTATATAAACTTACACCAACATCATAAGTGGACAAAAGGGAAAACAAAAACATAAAATCCAGGAAAAATGTGAATATGGGCCTTTTTTCCTAGAATTGTACCTCCAGGCCAAGTATCATTCAAAATAACCACATTATGGAATGTGGCAATTTCTTAAAGATATTATGAGTGTTTTAATGGTGAGATTCCCAAAGCTGAGCTGATGTGTAACAGGTTGTAGATGGTCAGTACTGCACCAGATAGGGTGCCCAAGAGCGATGAACCTCATACAACCAAAGCCAACCTACAAGCTTAACTGTTGAGTTGAGCTAAGCTGAAATGGATCTTGAAGAAAGGGGGAGGAAATATAATATACATTTATTATCCACATCAACAAAGACGGCACTTATACCATCTGTGGTCAGGGGCTCATGCCCTCTCAAGTTCTACCTGTGCATGTGCCTGAAATTCATAATGTAACCTTGGCTTTAGAGCAGGGAAACAGTAAACCCTATAGAGCTGTGACCCTCAGGACCAAACTCTGACCACACTGCACTACAGCAAAAAATGTATGTGTCTCACCCTCTTTGAGTGCAGCGTTAAGCAGAACAGCAGCATGCGGAAGCTCGTCAGTTCCTGGTCGTACCAGCAGCCTGGGCTCGGGCCCCACGTCTCTGTGGCCCGCCATAGCTGAGAGCTCTGCGTAGATCTGCAGCTTCTCTTCCAGACTGGAGCAGATCAGCTGATCCTGACCACACAGAGACTCTGTCAAACAGACGGAGACCAGCACATGGTAAATATACATGCATGCAAATTGGCAACTTAAAAGCTGAGGGATTATTAAGAAAAAATATTACTGGATCTGGCTGTGAAAAGACTATAGCACTATCACAATTAACTATATGTGTAATTGAGTAATTTAGTGATTATCTTGACAATTTATTGAGCAAGCATTCACGTCCCCTTATGTCATTTAACACCACTGAAACCAGCCCTCCTTAAACATGGACATTTGAAGCTTGTAACAGACCATTCAGTGGAATATTCTTTATTTAGTATGTTGTAGGTTTACAGTAAAGCCTAACTCTGAATATTACTGGAGCAGTCTGTTAGCTAGTTAGCTGACTATCAAGTTGTGCAGCTTACATCTAATTAAACAAAACCTTTCACTTCATATACATGCAATTAACAGCAAACCTTTTACTTCCTGTACATGCAATATATTACTACTATTGTATGTGCATTCATTAGATCCTGGTGGTGGTGGGTTTCTTCTCTTTCAGTGATGCTCACAAAAATGATTTCAGTGCTTATAGCACTCCCTTGTGGTGATTCTGCTAAATACACCTTTATAATGACCTGCAGATATACTGTTCAATGTGCAACTTGATCATTAAGCAAATTAATCGAGATTAATCAAACAATTTTGAATCAAGTAATTGTGACACACTTAATGAATTGCATCAGCAAAATAACGGCAAAGGCCCTTAAAAGTTCCAAAAAAGTGAGAATTTAATTGATGTGAACAGTGATTGTGCCCCAATTACATTTTTACACTCAAAAACAACTATTTATTTGCAGATTTTTGTACATGGCACAATGATTGTCAAATGGAACATCTCAACAAAACATCACTCCAGTAAAAAAGTACAGTCATCTGACAGTAAATCAGGCTCTGAGTGGTGAGATGTGGAGCAGTTCACCTTGTAGTTTGTGAATTCTCTGGACCTTTGCTTCCGCCACTTTTCTCTCTTCTTCTGATTCGCATGCAGTATCATCTTCCTTTTCATGGCAACTGATAAAGAGAAGGCAGTATAACTGTATCTGTTCAGTGGTCAAAATATCAGTATTTGAACTGGAGGGGGGAGTAATCTATGCCAGTGCCAGAAGTTGGTGTTCTATGGATCAAAACTGAAGCACCATAATGAAATAATGTTTTTTCTGCTAGCTGGAGACTCTGTTAAGGCGATCAAACTTTATACTAATTGTTTCTAACAACTGGGCAGTTACACATCAACAATACATGCAACAAGAAATGTAACTACTGGTGTAACATTCACTGTTACAGATGGAATACATCACAGTTAGTACAGTTAGTTAATTACCTACATTATGAGAGTACACACAGTGCATCAAATCATGATGGACTAATACCAACCTGTAATTTCACAGTACCTATATGAAGATATATCTTTTAAAGATAAATAGACATTTTCTGTTATTGTGTAAATACTGTCACATTATACAGGGAGATTCATTCGAAAGAGGCCCCGAATATTCTGTAATAACTCTCGCTAGGATGAAGCAATCTGAACGAAACAATGTGCAACGTGCTTCTCAGTACATGGAGCCTCGAACAAGCTGGGATGCCCCTGCGTCAGAGCGATGAGGTAGGCGCCGGACAGCCGTCACAACGTTTATCCTCCGTTTGCAACTTCCGGGTGCATACCCCCGTACCCACTCATGTGTCTGGCATAAAACGTAGATCACTTCCAGCATCACATGTAATGCAATTGATTACACATACGTCAAGGTATGTTGTGTATTTTTTTGGTTCAGATTGCTTCATCCTAACGGGAGTTACAACAGAATATTCGGGGCCTCTTTCGAGTGAATCTCCTTGTAGAATGGTTTAAAGCCAGAACTTTGCTTACCATGTCACAAGACAAGCATCTTACCACAGCGAGCTAAATGCTTGGAAAGTTGCCATTTCCTGTGCACGTGTGGCGTATGTACAATTATGTACAATACATTGTAAAAATACAAAAGTAATGACTCTCATTTCATTACACGTGTAATTACATAAGAGAAAATTTGCTGTTACAACTATGAAGATACACTTATATAAGTGCATGAGCAAAAAGTTGATACACGTGTATTCACATAAGCTGTCCTACTATAATCCATCTATAATCCATCAGTAATGTAGTTGCATGTATTGTTAATGTGTAACTACATTGTTATTACAGACACTTAATATAAAGTTGGACCGATAAAGTTTTGGTACTCCACACACAGTAAGCCAGATGTATGTAGAAGCAAAAGCATTGCCCAAAATGTGCTTGATGGGTTCACTGCCCTACAAGGCTACATATTTTGCGCTCCATCTTCTTACTCATACACATCTGATCCTGAGAGCTGAAATAGTGTTATCCGCTGCAAATATTCTTTCAGCATGGCTGTGTTTTGCCACTGTGTCTGCTGACGTTACTAAAGAGGTCTTTTAACAACATGCCTTTGAGTCACCACCACAAACATACACCTAGTTTTAAAGAGCAGATAAAAATCCTTACAAAATCAGCTGATGTTAGATACTCCAATGTTAAGAAATTGAGTGGAATATGTAATCAGACTATATCTTCACTCATTTTCCATGCATTCCTGCCACGTTTTACGAAACCCTCCCTCAAATGTTAATGCTTGAGGGAGAGAAATTCATTCGGTGTTTTTTCCATGCATACAGCACATAAACTGTGTATTTAGGCTTGTGTGGCAGTTTCATACGTAACAAGCAAGCAGAATATGTCCAATCTGAGCTTAGTACATCTGATACAGTTGGGTATTGAGCTGGGAAGAAACAGTGGGATGTTCTAACAAGGAAATGTTAAGCTGATATCATATGGTATTCAATAAATCTGTGGGAAACAAAACATATTTCTAAGTGGACTAAGCAAGTCAACTTCTTTCAATCTTATTTTTAGAATTTATTTATAACTTTTTTCCCCCCTGTCGTTTCTTGTACTTGTAAGGAAATCTGGACACCATTAACAAATTTTCCTAGTGTGAACGTTCAAACTATCCATAGTTCCACCTTGTAGCCCATCTGCCTACGCACTGCTGCTATGACTCTTTGGCTAGAACCATTTCATTTAGACAGGGCTTTTATAGTCCACTGGTGGCTTGCTTGATAAAAGTTAATTTCAGCTACTGCTATGCCGTTAATTTATCACTGAAGCACACTGCATCTGAAGTACCATTTACAAGAGGACACAATACAGTTTCTGCAATATCGTTAATATCAGTAATGTTAGCTCTGGAGTATGATTTTAGCACACTATTTGGATAGTTCTCACAGTAGAACCATGAACAAATCAAAGAACAGCAAACTAATAAAAACAATAGCAAAGTGGAAAGCTCCAGTTCTCTTCTAAACAAGACATACTGTGTTATGAGAGTGTTATGAGAGCAAAGGCTACAATTGCCTAAGAGGGGGAACATGCAGCCACTGTTGCTCTCACTGGATGTCAGTAATTAAAACTGGAATCTGTGTTCACCTTATTTTTATGTTCACCCGGAATTCATGTGATTTTATGAGTAACACTTTCTATTACACTCCCATAAGTTAAGGTATTAACCAGGTGAGTGTGAGGCACAAACTTCAAGATACTAGATAATTATTTTGAGTAACATGAGAGATCCTAGACAGTCTTTATGATTTTCACTGCAATGCCCAACAGGTTCTATGCGTTAACTGGGTAAGTATGTTGTACAAACTCCACAGCACTGTGTAATTATTTTGGGCAAAAATCCTGAGTAGCTACTAAAGAAAAAAAAGAATGCCCACGAATACTGCACACGTTTCATATAGTATGTAGGTGTCTTTTACCCATAAACGAAGCAGACTGTGGGCTGTAAAAGAAAGCAATGATTCTTACAGTGGTTGTATTGGATATGGGTCTTTACTTAAGAAATCTTTCTTCGTATTTTGTGGTGTCATTTTACAGTATATACCTACCCAGTACTTGTAGGTGTTTTGGATTTACTTTCTTGCTTAAACATGTAACATTACATTGAAAAATAGTTTGTATTCACAACCTTGTTACTCCAAATAATTATGAGATGTTACTATGTCCTTTATCAGTTTAATCTCTGAAACAAGTTAGTCAATTCACACTGCCTTGGTACTTGGTAATCATTTTCCAAAATAATTATCTAGTGCTTTGGAGTTTAAACTCACACATACCAGGATAATACCAAGAGCTCAGGTGACTATGAAAGAAAATGTTTCTTTTTTACATTCAAGTTCAAGCTGAATTACTGAAATTGCAAGTAATAAATACATTCTGATAAGGTTTTTTAGTAGGGTCAAATTACTGCAAATGATTCCAAAATGATTAACTGTGATTTACTACACAAACTAATGTGATTAATCGTGACTAATTATTTTAAATCACAAAATTACCCTAATAGAAATACATTTACATGCATGTAAATTTGTCAAAAGTTGCTACCCACATTACCACAGCTTCTCGGATGAGCCTCATCCAGGCGTTGCGCTCGTCTTTCGAGGCCGTGTGCACCTCATACATCTCGGGGCCGACTGAGGAGGCACTGATGAGGAACATTCCTCTCTCCTCATTAGCCACTTCCCTCACTATCAGCTTCTGCAGGGAAATCACTGGGGGTTTCTGGTCCTGCGAGAAAGAGAGGGATTGAGAACGATTAGAGTCAGAGTGCTTAGCAGGAGCTTTAAAGAAAATGAAGCCATGAATCTCCACTTGCCAACAAGCCCTGATCTCACTCAACTTTGCTGTAAGTAGCTTAGAGTGAGCAAATCTGAGCAGCTCAGTAATTGAACACAAACACTGACAGAGACAGAAAAAAGTTATTGGTTCATAAAAACAACTCTAACTCTAATCCTTATGGATTACATCTTTCTAGACAGAGGGTTTCTACAGTAGATGTTTTATTAAGCAAGACAATGAAGACATACAACAGTAGCAAAGATGTACTTCTGGTCCTTCTCCTGGAGGAATACCAGCAGATCAGTCAGCAGAAGCGCCAGCACATCTACGAGTGAGCATAAACACAGGGAACAAACATGTAATAATAGTGTTGAGACATCTGACAACCTTCAGTTATACTTAAAAACTCAGATCAAAATGGCCAAAAAGATTAGATTCTTGGTGCAGATTATGTGACGGTAAAAAAACACAGACTCAAGGCTTGAAAACAGCAGCAAGATGAAAGATTGCATTCTGATTGATTTAGATGGATGCATTTAGCAGAGTCTATGTAGATTGAAACATTCTCCTCCATCTAGGGCCCAATAAAGCAATAAAACCCAATAATGTAACAACTTGCCCAATAATGTAATACAACATTATGACTGACAATGTAATACAATTTTTACTCATAACGTAAAAGCTAATCACATTAATGTGAATTCATTTCCTTTTTTAGGTTGACTATATGAAATGCCTTATTACAGTACTGAGAAGAACACAAGGTACTTCTGTTAGCCCTCTGGTTGTTCCGGTCAATTTTAATTTTTTTTTTATTAATTTTTTTTGGATTTTTACCCAATTTTCTCCCCAATTTAGTCGTTTCCAATTTGACCCGCTAGTTAGGACTCACCCAATCACACGATACTACCAATGCTAGGAGGGTGAAGGCTAACACAGGCTTCCCCCGAGACTTGTGAAACCAGCCACCGCTTCTTTTCGAACTGCCGCTCATGCAACATTATTGGACAGTTGAACGCACTCAGAGGAAAGCGCCAACCGCCAGATCTGTTACGTTAGCTAACAGATGCCTGAGCTGACTAGCATTGCATTGAGTGATGGGGGGAGAGGGAGGGGCCATCCTACCCACCCAAAGAGAGCGAGGCCAATTGTGCTCTCTTGGACTCCCGACTACGGATGGCTGTAGCATCACCAGGGATCGAACTCGCAATCTCCTGATGATAGGGCCAACGCTTAGACGGTTGCGCCACTCAGAAGCCATGTTCCGGTCAAATTTGACTCTATTATTATTATTATTATTATTATTATTCATTTCTCTTTTGGCCAAAAACAGAAAGTGCCTCAAGTTTTTACTGCTGTATCAGAGAAGAGACTTCTTGCTGCAATGCAACAAGATCACTGCATTTTAGTAAATTACTCTTTTAAATATCATTTAGGAGTCAATTAATTGTTATTCACAATTATTTATAGGCCAATTATTTGTGGATAAAATGTCATGACTGCAGCAGGCCTAGATGAAACTCTGAATATCAGTGGAATTCTACTGAAGTGAAGTGCTCTCCTTCTCTCTACGTCTGTTTCTTTCACCTTTCAGTCTCCCTGTGGCAGTCTTCCAGAGCAGTGGGCCGTGATGCAGGAGTGCTCTGCCACTGGCCATGTCCTGCTTACGGAAGGTGTGGCCGTCCTTCAGCTTAGCTGAACTTTTGTTCTCCATCCGGCTCAGAACTTCACTCAACCACTGGCTCTGCTCATGCTGGCTCACTCGCAAATCCACCGCCGAGATCAAATCACGGATATGAGCCAGAGCAGCAGACAGGTCAGCGTGCTCCTCTGTGCCCTCTGAGAGTGAGTGAGTGAGAGTGAGAGAGAGAGAGAGTGAGAGAGAGTGAGAGAGAGAGTGAGAGAGAGAGAGAGAGAGAGAGTGAGAGAGAGAGAGAGAGTGAGAGAGAGAGAGAGAGAGAAGAGAGAGAGAGAGAGTGTGAGAGAGAGAGTGAGAGAGAGAGAGAGAGAGAGAGAGAGAGAGAGTGTGAGAGAGAGAGAGAGAAATATGAATACAAATTGCTTTTTGACTTCTATGATTTTTATTTTGAAGGATCTTGCAGGTTAGTTTAAAGCTAGGTAATTTGTGATGGCTGTCATTGTTACATGGCAACTTAGCAGGTGTCATGAATAGAAAAGTTTGGCTTTGTTCAGTCTCTATTCCATTTTGTTTAGTTGGTGGGGGTCGGGTTCAGAATTGTGTTGGGCTACAGTCGGGTTCAGACAGAATTTCATCCAGCTACAGACAAGTTCAGACTGAATTACGTCAAGCTACAGTTGAGTTCAGACAGAATTTCATCAGACTAGTGTCTGGTTCAGACAGAATTTCGTCAAGCTACGGTCAAGTTAAGACAGAATTTTGTTGGGCTACAGTTGAGTTCAGATTGAATTTCATCAGGCTACAGTGAGGTTCAGACAGAATTTTGTTGGGTTACATTGGGTTCAGACAGAACTTTGGGCTTCAGTTTAGTTCAGACAGATTTTTGTTGGGATATTTTGTTCTTTTTGTTTTAGTCAGGCTAAATGTGCTCAAGCAATTCAGGTTTAGATAAAAATTTCAAGTACAATTTGAGTATTAAATCACTTTACTCCACTGATAGATTACCGAGCACGGTTTAAAAAAAAAGTGATCTTCTGTCGTGTAATTTTGATGAAGCCAAAGACAACACACTTTACTTCATTTAGTTCGTTTAGAGAATGTTCTGACCACTTGTGTGTCAGAGAGAGCGTGTAAAAATCGTTGTGTAGAGAGACCCACCTTCAGTGTACTGTAGTATCCTCTCTATAAGCACAGGGTATTTTGTGATTCGCTGTGTCACTAACAAAATGCACTCTGGGATTTCCCGCCTCTTCACCAGTGAGTTGCTGCTCTGTTGCTTTGAAGACAACAGGGACAGTTCCTATTTTTAATATTTTTTCATACACATACATTGCCACATGAACAGATGGAAACTATTATAATTGCAGTGGTCATCTACACATGCTCAGCTATAACTTGATATTACAACAGCCATATCACAAGCTGTTCTGTAGAACTGGACAGCATGAAGGACTTCTGCTGAGTTGATATTAAAAACAGTCTTTGGCTCTGACAGACAGCTTTAATAAATCTCTTACTTTAATAAAGAGCTGAAATCTCTTATTCTGCTGCTGGAGCTCTTTGAAGAAGCTGACGGCATCAGTGTGGTGGCTGCAGAACTCCCCGTACACTTGCTTCACGGTCTCAGCATTCTCCTGAGAGAACTGCACATGCACACAGACCATTCAAAATAATGACAACACCAAGACATATCTTCTTTGTGCAGTGCAAGCACCCAAGTGGATACACAGATGACCATAATCTATAAAAGTCCACAAACTGCTTTTTATTGCAACTAATTACTCAATTACTCCACAATATTTTATGCCTTGTATTACAAACAGAAATCTGCTAAAAGTGGTTTTCAAGCTTAAATATATGAATTAAAAAGGTTCATTGTTTGATATTTTAAATTTATTCCACATATAAGATACATGATGAAGAGGAAGTGCATCACTGAAGTCTTCAGAGGAGCTGAGATCAAAAGCTGCAAAGTTTTACTTAACATTGATAAATTGTTGTTTTCTCCATGTTTTCCCGAGTTACAAAAACAGGCAGTAAACAGTTTTGTGAATGATTCTTTTGCAACATGCATAAAAGTCATTAACTGAAAAAATAAATGAATAAAGAAAGAAAAACAATTCACTGTAAATGGTCCTAAAAGTCGAAGCGTTATAACAGGCAGCGTGTTAGCTAGCTTTGCATGAAACATTCCCCCCCTTCACATTCCCCTCCATCACAATCTCACTGGAAAAAAAATATTTGCATGTTCACTTGACACCAAGCTCATGGAATGACTCATCTGCGACATTTTACATTTGTGCATTAAATATTGCAATATTTTAGAAACAAAAATGTATTCAAATAAACCCTGGAGCTCTTTATTACTCTAATATTTGAAAGGATGCACTTAAAGAGGGAATATAGGCAGTAATAGTTCAACACATTTAGTTAGGGCAGAAAAATATGGACAAAATACCACGCAGTAATTGCTACCTGTTTCAATTTGCTTAACAGTATATTAAAACACATTAATGAACCCTGAATCTGACGCAGTTGAAGACTGGTCTACAGTGATTTATTGTTAGTTGTTTCCTGTGAGCGGCATTATTCATCTAAACAGAACATACGTAAAAAACAACTCACACGTCTATGATATCAATAAAAGGCTGATATCTCAATAGTCATTAAACATTAACATGAAGCCCTAGGATGGCGTTGAGAACTGTCTGTTGTTTTTAGTGCAAAATTGCCCACCTGTTGCAACAGGATGTCACCCACACGGTGGATGAGGTAGTTCCTGTCACTGTCAGGCTGAGCAGAGCCATACCGTCGTTCCCTCATAGCAGACAGGAAGTCTCTGTGCAGGAGGAGAAGTTCATCCAAGCAGGGAAATATCCGACCAATGGTGTCCGCATCCAGCCCTACTTCATCCCGCATGCCCCGCCTAAACACCTCCGCCATGACAGTCAGCGTCTGTAGGTGGTGTAACTCTGTCTGCATGAGCTCTAAATGAGAATGAATACAAACAAGATTAAATATCTGTAGGAGCCAGATTCCAATTTAAGCTAATTAAAAATACAAAAATAAAAAAATGTTATGTCACTGCAGCACGGCATCCCTGAGTCTCAATGGTTTGACAGTATTTACAACTTGTTTTCACGTTTTCATTCATCAATGTTGTCTCATCACAATACCCAACATGCGCTATGCAAATTCGTCAGGCAAACATTGAGAATCCACGTGGTATCAATCCGTGCCAGCCTAGCCACTGATCTATTGGTACAACCAAGCTAGCAATAGTGTAACTCTTACCTCAGTCTGGAAATAAAATCATAAAGAAAACAGCATTTCTGTCTTTATTCAGCATAAACCGGACTCCAGAGACAGGTTTTTACACTTGTCACACTTTACACACAAAGGAAGTCAAGCTGAGCTAAGGTATGTAGATAGCCTGGGAGCTACCTTGCTAACTAGTTTTCAGCTTGTCCTCCTCATCTGACGATTCATTGCTTTTGTTTGAGAAACATCCATTCGTTCTATTGTAATGATGGTTTGAAGTCAGTAAGTACAGTGACACGGCTGCAATAAGATACTCCTTGCAGCAGCATTAGCTATCTGGCTTCTTTCGGCATTTAATGGCTAATTACACCCACACCCAAACACCCAAAGCAGTTTATCAAACGTTCCTTACATCTTCAACATACATATTCAGAAAGGGACTTTCCCAGCTTTTAAACTCAAAAATCTCACTGTAGAGATTATTGAAGCACTGCTGCAGAAGGTGAGTAGGCATGTTTATAACAGAGGTAGCATTGGTTACATTTTTTATTCTGCCTAGAGTATCCCTTTAAGTCATCTGAAACAGATTTGCTTATGTGGTGTAATACTGTATGACACTGACAAGAATGGGTCAAGATGATTTAGGCATGAAGTTTGGGCGATAGCAGCTGCTGGAGTATAAACTTCTATAAATCATTAACTGTATCTTCATGCTAAATATAAAGAATCAAACTCCAGACCGTAAATATTTTTGCTGTTCATTATACTTTATAAATTAGAATTTTTACCGAACGAAACAGTATGGACAAAATTCAAGCTGCCACTACTGTTTTCAACTATGCACTAAACTTTTGTTCAATTTTAAAGATCAATATCAATCAATCATACATTATCATAGTCATGCATTCCTAGAAATGATCTGTTAATTACACCAAGGTTGTAGCTTCAGTGCAAAACTAACCAAACGCGTATTGACTGATTAACTACATTTGGGGACGGTCTGTCCTTCATGAAATCATGAAATTTTAGGTGACGATTAATTGCGAAGTGAATAATTACGATGAGCAATTTAATTGTATTTTTGTATTCATGGTACGGAACTATTAAAAGTACAAGCCTGAAGTGGCCACATTCCTAGCTATTGATAATCAGTAGCTTCCAAACGAGGACAGGAGTTGCTTGAGGTAAACAAACGTTACTCACCACTGCCCCCTGAAGGTGTTACAGCACCAGTCAGAACTATTTTCTTAAGATCTATGGCGTTTTTCCATGCATTTGCCTCATACCAGCTGATGAAAACACAGTAATTCATGTTCTGTTTGTTACCTTTACATTGTATGTTAACCTGAAAGCTAACAACTTTGAGAATAACTGCAGTTAACATAAATAACTGCGATCAGCTCAAACAATAGTGAGTAGGTAATGAATGTGACAGGGCTAATTTTTTATTTTTTGCTGACCTGTCATCTGAAAAAAGTTTTAAAGCACAGCATTTTTATCTCTCAGATGCAGCTACATGTCTTGTTACAGAGGTATGTACTAACTTGGTATGTGCACTTTGTGTGGATACTTAACAAAAACAGCTGCATTTTAGCTGCTCTGCTTTCTCATTTGATGTAATAATCAACTCAGTGTCGTGTCAGCAAGCTGCTCTCGTCTACTAACCATAAATTACGTCCTGTCTCTTAATAGTGTGTTTTTCCTGCTTCTGACAGAACTGAGGCTCCATTGCCAGACTCCAAGACTCCGCCTCCAAATCCTGAGCGTCCGCCTCCAACTCGTTCTGTAGAGGAGCGTCCACTGTGTCTGTGGGAAGAGTGAAGTGACAAACGGAGAAGATTCTTAATCAATGTTCTACATTCACTGTCAGTAGAAAGAGTGCCACTGTCTTTACCCTCCACAAGCGAGGACTCAGTGGACGTGGAGGATTCCACAGTCTGCAGCAGCTCTTCTGATTGGAGAGGAGTCCTCCATGACGAGGAGTCGTTGTCTCCCTCTGGACTCTCAGCAAGCCTGAACAGAAATGTCCCATACATAAATGTAGTCAGTCAGCAAAAAGTGTCTGGTGTTCAAAGTTCGATTCTTTAGATTTGCATTACAGCTAAGAGGCTAATGTAACTAACAAGAAATGGAAGTGTATGCTCCACCACTCAGCACTGTTCAAACCACAGATAATGTCAGAAGTGTGTGGTGATTAAGGCACAGTTCAGAGGTGATTTAGGCACAGTACATAGTTCTAATTGACAGAGCATTAGCTTGCATTACCTGTTAGCTACATTAACCCCATAGCCCCACGCTAAAGAAAGGTCATTCTACCATTGTGGTAGCAAACAGGGTGCGTAAGTTGATTCAAGTGTAAAAAATTGTAACACTGACCGTAGCATCATTGACACAATTTCTAAAATATATTGAACTGCCACTTTAGTTTTATAGTCACATTGCATGTAGAAAACTATAAATAATGCATTTATGTTGTTTATTTTCAAAATCATGTGCCATGACTAATACCACTGACACAGTCTTTTTGCAATACATGAAGCTGTCAAATTCATCAGAAACGTCAGTGGAATGCTAGTTAGCACAGGCATTTGTTAACTGATGTAACAGAACGGGCGGTTGGCACTTTTCTCCGAGCGCGTTCAGCTATCCAGTGACGCTGTGTTAGCAGCAGTTCGAAAAATTGTGGTTGCTTGCTTTACAGGTCTCGGGGGAAAGCCTATGCTAGCTTTTGCCTGCCTAGCGCTGGTGGCATTGGCTGACTGGGGGAGTCCTAACTAGTATCTAAACTGGGGAGAGAAAATAAATAATAAAAAAAATATATATATATACACACACAGTGCTGCTTGAGTTTTTAAACACCTCAGTGTCACTGCTGGACTGAGAACAATCCACCAACCAGAAATATCCAGCCAACAGTGTCCTGTGACCACTGATGAAGGACTAGAGGATGACCAACACAAACTGTGCAGCAGAAGATGAGCTACTGTCTCTGACTTCACATCTACAAGGTGGACTGACAAGGTAGGAGTGTCTAATAGAGTGGACAGTGAGTGAACACAGTGTTTAAAACTCCAGCAGCACTGCTGTGTCTGATCCACTCAGACCAGCACAACACACACTAACACACCACCACCACGTCAGTGTTACTGCAGTGCTGAGAATGATCCACCACCCAAATAGTACCTGCTCTGTGAGGGTCCATGGGGGTCCTGACCACTGAAGAACAGGGTAAAAGGGGGCTAACAAAGTATGCAGAGAAACAGATGGACTACAGTCTGTAATTGTAGAACTATAAAGTTCACTTATAGTAAGTGAAGCTGAAATAGACAATGAGTATAGAAACAAGGAGGTGGTCATAATGTTATGCCTGATCAGTATATATTATATTATATATATATATATATATATATATATATATATATATATATATATATATATATATATATATATGTAGAGAGAGAGAGAGAGAGAGATTAATTAGAAATCAAAGTTCTTTTCTTCTTTGAGATATTTATATATAATATATATATATATATAAAAAAAAACTTTTTTGCTGTTTTCTTTTGCTTGTTTTTGTTTTTTGTGTACAGAAACATTCTGTAACATCCCCTGATTTATTATCTTAATAAAACTTTACCTACATATTTAAAACCATTTTTACTTAGGAAAGGCAGTACATTTAGTGCATTTTCACTATTTAAACTTAAAAACAAGCATCAAATTGTTGTTTCACAGAAAAAATAATATTTCAGCATCTGTGAAGTCACTGCTGTTTTTCATGTACAACATGCCTTAAAATCACCAAAATAAAAAAATCAAAAATAATTGTCAAAGGTTTTTGTTTGTTAATTTAGGAACAGAGCTCTTACTTTGAGCTCCTTTTTATGGCTTCAAATGTGTACTACCACTGTAATCGCAGAATGACCCAGAGGCCAAATTTCTATAATCTGAGATTAGAGTGAGGTTTTCTAACCTCTCCGGGACTAAAGGAACACTTCTGGAGAGAGGGCAGGGCAGAGGGGTCGTGTCTTTCCTGTCCCGCAGTGTCATCACTGGGAGGGAGGCTGAAGTGGCCATTGGTGAAGATGAGGCAGTTTCACGCACTGTGTAGTCTATGTGTGAGTGAGAGAGAGAGAGAGAGAGGGTGGAGGAGGAAAAATAAATATAGGGTGAATCAGAGGGTAAATCTCAAATGGAAAAATGTCTAATCTGTTCCATTTCACAGATAACAATTCCTGACCAGAGGTTAAATTGGTATTTAGTAATAGCGGACTGTGAGTATTAGAGATAGGCCTTCAGCTCGGGCCATGAATGTCATAGCTCAGTAAGTTTACTTGTACTGGCCCTCGCAGATCTGTATCGTATATGTGTAAGATCCATCGCTACAAAACTCAGATCTGTCTTGACTGGCCATTTCATTAGGTATACCACCATTGCACCCGACCACTGAAGAACAGGATAAAAGGAAAAGGGGGCTAATAGTAGTATGAAAAGTATGAAACAGATTAACTGCAGTCTGTGATTGTAGAACCACAAAGTGCACCTATATGGTAAGTGGAGCTGATAAAATGTAGATATAGTTACAGGTAGGAGGTGTACTTAATGTAGTGGCCAATCGCTGTATACTTTTAATTTAAATATATTATCCTTCCTGTTATACTGCAAGAAAATAGAACGTCCAAATGCATCACATTTTGAAACAACATAAAAAAAACAAACAAACAAAAAAAACTCTGCTTTATGATTGATTTAATTAGGCTTCAATTTTAATTTAACCTATCAGGTCGGTGATGCCTGGAACCGCCTACCAAAAATATTTTCTGTGGTCAAAATCAAATGCAGTGCTTTGGTATTATTTTATTGCTTATCTGGAATTATTAGCAAGAATGATATTAGCAGTTGTCACAAGAGAAATTTCAAAACAGGCAGATTTTGCAGACAGTACGGCACTGCTGGACAGTGCACAACACTGCTGGAAGAAGAGAAAAGCATGATTTGAGGTTGCTTTCCCTTGTTTGGTGTGGACCATCATAAAAATGTATTCCCACAAGCAGCAAACTGAACCAGGGTTCATTTGGAAGCAGATTTCATTAAGATTGTATTAGAAATGATTCAACCCCAATGTAACCCCTTCCTTGGAAAATTTGGGTTGTACAGTGGATGCACTCACTCTGAGGGAGGGTGGCCGCTCTGGTCTTCACCATGGAAACAGCATATTTATCATGAACTTTCTGTGAAGGCAAATGAGATGTGTGAAGCCTTTCCCCCCTTTTCCCATAGTGTACAATGTAAGGACATTACTTACAGTACAAGTGAAACACACACAGACCCCCTGCACTCATGTCCAAGAATGGGCAAATGTGTTACTGCTTTGAGCTTAACCATTAAACTTAGGCTGTGAGATCTGGGTTCAGCTCAAGTACACAAATAGACATGGCGGCGTACCTTAAGACACTGTGCTGCGGAGTCTTTACAGCCTTTGTGGATGCTCACAGCACAGTCTAAAATCACATGGACAAACCAAACCACATATCAATACATGAAAACACAAACAAAACACAGATTAATTTCAAGGAAACAAGCAGCTCACAGGAGCCAGTGCAGTTTCATAAGTAGTGGGTGAGATATGGGACATATCTACCATGTTTTGTGCCTGTGAAACATGCATCCAAGAAACAGCACACCAAATTTCATAAGTCCAAAATCAGACAGTCTCTAAGAAGATTCAGTTGAAATTGGTATAAACTTTTGCGAAGAAATTGAAATAGAATTGAAATATGAAGCCCGTTTGGACTCTAGCCCATAGGGTTGTTGAGATACACTTTGTAGTGCAGGCCTCAGCGTCAGGGCAATGTAACTGGATATCAGTGATGATTACCAAGTACCCTGATCATGATGCTTTACAGGCGATAACTGGCATGTTGGGAAACTTTAAATAATATGAAATAACATGTACATGTAATGTTTTATTCATTTTTACTGTTAAAACTGTGGATTTCCTTAGATTATGACAAACTGTCCTCAGACACACTGTCTGAAGAACTTTCTATGCATTTTCCATACAGCTTCGGTGTATCGATAGCTCAGATGAGTTGTCAAACTGTGAAAATATGATATTTCGTAGTTTCCCCTAAGGAAGCTATAGCTGAATTTCCACTGTAACAACTGAAAACACTTTAAAACATGAGACCATAAGTCCCACATCCAAAAGTTTAGCAGTCTAAAGTCTCCAGGTGGGGGAGCTATTAGAACGTAAGTTGCAAGTTGTATCATTTAAAGAGAAAAAACAGTCATGAGCTCTTGCAGGAGCTCCCAAACAAACATGACAAAATTAGCAAAAGATGTTGAGTTACTCAATAATATACTACGTTATTTTCATTTAATCGGGGGTGAGCATAATGGATAATCATAATCATAATGTTCTTAAAAATAGTCATTTTGAAATTTCATTGCTAAGATATCATCCAGGCCTAACACTATCTGTCCAAAAAATATCCAGACAACTCTTCTAATAAATGAATTCAGCTAGTTTAATGTGCACCCATTGCTGACACAAGTGTTTTTGCACTCACACAGCACGTATAATCTCCACAGAAAAGTACTGCCAATAGAATGGGACGCACATGAGCTCAAGGTCACTATGCCCAGTGCCAAGCGTCAGCTAGATGGTTATAAAGCACTCCAGCACTGGTATACGGAACAGTGGAATTGTGAACTCTGATGCTATTAATGGTTGGATGCAATCAAATCCTCACAGCAATGTTCCAAAATCTAGAGTAAAGCCTTTGCAATAGAGGGGGCCATAGTGGGATCTGGAACCTATCTACCAAGTTTGGTGTATGTGCACCTTATGGTTTCTGACACCCAGACAAAGCGGAAAATAGGAACAATAATCAGCACAAACACAAGAGGATTGCAGCAGCTTCACTGCTTGGACCCTGATTAACAAATATCAACAATGAAAGCTAAAAGTCAATGTCCAGCGAAACTGCCGACTTTCTATTCGCTATAGGCAGCTTAATATTTTATGCTTAAACTAATAAAGAAACCTACATCATACAGTGTGTCTAATGCGGCTGATTGTAAGGACACATACACAGAAATCTCACTTACTAGTGCAGTGTAGGGTTTCTTTCCCAGCAGCAGGCTTGTCGCACACCTCACACACTGAAGACCCCTGGCCAGGTCCTGCTGTAAACTGGTGGCCATTCCCCTGCTTTTCTTTGGCTTCCCTCTCCTTTGCTTTCCCCTTTGAAAACCAAGAAAGAGCCATGACAGCATTAGTGGCACATACAGCAACGGCCATAACTGTCCACCACTTCCATCTGTTCCTTTCGCTCTGCCATGCGGCAGAGAAACCAAAGCTGTTGTGACGGCAAATTTTGGCAGTTTTGGGTTCAGGAACTGGTTAGGCGTGCACAGGGATTAATGATTAAATCAGAAGAGGCTGCAACAGCTAGGACTTGGGACTACATGTTTGTTTTTGGGATAGCTGCTTGGCCTACGATCAGTCATTGCCTTTTTTGGTTCCGAAACGACAGGTTTGGAAAGGTAAGGTGAGGGAAGACTGGGCTGAAATTGTTCAGCCAGCTGTAAAACAGATGTGGGTGATGTGTGATTACCTTATTCTTGCGTGTGCTATACATTCGGCTCTTGATGAAACTGAAGGTGCGGCTGACTTTATATTTCTCAGACTCTGTCTTAGAAGGGATAATGTACCGATCCCATTCTTCCTCTTCGATTCTGAAATCACAATTTCATTATTCAAACACATGAGTTAACAAGAACAAGCGGTCTTTATATACCTGGGGTTATACTGTTAAGTTGGGTTTATTGGTTAGCAAGTTAACAGACTCAACTTAAGGCCAACTTGAAAAAGAAAAGTGATGTTATGTGCAGGAAAGTGGGCCCCCAAAACTGCAACTCCTGGCCTACAGCAAATCAAGAGACACCATTATATATATATATATATATATATATATATATATATATAATATATATATATATAATAGAAATATGGGAGATGTCTGTCCCAGGCCCTAACCTCTAAATTTCAACTTCCAAAGTTTTTTTTTGTTTCTTTTAAAGTGAAGTTCAAAGATTTAGATTTATTCTGGGGGGAAAACTTTATTCAATAAATGTTGTCCCATGTTTTCATGTCACTACCGAAACACGAAGAGTTTTAGTCCATAGGCGGAGCCTTATTTTAGCTGCATCCCTGCACTGTACAGCAGGAAGCGAGACTGCATTCCTGTCCCTCATGGCCACATGGTCAGCAGCTAGATCCCATTGTTTAGAAGGCATTGTGTCCCAAAAGGCTAAAAATCTGTGCGTAACATTAACAATTTTGACTACCAAAACACATATTTTCTGCAAAAGTATGCTTTGTGTGTTTTAATGAAAATATTATGATTTTATGTGTGTATAACTGTTCAAATTTGCTAGTCATGTACTGGCCGGCGTTTTTCAGTTCTACTCAAGTTTATTAAAATAATTATCTAAAATTAGTCACTACTGACACATTTGGTAAAATTTCAGTAGATATGATTGTTTTAGTGGTGACAAAATAGAATGTTCAATCATTTGTATTAATAAATAAACATAATTAAGGTATAGAGTCATTCAAAGCAAAAGGATTTTAGTCTTAAAGTCAGAGTCAGTTAGAAAGTCTGAAATGTATTTTTAACTCTGACGTTAAACCAATTTGGTAGAATGATCCATGCCATGATTGTTCTACAGTCTTTTAAAAATATTGAAATATTTTGGAATCCCTGAAATGATAATTTGTCAAGTATTGTTTGGCCATTTATAAAAACTCTGTCATTTATTCAATTCATTTTTAAAATATTTGCTAGATTGTTTGATAATCTATTTGATGGTGACAGCCCTACCTTTGAGTTCTCTCCTCCCAACTTACCTGATCCAGCTCACTGTTAAGCTGGTACCTTTAAGAACTCAAGGTTAGCTCCCTAACCCATACATTCTCCTTCACTTTTCCACTTCCTCATCTGCTCATCTTAATCACAAAAACACTCATGTTGTTGTGGTTTAAAGAACACATTCCTCAGCAGTTTGTAATGCACAGGTTAGTTCGGTTTCGTCAGCGAAAGCATCCCGGGGTAAATCATGCATTCATTTCCTGGCTATGCGTTCAATTAAAAATTAGTCATTGCTCTTTCAGTGTAATAACAAAAGCATTCCGCTTTGGCTGTGGGAACATTCTCAGCATTCACTACAAAGGATGTTTCATAATAGTTCAAGTCAAAAGTAATTTATACTATTGTTCAAAAGTTTGGAATCAATGTTTTGTATGTTCTTAAAACTTTTTTTTGTAGGTACGTATATAAATTACTGGTAACAATATTTAGTGGTGGTCAATTTGACAATATGTTATCGTACCATGATACATTTAGTCACAATATGCTTTTCTGAGTATGGAAATCAGCAGTCTTTAAAAACTCTGACCAACTGCATGTTTCACTAAAAAGAAGCATAATTAGTTTTGTTTAATTGGATTCAGTGCAAAATGTGAAACTTTGAATAAAAATCATCGTACTTAAGAGTTTTAATAGCATTTTGGCACTGTTGGTGCATTCTGTCTGTTCCATCTTATTCCATCTTAAATATTGTGATGCATAATTGCATGCAAACTTTGAAACATGCCTCGTCAAATAACATGTTTTGCAGATTTTCTAAGTGAGAATAAGTTAACACATCCTCTACAAAGAACACACTTAAATAGAATTTTTTTTCTGCAAAGTTTAGTGCATGGTTTCTATTTATCTGCTGAGTTATAAATATATTACTTCTGCACAGGCCATATCTCATTTAGTTATTTTCAATATGTTAAATTTGTAAATAAACGGTAACTGTGCATTAAGCTGTGCAGAAGTGTGTTCTCTGTACAGGATGTGTTAACTGACCTTCACTTAGAAAACCAACAAAGTATGTCATTTGACCAGGGGTGCACAAACCTTTGCTTATGACTGCTTTCAAATAATGAGCAGAATAAAAAAAAATTATGATAGAGCTAAGGATTCTAAAATAATCTGTAAAAACTGAGAACATTATAATAAAATGAACATCCAAAATTCCTCAGATTTCAAAGGTAGTGATGCTATAGTGATGTTATAGTGATGCCTTGCTAATTAAATGTACATCATCTCTGTTACTGTAAATAAATAAAGAAAAATTATCAACATGGCTAGTGATTCCAAACTTTTGAACAGTAGTGTAGTTAGTTCATACTGCTTGTAAACAGAGTTACACACATGTATTAAGACAATTTAGTACGGTTAAGACAATTAAAGGTCAGATATATAAGATATATGACTTCATGCCAGAGGGTGCATTCTGGGTATTGTAGTCAGACGTTGCGGTTCAAACAACAAAGGTTAGAAGCGTAAGCGGGTCAAGCTGGTGACGGACTGAAGCTAAGAACGATATGACGTACTCTTTGAGGAATTCGGAGAGCGTGAGGTGCTGGAGGGAGTCGTCCAGCTCGACGCTGGACTCATCGTCAGCTGACTGAGCACGTCTACGGAACTTTAACTCCCTACAGAGGTTTAAAATACAGAGCTGAGAGGGCTTTCTCTCTTACACAGAACAAACACACTAACACAATTCAAACCTTCCACCAGATGGAGCTATTGTGCAAGGAAGAGAGAGTGAACAGGGAGGGAGAGCCACAGAAAGACAATTGAGCACACAGGCTAAGTTGCACTTAGAATGGAAGCCCCCAGAGATAGTCCACTCTAAATGATGTTTTACACTGAGATGCCAGTTTATTAGATATATACTTGTACCTACACTGTTAAGCTAATTTATCAGCCCCCCTCTACCCCAACCATACATGAAAAGACTTCCTTAAGACCACCACTGACTATACTCAAGCATTTCCGAGTAAAAATACTGATCTAAAGTCAGGTCTCATCGTCATCTCAAGTCAGCGCATTGTAAAAGGCATAAACTGCCCAGATCAGTATTCATACTTTGAGAATGTTAATAATATGGGCCAGTGACGAGATACAATGCACAGAGGGTTTAATTCTTTTTCAACAGAAAAAGACAATTCAACAAAATACAATGTATTTTTATAGACATGACAAAAAGCGTTCTTCAAAGTGATGCCACAGAAGAACTACTTATGCTTTTTAAGAAAAACGTTTAAAAAGAATGTTTAAAAAGTTTAAAGAACCTCCACATATATTGGTTCTATGCCAATTAAAGTTTCTTTCTTGGAACTGTACATTTAGGAATCTTGATTTTAGTCGAGCAATAAAGGGTCTAGTAAATCAAACTGTGCTTTGCAATATGATTTGGAGATGCTTCCATTAGCCTAACTATCACACACAGAACAATTGTATTCAGTCACTTATGTTTTTTTTCAAGCAACGTAAGGTATAACTCACTCTTTGCTCGTTTTGAACATGTTGTGGTGAACGTTTAACTTCATAGTATATCTTCAACATAGCTGTTAATCTTTCCTTCTGCACACGGTGGATGGGCTCCTGTTTAAAATATTTAGCTATTTATTTGATTTATTAAACATTTAGAGAGCTTTTTATTGATAAAAATATATATGGAAATCAGAAACCAGACATGTTGATTAAGTTTTCATTAACATTTTAATCTTTTTCCTGAGTTCAGTTCAGTAAACATTTAGTGATGCATGTTTTTAATATTGTGCCCAAGGCCCATTTGACATTGAGCTGAGATATTAAACTTGGCATACTAAAGTATATCTGAAATGCTTATTGTGCCCCCCCCCCAAAAAAAGAATAAAATATAGACAAACCTATGTCTATACTGTTTTTCTAACAGCAGCCCCATGGGCCTGGCAAAAACAGAGCTAAATGTTGTTTCAAGGCTGAAGGCTGAAGTTGGCTTCTTTTTCAACAGCTTTTTGTCTGAATTTTCTGTTCCACTTTAATTAAAACAGCAGTTACATTCTACCAACTATAAATGTAACTGCTGCTCCATTTGAGGTGGAGTGGGAAATCTGAATAAGAAAACAACTTCAGCTTTGTTAAATTTCACAAGTCATTCGTCTCGTATGTGTGTACCATACACTTGCGCCTCTGAACGTCACACCTGCTGGAAATTGGAAAATATTACAGTCATGCACACTTCAGTACCAGCTGGTCTACAGCTTAGATAACTAAATTAGGCGCCTTCTCAGGTTTTACGACAGAAACTATGGCAATCGGTCTGGTGTTCATGTTAGTCTAGGGCCGACCCCAAAAGACGCCCGCTGCCTTGAAAACAAAGTGAACCACTTCAGCTATTTCAGATAAAATGGAATAGACAACGTGAGGTGACCAAGTCTGCTGTGTTTTTGTTTTCATTAACACATCCCTGCCTCAGCCACTGTGGTACACGGAGTAACGTTAGCATGGTTTGAACTGCTGGTATGTCCTGTTACCTGTGCTTTTTGTGGCATAACGGTATAACGGCTTTGATAAAACACTTACCTGAGGAAGCATTTCAACTGGTATACTGGTTTACCTCACATCGTTTTCCATGCACAGGACCACTGCTGGCTGGATATTTTGGGTTGGGTACTATTCTATATCCAGCAGTGACAAAGTACTCTATGTTTTAAAAAAAAACTAAAAAAACACAACCCTAGCAACACAGCTGAGCCTGATACATACTGGGGTTCAATCCCTGCCTGGGTAAGCACCCTACACTATACCAATAAGAGACTCCTAATACTACCTTCACCTACCTGTATAAAATGATCAAACTGTAAGTCACTCTGGGTAAGAGCATCTGCCAAATGCCGTAAATGTAAATGTAAATGTAAATCTGGTCAGTGGTGGTCCTATGGTGATCCGTTTCCACTGGGTGGACGATAAACTGTACAATGAAGGTGTATAGTTGAGACCAAACTTTGCATATACATAGGTTAGAGACTTTCAAACTAAATTTTTCTCAATTTCATGTTGCTATGCATTTCTTTTTGGCAAGTCAATTAGGGTATATACTTTGTTTACTTTCATTTTAAAACAATTAATCAGAAACAGATTTTTTTCCAGCTTTAGTTCACTATATTAAATTTCCAGTGGATCAAGTGTTTACACACACCACCAAGTTGACTGTCTCTTTAAATAGTCTGAAAGATTCCAGAAATTGACGTAATGATGGTTAGAAGTATCTGATTGGTCAATTAGGAACAATTAGGCACATATGCACATATGGCTGTAATTAAGGGCCTACCATTACTTCCAGAACTTTTTGCCCTTGAAACCTTGCAAAATTCAAGTATCTCAGCCAAGACCTTCTTAGGAGCAATGTCCAAACTGTACTGTAAAACGAGCATCAAACAATTGCATGCTAATATAAAAAGGGCGGGGTGGGGGGGGCAACATACTTTTAACTCCAAAGAAGGACTGCAATGTGAAAAAGGTTAAGAACCCCTGATCTAGAAATACTACAGCAATACCAAGGTAACAACTAGGTTTTCCAGCAGGACAATGTAAGCATCCTAAGCATTATTCCAAAGCTGTGACAAAATAGCTTAAAGCAGGGGTGGCGAACTGTGGTCCTGGAGGGCTGCTGTCCTGCACAGTTTGGTGAATTTCCTGGTCTTGACACACCAACCTAACCTGGTAATTAGCTGATAAGTTATACCAGGTGTTTGAGCAGGAAAATCACTAATCTGTGCCAGTCCTCTGGGACCGCAGTTCGCTACCTCTGGCTTAAACATGAGAAAATAAAAGTGCTGGAGAGGCCATCACAAAGCCCTGTCCGGAATCCTATAGAGAATTTGTGTACTGAACTGAAAAATATGTCAGAGTAAGGGGGCTCAAAAACCTGACTGAGTTACACCAGTTCTGTCAACAGGAATGAGGAAAAATTCCTTTGAAGTTCAGAAATTCAGTGAAGTGTTGTTAGAAGCTTGTGGAAAGCTACTCCAAATGTTTGAATCAGTTTAAGTAATTCAAAAGCAATGCTACCAAGTACTGACAAAGTCCAGCTTGAAAGCTGTGATTTTGAAATGATATGGAAATAAAGCACATATCCTAAGAGAAGCTGAATGATCACATAAAATGTTTTGAGTTTTGAATGTTTGAATGCATGTGTATGCAACTTTGTGTGCACAATAAACCTAATAAACTGGCAACTAAAAACAAAACACCAGGTCTTGTGGCTTCCATCAACACATGCACTCACACTTGCTCACTGCTCCTATCCCATTTGAAAAGGTCAAGGCCGTTTTCAAAAAAAAGGAAAAAGCCATGACCTTCGAAACTACAACAGGAAGCACTCTGTCTCCAGGCAACAGTGTCGTCACTCTGACATCTGAGAATCCTATAATCCCGCTCGATACCACAAACAGAAAGTGAGAAGACAAGACACACTGGGTCTAGAGCATTACCTCTTTTCTTGTGGCTGTTCTGTTAAGCTGAATGCCCGCTGTTCTGTTGAAAAAAAGAAAGGATGTATTAATACAAAACAAAAAATAAATCAAAGTACTAGGGCTTCATCCTCAAAAAGTCACCTGTTGAAGCAGCTAAACCTTTTCAGAATTAAGAAAACAATCTAAAAAAAATGTTTCCAGATTTAGGGTCATCTGAGCGACCAGCAACTTCCTTCTACACATTTGTAGAAGTCCTTTGGCAACATAACTTGCAGTCAACGCGTATTCCACAACCATGTAGATTTTGTCATAGCGCTTAAACTTAAAACAACCTTTAAAGGGCCCATGTCATTTCTTTCAGTCCAACTATTAAACTTCAAAAACAGTCCGTTTTGGATTCATTAGTTTTCCGAACTCTCGAAAACTAGTGTATTTACATTTATCTGCCTATTCAGCTTACAGCAGTTAGGCCCTGTCCATTCATGCTGAAGTTATGAGGAATGTTTCACTCTGGACTGCTTTTTGAAAGAGGCATGATACAGGGCAGCCAATTAAAACAGAGATTATTTACATATATTAGTTTTAAAGGCAAAGTAAGAAAAAGAGACTGGTTAATTCTAAGACATGAAGAAAGGCTGGAAAATAATTCTGCAAAAATGAATGATATTTTTATCATATAAAACCGCAGAAAATACATAAGTGGAAAGAGAATTGTAGGATATAGGTCCTTTAAAGTGTTTTTCTTTGGCTTAAATAAAAGTTACTCAAGGAAAACGCTGGAAAGCAAATTACACTCTGGGCTTGACCGATATATCGTTTGGCCGCACTTAAGATTCAATGGATTTATCAGCACTGGTGAAAATCCCATTGATAAAGCACTGATAATGTTTTATGCAGGGTCATAATTATGAAATGACTGATAATATTATGTGACAAAACCACATTCAGGATAGTGAAACCAGTAAAGCCAGGTGCCTTGCCTGACCATAAAGGACCCTGCCTGACCATCACACCATCAAGACAGCAGCTGTATTAACGCAAGTAGGCTAAGTTCACAACTTTTGGTAACACTTTAGTACCACTCTGCAGGGCAGCATTCACAAGGCACCAGAACTATCATGAGAACTGAAATAGGCCTATTGTAAAACTATACAGACATTTATAAAGGCTAATTTCAACAAACAACAAAAAATGTCTATGTAGGTTTATGTCAGCTGTAAGGCTTATATGGGTATCATGTAGCTGCCTTTCAGTAAAGTATTTATTTTACACAAACAGCAAAATGCATAATAACAATAACAGTTATCAAGTCGCATCAAAATCTATATAGTTTATATTAGACCTGCTTAATTAGACCATGTAGGAAATATATTGGTTATTGGAATTTGGTAACACTTCACTTAAACCCTGCTACATAACACTGACATAACCATGTCACATACTGTCTGAAATGGTCATGGCAGATTTTGTCATGGCAGTTTTTGTTGTGTCATTAACACAATGTCATGTTACCACTACCAGTAATTGCAAAGACAGATGCCATAAAGTCATGACAGCCTGTCACACTTTTGCTGAGCTGTTGGCTGTCATAACATCAAACACTGTGGCATATGGCATGACAATGAACAGTAAACTCAACAACACTGTTATACTGCTGGACATAATCTGTCATGACAGCATGTGATATCTGCCACGACATGTTTATGGCATGGGTATGTCAAGGTTATATAGCAGTGTTCCAGTAAAGTGTCGTGTATAATTTTTAGCTCTTTAAAGTTGGTATCAGTGACAAACTTTTCATATCGGTCAGGCCCTTTTACATAAGCACGAAACATGAAACACTGTAGTGAAACAGAACATGAGAATTATAACATAATGACAGCAGAGGTACATCAGTAGCAGAAGTTGGTGCCATCACTAGCATAAGTGCAAGCTCAGCAAGTCACGAGGGGTCAGCACCCATTCAGACAAATACAGAGACTCACGCACACATCTGATCATTAGAATCAACACATCACTCAAACACCCAAATTAGCCGCAATGTTGCACAAATAACTCATTAACTCTTACATCTATTCCTTTTTACACCCCCAAAAGCTACCATAAAACACCCCACAACCACATGTACCACACAACACACACAAACACCCCTGCTCAGAGTAAGCACCCCCAGAAGCATCATGCGTGTTATTGGCTGCGTGCAGCAGAGCTGGCTCACGGGCGTGGTTTGGCAGTACTTACTAACAGGATTGAGCAGAGACAGAGATTTAGACAGAGACAGAGCCTGTAGGAGAGATCTGCTGCCACTGCTGCCGGAGAGGGCTCCATCTACAGGACACAGTGGATATTACACTACAGTACAGCCCAGCACTACTCTAAACATCCAGAGTAAAGGTAGGTGGTATGATGAGGACATTATCATCACGACAAATTATGTGATCCATTTTTCTGAGCAAATGCAATTTTCAGTACATTCAACACGCTGACCAATTGAGTAATATTTCTTAAAAATGTGGCACTACCAGTGCATTGTGTCTGTTCTTTTATCGCAATATAATATTTTTGTCACAGCTTTTAGTGACCTTAAAAGATGTCATAGCTTTCAGAGATGATTAACAAAGTGACTACAAGTAATCTCACAAATACACCCAGTTTATTACTGTTCCTCAGCAAGACCAGCTTTTTAATTTTATTTATTTATTTTTTTTAATAAATACTTGGTTACGTGTCCCCTTGCCTTAAGAACCGCACCAGTCCTGTCAATTCTGTCAGGTAAAGGTTACAACCGTCTCTTGATATTCAGTGTCTATTCCTGTCCATCTTAGTCCACTCCCCCACAAACTGGCTGCACATTTCAGCCAGAGTTTGTGTATGCCTCTTTCAGCACCATACACTGAGTCCGTTAACATGCACTCAATAATCTGATGATAATCGGATAACTGCAGAAATCTGATTATTCCAATGGTCTTGTAAACACCATACTCTGATCTAGAAATCCGATAAAGAAATCCGATAAAGAGAGCTGGATTTTAGCTCAGTAAATCAGATTTCTCAGCACATGTAAACTCTTACTCTGATTTCTTTCGGATTTCTCAGTCTGGGCATGAACAGACTGCTTTACCAGATATAAGCAAGTGGCGTTGCCGCGAGATGGCAGTAAAACACTTTTGGAGCAACACTGAAACCAACTACATTCTTGATAAAATGAAGGATTTAAATATTCTTCATCTTCTAGATGACGTATGTTCATATTTTCAGGTAAAGTGGTTGTTTTTTTTTTTAAAAGCCACGGCATGAAGTTTGAGTTTTACATTATGTTTACGTCACGTCTTCTTCTGTGAGTTTACTGGCCAGTTGCAAAGCAGAAATCTGATTACAGTCTGACTCATGCAGACCCAGAGTTTTCCCATTATGTGCATATAAACGTGTTGATCGGATTACTGAAAAAATCTGATCTTCTGCAGTTACCGAATTATTAAGTGCATGTAAACGCACTCACTGTCCCAGTGTTCCATCATCACTGTTAAACAACTCACATAATGACAACCTACAGTTCTCATCCCGGAATACGGGAGTGTCAATGTTGTGTTCTGCTCAGACATAAAGCACAAAGTCAAAGAGTGGACTAAAACAGACAGGCTGGTGTAATATAGACCTGTTTCTAATCTTCCATTCATAGGTAAAATTATTGAGAAAGTTGCTTTCACTCAGCTCAGCAAATTCTTAAATAACTATTGTTATGACAACGTCTATTCAGATTTCCGTTCACATCACAGTACAGAGACGGCCCTTATCCTGAAAGACATTCAAATGAAAACATATGCTGGCAAAATATTTATGTTAGTGCTTCTTCATCTTAGCACTGCATTTGATTGTGTTGATCATACAACTAGAATCAAGCAATCATATTTGGAAGGGAGGAGCTACTTTATTGCCATTATTATCAACAACCACAAATCTAAATGGGAAATGCTGACGTGTGGTGTTCCACAAGGATCCTTTCTCAGGCCCTTACTGTTCCATCTTGATATGCTAATACTGGGCCAAATCCTTATAAAATAATAAAATATCTTGCCAAATCTATGCTGACGACACCTAGTTGTACTTATTTCTCTCGCCTTATGTCTAGTCCCACTGACATTTTATGTCAGTGCCTAGAGTCAATGAATAACTTGATGAAAGAAAGTTTTCTTTAACTAAATAAAGAAAAGACAGGGGTAACTGTATTTGGTAGTAAAGAGCAAATACTTGAGGTTAGTGCTCATCCTGACATCAGTGCTCTGAGGGCTAAAGATTCAGAAATCTTGGCATACCAACTGATTCAGATCTGTATTTCAACAGCCTTATTAAAGCAATAACAAAAGCAGCCTTGTATTATCTCAAGACCATATCAAAGTTTAAAAATTTTATGTCACAACAAGACCTAGAAAAACTAATTCTTGCCTTCCCGCAGGCTGGTCTACTGCAATGGTCTTTTCACTAGCCTTCCCAAGACCACTATCAGACTGCTACGGCTTATTCAAAACACTGTTAGAATGCTTATGAGAATTAAGAGATCTAAGCACATTACTCCAATCTTCAAGTCACTGCACTACACAGCTTTATTATTTAATAATATTTAATGCTTTTATTTCTCTGCTTTTGTGTGAAGCACTTTGAATTGCCGCTGTGTAAGAAAAATGCTACACAAATAAACTTGCCTTGCCTTGACTCACCTGACAGAACTGGTGCTGTCATTAAGGCAATTATATGCTTAATCAAGTATTAGAAAAGTAGTGATGTATGCAACTATTTTTTTTTGTCCAGGGAACTTACAGTACATCCTATTTTTTCTATTCATCAAATCAGTCCACTGTATGGATTTATAGGTCAAAAATTGCCGAATATTCACAATAGTAAATTATAATATTAGTAAACAAGTAACGCACCCATTATCAAACCATATAGAGCAGTGGTGACCAAACCTGGCCCTGAAGATTGGCCTTCCTGTAGAGTCTGGTTCCAAGCCCAATCCGCCCCACCTGCTCCAACTAATAAACTCTTCAATAATCTTGATTGGCTGGATCAGATGCATTAGTGTTAGGTAAAGGGGTGCAGCATGCTAGCTGTAGGTTAGAACTAAACTACAGGAACTACCGGAAAGTAGATCTCCAGGATGAGGGTTGGTGACCACTGATAGAGTGTTTCCAAGAGTCTAAAATACTTTATTTGGAAAAAAGATAAACTAGGAAACCAGAAAATGTTGCAAACAATTCACATAACCAGGACTGCCAATCTTACTCTGCTTCTTACTGTAAAAAAGAGCAGACAAAGAATTTTAAATATGCATGATTGCCACGCAAACTGCCAACTAACTACTGCAGATTCATCAAAAATGAAAATTTCAAATCAATCCTTTTTTTTTAAATTTATTAATTGCGACAGCCCTAAAATAAAAATTTAAAAAATGTGGCTCAAAATTCACCTAAAGTTAAGTGAAAAATACCTAACAGCATACAGCAACATCAAAGAATAATAACTATATTTCTTATCACCAGCAAGGAACAAAGGATCAATGAAAGTGCGGATGTTTTCTTAGACATGCACAGCAGGTATAGTGGCAATATTTAGACTGACGTGGAAATGTACGCTTTTACTAATCTTTGAAAGACTCTTGCTATCATCTTGTCCTGGGACAGACTAGACAGGAAATGTAACTGATGCTATCTTCCATTTCCCCTAGATTGTGTTTTCATTTACAGAGCTACAGGAAGACAGATGCACAATGGCTTGTAATAACTACTCCAGATGGGTCAAATGTGCTTCCAAATCTGGGCTGATTTTGTGTATTTCATTGTAATAATGAAAAATAATGTAAATAATATATATATATATATATATATATATATAATATATATATATATATATATATATATATATATACTATTTATATACTAATATTTATATATATATATACACACACACACACACACACACACACACACTTAAATTGAGCATTAACTGATAATTGCTTACATTTTGTTGAGAAAATGTGATTGCAAAAAGAAGACAAGGAAAGGTGTCTAGTGGGCTGTAGTGTCATTTTTGTTTCCAGTTGAAAGCACACAGATTTAAAAGAGAAAGTGAACTCTAACCTTGGCTGAGGTCAGCAGATGGGGGCTGGGCATCACGGCTAAAGCGAGGGGGCAGCAGGCTGATTTTGGGGGATGAGTAAGAATATGAACGAAGACGACCTCCTTGATCAACAGACTCCTGAAAAAAAACAAAACAAAAGGAATTGTTACTGCCTCAAAACACAAAAGACAAAAAAAAATAAAAAACATCTGCAAAGATCTGAGTGAGCAGTTGAAAGTTTTTCCATTACTATTCAGAATTAATTATAGTATGAAGAATTAGGGACAAGATGTCTTGATTAAAGTTTTTAGCACCTGAACCCATTCAGAGTCCTTTAATATTGAGTAGCTGCTGACACTGAGTTCCAATAGATTTTAAAATGACCCGTCAGTGTTAATCTCATCAATGATAATGAGAAGAAGAAAAATACAGGCTTGTTTATATTAAAAAAGTATTTTTTAAACCATTTTGATGATGAAAATATGACTAAACAAAACACCACTATATAACTATTATAGGATTTTTCTCATTTCTGCTTTATTCGAAGGATCTAATTATGGACATACACGGTGTCAAGAGCAGCACCTGCCAGAAAGCTCATTGAAGGAATGATATGCTGATGATGTTAATTTAGTATTAGAGCCCTTATGCAGTTTGTAATGTTATGTTATCATCATTCTAGGGTTGTATGATCACACTGCCACACTGGGTTAAGTGCTACGTATGCCATATACAATTTAAAAGACATTTTAAGCTCGTAATAGCCATTCAATTAACATTCTGTATGTTGCAATTTTACAATGATGCCTTCAGCAAAACACAGAATTGCAAACCTGAACCTGTTAGTCTGTTAGCCGGCTGACTCAAATGCTAACTTGTCCAAAAAAAGTGTTAGACAGATCATACTATGTAGGAGTAGCTGCTGCCTTAGTGTAACTGATAAAGCACTGTTAGGCTAACTAAAACTGCCTAGCAAGCTTTCTACAATTAGTTTGTTAACGGACATCATTGGCGGGTCCTCGAAAATTTGAAACTGTTGGGTTGAAATTGTTCTGTTACAGTTACAATTTTCACATTTTTTCAATTATCTTTGCTGACTAAATCTTAAAGACTGAAAATCAATCATTGCATGACTAAAAATAAACACAATTTGAAGAGACATTTTTTGTCAAAAGATGATATTGGTTTCCTACAAAAAAAAAAATAGTTCTTCCATAATGTGAAACATGCTAAACTGGTATATCTGGGATTTTTTGGGGACTTTTTCTGTGAAATAACCATTTTAAGTATGCAACTTCGCCATAATAATCATTAAAACAGGGTGTGATTAGCTCCAAATATCAATCTTTCACATCAGGAAATCTCTAATTAGTGCTGTGACTCAATATTTCCACGTTTTTCATAAATTAGGAGAGGGCGCGTTGATACCTTTGAAGATGCAGGGTTACAGGCTGAGGAAGCGGAGTGAGAGCGGATGCATGTGAGGTCAGGGGCAGGATTAAAGCTGTCCCGCTCCTCTCCATTGGTCTTATGGTCAGAGGATATCTGGGGAAGGGGCTTCTTCATAAGGAAATCATCATCTTCCTCTTCACTGTCCATTTCCAAGGCCACAAGACTCGGGCTTGTAAAAGCAGAAAATATATGATAATAAGAAATATCCATCTATAAGAAACATTACCTAAGTAACATTTCTGAACTAAGTATGAAGGTAAGTCCATGAATTTACTTTAATAATATCAACAAAAACAAAGAAACAAAAGAACTGGCAGAAAAACTCTGCTCTCATAACCAAGTCTTTTTGAGATTACTTTACCACTCAACGCAGTCTGAGGCAAGTGTGTAACAGTATAGGGACACAGCTTGCACAATGCTAATTGGTGGGATTTAAGCTTCCGTTAATTGTCAGCTACACTGGCCTCATAGCTCCAGCACAAAACTAAAGATGAAAAACTTGGGACACCAAATGTGCACACTGGAGGTGAAGGTGAAATAGCGAAAAACTGATGATTTATTTCAGAACTATTGCTTTAAAGCTGCACTATGTAAGTTTTGGGGATCTGGAGCCCTCTATGGTGGAAATGTGTAATTGAACATAACGCGTGGAAAATATTTTGTAACATTCACTGTGCGCATTCAGTGTGAGCATTGAAAGAGTATTCAAAGTGCTCTCAGTCAAAACTTAGAGAAGGACATATCATCTGAGGATATATCATCATATGTTCATCAATATAATGTTGACTTTGGATTTAAGACCTAAACACTGAATCTGACCTTCTTTTTAAGTCTGTCCATCACATTAATACACAAAGCCTAATGACATGGTCCAAAAACTCCAGTGAAATCTGACCTGATGCCTCTGACTTTTAAATTAGGCTCCACAGCATGACTCACTGCAGCGCAGACCATATTTTAGCCGTTTTTTTATTCTCCTGACTCAGTAATACCACTTCTTCCAATTTTACCAAAAAAAAGTGCTATTTTCGTTTATATGATTCATTTTGTGACTCATTCTTTATCTTGCTTTTTTGAATCATCATTTAACTGACACACATGGGCACCAATTCAAGGGCCAGAGTTACCTAAGTTCATATGACTCTGGAGGTGAAACTGCGCTGTTGTAGGTCAGTTCAGTGGGACGTGTGCCGCGAAGAAATCTGTCTAGCACCAGTCCTGCTGGGGAAGTGGGGGAGAAATGAGCGAACGATGGAGAGAAAGGGCGAGAGAAGGGGGGCTTTTCCTTGGGCCCCTCCTCCTCTTTAACAGGCAGGGGTGTGTCCATTGTGCCTGGTGAAGAGGTTTCTGTCCCTGACCCGAGCCATACCCCACTGTCTGTCCCTGAACTGTCTCCTGTCACTCCAGCGACGTTGTACTTCTTGTTGAGGTCATCATCCTGTGGCAAGGAAAGCCAGACAAAGAAAGAATGCACATTGATACACATGGAAAAAACAAACAGCCATATTATATAAACTACCAAAAAATTCTTTGGCCTTTCTAACACTGTCCAGCAACCTAAACTGAATGACTTTATTGGAAAAACATGCTGGGAATGTCTTAGCAAATAAAGCAAGTGAAACAACAAACCTGTGCTGTTTTCACTAGACTGTTTATATGTATGTTGACAGGTACAAACTAGGATATCATTTCTTAAATGTGGTCTTTGCAATGTTGATACTGCTGCAATGTAAATTTTCCTTCCAACCTATCACGCTTTTACATTGTGGATGGTTCGAAGCTCTAGATGTGTTTTCTGTGGGTTTTGATCAATCAAAGTATTCATGTAAACCACAAAAAATGCAGATTATTTCTGTTAAAATAACAAGGGTCAATCTTTAACCTATTAAGGACGAACGTCACACTGGTGAGGCATTCTTGGTATGCACTGTTTAAACTTAAATAATTTCACAACCAATTGAAATATCAACAACTATCTGTAACACTTCTATCTAGCAACTAATAGTCTGTTAATGGTTGTTAGGTAATAGTTACATATGCAGTAATAAATGTTAACATTTAACCTATTTATTATTTAACTTGGTGACAGCAATTATTTTGAATTGTAGAAATCTAACCGGATCATGTTAGCCAGCTGGTAAAAACAGCAGATGGGGGCCTTGTTTCGGAATGTAGTGTTAGCTAGCTAGCAAAATTCTGCAGCCCTCCATAATTCAAGTAGCATGTTAGCAGGCAAGGTAATGGCAGAGCAATATATCCACCTCTGATGCTCACTTTGTAGAAGATATCCCGACATGGCCTAACCTGGAAGTCCTATCTCGCTTTCAGCCACTGTTCTCAGCTTTTGAACTAAGGCTCAAGTTAGCTTTTTTTTTTTTTAATTTTCCAGTCCACCTTAAATAGTGCTGCTGTAACATTTGGGTACATTGAGGCACCAGAATATAACTGCTGCACTGTTCAGAGTAATGCAAAAAATTTGAAAAAGAAGTTGACGAGAACAAAGCCCAGTTTAGTCTAATTTTTATCAATCAGATTGATAAATCAGAAACCTTGGCCACACGTTTGATTAAACGCTTTCTTACGGGGTCATGAGTAAAGATATCATCACAAGTGGCTATATTTCTCTTCACCTCATCTGCGCACATAAGAGTAGCTATAAACTCTTCAGCCGCCCTGATGGGATGACTGACAGGTTGGGAAGTCTGTGAAATTGAAAATGCAATCAGGTCAAATGCATTTCAGAACATGACTGGTGATATGTTATTAGCATGCTGCCATGTGCTAGCAGGTGCAACTTTAGACATTTGACTTCAGACTTCCCAAAAACAAGGTTTTCTTTAGTATCTGAAAAACTACAAATGTTTTTGAGGAAAGCAATGAAGAGCCTGGAGACAGCTAAGAAAATGTCAGTCATGTGATATGGCTCTATACAGCTATATAACAATGCACCATGGAGCTGAAATTAAAACTAGTAGTGAAAAAATGCCTGTTAACGGAGCTGTGCTCCGTCTTCTGTTGTATACACTTTATTCTATTAAATAACTACTACCAGTCAGCGTTCATCAAAATACTAAAAAACTACAACTAAGACTAAATAAAAACTAAGCTAAAACTACTACTTTTCAGAAAATAGAAACAAAATTAAAATTACTAAAGCGCCTATAAGGCTAACTGAAACTAAACCGAAATCAAAAACAAAATTGAAAAACTTACTAAAAATAAAAACTAATGAAAAATTTAAAACCTATAATACCCTACAATGCCAATCACCAATAAAAGCATAAACTTAAAATATCTACTGTCATGCTGAGAAAAATCTTCACAGATCTGCATATATTCACACTAGAGACTTCAAGTGACCGTTATAAGGTCATGAATGGGCTCACGGTTCAGATTATTCATTCAAATTGTTTTGTGAAATGTGAAAATGAGCATATTTCCAGCTCTGTATTTTTTTTCTTTGCTTCAGAATAGTATTTTTTTTCTTTAAGATTTAATATTTGCAATCAAAAAATGGTATTACTGAACAGCTTGTACTGGTGATATAAAATACTTGTAGACAGTGTGTTTTATCATTACAATTGAAAATAACAAGATAAGACTAGGTAGCCACTTCTAGGCTTAGTCCTTAAAAGGTTAACCATGTCACATTATTGACTGACCAATGTATTTTTGATATACTGCAAAGCATATCACAATCACAATATGTAGACATATCACGATACTGGTATTTTGTCCATATCATGCAGCCCTAACACACAGACACATACGCAGAGAGGCAGCTGTGGGACCTTTCCGGAGCGGCTGAGCATGGCAGCGAGTCTGGCAGCAGCAGTGTGTGTGGAGTGAGGCTGGAATGGAGAGCAGGAGCCAGGAGAGGAGCATGGCTTCTCTGTCAAAACAAAACATACATGCACAAAAGTCTCAATTCATGCTGAAGTTGGAAGTTGAAATGGAAATTATGATTGTAACAGGACTGAAACAGACAATTGTTGCTAATAGGGACATGGTGCTGTTATATAACTGGACAAAATCTATCATGACAACTCATGTTCATTCCATGGTTATGTCAATGCTAGCAGGGTTCAAGCAAAGTGTTACTACAATATCAGTGCTTTATTGCTGATATAACCGATATTTCAGTTAGACCCTCATTCCAAACTGTACTACTGGTACTACGTTTTTACTGAAGTAACAATAAACACTGGTGTAAATGTTGTTTTCAAACAGTATAAATAAGGCTGACAGACAGCCCAACCAGATTTGTGGAAAACGTTCCATAAAAAGTACCATAAATAATAAAACCTCATAAAGGAAGAATGCACTTCCATGTGCAAATTATCACTGTGACTACGGAAATACAGTAATTACTAAAGAGCTGAAGCATTACGGCCAGGATAAACAGTCAACATGTGCATCCTGATATTAACACAGTGAAGTTACAAGTGACACACTCATACACCAAACACTGTTTGATGTCTGGGCAGTTCTCTGGAGAGCTAATGTAAAGGAAATCCTGTCCGTAAGAGGGAAATTTCCAAGATAACACAGCAAGGACACTTGTGCTAACACAATATTTATACACTAGCTGCCAGGGACACGGGAGGGTGTTTTAAGTTGGGGTTGCTAAATTAATTTTAAGCAGCACATTCGTGGCATGAACGATGAAGCCAAGCAGAATGATTTGCCTTTTTTATTATTAGATTTTTTTTCCCCATAATTTACATCTAACAGAATGTATCACAATGTGCTATAATATGACAATATACACACACACACACACACACACACACACACACACACGTGAGTGACACATTAAACTGCTGATGCACATCCTCTCTGCTCTCTTGTTCTGGATGAACTTTATGCAAATGATCTGAGCGGCAACCAGTCATGTTGTTGATAGGTGGCGCGGTAGCCGTTTGTCATGCCCACAGTCACATGGTGAGATTCAACGCTGGAAGGCACATCGAGCAGGAGACACAACGGTTTATAATAATGTCATTATTACATTAGATGTCTTTATTTTTCTTTTAAAAATAATATTAGGCTCCTTTGGAGCTCAGAACTGGTCTATGACTCATAGACGTTGCCTCTTTGCACCTCAACTTGCTTGTGTTTTAGTGACCCCCCAAAAGCTACCTGCAGTTGTCGAGGGAAGTGATTTGGCTCGCTGTAATGAAAATGCACTGTTAAACAGTGCACGGCTACCACAGGTTTGGAAAATATACAAATGCACATACAAACAATGAAAACCACTCGAAAACAAGCACATTTTCCTTATAATCCATTATAAACCATTTTTATTTGTTCAGTAGTTTTTTTTTTGGTCCCCACTCTCCTCTTTAGTGCATCATGTGCAGTTTCAATTTTGTACTAGTGAACCCCTGAAAATGATGTCTCAGGTCTCAGTGTTCCCTTTAAATAAATAAAGGCTTAAAAAAAAGAAGAGACGGTGTGCTTAGGTCTTTGCAAGACTGTATTAGACATTTTACTTCTAAATTTATTTTATATTTTTATAATTTCTAACTTGTTCTTGAATTAATTCTTTTTTTTTATTTTGCATGTTATTTTATGTTGTATATTTTATTTTATAGCAGCCCAATGGGTCTTTAATCTCTGGGGTTAATGCCCCACCCCAATCTTTAATCAGCCATGTTATATTATTTATGCTTTAAATATGCAACAGTTACTGCAAATGCATAGCATCAAGCGAAACAAATGTAATGTCCAGAACAGATTTATTGGCTGGGCTTTAGAAAAGACAGGCAGCTGATGAGTGAATGTGTGTTTGCAGACGATTTGAAAGCTCTTGTTTGTGTGTATGATGAATGGGTGTGAGGTCCTTCCAAGAACGGAACAATCTGATCTTGACGTCAGTGAAATTGATCCCCCACTACACACACACACACACACACCACTCAAAACTGAAGATTTCGCTAGTATATCAAATCCCTTCACTACAGACACAGCCCAACGTGCACTGAGCTATTCTAAATATACACCGTATAAAAAAAAAAACTAAAAAAATGTTGTAACAAGTAAATATACTTGTTTAAGTAAACTTAAATTAGTACTCTGACTGAACAAAAGTGTTAGATTAAACTGATATTTTAATCACACTGTAGTCAAAACATACATACAAATACAACTACATACAATTAACAGTCCACCAAAAAACTAAATTTACAAAATATTCCCCCGTTACCCAAAATAAAAGCAAATAATTCTTATGTTTATTACTAGAGCTAAAAGGCAGATGCTTAGGCTCGCCAACAAGTAATCTCAATAAATGTACATTGACAAATATGCACTGCCCACCTCCCTGTACAGTGGCAAGAACTGACGTCACTCAAGATGGGGAAACCACCTTCTCAAAAGCATGTTCTTTTACAGATTATTTGAAATACATGCTACATTTCTTTTTTTTTTTTAAATCTACAGTGTCAGGATGACAAGATAGAGCCTACAATCATTGGCTGCATGTATCTAGGTAGCTCCATGTTGGGAGTCAAAAACGACTCCATTAAAAGTGAATAGACGAGATCCAAATAATTTTCACTGTGACAATGTGAACATATCTTTAGACTTGTGCAAGTGGTTTCTTACACTGTATAACAATGTTTATGGATGTGCATTCTGACTAATTTTAATTGAGAATCTGCAAGACTAAGTAATTAACAGACATCTGGGTAATCACACGCAAGGAAAAAGCATCAACAAAATGGAACAATAAACATAAGGCTTACTTTATAGCACTGGAGGTTACAATCTGAAAATGTAATTTATTATTCTGATATTGGAGGGAACTGGCAGGTTTTCAAGCTGGATGAGTAACAGAAGCTGCCTCTTTAGACAAACTAATGAGCCAACACTTATTGGTATAGTGCTGGATGGGTGATGGGCTCTTCTTCTGCACAAGGTATTTTGCCTTCAGTAGATGACTTGCCATGTTGCTTTGTCAGAGAAATACATTGACCAGTCACTTGAGGACACTTCCTTCTTTTCTGCACTCTTTTTCCAGTTTATCAACTCCACTCACTAATTGGTGCACTCTGTAGTTCTACAATTACAGACTGTAGTCCATCTGTTTCTCTGCATACTTTGTTAGCCCACTTTTAGCCTGTTCTTAAATAGTGAGGACCTCCACAGGACCACAATAGAGCAGGTATTATTGGGGTGGTGGATCATTCACAGCACTGCAGTGACACTGACCTGGTGGTGGTGTGTTAGTAGTGTGTTGTGCTGGTAGGAGTGGATCAGACACAGCAGTGTCGGAGTTTTTAAACACTTCAACGTCACTGCTGGACTGAGGATAGTCCACCAACCAGAAATATTCAGCCAACAGCATCCTGTGACCACTGGACTAGATCATGACTCACAGCTACAGATGAGCTGTTATCGCTAACTATCACCAAGGTGGAGCAACAAGGTAGGTGGGTCTAATAAAGTGGACAGTGAGTGGACACACTGTTTAAAAATCCCAGCAGGACTGCTGTGTCTGATCCACTCGTACCAGCACAACACACACTAACACGCCACCACCATGTTAGTGTTACTGCAGTGCTGAGAATGATCCACAACCCAAATAATACCTTCTCTGTGGTGGTCCTGTGGGGGTCCTGACCACTGAAGAACCGGGTGAAATGGGGCTAACAAAGCATGCAGAGTAACAGATGGACTCCAGTCTGTAATTATAGAACTTCAAAGTGTAGATACAAGAAAGTGCCCTTGATGAAGTGACTAGTGGGTTTATATTTCCACTGTTTCTACACTCGGCAAACAATAGCTAGAGCCTTGCACATGGAAAAGCCTTCTCAGTCATGTCCTTAACAATGTTCTTGGCAATGCGCTCGCAATCAGGATCACAAACACTACAATCGTGGTGTACAAAAGTAGCAATGAATAATACACTCGGAACACTGACATGTTTTACAGTCCAGCCAAAACCAAGTCAACATTTCCCTGAATTGGTGACCTGTAGATGTTGCCATGATAAAACAAATACCTGAATAGTAATTTCAGTATTTGAACAATGGCAGCTCTGAGTACACGGGTACCTGTACACATTCTAATATTGTTACCAACAAAACACGGACAAACATACGTTACATAACCTAATACAGCTGTAACACAGCTCCAGTACAAAACTAAACCCCACCTCCTCACCAATTGGTATTAGCAACTGTTAATATCCTTCAATTAATATTGAAACTTTGCATATATGCTCCTCCACCAACCCCGTAATTGTCACTTAGTCTCACCCTCCCTCTCTCTCATTCTTTTTTACGTCCCCCTCCCTCATTACCTGGTTTTGGCGTCCGTTTCCGAATCCTCATCCTGGGAAAGGAGGGCCAGGAGTAATTAAACGGAGAATCTGAGTCTGAGTCCATGTTTTTTTTTTCTTTTGTTCTTTTGTGTTTGTTTGTTGTTGAAACTTTTTGTTCAGAAAAAACAGGTAAAAGTGATCTTTCTTTTAGGAAAACAGGTAAAAAGTAATCCCAATGCCACAAAAATGTAAAAAAAAATGTAAAAAATGTAATAATCAACCTATGAAAATGATTCCTGAGTGCAAGACTGAGGTGATAGGAAGAGGTAGTCACTGATGACTGTGTGCGTGTTTGAAGGTAGATTCTTTCGACACACTATACTCCCTCTTTTTTGATACTGGGTAAAGTTAAGACCTCAAATCCCCTTGTCCTGGCACAGCAGAGAAAGAGGAGTTTTTTACACAAGGTGTCTGGAAGAATCCAGGAAGGTCAGCCAAGGTTTAGGAATCATTAACTGGCCAATGCTAATGAAGCCCCAGGAGGGTCCCTGGACATGCTGGGGGGCAAGAGGACTCACATACCAACACACATACCTAACACATATCTCATATGCAAACAACACAACACAGGTCACCGTGCCGCTCTATTAGATATACAGCAGTGGGAAGAAACGTCATCCCCTTTAGGAAGAATAATGAAATTTATAATTACATACTTTTATAAGTTATTTAAAAATGACCTAAAAAGACACAACACCGAAAACATCCATCGCCATGGATGACCTGACCCATTCAGACCACTACTCTAAGCATTCAGACCACTATAACAACTACAGCGATCCAAACTGGTTTGCTAAAATAACAAGTTCACAAACATCTCCATGGAGACCAAAAGCAGAGTCAAATTCCAGCTCATTAATCTTTGCACAGGTAAAGTCTGAGAATCCTGAAAAGTCTTGGATTACAGAGGTAACACAATTATTCAATTAAACGGATACAAAATGGATCAATCCTTCATGATTGACGCCAAAAAGTATCTATTTCTGCTGATGTATCTACTCTTTTCCATTAATAACAATTTCTGAATTCTGTTGCATTTATTTTAATATGTAAAGAACATGATCAAATTACAAAAGTTTAAAATTCCGAGGTTTGTATTCAGTTTGTGTCACAAAAACAAAGAAAAACAATATAAAGGTAGCCTTGTGCATCTTTTATACAGTAAACGAAAACACGGTAGCCTAAGTTCCACACGCTGAAACTCATAAAAATGAATATCCCCCGCACTGTGGGGACATGCACACGGCGTAACTCCTCTGGTGGCAGATTTAAAGGAACAGTTCTTTATGTTTTGAGCCTGGTTAATATGTACTCTATAAAGGAATCAGCAATAATTATTTGCTATTTGAATGAAAATGCATATTTTAAATTTTTCATCCTTCTATGGTAAAAACAGAGCCTGATAGATTTAAAACTTTGTTTTTATATGAAAAACCTCGATGACTCCATCAACTGCTGAAATAATTACTCAATTGCCTGATTAAGAATATAATCAATAGTGACAGCCCTAGTGATTATATAGTAACTTAATATGCCTCAACGTCTGTGTGTGTCGGTATGCTCTCCACAAACTAAGCCCTATAAGAGGCCTCCTGATGGCCCAAAGTCAACACGCTGATAACTCAAGCAGACCCAGTCTCCATTCGCCAGGGTCGACCATGCTGAAAGTAGATTACAGCCGTGTGTTTGTCTAAATGCTTCTCTGCATGTGGTGGACTTCCTGTCTTTTCTGGAAAGCCACACGCTCCACCATTCATATGCATGAGTTTACCCAGGCTCTGAACCTGGACGTGCCGTCCATGTAGTGGACACTTGTGTGAGCTGACCGCCCAGCAGTTAAATGTGGTTAAATGTGACCGTTCAAAAGTTTGGAATCATCATTCAAATGTTTAGAATCACTATTCTCAATAACATGAACAATGTTCTTGCAGATACATGTATACAATGATTCTAATGTGACTCTAATAAGATGTCCAGAATCATGGACAGAGCAATAGATTATTCTATGACAACTGAGACAGCCATACAACACTGAGAATAATGTTCACCCAGAATGACTCTCATTTTTGAAAAATGGTGATCAAATTGAGGTAGATAACATGACAAGGAATGACTATAAATTGATTGAATAACATTCTTCTTCTTGTACAAGAAACATCGAATAAAACACCTGAAAATCTTTGAAAATCTGAAAATATTATAAAATCTACTTTGTAATAAGATATTATGTATCAAGTATAATTAAACAAGAACTATATCTATTAAGCCAAACACATCAACATGACAGGTGATTCCAAACTTCTGAATGGTAGTCTACGTAACACAACAGCAAACCAAATCAATTCAGCAGCCCAGCGCTGCCTCAGCCCACCAGAGAGATCGAAAACTTCTCTTGAGAAAAGACAGACCCTGAGTGTCGGAAATGTTAGCAATTGTGCTAAGAGTGTCTGGATGTGTGTGCTGGCAAAATCCTCCACGAGACCAATTTTCTCCTGGAACCAGACGAAAAAAGAGAAAGGTTCCAGGCTCCCCGGCTGAGTCCCAAGTTTACAACTTCATTTCCAGCCTTCTTTCTTACGCTTCTGTCGCTCCGGGATCTTTATTCCATCTTCTCTTTGGTACACGTCCTCTTGTTCCGCTAAGCAGAGTGGGGATCTTCAGTGAAATGTAGTCGTAAACTTTTAGTACTTATATAGAGAGAACCTAAGAAGACACATTTAACACTGAAAACCTCCAGTGGAGCTCGCCTTCAGTCCACGTTTGCTGCTTGGCTGAAGTCACGACTGTTTTAATCGCTTTCACAAACTGGCCTCCAGCCCCAACTATCTCCTCCCTCAGCCATCTCCTTCCAAACTGTCTTCTAGCTCTCTCTCCCTCTCTCACGCCGTGTGTGTGTGTGTGTGTGTGTGTGTGTGTGTGTGTGTGTGCTGGTATTACTATCTTTATAAAAATAATGGGAAGAATAGGAAGATTTGGCACTATAGGAACATTTTGCTGGTCCCTAGGACATGTACTTAATGGAGGCCATGCGTTACAGTGATTTTACTACAATTAAGTTACTCACAATGCAAAACTGTAAAAGGTAATATGTCATCATTTTATAGGTAACTGAATTATTAATAATACTAACCGCAACAAACACTTCTTCTGCCAAACAATGTAGTTTGTTAACAATACGCTATGATTGTCAAGTAACATAAATATTCTTTTATTAAACAATGTAGGCTGTTAACAATAGGCTACGGTTGCCAGGTAACGTCGCGATTTGTCCACTGAACAGTGTAGGTTTTTAGTGCTATGGTTGCCAAGCAACATACTGATGCTTTCACCAAACAATGTAGTTTTTAAACAGTAGGCTAGGTTGCCAAGTAACATAATTTCTTAGCCAAACAAAAAGTATGAACACAAGGCCAAGGCTGCCAGAAAATCTAACAATTATTCAACCAAACAACATGGTTTGTTAACAGTAGATTATGGTTATCAAGCAACGTGACAATTCAGTTTGACAATGTAGTTTGTTAACAGTTAGTTATGGTTACCAAGTAACGTAATGATTCTTCGACTATATAATGTAATTTGTTAACTGTAGGCTATGGTTGCCATGCAACATAACCCTTCAACCCAACAATGTAAATTGTTAATAAGATGCCGTGGTTGCCAAGAAACATAACAGTTCTTCCACCAAACAATGTACTTTGTTAGCAGGAAGCTTTGGTTGCCACGCAACATAATTCTTTATGTATCTGTTTGTTAAAAATGTATTGCATTATTATGTGATCATGTTTACTGAGTATTTTAGAATAGATCCAAACATGGCTTAGCCAACCAGATTTTAGAAATGGAGCTGTTTTATAAATCAGTTTTTAAGGAAAAACACAAAGCGCTTTACTGAGGTTACAGTAAGGCTGGGTTTAGTTGTAGCCACAGCAGTCTTTGTCTACAGTAATACAGAAGTCTATGGAATGCATGTGCCTATGAGCATGAGTAAATGAATGAATAAGTGGGGGAGTTACAATAATAAAAAGTTGGCGTCTGTGGTTAATATGTGGTGTGTGTGTGTGTGTGTGTGTGTGTGTGTGTGGGTGTGTGTGTGTGTGTGTGTGTGTATGGAAAACTGGCAAAATTACAGCTTCTGCTCTCAGTAACAACACTCTAGCAGCCTTTTTTTTTCTTTTAACAACAGAACTTCTATTCTTACAGCCGTCACCCCCGACAACTTGAGGGAAATTAGCATTCTACATCGCCACAGCAACTAACCCTCTCCAACTCAGCATCCTTCCCCTCTCTTCTGTGCCTTGTGTGTGAGACTGGGGCTGAGTGCATGTGTGTGCGCCCTTATGCTTGTGGTTAAGTAAACTCACTGTCTGTGCTCCTGCAGAGTTCATGCAAGGAAGAAGCCCACCCACATGTTTAACCCCTTAAACTACAGGTTTTTTATTCAGTAACTTCTATGAAATATTTATTATGGATGCACGAATGTGTAATTCATGTGCCAATAACCATAACTGAAAATTAACACTCTAAACTGCAGTCACACTACGTGTGTAGTTCGCCTTGGGAAGTGTGCATGACCAAGCTTTAACTTGAAGATTGGCAGTGAAAAACATTGTCCGTTTTGGCGCACTTAGAAAGCTAGCTAACTTGCTAAACATAAAAAGTAAAAACAACTGTGGAATAGCATAATCCTGTACACTGAGTTTATCAAAACTAGACAGGTTGGCCGCAGTGTTGTGACTGGTATTTGTAGCTTCATTTAGCCCAGGAACTAACCAGCAGTCAGCAAGCTAGCTAACTTGCCTCCTATTACCAGTAAAATCACAAAGTAAAGACAGATTTACCATCTAACACAGTGTCCCAACCGACTGCGTGTAACACAGTTCATCTTCTATGTGCTTTTATAGCTAGAGGGTAGGACGTTAAATGCTTAGACACTGTTAAAACTTGTGTTCCCTACATTTTGGTGCTATATGAACGGCTGCTGCTTCAGAGGCCAGCACAGTCAAATCAGTAGCACTAGTGGTCGAAGATGCACATCCGTGTGTCAAATTTCACAGAAGTTGAACCTGACACAAAGTTTTGAACAGAAAATTTATTTGCTTTTAAAGTCAGCAGCATAACTCGTCCTATGAAATTTCGCTAACATAAGCTAGTGTGACTGGGCTTTTACTGTGGCTGATACAGGTCCCAAAATTTCAACTTTTTTCTATTCCAAGACTTTGCACTACAATCCATATATGAAGCACAGTGAATATAAGATAAATAAAATTAAGTTAAAAAGATAGCTGTCATTTTACACCACACTATATCTGACGACTGTTATTGTAAACATTTACATTTAAATATTTAACTCAGCATATTCTGACACACTTTACAGAAGGGATGCAATGATACCGATACTGGTGTCGGGTATTGTAATGAAACTGTGCTCATTTGCTCAAACTTAACCTTATAAAAAGGCACCGATACAAACATTCGATAACAGCTGCTACCACGTGACGTAAGCAGAGCGTACACTGCCGCGCTAATGAACAAATGACTCAAGCTGGCACTGAACAAGGGTCCACTCTCACATAGAGGTGCTGAGGTTGGACACAAAGTCGCTGGTCACTTTAAACATTCCACCCACCAAGAATTCACTGTGCACTTTTAGCCAGTTTTTAAACGCAAACACACACGACTTCAATATTGATGGAGAGATGTAGGCTAGCAAAAGGGAGGCAAAAAGGTCGACATTTACTGAAACAAAGTCCGTATGTGCTGCCTTTACTTTGTTTGAATGAACAGAACTACGAAGTACAGTGCTGTGAAAAAGTATTTGCACCCATCCAATTTCTTCTTTTTTTGCTAATTTGTCACATTTAAATGTTTCAGATCATCCAACTAATTTAACACATGATAAAAACAATATGGGTAAACACAAAATGTAGGTTTCAAATGATCATTCCATTTATTAAAGATAAACGTTTATTTAAAACCTATATCGCCTGTGTGAAAAAGTAATTGACCCCTAAACCTAATAGCTGGTTGTGCCACCCTTGGCAATAATAACTGCAATCAAATATTTGCTTGTGATGAGTTTCAACATAACTGTGGAGGAATTCTGGCCCACTCTTCTTTGTTTTAAGAATTGCTATAAGTGGCGACATTGGAGAGTTTTCGCGCATTAACTACCCTTTTAAGGTCTTGCCACAGCATCTCAAAGGAATTTAAGTCAGGACTTTGACTCAGCCGCTCCAAAACCTTAATTTTGTTTCTCTTGAGACATTCAGAGGTGGTCTTGCTAGTAGAGTCCCAGAGCCTTTCCAGATAAGTAGATTTTCTTGAGTTTGTTTTGCATTTGTATTTGAATCTCTTTAGAATGTGGCATCATGTGCTGCTTTTTGAGACTGTCTAGTCTGCTTCACATTGCCAGGTTCTATTTACGTGATGTTTAGATTCAGCAGGTCTGGCAGTAATCATGCCTGGGTGTGGCTAGTGAAATTGAACCCAGCAGTCAAATGAATTTGGTTAACTGGTTGATTTAGTAGCTAAGGAAGCAACTCACATAGGACCATGTAGGGCTGAGCAGCATTTTTTCTTCAATAAATTAAGTCATCATTAAAAAACATTATTTTGAGTTTTACTTTTGTTCTGTCTAATTAAAAGTAGTTTGATAATCTGAAACACTCAAGTGACAAATACGCAAAAATAGAAGTAATTGAGAAGGGGCAAATACTTTTTCACAGCACTATAATCACTAATATGCTCATTAAAAAAAATTATTTAAAAAAAGAGACTTTTTAAAATAGGCTGTAGAGATACCGTATCGTCCTACCATGTACATCACTGTCTGCATTTAGTGTCAGTGCACAGTGTCATACAAGTTAGCATAGATGCTGTAGCTCAGTTTCTCAGCATGTTTGCTCAGTACCCGGACGAGCTTGTTATTTTTAATGAAACAGTTTTATGTGAAATTGTTCATAGACAGAGCTGTCTGCAGGGTTTCACGTAGCATGGATCAGGCGCTTCCATACAGCGTTCATACGAATCATAGGCTTTGTCCATACACAATGGTCTATATAAAGTGTGAGTCTCCAAAGAACAGGCTTTAGAGGACATTCAAATACAGCCAAACAAAAGACAATGAAATGTAAACTCCTCAGCTGCATTAGCCTTGAATGTGATTCCTGCTGTCACTGTGCTACAGAGACTGTCGTTAAAAGAGACAGACGAGGATCAATTTTAAGGTACACTGCACTCATTTACACTAACAGCTATTCAATTCTAAGTACTTATTATGATATCGGACTCGGTATCGGCAAGTACTAAAAAACATGTATTCATACTCTGTCTGAAATGCTAATGCTGCATCCCTATTTAACAGAGTAGATTATCAGCTTTTGTGCATATCTAACCATTAGAGCTTGCTAGCATTTCTGTCTACTCTGCAGTTACAGGCAGTTTGGCATATGTGAGTATGTGTTATTCTCCACCAAATTTTCTCTCTCTCTCTCTCTCTCTCTCTCTCTCTCTCTCTCTCTAATGAGTCAAAGGACCACAATGGATCAAAGAGCTACAGAAATCTACAGAATCGTCTTAATCTTTCCACTTCTCAGTTAGTGTCATTAAGTTGTAGCATTTATGGATCTAATCAACATGCATGAAGTTCTAGGAATTCCAGGAACTTTCCTGAAAAGCTGACATGAAGTGCTTCGAATAGGTGATGTCCACTGCGCACCTTAAAATCTAAAACTCTTCAAATTAGAATTTGGATGTTCACCACACTAGGGCTTGACCGATACAAAAATATTGTCATAAGTGGATATACAGTTACACAGAACCCTCAACAACTAAACAGAAATTTTTTTAATGGGCCTACCCCTTTGCAACTGTTTTCATTCTTTCCAGGAGACTTGCTTTTGATTTTCCAAAGCAATCTGCAACAATATTTTTGTTCAGTCTTAGAAGTTGGTTGCATGTTCTGCTTTTTACGATCCAAGAAAGCTGTCCTTTCGCAGTGGAAGGATGGATTGAACAGAAAGGAGCCTGATTTTCTCTTCTCTTTCAAAGATGAAACTTTAGGCACTGTTTATTGTAGTGACAGTTTTGGTGGTCTACCTGGTCTTGCACAGCTTATAGGAGGCCCATTTTCTCTGCAACTTTTAATCATCTTTTGTATTGCAGTTTTGCGAACGTCTGTTTTTAACCTATTCCCCCTTCCTTATGCAAGTGGATTATCTCCTATCCAATCTCCTCAGAAATATCTCCTTTAGTCTTTTTTTAAAAGGCACATTAGAAACCGAAAAATTAATGCTTTGCACTTATGGTTCGTTTTGATGGGAAATTTGCACAATACCATTGCTTATTTCACCTGAGCTGCTAAAATAAGAGTAGCAGCCATGTTTCAGATTAAGCCTTCTCAGCTGGTCTATACCAGTATACTAAATTTGCATGCATGCAAGTTTCAATTTAAATATATTTGCATTTGAATTTGGCTGCTGATATGCTTCTATACATGCTAAAGTTTAGGTTTGAGTGCACTTGGATACTTTTTGCTTTTTTGCCTGCATTACTGTGATAAAGGTTAGCATTTGGTTATTGACAGCATAGCACTCTGTGTTTTAACTAGGATGAGGGACTGAATTCATTCAAGTCTTTACAAATGAGCTATTCTCTTCATTTTACATGAGCATGTTTATTACAATAAAAAACTAGTCAATTATGAATGAATGGGCATTTTTGCCCATACTGAAATTAGTCAGACAATAACACTGGCCAATATTATAAATAGGGATAGATGTTTTTTCCCCTAATACCAATTCCAACATGCAGAGTACTGATCTCATAGCCAAAATCATGTTTCATATTAGCAGCAAACAAATATACAGCTGAAGGTAATGTACCATAGTGGGGACAATCATACACCAATATCTGCAAATTAAATTTATTTAGAGGTTAAAAAAAAAAAAAGATACTGCAACAATTTTCTAATGGTCATGATGAAACAAAGGTCTCAAATGTGGACTGGTCAGGTTTAGATCTGAGCCATTTAATAAGGTCAGTAACGGTGTCCTATGCAGCATATTGGTCAGTATAGCACATCATTAATTATCAGTATTAAATGACATATTTGAGACCCAGGACAAACTTCTTTTTTACCAAGCTTTTTAAATGACAGTAAGAATTAGGGCTGTGCTGTCAAAGAAAGTGACATATCAGATTTTAAGCATTTTCTTCTTAACAAATATGCATTCTGATCATAGAGTTACCTGAGTGAACACTTTACATGTCACAGTTCAATGGCAATAACAAAAGCACTGAGAAAAGCACCTTTCAATCAACACTACATTTACGTTGGTAAGTAGAATAATAAACTACATAATTAGATTGAAATATTAGAGCAAATTAATAACTCTTGACTTCCAACAGATAACTTGCCATGCCGTAATGAATGCTGACAGGTAAAAAGAAACTAGAGGGATCTGGAAAAGACCTTGAGCGCTTCTTCACATGGACTACAATATAATGAAAGTAATGCAATGAATGATAAAGAGCAGTGATCACTTAATGGGTTTGTTTTCAATTTTGTGTAAAGATGAATGCAGTTGAATACATAAATGGATACCTGAGTTACATGAGGCAGGAGTCTCTTCGTCTTCATCCAGAGAAAGAACAAGCTGTTCTTCAAAAACCTGGAAAAATAATATACAAACACAGCTGTAAATATGTAAATGCAGCTGGAGATATTAAAACCTACATGACAATCATGCACACTGACAAATCAATCACCAGTCAACTTTTAAAACCTGAGTAATTGTGACAGCCCTATTACACACCTGTCACAATTTTAATCCTAACCGATGAAATTAACTTTCACACACATGTTCAGTCACACAGACGTACAAAGACACTTACGCTGTCCACCAGAGCAGAATCCTCTGTGCTCATCTGATTGGTTAAATCTGCAGACATTCACAAGAAAACAACTCAATCAATAAGCTTTACAAAATGAACATAAACAAAAACAGACATTTATACACGTGATACCTCATCATGTCGTTTACATCCTACAGCTAACACAAAAAATATCTGTGTTCATTCTCTATGAACAGGTATTGAAGACTATATCCCTGTGCATCAGTTGAGAATAGAAAGGATACTGATCCAGACAGGCAGTAAAGTCACACAAACACACACAAACACCTTCTGGATCGAAGCCAGAGCAGTAAAGCAGCAATCACTATGGTTACCAATGACAGGAAGCTTGTGTGCATTAAGTGCTGGAGGTCTCGGGGGCTAAATCTGCTTTAGCTGGCAACACAGCTCGCTCTCCTTTGTCCACTGCTGTTTTTCACTCATCCTATTTTCAGTACCTTTAACACCACCTGTGGAGTGGAGCTTTAATTGGGCCTGAAATTTTGGTCTAAACCCAAACACAACCCGAACATTTTCTGACCGAGCCCAAACTGATACATAGTTTTGAGTCTGAACCCGAGCTGAGCCCAACAAAATTCTGTCTGAATATGACCTGAACAACATCATCATGTTTTGATTCCAAAACTGACCTGAGTATTGGAAAATTCTGTCCAAAACTGACCCGATCCACGTCATGTTTTGTTTCCAAAAGCGACGTGAATACAACAAAATTCCGACCGAAACTGATTTAAACCACATCATGTTTTGAATCCAAAACTGACCTGAGTATAGGAATAGTGGTCTTAAGTGGCTTATTGCTTTTATAAAACGGTGGCCAAGCAACCATGGACTGCTGAATGAGGAGAATGTTCGGTCGCCCATCTCTGTATATGGCGGTCAGTTCATGAATGTTTAAGCTTTTTGTCATATAACAATGAACATATGACAACACAACACTGTTCAATACAAAAACTTTCACTTTATAAGTACTTTTGGTCACCAAATTACCACAGCGAGTCTTATTTAGCACCAACCCAGTGGCACACTCTTCTCGTGCTGGGGCTAAATCTTAAATGGCTCTCTGCAAGTGTGATATTAATGATGGAGTTCTTTAGCCTGTTAGCTAGCTGTCCAGCCTAGTTCTAGTTAAGAACTTACATTGCCAGCCGCTGAGTGTAAACAAAAAACAGGTTCTTACTTCATCAATACACTCGGTGGTCCAAGTGAGCAGCATGAGAATTAAAGATTATTCAATTAACAGCACAAGGGTTTTTAGCGCTGTGGCACAGTAACACAGAGTTCAGTTGCTGTGAGGCACTCATAGGTGTGGGTATATTGTGGATTTTACAACAGCTTCAAACGCAGCTCAGCCAATCGGATTTTTGGACCAGAACAATTTTATAATATGCTATAATCATCAGCTGTCCAAAATGTAGCTTTAAAGAAAATATTTTTTTAAATAATTAAATAATACTTTTGAACTGCACTGTTCTCATGCTGTGCAGTGTTGCAATAGCTAGCTATAGCAACACTGCACAGCTATAGCTTTCACCTCTTTAAAACTATTTCTGCACGTAGAACACATTACATAGAACACACTGCACTGAAAAGTACTTTTGTGAATCAATTTACTGTATCTGTTATCTCATGAAAACAGCTCTGTGCTGAGCGGGTGACTCCAGTGTACCAGATTTTAAAAGACAAGATTTTTAGTGAAAGTAGTGAAGAATAAAGTATGCTGAAAACAAAAGCAAGGGGAAATGCTGGGTAACATCTGTTAAAAGTGAAAGGCAGTGCTCCCGAGTGGTGCAACCGTCTAAGCGTTGGCCCTATCATAAGGAGATCGCGAGTTCGATCCCTGGTGATGCTACAGCCATCCGTAGCCGGGAGTCTGAGAGAGCACAATTGGCCTCGCTTTCTTTGGGTGGGTAGGATGGCTGCCCTTCTCCCTCCATCACTCAGCACGATGCTAGTCAGCGCAGGTGTCTGTTAGCTGACATAACAGATCTGGCGGTTGGCGCTTTCCTCCGAGCGAGTTCGGCTGTCCAGTGACGATGCGTGAGCGGCAGTTTGAAAAGAAGCAGTGGTTGGCTTCACAGATCTCGGAGGAAGCCTGTGTTTGCCTTCATCCTCCTAGCGCTGATAGTATCATGTGATTGGGGGAGTCCTAACTAGCAGGTGGAATTGGAGACGACAAAATTGGAGAGAAAATCGGGTAAAAATAGAAAAAAAAAGAAAAAAAGAAAAGTGAAAGGCAGGCTGTGAGAACCCGAACGTGAAATTCGAACTTGACTCGAGGCAGGCACACATTTGAGAAATTACATCCAAACCCGACCAACCCTGATGTGCACTCGGATCCTGTCAGGTTCTGACAAATATACCAAGCTCTACTGTGGATGTCTTTCTAATATTCTCTCTCACTCTCAATCCTTTTTCATTTAAAGGTGAAAATAATACATTTCTAGTTAAATGTTACAACTCAAGTCATCATAACATCACTAGCGATTGTCTAGTCAACAAACCAAAAATATGTGGCTTATAATGTGCATTACATATTCACATGAAGCTGACATGAATTCAGCTTCAGGGTACGCCTATTGCTGACACAGGTGTACACTGAGCTATAATGAGGATGCTCTGAAGCAGCAGCACATAAGCCTAAGGTCAACGTAAAAAAAAGGTCCGGCACCCCTGGTCAAATGACATGTCTCTCTGCTTTTGTAAATAAGAACACATCCTCTATAGAGAACACAGTTATGCACATCCTAATGTTTATTTGCTGAATTTAAAATACTAGGGCGGGATCAAAACATAAAATGTGGCCTGTGCAAAAGTTATGGCACATTTTATACTTATATACTTATTTTATCCGCAAAATGTTAAACCCAACAAATAAACAGAAAATGTGCATTAAAATTTTGGAGAAAAATTCCATATTTAAGCTTCCTATAGAAGATGTCTTAACTTGTTATTACTCATTACTTACTTGTTATTAATCAACAAAATGTCATTTGACTAGGGGTGTCCAAACTTTTGAATCTGTATTTCCACATGCATTGATGCATTCTGGATCAGTGCATTCAGTGACTAGCCTGCAAAGACAAGGAATCCACCCAGAGATTTCCCTTGTTTTTCATCATTAACAATGTACAGTCTCTCTCTTGCTCAGCCCGCCCAGAAAGAATGCTTCTGCCCTCATACTGGACATGTTTGGGAAGCCCAGCTTCAGACTTTTACAAAGGCTTTTCTGTGTGTGTGTGTGTGTGCGCGTGTGTGTAAAAATCACCATCCCCAGCCAACTACACTGTCCTCTTGAGTGAGCCAAATTCACCCAATGTACTCTAACAATCCTGCCAGACTTAACTCACAGTGACAGAGAAAAGGGGGCGAGTGTACGAGAACAAGAGAGAGAAGTAAAGGGGTCAAGAGGGGTGCAGCAAGAGAAACAGTGAGGAAGAGCAGAAGGATAAAACAAAAAGAGACAGAGAAAGTAAAACAGGGACACAAACTGGAAAAGAAAGCAAAGGAAAACAGACAGAAAGTGTGAATATTAGGTCTGTTTTAAAACAGGCCAAGCTATAAAAATTATAACTGAACAATAATAAACTGTGCACAGTCTTTCAAATATTACAAAAGACTTAAAAGAAAAAAAGATACACGAGGAAACCTTTTGAAGTTAAATTCTGCTGAAAATAAATACAAATCCAACTCCAAAAAAGTTGGGACAGTAGCGGAAAAAAGCAAATCAAAAAGAAAGCAATGATTTTTTTATTAATTTTGTCCTGTATTTAAATGAGAAACAGTATAAAAGACATGAGTGAATTTTCTGAGCAAATGAATGCTCATTGTCCATTTACATAGCTTTTAAAATATTTTTCAGGTGGCTACAAATTTTGCCCAGTACTCTGGGTGTATATACAGTTTATTCCACTGAACTCATTTAAAGTCATTTAAAGAGTTGAAAACACATTTCGAACTTTTAACTGACTTAAACTTTAGAGTACAATTCTTTTTTGTCATAACCAATACAATAATAATGACTCTGAAACTTTACCAAATCATTTGGTAGTCATTGTTTCGGTAGGGATATTTTTTTAGCTAATTTTGAGCACAACTCCCTCTCCCCACCCCAAAAACTTCACACTCTGTGTTAGCGAACGCTGTGTCCTAGCCAGATTTCATTTGTTTTGGATTTAATGTTTGCTTCCCCTTGTCCTGTGTCCTTAGTTTCAACTCAGAACAGAACAATTTTAATGAAGCCTCAGATATCTACAGATAAAGAGTACTGCAGGTCACTGCAGAGCATGCGGCTGGAGTGCCCTCACAAAAATCCTGTTCTGCCCTAATCTTATAATTATGTTTGTTTTTGGTACATTCCTTATTACAGCCAGGAACCACAATTCTAACGCTTTTTTCTGCTGTCATGACTGATGTTACCACAAAAAAAATGCTTCATTAATTAAAAAGGATTCTTATTTTTGAGGGTCCATTTATGTAAAAATTGAACTTTAAATTTCTCCTTGGAGTTTGAAGTATTATGTAAACATAATTCAGGTTTCAAAACATACTGTTCACTCCACATTACACACAGCCCTGCTGCAAAAACAGCCCGTTCAAAAGTCATCATAATCAACCATGAACACATTTACATATGACTGCCATTCAGCCTACAGCAGTTTAGCCTGCCTATTCACACTGAATTGATAAGTGTTGTTACTGCAGGTGATCCGGAGTGAAAGATGTAGAAGAACACTGTGCTGTTTCTGGTTGACAGAAATTAAATGCATCACTGCAGTATCTACACATCCAAAGCTAGTGGCTTAAGTTTTTCTGAGCCAATCAGAAGACTTTTGGAACCAAACAGTCAGAGCAGAGATCATTTACATACAATATACGGCCAAAGGTATGTGTACACCCCACCTAATTACCGAGTTCAGGTGTTTCAGCCACACCCATTGCTGACAGGTGTATAAAATCAAGCACATAGCCATGCAATCTCCACAGACAAACACTGTCAGGAGAACGGATAATACTGAAGAGCTCAGTGACTTTGAGCATGGCGCAGTCATCAGTCGAATCTGAATTTGGCGAATGTTAAGAGAATGCTACCTCCTGAAATGCACAGTGCTGACAGTAAAATTTGGTGGAGGAGGGATAATGGTCTGGGGCTGTTTTTCAGTGTTTTGGCTCAGCCCCTCAGTTTGGGGAAGACCCTTTCCACTTCCAGCATGACTGCGACCATATGCACATAAAGAGATTGAAAAAGACAAAGTCTGATGAATTTGGTGTGGAGGTAATCCAGTGACATATACAAAGCCCTGACCTCATCCCCACTGAACATCTTTGGGATGAACTGGAACACTGATTGCGAGCCAGGCCCTCTCATTCAATATCAGCGCCTGACCTCACAAATGCTCTGAAATGCTCACACTCCAAAATCTTGTGGAAAGCCTTCCCAGACGACCAGATGCCGTTGTAGCCGCAAAGAGGGGGCAAACTCCATATTAATGCCCATGTTTTTGGAATGGGAGGTCCAACAAGCTCATATAGGTGTGATGGTCAGATGTCCACATACTTTTATTTTGCTATATAGTGTACATCAGTCTTAAATACAGTAACAGAGTGTTTATTCTAAGAGATGAAGAAAAGTTGCTCAATAGTCATAAAAAATGAATATTGCTATTCGGATAGGAAAATAAAAATCAAAAGTGATACAGTCTGCGGCACTTTCTATTCAATTTTGGTTTTAATTTTATGTGTATTATGGGTCTTACAGGATTGCAATTAAGCCACTTCAGACTTTAAAGGCAAATCTCAATATACTAGGTGTGATGACATCATGGATTTCGACTCTGATAACTTACCTCCATCACTTGTGTCATCTGTCAAGCTCTTTCTGTTCTTCTCAGTGGACTCACTGAGCTCTGTTACCTAGAACACAACATGAATATCATAAACTAAAAGGCTGCCCCTGGATCAGTTTTGTTTTTTGGAATTGTGGAGACTAAAGTAAAGAAAGGAAAGAAAAGACTGCACTGTAAAATTAAGCCACACTAAAAAGCACAGCATGTACCTTATAACTCTTAAAGTACCCCTAAAAGTATCTAATCCATTTTTCTGTAGAATATAGAATACTTTTAGGAATACTTAGAGTTGCAAGGTTGTAGCTTAGCTAGACAGCCCTACACCAAGTTTGTTTGCTAAAGTTCAAACCAGAGCTTGAGATTTTGTGACACTGTATCTTCTTCATTTGGTGCAGTTGGTTTCACATTGCAATGGCTACAGTGCATTACATGCGAGTGCTTGTTTATTGGCCAGAAATTTTGCATGAAATTGAGCCAAAAAACTGCAACTTTGCTTGAAAACAGAGATGTTTAACATCTGTGTATCACAGTCAAAGCAATTATACAAAACCTTACTTGTTATATATCTATATATGTTTTTTTCAATTTGAATGTAACCAACCAAGTCACTGATGCAATACATTCCACGATCCAAGAGCCAAACTTAATTGCATTGCTTTGCTATTAATTAACTGCACTGAGACACCGTGATTTTTGATGGACTTCAGTTCATTTGTTTGGTATGCACCAGAGTACGGGTGCAGTGTTCACGTTATGACATACGTTTTTGGATCACCTTTTTACTGCAATACAACCACCCAGTATTTTGAGTTGTTTTATATTTTAACTTAGTGCTTACGCATATGACATTACAACATAAAAGCAAAAAATAGCATTACCAGTTCTTTTGTGAATATTTATAATTTACAGATGTTTATATTTGTAAACAAGCTCCAACATGAAATATCAGGTTGTACCTGCACAATAGTATATTAACAGCAATTGTATGTATAACTGAAATCAAGTATGGTCTTAGAAGCAAGCCCCTAAAATTAATTTATTTAAATAGAACAGAGTGCAGAAAAAAAGCTGCACTCTACACAGCATGTATGCCCAGAGTAATATTCTGCTCATCTTCACTTGAATTTCCGTTTGGTGTGTGTAACTTTTATCCCATTATACACTCACCTGCGTATGCATTTTTAAATCCTTCATTTTTTCTCGATAGAGCTGTATGCTATGCTGTGCGTCAACGTGTGCACTGTGTTTGACTGTCAGGACGAGGGAGCTTGTTAGGGGGCAGAATCGGAGCAGGTGAGAGTCATCAGTCCACACTTCAGACATCCACAATGGTCTAGATTCTCTACAAGCTGAAGGCCTGAACAAAGCATAAACTGATTAGAGAAAAGGAAACTCTTCTGTTTTCATTCCAATAAGATATTTTAAACCTTCAATGAAGAGAACTGATGAAAATGTATAAACATAAGAGCGAATTAACAGAAACCAACAGAACTGCTACTCTAAATCCTGGAATCTCTGCCCTTGGACATACAATGTTTATATTATTTAAGACTTAATAAATAATAATGATGAAGCTATACTGCTGTCAAGCTTTATGTTAGCCAAAAAATTCTAGCACGGTGCAGATTTTAATGGGGGAATTAAATTTTATTTTTCTAGGTAACTTCAACAAACCCAAATAGATATTTCCTAAAAAAATTTCCTAAAAAAGTTAACCTAAAGTGCAGACAAATATCAGTTAAGTAACTCACTTGGTTGATGAACTTGTTGCTACGTCATCTCTGCTTTGGGTCAGTTCAACAGGACCGTGGCCTTCCCCATTGGGCAATACTGTCATCTTCTGATCTTCAGACTTTTGAAGGTAGAAGAGGGTGACGTGACATAGACCCAAATTCACGGCTATTTGGAGAAGTGTTTCCCTATGGTGACCTGAAAGAGAATCAAAATAAGTTGGCCCAAAATGGCATCAACAATATTTTTGGTAGGCATCTATACATTCCACACATCATTGTTGTTGTAACAAAACCTTCTAACTTTATAGGAGAAAGACAAAACATTTCATTAAGTAATTTTGGACCATTTCTATTGAGCCATTTATAATAAAATGTTCACATGATGTAAACAGCAGCTGGTGTTTTCAAATGATATAATAGTTACAAACCAAAACATAGCCACAAGCGGCAATACACTAGGTCCAAGAACGGATTAGGTTTCAGGGCTCAGGTTTTTCACAGACATAAGATAAATAATAGGGAGACAAAGTTAATCAAATGGCATTCATTTGTCATGATGACAGATCACGGGACTTCAGTATAAATACTTCAATTTCTGTACAGACCTTGACCTTCTGACATTTTAAGGTCAACATTTTTTTATTATTATTTACCTCCAGATGCCACAGATAATTTCAAGACCAATTTTGAAATGACTGGATTAAAATCCTAAGACAAGTTCAAAAAGTGCTGTTTTCAAACAAATGATGATAAAAGGAATACAATACATTTCCTGAAAACACCTGTAACTGCAAAGTTATTAGGCTCATTAAATTGCATTATTTTAATCTTGTGTCTTGTCCTCAGCTGAAATCAAGTATGAGATATAAAATATAGAGTAACGCCCCACGGTGGTCAATCCTTGTGAAACATCATAGGCAATCGAGAGTCTCCACACAAACATACCATTCAAGTTTCATGATAATTAGTCAAAGTCTGTTAAATGCCTGCTAAAAGCTGATTGGCTGATGGCGGCCACACTTCTCCAATAACCAGGTCATCCTTAAAAACCCTCTTACAAGTAAGTCCAAAAGATGCAGTATGCCAAAATTTTGCTTGATCACATGTATGGATACTGAGGAACAGTTAGCTTGTTTTAATAGACCCCCTAGGGGCATAACAATGCACAATTATGAGGTCAAGATTCAATTAGATTTTCAATATTTTAAATATCAAAAATCTAAAGATTCTACAGAGCTCTAATTACATACTACAGAGATTGGCTTGGCTTAGATAAATAAAAGTTCTCAAACAGAACTTGTTTTAAACGTCTGCTGCACCACCATCTAACAAAATATACCTCAAAAATCACAACCCCTAGACTTTAGAATAAATGTATAAGAAGCCCAATCATTTGAGCATAGATGTGTGTAACATAAGCCCCTCCTCCTCCCCAACCACTTTACTCTGATAGAAAGTGCCTAGATGTTTAGTTCTAATGGTTGATGATGATTGATGCTAAACATTTCCAAACCATAACATTTGATCTGTTAGGCCTTGAATGCAAAGTACTCCATCTCATACATGACCACTAGTGGCTAGTTAGCATGCTAAAGGTTAGATGGCTAAAAAGAACAACAAAAAAATGCCCAACACCATGACTTTACACCAACTTTATAGCCATCTTAGGATCCATTCCATTACTTTATTATATCAAGTAAAGGGTTTTAGTAGAAACCTTGGAGGGGTGAAGGATTGAGTGAACACAACTGTCAACTTCAGCAGCAAAACTTGCCCAGAAATCACTGTGACCTGACGCATTTTGACCTGACGCATTTCTCTTTTCAAATCCCTAAATAATGTCCGACAAAGCTGTTTACAAGATATAGCAACAAACTTTAATTTAACACTGCACAAACTGCTCTCCATTATGGAGGATGATGGCCACCCGCTGCACACCATCATCATGGACAAGAGGAGCATGTTTAGTGGCAGGTTGCTGTCACAGAGCTGCTCAACTGACAGACTCAACTGATATCTTTTGTCCCTAGAGCCATTAGGCTCTTCAACTCTTCCCAGTGGGGCCAGAAGAGAACAGAGAAGAGGGAAGAGGATAGATAAGGACTGAATCTCTCACGCTGAATTACAGTTTTATTTTATCTATCGGCACATATGGACACCTTACTGTACATATTGCATTTTCTGCACACCTTGCACATCTGGACCCTCCACACCTAGTCACTTTATTTCAGTACCAATATATGCACATATTTATTCAGTACTGCCATCACATGATGTTACCTGCGCTTCCTTGTACATTCATTATTGTACTGCCTTGTTTATCTCAGGTTAAAGATCTTACTGCATATTTTTGTATATATGCCTGTAGATAGGTTTTTTTGTATATATCCTTGTTTTTAATATTGTATCACCCTTATTATTATAACTGTCCTGTGTTGTGTGAGTGATACTGGCTGCTGCATTTTCTTCGGGATCAATAAAGTATCTCTCTCTCTCTCTCTCTCTCAAATTGCTGGGCTTTAAGATACAAACTACTCTAACTGCTTGCTGGCTCATTAGCATGCTAAAGGCTGGCTACGCAACGCACATCCAAATGGTGAGTCGAAGTGGTCTAAGGAATTTTTTAAAAAAATAAATAAAATAAAATAAAAAAAAACAATAACTGAAACGAGTTATTGCTACCATGGCAAAAATAATACCGGAAATCAATTGATTCGCAAATATTCAAAGACCATTAATCATTCGCGGGGTATTAACAATGACACCTGTACAAAGAACACAGAGCACATTTGAAAACCGGCTTAGTGACTTTGTAAACTGAACACAAACACACACCCACATAGAGTGAGTAGGTGTAGTGTTGATGCTGCTCATATTGTCCCCTGTGGCAAAGGCTGCACAGTGTTATTTGTTTTGAAAAAGGTTAGACTGTTATAAAAGGTACAGGAAAGACAGTGTTACCACAGCAACATCCCACAGGTCTTTGTAGTATATATTCTCTAAGGCCCAATCCACACGTACACAGATATTTCTGGAAAGGTCGCTTTTTCTCTGTATTTTGACCTCCTGTCCAGACCACAATGGCATTTTTAGTCACTGTTAAGCAAACTGAGAATTTCTAAAATTACATCAGTCTGCTGTTTCAACACGTGTAAGGCCTCATGATGCGTATCTGACATAGTTGAATAGTGAGTTATTTCTGTGTGGTGGAAAACATCGGTTTGGATAACATATTACTAACATATTACTTTATTCAGCTTTACTTTATTATTACACTGTCAGTCAACACACTCGAATCCCCTTAGGCTTGTTATCCTCTGTTTTCCTAGGCCATGTTTATACATTTGGTTTGGTTTGGACCAAAGCAGAACATGATATTGTTGCATTTAAACAAAAGTCATATGAGTAAAAGATCAGAACTGAGAACTGAGCAGATTTTAAGGCAAACAATATAATGACGTCCACAGAACTTTCTAAAATCATACTATTATCTTTTTTATGTGTTGTGTGATAGAGCAATAGGTCACAAGACTCCCTGCGTTACCGTGGTTTTGTACGATGCAACGCAGAGTGAAATCCCTGTAACAGCCTTGAGGGGTTTGTTGTTTTTACGAAACAGAGAAACTTTGGCACAGTAATGCATAAGATCATTTGTGTGCTGTCAAAATGTGTATATTGAGTATTTTAGAAAGACTTCAAATCTGCCTTCTTTTAAAATTTAAATAATTCAGATTCAGAGCTGATGAAGAGATGATAAAACATGTATGTGTCAAAACAGCGACAGCAACTCATCTTTTCCATGAGCTAAAGAAGTTCTGCAGAGAAGACGCAACAGTTTGTTCAGTCTTTGATTAGGTTAGACATCTTTGGTCTGTATTGTTCATACTTCAGTTTGTTATGAAGCGAACCAAGATGGACCTGTTCAGGGGACTCAGTTTACTTATTTGGTGCACACCAGCAACGAAGGTTTGAGCTAATTTTGATATTCAAGCATGAATAAGTGTTCATGAACGGACTGAAAAAAAGGACCTCCGCCGACTATAAAGTAGGGCTGTAGGCTTTTTTAGGTGACAGCACTGGTGTTCTTAAAAATTTAGCAATATATACACAAAAATATTTAAAAAACATTTTATTACTCAAAACACAATAGTGCCAAGCAGAACAATGCTCGATTCTGATGGAGACTCGTTGTCTTCTTATAGGTGTTTTCTATTCAGTGGATGATGTGAAAACATGGTCATTTTAGAGGAATATATATTTTCACTGTTTCTGGACCTAGCCGACACCAGCTATAGTTGGCCTAGTTCAGGGGTCGGCAACATGCAGTTCTGAAGCTGCAGCAGAATTAGATTTTTAGGTAAAAATGAATTAATCCTCCTAATATTTTATTCTGCTGATCGTTACATACCCAGTTCTAACACAGTTTTAACAATAAATGGTCTTAACGCTGGAGTTAGTGTAGCCTAAAACTGCTAATTCACCAACCTTTAACCCTGAAGGTTGGCGCACAGACTGTGGGCCACACAGCAACGCTAGCCTAGCTAATAAATAACAAAAAGGCAAAGATTTAAGACGAACATTGATAATTTGGAGATTAATGGATTTATCTGCATTTATAAGCACTCCAGCTGGTTTCCGGATACGTTTAATCTGCAGCAAGAAACTGCCAAACAATAAAAAGTTGCAAAGCAGTTACATTCTGGTGCGCCAGGCACCATTAGAGGTGGAATGGGAAAATTCGAACAAGAAGCTGGTGAACAAGAAGCTGACTTCAGCCTTGTGAAAGACATTTTACGAAATAAGAAACTATTCTAATTTTAGGGAAAAGTTTCCTGCCTGAGATGGAAGAAAAGCTTAAAGCAGAGAAAAGTAAGTCTGCATTTTTGTTTATACTATATTATTTAGCCTATACTAGCACATTAGCACATACTGAGTCATATTTACAGGCAAGATGTTAAGATGGACATAAAACACTGGGGCTCCCAAGGTGGTTTAATTTTTTGTTGGAAAGACAAAATGGCTCCGCCTCACATTTGGGTTGCCGACCCCTGGCCTAGTTAGAGAAAACCTGCGCTCTCTCAGACCTCTCTTTCACGTCCTTGGCAAGGTGCTCATGTTAAGTCCTTCCTGTTTGGTAGTAGCAAAGCGTAAACAAACATACTAAATTATTCGCAGAGTTGAGTAAACTCGCCACATTTTACAGCTTGGTTATTAAAAATAAATAAAGAAATTAAAAGGCATTTCACCGAGTTGTTAATCTGTATATTTTCTCCGTCCTGCTGTGACGAAATGAAAATGAGTACCCAAATACTGACTGCAGTATTCAAGTACTGCCACCTCAAAAGTTTGACTATGCACATTCCTAGCATAAACTCTATTTATACCATGTTCAGTGTGTAACAGTCTAAAGTCTGACGTGTCTTGCAACTTCACTGTCAAAAGAGACAATAAAAGAAAACAAAAATATGAACCATAGTATATTTATTACAGGTAAAACACAGACAAATATGTACCCTGCAAATGGTCAGGCATCTACCCTTGACCGTGGAGTAGGATCACTTAAAACAATATTAGAAAGACTGATAGTCTTCGATTTCCAGGGTCAAACTGAGGTAAAGTGGCAGTTTCCCTGGGTGAGCCCGTTCCACAGTAGCCGCAGCATAGTGTGTGTTACAAAAAACAGCGGTAGTTATTCAGCGAGAATGTTTTTCTCTCCCCTCTCAGAAGTGAGAATTCTGTGAAAAGTCTAGCCATTAATCCAAGCTGACGCTCCGTTGCACAGACAAATTAAAGAGACGAGCACTAATTCTGTCACACAATTTAGCGCTAACAATCGCTGGCATTATGTAAGAGGTCCCATGTGAACTCCACAGCCACGACTAGAGACATTCTTTAAATCCTTTCCCTCAGATCACTCTTTAAACATCCACTACTGTCCCATGCAGGAAACAGAGGAACCTTTACATATTATGATATGATTGTTATCAGAAATTACGTTAAAATTACAGTATACAAGAATCTATAATCATAATTACCCTATCAAATGCAGTGGTATTCTAATTTTAGTAAAATTAGTTATTAGATGGTTATGAGTACTGATTAAAGAGAGATACAAACACATTCATAAGACTTGTGATTTAATATATATGTGAACATTTAACATATTTGGTCATTGTGAAGTCCATTAATTATTACCTGTTCACTGATTAACATATTATATGAAGGCATTTCAAGTACGCTTGCAACTGAAAGATTACAATTAACATTAGTTCAGCAGTTAACTGCAAATTCATGGAAAACCTTCTTAAAACATCATATTAAAAGATTTCTGCTACATTTTAAGCTTAACTGCAAACGATAAGTTTATTTACATAATGAATTAACTGTTAAACAGGAGATACAGTGGAATGACTAGAACCTGTAGGGCCCTAGTGCAAAACATAAATTTGCCCACCCCATACAGAAATTACTTTCACTGAATAATAAAATGACTAAAAATAGTAAGCATACTGGTATATTGCATCAGCCCAATACCATTTACTCGTACTTGACCTCATAAGAGGCACCGATACCAATATCTGATAGCACCTGATACCATGTGAGGTAAACTTAATTGATGCTGCCATGCTAACAAACAAACGACTCAAGCTGCCAGTGAACAAGGGTCTGCTAGCAATGCGTTACTGAATTTGCAGCAGTCGAATGTTTTGGTATATTTCCGCGAGGAATACAATGCGATTTTAGCCTGCTTTTAAACACACAAACACAATCACAACCACTTCCCCAATACGGGTGGAGACGCGTAGCCTAGAAAAATGGAGGCAAAAAGTTGACATTTGTGACCAAAGTCTGTCTATGCCGACTTGAATTTATTTGACTGAATTGAATTATGAGGTATAAACATTAGTACACTGATTTTTAAAAATTGTCTTTGCAAAATATGCTATAGAGAAACTGAAAGCTAAAAGCTGCTGTTTCTCAGCTTGTTAGTCCAGTACAAAACAGCTTTATTGATAACTGTCCGTAGACAAGGCTGTCTGTAGGAGCTGCGTTTCATGTAGAGTACTTAAATCATAGGCTCTGTCCGTACACGCTGGTCTATTCAAATGTACAGCGTGATTCACCAAAGAACAAGATTTCTAAAAACACAGTGTATGCCAAGCTTTAGAGGACATTCCACTATATCTTAACCGGCCAAACAAAAGACTCCAACAAAACAAAACTCGACAAGTGAGCTCCTCAGATTAGCCTGAGATTCCTGCTCTCACTGTGCTACAGAGACTGTTGCTAATAGAGATCAGGAGCAGGGATCAAAACTATGAAACATACTTTACTTATAACTGCGTAGAAGCACTTTACTGATGTGGAACAAAATCCACCCTTTTCCATTGCAATGCTACTCAATCCAAGGTAATTAATGTAATTAGTTACATTTAAAATCAGCTATATTGTAATAATTTTACTGTTATGTACATTGCACTCATTTACTAAGAACTACTTAATTTTAAGTAAGCTATTCAGTATAGTACTGAAATCTCTAATCAAACCAAGTTAAACAGGAAGTAAACCTTATCATGCTTTTGCAAGTTGCTTGTCTATTACTCACCCTCAGACCTGCTCTGCAGCATTAAGCGCCTTGCCTAATTACTTTTAAAGGGAAACTCTACTAAGCTATGCAGCTTAATATTTACACAATAAACTGCAAGGCCAGCCCTGCGTATGGAATTTCCTATCAGCATCTAGTTGCCACTGATCCATTACATTCTATGCCAGCCATTTCAAAAAGTGTCAGGCTGTGCACACAGATAACAAAATGCATGCAAAGATATAGAACACAAAACAGGGCTGTATGTAATTTTTTTGAGCATGTAGCGCTGGTGCCTTAAAAGTTGCAAGTGTTGTAGCACAAATAGAATTTTAAAACTACATAAAGTAAAAATTACATAATATAAATGTTATATAATGTTTACATAATAAACAATAAATAAAGCCAAGCCTAGTGTTATGTTCTTACCTTGAGACTCTTGTGTCTTTTGGCCTGTCCACTCTAAATAAGACTGACAGTTTGCAAGTGCCTGTGTGATTTTCACATCGACAGTACTGCATGGCTTAGGTGTGCATCCATGCTCTGGACCAAGTTCCCAGCATGCAGAGCTGTCACTTGGGCTGTGGTCCTTCTCCTCACCAGGTAGCCCTTCTTTGGGCTCATCTAGGCTTTTGTCAAATCCTAAAGTTTCCTCCAGTTGCTCTTGGCTGGACGACCCAGGCTGAATAGTCATATCTGAACTATTCTGCCCAAATCGGAAATTCTCTCCAAGGCAAAATTTCCTCTGGATATCCTGGTAATTGATGGAGGTCAGGTGGTCAGGATTGGAAATGAGCAGATCAGCCACCTCCTGTACATTGTCTCGTTTGTAATCCAGAGAGAGCTCCTGTGACTCGGACAGAGGGGTCACCTGGTTGCTGCTGTCCTCCCAGCGATACACCTGCAGCGAGACCTTCTCTGGGACATTGTGACCTTGGAGATAAAAAAAAAAAGAAGGCAAGATCAACCTACAATATGAAATTGTTCATAAAAGTTAAACAACTGTGCATGTCTTTTTCATGTCATCCTTTTAAATGTTACATTTTTGTACAGAACTGGACCATGACAATACCCAATTAATTTTGATTAATGATTAAAATGTACTTTATATGATGACAAAGGACCTGCAGGAAGATTTAGCTGACACAGAAGTGGCAAACAAAGTTTTGAACATTGTACATACATATAGTCAAAACATTTTTCAATAAAACAAAAAAAAGTTCACTTAAATGCAGACAATATGTTTCAGTAGTGACCACTCTTAAATGTTACACTCTGGTTTTCAGACTTTGGGACACATTTACTTCAAAACAATGAAATTTAACTGCTCACCATGTGGCCATGAGGGACAGGCATGCAGTCTCACTTCTTGCTCTAAAATGCAAGGGTGTGGCTAAAATAAGGCTCCTCCTATGGACCAAAACTGTTTCAGCAGTGACATTAAAATGCATGTATTTATGTATTTTTTTTTCCCAAAAATGTAACTTTTAACCACACTCTATAGGAAATCAAAGATAAAACAGGATTTGGGAACTACAGGACAGATGCCTCTCAACACAAAGTACCCTATAAGTTCTATATATTTAGCTTATTACTATTTCAATTAATGATTTGGGATTAAACAGATCATAACTTGTACATTTCTAAAGTGTGAATACTTTGAACTAATTCAGGAGATTGAGGAGACTATACACTCCTTTTTTGAAATTAGGAGAAGAGGGATTCTGATCACTGTTAAATGTGCTCGAGTCCTGATATGAAATTCCAAGCAAGAACTTTTCAGCACACAAGTGTTGCCAAAGATGCATGCAGAAAAAAATGTGTGAAGAGCTGGTTAAGGCACACTTCATTGCAATTATGACAGATAGCTGGACATCTTAAGCCATTAAATTAGCTACTCTCTTGATTAAATGAGCGCTTGAAAACAGAGTGGTGGTTAGATTTATTTCATCTGATGCTTACATTTAATTTGCTCACTTTTTACAGTTTTTACACTCGCTGATTGGCGTCATTGCTTTACCTCGTTTTATTTCAGTTGATGTTTCGTTCTACTTGCTGTTTACATTATTTTACTTGTTTTTGCACTTTTTTTGCAACAATTTTGTAAAAATAGAAAATAGAAAATCTGAAAAGTAATTTATTTCATTCTCTGTTTGAAAAGAAAAAAAAATTCATTATATAAATTATATCATGATAAAGCACCAGTTTTACAGAAAAAGCATACTACCTCATCTACCAAACACTGTACTGGTGGAGGCAGCATCATGCTGGAATTGCAGGGAAGCCTTTGTAAATGACTTATTATGACTTGAGCCATAAAAGCAAGACAAAGAAGACGTAATTATTTCAGAAGAGCCGTACCATATGCCTGTTTACTATAAAATGATTTGTGCAAAATAAAATGGCACGCAAAACTGGTAGAGGGACTACTAAGGCAAGTAAGGATGACACAAGTCAAGAAAAAATGACAATCATGTGCGTTTGATTCATTTTAATATCTAAAAAGGTTGAGTATTCAGCACAAATAATTTTGCTTACAATTCTTCATTATGCTTTTAATATAATTCACGTAGCAGCCACGAAAAGTAGCTGAAATGTATTATTATTATTTTTCGCTTCTTGGAACTCTTCCTAACTCATTGTGCCCTACATTCTGAGTCTCAAAGGGTACAAGTAAATGTACAGGTCACTCAATAAAATGTCAACAAGAATCCTTTTTTGGATGCAGACATAATGAGATATGGACTGTCTATAAGGCATGCTTACATCTGATTGATCTGTAAGACTCACCAGGTACAGTAAAGCTCAGTAAACGGCCCTTTTCCTTCTTCTGAGCTGTGGTGACATGGTGGAAAGATGAACCTTCTAACAACACATAGTATTCAGCGTTCTCCTGAGCAGACTGAGAAACCTGCAGTATCACACAGGCTTCAACCTGACCCTAAGAGTGAGAGAGAGGGAGGAAAAATTTATGAGATGTTGAAAATAGAGGATTTCAGCTGATCACATAAAGGAAAGCAATGAAGCCAGTAAATACAGTATATGTCCCTCCTAATTACTGAGTTCAAGTGTCTCAGCCACACTCATTGCTAACAGCTGTATAAAATCAAGCACATAGCCAAACATTTGCAGTAGAATGGCTCTTACTGAAGAGCTCAATGTCTTTAAATGTAGCGTGTCAAAGGATGCCACCTTTGCCCCACAAGTCAGTTTGTGAAATGTCTGCCCTGCTAGATCTGGAGCTTCATGCAATAGGGTTGCATGGCCAGGCAGCTGCACATAAACCTAAGGTTACCATGTGCAACGGCAAGCTTTGGCTGGAGTAAAGCATAGCACCAATAGACTCTACAGTAATGGAAACATGTTCTCTGGAGTGGCGAATTTAGACTTCACTACTGGCAGTCTGATGGATGAGTCTTGGGGATTCATGGTTTGGGGAATTCCAGGAGAACACTACCTACTGGAATGCAACGGTAAACTTTGGTGGAGGAGGGATAATGGTCTGAGGCTGTTTTTCAAGGTTTGGGCTCAGGCCCTTAGTTCCAATGATGGGTAATGTTAATTCTACACCATACAAAAGACATTTTGGACAATTATATGCTTCTAACTTTGTAGCAACATTTCCATTTTAATGTCCCTGGATGTGTAATGAGATGTCCAACAAGCTCATTTAGGTGTGAAAGTCAGGTGTCTACATATTTTAGACAAAGTGTATGTTAGCAATAAACGTTATTGATTAATCCAGTCCTCTATTTTTCTGTCACTTTCTTTCCCTTTCATTGGTTTTCACTTTATGTCTCTTTCTTATAAAGCATTTAGAATGTCAGTGTTTGCCAACTCTAACAGACCAGATATAAATCAGCAGTCAATAAAAGTCAGCATAAATTCCTTCATACCATGACGTATTTACAAGCGAAATTCAATAACAGGGAGATCTCAGAGCTGCTGAGCATTTTTTTCCCCTCAATGCTAGATGGTGGTGGTGGGAAGGGGAGGTGAAATAAGATATTATTGGTCAATACTATTTTTAACCAACCAACCACCTGCTGGTACACAACGATATAATCAAAAGTATCATGACTTTTTACCTTTTCTTCCAACAGTAACCATAAAATGCAACTGCCAGCTGTTTTGGAGGCCCTCAGGCCCACTTCTTTCCTCAATAACACTGATGTAACACATGTAAACATGTATGATATACAAAAGCAAATTGGATTTTCATCTTTGTAGATGAGCAAGAAAGTGACCATTTATAAAAATATTTTTATTGTGTTTAATTCTATTTTTTATTGTAGCACTTGCACATAGTTTAATATGAAGAATGCTGCTGTCGCACTCTCCATGATCTTAGCACAGCCGACTTTGTGGGGAGGTGTCAATTGTTTCCAAAGCAGGGGATTCACACCCCTCCCAATTCACCCCTTATTGCTCACTAGCAGCCCAACACAGAGTCAAACATTTCACATACAGAAAGCCAACAGTGTTCTCTGTACTCTTCTGGATAATCTGATAGCAGAGTCACAGGGACAAATACATTTTTTTGGATAATATTAATTAAAAGTATCCAAGTCCAATTAAAAATTTCCAGTCCACTTGCTGAAGAACCACAGAAAGAACCTATATGGTATTTGATGAACAGTACATATAATGACCAGGGACTTGAAATAACAGTGAAAAATTATCAGTTTTAATGTCAGGTTGACGGTCTTCATCAGTTGGACTGGTTATGTTAGGAGTAAAAACTACAATTCAGGCCAATCCCAGGGCCAATGAGGAAACTGTTCACTTTCTAGAATTCCAGCAGTTTTAAAAAATATGAAAACACCCACCAGGACCACATACAGTACGAATGATGCAATAAATGTTGGACTTCTGAAACAGCTGACAGAAAGGAGTGCATCCGTCTTATAAGAGAAAGAGATCTGTGATCTCTATCTATGAGGCTTTTTACACCTTGCATTAACGTGTTTTATATCCAGATCACATCAGGATGTTTGGTTGGACAAGTGAACCAGCAACCAGAAGGCTATGGATTCAAATCCAAGGGGTTTTGCTTTTTAAATTATTACCACTGAAATTAATATTCCTGGCCAAAAACAAAATTCAAGACACATAAAAAGACTTTGTTTTTCTGGCTTTTGAATAAACATACTAAACACAAAAACTAACTAAGACAATACATTTTTATTGTTGATAGATTAATTCAATAGGCCAAAACAGAACTGAAAAACAGTTTATTTTAATTTATATAAATATAAGCTACAGTATGGTCACAAAATCCAACACCCTCTATAACAGAGAACAACTGGACATTTATTAATTTTTTACTTATAAATGACAGTGTCATTTGTGATTTTATTTTATTTCAATCTTTTAATTTTTTAATCTTTTCAGGTTTTTTTCCAGCCAAAGATTTTTGGGCTGTTTTCTTCGTGGGACGAAAACTTACAGTGGCCTTTTTTTTGTTTGTTTGGTTTTTTTTTTGTTTGTTTTTACTATTTTCAGCAGAAATGTTTGAAATTCGGTCCATCCGTACTTTTTTATGGCCGATTCTGACACAGATTTCTTTACAACCAAATTGGACAATAAATGGTTCTTTTGGCCAATGTTTGCTTAAACCAGCCACGCACTAAAAAAATACCATTGCTTCTTTGCTCTTTACCCAAAGCTTGCATTGTAGGTTCAATGAACACACTTATATGATAAACACAGGCTGGTGGGTAGGCTTAACACACAGAACAGTGACAGAACAGAAATACCTTGTCCACGTACAAACCAAGTAAGAGAGCTCCGCTCTCATCAATGCAGGCATTCTAAACGCGCATAAAGTGGAAAATAACACATAATGCAGACCTCTGATTTCATTTATTAGTGCCTGGATCAAAAGACACACCTTGTAAAAGAGGGAGGTGAACATTACTGCAGTCTAGGAGGGGCTTCTGCAAGACAAGGTTCTTTTCACTTTCCCCAGGTCCTACATAAAACCCTCTTTTGATTTTTTTTAACTACTTCTCCAGCCGTCTCCCTCACTTCCTGTTGAAGGGGCCCTTGTGTTATAATGGTGAATGGTGGGTAAAAAGGGTAAAGAATCTTGTTAGGTATGGGAATGGATGAAAAGTGAGGACTCTCCTCTTTCTGCAGCTCAGTGCTTCACATGGAGACGAATGACAAGCCTGGGATTCTCCTTCGGTCACTGCTTCTCACTGCTGTCGTTTTTCACCCACTTCATTCATAACGTTCCTCAAGTTTCCTGCTTTTTCTCCTGCTGTCACCTTATGCCTCTGTAACATTTTCCACACATTTGCAGCCAGTCAGTCCTCAAAATACCAATGCTTTCTTTTCCAGACATATTGGTTAAACATGCCTCCAAAATTTAAAAGCAAAGGTGCCAAAAAGTGTTCTCTGGAACAATGTCATAGTAGAACCACTTTTGGATCTCAACAGAACTTTCCAGGAGATAGTTCTTTAAATAAACAGTGTTATAAATCTAGGAGTGTAAAGAACATTTTTGAAGTTTAAAATTTTAAACTTCCAAGTTTATTACACTATAAAGCTTATTATTCGTTAACTGGCATGGACTGCTATGTTCAGTCAGGTTATGGAAGTGTGTAATAAATGTTGTATTATTTTACCTCAAAATAAAATAGAAAAGGAGAAAATGAATTAAATGTTTGGATAGCAGAGGGTAAACCACTGGAAAAAGATTAAGAAAAAATGATATATGCAATTCATGGAGTTTCATTAGTGTCAAGAACTGTGCACAGCCTGAGCAGCTACAAGGCTAATGTAGCCAACAAGTAATAGCAAATGATATCCTATTAATTAGCCTAAATCATTACACACTTGCCTCAAACCAGGTCAAACTGTTAAGAAAGCTCAGACATGCTTATGTGGTTTCTGACATTGTATGATATGCTATAGCATAAGTACTCATTCCAATAGGCGTCATTCGCTATAAAGTTTCCATTTGCCAATTTTGATCAAAGTTAGCTAAAGTGGCCTTATGACAGATGACACCTATTGGAATAGGCATTTATAAACATATATAGAGGGTTATGTCAGTTGTCATGACAAGCTTATGTAGGTGTCACGTGGCCTTATTAACAGTACCCCACAAACCTAATAATTCATTGGGCCACCCTTAGCAGCAACAACTGCAATCAAGAATTTGCAATAACTGGCAATGACTCTTTTACAGCGCTGTGGAGGAATTCTGGCCCACTCATCCTTTGCAGAATTGTTGTAATTCAGCCACATTGGAGGGTTTCCGAGCATGAACCGCCTTTTTAAGGTCATGCCACAGCATCTCAATTGGATTCAGGTCAAGACATTGACTAGGCCACTCCAAAGTCTTAATTTTGTTTTTCTTAGGCCATTCAGAGGTGGACTTGCTGGTGTGTTTTGGATCATTGCCCTGCTGCAGAACCCAAGTGCGCTTCAGCTTGAGGTCACGAACAGATGGCCGGACATTCTCCTTCAGGATTTTTTGGTAGACAGCAGAATTCATAGTTCCATTTACCACAGCAAGACTTCCAGGTCCTGAAGCAGCAAAACAGCCCCAGACCATCACACTACCACCACCATATTTTACTGTTGGTATGATGTTCCTTTACTGAAATGCTGTGTTACTTCTACGCCAGATGTAATGGGACATACACCTTCCAAAAACTTTTGTCTGGTCAGTCCACAGAGTATTCTCCCAAAAGTCTTGGCAATCATCAAGATGTTTTCTGGCAAAACTGAGACGAGCCTTTATGTTCTTTTTGCTCAACAGTGGTTTTCGTCTGGGAACTCTGCCATGCAGGCCATTTTTGGCCCAGTCTCTTTCTTAGGGTGGAGTCATGAACACTGATGTTAACTGAGGCAAGTGAGGCCTGAAGTTCTTTGGATGTTGTTGTGGGGTCTTTTGTGACCTCTTGGATGAGTCGTCGCTGCGCTCTTGGGGTAATTTTGGTCGGCCGGCCACTCCTGGGAAGGTTCACCACTGTTCCATGTTTTCGCCATTTGTGGATAATGGCTCTCACTGTGGTTCGCTGGAGAGCCAAAGCTTTAGAAATGGCTTTATAACCTTTTCCAGACTGATAGATCTCAATTACTTTGTTTCTCATTTGTTCCTGAATTTCTTTGGATCGCAGCATGATGTCTAGCTTTTGAGGATCTTTTAGTCTACTTCATTTTGCCAGGCAGGTCCTATTTAATTGATTTCTTGATTGAGAACAGGTGTGGCAGAAATCAGGCCTGGGTGTGGCTAGGGAAATTGAATTCAGCTTTCCAAAGATGTGATAAACCACAGTTAATTTATGTTTTGTGTATGTTTTATGTATGTTTACATAAAATAAGCTTCCTAAAATTATTACAGTATGCAGTATGCATCATGAAAACCAACATTCTCAACAACAGAGAACAGTTGGTCAACCAAGGCACATTGGCTTTGCCGTGATTTCTTTTTTGAGGCTATAAAAGTGTGCTAGCAGGGACTTTCTGATTTTCTGCTTCTGTCGTTTTGCTGCATTATCGAGTACTGAGAGGAATGTAGTGTTTTCAAGTGGTATCAAACTTGAGATGTTCTTGCATGTTGTATCCCATCTTGACAACAGACATTACGGAACAGATCAACAGAGATTATAACTAGCTTGTCTAATATTCCTTGTACTTCACTGTCAATCTCTTGTTTCTCCTTTTCATTACCATTAGAATGATTTGTAAAGTCTTAGAAGTTGACACTTTGTTATTGTCTATATATCCACCCAACCCACCTAACCCATCCATCCATCCATCCATCCATCCATCCATCCATCCATCCACCCATCCATCCATCCATCCATCCATCCATCCATCCGCCTATCTAAACATTGATAGTTTGTTTCTTTCGCCTCATAGCTCCTTAGCTAAAGAAGTCAGTGCCGGAAACCACATTAGTTGGTCTATCTGAAATTTCTTAACAACACCACATTTACCTTAAACAGCCTTATAATTTATGCAGTTTGCTGCTGAAACAATGCTAATTGGCAGTCAAAAGCTTACTTGTTAGCTACTTACTCGTTAGCCTTGTAGCTCAAGTGCAAATCTAAAAAAAGCACGCTTCAAACACCTAACATGTCTTGACTGCCTACATTTTTTTCCCCATCAAACTATTCCTTTAATTCATCACCAGTGACAAATGCTCTACTTGCTTTAGTTTTCTGGTTAGCCAAGACTCACTGACAGGTAAATTTATTCCAAACATTTCTATACGTAACAGGGAGATGAGGGAATATGAATCAAGAGATAACCCTGGTAGTGCACTCAAGCAAAACTTTCAGAAGTATTCACACAGTGATCACACCACTTGTCAACATACAGTGGCATTCTCTCACACAAATGCCACTTCTTTTACTATGAGAGTGTATTAAAGGAAAACGTGAAGCACTTTTAGAATCATCCCCAAAAAAAATTGCCTCAGCCATCCCAAAGTGAAAACTGACCGAACAATACATAGAACCATTTTGTTTACACTACATTTCTCCTTTGAATTTGGATTGCAATTTATGTGCATATATGTATGAGAGGATGTGCATCAAAAGCCCTGAGGTTAAATATGTAATGTTTACATATTTGGAGATTCCTGAAATGCAAAACTAATCACTGCAAATTTATCTTGTGTTCAGCTAGTAGCTAGTAACAATAAATATTAACAATAAATATTTTTGTGATCATATTTTTGTGCCCTAGAATATAACTTGGGCTTGGGCTTAGGGTTAAATGTTTGGGCGCTATCTGAGATTATTGGCTAGTCACTATATACGGCAAGCACTGGAAAAAATATACAAGCACAAGAAAAAAAATAAATTGTCCATGTTTAACCCTTAGGACCCAGAGACAATTTGCGGGCGAAACGGTAAGTCACTTTTAGCCTTCATAACTTCAGAGCGGTTTAAGATACAAACATGATCCACATATCAGGACATTCAGCAGACCCGCCCCTAACTAGCAAGCATGACGCCGTGCTGTGATGTCAGCATCAGGGTCAGCATCAGGGAGTAATTTGGCTCGGAAAATCACCTAAAATCCTGATATTATTGCTCTGCTGTTTGGCCTTTATATTCCAACAAAAGGTAAAAACAGTGACATCACTGTGTGACAGATCACTCAGCAGACTCACCATCCAGAGTGATTTCATCCACCTTCCATCCATCAGCCAGCAATCCAGGTCCAAAATCACCCAAAACCCATTTGATACTGTTATATTACATCTCTGCTTTTAGTCTTCATATTATGAACAAAGGGCTTTCAGTTTATATTGATTGAGTATTAAAAATATCTGATATTAAATGTGCAACTCAATTTGTAATTACAAATAAAGCCTGTCTTGCTGTGAGTTTTAGCATTGAGCATGAATCCAAGAGGACAGAAAGTAAATAAAAGGGAAAGAAAATTATATATATATATATATATATATATATATATATCCACCTTATGCTTGTTTAGTTTTTACTCATAATAACCAATAGAATGAATCACCATCAAAATTATTGCACTTTCAGCTCACAGACACTCCAGGTAAGGTAAAATTTTAGATCAGAAATGACCCAAATTCATAAAGATGTCAAATTTCTGTTAGCATTTACATGTCAAACAATGGCATATCTGAGTACCCCAGGGTCTACTGAAAATAACATATGGCACGTGTCACTGTCACATGTAAATACTTTATAATTGCAACTGTAATTGTAATTGAACCCAAAAATACCAAAAAGTTCCCCAAAATTTTAGGTTTCTAAAGGTTTAAGGTAGAACACGATGAAGTCAGCTCTATGTTATATTATACTACATAGGAATTCCTATTTACAAGCTAATGGAAATTACTAAGCTATTAAGCTTTAAAATGCACTGTTTTAATTGAAGCACTTCACTTAGGAGCATTTCAAAGTACGCTCAAATACTTCACTACCCCACACAAGAAAAACACAACTAACATCACATCACACAATGTGAGTCAGTGCTATTTCAGGCTAGATTGTATCAGACTCCAATATCAGATTCAGAATTTTCTGCTGATATCAGCCCAATACAATTCCTGGCAGTAGATCTGTGCCATCTCTATTCCTAAGTCATCCAGTGCTGGACAACCTTGGTCTCTGGGCATCAGTTTTGGGCAGATCTACCACAGAGCTCCATACAAAAGCATACAAACCAAATCTCATTAACTTAATCAAGAGGTTCAAGCTAATTTATTAGTTATCTATACTTTAGGATTTGTTGTTCACTGTTTTATTTTGAGAACTACTTTTACAAATGAATTGATTTTCACGTGTGGATTTCATGTCGTTCAAAGAACAAGCCACATGACTAAGCAGCATGATCGCAAGGTAAAGTGAGAGCGGAAAAAGAGCAACTGCTGCCTTCAAGAGCCAAATTAAATCTTTGAGATTGTAGGACTGAGGCATAATCTTCTTAAGAATCTGAAACAGAGCTGTCATCAATGTCCCTTATTAGAGAAAATGGCTCATTAAATTTCTTTGATCACAGTGCACTTCAGGACAGACTGTTTCTATGAATCACACAGACTGGCTGGCATTTAAAAAAATACTATCTGTGAAACAAGACTAAATTTACAGTCACGGTGTTAAGTACAGTTAGATCGTTCTTCTTGAATAGATATATATCCTATGTCAGACTTCCTGTGATGGTCTGAAACAAAAAAATCTAATACATAACTTGTTTTGTTGACTTTCTACAAAAAACAGATTTTTACAGAGACATTTTAAAGCACAATTTCTGTTCATTTGTTGGATTTAACATAAAACATAAAAAGCAGCCTGTACAAAAGTTATGGCACATTTTATGTCTTGGTCCAATATGTTCCAATATGTTAAGCAAAGAAACTGTGCTCTAAAATTAGCAGAAAAATGGCAATCATTCAGTTTAAGTTAAGCTGTAGTGTTAACATGTTTTGATCAATACAACATATAACTTGACTTCTGCATACGACTGTGCTTGGTTGGACATCCATATACCTCGTATTACTTATGTGTAAATAACTCTGGTCTTGTAATATTGAGTTATGAGTGTATATTGCAAAGGATATCACAGCATTTCTGTGGTTCCTTAAGCAGGATTTCTCCACTCGCATATTCCAGGGTGGGCACTAATTTCCCATAAATAATTTTTTAAGCAAAAACGATCCTTTTCCAAGTTTCATTTTTGGGAAATTTTCAACACAGGTATGGTTGGGTTCCTACAATAAGTGACCTGTATCAGTGAACACAAAAATAACAACTGATTCAGCTAGCATAAGCTTGGTTTATACCAGAAATCGGGCAGAACGGTGGATAATTACGTGGAATGTTCTTACAACATTTTTTTTTTCCCATCAGCCACTTACAATTGGACAACAAACATCGGGGGAAGGAAAAGGGCAGAAAAGTGACAAAGCTGTGTACGGCTGTTGCAGGGCTTATAACAATATTGTTTGACATGTGAAAACAATACAAATATATAAAATGTTAAGTCAATTCATTTGTTTTTATGATTTTTATTACAAAGCACCATTGCCAGCCCTCTAAGGACCACTACACCTCACCCCTCACACACATACATGTTTGGCCCAAGTACCACCTGTGGTCCGTGGCCAAGCGGTTGAGAAACCCTGTTCTGAAGTACATTAAGTATTGCATTTATAAACAACTTTTTCTCAGAGCAAGTATGAGTAACTACAGTGACTGATTGCTGGCATAAGTGATATTTATCTAACATTAAGAAAAGGAAAGACACTGTACCAGTTTGTGATCTAGCTCCAGGCAAATAATGGATAGTTCAATGAAATAAAAACCTCCAAAGATGTTAGACTTCTGTATCAGCCATCTCAAACGCTTAAAAGCACTGGAAATTTCTTATCTGTCCAAATCTCCAAATGCTTACATGCAAAGTCCATTTGCCCTTATCATGACTACTGTTTAACACTTCCTGCGTACAGTCAAACAAAGAGACATTTACACAGTGCATTAGTGGATTGCTAAATGCAGATTACAGCAGTTCCTCAACTCTATTTCTTTTATGACAAACAAACTCTACGCTTTCGTATGCTTAGTCGCATCTTCAAGCCAGTCCAACCCTAATATTTTCTCCCACTACTCTGGTACATTGCATATATGTATATATTGTGTATAGGTATATAATGTATAATGTATATAATGTGAATTCCAATTGCAAAGAAATGATCAACATATAATAATATCATAACATTATCCTAGGTTGTTTGTTAGTTACAAATTACTAGTTCAGAGTCATATAGGCAAAGCCAATGGTCAGTCTGTGCTCCGTTAAACGCTTTCAGGTGTCCTTGAGTTTTCAGTAGGTCAAGTGTTTCCTTCTTTTTTTCCCCTTATGCTTTAGGCCTGTGTGGTAAGGTTGAGCTGTTCTCTGTATTCACTGAAGTGAGGGACTTTTTTAGTTGGAATGTCTCTATTTTTATCTACCTGTTAAATTTGCATAGTTTAATGAGTGCTGGATGGCTTACCTCATACAGTTATGGGCCAACCGGTCTACACCCTTATGTGACTCAATTTTTGGCTGAGTATCATAATTAAAAGTTTATTTTTGTTGGACAGCTCAGACTCCTGAATGATTTGAGGAAAATATTTCACTGAGGTTTAGTCTATGATATAAATTCCGATTATTTTTAATGTTTTTTTTGGCCAAGAACACCAGCATAGGGTCACAAGAAGAATAATAAAGAGATAAGAGGTAGTCCAAAAATAACAGATCTACAAGCCTCTGATCTACAAAGAGATCTACAAGCCTCTGTAGCTCTATCTAGAGTAGTGCTGCATAGATCAACAATAAGAAGAACCCTAATGAAACGCATGCAACTGCATGACAACAATTAAGGTTCACTGCACCACAAAAAGAACAACAGATTGTTGGATTTTTTTTATTGTTTGTTTTTATGTTGTGTGGACAAATGCTTGCCATTTCTTAGCCTTATGGCTCTCTCTATATAAATCTATTCTTCTTTTTGTTGCACAGTGAACCTTAACTGACCTGTCCACAGCCTGTGTCCTTTTGCAGCAACTGTTGCTAGGTTCTGTAAGCTTTACTAAGCATTGGCAAAAATCCTGTTAAACACAAAAAGAAATTGGAGCACAGAATGCCTACATTTAAATTTTACAAAAAAATTACATCCATAAAAATATAAGTATTTTGACAAAAACGCTAAAATCAGGTGCTACAATTTACAATTTTCAAAAAACATCTTGTAAAGCTTGTCCAACCAGGATTTTCATTACATCCTGTATTTTTTTAAACAAACTGCTCAAGTACTGCATTTTTATTTTTGTTCACTTTTGTTTTGTTATTTCTTTGCCAAACTATCATGTTGGCACATCATCTACAGAGAACAAAAGATCAGTTTTTTGGCACTGTTTATTTCTTCCCTGCAGTAACTAAAAATACAATAATTGACTTAGGTATACACAAATAACAAAATTAGTTAGAATGCAAACGCCTCATGTATAGGTGATTTTTGTCATAGCCATGTATTGTTCCATATACTGTTATCATTACACTTCAATGTGGTCATTATTCTTGACATCAGCCCAGCCTATACAGATGGGATGGCCCAATGTTCAGCCTCCTGATTTGTGGAGGGTTTGAAGTCTTCAATGTGAACTTGAATTCTTATTGATAGAAGGAATATCCTAAATAAAGATGTCCCGATACATAAAAAGTGATTTGAACTCATAGGTTTTTAGACTGTGATATTTAACCAGATATTCTTCTGTGCAAAATACTTGAACCCTTTACATTCAGTAATGCATGATTATCACTTCCAGCAGCAATAACTTCACACATTTCCTCCTATATTCAGTAATCCAAATCAGTATGACGTCTTTCTGGAGGGATTTTCTCCCACTCTTCTTTACAAAAATCCACTAGCTCTGTAAGGATTGAAGGGTGATTTGCATAAACAGCCCTCTTCAGTTCTTGCCATAGAATCTCAATGGGATTCAGGTCATGGCTCTGGCTTGACAATCCATTACATAGAACCTTCCAAAGCCATTCTCTAATGGAGTTAGGATCACTGTCCTGTTGAAACACCCACTCTCTGCCCATCCTGAGTTTCCAAACTGATGACCTGACATTCTTCAATCACTCAGAAGTCATGATACCTTCAGTGATGTCTTGTTGTCCAGGACCAGGGTAAGAACAACAGCCCCATTCAAGGACACTGCCACCACCATGCTTTACAGCAAGAATTAGGCTTTGTTGGTGGTAGCTGTGTTAGCTTTTCACCAAACATGGGTCCTCTTGTTGTGCCCAAAGCGTTTTTGGACTCATCCAACCAGAAGACATGCAGAACTCTTCAGGCTTGTCCAGTAAGTTTCTGGCAAACCTCAGACAGGCAGTTTTGTACTTTTCTCTTCCTGGTGACTCTTGCATGGGTTTCATCAGGGTTCTTATTGTTGATCTAAGCAACACCACTCTAGGTACAGCTACGGAGGCTTGTAGATCTCTGGATGTTATTTTTAGACTACCTCCTATCTCTCCTTATTGTCCTTGTAACCTTGTGCTGGTGTTCTTGGCCAAAATAACAATAAAAATAATTGCAATTTAAATCGCAGACAAAATCGCAATTAGATATTTTCCTCAAATCATCCAGCCCTACACGGGGGGGTCAAAAGGTTGAGCCTTCCACCAAAAATAAACTTTTAATTATGATACCCAGCCAAAAATTAAGTCACATAAGGATGTAGACCGGTTGGCCCACAATATGTATGAGGTAAGCCATCCAGCACGCATTAAACTATGCAAATTTAACAGGTATATTAAAAAAAAAAAATATTCCAACTAAAGAACAAGTCCTTCACTTCAGTGAACACAGAACAGCTCAACCTTACCACACAGGCCTAAAGCATAAGGGGGAAAAAGAAGGAAACACTTGACCTACTGAAAACTCAAAGACACCTGAAAGCATTTAACACAGCATAGACTGACCATTTTTCACACTGACATGCACACACATACACTCACACACACAAAGTGCTCCAGTGAATGAGGTTATTTGTCTATTGAGACATGAGTTGTGAGTTGACATTATGTGAGTCTGCCATAAACCCTGAACATATCCAGTTGCAATAACACTTTCTTCCACACAGACTAATAGACCCACCAGACACCTTGCACACTGCTGTTCTTCTGCACCGAGGCCACGGAGCTGGACTGAAGCTTTCTCTTGTTCAGCTATCGGCTGATTACAGATGGGAGCTTTCAAGGATGGAAACAATCAATTTAATCAGTTAAGAAAGCCTCCTGTTAAGTTAGTATAAAGAACACAATGGAAAGGGTCTGCAATGTCTATATTCATCACTATTATAAATGTAGATATATGAACATTTATCATTTACAGTATTTAACTGACTAAGTCCTGATATGACTCTGCACTCTTCAAAGTAAAAGTACCAAAAAGGGGTCCTTGAGGCCAAAGAAGAAGCATTTTTAGTTCCCGTAAACAGTCTTCCAATTGATGGTGCTTTAAAAAGACCCATTTAGATAAAAGAAGATGTGCAAGGGTGATGAACACATTAAAAAGATCCTCTACACCATGCAAAGGTTTGATGTAGAACTTTTAGTCCAAGCCTAAAGGTCTGGGCATCACTGATGAACATATCCAGATGAAATGACATGGCAGCCAACTGACACAATAAAAGCAGCATGTAAAAAGTTTTATAAGTCCCACAACTACAAAGCAGGCAACTCCAACTTTGCTGACATTATCTTCAAATTAAGTTTTCCGTTCTACAAAGAGCTGAAAAGTCAACTATCATCTTTTAGCTGAGTTAGTTAGCTAAAAAATATTTTTCTGTGCCATAGTATTATTTTGGTATAAAGAACTTTACTACTACAGCTGGGTGATACGGGATAAAGGAGTGCTTCCTGAGTGCTGCTACTCTATGCTAAAAGAAACTGAAATGGACCATTTTGTCCCATTTTCTTCTCTTAAAATTACAGCAAAGGGAAACTCACAGAGTACTGTAAATGATAACCAGGCTGAAAGCACATTTCCAGAAAGGAAGCTTACTGTTTAATGTATTTGGTTAGGGCTGGCCTGAACAGCATTTCACAGGCTTTAAATACTCGTTGGAGTACTACTGGAGGACCTGAGTACTACCATTAAACCAATATTTCTATTTAATAATTAACCATAATTTGAAGCATGTTCATAGTTTTTTGTTATGAAAATATTCCAGTTTTCAATTTTTAACAAACAGTAACACATTTCTACATCCCTTTTTGTGATGGACATCCCAAAGAGGCTAAGAGACAGAGGTGCTGACTGGATTTTCCCTTACCTTGACAGTAGCGATGATGCCGAAGTTCAAGACGTAAATCTTATAAAATCTTTGTTTAGTGACACATTTTCATAGTTATTTTAGCTGATTTACTGAATTCATATTCGACTGCTAACTTAGTGGTGCAAGGCTAGTTCACTCGCAAGTGAAACAACATTGACAGACGGAAATAAATCTCATTCAGAAATGAGATAACTCACCAAGTTCTCAGTGTTTTATACTAAATTTAGATTTAAAACTGTCTGTATCTCATATCAATCACCTAAACTGATTAGCTGGCCTCTGGCTCTCAGCTTCACAATGGATAAGCTGGTCACTGAGAATGCTTCTTCAGTTGAATGTCATTCAACAGTCAATACTATAGCCAAGCTTTATAAAATTTACATGTATTTGGCTACTTCTCACTGGTTAAACATTGCCAGTAAGAAGCGGGGTGACACTATAAAACTGTAGGGGGAGTGTGGCTGTGGCTGTGGCTGTGGCTGTGGCTAAGCTGTAGCTGGGTATGACATGACTTTTATAGCCTAGTATATGAGTGACTATGTAAGCAAGTGCCATTTTCTCCTGGTTTATCATAAAATGTTTTGTTCAACACAGTGATAAATATGTCTACACTGCTGAAGCCTCTAACTCTGAATTGTCAGGAACTCACAGTGTTCTAGAATTCGAATGTTAAAGAGAAAGCTCCAAACTCTAAACAAGGCAACAAACCCCAATGTAACAAATGGATACTCGAGTTTTCAAGTTACTTAGATTACTCATATTACTTAGGCCAGCCTTAGATTTTGTTCTTTCAAACCAATCTGAAACACTGAAAATCTGCAGTGAGATCATGGATATCATGAGCGTATTTCACAAAATAAAATGTAAAAATTAAAAATAAACTGCTTAGCAACAGGAATGCCACTTATAATGGGCAGTATATCATTGATGTAATGCTCATTATCTGCAATATATTGCAAAACAAAACTGAAAAGCAAGATCACAGGCTACTGGTATAAACAATGTATCGCCCAGCACTATTTCAAAGTCAAAGATCTGGTATTGTGACAATCTTAGCCTGTCCCAGTGCAATTTAAAGGGTGTACTGTCAGCATACATCAATCACTTTTCTATTACTTCATTAATGTATGAAACAACAATTATATTATTCATGAGAATTTGCCTTTCTGTCCTTATAACACACACACACACACACACACACACACACACACACACACACACACAGGTAAAACCCTCAAATAAATGAGTGCTGTCATTTGGCAAGCAGACGGAATGAAAGGACAGATCCCGGGAGAACAAAGAAACAAAAGACTGAAAAGGGTAGAATTTCACATGAGAGAGCGAGCGAGCGAGGAGAGCGAGAGAGCGAGTGAGCGAGCGAGAGAGAGAGAGGGGGAGCAAGCGAGAGAGAGAGAGAGAGAGGGAGCGAGCGAGAGAGAGAGAGAGGGAGCGAGCGAGAGAGAGAGAGAGAGAGGGAGCGAGCGAGAGAGGGAGCGAGCGAGAGAGCGAGCGAGAGAGAGAGAGAGGGAGCGAGCGAGAGAGAGAGAGAGAGGGAGCGAGCGAGAGAGAGAGAGGGAGCGAGCGAGCGAGCGAGAGACAGAGAGAGAGAGAGAGAGAGAGAGAGAGAGAGAGAGAGAGAGAGAGAGCGAGAGAGAGAGAGAGAGAGAGAGAGGGAGAGAGAGAGAGAGAGAGAGAGAGAGAGAGAGAGAGCGAGCGAGAGAGAGAGAGAGAGAGCGGAGTGAGCGAGAGTGAGAGAGAGAGAGAGAGAGAGAGCGAGCGAGCGAGCATGAGAGAATAAACATCTAGAAAACATACAAGTAAACAGTTGTACAAATCCATGAATTGAGAAATTGATGAAGTCAAGCAAATTTATTTACTCACTTTCACTGTTTACATTTATATATTCAAGCAAATCCTCTGTTCTTAATTATTTCCACCTTTTCACATTACCCTTCCATCAGGCCCTAGGCTTAAAATGGAATTGAAGAAAAGTAAAGAAGTTCCTGATACTCACATAAAGAGGCACCTCTTCTCTGATCAGCTCCATCAGATCATCATACCGTCATCTGCGAAGACAACACACTCAGCTCAGTGTAGGCCACAAGTGGTGTGGGGGGGGGTGGGTGTTATACGTTTTTTTTATGTTATATTTAAAAGATTTTTCTAATGAAGTAACATTAAATGAATAGAAAAGTGTGGGAGACACTGTATATAAGTGGGTGTGTCCATCAGGCTCTGTTTCTCCCTGTAAAAGAGAGCAGTCAGAGAATTGAAAATATGCATCATCATCAAGAAAACTGCCAACTAATCCCTGCTGATTCAGCAGGACAATAGATTTGAATCAATACTTTAAAACTGAGTAATACAGTGCGATCACCATCATTTGTGCACACACACACACATACCTGCTCAACCAGATGCATTTGCAGAAAAACAGTGTTAGTTAAACTCGGCCTACGCCACATACACAAAGCTTAGCCACATGCACCAAAGATGGAGGCCGGTTAGGAAAACACTGTGAGGACAAATGTCTATTCACTTAAAACAAAACGTGACATTCAACTGGAGAGAGAGAGAGAGAGAGAGAGAGAGAGAGAGAGAGAGAGAGAGAGAGAGAGAGAGAGACAGAGAATGCAAATAGTACACAAAAGAACAAAAAGGCCACAGCAGAGAGCAGGCCTTTAATTTGTCATAGGCGCACTGGAAAGACTCACAAAACACGTTTTGTCTACTTTAAGCCCAGTTCCAGACAAAACGGCATTTGCAATTAAGAATCTAATACAACACTACAACTTTGCTCTCTTTCAATATTATTTGCTGACTCATAGGGTCATCTGGCATTCCCTTTAATTAGGTCAAATCCCCACTGCGGATTCAGTCAGACAGCGAAGCAGGCTGCAACTAAAACGGTTGCCAAAACAAACAAAAATGCAGTTAGGAGAATTAGTTTTAATCTTGCCGGTGGTAGAACGAAAACTAATATTATTTGCGTCACATAATTGAGTGGGCTAGCCATAATCGCTGACCATCTGATAAAGTCTCCTGATAGCAAAATGTAACGTCATGGTTTATTTTGTTCATCTTATTTTTGTCCAATCAGTGCTCTCATTTCAAGCAGAGCATAGCTAAGTTGGTCCAATGTTTTCTAACTACTTGTAAGGGTCAAGGTTTACCCACAAGACATTTTTTGCCAATGTTACAGTCTCGCAACCATGGATGTAAATCGCACAAGTTTTCACATTCTTAAAATAACTTCATTTGCATAAAAAAATGTATTTGCATAGTGCGCTACCCAGAGTCATTGCAAACAAGACTCATCCCTTTTTTGTTGCATTACACCGTCCAGCATTATTGACCAATACAGCCAACTTACATTACACTACAGTTCTAATTTTGATATTTAAACAGCCTATCAAAATGGATGCTAAGCAAAATCATCCAGCATCTAAAACATATTCAATAAAAACTAACCTGAATGCAGCATTAAGCCTAATACAAATCCAGAGGAACAATGCATTTTGTAAAGTGTTGCAGGACTCGTGGGTGTTTGACATTACAAAATGCATCAATGCAAACTGCAAGCTCAAACAACTATGTGCAGCATTCAGGACAAATTAATACACACACACAGATTTCTGATCATTTGAGATTATTATTGAGTTCTGTACCAGCTGAATAAGCAAACAAATTAATAAATAAAATACAGGCAGACATATTTTTAAATAATGAATGTAATAAACAGGAAAAAAAGCTGTATTTATATATGGCCTAAAGAATAAATGCAAAAAGTTCGGGACACAGCACTCAAGAAATACGACACAGACTGGCACTCGGCAGAACAAAGACGAAGGGCTCTACAAGCGAAGATTGGAACTTGAAGATTGGTCCATGCAATGGTCTTCTCTGTGACTCTTTAAAGAAGTGAAAGTTGGACAATAAACAAGCAAGATGGAAAAAAATGTTGATGTCTTTGGAGGTGGGTGAAGACTTTTAAGAACAACATGAGCAGCAAAGAAAACATATGAATGGATCCTCGCAAAAATCAAGCCTAGCAACTCACTCAAGGACGAGATAATCAAACTGAATCTTATTTTGGACATGTTTTGAAAATGGATGAATGCAATTACAGGAATCATGAACAAGCCATTCAGCCTGACGATCCAAACATAAGACAAGATATTCTGGAGAAACACCACCCATATTGTTACCTGAATCGAACTGACAGCATATTTATGATTTAATGCAATCCAATCCAATATCCGTCCAATTTCTTTTTATGGTTGCAGGCAAACTTTGCCTACATTGGCACCCCTGGTAAACATGAGCCAACTGGGCTGTAAAAACATTTGCCTTTATAACTCATCCTTTTTATCTTTAATTCAAAATACTAACAAAAATCTAACCTTTTAAATGAAAAAAAAACTAAATGAAATAAATATTTTTCTCAAATCTGTGTGCCAAAATCATTGACACCCCTGGAAATGCTATTGAGTGAAATCTAACTAAAGTATATTCCTGATCATATTTTATATAGTTCACTTGAGTGACTAGGAACAAATGATCAGCCATGACTTCCTGTTTCACTGAGGTAGAAATATGAGGTGACACACAGGTCAAATTCCCTTAGTCAACCATCACAATGAGAAAGACTAGATAATACAGCAATGATGTGTGACAAAAGGCTGTAGACCTGCACAAATCAGGAAATGGACACCCAACCAAGTCTTTATGGACCTTGCTTTACCACAGCTCAGTTGCTATGGTTCCTTAAACGCTTCCACTTTTCAATAATACCACTCACAGTTAATCGTGGAATATCTAGGAGGGAAGAAATTTCACGAACTATCTTGTTGCAACAGTGGCGTCCCTATTACAGTACCACGCTCGAATTCAGTGAGCTCTTTAGAACGACCTATTCACAAATGTTTCTAAAGGCAGACTGGATGGCTAGGTGCTTGATTTAATTCACCTGTGGCAATGGGACTGAATGAAACACCTGAATTCAATAATTAGAAGTGTGTCCCAATACTTTTGTCCATATAGTGTACATTCATGGCTGTACATAAACTTAACATGCAGTACTGATGCTGTTGTGGCACAAATTGCATTTTCTTAGCACCAAGATTAAAAACAACATAAAACGCTTCTAAAAGTATTAATCTCAATAAGTGTAACAAAAATTGTTATTTTAACTGTGGAGGAAAAAAAACAGAAGCAGCTTCACAATATATCTGAATGACGTACACACATGCACACATCTATCACATGTATGCGACTGATCTTTGTTGTACTTACACAGGATTAATTTTACCCATCATGTGAGACAATACTGATTTTCTGGATTTCCACCAGAAGAAAAAAACCCCAAAACATAGCAGATCCATGCTATTGCTTAACATTTGCCAAGGTGTTCTTCAAATTCAGCTTTTTTCTCCAAATATGACTTTGGTGATTGTAGCTAAAGAATTCCAATTTTGCCTCGCCAGTCCACAGCATGTGTTTCCAAAATGCCTCTGGCTTATCTACATGTTGCTTTGCACACTTCAGACATTGATTTTTGTTATGAGGTTGCAGGTAAAGTTTCCTTCTGATCGCTCTTCAACGGAGATCAGGTTTGTTCAAGAAACACAGCATACTAGAACAGTGCACCATAACTTGTGTCGACTAAACCTTCCTGCAGGTCCTTTGCTGTCATATGGGGGTTTTGCTTTGCCTTTCCGGCCAGTTCACAAAAGTTCTATTGGAGAGTTTTTTTGGTCTTACAGATCTTGCCTTAACATTTACTTTTCCCTTTAACTGAAATTTCTTAATGACATTTCAGACAGAGGAAAAGCTGAAAGCACGTTAACTTTTTATAGCCTTCCCCTGCTCTGTAGGCATCAATTAGTTTCATTTTGAGACCATCAGCCAGCTACTTAGATGAACCCATAGTTGCTGAGGGTTAGCACAAGGTTTGCGGAGTTAGAGAATTGACTGGGTTATTATGCTCTGACAAACTTCTGCACATGCCACAATTTCTAATTTATTCTTTTTCTACTTTTTAAGTTATGTTGGGTGATTTACCTCAGCACCACTAATACAAATGAGACAATCGCTAACCCTAGCAAATCTAAAATAACTGTGCATTCACATTTGCGAACAAATGTTATTTGTTAAAAGATTTTTGAAAATTTTAACAGTTTGCTGCAAAGGTTGTGCTTACTTTTTTTCTTTAAAAATCAACAAAATACGTAATATGGCCACGGTGCCCAAACATTGCATACAACTGTATGTTGTGCATTCAGTTCCTTTCATAAAAACACAACGACACATTAGAGCAATTGTGTTTAAAAAAAAAAACAGTGATAGCGGGTCGATTAAGTCTGGCTGATACCTGTTCCAGTCAGTATTGGTAGTGTCAGATCGGTGCATCATTAAGTTAATGATCTAAGTGAAATGACGAAAAATGAAGTCTCATTTTTAAGAGTGTAACTTTAGGTTTAAGAGTTTAGGGATAACTTGCAACCAGTTATGGAATCACCCAACAATGCAATTTCCTTTTATTTTAAGTTGCATTGTTACTTTGTCATATTCTCTTGACACCTGTAACTTGACCAGTCATGTGACCATCCACACTCACATACTAACACACATGCCACCATCCAACCATCTCATTATTACTGCATGGTGATGTCAACTGAGACAGATATCAACACCACAGGTGGAGAAATCTAACACATTGACACGAATGTGGGGGTCACAAGACAGTGAAAGAAAGCACCTGTCCCTCTTTAGTACAACATTTAGGCTAAAGCTTAGAGAAAAATCACTTCTAATCTTCAGATTAGATGGTTAAACACTGTTACAGAGGCAAAACAATGAAATGAAAACCACTTCAAATCATCTGAAAAAAAATATGCTGTGCTTTCAGCTCAAGGATCTAGAGGATAACCTACACTGATATTCCAAGAACTGCTCTTGGAGTATGTGAGAAGAGAATCCATCCAGGGGAATTGCTGGGGCTTTGTCAGTCTTTCTCACAGTTCTGAGGGTCAATACAACATTATATGGCACGCAAACATAATCTGCACACAGATTCTGTCTCACCTGGATGGTCTTAGAATGATTTAGGGGTTGTTATCAGAGCTTTTATGATGTACCTGCCATAAAGCCAATGCTACACTTCTGTTTCAAAATGAAAATAGGCCAGGTCCTGGAATTTTCACCATCCCGGCAGCCCAGATACTTCAGTATTTTTTAACTTAATCTGTAGCTGTTGCCTCTTTAGTTTACAACAAATTATCACAGACAGTCTCAACACATTTCCCTATACTTACAAAAAGAACAGAAAACCTGTCATAGCACATGCCCATTGGCTTCTACTGTGTGTTTTAGGTCTACAGGTTTTCTGTTCTCTGCTAACCACAACAAAACTACTGTCCTTGGCACTCAGTCATGTGTTAACAGATGTAGATGTATTTCTTTAGGTACCCTGTTCAAAATTGGTGTAGGTACAATGTGTGTGTGTGTGTGTGTGTCTGTGTGTGAGTAAGAGAGAGAGAGAACAAGAAATGGCAAAAAGCTGATGCGAAGAGAGGGGCAAACTGAGCAATCCATGCTGACTTCAATTTCTCTTAGGGAAACTGACCTGACTTTGGCGAGACTCTCAAATTCCACATGCTATTAAAACATAATGGCACACGGACATCGGGTACATTATAAGAAGACAGAGAAACTGACCAAACTCTTATACCATAGTTTCATGTTATGTCATATATAATGCAGTATGACTACAGTTAAGTCTTAACCTTGAAGTCAGAATGAATTGGAAATCCGAACACATCATTCTTCTTTAACGTAACGTATTTCATGTGAGGACAAGATTTTATTCTTTAGGATTTGACTTGTGAAAAGCACTCTGAAGGTCAGCAGGAAAAAAAATAATAATAAAAAGAGATTTTGTCAAAAATTAAGCACAATTTGATCTGTATCTGTAGTACCTGAAACATCCACAAAACATCTTCCAACATTTTCACAGCAAAAGCAAGAGAAAAAGACTTCAGGAATTAAAAATCAGGTTATCATTAAATTAAACCTGTGAACGAGTGTAACTACATGAGCGTAACTACATGAGACCAGGATGGACTGTGTGTGTGTGTGTGTGTCTGTGCATATCGCTCCATTATCAACACAAATAAATGTCAGATATTTGAACTACCTCACTTGTGTTAACAAAAACAAGGGAAACAAGAGAAATAAGAATTTTGTCTTTTGAATAATGGGACAAAATCGACTGTGTTTAAGGACAAGAACTAACAAAGCAGAAAAAGACCATTTTGATTGCTCATTTGAGTGCTTATTTCTACCACCCTGCAGAGGTCCAACCCTAATCTAACACACCTAATCAAGGTAATGAAGGCCTTCATAAACACTTGAACTGGACACCCCCTACCTTAAAAGGGAACTTTAAGGGGGAAAACACAGATTTTCATAAAAAAAAAAAAATTCTAAATAATTAAACGGTTGAGATGTAAACAGAGTCATTCAGGGTGGTTTGGTGTGAAATGCTCCGTTCTAGAGAAAACTGCCGAGTTAGAATTGTTCACTGTGGTGGTGAGAGGAGCCAGACATGTGAGGAGTGTAGTGCCTCTGAAAGCTCCTTCACATAAAGTTATTACATGAAATTACATATATATATATATATATATATATATATATATATATATATATATATATATACACACACACAAACACATACATATATATATGTATGTATAAAGTGCCTGATGGACTGGCGACCTGTCCAGGGTGTTTCCTGCCTTCCAGCCAGTGACTGCTGGGATAGGCCCCAGCACCCCCACGACCCAGGAGGATAAGCGGTTTAAGATGATAGATGATGAATGAATGAATGAATGCATGAACAAACTCAGAAGGGGAAGGGGAGGTTCACTGGTGGTTTTGGATAGTAAGAAAAATGGATATATTTGTGTTATACACAACGTGACCCCTGATTCCTATCACTAACACTGCAAAGAAATCAGCTAAAGATCACACCACTGTACAAGTAAAAGGAAATGTAGAAAGTAATGAATAGAAGGAAGGAAAGTGGGTCAATCATAGCAACTTCTTATTGCAATAATGACTATTATTACAAGACAAAACAAGGATACTCAAAATTGCAAGTTTGGCATTAAGATGCATACCAGAATAAATGAAGACATAATGCATTGATATTGTGACTATATCTTTCACATTATGTAAAACATAATGTAATTATTAGACTAGAGATGGCATATTGCTTTCTGCGGGTATAAAGCTTAATCAGATATTGTCAGTCAGACTGCCTGTTAGTTGTGTGTGTGTTGTTCTGTATACATCATGTGGGAATTTGGTTGGTTTTGATTGGTCTAACTCATCTACAGGCAGTTCACAAGCTATTTAATTAGGTTCAATTTTCAATTATGAACGATGACAACATTGCTGATAACATAGGCTTTAATTAAAATTGCAGCTCTTGTGATTTGATAATGCACTCTTTCAAATTGTGATTTTAAGATAGAAACAATTAATATTTCAGCGGTAGTATCGTGCCGTCTCAAATTATAATTAGTTTATTTTGCATTTGAGGTTGCAAAATACACTTGACAATTATATCCTTAATTATATCCTTATCCAGTCTTCCTCAGTGGGTGTTTTCTCCACATGTCTGGCTTTCACCTACACCTACAAGGCCATTTGTGTGTGTGTGTGTGTGTAAGTGAGTGTGTGAGTGAGTGTGTGAGGAGTGTGTGAGTATGTCCATGTGATGTAATAGAGAAAATAAAAAAGCTACACACTTGCCAAGAAAACGTCAAATCGGTACAGCACAAGCACACACAAAGCCATTCCAACCCGACTTTGAAATACCTAGCAGTCACTTTGAATTTGACTTGCTAAGTACTAACAGCACTTCCTCCTCATCCAACTAACAAGGTATGTACCAAATTTCCTCAGATGACTTAAGAAGACAAAGTCTAGACGGTTTACAGTTACAGTTTTGCTGATAAACGATACAATGCAAACAAGGAAGATGCATTACAGACCTAACCTTTTTCCCTTTAGTCACTTATTACTGTGAGGGCATGTACTGATACCGACTAAAGCACTCCATCATTATCAGTAATACAGCTATCAGTAATACTGATATTATTTGGTTGTTCATTTCTATTTAAAATTACATTATAAAACAACAAGATTTCAACAGGAACATTGCCAAACTTGAGCGGTCATTTTAAATGGACAAACTTCCACATGTAAGACTTGTGCACAGTAATTATAATCGGATGAACAAGTAAAAGCTACATTAGATAAAAACTTCAAAAGTAATTAACTGTGACATGCTAAGTGTCTGACATACTGCAGTAAATCATAAGTCTTTAAAATCTGCAACAGAATTGTATTGTATTGTATTGTATTGCTTATCTTTTTCTTAATTTCTACAATATTATATTACACGCAAAGCAATAATAAGAACAACATCAAAATAAATAATTATGACATAAGTAACAGCAACACTTTTTCAGCTGGTAATTTTGAGACTGCCCCTAACACTGAAACAGACATATGAGAAAAGTGATCATATGCAAGTTAAAGCTTAATCATTGTGAAATAAAAACATACAATATAAAGTGTGCCAAAGTTTTGCACAGGCTGCATATTAGGTTTGCTTTTTTCTAGTGTGTTAAATTCAGCAAAAAAAACTATAACAGCAATTGTGCATTAAAATGTGCAGAAGTATGCTCTCTGTAGAAGATGTGCACCTGTTTTCACCAAGAAAATCAGCAGAACATCAACCAAATTTTTGCATATGACTATACGTTAGGTACAACGAATATGCTATTATATAGGACATCAATTCACCTTACATGTTTAAAAGTAACTATATTTTAAAATAACTATGTTCATGTGAGACAATAGTAGTGTCTTGCTATGTAAATGAGCTTTTACGGTCACTGGAGGCTGTTCCTTCAGAAGCTGTCACTGGCCACAGACCTAACTTCAGTCTATCTCTTCGCTAAACTTAGTAAGGAAGAGAGAAAACGGCACACTCCTAAGCTTCTAGACCTTTCCTCAGGCCACACAGGCCGTACGGGATACAGCCACAGCCACAGCCACAAGGAAGGAGGAAGTGAAATCTCTCCTGATAATCAAGACACAGTGCCCTGTGTTTTGCCCTCGTCTCCTTCTCTGGCATGCTCCAGTTAGTCAGCAATACAGAAAGTGACCCGATTCAAATGCAAATTCATTCCGATTGAGATTTTTACATACTATTCCTTGCTTATGGCACTTTAGCACTTCTAATAAGACTAAGGGGTGGTCACTGGTCTTTTGTCTCACTACATATGTATTTGTAGGTGTTTCCCTCTCAAAGCGCAGAATATTGGGAGGAGTTTATTATAATACAGGACGTACGCCAATTTATCAAGACTGGTAGTAGATACTGAACGGGCACTGCTTGACGTCTGAGAAAAGCTTGTGTTACTTTTTCCACTAACATGGCTGCAATTGTTTGCTTTCAGAGAGAAAACAGAGACTTCTTCTAAAACATTTACTTATTTTTGAAGGAAAAAAACTTGTAAACGCCTGCCATGCATGCCACAATATTCTCAATTTGATGAAGGAAATAAAAAACAAGCCAAATGGTTTTTAAAAAAATGATGTTTTAAAAGGCTATTTCCTAATATTTTGTGCATATGTACTATGTTTTAGGTACTGCACAAAGCCAAGAGGTTACATTAAAACTATACAATTCCAAAAAGACCTGAGTGTGCTCAGTGAAACTAAAGAGGGATTTTACAATTTCACACAGTTTCCAAACAGAACAAGTTTAGCTCTTCCCACCTGCCAAAAACAAAAAGGTTCTTCCATAACAGAAAGTAATAAACAATAGTTCAAAGTTGGTCATTATTCTTTGACGTACTAAGTCAAAATATTGAGGAAATAAGTCATTATTTTGACCGAATGAGTCAAAGTTTGAACGTGAAACTTCTTTTCCCCTCATATATAGTAGAAACAGGCTTTCACATAAAAAGCATGCGAGTTAAACACATGGTTGTATTGCACTGGTCATATGTTAATAATGAAGTTGCACCTGTGTTTGTTTGCATGGACATTCTTAGTAGATACCGCACTAAACTGGCCACCTGCACCAAAGCAAAGTGTTGGTAGAAGGTCAGTAAATATCGCCTCTCTTAGTAAATTTGCCCCTAAGAGCTCTAGCTTAAAATATAATTCAAAGACTCTGAAAGGTGCGTCATGCATGGCCTTTTGCAAACTAGAGTAACCAGGCAATGATCTAATTCTGCAATCCATGGCATCTGATATAATCCTTTTTCTTAATATCACTCACATCAAAGTGAGATTTGCCAGATGAACAGGGAGTCCAAGTGAGCTGAGCTTCAGAGAAAATCCTCTTAAACTCATCAAAAGAATATCACCAGGCGCTACATCTCTATTAGCTGGTATGGAATGAATATCAGCCTCCATAACAATTCCCTGTGGGGTCCCTAGAATAATGTCACTGCCTAGCCGAAATTCCCATTGAAGCCACTGAGAGGTGTTAAGAAAATGTAAGGTTTTAAAACGTATGACCCTGCTGACCATATAACAGTGGCACTGGCTGGTACTGGCATTAAGCCCATTCTTGGCTAACATTTAAATTTAGTATGTAAAAAAAAAAATGTCACTCAACTTGTTCTGATGGGTCTAAAGTGACGCAATTTTATATCAAAGGTCTTTAAATCTGGACATTTGATGGCTGATAGTTTGAATTCAGTCTTTTTGTGATGTTATGAAAACAAACTCATTAACATATATATTCCTATTCAGTCTACAGCTGTTAAGCCCCACCCATAGACACTGAGGTTATAAGGAGTGTTTCTGCCTGGACTGCTTTTTGAAAAGGACAGCCAATCAGAACAGAGCATTTACATACATCAGTCTTAAAGGTACAGTGATATAAAGGAGAAATTGAGTGTTGGAGAAATGGTCATGTATAAATTAACTATGACTGTTTTTGGTACATAAACCCAAACATTATATATAAGCTGACCTCGGTGTGAGGGGGAGGGCAGAAAATAATAAAAATGGAGAATACAGGCCCTTTAAAATCAGTAGTCCTATGTAATGAAAAGAAAACAAATTTAATATGAGAGGTGAATAAAATCATATTTTTCCAATCATTTCATATTTCAATCATATTTTTAGCCATAGGATATGCTTTGATCCATTTGAAAGGTTGTGGAAAAAAATACAGTATCGCAATACTTGAAGAAATTATTTCTGAGGTTTGATACGTTGAAACAGACAGAATTCACAAGCTGTGCCTCATTTAAAATATACTGGCAAAAACTACAAGTACAATGATTCTTATTCAGTGTTTTACATACTGAGCAATGAAACATGTATTTGGTCAGCATTCTTTACTGACGATGTCCATGGTATCCTCAGGAAAGCATAGTGTTGTAATTTATCAATACTGTAATCTTGCCCACCCTTTAAAGTGTCTGATTTGTGCTCAGATAATTGTTGAGAACATAGGCCTATGGACCAAAGGAAATTTAAAGGGCCAGCAGCTAAGGGCCAGCAGCTAAGCCCCACCCACTCACACTGAAGTTATAAGGAGTGTTTCAGCCCTGACTGCTGTTTGAATGAGACAGAAGCCAATCAGAACAGATCATTTATATACAGCAGCCTTAAAGCTACAGTAACAAAACCAGCCTGTTTAGAGATAAAGACATAAAGAGAGGTGGGAATGGTCATGTAAAAAATTAACTGTGACCGGTTTTGGTACATAAAAATACCAATAACGTTAGAAGTGGATCTAAAGGGGAAGAAAATAAAATACAAGAAAAAATGTAAGATATTGACCCTTTAACATTTCAGATACAGACGTTAACGGGTTATGGTAACGTTAGCCAACCGCTCTCATCTTCCAACATTAGTGGCAGTTTGCAATTCAACTCAGCTGAACAAACGAGCAAAAATAGGCTTGTAAAGTTACAATAACAGAACAAATGTTTCAATTATTCTGTAACAACTTATTGGACATGCATGAAAGGCAAAAACACAAACACAGAGAAAGGTAAACACGAGTACCACAGTTCCCATGGCTGCCACTTGTCAGCCACCACACAGCTTTCAGTAGCGTTTGTGTAAACGGCTTCATGTCATTACCTACAACCACGCTTCTTCATCACGTTAGCCGACCACATTCAACACTCGGCATAAAATATCAGCCTCGAAAAGTTTTAGGACACTTTATCAGTAATATGAGAAGATGCTACTTCACGGAGTTAGCCTACCGTGAGAGCACCTGAGCAGTTCGTCAGAGAAGGAGGACAGACAGAGAAGTCACTCACCTCCAGACACACGCCGGGAAAGTTTTCAAACCTGCACCAGTAAAATTAGCCGTTGTGGAAAATCCAACTTCAGTAAAAGAGAGTCGGCCCGGCTGTGGTTGAACAACGTTAAGAACAGCGGTCTGTACTGTCCGCCACAGCTTCTGCTCTCACAACCAGCCGGCCGGCGTTCTCAGCCCTGCGTCGTGGATGTGAAACTGCGGGCGACTAGCAGCGTCTAATGATGAGACGTTCGATTCGGTTCACAGAACCGATTCTTCCAGACTGACTGATTCAGTGAATCGAACAACGGTTCATTGATTCACAAGTCATTATCTCATCTTTTCCATTGAATAACGATGGATTTTTAACGATCGAGTCTGATGTCCACGATGTCCACTCACGAACGGGGTCGTAATGCACCACTGATAAAGGAACCAGCTCCGCTCTATGGAGAGAAAATTAATGATAATATGTTTTCATGTGTTGCAGTCTGTGGTTGTATGATATACTCGAGGTTAAATTGTGAAAGATCATGTAGATTAGCTAGGAGGTTTTGATCTGTATCAACCTGGAATCATTTCGATTGAGTTATTGAAAAGAATCGGTTCAAATGAAAGGTTTACGAGTCAGACGTAGCCAGCCAGCGTCTCCGTTTCGGCGACGCCGGGTGTGATGGCCCCGCCCCCCAGCAACGGCCGCGCTGCGGAGAGCGGAGACCAACAACAAACAAGAACACCGAGTCACGTGATTAAAGACCTGCAGCCGCTTGTCTAAAACACCTTCACGATTGTTAGACTGAAGTTTCCCATTTCACCCTAAATGAGCTGCGTAGAATCTCTTAACCGAAATGTTTAAAGAGAAATTCAACCAATTTTATTCTGAATTGGTTGAATTCCCCTCTAAATGAAAAGTAAAAAAACTGTTTTAGACCCTAAATTTAAATTATTGGCAGTTACAAAAGTTGCATTCAAATCTGCATTTTTAAATATGTTTATTTTTTAATGTTTTGCTTTCGTTTGTTGTCACATTCATTTCATTATGAATGTTGGGTAACTTACAAACGCAATTCCTACTGAAGTCTGCATCCCAAGCAGACCCTCTAAAAGTTTGTAAAAATTAGCCCCCTCCAGCCCTGTGGACTTTCTTGGTAATGCAGCACATTAAGTCTGTATGTCTGCAAGTCTGAAGAAGGCCAGAGATTTAGAACCTGTCCCAAGTTCACACTACCAGGGTGAACATTGGTACACCCCTTTAAAACTCAGCCCTCTAGTCTGTCCTCTTTTACCATCCAGAGAACAATCAATACCACAAGCAAAAGGAGCTAGCTAGAGAAATGCAATCTTTAGCTTACAGAACAGTTTTTCCTTGCAAGAGGTAATGTTTTGCAATACACGTCTATGCTCTTATTTGGAGTTAGCCATGCTAGCTTGTGCTACATCAATACACTAACTTGTTATCCATTGGATAATTTTGATCAGCAAAATATCGCCTCCTATTTTGAGCACCACATTCATTTATTCTTTACTCAATTTTGAGCACCACCATTGGTTTAAAAATTTCACTCTCAGTTTGTTCACATGCTAATAAGTCTACATTTCCACCCACATTCAGTCCAAAATGTCATGGTTGTCCCCAGAGTTTCTCTGCATGTTTTAGAAACAAAAACACAAAAACGCAAGTGTGACCTTTAGTACAAGCCATTAGATTGGGTTGTCAAATAGTGACCAAAAAAGCAAAAAAAAACCCAATTTTTACATATTTGACAATTCAAATATGCTTTTTGAACCTGATTTGTGAATTTTCTGGATTTTCAGTGGGTTTTTTGTTTGTTTGTTTGTTTGTTTGTCTGTCTGTTTTGGTGTGTTTTACTGTTTACATGTCATAATGATCAATTCAATGTGTGGCTTTGCTGTTTTTGCAGTTCGGTCATTTTAGGCTACTGTATGAACCAACGTATTGCTCAAAAGATATTCTAGATCCTCTATGTCAAACACGAGGCTCACGGGCACAATCCTACCCAGACTGCAAAAAGAATTTTGATTTTCTATGAATGTAGCCTGTTTCACAATGCACTTCACTACAATCCCCAACATGCACTGCAACGTCATGTGCACTCCCACCCCCCTCCCCCAAAAACAATCTATAGGACAGCAGTTACACCACAATTCTACTTAATTCCATACCAGTCATATCACCAAACACAATAGCTGCATCTCAGCCACAGTTCAACCATTATAAACACTATAAACAATCAGCAGCTCAGATATTGACCCTGAAAACGAATTAACTTGCAGCAAGAAAAGATCTATGTGTCTACATGACAACATGATATAGAGCACTATTGTCCCACAAAGCAGCACTTGTCACGGCTTTTGGTTGAAAGTGAAATATAAGTCATGTATGAGTCCTCTCTGTTCCAATTATTCCACCAAATCTAAAAATGAACTGAAATCTCCTTCAGTCGCTACAAATCAATTCGGCTCAATGTTGTCTGTGGTGGCTGGTTTACATTTTTACAAAGCAGAAGCACACCTGAAGTCACCCATGGTCAGGCTGCTGAAACAGCCCTGGTTAAATGAACAGGAAACTGTAGAGAAGGCAATCAGAGTGCACACCCTTCCTGTCTGCTCCTGAGAGGCCTGGGCCAATTCCAAAGAGTCTGGATCACAAGCAGGAATCTACTGGAAGCCCAGCTAGTGAAGAAGAGGCCTGATTAAGAATGATATGTTAGATCACTAATGATGTAGGTCATTCTGGGAAAGACCATAAAAGTGTATGTTCTGACTGTCACATTGTAACTGCTTTGCACAGTGACAGGTCCATAATATTTGGTATTAAAAAAAACATTTTTTCTGATCTTAGTAAAGGTTCCCCCTTTACTAGATGTTCAAACAATGATTTTTTTTAAAGAAATACCCAACATTTTTCATAATGCCACCCTAATACCATCTGGGTGTTGATAATTTCACAACAGCCCAAACATTTTTTGTGTGTCCTTATGTAAAGCCCTTTATAGACTACAGTTCATTTGTAAAGCTATTTAATGATTTGTTTATATCGTTACTGTCCATAGAAAAACAGGGATCGTCAAAATGTTAACTTCACAAGAAAACACAACAGCAGTATTTAGAGAGATTTTTTTCAGTTATGTGTTCATAACTCAGCTGATATCTCATTAGCATTGGAAATAAGCAGGGACGTCCTTGAAAAAAGACATTGTCTAGATGGCAGCATATGTTGCTCCAAAATGCACATGCACCCCTCAGCATTAATGGTGTCTTCACAGATGTGCAAGTTACCTGTGCCAATGGCCCTAACATACATTGGTAACAATTGGGATGATCCTTTTCCTTTTCGGTGTAGAGAACAGCGTCCATTATATCCTAAAACAATTTGAAAAATGGGGCACAGAACGTTTCCATTCCATGTCAGTCCATTTCAGATGAGCTTTAACCCAGAGAAATCGGCAGTGTTTCTGGATGTTGTTAATATATGTTCTTTATAACAAAGCCTTCCTTCATATATTTTTTTTTTAGTAAATTATTTTAATATCTTTTAAATGCTCTGAAAAGTCTTTCTACTGTTTGTCCTTAAAAATAAAAGTTTGCTCTATTAATCAATATGATTATTCAATTATTAATATAATCAATAGTTACAGACCTAGTGGTGTCTTTTTCAAAATTATGGTTTAAATGACATTATAATAGTTGTTTGAATGACATCATGACTGAGCAAGCTTTACTTGTCCTAATGCATAATTATTTTACAAAAGTCCATAAATATTTTTTGCACAACAACGAACATATAAAACAACCACAGGATTATAAATAGCTGTCTGTGTGTTGTAAATCATGCAAACTGCGTTGAGATCTCACATGATACAGAACTCTTTTAGGGTGACGCTGGCAATGCAAGGGCAGCATCATTCCAGAGGCACACAGCTGCATGTCATATAAATGAGACAATTTTAAAATCCGGTCATTTGTATTTCTGATTTCTTATAGGTTAGTGCTCAAATTAAACTAAAACTAAACTAAAAGCCTATGCTGCCCCTTTGTGGGCAGTGCTGTAAATTGCACCCAGAAAAGATCATTTAATTTTCCACAACATACATAAATCTACTAAAGAGAGCTGGGGGTGAGGGGCAAATGGCACTAATTTTCACATTAAGAAACAGTGCAGTATTGTTTTCTATTAAATATGCCTTTGAATGTGTATAATAGTTCAGCTCCAAATAGAAACATACACATTATAGTACATTTTAGAGAACCATGTTACTAATTATGTTACTAACCTCCACTGCTTAAAAAGAAGCTGCTTCTGCAGTCCTCATTCTAAGAACTCATCCCCTACAGGCCTGGCACCACACACCATGAAATGTAAAATAGTAGCAATCACTGGATCAGCTTTTGGCTCACCTTGACTTCTTGTTTGTCAGTGGTGGAAAGCTGTCTGTGCCTGTCTTGTTGAAAACAGCTCAGCTCAGCTACAGTGATTTCCACCTCACCTAGTGTGACATTTGTATCCTTTTCATTCCTTGTTGGAGTCTTTGTGTCAGGCATGGGCAATATTCACTGTGAGCACATGTCCAGCGCTGCCCATACTTCTGCATGTGGCAGTCTTGATAATGCATTAGAATTAGCGAATGTCAAAATTAATCATGGCCAACTGTGCTTGGTGGTTTTAAGCTTAGCTGGATACTTCCATGTATTATTGATGGTTGGCAGGGTTGGATAGAATACTTTAGTAGATGTCTGAATACTGAATACATTACTCTAAAAGTATTCAGTAAAGCGTTCCATTAGAATATTAAAAAGTCACACATTCGGAATACGCTTAGAATGCGTGTACAATACATCTTATTAAGGCATATGACTTTTTTTACTTAATTCGTACTGTTCCTCACTGTCACTAGTTGGCAGTTTTCTTCATGTAATCATTCTGTTAATACATTTCATGCAAAATGTATCATATAAATGAAGGAGATTCTTAACTTTTTTTCCTCTCTCATTGCCTGCTCCAGTCCTCTTCCCACAACCTTTCGACACCAGTGCTAAACTTATCACTCACATGTCCACTACTGAGGAAGTTACTAGTTTGATCATCTCTGAAAAGAGTTTGGTAACACTGAGATTATTAACTGTCTCATTACCTTGATTTATCAGCCTACTCAGCCATTAGCAGAGCTCATTAATGCTGAGATTAATAACTGATCATCACATTGATTTATCAGTCTACTCAGGCTTTAGCAGAGCTCAGTAACACTGAGATTAAAAACTGGCTCATCACAGTAATTTATCAGTGTACTGAAGCTTTAGTACTAACTTCGGTGTAAAGAAACCATTAATTGAGGTCCTCTTTAGAATTGATCTGACGAGTGTGTGTGCTACATGCCATGAACTGATTCTTAAATAGTCAATAAACAAGGATTGATGATGTTTCCTCTGAAAATTGCTTTTTTTATGTAGTGGGTGAGTATTCTAAAATTTCTTTTTTAAATATAAAAAGCAAATGTATTCTGAATATGGCTTTTACAAAATGTAACTTGGACTGAATACATATAGTTTATTTCTGTACCCTGAATATGTATTCCCAATACTTGTATTCCATTACATCCCAACCCTGATGGTAAGTACTACATACTTATTGCTGTATGTGTGCACATATAGCTCAACCATGACTGTCCATTTCAGCACTAGAACTCTAATTTGTGGGTTGGATAGCATGGTTCAGCTGAGGCAAGTCCCCCTTCATATAAGATATGACTTGACCGACACAGTCTTCCTCCTGAGGCATCAACCTGCAGAAAGAAAGATAAATTGTAATCAGGCTATCCTAGTACAGGAGCTGTGATGAGTTTGACATTCCGGGTTTGGAAAGCAGTTTGACAGTTATTAGTATGCTGGACAAGCACTACAACCTTAAGATGATCTACTTGTTTTTTTTCCTCCTTATTCCTCCAGCTGTAAAATGGTACAGGGGTGCTGCAGTGGAGGCATATCCATCTATGAACGAGTGAGAATGCCCATAGAAGAAACACAGGAAAGTTCAGGAGGTACTGCATCTCTTTCCTCTGCAACTGACATTTCTGTGGCCTTGACTTCGGCCATGATCTCACAGTCCATTAAAGACTACTTGCAAACCTAGACAGATGAGCAAGATCACAAAGTTTAGATCCCCAAAACAGCATCATCAACCTTTAAAAGACTGATGGTGTATTCTGCAGTCTGAAAAGCAAGTGGTTTGCCTCGTACAACCCCTTAGGATTGCTGAAAACAAGCCTTTGTTTATTATACTTGGTATCTCACCTCACTAATAACTACAAGTGAGTGAGGTCAATGGTGGACAAGCATTTATCCGGCCCCACAGCTTCTAGAGCACCCTCTGTTCTAGGGAGGGGAATGCATTTCTAGACCCACAGGAGATTGGTCTTTAACCACATGAGCAAATCCTAAGAGGCCCATCCCTTTGCTCAATGTCTCTTCTGAGTTAATTCTGATTCTCAGTTGCCTAGCAGTGTGCAGTAGGGTGCAACTACTGAGGTCTTGTACAGAGAAAATATCTCCACTGACTTCTTCACTTAACTGACTAGTGGTTTTTTGGTTTACCACTATGACTTTCTGAAATGCAGCCATCGCTTTCTTGCTCGGCTCCACTCAACAAAACATCTTAAAGTTTTTGGGAGGGCAGTTAAGGCTGTATATTTATTAGGCCATCTGAACCTTTGGGCCACAATCTATACAGTAAATGCTGAGAATAGTCCATGGTCTAAACACTTCATCATTGACTTACTTGATAATCAATGCGGATATCCGGCTAAATCACCCTATCACACAGGCCTAATGCTTATTGTGTCCTGTAAACTTTACAGTGCCAATTGTTCCTTCTACTCCTGTCTATTCAATTTTTTACATCATCTGAATTGAGTACCTATTCTAGGTGTGCCATCATTTTTGCCACGGGGGAGGGGCTCCCCTCAGGAGGGGATTTTTTTAACAACTGCAATGTTGAAATTACACTAACATTAAATAGCATGTTAGAAATGCTAACATTAATAACAATTATGTTGCATTTCAGAAATGCAGGGATGCAATGCTAAACATGTGCAATAATGCTACAAAAATGCTGCATGCAAAAAAATGCACAAATGCAAATTGCACCAACAGAGAAATGATACAACATATCAGTTTGTAGATAAACTAGATGATCTGTGAAGCACTTAACGTCTGCATTTAAACTCACACACATTCTAGCTCTGTGCGCTCTGTCTCGGGAGTTGCTTGGTCCTCTGGGTTTCACTGTGTAAGACACCAAACCCACCCTGCGCAAGAAAGAAAACCTTTGCTGCAAAGTCTGCAGGGAACTCATTATTTCTGTTGTGTTTGTATTCAGTAACAGTGCAAATGTGCATCTGATTTTTGTTTAAACCTGAGTTGGCATGTGCTTATTATAATATAACATACCTAGAATGTTAGGTATGTCATTTTAATATCATTTTAATTTTGAGTGAAGTAAAACACAGCAACAGTTTTTGAACCATTTTTTAATATTATTAGCTCTCCCACTAAGATACAATTTTAGCACTACAAAAACAATTTTTTTAAAATATCTAACTAGGCATTATAATAACACACATTATTAGATTTTATTTGCAGGTGTTGAAGATGACAACACAACCTTTCCAGGAAAAAGATGGATGGATGGATGATGGATGGATGGATGGATGGATGGATGGATGGATGGATGGATGGATGGATGGATAGATAGATAGATAGATAGATAGATAGATAGATAGATAGATAGATAGATAGATAGATAGATAGATCTGCCTGCATTTGAAAGACAGAAAATAGGAAAAACTAAAAAAATACAAAACATTATCACCTTGGATACATTTGACATTACAGCCACAAACAAGATTTGACCATTATTGCCAATATTTTGTGCATACGGTTTGTATTAATAATTACACTGAGCTGCTTCCACACTGACTGGGTGCAAGATGTAAAGTCAATCTGTTGTTTACAAATAATATGCAAATATAAATATACAAATATTCTGATTTGGTCTATTACAAAAAAATGATAGAGCCTGTAAACAGTGACAATCAGTAGCGGATTGGATGTTACTTCATTATGCTATAAACATTTTTGAACAATTGTTTGATTTGACCTTATGTTTATTCTTATAGTATATTTTTGAAGTCACAGAATAAAAAAAAACACTTTTGCGCTGATGCATTGTTCGTTTTATCATGTTTATGTCTTAAAAATCTACATACTATGCAACATATTGTGTATTATACTGTACCATGCAAAAGTCAGACCACCCTTCATTTACTTAATTTCTTAGGTTGGACAGTTGTTTTGCTATCAGCAAAACAACTCTCCTCTTAAAGGTCTGAACACCTGCCCCATAACGAGGAGGAAGCTTATGACGTGGCATCTGGGGTGGCCAATCAGGGAGGACACTGGCCACACTGCCACCCCTTTAAAACCATTTATGGATAGGAGAAGATCAAACTCCACTCTTGTTTCAAAGAAGCTGACAGTGTTCCCAGAGTAGGGTTGTCACCAGTTCCTTAAAAATAAAATACTGCATCCCTTATTGAATCAATATGGGACATGATTAGTTACATTTACGTACACGTCGTTTCATGCATATGCTAGGTCATCAAATTGATGCATAACAGTGAATAAAATCACAACTAGTTTCACAAGAAATAAGTGAAGAAGCTCAAAATCAGTAGGCAGAGACAGGCTAGCTCTTAAGGCAATTGCACATCAGTGTCATCATTGTCCTAATTACGGAGACCACTTTTTTTTCTTGGTTTTTAAAAGTCCACCTGCAAAATGCAAAAGGCTATGGAAGTACAGATCTGAAAGGGAGGCGGGACACCTGTGGGTCTGTCTTGTCCCTGGTAACAGTACAGATCAAACTGTACAATTTGTCATAGAGTTTGTTTGGGTTGCTCATGGTGGACTGCCTGGGTTAAAACAGTATGCGGCTGGTGATAACAATGTCGGAGCTGCTAAAAAAAAAAGAAGACACACACTGTAAAAACTTGCTGTAAATTAACAGCTTTCAATTTCAACTGTTTTATAACTGTATTATACTAGTATACACAAAAAAAACAAATTGTAAATTTACAGCTGTTTTTTACGGTATTATCATGTTATCTCTAAAAACAGCTATTTCTTGTAAAACTATTGCATTATAGGAGTTGTGTGATATGGAGCTAGCGTAGCAGTAGCTTGTGGCAATTCCTTGTGATTTTCATCCACCTTCATGTTTTACATTATAGCATGGCATTTCATTTTGCTTGTGATGAAATGCAAAACTCATCTATAACATTTCCAGCTGTCTGGATCACCTTCAACAACGAGCCATCGAATGCTGACAAGACTGAATACCGTCTCAGCAGTGCATTTTCCCTTAAGCTTGCCTTTCCCTCCTGGAGAGGAGAATTCAGAGAGAGAGAGGGAGCATTTAATACCTAGCTAACTAAATTAGCTAACAGTTGAATTCTGTGGTCATGTCTGTCGTTTTTTAAAAGAGAAATTACAATTTTGTCAGAGAAAATGTGTTATGTATGCAGTGTTTGGCCTGAGTAACATCTCTCTGCACAAAATACCACACTAATGTAGTTTAGCTAGTTGGTATCTGAAAGCATTTGCAGCATGCTAGCCTTTGGTTGATATTAGACTATTTCATATAACTAGCTCTGAAGAGGGGGAATTCAGGAATCCATTCAGTGGTGATACTGCTCTTCAGTGAGGGAGAGATATATGTGTGTGGTGCATGCTGTTGTTATTCTGCCTAAACTAAACAATTAAATTGTCGTGTGTTCTAATTATTTGCCACTGCAGCCGACATGAAGGGGACCCTACTGGCAACTCCTCAGCTGCTGTTGCTTATTAAGTTTATAAACCGCTGCTAAGTTTATAAAGAATTGCCAACAACAACAACTCTGTATTTCAGCAAAATGGCCCTATCCTTGCTGCAAGGGGATAACTCTTCATTTGTTTTTGTTTTTTTTTTTCCAGGTGAGAAAACAGCAATCTGTATTGAATGCTGTAAGATCAGTCGTGAGGGACACATCATCTGTAAGGGCATACAGCCAACTGTCTTAACCAGGCTTGCTTCTGTGTCTCCGATATGCAGTGGTGGACAGTAACGAAGTAAATGTAATTCGTCACTGTACTTAAGTACATTTGAAGGCAAATACTTTTGTACTTTTACTCAAGTGGAGGTCTAAAGGGAGTGATATTTTGCCTTGGGTATCTCTAACTTAAGTACATGATTTGTGTACTTCGTCCACCACTGCTGATATGCCTCTAATAGTGAGTCACCATTATTGCAGTGTGATTTCATATGGTTGCACTGGAGCTTGCACTTGGTTCTTGTCTATTGAAGGAGAAACAGCTCTTCCAATCAACCTTCTTAGTTGTTTCCAGGTGTTTAGCTTGCCATTCCTCAATCAATGAAGGAAGCCAAGTGCTGAGTCCAGTGCAACCACGTGACATCAATCTCCCAAACTGCACTCCAATGGTAGTCTACTAGTAATAGCATTTAGTCTACGTTTAATAATAAGTACAACTAGAAGAGGGAAATTTGTGGTCAAATTTTGTGTTGACTTGACAAAGCCAGCTGGAGATGCTTAAAAAGTAAAAGTAGTCATAGCTGTTGTACCGTGTTGGGAGATGAGAAGCAAAAAAACAGAGAACAAAATACATAGGAATAACTACTCAAACTAAGAATCAGCAAAACACCCTACAAACATACCACAATAGGGCAGGGCTACAGACTACACACAGGTGAGACAGATGACTGGGGAGGAGACAGACCAAAATGACAAAAGCACATGACAGACATAAACAAAACCACATGGAACAAGACGCAGACGGGAAGATAAAGGCAGACACAAACAGAAACAAGGAAAGACAAAGCAGGACAAGACAGGATTATACAGCTGTAGACTGTTGTATAAAGAATATTAGTTTATGTTTTTGCTGACATGACATCCAAAGAGAACAAGCTTAAACAGTACATATTTTATATGGGTAATGTCTAAGTTAATTTGCTGTTAATTTTCATGCCTAAATGCTTTCCTTTGTTGACATTTTCTGATGTGAAAAATGTGCAAAGGGCTTGCAGGTGGAATCATCAAGTCTTTATTTACAATAAAGCAACACATTTTGCAAGATATACTCTGCTTTTGTCTCATTTTTAAGTCACATGATTTAAATTACCATGTTAACTGTTCACTGAAATAATGAACCCTTTCATGCATGTTACATTTCTGGCAAGAATAACAAGCAGTACAGAAAAAATCTGTAGCTATACCTGTCAGGAACGTTAGTGCACCCTCATCAAAAAAGGTAATGAACTGTTAACCTCTAGCAGTATTATACTGTAAAAGTACTAAATTATGGTTGTATCCTGTATTTGTAAAAAAACAGTATTAAACCGCACATTTTTAGAACAGTAGGATACCATTAATTTAATGGTAAGTTCCTGGCAACGCTGCTGCCAGTTCTTTACTGTTTTTTTACAGTGAAATTGTTTACAGTGCAGAGTGGATTCACTCAGTTCTTTTTACCCCAGACTTCTGCTGAGGCAGGTATGGTATATTGTTGTTGTTTAAGTAATGTTTTATGTTTTATGATATTCTAATTAGATATTTGATTGAATTATGAAGGCTTTCCTGAATATTATTAACTGATGTTAATTCATAAAAATAATAGCGTTCACCGTTTTCTATTCAATAATCCATACACACCTGACTAGCTGACTGACTACAGAGTAAAGTGCTCCATTGAGAAAGAGAAAAGCTGAACAAACTGCTCCAGAGAACTTTTATATTTTATATTTCTATCTTTTATATAAGCTATATATTCTAATATATATATTCACTGATTACAGTGTTACACTGATTGTTTCCATGTTTCTGGAATGTTTACAATGTTTGGTCATTTAAACATTTGACTCAATCAAATCAGTATTGCAAATGCACAGTTTTGTTCAATAATTTTGTTTCATTTACTTTTCTGTGTTTTTTTTTAATTTTATCTTGGAAGCCCTTCCACCTTTATGTATGTGTTTCCACATACAATGTCAAATTGATTATTACTTTTATGAGTATTATCTCAATCTATAATTATGAATATATGTTGTGAGAATACCATTGCAATTCTATAGAACCAGGACAAATGGTTTGAAAGCAGCATTTAAAAAAATGGTAATGCACGCTGGTGGGATTGGAGGGTGGGTGGAGGAATGGCATTTGGGTGTCCCACTGAAGGTGGAAAACAAAACAATGAACTGGCCATCATGTGTTTGAGATTGCTTCGATTGTGAGAAGCAGGAAATGCAACCAACTTCTAAGACTAAACTTGGTGTGTGGAAAAATACCCCTGCAGATTTCTTTGAAAAACTGAAAGCAAGTCTCTTGAAAAGAATGAAAGAATGGGAGCTGTAATAATGAGAGTAGTCACACTGCATACTGAAAAAAAATTTGATATTATACCTAATTGTTGAGACGACTGTGTAACATTCTGTTTCCTGCTTAAGGAGGCAGAAAAGAGAATAGCTTGTATACTTATTGGCTATTTTGACAGGAAATGAAATAAACAAAGGGTGGTCCCTAACTTTTGCACTGTACTATATCTTATTTTTTTTCACACATTGCCCACCTTTAGTTGTGTGTGAGACAGTGAGTGATTCAGGCTTTCCTATAGGACACAGAAGGCACTTATATTTCACATATGCGTACTGGGGAGTCAGGACCAACTCTGAACCCTGCATAGAGGGGTTCAATGAACTTGGAGTGGAATGTGTATAAGTGGGTCAGTGCCTGTGTGTCAGAGGAGACACTATAGAAGGACAGAGTGCCGGCCAGCCAGTCCAGATACACTCCTGCTCTGTTGGAGGGGAAGGAGGGGTTAGGTATGATCGTTCTTTTCTGATTGTGCCAGACAGAGTAACTGTTATTAGAGAAGATCAGACTCCAGGACTGTTCATTCAGTCCAAACATGCAGTCGTCACTACTGCCTTTCCTGTGAATTCCTTTATACGTCACTGCCATTTCAGCCTCATTACTCCACTCTGCCTCCCAGTAACACTGTCCATTCAGACTCTCTTTAGACAGCACCTGCTCATAGTCATCAAATCTGTCTGGATGATCAGGATACGACTGATGCTCTCTCACACACACCACCTTTCTGTTCCCCTCATACAGAGAGAGCTGTGTGTGTGCTGTGTTCGGGTCCAGTGTGATCTTGCAGGCATCTGCACACAAGAAGAAACATTATGGCAGGGGACAACACTTAATGAGTGTTATTGTCTCACTGTGGTGTCATGGCCTGGATTAGTACTATTTTGGGGGGTGATCTTAAAGCTGATAAAGTAAATTATTAAATAGAGAGCTTATTTTGAATGATTTTATTTTGCTTAACATTTACACCAACCAAGCATTCTGTCAGATTTGCTGTCAGTTAGCCAGCTAGTTCTGATGAAGCTCCACCAAAATTCTATCAAACTTTTGAATGATTAATTTCGGCACGTAATATTTAAACCTACATTAAAATAGCCTTACAATTAAAATCAATTTTGAAGATCGTTTTGACCCTCTATGTTCTCAAAAGGGACTAATCTTATGTACTTCAAACTTTTTCCAGCATTTTCCAGGACAGTTATGTCTGATTAACAAATAAAAAAAAAGACAGATATGTTCATTATTTAATCATTTTTACAGAAGCACAATAAAAATGAAACAGTAAAACTGCAAATAGAAAAGCACTGAATTTCCAAAATAATCCTTATAATGCCCCAGAAAAGTCTGCATCCATTTTTGAGAGGTAATATGTTTTGTATGTATTGTATGTTTTGTTATTCAGATCTATAATTCTCAAAACAGTTTTTGTATTCACCGTTTTACTCTTTGTTGCATACAAGTGTGTGTATTTTATGTGGATATATGCTGTGAAATTATATTAAATAACAAAAACAAAAATGTCTGAACACTTATTTTCCCTCACTGTATTTTTCAGAAATTTCAGATGACCAAATAATTACCAATAATATTTATTATTTGATCATTGCATGTTAATCTCATTTCCCTGTTCTTTCTTTTCTGATCTGCACCTGTGTTGTGCACACTAGGAATGCATCAATACCATACTGAGAAACCTACTTAGAATTAAGTAGTTGGTACTTGTTGTACATTAACAGTTACATCATTTAAATCCAGCTGATATGCATTAGCTAGCTACACTATGTTAGTTACCTTGGGTTGAGTAGCGTTGCAGTGGAGAAGATCAGGTTTTGTTTCACATCAGAAAAGAGCTTCTGTACAGCTTTAAGCAAAGTACATCTCATAGTTTTGATCCCTGCTTCTTATTTGTCTCTTTCAATAACAGTCTCTGTAGCACAGTGATGGCAGGAATCACATCTGAGGCTAAAGCATCCGAACAGTTCAATTGGTTTTACAGTTTTACATCTTTTTGGTGTCTTTTGTGTGGCTAGTTATGTTGCAGTTTAATATCCTCTAAAGCCTGGCATACACAGTGTGATTTTACAAATCTTGTTCTTTGGTGACACACTGTATGTTTGCATAGATCGAGTATAGCATACAAGGCATAAGAATTGTATGCTTAAACTGTCAGGGGTGGTCTTTGCACTAGGCAAAGGTAGGCAGCCACCTAGAACCCCCATGTGCTAAGGGTACCCTGAAAATACATATTTGATGTAATGCATGTGCTGATGTTCAATAATATATTCTAAAATATATATAAATGATAAAATTAAGTGTTATTTCTGACTAGTGATTATATTCAGTAATTTTGTTATGCTGCTCACAGCTGGTATACAGCTTCATTGTTCAGCTATAATGTGAGCGTTTTGGTTGTGTTGCTGTCTCTCAGTGGCATTGCATCTTTCATTGACTAGTGAAAGATGGAGGAAAGCAAAAAGTTTGTTGATGCACTACCAAAGTTCACATTGTTTTTTTCAGTCTGAACAGACTACTGCACAGACTCAGCAGTACATAATTCTAGTGTTAACGTTGGAATAGATAGCTCCAGTATTGGGTAATTACTCCATTACAAGTTACTAATTAATTCTCTCAAAATATGCTGGGGTTATTTCAAATTATTTCACCTTATTGGAAGGTAGTTCATCAATATTTCTTAAAACGAGCAAACTTACCAGCCATTATAGTGATAGTTAAATAATCCTATAGAACTCTTACATCAATCTCAAAATGAGAAATATTAGATTTTATCAAGTAGATGAGTTCACTTTCCAAGACATAATATTTTTGCAGATATGACACTCAGGAGCTCAGAGCCTCAACTCATTTTAAAATGTGCATCCGGGGGCCCCATACCAGTTTTTTGCCTAGGGCCCCCTTTTTATTCAAAACAACATACTGCGTGTCCCAGTACTGAGCAAAAACAATAAACTGAGCTACAACTAACTTGTGCCAAACTAAAACTGGGCGCTGATGTACATGAGTAGGACAATGGTCTCCCTACAGCCTATTTTACAAAGACAATTTAAAAAATCAATGTATTAACAGTTATACCTCACAATCCTATTGAGTCAAACATAATCAAACCATAAATAGATATTTATATAATCGCAGGGTGTATGTTTGGTAAGAATATGCCAAGGCAGAATGTTTAAAGCGACCAACGAGTTTGCATCCAACTGCCACAGTGTCAGCAATACTGTGCTATGCAAGTAGACCCTCATTCGCTCCCAGCTTGAGTTGTTTGTTCATCAATGTAGTTCTTTAGCCTCATGGTATCAGGTGATATTGTACGTTGGTATCAGTGCATTTTTTACAAGTATGAGTAAGTGAACACTGCATTGGGCCAATACCCAACATGTTGACTTTGATGTAACTGGAATGGACACCACACTTCTGACCAGCTCCGTGACCCATAACAGTTTCAACAGTTTTCATGACTGATAAGTTATTAAGCTGACCAAGTCCACTTTCATATGAAGTTAAATTCTTTTAAATATTATTTGGGGTGGTGGGTAATGGTTTTTGGGGGGGCATGCCTGCAAAATGTATATTGGAGAACATTTGTGAGAACATTACACTGAACCCAGTGAACTTACACTTTCTTAGGCCTGGTTTAATTCTGTTCTCCCCAGCATGTTCCACCCTAAACAAAATAGACACAAACACACACATGCAATAATAATTAATTGAAATGAAAATTAGTGCACACTGTACAACAGTGTTTTTAAATTGCCATTAAACTTCATCTTAAATACTTTTTATTAAAGAGTCAACAGTCCTAAGAAAAAAATCAATTGTTTGATTTTAAACACTCTTTCAAAAGCTAAAAGACTAACAGTCTCATCTAATAATATTCAGTTAGGCTTTAAGCTGAAGTATTTGCTGAACAATTCACTGAAAAACTGCAATATACAAAGTAAAAATGTTACATGCATGTCTTACAAGCTCCAAAAATCGGTGTTTAAGTTAGAGCGGCATAGTGTTAAACGCAATGTGGGAAAATTAATGTACACTACCATTAGCTTCGGTGCATCAACTCACTTGAATGTCCCATTACTTTATGTTGGTACAGGTTGTGTTAGGTAATCTAGCATGCTTTTAGACAATTCGCCACTGTTAGCTAACTAGGTTGCTAATAATAACTAGTTAAGTATGAACATGTTGTGTTTACACTGGTTCACAGATAATAAAGTAGCTTGGCTAGCTCTTTTAAATAACGAAAACTGAAAAATAAAATGCAGTGAAGAAAATGGTCCCTTTCCTGCATAAGAAAAGTACTTTTGTTGCCTACTTTTACTATAAATCTGGTGATACTTTATGTTTTGGTGTATTTGTGCCAGGTGCCTGAGCCCCAAGCACTGCTGAGAACCAAGAGAGGCGGCGTGAGGCCAGTGCCAGAAACAAGAGCGCTGAAGAGAGCCGCAAGAGGCGGCGTGTGGCCGCACCCAAAAGCACCACATACTGGTGATAAGGAGCAACAACTCCCCTCTCCTCTCGTGTGCTTGTTCTGTCACTAGCTAGCTTAGAGTCAGCAGCACAGGCATCTTTAAAAGGAGCAGAGAGGGAAGAGATAGAGACCAAGAGAGAAAAAAAAGCCAGCTCTGTTTCTGCAACCCTAGAAACAGTTCCTGATTCCTATAATTAGATGAGTGACTGTAACCATCCAGGATGCTTTTCGGAGAAATTGTCATCATTTTGTAAAAAATGTTTTTAAGCTTGTGTTGGCACAACCCATTTTTGATCCCAAAACATGCAGTCCAACTTCTGAAATCCTACTGGTTGCTTATTGCATTGTATGTTTATAACATTAAGATGAAGAAAGACTCAACATAAAGATGAAAAATAAAATGCACACCCTTTACTTCCTCCATAAGCATTTAAGCTGCAAGACTTTGTGAATATGACAAACAAGGCAAGAACGCAGGAGGGAAGACCCTTGTGCAGAGAAAGAGAGAGTGTCAACCTCACCTAAAAGGGCCAGATTAGAGTTTCAGAAACAGCTCTATAAGCTATAAGCTTCACAAGGATTTTATTTGGATGCCGCTGTTTCTACTGGCTAGTTACTAAGTTTTCAAATGGCATTTGGCAGTCATGATTTTAATCGGGCATAACTGACTGTGTCTTGTTCTAAAGCAGGGACACTGACATACCTAAATGTTTAGTGATTGGCTATTTTCTTCTAAATCAAGAACTGAAAAGTGGCTTTTGATGTGTGCTTTCCAGTTAGTACATATTTATGCTGGCTTTTGAGTAACAACCGCAACACTGACATAATGACCATAGTAAATTGCAAAAAACAGTCTTTATTCTTTTAAAATGATTTTAAGCACAAATAAAGTCCTAAATAAAGTAAGTTGGCCTGAGAGCCTTGTCTGAAGTACAGATGGAGCTCTACCATAACACTAAAGAAGTTCAGTGACACAAATTCATACAGACAGACTTATACTCACAATGGATCCTGCACTGTTGCAGAGAGCAGCTCAATTCCTGAGTCTCCTGGGTGATTGTAGGTCAGATCTAGTACTTTCAGGTGTGAGGGGTTTGAACTCAGAGCTGAAGCCAAATAAGTACAGCCTTTTTCTGTGATCATACAGCCAGACAATCTGCAGAGAGGGAGAACAAAAGGAGAGCTGAGATGTTGTTTAGATCAGCTTTAGTCTAGTTTCCATAGCTGCTCAATTTTGGCTGCAAGCTCCTTAGTTAGTAGTTAGCAAAAATTAGCTAAGTTATGAAAAGTGTATTGTTACCTACTCATACTACAACAAGCATGAGAAAGTTCACTGCTAACTGTCATACTGATGGCAAAGTGTTATGTAATATAATCAAGATATCAATAAGGCTGCATTATATCTCATTAACTGTATGAGTCCCTCCCCTAGATGGGATTTGAGACAGACTTTTATAACATCTGTCTCTTTTTCAGTAATCAGAGGGAGAGAGGTGTAAATTAAAACAAATAGATATGAAACAATCACCTGATTTAGTATAGGGTTCAACATGTATTTTTAGCTGAAAATAATCATGTAAATGATAGTTAAATGATTAACTGAATAAATTTAAGCAGGCACAAATTTAACACAGGCTGCCCAAATGATTTAATCTAAATAGCAAAATGATAAGCAGCATGTTATGTGCTGCTCTCACCATGTATCAAACAGGCTTGACACATACACTATATGGACAAAAGTATTGGGACACACCTCCTAATTATTGAGTTCAGGTGTTTCAGCCACACCCATTGCTAACAGTGGATAAAATTAGGCACATAGCCTTGCAGTCTTGATAGACAAACACTGGCAGTAGAATGTGTCGTACTGATGAGCTCAGTGACTTTAAACATGGCATTATCATAGGATACCAGCTCTGCCACAAGTCAGTTTCTGAAATGTATATCTTGCTAGATCTGCCCCTGTCAACTGTAAATGCTATTGTTATGAAATAAGAGCACCTAGAAGTATCTTGAGACCATGCAAACTCACTGGGTAGGGCTGGCGATTTCTGAAGTGCACAGTGCCTATCCTCTGTTGATCATTCACTGAAGAGTTCCAAATTGCCTCTGGAAGCAACATCAGCAAAAGAACTGTGCATCAGGAGCTTCATGAAACGGGTTTCCATGGCTGTGCAGCTACACACAAGCCTAAGATCAAAATGCACAATGCCAAATGGGGGGAGAAGTGGTGTAAAGCACCCCGAATCTGGACTCTGGAGCAGTGGAAACACATTCTGGGCAGTTACAAATCACGCTTCTCTACCTGGCAGTCTGATGGATGAGTCTGGGTTTGGTGAATGCCAGGAGAATGTTACCTGCCTGACTGCATTGTGCCAAAAGTTAGTCAAAGGAAAAAATGCTTCAGCATACTAAGACATTTTGGACAATTGAATGCTTTCAACTTTGTGGGAACAATTTGGGGAAGGCCCTTTTCTGTTCCAGCATGACTGTGCCCAAGTGCACAAAGCAAGGTCCATAAAGACATGGCTGGGTGAGTTTGGTGTGGAAGAACTTGACTGGCCCACACAGAGCCCTGACCTCCACCTCACTGATACCTTTGGGATGAGCTAGAACAGAGATCACAAGCCAGGCCCTCTCGTCCAACATCAGTGTCTGACCTCACAAATACTCTTATGGATAAATGGGCAAAAATTCCCACAGACACACTCCAAATTCTCGTAGAAAGCCTCCCCAGAAGAGTGAAAGCTGTTATAACAGCAAAGGGGGAACCAACTCCATATTAATATTTATGGATTTAGAATGGGATGTCATGAAAACTCCTGTGAGTGTAATGTGTAGATGTCCCAATACTTTTGTCCACATAGTGTACATTTCCAGCATGAATGTATTTTAAAAATGTCTCAGGCATCAGCTAACATAATCACACATAATTTCACACAATTTCAACATAACTGTAGCCATCTTATGTGATGTCCCAGAGGAAAACTGTATTGCTGAGGTATTGTTATTTGATGGCTCAGAAGAAATAATGGTGATTCTCATACATTTCTTAGGAGAAATGTCATTAGACAAAAAGAGACATGACAGAGCTGAGAGATGAGTGTTTATACCTTGGCATATTTGAGCAAGAGGGGATGTGAGATTACTAGGCTTTTTTCTCAGGAGAAATATCTGAACAGCAGGAGACTTGAGCAAAGGTTTCCTTTGTATTTTCACCTAGCCATCATAAGAAATATTATTTTATGATCAAAAGAGCAGCATTCCCCCAATAAAACCTGGCCTTTTCCACCATTTCACTCCTGCACATGCACACCTGTATTAATAGGACTCTTACTAGAGTCATTAACATTAGGACAGGCAGGGGTCAAACACATAGGTACTCTAGCTAAACGCAAAACAAAAGAAACATGTGAAAAGCAAAACAGGGAAACCTAGGAGAGATCTAGACTTATTATTAGAATATTAGATTTATTAGAACTACTCTAGGGTAACACACCCAGATAAGAAAGACTTAAACACTATAACAAGTAAAGACTAGTAGCACTGTGTCAAAACTGTGGACATATTGAGTCACAAAGAAATACTGACCTGAGTATCTCCAGTTTACAGTTGGAATTATCCAATCCAGCACAGAGCTCTTGCACTCCTGAATCTTTCAGGTCATTGTTACTGAGGTCCAACTCTTTCAGTGTTGAACTGAAAACTGATGCCATTACTGAAGCAAGGAAACAACAGCCTTTTTCTTTTATCAAACAGCCAGACAATCTGCACAGAGGGAGCAAAAAAGGAGAGCTGAAAAGAGTGAGTGAAGGAAAAAGTGATTGTATTTATGGCCTGGAACTCACATAATGCATGATAATCCATTACAAGTTTTTCCTTAATAGAAAGCACTCAGACATAAGCACTCCACAAAGCAATCTTGAGTTGCATACTAAAATACATAGGTACTATTTATCCCTTTCATCTGTCCCCACCATAATGTATTGCCATTGCTATTACTAGTTGGCCTTAATCAAAACTCCTTACATATATGTAGTAATCCAGATTTATTCCTGGTCTGCAGCAAGTTTTCAAAGTTATCAAACCCAAATCACAGAAGGCATCTGATTAGTGTCTGCTTTATTCTGGAGGCTGTAGGCCTTTTGCTAAAGGCAAAATGTAGGCTAGTAAAGAGGGTCCAGATTAGAAGTCAGTGAGTATGCAAGTAAGTAGTTTACTTTGGTTCTCTCTGTAGATCATCTTCCATCATCTTCCACTGGGTAAATGGAAATGCTCACATTGGAATACAGAGATTTACACAACAATGCACATCTTTATCATCTATGCTGGTCTACTCTATTTCTATATAGAATGAAATAGGCTTAATGAATCATGTGCCTGCTCACATGGCCTGTCTAAGAACTGTAGAATGGATTTATTTGTCATGAGCTTTGATCCAATTTTATATTTACCACCATTTGCCATTTCTGGAAGCAAGGGAGCTATTATTGACATTAATCCTGTAGCGACAACCATTAAGAGAGGCTATTTCTACATCTTAATCTATGCTTCTCCTTTAATAATGTGACTTTTCAATGCTATTTTTTCATATGTTTTAAAATGTAAAGGACATGATTTGAAACAAATCAATAATATACCCATATCTTAACTCTGTTCTGAATGTGTATGCATGCTTACTAAGAATCTATCACAGTGCATCAGACAATAAAGGCAGCATTATGCTTCTTTCATACAATAACAGAAAACATGCTAATACATAGAAATCTCCACTTCCACACCTTGATACATTTAACTGTGGCCAAAGCGGACAGTGGAAGGCCCAAAGCTGAGTTAGTGAGTTAATGAGTTTAATGACTTCCCCAAAAAGTTATGGGTACCTTCACTCCACAGTGCTACAATATTTATGTTACTTATGTCAGCTTCTTCTATTGTTTTTTGAGATGTATAAAATAGATGATTGACATCATATGATCATATGTCAGTAAAGCACTGATCAACTAAAACTTTTGGAGTATAAAATTAAAATCTAAATTGCAATTATAAAAGAATATTAACCAATATTATGGGTTATTGGAAATTTTAAGCCCTTAAAATCATATCTGTTTGGCCCTAAACATATATAACAATCATCTAGATCATTTGAAAAGCAAAACAGGGAGAACAACAAGAAGTACACAGGCTATATGTGTGCAACTTTTCATTTACTAAAGAGTTATACTATGATAATTAATATAATAATGGATTAAACAGTTAGTCAGGCTAATCCGATACAAGGCAAAATCATCAAAAACAACAACAAGGGAAAATAGGGAAAACTAGGAAAGTAGATCAGAAGCAAGACTCATATTTATTAGAATATATGCAAAAGTACAACAACTCAAAACTCAAACCACAACATAAAACTGCAAGCAAAACCATGTTTTGGGGGGCATAACTGCTAGTAGCACCAACTACTTGTATCAGTGTTCCATTTAGAAACATTGTGGTCAATCACACATACTGACCTGAGCTTCTGCAGTTTACAGTCTGATCCCTTCAGTCCATCGCAGAGCTCTTTCACTCCTGAATCCTGCAGGCTGTTGTTACTCAGGTCCAACTCTTTCAGTGTTGAACTGAAAACTGATGCCAGAGCTTTACAGCTGTCCTCATTGAGGTTACAATGATCCAACCTTGACAATAAATATTAAAACTTTTGTAAGTCTTCTTTCAAAAGTTCAAAAGGAATTTGTCTCTAAACTTACAACATACCAACCTCTTTTTACAAAAAGTTAAAATATTAATGAAAATGATACTTGCAGCGCTTGTCTCGTGTTTTTCACCACTGGCAGTAGTCTCCTCAGTCCTTCATCTGATGGTCTGTATTTCCTCAATTCAAATGTCTCTCGAGTGTCCTCTGACATCAGCAACTCAAACACTAGAGCTGACCACTCTGTAGGTGAGAGTTTCTGTGCTGTGATCTCTCCAGAATTCAGGCAATTCTGGATTTCACTTGTCAGGGAGCTGTCTTTCAGTTCACTGAGGCAGTGGAACAGATTGATGCTCTTTTCAGATGCTGTTATCTTGATCTTTCTCTTAATGTAATCTATGGTGTCCTTCAGATTCTCTTCTTTGATTTCCAGTTTTGGCTGTAAAGCCTTGAGGAGCCTCTTATTTGACTGCAGTGAGAGGCCAAGAAGAAAGCGAATAAAAAGGTCCAGGTGCCCATTTTTACTCTCTATGGCTCTTTCTACTGCTATCTTGAGGGCATCATTCAGTGTATGTTTAAGCTTCCAAGTTATTTTCTCTGCCTGGGTTTGAAGTAATGGGTTGCGTCCATCACTGAACATGAGGAATACATATACGGCTGCAAGAAACTCCTGAAAACTCAAATGCACAAAGCTGAAGAACCTCTCATGTTTAAGCCTTTTGAAGATTTCTGTACAAACTCCAGAGTACACTGTAGCTTCATTGACATCAATGCCACATTCTTTCAGGTCGTTCTCATCAAATAAGAGTTGTCCCTTTTGTAGCTGCAGAAAGGCTAACTCTCCAAGCTTCAGTATATTCAGCACTCTTCCGCTCTTACACTCAACTGCTGGAGCTGTACTCTCCTTGTTTTCTTTTGTGTTGTATTTCTCACTATTTTCCTTCATCTGAAACAGGAGAAAATGAATGTACATTTCTGTCAGAGTTGTAGGAGCACTGACCATGGCTTTGTTGTTTTCCCAAAGCACAGTGGCTGCGATTTTACAGAAGACGGGTATGTGACACAAGATGTGAAGACTTCTTACTGACTTAATGTATGAAATGATTCTGTTGGCTTGATCTGAATCTCCGATTCTCTTTATGAAGTACTCCTCCTTCTGCGAGTCATTGAATCCACATATTTCAGTAACATGGTCAAAGTACTTGCAAAAATGATCGATGTACTGACTGGCTGCTGCTGGTCGAGAGGTTATCCAGATAAGAGCAGAGGGAAGCAGCTCTCCTTTGATGAGGTTTGTTATTAGTTTATCAAGAGTGGTCTTTTCTGTTACACTAGATACTTTCTTCTGATTAAAATCTAGTTGAATTTTACTTTCATCCAATCCATCCAATATAATTATCATATTACCATTATCTTTAAACATCTCCTCACTGTTTTCACCACAGATTTCATGATGGAAGTAATGCAGAAGATCCAAAAGGCTGTGCTCTTCATTTTTGATCACATTGAGCTCTCGAAAGGGAAGAAACAGAATGAAATCTAAATCCTGGTTGGATTTGTTCTCAGCCCAGTCAAGAATAAACTTCTGTATAGCGGCTGTTTTTCCAACTCCAGCTATTCCCAATGTAAGTACTTTAATACCATGAACATTAGACTGTACTTTGAAAAGGTCACTGAATTTGACTGGTGTTTCTTTTGATTTAGGATAAAAGGCCTCTATTTGTCCTAGTTCGTGCTCACTCTTGACTCCTCCTGTGCAGCCTTCAGTCACATGAAGTTCAGTATAGATGTTTTTCAAGAGCAAATTGTCATCTTCTAGTGAAATCCTGTCATATAGTCTTCCAAATTTTTCCAGAAAATATCTTCTCACGTTTTCCCTTTCCTTTAGTTTATCCCTTTTGATATTAGCTGTTAGAAAAAAAAACAAGACAAAAAAATAAATAAATCACATGATGCAGAATTCTTTTGACTAGCATGACTTACATTATCTGTAAAGAACAAAAGAGATCAAAATCAGGGCCAGTTGTTCAAGGAGGCACAATGCCTTGAGGCAGTTGTAGCAAATGTACCTACAGCTAATCCACCTTATGATTGCCTACTAATTGCATTGTACTTGTGAGACACAATGTTTAAAGATTACAGTAAGGAGAGCTGTTGAGCTGTGTGTACATACACTAAAAAGCAAAAACATTAAAACCACTGACTTCTTTCTTCACTCATTGTCTTTTTGGTGGATCATTCTCAGCACTGCAGTGACACTGCTGGACTGAGAATAGTCCACCAACCAAAAATATTCAGATATATTACATCAGTGTCACTGATGTAAGAGAATGATGTGTGTCTATATATATATATATATATATATATATAAATATATAATATATATATATATATATATATATATATATATATGTGTGTGTGTGTGTGTGTATATATGTATATGTATGTGTATATATATATATATACTTCTTACTAGTTATGAGTTTTAACAATGACTATGACATCAGCAGCATTACCCCCTCTGTATTTGGTCCTGAGTTCCTCAGCCAGTTGGTTCTCGTTCATCTTCTTCAGGACAGCTAGTGTGACCTCCATAGCTCCACTGTCACAAAACGTCCCCACTATCCTATCCACGGTCTCGAGTACATCTGCATTCTGGAGGTGAGCCTTTGGAATCTGAGGGAAACCTTCTACACCATTGATTAGATACCACTGGAACCGTTTGAGCTCCAAGTTTTCAAGAGTGTTCTGCAACTCATCTTTTATGTTTCCCATATTGTGTTACTGAAATTGAAGAAAAATGACAAATGGCTTAATACAGGGTTTTGGAAAGTATATAGAAAAGATATAAAGATAAGGAGTTTTCTTTATAGGTGATAAGAGTGCATGCTCAGCCAGGTCCATCTTGTGGTCCAGGATGACCAACACAGCTAAAAATGTGAACAGACGTTTGATAATGATTGATGGTTGAGAGTACACAATATTTGTTATACGACACACACAATTTATCACACAACAGAAATAATACGAAAAAATACACACACACACACACACACACACATTAACATTAACATGAGCGTAAAGCTATCTCAACTTGACACTTTAAAAAAAAATTTAATTATTATTATTATTTTTTGTCATTTTTGTATGTGCAGACTCTCTCTGTATGATAAACGGTTCTTGAGTAGTGAAGCCTAAAAACAGCAATTTGAACACTGAGTGGATTTTGGGTCAGACTAGCCAATCAAGATACATCTCTAATAATATAAAGCTTTAAGATACATAGTTTTACAGGCATGCTCACCTTACAAGCTTCAAATGTCAGTTTTCAATTTATAAATAGCATGAACCCCTTAAATGGCCAGTACCCAGCAGAAGGTCCAAAATCCCAACTACATTTCTAGCCCAACTGCAAAAAACACACAAATCTTCCTTGTTCACATGGGTAGGGCTTCCTAACAAAGCTGACTATGCTGTTTTCAGCTTCACCTATCTCAGCTGTGGCAAACCAAAACAGACACTTTAACAAAATTATATGACTGAGCACAAATATAGTGAACCTTAACACAATCATATATTTAGAAATGGATGTTTCCTACCTTTATATCTTCATAGTGGGCAGTATTAAATAAACAATTCCTTCCCTATCTTGAGTGGTAGCGTCTTTTCAGTGACCAAGAGCAATACTGAGTGCACAATCAGATTACAGTGGGTGGAGTGCACTAAACAGTGTCAATAAAACAGGTCAGTCTAGATCTAAGCAATACTGTGTACAAAACATGAAATGGAGTCACAGATTCGTTAAAGGACAGAGACTACAGGCTATTTCACCAACAATCACATTCGCTAAAGACCATTTAACCTCTAGTGAGGCCAGGTGATTGCTGTGGAATCCTCAACGGGTTTGTTGGAGGTGTACCTGTTTTTCATGTTGACAAGACAGAGAAAGGTGCACAGTCTCCACCTAATGGTGAAGACGTATGTGTTAGGATGCCACTGAAATGAGGGAATGCAACTAAAGAGAGTGGATTTTGGGTCAAATTAGCCAATCAACATACTGCTATAGTAATTTAAGGATTTAAGTTAAGTAGTTTTACAAACATACAAAGCAAAAAACAGGCTGCAAGCCTTACAAGCTTTAAATATCGGCTTTCAAGCTATAAGTAGCATGAACCCCTTAAATGGCCAGTACCCAGCAGCAGGTCCACAATTCCAACTACATTTCTACTATATATTTCTATAATTTAAGAATAACTCAGCCAGTTTGGATTGATTTCCATATAGTTACTAAATTTCAAGATGTAAGACGTAATAAGCCTGAGATTTTAGGGGGTCAAACAATATTTGGAAAGTGAATGAATCCCACTGTTAGATTGGTACTAACAAACCATAGACAATCCCTGTTAGTGGAAAGCAATTTTGACAAGCAGATTTGCTAGAAAAGTGCCTAACATTAGATATACCAGCTATCAATCTGAGTTAATGCTTATATTTAGAACTACATTAGCTCCCAATCAGAATTACCTAATAAATACTAAAAATTCAAAAGATCACAAGTTAATTCTGCTTTATGTTCCCCATTACTAGCTACACTGGCCCCAGAAGGTATTTGGACACATTAACAATTTAACCACTGTGTCAACTTGAAATAAAGTTCTTCAGGTTACTTTATAAAATGGTGTACAGTGGTGTAGGGAGCTTGTGTTTACTGATGAGCTCATGAACTCAGAAGTGTACAAACAATGGAGTTATGGAAAATTACAATGTTGGAATGGTCTGTTAAAAATAAATGCCACTTGGTTTGACATTTTCTTTCTTAATACAATTTAAGAATGGCACAAATGCCATTTTTTCACAAAAGTTCTTTTTGAGCCCACTGAATATTTCCTACTGAACTGAAAAAACTGCAGTCAAAGTAAACAGCAGGCAGTGAAAGAAGAATCCTAAAGTTTTTGATGGTCAAGGAGCATGGACATTGTTCACAAAATTGCTGTTGTTCAGACTTTCTAAGAAGATCCTCAATGCTTTTGGAGAGGTTGTGGTATCCAGTAACACCACAGGTCTATTCAGAGCTTGTGTTTGAATCATATGCTGAAAAATACTGGTTGTATTTCACTGCATTTGCTATTTGCCCTATTTGAATTCTATCATGCCCAGAAACAGAAAACCAGCGAACGATGGCATCATGAAAGTGACGACTGGCTTTCAAAGAAATCATTCATATAAAAGTGTTCTCATAATAACTCATAATGAGAGACAGGGACATTTTATAACACAGTAAAAAACCCAACAAATCTTCCTTGTTCACATGGGTAGGGTTTCCTAACAAAGCTGACTATGTTGTTTCAGTTTCACCTATCTCAGCTGTGGCAAACCAAAACAGACACTTTAACAAAATTATATGACTGAGCACAAATATAGTGAACCTTAACACAATCATATATTTAGAAATCAATGTTGTTTCCTACCTTTTACCTTCATAGTGTGCAGTATTAAATAAACAATTCCTTCCCTATCTTGAGTGGTAGTGTCTCTTACTGAGTGCAGGTTACAGTGGGCGGAGTGCACTAAACAGTGTCAAGAAATAGGTCAGTCTAGATCTAAGCAATACCATGTACAAAACATGAAACTTAGTCTGAGATTTGTTGAAGCACACAGACTACAGGCTATTTCACCAAAAGTCACATTCACTAAAGACCATTTAACCTCTAGTGAGGCCAGATGATTGCTGTGGAATTCTCATTGGGTTTGTTGGCGATGTATCAGTAACTGTTTTTCATGTTGACAACACTGAGAAAGGTGCACAGTCTCCACCTAATGGTGAAGAGGTATGTGTTACAATGCCACTGAAGTGAGGGAAGACAGGAATAGACATTGTTGCTGGACTTCAAAACACACTGAAACTTTTTGAAATGATGTTTATAGTCTTGACCCTGGTATCTGATTCTTGTCGAGCATTGTAACACAAGTTTTAAGATCTTCATTAAAGGCCAAAGTTGAAATGGCACTCTACATACATAAGACAGGCTATTTGGATTAGACATTAGAGTGTTAAGCAATCTCAACTTGACTCAATAATTTCACTCTTAGGTCCTGTGCACATATCCAGGTAATTTTTTCTCTGCATTTTGGCCTCCTGTCCACATGAAAACGATGTTTTCAGCCACTGAGAATGGAGGGTCGCTGTACAGCATCAACTTTTATGAGGTGTTATCACATCCACTGGGCTAAAATGCTAATGTGAGCACTTTCGAGTCATTTTTGGTTTATTGTTTGGACTGAGAGATTTTTTAAAATGTTGTTGGTGTGGTTGAAGCTTTTTTTGAAAACCGAGAAAAAAAATATTTTTAAAAATATCCAGATATGTGTGAAGACCGTAAAAATAAAGGTGCCAACTTTTGATCCCTTAAAGATTTTTTCAGTGGATGGTTCTCTAGAGAACAATTCTTTGTAAATAATTGTGTATGAAGAACCTTTTAAAGTTTAAAGAATCACCACAGAATGTAAAGGTTCTAGGAAGCACCCTTACATTGGTAAACATAATTTATATTATATAAAAGTTCTTTAAAACTTTAAAAGGTTCCTTACACTCACGCTTCTCATTTACAGAAATGGTTCTGTAGGAAACCAAAAGTGGTTCTTGGAAATGCAAATGCTCAAGGAAACATTTGTGGTACTTTTTTTAAAGACTGTGCTCAAAAGCTCCAATTTCTTAATTATAGTTCAAGTTGATTTTTCTCAGAAAATACACAATGAATGTAGTTTGCTCTTTACAAATTGTCAAAATCTTTGTTAGATTTTCATTCCCTCCCCTCAATTTGGTCATATGCAATTCTTTCCCATAGGCCAGAACTCCTGCTATCACATGGTGCCCCTTGTGCCAGAGATGACTCAGTGTTTCCTCCTCTAAGACTCCCAACCACAGAGGGATGTGGTATCACTGGGATTTAACCTCATGATCTCTAGGTCACAGGTTCCCAGCCCTGGTCCTGGAGTACAGTTTTTTTTTGTGTTGTCCAGCCTTAAATCACCCACTTCAGCTCCGAAATGGCTTGCTAATTAACTGATTGGTAGGATCAGGTGTGCTGGGAGAAGGGAAAACACTAAAACGTGCAGGACGGGGGGTACCTTTTCACTAAACTAGGTAAAATTATGCAGCTGGTTACCTTATAATTTAAATTTATCAGATTTTTTTGTATACTGTTTGAAAGCTTAGAATATTTCTTTTATTCACTATATGGCCAAAAGTGTGTGGACATATACTCTTCTAATTATTGAGTTCCGGTGTTTCAGCCATACACATAGCTAACAGGTTTATAAAATCAAGCACATAGTGTCCACATACTTTTGGCCCTTTAAAAAATTAATGGATCCTTATTTCAACACTTCCCCAGAAGACTAGAAAGAATGTGTTGAACATAAGACAAAAATAAATTCACACTGGACATTCTCTGAACAAATGCATGTAAGTACCAACTACTAAACTACACTCTTAAAATTATGGTTCTTCAAGGGTTTTTTTGTAAAGAAAATGGTTCTATATAGAACCATGAACACTAAAAAAAACCTTTACATGATTAATGGCTATTTGCATTGTGAAGGTGGCCTTCAGATTGATAGAGAATGTGCTGTAGATGGTTTTATACAGAACCTTTTTGAAAAGGCTTCTACATGGCACCAAAAGGGTTCTTTTATTGTTACAATGTCAAGCTTGTAATAATGGAAGAATGCTTTTTGTTGAAAAACTCTGGAGGGTTTCTGAAGAACCCTTTCATGAGGCAAAGAACCCTTTAATCATGCAAAGAGTTCTTTGAGTGTTTATGGTTCTATACAGAACTATTTTCTTTACTAAAACCCTTGAAGAACCATAATTCTTAAGTGTTTACTGTACTGTTATATAAGTGACATTATAGAGCCTACCTTTTATTTTCTACAGTAGACAGCTCCAGTTCTTCATGTTCACAACAAGAGAAAGGTGCACAGTCTCCCTCTGTTGGCCATACGGCTTTGTGTTAGGATGCCACAACACTAAAGAGAAGAGAAGGAATATACTGAAAAGAGTGATACATTAAATTTACCTGAATCAAATGTGTGCCGTCAGTTCAACATGGATAAAACGTATTACATGAATCCATTTATGTGTTGTGACTTTCGGTTTACTTAATTTTGGCAAGAACTATGCTTATGTAATATTGTTAATCAGGGGGAACTGACATTCACATTTGAATCAAGTAAATTCAGTGAAGACACATTTGGTAGATGTTATTTCCAGGAAATTGTGAGAAACTATAGTCATTGAGGTTTGGAACCATTGTATATTTGATTTATAATACTGTGCAAAAGTCAGAGACTGCTCTTTTCTTTATTTAATTTCCATTCATTACATAGTAAGTAAATAAATGTTACAGTTTTTCAGTGCCAGAGAAAAGCAGAAATCAGACAAATACTCGACAGAAAATTACACAAGCACTTCAACAACTAAATATAATTTTGGTAACACTTTCTCTGAATACCATGTTAATAAGCATCTATAAACACATTCATATCCTGTTATAATGCATTTCTAAGGCATTATGAACATGGCCATAAAAAGCAGGTGTGACACATGGTGGTTGGAACTACACACTGCAGAAAGGTAGATCTCCAGGACCAGGATGGTGACCAGAGGGTCGAACAATTGATCAAGTCTTGTCTAGACTTGGCATGACTGGACACTTCCCAATTCAGGATAAATACATGGCTTCTAAAGAATGGGAGGTCTAGACAATAACTGACCAAGAAGATTTAGAATAAAGCAGAGATTGAGTATTGATTCCTAATTTCTCACAGCGTGCTACATCCCCCTAGTGGTGGTGATTAATCATGGCACTCCAACTTCACAAATGCTGGAGAGTACACAAGGAAGCAATGGCTTTTCATTAATGTGAAACCCCTTCATACAGTTCATTTTCCCTAAGAAACATCATTCAATAGTAATAAAACAAAGGCACGCAACATTTCTAAGTACATCTCAACATAATTTATAACAGATAAAGAACTCATCACAGCTTCCCCATTCAAGACTCTGATCAGTGTCATTTTTGTTTGAAAAATGAAGCATCAATTGACATAAAGTAATAGCTAATCATGTTTAAGCATCTTATTTGCTGAATGAGTGTAATACACCTCCTTTGTATCTACACTCATTGTCCATCTTACAACTCATTGTCTATTTACATTGTCCAACTTACAATAGGACCAATGTACCTGATAAAGTAGTACAAAATAAAAGTGTGCCTGATAAATAGGTGCACAATTACAGATTGCAGTCCATCTGCTTCTCTAAACGAAACTTTTTTTTAATTTATTTATTTTTGATTTTAAAAAGTGAGAAATATTAAGGACCCCACCCAACTTTGCCCCCCCGACCCCACCCCTGAATGAAAAGCTCCTCAGAGCAACGTTCTGCAAGCTGAAAATAAACAAACCTGAATATGTCCCTCACCAGATTAGTAACCTTAAAATTTAACTGCTCATATTGCAGTGTTTTCTCATTCTCCTGACACTCCAACAGCCCACGAGTCTCGGTAACAGCCTATAACAGCCCCTGCCCTATTATGTCTGTCCTGTCCTAACCAGAGAACATCTTTTTTCCTGCAGCCTAGAGTCAAAAGTTTCCATGTCATTGGGAGGAACATGAATCAGACAAGCTTATGCAGCTTGCAGAACAAACTACACTGCTTTCTCACTATGTACACTACTGAAGACAACACTGAACTAGCTAATCTAATGTCCAGATTAGATATAGCCTGGGGATTGTTTGTGGGATTGGTTTCATGTCCTGCAGAAAGCAATTGCATGTGCTAAAAACAAGGTAACTACACTCAAAAAAATGATTTACGACCATCATAAACATTAAGCAAATATTTTACATAAAACTTATTTAAAAAACATAGAAATACACCTTACTTATTTATGTTCATTAGAAGCAACCCAATTTGGATAAATCCAAAACTGATTTAATTGAATTGTATAAGACCTGTTAGATTTTTCCACTAAATCTTATTAGGAGGCAGTGCGCATATGCAGTAGTAACAGGAAACGCATCATCAACCAGGAAATTGCTTCAGCTGGCATGGTGGACATGAAATGGCTCTTTTTATTTTTACAAGCAAAGCGTAGTATATAAAGATGTATTCCATTAATATCCAAATCAACAGTTCATGGTTTTTCTAAGTGTAGGTGACCTCGACACATTAGCATGGCATGAAGTGACTGATAGTGTTAGCTAGCTAACTTGAATGATGGTTAGCATGAGAGTTGCACCTCAATAGGAATGTGTGTGCACATAAACATTTGCTTTAATTAGTAGTTGAGTTGTGAGTGAATAGAAATTCTAAACCAGGGAATTTGATCACAGCTGAAATATATAAGTTATGTTTATTTCTTTCATGTTAGACTTTAAAGTTTACACGTGTCCTGTAATGTTCCTCAGGAAATACTGTTTAACACAATTTGGACTACAATAAATCTTTGTGAATTTAACATGTATTGTCATTTAATACATTTACACAGTCTAAGTAATTGTGCTTTGAACACAGAAGGTACTATTAACTCATAAATCATTAACTAAATACGTAAATGTTATGTAAAAGAATTGCATAAATCCTACAAGTACTTCTAATTTAAACATTATTTAACTCATTCAGGATTATTGAACATGATGGAGAAACATAAATTCTTACATTGGATTTTTACATTGGATTTATGTATTTAAATTGAATGGAAAATTGACGAGTAATTAAAATACGTAAGTTTTAACTTTTGGGCTTAAATATCTTTTTGAGTGTACTGAGTACTATTAACTATATGGATCATTCTGCTGAATTGTTTCATAGTCAGAGATGAAAACACAATTTGGACTTTTACTACCTTGGATTTTAGACTATAATCCTTGAACATTCCATTTTGTCCCTACCAAAAAACTAGTTACACTCCTGAAATTTTACCAAATGCTTCAGTAGTGACTGTTTTGGTTGTGTCAATTTTACCTAATTTTGAGCACAACTCAAAAACGCTGGCCAGTACATGACTAGCAAACACAGCCTTGAACAGTTGGACACAAATGAAATCATGAAATATTTATTAAAACACAATAAAGTTTACTTACTTGCACAAAATATGACCATTCTTAATGTTACACACTTATTTTTCAGGCTTTGGGACATTTACTTCAAAACAATTGGATGTAACTGCTCACCATGTGGCCATAAGGGAGAGGGTTGCAGCCTCACTTCCTCCTCTAAAATCTAAAAAATACTAATACCTAAATCTTTTACCTTCACTTTATAAGAAATCAAAAGGTTCTTTTAAAACAACATTGAAAAGTTAGGGGTTTGGGACAGACACCTCCCATTAAGAAAGTATGCTATAAATGATGATTTATTCAGCAGTGGAACTGGGTTTCCTGGGGTGATGGAGCTCCATCCTGTACCATTGGGATGAGTTAGAGTGGCCAAACTTACCATGCTTCATCACTACCTGACCTCACTAGTGCACTTGTGGCTGCATTTAGTCAAATCCTCACAGCAATGTTCCACCAGCTAGTATAAAGCTTTCTCAGAAGATTAGAAGCTGTTACTGCAGCAAAGACAGGACAAACTACCTATTAATATGCTTGATTTCAGAGGAAACATTGGATGAGCAAGTGTCTACAAAGTCTTGGACATATAGTGTAACATCATCATTATAATTATATATCAATCTATGACCACGCATGTTGTAATTTAATAAAATCAGATTTTTGCATTCACACAGCAATGAAAAAATCAGATCAGTGTCTTCTACTATCTAAATCAAATTTGTACCTCTGAAACCTGGTAATGTGAATGTAGCCTGTACATCATACATCAATGTGTCCATTCTTTATCCTTCCACAGATGTTACTGACCTCAGGCCTTCAATGTATGACCTGGTCAATCATTCAAATATGTGAATGTTTTTTTTCCCTAAGGTTCTCACAAAACTTATCACCATACATTAAGTTTAATTATGCAATACATGTCACAAACACAACATCATAATTCACTATCACTACCAGTAGCGAAGATTTTAAGGGCAATGTTTATATTTCATATCTAATGAAACCATAGAGGAATCTGTATGTACTGGAATAACAGTGGAAATTTACACAATGTTAAGAAATTATCTGATTCAGGGGTAAATTATATATTATGAATAGAAGGGGACCCAGGACAGATCCCTGGGGCACCCCCAGAATAACCAGAGTATTGGATGACCTGTTTACCAATAGAGATCATGTTTTGCATTGATAGATATGAGTGAAACCATTCAAAAGAGATCCGCGAGACAGCACTGTGTTCTGGCACTGTGTGGTCACAGTGGACCAAGGCTGCGAGCGAGAGCTTGCACTGTCCACTGAATACTTACATCATACAGACACAGTGCAATTCATGAAGTGCAAGAATTTTTGAATTCCACACAGCTGTTTAGACTGAGCTATTGTACAAATGGGATAAATTTAAAATATTGCTACATACACACAATTTGCAAGTTAACACTTCTGCACATTTAACATATATATCATCAACACTATGTTAAAATAACATTACTTCTAAAACTACATACTACTTACATAACAATACTAGGGACTCAAATTGGACGTTCTACTGCCATAGTGACTTGATATCACTTTTGACAAAGCTTGCTGGTTTGTGCAGTCTTTCAGTAAGTTTTCAAGTCTTACAATGTCAATAACATATAATAATAACAGTTTGCATGTAACAAAAGTCCCTATTTTCGAGTACTCAATGACCTCATAATTCAAATGACAGTGATATTCTTGGGGTAGACATATGTAGGACAAAACATATGCTTTTTATGTATGCCTGCCATATGGGAGAATTTTCAAAAATGCCATTCATTTTTCCCATAGACAGAAATGGCTTAGAGCCAGGGCTTGTCAGGATGCTAATGACGCACTACAAAATGACAACTCAGAGCTCTACTACGATTTTTTTTTCAGACAAGGACAGACAGGAAAAACGAAAATAAAGAGTGTAAATCTTTGGAGAAAGGCAAATGATGGTGGACGTATCTAATATACAGAAATCTATACAGAAACTCATTTATTATCACTAATACGGGTGATGTTTTGCGTGCGGTGGGTGGAAGGGACTCGCTCCCTGAGTTAACTTGAGCTCTTGTAATGAAGTGGGAGTTGTCTGTGACCCTCTGACCGCTCTCATTAAGCCCAACAATCAAACAAGCAAAATTAACAAACAAACAAAAACAAGAGAATAACAAAGCAGGCACTGAGTGAAAGCCTGCCCCTCCCTTTCAGTGCAAATACTAATTCCACCTCCCTGCTTGCTCTCACCTATTTTCTTCCCTGCCAACTTCATCCATTCACATATTCCCATGCATCAAATTCCCATCTTCCCATTTCCTTTATCTTTTTTCTTTCCTCTCTCCTACTACTACAATGTCTTTCTGTCTCTCAGTGAGAGTTTATGCTTGTGAGATGAAATCACGTCATGGTTCAGGGTCTCTGTGGGGTGGAACAGCGGGGAGGCCAAGCAGACACGTACTCAGCACAAAAGCTCCGACACGAACGGTCGGTCTGCTCTTGAGGAGATCTCATCGACCGGAAGAACTGGTAGCTGCATCCAGTGGAGTCTCACGTTATGCCCACCAACCTTCAGCCCTGACCGCCAAACATTGGCCTGTGCAGCCTGGGCTAGTCAGTCCCCCTCTTTCACTGACCTGATTAACAGTTCCTGAAACTTATATTAGCCTATTGCTTATTTGTATGACAAATTTAATTAATAATTTAAGGAATTTTGTGATGGATATCTTACACCAAAGAGCCAAAACATTACGACCACTCACAGATAAAGTGAATAACATTGATTATCTTGTAACAACACACGTCAAAGTCTGGGAAATATTAGACTGTAAGTGAACAGTTGATTCTCATAGTTGATGTGTTGGATGTGGGGGAAATAGGCAGGCATTAAGACCTGAGCAACACTGTCAAGGGCTAAAATGTCACGGCCAGACAACTGGGTTGGAGCATCCCTGAAATGTCAAGCTCCCATTAGCATGCTCAGTACCAACTGAAACTGGTCTGAGGAGGGACAAACCATGAACCACATGGATGTCAGGTCCCCAAGGCTCATCAATGCGCGACAAAGACTATCCTTTGTGTCAGAGCACCTGCTGCTTCGGGCTACGTAGCTGCAGACTGGTCATAGTGCCCATGCTAACCCCGGTCCAACATTGAAAGTGCCTACAATAGGCACACAAGCATCAGAACTGGTCCTTGGAGCTATGGAAGAAGGTTACCTGGTCTGAGGAGTCCCATCTTTTTTTTCTATCACGCATTTATCCGATGTCTTCAGTGCTTCACTCGCGCCAAGCCGGTGGGGGAGATGTGATGCTCTGGGCAATGTTCTGCAGAGAAACCTTGGTTCTGGGCATTCAGGCTGGTGTCAATTTGACACGTCACCTAAACATTTTCGCAGACGAAGTACACCCCTTCATGTAATGGCCTCTTTTAGCAGGATAATGCATTCTGCTAAACTGCATGCATTGTTAGGGAATGGTTTGAGGAACATGATGAAGAGTGAAAAGTGTTGCTCTGGCCTCCAAATTGTCCATATCTCAATCCGATCGAGCATCTGTGGGATGTCCTGGAACAGCAAGGTTGATCTTAGCGGCTTCACCTTGCAGTTTACCAGACTTTACTGGACTTAACTTGTAGATCTTGTAGAGTCCATATCTCGGTGGGTCGGAGCTTTTTGGCAGCACTAGGAAGATGAATATCATAATGTTTTGGCTCAGCGGTGCAGAATCAGCAATTACAAAAGTAATCAGTAATACACAGTGCATTATTCCATTATTCCACAACAGCCTGCTGTGTTTAAAACAGTTACACTGTCATATCTAAACAATGATTATTTTTTGAGATCATTTGAAATCACCAGCTGTCCTTTACATTGTGGGAATATTGACAAACTGACCAATAGAAATGATAAAATTACTTGGAATAAAATCTTGTTACATTAACTTACATTAAAGGTAAGAACAGCTTTCCTTCATCTCTAAAGTCTTTTTCAAGTGTTTTTATGGCAGCAACAATTTTAAAGCTTTTAGGAAGCCAACAATGATGATCGAACAATTTGTAACAAATGATCTGAAGGGTCTAAATGAAAATGAGGAGTGAAAAGTATATATTTTTCCTTTTTGAAATATAATTGAGTAAGCGTACACGTATTAAGTTTCAGTAATACTGGAGGAAAGTATGAATCTTCCCAACAGTACAGTAACAATGTACAATTTGTGCAAAAGATGTGAGTTCATATTTATTTTAGTGCTCATTTTATGACACTAATATAGTCTCAAACCTTTTCACGAACATTCTGGGAAAACCAAACGTGAGCATATTTCCAGCTGAAATTTCATTTTGTTGATTTCTTCCTGCACAGTGTAAGTTACTGGGATTTCCGTTCCATGGTTCTTGGTCACTTTGCACTATGGTATTGTGGCACCACACATATGATAAGCCTCCTACTTACATCAGACGCCACTTAGCTGCTATGACCTGCTATGCTATCTATCTAGCTTCTTTTGCTATCATCTGTAAAGTATCCATAAACTGCTAACTGTTTATAAACTTACAATATTCTCCAAATGTGGAGTATCACTCCTTATGTACTGAATCTGTAACACTGGTTTCTTCAAGAACAAACAACAGTACAGGCTGTTGACACAGACATCAAACCACACAATGTCTGCTCTGATGCAATATATGATGCTAATGCAGCAGCTATTCAACAAGTCCTGGCAGTAGTGAGATCTACATGAACTGACATCTGAATCTGGTGCAATTTCATTATTGAAAAGAGGTGAGTCAGTATGTCTCTGCCTCCCAAGGGTGCAACTTCCTACAGAGCTGCATTGGCAGGACAGCCACAACGTGTATGCTCCCAGTTTTCAAATAGGAGAGTTGCCATGGTACTGCTTGTCAAGACAACATTGTTAATGTGGAATGATGACTAAATAGTAGCCATTACCGTTCACAATGAAAAACATGTGACTGAAAAAAGTAAGTTTGCATGACAGTCTTATGACCATTTCAGCCAATACGTCAGTCAGACAGAATGTGCAATGATTCTTCTCCTATTTATATATTCTTATTTTCTTCTCCCATCCTATATATATATATATATATATATAATATATATATAGGATGGGAGAATATATATATATATATATATATATATATATAGATGGGAGAATATATATATATATATATATATAAAATGTATACAATAGAAAAGATCACACTTAATTATAGACTATACAAACATACAAACTATATACAGAAAGTATATAATGTTGCTTTTTCGTCTGGCAGTCTGGTAAAGGATGATGGGTTACATGCAAATTAAACAAAGAATATGAGATATGAAATGAAAGTATATGAGATCCACTCTCCAGTACAAAGTAAAATGGATGAGCTTCTCCAGAAGAAAGATACCAACAAGCCAGTTTTACAATATTTGTTATCAACCAAAAGAACTTTGTATTTATATATATTATAAATATATTATTATTAATAATAGAAAATTGTATTAAGAAATGTCAGTTAAGGGGAGCTGTGGAAGTCAACTCTCAGATAAAACTCTTAGATAGAACTGCTTGTATGCTGGCCAGAAACGCAAAGCAAAACCAGCGTACGACAGCAAAGGTATAGCTGACACAGGAATAGTAGTGCAACGTTTCACTGCAGAGTTGCTTGCAAAACATGATCTTCATGGAAGAGTCATTAGCAGGAAACCCTACCTGTGACCTCAACACAAAAGTCAGTGTCTGATGCATAGCATTTAGTTAAACCAGAGGCTTTTTTTATGTGCAGTGGACTGATGGAGTAAAGATAGAACTCTTTGCCACAATCTCCAAAAGCATGTGTGAAGCATAAAAGGAGCAGCATTTGATGAACAGAACACCTTGCCAACTGTTAATGGGGGTAGATCTATTATGCTTTGAGTATGCTTTTGTGTGGCAGCCAGTGGTACAAGAAACAATACAAAGTAGGTGGAAAAATTGATTCCACTATATATCAGCAAATACCAAAAGCAACCAAGCTCAACAAGTTGGAAACAAGCTGAAAAGAGGCTGGCTTCTGATCCAAAACACACCTCAAAATCCACCATGTGAAAATTCTTTAAAAAAAGAATACGAAGACTCTTAGCTGGCTAGAATATTTGTTTGCAAGCTGTGGTATCTGCAAAAAAGTGTGTTACTAAATAGACTTAGTAAGGAGTCCTCAGTTTGCACTTGCCACGGTTAATATTTTGGGGTTAATAATAATAACATAATAATACATAGCCTGGCCCATGCCCAACAACCCCCCTGCCCCCATTTCATCAGCTTCCTGAGTCATGACAACAAATGTGAGTTTCTCAAAGGTAATGTTTCTGTAACCAGCTGTGCTAACAAGCCAGCTAATGCCAACAGCTGTTTAGAAGTACTACAGAACAAGAAACAGAGAGACAGTCCACAATGAACTAACCATAATAGCTACTTAACAATCATTTCCATTGGCTTAGCATACACACAACAGATAAAACACTCAAATATATAGTAAAGAACCCTAAATTCATATATAGATATAGAAAAAATGGGCAATATCAGCTGGAAAAATACTTGACAAAATTCTGCAAATATTAAAATTACATGTAGATTACTTTATGTAGTGATAAACAAAAGTTGCAAATTTGGCTTGGATTCTGTACTGGAGTAACAAATCACTGATTTATTTATTTATTGATTGATTGATTTTTTTATTTAGTATTTGACATACTATCATAACTTTTTGGTATTGAGGTTTGCTGTTTTTATTTTTTCTTTAAAGACAAATTATTGGAAAAAAAAACCCATAAAATATCTAGAATAAAACACTGAATTCAAGTCTGACTGGAGCAGATTATTAGCTGTTATTTTTACTTGGGTAAATCCAGTTCCTCGAATCTCCACTAATTCCTCCTGGCCCTGACTATTCTCAAGCAGTGCAAGCTCACTCCCTGCATATCTGCAAATTCATAACCTTTGGGTTTGTATTGGGGTTGGTAGATTAAATGACTGACTGACTGAGTTTAGTTATTATAAACTCAAATGGAAAGAGGCAACTTCAAGTTAGAGATCGCCGAGTGTATTTACCATGTCAACTTAATGCAGTTGTATGAGCTGAACATAGTTCTGGGTTGGCTGAAGCAACTTCTTTACTCGTGTCTGCGTTCTTCAGAGAAGAAAAGGAAACTTCCACAGGGCTCCGTGTACGAATGAACAAAACGGTTGTTTATTCCAGACTGTACACGTGATGAAATAAAATTAAAACAAAACTTTCAAACCATGGTTAGGTTGTTCCAAATATAAGATGCAACACAAACCGTAACGCTAAACACGGTAAGAAAACTGTGCTGCTACCAGTATCCTCTGCAGCTCACGCCCCACAGCCTAAAACATGTCTTTAAGACATGTTTTAGGCTGTTAGCTCTTAAAGTGACAGTGCACCTATTTTCTGCACATAAACAAATGGTGCCTGAAGACATTTGTATCTACATAATCAGTACAAATATCACTTCTAGCATCTTAATACTACATTAAGCAGCAGTATATACAAATATGCACTTCTTCATAAAAAGTTAATTAACTATTTATATTTACACACAATGCAAACGATGGTCTTTATGGTTTGGCTCCTACAGCAGTGTTACAAAGTTGCACTTTAATTTGAAAGATGATGTGATTCATTTTGATGTTCATGTGTTGGTTCAAGCATGGAGGGGAGGGAAAGGTCCTTTTAGCCAAGGCAGTCCTCTTGCTGCCAAAGACAGAGATTATAGGATTTATGAGCTGGCTAAATACCAAACAAAGGCTTGAAACACTTTCTCATCCTGCAAAGTCCATAAGCGGAGGGTTAGGAAATCTCCACTTTGCAGCTTTTGGAAGCATGTGTGTTGATTAGCCTCGCACAGTCACCTCTAAACAAACAAACACGTAAAGCCAAGGAACACAAGTGGCCAGAGGCAGCTGACCAAAACAGTTGCTCACACAGATCCTTGCTCTAGAAATCAATTGTCCAGTTTTCAAATGTCTGTTTAAAAAACTCTTCCCATTACTCTAATCTGATAGAATATTTGTTTGAATAGAGTGATTTAGATGTGCAGACCTCAACAGTGGTAATTCTCTAGAGAGAAAGAGGAAAGAGTGCTGCTAAGCAGTGTAATGCTATTTCTGACCATAGAGAGTCGCTGCTCACTCAAGAGTTCTAACTACTTCAAACCTTTTTCAAACTTAACTACATCTAGTTATTACATATTATAGTGGGGACCAAAGGTCTGAGATGACTGGTGCTTCCATTTTATATTCTTTTTCATTATGAAATATACTGTGAGCATAACAGCTTGACTGAAAATGAGAATCTTGATGAACTCTTGTGCTTTAAGGACAGCGTGCGCTCGAGTTTGACTCCACAAGTTTACGCAAAATCCTATATTGAGAAGATCAAATCAACCTGAGAGTCATCCGAACAACAATGTCAATGGCATGAATTTGCTTAACATTGAAAAGTAGCCTGTAAGTGCAAAATCTTGAATATTTCTTCTTCTTTTCTACTTATCATAACTTCTCTTTATTTTGATCTTTTTTTCAAAAATTCTAAACTTTCTGTTGTTTATTTCCAGGTTTAGATGAAAAAAAAATCCTTTTGGACCCCACTTTTCTTTAAAAAATGTCACCATTGCTTATTTAAGGAACCTGTCAATGGATGGTTCTGTGGGGAAAAGATAGTTCTTTTTTCTGTACTTTGTAAAAGAACAGAAAACCCAAAAATCATTAATTGAGAAAGAATATTGCTCATTGTTTTGTTTTTTTTCATAATAAGTGGGTTTTGAGTCAATAAGTTTTATGTTCTTAAAATACAGAGAATTACTGTTTGAGGTAATCAACCATAGAACATACATTTATTAATTTTTAGCCAAAACTACCACAAGTAATTCAACAAAGTCAGAAAAAACAGGGTATATATTTAACAGACAATTTCCCCCCACTTCATTTCATTTGACTTTCTCCTCCCTTATGGATATATATATATATATATATATATATATATATATATATATATATATAGAGAGAGAGAGAGAGAGAGAGAGATAGATAGATAGATAGATAGATAGATATACAGTTAAAGACATATAAAACCATAAAGACTGAGAGGGAGAGAGAGAGTGAGTGAGTGAGTGAGTGAGTGAGTGAGAAGAAGAATCAGGCTGTGCTTTATGATGAACTGACAAAACAAAAAGTCTGATGATGTAGTACTTTCTGTAAGGTGAGACTGCGGATTAAATCTTTGTTAATGCATTTTTAAGTGAAGTTGCCTTTTTTCTGGACTATAATCAGACCAAACGATGATCTGATTATTATTTTTTTTTCTCTCAATTCTGGCGAGCGACCCTCTAATGTCTTGGTTCTTGATTTTTTTTTCCTCCAAACTTGCCATCTCTCAATTTATCAGCTGACGTGTTTTTGGGAGACGTTCTGTTTTGACTGGCTTTCAGAACTGAATCCTTCAAAATTACCTGGGTTTTCTTCTAATTGGCTTATGAGCCACAACACACACTTATTTTTACTGTGTAAGGCTTATTAAAAATTATAGTACTGAAGTAAAAGTACATTATTACAAAATAACTCAAGTAAAAGTGAAACTCCTAGGATTTAATTCTACTCAAAAAAGTACAATTACAGGGATAAATGCATTCAATTACTGTAACAAGATTAAATGTAATTCATTATTTTTCACCTCTGATAAGAAAGAAACTCAGTTCAGAAAGGAGGTGTAGCTGTCAAGAAGCTATTACTGAGAAAATAGAAAAAATAGAAGAGAGTTTGCAGTAAAACACAGAAACCGACATATCAGATGTGGAGGTTATATGGACAGATGAGTTCAATTTAAATTAAATTTGCAATTGTGATCACTTTGACTTTGACAAGCAGAAGATGCAAGCAACTTCTAAGACTGAACTTTGGAGGTGTGGAAAAATATTTCTGTGGATTTCTTTGAAAAATTTCAAGCAAGCCTCCCAAATAGCTGTAATAAAGGCAAAGAGTGGACACAGTAAAAAAAGGGAAACTAGATTAATAACTGATTTATAATCGTACAGTTTAAACAGCATGGATCCACAAACAGACTCACTATTTGATTCCTCGCACAGACAACTACATACATATCAGTGTCATTAAGGTTACTGAAGAACTCACAGTTCTTAATGAACACTTAAGAGTAATTGAATAATAAGTCTAGAGTTGAAGGGGTTTATTAGCAAAGTACTGATATAACAAATAAAACATAACACCTATTACACAACCCCAAACAAACTAACATATACGCACTATATCTGTATTAAATTACTTTGTCATATTGGAGATTTTGACATCCACTGACACTGTTTCGTGACCGAAAAAGTTCTTTTCACTGGAAGGGGTGGGACTGGGGGGTTGGAAGCCGTGACAGTAACAGGATTCAGCAGGGCAGAGTGGCTGTTCCAACCACTGCCACAAATTCCTAATCTAGACAGGGGTCTGTGAAAACAGTTCACAAGGAAGCAGGCGGAGAACACAAAAGTGAATGGAGGCACTTAGACCACAAAGCAAGACTTATGTAGAAATATTTGGCATATCCCTGCTAATCAGATTAGCATGGTGCAACTTTGACCATGAAGGGGTAAAACTGCAAACTGGATGGATTCATGATTACACATTCAGTCAAGCAGAAGAAGCAGCCATGGAATGGTCATGCAGCTGGAAAAATACCATAAGCCCTTTCTCTGAGTTAAAGACTGGCAAGCGTCCCTACGACTTCAGTTTGCAGGATATTTTAGCGACCCTTCGAACCGATAATCCTTTGTTTTGTGAGGGTGACATTGTTGGTAATAAGACAATGAAATCTGTATAATTACAGAACTAAGTGTTGCCCATTTCATCCTTTACTCAAGAATAAAGCAGGGCTTAAAAAGAAGAATCTATTCTTGATATGAAGGAATGGATAAAATTCATTTGCGTAATTATACAGAATTATGTCTAAAAGCTTTGTGGACACCTGCCTGACCAATATTTCTTCGCATATTTCTTTCTCTGCTCTGCCTGGAAGGCTTTAGACTAGATGTTGGAACATTGATGTTGGGGTTTGATTGCATTTAGCTACAAAAGCACTAGAGAGGTCAGGTCGTGATGTTGGATGACTAGTTTTGGATCATAACCCGCACTCCAACTAATCCCAAATGTATCATCCCAATGGTGGGGGGATTTATACCCCTATAGCTGATGCTGGGCGTTGTATGTATGGACGCTGCAGCGTCCCATACTATTGGTTCTACTGTGAATGCCTGTGTCAGCAAAGGGTGGACCTTAAAGTGGTTCAGTTTACTGACTGGAAAAGGGTGTCTGGATACTTTTGTACCTCTTTTTGAGGCGAAAGAGTCTACACTTTCACCTTAGTGAAAGAAATCAATTCAAACCTGTAATAACATCAAGATTTATTTTAATGTATTATTATTATTATTATTATCATTTATGTATTTATTTTATTTTATTTTTTTAATAGGTGCAAGTTCCAATGATATTACTTGACAGTAACCTGTACCTTTATACCTTCGTTTTCAGATTTCTCAGAGATGTCATTCAGCTTCCATAATGATTTATTCTGGTCTGCAGCAGCAAAAAAAGGCAATCAAACTTCTAGCATTCCAGAATATATGAGCAGAAGAGTGAATGATAGAGAGACAAAGAGGAAATAGCGTAAAATGTGCACTATTATTATTATTATTATTATTATTAATAATAATAATAATAATAATAATAATAGGCTATATACTTATTTACTTGTTTTTATTATCGCTTAATTGTTAAACTTTGATTTGAGTAAACATTGTATCCTTTGCAGAAGTAGTGATATTAGTACAAATAGTATTTTATACTAGTACTAAAAGCATTTTTTCGCTTCCAGTTAAATGTATCCTATTCTGAATACATGCCACTGAGTGCAAATCTCTTAATGTACTTATTTAATTTCTTTTTATTTAAGTAAAATATCAAATAGACGGATAAACAGACAAATTCTTTGACTGTACTACGGTCAAAACGGGCCTGTGCTAAAGACCATTTGAAAAACTTTATTCCGTCTGAATTCAGGGAACAACCCGTCCTTTCAAAACAACACCACCGACTCTGCTCACTGACCGCTGCCCGTTAACCGGGTACAGTATTATTTTATTGTCATATTATTATCTGCTATTATAGGACTAAAATTCGGGTATTCTTAGTACATATTAATTGACGTACCTATAGCATAGTATACAATGCGCAAGCAACTTTAATATGGTGTTTTTCGGCCAAGAATGATCCACCACAGATACCTGTCAAGTTAGCTAGCCAGCTAGCTAGCTAGCCTGCTTTCTTGGTGTAGTAAGCTTAACGTTGCAAACAAAAGTACAGTATGCCTGGAAATTTGAGTGGTAGTGGTTTAGATATGAACCAGTCGATTGTCTTGGCGAACGGTTTTCATTATTTTAGACACCCACTTTAACTGACACAGACTTTGATGTGCATCTAAGCTAGCTAGCTGCTTTGCTAACTTAGTTAACAAGCTAACCAGACATTCACAGATATACGAAGCTGAATTCAGCTGCTTATTTGAATTTTCCTGTAAAGTTACCACCTTAAATGGTGCACCAGAATGAAATTGCTGCATCATTTAAGGTGGCACGGGAAAAAAGAGCGCTTCAGAGGCCAAATTCAGCCTCTTCACAGCTATGTAGGGAAAACATTTACTACAGAGCTAGCTAGCTCGCTATATGCTCGATATTTTCACGTTTTTATGTTGAACTGTTTGGTTTCAGAGTAGTTAACTAGGATGTTTGAAACACCAAATCCTTCTTAGCTTCTTAAAGCTAGCTACAAGTTTAGCCTATATGCTAAAATGTTCTTACGGGGTTCATTCTGCTGCTCCTCAAGATCATATTACATACGTCTCCATTTCCCAGAACATGAAAATCTTTATATGGCCGATATATTGAATGACTGCACATCTCATCGTGTAAGAGCAGCTATCTGTCTTCTGTTTACACCTGTAGCACTTGGCTTACTTCTCATAAGTGAACTGATTTGTCGATCTGACACAATTACACCAGTCAGCTGCACTAATACATGATGTCTCCTATGTAGTCCCAGTCATCTCTCTTCTATTTTTCAGGGTGCACATCTGTAGTATTCATGGGGGGTTAAACATTATAAGTGCTTTTGTGAAGGACTGATCCACCTCAGCTATAAGCCCCCTTATCTGTGGCCGTTCCGAGTTTTCGAAATCCAATGGCATCAGAAGAAATGGAAGGCATGTGTCCTCTGCCCGAGATGACCAACATCAAGGTGGAGCCCTCTGTAAGCATTGGCACGACAGAGGATGCCGGCTCGCAGAATGTGGCCATGGGCATAAAATTCATCTTGCCTAACCGCTTTGACATGAACGTGTGCTCCCGCTTCGTGAAGTCACTGAATGAAGAAGACAGCAAGAACATCCAAGACCAAGTGAACTCTGACTTGGAGGTGGCCTCAGTCTTGTCTAAAGGTAAGGCAAAAAAAAAAACTGCTAATTGCAGCAGTTTGGGAAATAATAATTTGTTTTGTTTACAGGTTGAATCTTTCTTTCCTTTTTTTCCAATCTCCAGCGGAATGCAATATCCAGACTTCTCCTTCTCCCGGAATTCAAGTTAGGCATGTTTACACACCGTCCACCACCAAGCACTTCTCTCCAATAAAACAGTCGACAACGCTAACCAACAAACACCGCGGCAACGAGGTCTCCTCAACTCCACTGCTTGTTCACTGTAAGCCAAACACCTTTCATTTTGTCTGCTATGTTACCATCCATATACTACAAATGCTATGATAAGCAGGAGACTCTAGTTCTGTAATTCAAACACAAAATATAGCTGGTGAAGTTGTTTTTTCTCACCACTGTAGTCTTTTCTGTACATACCGTACATACTACACATTTCTCATAATTCTTTCAACTTGTGATTTTTTGCAGCTCTGTCTATTCACCAACTTGCAGCACAAGGTGAAATGGTGTTCCTAGCCAGTCGAATAGAACAAGGTAAAGCTTATGTAATTATATATACTAAGATGTGTTTTCATTGACAGTTACCTCTTCATAATCCTGTAATGACACCTGTTTGTTTCCCACCAATCAGAGTCAGTCATAAACCTGCAGGACGAAGAGGGCTTCACTCCACTCATGTGGGCGGCAGCTCATGGTCAGATCGCTGTGGTTGAATTCCTGTTACAGAGCGTGAGTACAACACACATAATCTACAGTCATCAAAAACCTTAATCTGAACAAGAAAACTATAATGTGAGTTTTCTTAGGTTGATACTATAGAAGTATTTAGTAAGTACACTGATTTCCGTCAAGTGCAGTTGCCAAGTCATAACAGGCATTGAAATACAAAATAGACCATATAGTACAAATTAGTGTACATACAACACCCAACATGCACTCACTTTTTTTTTGTAGGGTGCGGACCCCCACATCTTGGCAAAAGGAAGAGAAAGTGCATTGTCGTTAGCCTGCAGTAAAGGCTATACAGACATAGTCAGAATGCTCATTGATTGTGGTGTGGACGTCAACGAGTATGACTGGGTAAGAAACACTTTTTGAGAATCACATGTACAACAATGTAGGAATGTGCTTTTTCAGTCCCAGCAGGATCGCTTGGCCATTTTTCTGACTAAAATGCCTAATTTTGCAGTGGCTTTTCTCAGATGCTGTGGTAGCATTTACACTTTGTTTTAACAATTAAAATTAAAGAAGTATGCAACTGCTAGTCGTCTTGGCTATGTTTCGTGAACATGTTTGGAATGTAGCCTAGTTAATTCCTGATAAATAGAAGGGGGAACTAAACTGAAATACCTCAGAGAACCAAGAATATATATAGACGTCAGTTCAAGATATTAAAAAAAAAAAAATAATAACTGTTTTCAAGTCTTGTCAAAAGGATTTTAAATGTTTTACATTAAACTGATGGAATGAAACTAATTATAAACAAAATAAGCACGTATACGGGCTAATATGGGAATTGTAGGCCGATGACAATATTTTTCATGTATATATTTGCTGATGCTGATGCACAAACATTTAAATAAATGTAGAAATGGGGACTAAATTTACCAGACTAAGCCTTACAGCCCTATGATTTCTGTAGGGTAACAAATTCAGTAAAATAATTAAATGTTATGTTCTTCCAGCATGCAGTAAATATATGATCAAATATCAGTTTAAAATATTGGCCAAATCTAAACATCTGTCCGATGATCATTTTTAAAGCAGTCACCTGCCGATACCGATATGCTTGTGTTATTATTGTAAGTTATTGTTAGTAAAAGTATAATTTTAGTCCAATTTTCAATGCTCTGTAACTTATTTCAGTAAAGTATCCAGCAGACAGCTGAGATATCGTAAATTTAGAGATAGCTCTGTTTTGTGAAGAGTCGTACCTACAGGCATGTTTTTGCGCTTACAGAACGGAGGAGCCCCTATACTTTATGCTGTCCATGGTAATCATGTCCGTTGTGTGGAAATCCTCTTGGGTAAGAGTGCTAAATTGAAGCTTGACAAAGTTGTACAATGACTTGTGCAGTATACTAAAATTTTCTGTACAGTAAGTAACATTGAACTCTTTGAACAGAGAATGGAGCTGACCCAACCATGGAGTCTGACTCAGGCTTCAATGCTATGGACATGGCTGTGGCAATGGGCCATAGACATGGTAACTACACTTTCACTTATTTTACCAGTTTGGACAAATGCATTAAATATCCCACCAGTGCAGCAAACGCTTGTTTATTTTGTAACCCTCAAAAACACAATTGCAGAGCGTCCTATCTCAACATGTTCCCTTCCAGTTCAACAGGTCATGGAAGCACATCTACTGAAGCTGCTACAAGGAATCAAAGAGTAACTGTTACTGAGGAAGGAGAGAAAGGAACTGAATATAACTGAACATCACTGAGGAGGTCTGTTAGACAAAACAGATGAACTGGACAATTCATCACTTTGCATGTTTACATTACTCGTGTAGAAACCACTTTCGCTGTGGTTTCTTCGTCCGTTATGTTGTTTTAATTTTTTTGGTCATTTTTATTATGACAGTGTGCAAAAAAATGTGTAGGCATCCCTTAACTTTTATGTATTGTGTATATTTATTTAGATGCGTGGACTATGTGTGAAGCTGTTCTGTGTGAACTCAGTGTAGGTTTTTTTTAATGAAATAATACAAAAACCAACTGTTTGCATTATGTACTTGAACCTGCCAACTAAATTTTACAATAAAATGACAGGCAAAAGCAGAAAGTACTTTTTTTCATTTCAATTATGTCTTTTTTTTATTATCCTGCAAATATTTTTATAAGACAAATAGGGTAAATTGGTAGGTTTCATTTATGTAATACTGACAGTAACAGTTTGTGAAAAATGAAAGATCAAAATGAATGCCCTGATGAACTCAGCTCAGCTTCTTTTCCTACTTGGCCAGTCCACTGTTCTATTGGTGGAATATTCAAATGACTGGAATGTAACTGAACTAGTGCATAAAATGATTTGCTGTTGGGCAATAAATTAGAATAAATCTGTATACATTAATCTACACCACATTACAAACCAATTAAGCAACCATGAGAAAATGATCAAGCATTGGGTACCCAATTTAAAATAGTTAAACATTTAGTCCAAATGACAAAAGCCTGATTCACTGGTGTTCATTCTCAGTCATACATTAAAAACAATTTGATATAGTTCAAACAAAAAAAAGAAACTAATCAAGAAGCATTGACTTTAACACACTTATGGAATGCTATCTAGACAACCAATCAGGAGGCTTAAGTTTGGAACAAGCATGCTTACTCGCTCACTGATCCTAAACAGACCAACTAATAAGGTTTTTGATTTAAGCAATGCTTGATTTGATTTAAGAGATGCTATAAAATGTATTAACCCAACCCTAATTCACTAGAAAGTAACAAATGCATACATTCTAGCTGGTTTTAAACTTCACTTTAAAAGCATGAAGTCTTCAGTTGTTTGAGATGCAGTGTATGCTCAATTTAGAATAAATGATACAAAACAAGGTGCCTGTTAAACCGAGTCAACAGATCAGTATTATTGCAATAAAATGTTTTTTCCTAAACTAAGCAATGTCTTATGCAAACTGTTTTGACAAACTACCAAAAATAAGGCTACACATTTAACCTTTTTCTCCTCCAAAAGACCAAGTTTCGTAGACATTTAGAGAACATTACCATCAGTTTCCATAGTCTACACACAACAATCTTTTTGAAGCATTAAAACAGAAACATAAGTGACTAAACCTCTTTTTCCAGTGAGATGAAAGCGCTACATACCAGCTGGTTGTAAGAAGTAAAAATAAGTCAAATGAAAAATGTGCAGAGAAGGCAGTGATGTATTTAATAAGCATTTAATAGCAAATGTTTATTTCCAGATGTTGGCTTGAGCTAGGCCACAAAGGAGTGAGCCTCAGTAACAGGGAGATAGACGGGCAGGACGCCCCACAGACCGCACACACTCACACCTCACTGTGTGAAGCTTTGCACGGTAAACACAATCTCACACCCTCAGCCTGGACACAAGGGGGACACAGCAGTGCACAAGAGGACAAACAGGACGAGTGGGGTTGAAATATATTTATAAAAGAAAAAAAAAAAAACAATTGCCCAAAAAGGGGTTTGGGGGAGTGGTGGGGGGGGAGAGTCCCACATGACCCAGCTGAGACAGGAGCTTCCAAACGTCTGACCCTCCCTTCAAGTTAGTTAGCCTCATCCTTTGAAGCCTCATCGAAATTCTCCACAAGATCTGCAAAGGATAGAATTTACAACAGGGATGTTATAATGTAGTTAATGGGAGATTTAGAGACAATACGCTGTGAGCCAAACTGTTTTTACACTACTAAAATGACAGACACTGGGGAATGGTTTCTTTTTAATTTGTTTTATCGTCAGGGCGGACTGCAAAACTATTTTGGAAACCAAATTACAAAACAAATTAAACTACTAAAGGATCTCCATTTTTATATCGGCAAGAATCTATTCCATGCTTGTTTTATAGCCTGTACAATGGTGTAAACTTATTTCTAAACAAGATAATCGGTTTTATCTGAAAGTCTTTGTACTCGGACACCTATATAAACCTTTGTCCTAGAACTCCCATTTATACCCCCCACCCCAACCAAAATAATCAAACAATAAAACATGGAATCATACAACCCGATCTGGTAAACCGAACCAGCCTAACCATGACTTAAAAATGACCCATTCTTGTTAACATTCTTGAAAGGTCTGCTGACCTTGGCAATGTACCACAAAGGGTCACTTGGGATCCTCATGATGCAATACCCTGATTTATGTTGCCAAATTATTCTATAGGGAAACTAATGGACTTGGACACCATAAAGAAAAAATGCACATCATTTCACTGACCCTTTAATAAAAACACATAGGAACAGTTCCATTGACAAGCTGTGGAAGCAATGGTCACTTACGCTGGTTCATTCATTAAATGTGACACTTTGTTTCTAAATTTAAAATTACTTGCTTTTATGCTTTTACCGAGCAGTCACGGTTTGTAAATTGGACTTTGGTCCAAATATATAAATACAAAAAGAACACTTGCTCTCTAAAACTTCTGTATGAAACATCTTGCGTAAACATCTTGGCATACATATAATTTCTGTATAGCTACAGCCCTAATTTACGAACTACAAATAACATTTGTTACACTCAGCTTGGCTGGGTTAACAGATCTGAATGAAAGACGAAAGAAGGTGCGAACTGTGGGGCTACGGACACGCTTTGAAGCATTACATGACCATCCAATCAAGAGTGCCAGGAATTACATCTAATCTATGCTGGAACTGCTAGTGTTTATATGAAACATGATTCGGGTTATTTTGCCCCGTCTGCTTGAGGACGTCAACTGTCTCAAGCTTGCACGCACACACAAATGTGTGTGTTCCCGGGCGACCAAAAAACGAGCGCTGGGGGACTGGAAAGTCCGCAGCTGTAAAAATGGAAGTGCGGTGGATCAAAAGCAGGTTGCCTTTTATGAGATGAAATCTGATAAATGAGACTTCCACTGTTCTGCTCCAGGGTGTCAGACTCAAATCACTTACAGAAGGGGCCCCCTGATCTGATTGTTTTCAGAAGGGACTGGAAAAAAAAATAAAAGGACGAAGCTTAGTAACGGCGAGACGGCAAGAGCCGTTAACCCCTTGTCATCATGTGCGGCAAGTTCATTTGGTAGAGCAGGAGATGTAATCGTTTGTTACGTTGACTGAATTTGGGTTGCTGGAAGGAGCTGGCTAGGTGAGAGCAAGAGGGTAATCATAATGGCAACCTTGTGCGTTGGCTTCATTTTCTTCAAAAAGAAAAGCAAAGCCTGCTTTCAGGGCTCATAAACCATACAGTTTTAAACTCCATTCTGACAGATGAATCTTAAACCTTAAACCGGCCTCCTGAAACTGTTTTGATGTCATGACCCAACTGACTGTGCTGAAGAAAGCAAGCTGTGCTGCGCTTATGTTACTACATGAAAACCACATATGGCAATCATTCTGTAGCTATGCAACCTACAGGGAATAATATAAAATGTACACAGTATATACTATGAGTTAGTGGGTGGGTAAACAGACAGGTGGATGGATAGTTGTGTGGGGGAGAAGCTCATGAGTACAGACTTTGAGAGCAATTACAAATGATTTTAGATGGGTAATAAAGCTCAAAAGAAAAAAAGTGAAAAGGGCCTACTAACCTGGAACTTCATCATCATCTTCCTCTCCTGCTGCCACTGGTGCCTTTCCATCTCCTGCTGCAATAAATAACAGAACAGAGTTAGCAGCAGTTATGATACTTGACATATCTGCTTAGTACCAATTGGAAAACAAGTCATCCACTCACAAACGAAAACAGCATAAGCCTAGTCTTCAGATTCCAAACAAAGGATGACGCACCACACTTGTTTTTGTTCTGATGTACAATTACCATCTGACAGTACTGTCTACTTTTAACTACAGAGAAAGCTCAGCTTCCTGACATCACTTCCATTCTCAGCCAAGCAGTGTTTTTATTTATTTATTATTTTTTTTAAAGAGACTATTCAAAGACCAGAGGTGGGCAATATGACTACATTTTATCGTAATAATGACAGATTTTGTGATAAAACAATTTGCATTTCTGGGCATACTGCAGATATGGTCATGTTTTATTGCATAGAGCATAAATAGTCCTGTTTAATTGGATTTAGTGTAGCACTGCATGCAACGCTGAATTATTATATTCATTCTTTTTGATAGTGTTTAAATGACAAGAGCATTGTATGTGTCAAAACAGTGATATGTATCATGAAAACGTATGTATTGTAACCAGATGTACTGGTACAATTACTTTTAAATATACAACTGTTATGAACTGTAAGTAGAGAAGCTATATACCTCTAAAGCTGTATCTATTCTGTAGCTGGCCAAATCAGCATTATGCCCATATTAGAAAGCCTGCTTCTGTGCTGGTTTTCTCCGAGACAAATGAATGCCGTTTTCATGCATTGTGGCAAAGTAAAATGCTGCAAAGTCAGTATGTGTCGCTGTATGTACATTAGTCCTCCAAATGTTGCTGGATCCCTTAAATTTCGAGTTGTTAAGTCAAAATATGAATATTATAACATGAAAGTTAACACTGCTGTGCACTGAGTTGACATAAGATTGGCAACATTACCCAAAAATCCCACAAAAATAATCAAGCTTTGTCCAGTGTGGTAGTAAAATTTCCTTAGCAGTAGTAGCCTACAGACTGTGCTATAACACCCTTGAAGTTTAACAGTATTACTCACATGGGATGTCATTTCTACAAGCGGAAGAGCGAGCTTGCTTGTAGCAAGTATGTAGCAATATTCATATTTCGACCACAGGACGTGTTAGAAGCGTTTTTTTGAAAAACTGCGATAATTTTTTTTCCCCTCAGAGAAATATGCTTAAAACATGGAGTTGCTAACATGGGAATGAAAACGATTACAGAATGACACACATCTTCGGGTCTACTTAAACAACACCAAGCTTATTTGCATTTTTACATTTGGACGACATGTTCAATATTATTTAGCAGCCTTTAAACTGTCCTCTCTAACTCTGTCAATTCTTGTTCCCATAGCATAGTCATCTGCTTACTCATCAATCATCGCCGATATCCAATCACATCATCTTGTTGCTCAGGCCTAATTAAACTTTATTTTGGCTGAAAATTGTTGCATATTTTGTAAAATGTTATTTTAATGCATGCTTACATTGTAATGGATATACGAATCACCACCCTCAAAACAATGCTTCACAATGCACTTTAGACCCCTAGATTAAAAGAGTACATTAAGCATACTCCTGAAGTAAAAAATGTTTACATGTAGAATATGCAGAGAAAAGAAGAAGGAAAAAACAGGGAATCTAAACCCCCTTCTTCAGTCTACAATAGTATTTGGAAGAGAAGTTACAGGACCTTCTATTGAAGAATCAGCTGCACCCTGCCAAATGTCATACCCTACCCCCACCCCCTTACACACACCTGTTCACAATTCCCTCTACAGACAGCACACTCACTCAAATCAGTATGTCAAATACCATGCAGAAAATGAGAATCCCTGCAATGCTTTTTAAACAAGTGCATCACCTGAAATTACAAATGCAGCTATATCTACTTTTAATTGTCAAGGGAAAATACACTCAGCCAAAAAACATTTCACCCCCCACTCCCCAAGCATCTCCGCATATGGAATTGTCATTCAAAATAGATTAGAAAACTAAATGACTACTGTTCAACCACTGGGTATTTTTTACATTTGATCAGTTCTTTTCCTTGTTTCAGTGTAACAAACTGAATGAAATGGAGGGCAAAACACAACAGCTAATAACTCAATCATACCTTGTTTGGGCAGGGCCTCAGCGAGTTTTCGCAGACTGGTCAAGCTGTCCGCGCCGAGCTGGTTGAGAATGGAGGGCAGCATCTCTGTAAGCTGCTTGGTCTCGGCATGGCCTGTGATGGTGAAGGTGTTGGCTGCCAGCGAAGCCTGCACTTTGGGGTTGTTGAAGTGGATCACTGTTCCCTGGTTTGTGAACATGTTCACCTGCAGAGTGACACAAAAGACTTAAGGGGTTAACAGACTGCAGTGACACAGCTTCTGGTTAGACTGGTCTGAATCAGATGATCCCCCACCCACCCCCCCCATTTAAAAGGGTAAAAGTAATTTTAGGCTGTTTACTAGTAATGCTAACACCAATTTGTTCAAACCACTTTGGCAAAATAAATCAATCACTCCAACCTGATTTGACGCTCAGGCTAACTTTTAAGAATCTTTATATATTCGCACAGTAACAGCTTGTTTGTGTGCAATACATTGTTTCGACTCATGGGCATTACATATGTTTGTCTGTGAAAATGTGATGGCCCCTTCATAAAGTGCCTTGTAAACTGTGTGACAGTGGTGTTACACATCTTATATACAAATGCGATCTTGGCCAATCTTCTGTGGCAGGCTGTGCTGCATCATTTAAGCCCATGTGTGCCAAGTCAGATTATATGTTAAAGATTTTGGGGTAACAAGCTAATAATGCAAGAAAGTAACATTGTGCCAAAAATTAGGTCGGCAGACCAATAAAAAGGCCTCACCATATGACACTCAATTCTGTCTGTAAACAAAACATTAAACTGCCATGAACCGTTGAACATGTGAACTTGGTCCTTGGGCCTTTTTCTGTCCATTATGTGGCAGTTAGCGATGCTGGCACTGGTAAACTAAAGGAAGGGCCGAACTAACATTTGAGCTAAAACATAAAATGCATAATAAAGTTAACTTTAATTTCTTGTCTCTTCCACACAAAAAGTCATTCCATTCCCCATTAAAAAAAAGATTTGACACGTGTTAATTGCTTTTTTGATACAGCAGCAGATAAACTGATATTTTAGACCTCAATTTCTGACACTGCCAGAATTCGCAGGCTGTTTTTGGTCACAATCTTTGTTACACACTTGAAAAAAACCCAGTTAAATGAGTATTATGTTATCCAAACACAGAGACAAGTGACTGATTATCCAAAACCAAACACAGGACAGAACTGAATGTACACCGTCACACCTTCCACATGGTTGACCCTACATGTATCAGCCCAGACACACTGAATAACTGTCTAAACACGTTCCACGCAAAATGGACGTAATCCCTCCTAAACACATCTAACAAAACAGTCAAGCGAAATGAGACATCACCTCCTCGATCCCGGAGATGTTATTGACGCCTAACTTTTTCAGGGAGAACTGAAGTTTCTTGTCATCGGCGGTGGCGGTTCTGTGTACAACCTTCTTCTTTCTGCGTGCGGTTCCCTGTTCGACAGACATACAAAATGATCAGAAATCAGAAATAAAGTTAGCAGGTTACATATGTGGTCTAAAAATATTCTTTCCGTTCTTACCTTTCCACCGATGCGGACTTGCGCCTGCAGCTTGGCTAATTTCTCCTGGTTCATTACTGTTTCTTTCATCTGTAGGAAACAGCACATGTGAGTGAGCGCAGAGCAAGTCAGTCAGCAGGACAGCTAACTAACACTTAGCTGCAGGTTTGATAGCTCGCAGGGGTGCGGTCTGAAGTGACTTCACCAGCTAGTGTCTCTTAATATATGTCTTATGTTTGAAATAGAGAGACTTCTTAACCAACAACGGTAGATATAAAACGTTCTGAGCACCAAATCTAGCTGTAACTGATGTTTATCTAACTGAACAGAGAGATTGCACTCATGTTACAGGCCGAGGCGCCGGCTAACGCTACCTCTGCCGAGAATTACAAGTTATCTAGTTAGCATTTCTGCAGGACAACATCGAGACCGCTGTCAGAATATCATATCTGGTTAGTAAAGTAGGTAAGGCTACAATTAGCGGGACGGAACCTGTAACTGTTCCGTCCACAAGAGACAGACACGGCGTGAACTTGGCCTGAGAGGCAGCGCTGCGCTAATGCTAACGTTACCTGAGGCTCGTCTAGGCGAACAGACTCACAGAGAACACAAACGAAGACACCACAGTTATGAGTAAAACACTCGCACATTAGCCGTAACGACAGCGGTTAATGTTACTTATGCGACTTTAATGTCCGTAAAAGAAGGTGAATTAACCAACAGTGACGAGCCTGGCTCCAGCCTCATCCAGCGGCGGCACGCTAACCGTTAGCCTGCTGCGCTCGGTTAGCTGGTTCGGGCCGCTCGCTCCGCCAGGCCCGCGACCCGGGCTCTCTACTCAACTCAGCGAGCTTTCCGCGGACGATCCGTAAGAAATAACCACCGGTCCAGCACACCGGTCACTTAATTTACCTTGAGCCGCAAAGCTGGGAGTGTCTGTGCAGGAAAAAGAGTGTTTTAGAGGTTCCTCACTGACCTGCACGCTAGCAGCGAACACACGCGGAGAGCAAGATGGACGCGAGAGAGGGGGACGGAAGTGACGCGAGGGTTGAAATGCGACGCAGCCGGTTGCAATAAAAAAATAAACTTTTTTATTATTAGTTTTCGAAATTAATAAAAAAAAGCACAATTGACACAGTAAATATAAAAACAGTATGGAGAGAAGGCAGTGTATGAAAAACTTTAAAAAAGGACACACAGACATACATTTAAAGGGCTGGTTCCCTACATTACTCTTGTGTTTTATTATTATTTTTCTGAGGTCCACTTACACATTTGTGAACCAAATCGATCATAATTTATTTTTACTCTATCCCTTAAAATCACATAGATATTTTGTTTATTTCTGTGCCTTTAAGACTGGTAAGAGAAATCTCTGTTCTGATTGGTTGTCCTGTAAGGTGCCGCTTCAAAAAGCAGCCCAAGCTGAAACACTCCTTATAACTTCAGTATGAATGGGCGGGGCTAAACTGCTGTGGCCTTAATAGGTGGACATATGCAAAATATTCTCATGACTTCACAGAAACAATAAATTCAAAACAGGCTGTTTTTGCAGATATATGGCCTTATGGGCTGATGAGAAAAATGTTTACATATTACTTAAACTCAATTATTTAAAAAAAGCAAGAGAAGTTCAGTTTTCCATGATTTGATCCCTTTAAAAATATATATTTATCAAGAAGAAAGAATGCCTTGACAGCTGTTTTTGTTATAGAGAATTATACACAAGTGCAATTTGCCCAGCAGGGCTACAGGCCTCATATCATCATCAACAAAAGAAAAACATGAATTAACCACAAGAAACATCACGGTTGTCTCATCAGTTTGGAGCTTATGAAAAATGAAAACATCAGTAATGACATCTCATTCCAAAAGTCTGCTAAATAAACACAAGCAAAGTCCTGCCTGCTATATCCGTCAAACATTATCTGTATCATCCTAAACGGTCAACATTTTCAGACCACAGTGCTAGAAGATTATAAGAAAGTGACCAACTCATGTTCTATTTGAACCTGCTTGGCTCCATTAAAATTCAGTTCATTAGATTGTGCTCAGAGTTGGCCATGACTGACTAAGGGTCTTGTCAATCAATGTTTTATAAAGATCTGAGTTTCAAAGGGTGCATTGTGTTGTTAACATGAAATTTCTGAATATAAGCATTGGGTAAATTTTTTGAAGTACTTCTTGAGATGAGTTTCTTTTACTTTACTTTCTATAAAAAATACCTATTGATTATCTTTGATTGAAACATTGACATTGTTGCTTATCTCTGATTAAGACCTTCAATTATGAACTTCAGGATTTCACCTGCCAGTGAAAGATGTCTGCACTGAGCCACAATAAGAAATAAATACAAGTATAAACCCAAGAACAGACAGAATAGTTGCTTTTATGTAGTGTTTAGAGTGCTGGTGTATGATGTTCTGTTTTTACATCAAGAAAATATTGATTCCTTTAAGTATAAAATCGCTGACTTCCCTAATGAGTCATTGCTGTGCTCTTAGAGGAATTTTGGTAGGCCAGCAACTTCTGGGAAGATTCACCTCTGTTCCAAGTTATCTCCATTTTGGGGATGATGTCTCTAACTGTGGTTACTTTGTAATCCTTTCCAGATTGATATATTTTAATTTAACTCTCTATCTCATCTCTTCTGGATTTTCTTGTGATTGCATTATAGTGTGCTGTTTATTGAGACCTGCTAGTTTACTTCACATGGCTGGAAAGGTTTTGTTATGTTTAGATTCAACAGGGCTGGCACCAATCAACCAGTTTGGTTAACTGGTTGATTGAGTAACTAAGGGAGCAATTACTAAGGCAAGGCATTGTGAGTTTATTTATGTAGCACATTTCATATACAAAGGCATTTCAATCTGCCTTATATAAATAAAGCAAAAAGAACAATAAAAAGAAAAATAAAGACAAAGTGCTTAAGAGTGAATACAATATAAATGCAAAGTAAAAGAAATGGAATAATGAAATGCTAAGAAGATACAAAGTACAATAGTTTAAGGAAATAAAACAAAATAATTAAAATGAAGTGCAAAGTGCATAAAAGCAAATTAATAAAACATAAAAGGCACATGAAAAGAGAAATGTATTTAACCTGGATTTAAAATTCACTACATTCGGGGCACCTTGAAGGTCTGGGACTTTGTTCCAGTTGTATGCAGCATAACTTTCCAAAGGAGGATCACCGTTAATGGCTTGATTGTGTCCAGGACTAAAAGTAATCACTCCACATGAATTCACTCCACTGAATCATCAGAAAGAGACAACAAATGTTTAGAACTCCGACTGTGTCCAATTCTGTCTGAGTACCTGTGTGAACAAATGACCTTTGGGGAAAGAGAAAAGAATGTGGTGAAAAACAGACGATCAATACTGTTAAATTAAAACCTACAACACCAACAGTCTTCATAAAAGTCCAACCGGGATGAGAGTTAAAGGGGAATTCACATCATTTCACCACTCTGAATGACTTTAACTTAATTATGTAGAATCCTAGAAAAATTCAGTGAATTTCAGTCAATTCAGTCAATTCTCTTTTAATTAAACAGCAGGTGTTTTACCATGTGGCCTGCAAGTTGAACATAAACTATAAGTTACACTTAGAGATAGGGCTTCAGTTTGGGTGGTAAATGTCAAAACTCTGTTAAAACAAACAAACAAAAAAAAATACCTTCACCATAATGCTAATTTCTACTAGCATTCTAACAGTATGTTATCGCTAAGCTAATGCTGACACACAAGAATTTTTTTTGGCTGTTCTAGATTAAACACAGACATTTGAAGCTCATAAACAAGCTCACAAAGTGCCCTTTATATGACAATATTGCAGACTTGAGCAAGGACTGCATTGACATGGACTTAGCAGCGACCTCTTACCCAAAATCTTTGAAATGTTTTCTCAAAAAAGTGGTCCCACCCATCAGAATCTAAAATGTTATTAGTTGATTCCTGTCACTTCCTAACTTCGTTGGCAGTTGATTTAAAGCACAAGGCCTTCAGTTCAGCTCCTAACCAATGGAAGAAATTGATTGGCTGTATCTGCCTAGATACCTCAGACAAAAAAACAATTCTGACTGGACTGTTTTCCTTTGGGCGTTTCAAGATTTGATCCCTTTTATTTGCAATCAAAACCTAAAAATGAAATGAGAGTATCACTACAATGAAATTTCTTTTGCAACAAGCTAAATGATTCTATTAAATAACAACAAACTAAAAATGACATGGCATGTATTTTTAGTTTAGTTTAATCATTCAGAGAAGGCCTAGAAGACCCTAATGTTTCGCCACTGCTAGCCACAAATGAGTTAAATATAAGCTTGTAAAAGATAATGTGATGAGTGAGCCTGGAGTATCAGCATATGGGTTGGTCCATGTGTGAGAAAAATAAGAGGATAACAATCTAATTTAATGTGGCATGATGTGATCAGTGAGGCTGCTATGCCAAACACGCTACATCACACAACAGCATGTCAGCAGTGCTGCACGAAAAAAGTGCAAGCTAAATGCACATACATAAAATTTATGTTATATTGTTATATCTTTGTGTTGGCACTATCATCACTAAAATCACTGCCATTTGTTGCTGGAAGAGAACGTAATTGGCCCTCCTTTGTCTCCATCATTCAGCATAATGCTAGCAAACTCAGGTGTCTATTAGCTGATTTAACAAAATTGGAAGTTAGTGTTTTCCTCCAATCGCACTGACCTGTCCAGTGAAACTGTGTTAGTGGCAGTTTGAAAAAATGCAGTTATGCTTTATGTAACTTAGAAAAAGCTTGTGCTAGCTTTCATCCTCCTAGCGTTGGTAGCATTGTGTTACTGAGGGAGACCATGCTAGTAGAATTGAAAATGAGTAAAATTGCAGAGAAAATGAAAAAATGAGAAACAACAAACAAGCATTAGCTGTTAAAGCATTACATGTTTGGTACAATTGACATTAACAAGCACACTGGCATTCACGTGATGATGTACAGACCCAGCACACCTGCCTTTTTCAGTCAGTCAAAAATAAAGGCTTTGGCAAAGAATGTCATACTGTGGCATCAATGAAGAAGAGGTTAGCATCATTAAACCATGTGATTTATCCTTTATTGGCAAAAAAGTATAAAACTGAGTGCTTGGTGGTTAGCCAGAGAACTGGGTAAGTAGGGGAAACCGGTGGGGGTTAAAGCCAGCTAGCCTACCAGTGATACTGAATGCTTAGCCTAAACTAACATGTCAGTACAACACACCCTGGATTAACAGACAACACATTCCATGCTTAAAAGGTCTCATATCCTACATTTTTCTCAGATTTATTTTTTTTTCTCTTGAGATCCACTCATGATATTTGTGTGTTTTTTTGCATCAAAAGAAGTCATAATTCACTTCTACATGATCATTTTCCAGCCTGTCTTTATACCTTAGGATTAAACAGGCTGTTTTTGTTACTCTGCCTTTGAAACTGACATATGTAAATGACTTCTGTTCTTATTGGCTAACCTGTATTGTTCCTTACCCCAAAAGCAGCCTAGAGTGAAACACTCTTTACAACTTCAGCATGAATGGGCAGGGTTAACCTGCTATGGGCTGTTTGCTGTAGGCCTCTTTTCTCCAACCTAAGTAAAGAGCCCTGTTTCAATATTTTTAACTTTTAAGCCATCAGCCAATTTGACTCACCCCTCGGGTGTTTGTCATATCCAGGTCACACAAGTAGCCATTTGCGGCAGAAGAGGAGAGGAGCAGATTGTTGAGGTAGAACATGCACAGCCTCAGCAAGTTAGCCATAGTGTGCTAATCAGCTACCACGCAAACATTGCAAAACAAAACTGTTTGTAAAAAAAAAGTTTTTACATAATGTATATAAAATTATGACTTTGTCTGGCTGTAGACTTGGTGTAGAACTGTGAAGTGCCTTTATTATTGTTAGCTGTGTAGCCTTTAGCATGCTAACTAGCAAGCTAGCAGGGTTAATGAAGTCATTTCAGTAGCCAAGTCCCTGATTGGCTGGATCAGATGTATTAGAATTAAATAAGGGGCAGGGCAGCTTAATGGATAGAGGTTGGAACTAAACTCTGCAGGACCAGGAGTGGAGAGAACTGTATTAGACGGTGAGTGAACAGTCAGTTCTTGCAGTCGATAGGTTGGATGTGGGAGAGATGGGCAGCCATGAAGACCTGAGCTACTTTGATAAATGCCAATTTGTTATGGCCAGACGACTGGGTCAGAGCATCTCCGGTACAGCAAGGCTTGTGGGACGCTCCCACTCAGGAACAGTGAATACCTACCAACAGTGGTTCGAGGAGGGACAAAGCACGAACCGGCAACAGGGCGCCCAAGGCTCATCAATGTGCAAGGGCAATGAAAGCTGATTGGCAAAAGAAAGGCTACTGTGGCTCAAGTCATAGAAATATTTACATCATGTTGATGGTTGTGTACATGTGCTCTGTTTGCCTGGGAAGGTGATGGCACCCAGATGCACTGTGGGAGGGCGATTCATGGCAATTGTATTCCCTGATGGCAGTGGGCTCTTTCAGCAGGATAATGTGCCCTGCCACACTGCACACATTGTTCAGGAATGGTTTGAAGAACATGACGAAGAGTTCAAGATGTTGCTCTGGCCTCCAAATCGCAATCTGATTCAGCATCTGTAGGATGTGCTGGAACAACAAGTCCGATCCGCAGTGGCCCTACCTCACAACTTGCGGGGATCTGCTGGTGTCAGATACCACAGGTGCCCTCATAGGTCTTGTAGAGTCCAGGCCTCGGTGGTTTACTGTTTTAGTGGCATACAAAGGACCAACAACATATTAGGCAGATGTTCAGAATGTTTTGGCTCATATGCAATGTTAATGAAAATTGTGTGCAGAATAAAAAACTGTAATAATAATCATAATAATAATAATAATAAAAAGTAGTATTAAAGAAGACTTGAAGGTTGCACTTTGTCCAAAACTAACTGAATGATTTTGGACGTTATGGCCATATTGGTGGACCTTTTCTGTAGGGAGGCTCAAAGCCCTCATAAATATGCATTAATAGCTAGTTTTGTCTTATGAATGTGGAACACAATGTTCATCCCAACTTGTAGTCATATTGCTTACGATTTGCAGAGCATTAAGGAATTTTTAGTACTTGTGATTTTTCATAATTATTAGTATATCTATTCTTCATAATTTAATAGTTTATCTATTCATTCAGTGCGGTTTGATGTGAAACGCTCCAATCCACCATCCAATCCAGAACACTTATGAGTCAGAATTGTTCACAGCAGTGGTGATTAGAACCAGACGTGCCTCTAAAAACTCTGAGAGCTACCTCACAGGATGACATTGCACAAAATGGTTATGAATATCCTGCCTGCTATCTGAAACATCTTTTTTTTATAGTTCTAAGAGAATTTGGCTTAAAATGTGTTATAAAGTCATTAATGCTGAAGTGGTACTTACAGCAAAATAGCACCCAAAGACGACGGTTTTACCATCATTAGCATTGTCTATAAAACTCAGATGACACATGTAGGTTAACTGGTCTATTTGGATAGTAAATAATTGGCTATGTTTGCACCTCTGGTTCCTCACTGCCACTGTAAAGAGTTAGTTAGTTTCTTTACAGTGAACCATTTCACATCAAACCACTCTGAATGACTTAGTTTACATCTAAATGTTTGAATGATGTAGAAATGTTGAATAATTGGTGGAATTTCCATTTAAATTCTGCTCAACTCTTCACGTCCGTGCACAACGCACCATTGGCCACGCCCATAACGCGTTACTTGGCCCGCCTGTAAGCCTTCTGCCGTTGAGACTCTTTGACTTGTGGCCTCTTTCTCAGTCAGTGCCAGTGTGCTGAGCAGTAATAAATGCTTTCTTGGTACCATGTGGCACAGAAAGCTCCAGCTCACCTCCTGGATGTGGTTTCCTCCCACACAGGCTGCGGAGACCCAGATTAAAGGGGAATTCCACCGACTTTTCTAAATTTCTGTGTGATTGGTCCATTTATGATGCAGAGGCGAAACAGTCCTCAAAGAAAAAGATTTGCCACAATGTTTCCATCATGAACATTACAAATAAAAATACACAAGACATGTACACTCTTAAACAAGATGCCCCTCCAAGGGTTCTATAGAAGACACATACAGACACATACACACACACGCACACACACACACACACACCACACGCACACACCTTCTAAGCCACTTATCCTCCTGGGTCACGGGGTATAGTACAGACAATGGTTCGATATAGAACCATAAAAACTCAAAGAACCATCTGCATGTTTCTTTGCATGGTGAAATGTTTTTTCAGACTGAAAAAGAAAGTATGCGCTTCTTTAAAGAACATTTTTGAAAATGGCTGTATATAGCACCAATGTGTTTTTATGATGTTATCCTTCTTAAAAAGGATGGTTCTTCATGGGTTCTTTAGTAAAATGAATGGTTCTATTTGGTTCTATATAGAACCATTTCATGCTTAAGTGGTTCGTTGCATGGAGAAATAGTTCTTTAAATTCATGGAGAATTGAAAGATGGTTCTATGTAGCACCAAAAAGAGTTCTCCCACTGTTACAAGCTTGATACTGTAACAACAGCAGAGCCCTTTTTGGTGCTATATAAAACCATACACAGTATAACACGTTCTCCATCTATCTGAAGAACCATTTCACCATGCAAAAAACCATGTAAGCATGCAAAAGCTTCTTTGAGTGTTCATGGTTCTATATAGAAGCACTGAGCCTCATTCACCAACCATTCTTAAGTGGAAATTTCTACTTAAAACCTACTTATGCAGTTAACATTCACCAATGTGTTCTTATTTGGGATATGTTCTTAGGTAAGAACAGAATCTACACACACAGGTACGGAAGTCTGGAGAGGCCAGGAGCTGTTGCTATAATTTTCTGCATTGTTATCTTGAGATAACGAATTGATTATCTTGTGATCTCAAGATAACAACGTTTTTATCTCACTTAAGAACCGTTGAAGAACCAACTTTTTAAGAGTGCAGATTCACTGATTGTCTTGGATGGTAAATAAAATGGCTATATTCGGTTCCTACCACCACCACAATTCTGACTTAGTAAGTCTATGTAGAACGAAGCATTTCGCATCAAACCACTCTGAACGACTTTGTTTACATCTCAAAGGCTGAACTATGCAGATTTTAAAAAAATGTTGGTGGACTTCTCCTTCAAGCTGCAGCTCTGAAATTCTCAAGCTCTCCTTATACACTACGTATTTTACAAAGCAATGGTTTCTACACGCATAGAGAATCATTCAGACACAGATACCAGACTACACTATCACACACTGCCCGCCAGGAATATTCAGCTCTCTCCTTTCATGGGTCTGAGTTACTCAGCTCTGCCGGACACACACACTCCTCGCACACTCCTCACACACAGCAGCGAGGCCACAGCGAGCTCACCAGTCACTGAGAACGAAACACAAAACTTAAATGCTACAAAACAAAGCAAAAAGCAGATGAAGTGTAATGAGCTCCTCGAGCTGGTTTGGCTCGGTTTAATCATTAACTTCAGCTGAAAGTCTCGCTTTCTCCAAACTTCTAACACTTCCTCCACAGACCGATTCAGAGGGAACCTGACACACAGCGCCGTCTGCTTCCCTTTCAATGATCTAATGGATTTGAAGATTAAAGAGGTTATTTAGGAGATCATTTCGAAGATCATTTAATTGCTGAAGTTATTTTCTTAGACTGTTATTTATTCTAACGCGCGTACGTAGATCCGTTTTGTGGCGCACAGAAAAACAGCTGTTTTCTTTCTTTTCGTCTTAGTTTTAAGTACACACCACAGCTGTGAAACCTTCTGATTAAAAATGTTCACTTATTTTTCTGTAATTGGATCATTTTTTTTCTGTGGATATTCAAAAGATTTGCCATTCATGATTAAGTTTCTTTAATTAAAAAGCCAGCAGTGTTGCTGGACTTACACACTGAAAATATGTCATCATGTAATGTATTAATTAAGTCTTCTTTTTTTTACATAAAAACGAATGAAAGTTCATTTCAGTAAATGAATATTGTTCATGTTGAGCCAAAGAGAATTCCACTCCAGTGTAACTGAAATAAAGTGAATGAAATGTTTAAATTTTGTCTCATCAACAGTTGAATATTATGTTGAGGTAATAAAGTCGTTGTATGCTGACTCTGCTCTATCTGATCAAATGGAAATGTGTTGTATAACTGATTTAAGTTCATACAAGTTTTTTTGAGTGCATGAAAAGCTCAAAGTATGTGAATCAATAGTGGAGCAACACTGTAATTAGACAGTGCTGTGAGCTGAGGAGCAGATCAAACAGAACCGCCTGATTTTAACTGAAATAGGAAGCAGCGAAACTGCTGAGCTTAAAATGTTGAGTTGAGTTAAAACGTTGAACGCAAATGAACTGATCAACGATCTAAATCGTTCTAACCTAAAGTTTAACCCGTTTTTACGGTGTGTGTGTGTGTGTGTGTGTGTGTGTGCGTGTGTGTGTGTGTGTGTGTGTGTGTGTGTGTGTGTATCCTTCATTTCGTACATAAACTCACACACAGCCTTACTAAAGTATAAAAGGGAAGATATATTCAATAAATAAATAAAAATAAAATATTCCAATTAAATAAGCAAATGAACAAGCAAAAAGAGAAGCACATAAATAAGCAGACAAATAAGCAAATAAATAGAAAAAATAGGCTATGAACAAATAAGGAGGCAGAAAAACAAATATATAAATAAGCAGTAATATAATAAGCAAATTAAAAATAGACAAATAAATAAATAAGCATTAAAGAAAAACGGAAATAGATAAATATACAAGTAAATATGAATAAATAAACAACAAAATAAGCAAATAAATAAGAAATAAATAAGAACATATAAATATAAACGTAAGGAAATGTTAAATATATAAACAAAGAAAATAATATATTAGCAAGCAAATTAAAGTTAATTACTATTATTATTATTATGGCTAAAATACATTAAAGACTAATGAAAAAATAAAGAAATATGAAATATGCAAAAAAACAAACGTTAAATGTTAAAACATAATAAACACATACATAATAAAACAAATAAACAAACATAGCTAAGTGAATGAGCTGAGCTCAGCGCTCTCTCTCTCTGGTGATGAAGAGGAGCGCAGTGAGGGTGCAGGTGCAGGAGTCCGGCCGCTAGATGGCGATGTGAGCCTCAGAGACGCAGCAGAGAAACAAACACGGAATAAAACGAGCCGAGCCTAAACACACAAGTCTGACCGCACGAGGTGCCATAAAACCGTCCAGATGTTTTTTCCATCCTGCAGAAATGCCCTCTCATCCCTGCTGCTCCCTCCAGAACTAACACAGCGCCGCAGTAAAAAGGCCTAATTATACTCATCTCTGAGCGGCTCTCTCCGTCTCTGCCCTCCGTCCGCCCTCAGTTCGGCTGTGCGGAGCTGCGCTGTGTGTCTGCCGGCTCACTGTCCGCTCATCACTTCGGCCGCAAACTGTCCTTAATAACCTGCTTTACTGGAGCGGCTCTTCATCTCTTCACTGCCTCCTGAGCGCTTCTTACACCAGCAGCAGGAGCCGCACATGATCTGAGTGTGACGGTGAGGAGCTTTAACAGCTCAAATAAACGCGCAAACACAGTTTAATTCTGCGCTCTCCGACAAACGGGAATATATATTAGAGAGAGAGAGAGAGAGAGAGAGACAGAGAGAGAAAGAGAGACAGAGAGAGAAAGACAGAGAGAGAGCCCTCTATATTTAAGGCCTGAATAAACATTATGTTGATTCAATTTATGTCAGTCAATTTATGAATATATGTAAATATATGTAGCATGTATAGTGTACTGTAGTCTCTCTCTCTCTCTCCACACACACACACACACACACACACACACACACACACACATACATATATATATATATATATATATATATATGTGTGTGTATATATACATATTGTAAATATAGCCAGGACAAAAGAAAGAAAGAAAGAAAGAAAGAAAGAATATAGATCGTGCCGCAGTTGCGAGTCCAGATGCTAACAGTCTATACATTAAACTAGTCTATTAGGATAATAATCTTATCCGGGTTTTTCGAGCTATTAAATAAGGAGGATCTTTATACCCGTTTTCAAGGATGATGGTAGCAAAAGTGTTTTTTTTATAAACGAACAAAAACCACTACGAACATTCTGATTTAAATATTAAAGAAAGTAATTATTAAATTATTAGTAAAAAATTAGTAAAAAAAGTTTTGACTTTGTCACATTCAGTGTCTTGGATGTTATAATATAATATATATTTATATATTATATATTTGCAAGTAACTATTGCATAATAATAATAATAATAATAATAATAATAGTAAGATGATAATCTCATTCAATATTTTTACAATTTAATTAATAAATAATTACACACACACACATACATATATATATATATATATATATATATATATATATATATATATATATGTGTGTGTCTGTCTGTGTGTGTGTGTGTTTGTGTGTGTGTGTGTGTCTGTCTGTGTGTGTGTGTGTCTGTCTGTGTGTGTGTGTGTGTGTATTAAAAGTTCATATAACGTTAGAAGTTTTTTTTTAAAAGATTTATATTTATAATAAAATTTGTTTCATTACCTTCAACATAAGTCTACATTTAATTACATAAACAATATTTATATCATTAATATATACATTATAAATGTATTATACATTACATATTCATCTATTTTGATATATAACTATGAATATAACCTGATGGTGCACAGTTATGTCCTATAAATACTGCTGAAGATAAATAGGCTTGTTATCCTGGTCCTCTCTTTCTCGCGCGCGCTCCTCCGCGTGACTGATGCTACTGAACAGTTGAGCTGTTTCCGGCCCGCTTGGCTCGCGGAGCAGCTCGATCTCCTCCTCCGTGTCACGCATAGCTCGCGTGTAAAAGCGCGACCCCTTCAGTGAGGCGCTCCGGTCCAAAAAGACCATCACCCTCTCTAACGCCCGCTTTATCGCAGATCTAACGCGGCTCCTGAGTCGCGCTATAGAGGCTGTAGGCTGCGTTGTGGTGTAAACAGAGTGAGAGCGCGGGAGGGAGGGTCCTACCGGTCACCATGTGCTCGGGCTTCTTCACTCTTCCACTCAGGAGGGTCAGGCAGCGAGCAGTGCTTTCTAATCGACTCAAATGGACGTGGACCGTTTTCCGCGGCCGAATGAATGACCACCATATGGACAGAGTCACTTCAGTCAATCGCCGGTTCTTAGTTATTTCCTACAGAGCGGTTTTTCTCCCCGGTGTTATTTTTCTCCCCCTCTTCAGCGCGATGGTGACGCTTGGGCGTCACGTGACGAGCGGCCTCGTATAAAGCCCCCGGTGAGGTCCGCCCTCTTTGGACTCCCGCTCGGACCTGTCGGAGGCTCTCTGTGCTCTGAGATCGGCGCGTGGACGCGGCGCCGTCCGTTCTGCCGTTCGGCGCTCCATTTGAAGTCTATGGCTGCGGTGACCCGTGGGAGCGCCCCGTCGCCTCTTCCTCTTCCTCCTCCTCCTCCTCCTCTTCCTCCTCCTCCTTCTCTTCATCATCCTCGTCGTATGAGCGCTCCTCCCCCCGCAGGTGAGCCGTGATCGTCGCGGGCCGGGAGCGCGCGCCCGCCCGCAGCCCCGCAGTCCCGGGGCCATGACTCTGAGCTCCGGCATGTCGGAGGCGTCCGCGCTCTCGGAGGACACGGACATCGACGTGGTGGGCGAGGGCGACGAATGCGAGGGGCGCGCGCGCGCCTACGCCAGCGAGGTGGCGCGCATGCGCGCCGGCAGCGGCGGGGACGACGACGACGAGCACGCGCTGCTCACCGGCTCGCCGCCGTGCGCGGACATCTCGGTGGCGTCCGTGGCGTCGGCCTCGTCGGCGTGCCGGCCGGCGGGCAAGAGCGCGCTGGTCAAGCCGCCCTACTCATACATCGCGCTCATCACCATGGCCATCCTGCAGAGCCCCAAGAAGAGGCTCACGCTCAGCGAGATCTGCGACTTCATCAGCGGCCGCTTCCCGTACTACCGCGAGAAGTTCCCCGCGTGGCAGAACTCCATCCGCCACAACCTGTCGCTTAACGACTGCTTCGTGAAGATCCCGCGCGAGCCGGGCAACCCGGGCAAGGGCAACTACTGGACGCTGGACCCTGAATCGGCCGACATGTTCGACAACGGCAGCTTCCTGCGGCGACGCAAGCGCTTCAAACGGCAGCACCCGCCCGAGCTGCTGCGCGAGCACGCCGCCGCCGCCGCCGCCGCAGCTGCCGCCGCTGCCGCCGCCTTCCTCCCGGGCCACGCGCACGGGCCCTATGCCTACGGACCTTACGGCGCTTGCGGCGGCTACGGCCTCGCACTGCCGCCCTACCACGCGCACTCCGCGCTCTTCGCCTTCCAACAGCAGCAGCAGCAACAACAGCAACAACAGCCGCCGCCGCCTCCTCCCCCGCCGCATCCCGCGCCCACCCGCCACGGAGGCACCCTCATCCCCGCGCCTTCCCTCATGCCCGCCACGGCCGAGCTCGCGCGCTCCCGCTTCTACCCGCCTTTGAGCCCGGGTCTCTCGTCGCCCCCTCCGCCGGTGCACACCGCCCCCAAGTCTTCCCCGTTCTCCATCGAGAGCCTGATAGGGAGCAGCTTGCAGCCGCAACAACAACGGACTTCCCCCGGGGTCACGGCACCGCCCGTGCCGCTTATTCCGCAGCATTCTCCCGGAGGCGCGAGCCGTGCTGCGGCCGTGCTGGACGCCTTCGCGGGCCGGATGATCAGCGGCACGAGCGGCTGTTAAAATTGCAAACTCTTTTTTAAAAAAAAACAAAAAAGACGAGACAAACAGAGACAGAGACACACACAAACGCTCCCTGTGTTTAAGGTAGGATTATTTTTGTATCGTTTTTGATTGTTTTCTTTTCTTTATTGTTTTTTTTATTGTTTTGTTTTGTTAAACGCAGCTGAATCATGGACATTAACAAGCCTCGTGCCTATATTCAAGCTGTGAAAATATAAGATATATATTTATGTTTTTAACATTTTAGTTCGAGCTACTTTTCATCCCCAGTTTGATTCTAATAAAGTGCAGGGCATCTCAGGATAACTGCGAGGGTTCTCTCTCTCTCTCTCTCTCTCTCTCTCTCTCTCTCTCTCTGTTTCTCGAACAAAATAGAAGATAAAACTGTCCAAATTCTCTTAAGAAGTCTCTGATTTGTGTGCAGGAGGCTCGGCTGTTTTTTGCTCTTGGTGAAGTTAAAGTCTCCCCCCTCCTCTCTCTTTCTCTCTGTTTTAATTTGTGCTTTGTAATGATAATTCACAAAGAACATTTCATCGAGAATTTTGATGCAATGTGTGCTTATATCAGTAATAAAAATGTACATTATTTGGTACGTTGTATACTCGGAGTGTGATATTTTTACACGGTTTGTTTTACAATAAGAATAAATATTGTTTTACAGAAAAAAAGAAGTGGCGTGGAAATCGACTCATTAATAGCGGCGCTAAATTGCTTGGATTCAATTGCAAAACGTCAATTCTTGCAGTTTTACAATTGTAGTTCTCTACTAGCTACATAGCAAACAGAGCACTGGTTTACTTTTAGCAATAAATAAATAACCATCCTAATCTTTCTCAAATCATACTACGTAAGAGTTCTATAGAGTACCAAAAATGTTCTAGGGCCTGTAACAACAGCAGAACCCTTTTGGTGCATCACAGGACCGTTAAAATATTCTTTTCAGGTTTTCCATTACAGAGAAGAACTATTTAAACCATTCGGGTGGTTATTTGAGTTGCCACGGCTCTATATGTAACCGTCGCTTTCACTAAAGAATTCTTAAAGAACCGCAACAACAACAACAACAGACTGAGCCGTGTGTGTATGCTTTCTTTACATAAGCCTATGCACGCACCGTGTCTGTTAATAATAATAATGATAATAATAATAATAATAATAATAATAATAATAATAATATTAATAATAATAATAATAATAGTGTGGTTTGTCATGCACTCATAAATAGGCTGGATAATGCTTTACTGTTTGTGCCTGTGGATGTTTGCGCTTTTTGCTTCAGTAGCATTTGGTGAGGGCACACAGCGTCACGCATCGCTTGAGGGAAGAGAGAGAGAGTGCGTGGATGTGTATGAGAGTGTTAGTATGTGTGTATGTGAGGAGGAGAAGCTCTGCTGGACCATCAGTTGAACTCTAATGCTGTTGTGAGATAATGCTCTATGATGTAGGCCTACTTTGCCGTGGCAGTATCAGTTTCTTTTTTTTCTGACTGAAGGAGGTCAAGTAGTATTTCACGACATCTGGCTTGTTTTTCCAAGGACATTATACGAGTCCGAGTGTGTATTTGTGCTTTTCGGGCCTTTCTGAGCCTCGTGCGTGTGATAGAACAGAACGAAGCTTAAGTACGTTAGAACTTAACAGGATGGCTTTATAGTTCTGTATTAGTCATTTTGTCAAAGGCCTAGAAGAGACATCCGGGGTCTTAAACCCATCAGGATGACCAAGTTTTTTTAAAATCTTTTTTTCCGAAAGGACGCTTACGCGATGCACGCTGTTGACACGTAAAGGGCTGAAAACTTAAGATAAACAAATGTTTACAAATGATCGAACGTTGTAGACGTCATAATGGGCGCACAACTACAAAGCAATTATTACAACATGCTGGTAATACAAATGACGTCGAGATCTAACAGAAAACGTAACATAATTACAAATTCTACCACCTCATCAGACTGTTAGCTAAAACCAGGCGATAAGCTACACCTTATTACCTTAATATACTTCGTAATTGATTCGTATTGACTCTACAAACCTCGTGTTAAAGTTCTGCTGGCTTTTCTAAAACTACAACTGCTATTTCACTACGTTAAAAAAAAGACAGCAAAAGCTTTTCAGCAAAAGGCCTAAACTAGCAAAACCAGCCCAGTAAGATCAGCGACGATTACACTGAAAAAAGCGACACGTTGAATTTGCATGAATGGAATATGTACTTATTTTGCATGTAACTAAAACGCATCACTTCAAAACAATCATTGCTGTAAAGGGAAGGTAACTGGGAGAAACAAATGTGCTAAAGTTTAGCTTTGAATCAAGTAAATCCATGCATTACTTTTTTCCAACAGAATAAGGCACAGAAAATGCTTTTATCAACACTGAGCTGACCTGAGCTAAAGCACTTTCGCTTTCCGAGAAGATCTATGCTGACCCTATAGCCCGCCAGATAAAGAGATCAGCTCGGTCACCATCTCGTCGTGTCCTGCACACTGCTGTGGCCTTTCCCACATCCATCCCCATAGCCCTGAGACAGGATGGGGTGAGAGACCCCCCTCTTACACCCCCAACAAACTGCTGATAGAGATCCAACTGAGCTTCCTCAAGGTCTCAACTCAGACTCCACTATCGTTAATTGCAATGGAAACTCTGCAAAATGAAACCTTCCGCCATTGATCTCGGCTTCTACGAAAGATTTGATTTCTATAGAATCTCTTCATTATGTGGGGGTTCCTCAAACTCTAAAAGTGTTCCTCACACGCGCATGTCTCACTGCACTTCGCACTGAGAGGTTCTTCAAGGAACCAAAAGTGGTTACGGCATCGCTCCAAAGAGCCCTTTTTGGCATCTTTGCTTTTGTGTAGATGGAAAGAGCCAACAGCTGCTCTGCTGGGCGGAGGGATAACCATCGTGCCATGTCTCCAGGTGTCTGTGGGTGAACGACTTCTTTGGGACTCGTGGTGGAAAATGCAGACACACTACTCGACCCACAAACGCATTCTTCTAAAAGCCATAGACATAGAAATATAGAAAATATCCATACAAAACGCGCGCACTCAAAACAGATGTGCAAAAAAAAACAACATCTGCGTCCTTAAAAATAAAAGACGCCCAAAAGGGCTCTTTGGAGCGAAACCACCTTCAGTTCCTAAAGACGTGTTCTTGTGTGAAGAACCTTTTTAAAATTTAGAGAACCTCCACGTAAAAGTTCTATACCAAAACAGGTTGTTCACAGAGGCGTGTATCCAAGACAATAGCCATTTAGGGAACGTTCATTGTGTAGCTGTGCCATTTTTAAACAGATCAATGTTAAGAAAACAGCGCGGTTGAACACACCCAGAACGCCGTCTTACTCAACCCAGGCAGATTCTTAGCACTAAATATAATCACACAGCCTCCTGTCAGAGATTGGCCTGGACACAGATCTGTCCGTTTCCAGATAACCCTAATTTTCCACACTTTAAATTAAATTAAAGCAAGCAAATAAATAAGTAAATAAATAAATAAATAAATAATCTGCAAACGCCAGCTCAGCTGCACAAACAGTTAGTTCTGAATTAAGTCTTTTTACGGCGTCACGAAAACCAGCACACTTTCATACAGCTGCCTATTCAGTTTAGCCCCGTCCGCTCACACTGAAGTTATAAGGAGTGTTGCACTGACGGGCTTCTTCTTAGGGACTAAAACAGAGGTTGGAAAATGGTCACGTAAAAAGGAATTAAGAGTGTTTTGGTAAAAATCTTTAGGAGAAAACATAAATAGAAGAAAACTGTAGAATATAGTGTCAGCACAAAAAGCGTGTCGTTAATAAACGCACCATTTTTAGCGCGTAGATGCAAAAAATAAACCGGCCTAAAAGGCTCGTGCACTATGAAGGACGAAAAGATAATTGCGAGTTTTGTGCGTGTGCATCTTTCTCTCTCTCTCTCTCTCTCTCTCTGTGTGTGTGTGTGTGTGTATGTGTGTGTGCGTGCGTGTAAGTGTGTGTGTGTAAGTGCGCGCAGGCGCAGTGATGCGCACCTCGCGTGCCTCTGTGGATGCGGAGAGAATGCAGAGAGTAGTGGAGACAGTTCAGTAGGCCAGTGCGCGCGCACACACGCGCACGCACACACGGCGACTGTAATAGTGATGATGTAACCGCTGCGCTGCTATAGAGAGGACGAGAATAGGGTCATACTGTAGTCACCCAGCACCAATCCTCTACACTCCCTCATTAATTTAACATAACTCTCCATTTTGACCCTTCCTCCGTCCAGCCAGTCAGAGCCAACATGGCGCAAAGATGGATGCTATAGCCAGATATAACCCTGCACCGTCCAGCCAGACGACATGAGATCATTATTCAGCGTTTTAACTTGGAGGAAGGTAACCTAGCCAACTGACTGAACTGCAAATAAAAAACTAACATAATACAATGCAATAGGCCATTATTATTATTATTATTATTATTATTATTATTATTATGTTAGCTTTCTATTAGTTAACCCGTTTATATCTGGCTTTTTGTCTTAACCCATTTTATTCGGACACTAGCATTACTTAGTAACTAATATAGCTTATATTTATATTTAATTTAGTAACTACACAATAATTCAGTAACTGCTACGAAGCTAATGTGTTATAAGTTATGCAGTTTCCCAGCGTCCTTTTATGTATCATAAACATAATTCACATTTATGTGGTTCTAGCCTTTCTTTATCTCTTAGAATTTGGGATATTGTGAATTCAAAGCCATTCGAATGGCTGTTCTGTATTGTAACGTTGTGTCATTTAAATATCAGTCCAGGCTGAAACACTCCTTATAACTTCAGTGTGAGTGGGCGGGGCCAAGCTGCTTTAGGCTGAATATATGTAAAAGTGTAGGTTTTCATAACATCACAAAAGCAATTAATAAAAAAAGAGGCCTTTTGCAGTTTATGGACTGAACGGACTGGGGAGTGGACAGTGTGTTTTGAAACTTGCGGTTTCTGTGGGTCCTTGAGGTGAAAACAACTCATCTAATATCAACTACTTATTTATTTATTTAATTAATTTTTACAGCGTGGTCAGTTGGGTTGAATATATTGATGAGACTTGTGGTCATTTTTGAGTCAATGCCTATGCACAAATGTTTATTTACATTTTATTTAGCGTTTTAGCCTGTTGAATGGTATTAGTCTGGCTGATTTATTAAAATGGTCACACACACAGAGTTGACGTGGCGCAAGATGTAATCTCCCAACTCTACATGTTCCTTTTTCCCCTCCGACCGTCAGCAGATACAAATCTACAGACACGTGTACAGTTTCTGATCTGGGCCCTTAAAGTCTGACAGCGCGCTTCACTGTAATAACTCAGCTTTAGATCCAGTACTTTAATAGAAAGACGATCCACTCAGAGCGACCGGGCTCCGCTCACACAGCCTGAATCGCTCCACGGTCATTTAAAGAGGTCGTCAGCGTCTAATAAGCCACAGCTGAGCAAAGATATGACACAAAACTGGCCTCGTTTATTAAACAGACTTTTTTCTACATGAAGCGGGTCTACATTCAATTAAAACTAGAGCAAATGTAGTTTATTCTTTTCTAGCCATAAAACTAGGCTGTTCAGAAACAGCCCTGAACGCTTTTCTGGTGCGTTTGCGAGGTCATAAGTAAAAAAAGTGAAAAGGAACTAGAAGCTTTAATAATAAGGTGCTATGGAAAGAAATATTACCTACTTGCGTACTTACTAATAAAATAATCTCAATTATTTTCACAGCTCTGGTTTTTTGTTGAAGGATGGCACGAACGTCAGGTGTGTTTTTTTTGTTTGTTTGTTTTGTTTTGTTTTTGTTTTTTTTTTTTCATTTTTCCAGCAGAGACTGTAAATTCTCGGGAATACAGTTTATGTACATTGAAAATAAATTAAAAAATAAAATAAAAATAAATAAATATATTAAATATGTAAAAAAATATATTAAATGTATTCTAAATAGATTAAATATATTTTTAAATATATTAAACATAAATCCGCCAAAAAAGGCAAAATTATCACTATTTCTGTGACAAAATAATAAATAATTTAAGAATCAAATAATGCAGTTTTCCCTCAGAGGGAAAATCGAAAAACGTTCAGGTGTTTAAAGAAGGCTGAGAATTAAAACAAACGATAAACACACTGGCTGAATGAGTGGAGAGTATAAAATACTAAAAAATGCTAATATTTATGTAAAAAATCAGGCTGAAACATTCACGCATGATCTATGCTAGAAGTCATATTTTTACACATTGTGACAGAATAGCTTTGGTACTAAGCTAAATATGTTTGTCTCACCATATTTACACTGAAAGGTGATCGTTTACTACTGCTAATAATAACATCACTTATTATTATTATTATTATTATTATTTATTATTACCGTTGTTGTTGTTGCACCACTGTACAGCACCCCAAGCTACTTTTAATTTGCAATGAAGGTCAATGTTTATTTAAAAACCTGTTTTTCAGCTGTAACGGTTAGAGTGTGCATAATCCTGCAGTCCACACACTCCATCCCTGCGTTTAACTGCACATCTGAGCGGCCACATATCACACAGCAAACCCCAAGTGAAAATACACACACAGTCCCCACCATGCACCCAGTGCAGCTCAGGAAGTAGTGGACCGAGCTGCCTCCACACTCCACACCAAAGAATAACATCCAAACAGTGGGGCTCATAACTCATGTTGGTACTTTCATGATGCTGCAGCAGTCTAAATACAGAGTTCAGTGGCAGGCTGGTGGGGGTTGGCCAAAAGTGGTCAAACATATTTTTTTTCCCTTTGCTTTAAGTTCCTCACCTCCTTCTGGCTCAGCGTGACCCACGATCCCCAGTTAGTTTATCCAGTAGGCTGTGGGTCAGAGTTCACCGGGATAAGGGCTAAATCCATAATATTGTGGCTAAAGGCTAAATGCTAAAAGTCAAAGGGGGTAATTATGGCATGTGAGATAAGAACACAAGAACACTCACAGTCTTTAAAGGCCATGTTAGACAAAATAAGCTAATGCAATCAGAAGCTATTGGTGGAGAGTTCCCAGACGATTTTATGCAATACAGATCACAAAAGTTGTGGAGAGAGGAGTGAAAAACTACACTCAGGCAGATGAGCTGCGGCTGCCTGCAAACTCCGAAGGCAATGCTACTCTGGTTAACTGCTCAAGTAAAAGATGATTTCTTTTCCATATAACTATTTTTTTTCAGTGTATTTGTTTAAAGATACAAACAAACACACACACACACAAACACACACACACAAACACACACACACACACACATACACACACAAAGGTTTGCACACCCCTGGTCAAGTTATGTTTTTTGTGATTTAGAAGTGAAAATAATCCTCCAAAGGGAACAAACTTAAGTATCTTTTTTTCTGGGAATTTTAGTGCACAATTCATTCTATTCTATTCCACATATTGATATTATATATATATATATATATATATATATATATATATATATATATATATATATATAATTACTGGCACATTTAATTTAAAAATTCATGGAAGTTTGTACATTTAGTGAATTTGTAAATTCAAAATTTTGCTTTTTTAATTTTTCTAAATCAATTACTTGTTAACAGCAAGCAGTTGCCATTTAAAAAAAAACACTTTCTTCAGGTTGACTGACTGCCTATTAGACTATGTGCACACAAAGCTCTCTTTATGGATTTGAAGGACTCGACACACCTTCAGTTTCATAGCAAATCAAGTCATCACCATTTCTTCTAAAATGACAGCATATATCTCCATATAAGAGTTTGCCTACTTTTGTGTTACACTGGAGTGATTGGCTTATGAACATGACCGGAGTTCACTTACTGATCAGCAAACACAAGCTAAATCTGAAAGAACTTCTGGGAGACTGACTGCAAAGTGCACCAGCTGGGACGTGAAGTTAAGGCAGGTATGGTGAGCTCCAACTAGTAGGTGATACACTTTGATAAATCAATTAAAATTCAGTTGAAATTGTACGTCAGTAAAGGTAAAAAATAACTTCATGACATACAAATTCTGATAAAGGCTACATCAACTAATAAAGCCACTTCTAGTATTTTGTTACACTTGTTTCTCCTACAAATTATGAGCAAAGCAAAGAATTTTAAAAGTAAATTTTACAGCTTCAAATGTGAAATAAACAAAGCTGACCAGCTTTGTACTGAAGTTTACTTATCCTACCCCAGCCCACCTACCCCAGATCCTACCAATAAAGGGGCAAAAGGATGAGCTATGGTAATGGTTAATGGTGAATATCATATTTGTTTGGACACAATATGCAGTTGTCATGACATAATGTATATACAGTGACATATGGTGACAAATTATTCTCTCTATCTCTCCCACTCTCTCTCATATATATATACATACATACATACATACATACATCATCTAAACCACTTATCCTTCTGGGTCGCGGTGGGGTGCTGGAGCCTATCCTAGCTGTCATTGGGCGGAAGGCAGGATACACCCTGGACAGGTCGCCAGTCCATCGCAAGGCAGACAGACAGACATACACAATCACACACATACTCACTCACACCTAGGGGCAATTTTTGCATGTCCAATTGGCCTGACTGCATGTTTTTGGACTGTGGGAGGAAACCCACGCAGACACGGGGAGAACAGACAAACTCCACACAGAAATGACCCTGGTCAGCCGGCCGGGAATCGAACCCAGGCCATTCTTGCTGTGAGGCGACAGCACTACCCACTGCGCCACCGTGCCACCCCTCTCATATATATATATATGTGTGTGTGTGTGTGTGACAAAAATGGAGATAGATGAAGATATAGATACATAAACATATGTACCTATAAATATATATATGTATTTCTCAGTAGTAGTAAGTTAAAAAAAACAATAAAACAATAAAACAGAAAAAACAAATAAGCATAAATATAGTACAATTTAACAACATTTTTTAATCTTTAATGTTTTTAAAAATTTAAAAATGTACTAATATCTGAAATAGAAGAACAGGTTCTTTGCAGTGGACTCCAGCTCTAGTGGTGATATATTAAATTTATGCTAAAATGCTAATTCATCAAAGCTAACTGCACTGCATGTTATACACCTGATCCTATGGGTGTTGGCTATTAACGTTTTTGGCATATTTCTTACTATTTATCGACTTTCCCCTTTTGCACAGGTGTACGAAACACAGAGCAAATTAAAACACTGCTCACAAAGGCAGCAAAACAGCACCTAGTCAGGAATTTTATGCACACTCAGACAAAAATGATACTAAACTGTCACTGAGGCAGAACCTTTAACATCACTGGTGTGGTACACTCAAGCATACATCCTCAGTACTTTTAGTTAGGCAATATAAATGTACCATAATCCATTGCAATTGTATATTTTAAGTTGCACTGATTCCATGTACCCTGTCTTGTCATCAGGCTTTTTATTTTATTGTTCTGTTTCGAAACATTAGGTCATGAAAATGTACAAATATATACCCTATCCTGAGAACCCTAACTGAGAAACTTATTTAAGGTGCACAGTTAGAACTTAAAACCACTGTTGTGCCTTTGACAGCATATTAACACTGTTTGCACCTGGATGAATAAAAAAGAACCTGCACAGTAGTTTTTTTAGCATCATAAATCTGTTAAAAAAAAAAAAGATGTGATGATTTGTACCATGTCGCAGTACATTTGTGTGGTAAATACATATTTTGTCAATTTTAAGTCATTACACAAAAGAAATGTCTCAAATATATTAAAATTTAACCTGTCATATTGTGGCAAGGACAGATTTGTTAAGCTTCAAATGTGCAGTATTATTTTAAAGAATGAACTTATTGGATTACAAGAAGGCTAACCAGTATACAACCTGCCACTCAACCATCCCAAACACCATTCAGCTAACAGGTGTTATTGAACGCGCCACTGACAATAATTACTATGCTGATACTGATACTGTCAACATATAAACAAAAAGGTAGCTAATTACATTCAGTAGAACACACACACACACACACACACACACACACACACACACATGCACTAATACTTTGATTAGATTCTGCATTTGGTGTACGTTCACAGAATTCTTTGATAGCTGTTACGGTGTTTGTGAGGAAGACAGAGGAACGACAAGAAAAAGAAGAGTAAAAAGGCAGTGAATGCTCTCTGTGGGGGGTGTTGAATCCTTTTCTGATCTATTCACATTGTAGCCCAGCAACACTTATCCTCTGCAGCTCGCTGTATACTGATGAATTTAGTGTGTGTGTGTGTGTGTGTGTGTGTGTGTGTGTGTGTGTGTGTGTGTGTGTTTTACGCTCCATTAGCGAGTTTCAGAACTAAAGCCAGGTCTGAATACAGCACCAATTAGAGAGAGTTAGAGAGCCCACTAGCACACCACTCTCTACCACCCAACTTCAGTCAATTACTTCTCTCTCCTTTCATGCTCCTTTTCTCTTTCGCTTTCTTTCACTCTTTTATCCTCTCTCTGTCTCTCTTTTTTCTTGTCTCTTTTCTATTTTCCTCGGACAGTGGTGTCTTTGCCTCCTTTTCTGTCTCTTTTCAGCTTTCTTCATTTCGCTCCCATGCTGAAACGCTGTGCCTTTTTATCATGGCGTCCCCTCTAAAGGACTGTGCTTTGGCTGAGGGTGGGCGTACCAAGGGGATTCCTCTGGAGAGGTTATGAAAATATGACAAACTGGGCCTTTTGATGCTCATTTTCAAAGCCTGTCGATACTACACAGAAAATGTCCAAAGAGCATCGGTAATGGGGTGTAAGCACATATTTACACACTTAATCCCAGCCAATACAGTGGTGTGAGCTTTTCTGTCCTTAGTTAAAGCCTGATCACACACATACACCCATACACACCTATTGTGTATTACTGTGTGAAGCTATACATCGACTCTAAGCCACTTATGAAAAGGTTACTTACAAATGATAAGTCACGTTGTTCCATGCAACTGTAACAAGTACCTTCTAGGATGATCTTTTTTCATGTATTACTTTTTAATAAAAATATTCAATTTCATTCCACTAATTCAGGTGAAAAAACAACATAAAGTTAGTAGGTTTAAGTTAAATTTCAGTTATTACAAAGTTATTACTGTACTACTGAGCTATAGAATTACTTTCTGCAGAGGTTACATGGTAAGTTGCACTTACAGCCAACAATAATGTGGCTAGACAGTTAACCATGGAGTATAAGAGGGATGCACACACAACGGAAGGTAGGCCAGGGGAAAGACAACATGAAGAGAGTGAGCTGAGCGACAAATAATATAATATGCAAATAGATGATGCCAGGACCCAATGGGAAAGAAGCTGAGTTTTAACAAGATTACACTGACCAAACAAACAGTAATGAAGTAAATCTGGCAACTCACTTCATTTCTTTGAACCATCACAACTAACTCAGTGTCACTGATGTACATGTGTTAAGTATTATCAGCAAGAGGAAACCAACAACCGTGTGACAGACTTTAGTGATTTTAGCACTTTCGGGAAAAGAACAATACCTATAAAATGAACAACTTAATAAAGGCTGGCCAAAAAGACACTAAAAGCCATTCATTTGGTCCTCACAAATAAGTAAAGCTTGTTTACATTATAGAAATTGTTCTTTTCTCAAAAGAACTGAAATGTAATTTTCCACTAAGTGGCTTAGGGTAGTTATTATCATTGGTGTCAATGTATGACCTCATATATATACATACACACACACACACATCTGCTGTTGTAACAAAACCTTATATCTCCCAAAAGGTAACTTTACAGGACATGGAAAAACGTTCTTAAGTTTTAATGGAAGTAAATGGAGAAATAATTATTTCCAAGTTATTTTGGACCATTTCTGTTGATCCGTTCAAATTATGTCAAAAAATAAAAAACAACAAAAATAGAGATATGAGATTCTGAGATATGAGGTGTTTTGTGTGTCCACCCTTTGCCTTCATTACAGTTTCTGTTCTTTTAGCAAGACTTGCTTTCAGGTTTTCAAAGAAATCTACACGGGTATTTTCAAAGTTGGTTGCATTTTCACTTCTCATGATCCAAGTAACCACATTCACTGATGTTAAAATCTGGGCTCTGGGGTGGGCTTTTCTCCTTCTTTGCCTTTTTTCATTAGCAGCTTCTTGACAGCTACACATCCCTTCAGACTCATAGTGTTGAGTTGTCTTCTCACAGTGGAAGGATGGACAGAAACACCTGTGGATTTTTTTGAATCTCTCTCAAAGACAAAAGTGAAAAATGATTGTTTTTCATTTCTTTTTCTTTCACTGCCCACTTCATTATCTCCTGTAATCCTTTCAGAAATATCTCCTGAAAAAAGAACTTGCACTTAATGGTTGTTTTGACTGGATATCAAATAAATGAAGGGAAATTGGATATTAGTTTAGTGCTGATAACAGCAAAAAATGCTGGATCATAAATCGAAGGGAAAAAGAATGAATCAGACCCAGTCCTGTAGCACACACTTACATTGTGTCATGTCAGGTTAGCTAAGTATTTCAACCTGTGGGGTAGCATGGTGTTTGGGTAGTTTGGCATGACACACTACTTTCTGATGATTCATCATAAGTGAAATGCTTGAATTAAAATTAAAAAAATATATTTATATATTTCTTTGTATGTTTTCATCAGCACTGGTCAATATAATCAAGCTTTTTATATTGGTATCATAAAAGACAAATTGGTAAAATAACATTACACATTCTGGCTGTTATAATATACATACACTGTTTAATATGAGAACAAAAAAAGGTGCTCTACAAACATGTTGCCCTACGTCACTCATTTACATTAGGCACTATATACACTGCATTCACTTTGCAAAACTCATTTATGACTTATGAACTGATTCAATCTTTTATCATATAATACTTTCCCTATATTACTTAGCCTGATGAAGGTCATCTTGTCCTACCACACGCAAAGGCAACAACACGTTTGTTCAGTTAATGTATCCATCGCTGTGTTCCAAACCAAAGTGAGTGATAAACAAGACATGTGAGACAATGATAACTTGATCCTACCTGATCTTAAAGTGATCGTTCGGCGAAAAAACAAACTTTCACAATGTTCCACTTAGCCTAAATATATTAGATCAGTCAAGTCATGTTCAGTGTCTGAAGTTTGCTTCCGACAGGTGGGTATAAGCTTGCATTTCTCACTTTTTTGTTATCTACATTAGCCTCGTAGCTCCAGCGCAAAGCTAAAGAAACACCAAACGTCTTGGCTGATCGACTACAGTTGGGGTAAGAAGTAAATTTGTTGACCTATCACTTTAAAAGAAATTCCTCATTTGAGTGGATAATGAGCAGTGGGCCCAGGCCCTGCCTTTTGTTGTCGTGCACTACTCAGCTGACCTAGTCTGGTTTCTCCAAACAGCTTTGATTGTGGACGCCAGTTACACGCAATAACGCCACCGGCGCATAAACATTTCAGCACAGCCAGCCGGCCCGTTCATCATGCTGACACTGCTGGTAATCCACACCACAGGCCGCGCAGGACGTTAAACAGACACTAAAGCTGTGGACCCACAATACCCTGCAGCTTTACCTGCACACCCAGTGTGCAGCCACTGATGTCCACTCTTTATGATGTGTGAAAGTTGTATGAAAACCAAATACATGCAGAAGCAACCCTCTGTGTTTTTATTACCACATCAGTGTTGAACTGTTTCAGAGGAATAGTTTGGTGAAAAAATCTAATTTACAGTTTTCTCCTTACTGCAAATGCAGCTGATCTGCAAAAATATATTTAGTATCTGAAGTTTGCAGAACTTTGGAGGCTTATACTCATTAATTAGCAAGCCTTTTAATTTTTTTGAAAAAACAAAAAACAAAAAGCAAAATACAGGCTTTAAGGTGGCTGTTACTACTGTTTTTAGCTAGGCAACATATTTTGGTCCATTTTTGTAGATAACAATGTATCAAGCAGTTTTAGAAACTACATAAGCAAGTCTATTTGAGTTCACTTAACAACTCAACATAGTTTGAAAGAAGTTTAGTTTGAAACATGGTTTTGATGATTTAGGCTTATCTTGTTAGCTATGTTAGCCTGGAAGCTCTTACAAAACTAAACAAACTTCACACACCAAACCTCATGATGTCTCAAAAAACCAATGCATACATACATACCCCCTATTCAGTCTACAGCAGTTTAGCTCTGCCCATTTACACTGAAGTTATAAGGAGTATTTCGGTCTGGACTGCTTGTTGAATGAGGCAAAATACAGGGTACCCAATTAGAACATATATGAGAATTAAAGGGCCAGTCTGTTGATCTAATCTAATGGATACAGAGAGGTTGAAAAATCCTCATGTAAAATTGAACTACAACTGCTTTTGGTATATAAACAATATAAACATCAACAAAAAGATCTTGGAAAAAATATAAAATACAGGCCATTTAAAAGTGATCTAGAAGACTAAGTGTATTTTTGGCAGGAGGATTGGGGTGGTGGTCTGCATGTGTGTGGGTGGCCACAGAAAGCAGCCATTTAGAGTTCCTGTCTATACTCTCAGAACTTTGCATTTGCATGACGCCCCTGTCAGTCATTCAGCACAACCCAAACAGAACAGAGGCAGTCTCTGCTGCACTCTCTCTCTCCCCCAATCCCCTTCTCCCCTTGCCTCTCCGAATGGCCATGACGTACTCATTTCAGCCTGACAGTCATTTGGCATGAAAGGTGATGCGTAACCAGAAGCTCAAGTCCTCCTCTCGCACCCCTTCTTTTCATAGTCCCGGAAACCTCATCCCTTATTCACGCCATCCCAGACCAGCGGCCATTCTCATGAGCCCCATCTGCTCCACACTTTGCTCCATTCAGCTCTTCTCATCCCCCCCTCCCATCAGAAAGACAGCCACATCTAAGGAAACCTCCACCAGGCTCTGGAACACATTGGAAGTTGAGGGCTTTGATAGTCTGCAAGATAAGTGATAAAAAGCCACAGGGTACGCATGAGACTCCAAGGCTGAGGGAAGGAGGAACTCTTAGGGTGTTGCGTGGTTCGAGGTGAGGGGGAGCATTCAGAGCGCCGTGCTGAAATGGTCTATATATGATACACTCTAAAAATTAAGGTGCCATAAAATATTCTTTGACGTGATGCCATAAAAGAACCACTTTTGGTTCCTTCAGGACTCTTTCATTGGATGGTCCTGTAAAACATCTGTAAATGAGATGCATAGTAGTAGGAAAGTGGAAAAATCTCCACATAATCCAAAGGTATTACACCAATTAAAATCAAGCCAAGAACCATCAAGGAATGTTTGTTTTTGATGCAAAGCACCTTATGAACCTGGCTTGTAAATCACTCACTCGCTCATGTTTAGCAGGCTGCTTGGTTTTCCACAAGGAGGTGCTAATGAGTTTATAGTGTCCACCAGAATTTTGCATTCTCAAAAAAACAACTTTTGGTTCCCTAAAGAACCTTTCAATGGATGCTACTTTTATCAAAGAACCTTTTTAGGTAAATGAGATGTGAAGAACATTTTCAAAGTATATAGAACTTTCACATTATGTAAAGGTTGTATATTAACTACAGGTTTATTCCAAGCTAATTTAAGTACTGATAGCTATTATAAAGATTAAAAAATGACACTGTCATTAAAGTCTCTGCTGGTTTAAAATTACTCAAAATTCAAAAGTATTTCAGAATTACCACACATGATCTATTAAAACATTGACTATATTAAAGAATCCACTAATGTGCTACTTTTTTACCATACAATTTTTCATTTACATTAGCCCATAAGCTCCATGACTATAAAATGAGAATATATAATAAAGGGAAAATGAGGACAAATGTCCCCCTTAAGAACAATACTCATTTACTGTGAAGCTAAACCATATCTGTACATTAAGTTTAGCATGTACAGGATGATACCTAAACCTACACACACTTAGGAGGCTCATATGTAACATCAATTTGTGGGAGATTTCTACTGGCAAATATTTAATGCTGGAAGAGTATAACAGAACCTAATTTTGGGTGAGGCCAACATCATGCAAAATACATTCCAGATCTGCAGTCATCAACCACATTGGCACACTGGGATTTCTAACATTTTGATCAATGCTTTTCAGCCAGCTTGCAAGGAGGAAGAAGCAAAACCAAAAAGCATGGATTGATATAATATCTGATTTAAAAGACCTGTGACTGGTTTTCGGAACACAAATCAAGGTTTGTTTTGGACTCGCTTGTCCTGTCAAGTTGTGTTTAGTCTAGGACTAGACTTTATTTCTTATTGTTCCACCCAATTTGGCCACTGTGTCAGGAGTGAAAATAAAAGAGGGATGAATCCAGCTGCAATCTGTGAGCACATTCATTCAGCCAAGTCTGATTCATTCACAGTAATAAAAAAAACGAGCGAGGTGGAATTGTCAGGGGCTGACTCACTGGCCTAGAGCATTGTAATTTTGTGTTTTCCTGTGTGTGTGTGTTGGGACAGCTCCACTGTGCATCGTGTGTGGCTGTGTCTCCTTGTGACCGGCTGATCCAATCCGGTCGCAAACCGCTCCTCCTCGTCTTTCTGCAATAACCAATCGTTACTGTAGCCCTGTTATTTTCCCAGAGTTTCTGAAACCAGAATCTTCCCTCTTGCTTCTTCTTATCCTCTTTTTGACCCACTGATTTTTCACTGAATGAAAATGAAATCAAACAGGAATGAAATCTCCCTACTCTTCTTAATGATACCTGATACCGATCCACTTTATTGTCCATCAAAAAGATGGAAGTTTTCCTATTGGCCCCCAAACAACTAAAGCACTCAACAGAAACAACAGACACAGCTGCAAGGACAACACAATACTGCAGCATCCAATGCAAACTACAAGAATACTTCATATGAATTCAAACACATTACAACAATTTAACATTGTAAACATTACAATAACACAATGCTGAACCATGACTATTAGAGCTAGGCCTTCAGTTTGGGCCATGAATGTCAAATCTATGGGATTCTAGTAGTAGTTTGACTCTTCTAAATTAAACTGTGATATTACAGCGACTCAGTAAAGAGTCCTGGCATAGAGCTGCTGCTATTTTCCATTTCTAACATCTGACTCAAATGCAATGGTCAGCCCTGCTCAAACTCACAGTCAGTGACACATTTAGGACTTCCAGAAGGCCTAGAGTGACTTCTTTTTTTCTCACAAATTGGTTCCACCCAGTGTAAATCAAAACCTGATTGATTCCACTGTCAGTTCCTAAGTATGTTAGTGGTTAATCTGACACCTTACGTCTGCAATTCCACTCCTAATGGCCAAACCAATGGGAGAGCTAGCTTGGCTGTATCTACCTAGATACTACATTGTCTGACAGGATATTTTCCATTGGCTGTTTAAAGAGTTTGTCTGCCCTGTGATGGACTGGTGACCTGTCCAAAGTGTGTCCTGCCTTCCGCCCAATAACAGCTGGGATAGGCTCCAGCTCCCCCTGCAACCCGGAAGGATAAGCGGCTTAGATGTGTATGTGTGTGTGTGTGTGTGTGTGTGTATGTGTGGGTGTTAATAATAATTTAATAATTAAATTGGAGTATTAATACAATACTTGCAGAGTTTTAATATACAATAAGCATGCTGATTATATTAAATAAATTAGGCCTTCTCTGAAGTTCCAGAAAGTGCTGAGGGTTCCCCAATTACAGTACAGTTACACTGTAAAATTGTAACATTATCGTTATAAAGCCTTATTGAGGTGACTGGTTCAAAATAATTCTTCTAACAGCTTTTTCTGCTTAGAGGTGCTCTGAATCACCATCATGAAGAGAAGAACTTACAACTTCAGTGGATGGGTCTTCTAAAATCTTACAACCAACTCTGCAAACAGCTGCAGGATGATCCAGAGGCAACGGGTCTTGCTGTTGCCCAAGAATTTTGTTGTCTAGTTAATGTTCTTCACACGATGACATTGCTCTTCTTTAAGACCACTCTTTCCCTCCTGTGTCTCTCTACGTCTTTCTCTCTCTCTCTCTCTCTGGGGGAAGAAGTGAGCCAGTGCAATAACATTATGTTTCCCCGTGTAGGCCAGATGAATGCGGCCTTTTGTTTTCCGAGGCCCTTGCTTATCCCTCCTTCCGACAGGATCGTTTTAAACGTCAAGAGCAAAGAAAAAAAAAAAGCGCCTCTGACCAGAGCGGAATCTCACCCCAAAGTAGAAAAAGATGGCGTTTGATTTGATACTTCCTCCCGAGACAGCAAGCGCTTCCTGTGTCCTGTCACAACATGGCTGGAACTTGGCCGGCAGTTCGGGGTCTCCGAGGAGACTGGAGGTCGGTGTGCTTCGGGGTGGTCGGTTCGAGTGTGTGTGTCTCTGTGTGTGTGTGAAGGGTGTAGATTTTGAACAGATCGCAGCAGGAGGCTGGGCTGGACTTGGCTGGAGAGTAACTAGATATATATGAGAGGAACTGGGTGGTTATTGGTCTGTAGGGTTTCTCTACTGCTGCTCTGTTGGTGCTGTGTAAATCTGTTCCTTTTACACAACCCCACAGTTAGCTGTGCTATCTGTGCTGAAATGAATCAAACCCGCACAATAAGCTATTCACACATGCATGATACCATTCAAAGGTTTGGAATCACTGCAATCAATTATTCAAAATAAATATTCTTAGACAGAAAAGGAGAATTGTCTGGGCTGTAAGCATTTATTTGTTCAAAAAAGAGACTGTTAAAATAAATGCAAATTAACAACATATTGAGATTGGATGTGGGTCAGTGTGTTAGTTTAAGCATTTCCAAAGCTCTCCTTGAGAGAACTCCAGTATTTATAGTTACCGTTATAAAGGTTTATCTAATCAATCTTCCAATCTTAAATTCAAAATAGGCTACGTTCTTTTAGGAGATTTTAGGAGATCCATCCACTCGTGGGAGTTCAGAGCACAAGCCATGCTGCAAAATGTTCTTCCACACATTGCACGCAATTACACATTTCCACCAGAGAGGTCTCCAAACCCCCAAACTTACATAGTGCAGCTTTATGGTCAGCCTTGTTCATTTTGCTTAAATAAGCAGCTAATATTAGACTTCTATATTAGGGAAACTAAAGGCACCTAAAAGTTCTATATCAGTATAGTACAATATTTTTGTTTTGTCATATATCTTGCTGTAGACTTCATGATTTTAACTAATGACACTGTATTTAGCAGTAGAAATGATAAAAGTAACATAAACAAACAATATTTTTCATAGAGTCTTGTTAAAAACAGGAACAGGCTGTTTTTTTACAAATGTGAATAATCAGTTAATTTAAAATAAGTCATTTTAATAATGTAGGTATAATATAACTGCTGTTATACCTGCTGTTTACTTTCATTTTTTTGACTAGTTTGCCACCCCACTAAAAAAACACTGGGTTTAACCTGGCCATCCCATTTGTAAACGTTCTAGCTAAGCCCCTGATTCTCAGGTGGATATGATCTACTCATCAGAACCTTTTGCACAAACCGGTAGAGTCCAGCTGGAGCACACGCTGTTATTAAAGCAAATGGTGGATATTCCAACTAACAAGAAATTCTGAAATTTATGTAACATTTCACTTTTTTTACTTAATTTCTTATGCTGACAATACATTTTGTAGCAAAAAAATGTATTACATTGGAAAAGAATGCAAAATAGAAGCATTTCCACAAGTGGTCTCAGCCTTTTGGAGCCCACTGTATATACATACACACGCGTATGCTCTCACACATGTTGTCAGTCATTAATCCACCTCTTTAGTAGCACCTTTGCTCTAGCCGGCATTGTCATTTGGGTACCTCCTCTGCAGGAGCCGTACTCAAGCGAGCTTTTAGTGCCTCTCTACCCCTTTTTATTGTAGTCTTTAGGCAGATTGCCAAGCAGGCTTTTAGATATTGCAAACACATACAGAGAGAGGGCGTGTATGTCAGAGCAAGAGAGAGAGAGGGAATATAGACAAATACAGTAATAGGTTTTTCAAAATGCACACAAAACAAACCCATGAGATGCTTCATGTGGTTCCATTTAATGAAATGGAACCACGTATATGAACAGAGTAATGCACACCAATACAGTTGATTAGTCCATGACCACCATTGTGTTTTTGGTAAAAGAAGAATTTATTCTCAACAGCTATCCTACAGTCTTAGAGACGAAGGTTCCTGAATGGTTCTTGGCTTCAAACAGAATAAAACAGTCCTTTATTCACATGTTTAACAAAATCTGTTTCCTGCCGGTTGAGAGCCTTATCAATCTTTTCCATGATGGTTTAAGAGGGTATTATTTGTTTGTGGATTTTCACTGGTACCAAAATTCAAACATCTCCCGAGAGCAGACTGGAATATTAATATTACTATGTTTTCATTTAATATTAAAAGTGGCTGTATGATGTTATATTCAGTAGACTTTAGGTGGTGATGAAGTTTTAGAGAAGAATTGAGAATAACTTCACCATCATTTGCTCTCAAAAAGTTACAATCTTAAGTTTGACTAAGGCTAAAATATAATAATAATAATACTTTAGGCTGTTTACAGTATTATTTAATGTTTAAGGTTTTACAAAATCTATTACAGAATATAAAATTATTAATGCACTATAAACTACAACTAATTCTATTTCATTTTTTAATTTTTTATATTCTGAAAACATCTGGTTTTTGTACGTTTTTCAGTTTTTAACATAATTTGAAAGTATCTGTTGCTTTTTACATTGTATGTAAATTTCTTGTTGAATGGACCAAAATAAGTGGCCCAAAATTACTTTGAAAAAAGGTCTGGGTACATTGACTCACATTAAAAGTGAAGTATATATTTTTGCTTCTCCTGTAAAGTTATCACTTTGGAAAAACAAGATTTTGTTCCGACAGCAGTGATTTGCTATTGGAGTGTAAGGAGGTCTCATGCAGCAAGGCAGGGCCTGTGCATAAAAATACAAGGTTGTTAATTTATATTCAAAAAGAATGACCAGTAATCGTGCCTTTAAAGTAAAAGTGAGAATCTTTTCCCCGCAGTGGTGTAACCATTCACCTTTAGTACAATTGCACTGGGGCCTATGGCATGGCTAAAATCTTTATCGGGTGCCCTCACATAGCATACCTCACCAGTTAGCTTCCATCAATACGACATATTCAGCCTTGACATCCATTTATCTCCCTCTTATTCATCTTATCCATGTTAACTGTTTTCACAACAACCTGCAACATGATATTCATCATGTCCAGGGACGAATCGATGTCTCATGACCTGTCTCATACCTTTGATGACTCTATGCGATGAAGGAATGTTAGATGCTTGCTTTGACACTTTCACAAAGCCCATGTCAGCCTTCGTAGTAAAAGAGCATTGTACGCACCAAATTTACAAAAAGGTGATTTGTTTTGGCTTTGGATTAGTAGAAAATGACTCTATGGGACATAATCTCACTTTAAATCACTTCTAGTTACATCTTATAACTGCTACCAGAGCTTTAAATTCAAAAGCTGAAACACAGCAAACTGAAGGCTTGAGACAATGGTGGATAGCAACAGTTGCTAAGCAGTGACTAGAGGGTTGAGAAAAGGAAGCGGCGCTTGATGGAGATTTGGCTTAGCCATAATACAGTGACACACTAATTATCTTAAAAATATTTGCTGTAATAAATATTCTTTCCCCAGTTGAGTAAGTAGGCCTGTGAGTAAACCCCTAATGATATGTAATGTGCAGTAGTCCCCTCAGTGGGTAGGACAAACTGGTAAGTTTCTCTACAATGCACCATTTCACATCAAACCATTCAGAATTACTTTATTTACATCTCAACATTTGGATTATAAGGAAATTGGTAATCAGAGGAATTCCGCTTCAAATAGGTAACAAACATTTTGGTTAATGTTAGATGCTAGTGGGTGGAGTGTCATGACTTTAGGGCATCAAGCTTGTTTGAGACACAATAGCAAGATAATAAGTAAATTACATTGCTATTTTTTATTTGTTGAAAGTAACTGTCGAATGTGGGGCTCATTTATTTATTTTTTATCTATTTATTTTGCACTGGGGTAAACAGAATGTTATCTGCAGCACACAGGCTGGCTAGCTCCCTCTTGCACGTTCAGTGCAATTCAGTCTGCTCTCTCACACACACGGTTGCGATTTAGCCCAGGCTCTGTAGTGTTTTCGGCTGGGGGCTGTGAGGGTGGGCACTAAGCACTAATTACTGGAGCTGTTCGGTGTAATGTGCTGCTCTTTAACCCAACGGTTCTCTTTGAAAAGCCCCCACATGCTCACATTTCCATTCCAGTCCATAAAAGAAAAAAAAAGCATCCCAGTAAAATGGACAGGAATTTAGGCCAGCTATTCTAATCACAAATATTTAGCCAGCCACGTCTTCATCCATAAATCACCAATTTTGAAACATAGCCGGTTCCTTGACATCAAACCATCATCGAGAGTGTTGCCGGGTCCAAATGAAAACAAGCTTGTCTAAATACAAAGCACACCACAGGACTGGCTGACCAAAAAAATGAAAACATTTTCTCTGCAAAAGGACCAAAGTAACAAGGAAATTCACCACATTTGGCCATACTTCATTAGAGGACAAGAAACTGAGATGGTTCACATGCAAACCAGTTTAAAGAGTCATTAGCTTAACTGGCTGTAATGCATTACAAGTGTAATGATAAGTAACTTCTGGATGAGTAAAGTGCCACTCCTGCATACATACTTACAGGCTAAACTAACACTTTGTCCACAGGAAAACAGCTGGATATACACCAGCTGCATGATGGTCAGATTGCTTCATGTGAATTAAAACAACAAAATGAAAAAGACATGACAAACACTGATGTAAGTGTCTCTAGTTTGGCCATGCTCTTTTTAACAACTACTTTCAGCTGTACTGTATCATTTCTTGGGTGTGTTTGTGAGTATACAGCACTGTGCACCCTCCATTAATTTGATTTCCAGTCAAAATGGCCAAGTTGTTCATTTTTCAGCATCAGAAAAATGATAGAAATGTATATTTAACAGGAAATTACACAGAAGAAACAAATAAACAAGTCTCACTTTATTTGGATAGTCCACTATAGTCCCCTAAAGATCATCTATAGATGTTCAAATTGTTAAACTATCTGTTGAAATTCAGTTGACTCTAAACAGTGGTGGGGTTAGGGTTATGATTTGGACTAGGGTTAGGGCCAGGATCAGGGTGATGGTTGAGGTTAAGGTTATGGTTAGGGTTAGGATTAGAGCCAGGTTTAGAGTTAAAGAAAATTATGGTCAATTTAGTAGATATTTAGTTGAATGTAACTTGAAAGTAAATTAAGCATCTACAAAAATCTACAAAAAACTGGACTATTCAAATAAAATGTTACCAATAAATATAAATATAATATAAAGTCTTTCATTTACATCTTTTTCAGCAGATTTGATTTCATTTCTTCAAGGAAATCTGCAGTGATATTTTTCATATCTCCAAAGTTCAGTCTTAGAAGTTGGTTGTATTTCCTACTTTTCACATAACCGCAAATACATTGTGTTGTTGAGGTACCGGACTCTGGAGTAGTCAGTCCATTGTTCTGAAAACACCAGCAGCTTCTTTGTTTGATTTGCAATATGTGTCTATTTTTCTCTATTTTCTTTTCTCAGTATCAGCTTCTTCTTGACAGCTACACACCCTTTCAAAGTCGTAGTGGTGAGTGGTCTTCTCGCAGAAACGTCTGTGTTTTCTTCAGATCTCAAGCAAGAGTGGAGCTTGATTTTCTCCCTTCAAAGATAAAAGCTTTAATTACTATTTATGATGGTGACAGTTTTGGTGGTCTTTTAGGTTTTTTTGCATGATCCCATTTTCTCTATAAAGTTGATTTTATTCCCAGTTTTATATACTATACTTTTTCACTTTTTTCCTTTGACTTTGCCCTTCCTTATGCATGTGTATTATCTTCTATTCTATAACCTACTCAGAAATATCCCCAGAAAAATAAATAACTTGCACTTAAAGGCCATTTTGACTGGAAATGAAATACATGAAAGTTGATCTCTAACTTTTTCACAGTACATTGTATCTTTCTTCTTAAAAATGTGGTGCCCCAAAGAGTTCTTTGAGCGCTTCCATCGAGGAACCACAATTGGATTTCTAAAGAACGAAGAGATTTGAGTGTAAAGAACCTTTTAGGGGTTTACAGAACCTTCACTTAATGTAAAACTTCTAAATTTAAGAGTTCCTAATGTGAGGCTCCTGAAACTATAAAACGCTCTTCACATTCACCACTGAAAGTTTTCTTAGCTAACCACAAGTGGTTCTTCTATGTTGTTGAGCAGAGACCCCTGTTTAAAGCTGGACCCTTTATTTTTGAGAGTATATTTTGTAATAATTCACGTATAATTCCTCATTAGCGGATTCACGTTGGAAGCCTGTACACATGCCTCTATTCATCTTCAAATCGAAATAATATTTGTCCAGTGTTTCTGACAGGTTTGACAAAATATACGCTTGTTCTCTTCTAATGACGCTGTATTCTCGAGCCCAAGACAACATTCGGAGCTTTGTTTCAGTCGAGTGTTTGTTGTTTTATCCGGGAAATCAGCTAGGCTGGGAAAACGCAACAAAATCCTTTACTGGACACGACGCAGAACACGAACACACACATACACACAAATATTCCACTCTTTAGCCAAAGCAAACACGGTAGACTAACAATTTTGGGCCCATTAAATGGCACTCCAGGGGAATTCCATTTAGTCGAGTTTCTGCTTTATTGATATATGAATTAACTTATCTATTTTTAACGTATTTATCTTGGAGAGCTGAAATCAAATGACACTCTCATTCAACCACAAACATGCACACAGGCACGTAATGAAAACTTCAGCACGTCTCTCTCTCTCTCTCTCTCTCTCTCTCTCTCTCTCTCTCTCTGTCTCTCTCACTCTCTCTCTCTCTCTCTCTCTCTCTCACCCACACTCGCTCATGAATACAGTTGTCAGTATGTGTAGGGTGGAGCATCCATTTTCAGGAAATACAGAGTCCATAAAGTCCTCCGTTTAGTGGCGCAATGGAACATGACAAGTGTTAACTGAGTGTGTGTGTGAGTGATGCACAGATGCAAGGCTTTAAATTTATTTAGGCCAGAGAATTATTTTCCTCCTGAGCCTCTGAGACAGCTTAATTCAGAAAAAGTCTGCGTCTTCTACATTCCTATGAAAGTGGTCCTAAGATTCATTCTCGCCTTCCCTCTCTTACTTGGGTCAACGGTGTCCAAGTCCATTTTATTCCTATTAAATAACTTAATAAATTACATCGTAATAGTCTACAATTCATCCTTTGCATGAATACATTTTGAGTACCTCTAAATAAAATTGATTTTAGTCATTTTAGTCTAAAAAGGCCAGGTGGTGCAACTGTCCTATCAAAATGTGAGGACAAATTATTTGGATTTAGTATCATATAAAATTCTCAATGAAGTAGTTTGACGTTATTCTATGTTTAAAACCTTTAAAATCATATCATGTTGCAAAATAGGGCAGCTATTAAAATATTCAACTTACTGAAAAACCTCGTCTGATTTTCTCAAATGTCAAGCGGCACAACCGACTTTTATTCATGTTTATAAGAAAGAGTGGGCAACTTAAAGAAGACCTCAGATTCATGGTGTAATGCCAAGGTTTTTGAGTCATGGTTAGGCTGGATCAGTTTACCAAGTCAGAGGCAAAACCATGCAAATGGGTTGTTATTATTATGATAATGTTTAATTTTTAAAGTGTATCTATGAAATTGAATGCAATGTTTAATGCAAGTGTCCAAGTACAAAGACTAGTTTAGACATGCTTTCAGTAATTGTAAATAATCAAAATTATTTTTTAACCTTAAAATATTTTTATATTTTTATTATGTTGCTGCTGTCGAAATAAAACCTTGTATCTCCATATGTGGTGTTTTTCAGTTTTTGACATAATTTGAAAATACCTGTTGCTGTTTACATTGTATGTTAATTTCATGACGAATGGACAGAAACAGCCCAAAATAACTACATAAAAAAGTTTGCTTCCATTGACTTACATTGAGAGTAAAGTAGGTTTTTTCCTTCTCCTGTAAAGTTACCATTTTGGAGATACAAGGTTTTGTTCCGACAACAGGGATTTGTGACTGCACCTCTAGACATTTCTGCGTAGTAAAATTAATCATCCAGCAATTTACTATAATAAAAGCTATGAAAAAAATCATAATAATGAATAAAGAACAATCATTGAATACATTTGTGCAGATACAAAATTGCATATTACTTGATTTTTATAAAGTTTTTTAAACATCATTTTGAAAGTCTTATTATTAAGACACACACATATGCATACACAGACTCTGCAGGGTGCACAGATGTTACCACAGACATTAACCTCTTTCCTTTCAGTTCTCTCCATAAAGTCTTGGGATCATGTTTCCCAAGTGTAGTGAAGAATCTGTCTCTCGCTCTCTCTTGCTCTCTCCCGCTCTCTCTCGCTCTCTCACACCCACACACACATGGAGGAACTGGGGTGAAATCAAGCATTGAGATGTCACAGAGCATTGAAATGTCATACAGCTGTAAATCCACACAATGCAAACATGTGACTAACCTTGACACAGATCACAGAGAAACTGCTATTTGCCTGTATGACATTCCTGCTTTCATTCATTCTTACTTTTTTTTGTTAGTGTTATTTATAAAATGGATATTTCCGTGTCTAAAATCTGATGTTCATGTTATTGTAAAATACAAAACACACCATACATGCTCTGCCTGCGAATGAATATAATGGCAGCATCGCGCTTTTGGCGGAACCAAACTCCAAAATGATAACAGGAGAGGGAAAAAAACATATTTTACTTTCAATGTATTTCAGTGGAAACAGACGTTTTTCCCAGCAATTTTCGTCTTTTTGGTCGCTTCATTATGAAATTTACACACAATGTAAAGGGCAACAGACATTTTCAAATCATGTCAAAAACTGAAAAACATCAAAACTGGAGATACGAGGTTTTGTACAAGAGGCAGTGATCTGTTGTTTTACAAACGTTGGCAAAACTAATTCAAACCAATACATTCATAAACTAATAAACTTAGATTCATTATATATCATTGAGTTTCCAGTTTAAAATGCCACTTTGATCCCAAGTAGCACAAGCGTTGGCCCTTTCATCAGGAGATTGTGAGTTCAATCACAGCCACCCATGGCCGGGAGCCCAAGACAGCAGAACTGGGATGGCCCTCCCTCTCCCCTAATCACTCGATGCTAGCTAACATGGCCAGCTGCTAGCTAACATAGAATTGGCATTCTCCTCTAAGTGCTCTGAGCTGTCCAGTGATGTTGGGTTAGTAGCAGTTTGAAAAGATGCAGTGACTGGTTCACACATCCTGAAGGGTACGTGTGCTAGCCTTCATCATCCCAGCTTGGTAACACCAAGTGAGACCAAGCTAGAAAGTAGAACTGGACATGCCTACATTAGAAAAAAGAAATCTAGACTGTGATGCTATAGCTAATCAAAACAAGGCAGAATAATTAGCCACCATGCTCACATAAAAAACCTACACCTGATCTATCCTAAGTGTGACCTTTCACAAAGACACTAATATAGAGCTAAATAATAACATCTTATCAATCTAAATTTCTATATGTTATCAGTCATGTGACTCAAGTTCTCATTAGGTTGAATGGGATTTTTCCAGCGTTCAAATGTCAAGCTTGTCCAACCACACAACAGTTGCTACAGAACTTATTTCTGAGTGGAGCATGGACAGGTCAACAGAATTCATTTGTGGGCAGAGCATAGGTCAACTGTCTAAGCTTTGGCCCTATAAGCTAAATATCAAATTCAATCCTGGGCAATGCTACATCCATGCATGGCTGGGAGTCCAACAGCAAAACTGTCCTCCCTCTCCCTCCCTCTCCCATCACTCAGTACTATATTAGCCACTGTGGGCATCTGCTAGCTGACAGTTAGCATTCTCCTCCAAGTGTGTCGGTCTGTCCAATGACGTTGCGTTAGTGACAGTTTGAAAAGATGCAGTGATGCTTCATATGTCTTGGAGAAAAAACATGGTAACCTTCACCCTCCCAGCTTGGTAACATCATGTGATGAGGAGACCTAGCTAGTGGGTGGAACTGGCTAAACTGGGGGAAAAAAAATAGGTAACCAAAAGACAAAAACAAAAAACAACATGTTTAGTATGTGGTATGGCAACCAAACTATATTGTTTGACAAAAAAATATTTTTTGCAACTAACAGTAAAGTCATTTCGCCCTCATTTTCCAAAAGCAATAACTAACAACATCCCTTAACCATTGTAAAATCACTGTAACGCTTCCTGTGGCTTATTGCTTTATGCAACATATCATACCTGTCAAACTCAGTCATGTTAATGAAATGTGAACATTGCAGTTTTGTTTATCACAGCTTGAGCGATTTATATTGGATTGCATATATTTTTAACGTGTTGAGATTTGAATCTGACACTGAAGTGTATTAAGTGCATTAACAAATCAATTCAATGGTGGAGTCCATTCTTACTCTATAATGACTTTATAATGTGTTTTTCAGCATGAGCAAAAAGACTCAGTAGAAGACACACACCAATACACACACCAACACACACACACATTGACACACTTGACCTAAATCAATGTGGGCCATTCATGCTTTGTTTTTCCAAGGCATTCTCCACTGGGACGAATTACAACCTACCACAGCTTTATGGACCTGCTGAGAGAGAGCGAGAGAGAGAGAAGGAGGGAATGAGAGAAAGAGAGAGAGAGATTTCCACAGTGGCAGATTACATGCACATTCTCCACAGTCAGGAGCAGATCACTAGCTTTCTCTGACCCTCAAAACCTTCCATCTTTTCCAGTGGAGGCCCAAGCGCCGCACAGGGCCACGAATCCAGAGTTTCCTTTGTGCGAAGTCGCGTAAAACCTTAGCGTGTACACAGTGAGTTCAAGTCCACTTCGGTGGGGCAAACTGTGTGCAACCATAGCTTCATCCAACGAAAGCTCCGGAGTCAACCAATGTGCAATAAAGCTTACAAAGTGGAACAGAAGGAATTGAATTTGATCACCGCCGTGCACACAAACACAGATGGGCGAGCACGGTCAGTTTTTCCAGGGGTAGCACCGCGCGTCCGTTGACATTTAACCTGTTGAGCTCAGAGGGTGGACGACTTCCTTAAACTCGCTCCAACGTCCACAAACATCTGAATGAGTTACACCTCAGTGCTCCCCTGAGGCAACAACCTCCCCCAAAACACACACACAGATTGAGAAAAAGAAGGAGCGAGAAGAATTAGAGAAGTCTCACCTCTCGCACTCAAATGGAGGGAAGAAGAAAATCAGATTTGTTCTGTTTAGTCCAGATGGCCTGTAAGCCCATAAGAAGAAACTGTTAAAAGTATGGCAGCACCTAGCTTTAGAAAAAGTTTTAATACAAACGAGAGTTTTCTTTGTCGGCTACTGAAACAAAAGTTCTTCAATAGTCCTTGATTAGTCTACATTTCATATGTTTAATTTTCAGTCAAAACCGCCATTAAGTCATACATTTTCCAGCATTAGGGAAAAAATACTGAAACCTATATTTAACAGAAAATTAGAACCTCAAAAACTAATTTTAATTTAAACTTTTTCTATATTTAGTGTATCCACTCTTTATTACAGCTTCCATTCTTTTTGGGAGACCAGCTTTCAGTTTTTTTTAAAGAAATCTGCAGAAGTATTTTTTCACTCCTCCAAAGTTCAGTCTTAGAAGTTGGTTGCATTTCCTGCTTCTCATGATCTGAGTAACCCCAGATACATTGGGTGATGTTCATGTCTGGACTCTGGCTGTCTGGGGTGGTCAATCCACTGTTCTGAGAACACTAGCAGCTTCTTTGTTTGATTTACACGTTATTCTACTTTTTTGTCTATTTTCTTTTTTTCAGTATCAGCTTCTTGACAGCTACACATCCTTTCAGACTCATAGAGGTGAGTTGTCTTCTCACAGTAGAAGGATAGACAGAAATACAGGTGGATTTTTTCAGATCTGAATCAAGAGTGGAGCTTGATTTTCTCCTCTCTCTCAAAGATGAAAGCTTTAAATACTGTTCATCTGATTGTGACAGTTTTGGTGGTCTACCAAGTCTTGCATGGTTGTTAGGAGTCTCACTTTCTCTATATCTTTTAATATTTTATTGAACTCCAGTTTTGGAAACTCCCATTTCCCCTGGAAATCAAACAAACAGCAGGGTGGTCTCTGACTTTTCCACAGCAACGTAGCTTCCAGTTATCTTGCAGAGCTGTCCAAGATTAGAAAGACAGGGAAAACAAAATTTCTCCCATGTACAGCTTTCATATATTTCACTCACATACCTTGCTGGCACGTTGTGGGTATCAATCAAGACATTCGCCTTTTTTTCGCAGACCACACTGCAGGGTTAGGGGCTGAACTGTAGCCAATGACAGATGACTGTGTACATATGTGTGCATGTGTCTGTTGGACCTGTATCCTTTTCCACATCTATTTAACCAGGCGGGAGGACAAGCAGCACAATCTCTCTCCTTATCTTCTGTCCTCTGTCAGTTAATGTGTGCGCGTGACATCTTTGATGTCAGAGTTAACTCGAGCGAACGCACAGATAAGAACATGGTTGAGACTTTTCGAGTAAATGGTGGGAAATCTCACTCGCCGTTTATTATTTTTCTGTCCTTGGAAAAGAAACAGTGGAAGAATGTATGCTTGCAGATAGATCTGGTGAATTCCACAAAGTCCAAATTTTCCCCCCATCATGAAAGGCGATTTTCACAGATCCAGTTTGGGATTATAATTTACATACGGATCAAGAATGAATCCCCTCGTTAAATTTTCCAAGAGTTTGGCCAAAAAAACTTGATGAAAAGAACATATTCTCCATTCCTCCATTCCATGGGATACTGCCACTGGTAAATTGTATGGCTTGCTACACTTTCATGTGCTATTTATACAGTATTTGAAAAGCAGAGGGTTCGAGTGAGGCTCTTTTAGACTTTTAGAGTCATTGCCAGCTAGCAATGAGATCACACCCCAATTCAGTCGGAATCTGGGGAAGAGCCCAGAGACCTAGTGGAGTGTAGAACACACTCACACAAAAAACTTGTTTTCATACAATGTAAGGACAGGGGGTCATGTGTATTGTTGCTGGCCAAAGGGGGAAAAAAGTCTCCAAAAGGGAGAAAAAAAAAATCTCCAAAAGGAGGAGTCAATTTACGGGAGAAGGCAAAAGCATTGTTAACTTAGAATGGAAGTTAATATGAAGAGATCTTAATTCAAGTCATTTTGGAGCAGTTTTGTTGGTCCATTCATCATGAAATTTTCACACATTGTAAAGGACATCTGCTGGGTATAAATGATGTACAGAAATAAAACTCAGAAAAACAGCTGTTTTTTTTTTCAACAGCAATGTAATGTTACATGCAAAAGTCAGAGATCACCCTTATTTCCAGTCAAAACGGCCATTAAGTACAAATTATATAAGATAGTAGATATAAGATAATCCACTTGCATAAGAAAGGGAAAAGTTATCAGAGCTTTCCAAAACTGGAGTTCAAATAAATTTGCAAATCAAATTCAAATAAATTAGCAAATCCATATTTTCACTGTAAGAAAACAACTCAACACTATGAGTCTGAAAGCATGTGTAGCTGTCAATAAGCTGTTACTGAGAAAAGAAAATAGACAAAAAAGTAGAACAACATTTGTAAATCAAGCATAGAATCTGCTGGTGTTCTCAGAACAATGGACTGTCCACCCCAGAGTCCAGACATCACTGAATGAGTCTGGGACCACTTGGATCATAAGGAGCAGAAAACATAACCAACTTCTAAGACTGAACTTTGAATGTGTGGAAAAACATCCCTGCAGATTTCTGAAAAACTGTAAGCAAGTCTCCGGAAAAGAATGGAAGCTGTAATCAATGCAAAACGTGGCCACACTAAATACTGAAAAATGTGATTAGCTGTTAAGGCTTCTGAGCCATTTTCTCTTAAATATTACAGTCCCAGTCAAAAGGTTTAAGCACCTGTGAAATACTAAAATGCTGTTTATCTGGGCAGCGAGTATTTATTTGCTCTGAAAAACACTAATATTACCTTAAATGCAACTAACATTAATGCAATAAGTACAAAAAGATTTTGCATATGTCAATGTTTCTATTTAACCCTTTCCAAAATTCTTCGTAAGACAGCCCATCCAACAGTTGGTTTGGCTAATTAATACTTCATTTATGAAATGGTGATATAATTTAATAAATCTATATCATAACTGGGGGACAACATTTTGTTCTTCAAAACTGAAAAGATAACAAGAGTTACTTATTTAAAGTTTGTATGCTTAACTGTATTTGTGTTTATTTGCATCGTGTGTTTCTGTTTTTTTCCTGATGCTGAAAAATGAATAAGTTCTACTTGGTGGTCATTTTGACTGGAAATGAACTGAAGGGTGATCTCTGACTTTTGAACAGTCCTGCAAACATATTCTCTCATTCTTTAAAAAATGGTTCTTCAAGGGTTCTTTAGTAAAGTCAAGGCTTCTATATAGAAACATGAACTCTCAAAGAACCATTTGCAAACTTAAAGGGATCTGCACGGTAAAATGGTTTGTCTGATTGATGGAGAATGTATGTGTGTGTTAAATGGTTCTATATAGCACCAAATGCTAAATACAAATTTGTTATTTTATATATATTAACTTTAAACATTACAAACTATTCATGTGAGGACATTTTTAAAAATGTTTTATTCAATTTGTGGAATTATCTATTTACATACATTTTTGTTAGTCATCTGCTTTGTGATTTGATCTCCATGACTAAAACCTGATGAATTCTGGAGACTAAGTGTAGTACAACGTAATTCATAATATCACACAGCTGCTCAGACATTTTGACAGCTCAGTTCATCATTCTGTACATCTAACATTTTCTTACTTCTTATTTACTTAATTTACATTACATTTATCATTTATACATTTATCAGCAAATCAATTTTACATTATTGAAAATATTGATTCCAAAACTCTTTGAACCTTTGAGTGTATGTATGTCGTTTTCTTTTCTTTTCAAAATGACCAGTGAATCTATATATATTTTATTATGTAATGATGGTAAAACAGTGGTACACCCAAAACCATTACATTTTCCTTTGGGACTATTTTGCCTTAAAGCACCCTATCAAGTACATCAAATGCAAAAGTTTGAGCACCTTGGACAAATGAAACATTTTGCTGATTTTCTAACACATCTTCTACAGAGAACACACTTCTGCACATTTTAATATACTGTTTATTTGCTAAATTGAACACATTGAAAAAAATAATAAAACAAAGTGCAGTATGTACAGTTGTACAGATGTAAAAGTTATAGAATATTTTATATTTTGTTTTATTTTTTCCACTAATATGTATACAACTTCAACAAATAAGTAGAAACCACACTTTGAAATGTGCAAATAAATACCATATTTCAGTCTGTTTCCTACTGATGATATGTTAACTTATTTTCACTTGTAAAATCAACAAAATGTAAACATGTAATTTGACAATTATCACCAGCGCTATGCTGAATTTTGCATGTGACTATACCTAACCCCCATGAATGGATTTAAAAAAATACATTTTAGGCCTAAAATGTACCTCAAAACTTTTGTCAAACAATGTCTCATATTTGAAACCATTTCATAGAATAACTTTCCGAGAGGGAGCTTTTAGAGGCGTTAAACTGCACATACATCTGGTTCCCTATCTCCACCACTGTGAATAATTCTGACTTGAGAAGTTTTTCTAGAACAGAATGTATCACATCAAACCACTCTGAATGACTTTGTTTACATGTACTGAGTTATGCAGAAATGCTTGAAATCACTGAAAATCCCCTTTAATCTCAGCCCCCTTCCCAAATAAATAAATAAATATATAAATAAGTAAGTAAGTAAGTAAGTAAGTAAGTAAATACATAAGTAAGTAAGTATGTATATGTCAAATTAAATATGCAGCTTTTGGAAATAATGTCCTTAAAAAAAAGATGACCGTTTTTGGTTTCTGAAGGTTTTTCTACAAAATCAGAATTTTACATTTTTGCCCTGAAAATGCATGAAAATAAACACTGAACATACACTAAGACTGGGGGTGTGAGAGAGACTTTGAGAAACTTTCATGACTCACACACACACACACACACACACACACACACACACACACACACACACACACACACACACACACACAATGAGCCACAATGAGCCACAATGAGCCACAATGAGCCACAACCTCGCGTGACAAGCCCGCTGTGTTTGAGACCATTGCTGTGATATTATTTAGGTTCACCAGTCATGAACAGCCACAGTGCTGAGGACCATCAGTAAAAAAAAAAAAAGATGCTCATAAACAGAAATTACACAAGACGGCCATGTAGGTTACTGGACAGTTTAGATGGTTTTTCCTTTGTAATTGGCTCACAACACTCCACGGCTCTATGGCTAGTTGAACTCTCGTGTGATTGTGAGGGTTTATTGGAGCGAGAGGAATCCCGTCTCTTCCCCGAAGGCTTTCCTCGACAGGGAAACACCAGCCACTGTTTTTAGAGCACCTCTCTCTTGCTCTCTCTCTCTCTCTCTCTCTCTCTCTCTCTCTCAAATTGAGAACATTTTTCTTCATCCCCCTCTCAGCAGCTCCTATTAGACTCTGTGTGTTACGTCATATTTTAAACAGCATCTGCTTTTGATCTCAGCACTGCAGGTCAAATTTATCTCTCCTAACATCATGTTAAACTGCTTAGTGGAATTATCATTTGTCCTCATTTTATTGGCCTCCCTCATCATTTCCAACCCCCAGCCTACAGTCTTCAGCACAAAGCATTTATTAGAGTTGTACAGTTGTATGCAAAAGTTTGGGGCGCCCCTGGTCAAATGACAAGTTTTGTTGACTTTCTAAGTGAAGATAAGTTAAGACATCCCCCGACAGAGAACACACTACTGCAAATCCTAGCTTAAATAAATACATACATGAATAAATAAATAAATTAAAATTGGAAAAAAAGAAGTTGTCTGTCTCAAACCATAACCCCTAAATTTTAACTTGTGAAGAACACTTTTTTCACTTTTTGATTTCTTTTCATGTGAAGCTGAAATATTTTGATTTGCCATAAGTTTAGTTTTTTATTTATTAGAAAAATGCTGCCCCATGTTTTTATATCACTTCAGAAATGCAAAGAGCTTTAGTCCACAGGCGGAGCCTTATTTTGGCCACACCCCTGCATTTTAGAGCAGGAAGTGAGACTGCATCCCTGTCCCTTGTGGCCACATGATGAGCAGTTATCACCGAAACACAAAATTCTGTGTTTAAGTGAACCGTTTTTGCATTCTAATGAAAATATTATGATTTTATGCGTGTGCAACTGCTCAAAGCTGTGTTTAATAGTCGTGTACTGCATTTTTGAGTTTTACGACAGCAATGTTGTTTGGACTGTTTTGGTAGTAGCAAAATTGAATGATCAATGGTTCATTTTAATAAAATAAACATAATTAAGGCATTAGGTCAGTCAAACACAGAGAATTTTATTCCATGTCAGTTAACGGTCTGAAATGTGTTTTGAGCCAATTGTGTAGAATAACCCATATCTGTGTGAGCATCAGTACCACTGTGTGTCGAAATGCTTTAGTTTCAAGAGCAATTAAATGTTCGTCAATCTTCCGCCCATCTTAATTTTAATATCGCCATGGGGGTGGGATTATGTTTTTGCGCAATGCATGCTGGGTACTGTAGTGAGAAAAAACTGATGGATAAACACACAAAAAAGATACAAAATTGTAAATTCTCTTAGGTTTATGAGGCTGAGGGATGATTTTTTGGCTGGAATGCCGTTTCAAAACTTAGTAGTTTTAACAAAAAAAATTCAGACTGGTGTCAGTCTCAGCTGATGCGCATGGTTTTGATATTGATTTTGGAAAAGAAAAGTGACATGACATCTCTCCACATTGTTAATCATGTATACTTCAGTGTAATAAACTGGCTACTTGAAATTCTGCATCTTTCAACTTCTTTCAAAGCAAAGATAAAGGCCCTTTACCCCTTAAGATCCCTGAGCAAACTAATATCTCCCACTGCTTTCCAACATGACTGCTATTAGTGCAAATGTGTAAAGAAGTTGCTTGTATGCATGAGTCAAATAGAGCTTGCAGTACAGTTCAGATAAATGTCTGGGTCTGACAGGCTTGCACTTGAGTCTTGGTCTAACAGCGGTGCAGAGATGAGCATTAACTGAATAAATTATACAGGCTATGATCTCCAAGATCAAAGTATTAAAACACATAAGTAAGCTCTGAGGAACTATGGGTGCTCCCAGAAACCCCTCCCTTACTCTCAGAACATTTCAGTAGTTATTGACTATTATCTTCTGATTAATTACTCAAAACTAAGCCTACACTCTTAATAAAGATGGTTCTTTAAGGGTTCTTTAGAGTTCTATATGGTTCCATGAGTTATATACAGAACCATTTCATGCTCAAAAGGGTATATGCATGGTGAAATGGTTCTTCAGATTGAGGTTCTACACTGAACTATTTTGAAAATGGTTCTGTTACAAGCTTGAAATCGCAACAATAGCAGAACCCATTTTACTATATAGAACCATTTTCAAAAAGGTTCATACAACACATACAACAAATTCTCCATCAATCTGAAGAACGATTACACCAGGCAAATAACCTTTTAAGCATGAAATGGTTCTGACTCATGGAACCATATAGAACTCTAAAGAACCTCTAAAGAGCCATATTTTCTAAGAGTGTAGGCTTACTTTTAGGTGTACTATTATCTTCAACTAAAGCACTGAGTGTTCATGGTTCTATATAGAATTATTGTCTTTACTAAAGAACCCTTAAAGAACTATCTTTGTTAAGTGTAGAGTTTAAGGGGTTATATGTTGTCCAATGAAGCACAAAGACTGCTGATTAGTAAGAATAGTTATACCCACTTCTGGATCCCAAAGAACCTTACAGTAAATAGTTCACTGAAGAATCACATGTGTAAATGTGAATAACATTTAACATGTGAAGAATTTCCACATAATGTACAGGTTCTATGCAAGAACCATTAAGAAATCCTTTTTTTAAAAAAGTGTGGGAGAAGCAAGAGAATCCTGCTGAGTGGCAGTGCCCTCCAGAATTATTCACTCTGAAAAATAAAGGTTCTGAAATGTATTCTTTGAAGCAGTGCCACATAAGAACCACTTTTGGTTCCCTAAAAAACTTTTCAATGGATGCCACTTTTAGTAAAACAATGACGCAAAGTGTCATTGATGCAAACACCACTCTTATGAAGCAGCACAAGCTACTTGAGTGCCAGGGCTGCCAGGTCCAGCAAAAAAGTGTATGCATAAAACCCACCCTCTAAAATCCCGAAAGTTGAAGTATCCAGTTGGAAAAGAAACAGGCTGCTGTTAAGCGCATTATATAGGTTTTAAACATATCAACCTGGCAACTTGTGCGCTAATGGCACCCCTAGTGGAAAATCTTCAGCCTGGTAAACAAAAGTGAGTGAGTGAGTGAGTGAGTGAGCGACTGAGTGAGTAACACGCCAGGTCCATGAGATGCTTTGGATCCAAAAAAAAAAACAAAACATTTCAATAATTGAGATGTTGAGAAATTGAGAATCTTTTTAAAGCTTCACTATGTAAATTTTGGGGATTTGGAGAACTCTCTGGTGGGAATGTATATTTGCAAGGACGTGTCTGCCTAGGATGTAAGTGAATGATCTACTACGGTCATCATTTATTCATCACTATGTTGATTTTGCATTTGAGACCTAATTGTCATGCCAGACCTTCTTTTAGTCTATGCATGTGACATTAATTAAGATAAAGATGTATGATATGGTCTGAAAAAACTCTCTTGAAATCCAACCTGATACTCTAACTTTTTTCAGGCTTTAGCTGCAGCAGCGCATGAACTACATATTTTAGCATGTTTTTTTTCTCTTAGCCTATGATTTCCACATAACATAAAGGTTCTATATAATTTTTTTCTAGAACCATACACTTAGGTAAAAAACACTTAAGTAAAAAAAGGAATGTAGGTATAGTTAAATTGTTTGATTATTAGTCATGTACATTGATTGAATTAGATGCGTGCTGAGAGAGACAGAGAGAGAGTGAAACAGAATAGAAAGAAACAGAACACAGAAATAAGCAAAGAGGGAGAAAAGTAAGCAAGACAGAGAGTGAAAGAAATTCAGAGACACAAAACCAGAAAACGAACACCACGGACAGACAGCGGGAGAATAAGAAAAGGAGCAAAAGAGAGAAGCTGAAAGAGAAGCGGCGTGAGAAAGAGAGCCTAGGAAAACTCCATTGAGCAGACTGCTCAGAGGTGAATGGCTGAAGGACTAAAGTGCCTGTGGGGCTGGTGCTGTGCTTTGAAAAGTTTGCGTGAGGCGGCCTAACGGCAGCCCAAGCCCGTCGGTACGCTCCAGCGCTCGCGGCCTGAACTGTAAACCCGAGACGACAGTCGCTCATTAGTCCCGCCGCCCGGCCAGCCACATGCCTATTTAGTGTGCCCAGAATTCCACTGTTGAATCTCCGGGGTCAGGTCAGAGGTCGCTCAAAATATTGATGGACTTTTCTAAGGAGCACTGAAGCTTTGAGCAGTGGGGGGCTAAAGGACACACATACACACACAACACAGCTGTATGTGGCCAAATGTGGCAGAGAGGGCTGGTGGAGGCACTGTTGCACACACACCATGAACTTTAATTCCAAGCAGTGATTAGTAAATTCTGTTCCTCTTGTATTAAACTGAAAACATAATATTTAATATTTTATCTTAATAACTTTTTTTGCCAATATATGCTCATTCTGAATCTGATACTTGCAACATGTTCCAAAAAGGGAGTATATTTATTACTGTGTTACATCACCTGTCCTTTTAATAATACTTAATAATAATACTTGGGGACTAAAGAGTCACCAACTGAGGCAGCATTTTTACCTTCTTCCGTTATACACATCTTCACCATATTTTTCGCTTTGTAATGCACCACTCGTTTTCAATGGGAGATGGACTTCAGACAGGCCAGTCTAGCTCCCGCACTCTGTTGTGACACATGCAGAATGTGGCTTGCGTTGCCATGTTGAAATAAGCCTGAATGTCCCCAAAAAAAGATGTCATCTAGAAGGCAGCATGTGTTGCTCCAAAACGTGTCTTTCAATGTTAATTGAGCAGTAATACAGCCCAATGCCATGACAGACCCTGGCTTTTGAACTCTACTTTGGTGACAACGTAGATGGGTCTTGTCTTCTTTTGAACTTTACACTGGTAACATTCTGGATGGTGCTTTTCTTCTTTTGAACTTTGCACTGGTAACATTCGGTATGGATCTTTACATTGAACTTTACACTCTTTTCTTCTTTGGCCTGGAGAACAACGTCTATTATTTCCAAAAAACAAAGTGAAAGGTTGACTTGTCAGACCACAACACACATTTTCACTCTGCATCAGTCCATTTTAGATGAGCTCGAGCCCAAAGACATCAGTGCTGTTTCTGGATGTTGTCGACTTAAATGCGGTTTCCGCTGAGCATAGTACAGCATTACCTTGACAAACAGTGTTTATTCAGAATGGCTCATTAAAGTATTCCCAAGTCTATATGGTGTTATCCATAAAGGAAGCATGTTTTTTAATGCACTGCCATTTCTCAGAATTCCCTGAATATTTTTAATGATATTATGCACTGTATTTTAAATAGATAAAATTGCAATTGCAATTGCTTACTGAGTAACATGAATTATTTGCTGATTCATTTTTTGGCAAACTGGGAAGCTTTGACCCAAAAAGGCCTAGGCATTTCCTGGATATTCCTTTCATCGCCAAACATGACTGCACCACCTGTTTAACCCCTTAAATGGCCAGGGCCCACCAGCAGGCCCAGAGTTTTATTATACACTTCTATAACCTAAGAATAGCTCAGCCAATGTGCACTGAAGTCCCAGTAGTTACTGAATAATAAATCTTAGTATGTAATAAGCCTGGCGCAATGTTCCTAGTCCTAAATTGCCACAGTCCCAACTTTTTTGGATTTACAAAGCGCAGAAAAAGGTAATAAAATCATTAACAGGTGACTTTAAATATCTTGTCTTTGTAAAGATTTAGTTTAAATACAGGTCAAAATGGACTTACAAATCACTGTTTTCTGTTTTTATTTGCATTACACATACTGTCCCACACTCTTCACATTCATCTCATTTACCTCAGGCTCCTCAATATTTCTTGACTTTGACATACAGTTCTAGGAAAAATCTTTAATTGGCATAGAACCTCTGCATTATGTGCAGGACCTTAAAATTTGATAAAGATTCTCACTCCTCCTGAATCTCACTTGCAAAAATGGTCCTTTAAAGGAAGTGGTTTTTCTTTTGCATTGCCCAAATGCACCTTTATTTTTTAGGAGTTTAGCCTACGCCACACTATTTGATTCCATCTATACTGTTTTACTTCACAAGCACTGCATTTAGTATACATACAACCACACACACACACACACATACACACACATGCCTGCACACAGCCATCTGTTAACTCATAGTTTAGGCGAAAGCATCTGAAGTGAGATAACATTTTGTGCCATGATTGCATTTGAAAGTGCCATCTCTGGCAAAAGATCTGCGTCTTCACGTACGAGATGGCATCACTCATCCGGCATCCTGGCCAGAAACTCCTGAAGGATTTCCAACACATTCCAGCAGAATGTGTGTGCAAGTGCCCGTAAAAGATACCAAACAAGAAACCCAGTGCAGCATTCATTAACTAAATGACAGTGCACAGAATGGCAAGAAGCCCCTGACAGAGTTCGAGGGAAAGCTGAGGGAAATTGTTTCAAGAACACAAAGGAAGCGCAGCACAAATAGTTCACTTAAACCTTAACAGCTGGACCTTTGGGTCTCAATTAAATCTTAGTCCAGGCTCTTGATGGAGGATTGATGGTAAAAGAGGTCAACCACTGCAAGATATCCAGTCACATCTACAGAAAAGCAGGAAAGTAAGAGTTTGTGTATATATATATATATATATATATATATATATATATATATATATATATATATATATATATATATATTTATATATATGTACACTTTTTCTGACTTTTAACTGAGGGAACTGGATTTTACTTGCACAAAATATGTTTCATTAGTGACAATTCTTAACACTTACTTCACTGTGTGTTCATGAGGGACAGGGATGCAGTCTCACATTCCTGCTCTAAAATGCAGGGGTGTGGCTAAAGTAAGCCTCTGCCTATGGACATAAAAATGTGAAACAGTGTTTTCTGAATAAAGTAAATAAATTTAAATTTGTATGACAAAAAAGTAAAATTAAACTCAAATGCTAATTTAACTATTGACCAGCAGTCATTGGGTGGAAGGCAGGAAACACCTTGGACAGGTTGCCAATCCATTGTATGGCAGCCAAACATATACGTTATATATATATATATATATATATATATATATATATATATATATATATATAATTTATTTATTTATATAAACACATAGAAAACATTGGTTATCACATACTTAAAAGTCAGACCCTTACTGTTAACTTTTTTTGTAAATACAAATAACAAATTATAAAGTAAACAAAGTAAAAGCATTTTTTTAATGATTATACTTATCTACCACAATTCCTTTTGATACGGCGATCGTAATAGAATTAGAATTGCATAAAGCTTTAGATCTTTATATCATTAATGACTATTTATTCAGATGTTGAAATTTTCAAATTTTGCTCACTAAAAACTAACAAAAACCCCTCATGTTGTGGGTGATATCATGGAAAATAAATCTACTCCTTATGTAGAACTTTGGACTGTTTCATAGTCTACTGTAGGACATCTGGACAGCAGAAAGAAGCAGCAGTTTGTAAGAATGTAGATACATAATCCAGATACCACTGCAGAGATTACTCCAATGACATAGATAGGGGAACAATAACATCAGTAAGATTACTAATTTACATGGGATTAGATTGTTCACGGAGAATTCCTAGAAAACATAAGAAGAGGCTCAGGGATTAAGACTGTGATTTGGAAGACTGCTCCATTCATGGAGAAAGCTCTATGACCCTCATGTTCAACTGGAGGCGATAATATCTAGCTGCACATCATGAACACAAACTGGTTACACTACTACTATTTTTATTGATTTGTACTATTATTATTTGTACTACCCAAATGATAATGTTTTACATGTACACACTGGTGAAATCGTTCTTCAGATTGAGGGAGAATGTGTTGTATATGATTCTATGTAGAACGTTTTTGAAAGTGGTTCTACACAGCACCAAAAAAAGATCTATTGAACCATTTAAGCATGAAATGATTCTATAAAGAACTCATGGTCCTAAATAAAACCGTTGCCTTTACTAAAGAAGTATCTTTTTTAAGTGTGTGCTTTAACTCTAGTTCAACCTTTTACTCAGCTAAATGTGTCATATATATATATATATATATATATATATATATATATATATATATATATATATATATATATACACACACATTATACAAAATTTATACAATATATGTACAAAAATTCTATTTGTGTTCAATGTTTATTCTGCTCTGTTTTTGTCTTATTTGAAACCAACAGGATCCCAAATCCCAAAAAGGAACTGAAGCCTAAGAGGTTTCAGTTCTTATGCTAAGCTGGATGTACTAAGAAGGTCCACTGTAGTTCTATAAGTTGTTGAGTACTTAAGTTATTTTTGCCTGAAACTTTTTATTTGTGTTTATATACTTTTGACTTTTTAGTAGCTACTCTCTTTAGTAGTTGAGACGTTGTTTAAATGAATTAACAGAACTTTTACTTGACAGCGGTTTGAGACCAGTTCAGTCACCTCTGTTTAACTGGGACTAAGAAAACTCTTTCTGACTGTTTTCCGTGAAGGATTGACTAAAGAAGTGGAAACGCCACTCTTCATATGTGCGCGTGCGCTGTAGAGCTCCGTTCGCGGCTCAGCTGAGTTACTCTTTCTTCCTCGCTCTAAAGGGCTCCGTTAGATCGCCGCGCTGACGCACCGGTGGAGATTTGAGGACATTAGCGATGAAATTACGTAGCGGACCCGCCGCTCGCCTTCATCCTGCCTTTTCTCACGGATTCGCCCACAGCTCCCCTTTAAGTGGTCTGGATGAGGGGCCGCGTAAGCAGACACATCCATGCAAATAAACAAACTCAAATAGAAATTAACGTCAAAGTAAATAAACCATGAAGTTGCATTAAATTGCCAGGAATGTCTCCAGATGTTCAATCTCTCTCTCTCTCTCTCTCTCTCTCTCTCTCTCTCTCTCTCGTGCGCTCCTAAAGTGGATGTATAACGTAATGGCTGGCCCAAGAAAACAGAGGTCAAATATGTTCAAGATAAAGTGAAGGAATGAATAAAAAAACAAACACAAAAAACATAGCAAACAAAGAAATGCTCAAGATGGCAATTAAATAGACAAAATTAAATAGACAATTAATTAATAAATAATATATTTTTAAATAATTTATTTATACAGTAGTGACTGTGGGTTAACATTCAGAGAACGATGTGTGATAAAACAAATAAATATTTACATTTATACAAACAACGATTATTAAAAACAAACAACAAAACAGAGATTAATACAAAATATAATCCAATATAAATGGATACATGTTTATTTCTCTAATGAAAGTGGTATTAATCATAATATGGCATTGGAATTTCTTGTATGTGTAAAACTCACTCTCAACAACATCTGGTGATCTATAACGCGTTTTTCTTACACACACACACACACACACACACACCACACACACACATATATATATATATATATATATATATATATATATATATATATATATATACACACACACATATGAGGATCTGATGGAGCTGGACATTGTAAGGGATATCTAGCCTACCCTGCTCACAAACTCCTCCAACCTCTGTCCCGGAGGCGATTCGGTGACATTTCGCAGCGTTTTTGTGGTCATTTCCTCCACCAGTCAAAGCCAAATGGCCGTAATTGGTGTGGAAGTCTGTAGCAGTTTGGGAAAATGTTTGGGATACACTGAGAAAACTGGTTTGTGCGGGCATGAGCTGCGATTCCCTTGAACTTGTGCGCTTCGGTGCGAATCTCTGTGGCCCATAATGGCCATTCATTACGGGTGTCACGATAAGTTTATGCTGCCATTCAGATCGAAGCAAACATTTCGCCCGGCTGAGCCTTATCTGCCGGCGGAGCGTAAAGATACGCCTTCATGGCCGTCTGGGTGAGCTAAAGCTGCACTGAGCGCCCAATTTGGCCGATAAAAATCTTGGGAATTTTCCCTCCTGTAAACGAAGGGCGAATGGCTGCGAGCGCGCGGCAGGCCGCTGTCCCTGCGGACACGACTGGAATTTCCTCTGAAGATCGGACACGAGGGAGTCCGCTTAGAGGTGAGGTTGAATCGGGAGTGGGGGGCGTAAGAAAAGACAGGGAAGCACGTGGGATCACCAGAATGAAGCATCTGCTGAGAGAGAGAGAGAGAGAGAGAGAGAGAGAGAGAGAGATAGAGAGAGAGAGAGAGAGAGAGAGGGGCATGTGGCGCTCAGATGTTGGCGACAGGTTGGACTGAGAAAGAGAGAGCGACATATTAAGACTGAGAGAGAGAGATAGAGAGAGAGGGAGGGAGAGAGAGGGAGAGAGAGAGAGAGAGAGAGAGAGAGAAGAGAGATGGAGAGATGGGAGGAGGGGGGCAGCGCGACTGTGTTGTCATACAGCCCCAAAACTGAATAAATAAGTGTTGTGTCAGCCTGCAGAAACGGGTAAATACACAATTAAGCGTGCGCGCGCATTAGAGCCGCTGAATGACGCTAAATCACTTACTGCCTGCTCACATCTGCTCACCATTAACACACACGCAGGCTGGCCTGAGCGCCGGATAGAGCTGTAACGATACACACACTCTCAGGTTCGATACGATTTTCCTTTCTGAGGTCAAGATTCAACTGTCGATGTTTTGTTTCATTTCATTTGGTTTTGTTTTAAAAATCACAATCACTAGACTTGATAAGTGACTCCAGAAGGAAATCCCAGTCACTTGACCGTGGATGTGGGCATAGCATAAGCCCCTCCCCCCTCCCTCCCACTTTGCTCTGATAGGATGTCCCCATATTCCTCGTTTTGATCATTGGACAGTGGTTTCCTTAAAAGAGGAGGGGCACAACAGCAATGCAGATTTAAATTTCATTCTCTGTTTCATCTTCATGTTCAATAAAAAGTTTCATCTTCATGTTCAATAAAAAGCCCACCAGTGCAGTGAGGACGGGAGTGGACTGCTCCGCTGTGAGAATGAGTGAGTAAATGCAGCAAGAATAACGTTATTTCTCCATATATAGGGCAGAGCTGCGTTTGGAGAGCGCAGAGCGCAGCCTTTGTTGTGGCAGGCGGACGCAAAGCGGACGCGGCTGTTTCGCCTGCAGCCAGAGGAAATTCTTCCTGTTTTCCAAAACCACCCCAACACAAACACACACACACACACACACGCACAGACACACACACAGACACACACACACCCCTCCACTCTTCGTTTAAGTCTCAAAGACTTGCCTCTAGTGCCGTTTACGCCATTTCAGGATGTGCGTCTCCACACGTTTGCTCAGGATCAAAGCGTAGATTGCGCATGGCAGTTTTGCGCCAGCTGCATCTCTTCGCTTGTTCAGCCCTGTGTGGACGTTTAAAGGTAAATTAAGGTAAAGGTTCAAAAAAACGGACCAGTAAATGAACCCCCTGACCTTTAGGCGTATTGTCCACTTACTTATCTACAAACTACTAGAAAGGTTTAGTAAGTACCATGAAACGAATATGAATCACAGGAACAATTTCATACCAAAATTCTATGACAAGAAGAAGTTTGAAACGAATAACTCACTTTGACAAACACGTTTTTATTTCTCTAATAAAGATCATTTTAATCCTAATATAAAATGACTATTCCTTGTATGCGTAAAATCCCCTCTTAATGTATATGATGGAAAAAAAATCATAAAAGTGGCATTAAATGGAATAAAACTCTGAATATATTAGCAACATAGCTGTTTACTGTAAAACTAATCAATAAGCCATAAACTCTGGGCTTATTATTCTGTTAGTATAACAACTGAATAATTCAGACGGTTATGATAATTTATATAGCTAAATTATTACGTAGTTACTGTGTAATAAGCGTTAAGATTGCTAACTGAATAATAAGCCCGGAGATAGTTTACTGAAATAGGGTTTAAGGGCACTGAATATAATTACGTCATAGTAGTTACTTATAACATCACTGTGTACTTATTACTTAATAAGCGCTCAAACTAAATAATAGGCCTGAAGACTTTAACAGTTTCTTTTTAACAAACTTTCTGTGTTCCGCACATGATCTCCCTCACACACACCCACACACACACACACACACACACACACACTTCTAACACATTAGAACACACTCTCTCCTCTATGTCGGTTATTATTCAGTTAAAAATTTTAATGCTTATTAAATTGTAACTACCTAAGAAACTATATAGTAGGTGTTGTATAATGAACCAATACGAAATTCACATGTTAAACCCTAAACCCTACACTTACTATTCACTTAGATCTTCTAATGCTTATTACGTAGTAACTACATCATACGTTATATGTAATTAACAACTTTGAAACTTGCACGTAAGTTATGTTAAACGATTAAACTCTTATACTGTTCACTTGGTGATCTTATTATGTGATACTTATAAATTCTATAGCATAATTAATAATAAGGTAGTAATTATAAATTATATAAAATATGTATTGTTATTAGCCAAGAAACTAAATATGTAGGTTTTGTTGAACCCTAAACTCTAGGCTTATTTTTCACTTAGTAATCGTAACGCTTATTACGTGGTAACTAGGTCATAAATTATATAATAGGTGTATTATAATCCACCATGAAACTAATATGTACTTCTGTTAAACCCTAGGTTTATTTTTCACTTAGTAATCTTAACGCTTATTACGTAGTAACTACGTCATAAATTATATAATAGGTGTATTATAATCCACCATGAAACTAATATGTACTTCTGTTAAACCCTAAACTCTAGGCTTATTTTTCACTTAGTAATCGTAACACTTATTACGTAGTAACTACGTCATAGATTATATAATAGGTGTATTATAATCCACCATGAAACTAATATGTACTTCTGTTAAACCCTAGGCTTATTTTTCACTTAGTAATCTTAACGCTTATTACATAGTAACTACTATGAATACAGTAGTTATATAGTTAACTGCCATTAAACTAACACAGTTGTGAGAGTTGTAGCGTAAAGTTGACATACGAGTCTTTAGGGTTTAAAAGGTTCAGGAATTCACGTGTCTCAGGCTGCTGCTTGGTCCCGAGACTCAGTTCAGCGCAATGAAAGAGTCTGAATGGTGCTGTAATTGAGTTTTAAAAACAAACTCATTAATTATTACTGTTAAGCTTCCTCAATGTTCCTCCACAGAGGAGATGAGGCGACAGGCCTTGTGACGAGACTTAGGATTAGCCACTGATGACCGCCATAAACCGAGCAGCTGCTGAATAGGCTTCCAAGATGGACCTCTGACCCTGGAAAACGAAGGCAAACCTCTCTCTGCCCCCCCTCTCTCTCTCTCTCTCTCTCTGTCTCTCTGTCTCTCTCTCTGTCTCGCGCATATGCCTTAATTTTTTTCATAGAAATCTGCAGCAATATTTTTCTACTCCTCCAATGTTCAGTCTTAGAAGTTGGTTGCATTTTCTACTTCTGACCATCCAAGGAATCAGGAAAATTCAAAAGCTGACCTTAATCTTTGTGACCAAAATTATTTTTGGCAACATAAAAAGCTTTAAATTTTTTGTTAAAATGAAATAAAAAAAAATAATAACAATAATATTGATTAAAAGGTTTTGGAACCAACCAAACGTCTTCTCAACATAATAATATTCATACTTTCCATCATCTTGGAGACATTTGATCCTAACAACGAACTCAAACGGCCACGCGCGCGCGCGCACACATGGTTCTCCATACCTGTCAGACGTCACTGAGTGAGATCACTGTAACGCTTTCTTATACAGGATTAAAGACGAGAGGAAAAAAAGTCAGCGTCACAACTTCGGGCTCTTATCAGCGGAGCTGTGCTGAGTAACATCTGGCTCCGAGCAGCGCCGTCTGGGGGAAAAGTTCAGCTCCTCTTTGGAGAAAAAGTTTGAAGATTTCAGGCGGTCCTAGGAAAAAAAAAACATTTCCTAGCAAAATAAGCGCTGTCGATTTATGACTCACCTACATGCTACATGAACGCGCACAGCTTATACTGCTGAACGTGATCTTCACTCTGCTCAATAAGACGTCTGTGCTGAGGCGCAGCAGCCTGAGTCATGCTGAGCAGACTGCACTGTATATTCAGAGGAGCGGATGGTCTTTAATTTAGTTCACTAAAAGCACGGAAAAAGCTTTTATTGTACAAGTTAGTGAATAAATGTAATAATCGAATCAAAGCCATAACAATGCTATTAATTACATAATTACACATCTACACATTTCTTTACACATTAATGTCCATATATGATATTTTATTTATTTATTTATTTTTGGTCAATATCAGCACAAATCTCTAGAACAAATCTAACGATTTTGGCAATAAAGTATATGTGTATATATATATATATATATATATATATATATATATATATATATATATATATATATATATATACATAATTGAATTGTTCATAAAAGTATGGAATATTATTTAAAATAGAAAACGTAAATTAATACTTTCAGGTGTTGGTCTAAGCTACAACTACACAAAATTTCACTACTATAAACCAATCAGAACGAGGTCTGGGGCATTTTTCTTATACTAAGTGTAGTTGTTGAATAAGAATGATGGTAACTTGGCTATTATTCGGTTAGATTATTACAGATTTCAAGGAGTGGCAATAAAAATAAGATGTTTTCTTGTTTGTGACAAGAGATTTGTAAGAGAAACAACAGACAAGAACAACAAATTAGCATTTAGTTAAACGACCAGGCTTCACAGGTCCAGAGAGCTTTAAAAAGCTTCATAAAAACAGAAGAGGCAGGACTGAAAACGCTTCATTCGTCTGCGAAAACTGTGAGAATACCTACTAATGCCACTAAAGGACTGGTGTTATAAGTAGAATCAAAGGCTTCACTGAGTGTGAATAAATAAATGAATAAAACTCACAGCCTTCTGTTCCTGAAAAACAGGTGGAATTAAGCTAAGCTCACACGCGCGCTAATGACGCTTAGGTCATCACTTCCGCCTTTAGTCCTCGCAATTAGATCACGTGATTGGTGACGCCACACGGAAGGTGCTATTATTGGCTTCATTTAGAAAGAAAATAAAGCAGAATAAAGCACATGTGGTACAGCAGAAGGTGAAAAGCCCTCACTGTGGAAGAGCTCTGATTGGCTCAGACAGAGATATATTTATGAGAAGTCTGTGAAGAGGACTGTATTAATTACAAAAGACTGGAACCATAACGGCAATACACACTAATGAGGAAAACAACAATAACATGATTCATTATCTACATAGCCTGACAAAAAAATGATCATTAAATACGAACTAACAAACAAAAATAACAACAGCAGTACTACTATTACTACTACTGATAATAATGATGATTATGATGAAATAACTAACAATGAAAAACACAGAAGCAACATAATAATAATAATAATAATAATAATAATAATATTACTGTTGTTGTTGTTCAAAAAGCTAATTCACAGTAGTCCACGTGACCTAAAAAAACTATCAACAAAATGATAATTACATACGAACACCAACAACAATAATAATAATGAATATAATGATCACATAACTAATAATGAAGACAAAAAACAAAAGCAACAATAATGTTGTAACAACAACGAGAGTTTACGTAACTTACAAAAACAATGACAACAAAAACGATCACTACTACTACTACCACCACCACCAATACTACTACTACTACTACTACTACTAATAATAATAATAATAATAATAATTTTCTTAATTCATCAGGATCTAAGAAAGAACCTGATCGGAAGCCTAAAGTCTTCGGCTTCATCTTCCTCTTCACTTTGTAGGATTTGCGTTAATAGATTCTGAAGCCAATAGCGGTAAAATAACCATCATATTACTAAGAGCCACAGAGCGAGATTAACAGCATCGACTGAAGAGTGACTGAACCCACACAGAGAACCTGGAGCTGATTAAAGAGAGATTAAATAGTTCATTGTGTTCCAAACTGTATTTTGTTCTAGGGCTGATGTGACACCTGTAGCTGTAACTGGAGAACAGAGAGAAAGAAAAAGTTCATCAGAGCAGAGGAGCTCGTGCGTGTTAAAAGTGGCGCAAATTCGGCCCTACAGAACCCTCTGGTTCATTACTTTCCCAATTTCTCTCTCTCTCTCTCTCTCTCTATTAATGAGCCCGTGTGTGTCAGTGCGCCGAGACTCAGACTGCGCTCCTCCGCTCTCAGAGGTTTGATTAACCCTCAAAAACCCGTCCCTCTTTCAGTTGCGCAGCTGTGTCGGGGCGAATGTGATCCGCACATGGTTCAGCAAATAAAGTATCTGAAACCAATTATATCCGACGACATAAATAACCCCCATAAACTCGCAGGTCGTCTAATTACAGTTGTAAACTCTAACTAGATAATGTTAATAGCAGATGGCAACATATCGGGTATGAAGTGCATTTCGCAGCGCGCACTCGTTGAAAGGTTTGGCGCGGAAAAGGCAGCGCGGCTCCAAATGACAGAGAGCCGCGCGACCCAGAGCTTTAGAGGGAAAATGAAAAGAGCACAAATCCTTTTAAACCGAATGTGTGGTCCAAAATAAATAAATAAATCAAAAGCCCACATCCTACTGTTCCTGAAAACACAGCACCAGAGCAACGGACCTGGTGATTTTTAATGACCAAATGCAATTCATTTAATGGCATTTTTATTCTGATAATTATTTATTCAGGTGCTCATTTATTGATTATTATTGTCGTTATTGTTCACGTACTTCCAACTTCTCCTCCTCCTCCTCCTTCTCCTACTACTACTAATATTACTACTACTACTACTACTACTACTACTACTAATAATAATAATAATAATAATAATAATAATCAACAACTAAGCTCATAGCAAAAAGCCCCTTACAAATGGTTCTTAAATTGTTCTTTAGTAAATGTAAGGGTTACATATAGAACTATGATATCACTTAAAGAACCATTTGGATGCTTAAAATTACATGGTTCTACTCTATGAAAGACAACTGCCTGTACATGGTTATTTACACAATCTTTTAAAAGTCAAAGAATCTTTTTGGTAGTTAATAGAACCCTTTTGCTAAGACAGTGCTTTGCAACGGTGGAACCATATTTGGTGCTATATAGAACCACCTGTTAAAAGGTTCTTTAAGCAACCATATACAGTAGTATTTATTTATTTATTTGTTTGTTTGTTTGTTTATTTACTTATTTACTACTAACCATGTAAAGAACCATTTAAACATTCAAATGGTTCTTTAAGTTGGCATGGTTCTGCATATAAGCGTTGCCTTTATTAAAGGGCCTATAGACCCCTGCCTTCCTTTTTAAAGGTGTATTATTATTATTATTATTATTATTATTATTATTATTATTATTATAAGTGTATAGCGCTCCCTTTCACTTCTGAAAAAACACGATTTCATTACACATCGACTACAATACCCAAAATGCAACTGCAGCTTCTGCCTCCATCTCTGTACAGGCCATCATTCCCTCCTGCAGCAGTACTTTATCTCCTAATTAAACCCTCAGCACGTCCACCATAGTCCTCTGACACAGTTTACATGGAGGCTGAGGTGTCTTGACTAAAAGCCTCTTTGTTTCCAGTTTCTTAAATAAACGCAGTTCGCGACCCTCTGCTCGGATCCGAAGAGGAATTTGGATGGCTCTGCAGCCCCGCATCGTTACTCTTAGAAATGTCATGCAGCCCCCCTTCACGGCTTTACGAGAGCGTGTTTTGTGAGCAAACACAGTTCTCGCATCTCGCTGCAGCGCGGATGAAGACGGAGGACGAGGCTCAGGAGTGTGACCCGAAAGGCCAGGCGACCCTGCCAGCGGAAAATTCTTCAAGGCCAGGTCCCCCTTAACGATATTTCTCACAATGGAGTTATGATAATATTTTTCTTGCAGATTTGCAGGCGCTCAGACCCCGAGTATGTGCGCGCCAATTCCCACAGTGCTGCTCTGAATGATGACCGGTTTATTTTTCAACGCGATTACCATGCACATGGAGATGTTGCTGTTCAACAAACCCACCCCTTAAAAATCACTCCGACGGAAACGGTCCAATCCAAACATCCCCCTCCGCATTTCAAACGTCTCTGAGTGCCAAATAAATGGTCGCAAAACGCAGTTAGATTAGTTTGCTGCTACCACTGACAAACCCCAGCCCCCCATGACCAGCTTTTTAAAATTCTGTAACTCCTCAATATTAGACCTATCTGTTAATTGGTATTCATGGTGTGTGATTGCTCCCCCAATCTTATCATGGTTTTTACCAATCTCAGCACATCCAGATGTTGGTGTTGAAAATTAAAATTGCCTTCAGTGGAAAGGGAGCCATCTAAACTATTTTCAGAGGTTTAACTATAGCGGGGGTTGGGCCCCTAGGCACAGGGGGGCCCAAATTTAACTGGACCCCTCAGATACTAAAACAACTGTATACCCATATCTCACAGAAAGATCTAGTTTCACTTCCATCAACACTACATATTCATCCCTGGAATCCATTTATCTCCCTCTTATTAATCATGTATCTTATCCATGGTAAATATAATGTAATATGAGGGGCACATTATTATTTTATTTTTATTTATTTATTTATTTTCGCTTTTTGTTTTTCCTGCCATGTGGCCCATAAAATGGTAATTATGCCACTGCATTCCTGCCTTCCTTTTTTTCTTCAAATACCAAATAAAGCAATGCCAGAAGAACCACATGGGGTTCCCTAATGTACCTTACAAAGGATTGTTCTTTAAGGATCCATTTCAGTAACTGAAGCATGCAAGTTTACTACACATAATGTAAAGGATCTGTACCAATCAAACATCTTTCCTAGAACTGTACATCCAAGCCATTAAACATTTAGGAACTTCTCTTGTTGAGAATGTTCCACCCATCACTATGAAACTTTTTAAAATGCTATAGGCCCAATTCTTCCGTGTGAGGCCCACTGGTACGTCAATATCATTCCAAGAAGCTACTGAATTTGGTTGGTTCTTTCAATTTCAGTCCCAGATAACTCAAGCTTCCATATTTAAAGTAACCTCCATCTACAATTTGCTTGGTCTCGTCCCCTCTTGAAGCACACTGCTACCTACCAACTTGCCCTTACTCATGTTCTCTGAGACGCCCCTTCCAACGCACAATTCATCCATTAAAATTATTTATTGCCTCTGGAGAGGCTAACTGAAACACACGGAGCAAGGAAACGCGACCACTTGAACTTCTTGTTGGCGAATGGGCTTTGGAAGAGGTGATGTCAGCCTCTCTCTCTCCACGCGTAATTAACCTCCTGCGCTCTCCAAAGCCTGCCTCGGGCCTTTGATTAGCCAACTATCATCAGATCACCACCGCAGGCTCTGCCTTCGCCCTCTCAGATGAGTGCTCATATTCACATGCTCGCTCTTTCAGAGCAACGTATCGCCAATTAACACCTAGGCCACCCTTAATAAGGCTGGGGAACCTTCCACTCCAGCAAAAAACTTTTTTCAAACGGCCCAGATTCGAGAGGCCATTCTCAAGCAGGCGCTCTCCCAGAGCTTTGTTGGCTCCATTGAGGCGACTTCATCCAAAACACTTCAGGCAAGACTTGGTGAGGATGCTTGAGGCTGCCAGAGAAGGCTTACACACAGCTCTGGGGCTTAGAGTTCTCCGCTATAGTCTCACAAGAACCTGTGGTAAGCAAATCTGACAAGATTGTAGCTGCATGCCGTGATTTTTTATTGTAATATTATTGTAGCAGTAAATGAGACTAGGTCATAAAAAAGTTGGTCACATTTCAATAACTGTTTTATACCCATAGTCAGATACATTGCATGTTACTGTGTGAGCTGCTGACATAGTTTGCTAGGACAGGTGTGTCTGGCTCTGAGAGAGAGAGATGTGGATGTCATATGTAAACAGTCATGACTCCATCTGTATTACATTACTGTCTTGATTTCCCTATAGACTACTAGACCACACCTGTTCCTTAAACAACTGCATACATACCGGAACTTTGGATTTCTATAGCATTCGCAAAAGTGTTTTTGCTTGGGTCACCTCTTTATTAGAACGTTAGCTTAAAAAGTGCTCATCACTAGAGATGGCGAAATGCCATGCTATCTTTTTCCATAACAGCATTGATATCGAAACCTTCTGTATTGGTCAATATTGAGCCAATATCTTTTCATTTAAATACTATTAAGCTTTAAATTAACTACTGTTACGTGAAGCACTTCATAGACCTTCTTTCTGCAAGTCCCATATTGGCCATTCCACAGGTGGTTGGCAAGTTTTTAAAATGAAAAAAAAACAAAGAAAATATTTTCCCCCATAAGTTTGTTATCAGATGAATAGGCCACTGTTGGCTCTCTGTGTGAAATGTTGTGTTGAGCTGTTATTGAGCAATGAGAGGTGAAAAGGGCAAGAATACCTGCTGAGAAAACACTTAACACTGTAAACGGCATAAAAAATAGCTTTTAAACACAGTGTTTAGTATTTCAGGTTGGATTTGTTATAGGACTGGATGGAATTCGTTTTTTTCCCCTGTGATATCTGATCAAGGATTTTCTGCTGATAGCTATAAGAAACTCACCCCATGAACATCGATAAAGGTTGACTGATTAGCCAATATACTCAGCAGATATTAAGGCTCCATGTATTTTTTGGTACCGGCAAAAATCATCCAATATTGCTTTGCAGTTCCCTCACTTACATTACAGTGAGCCAAACTTCTAAAGAAGGAAAATGACATAAGCATAAACATAAAAACTTAGGAATAATAATCAAGGCTAATTAACAGAAACCATTGAAAAAAGGGGAAGGTCTGCCCCCAGCACTGCAATATTAAAAATAATGAAGACTTTCAGAGAAATGTTATGATCAAGAACAGAGTCACATTTTGAGAAGAACAGCTGACATTAAAAAGTAACTGTAAAATTACAGTAAATGACTGGCTACTAGTGCCATTACTTGCACTGCAATTTACTGAATCATATTAGCAGTAAACAACATTAGAAAGGCAACCATATACTGCAACACAGTGAACTATTACTGTTACTGTGATGTTGCTGTATGACAGTAATAAGCTGTAATCAAAATACAGTAAACTCCTGTATTTTTACATAACAACTGTAAAAGATAATGCAGCCTGTAAATAAGCCAGTAACTTACTGAATATCTACATACAGAATATATGACTTTATTTTTACTTACAATTTTGATCAATAACATTTAATAAAAAAATAAAGTAAATGATTAAAGATTAAAATGAAAATGTTACCATGTTTTGCACTGTATTCCACAGAATATCTTACACTGGCATTTGTACATGCACATACACATTAAAATTTGCACAAACATGACCAAAATTCCCAATAAACCAATATACAATAAAAAAAAATCACAATAAAATAGATTAAATACTGTGAATTGGCATCAATTTACAGGGTATCTCAGTCAGTGTTTGAATGAACTTTTTTGGGGGGGATAAAATCCTTTGACCCTTTAAACTCATACTGACATTACCAGTAATCACAATTTTAAGTTCTTTAAAATCAGTATCAGTAACTAAATATTCATAATGGCTGGGGCCTACTGGATCTTTTTTTTTAAATAATTTGTACGTTTACCCTTAGCACTACATGTAATCATGTGCTACTTGTAATTGTCAGTCATATTAAAAATACAGAGATATTAAAGGCTGCTTGGCTTAGAATTTTGTAGTTTAATTGGTTGCATTTTTATTCCAGGGCAAAAATGTTTTTCTGTTTTCAAGCTGTGAAACCCCATTCTGCCCACCCTCGCACATAAAATCCACTCAACACACAACAAGACAGCCACAAAGGAGATGGCAAGAAATCTTGAACAATATAGCCTAAGGACTAGCTTATTCTATTCTAGGATGATCAAAAGAAAATCATTAATCACTCGGAGTCTCGTGTCTGTGTGTGAAGTCCTAGAATGCCCTAATCGCGCATAAAAGACCTCCACCAGTCACAGTAAATCTAGTTCATGGCCAATGTCAGTTTAAGACCACTATAGTGCAATTACCATAGAGAGGCTGGAAAGCATCCTGGGTGTAGTGGTCAAATAGCAAGCGTGTGTGCGCGTGTGCATGTGTGTGTTTACATCGCTGCACACTCACTCACACACACACTGCACAGAGCCAGATAAACAACAACACCAGGGCTCTTCTCTTCTCACGCAAAACCTAGCGTGATACAAGCTCCAGCAATCTGTAATCAATCTGCCCAGTAATGAAGGAGAGATATTGTTGATGCGCCAGAGAGCCTGTATTTTCTACACAGGACTAAAGGAGTGCAGATATTTCACAGGGCAAGAGGAAATTCATCATTTAACCACTGAGACAAACACTGATAGAGGAATCCCAACACACACATCAAACGCAAAGCCTTTGAATCGCTTTACCAAACTCTGCTTTCTTCTGCATGGCTCTTTCTCTCTCTTTCTGCCTCTCCAGACCCCCACCCTCGTCCCATACCCCTGGACACAAACACAAAGAAATGGAAGGCAGTGAGTGTGTGGGCCACTTTAAAGACTCAAAAGGAAGAACTTAATAAACTATGCGCAATAAGCTTATGCATTTACAGTGTTCAGATTTATGGATTTAATTCCAGTGCATATATCCACTTTTTATGTGGTGTTCTGGCTTTGTACCTATAAATATGAACCAAAAGTGTATTTATAAGCATAAACAATATATGATATGGTTAAAAAAGGAAATTGAGAAAAGGTATTCAGACACTGTATTAAAATAAATAAAATTCTACATATTAATGCTGGATATAAACAAAAAATGTTCACATACAAATTGTACCTGGTGTATAAAAGACATTGCCACTGATTGGGAAGATTTCATGGAACAATGCACCAACCATGGTGAAGGTGAAGGAGCTTCTTAAAGAGAACTTTTGAGAACTTTAAGGAGCTACAAAGGCACAGCAAAGATCTTAAAAATCCCTGTCAGTGCAACTAGTTTGATAACATGCTATTGGGAAGTTTATGGAACCACATCCAATTATCCCTGTGCAGGTGAGCCATGCAAGATTTCTCTCAGACTTCTGATAAGCTAAGAGAGAAATTAATTTTGCACATGAGCACTTACACAAATCAGAACTCTTTATGAACACAGTGCTTTGGCCACACAATTATTTGCCAATAATTCACCTCATTCTGTTTGTAGTGTGAATGATCATAGTGTGAATGAACCCATCATGATCTTATACCAATCTTATCTGAAGAGAACTGACAAAAAAAGAAAGAAATCTGAGTAAACTTTAAACTTCTAACTGATACCACAAAAGGTGTAGACAATACAATGACTTGTTATTGTGATACTGATATTGATATTATGGTATGGTTTTCTGAGGATATCATGGGCATCACCAATAGTTCCAGAACAACTGCATGAATAAGAAAAAAATTTAAACAAACTACAGAGAGCCTGTTAACAACAATGTTTACTAACTGCACAAACTGCGTAGTAACAAGTAGCTGACTGGATGCCACTTTTTATGTAATACTTTTATTTACAGATTTTTTTCCTCCCGTTCATTCTGAAATCATTTATTTTGGCAGATGTCAACTCAGCCAAGTTCTTCTTCTCTGTGTGAGTATGTTCCTTCAGTACCTCAAAAGCATTGAATTTCAATACCCAGCACCACCTAAGAAAGACACTTTTTCCAGTGCATCTTAGTTTAAAAGCATATATTTCTTAAAAAATAAGTAAACATGTAAGCAAACAAACAAAGACCCACCAAAATTGAGCTTACAAAAAGCAAACAACTTGGCAGACCACAGAAGACGACAGATACACAGATCCAGAACACAATCCAGGATGAAGGCATAGATGTGTCAAATACCTCACTAAAGACAAGAACACACACCAGCAAGGCCTCAGAGGGATTACCACAAGAGGCAGACCACTGGTGAGCCTCAAGAACAGAAAGGCCATGTCATGCTTACCTCAAAATAATATAAAAAAGCACACCACATCCTCTATGACACACGGTGCCATGACTTGAATGTTATAATCTCTTTTGTGAATTGCCATGCAAAAAAACAACCAAAAATTTCAGGTTTTTCGCTTCTGATGATAGTCGTGCTAGTCAAAATGTTGAGTTGATTTTAGCTTGGTAAGTTTTTATAATGAGCAAGTGTTGTTCCCTTTTATGCTTTATTGTAATTCATGCAGTTTTGAAGGCAGCACCTCAGCTCGAGCCGTTTGAGTCCAGCTTTTACTTTATTCAACAGCCAGTGAAACTCGTTATGTTATCTACTGTTATCTACAGTACAAGTTCTGAAATGTGCATCTTCAAATCCAATAAAATGCCTGAAAACTGTGGATAAATATGTGAAGCACATAGTGCTTCATCTTGCCGCAGGACATACTACTACACTCCTAAACATGTGGCATCAAAAGGGGTTCTTTTGAAAATATCAGAGACTATGTTCACATTTCAAGCCTCATTGCTCAATTCTGATTTTGTGCTCAGATTTGATCTTTCTAACATGATGATTCATATTCGTCTAAGTAGGCCACTCAAATTTGTCATTAATGTGAGCAAGCCTGTGTCCTGAAATGACCCCCATGGTAATCAATAATGTTACATGAATTGAACCACTTGCATCATAAACAACTACAAACTAACTAACCAGCAGAACAAGACCCACTTTTGGTTCTTTTCAGTGGATGGTTCTTTAAAGATTAATTTTGGATCCACAAATGCCTTTTTTGCACTTATTTTCCTTAAACTCTGTTGTGTAAATGGACTGTAAAATAGGTTCATCTTCTTCCAGGTTACGTATCATTTAAACAGAATTTTTCTGTTTCTGCATTTCACTGTAACTTTTCCGTAATTCCAAGCATGCACTGCATGCTTGGTAGTTCACCTGTAACCCCACTGCTAACAGCTGCAGCAGATGCCAGTCAAACCAGATTGGAAGAGAAATTGCACCTTCATCATGAGAGAAATTCAAATGTGTTGTTAGTAATATTGCAACTATATGATAATGTTCATGATAGTATCAACTGAGACAGTACTGAATATTAGCTAAAGTCCTGTACACAAAGAACATGTACTGCAGTGATCACCAACCCTGATCCTGGAGATCTACCTTTTTGCAAAGGTTAGTTAGGACCTCAGTTTGTGACACGTGCTCCAGCTCATCAACTCTTTCAGAAGTCCTTGATTGGCTGGATCAGAAGCTTTTGTGTGGGGCTAGGAGGGAGTGGCATGTTAGACTCAGGTTGGAACTTAAGTCTGCAGGAAAGTAGATCTCCGGGAGGAGGGTTGGTGATGACTGATGTACTGGAATTGAACAGAATTCTCTGTTAAAGTAATAAAGGAATTGTCTGTGAACTTTACAGAAAATGTACAGTTAATTTTTTTTCACTACATTTTCCTTTCTTTTAAATTTATTTTTCAATATTATATCTAATCTCCCCTGAAATGTCTCCTGAATAACTTGTACTCGAAGACCTGTACTTAACATCAACTAGAGTAGTTAGCCCAGTTCACAAAAAACCTAGGGTAGACATGATTTCTTTTCAGTGGATGGTTCTTCAAAGAACCATTTTGGTTCCACCAACAGGTTTTTTTCACCTATTGTCCATTGACTTCCTGGTGCATGTCATGTCATATCTAAACTCCTCAGAAATATCTCCTGAAAAATAAATAACTTATACCCAATGGCTATTTTGACTAGAAATGAAATAAATGAAAGGGGCATCTCTGACTTTTGCACAGCGCAGTGCATATCCTATAAATAAGCCGAGATCTCACATTGTAACCTCATGGCTATTGCTCCATTTTGAATTCAGCTCAGTAGAGAGCCAAAACAGCAAATATTCTGTCACTAACGTTGGCACTGCACTGTATGAGTCCTTTGCAGATCTATACAGTTCAAAGAGGCTCACCGCGTTCAAATTTATTATAGTTTGGCCATGAATAAGTCAACTGTGGGACGATGAGAAAACTGTTATGACAAATTCTGTGTGTATGTGTGTTTGTGCGTGTGTTTGTGTCTGTGTGTGTATAAAATGTCATGAAGAGGTAAACATTTTTGTATTGCTTCAAGACTTTCAGTCAGATGGGGTTTTGGATATTTCCTACATGTTCAGTCACTTTATATAGAATAGCGACACCTGTAGTTGAAGCTGAAGAGAGGCATTTTTTGCTATTTTGCACTGAAGGTCAATCATATTACAAAGAAATTAGGTTTCTCCTGCAAACTGTCTTCACTGACTCATTCTATGATCAATGAACAGGCTTGTTCCTCTGCATGTTTGTAAAAGAACAGGCACAGTGCACACTGGACACTGCTTATTTTCAGTTTACTTACTTTAGCAACTTCTGTTGATGTAATAAAATTCATTGTCAATATTTTTTCATGTGGAAATGATGTACACACTTGAGTCAGGTAAACTACATGTGTTATTTTCTTCATTATGACAGACCTTGGGCAGAATATTGAAAAAAAGAAGTGATGGCTGAATACTGAATAAGCTGTCCTAAATAGACTCAGTAATATATTTAGTTACAGTACATAAAAAGAAATATATTCAGAAGACATTTAGAATTAATTTAAGATGCATCTTAATGAGGCTCTTGGGGGAAAACTCCTCATATTGTTTTATCAGTCTACTCAGGCTCTAGCAGGAACATCAGTATTTGTAAAGACGCCGTTCATTGAGTGACTCTTTAGAGTCCATCTGGCGAGCCTGTTTGCTACACGCCATGCACTGTTGTTAAAACAGATAATAAACAAGAATTGACAAGGTTTCTTATATAGACTGTATGTTTTTATTTAGTAGTCGTAAAGTATTCTTGTAAAAAGCAACTGTTTTCTAGTGTTGAGGTACTCAAGACTGTAATTTAATGATCTCTGTCTTGTCTGAGTCTCAATATTATTTTGACTCGGTCTTGTCTTGGTTTTGTAGGTGGGTGGACCTGGAAATTGTTCTCGAGACCAGCCAATTGCATTGTCTCCAGCTGATGTGACTGTAAAGCAAAACTTTATTAAATATCAATAGTACAATAGAACAATCTGTTCACTGCCAGTTGAGAATATAATTGATACTTTCCATGATGGTTTAACTGGGTATTATTTGTTTGTTGATGTTCAATGGTTCCAAAATGTAAACATCCCCTGAGAGAAGATCAAAATGTCATTATTACTATGATTTCATTTAATAATAAAAATGGATAATAAAATAAAAATGGCTATATGATGTTTGGTTTATATCCAGTTAACTTTAGGGGGTGATTCTGAATATGTTTTAGAGAAGCATTACTTTGACGTTAGGTCTTGACTTGACTTAATGTGTCCAGGAGTTGGTCTTGGCTACAACGCCAGCATTCTGAATACTTCTTTTTTTTCACAGTGAAACATGGAAATAAATAGTAAATTTTCTTTATTCTGAATATGTATTTCTGATACATGTATTCCATTACATCCCAGTGCTGTCAGTATCAATCCTTTGCCAGTTGCCACTTTGGAAAAGTAAAAAATTGTGAGTATTAGACCATGAAAATCTTCCATCCCAACCAATAACGTCCTTCTGTCTCTACATATTTTTACCTCTTTTGGACATTTTTTGATAGGAAGTGATCCAGTGCACCGGCACATTGTAGACAAAGTTCCATTTTGATTTCGGTTCAGTGCTGCATGGAGAGTTTTGAGGAAGGTTAGTGGAGGAGAACGTGCTTATAAACACACACACACACATAGACAGGCATAAACACATAATTCTTCCATCTGGAGGAAGGTCTGGACTTCACACAGGTCTGTACCTCATTATGGCTGTTTGAGATGTCTCTCTCACTCTCTCTCTTTCTCTCTCTCTCTCTCTCTCCTTCTCTCTCTCCCTCTCTCTCCCTCTCTCTCTCCCTCTCTCTCTCAGTTTTATTTTATTTTTTTTATGTAACAGTTTGTCAGCAGACAGCTGTTTATGATGACCTCTTAGACAAACAGATTTATACTTCCTACTTCTCTATGACATCATTTCCTGTTTTCTTGTTTCCTCAGGTGACACACTGCACAGGAGTACCTCACACTGCAGTGTTGAGAATGATCCACCACCCAAAATGATACCTGCTCTGTGGGGTCCTGACCACTGAAGAACAGGGTAAAAGGGGGCAAACAAAGTATGCAGAGAAACAGATGGACTACAGTCTGTAATTGTAGAACTACAGAGTGTACCTATATGGCTAGTGGAACTGATAAAATGGACAATGAGTGTAGAAACAAGGAGGTGTTCCTAATGGAATGCTTGGTGAGTGTGTGTGTGTGTGCGTGTGTGTGTGTGTGTGTGTGTGTGTGTGTGCCAAATAAAAAAAAAATTGTATCTTAGCAGTTATTGTGTTTTTGACCACCAGTAAAAACACAATATAACATTATAAGAAATACAAATAAACATACATACAGTAAAAAATAACAAGAATTTCTTGTTTCAGAAAAGTTGTTAATATGTTGGTTAGAACAGTCGGGAGAACACAGGTTTGCTTCCCGATTTCTCAGTGCACTCCGGCCATTGCATGGATTTGTTAAAATGGCATTCCTAAAACTATCAATTTAGATGATTTTTTCATTTTAGTTCATCAGTATACTCTCACTACAAAGCCCAGCATGCACTACATAAACACATCATACCAACATTGGAAAACTCAATGTGCTCAACAAATTCTGAAAACTAGTCACTTATCTAGTTTCCTTTGTTAAAGAAATAATACAGCCAAAAAAAATAATAATACAAATCAAACAGCAGTCCCTAAATATCCACCCTAAAGTGCGTGTAGTCTTTCAAAATGTACTTTCATCCATCTTCAGAAATGTGTTTTCCTAGTCATTCAACCAGGAAACCTGGCTTTAGAGTCTCCTGTGTCCCCAGAGGAAGAGGTGAAAAGGCATGTTTACAACAGCGGTAGTGATGGTTACATTTTTCATTTTAGCCAAACTCAACCTTTAAATTGCATTAGCAGCACACCTGATTCATTTTAATGAAGGGCTGATTAGCTGAAGCAGGTATTGGATGGTATCACTAAATTCTGGGCTTCCTCGAGGACAGGTTTGGAAATGGTTCAGCTAACATGAAGCTAAAACATAGTTTTGTAATAATATGGTGAGTTTAAAATAAATAAATAAACAAACAAACAAACAATGCTTACTGATGAGATACAGATTTTTGCATAGTACTATATATACAGCCTCTATATACAAGAATACGAATATACATACACACACAAGAATACAACTATTTATACAAGAAAGGACCGTTTTCCGTTTCTTCCAAAAACAAAAAAGGAAACAGAAGCATGTGGTAGGAGCATAGGCCCCTGCATCATTCTGTAGTTGGTGTCTTACCCATATTCTGAACTTCAACGGTTTTCTCTATGGGAAAAATAAATGCTGTTTTCAGAAATCCACGGTTGCACCCTGTGGTATACAAAAGTGTACCAGAACTGCTACATTTTTTTCATGTCTAGATTTCACCCTGAGATTATTGAGCAGTCAAAATATAAACAATGCTATAGACATGCCACAAGCAAGCTAACACTCCTGCACGCTGATATGACATCACATGAAAGTATTCTATTAATAATAAAGGAATAGTTTGGCAAGAAATTTATTTACATTATTTTCTCCTTATCCTAAATACAATCACTCAAGACATGTTTGATGTCGAATTTTTGCTTATTTAGTTTAGAACTGGTCCTGCTAGGCTAATGGTGCTTACAATAACAATAATCAATAGTCACCCAAACCATTTTCACAATTACATTCCAAAAGTTTGCTTCTGATACTGACTACATTAACTTGTGTAAAAAATGACTGAAAAATAAGATGGGTAGACCTCATTTTGACATTCAAGCTAAAACTGGAACTACATTATCACCCGCATAACATCCCACTTTCTGGTACTATTCCACCTTCAAACTCTGGGAGGCTGGAGTGCATTGAGGCATGTTATAAAACATCACTAAAACATCACTGGTATGTAATGTAAGCACAGCAATATCTGAGGCTTGTTTCTTGTAAGAGAGTTAGAAGTTGCATATACAACAATAAACCTACAAAAATGAGGTGTTTCATCTTGCAAAAACACAACAAGGAAATCTACAGGTGGTCCTGTACATTACCACCAATTTCCTACTACATGCATACTATGCCTTCTGGCAATGAATGACAAACTAGCAAGAGAGGCATTTAGCAAAGTTACTGTGCAAAATCTCTGTATGTGTTGATCAGTTTCACCTGATGATTACAAATGGGATATTTTAAAATCTACTGCTGTACCAAGTACACTTTTATGGAAGCGAATCCGAGGTAAGTGCTGTTCTCCGTCTTTGTTGTGTTTATTTACTGTCATGCCAGATGTAGCTAAGAGGTGGTCTGAAGAGTCACTGGTGGGTCCAGCATCAAACTGACTCATTTCTTCATGTGTATATTCAGGTTCAAACATAAAAAAAAATTGTAGTTGAGTACATTTGCTTACATTCTCTACCAATCTTACCCTATAGTATGTCTGTGTTGAATTCCATTACCCTTGTCACTGAACATTTTGCATAGAATGATACCAAACTGTGGTCAGGAAAGACATGGTTCTGCTTATCCTAAATGGCTGCTCTTCATTGAGCTACTCAGAGAAGTTACTGTCATTTTTTTAGTTCATAGTAATTCATACTGTGTTTTAAACCAGATCAACCTTTCTGTACAACCTGAATTAAGACCTAGATGTGGTTTAAGCAGGTTGAGAGAATATTTTGGGTATGTACAAACCCATTTCTGAAAAGTTGGGACATTTTGCAAAATGCAATTAAAACACTAATCTGGGATTTGCTGATACCTTTAACTGGGAAAAGTACAAAGAAAAGATTTCCAAAGTTTTCACTGTATTTTGTAAATATATAAATACAAAATTTAAATCAAATACAAATTTGATGCCTGTAAAACACTCAGAGGCATTTTCACCACTGTGTCACATGACGTTTCCTTTTAATCATACTTTTTAATCGTTTGGGAACTGAGGACAGAGGATACTAATTGCTGCAGTTTTGCAAGTGGAATTTTTGCCCATTCTTGCATGATACAAGACCTCAGCTGCTGAACAGTCCATGGTTGTAGTTATCTGGTTCTCCTTTTCATGATGCGCCATTCATTTTCAATAGGCCAAATTTTTTTTTGCGGGTGTTGCAGGCATCAAATTAAATACAATCAATAATAAAATACAATCAAGTTGGTCAGCCAAAACTTTGAAAGTATTTCTCTGAACTTTTGTCAGTTAAAAAGATTCACAAGACTTAACAAATCACAGATTCTTGTCTTTATTGTATTTTACAAAATGTTCCAACTTGTGCAGAAATGGGTTTTATATTAATGGAAATGGTTTGGACACCAAACATGTCTTGGCTGGTCGACTGTATTTGGGGTAAGTGGAAAATCATGTAAATGTTTTGCTGAACTAAATACTTTTACTCAGCAACACCAAACTACCATCTTTACAAAGCGTATTGGTAGGTGTTGAGTATTTATGGTGAGGTTGGCAGTTTTAGCTTACATGTAGCAATATTTGTATTTCAAATCCTTAACAACCTAATAATTCAGAGGATCCCATGATGTTTAGATGAAAAATGTCCATATGTCAAAAAGTATCGGCTTTGGAAAATTTTTGTTTAATACAGGGCACAAAGGCGGCAATTTCCAAAAATGCCACTTTTTTAATCATGTAGAAAACCAGCTCAGGCCTGGAGTTCCTAATATGAGCATGATGCTGAAAACACAATGACACACAATTCCAGAGGTCAACTGTAGAGGTCTTGTAAGTTAACCCTGTTTTTCCTACAAATCAGTCATGAAAATGAAGGAAAAAAGGTGCACACACACACTTGCATATACATGCGCACACACACACACACACACACACACGCACACACACCACAAAAATGCAGTGGACCAGGCATGGAATTTTTTTATAGTTTATCCTTTACTCTCTTCAAAAGCCTCTGCGTTCCCAGGAGAGGCTCTGAGTGTATTTATCAAATTATCCTAAAAACACGCTTTTAACTCTTTCAAAATGTTCTCCAAATGCTTGAAAACAGTCACACACACACCCAAGGCCTTCATCTTCACGGCCACTCTCCTTCTGCGCTGTGTTTTTCTTTTTAAGAACCATCTCTCAGCTCCTTTTATCCAGCTAATTTGATGGGGGGATTGATAAATGTCTTGTTTCTCAAACGTGTATTATTGTTCCTAGTTATACCATGAAGGGTAAAGCTGCCCTTGAAAATTGGTTTATGTTACGGTCGGAGAACTGACACCGCATTCTGGTGGGCGATTTCCTCAACCGCACACACACACAAACACACACACACATTCAAGAGAGTAGCAATGGGTCTTAAGTCCTGAACACTTTGCAGACCTCGCCAATTTTCTCAGTGATTTGCTAACTTGAGAAAGCCTGGACCGTGTGAATGATGGCGGTCAGCTTCACGCTGCCACGGTAATCATGTTATTGCAGAGGGTTGAATGTGCAGCAAATGGGGGGAAAAAGTGGGGGGGCTTAGGCAAAACTGGTGAAGGCAGCATTACAAACCACACACACAGTTTAGCTTTAACAACACATTAATCATTAAGGATTGCTGGATGTTCCCCTTTGAAAATTAAACAACACTGGGGTCAAAGAGATTTCTTTCACATGATCCTACATGAGAAAGCAAGCATACTTTATACTATCCATAATAATAATCTCAAAAATATATTATATATATATATATATATATATATATATATATATATATATATATATATATATATATATATACACACACACACACACACACACACACGTGAATTCACACGTACATACTTTCCAAAGCATTCAACCAACTTGTATATATAATCTACTCACATGATGGCTCAGCTGATCACCTGCTATGATTGGCTAAATTCATCAGGGCACTTATTTAAGCTTCTTTAGCCTGCCCATTCTTGTGCTTCCTCTGTAAGCCACTTTAAAACCCACCTCCACCCCAACTCCTCCTTGGTATTATGTCTGACTTACTCAAGGTGCAAAATACAGTTATTATTTAATTAACCTCTTGGTCCCCTGAACGTTTCAAAATCAAAATTCTGCAGGGTCCCTGAAAAGAAACTTGAAACTTTACAATGTTATGCTGTCCGTAAAGGAAAAACTGACACCCAGATACAAATTCAAGGAAAGCTCATTGTTAAGCTGCTTCACCCACAATCAGTGAGCTTCTGTCTTTGGTATTCTCAACTAACTAACTGGCTCACCCAGTTGGTCCTTCATAGCCTAGCAACTGTAACTATGTCTGGGATCCCTCTGAAAAACTTTACAATATGCCACAGCATATCTGTAAATCTAAAAACTATGCCATAGCATATCTGTAAATCTAAAAAAGAGTTTGGGGGGAATTATTACTTATTTCTCAAACCAAAGACAGAAGAGATGTGTAAGATCTCAGTTAATGTTTGGAAGAGCACATTAACAAACTAGAGAACAGCATTTCCAAAAGAGGACTGTTAAACCAAACATTTTGTTGGCATTGAAGGCAAGTGAGTTAGCAGCCAGCAAAAGTTACAGTAGCCAGCCAACATGGTTCCTCCAAATACTAAGGGGTATTTCGCACACTGGACTTATTCAATGTCATGTTGTTGTCATTGATGCTCTGTACTGTACCCTACAGGGGGAGTCTTTCTGCTGCTCTCACTGCCTTTGGCTTGTACATGGAAGGGCAGGGAGGTCTCAGAACAGCATCATACTGCCAAATGTAACTTACTGCAATTGGAAATAAAACATTTTCTTTGATGAAATGGTCATAACTGAACTGTAGTCATGCTTAATTCACTTGTTCACTGACTTGCACCTCAAGAACTAAGACTCGTAGTAGACTCTAAATTTTTCTGTGGGAGGAAAATTAAGAGTAAAATTAACACTTGAATAAGATTTTTTTTCTCATGTTAAGTGTGCATCAATTTTGCTTAGAGCATGTGCGGTCATCACTGCAACACCGTTCTTCAGCAGGTCGCAGCGGCATCAGATTCGATATGACTTCAAATAACATTTTCATCACAGCACGGAAAGAGTTACACACAATAAATGTGGCATTTAAAGGAGAGAGAGAAACTGGAAACAATTGATTAGCATGTAGTTTGAACAGCAGGTTTGCTAGCTAGAAAAATAGCTATGTTAGCTAAAGTTGTCAGCTAATCTGGCTAAAGTTTTAGTGAGTTACAGGTCACTTTTCTTTAAAACTTACAAAATTTTAAGCTATGAAGCTAGTTAGCTAGCATATACAAACTACAGACTAACCAAGTTGTTTACTTCCTCCCTCTAAAGGTGCAATTTGTAAGATGTTTAGTTTAAAACACACACACACACACACACACACACACACACACACACACACACACACATCATCATCATCATCTAAACCGCTTATCCTTCTGGGCCGCGATGGGGTGCTGGAGCCTATTAGTTTAAAACATTCCAAGAACAACTAAAACTAAAAATAACTTAAATAAACTAAAATTAAAAACAGAATGTGAAGAGATAACCGTTTTAATGATATGTCAAAGACATCTATATATCATGTTGCAGAGATCTACAGAAGTTAGCATGCTAACCAGCCAGCCCCAGCCCTGGCCTAGTGAGTCAATGTAGCGTCAAGTCTGCCGTCAGTCCAACATCAGAGGCCGAAAGGTGTATTCTAACCTATCAGTTATGTTGACTGTACTGCCCTCGGTTACACAATTTAAGGACAGGTAGTCAATGAAAGGAACAGTAAACGTAAGGATGGCTGAAGCTCTTGGCAAGGGACCATTATCACCACCACCACCTGCTCCCAGCAAGAAACTATGTTTGGCAGCAAAGAAAAGAAGTAACATAAACAGAAGCAAAACAAGAGTTAACATTGTGTTGCTTTCACTGCTTGAGATTTCTGGCGTGTAAAGGGATGAAGTTTAATGCTGAACTCGCAACGTTTCTTCTAGACTGGTAAGAAGGTGGAGGAGTGAAGAAGGAGGAGGAGGGACTGTGCATTTCCTTGGGGTTATGAAAGGGGTGGACACCACAACTTGTGGTGATATGTTGCCCCCTATTTCTTCGGAGTGTGGAATATGAATTCGACCGGTTGCATCATCTTATATTGGTCCTTTCAACACAGCATCTCGGATTTGAATCTAGACTTGATTCTCATTACATGTTCCATGTAGATGTAGTGTCACAACACAAATCTCTGGATCTTTAAAATGTCAGGTTATGATGGAGTGCTGGGAAATCAAAAACAGATCACATGAGTGAGGAGACTAAGACAGACGGAGAGATTCCATCTGAAAGCTTTATAGATGATCTGTTTTGTTGTTGCAGTCTAATAGCCAAAGAACGCAGATGTTCTAGAAGGTGGTCTTCTAAACTGAATTAATTATATATTATGGAAAAGGAATTTGGTACAATTTTATAAACAATGCCACACTCGCTGAGTGAACTTTTAAAAACTATAATCAGCTCCTTTCTAGAACTACACTGCATGTAAATCGATCAGTGTTATGCTACTGTTCAGGCTATATAAATCAAAAGCGGAATCACATCTGCCACATATTGATCCAATTTGTCTGAAAAGCACAATGTCTTGTCTATCCAGGACATGAAGTCAGTATCTCCATATTTAGAGAGAGAGAGAGAGAGAGAGAGAGAGAGAGAGAGAGAGAGAGAGAGAGAGAGAGAGAGAGAGAGGAAAAGCAAGGGGTTAATTTTCCCAAGAAAAACATTCCAAATATCTTTCCTCTGATCCTCCGAAGGTTTAACCTTTTTGTAATCAAAGTCTATAGTATTGAGTACCACCCTCACCTAAAACAATAAACTTCGCTCGGACACACACGCAGAGACACTCCAGCGTGCGCGCACACACACTTAGGATCAAAGGAAGCTCGGCCGAGCTGCACCTTAAGCTACAATAATAAAACACACCACTACTGAGACTAGGCCTGGGTTACTCAGAATGGCTTACTCATATTTTCCTATTTGATTAAGCCTATATATCATTCCTCACACAACTTCAGCCTCGAAATGCATCAACACACACACACACACACACACACACACACACACACTGAGTAATGAGGTGTAATTTCTGAAATAAGCCCAGGCGACTGATGCAGTCCTCAAAAACCCTAATCAGAGAAGTCTAAGTTCTTCAACACACTTATGTCTGCACATAGTCATGGCAAGATTCATACTGATTTGGTTCAGGTGGTGAAACAATTGAAATAATTAATCACAATTAATTGCAATATTTTGTGTAGCTAATCACCAGGGTTGGGAACACAAGTATTGGGAATTTGTATCAGTCCAAGTTTCATTTAGAAAAGGCAGTATTTAGAATACAGTTACCTTTTATATTTTTCAGAGAATACTTTTAGAATACTTACCCACTAAATAAAAACAAAGAACATGACATTCAAAAGAAATACCATCCATGCTTGTTTAACTACTAACTATTAATTATGGCACATATGCTCATTAGGTGAATTCAAAAGAGTATTTCAACTAACGGCTTCTTTACAAATACTGTAGTTCCTACTAAAGCCTGAGTAGACTGATAAATCACTGTGATGATCACTTATTAATCTCAGTGTTACTGAGCTCTGCTAAAGCCTGAATAGACTGATAAATCAATGTGATGATCAGTTATTAATCTCAGTGTTACTGAGCTCTGCTAAAGCCTGAATAGACTGATAAATCAGTGTGATGATCAGTTATTAATCTCAGTGTTACTGAGCTCTGCTAAAGCCTGAGTAGACTGATAAATCAATGTGATGATCAGTTATTAATCTCAGTGTTACTGAGCTCTGCTAAAGCCTGAATAGACTGATAAATCACTGTGATGATCAGTTACTCATCTCAGCATTACTGAGCCCTTTTGAGCGGTGATCAAACCAATATTCGTCTCAGTAGTGGACGTTTGTTAGTGATAAGTACAACACTGATGTTGGGAATTTGGGATGTTAAAAGAAAATTTTCTTTTAACTTCATTTAAATGATATGCAAATTTTTCATGAAATGTATAATTACATGAGGAAAACTGCCAATGAGTAACAGCGAGAAACAGTATAAATTAGGTAAAAAAAGAGAGAGAGAGAGATTGCAATGTGCCTAACCAAGATGTTTTCTAAATGTATTCTGAATACATTACTTTTACTTTTTACTTTACTATTACTTACATTTATTGTAACAGAATGTATTATTGAATACATTTCTGAACAGCATTCACACAAAAACATGAACATCAATATTGTGATTTCCAGAAAGTGAATGCAGTTTGTAGTTTTTATCACCAACCTCCAGTGAGAGCAATGGTTCTACCAATGAGAATATATAGTATTGTGCAACAGTCAGAGGACAAAACAACCATTAAGAATAAGTTATTATTTTTTCTGTTTTATAAAAAAAAAAAACATAGAAACCTCAACTACTAAAGACAATATTGAATATTTTCAGTATTTAGTACGTCACACCTTCCAAAGTTCAGTCTCAGAAGTTTGTTAAACTTTCTGATTCTAATGATATACACTGAGTGACTTTGAGGTCTGCACTCTGGAGTGGCCAGTCTACTGTTCTGAGAAAACCAACAGCTTCTTTGTTTGACATGCAAATTGACAGCTATACGTCCTTTCAGAGCCATAGCATTGAACTGCCTTCTCACAGTGGCTTCTCTATATCTTTTAATAATTTTTGAACTGCAGTTTTGGAAACTTTTTTTCACTTATCTTGCTTTGAGTTTTCCCTTCATTATGTAAGTAGATTATTTTATACCTGATCTCCTCAGAAATATCTCCTGAAGAATAGTACTGTATGTATCAAATGTGCCGAAACTGTGCTCCTCGTGCTCCACGTTGCTATGGCTCTTGTTAGTTTGTGTCTCAGTGATTTATCTAGAGGTCCGTTGCAAGCACTGACCAGCATAGTCTGCTGAGCTACCAGGCTTCAGACTATATACATATATACATGAATAAATTAAGTTAAAATATTTCAAGCTATTCACCAAAAAGTATTTTTAGATGTTTTATTCAATAGCTTAATAACTCTGTGAATCAAAAATTATATTATAATATTATATTAGAATCTATGTACAGGTTATCTGCCTTGTGATTTGATATCCACGCCTGAAATATAATGAATTCTGGATATTCATTTTGTTATAACTCCGTTCTCAGTGCTATATGGCTTTGTCAGTCATTCTGGAATACTCCAATTAATTTTTAACAAAATAAAGCAGATTTGTAACTAAAGCACAAGCTAGATTTATGTGGGGAGAATACCAGTTATAGCTATTTTGCCCAGTTTCTATGTGAAAATGTATGCTGAATAAACTGATTCTGATCTTGCTGTGGTCCTGTCCAGCTTAAGTAAACGCTTGCTTAAATGCTTGCTTAAATGTAGCTTCTTAGTACTACTACACTACACTACTAATTTTTTGGAAATTCAAACCTTGTCTTCTAGTTCACTTTAGAGATGCTGACCGATCCAATTTACCTTAAACAACACCTAAAAAGATTGTTTTTTATTAAGGAAATAATACAAAGTCCACCTTCCTTGTTGAAAAATTCATTACAAGAACTACTGCAGTCTTAACACTATCACACACATGTTGAAAGCAAAGTTTAAAAACGTTATTCACTTTTCTTGTACAAACTAATTATTAAAACCAAAAACCTAAAAAAATAATGTAGATGTGGGACCTTTTGGGCAAATGTTGCCTAGAGGCAACATGGTGCAATTATAGAAAGACATTATACAGCAAGTAAGCTGCACTGTGCCAAAAAAAAAGTTTTAAAATGCCCACCGAGCAATAGTGTGACAAACTTCAAACAAATTTATTAGTTTATACAAACTCCATTATTAAACCTTTCATTATGATTAATTATGCACTGTGTCATTGTAAAGAAAAAAATGAATTTGTAGCTCTGAGGCAACAATAGTAAGGGTCAAAAATAAAGTTGCCAAGAAGAGTTTCTCGGAGAGATGTCATACAAGAACTGCCTTTGCTTCAACAAAAATATTTTTTTGCAGATGTGATTTGCAAGTGCAAAGAACCTTTTAAAAGTTTAAAGAGCATCAATTGAAGTTTTTCCAAGCCAAGAACCTCTGAGGAACCTTCATTTTTAACTTTTATGTAGAATAAACTGATGCTGATCATGCTCTGGTCCTGTCCAGCTCAAGCAAACACAATGCAAAGGTAAGCTGTATTGGAACTCTGGTTTGCAGCTTATGTAGCTTGTAAAATAAGTTTTTGATCATTACTTGCCAATTATCCAGAAAATCATTATTTGACTATTCAAACCTTGTTTTTTTGTTAACATTAGAGATGCTGACCATTCCAGTGTACCTCAAAAGGCACTTCAAAAGAAGAATAAGCATTGGTTTTATTAAGGAAATTAAATTTAAAGAATACAGAATAGTACATCTAAGTGAAGTCCTCTTTTCTTTAACCTTGTGCTGTACAGCTTTTAAATCTTTACTAAGCTTTGTCTGAACACACACACACAGAGCTACCGTGCCTGAATCACACACTCAGTTGAGACACACTCATGTTCCAACAATGACTACTTAGCGAGGTCCTCCTTTCATACCCTCTAGATGTCTATAGAAAGTGCAGGTGTGTATGTGTTGTCAATGCTCCTCTTGGTCTTTGTTCATTTGTGAGCTGTCCAGGTACTGCCAAGCACTGCCAAGCACAATCGATTTACCCACAGCGTGTGGAACAGCCAATCAGACAGTCATTTCATTAAACGATTCAAATGGATTGGTTGCACCACTCATCGAACTATGTTAGAGAGCAGAACAGTCTATAGTCTTAACCATCTATTGCACACATTATGAAAGCAATGTTTAAAAATCAATTGATTCACTTTTCTTGTGTAAAACAGGCCTGACTATAAAAACCAAAACCATTTTTAAAAAATAATGTGGCTGTGGGCTTTTGGGGTATATTGCCTTGAAGCAACATTCATTATATTCAACAAAAACATTTTATCATCAAGGCAATATTGTGAAGTATTGTGATGTCTGAATTTCTTGCACACCAAACAACAATTTAAAATCACAAATAACAGTTAAGATCATACATATAATTTATGATACTGTTTGTTAAAAAGGAAATACACCTTTTATACTTTCTCAGTGAATCTGTCCAGTGCAGAAGCGTGTCGTCCACTGCACTGTGCCAAAAAATTTTGCAACCAACTGTAAACACTGTTATTTATTCAAACATGTCCCTTCATTACTGACCCTTTTTTATTGTCATTAAATATGCAGTGTCATTGTAAAGCGAGAAAAATGAGTTTGTTACCCTGAGGCAACAACATCGAAGGTTAAAAAGCTGTCAAGGAGATTCTTCATAGGCAGAAGAACGACCTTTACTTCAAGCAAAGTTTCGTCCATTAACTATTTTTGTAGATGAGATGTGCAAAGAACCTTTCAAAACACCAGTTAAATGTTTTACCAAGCCAAGAACTGCTGAGGAACCTTCATTTTTCGACAGTATATGACTCAGTCTAGCTAATACGAGTATCTATGTATGTTGTGTAAGAATACATGCGCATGAGGGGGTTAACTCCTTTATGCATGTCTGTCTTTTCAGAGCGCAGGTGTCAGTCTGGGTGGGCCACAGCACGGATAGCGGTGGCCCCTTTGAGAAGCGCCTCAGTTGGGGTTAATATCTATTTCCCATCTCTCCCCCGGGCCACCCCTCCACAGACTGTGGCTTTCCTCCCATTTAAAGCCCCCTTGCACAGCGCTGGAAACCCTCACTTATGAAATTACAAGCACTCGAAGAGATCTAATGTGCTTTTAATTGTGTGTCTCCATTCAGAGGAGACGGAGAAGAGGAGGAGATGGAGAGAGGGAATGGGGGGGGGGTCGTCTTGAGTGTGTTTCACATTACAATAGGAAACGAATGCATTCGCCTCACAAAATAAGCGTATGCGCGGTAACCTTATTGACACCAGGAGGACTGGAAGGGGAGTAAAGGAGGGGTTTTGTTGAATGGGTCGCACACACACACAAGGACTTCAAACACTCTCTGGCTTCGAAGACCTAAGTGATGGCGTCTCGAGACCGTTGTGTGTTTCCATTTTCCTCCCTCCCTCCTTTCTGTTTCTTTTCAGCTCTGTAAGAGGATGCTCTGGGAAATATCAATAAGACGGCTATCGCTGCTCGCTAGCCTCCTGACTGAAATGAAACATCACCACAATCTAAAATTAAAACAATAAAACTAATTTTCACAGGAACAGAGCCATCCAGTATGTATTACTTATGTTCTGACCAATGCTGGAAGTAAAAATGAACCTGTAGACTGTAGAATATGGCTAATACCAGGGGCACTCTGGGTAATTGGAGACCAATCATGCAATCACAGCCTTGACCTTGAGAAGTTCCTGCAACATTAACGATGCTCTACATTTTTTAACCTGTCGACTCGAAATGGTCCAGGGGTCCAAAGGTTAAAGACATAAATCTCTGTTTACTTAGCTATGGTCCTTCGGTGCCAAAGGGATTTGTGCTCAAGTCCCTTTGAGGAAAAACAAGCACGTGGAGATTCAGTGAAACTCCAGTGAGGGAACTAGTTAGCCATTTCTGGTTAGCCACAATATATGCTTTCCAATGAACAATACATGAGATTTCTTTTAAAACACAGTATCACATATTGCTAATGTGCTTTGCAAGCTTGTCTAGTGGCTCTTGACCACCTTTAAACAATGAACAGCTTTGGTCTGCATACTTTTTAGCTCTTTGTTTATAATTTATGCATACTACAAATGTTGAAATTTGACCAAAATAACTGAATTTGTCAGGCATTGTCAAACGTCACGTCAATTTGTAAAAAATGGAATTCACATTTATATTAGAAAGTAAAATGTTTGCTATTTACACTCTTAAAAAAGATGCCACAAAAGGTTTTTTTTTTGTTTCCACAGAAGAACCTACTCTATTAAACAGACTACTTGTTTTTCTGCACATTTTGGCATTTTTGACTGACATATGTAAATAATTTCTGTCCTGATTGGTTGTCCTTCATTGCTCCTCCTTCAAAAGTAGCCCAGGTTGAAACAAAACTCCTTATAACTTCTATGTGAGTGGGCAGAGCTAAAAAAGTTGAAGGCTGAACATGGAAATGCATTGATTTTCATAATACCAGAAAAACAGTGAATTCAAAACAGGTTGTGTTTGCAGCTTAGTCTCCATATATGGACTGTACAGTCATATGTTTCAGAATGTTAATGATGTTTACATACAATTTAAACTCTTTATGTAGAAAGACATCTTATTTCCAAAAATGGTTTCTCCACTGAAAGATTCCTTAGATAGATAGATAGATAGATAGATAGATAGATAAACATGAAAGGAGGTATCGCACTAAGTGGTATGAGGTAGTTTAAAACACAATGAGTATAAACATAACTAGGAACAGCAGCAGTATTAACAGTCTAAAGTGTGCTGTGAGAGTATCACCACAGTAGCAGCTATATATATTGTACAGTGCAGTGTGTATTAATTTATAGGGAACCAAAAGTGTTTTTTCTATGGAATCACAGCACCACCTTTATTTTTAAAAATGAGTGAAACGCAGTTCCACATCACTGAAGAGACTTTAAAACTGTATATACCAACAGTTCATACCGTCTCAGTATTTGGTTATATGGTGAATTTTCTTGTGGGCAAACAGACACATTCTGACTTTGACAATTGCTGCTTTTGTTTTGTTTTCCCAATTACTATGTACTTGAAAACAATTGAAATAGCCTTGAAAATGTAAAGTGTTTCCTAATTTCAGCATTTTGGACCAATTGAAACGGCATGGCTTCCATATGCAAACAATATGTGGACAATACAATATAGGCAGATTAAACCACATTTGTTTAGTCAATGTAGGACAAACTTTGCTCTGTGAATATAGGCTGGCTATCATTTTGCTAGCTCTGTTGTTCTCAACCCATCTGCCATGACTTGAGCCAATTAGCCTTCTCTGATATTTACATCTGCTGATGAAAATATGCGTTTTAACTTGCACACAGGGTTTCTTTGTGGCATAACTCCTGACCACCATTATTTTGAGGCAGCACAAAGCCTTTCGAGGCAGAGTGGAAACAACAGGCATCACCCAGTGCGAGTTCAGTTTGGGTGGTGCACACTTGGAGACAGCAACATGTGTGTGACAAGATGCCACTGCTAATATCTGAAGAAAGAAAGAGGAACACACAGGAACATGAGTGCGGCTGCTGCACAAATGTGCGCTGGGGGTTCTGCGTGGGAAAGCCAGGCTAGACCAGTTTGAGAAGTCACTAGAGTTTATCGCTGCACAAGTGTTTATTGCTGCACTCTTAAAAAATAAAGGCACTAAAAAGGGTTTGTTGAGGCAGCAGCATTGAAGAAACATGTTTGGTTCTCTTAAGAACTGTTCAATTTAGTAGTTTTTAATTTAAACTAAGTTAAAAGCCCTCAACTGAAAGGCTCTTCTTTAGCATTTTGGCACCTTCATTTTTAAGAGTGTAATAATAATAATAATAATAATAATAATAATAATAATAATAATAATCATCATCATCATCATCATCATCATTGTTTATACATAACTTTCCATTTTAGTTTCAGAATCTCAAAGGAATAAAAGTAATCTCACAGGCACATATCTAGAACATTGTAAAGATCAAAACACTATGTTGTAAATGAAAATAACAGTACAATAACAGACCACCGGAGAAAATGAGCTTCAATGCTTCTAGGCAGATGCTAACCTAAACAAATATGTGTTTAATCTGGATTTCAAAACACCTATCAGGTTTGCATTCTTAAAGTTCTCTGGAACAGTATTAAAGAGTTTAGGAGCAATATGGACCATCTTAGTGAACTGTTGGCACAAAACCTCATATCTCCAAAATGCTGACTTTACAGGAGAAGGAAAAAACCTACTTTACTTTTAATGTAAGTCAATGGAACCAGAATTTTTTCCAAGTCGTTTTCACCCGTTTAATTTGGTCCAATCATCATGAAATTTACACACAATGTAAAGGACAACAGCCATTTTCAAATTATGTCAAAAACTGGAAAACAACAAAAATGGAGATTTTCTTCCAACAGCAGCGATGCATTAAAAACTAAACATCATAGGGTACTTTCTACTGGGAGTTATCTGTCGCAAACCCTAACCCCTAAATTTACACTTTTCACTTTTTTTTGTATTTCTCAAGCTTTTTTTTTAAGATTGTTTTGATCTCTTTTAATGTACAGTTGTAAGATTTAAATTTTAAAGTTCCATATTTAAAAAACTGTATTCAAAAAATGTTGTCCAACATTTTCATGCCACTACCAAAACAAAAAGAGTTTTAGTCCATAGGTGGAGCCTTATTTTAGAGCAGGAAGTGAGACTGCATCCCTGCCCCTCATGGCCATAAGGTGAGCAGTTAGATCTCATTGTTTTAACATTAGAACTGTCACTACCAAAACACACATTTTCTACAATTAAGTAAACTATTTTTGTGTTTTTATGAAAAATATAATGATTTTATGTATGTACAACTGCTCAAAGTTGTGTTTGGTAATCTGGCTAGCATTTTTGAGTTCTGCTCAAAATCAACTAAAATTGTCAGTACCAAAACATTTGGTAAAGTTTCGGAGACGTTACTTTATTGGTAGCAATAAAATGGAACGTTCAATCATTTATCATTTTAACAAAATAAACATAATTAAGGTAAAGGGTCACTCAAAACAAAAAGATTTTAGTCTGAAATGTGTTTTCATCTCTGACTGAATTGAATTGAATCAATTCGATAAAATGATCCATAGAAAAAAATGACCTTCTGCCCACTGAGCTGTAGGAGATCCTAGGAATAAGCCTGCCTCAGCTCAGCCAAATGGTCTAGACAGGCTATAATGCTAACAGATCAATAAGAAATGCCAGAGCTTGATCATTAACAGCTTTAAATGCCATAAGCAAGACCTTGTAGTTAATGTGGAAGCTGACAGGAAGCCAGTGTAAACTAAATAAGACCAGAGTGATATGCCTAAACTTTCTTTTACTGATAAGCAAACAGGCTGCTGCCTTCTGAACTAGTTGGAGCCCATTTAGAGAGACATCAGGGCAAGCAGCCAGAAACATGTTATAGTAGTGTAATCTAGAAGTTATGAAAGCATGAACTAATCCCTCGGGGTTAGCTTGTGTGCTATTTGGAATATGTTTCTCAAGTAATAAAAAGCAGTCTTAGAGATATTCCTGATATAGTACCTACTCACATGATAAACTAGCATCCAAGGTCTTTAACTGCAGCTTTGCTTGCACTTGAAAAGCCATTAAGGCCAGGAACAAAATGTTTCAAACACACTTAGAAACCAATAATAATAATACTGCTGCTTTAAAAAGACCAACATTCTGACTAGCAGATAAATAACCAGTTTAATTCCATTAAGATTATTTCAGTTGCCCAGTTAAAACAAGTTTACTATTGGTGAAAAAAAAAAAACAAACCCAAGAGTAAACTTCTCTTTAATGAACAAGTAGTGCCTGGAGGATAAATAAGTGTTGACAAGAGGGGTGAATGTTAAACCACAAACCTTTTGTCGTCCATTTTAAAGACAGACGAGATAATCCTTCCATTCACGGCCAATAAGCGGCTTTCAGTGCGCAGACTTTACCACACACGCATGTGTGCCCTCTCTCGCTCGCTCTCTCAAATTGATTCGACCAGAGGCTCATTAACACTTGCACACACAAACACAAATTGGTCAGTCTTTGTGGCAGGTGCGCTGACCACGTAGAATCTCTGACATCATTATCCAGCTACACAAGAGACTAAATTGGGCTGATCTGGGCTCGATGACCCTGAACCCACTTTAATCTGTACTCTGACTGCCAGTTCAGTTTCACTGGTCCGAGACCTGTGAAATGAGGTCTGATCTAAGCAGAGGACGCTTGACAATAAGGCCTGCGGGGCAGGGTCCTGTTTGGCTGGACAGAAGAGCTGGACCACCAGCTCACTTTTAGTCTGGAGCCAGTGGACCACAGTGTGTCATTGCATCGACTGAGTACACTCATTAAAGAGAGAGATAGTGTGTGTGTGTGTGTGTGTGTGTGTGTGTGTGTGTGTGTGTGTGTGTGTGTGTGTGCTGACAGAGAGAGGCAGAGAGATAAAAGTGAGAGGAGAAGAACCTGAAGAACTTTTCAATGGATAGTTCTATAGAAAACCATATTTTTAAATGAGTTGTGTCAATGTAAAGAACTTTTTCACATAATGTAAAGGTATTAGTAAGAACCTATAAATTAGGTGAAGGCTCTTTAAACCTCTTCAAACTGAAACAATGTTTAGGGAACCAAAAGTGGTTATTTGATGGCTTCACTCAAAGAACCTGCACTTTTTTTTCCTTTTGTTAAGCGCTTAGGGCCAAAAATGACCTTAAAAAGGTTGATACAGATCCCTCACTGGTTCCTCCAAGAACCAAAGCCAGGTGGTTCTTTAGTAGTTCTGTTATTGAACCAAATGTAAACTCTACACACAGACTAAACCATGAGCGAATTCCAAAACTGTACTGTTTTTAATAAGCTCAAAGTGTAAAAAAAAAGAAAAAAAGTCTTAAAGATTAGCGCACTAGTTACCATATCCATAGTGTTAGCTTGTGTCATGACTGGGTCAACATCAAGACAAATAAAAGGGAAGCACACAGTGATAAATGAAAAAATGATTTTAATAAGAAATAAACTTAAGGATCTGGTGCAAAAATCTTAAGGACAAAAACTGCAGGGCAAAATAACTCCAAAATAAACAAATAAACTGAAGCATAATGCCCAAAAGAACAAAAGAAAACTGGCCCAAAAACCAAACTGCCTGGGACACAAACAACAAAAAGCACACCACACAGGTGTAAGTACTGTTCTTGAAGAGAACCCATTACAACTCCACCTTTAATGGCACAGGCCCATCACACTAGCATGGTGGCTAACAAGTCAGCTTGCATGCTGGGGAACAGTAAAGTAAGTGAGATGTATAACGATGAAAAACCCTTTTAAAGTTTATAGAACTTCCATGGAATGTAAAGATTCCATACGATTTTAAACTTTTTCCTAAAACCTTACATCCAACTGAAGAACCATTTAGGAACCTTCATTTTAAGTACGATGTTCGAGATGTTTGCTTCTCTATAGTGTGCAAGTGTGATTGTGTGTTTGATGGTGTTTGTACTAAATTGTACAGTCAGAGATCAGCCTTCACTGATTTCATTTCATGACAATTCAACATGACAATTAAGTTATTAATTTTTCAGGATACATTTCTGAGAGGATTAGACATAAGCTAAATGTAAGCTTTACATTAAGTGAAGGTTCCTCTATGGCATCATTCAGGGAACCCTTTGAGGCACTATGTTTTTAGGAGTGTAGATACACAGTACTGTGCAAAAGTTGAATTTTGAAGTTTCATTTCCTGTCAAAAGTCATTAAGTCAAGTTATTCATTTTTATTTATAAGGAAGGGAAAACGTTAATGGGATATAAGTGTAAAAATAGGAGATTCCAAAAGCAAAGTTCATAAAATGATTAAAAGTTACAGAGAAAATGGGTATTTTCGAGTAGAGTAATAAACAAAATAATGCATGTAAAACAGAATTTACATACATACATGAACCCCTAAAATATTATAAACATAAAAGAAAATATATTAAAAAATGTTATATACATAACATTTAAGGTGTTTTATTACCTGTGCCCCGTTATGTGCATTGACTGATTAATAAACTGATACAACGAACATTTAAATGCTTTAGAAATACTGTAACTTATCTGTTCATCTGAATTTAGCATGTTTGAGTGAACTGAGAAAGGGTATGAAGTGGTAGGTGGTGATAAATACAGGATGCCATCTAGGATAAAGGGACCACATATGTAAACTAATGTAAATTGTCAGCTATGTCCCTGCTGGCTGTATTTATGTGATTCGTATGGTTAAACGCTTAAAAGGACCCTGAAAGATAATCATTAAGAGTCTTTGGGAATCTGCCCTGCAAATGAGCAGAGCGTCTGTCTCTGGTTGAATTTACACAAGACCTCTATATTATGTGGCTTTAAGAACAATTTAGAAAAATTATACACCAGTGATGTTGGGGCTTAGGCTGTGGTTTCCCCCCCGAACTGCAGCAAACTAGTCCTCAGCCTGCTTAGATGATATTAACACACACACACACACACACACAGAATGCAATTAGTGCATTAAGGATTTTATGTTAACCAGGAGGCCAGAAAAATCTGGAAAATTGTTCTTGTATATTTCATCCTTGGTTTGGATTGATGCCAGACCATTAATATGTACCGAGAATGAAAAAGCAATCGCCTAAGTGTGGGCCAGTGGTTCAAATGTTCAGTGCTAGCTTGTGAGAAACTGGTGGCTGACCAAGCACATACATAATGCAAAATACGTACATACTTTTGAAGGAAAAGGAAAAAACCTACTTTACTTTTAACATAAGTCAATGGAACCAGACTTTTTTCCAAGTCATTTTCGGCCATTTCTTTTGGTCCATTCATCATGAAATGAAAGGGCAACACACATTTTCAAATTATGTCAAAAACTGAAAAACAACCAAAATGGAGATACGAGGTTTTCTTCCAACAGCAGCGATATATATATATATATATATATATATATACACATATATATATACTATATACCTCTAAAGTTCAGTTTTAGAAGTTGTTGTTTTCTGCTTCTTACGATCTCAAACACATTCAGTGATGTTGAGGTCTGGACTCTGGGGTGGTCAGTCCATTGTTCTGAAAACACCAGCAGCTCCTTTGTTTGATTTTTCTCTATTTTCTTTTCTCAGTAACAACTTCACAGCTACATTTCCACATCCCTCATTTACAAAGAAAAATCCACTCGGAGTGAGTGTAGAATAGAATAGAATAGAATAGCAGTTTGGATCATTATGGGTGGGAATGTTCTGGTATCGATTATCAAACAGATCCTTATTATCTGCTTTAGTGTGTGTAGCTGCCAACCAAAGAGTGGGCAAGGAAGAGGGAACTAAGTTCCGTTCCATTTCTATCCAAAATTCCCTCATAGCCGCCACACAGGCAGAGAGATACCATAAAAACGATCAGCTTTAATCAGCTCCAGGCGCACACACACACACACACACACACACACACGCACACACACACACACACACACACACGGCATGCCCAGTGTTTGGGAAGAAGAAGTGGAGACCGCATTGAGTCACACATTCTAAACTACAGTGTGTTGAATCCAGAGGAAGTATGCCAGGCCTCAGAAGTCATCCAGCAAAGTGATCGAATCACATACCACATCGTAAGAATTAATATCTGAAGATGCCAATTTGTGCAATGAGCCAGGAACACATTTCAGAGACCTTTTTTGTTTACTTCAGCTAGTTATGAAATTGCAGTATTGTGCAGACTGAAGTGTGGAAGATCTACATTCTCAGGCTTGGCATGGTAAGTAAAACAATAAATAACTGCTGGTGGTTCTAAAAATAACTGACTTTCTGTAATTTCACTCCTTGTCATTATGCAAGAATTATTACTCTCTTCTTCACATTCCTACATTAACTTCACATAAGACAACTCTCTCCATCACATCTAAAAACTACATAAAGTAGCTTTTTGAGGTTCTTGCAAACCATTTTTTACAGTGTTTCAAATTATTAACACAGGTAACATTATTGCCCAGCAAGCTCTCAGTCCAGTTGATCTGCTTTAAAAAGAGGGCCTGTTATACAGCTTTGAAACAGAAGTTCATCTATTTTTTCACAAATCAAGGTCAGTAGTTTTCTCAATGGGGGTTGTTGATATGGCTGCAAATGTTACACAGTACCACAGTTTGCATGGTGGTCACTGGTGTTTACATTTTTATTGTGTGGTCATTTTTTCCAGACCATGGTGGATTATATCATCACACAAAACAATCAAATTTCAACCAGAGCTTAAAGATATTTCTTAAACTGGAAGTGTAAAGCAGTCATATGAACAATACTTTGTTAGCATGAAGAGATGAGTCGTTTGACAACTGGCTTTCCAGTGTTTGACTTGACAGAAAATTCATGGAAAAACAAGACAAGAAAAAAAAAGAAGCAGATAAAGAATGGATGGATTACTGACCAGGACACTGGGGCCTGAGCTCAGGGGCCTCTGACTGCCAGGGGCCTTGGGGGTCTGGACTCTGGGGTGGCTTCCTTCTTTGTTTTCTTCTGTTTACATTTCTTGTCTACTTCCTTTTCTCAGTAACAGCTGTCTTCTCACAGTGGAAGGATGGACAGAAACACCTGTGGACTGTTTCAGATCTGAAGCAAGTGTGGAGCTTGATTTTCTCGTAAAAATGAAAGCTGGTCTTGCACGGTTGTTAGGAGCTGCATTTTCTTTATATATTTTACTATTTTTTTAACACATAGCTTTAAAAACAATTTTTTTTCATTTATTTTCCTTTGACTTATTGCTACCTCATGCAAGTCTGTTATATCTAATCTCCTGAAAAATATATAACCTTTTCTTTCTGTTTTGACTGGAAAATTAAATTAGACAGTACTGTATACATTTTCTGACATCCAGTTATTTTTGTTAAATTACTGTCAAATTATTTAAGATACACTGTTAAAAACAAGCCCTGCGATGGACTGACGACTCGTCCAGGGTGTTTCCTGCCTTCTGCCCAATGACTGCTAGGATAGGCTCCAGCTCCCCCCGTGACCCAGAAGGATAAGTGGCTTAGGAAACGTGTGTGTGTGTGTGTGTTAGGAACAACAAATTCAAATTTGCATCAATATAGCTGAACAATTTTTTAAGCCATTAAATTTTTAATCCAATAATAGGCCTATTTTTTGTTTCCAAAAATGCCTTGCATAAATGAGAACCAAGTGATTTCCTAAAGCGGAGCGGGTTGTTTGGGAGATAAGGGAGGGATGCCGTGGGAGAGGGCGTGTGCTTACTGCAGATGAAGAAGGGGGTGTTATGATTTATTACGTGTTGGATGAAAAGCTTCCTATGATCGTGCACTGTCTTCACATACACACTTGTGTGACAGTTTATGTTGGTGGTCCTACAGTGACATAATAACGACTAGAAAAGCGTGAAGTGTGCTAGATGGATAGAGGCAGCTACCACTGACAAAAGGTCCTTGACATGCATCCTTTATGAGCCGCCCCATGTGATGTCTATGAGAAACACATGTTGCTTGGTCAATGGGAGGAAAAAATATGACAGCTCAAATCACTTGTGGCAATTTTCACTGAAATGCAACCCAGCCATGCACACACATACACTCTCACGATCTCAGTCTCATTACAGTCTGACGCTTAGCAACATACATACAGTACCATGTAAAAGTCAGAGACCACCCTTCATTTGTTTAGTTTCCAATCAAAACTACCATTAAGTGCATGTTATTCATTTTTCAGCACTGGGAAAAATTAGATATATTTTCAGTATTTAGTGTCTCCACTCTTTATTATTTATGTCTCCGCCTTTATTACAGCTTCCATTCCTACTGGCAGACTTGCTTTCAGATTTTCAGAAATTGGCAGGCATATTTTTCCACGTCTCAGTTCAGGCTCAGAAGTTGGTTGTATTTTCTGCTTCATACTCTCCAAGTCATCCCAAACACATTCAGTAATGTTGAGGTCTGGACTCTTGTCAGCTACACATCCTTTCAGACTCAGTGTTGAGTTGTCTTCTCACAGTGGAAGGATGGAGGATGTTTTCAGATCTGAAGAAGAGTAGAGCTTGATTTTCTCCTCTCTCTCAAAGATGAAAGCTTTAAGTACTAAGTGACAGTTTTGGTGGTCTACCAGGTCTCACACAGTCCCATTTAAATCAATTTTTGAACTCCAGTTTTGGAAACTCCTTTTTTCCATTTATTTTCCTGTGACTTTCTTATGCAAGTGGATCATCTTATATCTATCCTCCTCCTTAAATAACTTGTACTTGACTGGAAATTAAACAAATGAAGGGTGGTCTCTGACTTCTGCGCAGTTCAACACACACACACTTGCACACTATAAAAAGACAAACATCTTGAAATCAACATTAAAGGCTCCTAAATGGTTCTTAGGTTGGACATATGGTTCTAGGAAAAACTTTAGATGGTATGGTATGAAGCTTCTTTAAAAAGGTTTTTCACCATTACGCATTTCATTTACTTTACTGTTACCCAGCATGCTAGCTTTCTTGTTAGCTAACAGGCTAGCTAAAATTATGGACAAAGTAACTGGCATGGTTATGTGTAATAACTTAATTTTTTTTTACTTTGAACTTATAAAAACTGCATTTTTGGGATTCACTTATGTTTTGGTAACTTTTTTACATGTAAAGTTTACATTTGGTTTAAATAACAAAACTACTAAAGAACCATCTGGTGTTGGTTCTTGGAGGAACCAGTGAGGGATCTACAATGAGCTTTTTAAAGTTACTGGTAAAATGTCTTAGTTATCACTTTATAACACTTGACTGGTGCCACAAATGGTACTTTGAGCAATGCTGTAGAAGAACCACCTTTGATTCCTTAAAGAACACTGTTGGAGCACGAAGAACTTTTAAGAGGTTTAAAGAACCTTTACATAATGTAAAAGTTCTTACAAGAACCTTCACATTATGAGGACACATCTCATTTACAAATATTGTCCTCTGAAGAGCCATCCACTGAAAAGTGATTCAGGGAATCAAAAGTGGCTCTCCTCTCGCATTGTGCAAAGATCCCATTTTAAAATGGAACCTAAGAGTGAAACCACATTTTTCATATTGTGCTTTGGCTTAGAACCTTTTAACAATGCGTTGTGAGGAACAATGAAGAGTCACTTTAAGAACGCTTTTCAACTGTACTTTGTAGGACCACAATTGTCTTTGTGGCACCGACCAAAATCATCTGAAAGTTTTTACGAAACCAGAAATGGTTCTGATGTGGTACTGCAGTAAACAACTTAAAAAAATACTTTAGCACCTTCACTGTTTGAGAGCATATTCCGTTAACAAGCAGCACTTCTGATTTCATGTTGCTGTGAGTAGGTTCCTTATCATCAAGCCTAACTGTGAGTTATTTCACAGTTTTAATTCTTCTTCATATAAAAGGAATTTCATCAGAACATCTTGACAGATGCAGAGCTATCAATGTTTATTTGCCCCGTTTTGAACTGTGGAAGTGATGGAACTCGTATTTGCGATGTTGGCGCGTGATGATCTGTAGTGAGCCACTTTACAGGGGCCACACACACACACACACACACACCATTTAGATGACAAACAGCCTCACTGGCTGCTGTTAGACTCCCATAATCATACAGCACATAATGTGATTTATGAGTGTGACTGCAACTGCTTTGCTCTCCCACACCCTCACTCTCACTACCACACACACAGATTTCTTCTTCTAGATCTGCATACCCCACATAACTTGGACTCAAGAATATGAATACAAAAATATTATTTGTTTAAATAATAATTAGAACTGATTAAAAAAATGCTGGTGGTGTCACCAAATCAATACACTCTTGTTCTCTCACTGTTCTGTTTTGTTTGTGTTTGTTTTGTGTCTCTGGAACTTTTCTCTTCCTGTTTTCTTGTTATATGTCAAAACAGTTAATAGATAAATAATTCAGGATTTAAACCCAAAGCTTTCCCAAACACACTTCAAAAAGAACTGAAGCACTTTGGTACTTTAATTCTTAGTATTTATACCAAATCTATCCTCTGTCTTTAACAATACCTTTTTTATTTGATCTTATTTTTATTTAGTTTTTGTCTTTAATTATTTATTTTGTCTGTCTCTGGACTCTGCCATGCCAGATCCATTCCAAAAAACCTAACCATTACCTTCTTTGCTTCTACTTTCGTCAGAATGAATGAATAAATGGATGAATGAATGAATAAAGAAGGAAAAAAACAGGCAAGAAAAATAAATCAGCCAATAAAAAGTAACGCATTTGCAAACGGAAAAATAAAATGAGTGACTGTGTATGGGCTTCCAAGATAACGGTTCAATATGGCATATTTTCCAGTCTTTGTCAAAATAAAAGCTCGTAAATATTTTATTTATTTATTTTCATACTTGAAGTCAAATTTATTTGGAGCCAAAGTTCCCAAAGCCTATAAAGTCATGACAATAAGCGTGCGTGACCGGCCGTGTGGGCAAACCTATTACCCCTCTATTAGAAAATCAAATATGGATGAGAGAGAGAGAGAGAGAGAGAGAGAGAGAGAGAGAGAGAGAGACAGAGAGAGAGAGTATTCCCAGGGCTTGATGTGAATGACAGATGGATTGAAAAGCCTGTGAGCTCCGCTCGGGCTCTCTCGTCTCGTGCGGCTCGCTCGCGGAGACCCTACGGGGTCCACGGGGTTTGTTTGGAGAGGAGAGAGCAGGAAAGCAAACAGCATTAATCCTCCACAACGCTCAGACTATCTGCCTGTCATAACACAGCGGAGAGATCGCCTATTAACTGCAGATGGGCTGGTGCTGCGCTGTAGTGTTCAACCTCAAAGACAAACCAAAGACAAACCAGAGCTTTTCAGTTTAAAAGCCAGTGACGAAACAGTCATAAAGGTCAGGCATCGATTATCAGGACCCTTACACAGCATCATTTACCAACCAACTACACTGATCTGTAGAGTTACTAAGAGGTTCAATGACTTGGAATAACAGAGGAACCCTTTACAGTGCTTTATAGAAACATTTTTAAAAGGATATTTACAGTCATGCACAGCATTAAAATGGTTCTTTGAGTTATGGTTCTAGCAAAGAACCCACACACATACATATACATATGTACATACATACATTATATATATATGTGTGTGTGTGTGTGTGTGTGTGAGTGTGTGTGTGTGTGTGAGCGTGACCTGTAACTCCAAAATGATACTTTTACAGGAGAAGGAAAAAACATACTTGACTTATAATGTAAGTCAATAGAACCAGACTTTTTTCCAAGTAATTTTGGGCCATTTCTTTTAGTCCATTCATCATGAAGTTTACACACAATAAATTTTCAAATTATGTGAAAAACTACATACAAATAGATACAAGGTATATATATATATATTTATACTTCAATGCTAAGGGGATACATTTAAAGCTGTACATTTAAATGCACATTCTGCAACTGTCAAAAACTGACGTGCTGTAAAGTTAACAAAGTTTACATGACGGATTTTTTCACTCACACGGTCTCTGCAGAGATTTGGCGGATCTCACTCACTCAGAGTAAAAGGGAAAATTCACTGAAGATGTTTAATGCAGATGAACAACACGCTGCAGCCTTAATACTAATCCAGGCCTCATTATACAAACTGAGAAAGTGAGCAGCGTATAAAACAAATACACACGTATAGCCGGTACTCTGTAAGTGCGCGTGACTGTTTAGTGACACCGTGTGTTGGCGTGTCTCTTCACACGCGCTCACAGCGTTACTGAATGAAGCGCCACGCTTTCACGGTGACGGCCCTCCGCCGAAGGACACAATCAGACGCGCGCACCGGTTACATAACGACTGTCCAGCCGGGGCGCGGCTGGTGGACAGTTGCGCTGCAGAAGAGCGAGCGCTCCGCGTGAGGCCGGGCGGCCCGGGCTTCGCTGGAAACGTCTGAACTGCCCGCGCGCTTTTAAAGCGCGGACCAAGAGAAATGTTTTCCCTCGCGCTGAGCTCATCGGATTTGGGCTCGGGTTCGCGCGGCGGCGGCTCGCTAATTAGCGCGAGAGCGCGGAGATCGCGCGCGCCCTCATTCATCACGCAAGCCGCCGGGAGCCAACACTAACGATCCTGGGCCCAGCATAGAGAGAGAGAGAGAGAGAGAGAGAGAGAGAGAGAAACAGCCCCGGATTCATTCTTCATCCTGAGGCATGTGCTGCATCGCCACCATCAGCAGCCCCCCCAAGCCCTCCCTCCACTCCTCTGCAGTTTGTTTTCCCAGCGCACCGCCAGCTCTCTCCTGGACCTGCTCACTTCCTCGCTTAATCCAGACCGTTCGTAGTGCGAACGCAATTTCAGAGTTATTATGTAATTAAAATCATGTTGCGCTGCTGGAAACTTCAAAAAAACGCCGCCTCCCCGGTTGTCGGTGGACATGCTCTGCCGCTGATGTAAGAATTTCCCTGGGATCTTTAAAATAAACACATTAGGCCCCGAGAATTCAAAACTTGTCTCCGGGTATAACGCCGCGGCCTTTCTGATCGGCGCGAGCGGCGAACGCCACGAAGCGGCCGCTGGGCGAAATGGCGAGAATCCCGAGAGCCTACCGGACCTGAGCAAGAGCGCTTCCAAGCTCCCATACCGTGGAAATTATGGGATAATGGGGTGCAGGCGATGGCGGCCTATGTTTATTCAATCTCTTCACACAGAGTTCCCAGTGCCTCTCTCTCCCTCTCCCTCTCTCCTTACTCCCTCTCTCTCTCTCTCTCTGGTGGTCCTGCGAGCCTCCTGACCTCAGCCATGTGTTTTCACTTTCTCCTCTGATCTCGCCTCCGTGACCAGCGGGGAACGAAATACAAATTGAATAGTAACCATTCCCAGACCTGCCGCCATTCAGGTCGTTTCGTCTCCTCCATAAAGGAAAAGGAGGTGGGGGGGGGTAAAAGACATTGTCCCGAGTCTTATTCTGTCCTCCTCTCCGTTCTGTGGAGAACCCCGAACTAGAGATATACGTTTAACGATGCTATGAGTTTCTTTGACTGAACAACTCGTTAAGTCCGGCGCGTTCCGGCTCCTCCAGCTGCTCGGCGATCGGTCGGCGGGTGTTTGTTCAGCTTTTTTGGCTGAGAGCTGGAGAGAGATGAGCTCTGGAGAAGGTGAAACGAGCCTCGTCTGTTGCTCCTCGGCCGCCGTGTTTTCTCTGGAGCGCGTCCACGTGGGCCGGCGGCGCGTTCACGCTGAGGGGATTTGAGAGAGATGGGAAGGTTAAAGCCGCGGCTTTGACTTCATCAAAACCTGCTCTCTACAGAGCGCGCAGCCATGTCGGCTGTTTATTCAACCCAAATCGCGCTTTTTAGTTGTTCAAGGAGTTAACAAAGGAAAAAAAGACAGAAAAGGCACGAGCTGTTGGACTTTAGGCCCTGAGCCAAACAGAATAGAGGAACACGGGGCTGACCGTCACAGCGCTGTCTACTGTAAATGGTTCCATACAGCACCAAAGGTTCTTGTACAGTGATATCAAGATTATTTCTGTGGTGCTATATACACAACTATTTTTAAAAAGGCTCTCTATATATAGAACCACACACAACACACTCTCCATCAGTCTGAGGTAGAGTTTCACAACACAAACAACAGTTTCAGCATAAAATGGTTCTTTATGACACTCATGGTTCTAAAAAGAACCGTTGTCTTTAGTAAAAAAAAACCCCGGTGAACCACCTTTGAAGTGTGTAACACCAGAGAGAGGTTTATAGAAATACTTATGGTAAATTGTTAAGCTTTCATGAAAGTGCTCAAAGACCTCACCTTCTCTCCAACTGAAAGAGATTTAACCTGTGGTGTTTGTTTATTAGACCACAAAGAGAAACTGTGGAGGCAGATCAGAGACTTAAATTAACTTAGTCACTAAAAAGAAAAAGAAGGTAAAGAGGAGTGCAGTATTGCTGTATTGTTTGTTCCCTTTGCTTGAGTATTAATGGTTTAGGGCAGTTCTGGAGTTTATGTCTACAAATCAGTCATAATAATTAAATTAAATAGTAAATTGTGTAAGTGGGTGTATGTATATATATACATACATACACACACACACGCACACACTATTTACTATTTAGTTATTATGACTGATTTGTAGGCATAAATGTGGATTATGAATTACAGTAAATGATCTTGAAGGCATCAAATGAACTGATAAATCTCATTTTCTTAAGTAATACACTGTAGTTTAGTCATTCATTACAGCTTTAACTGAAGCTACACTGACTGTGCCACAGTGGCTTTGGTTGTCACACCAATGAAATAACTACATTATGTTCCACTTATTTTGGGCACTGAGCTTTCATCACATCTACATTTGGCTCAGAGTAATTATTTGGTTTGTGAGACAGTGTGCCAAGGATATCCCCCCTAATCTCCGCGGTGACTGGACCCTCAGTCAGGAACTGTGATGCTAACGCTAGAGACGGTCCTCTGTACATTAGCGTTTACTGCCAAAACACAACCACCCCATTTTAACACGCTAATAGGCTAACAGGCTAATGCCTCGGAATAGGCATCCAATAAAACGGTCACATTTTGCATTTGACCCGACAAGGTTTAAAAGCTCATCACCTGCTTCGCATTAGCGTTTCACGCGTCCAACCTTTTCTCGACTCTTCTTAAATGATTCTTGTAAACCGCGCTTCGTTTACTTAGCCTGGATTTCATTGCGGCCGTTTTGCACGGTTTACCTCTGTTTGGTTTATTAGCCCATGGGGTTACCTAACTTAAACATTCTGCCTCAAACGCCTGGCTTTACGTTTCAAAGATCTTCTCTAATCTCTCCTGAAAGGGGAATTCCACCCATTTTCCAAAATTTCTGAATAACTCAGTCTTTGTTAATAGAGTCATCAGAGTGGTTTGATATGAAGTGGTTAATTGTAGAGAAACGTACAGGCTGATGCCTTATAACACAAATGCAACCATTTTATTTACTATTCAAAACCACCAGTGAATCTCCGAGTTATGTAATATGTAATATAGTAATGTAATATTTATTATCATTATATATAACGTCCTGCATGTACTCCTCCGCTATGAACGGATGTAAATAAATGGATTAAAATACATTTTAGACCAAAACTTTATCACAAAACTATAAACAATGTCAGCCATCAACATATATCGAACTATTTCATGTATAACTTTTTGTGAGGGAACTTTCAGAAGAATTAAACTCTTCAGATTGACACATCTCAGCCATTCATTTGTGTAGATTTTTTTCTTTCGATGGCGTTTCCCTTTTAAAGGCTGCAGAGAGTGACGGGTGTCCAACGGTTCAGGGAGAGCCTTTCCAAAGCGATCATCTGACCAGTTCATCAAAGAAACATATGGGAAGGATTGTGAGCTGTATTTGATACCATCGCGGATTTACATGACTCCCTATCTTTAAACAGCTCTAAATCTCGTTTTAGTGCCCAGCAGCCCATAATCATTTTAAACCAGTCGTTTTGGTGGCATTTAATCACAGGAAATTGTAGGCTCTAAATAACGAGAACGCTCCGCCTGATCTCGTCCAGAGTTTATGAACGGTTTGAAAGGAAAATAGAAATGATTTTCTAAATGATCGAGCAGCCTGAAGGCTCGTTTACCGCACTGTGTTTTTAAGGACACCCTTCCTTTCTACTGATATATTGACACACCTGACATTTTAAGGGGGATAATTTAATTCCAGGGGAGTTTTAAAGTAGCATGTTCTTTCTATTACGGACCTAGTTCCACAGGAAAAAGGGAAAACAGCCGCGGAGTTCCTTATCCATAGCAGGAGAGGAGAAATGGAGTGGTGGGGCGGGTCTGGGAGTTCTTGGGTGGTCTACCTTATTCTTTCAGTAAGTGTAGCAGTAGCTCTATTTCCCTGATATGCATCCACGCTACTTATTTCTAGAATTTAGCCAAAAATTTAAACCTATCCACCATCACTGACTATCAGTGACGTAGACCACTCCAACTCTGACCATTACTTTACTTCACTTTTAACGCATTATAAAGTACGAATTTTGTGGGTCATCATAAGATTTTGAGATTTACCCACAACAAAAGATATTTCAGTATGACGTCATGGTATTATATTTAATGACCAATAATCTGTTCTAATTAAAATGTTACAGATGAACTCCAGAGCCAGATGTGACGTAATCATCAGAATTTTCACGCAGTTCTGGCAGCGTTACGCCATTGATCAGATTTTAATATTCATAAATCATAAAGTGGGCGGGGCTTAAAAGCCGGGAAAAACAACGCCTGTATTTTTCCTCTCTCTCTCTTCAGTTCTGGCAGGAGTGTGTTAAAAAGTCAAAATTTTTCAAGATTTTGAGCTAGTATATGGAAATAAAAAAAACCCGGAAATTTGGATTTACAATGTCGAAATAATGACCTGCATTCTCGAAAGTTGGACTTACAATGTCGAAATAAGTTTTATTCTTGACATTTTGACTTACAATGTCGAAATAATGACTTTTATTTTCAAAATTTGGACTTATGTTGAAACTGTGAACTATTTTCTCGAAATGGTGACATTTTCTACAAATCTGGACTTACTATGTCGAAATAATGACCTTTATGCTTGAAACGTTGACTTGCGTCAAAATGAGGACTTATTTTTAAGAAGGTTTGACTTACTACGTTGGAATCATGATATTTATTCTCGAAATTTGGACTATATTGAAATAAATACATACGTTCTCAAAATTTTACTTACCATGGCAAAGTACTGACCTATTTTCTCAAAATGTTAACTTGCTATGTCGAAATGACTTATTTTCTAAAAATTTGTAATTATTTATTTTCTTTACATTTTATAACGAATTACTGATTTATTCTTAATGATAACCTTGCTTAAAAAGGCCAGTAGAACCACTAGGAGTAAAATCTGATGGTTTTGCTAGTGGGAACTGGCTTCCTATTTACCATTATAGACCACTAATTTCCTAGTTCCTTGTTAGAAAACAATCAAATGTATCTGGAATCATTCCACACCTGATAAACCATTAGACTCCTTTACACTGTGATACCAAGCCATCAGGAAAACAGAAAACACCATTAGTAACTGTTAAACACCACCAGGAACCAACAGAAACTTTGTGGACAACTGACTACCATAGCTTTTTATGTAACAACAAGAGAGACCTTTTCCATCACTAACCATATATTACAAAATATGGGTGAAATAGGCCTGTGGGGTGAGTGACCACCAATTACTATTTGCTAAAGTAGCCAATTAAACAATCATGTAGAACACAGATCTGGAATTAATGAAGAACCAGTCATCAGGTGTGGTCTACTGGCTGAGTTTGACAGGCAGTGGGCTCTGAGACACAGCTTCTTTGTAATGAAGGTGGGTGAAATTACCCTATTTGCCCCAAACCCATAACCTTAACTTTGTGGTCTGTACAGGTGTCCCCCCTATTGCCTGAGACCCCTATAAGAAAGTACTTTCTGTGCAAAGAAGCTCAACAAAGGAACTGCACTAAAGTCAAACAGCCACTGTATAACATTTTGGAGTGTTTTATCAATATAGAACCATAGCCTGATCAGTACTAAGATGAATAACTACCTCGATGATTTTAAACCATAGCAAGACAATATCTCTGTGTATGTATGTAGCGATAGGTCAACGTATAGTCTTGTATTAAGGGACGACACTGACAAAAGTGTAAAACATATGTTTTGCTTCAGCATTTCTGTGACAGTGCATCTGTTTTCAATTTATAAGGTGCTGAGCATGGGTTCAGTGCCACCGGTCGTTTAGTTGCCCTTGATTTACCCAGCCATTTTTATAAAGTGACATAAAAACTTTGCTGTTTCTTGTATTTCAAGGTTTAGTAAGGGAATTACAATTTTTCTGTTTTGGTACAGTTGACTTGACAGTTTAGCACTTATAAGCAAAAAGTTGATGAAGTCTCTACCTTTAACTTCTTCCACAACAAAAATATATATAATATTCTTTATGACCAGAACACCCCAGCCATTAAACAGTAGCTTTAAACAGTATTATATATTACTAAGCCAAATTAGCAAGAAAAAAATGCAAAACAAATTAATGCCCCTCCATACAAGAATGACTTTCAATGCATAAAATATGACAATGTAATTTTTGCTGTGTACTGTCCAGAAGTCAGACACCACCCTTTATTTATTTAATTTCCATTCAAAATGGCCATTAAGCACAGGTTATTCATTTTTCAGATATTTTGGAATATACTAGATAACATGTTAATCCACTTGCATTACGGAAAAAAAAACATCAAAGCAAAACAAGTAAAAAACAAGAGTTTCCAAAAATGGAGTCCAAAAAATTAATAAAAGACAAAAGAAAATGGGACTCCTAGGAACCATACAAGACCTGGTAGAGCCCCAAAACTGTCATCATCAGATAAACAGTGCTTAAAGCTTTTATCTTTGAGAGAGAGGAGAAAATCAAGCTCCACTCTTGCTTCAGATCTGAAAAAATCCACAGGTGTTTCTGCCTATGTTTCCACTGAGAGAAGACAACTCAACACTATGAGTCTGAAAGGGTGTGTACTTGTCAAGAAGCTGAAACTGAGGAAAAAAAAAAAACAGAGTAGAAAATTTGTACATCAAACAAAGAATCTGCTGGTGTTTTTAGAACAATGCACTGACCATCCCTGAGTCCAGACATCAACATCATTGAATGTGTTTGGGATAACTTGAATGGTGAGAAGCAGAAAATGCAACCAACTTCTAAGACTGGACTTTTGAGGTGTGTAAAAATATCCCTGCAGATGTTTTTTTTGAAAAGAAGCTGTAACAAAGGCAAAGTAAATACTTAAAATATAAATGAAGGGTGGTCTCTGGCTTGTGTATAGTACTGTACATGTTTTGATAAAATATATTCTGATGTATTCACTTTGATCTTTCAAGATTACAAAATTGTGAATAATGAACAAATGTTGCAGGTTGTGACTGATTCATGGAACATTGGGACTACACTTTTAGTCAAAAGAGTTATTTGACTTGTAACAATAGTGGAATCCTTTTTTGGTGCTATATAAAGTAATTTCTGGTGTCCATCATATAGACAAAAAACATGTGACCATGCACAGAACCCCTGCTTTCAGTGAAGAATCCTTGAAGAAGCATTTTTCAAAGCCTCACTACCACCCTTAAAGTACTCTCAAGGCAAGCAAGCACTGAGAAACTGAATTTGGCGAATGAACTGATGAAGATCTCTTCTTTCATTTTAAACTCCATCATCTACCTATTTTGAGCTTTTATTATACCACCGTTCCAAAGGACATGAACTCAGCTACATGCCAGAATACGCAATATGTCAAGCTATCAACACTGCAAAACTCAAAGCACAGAAAATACACACTCAGCCTACATGATCTCATGACGTAATTCATAGAAAAGGTTACGGGAAACGTACAGTATGGTTTGGGGAATTTGCCAGTGAGGACAGTGGGAGGATGTGAGTGATGAATTAACCTTGTTTGATTTATTGGCCTACTGCAAGTACTGTGTTGAAGGCATGTCCTTTGTTTAAAAGCATAAGTCTTAAAAGAAATTCCATAGATGTTTCAAAATTTCTGCATAATTGAATGATTAAGATGAAAACACAGTCTTTCAAAGTGGTTTGATGGGAAATGCTCCTTTTTAGAAAAAAGAGTCTGAACTGGTCACAGTGGTGGAATCAGATATGCAAAGTTCCTATGAGTTACCTCACAGAAAGCTAATATATCGCTGATGTCAGAACAAAACCTCATATCTCCAAAATGGCAACTTTACAGGAAAAGGAAAAAACATACTTTACTTTTAATGTAAGTCAATGGAACCAGACTTTTTTCCATTACATTGAGGCCATTCATCATGAAATTTACACACAATGTAAAGGGCAACAGACATTTTCAGATTATGCCAAAACTGACAAAAATGGAGATACAAGGATTTGTTTCGACAGCAGCGATATGAAACAATAATGAATACAATAGTTTTAAGATTAGGTTTTGGCCTACAACACATTTCATGACAGAGGAGTACATGCAGGTCGTTGTGAGACATAATAGTCAATGTAATATTGCTCAAAGCAGCTATTTAACCATTAATATCATTACATATAAAAAGACACATAAATACTGGATAGTAAATAAAATGGCCATATGTGCATTGTAGACCTAGTTCCTATCACCACTACTGTAAAGAATTCAAAGTTTCTCTACAGTGAACCATTTCATATCAAACCACTCTGACTTTGTTTACATCTCAACAATTTAATTATGCAGAATTTTTGAAAAAAAAGAGGGGAGATAACCTTTAAAATGACAAGCGGAAGTCTCTTCATTCTCTTGAGGACTAGCAATAAAAAGGTCTCATGCTAATTTTGTGACTAAATGTCATCGCTGCTACTTTGGACGGTTTTAAGCCATTTCTACTAAAAGAATGAAGTTTATCCATTCTAAAATCTACAATGGTATATTTTATGGATAGAGGTTCTCTCGTCAAGACGTTTATTTTGGTAAGGAACTGTTGGAAATGGTCTGATTCTGTGGATATACAAAGGACATGTAGCACACATCAGTTTGTTTATCATTCCATCATTCTTCCCATCCTACTGACAGGTTCAAGGCATGTTCAAATATGCCAGAAGATCTACAGCTCACACTTAAGCATGGAAGTGCATGTGTGTGGGATGGTGATGGCATTAGAGCGAGAGCGAGAGAGCGAGAGAGAGAGAGAGAGAGAGAGAGAGAGAGAGAGAGAGGGAGAGAGAGAGAGAGAGAGAAAGAGAGAGAGAGAGAGGCTGTGCTATTTTGCTATTTCAAAGCAGTGTAAATGTAACTCAAGCCCTGGTCCAGGCTGACTAAACACCACGGGCCCAGGTGGCTAATGGAAGAAAAGAATGACCAAATGACCACCACCAATGCGGACCCATGCTGATGTTGTCTCTCTTTCTCTCACTCTGTCTCTCCATCTGCTGCGTATTACAGCCATCAGCTCCTCTGTTTGTCCAGGCCAGTCTCGGATGGGTGGTCCTCAGATAACGGAACGCCAGGGGCCTCCTATGTCACCAAATTACCCAGACCCCTCTCTGTTTTTCCTGCAGTCTTTCCAAAAACAAGCAGGACCGTTCTTCGAGGGCCAAGACGGCCAGCGAATACGTGCTCATCACTAGTTCTGTTCTGATGTTGATGATGAAGTTTGATAGAGCTCAGCTTCCTTCTTAAAAATAAAGGTTCATAAATTGTTCTTGGCTTGAATATATTGTTCTATGAAAAACACCTTTAACTGCTATGGAAACTTGATGTGGAGCTTCTTTAAGTGCAACTTTAAAAAGTTCCTGCCTCCAAAGAATCCTTTTTGGCACCTTTATTTTTAAGAGTGTGTGTGTGAATTCTGACACCCACCTATATCTTCATTTATTCCCCCCTCAAACATTCCCATGTCTAATCTGTAATTACTTTCAATAAAGCTGAACAAACACAAAGATCCAATGTGGACAGAGCTTCTAAAAGCAGGACTTGATCACAATATCTTTGCAGGGATCTATTGTACATGGCCTCACATTTTAAGGAACAATTTCCTCAACATAGATTAAGCCTAATAGATAGATTAAAGGACAGTGATAGTGGTGATTCCCCACTGAAAATGTTTGGAGTTCTTTGACAGTTTTGGGAAATATAGGGAGTTGCACAGTAGCCTACATACAGTTGGGTCCACAAATCCTGGAAATACATAACAACAAAGTTTCAGAGTGTAGAAAAAATAAATAAATGAAAGAAAATGTAAATGATGCAGGTTTTTTTTTTTAAAATTTCATGTAAATACTTGAAATACATTTAGTAATAAAGTAATTTTAGTATAAAGTAATTTAGAGAACTTTGCAAAATATTCGCATTTTCACTAGCAGTCTCAGACTTTTGGCCCCCACTGTAGCTGAAAAGGTCCAAATAAATCTACAGGTACAAAATGTGCTGATCATCCATGATAAATGATACTATTGTTCATCACAGGTGTTCTTTCCAGTCTATTTTGAATAATTTACCTCAACAGAGGCTATAATAGGCATTAACAACTTTCCCTATTTATCCTGGGCTTGGATAACTGGAAAATTCAGTTGGAAAGGAACGCAAGCTAATATTGCCTTATGGTTGGAACTATCATGTGGCAAGGAAGTGATGAGGAATTCCTCTTGCCCAGCTCAAGCTAACAAAACAGAGTTTAATATTTCGGAACAATCTTGGTGACAAATGATTTCATTTGTGGTGTATACGGTTTGGAGGCATATACGATTGCTCTCCTTTGAGCAAGCTGATAGATTTCTCCATCAAGCCATGGCACAGTAGTATGTTTTTTCATTGAAGTCCATCCAGAAGTGGCACTCACCATTTATGACACTCTAACAGTAGTGTGTAACAGGTATACATGCCGAACTTGAAACATACAAGACATATCATTTGTCAGTTTAAATTAATACGTGGTTCTCAAGCTTTGGTGCCAAAGTGTGAACTACTCTGAAGCAGTGGCTACTGCAATAGTCTTAATCTCAAAGCTTCTCTCACAACAGTTCGAAGTGTTAATCTTTAGTTTGAAGATTAGGATAACTGTTTGGATGTGAAATGTTTCTGCTTATGGATTTTTATCAGCTCAGGGTTGCCATACATAAGATAATATTTAGATGCAAAGCACCTCACGGACTTGGCTTGTAACTATTACTAACTCGTGTTTAGCAGGTTAACTATGTTCCAAAAGGGGGCACTTTCAGAACTCAATTAGCTTTTGGTGCTTCATAAGAATGGTGCTTCAAATCAGTGACACTACACATCCTTTACTTGCACCCTTATTTTAAACTTAACCCCTTTAAAACTGTATGTGGCCCACACAATTACTCTTCTACTTGCATAATATGCATATTACTTTCATAAACGCTACCAAATAATTAGCAGTATAGCAATGCATTGTGTCATTGTGATATCACAATGCAAAATGGTGACAATGTACATTCTGAATATGTGACAATGTATTGTGGAGAATGGACGTTCTATTAATTATGCCATCTGATGCAGTTACATTGTTTGACCACCAAAGCACCAATCAATAACTCACTCCAGCACTCCTCCTGCCTCCCAGCTGTAGTGCTGATAAGTTGTTCTTATTTATTCAAATTTTGTTCAAAATAATATGAGAATACCAAACTGTCAACCCACACTCTTAAAACTTCTGTGTTGTGTTTTTATTTTTTAACCTCAACATTGAGCCTGTTTGGTCATTCTACACGTCTTCTCATCAAACAGTAGGAATTGTAAAATTCTATGAAATGCCCATTTCACTACTTACTTTACTACCTACTTCTAAGTGTGGGACTAGCTATGTTATAGGACTAGAAAACATTGGCTCGCTATGACTTATTTTCATGTTTGTTTCCACTGTCTTACTTAAGGGTCACTTGTAGTTGTAGCTCATTATATGACAAATTTGTAGCTGAATATTAGGTGATTTTAAGTAGCTGTTAAAGTTATGTATAATTGTATTGTGGTTGACCAACTAACTGAGTTAGATAGCTAACCTTGCTGGTTAGACTTTAGACTTCATATGACCATTCTCTTGAACTACTGCTTTTCTCTGCATAAACTTCAAGACACATGTGATGTGTACTGTGGCATTCAGTGGCTTTAATTTCATGTAGTAATGGCAAAGTGCAGAGCGGGCACTGAGAAACTGACCAGTGCTCAGAGTCACAAAGTGCCGCCGCATGTCAATGCACACAGGTTTAGAATTTTTTTCAATTCAGAGAATTCAAAACAGAGAAAGAATGCTGTGAATGGTAAGGGTTTACGTTCACATTCACAGCCCTATTTCGCTTTGAGAGTGCATGGTAGTTTATTGACAATACTGTCTTACTGACACACAGGAATTTAGCATTAACTGTCCAATACAGACCAATTGGAGATGTCTAAGCAACATGGGCTTATCTTAGTTTATCTATCAGTTTTAATAATAGCAATAATAATGTAACATTTATGTAACGCCTTCCACAATCCCAAGGTTTACATAAAAAGGAAGTTGACTATGCTGTAAAGGAGGAAAAGAAATGAAAAAGAAAAATCTTTACATCAGATTTAAAAGTAGAGGAAGAAGAGCAGTCACAGAGAGACTGAGGAAGAGAGTTCCAGAGTTTGGGGGCCATTGCGCTAAAGGAGCTACCTCCGAAGGTGGAAAATCTGGTGCGTGTAGGTTTGTATCACCCATGTACTCTGACATCTAATTGCATTATTTTTCCAAGAGCTTAGCCAAGAACTGACTTCTGTCAACTGTCTTGTGTCACAAAAGGGATGCAAACAATAATCTGGAGGGCACATCGTGTTGCCACTTAAACTGAAACTAACCAAGTTTTTTATTTGCCTATATAATCTAGAGCTTTAAAACATGACTCACTGAAAATCTAGCATCCAAAGATGGCACATTAATTCTGGATTAATACTTTTCTGTTAACTTTTGTTTTTCTGTTATCAAAGAGAGTATGTATATCACGTTACTGCAACAAAATAAAGAGCAGAGGATCCTTTTTTATGTTTTTTTTTATACATTTTTTTCAACTTGAAAGCAGCATAACTCTTTCGACTGGTGGTACGGCTATGATTGGGCCCAGCAGACCTAGGCCGACACACTTTCCATTGGCCCACTCAAAATAACTGCTCTAAGTTTACTTTCAATAATAAAAAATTCTATGAATAACTGAACCAATTAAATGAAAATGTACTCACTAAAAATATGTGAGTTGGATTTTTTTTAAATTAGGAAAAGTAGAACTTACTTCAACAGCATTACAAATATTCAATAAAAAATAAACATTGTTACAGTGTTACTAATCTGTTAGCATTAGTTTTAGTAATAAGGTGCTGCTAGGCCTTTGCTATGCCTTCCCAGGTGGATGCTATGCATTGCTGAGCCAGTCCTATGGCATCCCAGCTCGTTTTAAAGGTGTTTTGAGGCCATTGCTACGGCATCCAAAGTGGTTGCTAAGTTGCTGCTAGGCCTTTGTTACGCTATCCCAGGTGGTTGCTAAGGTGTTGCTAGGCCATTACTGCAGTATCCCAGGTGGATGTGAAGGTTTTGCTAGACCGCTGCTATGCTTTCCTAGGTGGTTGCTAATGTCTGTGATGTCTGTGAGGGGCAATGTGAGAGATGTCCTTTGTGACATCATTCGTGGCAGTTTCTCAACATTCCACCATTTCCTATGGGACAGAAATCATGTTTGAATGCGTTACAAAAAGCATATGTGCAGTTGGTCCCAAAAGCACAAGTGTACGATCCCCATACAGGCTCCACGATCGTGCAGTATCATGAATCACATCAAACTGTGGGCTGAGTATGTCCTTGCACCCCTACTTCCAATGGTTCCCACAGAAACTGGTCAAACAATGCTCAGTAATGTGAGGAAAGCAATGGTTCTGCATTCAGTGAACACAAGCAAGATCACCAGACTAGCCTATTTAGGCGAACCCATTCAAAGACAACTAAAGACAGCAAAACAGAAGGAGCCCCTCTTTCACAGCCTCTCCCACACAAACACAGCCAGTGCAAAAGGCCTTAAAGTAGCACAAGGTTTTAGCTGCTGTAATCTCTAAACAGTATGCTCCGGCAGACAGAGGAGGGGTGACGGGTCAGGGGTCAGAGGTCTCGCTGTTGATAGTTGGAAGTGATTGGAGGGGTCGAAGGCATACACAGATCATCCCCTGTAATTTAGGGGAGCTAATCTCTGCAGATTGGCTCTGATGACAGAAATCACTCATTTACAAACACACACACACACACACACACACACACACACACACACACACACACACACACACACACACACAAGCTCACCCTCTCTTGCACCTGCACATAGTTGAAAAAAATGCAAAAGATATAAGAGTATCTGTTCAGAGCCTGCTTAGAGCATCACAGTATAAAAATCAAGACAGGTCAGTGAGAAGAATGACACAATTTATCAACTGTGATGATATGAAAAATAAACTTAAATAAATGGAGTGGCAAATATATTCTCAAGCATTTCCATAGATCATATATTTCAATATTACAAAGTATTTGCCAAAGGCTGGGCCTTTTCTCTTCAGACACTTTATTCAATATTTAAAGAATAAAGAAGTGAATAATCAGTAATATACTTTAATATATAATAGATAATAATGTATATCAATAATATACTTCAATATAGAACCCCATTTCCAAAAAAGTTGGGACACTGTGCAGAATGTAAATAAAAACAGAATGCAATGAACTGCAAACCATGTAAACAATATTTTAAAGGAAAATACTACAAAGACAACATATCAAATGTTGAAACTGAGAAAAGAGAAGTGTTTCCCCATTCTTACTTCATATAGGATTCAGCCGCTCAACTGTTCAGGGTCTCCTTGTATTTTTCATTTCATAATGTGGCAAATGTTTTCAGTGGTGACAGGTCTAGACTGCAGGCAGGCCAGTTTAGCACCCAGACTCTTTAATATGGAGCAATGCTGTTGTAATACATGCCGAATGTGGTTTGGGATTGACTTGAAATAATCAAGGCTTTCCCTGAAAAAGACGTCATCTGGATGGCAGCATATGTTGTCAAAACATCTGTATATCTTTCAGTAATAATGGTGCCTTCACAGATGTGCACGTCACCCATGCCATGTGCACTAATGCACCCCTATACGATCATGAATACCGGCTTTTGAACTGCGCACTGATTACAAGCGGTGGTCTTCAGCCCAATGTCCATGATTTCCAAAAAGAATTTCAAATGTTAATTAATCAGACCACAGGACATTTTTCCACATCCCCTCAGTCTATTTTAAATGAGGTCAGGCCCAGAGAAGGTGGCAGCGTTTCTGGATCCTTTATATATATGATTTCTTCTTTGCATTTTAGAGTTTTAACTTGCGTTTGTGGATGCAAGTTAAAACTCTAAAACGCAAAGAAGAAATCATATATATATATAGGATCCAGAAACGCTGCCACCTTCTCTGGATCCTTTATATATATGATTTCTTCGTCGCGTTTTAGAGTTTTAACTTGCATTTGTGGATGCAGCGACGAACTGTGTTCACAGACAGTGTTTTTCAGAAGTGTTTCTGAGCCCATGCAGTGATTTCCACTACAGAATCATGTCTGTTCTTAATGCAGTGTTGCCTGAGGGCCCAAAGATCATGGTCAATACTGGTTTTTGGCCTTGTCCATACAGAGATTTCTCCAGATTCTCTGAATCTTTTAATGTTATTATGTACCATAGATGATAAAAAGCAAAAGTTCTTTGCTGTTTTACGTTGAGAAATGTTTTTCTTGAATTGTTGCACTATTTGATTGTGCAGTCTTTCACAGAGTGGTGAACTCCTCCCCATCTTTACTTCTGAAAGTCTCAGAACGCTTTTTTTTATACCCAGTCATGTTACTGACCTGTTGCCAGTTAGCCACCAGGTGTTTTTTTAGCATTACACAACTTTTGCAGCCTTTTGTTGCCCCCATCCCAAATTTTTTTGGAACATGTTGTTGGCATCAAATTCAAAATGGGCATATATTTTTCAAAAAACAATAAAATTTCTCAGTTTCAACATCTGACTTATTGTCTTTGTACTATTTTCAATTAAATACAGGGTTTAAATGATTTGCACATCACTGCATTTTGTTTTTATTTACATTTTGCACAGCGTCACAACTTTTTTGGAAATGGGGTTGAACTTTCTGTTTACATTGTCTTCTTTTTAATCTCCTCTTTTGAAAAATAATTCTAAATTCTTGATGCTATACAGATTTCTAAGTCATTGTGGACACATCTATTATGTGTTTATTTTTATTTACAGTTTCCTAACATTCTTCTAGTTTATATAAACCTGAAACTGCATGTCTACCATACTGGCATCTTACTACCTCACAAATTAAGACTAGAATTAGAGTTAGGTTTAATGTTCTTATTACATATACAGTACTGTGCAAAATTCCAAGACCAGCTTTCATTTATCTTGAATTTCTGAGATACATGTAAATTTGTGTGTCTAAGGAAGGAGGAAAACAAAGCACAAGTGTGGAAAAAACAGGAGTTTCCAAAAACAAAGTTAAAAAATGATTAAAGCCATACAGGAAATGTGACTCCTAACAGCCCTGCAAGACCAGGTAGACCACCAAAACTTTCCCCGTCAGATAAACAGTACTGAACGCTTTCACCTTTGAAAGAGAGGAGAAAATCAAGCTCCACTCTTGCTTTAAATCTGAAAAATCCACAGGTGTTTCTGTCTATCCTTAAGGAATTCCACTGTGATAAGACAACAACATTATGGCCTCTTTTCCGCTCCAGGGCTGAATGGTTCTGAGGGTAACTGTTCCAGTAGCATCTCCATGCGGATACGGTTTGTGTACAAAATGAGTCTCGACATGGTTTTGTCAACATGGTCAGCCAACAGTTCAGGGCCAAAGAACCATTCAGTGGGATGACATAACAACGTAGCTATTTGCTGATTGGTTCTATGTTTATGTCAGTATTGTGCCACAGCATCCTGAGTTATTTGAAAACTGAAAACAGTCAAAGTTCAGTTCGCTCATATGGACACCAAATGAAAGAAAGTGGTACATGATTTTAAATCCACCTTTCAATAAATGTCAAAGTTTCAATCTAACAACAAGCTCTAAACGTTAAACACTGTCGCTGAGAGAGTAGCTGGTTAGTATTAGCTTAGCTAGCATGCTGCCAGCTCTGCTCATCACAGGTTCAATTCAATTCAAAAGGTTCAATTTTGACAAACAAGAGCTTTACTGACACAGATGTAGATGATAAGGACTCAAATCTGAGGAAGGGAAGTTGAGTGGCTGGTGTTACAGTTACAGAAAGCTGAAATTTAACCTGTTCTCTGGTGTTTGGGTCTGTAGCCTCCCAGCTAAGCTAATGCTAACTGGATCCTCTTATCACTACCTTAACTAGTGAAATTCACAAGCATAGATGACAAAAACTAATGTTGGAAAGTGCAAATCAAACCCATTCTGTAGTGTTGTAAACTGTAGCCTGCTAGGCTAAGCTAGTGCAAGCATACGATGCTTCCCACCACATTACAGGCTCGGATCCAGTGAACTGATGCTTTAAAAAAAAAAAGAAAAAAAGAAAAAAAAAACACCTGTTTAGAGGATAAACACTATTTGAGAGGAGCAAATCGAATGTCTGGTGTTGAAGTGACAAAAAATAAAAAACAGGATTATTTTATGGTGCTTCAAGCTGTACCCTGCTGGGCTAATGCTAGCATGATTAGCCGGCTATAAGTGCTGTGTAATTTTCCGTTAAATATCTGTTTTCCTTTTGCTAAAAAATGAATAACTTACTCACTGGAAATTAAATCAATGCCTTTGTATATAATACTGAATGAGGAAAATACTGTATATAATACATACGGGACAATATGTCCTGACATGGTATCAAAATAGGAGTATGTGTGTGTATGTGTGTGTGTGTGTGTGTTTGTGTGTGTGTGGTAGCACAGTGGCACCTTTTCTACAGCTTGGACATGGCCAGGTCACTGCTCTTAGATCAGAGAGGTTGCACAGAGCACACAGGTCATGTACTCCTATAGACACTGACCAACACATGCACTCCTTATTGTGTTCTACTACAATACCCACAGACCCTCATGTCTGCTCCAAACAAGAGGAGGTCTCTCATCCTTCGAGTCTGCCACTCTTCATTACACAGACAGAGACTGGTGCAGATAATACATTTCAGCAGTGCCTCTTCCAATAAGAGTCAGCTGTTGAGATTACAGAAGGCCAGGGTAGAGTATTAGCTGTAAGGCAGCATAAGAAGTTGTATGGACACACTCCATTTGGAAGAAACCGAACATTCGATTAAAGCGTGAAATGAGTGGTGAGAACACATTACTGTTTCTAAAAATCAGAAAAACTTTAAACCTTCCTACTTTTCATCCTTTGATTTCTTTGATCGTGAGTCGGCATAATCTGCTGTGGGTCAAGTCAATATTTTTGCGTATTAATTGTATATCAAAAATCTGGCTCACACAATCCTGCAAGGATATGGAAGATAATCAACCTGAATCTGCAGCCAAGCAGAAAGAAAAGGTGCCAAAGATCTCAGCAGGGATGAGAAAGGGGGGAGGGGGGTAGGAGAACGGACCACTATGGTGGTCATATGACCATAGAGCAAGGACTTAAAACCAATGGCCATTAAACATTGCTTGACACTGGTTGCATACTTTTATATCATAACCACTGTTGTTTTTTCCTCTTTTATCCCCTCATCTTTTGGGCACAAAGTCACTTCTTTTCCCTAATTAAGAGCTCATAATCAGGAAAATGGACCATCAAAGCCACAACAGTACAGTTAGCGATTAGTTAATGGTCTGCTTTTAGCTGTTAACTACTGCCAACCCAACCCAACAAACACCAACATTCTAATGTTGGCAGGTGATATAGAACATTTAGAACTCATGAGAACTGATAAACCAAATCCAGCAGCACACATAGAGAACACTCTTAAACAGTGTGAATGAGTGAGATCATTCTAGGATGATGGCAGAGTATTCTAGAGTAGTGTAAATCGGGAGAGCATTCTAAAAGAGTCTAAATGGGTAGAAAAGTCTAGAACAGTGTAAATGAGGAAAAACATTCCAGAACACTGAATACAGAGAACATTCTAGACCATTGTGAATGTAAGAGAGCATTCTGGAACAGTTTGAAAGGGGGAGAACATTTTAATGCAGTGTGAACAGGAGAAAACAAACTAGAATAGCACGAACAGGAAGAACATTTTAGAACAGTGTGAGCAGGGAGAGCATTCTAGAACAGCATGAATGGAGGGGAACATTCTAGAGCAGGGTCGGGGAAGATGGGGAATGTTCTCCTCCATTCATGCTGTTCTAGAATGGAGGAGAACATTCTAGAGCAGGGTCGGGGAAGATGGGGAATGGAGAGATTTAGAACAAAGCTAGAACACAACATTCTAGAACAGTGTGAGTGGGGAGAGCAGTCTGGAACAGCATGAATGGAGGAGAAAATTCTAGAGCAGGGTTGGGGGAAGATGGGGAGTGGAGAGAGCTACAACTGAGCATTCTAGAACAGTATTAATGGGGCGAGCCTTGTAGAACGGTGTGAATAGGGGAGAACATGCCTGTTTTTTTAGGTTGGCGCTCTCTGGCCTCTAGAGATACCACATGCACAGCATTCTGGAGGACAATTTTTATAAAGTCACATCATAAAGGATTAGTAGGGTCAAGTGAACGATGGAAGACCTTAGTAAAGGATAGGAGATGGTTTGCCCATTTTTGGTGGCCCGAGTAACCAGCAGAAGTTTCTTTTGAAAGCGCACCACGTATAAAAGGCCTGCCATCAACACGTATAATCTCTTAGCTGAGCCCATTGAAAGCCGGGGCTTGGGGGTTAATTCACCCATCGCTCTGCGTTTGAATCAACTCCAGACTCACATTGAGATGAAAGCCTGAGAGTCCCACGGACGAGCTGCACCACGGGGCCCGCTGGGCCTCCTCGACGAGGCCAGATTACGGCTTGTTCGTCTGGCTCAGACCTCCATCAGGACAGGGAAACTGAAAAGAAAAACAATAATTAGAGATAATTGCTTGTGTCCAAACATGAGCATTAAAGCCCCCCTCCTTTCTTTCTTTCTTTCTCTCTCCCTCTCTGACCTCTTCTCTCTCCCTCCCCTTCTTCTTTCTCTTTCCCCCTCTCGCTTAGTCTCCCTCTCTCTTTCTCTTTTGGTAGTATACCGGGTGCAAAGAGAAAAACACACCCCTGTTTTGACAGCTGGGCAGGCGAACATAATTTGTGACAGCTGAACTGAAACATCTTTAAACACTGAGGGGAAAAAAAGAGAAAAGGGGTGGAGAAAGAGAAAGCGAGAGAGAAAGAGAGAGAAAGAGAAGTAACAGGAAGAAGGATTGGAGAGAGAAAGTGAATAATTGAAACAGAAGAGGGGAGAGGATAAAGTAATCATTATCCAGGAGGGAGTTTTTTTTCATGCACCATAAAAAAGAGAGAGAAAAAGAGAGAGAGAGAGCTCAAGGAAAAGAGAGAAAGGAAGAAAAGGAGAATAAGGGGAAAGCATATAGCAAAAAAAGGAGCTGAGGTTTGAAATGATGTGATGAAAAGTGACTGACATCAAAAGCCTACGATGCTTCACCCCCCCATACAAAAAAGTGAAACATTTTGCCCCCCAAAAAGTCCGACTGAACATGGTGTCATGCAAAGTTTGACACATTGGGTTAATTTGCTGCTCAGCGGCTGTGCCCTTTGATCTCTGGGGTTGAAGGGGGTCAAACCGAACTTGGAACACTGAGGCCAAAATCATGGCAGTCTCAGGGAGCAGGGTCAAAGGCCATCCGTGAGATCTTGGGGTATACAGGCCAAAACCAGGACCATATGTGTATAGATACACATTCGAAACCAAAATAACTCCTGATTTTCCGCCCTCCTCTAACCTTCACTCAGACACACACACACAAACACACACGTGCATGCGGACCCACCGCAAACGAACTGCATCAAAACTCAATTAAGTCATAAATATCAGCATTACACGGATGTTAACAAGGCATTGACAGAATGTTGGCTGGTAGCCTTGCAAAATTGACAGTGACAGAAGTTTTCCCTGAAGGAAAATGCTAATGCAAACAACAGAATGCTTTCTCAAAATATCCCCACTCCTAGCGATTCCCCTGTTTACATTTCTCCACCGAAACCATTCGGGCTGGCACACAAGGCAAGATTAAGACAGAGACGAGGTGGCCTCACAGCATATGACGCTGTTTTGATCGGTGAGGCCGGGCCAGTTAGCTTTGCTATGAGATCAATTTAGCGTGAAAATTTGATTATGATGCCATAAACAACGATGAAGCGGCATGACAATTCAAACTTGTAAACGTTTCTCACTGGTTTCATTTTAATGTAAATACAATATATCCATACGCTGGAGACGTAAACCTTTAATCTCTCCCATATACATGCCTTTTCATATACAGTACTGTGCAAAAGTCAGAGACCACCCTTAAATGATTTAATTTCCAGTCAAAACTGCCATTAAATACATGCAATTTTTAGAGGGTTTTATTAGATCTATGAAAATCCACTTGCAAAAGGAAGAGGAAAAATCAAAGGATACAAGAGGATTTTCCAAAACTGAAGTTTAAAGAATGATTCAAAGATATAGAGAAAATAGCTCTACTGACAACCATGCAAGACCTGATAGACCACCAACTGCTAACATACGGTAAACAGTACTTTAATGTTTGAGAGAAAGGAGTAAATCAAGCGGCACCCTTGATTCAGATCTGAAAAAATGCACTCGTGTTTCTGTCCATCCTTCCACTGTGAGAAGACACCTCAACACTATGGGTCTGAAAGCATGTGTAGCTGCCAATAAGAAAAGCAATAGTCAAGGAGAAAATTGGAAGGATCAAATAAAGGAGCTGCTGGTGCTCTCAGAACAATGGCCTGGCCACCCCAGAGCCCAGACCTCAACGTCACTGAATGTGTTTGGGATTACTTTAATTATGAGAAGAAGAAAATGCTACCAACTTCTAAGACTGAACTTTGTAGGTGTAAAAATATTTCCCTGCAGCTTTCATTGAAAAGCTGAAAAGCATCTCTCCTGAAAAGCTTGGAAGTTGTAATAAAGGAAGCACCTAACTTGTTCCTACATTTGGGGGGTACAGTTAGAGACTGTAGCTCATCTTTTTCAGCACTATTTCCCTTAGTCCCTCATCAGTGTCCACAGGTCCACTGTTGGCTGGCCATTTTTGGTTGGAGGACCCAGCAGTGACACAGAGATGTTGAAAATTATTAAAAATCCAGCTACGCTGCTGTACCTGAACTACTTATAACTGCACAACAGACACTAACATGCCACTACCATATTGGAGTCACTGTGCTGAGAGTAGATCATCACTTAAATCAGGGGTCTCCAATCTTACCCACAAAGGGCCGGTGTGGCTGCAGGTTTTCATTCCAACAAAGCAGGAGATCACCTGATCAGCAGTTTAAAGACTGAAACCAACCGATTAAACAAGTGGAATCAGGTGTGCTCCAGCTTGTTTGGAGTGAAAACCTGCAGCCACGCCAGCCCTTTGTGGATTAGACTGACGTAAATAATATCTGATAGGTGGTGGTCCCACTGCATTGGGTGACCATTTTTGACCTTCATAATGCATCTATATGGTAGATATATGTGGTAAAATGGCCAATTGCGATGGGTGTAGTTACAACGTAAGAACACCTCATAAACTTAAAGCCTGTTTCCCAGATATGGATTAATCGTAGTCCTGGACTAAATTGCAGTGCCAATGGTGAATCACCATTAAAAGTTTTTAGTCTAGGTGTAGGTTTAATATGGGTCAGACAGATAGGTGTGTGGGTGGAAACAGATGCAAACAAATGAGAGAGAGAGAGAAGGGGGAGTTAATAAACAAGAAAATGTATGGCTTCATAGCTCAAGGTATGTCAGTGAGCTGTCTGGTTCACTTGCATTGACTTGAGCAGGTTCTTTTTCCAGATACTAGAGGAACATCTGCTAACGTCGTCCAGTCTATCCATCTGAGTCTCATTACAACTTTCTCTCTCTACTTTATTAAAGTCACAGGCATGATTTCTCCATCAGAGATACAGTGTAACCACGAGACCACTGCCCTGAATGAGCAATCACCATCCCATCCTATAAAAGTATGGGACATTAACTGTATCACATATGGCTTGTTAGATTTATTGCAGCTTGTTTCACTATGACATTGATTGAGATGTCAGGCTTTAGGTTAGATGGTCTAACCTAAATTAAAGGAAAACTTCACCCTGAACATATTAACAATGTCAGGGAGTGAAGGACAGCAGGGGCTGGTTAACTTTTATATAACTTATAGCATGCTACTTGGCCCATTCTAGACTTCATTCTTAGCCAGTTAGCTTTTTTGTAATTCCTTTAGGCCTACTGTTCACTTCTGCTAAAGAATCCCTATGCTAAGGTATCTGAAATGATTTGAAGCTTCACATACCAGACAGTCACAGTACATGGCCTAGCACACGGGAAAAGTTGGAGTATCCCCAAGTCTTTATCTAAATGAGTCAAACACCTGCTTGGCTGAAAAAGCTAGAGAATGAATCTTCTGAAGAGTGAAAGAACTGGTAATAGTGTGGAGAGGAGGACCCATAGTGGTTCCATAGGGGACAGTTTCACATGAATCACTGGCAACGGCTTTCTCAGGTTGCTGAGAGCAACTGGCGGCCACAGAGTATGAGAATGGATTGAAAGCCCATGGGCCATTAATAGTTTTGCCATCAGAGCCGTACAGCCCCCAATGCACACACCCTACAGTCATTACATACACATATTCATCTCAAGACTGTCTTACCTTACAACGGTGTAGTCCAGTTTGAAGAAGTGGGTGTACTGAGAAACTGATAGCAAGACTAGCCTAGCTAGCACATAAAAATGTGACTAAAACACTTAACAAGCTACATAAATACCTATATCCCATGTTACATTTGTGGTGTAATTTCAGTTCATATATGATCCTTAACATTTATTTTATCCTTAAGATTGATTCAGTATGCTTCTAGCACAGCATTTCCTAATCTGATGGTTCTTCAGATGGTTCTAGATGGTTCTTCAAGGGCTCTTTAGTAAAGGGAATGGTTCTATTTAGAACCATGTCAAGCTTGTAACAACAGAAGAACCCTTTTCAGTGCTATGTAGAACTATTTTCAAAAAAGTTTTGCATAGAACCATATAAAACACATTCTCCATCAATCTGAAGCACAATATTACCATGCAACTCATGGATCTAAATAGAACCTTTTCCCTTTACTAAAGAACCCTAACCAATTCTTTTAAGAGTGCAGCTTTTTACTGGTTCCATAATCAGTTGATGAGATGGACAGGTGCGTTCAATCAACACACTTAAAAATGATGGTTCTTTAGTAAATTGAATAGTTCTATATAGAACCATGAACACTCAAAGAACCCTTTGCATGACTGGAGGGTTCTTTGCATGGTGAAAGTGTTCTTCAGATTGATGGAGAATGTGCTGTAGACGGTTCTATGTAGGAACTTTTTGTTCTTTTTTGTTCTTTTTATTACAGGCTTGACATTATAACAATAAAAGAACCTTTTTTGGTGTTATATAGAACAAAAAGGTTCTATATAGAACCATCTACAGCACATTGTACATCAAGCTGAAGAACACTTTCACAATCCAAAGAACCCTTTAATCATGCGAGGGGTTCTTTGAGCGTTCATGGTTCTGTATAGAACCATTTTCTTCACTAAAGAGCCCTTGAAGAACCATCATATTTAAGCCTGAAGAATTCTTGAAACCATGCAGTACTGTGGGTCACCAGAAGCAGGATTAAGAAACGCTGTTCCAACACATTAAAAAGTCTGCATCATGGAAAACCACATTTTCCTCAATTTTAATAAAAAAGTGTTTCAAACTTTCAACATAGGCAGATTCCTGTTGCGAATTTGATGAGTAAGGAACTGAGTCAAATCAAGCTCCAGGTGCAGCAAAATACTGAAGGCAGTTCTCTCTGGAATTATTACTTGGCAGACTAAAACTATGGGCATTGCAGACTGGTACTGGATTAAAATCACAGATCTCCTTAATATTCAATCAAATTACAGCACCTCCCCAGGTAAAAGTAAACTGGCTCAATTAGGTCTTAAAGGCACAGTAACAAAAACACCCTGTTTCATTTTAAAGGATAAAGAGAGGTTATATTTAAAAATGATGGGCCTTTTTTTATGTAGTCACTATAGGGCAATTTTTAAGCTTGCCTTGTAGGTAGTAAATAGTATGAACATGAAGGACCATGCAAGCATACAGTCATGAAAGAGAGGTAGTTACGGCCAAATATGTGTAAATTTTTAATAGTTTAAGAGGTTATACGCAAATCCTGGTGGTCTCCTAGTAGGTATACAGCACATGGCCATGTATAAGGTAGACTACATCTCTACTGTCTCCCATACTGTAAGGTAACGGCCTTCCTGTAGTGATCAGTGAATGAGAGGAAAAGAATGCATGTGTCAGTATGTAAATGCACTGTAATAGCCTCCAGTGCCTGAGAGTCATTTCCTCTTGGTCATATTGATCTCATCACCCTGGGATTTTTACTGTCGGATGCATCCCAAACAAACTGTATGTTTATGTGTGTCTGTCTGTATACACATTCGTTCACAGTATGTGTGCATATGTAAGTTATTATTGTTTCTGTGTGCGTGTACATATATATGTGCGGGTGTATTATGATTGCTTAAGCCACCCATATAGATTAATAAAGTGTGTGCAAGTACAAGTGTGTGCGTGTGACACTCCCTCTCTCTGGGTGGCATTACCTATGGTGGGGCAACTGTGACAGAAACTGGAGCAGCGGGTGGATAATTTGGATTTGATTGGTTTCACATGTTTTTCATAAACAACAAAGCCGTCTCCCTCCGCTTTGCTCTGCCGTGTTTGGCTGCAAACATGGAATCCATTTGTCCCCTTTCTTCCAGGGCCTCTATTTAGAGTTACGAAGCAGTGCGTCACATGCTAAGCAGACCACCAGCGAGGTGGGTATCTCACACACAATGAGAGGGTGTTGGAGACTTGAGAGGTTTACCTAAAAACGGTGTTGACAAAGATGGAACAATTTCACCACACTATTAATCATGGCTAGCAAGGTATCTCCTATAAAACATCTGTAATTTGGATTGCTTTACAGAGTTTGCATTTAGAGGTAAAAATGTAAATGATTGTGTAGTTTTCTTTGGGGAGTATTTTGCCTCACAACACCCTGCATTTACCTCTCCACAGAAAATGTATTTTAAAAAATTGGTTTTAGGCCAAAGCCTTATCACAACACTATTATAAAACAATGTTCTATGCATCAGGCAGCGTATTATACTTTTTTAATATATAAAACTTTCTCTGGACGTCTGGTTCCTATCACCGCCACTGTGAACAATTCTGACTCTTAGTTTCTCTAGAATAGTGCATTTCGCGTCAACCCTTGCTCAATGCCTTTGTTTACATCTTAACCATTTAAGTATGCTGAAATTCTGAAAATTCAGCAAAATTCCTCTTGAAGTGACAGCTAATTAGATTTTACTTTTCTAGCTAAGCTAAAGTTTTAACCTCAAGGCTCTCAGGGACACCATATTAAAGGGTGTGGTACCTTGTCAGGGCAAACGTTTTGGCTTCCGTAATTAGTTTTAGTTGTGAATATGAACTATACTTTAATGTTTAAACCCAATTTTTTTCAGATTCTGGAGGCTTGATGAGCGTATGTTGAAGGCACCAAAAAGCCATGTGGAGGTTCTTCAAAAGATTCTTCAGACTCACATATCTCATTTTGAAAAATGATTCTCTGCAGAACCATCCACTCTAAGCCTTTACCTTTCCAGCACCATCCATTGAAACCACTGACCATTACAGAACCATTCACTGAAACCACCAACCTTTTTAGAAACACCCACTGAAACCACGGACCATTTTAGAATCATCCACTGTAACCCCTGACCTTTTAGAACCATCCACTGAAAACCCGGACCATTTTAGAACCATCCACTGAAACCATTATCCATTTTAGAACCATCCACTGAAACCATTATCCATTTTAGAACCATCCACTGAACTCATCAGCCATTATAGAACTATCCACTTCTTTAGGGAACCAAAAGTGGTTCTCCTATGGCTTCGCTTTGCCTTTCTTTTTAAAAGATGTACAGAACAGGTACAGAAGACCAAGAAGGAGTTCATGAGGCATTAGACATCGGCTGGTTAGGGACCATAAGGGTTATAGATACATTATGGATTTAAAACTTGGCAGACATCAAGGAACAATAGAGCATGAGGTTCAGTTTTTGGAGGCTGGTTATTGTAGCAGCAGGATAGTGCAAATCGGCTATAAAGCAATCAAGCTGGTCAGGTCCAGAGAGCTGGAGGAACCTGCATGAACTTAACATAAAGTTGAACAAAGACGCAAAGCAGACTTTAAGGTATTTCTAGAGTAACCAAGACATAATACAAACTGCATATGGTAACTGGTACAAAAAGAGACCCCATCAGCTATAAGAGCTTAAATAAAAAGAGAGGAGCAAGAGACAGTACAGACATGAGATCAACGCAAGACATCATCAGTATGTGACCGTGATGGGACCACAACTCTCTATGTCCATGTACCTCCAGACCTGCAGTTTAATACGAATACATGTTAACCTCAAGACTAAGAAGCAGGTTTCACCATAGACTTGAAGGTGAACATGGTAAGAATTATTGTGGCAATATTTATACATTTTCCAACGTTTTAAAATATGCGCATAAAATAAAAAGCCTGGAGTCAAGACAAATTAAATAATCAAGAGAGTGATGGAGATTCACTGTTCACAGTAGATCATTAAAAGTCTACAGTGGTATACCTTGCCTAATTGTAAAGACAGTCAAGTACAGAGGTATAGTTTCAAGTCTCAGAATACAATACTGTGTAAATGCCACAGTATTGTATGCCGATACTTAATTTCCCGTTAAAACAGCCATTAATCACACAACACATTATTCATTTTTCAAAAATATATATTTAACAGAAAATTACACCAAAGCCTCAACAAATAAATAAAATATCAAATTTTATGTCCACTCTTTGCCTTTATTACAGCTTCCATTCTTTTTGGAAAACTTTTTTTCAGTTTTTGAAAGAATTCTGCAAGGATCTTTTTTCACTCCTTCAAAGTTCAGTCTTAGAAGTTGCATTTTCTGCTTCTTGTGATCCAAATAATCCTAAACACAGTCAGTGATGTTAAGGTCTGTTTGTCTTCTTCTTTATTATTATTTTTTTTTGTCTATTTCCATCTCAAAGAGTCTGATTTTCTCAACATGTTTTAAACAGTCCTGTTTCAGAAACTCATGTTTTTTCACTAATTTTCCTTTAACTTTCCTGTTTTATGCAAGTGGATTATCTTTTATCTAACCTGCCCAGAAATATCTCCTAAAAAATGAAGAACATGTACTTAATGGCTGTTTTAACTGGAAATTAAATGAAACGTGGTGTCTGTCTTTTGCACAGTACTGTATTTGAGTAATTTTTCCGGATTTTTGCCACATATCACACCAGAAAACTATTATTACTAATATTATAAGTCAGGGAGACCTGCTGGATTGTGCTTCTGAATAAAGAGCCCCTTTTGACAGGACTCTGTGCTCTCTCTCATTTGGGACTTGTTTAAACATTTGACGTGTTCCGTCATTCTTTTATAAAACGGCGCAATTGCTACGGAGCTCTAAAATAATGAGTCTTGTCGGCCACCCGCGCTTTATGGCACAGTGAAATTAATAGAAGTCACATTGCGCTGCGGTTTCACCACAAAGGGCTTGGCCAGCCCCAGCACACTGTTTCAAATTGTTTTCGAAAGAAAGCATTTGCACTTGTCATCTTTTCGCTCTGGTGTGGGAATTGCAGCATAGTCCTGACGGACTTTCATGTTGGATGTCACTTCAAGAGACTGAACTTTTTTTTTTCCAACCATTAGAATTCTTAAATTAAAAAGAAAGATGTTTTGCCTGCTTTACAATTACAGTCAAAGATGTGGAGAAAAAAATAACGCAAAGCACAAAACCTTTCTGAGCTTTGATTTCTTATGAAAGTACTGAGGAACTGATGAAACCAGAATTAGCAGGAAGTGAACACCTAACACAGCAGTCTACACACTTAAAAAGGGTTGCTAGGATGTGAGGTTTGTAACAATAGCCCCTTTTTGGTGCTATATAGAACATTTTCAGAAAGGTTCTATATAGAACCATTTCCAATCTATAAACAATCTCCATCAATTTGAAGAACCATTTCAACATGCAAACAAACTCTTTAAGCATGTGAATGGTTCTATATGTAACTCATGATTCTAAACAGAACCATTGCCTTTACTAAAGAACACTTGAAGAACCTTCTTTTTTAAGTGTGTAGGGTACTTTTTTTTTTTTAGTTTGATGGTTTAGCTGGTCGACCAGCATGACCACCTTAACAAGCTGGTTAACCAGCACAGGGCAGATTTTCCAGCTGGATGTCCAACTCAACCACCTTGACAATCATAGACCGGCTACCAGCAAAATGTCTTTCCTTATATATATATATATAACAACAACAACAACAACAACAACAATAATAATAATAACAGCCCATACAGGGATCATATATTGGCCCACTGGTTTGATAAGGTTGGCACCCTGCTGTCTGTTTGCCACTTCTGGTCCACCCTTGGACCATCCAGATTATTGTCCTGCACACAAATTCTACCTAGTTTTTAATCTGTTTTTAACAGATTCTAAATTCACAGAGCCTTTTATTTTAGAAAATTAACTAAGACAAATATTACAAAGAAAACAATAATGACTAGGCCTAATATAAAATTTTCTATAAGATTTATAGTCTGATAGTCTGCTTAAACACACGTGGGCCGCCCAGAAAACGCAGAGCAAAACACCAGTGGACTGCCAGCTTTGCCATCAGTGGGCCAACAGTGGCCCACTATCCTGTTGGTATCAGTGAATAATAATAATAATAATAATAATAATAATAATAATAATAATAATAATCTTTATCTTGCAAAATATCTAAAGCACTCAAACAATCCCACACTGCAGTAAGTAGTGCACAACTAAGGAGATACCCATAATGCAATGAGTAGTTTGTAAGTAATGAGCAAACCTGTATAACGTTAGTGTCCGAAATCCTTCACTACCATCACAAACTCTGTTCACTATAATAGTGTTCTATACAGTGATTTTCGAATAGGGGGGGCTTTTCAGCAAGGCTAATAAGCTCATCCACCTGCAGTGAGTGGCCTGTGTAGCCTAAACCTGTTACCGAAGCTACTCTGGGTTCCTTTTGACTTCCACCAATCAACAATTACTACAGCCATTATTAGGTGGCGTTGATCCAATCAGTCATCAGTTCACATACAAACACACACACAGTATCTCTCTCTCTCTCTCTCCTCCGTGCAGAGTCTCGAGCTTCTTCCACACTCGTTCCGCCCCCGTGTGGCTCAGACCGGACAGTCGCGTGCGCTGCCGGACTGGGTCATTCAGTCAGCGCTGGAAAAAACTGCCTGCAAGACAGAGAATGAACCCGCAGTTTAACCTACAGCCAACAGCGGAAATTCTCCCCAACAGGCTACACGCCACCTCTCAGCGCTGTAGAGTCTCTGTGCTCGAATGACATTAAGCTCACGTCTCCTCTGTTAAATATCCTCCAAATTCAGAGCTCAGACTGTTCAGCCCTGCGGAGCAGAGACTCAACATGAAGCTGGATTTAAAGGTTATCGAGCTAAGTGTTTACTAACCTGTGATATCACTCCCTAAACATAAAAGTTAGCTTCACTCTGCTAACATAAAAAGTTAAAAGTTCACCAGGACAGTACAGCTGGTCAGCAAAAGACAAAGGTTAAGCTAAATAAAAGCTCATGTGACAACATACTGTAGTTTAATAACGCTACGTGTTACCGTTATATGGTAAGTTTATTGTTTTAATGTGACTGAAAACGTCTTCAGACTCACCTGAGGTAACCACGTCACTTCCGGTAGCGACGAACGAACCTTTCTGTCCACAGCAGGCTGTCTTCATGTTAAAGGACCATTTCACCCAATTTTTAAATGCGTTTCTGTACAATTCAGTAGTTGAGATGTCAACAAAGTCACTCAGAGTGGTTTGATGTGAGAAACGTACAGACTCGTTTTTACAGAGGTGGTGGTAGGACAGTTTACTAACTCTTTCCATGAGTTCAATTTATGTCCCATTAGCTTTTTAAAAACAGTTGATTTTTTATTTACTTTAACTTAAAATAAAATTATTACATTATAACATTAAATTATTACAAAAACACTGACACTTCTTTATGAAATATATTCATTAAAGTTCTCCAGTGACACCATAATCACAATGTTATTTGGTTCATTTCTAAGCAATTTAATGTCATAGTAATGATTTTCCCTAAAAAATTATTTAACAAAACAGTTATTTTAACCTGTGTCCCACAAGCATGTTACCCAAAAAATGGAATATGCCATTTATTATGATTTATACAGAAAGTTGCATCATTACTGTATTGTTGCTTATTTTATATGAAAATATGATAATGAAAATGGCTTAAAAACGAAGATTAATGAAATGAAAACAATTTTCAACTTTCTTTTCTGCTCTGTGTTGTATAGTTTATATGCTTTTTTTTTTTTACTGTATTAATATCAGCTTAATGGAGGATTTGATGTCTGTGTTCAACCCTGTTACTGGGTCATTTATGGTGAAAACAGCTCACATAGTCTCTGATTTGACAGTCTAAGGTGCAGAATAACATTTTCTGAAGGTTAATCCTTTAAAAAATAAATTGTCAAAGAGTTTTGAGGCATAAAATGAACTTTCACATTCCAAATAACCTACACGTGTCTTTGAATTTATTGTACGCAACATTGATGCAATGGTAAACTAATGGTATCTAAAAAAAAATTAAGGGGCTATTTTGCCTCATAGTGACTTGCATGTACCTCCCAGTCATGACTATGTTTTTAACCATAGGCTTAAATTTGTAAAACTATCATGAAACAATGTCTCAGTCATCGGGCAACTTATTTATAACTATTTCATATGATGGCTTTCTGTGATGCAGCTTTTAGAGGCATTAAACTCTTAAGACATCTGGTTCCTATCACCACCACTGTGAACAGTTTTGACTTGGTAAGTTTCTGTGGAAAGTTTGTGTACATCTTAACCGTTTAATTATGCAGAATTAAAAAAACAGCAGAATTCGCCTTTAAGGTGCTGGAGCATCTCTCTTTAGACAGAGAAAGATCATGTCAACCTTAGTTTTTTCTTTTTTTTTTATTAATATAAATTTTTTATTACAAGTAATTTTATCTGGAAGAACTGTCACACAATGTGGTGGGAAAAAGGTCCTCATATGCCGGTGGAGAGGTGCTTTCTGAAGCTTCAGCTTTCTCTTCTTCCACTTCCTCACTTTGATTCTGTATCCTGTCGAGGAGATAAAATGTTAAGAAAAAGACATCAAGCTTACATTCAGCTTAAGTGTTTAATTTAGTGTTTAATATACTGTTTATTGAATCCATATAGACTAGTAGAAGCACAGGACGACGTTTTGCTCATAAATTAACAGATAGCAAATAATGAAATTTAACGTTGGTCCCTTAGTTGTTGCCAAAAAGCTACTGAAGGACAAACAGCAGCATGCTTTAAAGAAAACCAAGCATGAAAGATCATAACTTGGTTACATATTAACAGTTTCAGGAACAACTTGTGAATTGGGCTGAACCTAAATGACTCCTGATGACACATCTACAAGCAGACATAGTAAACAAAGCTTATTCAATTTAAATTTGATGCATATGAGGTTAGATAATGTTTCACCCTTTTCCATTATCCAACAACATGCTGATGTAGCCATCACTTTCAGCACAACAAAATGCAACAGTTATTTACCATTTCAGCATTTGTATTTCATGTACTTGGAGACAACTCAATAGCTGTCAGTATCACTGTGAATTCATTCCAGATGTGCATTTAAGGCCCTAGATCATATATTTGTCTTGTATTTTATTTCTTCCTTTCTACTTAGGATGATCCACTTATGAGGTTTATGTGGGTTTCCATACCAAAATCAGTTGTAATAATTTTTTTCATGACCATTTTCCAACCTCTCTTTATCCCTTAATTTTAAACAGCTTGCTTTTGTTACTGAGTCTTTAAGACGTATATGTAAATGACCTTGTAAAACCATGACAAGGCTGAAACTGGCTTTTGCAAAATTTTCTGTTCAATCTCAAAAGATGCAACAGTTACATTGCTGCTTATTCTTACTACTGTACAGGTGCCATACTGTAACAGCTGTGCCATTTAAGGTGGAATGGAACATTCAAATAAGAAGTAGGTAAGTAAGAAGCCAGCTTCAGCTTCATTAGACCGTGCATTGTGTGCACTTTAAGTGTGTAGTGGTGTGTATGAATGATGTGTTGAGTGCCGTTTAAAGATGCCGTTGTTGAAAGAGTCTCCTTCAGTGTTTTCAATACTCTATTGCTGTGCTTTTCTATGCATGCTATAATTTTTCTTTATATAAAAAGGGAAGTCATCTTGTTTTCGGGTAAATTTTTATACATATTAAAAATAAAAATCTACATAATTTTGGGGGTTGTGAACTTTGGACCCCTTAAAATTGGCTTGGCCACACAAAGGCCGCCCCTAGAAGTCTAAGAATCACTACCGTATAAAAATGCTTTGGTTTTTGTGACATCACAAAAACAATTCACTCAAAATAGCTTGTTTTTGCAATGTAGTCCCCATATATGGACTGTATGGACTGGGGAGTGAATGGTAATGTTGTATTTAAAGAAGTGAAAGAGATTTGGAACCCTTTAGCAAAGCAGGATTGTGGTGGTGGAAGATTCTAGATCAAACTGTCTATTTGCCTATAAGCATTTTAGACACAAACCTGCCAGATGCACCATACCTGGTTTCCCTCGTATATGCCGTTTGCTCCTGTGTTTCATTATCATCCGAGAAAGCAGGGTTATCCATTGGGTATACACTGTAATACTGTGGTGGTGCACTCACTGTGACAGCTAGTGGCTGTTGGCTGGACTGAAATCTATTAATAGGGGTCAAGCTTCTGTCCTGTACCACCGAGGTATATGGTGGTGGGATATACTGCACCACCGTGGCCCTGTGGAAAGTGATTGGTTGATTGATGCCGGAGAAGACGAAAGATGGTCCTGCCAGAGGTGGCAGGTCTATCTCAGGCACTCCTTCGTCGCTTGGCACCTTGCAGGCTTGGCAGGAGAACATTCGAAACTTGCAGATGCTGATGAGCACGAATGTGCCACCCACAGATAGCAGGACTGGCCCGAGCAGTTGAGTCCACTCAAAGCTGGTACTGACCTCATAGTTGATCCAGCCCATGGCGGTGAACGTCATGCCTACCAGACTCAAGAAGATACCAGAGAAGAGCAGCGTGGCTCCCGCTTTGTCTCCATCCGACACCTGGCTGTCCGGGCCGCTGGGTGGCTGGGCAGGCATCCCCGAAACCACATTCATGGAAAAATCATCAGAGCTTTGTCTGGTGGTTTGGGTGACGCTACTGACATCAGTGCCGTTAGATTCAGACAGGCTGGCACCAGAGCTGGCCTCCTGAGGCTGACCTCCAGTTACGTTCTTCCAAAGATCTCGCACACTGTAGCGCTTCATGTGTCCAAATAGTTTGTCCACTTGCAGCAGTGACTGAAGGATCCTTGAAAGCCTTTCCTTGTTTTGACACCAGCTTATGTCCTATGTGCTCATTTCAAGACATTGGTTTTTAGAGCTTTGGTTAATGGTTAAAAGGTATTTTGACCTTGCGCAGGAGCTTGGAGTAGCACCTAGTCGTTATTGAGAGATCAGTGACATGTTAAATCTCTGGACATGAGTTTAAATCGACAGGCTTGAGTTACAAAGACCACAATACTTGTAAAAGCAGCTTATTTTCAGTCTTGGCATAGTAAAAAGGACGTTCTTCAGATTACTTTATTGTTCAGAGTGTTTTTTAAGTGGTGCATTGTAGAGAAGCTTACTGACTCTGGTTTCTTTACAGTGGTGGTGATAGGAACCAGAGGTTGAGATAACAGCAACACAAATATTGCCATTTTATTCACTATCCAAAGCAAATAGTGAACCTACATATCTGAGTTTTTTATGCAATGTTAATGATTTTAAAATAGAAAAACAAAAGTTTTCTTTGAGGACTACTTTGTCTTACACTGCCATACAGTTACCTCCAATATGAATGTGTTTTAGGCCAAAACCTTGTTTAAAAACTATAGCAAAACAATGTCAGGCATCTGGCTTAATATTTGTAACCATTTTGTGTAATAACTTTCTATCAGGTAGCTTTTTGAGGCATTAAGACTTCAGACATCTGGTCCCTTCACCACCACTGTGAGCAATTCTGTCTCTGTAAGTTTCTTTAGAATTTCATTTCAGACAACTCTGAATGATTGTTTACATCTAAATGGCTTGATTATGGAGAAATCTTGAAAAATTGATGGAATTCCCCTTCAATAAAGATTCACAGTACAATATATATTGCAATTTTTTCTTTATAGCATGTTACACAAGCCGTTCACCAGTTTCAACCGAGAACAGACTATTAAGGCTTTTCCAGACAATGGATGAAAGCCAGTTAGCATTTGTTCATATCCACAGTGTCTGTCACTGCTAATGATAAATCACTTTGGGCCTCATTCACCAATATTTTTTCTTGAATTTGTTCTTGAGAAAGGTCCTAACAAAAAGTCAGATTCAGATATACCGCAGAATTGTTCACACCTTTATGCTTTTGAGTGTGAATAGCTTCTGTTCTTACCTAAGAACAAATCCCAAATAAGAACACATTGGTGAATGTCAGAATCTTTGTGAAAACTGCGTAAGTGGGTTTTAAAAATGAATTTCTTCATAAGAACAGTTGGTGAATGAGGCCCTTTATTATACCCAATTTTCCTTTAAACAAAAACAGGCCCTAATTGTGAACATATCCCATAGTATCAAGTTGAGAACATCTCAGTGTCGTCACAAAGGGCAAGCCAAATGCATTTTTTATGTAAACATTGTGTGCGAGTCCACCCAAATTGCACTAGCTATTAGAGTGATTGCAAAGAATTGTCTGAATAATTGAGAGTGATTCATTTCACTTGTGAGCAATTGAAGAATATTTGATATGTTGTTATCTCAGATCTCTTTGGTTGGATATTGAATATGTGAGGCACTCATTACCCAATGCCTCGTTACACTTGGACGCATGCAAAAGCTAAGTAGAGTTTGAGGGGAGAGTGAAAGCAGTGCAGGGAGCGCGCACGCACGGTCTGTCCACCAAAGAGTCAAAAGCTGGAGACGCATGCACGCACGCTCTCGTGAAACGCAAGCCACAATCCACCTTGTCAAACATAATTTGACACCGTCGCTTCTTAAAACACAGGGTTATACATTACTTATCACCATGAAGTCATACAATCATTCTCACACGTTAGGCAGAGAGCCCTGATCAGAGATCTCGCAGTAATGTGTCAGGAGCAAATGCGTGTTGTGTGACAATGAACAGAGTGAAAGAGAGGATACATCTTCCCTGAAAAAAAGACAGCCATGACACCTTGTCAGTTTTGGAGCTTTGGCTGCTTTTAGGATTAGTGACTGGGCTACTGGGGCCATTGCCTAGGGACCTCTCAATGCCAAGGGCCGTGGAGAACCTCAGACCACTGCAGATTGTCCCAACATTAGACACTTGTTATTTAATGTACTTTTACCAGTGCATATATTCACTTTAGATTTACACACACTGTCTTTTCATAGAGGAAAAAGTAATTCATACATCACAAATTAATACCATTAGCTCTTTGTTGCAAAGCCATTGTTGGCAATAACAGCTTTGAGACGTCTACGGTAAGAAGTTATTAGCTTTTTCCAGCACTGTGGTTCAATTCTGGCCCATTCCTCTTGGCAAAACATCTTAAAGCCCCCGAGGCTCACTCTGATACATTTTAATTGGGATTCAAGTCAGCACATTTTGGCTGTATGCTGGGGTCACTGTCTTGTTTAGAGTCTTGACCTTCTCCCTAGATTTAAGTCTCCTCTTTGTCCTGGTATAACGTTAGATTCAGGTTTCCTTTGATCACATAAAATGCCCCAGTACCAGTTGTAGACAAACAGCCCCAAATCATGATGCTCCCACCTCCATACTTCACTGTGTCTGTGGTATTCTTGGGATCATACATGCAACCTGTCTTTCTCCAAACATGGCAATCTGAATTATTGTCCAAGAGTTCTATTTTTGATTGTCTGACCACAATACATTGTTCCAAAAGAGAGGATTTGTCAAAATGCTTGTGTGCAAATTTTAGACGTGCGTCTTGTGTGGGGTGTAGGAACGGAGATGATTGCAATGCAGCTCATTGCTTATTGTTCTTGGTGTAACTGTTGTTTCTGCTGGCTTCTCTTTCACCTTCCTTATCATTAGTCTGAGAGCACATTATGAGATCTTGTGTGGTGTATCTGTCCAGGGACAATTAGTTGTGGTTTCATGAACTTTCCACTTGCATATTACTGAACCAGTTTTACTGACAGGGATGTCAGGTCTTTGCTATGGATCTACAACTTTTTCCTTTTGAGTGTTGTTTAATAATGTCTCAGAGAACTTTAGGAAGCTTCTCCACCTTCACTATGGTTGCAACTTGTTGTGTGAATACTTTTATTCCATTTTAATTTCATCTTCTAAACATATGTTTGCTTATGCTGTTGAATACACACTTTTCTATACATCGCTGTTGTCAGAAGAAAGCCTTGTATCTCCAAAGTGGTAACTTTACAGAAGAAGGAAAAAACCTACTTTACTTTTAATGTAAGTCAATGGATCCTGACTTTTTTGCAAGTCATTTTGGGCCATTTCTTTTGGTCCATTTATCATGAAATTAATGCACAGCGTAAAGGGCAACAGGCATTTTCAAATTATGCCAAAAACTGAAAAATGCAAAAAATGGAGATACAAGGTTTTCTTCCAACAGCTCCTCACTGTATTGTTGTTGCTTTTCAAATGCAATATTAGCATTTACTTACCCATGCATGTAGGACTAGACAACCAAAGGAAAGCTGTAACAACATCAACAGAATAGTATAATGTAACTTGATGAGGCTCATTTTGTTTAGTTAAAAAATTACCGATCAAAATGGACATAAAAACTAATGTGAAATATTGTTTAATCTCACTTTTCCTCTTTTTTATGCATTACTATTGGAGTGTGGGGGCCTCCAAAGACTCTTGTACCCAGGGGCCTCGCAAGACCATGATCCGCATCCGCGTTTGAACTTTAATCCAGAGGAGTCCATGGATCAGCCATGAACATGACACGTAACTTATTAAGAACAATCCCTCTTTTACCAAACTGTCCTGAACCCGTAGTCATGCAACATCCCAGAATAAAGAGTGCTTATTCATAGTGATCCAAGATCAGCAATCCCACTCTCAGAATGGTCACATACTATTATACATTACCTCTGTTCTTCATTGCCAGACCAGAACTGGTTTCTGCTAATCCTATTGTAAGAGTTTTGGCAACAAACTGACAAGCGCTAGCCGTCTTCCTCGGTAACCTAACTCCAAGAGGTCTCCTTGCCCATAGAGTCGTGTTTGTTTTGTGGTGTGAAGTAAAAAAAAAAGAAAAAAAAGACACCTTTGATCATGAATAATTCATGTGCAAAAGTAAACATGCAAGCATGTTTTCCTGCTGCATGTTGAAGCAGTCTGCTCATCTCCCAGGAGACGCTAACTCACATTAAAAAGCCCATAGAGTGTGAATGGAGTGGAAGAGGCCTGCCAGCGTGTCATCACGCATGACTGTTAAAAACTTGGGACAGCAGAAGATAGAGAAGGAGTCATACATACACAATTAAAGATCGAATGGCATGCACCTCAGCAGACGCATTATAGTCTTTAAGACACGCACAGCCACTTACAATGGCAGATGAAAAAACTCAGCACGCTCTGGCTGATAAGATCGAATTACTTCTCATCGCTCTCTGAGAGCAAGTGAGGTCCAGAACTGCTTACATTCTCCACAGCTGTGTGCATTTTAAACAGCTTCTTAAGGAATGGGAAGTCACCTGAGAGACATTTGCGAAGAGAACGGACCCGGGCATGCCAATGTTTAGAATCAGCCCAGATTCTGGGGTTGACACACTCTTTCAATTAGGCCAAGTCCAAATATTTATGAGAGGAACATTTCCTCTCCACTCTGTGATCATGGATGGTGTGCGTGTGTATCTGTATGTGTATGTGTATAAGATGGGTCTGTCTGTGTCGTCTGATGGTGTTTGATGTGTGGTTCATACAGAGGTAGCACACACTGTTGGAATCATTCATCTCTTTGTAGACTCTGTACTCGGAGCAAAGCTGAACTTTGTGCTTTGAAATTTTCCATTGCAATTTTTGAACCCCTGCTAGTGGCTACGTTCATCAAACCGCTGTATAAAGGTTTAAAAGTCCAGTCCTATAGTATATAGCCTTAATTTAAATTTTGCTGCACCATGAAACTACTGTTAGGCACTCCATTGGGAAAGGCCAATAAAGAAGTCTAATTTAGGCATGAGGAGTTGCGTTTGTGTGGTGTCAGAAGTAAGAAACAAGGAAGGTGTGGTACTTCTCTCCAGTTCTGATCTGGCCAGTCCAACTTACTAACCAGCTCTCCCCCTAACACATGATTCTAACAAGCTTGGAGGGTGAAGGCTAGCATGTGCTTCATCCACATGTTTTCAAACTGCCACTAATGAAAAGCCATTGAACAGTTCAACACTTGGAGGAGAACACTAAGAGTAGCAGTAGCAGTCACTAACAAATCATAGCAAAATGTAAGATTTGTAACCAAACAGTGGCTTGTAATCAGCTACACCAGTGCTGAAACATCTACCCACCCAAAGTTGACAAAGATAATTCAGGTATGGTTCGGGTTCTTTAGTAAAAAAAAGGTTCTATTTACAAGCATTTCATGTTTAAATGGTTCTTTGCTTGACTCATAGAGAAATGGTTCTTTAGATTGAAGGAGAATGTGTTGCTTAGGGTTGCTTATGAATCTTTTTGAAAATAGCTCTATATAGCGCCAAAAACTGTTCTGCTATTTTTACGTTGTCAAGCTTGTAACAATAGAAGAACCTTTGTGGTGCTAGATAGAACCATTTTCAAAAAGGTACTGTATAGAACCACATACAACACATTCTCCAACAATCTGAGGAACCATTTCACCATGCAAAGAACTATTAAAGCATGAAATATTTCTATATAGAACTCATAGTTCTAAACAGAACCATTCTCTTAACTAAAGAACCATCTTTTTTTAGGAATGTAGTTAATTTAGATACTCGCCTTGCTATGATCTGATCTGAAGTACTAAAACTATGCAACACTATATTTTAGGGAACTCATTTTGGGTATTAATTAATGTCATGTTCTTTATTTGATAAAGCCAGAATTAGACAAACACTTGTTATGCAAATTACTGAGAATAATCTATATTGATTTTTTAGTGAGTAATTTATTTTACTACTGTACAATTGGCAGCTTTTTATTCCTATAGGTTCTAGGTAAGATTAAGCAACTTCTGGAATTTATTACTTATAAGAGGTCTATAATAATTCAAGAGAGGTTCCATATTCTAAGGTACAGTTTTAATCATCATTAATTTAAAGGCTAAAAAGTGCAAGTTTTCAGTAAGTCCATTTGCGTCCCACAGTAAACAGTAATGTGGGAAATATTCTATTTAAAGTACAATAGATAATTTATTTGGGTTTGTGTCTTGGTTCTAGGTGGGAATCCCATGATGTGGAAAAACACAGTTCATTCTTTTTTTAACTTGATTGGCCTTTGGGTGGGAGAATGACATTCTTTCAATGCTAACACTTTAAGTGCACTTTTAAAATGGGTCAGTTCAATTGTTATCAACTTGAGTTGTTTTCTTCACACATTCTAAATTCAGTTCTATGTTTTTTGAGTGCATATAGCACCACTATTGTTACATGTCAATGAACTTCTATCCTATACAGAACCCTTTTTGCTAAGAGTGTAGTTAAGATATGGTTCCAGATGGGTTTTAGCTACCCTTCTCTGGCTCAGTGCATTTTCAATATGCAGTTGACCAAGTTTGGTTACCTTGCAACAAGTTAAGCAAGCACTACATGCAGTGTATGTGATGTTACACAGTGTGTACATCACTTTGCTTTTCCAAGCTAAGTGAACATGCAAAGCATGCCCAAACAGACTGAGTTACAGTCAGACATTTGCATTTGGAGGCAAAGGAGAATGACAATGCATTTCTTTTGGAAAAGCTATGAGTATAAGAAAGATGGGTGAACACAAGCAGCTGAGGGCATGTTTCACAATCTGGACATCTAAGTCCGAAAGGGCTTTGCAGAAATAGTTTTTGCCTGGAAGCCCTGAGTCATGTGTGTTGTTTAGCATTTACTTTTTCAGGCCCAGTTTTGACAGCTGGAAATAAGGAGCATGGACTGTCTTGTGAAAGCTTGAAATAATGGGCAACTCTGAATTTACATTTATGTCAAGGAATATTAACAAATGTCAGGAAGCATCACAAAAACCTGATGACTTGTTCAAACAAAGATAATCAAGGGAAGACTTAGCACAGTCAAACTTCCTTTCTCATGCAGGCCAGTCCATTGGTGTTATCAAATGACATGACAGATTTGAGATTTGTTTGTACATAAGACCAAAACAGCACTGACAATAGCCCTGTAGGTCTGTCTTAAACAGGTCAAACTTCAAAACCAATAACTTTTGACTAGGGAATAAATATATTACAATAGCAGCAAGACGAACTGAGCCAAACCAAACACCTTCTAATAGGGGTGATTCACAACAACAAAGTTTCAAATGAAAAATATGAACAAGCTGTGTAGGGCAGCTAACTGTAACAGCCCTCCACAAAGCATCATACATTTTCAGTCTAACTATATTTGTAACAAGTGTAAAGCTGGGAAATAAGGGAAATAATACTGCACTGTATGTCATTACATAGCCTCATAACATCACTACAAAATCTCATGACATTAGGGTACATTAAAGTTTTTCCCTTACTATTATCATTTCACCATTTCAGAGATACAAGGTTTTGTTACAACACCAACACTATATTTTTGGGGTGCTATATTTTTAAACACTTATTCCTCAATGAGCCATTCTGGCCTCTTACAATAACCAGCATGCATTACATCATGCAAACATTAACAGTCCCTGTGGTGTCAACCAATATGATGGCTAGCACTGATTTATAGGCTAATTAATATAACCAAGCTAGCATTGGTGTAAATCTTATCTCGATTATTGAACAAAATTATAAAGACATCAGTGATTCTGTCTTTACTCAGCCAGCCTTTACTCTTTCAGAAAGAGAAAAGAGCAAAACTGAAGTAAGGAATCTATATAGCCAGGTAGCTACCAGGCTAACTTTAGCTTTTAGCTTGTCTTTTTCATTTAACGAGTCATTTCTGTCATTTTAGTAATCCATTCTGTTCATTGTAATGATAATTAAAAGACAGTTACTGTTTTGGCCAGAGTGTCCCTGAATATCTTTTCAAGGGATCGTATCTGTAGTAGTGGAGTTCCTGTGGTCCATTTGACATCAATCATCTCATATAGATAAAGACTACACAAAACCAAAAATCAAAATCAAAGATACATATAGAACATTGCATCTTTTTATAGCAATGCTTAAAGCACACTGGCATAATGTAAAGGATGGCTTATCATTTGGATGGTGTCTGTCAAACTTGGGCTCCAAACTGACTAAACTGAACAGTCCAGCTGCCTGTCACCTATTATATATGTTCTTTTTCATGTCATGTAACATTCTGTAGTGCAGCAGTGCATCACTACGTCTCAATGCGTTGGCAGAAATCCCAATTTTATATACTTTTTGTGTTTTCATTCTACAATGTTCTCTTATTACAGTACCCAGCATGCATTACACAAATATGTCATACATCCACTGGCAATCTCCTCGCTGATAAAGAAATCCTGAATGCCAGCTTTAGCTGTCTGCTGGCTGTCTTTCTTCTGCATTATCCAGTTAGCATGAGGAAAATAACTATTTCTTATAGTCCGCCCCAGGTATCCGGCCTAAATCACTTGTAGTTTTGTAAAAAGTTCCTGCCGCCTTCAAGGTACATCATCAGAATGGGATTTTCTGGAATTTAAACTGGAAGATCTGACGACTTTGGGCACCACTGTAGGACTCAAGTAAGCATGTTTACAACATTACAACAGATGAGCGATGATAAAATGTTTTGTTTTGGCTGGCGTTCTCCTTTAAGAATGTATGCTTCTTGCATTAAGTTACCATTGCTAAGATATGAGGTTTTTATGACAGTGATGAGGGACTGATGCTGGACAATACTGACAATATTTGGGGGGTGAGGGGGTGGGCCAAGGATCAAAAACACAAAACAGTACACAAATAAGGAAGGTAGGCAGGCCTCAAATTGAGTTATATGATTAATATGCTTGTTCTCTCATTAAGAGAGGAGGGGATATGAATACTTCTCTTGCAGCCCAAATCAAACATCCTCATGACATTTTATGGAACAGAAAGTCATCATGGATTTAATACTTATTATGTATCAACACTGCTAAAATTGTAAATCAATATTTGTATGACACCAATACTATATACCACTACTATACCAGTGCTGACAAGACATCGCCCAGCACTAGAGTACCCTGTATTCTTTCTCTGTTGTCCTCATCTAGCCCTTCCACCTCTGGACCCACCCCATCCCCTCCCCCTCCTATCCTGCTGTTCGTGTGGAGGGTTCAGTGTAGCACAAACGCTCTGGCTACACGCTAGGCTTCAGGAGGAGCCTCACCCTCCACTGAACATCGCCTGCCTGCAGTCTCTACAGCAGGGGGGGCTTAATGGTTCCTCACTGCACGCTTGCTCTTTCTCCCTCTAACTAAACCCCCCACCCTACCAAACCTCTACATGGCCCTGTTGGCGACATCATAGCATAGCCACACCCCTCATCTGCTCCACAAATCAACAAAGAGAAAACACACCCAGTTTTTGCCGTTACCGATGCCGTCATGTCTTTAACCAATCAGCATGATCAAACCCATCCTAGAGACAACCGATTACTTGAATAAATAAATGATACAAAGAAAATTACTCACTTGTGGAAACACTGGATTTGACTGATGGTTGCCATGGCTGTAGCAGTTCCAGAGCTCTAATAGAAGAATTCAGTTAAAAGGAGGTCAGTCAAAATGCTTAAACTGTTTCAAGCATTGCAATGATATTTGAAAGACCTTGAACAAAGCAGAATGAATTCATACCATGTTTTTCACTTTTTATGAAATGTTTTATTCATGTTTCATTTGTCTGATTATTTTAATAACATATGCCTTGTTGTTCTTAATCAACTTGTTATTCTTATTTGGTCCCTTAGTACTACATATAATAATAATAAACAATAACAACAAATAAGAATAACTGCTTATAGAGCCCTGTTCATTTTTTTCATGTAGCATCTCAAAGTGCTTCACAATGAAACATTAAAAACAGGTTTCGTAAGTTTCAACATGTGAAGCAAAAGGGCCTCCTTTCTCAGATTTTGCTGATTTGATTTGGCACTAAGTATTTTCTGATAACATCTCCAAAAGGTAGCACATAGACTAAGAAGAGCTGCAGTCCTAAAATGGAACCCTGTGGAACTCCAAAGGAAACAAAAAATGTTTAGATAAAAAACTGTCAACTATGATTTAAATTATTATTTCACTCTAAAGCTAGCGACCTTGGGGGCCTTCCCAGTTTTCAAGTTGATGAAGGAAAGATCACAAGATCAGGATCTGTATCAAATGTTGCACTATGACCAGTAGGAACAGAATGGGTGATGACTATTGTTCACACTCCGCTGTGTTGTAAATGAGGGTTCTCTCTCAATGTACGTCAAATAAAAGTTTAAATGAATGAATGAAAATGTGCTGTTTTGCTCACTCCAACACGACTAGACAGTTACGCACCAAGAACACCATTAGCAATGCTGAAGACATCCAGTCCTTATGTTGTAATGGTGGGATCTGGTGAAAGAAATGCTACATGGTTATGAAAAGCCCTGAGTATTGTAGAAGCTATGGAGGGGGGACTCTACAGGAGTTAAGATGTGGCCGTCCCCCATCATGGCCCCCAACCTTGTGACAAATTGCCCATGACGTGACTCTGCTCGCCAGGCACGGAAGGCCCATTCTCTCATTCTCTCGCTTCCTCTGTTCCCTGTATCCTGCTGTCCCACTGCCCTGCTCTCTCATTTTCTGTATTTCTCCATCGCTGTGTCCTTATTATATACTAAACGCTCATTCTAATGCATTTTTCAGTATGCAAAAGTTTGGAAAGGTATGGACTGTTCACTATACTGTGCTACAACTAACATCTAAGATGTCATTAATGATATGTTAATGATTAAATTGTACAGAAATTTTGAATTCTTTTTTAAGGAAGGTAAAAATGTTAACTACGTAAGTAGTAATGTATTGCTTTTGACTGACATTTAATATTTGATATCCATAATATATTAATGTAAATGAATAATTATTTTTTATTTGCAAGCCTATTTGCCTTTAAGAGATAAAGAGTGTTTATAATGTAGTCCAGTCCTAGGAAGTCAAGTAATGGCCAGCTGAAGTCTTTGGCACACAGGGATATCAAAATGAAACAACAAGCCCATTTCCATTTACACATCTGGTTTAAGCATTTAAGCAAATATTTTGAGTAGCTTTAAGTCCACATCAAGATGTGGCTGTAAATGTTCTTGACCCACATCTAATGTTCCTACTGGTAGCGTTCGCTTCTCCTCAAACTGCGAAAAGTAAAACAAAAGTAAAAATCATTAGAACATAATTTATTGGCATTCCAGCGGATGGAATGTGAGGTGCCAGTTGCGGAGCGCAAGATGTGTCGTGGGGAATGTGAAGGATTTTGGCTGGTATGAAGAAAATCCTTCCAGCACTTATTGTTCTGGGAGACCTACCAAGGCGCGGAAAGGGAGGAGGTGGCAGGTGCCGAGGGAAAGCAAGAGTGATATGAGGTGTGGTGAGGAGAAGAAGGGAAGGAAAAGAAAAGAAAAAAAAAAGGAGCAGAGGCCAAAGCCTGGAATGGAAGCTTCCAAAAACGATGAGAAGAAAAGAAGGAAAAAAAAAGAGGAGAAGGGAGAGGAAGAATTGAGAGTACCAGAGAAAAAAAGACCAGAAGGATTATAAAGAGGAGTAAATGAGGGGAAGAGTGCGAGATGGAGGAGAAAAGCAAACACATTTTTAAGTTATGAAGGTCCAGCTAGCGTGTTTGTTCAGATGGTTTTGCTCATGCTGAAGAGGGGGTTCTGGATCAAAAGGCCGTGTCGTTCTGAAATGGAGCGTAAACGTAAGTGATGTCGCTCCTGCTCTCTCCTTCTTTAATAACTCAACTCTATCGCCCCACCGAGCCGCTGTGAAAACACGGCCAGTGACAATATCCATGGAACGTTTTAAATCAGTTAGCTAAAGCCACAAGGCCGCCTGCTCTTAACCCTCCGTGTAGAGGTTAGAATCTTCAGCCTGCTTCACCGTCTATGTCTGCTTGTACTGACCATGTGGTGGAGAGGTTAGGTGGTGTGCAGGAAAGACAGGCCCCAGAACCTACACTCTTAAAAACTATGCTTCCTCAAGGGTCCTTTAGTAAAAGGAATGGTTCAATTTAAAAACATGAGTTCAATATAGAACCATTTCATGCTTAAATGGTTCTTTGCATGGTGAAATGGTTCTTCAGATTGATGGAGAATGTGTTGTACATGGTTCTACATAGCACCACGAGTGTATTTCTCTTTGTTGAAAGGTTCTGGTTCGAGGGGTTCTCTGACAAGTGTTAAAGGAATATTCCAGCCCTTTTAATCATACTGACGATTGCAATGCACAGTCATCTCCAGTGCAAAAGTGCTGTGCAAAAGTCAGATCACCCACTAACCTTTTAATTCCAGTAAAAACCGGAAATATATTTAAATGAAAAATCACACTATATTAAGTATAACATCAAATCTCTCGGTATTTAATTTGTCCATGCTTTATTTTTGTACATCTACAGCCACGTTAATTCTTCCATCCTTCCAATCTTAAAACCAGTTACAGCTGCATCCTCCCCCGAAGCTCTAACTGACATGATGTCCCCCTTCAAAGAGACACTAACATTCCCACAAGCAGCTACCCAAACACACCTTAGCTGCCACACAAGTTATAATTATCATGTATGTAATAAAATATAATAATCTTGCAAAAGGGAAGTCAATGTGAAAAAAAACAGGAGTTTCAAAAACTAAAGTTCAAAATATTATTAAAAGATATAGAGAGAATTGGGCTCCTCACAACCGTGCAAGACCTGGTAGATCACGAAAACTGTCACCATCAAATAAACAGCACCTAGAGCTTCATCTTTGAGAGAGAGGAGAAAATCAAGCTCCAATGTTGCTTCAGATCTGAAAAAATCCACAGGTGTTTCTGTTTATCCTTCCTCTGTGAGAAGACAACAACACTATGAGTCTGAAAGGATGTGTAGCTGACAAAGTCATTACTAAGAAAAGGAAATAGACAAAAAGGGAGAAAATCTGCACTAAAACATTGAACTAGTCATCTGAGATGTGGAGGTTTTATGGTTTGTGAGAGGCAGAAAAACTAACCAACTTCTAAGACTGAATGTCTGTGTAATTCTCGATTAAATACATGCTTTGTTTTTTTTTCCCCCCTGACACTGAAAAATGAATAACTTTTGTCCATTTTGACAGAAATTAAATAAAGTGGTTTCTTACTTTTTCACGGAACTGAATAACAGACCTCAATGGAGAGTCTGAAAACTGAATGACAACTACTTAATATAGGTCTTAGAATAAGGCAGACACAAAAGTTTGAAATAAAAAGAAATACAAAGAGTCCCACTTTCTGCCCACTATGCTGGTCCCTTTGGAAAATTAGTACCACCTCTGAAGGAACAGATTATACAGTTTATTTGTAGAACATTTTCATAAATTGTTCAGCTGAAGAAGCACTAATGAAACAAACCTACACCTCTCGCAATAATGTTCACTGACCGAATTTAGCAACTGCCCATTGGCTTCTATTATAAGTGTGTTTGGAGTCAATTGTTTCAATGATTGTCTCTTGATACTTGACCATACACTACAGAAGCAGTAGAGCAGTCTTGAAGGGGCCAGACGTGACCTCGTAACGACAGCATCTGGGCACAACCATGAGAAATGTAGGGCTAAAAGTGGGTGAGAAAGTAGACATACCAGGGTGAGTTTGGAATTTCTAAATGAATCTAACATGACGTGACCCACAGGGAATGGTGTGGTCCTCAACACTGTCCAACGGACAACAAGCCTGTCATTAGATCATAGATAGAACATCAGTTAGCATGGCTGAAAAATCCCCCAAAACCCTCCTTCTTTAATAACTCAGCTCTATCGCCCCACTGAGCCGCTGTGAAAACACAAGCAGTGACAATATCCATGGAATGTTAAATCAGTTAGCTAAAGCTAAAGGCCGCTTGTGTTTAACCCTCCTTTTAGAGGTTAGAATCTTCAGGCTGCTTCGCTGTCTATGTCTGCTCGCACTGACCATGTGGTGGAGAGGTTATGGGTGGACTGAAAAGAACACTCCAATTAAGCATGTAGATGTGTGTTGCGTGTGCAGAGAACACAATACAAAGTACAAATAAACACAACCTCTTGCAAAGGTAAAACAGCACTGTTAGCTAACAACAGGGGGGCAGTTTTGGTCTTTCAAGTAGGGGAGGGGGCAATATTGAGAGGCTATAGCCTGCATGCTGGCTGAAAGAGGCTTCTTTTTGGCACAGTTCAGTGTGCGAATGGTGCGATTTTTACTCTGACCGTCGCCCTCTGTTGTAACAACAACGCAATATGGTAAGTGTGGAAAAAGGGAAGACTGAAGTAAATTAAAGTGGACTGATGGTGGATGAAGATAACTTGATGGACTCCATGAGCAGGGTCTCCTGCTAACTCACCAATAAAAAACAAGCATGGCTCGCACATGTGGCTAAGTTTTATTTCAGCTTTAAGGAGCACTGGAAGTGCAGCAGATGTGGTCGGATGCATGACTATGTAAACACACACATGAACCCTTGTGCACACAAAGGCTGGTAAAGTAGCAAAGAATATTTCTTTAACTCAAATCTGATCAAATCTGATCTGATTTCAAACTTTTTGCTCTGTAGAAAAATAAACCATCACATAAATTTAGAAATGGGACAAACTGGCAACTGTAAGTTATACATACACTGCTCAAAATTATTGGGACACTCCGAATACAAATATGTCTCGTTTCCAAGCTAAAGTCATCATTTATTCATCTGCATCTAAGAAAAGTCTGACGACCAGCAATAACAACCAGACTGGGTTTCGCAACAACATCTTTGCACAGGGTTGATTCTTAAGTGGTAGAGCGAGCATTACACTGAACACTCTCTCTACCAGCTAAGAGGCCTTTGGAAAACTGGGCCCAGGTTTACAAACTGAAACACAAAACAATCTTGATAATTAACTGAAAACTTACGGTAGCAAAAAATTCAAACATTAGCAGGATGAAACATTAATGTAGACTTAAAAAAATGGTTCTTCAAGGGTTCTTTAGTTAAGGCACCCATGAACCATGAGTTCTATATAGAACCATGTGCATGCTAAAATGATTCTTCAGATTGATGGAGAATGTGCTGTATATGGTTCTGTATAGAACCGTTTTGAAAATGGTTCAACAATTTTGGTGAAAAAAAAAGACATCATAACAATAGCAGAACCCTTTTTGGTGCTATATGGAACCATTTTCAAGAGGGTTCTATATAGAACCACATACAACACATTCTACACTAACCTGAAACCATTTCACCATGCAAAGAACAATTTAAGCATGAAATGGTTCTATATAGAACAGAGCCCATCCCAGCAGTCATTGGGCAGAAGGCAAGCTGTAAAACACTGAGAATTAAATTACTATAAAATTATAATGTTTTGTAACTGTAAGAAAATAAATTAGTAACATACTACTCATCAAGTCCAAATCTCAACATCACTGAATGTGTCTGGGATTATGTGGATCGTGAGAAGCAGAAAATACAACCAACTTCTAAGACTGAACTTTGGAGGTGTGGAAAAATATTACTGTGGATTTCTTTGAAGAACTGACATTAAGGCTCCTGAAAAGAATGGAAGCTGTAATAAAGACAAGGAGGGGACTAATTAGCACTGAAAAATATGATATTTAATTGATGAGGCTTGTGTGCATTTTTCTGTTTAATATTCCCTTTCGGCCCCCCCAATCCCTCATACCTCCAGGCTGAAAAATGAATAATGTAAATTAAACTGTGCAACTTAAATGTACGTTAATACTGAATAAAATAACAGCAATAATTAATACGGCAAGTGATTCTAATAAGTTCATAGCATTCACCAGAAAACACGACTACGGTAAAAGACATGCAAAAAAATGACTGGATAAACAGAGTTCTGTAATAATTTTTATATTTGTATAGATTTATATATTACACATTTATTACAGACACAGAAATCATGAAGAGAAGACAAAGTGGTAAATTTGTAAAAATGTACATTTTGTGAAGGAAAAAAAAAAATTACACAGATCTTCCTTTAACACGTCATTGAAACGACAATAAAAAGAATGAACAGAAAAGGAAGAGACGAGATTTGAGAAGCTCCAAAAATGCCTTCGAACATTAATCCGACAGTCGTAGAGGCAGCAAGAACCAGCTCGCTAAAATACACAAATCACACACATGTATGTAATGTAGTTTTCTGGACAGAGGAAGTGAGTGTTGGACAGTTCATTAATGCTACTGACACTGTGACCCTAACGTCCACCGGTTAATACCTGCCTCTACACTAAACACCCAAGGCCATTTTATAAACTGAACACGGAACGCACATTCGGTAGAATCACATACAGTACACCGTTAAAATTTCCACTAAAACAGTAAAGATTTCCAACGTGTGCCTAGTTACTTCACGAGAAACGATAACATGAAAAAAAAAACACAAAATTGCTGTTAAAACAACAAAACACATCATTCCTAGGAAAGAAATCCCAGATTCACTTTTTTGTTTTTTAGCAGATATAACACATACGCCTGTGTATTATTATTTAAGGTATCTGTGGTGTCTCCCCATTCATTGGTTTGGGTAGCCCTTAAAGAATTGGCCCTCTAGATTAAGGCACAGGGCCTTGTGTAGGAACTAGAGTCGGTTTATACAAATAAACCAACGCTACTGACCCCCTTAAAGCACTTTAGAATCGTTCTCCCCACTGAATCACAGTGCAAGCCTGGAAAAAGGCGAGGGCGGGTGCCTCGAAACTGATCTCCACAAATTGTCACGGTACTATATTCATTGAGGAATAAATAAAAAAATTATAAAAATTTGGCAGTTTGCAAGCTGGTGCACAATCCAGGATACGCTCCGTTTCTCTTTAGTTTCCTCTGATTTGTTACTTCAGTGTAATATTTGGCAAATCTACATAAAAGCCACTAATTAGGTGATGTGGACTGCAGTCGTTTGATGAAATGTGAGTAGAATTTTTCACAATTTATCCAAATGACTGCTAACATTATTAATAACGGAATATTAGCTGCGTAAAGGGTCGTCAGATCTCGCCATTCGGTATTTTGAGGACACTTTTCTCCCAAGAATACAAAGGTATGGCTTTAGGGCCAAAAATACGTTGCACTGCAAAAAGTTCTTCTTTCCTTTCCAACACTCTTAAAAATAAAAGGTGCTAAAAAGGAGAGGAACCCATTTTGGTTCTGAAAAGATCCTTTCAATGGTTATTTAAATGTTCAGTCACAAGCAAAAAAAAAGTTCTGAAGCACAGAAACCTCCACATAATGCAAATGCATTGTTTTACAAACTTTTTTTTTTTTAAGCAATGCAAATCATTTTTCTTTCTTTCTTTTTTTTTTAAAAAAATGCTAATGTTTTATCTGTTTCAAGAAATAATGTAGATAATAATGCTTTTGTAAAGAGATTCTGCAGATCATTTTTGTTTTTTTCCCCAGTAATAATGCAAGTAATTTTGTAGAAAGAAATAATGTGGAAGATTTTGCTTTCTTCATTAAATGATGCAGATAATTTTGCTTTTTCAAGAAATAATGATTTTTTCTTTAAAAGAAAGCAAAATTATCTGCATTATTTCTTGAAAAAAGCAATATTATTAATTAAAAGTAATGCTGATAATTAAAAAAATAATACTTTAAACAAGAAAAATACTTGCCAACAGAAGAAGAGAATTTCAGTAGATACAATGACTTAAATAAAAAGATGTCTACAAGTAAATTGCTGCTGTCGGAACAAAACCTTGTATCACCATTTTTCAGTTTTTGACGAAATTTGAAAGTACCTGTTGTCCTTAATATCATGTGCAAATTTCAAAAGGAATGGATCAAAAGAAACAACCCAAAATGACTTGGAAAAAAGTCTGGTTCCATTGACTTACATTAAAAGTGAAGGATGTTATTACTTTCTTCTGTAAAGTTATCATTTTGTTCTGAAAGCAGCAAAATTCTCATTCTTATAATATTTTTTCAACATTCTCAAAATGAGAAATATTAGATATCTTGGCTAGATCTAAGATGATTTCACCTGCCAAGAGATTTCTGTAGTGTGGTATAGAACGTTTACATTCTGTGGAGGTTCTTCACATCTCATGTTCCTTTATGGCACCACTGAAAAGATCAGGAAACCAAAAGTTGTGCTTCTTGCAAAGAACCCTTTTGGCACCTTTTATTCTTACATGTATTAGAGTATTCTGGAGAAAGAGGGCATTCAATGTAAAGAATCTGAATCACTATGTGGGAAATCTTTCAACAGATACATCTACAAGTACTGTGCTCTGTGTCTTTTGGATTGTCCCTCCAAGAGGACTAGTTTTAAGGCTTGAAGATGAACCTGCCAACACTCTGAGTAGATTGGCAACAGTGGCACAACATATTTTAAGCTATTGACATTATAGGCAGTGCAGCACCATTCTTCTAAATAGAGTACACAGGCAAAGGACGCTTTGTATTAAAAACGATTGTTTTTTTTCCCAGGAGACAAAGGCCTATATTTAAATTAGCCATTTTTAGGCAGTTATTTCCCTTCAACATCCCAGTAAAAAGAGTATAAAACTGAACTGGCACTTAAAACTTAGAAAAAAAAGGAAAACAATGTGCTTTTTTTATGTTTTGCAAAAGTCTGTCGGGGATCTTCAAGTTTGGTAAGGTAAGAAAAAGAGGCACTGAGTTCAGTTTGTGTTCCCCCCCCATTGAACAAAGTCACACAACTAACCTGGATTCTTGACAGTGATGTGAAAATGGCACTAAAATTGACACAAACTCTACACATAATGCAGCTGACAGCTTATATCTTCATTGCACATTTACGGTGAGAAATACAAACAAGACAACCACTGTGAGAGACATAAATTAGCAAGTTTTAGACACTATGCATAACGCTTAAGTTAACCAATCGATCCGCGATATCAAAACTGGGCCGAATCCCAGAAACCTCAAATGACCAGATCAGATCGGACAACTTTAGACAATCTGCATGGAAAGAACCTGTGGGGAAACATCCTTTTTGGACAAAAAGCTAAGAGTTCACGCTGCCTGGAAGTATTGCTGAGGCATTTTTTTGTCCTGTCCCTCCTTTCGCTTCTTAGTCAGTGTGACTGACTTAAGGTTGAATATACAAAGAAGTGACTAATATCTATACAAATGGCCAGGAAGATTGTTAGTGCAGATATATATTTTTCTTTTTTTTTGTTTTAGATATGCTGTATGTTATATATAATTCATATTACAAATTAACTATACATTTCAAAACAAACACTACCGTTCTGACTTTATAAAAGTCTGAAAAAAATCAAAAAAGTATCCAAGATTAACAATTACTTCTTCTTTTCATTCATCAATATTCCGACATTCCATCTTTGTTTTTTGTTTTTTTTCTGGGGAAGGGAGGTTTATTATTAATCTTTTTAGACAGTGTTTGATACTCAGTGCTACATAACTGTAGTAAAAACATCTTTCTTTCCCAAAAAGGTGCATTTTTTTTTTTTACTGGTGGAAGGATGCTGAGATGCTGAGAAGAAATGAAAGCATCAGAAGAGCCATCATGTCGGCAGCCCTTTTGTTCCATCCCCCATTAACCTCCATCATAAAGCAATGAAAAAATAAACCTTCAAATTTCCAACAATTAGAGATGATGTGCGTCCGGTGTGACATCTCAGCAGTCGGCCATGTAGCGCCCTGTAACACACAGACATACACGCTAATCTCTCGGCATGTATTCATTCTTCCAGTGACTAAACTGATTCATATACAGTTATAGTAGATATTTAGAATTAGATTATTTGTAATATGCTTTTGGCCACTTTCGTAGAAACACCTACCTTGTTGGAACACCTTAAGATGTACAGTTAGAGACTATAACTCATATTTTCCAAGTGCAGTATGTGTTAGTTATCTTCAAGTCCAGGAATAGACACTGACTGTTGGTCAGCGTCCCTGGCCACAAAATTAACATTTCACTATAAATGTACAGCTTTTGGCTCAAATGGCCATTTGCCTTGGATATCTTTTCTGTTCATTTTCTCTTTTGACAAATCTGTTTGGTCAGACATGGAACTAACAGCATTAGATCAGATTTTGTTGGAATTTGTGAACCGTAACTACCGGAATGGTGTGATGTGATGGTGGTGTGGTGACCAAGGTGGTCCCCCTGCTGAGTTGGTCTGCCTGGCATCACAGATGCTGTTAAGTTTGGAAATATCACTCAATGAAACAGAGTATCAACAAATACAGTATCAAAAAAGGTTCTATGAAAGGTTCTATGATTATTTTTAAAATGCCGTTTTATGAACCACATAAAATAGAGTTCCCATTTAACCATACAAAGAACCATTTATGCATTCATTCGTCTGCTAAAGAACCCTTGAGGAACCGTTTTTTTAACAGTGTAGATCAGATGACGGACCAGCTCAGCAGGGGGACCACCCTGGACCACCCTCTCCACATTGGCGATGTTCTTGTTATATGTAGAGTTTTAATAAATATTTCTTTTTTAAATGTTTCTATTATTGTGGCCACAAATTCTTAATTATGGCTCCAAGATTCATTGGTTGTTGGCCAGTGCAATTTCTGCATTTTTATATCTGTCTACCGTTGCTCTAGTCCTTCATCAGTGGCCAGTTTCTGGCCTCAGGACACTGTTGTCTGGATATTTTTGGTTGGTGGACTATTCTCAGCTCAGCAGAGACACTGAAGTTTTTAAAAACTCCAGCAGCACTCCTGAGAATGATCCACCACCCAAATAACATCCCAAAACGGAGGTCCCTTTCCAATGATGGGCAGAGGGGGGCTGATAAATTTAGCAACAGGTGGGCTGAAGTCAATAACTGTAAACCCATGTGGTAGATGTTTCTGATAAAGTGGCCAATAAGTATAAATGTAAGGGAGGTGTACCTAATAAACTCAGAGTCTTACTAGCACTGTTCTTGTGCAGATGTTGGAGGACTGACAAAAGCTTTGATAATGGAGGTCTTACCAGAGGCGAATCTCTTCTTGTTAAGCGAGAGTCGGTAACCAGAGCCAACCAGTTCCATGTCCACACCAGAGAGAGTGCTGCCCTCGTTGAAAAACTGGACAGCCAGAGTGGCTGGGATCGAGGGGCCGTCTGATAGCTCAAACTTTGCCCTCAAAGAGCCAGAGCCTGACACACACACACACACACAATAGTGTCAATTTATATAATATAAATTCACCTCGCTCAGTGAAATGTTGCTGCTACACCTATAGGAGATTGTGCTGAATAGCCAGTTGTCTCTTATTTCCAAAGGATGATTTCATATTATTTAAAGGGGCAAATGATTCATTCTCATTTCCAAAATTTAAAGGCAGGTTCTTCCACTTTTGCTAATATGAAGTACTGGAAACATGCAATTCATGTGTGCATTTACCTCTCACAGGGGCAGATTTACTAATGCTTTGTGCCATTACAAAATATACTACTATAGTAACATCAATGGGGCAGTTGCTGCTCTTTTGCCTCACTGCATATGCATTTATAGATGTTTCCCTCTCAAAGCACAGAATACTGTGAGGAGATTATTATAATGGAGCACCCAGTCCAATTTACCAAGACTGATGGACACTAGCAGATACTCACTATTTAACACCTGAGAAAAGCTTGTCTTATTTTACTGGCAAACATGGTTGCTATTGTTTGCATTCAGAGAGAAAAGAGAGACTTTTTCTAATGTTTATTTATTTTAGATGAAAAGGAAACAAAACTACAACTAAACAATTTTAGAAATACAATGTCTTAAACTGCTATTTCCTCATCCGTTTGGTATATTTTACAACACTATCAAAATGTCTTGAAAGCGGGTTTGCCTAAACAATGATCTGACAGTTTTCTTTTCCAAACTATTGTTAAAAGCACATGTTGAAACTGGTTTGGCTATGCAATCACTGCTTTACTAAAACTACACTTTACTTCATTACTACGTGTGCACTGAGGATTCTGTCCACTATGGCAGAAATGTCTTCCTATGATGCCCTTCATGGAGCTTCAAGAGTTTACGCTCACCACAAGTTCAAAACAATACAGTTCCAAAACGAGCAAGACGCATGGAGGGAAATCTCTGACTATTATGTCAAAATAATAACTTATAATGTCAGAAAAATCCCACACTAGTAATAGTACTAGTGGACTAATAATAACGCTTTTCCAAGTATTGTTTTGACTTGCTTACTAGTTTGAGTTATTAAAAAAAACAATTTTTCTCCTATGTGGCAGGAACAGGCTCTCATATAAAATGTGTTATATTGTGGTTATACTGAGATGCTCATATGCTAATTACAAAGTTGCACATGTGTTTATTTACATGAAAGTTCTTAGTAGTTAACTATTATTATAATTATTTCAAAATCGAAAAAGATGGCCACCAAATAGGTGAACACAGTGCATGATTTTCAAGGCATCATTCATTAAATGTGAAACCATCTACCTAACAATTGATAAACGTCAAAAAGTGTTGCTAACTAGGAGAGAGGAGCTGGTTAGCATTAGCTTAGCTAGCATAACAACAGCTCTGCTCACCACAGAACATGTTCACTTTCAGTTAACTAAAGCACTTACACAAGTCAAGATGGTAATGACTCAAATCTGAGGGAGTGAAGTCGAGCAGCTGGCGTTAAAACCTTAAACCTTTTCGGTGGTGTTTGGACCTGTAGCCTGATTGGCTAACTTAGCATTAGCTTAGTGAGCAGCCTACAGACCCAATCAGTGCTGCCTCCAAAGGACAGGCTTGATTTTGACCAACTGGTGCTCTGCTGAAACAAGTACAAATGATAAAAACTAATGTCTGAGAAAGCAAAGTCAAGTGACAGAAAGCTGAAATCAAAACTGTTCTGTGGCGTTTGGGACTGTAGCATTTTGGCTGTTATGTGGTGTGTAGCTTTTAGCCGTTGCTGAGCCACTGCTTAGTTTTTCTGAGTTTTTTCTGGCTCTGATTTTTCCCCCTCTTTCTTTTTCTGGCTCAGGTTTTTCCACTTTGTCTTCAATATTGTGTGGCAGTTAATGGATGACTTCTATCTTTTTATTATTAGTAGTAGTTTTTAATTGATGTCTTCCAAACAGAACATGAGCAAGTCCCAATGATAGTACTTGACAGTAGCCAATACTTTTATACCTTCATTTTCAGATTTCTCAGAGATGTCATTCAGCTTCCATAATGATTTGTTCTGCTCTGCATTCCTGGTAAAAAAAGAAAAATGAGCAGAATGAGTAAGTGACAGAGAGACAAAGAGGAAATGGTGTGAAATGTCCAATCGTACTGCTGCGCATTCCTCTCACTCACCAGATGGCGCTAGGAAGTGACTGCATGTTGGTGACGCCACCGTTGACCGGCACTAGGACCTGCACGCTGGTAAGTGGCCCAGGTGGCAGCATGGCCTCAGGATTGTAGCGGTAGTCAACACGCAGGTCAGTCGTGCTGGACCCACACTTCCAGTACACTGCGAGGTTCAGTGGCGTCGACTGAATTCCGTTTGAACACACCTGTGATAATGAACATCAGGAACATAACATTCACAGCAAATGTTTGGGCACATATCATGGAAAAATAATTTTTCTTGCTTTTATCTAAATAAAAGAGTTTGCTTTTGTAGGTTAACAGTGTTAAAGTTTCAAAACATACCATTCAAATGAAACTCTTGAAATTAGATTACTAATTTCAGTTCTGACCATCTACAATTGTATTGGCTGACGTTATTAGTTATGGGAATTTTTTTCTCCTTAAAATTGGTATCAGTGACAAATATTTTCATATTGGTCAAGCCCTACTTTCTACAGGAATAGTTTAGTGCTATCTTTGAAGACAACAGCAGTACAGGACTATGGTACACACCTGGTACTTGAGGACGTCCACGTTGTAGTAGGAGGACGCAGGGTTCTGCTCTGAGCATTTCCTGAGATATGCTGTCAGTGCAGGCATGTTCAGCCAGAAGTCCTTGGTGTTAGTGTCACTCTGGGAGGAGTCACTGCACGACACACACACACACACACACACACACACACACACACACACACAGGTTTACACAGACACTCAATAATTCATAGCTGCTGTTGGCTGTGTGTCTCTGCTGCAGCACAAAACCACTGACCCTCTTCCAGACACCCACCTACTGAATTATATTAAATTATAATTCCCTCCTGATTCAAAAAGCCATGTCTGGACTCTATTAGCGGCAGGCCAGAGCTAAAATGAGAGAGAGAGAGAGAGAGAGAGAGAGAGAGAAAGAGAGAGAGAGCAGGAGAGAGGCGCTCCAACTCCTTTTGAGGGAAAGGAATTCACTCATTATTAGAAGCTGCACTAAGGATGTCAATGATTAACCGATTAAAAGTTATCCAACAAATACATTCATTTTAAGCTAATTTAATTAAACTGTATTTTGAACAGGTGGGTTTTAAGTCGACTTGAGGATTGTTTTAGTGTTGTACGCATGACGGCGCAAAAGTGCCACTTGTTCTGGTAGCTCTACTTAGTGATGACCAGCTTCGGGTTTTCTGGAGTTCAACTCCAACTCCCGACTCCTGAACTCCACCTACGTTTCACTGACAGCACCAGATGCAACTTTTAGTATACAAACATAAATAAAACATGAAATATAAATTATTGCTTCTGCACAGGCCACATTCAGTTTTTTCCCCCCAATGTGTCCAATTCAGCAAATTACATTACATTACTGTTATATCTGTTATGTGCTTTATTCATTAAAGCTTTAAAGCCTTTTTTACACAAAATGCAAGTGCGATTTTTGATGCTTTCATGGGTCACATCCGTGATTTTAAGTTTGTCAGATTAATCGCAGACTGATGACGGCTGGTTATTGGTCAAATACATTAGTCTCCCTAACCTGCAGTCCATTCTTACATGATTGAGATCATGTGACCTATGTACAGCAGTATGCTCAAGGCATAGCAGAGCAATTGCTCAAACTAAAAATCTTAATTTAATTTAAAAAGGCTCTGATCAACTATTCAGTCACTGACCAAAACATAGGTACATGCACCTACTCACATATGGTACTGTGCAGAAGTCACAGACCACCCCTTCGTTCATTCCAGTCAAAAGGGCCAGGAAGTACAAAGGGTTGCAGGGTACTGTAGACTATAAAATGACCCTAATAATCCTATCCTTCTTTACAATTGTCTGTATTTAATTATATAATGATAACAACATTTGGTTAATGTATAGCTCAGCGTCCAGTAATGCAAAGAGGATTGAATGCAAGAGCATCAGAATAAACAGTGCTCACTGTTATCAAATGGGGCTCTCAGCTGTAACTCAACATAAATGTGAAAATATTTATGTATGTTCAAATAGCGGAATTCATTTGGGTGCCCATCACACATGCATGCACACACATACACACAAGGAGTGTAGCCGAGAGGGGGTCTAGTAGGTCATTCGATAAAAGGTCCAAAAAAATGCAAGAAAACCCACAAAATATTACATCATGCAAGTGCAAAATCACTGCCATATTATCTCGGAGCTGAAATAGCCCATCAATAACTTGAGTATATTACAATGATTAAGGTTATATTGCCAAAGTATTCATGCAGTTACAAATCACTAGATTCAGGATCTGTGGTGAAGTAACGCTAATTAACTACTGGCCAGAAGGTAGAACAAGTATTGTTTTGGTTATGTGTAAATGCAAACGGCATGGGTTGTTCAGAAAACACAAAAAAACCTGAAACGGTCAGCTTTCCCCCTCAAATATAAGAAGAGCAGGTGAGTCTACTTCAATTCTATCTCTCTTCCTAGTTCCATCACATACAACAAATGAATAACGTTTCAGGGTCCAAAATACCCCCCAGCAAGAGTCAAATGCATGTGGATTTTCTGGCTAGCACTAAACTAATCTTTAGCTACAGTTTGATATACTGCATCTGTGTCCTTGTAAAGCTCCAGATGCTCCCCTATCATCACTATAAAATAGTGTAAAACATGATGGAAAGTGTTTCAGTAAAGAAAACTTCTAGCTGAATATAGCAGTACTATTCACAGTTATAACAGGCTACTGTTCTTGACAATGATCAACCCATGACAGATTTTGCTTCAGTTAGCAACAGAAAAGTGTGAAACTGTTTTTTGCAGAAATCACTGAAACATACTCAATATACACTGATGAGCAAAAATATTGACCACTCACAGAAGTGAATAATGTCTATCTGGGTGCTGCTGGTCAGCAATTGAGAATACCTGCCAACAGCGGGCTGAAGAGGGACAAACCACGAACCAGCAACAGGGCGCTGGGGACCCAAAGCTCATCAAAGCGTGAGGGCAATGAAGGCAATCCCATCTGGTCGGAACCAACAGAAGGACTACTGTGGCGCAGAATTTTTTAATGATGGTTATGAAAGGAATGTGTATCGCAGCCTGCTGTGTATGGGGCTGCGTAAATGAAGATCGGTCAGAATATCAACGCTAACCCCTGTCCACCGTCAAAAGCGCCTACAATGGGCATGCAAGCATCAGAACTGGACCTTAGAGCAATGGAAGAAGACCACTGCTAGGAATGGTTTGAGAAACATGATGAAGCCAAGGTGGCCTCCATCATGATCACTCCAGGTCACAATGCTTTGGCTCATCGGTGTACTACCTATGATTAGTACAGGAGGATGTATATTGTGTACTGAACGTTGGTCGAGGTCAGGGGGGAAAACCACCCCCGTCTGATTGCAGTGGTTACAAACTCAACAGTAGCATTAACTGCTGACCTACGTAAAGTGCACTTTTGGGGGAAAAAAAAAGAACCTATCCCTTCTAGTGGGCTGGCTACACCCTTACACACTAATATAGCTTTACCTGTGTAAGAGATGCTGGTTTGGTAAGATTTGCTCCAGTTTGCTGGTGTTTCTCAGTTTAAAGCTGAGCACTGCTGGGGAGGGACTGGACGTGAAGATCTTGATGATGCCACTGGGGAAGGACAGCGTCATATCTCCAGTAATCTTCACTATACACCTAAAACACATACAGAGGGTTACTCAAATCTGCACTTGATCCAAACATAATCAGAAGAGGTTTTATGACACAGCCAGTGGAAGAGAAAAGGTACAATTTGCATTATTAACCCTTTAGTGATATACAAATTATCAATAATTATTTTGTATGGCAGAAATTCTGTAATTGATACTCATAACTCATAAGTTATAGAACTTGAAATATTAACATAACATTTCGTTTTTTATAATAATACAGCATATTTTTTTGTTCTAGCACCATTTTAAAAATGGCCTGCCCCTCCCTGTCACATGGAAACAATAGTCTATGGTTCTCATTTTGCATGTTAGTGAAATTCCCCCTTCCTGTCAAAGTAGGTGGCTGTTGTCCCCCAATCAGTGACAATACATACCAGACTCTCTTGATGATAGTGGAGAAGGCTGACTCTATATGAACACTGACTACAACTAGTGCAAGCATCAGTGTAAATCAAGACCACTGTACAAAGCTACACTTGCTGCAAAAGCTGGACAAAAGCAGCTACTAACAGGCTCTCTTTACTTGGTGTCTAAGTTCTAGTAGCCTGACCAGGTCAGCAGACAGCTGAAAGCTATACATACTCCAGTAATATTCAGAGGCAGGATCTAACTTAAAATGTTTACTTTAGAACTCATCTTGCACAGTAAAATATTTATAGCCATATTTATAATGCCTTATGAATACATTATAATGTACTGAATGTGCTCATATATTCTTCTAGACAAGGTATACATAAAAAACAAACCTTGCAGACGCTACAGAAAAGTTTGATTCAGCTGGACCTCTGAATCAGTTTGAGCAATTCATTGAAAGGAAGGAACCAGTTCAAAGGAATGATTCGCTCACAAATCGACTTTCCCAAGTTTAGTAACAATAAAAGGTGAACACTGAAGCTGAAACTGGGCCCATAAGGGAGCAACAAGGACTTTTGTAGTTTAACAGTGCCCAGTCTGTACTTCCACTCCACAGATTCTGGGTCTGTGCATCTCTACATCGCCTTAACACTCAGTATTAATCACACTGATACCCTTACAGTAAGCCAGACCTTGTGCTTCTTGTAAATGTAAGTCACAGACTGTCTCAAAGGTACTTAGAGTCAAAGTTATATTACAAAGTTATAAGAAATATATATACACATTAATACAATTTCATAGTAGATAAATGCTCCAAAAATTCCCAGCTGCTGCCTGCTTAGAACTGCGTGGGCATGTTGGACAATATGATTGACAGTGGCATCTCCCTGGCAACGTAAACAACCCAGTGCCACACGGCACCCCCTTGACTTTAGTGGACCACTATCTATCATGCTCTCGTAAATTAAGTTAATCGCTTACAGTAGAAACCTGTAACAGGTGACGAATGCAAGTAGGAAGCAGCGTCTAGCTACGCTAGAGACAACAGTGTAATAAACCTTAGTAACAAGCACCATTAACAAACGTAGAAAAGCTTAAATAACCTATTTTCTGGGAGTTTAGGCTGGAACTCAGAGGGACAGCAGTCACTTTATGTGAGGGAGAGGAAGGCGAGTACCTGACAGATACATATTGTTAACTTTGGAACTTTGGAGAAAATTAGTCCTACCACACTCAAATCTAACTGAGGAAAATGGCAGAAGAAAGTAATTTCTCTCAACAGAAAAGACGAACATCAATCTTTCTCTGCCAGTGAATAGTAAAAACATCACAAAAACTTTAGATAATAGACGAAAATCATGAAAATGAGTAGACAGAGGCTTTAAGGTTTCCACAGTCTTATATAAGTCTCTGTTTTTCTACAATAACAAAAACTTGGCTTAGCAAGCTATTAGCACCCCTTCCAACCTTTGGTATTTATGGTAAAGGTAACTCACAGGCTGTCTCAAAAGGTATTTGGAGTCAAGGTTATGTCCATTCACATGTTAAGCCTGCCCACTAGAATTTGCCCTGCTTGGTCGTTCCAGGGCAGGTCATGCGAAACTCACTTGCTGGGATCGGCTCCTTTGAAGTAGGCATTAACAGACTCAGTGAACGCCACAGCTATGGGCAATGGATCCTGGGAAGCTAAAGTCACTGGACTGGGCCCACGAGATGTCCCTACAAACAATGTATGAGATGACACAGTAAAAGAAAGAAACAGAGGATAGAAAAGAATCATTTCACTGAAGGTGAGGACACTTTTAGAAGAGACCTCGGTCAGCAGATCAAAGATTCTGGTAAAAAAAAACTTAACACATTAAAAAGCTGGAACTCTTCTAACAGCATGTGGTGTAAATTCATACATAAACATAAATAAATATAAATATCATATTTGCACTTTGTTCATAATGACTTGTACACCAATTTTCTCCCTTGGGATCCTAACAGGACTGCACAATACAGTACTTACAAATTATTAGAGCAATATTAGCCTGTGCAACACTGATATTGCAGTAGGCTGCATTGCAAATGAGCCCTCGAACAAATCACAGATCAGTGTTTTTGTGTTTATTGTGATCCTTTGGTCAAAATAATGCATGGCAGTATTTAATCCTGTCACATTATTGGTTTAAAATGTGTTTTAACATACAGGTGTATTGCAACTGCAATATTTAGCAACATAATCACACTGTGGTATTTTGTTCATATTGTGCAGCCCTAAATTTTAACTACAGATATTTATGTACACTATATGGGCATAAATATGTGGACATTCCTATTAATTATTGAGTTCAGCTGTTTCTGGTGTACACTGATTATGAACCAGGCCTTCTCGCCCAACTTCAGTGTCTGATCTCAATGCTTTTTTGACTGAATAGCCATGAATTCCCACAGACTCACTCCAAAACCTTGTAAAAGCCTTCCTAGAGGAGTCAAGGCTTTTATAGCTGCAAAAGGGGGGTTTGATGGGGGTGGGGTGGGGTTGGCAATTCCATATTAATGCCCATAGATTTGGAATGGGATGTCCAACAGGCTCAAACAGGTGTGAAGGTCATGTGTCCACATACTTCTGGCCACATAGTGTATTTAAACACATTTCACATGTTAATTTTAAATGCTTATAAAATCAAAATGCAAGCTGTTTAAAACATGCTCAGAACCAAGAACAAAGTTAAATGTGATGCAAGCAGATGATTTAAAAAGAGCTGTATTTTAGTGAACAAAATGACAACAGAACCTCCCAACACTGGTCATAAGAACTGCCTGACCGATCAGGGGAGTTGGTTAGTAGGTTATCAGGCAGGTTATCTTTTCTGTCTCATGTACTTTACCTGCTGGAGTCTCACACCTCTTCTCAAAGGTGGGCAGTTTTCCCACAAACATATCGTCCTCTTACAGCCCAACCAAAGGGTGAAATCCACAAATGGGAGATGAAAACAAACAAGGCGATACCGCAACCCACAGGTGAAGAATGAGAATGTAGTGAAAGGGTGATGAAAACATTTACAGATCAAAAAGGGCAAAAAAAAATACCATTCGAAATAATGGGAAACTGTAACTCACAACTCAGTTTTTGGCCAAATGCCTAAATTTAGAGGATGTTAATAATTTTGAAGGCTTTTTTATTTGTGTATGTATGAAACAGGGGTGTAGCTTTGAAGTGGGAATGCCTAGGTACCCCCCCCCAGATTTCTGACTATCAAAAATAATTCTCCAGTGCCAATGAAAATATTACACAATGTAAGGTCATCTTGGGTAAAAGTGCTGGGTTCTTGCATCTTCGTGCTTCTTTCCACCTTAAATAAATAAATGAGAATTTTTCAGCAGAAGCTATCAAAATGGCAGCGTTTACGCAGCTACATGTCTATCAGCTGGGCAAAAAGGCATGGTAAAATGCTTTTACACATGTAAGCGACATGAACTCTTTGACCAAACATGTCTTTAGCATTGGCATGGCGACAACCAAGATGACAGATCAACTGTATACCAGCAGCTAGAACTCAAAAGGATAAGAATTCCTAAAAGCAGTTCAAATGAGGCTAAAAGTGGGCTATGAACATCTGAATCATAGCCTATGTGGAGGCACTCAGAGTTTCAGCTTCTGAATGAAGTGGTGAAGGTCTTCATACTACTTTTACTTTTACAAAATGGACAGTAGCCCAGTGTCACCATCTGCTCTCACCTTTGTAAGGAGAGAAAGTCAGAAAGTCTGTCTTATTTACACTTGGTGGGCTTCATCTTGTGTGGAGCTGCCTTTCCAAAATCAGCTCAAACTGTGTTATGGAGATCCGAGCTGTCTGTTCTTAAAGTTTTAGTTCCTAAATGAAGCTAAGGAACTCTGTTCTCCTTTTGCTTTCCGAAGTGGAAAGCATCCTGCATAATGCCACAGTTTTCCCATTTCGTGAGAAGCAAAAAGGACCTTTTGACAGATATTCTGGTTGTTTTTTCACGTCTGAAGATTTTGCATTTTCGTGTCCTTTTTTGGCATCACTTTTGGTGTGTAGCAGCCTTTAGTCTTTGTTCTCTAATATCACTCTACTCTTGCTGTCAGCAAGCTTTAGTGACTGAGTCCTCTCCTAACGTAGCTTACCCATTTTTTTTGTCAGAATCTAAAGACTTCTGCTTCTATTTCTCACACTAAATTTACATATTTTGACAAAAACTGAGTCATGTGCATCACTTCCTCATTATATTGAATAGGATTTTTGCCAATGTTTTGTGCAGCATGTTCAACCTAGCAACAGTCACTATGAAAGAATGCATTTGGGGGCGGAGCATGGACAGGTCAAATGATGATTAAAAGAATTTGATGCTGATAAATGAAATGTGTGATCACATTCAAGTCACACCATGAGATTTACTGAAAATGTACAAGTTGGTATGATGCACCAGAATGTTACTGAATCTGTGTGTTTGTGTCTCACCAACAGTGGGCGTGTTGCTGGCGCTCAGGGAGGTGTTGGAGCTCAGGGAGGAGGAGCTTTCAGCCCGCGCCAGAGGAGCAGTGGGAGGAGGACTCGAGTTGGCCACTTTGGGAGGGCTAAACGGTCGCCCCTTTGGAGAGGAAAATATGAGGATAAAAGAAACAATTAAGAGAATTAAGAATCAAAATTAGTCAACATTCATCAGTAACTGTAGAGATGAATCATTCAAGGCGATGGTTTGATCAAAACTCAAATGTACACAATGCTCTCCTTCCCACAGATGTAATCAGTCAGCCAAGGCGTGGTTGGTGTCTAAAGTTTGCTTCTTTAATTTTGCACTGTGGCTACAAGGCTAATGTAGCTAATCAGTAATGGAAGCTTGCAGCCTTGCCCTGCATTGTGCAAACTACATGGCTGTCATAATTTGCATGTTAGTGTTCATTTTTTCGATATGGGGGCTGAATACAGTGACACTGAGCCACGCCACAACTTGAAGAATGGCCAATGTAAAACAATTACTATACATGCTGACCAAGAGGACACTTGTACAGCCTAAGGGCAAAAGAGCTGAGGCTCAATGCCCACTTGGGATCTAACCATGTAAGTGCCTATTTGGGGAAAAAATTTGTAAATTAGATTTTTGGTTTTAAGGGACAATGGCGCATGAAAGGTCTTGGAGAATGAAAGTGTAAGAGCACTCACAATCTCATTGATGCCGGTCAGTTTGCCTGCAGGTAGTTTCGGCCGTGATGAGGGTCGAGGAGGCGGCACTATGGTTCCGGTACCGAGAGGGGTTGAAGGCCTGTTAGGTGGTGGAACTGTGTGGGACACAGACAATATGGAGTTTAGGACAATCTGTGGCTAAACTACTTAATAAAACGAGTTCAATTTCAAGGCAGACTAGTAAACAAACATCTTGACTATGAAAACCTCATATGTCACAGGTAACCATGCCTCATAACCAGGGTTCAAACTGGTGAGAAAACATAACTTCACCCAGAAACATGCAACAAAGCATCTGATGACATTTTCACTGCACAAATTAACTGGATAACAAAAGTAATAACCAGCACAAAAAAAGAAAGCAAACCAAAGCAAACAAGGATTAATATTAAACAAAAACATAATTGATCACAGAAATTGCAAAAAAATTTAAAAATTACAGCAAAAAGAAGGAAGTAATTAATTCAGTTAAATGCCATGTATAGGAGAAAAAAAATCCTCTACCGTTTTTTCTCCTTTGGTTTCTGTATGTCAATATGTCAAACTCTTGAAATGCTTAGTATCATGCAAAATGCATTATTTTGAGATATGAATATTTTGAGAAAATAAGTCATTATTTTGAGATATTAAGTCATTTTTTTGAGGTATTAGTTTCATTACATCAGAATACTTAGAAATTAAGTAATTATGCTGACATACTCTTATCTAGCTTCCACAGTAGTTTGTCAAACCAAAATTAGAGTCATGTTTAGTTTAGAGATCTTTGCTAATATCTGAAAATTACAGTGTTTTCTCAGCTAAACTTCTCTTACATAACAGTTAGAAAATGTTTCCATTGTGTAAATATGTGGTTTATCACTATTATGACAGTTACGATATGCAAACAAACTCTGAACTATTAACAATGCAGAATAAAAAAAAAACACAAAACAGATAAAAGAAGAAATAAAAGCAGTCAAAATAAGGAAATAAAAATGAACAAGTTAAACCTCTCACTTTTATGTATACATATTAAATACTTCACGCTCTCATGCAGCAAAAAAAATAGCATGATGCTTGGAGACCCAAGATATGGTCAGCATCAGCATTACCATCCTGCGAGTGACCAGCTGATGGTGGTGCTCTGTGGTCCTCCGTCTGACAGGGGGCGCTCTCCTCTTTAGTAAAGGGGTCTGTAGCCTGGCTGGACATGAGCTGGGGCACAGGGACGGACTGAGGCCTCGGCGGTAAACGAGACGGCCCACGAAAAGGCACAAAGTCGTCATTAAAGGCCACCCACTGGCTCTGAGTCCAGGACGACAGCATGTCTGTGCCAGTAGCGGGAGCACTGAGCGGGGGCTTGTGGGAAATGATGTCCCCCAGGGTTGCGGGAAGGGTTGGAGGGACGCTGGTGGCTCGGGGCGGGGCTGGGGGAAGGGGAACGAAAGGCTCATCTGGGATGTCCCAGGGTGAGGTGGAGGGAGGAGAGGGGAGGGCAGGGAATGGAGGTGGGCTTGAGGAGGAGGGAGGCAAAGGAGAGGTCAGTTTGGGAGGTAAAGAGCCAGCAAAAGCCTCTTTTGCTTCAGGTTGGTCAGCCGGTGGAGATGAACGCTCCTGCTGAAACACCACCTCTGCTGCATGGGGCGCCAAAAAGAACAGAGCATCGTAGAACGGTAAACGCAAACAAACCATCCTTCCAAACTGCTTAGAGGGAACATTCTGAGGAGTGTAAACTTCTGCTGTTTGATTTGATTACAATTCTTTAGGAAACAATTCAATTCAAATTATGTTTTAAAAATACACTACTATAAATGATGGATTTGCAGATTCATGGGATAAAGATGGAAAAATATACACCAAATGTTTCTTTTCTTATTTTTCCTAGGGCTGTCAAACATTAATAATGAGTTAATGCAATAAATTTAACAATGCTGATCTTTTTAATTCATTTTCCTGACCATTCAAGCTGTCCGCAGTAGTGCAGGCTGAAGACCAGCTGATCATGCCCTTGGCTACACTGTGCAGATTTCGATAGAATCCACGACTGTAGCTCTCTTGTATAAATGGCTTTTAAAGCAATACCTTCAGCAACTTCAGCAGACTATACTGGGAAGTGCTCACAGCAGACCTATGGATAAATCAATGAGCAGCAAACTAACAAAAAACAACAGCAAAGTATGTAACCTGAGAGCCTCCACTGTAACAAGAGTACACAGGCTGTACGAACAAGAGCAAAGGGCTACAATCACAGAGGAGTTGGAAGTGACTGTATGTTCTACTGAATTATCTCAAACTGTAGTCCCACAGCAAAAAATACTAAACATATATATGTATCATCATTTATTGGGTATTTTCTATTGGAAGGTGGCTGTCCCAATCCCTAGTGAAAATAATGCTTACTTTTTTGTATTTTTTCAATGTTTTTCTTTTGCATCTTTTTGATTTTTTTTTTTAAGTAGAGTTTTAGTCCATAGGTGGAGCTTTATTTTGGCCACACCCCTGCATTTTAGAGCAGGAAGTGAGACTGCATCCCTGTCCCTCGTGGCCATACGACGAGAACTTGATCCCATTGTTTTGAAGTAAATTGTCCCAAAATCTGAAAATCAGTGTGTAACATTAAGAATGGTCACTACGAAAACACACATTCTCTGCAATTAAGTACACTTTTTTGTGTTTTATTGAAAATATTATGATTTGTACGACTGTTCAAAGCTGTGTTTGCTAGTCATGTGCTGGCTAGCGTTTTTGAGTTTTGCTTAAAATTTACTAAAATTATCACTACCAAAACATCTGGTGACGTTTCAGAAGTGTTATGATTGTTAAAAGTCTGAAACAAGTTCAAACCCTGAACTTTGAACCAGTTGGGTAGAATGATCCATATATTGTAGTTGTATACAACATGTGGGCACCCCAGTCAAATTACACTGTTTGCTGATTTTCCAAGTGAAAATAAGTACACATCCTCTGCAGAGCATTAACTTCTGCACGTTTTAATGCACTGTTTATCTGAATTATTGAAAGTAACAAATACATTGAAGCTTGTGAAGCTTATTTTGTCCATGCATACAGCTACAACAAAAAGCACTGCTTTTTAAATGGAAAGAAATCCTAGCATAGAGACTAATTTGAGTAAACAAGACAAATGCAATGTCTTGTGATTAACAACACAAAAAATGTGATTAATCGCATTGACTGTTTATTTTAATCGTTTGACAGCCCTGATTTTTATAAATATTATTTTCAAAATTTTAGCCGAAAATGACTGTATATTTTGTATTATATTACTAGAATCTATTGTAATCAATTTTAGAAATTTTAAAATCAACGCAGTTCAGGTCTTGATGCATGTTTATACCCTATTCCATCTCATCATGAAAAAAAATAGAATTTCACACTTCTCAATTTTGTTTTATATGAAATTAAATGCAAATACAAACAAGCCTGAAATCAAATGTCAATCTTTTGTAAGTTAAATAAGTTGAAATAGCTGCCCCACCAATAAAAATGTCCCTAAAGATCACAATGGCCCCCCCCAAAATATTACTTCTTAGAATCCAAAACACCAAGCAAGTCAAGTGGATTAGATTTATATACTGCTTTTTGGTAAAGCAGACATAGTCACAAAGCAGCTGTGGCACCCATCATGCACAGTCAGCATCTAAACTAATAGACCACAACTGCATGCCACACTTTACAATGAAGACTCAAAACATCGTAACTTTTTTTAAGAGCTCCTACACGGCATGTAATAGCATTAGATTCAGTTGAGTACAGCTGAGTGCTTATCTGCTCTGAGTGCTTAAAAGAGAAGGCATGCACACATTGTCCCTCACACACTCTGAACTGCGCAAGACCTCATCTGAGAGGCCATGGGGATCTTTAGGGAGAGACTGAGAAAACTAAGGATGAAGAAAAGAAACATTCACAATCTTATCTAAAGTTAGATTTAGCGGGGTCAACACACTTTTGGCCAGTTAGTGCTCAAGCATATTAGGACATCTATTTGTTTTACTTAAAATAAATTAAAAAAAAAAAGAAAAAGAAAAAATACAGGCAGGATGCACTTGCATTACCTGGGTCCTCAGAGACCTTATCATTTAGATGGAGAGAGGGAGATGGAGAGAAAGGTGAAAGGAAGAGAGAGGCCAGGTCTGAGGGGGAAAAAAGGGAGTAAAGAGCAAAAGAAGAGCAAAGGAAAAAGGAAAGGAAATACCAAAAAGACTTCTACTATTAAATGTTACAATACATACTGGAGAGAAAAGAACTTAAGGCACTATGTATCTTCATTTTTACATTATATGCTCCAGGGCTGCATGTAGACTTTTTGAGCCTGTAGTAACTTTTTGAGCTTGAGCTTGTAGTGGTGCTAGAAAAGCTGCAAGTGTTGTAGCACTAATTAAAAATACTGTAGCACTGAGATAAAAAGTCCATAATAATGCAACCAAAGGTTTTTATGCAAACAAATGGTCGAATTCAACAGTTAAATAGCTAAAAGGCTAAAAACATTCTGAACATTCTGAATTTTAGCACTCAATTTGTGAAATGTACAGACAATTCAATTCCTCTACAATAATTTATATTTCCCATAAGTGTGAGGGATTAACACTGCAGTGCGCCACTGAAAAGGAGGAAACCTACAGCATAAAGGCACATATGTTTTCAGAGTCAAATATTAAAACGGGAAGCAAAGTATTTGCAGCATTTCATCGCAAAAACAATTACAGTCCACTTCCAAGAATTTAATTTTATTTTTTCTTTATGTAAGTTGCTGTTGCTGTGGGCTTTAAAAAGATAAGAATTGTGCTGTTCAAAAAAATACACAGGCTGAAGACAGTGAAGCAGGCAAACAGTAAAGTCACTGACCATGGCTTTTCATAAGTTCCAAAATGAACATGTTATGGGCATTTTGCACTTTGTATGGTCTTTATTCTTCTTGAGGTTAATGCTCAATCATTTCTGCCACTACAAACATTTGCAGTATCTTTAACTACCTGATGGACTACAACTACCATAAACACTACAACCTAACCTGCTTCACTGTCCCCTTGAGCAGTTGGGAAATGTTCAAAACCAATTAGTGATAACAGTTCACTAACTGCATGACAGACAATAATTACCATGGGCTATACAATCTGCAATATGTAAGTTTTGGGGATCTGGAGACCTTCTTTGGTGTCAATGTGTAATTGCATGCAAAGTGCAAATGAACATTTTCTAACATCGTGCTTGGACCCCTTCCCAGAGCGGATGAATCTGATGACTGCGAATGAGTTGAAAGAGAATTCAAAGAGAACACAGTTAAAACTTGGTGACCAACGTGTCCTCTGAGGATATAAGTGAATTATGTACTTTTGTTATCATATCTTTATCAGTTTAATGTTGATTTTGCATTTAAGATCAATACCGTATATTCAAACCTGTGCACGCAGCGTAAAGACGTAGGGTAGTATCATGTCCAATCCAACACTAACATTTTACACTAAATGAAGAGGACAACTTTAAGGGAAACAACAACCTGATGTAAATAAGAACGACAACTTCATGTAACTGAATCGAGCCTACATTAGTGGTTAGCCTGCATCTGCAAGCTAAAGCAAGCTATAACTTAACATGCTCTGTTGCCATTACAATGTTTTCAACTCTTTAGCTGTACACTGCTTATGCAAATAACACCTGACTGACATTTGAAAATTTCAAACAGTGGCCAATCAGTTCCAAACATCATGTGTCTAATACATCATTTGGATATAAGCAATACACTTCAAACACACTACTTAGTGTCAAACTGGCAAGTTCACTATAGAAGACCTGAATCTGAGACATAAAGTTCAGGAAAATCACGATCGGAAAAAAAAAAGCCTGCTATCTCCTCACTCCTCCAATCTCACTGCTGCTCTTTTCACTCTCCATGCTAGGTCACCACATTAACAAGATCATGTTTGACAATGTCTGTGACATAAGGTCCCCAAGCTCCGCCCTCTGACCTCTGGAGGTGCCAATTAACTCTGGATTATGATTGGCCCGTGTAGCCAAGGTCATAGCTAGACAGACAGCTCAGCTCTCGCCTACCAACTGTGCTGAACAGACCGTTCATGAGAATACTGCACGCTAACCTCTAAACACTGCTCTCCAGCAAACAAAAATAGAAGTGAGTAAAATGATAAATAATCCACAGCAAACAACTATTTACATTAATCCTTTGTCAAGTTATCTGCCTTAACTATGTATATGTATGTATGTATGTATGTATGTATGTAGATAGGTAGGTATGTATGTACACTGGTCAAATTACATGTTACATCCTCTACAGAAATCAAACAAATACGACGTTTCTCAGCAAATTTTATTGCACAATTTCTATTTATTTGTTGAGTTTAACGTATTAGGCAGAAAAAAAGCAAAATAAAAACAAACAAACACGTGCTACAACTTTTGCACAAGTTTGTTGTTGCATATTCCAAGAAGCTAAATTCAACAAATACATAGTAACTGTGCATTAAACTCTGCATAAGTGTGTTCTCTGTAGAGCATGTGTTAACAGAACATTTGCATGTGACTGTGTACTAGAAAAATGGTGGGTAATATGATTATCATTATCTGATAAAGTAAACTAGAACCACTGCACTCAGTTTTTATAGCCTTTTTAAATGCAGCATTAACATCTTGCTGGTGCATTTTGTCCATTTCAGTTTGTTCTCAAGCCTCAGAAAAAATGAAACATGATGCATATTTTGCACTGTGGAAATGTGTTCAATATGTGCTTTTGTCAAGTTTTGTCTTGAAGAAATGAAACCTTTTGACAACCTATGTGGCCTATGTATGAGGCACGGGGAACAAAAAACCATAGGACAAATCAGTGTGACGTCACAACAGCACAGAACTAACTTGCAAGTGGATAGTGAAGGTAGTGCTGCTCTGGTACAACAGGATTTTGTACTAATGCTGGGACTTATTTAACGATGAGACTGGGAAAAGAACTTGTTTTACAACTAATCTTCCCAGGTTCAATAACTTCACAACTTTGTGTGGTTAATTTTTTTTTCATAGAATTATGAACTTGCACCAGCCACATATTTCATTACAGGGTTTAATATAGAGGTACCTACACATTCAAAAACAACAACTGAACCAAACACGAACAAACTGAACTTATGGTTCTAGTACTTGTTCATTTCCCAACTGCTTGAGAGACTGGTACAATTATACTAACCACCATTTAAGATTTAACAGTGTTTGGTCATTTTATGTCACTCTTAAGTGTCTAACTAGGCTAAATAGCAAGGTACCATTTTTTTTGCCAGTAAACTTATTAACTAAAATGTAACAATATATTATAATGATATAATCTTTTCATAGTTTAACACTTTTCCAATAAAAGTGCATATACATATACGTGAAAATCAATTGACTATGACCATATACTACCCCTGACCTACTCCCTGAGATGTCGAATGAATGCGTGGAATTCCCAGGAGGAGGAATTACGCTTCATTTCAGCAGTCAAGGTCAATAGCTCAGAGTGCTCGGATCTTTCACATACAAAGCAAAAACAAAGGCAGAGCAGCTGAGAGAAAAAAAGATCTCAATAAAAAGAAGCAAACAAAAACAAACAATAAATCAAAAAATGTAATATGGGCTAACTGTAACCCAGTGACCATGGCATAGTGAATGTACATTGAGAAAAAAAAAAATCAATTGTAGAGGCAGTGTGGGGGAAATAGGGGGTTTCCGTGACAACAGCAGCCTGAGCAAGCTCTCTTGAGGCAAATGTTGTGGACAGGAAAAGCCCAGACACTTTCACCAGCCTGTACACAGCATCAATAATGGATAAGGTCAGTACTAAGACAAGCCTTGCAGAGGCTGAGGGGTGGAGGAGGGGAGAGAATGAGTTACTATCTATATGTACAGTAGTATGTGCGAGTGACCTCTTTGCAGGGACTATTTGAGGACTAGTCTGGCTTTTATTTGAGGAAAGAAAATGTATTTTGTCAAAAAATTTGAGGCACAGCTCTTGGCAACATTAAGAAACAACCCTACATAATCCTTGCAAAACAAAACAAAGATACAACATATAAGTCAGCAGCCCCCAGTAACGGCAAAATCTCATTCACTGCCTGTTTATTTATTGACTTTATTGGTTTACTGTGTCATGCAAATCATCACAAGACACTAGTATTCCCACACAGGAGCATCACTTTTTGAACACTGGCCGATATCCTACATCATCTTTCATTAATACCACAGATACTGTACCTAACATAGATGCATTAAGACAAATATCATACGTACAAAATTCCACTTACATGGAATGATGCATATTGTAACACTTCCTCAGACCACAATGTGATGTTTCAGACATCAGGTATCAGAAAAACACTTATGTCTTAAACCTCGTACAATCAGGTACGCTAAGTGGCCACAGAGACCACAGCATCAGACAGAAAACTTTATATGTCATTCAAAATTCTGTACTCTATTAGTAGATTAATTACAGTTTCATGGCCAAAATGGCTAAAAGTGATAAACTACAACCACAACTGCGCAGGTATTATTATTATAATCATTATTATTATTTTATTTATTTTTTTAATTTCACAAGGATTTAGCATCAGCTTACATGCCATCACTGTGTTTACTCCTGCGTTCACTTTACAGTTATGGTCCATCTCAAAATTACTGGATGAAAAAAGTGTTGCTATGATTAGCAGCAGTAGTAGTATCTCTGTAAGTACATCTGCTGATGTTTCTGGACTTCAGTAATGTAGTAGTAATGAGTTCTCACAAAGATGATGATAATAAGAATAATAATACTAATAGCAACAGTTTTTTCAGGTCATTTTGAGACTGGCCCTAACTCTGAAGCAGATGCAGAAGCAAAGCACTGGCTGTTAAAGTTGCAGCTCTATCTTGGTTAAGGTAAAGCCCCTTCTCCAGAAACCGGCTTGACCGTTTATCGCAGTTATTAACCCTAATATTGAGAGATAAGATTGTCCCTAAGATTGTCCCTAATAATAGGATACTGTTGCCGAGACAGGCCTGACTCCAACTGAAACGTCAGCTAAACAGTTTTAAATTTCAAAATGACTTTTCTGCAGTTAGCTTGCATTAATTGATATCAAATAATATGAAATGCTTTTTTATTTCATGATGGTATTAGTCATGTGTGCTCTTGGCTGCCAGGGCTGAGGCTGAAAATGTTCTTGTTATGAAAAAAAAGGAAAAAAGGAGTTAAAAGTGAAGTTAGCTACTGAGAGATCTTACCTGCTGAAGAAGATCCAGAGGAGGCGGAGCCACCAGCACTGGGGCCGAAAGGGTCCAAAGAAAGCAGGTCATTATTCGCCAACCTACTAGTAGATTAAAAGAAAAGGAGGCTAATGGTTAACAATACTGGAACTGCAAGAGTTTCTTACTTGATGTTACTTGATCTTACTAATCTTCAGAAAAATAATTAATATTAAAGTTAAGAAATCAATATTTCTTTATTTGAAAGGTGCCATTCCATAAATGTCATTCCATATTCCAGTAGGGGAAACAAAAGGCTAACAAAAAAAGTATTACTACACTTTAAATGTGACATTCTCTTACTCATTATATGATGGTTGCTGCGTTCTGGATCTTCCCAACTCATCACCTAAGACAGAATTTGAACTTTAATCACCAGGAGCATTTAAATCTTTCTTTCATTCAATTCCCAACCAGTCTATTAAAGAAGCAAGCCTCATAACAAATGTTTCAAAAAGTAAATATGGCTGTTTTAGCTACCCAGAAACAGGGCAATTGACTGATGGAGACTTTAATATTTGACACGGTCTTGTTACTCTATGAAACATTTGCCTGAGGAAGATAAACACACCTGATACCACAACTTGCTGTGTCAAATACACACTCAATAATCCCTTACACCTCAACTGAATATGCAAATACATAAATATAGATATATGGTACTGCGCAAAATGGCTGTTTTGACTGGAAATGAAATAAACGAAGGGTGGTCTCTGACTTTTGCACAGTGTTGTATATATAAATACATAAAATGTAAAAATAAATTTGTAAGTTGCAGGTAGAGAACGTCCTGAACAAGGTCCATTAAAGGCCAGTGCAGACAAGTTAAAGAAACAGTTCAGTCAAGAATGCTAGTGTTGGTAACAATGAATTAAAGCGAATGGCCACTAATTAGCATTATGCATTATTTAATTATTAACTATGCATAATTTTATTCACATTTGCATATTTGGTCTATTCTTTTCATTGTGGAAATCCACTGAGAACATTTGACCACCCTGGACGTATGCATAAACAGCGCATATACAACTGGACACAGAAGTGTGTATTTGAAACCAGCTTTTGAATAACCTGATCAGTTTAGAGTCACCATATTACACTGTTAACAGAATCAGATTAAACAGCTGCAACAGAAGAAGTACTGACTATTAGTAGTAGCTGATACTTCTTGAACTTAGTAAATCCCTTTTTGCCCTGAGATACCCAAAGTTAGTAGGCAAGTGCCTACACTCCGCAGCTTATACTTACCTCTCCTTGAATCTAAAGAAAAGTGTTTGGGTAGTCCTGTTATCCCTGGGTAGGTGTGAGATACATTTACAAATCACTCTTGGTGCTCCATAGCTTTAAGAAGCCCATAGTTGGCACATATTCATGTATAGATGCAGACTAAACTGGTATCACTTGTTTGATATTTGAACGTAAATCACAGAATATGGTAATATTAAATGTTGTAACTCATATACTTTGTTTCTCCTTTAAACTGATAGAACACTTTTATTCTTAGCTTTTGCATTGAGATAAGAGAAATTAGGTCTAAATAAGCTAAATATGCACACAAAGGCAGAACATATCTGATGAGAATAGTGGTTGGATGTTAATCACTTTTAATGTCAAGAACAGTTTTGGATTGCTTGTTACACCAGTCATTTCCATGTGGTTTTTCCCTCTTTTACTACTTCGATTTGACAGGAAAGTATAGAGGAAAACCATAAGAGAGCAGAAGGCTGATGACTGTAAGCCTCAAGTTTAGTCAGTGCCACGATTTGCAAAACTATAGTAGCACAATTTACAAAGTTAATGACCACCTTTTGTAACTACCTTGTACATGGTTACTATACTTAAGTATTATTTTGGAAATCTGTACTTTACTCAAGTATTACTGAAATTCAATGACTGTTTTACGCAATTAAATATGCAAGAGAAAAAACACTCTTTAGTCTATTTGTTCATTTTCATCTTTCAAGACCTTATAAATCTATAAAGCCATGAAATTCTTCTCTTTTCGTTTTGTCAATCGGTCAAATTCCCATACTTTTGAATTGGTTTTTATCAAAACATCCAGCCAAAGTAATATAACTGTAAAATGAAAAGGCCCACAGCTATGAAAATATATCTTTGTGCGAGGACTTCTACTGCTGACCACCAGTAAAAACTTGTAATGTTGTTAAACTTGTAAAATTTGTTAAAATATTTACTTTTTACATTTATATTCTTCAGTATGTTTAGCTGTAGACACATTCTGACTTTCAATCAAGTGCATTTTTGCTGACTCCATGCTTACACTTTTAACTGAATAAGACACCCTACCCAGACACCAATGAATTCCATAACAGTTTTTACTGAAAACATTAGCATATTCAAACGCCGAACGTGTGAAGTAGATGCATAAGCAAATGACCATCATTATTAGGGGTGTAATGATGACATTTGCCTTTCAATTTTAATGTCATGATTTAATTAGATTTTCTACACTGTACTGTACACTTTTCAAGTACTGTACAGTAGACATGGTCGATATGGAAAATGTTTAACATCACAATACATTAAGAATTTTTCATGATACACAATATATCACAATGTTTTTCCTGACATCTGGCAAGCAAAAAGGGGCCATTAGTGCCACAATTACGAAAGACTATCAAAAACGAATATATATGCACCAATCAGCCATAACATTAAAACCTTGTATTCACACTGACTGTTCATTTTATCAGCTCTACAACTACGAATGTAGTCTCTCTGTTTCCCTGCATACTTTGTTAGCCGCTTTCTACTCTGTTCTTCAATGGTCTGGACCCCCACTGGACCACCAAAGAGCCACACAGCAGTGCTACTGGAGTTTTTAAAGACGTCAGTGTCACTGCTGGACTGAGAACAGTCCACCAAGCAAAAATATCCGGCCAACAGCGTCCTGTGGGCAGCATCCTGTGACCACTGATGAAGTGGACAGTGAGTGGACACAGTGTTTAAAAACTCCAGCAGCACTGATGGTGTCTGAGCCACTCGTACAGCGCAACACACCTTAACACCATCCTGTCAGTGTCACTGTAGTGCTGAGAATGATCCACCACTCAAAAAAGTACCTGCTCTGTGGTGGTCCTGTGAGAGTTAAAAGGGGGCTAAGAAAGTACGCAGAAAAGCAGATAGAATTGTTGAACCACAAAGTGCAGCTATACGGTAAGTGGAGCGGATAAAACTGACAATGAGTGTAGATATTATTTAGATGTTATTATGGCATATGGCATTTGAGAACTGACAATCATATCATTCAAACAATACATTATATTGGCCAATATTATCAATTAGCAGAACTTTTATCCCCTTAAAATCAGTATCGGCCACAAAATTTACATATTGGTCAGGCCCTACAGCCTTCACACAAATTATTGTGGAATTAAGTGGTTTCATCTTGCAACCACAATAAAATTTCCTACCGCAAGACAAATTACAATATTTTATGGATACAAAGCTTGCAAAAGTTAAAACATTTGCTCTTCATATGAGAACTTTCTGGAATGTAAACACTACGTTCAGACATGCATCTGTGTCCGTTTAAACCACAATTTACCGGAAAAAATGTAAAATTATGATCACAGAGAAAAAACAAACATGCAATTAAGCAATTAATCTTGCTCATGACTTAAGGAGGCAACATTGAGTTGTTGAGAGGAGAGAGAAGGGGGGGTAATTAAAAAAAAGAAAGCAAGACTTTATTTTCTCGTGGGATGAGTTGGCTTTGGAGGGGTCGCTAGAGCAACATGAAGGAGAGGCTCGGCGAAAAGCGGCCCAGCCAAGAAAAACGAAAGGAGAGAAGTCAAAATGGCAAGCGCTCTCCAGAGCCAAACCTTTAGAGGAGTGATAGAGGGATGAAGGGAGGAAGAAAAGAAGAAGAAGAATACTCACTGGACTGGTTCCTCCTCATGTGGACCTGGAAATGAAAACAGGCATTAATTAATGAGAGAGAGAGGAGTTATGAAAATAATGGAGGACATGAAGTACTGCGCCCCCCCCATTCATTCAGTCTAATACAGCCCTCCCAGGACCAACACACACACACACACGGAACACACTAAGACATACACACATGGTACATACACGCATACACACACGTTTGGAGATGTATACACACTCAAACGCAAACACAGTCTCAGAAACATACATTCATACACACATTGGTATGTCAAGATGGACACACACACTCAGACACACATATATACCGTTCATTTACTGACTCACTCACTGACTCACTGAGTGACTCTTTCACTGACTGACTCACTCGCTGACAAACTAACTGACTCACTGAGCCACTGATTCACTGAGTCAGTGAGTCAGTCACTGACTTGCTGAGGCAGTCACTGACCCAGTCAGTTAGTCAGTCAGTCAGTCTACAGCCTAAACAACAAGTTATCACGGAATGAAAGGTCATCTCACTGTCTTACTGACTCACTGACTGACTCACATGAATGCCAGGAGATGGACAAGAGAGCCTGACAGACTGGTTGATACTGACTCAGCACACATATTTGCACAAATATCTGCACACATCTCTGCAGAGCTCTCTGCAGCACCACACACAGCTCTACATACAGCCCTGCGCACTGCTCTGTGCACTAATTTGATTTTTTAATGTTGTAATGAAATAGTTTCAGCACAGACAGAGAAGCAGTGCTCTGTGTAGAGCAGTGTGTGGAGCTGTGCGCTCCTCACAGAGCACTGCTTCTCTGTCTGTGCTGAAACTATTTCATTACAACATAAAAAAATCAAATCAAATCAAATGTAAACAAAAAACAGGGACAGGAAACGCAGCTAAAGCGTTAAACCACAGGGACAGATAAAGCTGCAGGCAGGAACACACACACACACACACACACACACACACACACACGCTCAGAGAAAAGCCAGGATTTGGTCCCATAGGCACAGAGTGGCAAATGGGTTCAATTACAGCTCCCAGGCCAAACACCAGACGAATACAGTTACAGCAGAACATCAGAGAGAGAGAGAGAGAGAGAGAGAGAGAGAGAGAGAGAGAGAGAGAGAGAAGAAAAATGGAAAGGGAGGGAGAAAGAGAGAAAGAAAGCAAGAGAGAGAGCAAAATAAATAAAAATGGAAAGTATGTACGGAAAGGAAAAGAAAGAAAAGGAAAGAGAGCTGAGAGAGAGAGAGAGACAGAGACAGAGTAAGAAAAATGAAGAGGGAGGGAGGGAGAAAGAGAGAACGAACGCAAGAGCGCAAAATAAAAAATGGAACAAGTACGCACGAAAAAGAATGGAAAAAGAATGAGAGCTGTGACACGTACAGAGAGAGAGAGAGAGAGAGAGAGAGAGAGAGAAGTAAACGAAAAGGGAAAGAAAAGCTTTCCAAATAATCCACAACAGATGACACAGCATTCGTCACTATTTATATTTCTGACATCTAAAACAGTTTAACATGAAACTGTTGAGAGCACAGAGGAACAGGGAATAAACAAGAGACCAGACAAAAAGTCTAAAAACTCTTATCAGAGCAGAGGGACAGAGAGGGAGAGAGAGAGACATACGGAGAGAGAGACAGACATAGAAACGCTTCTGATGCTGCAGAAAACTCAGAGATGTGTAGACAAACAGCGAATACAGTTTTTTCTGGTGATTTTCTGGAGATGTGTAAATATTTCAGAATTTAATCCCTGTGTTTACTGGGTTCATTTGGAACACACCGGTGAGCGAAGGCCTGAGGCTGGAGGAGTGAAAAAACCCTCCCTGAAAGATGTAGGTTCATTCCTCCGTAATAAAGCAAACACGCGGCGCAGAGAAGGTGTCTAACAGCAAACAGCCTGACCGGCTTTACTGAACACACGCCAGAGAAGAAACAGAAAACAACCCTGCATTAACTCATTCTGGAAGAGAGAAAGATGAGCAATATACAGAGAGAGAGAGAGAGAGAGAGAGAGAGAGAGAGAGAGAGAGAGAGAGGGAGGTGAAAACAAGTGAGAACAGGCGAATGATATAGACAGAGAAAGGAAGCAAAAAGACAGAATGAGAGGGTGAGAGATACAAAGCAAAGATAAAAGAGGCAAAAGTGAGAGAGGAGAGAGAAAGAGAGAAAGAATATGGAGAGAGAAAAAGAGAATAAGAAAAAGAAAGACAGGAAGGGAAATAAAACAGAAAGAAAGAAAAAAGACAAAAGAGAGAGAAGAAGAAAGAAAGTGAGAAGAAGAAAGAAAGAGATACAAAAATATGGAAAGAGAGAATAATAGAGAAAGACAGGAACAGGGAAAGGAAAAAAACGAGAGAAAAAAAGATTGAAAGAGAAAAAGACGAGCGATAAAGAGAGAAAGAGCAACACAAAGAGGGAGAGAGAGAAAGACAGAGACAAATATATTTAAAAGAAGTCGCTAAACTCTCAGCCTGTCTTTCACACATCCCACCATTTAACCATCCATCTCTCACATATAATGAAACGAGCACAAATGAGAGAGAGAGAGGGAGGGAGAGAGAGGGAGAGAGAGGGAGAGAGAGGGGGAGAGAGGGAGAGAGTGGGAGAGAGAGAGGAGAGAGAGAGAATGTTACATGCTTGTTTTAACTACTGATATATAAAAATGTAAACAATACATAATGGTTAAATATATAATGTAAAGGTATTATGTGCACATTTTTAAAAATCCAGTTAGTGACAGAACATACAGAAGTGCTGCTACTGTCAATAAATCATTAAAACGGGTCAAGTCTCTTAGCTCTGTGGAGATCATGGTCATCTCACAGAGCCTAGGGTCCAAACTAAATGTGGTGTTTGCTGTTGTACTGCATACAAGTTCAACAAACTCCATGTAGATCTTAGATGTGCCCCAAATGAAGTGATTTGTAAATCCAGCTTAAAAACATTTCTCTCTTTGTGCGTCTGTAACTGAGCTAATTGAGCTCCAAGACTTCATTCTTGCTGCACTGTATTTTTAGCGTTGCACCTCATATCTGTTCTTTTTCATTTACATTTTTATTAAGCTTCTATTCTGTTTTGCTGTCTTTGTCTTTTCTGTGTCTTTTATTTTGTTTTAATGTTTGTAAAGCACTACAAATTGCTCTTGTGTATGAAGTGTGCTATATTAATAAACTAGCATTGTCTATATTTATTCAGTTACATGTACTCCAGTAATATTTTGATGTATTTTGTAGTTTCCCCGAGTTCTTTCAATTGAGGTAAGTAGTCTTTATGTTACTGTTACCTTCCATCACTGCCTAGGGGAAAAAAAAACATAATATTTTTTTTTCTTCCATCATTTGAGCACAGCAGCTGACCTCTATGTTGTGTCAAAATTTTATGATGAGTGGACCCATATTAGTGGCCTGAAATTCCATGGTAAAGAAATCTTATTACATTGACTAACATTACAAGCAAAGAAGGTTTCTGCTTCTCCTGTAAAGCTACCATTTTGGTGATACTTTAATTGCTTTTATTTGATACTATTATACTAACATTTCACTAACATTTAGTTACAACTTCCTTTTCTTCATGTTTAATTTTGTTAGGTTTTTGTAGGCGAGAGCACATACAGTGCTTTGTATTTCAGCTTTGGAGTTTTAACATTTTACTTTGGACCAATGAATCCTAAGCAGGCGGAGCAACATGACTTTTATGATACGATAAAATATATAAATATAAATATTTTATCGTTAATGTGACAAACACTAATGCTAAAATTCGCTTTTCTGAGCATAGCGTGGATATCGCAAGTACTTAAAGAACACTGCATGTTTCAATAACAAGGACAGCATAACTGGGCCTTTTTAATTGGATTTAGCGCAGTACAGTATGTAAAACACCGAAAAATAAACAATGTAATCTCATAGGTTTATTATAGTATTTTTAGTAGTATTTATAGTATGTGGCACTACAGGTTCTGTTTCACCTGTTCCAATGTATTAAGTCTCAAATGCATATTATCTATTTTGAAAATGGCTTTAAGTATCATACTTTAATATTTTTGCCATTTTGCCCAACCCTAATCCTAAGAGACAGTGTTTAGGCCACCCTGCACATCTCTGTTTATTTGTTAGGGAAAATTAGGACTTTGACTCAGAGAAGTTGAATGTTATTACAACAGAAGTGAGTTTTTCTGTGTTGGAATGGAATCTGTGTGCATGTTTCTGATGAAACCCAATTACATAATTACATATTTAATGACATCATGAGTTAAGCAATGAATTACATATACATTCAATTTAGATTCTGTGTCTGCTTTGAATCTGCATTCGTGACTTCTTTCCTGGTTTATTTCAACGTCAAAATAATTCCAAAAACGTTGCGAAGAAGCAAAATGAGACATTTATAATCATATTCAGACCATAAGGAGTTATCTCCTCCTCTACTTTACAAACACAAACGTGGTACTGATTAAAAGTTTTACAACAGCACTTTCAACAGAATTTATCCACAATTTATTTTAATGAGCTGTGAGTGAGAAATTATGGTCGCATGTGAAAGTTTGAAAACCCTCAGTCACGTTTTTTCAAATCACGTTTTGCTGATTTTAAGTAAAAGTAATAACACACTGTTATGCAGAATTTTATTTTAATGCACAATTTTGATTTATTTGCTAAGTTTAACATTTCAGAAAAAAAATAAACTCAAAAAAATAAAATAAAATGTCTATAAAATGTGGCCTGTGAAAAAGTTTTGTTTTATTGTTTTTTTCCCCTAATATGATACATTTTTACTTAAATTTGCCATTTTTCTGCAAAGTTTAGTGCAGAAGAATTAGTCTAACAACACAAAAATAAAAAACTAAATCTAAAATGGGTCATAACTTTTATACAAGCCAAACTATGCGATGTATTTTTTTCCCTCAGCGTGTTAAATTCAACATATAAACAGTCATTGTGCATTAAAAAATGTGCATAAAAGGATGTAATAACTTATTTTCACTTATTTTGACCAGGGCTGCATAACCAACCATAATTACATATTTAATAACATGAGTTATGCAATAAATGACATTTATATTCAATTTGCATTCTGTACCTGCACTTCTATCTTTGTTTACTTCAACAAGACAATTATAATCGGATAGTAATACAAAAATCTCTTCTACTAACAAATGCAAATGTGGAACTGATTAAAAGTTTACAGTCTGCACTTTACACAGAATTTGTCCACTCTGTTCAATACGCATGTGAGAAATCATTCATATAAAACTACTCCATGCTTTTGTTTTTTGCAATAACTTCCAACTTTTAGCCTTTAATTATATTACATTTGCTAACCACATCTGACTCTTTTTAAAAAAGATCTGTTTCTAAGGGATAAGCAGTGCTGGACAGAGAGAAATGTTAAATGCCTTTTCAATGAGCAGTTTAAAAGCTTTCAGGGGTTTCAGACAGAGACCAATCACACTGACTCATTCAACATCTTTAGCAGGGCTTACATCAGGAGAGAAAACTTTTAGAGTGACAACTGTTTCTAGCACGGTCAGCGTTTGGCGGTCAGTGAAGAAAGAATGGTGAAGTACTGCCCCCTAGTGACGGCAAAATCAACAGAACTGAGGGAGAGAGAGACGCAGGGGGGAGAGGCTCAGAACAGAATGAATGGACTTCACATCAGCCAATCAGAGCGCACGCTATGTAGAGTAAGCCAGACCAATCATTGGGCACTCATCCGACACAGTGACCAGTCTGAGTGTCTGTGTGCTGAAGTGATATGCATGTTTCTGTGCTTTTAACTGTAAGTACATACAACCACGTATTTATATTAGTCTTTATATAGTTATATAGTTTTTATATGCCATGCGAATGCAAATGTGTTGAATCTTTAAACAACTGGCATTTGAATATCCAAACAATGACATATTTTACATTTGTTATGAATGAAAAGACAAAACCATGTGGCTTAACATTCACATGTTCCATGCAGCTTGTTTAAAAGGCGATCCATGCCTGATCATTCATTTTATTTAGTGACTTATCTTTGTGTTTTAGCTGTGAAATAGCAGTACCAGTTACAGAACGATAAACAATTAATACAGTTTATGCTGTACATCTTATGTCTGTAATATTTCCACATGTAGCTCCACTTAAGATGGTGGAATTTTGCTTAACGTGAGACACAATATCAGCTGCATGTATCCTGATAGTCTTTGTGGTTCTGTTATTCATTCCGACAAGATGTACTGTGCAAAGTACTGTTCAAAACAGCCATTAAGTACAAGTTCTTCATATTTTAGCTTCAGTAAAATAACAAAGTATATATTTAATCGAAAAAATACACAGAAGGTTTTTTTAGTACTTAGTATTAGTGTGTCTACTTTTTGTCTTTACTACAGCTTCTATTCTTTTCAGGAGACTTGCTTTCAGGTTTGTAAGCAAATCTGCAGAAATATTTTTCCACACCTCCACAAGTTCAGTCTTAGAAGTTGGTTAACTCAGTTTTGGAAACTACTGTTTTTCCTGTTTTCTTCCCCCACATGCAAGTGGATCATTTTACATACAACTTGCTAAGAAATATCACCTGAAAAATGTATAACTTGTGGTTGTTGTGGCATCAGAAAAAAAGCCCGACACATATATTTAACAGGACAAGCCTCAACAGCTAAATATCACATTTTTTCAGTATTTAGTGTATCTACTCTTTACTGTTATAGCAGCTTTAATTCCTTTTGTTAGTCTTGCTTTCAGTTTTTCAAAGAAATCTACAGGGATATTTTTCCACACCTCCAAAGTTCAGTCTTATAAGTTGGTTAAGTTTCCTTCCTTATGCAAGTGGATTATCTTATCAAAACTCCTCCTGAAAAATGAATAAATGGTACCTGATGGCTGTTTTGACTGGAAATTAAATAAATTAAGGGTCTCTAAGTTTTGTACAGTAATGCATCAAAATATTACAAGATTTTTTTGTTTTTTTATTGTAAAGTATATATGCCTTATTAACACCCGATTAAGTAGACGTATGCTAATGATTTCGGATGTCTGTACATATCAAAAATCCCGATCCATCTCTAGTTTCTGTGCACGTGTGTGGGTGCCTTACCGTAGCAGAGGGAGAGAGGGTAATGTTGCCAATGGAAGCCTTCAGCTCGTCGATGGTGGCTTTGTGCTGGTGCGTGCCATTGTTGGGCTGCACAGGTTTGATCTCCACATGGAACTTCCTGCGATCGTCTTCATCTTCTGAATCGCTGGACGAGTAGAAGGAGTTGTCTTTGGCATGTGGACAGAATCGTTAAGGAATAGAAACAGTGTTCAAACAAACTCTAACAAACAAACAAACAAAAGCAAACAAGTTATCAGATTAAAAGCAGAATAAAGTTCAAGGAAAGATATGAGGAAATAATTACAAAAAGAAGAGCCATCTAAAAAGTTCTTAATTTTACAGCTACAAAAAACATGATTCTGTGACTGCATTTGCTCTAGTTGGTTGAGGTTAGAGCTTCACTACTGATTTATAAACAACTGATTAATCTACCGATTACTTTAACAATTAATTGATTAATCAGAGTTTTTAAAAAAGGCTATACAATGTAAAATGGGCAAAACTGAACAATAACAAGCCATGTGTTTATATACAGTGGGGTACAAAAGTCTGAGAATTTTGAACAAAATGAAAAAGAAAAGTTATGACAAGTAAAACTAAGAAATATTCAAGATTCTGCACTATTTCTATTTTTTAAGCCTTTTTTCTACTGAAGCTTGTGTTCAGACAACACAGAATTGTGAAATTCATGTTAAAATTTCAAAAATTTTACCTTCACTCAAATTGCAATGCTGAAAATTCAACTTTAAATGACTTTGAGTGACTTTAAATGAAAAAAATGCAAAAAAGTTTATCACCAGTGGTCTCATTTTGACTCCACGGTATTCCAAAATATTGGAAAAATATAGATTAGTAAGCCTATCAAATACAAACAAACAAATAAATACAAGCAAAACAAGCAAATAAATAAATGGATAAATAAATGTAAAAGGCAAAAATGCATACAAATTGGCGTACAAAACAAAGACTTCTGAATTCTGGCCTATAGGCTTTGAAAGCTACAGAATGTAGCTTTAACTAAGACAAAGCTCAAGCAATCAGCTGTAGCTGCAGGACTGGTTGAAAAGAAGATAATGACTTCAAAGCAAAAAAAATAAGTTCTGCACCCAGACTTGGATGAAGGATATCATTTTCATTGACTTCTGGTCGGATGCAGAATCCCTCTTCATCCACCTGAGGCACATTCTGCACAGTCAACAATCAAAACACAGATAAAACACAACAATGCAGCATTACTTATTTCACAAACTGCTTCTTATTATATTATTACTGCCCAAGCATTAGGTCATAACTCACAGCGTTTTGGATATCTATGGCTCTAAAGAAATCTGGAGGAGCTCCATTGGCAGTGTTCTGTTAGTAAAAAAAATAAAATAAAAAAAATACAATTTTTTGACATAGAAGCAAACAAGTTAATACTTTTAATACTGTGTTTATTATTAGAAGTTAATCTTTTTATTCTGTTTATTTTTGAGAAGCACACTGAAAAATGTGCAATAAAAATCATTTTGTGTCTTAATTTTTTTAATTATTACTATTAAAATGCACTATAATTTTTTTAACTGCCTTTTCTGTAAGGCCATTTGAAGAACCACAAAAGATTTCACACTACAAACACAGAAAAGCTACTCAAAAGGATTTTACACACAAATATACCGCACTGACTATATATAGGTATTATTTACTATATAAACAAATACTCACAGTGGCTTCAACTTCTGTGGACTCACTATTTGAGAAAAAGAAAAGTATAATATTAAAATGATTAACAGTAATATTCTTTATTGGCTTGGTTGAAATATGTCTAGTTACACATACTAGGCAGTGGATTTAATAATAATTTTAATAATTTAAAAATTAAAAAATTTAATAATTTTTTAGCGAGAGGATAATGAAACGCTGAACTATAAAAAAGGAAGATTCAGCAATGCTCTTACGTGGAATCCGTATCTTTGTCTTTTCGCCGGCCTGGAATGGTGAAGGGCTTCCTTTTTCTAGGTTTGGCACCTGGATGAACAAATTTATACTGATATTATGGGAAATCATTGATGTAATTCAAAACAGTCATGCAAAAAAGGGCACTTCATAATGAAGAACTGTTGCAAAACAAATAAATAGCAAATAAACACATGTGAGTCAAATGTGCTGCTATCAAGTATCAAACATCTTTATAAAAAGGGTGAAAATGAGTTTAGTTTAATTTAGTATTGGGTAATTTCCTACAGCCTCCTCCAAGAATGAGTATACGAAATCATTCATTTTTTAATCAATCATATAATTTGTTAGAAATCTGAAAACATCCCAAATATAGACTTATATTTGATTGAGCTCTTAGAGGAACAAATGACTATAGGAATTAGTCACTGGTATTGATATATATACACAAAACAACCTATTATTTTCTAGATTAATCTGTCATGCATGTTTGGTTGACAAAGACATTTGTCAATTACATGCAACTACCTCCTGCAAAAGAAAACAGTTTTACTTAGACTTTAGGTTAGATTTATTGTTAGATTATGGTTATGGTTATGGTTAGGGAGGTATATAAACAAAAATTAGATGCAAAATATATTTTACACAGCAAAAAGGAAAACAACCTTTAATCCAAAAAGAAACTAACTAACTAAATAAATAAATAAATAAATAAATAAATAAAATAAAATAAATAAATACAAAATGTTACTCAATAATTTTTCTTATACTGCATTGGCTCAGAGGCTGCAGTTGAAATTAAAATAAATATTCCAGTTTGCAAAATCACAATCATAAAAGATCTAAAATGTCACATACCTTCAGTGGCAACGGAGACATTGCATTCCTCAAATTCAATGGGCCCTGTAAGCACACAAAGCAAAGAGCAAGTGGTCAGTTGGTGGGGACGGTTTTGGCATGTCTTGTAGTGGTTTAATCCTGGCACATACAATACTATGCAAAAGTCAGAGATCATCCTTTATTTATTTCATTTCCAGTCCAAACAATCAATTTATTTTTCAGGAGATACTTGTGAGGAGACTGGATAACGCACTTGCACAAGGAAAGGGAAAATCAAAGAAAAATAAGTGAAAAAAGCAGGAGTTTCCAAAACTGGAGTTCAAAAAACTAAAAGATATAGAGAAAATGGAATTCCTAAGGACCAAGCAAGACATGGTCTATCAGATAAACAGCTCTTAAAGCTTTTATCTTTGAGAGAGAGGAGAAAAACAAGCTCCAACTCTTGCTTCAGATCTGAAAAAAATCCACAGGTGTTTGTCCATTCTTCCACTGTAAGAAGAGAACAACACTATGAGTCTGAAAGGACGTGTAGCTGTCAATAAGCCACGACTGAGAAAACAAAATAGATAAGAAGAACATTTGCAAAACACAGAAAGAAGCTGCTGGTGTTCTTAGCACAATGGACTGACCATCCCAGAGTCCAGACCTCAACATCACTGAATGTGTTTGGGATTATTTGCATTGCGAGAAGCAGAAAATACAACCAACTTCTAAGACTGAACTTTGGAGGTAGGCCAGTGCTAATAAGAGTCCTCTTATTCAAGTAAACGTGAGCAAATAATAAGCGCGGTAAATGATTAAACTAGGTTGGCGTGATTTTTTTTTCTTTGCTTTTTCATCCTGTAATTACACTGAAGTGGATGCGGGAGGACACAGTGGTAGAAGGCGAGTTGAGTCTCTGTCAAATAAAAGAACATAAAGCGCAGTTCAGTAAAAGCTGTGTCTGTAGTATATTGTTAATCTTTAATTTGGCCATGAAACTAATTAATCTAGTAAGAAGGAACAGAACTGTGAATCTCACAAAAACTTTATCATCTTAGAGTTTGTGTCTGCTTAGCTTAGCTCTTTGCCTTCTTCTCCGAAGCCGTTTCCCATTTGGATGTTGAAACGACCTATTTTGCCTGACAATCGAGAGCTGAGACATAATTTTACTCAGATGTTTTCCCTGCGATCAAAGTCCTTTTTCAGTCTGAAACCTGATGCTGTGGTGTGAAGATGTCCTAAAATGCACACCGTACCATAGAGATGCTTTTTTGTACAGGCATGACATCTACTTGCAGCACAGAGCACATTTAACCAGCACAGCTGCACTGGCAGCCGAATATGTAAATTAGTTTTATTGTCACTGGGGGCTGTCACCATGTTAACTCGATTAATCCTCATGGGCCATAGGCCTATTTGGAAATATGGAATAATACCCCTGCAGATTTGATATTATATTATGTTGTTGAGGCTTTTGTGTATGTTTTTTTTCCTAACATTTAAAAATGAATAACTTGATCATCATTGTGACTCACATCAAAAAATGAAGGGTGGTCTCTGAAGTTTTGAAACGCTGGGAATAAAAAGTACATCTGTATAGTCAACAGTACATCTGGTGGCCACCAGCTAGATTTGTGACATCTCCTTTGAGTCAGAGTACAGTTTACAGCCAGCACACACACACACACACACACACACACACACACACACACACACACACACAAAGACAGCATCCACACACAGCCTGCCTGTGGGACAGCGAGCAAACAAATAAACAAACTGAAGTAAAATAATCACATACGACCCTGAGCAAATACAGACCCAGAACAGATGCACAGAATATTAATTAAAGCAGGTTTAAGTAACACGGTGAGACAGAATGGCACAGAAGGCTGAGAAAAACAACAAAGCACACGCTTCATTTCCTGCTCATTAATTTTACATATTCACCTCCGAGCTTTTTACCCTTGGAACGCGAGCCATTCTGGGCAGCTCAAGACACATTAGCACGGGTGGAAGCTTTAAAACAAACACCCTATCACAAACATCACCTATACAGCTAACATTTTCAAAAAATGTGTATGTAACATATATACATATATATATATATATATATATATATATATATATATATATATATATATATATATATATATATATATATACATACACATACAAATAAAAGAGTCAACCTGCCTAAATACACCTAGAAATTCCGTGACTCAGAGTGAAGAGAAGGAAAATGTCCTTAAGTGATTGGATCGCTGTTAAGAGCCCTTTGGTGCGTTTCTCTTTGTGTTTACAAGCATAAAAGCTAATGCTTGTCCAAGAAATAAAGAACATTTTTATTATTATTATTTTTTTTTACTGATCGCCCGGGGCGCTGTTTCCTCTGCACCAAAATGCCCTGACCTGAAAAAAACCAAAGCACATGATACCAAACTCAGAGAGCAGTGGCGCTTCAGCAGAGTTTCCCCTGAGAACAGCACGCAGCAGCGGCGCAGGCAAGCGGCGAGTCACGAGAGGAGCACACCACTTAGTGAGGGGCGGGGGAGTGGGTGGGGGTGAGTACAGTATCATTGTTCTTTCTTCCTTTCTTTTTCTCCCTCTCTTCTCTTGGCTTCTGTTTGTGTGCCATATTTCCCCTCAATCCGAATATCAGAATGAAAGTGCTAAATGGAGTTTCAGAGACAAAAGAAAGCCAAGCCGCAATATCCACCTCAGTTTCTCATTTTTAAAAGCCCTCACCGACATCCTGCAGAGTGTCAGGGGCGTTTCTGAACATTTGGGGGCCCAAAACAACATCTTATTTGGCGGGGAGGGGGGCAAGTAAGTTTTTGAATGCAAAAAAAAGAAAAGAAAAAGGATTAATGCCTTTTTTACTAGGAATAAAAAGAAATGTCTGGATCCACTGTATTTTTTCTAAAATAAGTATGAGCCATCAGGGCCCCGATGGCTCAGGGGCCCTAAATGACGTCTTATAGTGCTAACAGCAGGAAATGGCTCAAGCAGGTTGGCCTGTTTAGCAAGAGTAAGCAGCCTAATTCATAAAACGCTAACAAGAACAGACACCGTCCTGCCGTAGCACACAACTACCTGAAACCACACAAGAAAACATTTTCACTTTTCACAAATTTCCCTGAATGCTTTTCTCTGGCAGAAGGGAAAGGAGGGTAAAAGGTGACGTCAGGTAAATCAGCACACAGTAACAACACGGCCAGGTTGCAGCGTACAGGGTCAAACATTAGTCAAACATCAGGCATGCAAATCTTGTCCAAACCTGGAAAAAAGGCACAAGACTTTGTTTTATAACCCTCTAAACAGACAGACAGTTTGGTTTATATCACATTTTGTGTGTATGTGTCTAAGTGTGGGCCTGTATTTAAGTCTTTGTGGGGACCAAAGGTGCATAGAATTGCAAAAAACAAAGTTTGCGTCCAGACCAACACACTCCTATGCAATATATACTGTTTTGATGAATGTATTACTAATGTTGGTCTACTATATGTTGACATCAAGGTTGGACAATAAAGCAAAAATACAACATCAGGATATTTTGAGATTTTCAAGAGATCACAGTATTATGTTTTTTTGAGGCTTAGAAGTTGAGGAAGCTGGGACAGATGGAACAGCCAAATTAAAAGAGAAATACTATTAAAATACTATGAATATGATAATATATTCAACATTTTGCATACTTCACTGCACTAAATCCAATTAAACAGGACTAATTATGATTATATATGATTATGATTTTATTATTATGATTATAGAACATGCAGTGTTCTAATGATATACTCAGAATAGCATATTGTGGTGTGTTATTAAGTGCTGCAATGTAATTTACCACAATAACGATAATTATTGTTCCACTGCCCACCCCTATACTACACTACTGTTCTATTGCCCACCTATTACATGCCCACACCTACTTGACATACTATTTAGTATGGTCGTATACGGTCTTGGACACAGATTTATTATATTTTAAATAAAAAAAAAAGAAAATCAGCCTTTATTTGCAAAAATAAAAGCACCATGTTTCCTTTTGTGTTAATGAGGTTAAATTTAACAGAATTTCTACATGATTCAATCACTGAGATGTAAACAAAATCATATCAGTTTAGATTTCTTTAGTAATAGTGGTGATGAAAGAAACCAGTGGCTGTGGTGCACTGGAAATAGATCTTTTATTTACTATCCAAAACCACCAGTGAAACTACACGTCTACTGAGTTTTATATGCATATGTTGATAATGGTAAAATAGTGCTAAATCTGAAAGACAGTTTTTTTGGGTGTTATTCGGCCTTCCAAGACCCTGCACGTACCTCTCCTCTGTAAATGGATTTAAAAATGTTTTAGCCCAAAAAATCTTATCCTAAATTATAGTAGTAGTAGATAAATTATAGTGGAACTAACATCTCAAAAGTAATTAAATGGCACTGATGTAAACAAAGTAATTAAGAACGGTTTGCTGTGAAATAATCTGTTCTAGAGAAACTTTCAGAGTCAAAATTGTTCCCAATGGTGGTGATAGAAACCAGACTTTTGAGAAGTTTAATGCCTCTAAAGGCACCCCCTCAGTCAGCTAATACATGAAACGGTTATGAATCAACTGCCTGATGTCTGACCCCATGTTTTCTGACAGCGAGAAGGTTTTGGTCTAATGTGTTATTTTAAAAATCTATTCAAGGCAAAGGTAGATTTTAAGGGCAATTTAAGGCAAAATAATCCCTGAAGAAAACTTACTTTTTCAGATTTATCACAATTTTAAAACAGTTGAATTCCCCTTAAAGTTTCTTTAGAAGAGAGCATTTCAGATCAAATCACTTTAAATGGCTTTGTATACATCTCAACAGTTTCATTATTTTATTTTTTGTTTAAGGTTGGGGTTGTTAGATGCAGACTATACAATTTAGCTAATATAGCACAAAACGTAATGGAAATATCCCACAAAGATAGGAATACAAACTCCTGCGAGTATAAGTGTGTGTGTGTGTGTATATGTGTGTTTATACATGCAATTGGCCACATGTGTATAAGAGCAACGCATGCGGTCACGCATGAATGGAAGATGCTGCTGTACACTGCACATGCGTGCTGGCGTGTGTCTGGGACGGAGCGCGCGAGGGTGAGTTTGCGTGCCTGGCTTGCTGCCAGTTAACAGCTCAGCTGGATCTCAGTGACCTCCTCTCTCTTCTATTCTCTCTCTCTCTCTACTCTCTACCCTCCTCCATCCCCCAGCCCCCTCCCCTCCTCAGCGTGTCACTTCAGGATTGTTTCGGTGGTATAAAGTTTGTTCAACCTCTCCGCTGATCACTGTGCCGGACGCGTTATTGTTCTGACAGCGACGCGATCCCTAATGAACAGCTTGATATGGGGGCGGAATGCTTTGTTGGCCAAAACAGTTTTTAGCCTCAATTAATTCCGCTGTCATAACAAATGCGGCCCGAGCTCAGCCCCGGATGTTGCGTCTGAACCCCTAGGTCCACTGTGCACACACACACCGACCCACACGCATACTTGGGAAGTGACGGGGAGTCATACATACAGTACTAAACAAAAGTCAGAACCACCTTTATGTAATTTTCAGTCAAAAAGGCCATTAAATACAAGTCGTTCATTGTTCAGCGAAAAACAGATTCAACAGAAAATTACACACAAGTCTCAGACATTTTTCAGTATTTCACTTTTTGCCTGTATTATAGCTTCTTTCATTTCTGGAGACTTGCTTTCAAGCATGGATTTAGAGGGATATTTTTTCCACACCTCCAAAGTTCAGTCTTAGAATCTGGTTGCACTTTGTGCTTCTCACAACCCAAGTAAATCCAATTTAGTGTTGCTGATGTCTGGACTCTGGGGTGGTCAGTGCCCCATCCTTCCTCTCACAGAGGAAGGATGGACAGAAACACCTGCGGATTTTTTTCAGATCTGAAGCAACAGTGGAGCTTGATTTTCTCCTCTCTCTCAAAGAGGAAAGTTATAAGTACAGTTTTTCTGATGGTCTACTAGATCTTGGAAACATCTGCTTTTACACTTATTTTGTTGATTATCTTTTCGTAAATGTCTCCTGAAAAATAACTTGCAATTAATGGCCGTTTTGACTGGAAACAAAATAAGTGAAGCACTGTACTGTGAGTCACATATGTATTACATACATGTAAGTGCTTATATGTAATAAGACTCTTCTAAACATGACCCAAACCTTAGCCTTAGTAACCAGTATAAATTGGTTTGGATCTTTCAGTTTTAAACAATGAAACGTGTACGTTTTGTATAAAGCACTTTAGAAACCATTTTGTTGGTTTTTGTTGGTCCTGACATCCTGACATTGTAGGTTAGTCCTTTTTTTCCTCACTTCTGTCCTGAGAATATGCTTTACAGTTTGTATGGACAGGCTGAAGTAAACACTTGTGTTCTGCCTAAATGTGTCAAAAATGTAAAAGATGTTTTTTCTTTCTGCAAAACATACAGCATTATTGTTGTATCAAATTTAGATATATACACAAATAACTATTAATTTTGAATATGTACTTTGAAAAGTTTTTTTTTTTTTTCCTATGGGTAAGTGACAAATGTCACAACAAACAATCTTTCCATCAAGACATGTAGTTTGTTCAGAGTTGGCTATCATCACCAAGCAACCATGCACTGCTGCAGGAGGACAAGAACTTTCAGTCATCATCATATATAGCAGTCATTTCATACACTTCTAAAATTTGTTGACATGTAATGGTGAAAGTGTCATAATATAGCAGTGTCTAACGTGGAAACCCTCACCTCATAACTAGCCTTTTATTATCAAATGACTATCAGAATGATAATGCTAATTTCTATATCTATGGGATTGCCGGTGTTATGTTAGCACCAAGATAACGACACACATTTGTTTTCTCTCAATGAGTTAAATACTATTTACTGCAGATCTACCGACAACAAAACTGGCCATATCCACCCATGCAAGCAACATAACGGTGCATTAATACAATGTAGAGTTTAACTGTTGTGAGGTGCCCACAGGCATGTGAGTATTTCACAGCACCAATCAGATTTTAGGACCAGAACTATCCATTTCATAAGAAAGTTTATATTGCAGTGGGCATGTAATAAGACTTACTCAAATATCAGGCAATACTCTTTGAACTGCAAACAGCAATTAAAACGTCTTTAAACTTATCATCTGAGTTACAACACATTAAACTGTTTAATATTAACTGATTAAGAAATGAGTCAAAAAAGAATGACGAGGTTAAGAAGTGGGGTCAGGAAGGAGAGCGCTGGAGAGGGGGAAACAACTACACAATGAGTACAGGGTGAGAGAGCGGAGCTGTGTTGAGGCCCATCAGACTCAATTGGTTTAATCTGCCGTAAAAGGTGGGCAACCTTGACATTCCGCTTAGCATGTGACGCTGGAAGTTTGCATGTGACGGCTAACGCTGCCTAAAGGCCCCCGAGCCGAGAGCTCTTATAAAGGTCACAGATTAGCAAAACCTCCTGTGTAAACTCCGCCATGCTACAGTAATCAAGGGGAAACTCTCGCTGAGCATGTCTGCAGTGTAACAAGTGTGCGCGCCTAATCCCCAATAAAGGAAAAGGTATCATGCACGCTCAGTTGGCTAGTAGTGGTCTGACTCTCTCACATGTATAAACATCAGGACTAACCTGAACAGCATTTTAAAGGCTTCGAAAATACACTGACATTTCCAAGAGTACTCAAATTCTCATGTTCAGAATCAGCCCTAAAACAAAAATATCTGTTTTTTGAGTTTTGAGCCTGCTAGAACAGATTCATTTCCATTTTTAATAATGTTTCAGTTCACACTGACTGTGCTAGATATGCCAAAACACAAGCAATATATTTTATAATTGTGTGCAAATTAACTAATTAATTAATTTATTTTAAAATGAAATAAAATTTTGTTTGGCCTGCATTAAATTGAAAATGACACAAAAACACAATATTTTATGTCTTCCCTAATGAACTTCATTGTTTTTTGTAAATATACGCTCATTCCAAATTTAATGCCTGCAACATTTTCCAAAAAAGTTAAGACAGGAGCATGTTTACCACTGTGTTACATGACCTGAAGACTGAAGACACTAACTGCTTCAATTCTGAAAGGGTAATTTTTTTGCCATCTTTCTGTTACGCCAGTCTTCAGCTAGGCAACTGTACAGGGCCTTTGTTGATGTATTTTGAGCTGAACATGGCACAAGTTTTCAGTAAGACAGTTCTGAACTGCAGTCGGGTCAGTCTAGCACTTGCACTCTCTGGTTATGCATCTATGCTGTTGTAACGCAGCATATGAATATGGCCTAGCGTTGTAATGTAGAAAAAGACGATATATAAAAGGTTACCCACTAATAGCCCCATATCAGGACAGACACTGTTTTGGATACTCCTTTGATATCCAAGCATAACTGCATTACCTGCATTTAAGATGTTTTTGAACGTTTTACAGCATTCATAGTCTTCAGTTGATCCTGACCTAACTTTTTGGGAATGTTTTACAGGTATCAATTTCCAAATGAGCGTAAATTTACAAAATAACAACCTAGTTTTTAAATACAGGTCAAAGTATATGTTATTATATATAATAACATATAATATATAATATTATAATATATATATATATATATATATATATATATATATTATAATATAAGTATATGTTATTATATATAATAACATATAATATAATATTATAATATATATATATATATATATATATATATATATATATACACAGCTTATATATATATATATATATATATATATATATATATATATATATATATATATACACACAGCTTTTTGTTTTTATTTGCATTTTACCTACTGGCTGCTTTAGAGTGTCCCATTCTATTGCTATATGCTTTTCTATGAAGATTATACAAGCTGGATATGCAAATGAATGTCAGCAATGGGTGCATCTTAGTGGCTGGATTTATTCATTAGAAATGGGGTCTGTATGGTGGATGGTAATGTAATCAAATGTAATTTTAGACCAATGGTATTAGTCCATTCATACAATGTAAAAAGCACCTGGTGCTTTCAGATGGTTTTCAAAAAAAGGATAAAATGAAAGACATTAAGTTACAAGCTTTGATGTGACAAAGTTGATTATACGCAGAACAGAGAGTACAATTCTGCTGAATGGGTTCTGTTCCTGAATCACAACATCTGTGTTTTCTCTGCGCTCACACAACTAATTTAACTTGATAATTAACTAATGACTACAATTAGTAGGAGCAGGAAAAACAACAAACTGTTCAGCGCCTTGACCCTTCAAGGAAATAGTTTTGTAGTTCTGTCATTTACCAAGAAAAAAAAAATAAAATAAAATAAATTTTTAAATTTGAATTAAAAAAGTAAAAACAAACATTGTCAGTATTAGGGGTGCACGGACATCATTTTATACCTGATCCTAAAGTATCCGTCTGTAGAGAAGTACCAACGCCGAAACTCTATCTAACCACTACTCGATAGGTGCTTATAAATCCTAATATTTACAGAATTCCATGTTTCACATGTTTTATTTTAGTAAAAGCAGTGTAATAAACACTCTTTGCACTCTGGTGGTTTAGCAACAAACATTTTGAGTTTCCTCCCTCTATTTGTGTTTCTTTGCTACGTGTCTAATTTTTTTTCCATTTCTCTCTTTGTTTAATGCAGTTGTGTCATCAATTAACAACACAGAATAGTCCATTATAACCATGACTGAAATTACTAAAAAATATTGCTACAATCATAAATAACAGCTATTCTTAAAATGTATATATATTTAAGAACAGATTATTTAATGTTAACATGTCCAGAATATTTTAATTGTATTTTCATGAGGACATTAGCTCATGGGGGCCCTAGGCAGCTGCCTACCTGTTAGCTGGTTAGCTTTCTGCTGATAGACTCAGCCTACAATAGTGAGGCCAGAATATATCCAGTTACAGAAAATATAATGTGTACACCAGTTAAAGAGAGTCTGGTAGCAGCAACCTGTGATATTCCACTGGTAATTTCTCATCTGGTTTGAATTTATACAACAGATTTTAACAATAACAAGTGGGCTTTTTTTAAGTGACTCATAATGAATCCACGTTCACATCATTTGCATTACTGCGCTTTCTTGAGAGGTTTGGGCTTGTAACAAGGCTGTTCTTGCTGTGCTTTCAGCTTCACTCAGCTGTAGTGACAGCCTCAAACTGCATGCTGTCCCAGAAATGCCTCTGAGACATTTACTGGTAAGTAAGTACCTTGACTTAGACAAAACAGTAGTGAACAACATTTCCTCTCCTCAATCGTGTAGTTTAGCCATAATCCCAAAATTCAGTGGTCACGTGAAAATTATGGTGGACAGCGTTCACTAAAATATAAACACAGGTCAGTGTTGTATGAAACGGCAGTGTGTTTGTGTTTGGTCTCACCTGGCCTCTCTTTGCCGGTCCCTTTGCTCTCAGCCAGTTTCTGTATTAGATCAGCCGCAGAAGTATTCTCCATGTTGTTCACAAACTCTTTGTGCACCTATTCGATGAAAAAAATTAAATTAAAAAATTATTTATGTAAAAACAAAAAACATTAAAAAAAAAACAAAAAAAAAACAGCATTCTAAATGTATTTATGAATGAATTTTCTTTGACAAAATGATAAGACCAGGTCTACTGTTTTGAGAATGTTAATATATATGGACATTAAAATCACAACTCCTATCACTAATGTCAGCTGGCTAGCTTGTTGATAACTTTAGTTGAAGGCATTGCCTTTAATGGAGGCGCCCATGTTTTTTTCTCCAGCTTGAACGCATGGAGGTCGAAGATGGCATTATTCCTTTTTCCTACGCAGTTACAGGTTAGCTGCATTAGTCTTGTAGCTCCAGCGCAAAACAAGAAGCAAACTCGAAACACCAAACATGCAAACTTTAGACACAGAACTGATTTTTAGGCTTAGATTTTTTTCCCCACTAAGGAAGAAAACAGAGAGCTGCATCAGCAAAGAACCTGGGTAAACATCAGCGTCACGTTTTCCAGCTGGAAAGTCGCTTGTTTTCTGCTCAAAATTAGTTTTTTGAGTCAGATACTTTCGAGTCAGATACTTTCGGTCGACATTACTAAAAAGTTTTTTTTTTTCATTCCACTATTGATACTAGACTACATCCACTATCACACAGGTTGCTGCATAAGGCAAAGCCGAAAATCACTTATCGATCCTTTAAATGCTACGCTATGTTAGTTTTGGGTATGTGAAGATTTGGAGACCTCTCTGGTGGAAATGTGTAACTGCACTCAATGTCCAGAACAACATCTTGAAATGTTGGTTGTGCTTTGGATCAATTCCCAGAGTGGATAAATCTGACGTCTGCAAGCGTAGAGAATTCAAAGAGAACTCAGTCAAAACTTGGTGAAGGACAAGTCTCCCAAGGATGCAAGTAAATTATCAACTATTGTCATCATATCTTCATCAGTATGATGATGATTTTGCATTTGAGATCTAAATATCAAGCTGTACTTTGTTTCTGAGTCTGTGTGTGTGACGTTAATACACTGAGACCTATGACACGGTTCACAAAAACTCACACAAAATTTAACCTGACACCACTGACTTTTAAATTTGAATTTCAGGCTTTTTCTGGGCGACTCACAGCAGTGTGCGGACAACATATTTTAGCATGTTTTTTCTCCTGACTCAGTAATGCTGATGCTTTCACCTTCAACAAAATCTTGCAGGTTTAATTGAGAAGTAGAGCATGTTCACATACATCAAGACCACACAGTTTACACTATGTTCCAGGCACTCAGGGACTTTGACAGAAACTGCGGTTTCCTCAGAAAAATATTCCTAATGCTGCTGCATGAATTGCCACCTGCAGGCAATTCTACCCATTCTGGATAAGCACACACAGAAGGGTGCTAGCTTTAGCACCGTGGCCCAGACCCTCGGAAAGAGACGGGCGTAGGGGGGTTGAAGGGGCTGAGAAAGGATCTACGCTATGAGGACTTTACAAGTGACAGTCTGTGTCTGCGGGGGCGGCTTTTAATGCCTTTGTTTTTATAGCACTCAAAGCAGGTGACAAAAGCAATATGTTGGCACTTCTTCCCACAGCTGCTGAGACGTCTTCCTCCCTCCAGAGCTCTTTAAAGCTCGTGTCAGAATCTTACCGCCTCATCCAAAAGAGAGTTTTGCGAGTATCTACCCTTCGTTTGTAGCTCTGGCCCGCAGGGGGGAGGTTAATGTCGTGCATTGCTGCGCTGTTTATCTGCTTGTTTGTTTGTTTGTTCACTTTCAGGGCTGGGAGAAGTTAGCAGAGGAAGAGGCGCGAACTGGAACTGCCCCCGGAGTGCCTCTGTCAGCTTCCCTCACGCAGCTAACGTTCGTGATGCTGGCAGTGTAACAAACTCGCACACGCACACACTCTACCACTCCCCAATCCTCCCCCACCAACTCCCTCTGGCAAAGTGAAGTACATTAGCCCTCCTAGTCCACATACTAGGAGAGTACAGAAGTGGGCTGTGGGAGGGGGCAGGGTGGGGATGTAAACGCTTGCATGGCATACGCAGGCGGTCAGGTGCAGTACACTCTCCCGTGAGGACGAGAGCAGTGTGATGTCACCATCTGCGTGTGTTTGCTTTTTGCCCTCTATCGCTCTTACACACACGCAAACTCTTGCTTACAGTAGGCTAACACATATACATAGACGTGCACTTATTAACACACAAGCCACTCCACAGCTTAGCTTTTTCCATGAGGCCAAAAAAAAACAAACAAAAAAAAACAAGTGCTTCCTTCAAGGGCACTGCTCACACACATGCACTGCAACACAGGCATAGGCAAAGGCACATTTAGGTAGGTTAACCAGGCTTAAACATCAACATGATCACTTACTATACTACAGTTAGTTCCAAACTCGCAATGTGATTGGCTGGGAGGCAATGTATGAGTACTAGTATCACTCGATTATGGCAGTATGTCCATATTTCGATGTACTGCAGGGTTCTGTATTAGGCCCACTTTTATTTTCATTGTAAATGCTACCATTAGGTCTCATTATTTACAAAGCATGGCGTCAGACTTCATAGCTAAGCAGATGATACACGGTTATATACCTCGGCAGAGACGGATGATACTAGTGCTTTAAATTAACAAGTCTGTGTAGTATCAACAAGTGGATGAATCTTTTCACAACCAGACTGCTGTAATGCATCACAGGATTACACGAAACCATAACTGATAGAGTGCAACATGTTCAGAACGCTGCAGCCTCAGTATTAACGCAGTGGTTTTAGCATCATTATATTAGCTGCCTGTTTAATTCAGAATCAATTTTAAAATTCTTTTACTGGTTTTTAAAGCTCTTAACAGGTTAGCACCTTCACACGAACTGTTCCAGATCAGGTCTTAAGATCTCCAGGAGCTGCTTTGTTGAACGTTCTCAGAATTAAGCATATAAAGACTGGTAAGGCAGCATTGTGCTACTATGCACCAACAATGTGGAACTCTTTACTTATTGGTATCTGTCAGGTACTTACCTGTACTAGATTTCAAAATCATTTTTATTTAGTTAAGCATTTTATTAGTTTTGTGTGTGTATTTCCAACTCTAATTTATTCATTTTAACTTTTTATCTTTATTTAAATTTAAATCCTTTTTTGATTTCTCCATTCCTTTTATCTTTTATTTATCAAGTTTTCTTTTAATCCTATGATAGGCAATGAAGGGTGATAAAGGAGTGCCTATTTATTAAATGAGGATAGTCACTTTTTAATGCCAATGCATTAAAATAAAGGAGTGCCTATTTAGTAAATGAGGATAGTCACTTTTTAATGCCAATGCATTAAAAATAAAGGAGTGCCTATTTAGTAAATGAGGATAGTCACTTTTTAATGCCAATGCATTAAAAATAAAGGAGTGCCTATTTAGTAAATAAAGGAGTGCCTATTTAGTAAATGAGGATAGTCACTTTTTAATGCCAATACATTAAAAATAAAGGAGTGCCTATTTAGTAAATAAAGGAGTGCCTATTTAGTAAAAGAGGATAGTCACTTTTTAATGCCAATACAGGGTTTGTGATGGCACAAATGTTAGTAAATCTGCACTTAGAGGCAAAAAATTGATACAAATAGGTGTGTTCTTCAGGCTCTGTGTCTTACTATTAGAGAGACCTGAAAGAGAATTTAAAAATATTGTTGCTGTTGGGACAAAGCCTTATACAGAGAAGGAAAAAAACAACATTCTTGACTTTGAATGGAAGTTAATGGAACAGGACTTTTTTTTCCAAGCAATTTTGGACCACTTTTACTAGTCCATTCATCATGAAAATTTAATACAACGTAAAAAGCAGCTGGTATTTTCAAATGATTTCCAAGATTACCAAAAAGACAAAAATGAAGATAGAAGATAGAAGAAGGTTTTGTCCTGACAGCGACGATAGGCATTTTCATCATGCAAATGATTAACTAATTGCAGCTGAGTCATCAAGAAGGTATATTGGAATCAATTTTTTTTAATCGAATAATCAAGGCAGGCTTAAATATAAACTGACCTGATTATCCACTTTAAATCCATTTCTCTCTTTTTAAAGTGCTCAAGGAGCACAATTCTCCATTTGTGTACATGTTTATCTCTGGCAGTCTATTACTTGGAATTGTGCGGGGTGATTATCCCACTGCTCTCAGTTCCCACACTCTCTCTCTGGTAATAAGCCTCTCTAAGGCCAATCATCATGGAATCATTGTGACAAGAGTGTGTGTTCAAGCATGTGTTTGTTGTGTAACTGTAGGACTTTCCAGCTGTTTGTAGGAGCAATCATCCACCTTCGGGCACTCCTTTAATTAACCACAGTTTTGGTGAGTGTATGTGTGTAAGCCCATTTGTGGAGGTCTAGCACCATCTATGGCCATCAGCGGTGGTGCAGATAAATAGAAGTCAAGTCATACTTGATATCACTCAAAACTGAACTTGAATGTACAGCACCAATGACCCGGCTACACCAGTCCATTCATAAACAAGATAAATATAAAACTAACCTAGGGACGCACCAATATGAGAACTGGGGGACCAATACTAATATTCAATATTTTTAATGTACTTATATGTCGATGCTAATCTGACTTTATTGCGCACCCCTAACCTAAATGTTTAATAGGTTGCAAATGCATTCAACACGAATAGGGCTGTCAAATGCTGGAATCAATTCAAATAAATTATAATAAAGACTGCAACATATTATCAACATTACTGATAACACTGATAATGAAAAATGTTGGCAATGAATTAAGGAATTGATTTACATCACATGACTGAAAGAGGGAAATACAGGTAGTGGAGACTGCAGTACAGAGACCTTCATGACCCAAAAAAAGATGGTTTTCTGTGTGATGTGTAAAACCGAGCTTAGCGGCCGCAGCAGCACGACGGTCAGGCGTGAGTATGCGAGAGAATATACACTGAATCCATGACAGAAACTCGACACACAGAGATGCTAATATCTTATTAAAACTGCAGTCAGAAATAAAAACTGTGCATTCTTGTCTGCTTTTCAGCTGACTCTGTTCCAGTTTAGCAGACAGCATAAGCAGCACTGGCTGAAGGGATGAGCTGCATTCTCAAAGCATTTAGCAGGGCCACTTGTACACTAATGCATACAGACTGCTGCTTTATGTGTGATGTAACTACTTTAGGTCTCCGCATCAGACATGGCTGATGACTAGACTGTTTGCGTATGATCTGTAATATCACATTTCATTACGTGTAATTGACCACACAGAAGCTTTTTAGTGTATGTTTTAATGTATTATTATTCATTAGAGGAGAAATACAGAAAACCAGCCTATGCTGGACTTGAATGCTGTTCCTTTATTGTTTCAGCATCTTCCAAAAAGTAGACGCAATGCAGAAAAACTGATGCCGTGACCTTGACAGCCTTTTATCGATATAAGAATAAGAAATTAGGGTAGGTGTTCTGTTTTTATTAATCCTTGAATTTTTAATTTGCTAGTTGAAACACTGAGACTAATATCTGCAGGTCTTCACTTCCCAACTAATTGATTAATAGGAGTCACAGTGGACCAACTAATCGATCGTTAGTTGCACGCCTAATTTATAATAATACTCAGATTAGAGTCTATTCTCAGATTGGTTCACCCCTAAAAACTTGGCACATTGTTTTTATTGTCTGTATTACGCTACTGTGTAAACATTTCCTTCAAATCACATTCACTTTTCTCTACATGGTGTATTTTTAAAACAATTCTGAATCGTAGCAAAGAATCCAATCACATTATGGCGATATTAGAGATTTAATAGTGGACTGAATCATTTCCTAAAAAATTGGATTTGAATCAAACTGTGGTGAGGTCAGAGATTTACACTCACAGAAATGTATAAAACTTTCAGAAATGGCAAAATGACACAACCTGCATGTCATACGTATCCATTCCACAATCCATGTCACGCACAAATTTGCTCCGGCCAGGCCAAAAATGTGGCTTATGAGTGTTTAATTATGTTTTAATTGCTTCTCATATGATCAAGTGAAACATTTCCTAATCTTTAGCCAAAAGCTGAAGAGATCAAAGTCTGCGCTAATCAGATGGACCACAGAATGTCTGTGTGTGTGCTCACCTCTATGATTTGTTTGTGCGTGTCCTCAACTGAGCAAGAGTATGACTGGATAATCTCCTTCATATGCTGGATATGGCTTTCCTCAATGTCCTGGAATTTCTGTCCACAAACACACATACAAATACATTTATGAAACAGAGATACACTTTAAAAAAAACCCAGTAATCACTTTATTCACCCATTTTCCACGTCTCAGCGGGACCATGGTAACAGTTACTCAACTTTTCTACTCTACTTTATAGTATCTGACTAACTGCTGAAAAACCTCAAGGGAAGTTATGGACATAATGGAGGTCATTTAACTTAAGAATTACAATCAGGGCTGTCACAATCCATCATATTAGTAACTGTTTATTATGCTGATTGCTTAGACCAGGGGTGTCTGGAGGGGCCATAGCGCAATGTTCGTTAAGGGATGAGGGCCAAAAAGACAAAACAACAGAAAAAATGTGAGTAGGCTTAAATTACACAATATTTTGTTACTGTTTTGTTGGTAATTTCTTGGCAGGCCACTAACAGCAACCCTGGCTTAGGTGATTTATCAAGTAAAGTTTAGTTTAAAAAAAAACAAAACAAAACAAAACAAAAAAACACAACAACAAGAAAAAGATCATTCCAAACCATTTAATACTTTTAATACTATAAAAAGTGTAAAAAGCCTTTAAAAAGTTTCATTATAGAAAAATATAAAAGCACTATGTGGTAAGAATTCCATGTGCAGCACTAAATTGCATTTATAAAGCAGTAAGCATTTTCGAAAAAATACAAATAATATTAATACAATAAGTACTGATTTTATGTATCTCAATGTATTTGCTTCTCTGTTTCATAACACCAATGATATGTCTCAGTAACACGTTTTCTGCCTTCTATTATCTACCTTCATCAACTCAATGAATGAAAACACACGAAATTCACACTATGTCTGTAACGATGTAAACATATTATGGTGAAACTTAACGACTGTAGAAAATAATGGCGATTAGCTCAAATAATTGTGATCAGATGATTATGTAATGACTCTGAGAGTGTGACAGTACTGTGCAAAAGTCAGAGACCCTTGATTTACTGAATTTCCCGTCAAAATGACCATTAAGTACAAGTTATTAATTTTTCATTTGATATTTTAGTTTTTGAGGCTTCTTCGTCATTTTCTGTTAAATAGGTTTTCCTGCTTTTTCCTAAAAATGAAAAATGAATGATATGTATTGGTATGGATTAAATAAATAAAATTTGGAGTAAATAAATGAAGGGTTCCCTCTGACTTTTGCACAGCAATATGTCCAGGATCGCTTATCATTTCTCAGTTAATAAGCACAAAATCAGATAATTAACACTAATAATAATAATAATAGTAATAATATGTAATCAAAGCATTAGTTCCCTTCGCCAACCAGCGTGTGTGAAAGTGATCCCTTTTTTGCTGCTGGCACTTCCTGTAAAGCATCTGTTTGGGTGGTCTGAGAACACACAGCAGAAATAAAGAGGTCTGTGTGTGAGAGAAAGCGGTTGCATAGCTGATCTCATGTTTACGCTCCTCTCAGACTGACAGTTAGGGTTTGGGCAGACAACACATGAGGAGCAGAAAGGAAACGGGTGAAAGCACGAATATATGAGTGGAAACAGGATAATTACAGCATGAAGATGAGCATGCGTGACCACAGAAACACGTGTGTGCGCGTTTGGGAGAGCGTGTGCGTCTGATTTTGATATAGACTATCAAATCATCTCAGATGGTTCCAATTCTGAAGACCACATTGCTCCCATTACGGAGGAAAAAACACAACCCGCCTATGATATACAAACCAACACAAGCACGGACACACACGCACACACACACACACACACACACACACACACCATTCTATACACACGCATACCTGTGCAGTCTCCGCCATCTTTTGCTCAAATTCCGTCTTGGTGCTGGCGTACTTCTCCACGTAGGACTTGTACACCTCTGTGGCTTTCTTCACCTTCACTCCAGCCTATTAGATCAAATTGGGGATGTTTATGATTAATCAATTAACAATTAATAACAAATAAACAGCTGTTAAACAAAAAGGCCCACAATATGTGTACAACTGTACATATCATAGCTTTTATTTCATAACTAATATTACTCTACAATAACTGTGTATTGGAACGATGCATGGAAGGATATACACATATATTCATACACATATATTGTGTATATATTTAGCATCTAATGTATAATATTATATATATATATATATATATATATATATATATATATATATATATATATATATATATATACACACATATATATACACACATACAGGAGAAGGAAAAAACCTACTTTACTTTTAATGCAAGTCAATGGAACCAGAATTTTTTTAAGTCATTTTGGGCCGTTTCTTTTGGTCCACTAATCATAAAATTTACATACAATATAAAGGGCAACAGTCATTTTCAAATTATATCAAAAACTAAAAAATGACAAAAATGGAGATACGAGGTTTTCTTCGACAGCAGCGATATATTAGTTTATTTTAGTCACATATTTTTGGTATATTTAAGGACTACAAGGGGGCTACACACCTAAGATTTTGACTCACCTACACATCACGTGTAAATGTAACGTGACAAACGTGATTCGATTTGATTTCTGTACTTTACTATTCCCCCCACCCCACGACGTCCACCTACAATATTTGGGGTGTAATGTTCAAAAAGGAGCCAAAAATGAGATTTTGGAACCAGAATGTTTTCAAACACTGCTCAGCCAATCAGATTTCAGAACAAGAACTATTCGCTTTATAATTGATATAAGCTTGTCGGTTAATGGTTACTTGTCGACTGATTATGGTCAGGTATCGGTCAAAAGAATGTATCAAAATTTGCATACCTAAAACAAATCAAATTTTATTTATGTAGCACTTTTCATGCAAACACTTCAAACTGGACAAACTGACGCACTTAAGATGAATAACAATAAACAAACAAAACAAACAGTTAACTTTATCAACTTTTCTCTGTCTGTATACGAGAAGATATTAAAGGAAGCAATTTGATCTGAGACTGGACTTTGGAAAACATTCTGGGCCTGATGTGGGCCAGTTTCTGGCTCAAAATGGATCAATTCAGCCTGCGTGTTTTGTACAAAGCCTAATTGCGCAGTTCATGAGAACTGCTGCTAACACATCATTGGACAGCTGAACACACTTGGAGGAGAACGTTAACCCTCAGTTCCTTTACAGCTAACAGATGCCTGCGCTGGCTGCGGGGGATGGCTGAAGCAAGTAATCAGGGATTAAACTCGCAGTCTCCTGATGATGGGGCCAATGCTTAGACTGTTGCGCCATTCAAAATGTGGGAGGGTCGTGCACTAAGGACACAGAGATACGACACGTGTGGCTGATTACATATTCCACTCCGTTCACTGAAGTTGGAGCAACTCGCAGTGGCCAGTTTTGCATTGATTGTCCTCCAGCTCTCAAAACCAGGCATACATTTGAGTGCTGTTGAGAGATTTCCTTTAACAACCGCAGCAGACACAGCGGTCAGACAGAGGCATAAGCCCTGAACATGCGGTGAAAGAATGTTTACCATCAGAATAACCCTGCTGAGAGTCTCAGGATTCAAGTGTACGAGGAGAGGCAGCGTAAAACACACCGTGATGCAGCTGCAATATGTACTCACAGGAGTGTTATTGTTTCACAAACTCTTAACCAAAGCAAAATAACTCCAATAGAAGTTTTATTAAAGCCACCTTTATTAACATTTCTTCATAATCAAACTTTCAAATTTCACTCTTTCGTCTCGAGCTTGTTGACGGCCTCGCATTTCATCCACTTTTAAACCCTGTGTCTCATGAGCATCAGTTAGTTGGCAGGGCTAGACGTAGTTAATGTGATAAGTTGCAGTCTGAATATTAAATTCAAAATGCAGGCACATTTCGCTCATACATCTAACACTCAGAGTGCAATCAACATTTCAACATTAAACTGATGAAGATATGATGACAACAGTAGATAATTCAACCATATTCTCGGAATACACATCCTTTACCAAATTTTGACTGAGTTCTCTTTAAATACTTTTTCAACGTGTATGGAAACGTCAGATTCATCCACTTGGGGAAGGGGTCTGAAGCTCAACCGAGCTAAAAGTGCCCTTCTGCATGTTGCATACAAATACACATTTCCGCCAGAGAGGTCAACAAATCCCCAAAACGTAGGTAGTGCAGCTTTAACTTAACTTAAAAAATATATATAATAAAAAATAACAATAGTTGCTCGTGGCACGATGAAAAGCTTGGACATCCTATAAAGTGTGTCTTTGGTAGCCAGTTAGGAGTCTTTCTGTTCTTGTTTCAGGAACTTTTACCCACTGTTCTTTGCAGAACTCTTCCAGCCTGTAATATTCTTGGGCCATCTTGCACACACAACATGTTAAATATCTACCCAAAGACTTTCAATGATGCTCAAGTCAAGGGACTGTGAGGCCCATTCTAAAAGCTTCAGCTCTCATATTTCACCATGAAATAGGTCCATACAGTAGACATTTATCTCTTTGTTAATTTCTGAAAACACACATGATAACAAACGATCACAAAAGAATTGGGCTTAATTTAGCTGATACTCGATCCATAGTTTTGGAGGTAGTTTAGTTAGTCTGCATCTAATGTCACCTTTACTCTCATTTTACCTAAACAGTGTTAGTGGTGAGAGGTCGTGTGACAATGTGACTATTAATTTATGCTGTTTTATTGTGATGTACATCAGTGGTAAATAAAATAAAACAAGCTGCATAAAAATATTTGTGGCATATTTTTTTTTGATAGCATAACCATGTAATTGACCATATTAATCAGCCAAGAGAGGTATCGGTTAGGCCCTTGTATGTACCTTGTCGAGGTCTCTCTGTGTGGCTCCCTCCTTGCGCATGCGTTCCAGCTCCAGGGTCTTGCTGTTGTAGTTCTCTTTGCTCTTCTGCAGGGCCTGCGAGACACTCTGGATGTTCTGCACTGCTTCCAGTGTGGACGCCACTTCCTCTTTAGTCTGCCAGAGACAGAACAACAGCAGTGAGCTTCCAGACTAAGATTCAGTAAAGACTTAGAGAAGGAAGGTATGTTTCAGAAAATATTTTAGCAAAATAAGAAGATGCTGCCTTCGAGTTGTGTCGGAAATATCGTATGTAAGAGATGAGAATATGAACACCAGTTGAAGTTGAGAGCGAGTCAGCAAAAAAGCAATGGCGGCCACTGATGGTTGTTTTGTAAACTGGTTTTATTTCAGTTATTCCGCAGCCACACGAGCCCTGCAAGCACACACAATAAATACAAACATGTGTGATGTAATATAAACTTCTCCCACTGCCTATAAGGTCATTAGCCAACCATGTGCGGAGGCCTTAAGGTGGCATATCTGCTTTTTGCAAATGATGATTTCCTTTCGGTTCCATTGCAAGGATGCCTTCAGTGCCCACCAGAGCGGTCTGCAGCTGAGTGTGCAACAGTTGGTATGCGAATGGCATGACCCTTCCAGGTAAGGAAAAAGGACCTGCCCCAGGTGGAGGAGTTTAAGTATCTCAATGTCTTGTTCACGAGTCATGGGATCAGGGATCGTGAGATCGGCCACAGGCTGGGACGGGCGGCAGCAGTAATGCAGTCACTGTACCGGACTGTAGTGGTGAAGACAGAACTGAGACATAACGCAAGACTCTCTGTTTACCAGTCCGTCTACATCCCCACCCTCACCTATGGTCATCAGCTTTGGGTAATGACCGAAAGAATGAGACCACGGATACAAGCCGCGGAAATGAGCTTGATTTCAGAGTGGCGGGCTACACTCTACTGAGGAGCTCAGTCATCCAGGAGGAGCTCAAAGATGAGCCACTACTCCTCCAGATGTGGCTCCAGGAGCCAGTTGAAGTGGTTCAGGCCTTAGTTTAGAATGCCACCTTGGTGCCTCCCGCCTGAGGTTTTTCAGGCACTGCTGACTGGGATGAGACCCCTCCAATGAGCTGGAGCAAGCTGTGGGGGAAAGGATCGCCTGGGATTCTCTGCTTTCCCTATTGCTACCGTGACCCTAGCTGGATCAAGTGGTTTAAGAGGATGAATGAAAATATAAACTTTAAGTAAAACACCATGTCTGTCATGTTTCAGACCAAAACCACTTGAATGCATATAATGTCGTACTTACGATCTTCAAAGCTGTAAGCAGGAAATTATGAGGAGGACTAAGAGGCAGCATAAGATGGCTAATGAATGAATGTTTGTTAGTAGGAACTAGCTAGCATGATAGCATTTGCATTATGCACAATGAGTTGTCTTTCATTATTAGCAACATTAGCAATTGGGTGACGGAAATCTAAAATTAAAACTGACCAGTTTTTTTAAATTTGTTAGATCATGTGCCTGGTTAAATAAATACCACGGTATGGAAGGAAAATGCGTTATGATTTCCAATTCACAATGACTTTATACTGCATTCTTATCAAGTAGGAACTGGGAATTTTCCAACTTTCAAGTAGGAAAAATCCATTTAAATGTCCCTCAAACTTGCAATTCCCACTCGGAATGTCAGACTTTATCAAGAGCTCTGACTTGCTGATCCGTGATACTCATTTCAACATGGCAGCAGCCACTGAACAACAACTAATGGCAGGTTTTCAGTGTTTTATACCAACCTTTGAGTTTCTGTTTGTGTATGATATGCTACTCATGTATAATGTTGACAAACACATGGGCATACATGGATAATTGTAAGGTTAAGGCCTTCTGTGCAAGAGTTTGAATGAAACTGCATGCTTTCACATAATTCTAGGGTCATATATTAATGGTGAATGGCCATAGCCTTCATCCACATTTTAAACATAACGAAGCACTAACCAAACAGCTCTTTAATTCAACTGATAGCACTTTTAAGAGCTTTTAATATGCACACAGCAGCCAAAAGCACTAACTTACTGTGAGCATCCTTTTTTCCCCTCGACCTCAAGCAGCTGAAGCAGGAGATGCCGAGCTCCCAGTTGTCATGCATGCAGCATTAAACCAAGACATGAACAAATGGAAACGCTCTACTGATCTTCCACTTTGGTTAGCTTTTAGAACTAGCCTTAGACATAACCAAGCCCTCCTGCACCAAAACATCAAAACATCCACCAGAACACTCCCAACTACTTTGTAATCAATCACACTGCGGTAATGGTTGCGCCCTCATTTTAGTCATATTGAGCACATGGAGAATTTGGCAGTGCTACTCATACATACTTCTTTGCAGTGATTTAATGTGCCCACAGATCTCTCTGAAATAAACAGCATTTCTTTGATTATAAGCAAGCATCTGCGTTAGTTATATTCTGCCCTATACGACTGATGGAAATGACACTCTGTTAGGAACTGGCCACAACCAGACAGAGGTAAATGGAGGGAAATGTTTACAAAGCATCACTTGTGCAATTTTCAAAGCCTTTCCATGCATATTAGGCTTGTGAAAGGAAAAAGAAATTCTAAACATGCAGAGGTTAACTTAGCCACAGGCGGACAACAGAGAAAGTGGCCAGAGGCCACTTCCATTAGTGCACTTTTAGCAACAACAACAGCATGAGGAACATAACATAATAGTGTATCAGTATCAGTAAAATACCTCCTGCGTGTGTTAGTGATTATTCTCTGTAAATAAAAAATTAAACCCCCCTTCCAGTGTATCCTCTGACTATTTGGACCAGAGGTGCTGCACAATGTCTAAAATGAAAAGAATTTTTTAATAGCTTCTTCAGACCTTAGCAATGCACACAAACTCAACTATGATATATGCCCCATCAATAAGGGGTCACAAATTCAATCCTGGGATGCCACAGCCGTCCGAGGGTTGAGGGACACATCCTAAAACATGTATATACATTATAAGAGGTTTGCATGACATTTCTATCAGATATTCTCCACAATTTGCAGGTTTCGTCCACTAGCTATCACAAGATGCTACTAAACTGGACAAAGGCTAGCACATACTTCCTCAGAGAAGTCAGCCACCGCATCTTTTCGAACTGCTGTTAAAGCAACGTCATTCGACAACTCAACACTCTTGAGGAGAACGCTAACCAGTAATTCTGTATACCAGCTATTTCTAATAGTTTTATAACTCGTGGGAACCCTGTTGGACCTTACAGTGGGCCTGAAGTGAGAGGCCTATTGAAGAATCTTTTTCAAGAATATAAAAACAATCTGGCTGCAGTCAAATGCTCATCCTGTGCAACTGTACAGCTTTCAAATAATTAGCAGGACACTAGGAAGCTGTAAACAAACATCAAGACATTTTTGATGTGTCCAGAATGACAAAGAGAGCTGAGAAGACTCTGAAATGAGAAAGAAAGCTGGGTAACATCATGAGTTAAGTTTTAATAAATGGATCATATTTTAAAACTGCAAATTAAATCTCAAGGCAACCTGACAAAAAGACATAGTACAATATATTTAATAAGTAGATAATTACAGAATATTATTTAGCACTTTATTCACTTCTGAAGAAGTCAGGAAGTATTTAATAAAACATTTGAAATATGTTTTGGCTAAAAGCCAATAGTCAAGTTTTGACATGTCTTGAAAAGTTATGTATATGTATACACATTATCAAAAGGGTTGTGCCTGATTTCCCCCCCTTTTCCTTTTGTACAGTTGAATAGCTTCCTCTGTATAGTTGCACGCACAGTTCATGCAAGAGTCAGACACCATCCTTTATTGATTTAAATGTCCAGGTAAAACAGTCATTACGTAAAAGGTATTCACTTTTAAGTGTCAATAAAAAAGCAGAAAAGTTTGCTTTCAGTTTTTCAAAGAAATCTGCGGGGATATTTTTACACACCTCCAAAGTTCAGTCTTAAAAAAACACATCCTTTCAGACTCATAGTGTTGAGTTGTCCTCTCGCAGTGGAAGGATGGCCAGAAACACCTGTAGATTTTTTCAGATCTGAATCAAGAGTGGAGCTTGATTTTCTCCTCTCTCTCAAAGACAAACTAGAAATATCTTCTAAACAACAAATATGAAAAATGACTGGAATTGAAATAAAGTTAAGTATCGAAATAAGACAATCTACCAAAAGGAAAGAAACAGACTGCATTTGGGCCTAATACAAAAGCAGGAGACAGAGAGGGAAAGAAGGAGAGAAAGGGACGTGAAAAATAAGAGGTGCGTGTGTGAAAGAGTGAAAGGGAGGCGTGAGAAACTGTGAGTGAGATGAGTTCGGAGGTGCTGAGAGAGATGCACTTGCACGAGTGCACACAAACACACAGACACACTCAGCTCTAATTCAAAGACAATGTTTTATGTCTTATCAGGCCACTTGGCTGAGCCTGGCTCATGTATTTAATATGACCCGTCGCTGTAAGCTGCTGTCAGGATTTAAAACGCTCCTTCTCACTACACGCACACAAGACACAGCCAACTCCAGAGACTTTCCTTTTGCAGAGAAACAAATCAGTGCTCCATCCCTGCACTGGTGATTACTCTGAGCAAAATGAACAAACAAACCAGCTGAATCAAATGTGGCCTCAACAGCATTCTATAGCAGGTCATTCAGTGCCTTCAGCAGTATCAAACGGTAACACTACTAAAAATGTCTCAAAATGACAAAATTTAGAATAGGGTGTCAAAGATCTCATTTACATGCCCAAAACAAATATGTAAACACAAGAGCCAGTTTATGGGGAGCGCAGCCACCTCCTGTTCCTCTCTTTATACCAAAATGATGACTGCAAAATGCTAGAATAGACGTGAAACGGTAGTGCCGACAAGAGAGACCTCAATGAATTGGTGTGAGTGGAGCTAACTGGCTAAAAATGTTTCTAGCCATTTACAGCATTTATCTAAAAGTACTAGAACACCAAGGCCAATTCTTTTGTTTTTGCTATACACTGTAGACATTTGGGTTTGAGATCAAAAGATGAATCGGAGATGACAGATCAGATTTTCAGCTTTTATTTGTATCTAGATGTGATGAACAACTTAGAACATGTGCCTGACAGGTGTTTTTTGAATTTCATGGACAGATAAGACCACAATTAACCTTTGTGATGGAAAGGCCAGTATAGAAGAAAGAAAGGATCTGTTCATGATCCAAAACATACAAGCTAATCGGTCAAGCATGGTGGAGGTAGTGCCATGGCTTGGGCTTTCATGGCTGCTTCTGGAACAGGCTTACTGATCCTTACTGATGACCCACGATGGTAGAAAAAGAATGAATTCAGAAGTCTACAAAAACATTCTGGCTGCCAAATTACAGAGAATTGCATTTAATCTAATCAGGAGGAGCTTTATTAAGCAGCAAGACAACGACCCAAAACACACCGCTAACACAATAAAGGACTGCATCAGAAGAAAAAAGTGGAAGGTTTTAAACTAGCCAGGTAAATCACCAGACCTTAACCCAATTAAGCATGTGTGTCACCTGCAGAAGAAGAGACTGAAGGGGGGAAAAAAAAACTACAACAAAAACATACGTAACCAAACATTGCGTTATTTACTTTCATTCACTTTAAGATCTTTTCCTGTACTTTTGCTATGTGAAAGTTGGGTAGTTTGCCACCAAAGGTGACGTGCTGTAAGTTATTTAACACACATCTAAATGTATATATATATATATATATATATATATAATATGTAAAAATTTCAGGCAGCAGGACGCTAGCCTTACTGTTACTGAGTGCTGGTTGGTTGGGAAGTTGATCAGCATTTTCTCTGAGTAAAGCCGTTCAAACTCACTTATATCATGTGGGTACATGAGGCAATGTTAGAAGTCCTATAACTGGAGTTCAAAACACATGAGAGCAGTGTTGAAATATTTTATGCTATTCTGTACTGTAAAAACTAGAGCATTCGTCTGTATAAAAATGATTAAATATTTACAAACTACGATTTTGCACAAAAGCACCATAGGAACCCATTCATTTTGTACTTGTTTAGGAGCACCCTGTAGTGTCTGACCAATCTGGAAGACATTACTGAGCGGCTATTCTTCTCACTAAATGACTCAAACACACACAGTTTGTGGCTTTTTGGCCTTTTTGGTGTGTAAGTCATTTGGTTACTTTTCCCATGTTTAGGCCCAAACTCCAAAGTTCTTTATAGGAGTTCTTACATTTAAGGCAATGATGCTTATTTTTAGATTTTTGTATTTCCCCCCTATTGGAAATTTTCTGATAATACAACCTCTGAAAATCTCTCTTAACCTTCTCAAATTGCATCCCAAACAGTCTTCAATGAGGTTGTGCATTTTTGATGTGGTTTAGGACACAGTTTGACGTACTGTGAGCTACAAAGATGAATAAAACTTCACAGCTGAACACAGCAGGAAGCCACTTTAGATAATAAAGGTTTGGCTGAATTACGCCTCCCAAGAAGAACTCATCATGCAGGCATACTGATGTCAAATTACACAATTTCTTTTGTTTCTATTTATAAATTATATAATTACAATTTATGTTCGGTTAGAACATTTAAGGCAAACAGTTATTTATATTTTTTAAAAAAAACCACAACAGAAATTGCAAACATTTGCACGACATTGATGCGGTTTGAACTATTCCTTTAATTATGCCATCTAAAAGGCAACTGCACTGTCTGAACACCAAAGTTCACAATTAGCCAGCAACCAATCAACAATCCAATCCAGCATGCCCATGTCATATGCTACACTAATCCCACCTCGCAGCTCTAGTCTTTTTAGAAAGTTGTACAGCAGCTTAAACAGTGGTCATTTTTCGTCCATCATATTTAGTTCAAAATACTGTGAGAATGTCGATTGTGAACCCATCAAATTGTGGTCCAAGTGCATTGTCACACACTTAATAACTAAATATTTTGGATTGTTTTTTTAAATCTTGTTTCATTTCATGCATTAATAAATATAAACTCACATGTAGTGGTTACAAATATATTATAATCAAAGGCTAAATGTTAACCCCTATGAGTTATTTACAGCAGTAAGAAAAGAGTGGTGTAATTCAATATTTATTATTTCTCACTTTCTCAACAAGCTAAGAAATTCTGTTGATTCTAAACTTTTATTCAGGAAAATCACTGTTTAAGTCTGATGAAAATTTCCTGTTACATTTTACTGTTTTTAATGTAACATGCTGTCACATTACTGCTACTTTAACAATTTTGCTATGTTTTTGTCACCTCTTGACACTAAAACAGACAAAACTAGTCCAAAGTGCAATTTGAACCTAAAGAGCACAGAAAGAAATTGAAATGAAATGCATGGCCCTTAAAATGTGCTTTCATATAAAGTGCTGAGGCATTTTATTTTTAAGAAAATGCAGCATAATTGTAGCTGGTTATATTTCATTAAAGACTCCATATCCTACATTTTTCTTGTATTCTACTTACAGTGCTTGTGTGGTTTTATTTACCAAATCCAGTCACAATAATTCCTATGTACACAACCATTTTCCAACATTTTCTTATCCCTTAGAATTGAACAGGCTGTTGTGGTTACTGTGTCTTTAACACTGATATATGCAGATGAGTCCTATTCGGACTGGCTGTGCAGTATTCAAAAAGCAGTCTAGGCTGAAACACTCATTATAACTTTATCGTGTATGGGCGGGGCTGCAGTGCTGTAGGCTGAATAGGCATAGATATAAAAATGTTTTGGTCTTTGTGACATCAAAAGACAACTTCAAACAAGCTGTTTTTCCAGATTAAGGACTGCATGGAGCGGGAAGTGAATGGTACATTTTGAAACTTTAACAATATTTTTACATCACCCTACACCAAACTCTTTATGGCCCCTTTAAGCAAAGCAATGCAGTAATCCATTCTTCTAAATCACTTATTACAATGCCTGCTGTAAAAAGAGCTATAATAATAAAATGTCATATTTTTAAATTGAATTAAACTGAAAAGAGCTTTGGCCTTATATTTAACATTTAGGCCCAGATGTGATATATTTCCTATTCTGGAAGTGTTTCTGACTCATGTTTGGCCTCTAGTGGTTCAAATCTGTCAAAAACAGGGGAACGATGGCTGCAACTGCAGGAAGCAGTAACACTTTAATGCTGGACGTACTTCAACTGAAGCAGAAGTAACACAGTGATCAATCTCATTTCATTTAGCAGTGATTGAAAGCCTTCATGTCTTGGCATTTGGTCATCAAAGGCACATCAGGCTCAATAATAACTCACAGCGTGTAATAAAATTATACAGTAAAATAATACAGTCTCTACTAAGCAATCAAAGCTCTCGTTTTCCATTTAATGAATGCCAAGACAATATTACAGGCCTAATAATAAGTGAAGTAGTAAAAAAAGTAGGCAACTAACATTAGGATCGAGCAATATGGCCAAAAATCTAATCAAATTAAAATTGTCTATATTATTATATGCCCTTCCTAATTCTTAATTTAAGTCTGCTTAGTACTTTTAACTCTGAAGAAAACAAAAAGCATATTCTGGTTCGTTTGCTTTACTTTTAAAAAAAATCCACACTGCGAATGATGCGGGGCCTTTTCTTTGTTTACTCCTGAGCGGAGGTTCTCAAACTGGTCCTCAGGGACCCCTAGAAAGTCCACATTTTTGTTGTATTCCCTATGTTGCAAGGTTGGTCAGAGCAAAAACTGCTCTAGATACCTTTTTTACTCTGCATAATTTCAACACTAGCTAAAAAAAGGCACCGTTTTTTTTCTACGTGCCACATGCATCACACAGCAAAATACACTGAAATAAGCCATGAAAATCAACAAAAATTAAACAGAAAACCATGTAAAAACACTCTTTTTTAAAATTAATTAAATTCAATTAACGAGGAAATACTAGTTAAATATTCCATGCTGCAAACAGATCTCCTGGTTGGTCTACCAGGCCAAACTTTTGAAACTTTTTCCTAATCACAAGTCAGAATGCTGTCGAGGATAAACAAATATAACATGCACTTTTATAAATGATATTTTTATTGAGCGGAGTGACTGATGTGACCATTTACCCATCTGTAAAAAGGAATGTCTGTATAACTTTCTCGCTGCTCCACAGCATAAACACTGTCTGTATGAAAGGCCAGTGCGTTCAAGCTGTAGCGTTCACACTGCTCACACCACGCAAAGGTAGGATGTGTGAATCATGCATGAGGAACATAACAATATAATCATGTTAAGGAAAAATGTGTTATCTTGCAAAAACGTCTGATAAAGATCATCATTTTATCATCCAGGCCTAAACAGTACCTAAAACCGCCGCTCTGTAAGACACTCACAATGAAAGTGACGAATACGGAAACTATCGGTCATCATATCAGCCCTGGAATTCTCTATCAGCGATCACACACACTTTTAAGGCTTTTGACAAAACTAGTACCACAGGCGTGGCACAAATGATCAGTGACGGTTCAATACCTTCTTATGTGCCTTGGCCTGTTCGTCCACATACTTCTGAACTTCCTTGATGAGCTCTTGCAGCTTGCGCACCAGCTCCATGTGACAGGCAGCCAGTTTTTCTGTTGACACTTTAAACACATCCCATGCTGGAGCAAACGTCCTGCAGAGAGGTCACATTTTAAAGTCTTATGGAGATTAAGGACCACCAACACACCAAACATAATACCACAAGGAAGTCCGTGATCATTAAATATATCACAACATATTACAACACCAGCATTAATTGTTACAAAACACTTATATGACACAGATAAAGAAAAAAGTCTTTAAAATTAGGAATGCACAAGAGGAATTGGCAAGAATCAGCAGTTTTTTGTTCAAAACAAGTCAACTGCCAATTGATTCATTTTATTTTGGCTGATTTGTATTGCATATAAGTAGAGACAGGTAGTTGAATGCTGCTGCTATCTATACCTGTAATGTACATATATCATCCTATTATACTGTCATATGATGCCACCTTTGCCACAAGTAGGTTCAAGAAATTTCTGGCCTGCTAGACGTGCCCCAATGAACTGTAAGTGCTATTATTCTGAAATGGAAGTGTTTAGGTGCAACAACAGCTCAGCTTCAAAGGGGTAGACCACACAAACTCACAGAGGGGGGCTACCAAGTGCTGAAGTGCACAGCGCATAAAAACTGCCTATCCTATATTGCATAACTCAATACAGAGATCCAAACTGCCTCTAGAAGCAACACCAGCACAATAACTGTACATCGGGAGCTTCATGAAATGGGTTTCCATGGCTAAGTAACTGTGCACAAGCTTAAGATCACCATGTGCAATGCCAAGCGTCGGCTGGATTCTGGAGCAGTGGAAAAGTGTTTTCTTATGCTGTTAATACTGCAAGTAACTTTTTAATCATTATTTGATTGTGACTGCACAAATTAGCAGTTACTAAATTTGCAACCTCTAAAAAGATTATAATTTTACTGCACTTTTAAATGCTAACGAGGATTTGAATACCAGCATATTTTAGATTAGAATGAACTAGTTTAGAGGTGGAGTTTATCTAATTCATTATTCATTACACCGATTTTCAATGTGACAGCCCAGCTGATGTAGTTACATACTACAAACATGCCCGTAATGTGAAAGCCAGTGAATGAGACGTGATCATGTTGTCAAGACAACCTTAATTATTTGAGCTCCAGTTCCTGGTGAAAGACTTCTTGCTTTATTTGTGTGTGAAAATCAAGTAAGTTTGAAGTACTTACCAGTGCGACAGTAATTAGAATGATAACCTATATTATCAACAATGCTGACATTAGTAATGTTATAGTGTGTAGCAAGGGTTCTTCAACTTTTTCAGAGTGCGCCCCTTTTTTTAGGGGGAAAATTATTTAGTGATTCTCCGCCTTTCCCTCCCCCTGCCCCTGGCACCAGTATACACATTACAGAAACTACAGAAAAAATGAAACAGTAGATCTAGTCACTGAGTGGCATGATTGGGCCTTCACTTCTTAGCTAGCACTTACACACAAACTACAAATCTTTACCCCCACACTGAAAAAATGCTTCAAGTTTAGCACTCAATTTATAGTTTAGTCCAATCAAGAACCTTCCTCAGTAATGAGCACACCCTATCAATTCATCATCGACATAAAGCCATAGCCACAGGCTGCTGCCTCAATACTTTCTTTGTGGGGTGGAGCAAAAGTCAGGAGAGCACCAGTGGTCCTGATTTGAGGTGGTTTTGGAAGGAACCACAGGTTTAAATGAACTTGCCACCCCCCTTGAACACAATATGTACATGCACAGACATGCTTACCCCAACTGTGAGAAGTTGCTGGCAGATTTGGCCAGTTTGGTCATCGATCTGGAGTATGTCTCCTCGATGGTAGCCCTGCAGACACAGCAAAAACATTTTGTAAGCATTCACATTTAAAATGAAGTGAAATCTTTTAAATCCTCCTGACTGAATCTATAGAATAGAGATTTTAAAGAAAATACACTCATAAAATCCCATAAACCCATTTTACTGTTGTACAGATGTCTATGGAAAACATCTGATGGAAGAAATACGTTGCTGCATGAAACACGTTGCTGCATGAAATTTGAATGTTCAAAAAATATATTTATAAAAAAAAACATTACATACAGAAGCACATGCATCTATGCCATGCTTCCTAACAGTGACAGGACACAAATGTTGGTTTAGCAGTGCAGAGGATGAGTGAATAATTCATCTGTCGTTTGCTGTAGATGGAAACAGGCTGACAGTGAGCACTGCTGGGAGCAACACACATACAGAGACAATGGGGCAAAAAAACAGGACCACACATGAGACGGATGTGGGGGGATACAAAGCTGGCTTGGGTCATAAGGGTCAGCAACATAAAAGAAGTGCGCACACAAAGATGGGTGGGCAATGTGACAATATTTATCATTGTTGTGCTAAATTACATCACATCACAATACAATGCGATTACTGAGTATATTGTGGATATTGTTAGTACTCAAAGAACATTGTTTCATTACAAAAAGAGCATAATTAGCTTTGTTTAAATGGATACATATTAACCCTTAAACGTCAAATTTGCGCAAAAAAGTATGATTTTTATCGCCTTTAATAACATACTGTCTACTCTGCTTCAGATTAATTTCACTACATAACTTATTTCACTTAGAAAATTACATAACTTGTAATTTGACCAAGGGTGTTCAAAATCTACAGCCAATCTAAGAACAGTCATGCATTTTTACAACCCTAACAACCCTGAACATTGCATCTTCCCTCAGATCACAATGTGTTACACAAATGTCTGAGTGCCCACAAGGGGGCGGCAGAAAGCCTGATTGTATTCATGTACACACAGCAAGTCAGCCAAAAAGACTAGAATGGAAACAAACAGTACATACATAAACACATCATGTAAAGTCATGAAATCATGCATCATCATCATCATCATCATGAGTCATTCAAGCACAGTGATGTCTGGAAAATTCCATCAGGTCTGTCAGTGCGCCAGCCGTTTCTCTAGGCGGGCCGCAGCTGATTGATTGGTCAGCTCTGGACGTCTTGAAGCATATTTCTGGCCCATTTGGACGCCTTTCTAAGAACACCTTCAAAATACTTTTCCCCCAAGACAGCATTCTTCTCTCATTCCTTTGAGTTATGCCTTTGTGTGGAGCAGGTGAAATTCCTGCATAGCTCTAGCACTCCACTTTAAATCAGATGGTACTTTAAATCACAACACAGGAGGAAAATATAGGGTGGAACGTTTAAGAGGAGACTATGGACTGTGCCGACTGTTAAATCTGCTGAAGTGTAGATGTTGATTTTGTCACGCCTGTGGACCAAATGTCTGGATCAAATGTCTTCATTTTCAGTCTCATAGTGAGAGGTTCACATTTAAAGCAGACCATGGTGCCATCTTGTGGAAGAAATAGTTGAGATAAGGATTCTTATTTAGACAGTGAAGGTGAAAGAATTCTTGCCTCAACAAAAGGAGCCATTCAGTGCTTCAGGCAGGTTTCACTCATTTAGGAGAAGGTCAAAGCCCAAGCTGAAGACCTCACAGCGGTATGTATAGGTTCAAGTACGCTTTCAAACTTCAAGCTGAAAGACCGTCAGATAGCACTGTAGAGGTCAACACTTAGCTGGTACAGTATAAGACTGGCCATAGCAGAAGGAATCAGCATATCTCAGATACCATATGAGATCAAAATCTCATACCATCATGCCAGCAACACTGCTGTCAAAAGCTTTTCACTTCATGACACACCACTGTCAAGCCTAAAAATAAGCACAAGGCACCTGCGGTGAGAACATGAGTGTCGGACACAGTTAAGAAATAAGCAAAGCACGTGCAAAGTTTCAGATTAAAATGCTATCCATCTATCCATTCATCCATCTACCCATTAACCACGGTCTCACTCTCACTTACTCTCTTTCTTTGTGATATACAGTGGGGTAGAAGTCCGAGACAAAGTGGACAAATTATTATTTTTTTTATTTCAACCTGAAAATAAACAGAACATTTTATATATTTTTTCTAAAAACATATTCAAGATCTTATTACTTCCATTAAGCTTGTATTTAGTGGAAGACTCTCAGGTGGATTTGATCTACTCAGTCAATAAAGCAAAAGGGGGACATTAAAAGCACTCAGAATTTCTGAAATATTTCAGTGATTTTACTTTTTGCACATACTGATATAATTTTAAGAATACACTTTGTAGCATATTAGACAAAATGCAAAATATTTATGCTCACTCACACATACAGTGTGTATACATACAGTGGCACGGCAGCGAGTGACCGCAGAAGTGGATTAGACACAGCAGTGCCTCAGAACTTAATTACTCGTTAGGCCTTAATTGACTTGTTAAGACTGAAGTTAAAATTAACTGCTGAATTCAAAGCAAAGGAAGGCTATAAAAACATGCCAAAGCACTTTCAGCTCTCAATATCCAGTGTCTGAAACGGTAGTTAAGGGGAACTGTAGAAGTCAAGGCTAGATGTGGAAGAACAAGAAAACTGTCAGATTCAATGGCTCATATGCTGGCCAGAAAGGCAAAGCAACTCCCTTTGACAGCCAAAGACATTCAGGACAGGTTTAGCTGACACAGAAGTGGTAGAGCACAGCTCTACAGTGCAGCAGCGAAACTTTTCCTGCTACCACAGCTTGCCAAATGTTAAGCACTGGGGTAGATCTATTATGCTTTGTGGTTGCGTTGCAGCCAGTGCCACCGGAGACACTGCATTGACTATGAAATATGAGCGAATTCTGGAAGCAAATGTGAGAGTCAATCAATAAACTGAATGTGAAAAGAGGCACCACAACAACTTCCATGAACTACTCTAAGAAACACAAGCTAAAGATTCTGGACTGGCTCTCATAGTCCTCAGACATTACTGAGAATCTGTGGGTAGATCACGGTGTTCATGGAAGATGGCCCATGAATCTCACAGCATTCTGCATGGAAGACTGGGTGAAAATTCATAAAACAAGAACATAAAGACTCCTAGCTGGCTACAAAAAGCCTTTGCAAGCTGTGATATCTGACTTGGTGGGGCATCCAAACTTTTGCACATGCCACAATTATATATATATTTTTTTTAAGTTAACAAAATATAAAGTAAATCGGTATTAACATTTGTAGAGGTTGGGTTTACTTCTTTTCACTTCAAAGTTTGGCCAGAGGTGCCAACACACAAATGCAGGACTTAATTTGAAACTTTTTGAAATTTTGAAACACAAAGTGGTCAGTTTTGTCAAAAGCATTAGTTGTTCAGTAATGCAAAAACAAGTGAGTCTGTAGTTACACAACAGTACAGAGACTTTTATAAATAAACATCCTTTCCTCCACAACTAGTGACTTCTGATTGCTGATGATATGCTAGGATATTTATTATTTTGCTTTCATTCTAGAGAAAGCAAGCATTTGAAACCTGCAGTGACCAGTGGGGCTTGGAAATACAATTGTTAAAAATTTAAAGGGAAGCTTCCTCCATGTAAGAATCTAAAGAATGACCCACTTCTATCAGAAACCCTTTTTTTCAGTCCTCAACAGTTACAACATCGAGTCTGTAGGTCTGCTAGCAGAGACATTACATATGCAATGTAATATCTCCAGGCATATTAAATGTGACCCCAGTCAAATTACATTTTGTTGATTTTCTAAGTCAAAACATCTTCAACAGGGAACAAATACATATTGCTGTTGTTGGAAGAAAACCTTGTATCTCCATTTTTGTCATTTTTCAGTTTTTGAGGAAATCTGAAAATGCCTGTCGCCCTTTACATTGTGTGTAAATTTCATGACAAATGGACTAAAAAAAATGTCACAAATTAACTTGGAAAAAATTCTGGTTCCGTTGACTTACATTAAAAGTAGAGTAGGTTTTTTCCTTCTCCTGTAAAGTTACCATTTTGGAGACACAAGGTTTTCTTCTGACAACAGCGATATATTTTTTATATATTATATACATTGTATACATACATACATATACAATATATATTGTCGCTGTCCAAAGAAAACCATGTATCTTCATTTTTGTAGATTTTATTTTTCTACATCATTTCAACACAGCAGCTGTTCTTGACATTGTGTGAAGATTTCATGATGAATGGACCAATAGAAATGCTTTAAAATCAGATGGAATAAAACCTCTTTACATTAACTTACATTGAGTGTTTTGATTTCTCCTATAAAATTACTATTTTGGAGATACTTGTTTAACATGGTAGAAACAAAATAAAACATAAAATATAAAATGTGCCTTAAAGTGTGGCCATAAAAAGTTTTATTTTTTACCCAATATGTTAAATTCCGCAAATAAACAGTAATTGTGTATTAAAACGTGCAGAAATGTGTTCTCTGCAGAAAATGTGTTAACTTCACTTACAAAATCAACAAAACATGTAATTTGACCGGGGCCACTATACAGCCACCTGCAGCGACAACATTTCATGTTTTGTCTATGTAAAAACGTACCTTTCTCTGATGAAATCTGAAAGCTCCTTGCTGGATATCTGGCCATGTTTCATGTTATGGTACAGAACGTCAAACCCATTGTTTTTTTCACCCTACAAGAAAGACAAAACAACAGCAACCATTAAAGCAAGTGACTTTGTAAAACAATGAAACCCCAAAAATAACTTTTACTTCATTAAAAAAAAAAAAGAACAAATCGACAAGAAAGCATTGCTGCACTCCTTCACCACATAAGTCGTCTCCATCAGCGCTTTCATGGCCTGAATAGCAGCTAAATGACTCCTCAGTGCTCTCTGGTCCACCATATTCATCCGCGCCATGCTTCGATTTTTGTCTGGTTCGGTTAAATTTACAACTGGAAAAGAATAAACGTCTGCGAGCTTTAAGTTGAAGAACCACAGAGAAGGTCCCTGGGATGGTAACCGTGGTTACAATGTTTATAGTGTCCTGTAACAGGATTTTAAAAATGCAAGAGGTGAACTCATTTATAATAAATGCTTCAGTATTCTTCGCCACAATAACCCACTTAAGTCTTTCAATAAAGGAGAAAAAAACATAAAAATGAATAAGAATGCAGCCCTTTCCCTGACCTTTGAAACATTTTTAGTTTATTACTGGTCAAAGTCAAGTTTTTGAGATTTTGAGACTTGAGCTTCGGCTCCACAATATGGAAAAAACTGCAGAATTGCAATTATATTGATACATATTGAGACTGCAATACACCTTAAAACATATTAAGAGATGACTGAAGATTGTCCTGCATTATTTTGACCAAAATAATGAACTTTAGCTGGGTTACATGAATCCCATGATTCATCCAAACCTCCACAGAAAGGCTCAAATGGAACTGCGATTAATCAAGATGGCCAGAGCAAACAGTAAAGAACATGGTGATTAGACAGACGGCTCATTTACATACTTCAGGCTGCTGTAATGTCAGTATTGTAAAGGCTAATAACTAAGTACAGATGCCACAATATCACTGTTTTCCAAAACTAAAAACCTAGAATATCAGCTGATACCAACAGTATCAGCAATAGCCGCTTTTCATTGCCCTTCTCTTAAGACGGATATCTAAAATACCTTGCTCAAACTGCTAAAACATACAATTTGTCTCAAGGGGCCCCTCAGTTGAGTACAGGGTACTGCCCAGGGAATCAGCCATTTTCTAGGGTGGCCCCCTGGCAATAGTTCAAGTGCAAAGACTGTTCACTGTCTCTTCACCTGAAATGGCATCATGCTTCCAAGTTCAACTTGTTTTTAAAGGACAAATGCTGTATGTTCTCATTGCCTCCTCACCAGGAAAAAAATATTAAATGTTTATTTTTCACGCTTGTAAATGAAAACTGCCAACAACAAAAGTTTTATTCTGGCAAAGATATTATAAGTCACTATCATTTTTTTACTCACTGAAATGTTCTTTGCAACCTGTTCGTTACTTAGCTAAGCAGCTGCATTAGTCTCTGATTTAAATTTACTCGTATGTTTTTATGTAAATGTTTGTCAAGGACTACTTACAAAACAATCCATAACATTATATTTCATAAGTGTTGCACTTTATTTATTTGATATGCCATTAAAGTAGGCTGATTTGTTAACAGGCTAATTTGGCCCATTCAGAGATATCCAGTTAAGTTTAAGTTTAAATCTTTACTGAAAGGGTCAGATGTAATGTAAATAAAATGCTAACTAAATGTATTCAGTCATCAGTTCACTGTGTTTTAGCTAGATCTGCCATTCGTTGCACAGGAATCCGATGGGTAGCTCGGCACCAGCGATGCTAACGAAAATTAGCATTATGCTAGTGGTGTAAATCGAATGAAGAAAGGCATAATTACATGAAACATTGCAATGTGTGACTGACATATGGCTGTGACTGGAGACCTAGCCAGTGTCCAAATTCACAGTCATCATGTACTGATTCAATACGTACAGAATTAATGAGCAAATCGAGACACAGCCAGATACTCTACTATCCAAGAGGAAATGTGTAGTCGTCAATTACTTAAACAAAAGCACAGCTTCAGTTAAATTCTTTCTCAAAAGGAAATTTCACCTACGGGGGGGCAAATTTGTGCTAAATGTGATTATTTAAAAATAAAGGAATTATAATTTTTGTATAAGCTAGTTACTGTTCTTATGTCAACATTAGGAAGCCACATACTTAAGTAATTTTACATTGTAACTGTACTTTATTATTTTGAAAGATCTGTACTTTGAGTACTGCTGAAATTAAATAGTTGTACTTTTACTCAATTACATTTTCAAGAGATAAAAAATGATTTTACTCATGCTTTTTACAAGATTTGTACCTTCAAAATGCTCATTACAAATCTAATTTTTATTTATTTCTTCATTTATTTTTTAATAGCACTTTACAGATTGATTATAAGTGGGTAATAATATGGTAATATTATGGTAACAATGTATACTAACCTAAAAATTACAAGCTCATTCTTAGCTGTTACTAAAAAATAAGTTGACATTATAGCAGTAACAAGTTGGTAATAAAATGGTAAAATAATGTTAAACAAGGTATCCTAATCTAAAAATTACAGGTTATTTTTCTAGCTGTTAATAAATAAGTTAATAATTGTAATGGTAAAAATGTGTTAATAAAATGGTAAATTCACAGTAGCAAGTTATAGATTTTACCATTGTGTAATTGCAGATGTGACTAGTTGGTAATAAAATGAAAAATACTGGTTACAAACTCTAATTATCTATAAATAAAATAATAATTTTCCAGCTGATATAAATCATTTAATTAGTAGATATTACAGTAAAAGTGAGAAATAAACAATTAGACAATCATTGTCTTTTTTTTTGTGTCCAGCTTTAAGGGCACATCTGCTTTATCAACATACCACCCCAATGCTTTTAAATCATAGAGTTGTATAATGCTAGAGTAATTACCCTAAAAATGAAGGTTTTTATTAATTATTATTAACAACTAGAAAATGAACACATCATTTTTAGGTTAATACAACTTGTTACCATTTTTTTTTATCATTTTATTACCAAATTGGTACCATTATAATTACTATATTACTATAATATGATTACTAAATAATTACTATAGTTACAATATTGCTATAATAAATATTCTAATTATAATCATTATAATCATTTAATAACACTTTAAAAATAAGCATGCAATTTTGGGTTAGTAGAACTTGTTACCATTCACATTATCGTAAAATTAAACTGTCCCCAACTACACTATTTCATCTTTGTATGAAACCACTGCACACCAGTGAACCAAAACCAAGAACCAAGATCTCTAAACATCTTGTTAAAACATTCACTTTATTATTTTTTTTTTAATCTATACTTCTATTTTAAGCTTTTACCTTATTCTTCTTTTACCTCATTTTTTTTCTGGTGTTGGCATGATACCAATACTAGGTATCTGATCCGTTCCATCTCCAATAAAGATCAACAAACGACATGTTGTGAAGTACTAACTTCAGCACTCTGAGCAAAATTCCGTTTCAACCTCGTAGCTAACTGAGCGGCGCAGCTGCCTTGGGCCCTCACTCTCTCAAAGCCTTTTTGTGAAACACTTGTAATGCTTTCTCAGACGACCGCACTGAAACGGTTACTTAGCACAGATAAATAAAATAGCACGTGTTAAAACTGCATCACCTCTCTCCAGGGCTCGCCACTGCACTGAAGATGCCGCTGGGGCTAAAGACGGCATCTTAAACTGCACAAGAGCCATTTTGCTCAAAGCTGTCTTCAAGTCAGAGACTGTTTCTGCATGAACAAACACGACAATGAACTAAAGCAGTGCTGAAACACATTTTAACGTGGTGGTGCAGCCAAACATCGAAGTACCACAATGTTCACTGCGTGTCAGGGGGACCAACACCGAGAGACTATGGCCTACATACAATGGTAACATCATATAAGTTGCAGATTTCATGCATAATACTTCACCGCATTCTCATGATATCTAATGCTTCATATATGAACATTAAAACACAACAACAAACACTATTAATAACAAGAAATCACCAGGCTGTACCGAAGCCTAAATCATCACGCATCTCCATTTACACTGAGTTGTTAAGTGTCGGGATGCATTGGTACAGATACTGATAGCGGATATCGGCCCGATACTGTTTATTTACACGCACTCATACTCATAAAAAAGGCATAAGCCTGGTGTAATCAACAATGAACAAATTACTCAATGTGGCAATGAACGAGGGTCTGTCTGCTTACACAGCAGACTGTTGCGGAGGGTGGTCAGAGGCAAAGGCCACTTTCAATTTTACACTGAAATTTCAATTTTACTACATTTTAATTTTTAAACACAAAAAATACAACAACATCCACTTCCACAACTCGGGTGGAGACACGTAGGTAAGTCTGTCACAATTATTACATAATCGCCTAACCACAATTATTTGAGATGATCTGAATTATTTGAGATAACCTCAGTTATTTACGCTAATCAATTTCCACATTAGATCGAACGAGAATTTTAAGTGACAACAAGCAAAATGTTAATTTATTGTATTGGGTTGCGGCAAATAAATGCAAATAAAAGAAAAGCATGGCACCCATGTAAAAAAATAAAGATATAAATTCTAACATTCTAACATTTAGAGGGCAGTGCGGAGTTTGTTAGTGATGTAGCCAATTCTTATGTTTTTAGCATGTATGCTAGCAGAATAAGGTTTTTATTTTGCTTTGCAAGATGACTAATAAGCCAATTTGGTCACTTTAGTTGCACACAATGAACAAAAAGATCATTTACTCGTTAATTGCAATTATTTATATATCAGTTAATTGTCAGCTAAAATCTCATGATCGTGAAAGCCGTACATGTAGGCTAGGTAAATGGAGATGAGAAAAAAAAAAAATAATACAGTCATCTAGTTTATGCAGCCCTTACTCTGTTTGACTAAATACAGCTGCAAAATATAAAATTTAACATTGTGATTTTTTAAAATAGTTTTTGTAAAAGAGTCTGTAGAGACTGTATCACCCCATCATGTACATCATGGCTGGAGTTAGCATAGGCTACTTGATTCAAGGTAACTAATGTTAGCATAGCTACTCTCTTAAAGATGGTGCTTCAAGGGTTCTTTAGCACAGAAAAGTCATATACAGAACCATGAACACTCTTTGCATGATTAAAGATTGCTTTACATCATGAAAGCAATCTTCAGACTGATGGAGAATGTGCTATGGACGGTTCTATACAGAACTTTTTGGAAAATGGTTCTATATAGTACCCAAAAGTGTACTTCTAATGTTCTTCTACTGTTACAAGCTTGAAAGTGTAACAATAGAAGAACCCCTCTGGGTGCTATATAGAACCATTTTCAAAAAGGTTCAACATAGGACCATCTATAGCACATTCTCCATCAGTCTGAAGAACCTTTCCTTGATGATCTTTAATCATGCAAAGGGTTCTTTGAGTGTTCATGGTTCGATAAATACCGATCAGGCATGACATTATGACCACCTCCGTGTTTCTACGCTCATTGTCCATTTTATCAGCTCCACTTACTATATGGGTGCACTTTGTAGTTCTACAATTACAGATTGTAGTCCATCTGTTTCTCTGCCGAAAGATGTTTCTCTTCATCTTGTTAGCCCCCTTTTACCCTGTTCTTCAGTGGTCATGACCCCCATGGACCCTCACAGAGCAGGTACTATTTGGGTGGTGGTTAGCTTCATTAGTCTCCAAACTAAAGACGCAAACTTTAGACAAACATGTCTTGGCTGATCAGCTATATTTGCTGTGTGAATGTGATTTTGAGCCTTTAAGTGTCAGAACAATGCAGCTACTGACTAAGTGATGAATATGTATTTGTCAGGCTGTCCGACGCACAGCTTAGAGTTTCCCTGCATCAGCAGTTTGCACTGGGCAGGAAGTGACATCTTTCAGCAAGATAAAATATTATAAAGATTTCCGCATGGGGATGTAATGTTTGCCAGCTTGTGCCTTGGAAAAAAAGTTATATTGGAGTTTTAAGTGAAAGAATCTTAAATGTCAGTATTATATCTAACATTCCTTTTTTGAGATATATCCTTGGTAAATCAACACCTATTCATGGCCAGGAGCACAGCACAATCATTACTAACGGTTGCATAAAATCAAGTCTATAGCCATGTTCTCTTCACAAACGTTGGAATGTATCATAATGAAGAGCTCACTGACTTTGAATGTGGCACTGTCACAGGATGCCACCTTTACCACAAGTCAGCTTGTGAAATTTCTGCTCTGCTAGATCTGCCCCAGTCAACTGTAAGCTGTGAAATGGAAGCACACAGAAGCAACATTAGCTCAACCACGAAGCGGCAGACCACGTAAACTAACAGAGTGGGGCTGCCGAGGGCTGAGTCACCTAGCACGTAAAACCACCAATCCCGTGTTGCATTGCCCATTACAGCGTTCCAAACTGTCTCTGGAAGCAAAAACAAGCGCAAGACCAGCACGTCAGGAGCTTCAGCAAAAGGGTTCAAATTGCCGAGCAGCTGCACAGCCTCGTATGTGCAATGCCAAATGTCAGCTGGAAAGGGGGGAGAGCATGGTGCCACTGGACTCTGGAGAAGTGGAAACATGTTCTCCGGAGTGATGAATAACGTTTCATTATCTGGCAGTCTGATGGATGAATCCTGATTTGGTAAATACCAGGAGAATGCCACCTACCAGAATGCATAAAGTTTGGTGGAGATTTTTCAGGATTTGGACTCGGCCCTTCGGTTCCAGTGAAGTGTAGTGTTACTGCTACAGCATACAGAGACGTTTTAGATGATTATAATCTTCCAACTGTGGCAACAGTTTGGGGAAGGCCCTTTCCTGATCTAGCATGACTGTAATCATGTGCACAAAGCAAGGCCCACAAAGACACTATCTGACGTACTTGGTATGGAGGAACTCCAGTGGTCTGCACAGAGCCATGACCTCAACCCCAGTGAGCACCTTTGTGATGAATTGGAACGCTTATTGCGAGTGAGGCCTTCACGACTAACATAATGCCCATGGTTCTGGAATGGGATGTCGAGCATTTGTGAAGAATTGCTTTGTCTGGCTATAAACTTGGTGCAGACATGTGGTGTCTTGCCTTTATTTTTGTTGTTGTTATCTGTGTAGCCTTTGGCATGCTAATTAGTGTGAAGTTATAGCAGTAATCATGTAGTTTTCAACCTAAAGTCTAACAAATGAAGTGTTATGGTTTTGAAATGTACAGTACATTTTAAAGTAGTTTAACCAGTTTAAACTATGGTTTAAAACAGCTTTGATCACCACTGACAGGTTTGAAAAGGTAATGCATCAGACTGCAATGATTTCTGGGCAAGTTCTACTGTTGAAGTTGACACTTCCAAGGGCTCATTCAACACCCTTCACTTGTGCTTACATACTTCTTCTGCAAAATGATTGCGACACAAATAAAAATGTACTGAATTTTGTTCATTAAGTTCTTTACATATCAAAAACAGGACAACAGCACTGAGAAATTATGTAATTAAAAGATTAAAAAGCAGAAACAGCCGCTGGCTTGGCAAAAAAAAATGGGCATTGGCTCCTTAGCCACTCAACTGGCCAAACACTGTTTAGTGTTGGGTTCTAATGTACTGCACAATGCCAAGGATCAAAATAGACGGATGAAAATGGAAACTATAATATCAGGGCTGGACGTAAGATAGCAACTACTTAAACAATTCCTTTAACTTGGCACATCAGCTTGGCAATCCTTCATAATTCCACACCCACTATACTAGAAGCCTTGCAACTGCTTGGCCATTACTTCAGTATGGCTGGGTCAAGAGCAGCTACAGTTTACTAAGAATGGATGTTAGTGCAGGATTTATGGGGTATTAAAACAACAACAACAACAACAACAACAACAACAACAACACAAAAACCTGGGCTTTTTTGTGATTTCAACACAAAGTATTTAAGATATTACATTTTTAAATTTAAGATAAAAACAGTTTGTGTATTTAAAAGTAAAGTCAAACATGCATCATTAATCTATATGTTGCTTTGGGAAAATTTAACTATTCATTTTTAAATACGAAATTCCAGTTACATTTACAGCATTTGATAGACACTCTTATCTAGAGCAACTAACAATTATCATCATGTTACAGAGATAAAAAGAGTACAGGTAATAGGTGTTAAGAGTATTGCCCAAGGACTCTTATTAGGGTAGCATGGTGTACTTGCCCAAGTGGGTGACAGAACATCATTCTGTCACATGGAGGTATCCATTAATACATTAATCCATTATACCCACTAAATATAAGCATACAGGCATTTGAACAGCTGTGAAATTAAAAAAATCTGTATATGGTCCTAGGAATAGCTTAAAGAGCACCTGGCATTTTAAAACTATACTAAAAAAAAGCTTTTAGGTTCAACCTACTAGACAACAATTAAACATAAAATATTATGTATGCACAGGCCACATTTTTGTCTTATTTTATTCCCAAATGTGTTACATTCAGCAAATAAACAGTAATTATGAATTAAAATGTGACAATGTGTTAACAGTTTTTCACTAGAAAAACAACAAACAACAAAAAAACATCATTTGACCAGGGGTGCCCAAACTTTTACCGTAAAAAACTTTTACTATACAACTGTATAAACACTAAGTGGCAAAAAATAAATAGATGAGTTCGTCCATCAGGCTGTTCCTTACTTAGAAAAGGCATCGTTATCACCATGATGCAAACGGCCAACTTATCACTACCCACTCAACAAGTAGGTCAATTTTAATCAATAACTTTCATTAACGAAGCAACTAAGTTTAATCATGTAATCATGACAAACGTAGAACAACTGAAAGGAAGAAAACTGACAGGTCAGAGCTACTGATAAAGACTTGCATATTAACTGTGCTGGTACTGAAAAGAGAGAAAGCTAGAGATGCTTTCATGTCTGCACTCTTAAGTGCAAAGTTGGCTTCTCCTTCTTATATCGTGTTTCAAATGAAAGTCCACTTCTGTAAGATGTATATCAAGAGTGTGTGTCAGAGAAAGATATAGGTTTTGCTAACACCTGCCTGTCTAAAGCCTTGACTGAAAGTAGTATCACTGCCTTACTTGATGAATCTAATACACACATACAAAGCTAATCTAGTAATATTGGTTATATGTGCATCGAAGGACAGATCGGAATCAATCGTGACATCGTGACAAGGTTTTTTTTTACAGATGTACCTGATGCAACAAAGAAACTATTACGTCAAACTAGACAGTTTTTTCTAGCAGCTTTTGGACATAGAGGAAGAATGCTGTTTGTCTGAGTTGAGTAGGAGGAAGTTCCTCGACACCCAGTCTTGAATGTCTTTTACACAAGTTTAAGAGGGAAATTCCACACATTTTCCTAATGTCTGTACAGTTATATCATAAAGGTGGTAACAAAGTCAGAGAAGTGCACCAAACCAGAATTCTTCACACTGGTGATGACAGGAACCAGATGTCTGAAGTTTAATGCCTCCAAAAGCCTCACAGAAAGCTATTATTACATAAAATAGTTATGAACACAGTGCCTGATGTCCGATACATTTTAACTGTATTCATGGTGGAGAGTTGCGTGCAAGGTTCTGTAAGGCAAATTAATCCGCAAAGAAAACATACTTTTTCCGATTTACCACTATTTCACCATTATCAACACTACATATAAAAATTCAGAAAACAAGTGTCGGCCTACTGGTTGTGTTGGACGGTTATATTTGTGTTGTACATATTGCGACCCTGGTTCCTATCATCACCACTGTAATGATATCCAAGTCTGTATGTTTCTCTTTATTAAACCATTATATACCAATCAGGCATAACATTATGACTACCTCCTTGTTTCTACGCTCATTGTCCATTTTATCAGCTCCACTTACTATATAGGTGCACTTTGTAGTTCTACATTTACACACTGTAGTCCATCTGTTTCTCTGCGTACTATGTTAGCCCCCTTTTACCCTGTTCTTCAGTGGTCAGGACCCCCATGGACCCTCACAGAACAGGTTGGGTGGTGGATCATTCTCAGCACTGCAGTAACACTGATGTGGTGGTGGTGTGTTAGTGTGTGTTGTGCTGGTCTGAGTGGATCAGACACAGCAGTGCTGCTGGAGTTTTTAAACACCTCAGTGTCACTGCTGGACTGAGAATAGTCCACCAACCAAAAATATCCAGCCAACAGCGTCCTGTGGGCAGCGTCCTGTGACCACTGATGAAGGACTAGAGGATGACCAACACAAGCTGTGCAGCAGCAGATGAGCTAACATCTCTGACTTTACATCTACAAGGTGGACTGACAAGGTAGGAGTGTCTAACAGAGTGGACAGTGAGTGGACACAGTGTTTAAAAACTCCGGCAGCACTGCTGTGTCTGATCCACTTAGATCAGCACAACGGAGGTAGTGTGTCCATGGGGGTCCTGACCACTGAAAAACAGGGTAAAAGGGGGCTAACAAAGTATGCAGAGAAACAGATGGACTACAGTCTGTAATTGTAGAACTACAAAGTGCACCTATAAAGTAAGTGGAGCTGATAAAATGGACAATGAGCGTAGAAACACGGAGGTGGTCCTAATGTTATGCCTGATTGGTGTACATGAAATCACTCTGAATGACCTCATTTACATCTCAACCACTGAATTATGCAGATTTTTACCAAAAATCGGTGGAATTCCTATTTAAGCAACTGCCCAGTGGCTCCTTGTATAAGCGCTTTTCGAGTCCCCTGTTCTTCTGTGCTGAAGCACCAGTCCATTAATTCCAAATATGTTTCAAGTCATCGGGTCTTCTATTCTTTCTCTAAGTACAGGGAAATGTATCTGGATTGTTGTATTCCTTTAACACTGTAGAACAGCTGGCTCAAACATCATTTCCTGTTGCGCTAATAAATTAATTTCACTAGGGGAACTCATGTCTGTGTGAAAAAGAGAGCGCACGTGTGCATTTCCTCTAAAGCTTTCAGTCTCCTTTTTCCTTCCTCTACAGTTTACTCAGCAAATCTGCCCTGAGTGACCACATCATCTGCACCAGCTGTGAAAAAACACTGCTACCACTGTTAACTTATAGGTTACATATATAAACTAAAAGGTCCCATATTACACTTTTTTCTTGTATTTCATTCACTTGTTTTCCACTGAGGTCTACTTATGATGTATGTGGTTTTATGTACCAAACAGTCCTAATCCACTTTTACATGACCTTTTTCCAACCTCTCTTTATCCCTTAGAATTGTACAGACTGTTTTTTGTTTATGTGCCTTTAGGATTGATATATGTAAAGCTACGTTTACATTACAAGCCTCGTTGCTCAAATCTGATTTTTTGCTCAAATCTAATCTCTCTGACAGGATGGTTCACACTCATTTAGGTAAGTGACTCAAATCTGTCATTAATGTGAACGAACCGGCGTCCTGAAATGACCCGCATGCGCACATCCTACTCAGCAACGGCACGTGAATAATTCACGTGCGTCACGTGCATCATCAGTACACAAACTAACGTGCAGAACAAGCCTTCGCTGTGAAGATAATTAACTCTGATCGGCTCTCAGCTGTTTATTATTAGAGCGAGATGAATGCAAAAATGGTCAGATGTGTTGCTTTTCCACTGTTTACAGGTTTGAACTTTTGTTCGGCACTGCTGCCAAGGTAACACTGAATGATGGCGCACGTGCAGTGGAAAAAAAGCATATGAATTCTGATCTGAGCGTTCACATTAAGGTCGCATGGCCATGAATCGGATCTAGGACCACATACGAAAGTGGCTTAAATATGCTCTGCTGAGTGGCTGCCCTTTATTGTCCCTCATTCAAAAAGCTGTGCAAACTGAAACACTCCTTATAACTTTAACTTTATAACTGCTGTAGACTGCATGGATGCAGGAAGTGGGGCTGCTGAGGGGTGTAAAAGAAGTGTAATCAAGACCTATACTTGCTTGTTTCTATTTTTATTTCTATTATGTGGAGTTTTTGTTTCATTGGCTAGTTAGCACAATGACACACATAATTATGCTACAACGTTTGGTACATGTGTTGCAGCATTCAAACACAGCATGAGTGCACTAACCTGCTTCACATTATTTAGTTGGGACAGGGGTAATGTAAGGCTGTGGAATGGTCAAAAAAACCTATTTTGGACTTTTCCATAGGTGAACAGGTAGATAGGTGGAAAAGTAACAAAGTAACACTCGCAAATGGCTTAGTCGCCACTTTGCAAAAAACTGTGTGAGCAAATAGTCCAAAAGATTAAGAACAAATGTTTCTTAACAAACAATTACAAGGATTTTAGGGAATTTCACCATCTATAGTCCAAAACAAGACTAAAAAAATTAGAGGATCTCTCTGAACACGAAAGGCAAGGCGGAAAACCAATACTGAATGCCCACAACCTTCGGTCCCTCAAACAGCACTGTATTAAAACCGATATGGGCTCAGCAATACACACACAGTACGTCACACACAGTACTATACAAAGCATAAGAGAACATCCAGAAACGCCACCAACTTCTCTGGGCTAAAGCTCGTCTGAGATGAACTGACACAAAGCGTGCTGTGGTCCACCTTTCAAATTACTTTTGGAAATAATGGACGCTGTGTTCTCCCAGCCAAAGAGGAAACTGACTATGCCAAATATTATCAGCGTAAATATTTTAAAAAGCCAGTGTCTGTCATGGTATTTTGATGTGTTGTTGCCAATGGCATGGGTAACTCACACATCTGTAAAGGCACAATTAATGCTGAGGGGTACATAAGCACATATTGGCACATATTTTGGAGCAACATTTGCCGCTATCTAGATAACCAAGTGTTACATCAAGCAGGAATGGAAAAACTACAAAAATCGGTGCCCTCAGTTCCCAAATCCTTACTGAATGTTGTTAAAAGGAAAGAAAAACTAAATTAAAAAAATAATAATAATAACAAATAACTGGGACAGCCCAAATTGAACTGTACTAATCCAGAAATGTCCATCAACCAAAAATCTTCAGCCAACAGGGATCCTATGGACTAAACTGACTGCTGATGAAGAACAAGAGGACAACAGAACTGATAAAGGCAAACACACTAAAAAGTTCTCTTGTCTCACCATGAGCTGGCTAATTAAGCCAGTGTAAGCTAACAGTCAAGGTAAGCTAATGGGTCAGCTTAGTTAGCCAATGAACCCAGTATAATCATGAGCACTGGGCCTTCTTTTTGTAAGGCAAATATTAATGTAAAATAACTCAAAATAATCACCATCAGTCTTTTAATACTTGTATTATCACAACTATGGCAGCACTCGTTCCACCCTAATTTAGAAATGTTCTAATCTGGATCTGAGGCTGCAGATTCCCTTGTGTTTCTCATCCCTGGTTTTCATAGTAAACCACTGTGGATTATTGTCCAGCTCTGCAGTGTAGCTTTTTCCATCCCCTCATCCAGAACACATCTGCAGAGTTTTTGGGGAAGAATGGACACGACAGTTTGATCTGAGAAGAGTGTTATTTATTACTATTATTTTAGCTGTTATTCATCATTTCTTGCTGTGTGAAATTTCTGTTTTCCAGCTGTGATTATCAGTCATATTTTGAGTACCAGTCACAGAAACGTACGCAAATACTGCAAAGAATAGCTAGAATTTCTCACTTTCCCTCTCTACAATTCAGTGACATCTGTCAGATAATTAGAAGCTCCAATCACACAGAAGTAACAAATACTTTTCCTGTCACGTGCATGTTCACATCCTGATATTCGAATCTAGTTATAAGACTCTATTTGATGTTCTGACTGTGTGGTGGTGATTAAAGCTCTGCGGACACTGCAAATATCACAGACGTATGTGTGTTCAGGGACAGGAAGAGGAAAGGGCCAGCTCTGAACCAAAGAATGCAGTGATATTACAAAATACAAAAGAAAAATAACAACAAACTCAGGAAACCAGTTTGGGCGTCTGCACCTTACACGCCAGCACAATGCCATGATCTCTGCTCAGCGATTGGACGTTTCAGACCATGTGTTTCCTCTAAAATCCATCGCATGAAAGGCAAGCACACTCTTAGCAGGGTTACAAACCTTCCATGTATCCAATCTGAAAAATCAAGGCACATTTCAGCAGGGCCTTCAAGGCTGTAGTGGCAGTGTTGGTATAAATGACTCCCTGATAATCAACTGACACGCATTTAGGTAACTCTCAGTCATGCAGGTACACACTCTGTAAGACTTTGTACTTTATTCATGTACAATCTTTTTACGCCAGAAAACTTTCCAGTACTTTTAACCCAAAATACTCAGGCAGTACTGTGGAGCTTACACCACACACTTTCCCAGTTAATACCCAGAATCTGCTGGACATTTCAGTGTAAAGTAGTTAAACTGTCTTGGAACTTTCCATCAAAATAATTCTTTCGTATTTTGGAGTTTGTACCTCACACTTGCCTGGGTACTTCCTGGAACCTACAAAACTGTTCTGTTAACAACCTTTCAGGAGCATATATCAGGACATTTAACCATGACTTGCCTACATGAGTGAAGTTTTTAATTCAGTAGTACTCAGAGATGAACCCTCAGGGCCTTCTAGGCCTTCGGACAAGGCCTAATCATTTCTAGGGACGGAAAAATACAAGTCAGTAATTTTAGTTCAATTTTATAGAATCATCAAGGTTGTTGTATGTCTTTGGCTCAAAACAAAAGGATTAAAATTCTGACACGTCCCCCTGGAAAGTCATTCAAATCAGGATTTTCTTCCTCTGTGATATCTCGGTTGATACAGGCAAGCTAGCTCTCACTGGTTAAGCCTTCAGGAGCTGGACAGAAGGCCTTACGCTTTGGATTAACTACCAGCATAATTAGGAAGAAGTAGTCAAAATCAACCAATCATGTTTTGATCAATTTTAAGAGAAAAAACATCACTCTAGATCTTCTGGAAAACCCAGATACGCCATTGGCTTTCTGTAAGTAGTTAGACAATTGAAAATAGCAGTGGCCAATGCAAAGATTGTGAAAGTGCAAAAATATATTTTAATGTCTGTTACAAAGAGGGCATAATTAGTCCTGTCCATGTGCAGTATGTGAAATGCTGAAAAAAAAGGTATTAATTGTATTCATAGGTTCAAATATCAAATATTGTAACGCATATATGCGAGACACGAGAAAATGTCGAGATATTGCGATATTATATTTTTGTCAATAGTAAAAACAAACAATACAAATACAAATAGAAAATGGGTTGGTGATCATTTCTAGGAGCACAAAGACAAATATGATACTGAATAAAATTCCTGTATTTTTAAGAAACGCTAATGAGTGCTTCTCTGTCCATCCGAGACAAATCTGGTGTTAATTTTGTAAGTAAGCAATTGAGAGTACTGTACTATTATTTACCATGTATTGATAAAGCACTCCGTTTTTAATATATTGTGAAACAGTAAGGCTAACCGACTCTCTCTGTCAGTTGCCCACAATATGAAGTCTGAAGTGCATGTGATAAGAGCCATAAGATTTTGGGCCAGCTAAAAACGAGCCCTGTTGGAAAAGATAGCATGGAGAAAGCCAACCCAAGGACCTTCTAAGGAGCGGCATTAGGAAGGAATGAAACAGGGAACAGATTGTGGTTTGCAGTTGACATTCCGAGCATGGGAAATGGTTAGGAGATCTAATAATGGTGTGCTGCAGGTCTCTGTGTTTGTGTGTGGTATTCCCAGGTCTCCAATGACGAGACTGTACAAGTCAAACCAAACAAACAGAGGCCCAAACACAATCATTGGGGGAAAGCAGGCCAAGGTGTGTGTGTGTGTGCATGAGAGTGAGAGACTGTTTTACGTACATACAGAGGAAGAACTGCACATAAGCTAAAAATCTAATCCACGCAGTCTGTTTTTCCTTAGTCAGAACTCAATTACAGAGCATTTTTTCATATACTTAATTGGCAGTGGTGGTCTTATGAAAACCTACTTTAGTATGTATAGTGGTAACAGACAAAGTGGAAAGGCTTTAACTAAATGCATGGTTTCATGCTTGGTTTAACGTTCACCGGCCTGCTTAAAATAACCTAATGAGGACTTTCCTTATGGCTGGTATCACATGGTATGCTAACATAGCGTATTTACATTCTGTCTGGGTTCTTACTTAAGTCTAATAGTATCACGTGGATGCAGAGCAGAATGTAAGTCATCATTCGTGTATTTATTACCCTGCGTTATATGGGTGTGTGTGCACATATGTGTTTTCTCAAGTCAAATGTTAAGGGACAAGAAAACAGGATGTAGCCTAATTTAGCAGGTCTAAGCTTATACAGCCACAATTTTAAACCTACACTAAGGAAGCAAACCCAAACTAAGAACCAAATCTCTTTTGGTGCACAGCACTGCTCACAAAACACGAGTGAAGACACCTATTTGGAATTTCTTACGAATTAAAGCTTCTAATACAATCAAGTAAAATTATTAAAAGCAAGATAACAAGTATAGCCATCGGGTAGGTATAAAGGGATTTGCAGGCTAATGTAGTTAACAAGTATAGCCACCAGTTACTGCACTTTCACTGTGTAAAACTGTCAAGTAATCTCAAATAGATTTGTTTATGTGGATTTTATCACTGTATAATACAGTTATCTATAAAAATGGGAAAAAGTGCACTTCATGGCTAAAAACAATAGTAGTTGTGCTTATTTTTCCTAACTGGTAATATAAGCTTCCATTACGCGTTAGCTACATTAGCTCGGTAGCTTCACTTCAAAACTGATGACCATCAGATCAACAATTGAGGCATGTATTTTTGATTTTGTAGCTAAACAATTAAGCTGAACAGTGACCTCCCACTTTTTTAGAAGCTTTGGTTCTAGAAGTAAAAATCCCATTTCTTTTTTTCCCCACAGACATTTTGAAGAATCCTTATACAAAGTTTTATGCACCCAACTGAACCAAACAGCTACGTGATCAATCATGACATTATACACGTTTATTCTGAGTGGAGAAAGGTTTAAAAATGGACAAAAAGGCAAAAGGTACAAGAATGTGTGCTTATTTAATGTCAAACTACTGATCCCACAAAACACTGCGAATGACGTAAACTGATCACTTTCCCTCCACTCCAAATAGTTTTCAACCAACTTTTGCAGTCGTGTATTTTCTCTACTGAGTATCTGCATACAATTGCTGTTGTCAGAAGAAAACCTCACATCTCCAAAATGGTAACTTTACAGGAGAAGGAAAAAAATCTACTTTACTTTTAATGTAAGTCGATGGAAACAGATCTTTTTCAAAGTCATTTTGGGCCATTTCTTTTAGTCCATTCATCATGAAATTTACATTCAACTTAAAGGGTAACAGGTATTTTCAAATTATGTCAAAAACTGAAAAACGTCAAACATGGAAATACAAGGTTTTCTTCTCACAACAGCGATATTTATGTTAGCATTGTTTATGTCGTAGTTTTGGTACACATAGCATTAGCTTTTTGTTTTTTCTGCTTTCATGATTTTTTTTTAACACCTTGTCTGCTAGCAAGCTGCTTAGCACAGTGAAACATTACTATGAAATAACTATTCTAAGAATTATATTAATCCTCAAATGGATTATTTTACTCATGGTCCCAAATACAATTGGAAAGGGAACATAAGCAGTGTATAAACTTTGACTCTATATTAATGTGCATAAGTATTCTAAATATATAGTTATGGTCAGACTCTATATTGGGATCCTGCAGCACACTCTTAAAAAGATGGTTCTTCAAGGGTTCTCTAGCAAAGAAAATGGTTTACATACAGAACCATGACCACTCAAAGAACCCACTGCACGATTAAAGGGTTCTTTGCCTCACAAAAGGGTTCTTCAGATTGATGGAGAATGTGCTGTAGCTGATTCTATTTTTTCCCATTAAAAACAATCAGCTCTGTCAGTGTGTTTGGGGCTCTTACTTACCACCCCAAACACATTTTCTTGGCGCCTTTTCAAATTAGATAGCTAGTTCAGTAAGTTTACTCTGACTCACAAAGTCTAAAGCACTGTGAGCTGAAAGCAGCAAATCTGCTGTGATGGTAACCAATCAACCTACCACTGATTAGACATCCATGGATAGTTGGACATCCACACGTAATAAAAGGCTATTATGATGAATATGGAATTTTTCTGGGTTGTATTTCTGTTTAAAAGAAACACAAATAATAATGTATTTTACACTGATTTTATTCCTCTTCATGAATTATTATTTTTTAATAAATTCACTAAACAGATTTGATTTTCATAAATCAGTTCTTAGTAATAGCATTTGTGTACGTGAAGCAGCAATACTGGCTCATATGGCAGTTGACTGGACTATTTCTCTGTTCAAATGTGAAGCATGACCCTAACATTAAAGGGGCTGTCACTTGCTTGAGCTGCGGCCAATTCTAGTCACAACACTGTACTTCAGCAAATGTTTGGATGATTCGCCAAACTGCTAATTAAATTAGTCACTAACACTTATCAGCGGATACCACAGTCACTCCCGGTTTCTACTCCGCAACTGTACACAGGCTGAAAGGCCAACTTCTGCCAGAAAATTAAAGCTTTTAAAAAATGGAAAAAAAGCCTGCTGAGAAGTTCAGTTTGTCTAGAATTTAACATTTGAACTACAGTGTAAAATTTATTCTCTAAAAATTTGACGTTAATGATCATTAAGGTGCATATCTTAAGTACCACTAAGATGTTTTTAATATCCACAGTGAAGCTGACAGCCCCTTTAATTCTATATAATATGCACTACGCCACATTAGGCTATGCCGCTAGCCTAGTTGGAGAAAGGACTCGGTCGAAGATGACAGTGGCATTTTGCAGCCCCTTTGCAGTGGCTGGAATCACAACTCAAAAAAAAGCAATTAAAATTATGTGTCCCACTTTATGTATTACTGCAACTAGAAGGATCAGTTGAAATGTTAAACTTCCGTGCTGTAGCTGTCATCGTTACACTCATCTTGCAGTTATGCGGAAAAGCAGAAGCAGCAGCCAAGATTCTTTAGGTAAATAGACTAGTATTACAAAGAGCTACAGAGAGGGCACAATATCAGTGTCAGGATCTCATTTTCAGGTTATTTGGTCTACCTTGCAAAACCTGATCACAGCAGAAAATCTATGTAAACGCAACGAATATCAAAAGCTATAATGCACCAAATAAACAGATGTTGTGCAAACCCTTTCAGACAGCAAACCTCTGCTATATATCAAGAACACAAACTATGCTCTCTTCGAAGCATGCGTCTATCATGAAACAAAACACTAAATAAAAGCAATTCAACAACCCAACCAAATGACGCAAAACTATTAGTTTTTTCCATAATGTAGATTATCAACCTCTACCACAGGTTTCAAATTTACTCAGGTTTACACAGCAGGTCTTCACAAAGGAACGTTTCGGTCTGAATCTGTGATTGCTGTAGGTGAACTATAGCAGCCCTGGATGTGGCATTAAAGGAATATTCCACTGGTTTTCAATCTTATCTCTATCTTCCGCTTTCAAACCATACCTTCAACCACCACAGGTGATAAGTTTGACACGTTTCCTTGTACTTAGAAAAGAACTGAACACCTTTTGAATCAAAAACTACTTACAACAGAAGCCATTAGGCAGTTGCTGAATGTTTAAAATACACATTTATATAATTCAACATTAAATCAAGTTTAAATCAAAATTGCTGTCTGTGGTAACTGAGGACCCAAAACAGATGCCACAAAAACACTTCGTTCAAAAAAAAAAAATCCTATAAAACCTACAAGTAACTAGGCCTAATCAAAATTAAAGACAGAGGACCAGTTCCTTACTGAGAACAAAATAAAAAAATAATAAAAACAGCTGTTTCTAATGGCTGGTCTTAGAGTTGACATCGCAACTCGAAGTGCATTTTTTTCTGGTCAATCAACAATGAATGGCAAGGGGAAAACAAAAAGACAATAAAAGGGTCAAAGTTCAGCTCAATCCCATTCACTGCAAATCAGGGACACTCAAGTGACCTTTTGAACGCAAGTCCCTTTTAGACAGATTCTCTCTGTTGAGGACATCTGCCAGACAGATGCACCACCTTTGTATGTAACAACCAAGAAGGGCCAAGATTAGAGCTTCTAAAAACCAGTCAGCATCATTTAATAAATACAAGTACTATGCTATATCTTTGTCATATCAATGGTCAAGTTGATGAATGAAGTTCATCCAATACATTTCTTAGGTGTGCTTTGAATGAATGAACAGTTTGCATAAGCTCTCACTTGCTAACTGCTTACTGTAAACAGGAATTCTACCCAATTCTTTTTAGATTTATTTAATTTTTATTTATTTATTTATTTATTTTCTGTATCTCACTTTTTCACTGTTAAGTTATTTTGTCAAGCTATTTAAGCTGGCTCAAAATAGGGCCGGGCAATAAGACAATATTTATTCTTATCATGATAAACTGCATCATAATACATTACAATGTTGACATTGTGGATACAGTCACTCCTTAAAGAGCACTGGCCAACTGAATGTTTCAATACAAAGAGAGCATTATTAGGCCTGTATAACTGGATTCAGGGCAGCACAGAATGTGAAACGTTTAATAAAAATGACAATTTTTACTGTTTTCTGACAATATTTTTTTTTTTAACTGTGGGACTACTGAGACTTTATCTGTTCAAACTTATCAAACCTCACAAAAATGAAATATTGTGATGCATGAGATGAAATATTTACAGACATGTCAATCTGCACAGAATTAATATAACTTTTATTTTTTTAAATAATGATGTGTCTGATTTAGTTGGGACTAAATTGCTGAGAAACGCAGATAAAGTTACATAACCCCACCTCCCAATGTAAAACTAATCTTAATGGTACTTATGAATACTAAGAACAGTCCACATACCCGTATATTCAAATAGCCACTCTCATCATCAGCTCTAACCAATTATCACCTTAAAAACTATTTCTAGATGTGTCACTCATATAACAGCAGCAACATTTCACTTTTCAACAGATATTTGCAACAAATTCCTGATCTTTTATTTAAATTAAAACGCAGAAGTGACGGGAAAAACGTGACTTTGCACACAACAAACTGATGTGAGCACTGAACCACTCATACTGCCAGGATATTCCACTGCATGGTGTTAGGAGCAATAACCAGTTAACAACGCATCTATGAAGCATGTTCAATGACTCAAGTATGTCAGTGATTCCCACCCATCTGGCAACACCTTCAAGACGCAATCAGCGTTAAATACTGACAAGCATGGGCCCATGTCTGATCCGCTAATGAGCTCTGTTTGATTTTTTTATTTATTTTTTTTTATCTTACCTAACATCTTAGAGCTGGGTCAACCCAATGTGCATCTCCATTTTTCCTTACAATCTTAACAAATGACATTTTTCTGCAAATTGTAGTGCTGAATTTATGTTTGAAACATAAAATAAAAAATGAGCCATATCTTTTGCATGGTTCTCCCCAGGGGATGTGGACATATTTTCCCAACAAAATCAACAAAATACAGAATTTGACCAGGTGCTCCCAAACTTTTGAATACAACAGCCTATAACCTAACTTAGGGGTGGTGGTAAACAGTCACAATACGCTTTTCTCAGTTCCCTCCTGTTTCATCTTATATAGTTGGCACAACTGTCTAAGCGTCAGCCCTATTGCCAGGAGAGTCTGATCACGAGAGATCACAACTGCTGCCCCCCAGCCCCATACTATTCACATAAGAGTAAAAAGCACAGGGACGGGAGAATGTAAGACATATGCAAAGGTCAAGAAGTCATGCGAATAAAGCCTTCAGTATAGCAGGAAATGGCTTGTGGTGTGGTGCGGTGTCATGTCATGTTTTTGTCTGCGGGCAACAGGGAAATAAGGTTTCCTTAACGCGTTCTTTTGTTGTGGTAAGCGGCAGGTCTCATTTTGGAGTCACTCTCACTCATCTCTGTAGTGTGGTCGGGGTATGAGAACCTGTGTGCCAGTAAAAGAGAGAGGAAAACAGACAGAGGGCAAGTAGATGAGTCTTGAATGGAAATTGCGAAGCAATGTCATGGCAGCCTTCCTGGAGGTAAATACTTGGCAGTTTTGACTGATCAGCATTTTCCATCTTGTGTAAATAGAAACCTTTTTTCCGTCCCTCTTCAGACGCTTCTGTTTCTATTTTAATGCAAACCTACAGATACAAAAACACAGACAGGGCTGTTTACTGAAATTACGAGGTTGCAAATAAAAGGATATGATGGGAGATGATCCCAGGTGAGGCAGAAAAAAAAAGCAGCAGAATCAAAATAAAACCACAACAAAACGCATACACGCACAGACACATGTATCTCAACACTGCACCGTGTGCTGAACAGGCAACCAGGTTCCCGTGAAAGATAATGATAAAACACATTCACAGATTTCCAACAGTTCTCAGTAAACCTTCAATCTTAAGCCAAAAGGGGAGGACTGTCCAATAGGCACGTCACTGGAGAGGTGTACCTTTGGGTTTAAAACAATATCCTAGCTTCTGGCTGTTGGTTTCTATCATAAATGTATGCTGAGTCAATACAGAGTAACGTGTCGAAATTATTGTCTAGGCTAGTCAGGCTAACTGAAGAATCCTGCTTTTAAGAAATAGCCAAAGTGACTGTTAGCTATAGCCGCTTTCCTCCCAGTTCCGCCAGAAAACTTTTCCTCAAAACTAGAGCAGTTTCTTGTAAAATGTCTCTCAACATTCGGCTGTCTTACAAGGCTGAAGTCGCTCCTTACTCTCCAGGTTCTTGTTCGAATTTTCCCGTTCCACCTTAAATTCTGACTGAGGCGCCGAATGTAAATGCGGCACAATTTAAGGTGGAACGAGAAAATTCGGAAGAGAAGCGACTTCATCTTTGCGACTTTTTACTGTTTGACAGTCTCTCATTGCAGATTTAACTTGCCAGGAAATCAACTGCGCTGCTTATAAATGCGAATAACGCATCGTTGTTACGTGACCTGCAGTCTGCACAGCAATTCTCAGTGGTTGCGAAACAGGGCTTTCGCGCAAATGTTGCACACGCCCCATCTCGAAGATATTTCACTGACACAGCAACCCCCCCCACCTCTTTCTCTACAACGAGAGCAAAACCAAAGTTATAAAGTCACTAAAAACGGGTAGGACGGCTATAACGTGCTGCATGGTCATCCATTACCACTGGGTCTTATTTCACTGTAACTGCGCATTTTATTGCAGATGAGTGGCAGCAGCGTCTCATGTGCTCCAAAGGCAGTGAATGAGAGCCTTCTAGTTCACTTGCCACATCACTTCCATTTGATTTATTAATACAAGATATTGGAAGTAAATTCATTATGGATCATTACAAATACTTTGCTTTGAAACTACCATTCCCACCCCTAATCTTCATACTACGTGAAAATAAATAGCTGGTGATTAAGAAAAAGAAGTGACGTGAAAAGGACCAAAGGGTCCATATCCACCAGAAGGTCACCTCTGGTTGGTCAGAAGCCTGTACCAACTGGTCCAAGAACTGTTTACTATCATTAATCCTGTACTTAATCTGCTTTGGAGCAGGGTAGTCATGCAGCATAAGTTGTCATGGCGATGTATCCCAGTAAACATCCACGGTCATGAGACAGACAATCCTGGGATAGATCAAAGCAATCTGGCTAACCAAGAAATCATGAGACAGACAACCAGCGGACAGCCAGTGTCATATATTTGAGCAACACTCTACACAAGTAACTCAAACCAGCAGTTCTTAACCCTTTTTAGTCTAAGGCCCCCTATGTGGATAGCAGGTGTCACTCCACTGCAACTGTCCTCCTGCTTCCCCACTTTCACTTAAAGAACAAGCACCAGGTCTGACCAGAACCCTGTCCATTTTGTAACCTATCACTGACTTGCACACATAGACATGGCCCAGTTCTATGACATTTCAGACATGGCTTGGCCGCGAATAGTGACTGGCAAGTCTTTCATTTAAATAGCGTTTAATAACATCGACCACTTTAATATATGGCATAAACAGATTTCATACACTGACAAAATTAAAACTTACTAAGTAGGGATACAACATTTGAGATTTTTCTGCGGCGTCAGGTTTGATAATCGCTGACCTAAACCGTACAAGTCAACTGGTATGGCAAATGAATTAATAGGACAGTGAGCACAGTTCCAGTTAAATTACAGAAGAAAGCTAACAGTCTAAACCTCAGCAAAGCTTTGCCAAGATATTCAGCTTCTCTCTTCAGAATAAATGAATTTTAAATGAGGGAATAAAGCCTCAGACAGGGTCAACAATGAAGAAACAGCGTAGTCCACTGCAGAGCTGATTAAAACTGTTTTATACATGATTTGGTTCTCTGACTAACCATTACACCATTACTTATTACATGTAATTTAAGATCCCTTACCAACCTTTTCTGACTTTGGGAGTGGGAATAAAATCTGAATGAGGGGGTTTGACTCCTGACCCCAAAAACCTCCCGTAAATCGCACCCTGCATAATTTGTACATTTGTATAAGGCAGGTGTGTGAAAGACATAGAAAGCGTGAATAAAAGCGAGCGTGTCAAAGAGCAGGAAGGCTGCGCAGCTCTGGAAAAGACTGAACTCGTGTGCGTATTCGCATGTGTCTTGCATTACAATCACACAGCTGATCATAGCCGTCGCTGTCCTAACGAGTCCTTCCACACAAAGAGCTGATTGAGGTCCATTACCCCACGGTTCTAAACCCCACACATCTAGCTTCCCCCATCTTATTGTCTTTTGCTGCCTTGAATGTTATCCAGTGGTCACTGGATCCAGACATCAGTGAAAGCCTTGCCAAACAATTATATTGCCTAGTTCAACAAGTGGAAACACCAACGGCAATGTTTGGTTGAGCACTTCCATTAAAAGGGGTGATGTTAGCAATGGATATCTTTCTATGGGGTAGTAAAGTATTTGAGTGGTAGCCTATTTTTAGATGCTCAAGTGCTTAAGTGCTTCAATTAAAAACAGCTCATTTTAAAAGCTTAGTAGCCCTTAAGGAAAACTATCGGATCCATATCGGCCGATACTCAAGGTTTCAGTATCAGAAAAGAAAAAAATGGTATCATGCCATCACTAGTTAAAACCTCTTGACCGCTAGACTTACCATTTCTGTTAGTTTTAAAATATGCTAATAAAGCATATTTTAATAAAAAATGATTATTAAAGATTTGTTAGTGTGTAATTAATATAAGTTATCTGATTAATCCTGATTAAAACATGCAAGCTGTAAGAGTAAGAACCTGTATTGTGGGCCCATATATGTTACATGTCTTGGCGTATTAACAGCATGCAAAGGTTAAAAAAAAAAGGTCCAGCTCAATGTTTAGGTATTAAATGCACAAATCAACATTATACTAATTAAGATACGATGACAACAGTCATTCTCTTTGAATACTTTCAACACACTCGCTATCATCAGATTCATCCTCCAGGGGAGGGGATCCGAAGCACAATTGATGTTACAAAAAGTTTTTTTTTCCTGCACATTGCATGCAATTACACATTTCCACCAGAGAGGTCTCCAAATCCCTACAACTTACATAATGCAGCTTTTTATAAGTACAAATTCTCTTCTCCTTATTCTCCTCATATCCAAAACACTGCGTGTCCTGGTGAAATTTTCTGTCTAGTCTTGTATAAATACGTATTTTTGCTGGTTATGTCACGGTTACAAACATAGACAACATTACAAGAAAGAAGGAGAATCCTAGTGTAGCGAATACACACAATGTCCTGTGATAAGACTATGATCAGTGCAGAGGTCGACTATGAAACTTTGCTAACGAAACCCACTTCCTCCAACACATGGCTAACATCTGCTGCATTTACAGACTCTACCATTACCACAAGCCACCATGCACACGTACACGTCTAATGTTAACCTTTTCACTTCGCTCTCACATAAAACTATATCATGCATCTACACTCCAACCAAAGGCATATGAACCAGCTGACCAGAATTATGTTCATGTACCGGCGAACACTTCCAGTAAGAGGCTGTCAAAAGGAATTGAGCAACATAGCTGGAAAATACAAAGATAATAATGTGTACGAATTCCAACAAGGAGCTTATGAAAACATTTCTCTAGAAGGCAAGGAAGGGAAGAAAGTGACATTGTACACAGTATACTTGGGGGTTTTAAAGGTGAATTACACAATTTTTATTTTTTAACTTCACTGTCAAGATGTAAACAAAGTCTTTCAGAGACCGCTGATATGGCACAAGTCAAAATTGCTCACAGAAACCAGAAGTCTGAAGCTTTACTCCCACAAAGCTACCTCACAGAAAGTTACTGTATGAAATGGTTATAAATACACTGCCTAACCTTTTTACAATCATTTTGTGAGAAGTCTTTGGCCTAAAACTACCTCTGACAGAGAGGTAAATGACATGGTGTTGCAGGACAAAACAATATCAGGATTAGAGGTGGGCGATGGCAAAATGTAATATCATGATACTTCAGGAAGTTTTTTTTATGCAATGTCTCACGATATTAACATCTGATGAGTTAGAACAGACAAAGCAGTGCCACATTTTAAAAATACTATCAAAAATTATGAATCCAAGTACTTCTATTCAACATTTCTGTACTAAATTCAAATAAACAGGACTAAGCATGCTCTCTTTCTAATCAAACATGCAGCTCAGAACTGATTTTTAGGTACTGACAATATCCGCGACATGCTCAGACTAGCGGATAGTGACAAACTGTGATGTCATTTATCACAATAACAATAAATACTGTCACACTGCCTTGCATTTCAACTTAAAAGACACATAGGGGTTTACTGGCCAGTCTGGATAGTAAAAAAACACGGCTACATTTGCACTGTAGACATGGTGACCTCTGGTTCCTATCACCAGCAGTGCTAAGAAACGTGAGTCTGTACGTTTCTCTGCAGTACACCACTTCGCATCAAATCACTCTGAATGACTGTTTACATCTCAGTGACTGAGAAATCTTGAAATAGTTGGTGGAATTTTTCCTTTAACCAAAACCTGTTTTTAGCTGAGAGGTCTAGTGGGCTGAAACACCTACACTGCTCGTTTATTCTCAGTCTCAAGTACAACATCTGGACATTAGCTCACATTGCAGGTTAGCAGAAAGCCAGTGATAGCTGACAGGAACGTCGCCTGGCCAAAGCTGCACACACACAAGCCTGTCAGAGGAGAATTTAGTGTTTACACGCCAAAGAAAAGCGTGAATGGCGAATAAAGTCCTCGCTCACAGTTAAACTAGCTAATGTTCCGAGATATTCTGGTCTCTCACTCGAACTTAATCACGGAAGAAAACGACGAGAAAAAAAAAATACTCGGCGAATGACAGCGACAACATCCAATCAGCTTCCCGAACAGGACCATCAACATTCCAGGACAGTCGCTCGAAGCCAATCACATCGCAGGGAGGTGGTCTCCAGTTGGCCGCTGGTGTGAGTCGTTAGCTCTCGGAGGCCCAATCCCCGGGCTGGCGGAGAAGGCGCTTGCCGACATTAGCGGCAGGGGCAACGGGGCAACAGTGCACACCGTGTTTCCCCTCAACCGTGTTTTACCGGTAAGCTTTCTACAAGACGCGCTGAGAAGCAAACACACAAACCGGCCAAGAAATAAAGCCCCTGTTGAGCTTTTCTTACAGAGAGGGAGGGACGTGAACCGAACAAGTGGCTTTGGACCCGGCTAACAAAAATACAACAAACACGGAGAGAGAAACCAGCAACAACCTTACCCAGAAATTTTCCAGGAAATAAGGCGTTATCATCTTGATGTCCTCCCTTCTCTTTACGGCCGCTCGTCTCCTTCACCTTAATTGAATTTCAGTTTCAATTGACGCACTTAATCCGCCGTCCTCCCCCCGGTTTTGTTGTGTCTGCGGCTTTTTCTCTTTTTTTCCTCCCCTTCGTTTCTGCTCGTTTTTTCCTCCCTCTGATCCTGAGACTCCACCTCCTCCACCGGCGGAGCTCACTTCTCTGCTCTACAGTCCGTCAGCGGCTCTGCTTCAGTGTGCTCGCTCATTGAAGGAGAAACAGCGTCCCCAGCGGTGGGTCCAGAAGACCCCTAACAACCCCTTAGCTAATTTTCTGATTTTTCAAAATGTATGTATAATTGAGTGGTTGAAATATAAAGGTCAGTCAGAGTGGTTTGAAGTGAGATGGTTCATTTGTAGAGAAACTCACTGATTTCTTTATAGTAGTGCTGAGAGGAACCAGGAGTCCAGATGTTTCCAACACAAATAGAGCCACCAGTGAACCTACACGCATCTTCTGTGTTGTTTTATGTCATACTGATGATGGTAAAATTGTGGAAAATCTGAAAAAATAAGTTTCTTTGGGAACTATTTTGCCTAAGAACACCTTTCATGTATCCCTCCACCATGACCAGATTAAAATAAACTGAGAAAAATACATTTTAGACCACAAACTACTGTAAAACAATGTCTCAGGCATCAGGCATTGTATTTCATATATTAACCTTCTGTGAGGGAGCTTTTAGTGGTGTTAAACTCCTCAGATGTCTGGTTCCTATCACCACCACTATGAAGAATTCTGACTCGGTAAGTTTCTCTGGAATGGAGCATTTCACACCAAACCTCTCCAAGTGATTTTGTTGACATGTTAACCATTTAATTATGCAGAACTTTGAAAAATTGCCAGAGTTCCCCTTTAACATGTAAACAAAGTCATTCCAAGTGTTTCTTTTCAACAATAAATCCAGGAAAACATGCATTAAACTCTCCAAAAACGTGTTTGCCCATTTCAGGAACAATACTTGATTTTTGCGTCATAAATAATATGCGCTAATGGCACAAGGACATAATTGGCACAAGGTCTATAATTTGAGTAACAGGACTGAACTTTCGAAGTGACCTCGCAATAATATGAACAAAAAAGAAACAGGAATGAGAAACTTTCTTTTTTTTCTCCTCCCATTATCTTCAGGGAGTTTGGATGATGCAGTTTAGTGTTATGGAATATTCCAGATATTTAATAGAAGTAAATGTGTTCAGCTAATAGGGTTGAGGGCAACACATTTTTCAAAACATTTTTTATGACTCATAATGGACGACTCATGAAAAAGGATGTTTCAAGCATCAAATGTTAAATGGATTCAAATATTAATGCAAAAAATAAGATTTTTGAAGTATTGAAATGATTATATTTTAAGATTGTGTGTTTAAAGTGCTGGGGCAGGTAAAAAAAAGTGCCATTTTATTAATGTTTTCAATTATTTATCCAAAACAAGGATGTTGCCGTGCAGAACGCTTATGTTTAAAATGTCTTGTACTGATACATAAATATTTAAAATGTAATGTCAGTGGGACACAACTGGCACCGCCTTTGTGGAATCAGCCATAACACATTTAGTAACTCTAGTCATTGATGACATTATAATAAAAGAGGTTATTTTGTTCCTGAAAAACTTTGAGCAAACTTGATTTAATATGTTGGTTATGTTTGCGTTTGGTAAACCCTATTAAGAGACATTATACTTAAAAGGTCTGCAAGCAAATCCGGTCAAGGACTGTAATGTTTCAGACTTTACACAAGCGAAACTGCAGACGTGAGAAGGAAAAAAAACTACCATTAATAGTTCCAACTTGGCTTGTCAAAATTATTACATAATCAGCCAATCACAATTGTTTGAGATAATTGCAATTATGTAATCTGCAATTATTTTCCACAATCCTATTGTAACATAATGCATATTGTGAGCCGGAGGCATTGTCATTAGTAGGCTTGAGCCAAATAAATGAACTTCAAACTGTAGCCTTTTAACTGTTTGCATTATGAGGAATGTTTGTTCATTTGATGGCTAGTATAACTAATGCTAATTTTTAATTTTTCGCTCACATTTTCAGTCTTAGGAGAAAAATGTAAGCTTTGGTCATCACTGTTACTGCAAGACAATCCTTACGTACAGTACAGTGCAGTGCATCACTCTTGTTGGCTGTAAAGAGCTAAACAAGCAAGATGCTAATTTAGCTGCTTTTGACTTTTAGTACTTATTAGTTGCATGAAGTCAGACAATTGAATATTAACTGCAGTTATTTATACACTCTTTAAAAAGATGGTGCTTCAAGGGTTCTTTAGTGAAAAAAAATATATATATTTTGGTTCTGTATAGAACCATGAACACTCAAAAAACTCTTTGCGTGATTAAAGGGTTCTTTGCATCATGAAAGGGTTCTTTGGATTGATAGAAAATGTGCAGGAATGTGATATATACGGTTCTATGTACAACCTTTTTGAAAACGGTTCTATATTGCACCCAAAGGGTTCTTCTATTGTTACAAGTTTGACACCGTAACAATAGAAGAACCCTTTTGGGTGCTGTATAGAACCATTTTCAAAAATAGAACCATCTACAGCACATTTGCCATCAGGCTGAAGAACGCTTTCATGATGCAAAGAGCCCTTTAATCATGCAAAGGGTTCTTTTGCGTGTTCATGGTTCTATATAGAACCATTTTCTTTACTAAAGAACGCTTAAAGCACAATCTTTAAGATTGTACGACAATCAATCGTCAGCTAAAATGTCCTGATTGTGGCTGGCCTGGTTCCAACACTGGTTTTATGGTTCTTCTAATACAACAATCTGCTTACCGTCTACCACTCACATCAAATTAATTCTACACTTATACAAATATGCCCTGACATTTGGGCCGATGATCTAACCACGCTTACCGCAAAGTACATGCAAAATATGTGCATGACAAGTATATACCAGTTTATGAAAACAGTTTATTTTCAACAATGTACAGATCCAAGCAGAGATACAAACTCACGTCCATCACAAGGTCATACAAATGTCATTACAAAATTACAACAATATAGATTCTTTGCATGTTCCAAAATATTTGGTGGCCCCAAAAGAAATGATTACCTTCACATAGTTCCATCTCTAAAATTGAGCAGCTTGCCAAACAAACAAAAAATAACCAATAAATGAAAGTTCTTCCATAACAGCAATGGTAGCTCATGAGCAAAAAGGATTTACATAGTTATTACATAATTTCCTAACTATGATCTCCCCTAACATAACATAATACAGTAGTTGTTGCAGTGCTAAAGTGACAATTTTTAAATAGTACTTAAAAAAAAGAAAAACTACTGTATTTAAGATTGTGCAATATCTCCAAGCAAGCAGTCTCCTAGCAGTACGGATTTCCCCCGAAAGTATCAAGTGTAATTTCAAGGCATCACAGTAAATACTGCACTTAAATGTCATTAGCATAAGCTGCTACTATACACATACAATTGTGCCACTTTTTCTCCCACCCTGTTATTTCATAATAACAGCTCTGAAGTTCTTAACAGTGAAGTGGATAAAGCTACATATAACACACATTCCACTTTTAAAAATCTTATCTGTCTTTGATTTCCTTTTTCCCCCCAATACTGCAAAACTTCTTTTTTTTCTTTTTTTCAGTTGGGAAATATTGGGCTATTAAGTAATCAAATCAGTGCCTGGGTTTTTGTACTGTAGTGTTAAGATAATCCTTGCTGATAGGGTGAAGTGTTCAATACTCAATCTACCATCTTATGACGATCTTTCTAGGACAGGGCCTTTGGGAAACCAGGCCAGAAAGTATTTTCATTTTCTTGTTGCTGTGTTACTCATAATGCTATATAGGGGGAACTGGATGGGGAAAAAAGGTATCTAAAAGAAGAAAAGAAAAACAAATAAAATAAAACAAATTTAAACACAATACAATGATAAACACACCTCCTGAGGACTCTACAACATAAAATATTCAAGTAGAAAACATCACATAGCAGCGTTCATGTATTTAAGACGACACTAACAGCATTCGGTTTTTTACATTTTCAGTGTGACAGAAGCGGTACCACCGAAGAAAGCCGAGCCTTTCAATCTGCCGACAGGTTGAAACAGCTGGAATGTGACAGACAAACTTTCAACAATTTTAAACACAGCTACTGAACAAACATTTAGTAAATCACAAAGTCGAAAAAGCCTGATAATATCCCATGGAGTTCAGATGGCACTTGAAACAGGTTGCTTTCTTCAGTCATTATGAATATAGAATTACTCTACAGTAATCTTAATACTAATCTTTACTAAACACTTTCTATTCCTACTGTACTTAGCTAATTTCATGGGCCATAGCTTTGCTCCTATGAACAGCTGCATTTACATTTAAAAAAGGATCTTTTAGTAGCTTACTAAAAGCAAAGCGTTCCTATAGTACATGGACTTCCAAGTACTGAAGATTGCTAAAATAAGAAGTTCTGTGTCAATAGGTCTGACCTGCAGAGCCATTCCAACTTACTTATTTCAATTTAATTTTCATCTGATACTCTAAAGACTATAATTGGTTTCAGATAGTCATTTTCCAAAGTAAATGCCATCTTTATTTCCTGGAATACGTTCAGGCAATTTGAAGACTTGCAACACTGTATGCAAAAAACACTGACAAACAAAAAAGTAGTTTTGAATTGAGACAACTTTTCCTGTTAACTTCAACTGGGAGGTGATGCTAAAGAGGAAGCAAAAATGCAAATGATGTTGCAGTAATTCATCAAGAGGGGATCAGGAGGCAGCAACGTAAATTGCTAATAGGGCCACCAACATGCATGAATCAAACACTTAAGTACCCTTCTTATTCTAGTCAGTCAAAAATGTCATCACAAGCATTTCCAAAATCATGCTCTCTGTAAACTAAGCAAAAAAAACAAGTACACTGGAAGATGTCAAAAAAATAACATTTCTTGGATTTATCAATCAATGACAAACCTTCTAACTGAGATCAGAGACCATGATCACAAATTCACATGGAAAAAGAAAAGCAACAGGAGATGAGTCTGATACCTTTGCACAGGGAGGTTTAAAACCACTACTCAAATGCAGTAAGTCACTGTGCTGTGATGTACCCCAATATATCCTTTCGCTTCACCTTATGCATGCTTACGGTAATGAATATTTTAAGACAAATCACTTGTTAAAATCACAAAAAAGCACTTACGTACTCATTACAAATGGTTTTTTGGACCCTCATTTTCTACTCTTACGTTATGAAGCAGTCATCTAATTTTTAGACATTATACCTTTAAACTCGGTAAGTTTTCATCATTTACTTCAACAGTGTTCCATCTACTGCTGTGCAGTGCAAAAAAAGCATTGACTTCACTGCATTTTCATGAAGTGAAGTTATACCTTGTAACACCCCATGTGCAGTCCTGTACCTACCGGGACCATCCTGTCTAGAACTTCCACCTGATCCAGTACGGCTTGATCCAGTATTGTGTGGTTTGATCCAGAAAGATACTTTCTCTGCAGACAGAATCTGGCATTTTCCTAAATTCAGTCGAGACATAAACATGTTCTTTTTTATCCCCATGATTTCCTCGTCTAGGTTTTAGATGAATGAAAAATGAACAGTAATATTTTCCTCTCTAGTTCAGTTGGCTGGGCATTTAAAGGTTTTCTTTCTTGATGTTGCTTTTTTCTTGAGTGGATTGCCACAGCAAACAACTCCCTCCCACCCCATCTAGAGGGATTTAGGGGTCCACACACCCCACCCCAGCCACACCACCCTCCCCCCCCATAAAGGGCAACATGTTCCCTGGGGATTTGAGGCTCCCGTGCTTTTTTTCCCCCCACAGTCACCTAAAGCAAAGTAGAGAAGATAACACTTAGGTCTCTTTAGTGAAATTTTCAGCCAAACATGCATCTGAATTTTTTATTACGTACAAAGCATAAAGAATAATGTGCAATGAGAAACATAATTCATATATATTTATTTAATATTCATATATATAAAATACTCTTATCAAAATAGTGTAATTATGAATTAATTATAATTCAATTATCAATTTACAGTACTGTGCAAAAGTCAGAGACCACCCTTTCATTTATTTAAAATCCAGTCAAAATACCATTAAGTACAAGTTTTTCTTCAGCATAAAAACATAAAACACTATTTAACAGAAAATAACACAGAAGCCTCAATAACTAAATATAGTATCATGTTTTTCTGTCCAGACTTTGCCTTTATATTCTTTTCAGAGACTTTGCTTTCAGTTTTTTAAAGAAATCTGCAAGGATCATTTTCCACACCTTCAAAATTCAGTCTTAGAAGTTAGTTGCATTTTCTGATTTTCATAATCCAAGTAATCCCAAATACAAATTTCTCAAATTGACTCATCACCTTCATCCACATCTTAAATGTCTACTTTTGGTGTTCTAGCACATTTTTTTGTCTGTTTCCTTTTCTCAGTAACAGCTTTTTGACAGCTACACATCCTTTCAGACTCATAGTGTTGAGATATCTTCTCACAGTGGAAGGATGAACAGAAACACCTGTGGATTTTTTTCAGATCTAAAGAAAGAGTGGAGCCTGATTTTGTCCTCTCTCTCCTCTCTGAAAGCTTTAAGCACTGTTTGTCTGATGGGGCAGTTTTGGTGGTCTATCTTGCACGGTCATTAGGAGTCTTATCATCTTTATATCTTTTAATAATTTTTTGAACTTCAGTTTTGCAAAGTCCTGTTTTTCACTTATTTCCCTTTGACTTTCTCCTTCCTTTTGCAAGTGGATTATTTCATATCTAATCTCCTTAGAAGTATCACTTTCAGTCATTTTAGATACACCTGTGAAAATCTGAAAGCAGCTGAGGTGAGTTTGGATAGTTACTTGTGTGAATGTCAGTGTCTCTTTGAAGGGGAACATGATGTCAGTGAGATCTTTGAGAACAGCTTTTGGTGAGAGGGCACAGCTTTAACTTGCTATTTTTTTTTATTTTTTTTCTATTTTGTTCAATATATGTTTTTTCCCCCCCAACAGTGAAATATGAATAATCTCTGACCTTTGTGCAGTACCATATTTAAATCAGTTACATATATGTAAATGACTATGTATTAAAGTTTTATTGTAATATATTTAATCTAAACCATTTCTTTACATGAAAATTATAAGTACAAATTATAAGTACAGCAATTACAAATGCTGTAAGGTAATATTTTATACTGCTATTTTGTGGCTCTTATGAGTGAAGTATAGCTTTAGATTATTAATTTCTCATTACCATTACTTTTCACTACTAAAGGCATAGTGATGTATGTGTTATGTAACTGAAACATGACAATATAGTGGAAACTAGTTACGGTACTTAATTTATCAGCATGTGAGTGTCAGAATACTGCTAAATCATTATTGAGAACGTATAGGCAGTCTGATATTAAAATAAGTTACTGAGTTTAAGACATTTACCTCCTACAACAGGCCAGTTTCTCCGGGAGTGGTTAGACTCCATAGAAAGCTGCGATTCGCTCTTTAAGAGGCAAGGGGAACTGGTCGGAGAAACGCCTCCAATTCTCTTCTCCAGCCTGATTCTTAAACCCATGTAAGATCTAACAGAAAATACACATGATAATCCAGCATGACCATTTAACTCACTTTCAGATCCATTTACAAGCTGAATCAGACAAGATTATAAGCAAAGAACAGCCAATTTTTACAAATATTGTACATTTAAACCACCTCAGTTGAAAGTTTAAAATGAATCCCTAAATAAAGTTTAATTCTGAGTTTAAAGCAACATGATTACATTGAATCTAGGATTATAGTCAAAATAATCTAGGATTAAAATGACACTGATGTACCCTGAATATTTTTATACTAGTTTTAAAGTTTGGTGCAACTGTATGAACATTTAAACATTGATTTAATCCTAGTTTAAGCTTAATCTATAAAACATTAAACATATTTACCTTATAGAACATGTCTCGTAGATCATCTTTAGGGTTCACCCATGATGCAACGGCATCACAGAAAAAGATAAAATCCTAGAAACAAGATCATAAAAGCAAAGAGGCAAAAGTTCATAGATCTTTCTCGCTTGGTTTTCCTTTTATTTTTCCAGAAACGATTACAGCGCAAATTTAATAAAAATTGAATACGGCTGTAAATACTTGAATATGAAAGCGTCTCACCTGCACCACACCTCCAGGGTTGACTGTGATCATGGTGCAGATTCCCCTGAAGGCAGAGTCTTTTTCCTCATTGTCTCTTATATTGCGTAGCGAGGTGCACCTAGTGAAGGAGAAAAGTCCGTTTTCAAACAACAAACCTATGCAGTTACTCTGAAACTGGAAAACGTACACTGAGTATATTACCATGGCTACCACCTCAGAGCACCTTAAGATCAGAAGTTGTAAGAAATGTTTGTAAGATCTGAGTAAAATATCCATAAAGCACTGTTTAATTTTAAAGCCAGTATACAACATACATTTAGCCTAAATATTTTAAAGTGCATTGTTTATTTCCTGTTTATCATCCATATGTTTATTTCAGATTTCATTTTTAACCCTTTTTAAAGTATACTTCAAGAAACTGACCAGGTCAGTTGCCACATTCCATATGCTACACATCTGATCTATTACGAGAAAGTACATTGTGTCACGTCCCATAATAGTATTTTACTTGAACTTCACTGACCATTTTACATGTACAAATAGGTTTCTGGGAGAAAAAGAAATGTAAAAGCACCTTGTATGCTGCCAATTTCTGTTTCAAGGAGTTTGAAAGAGGCTTTTAGGATAGCATCATGCAGCTAGAGGGCTCTATATCTCATGGGACATTTTTTTCTTTTTTTCTTTTTCTTTCTTTTCAGGGGTTCTCTATAATCAGCAAGCATGTGACATTACCCCATGCATTCAGATAGTCGTTAGCAACAATAAAAGACAGCAACAGAAGTAAAAACTAAAATAAATCAATACGAAATACATGAAGGTGCTACTGAGGCAAATTAAACAACAAGACCTAGAAGGACAGGGTTAGTCACATGGCAGGTAATGAATCGTACAGAACAGAAAAGAGACAGAGAGAAAGACAGAGGGAAGAGAGACAGAGAGAAAGGGACAGGGAGATAGATGCCCTATCCCAAATCTCTTGAACTGACTCCTAAAATCTCGTTTTTACTTTTTTCTTTTTTTTGAAGATGTAGGATCATGTGCACCGAAGCGGCTCTAAAACAGTTTGTTTTTAGCATTTCGGACCAGTCTTCAAATTGTGATTCAGCAGGATGCGGAAGCAGGAAGAGGAGGCTTTTTAAGAGTACTGGGACAAGGTTCTAGAGCATGAGAGTGGGAGAGAGAGAGGGAATGGAGAGGGATACAGAGAAGATAGAGAGATAGAGATAATGAATGAAATAAAAGATTGAATAATACACACCAGGGTCTTATAAACTGCTGTAGCATGGGTGCCACCTCTTGAGGACAAACGTAACCAAGACGACCAATTGTTATTGCTAAGGTAACGCAATCACGGTTATACAGCACCAAACGCCAACCAAGACATGAGCGAATGGAGGGGAGGAGGAGAAAACAAAAAAGAAAAAACAAACAAACAAACAAACAGACAACTCAGAAACAGAACTCAACAGAATCTGTGTATGAGAATAAACACAAGATTTCACTAGTGCTCTTCACAGCCCCAGACTAAGGGGTAAAATGTAAAATATGACACTCTAAAAAGAAACATCTCATTTAAGGGAGACGTCTTAGAAAACAATGCGTCTGCCACATAAACATTCCCACTTTTGTTTAGACAAGAAAAATTACCATTTGTCATGTACACTTCCGAGTTATTCCTGTACTTCATGCTGTTGTTGTTTTTATGGTATTGTTTTAAATTCCGTATATAGACATGGAAAAAAGTGAGTGCACTTGGTGATCAAAATTGTTTTCTGAGATTTTCTCCCTTAAACTCACAAAAGTCTTTAAATAGAACAGAAATGTCTTTTCTTTGTTTGTTCTTTTTTTTTCTAAGAAAAAACATTACACCAAGCAAACTACATGGAGAGGACTAGATTCCACCGGGATCTTTTAAGAGGCACAGAGGAGGAGGACCTGAGTTTAAGAGACACAAAACTATGCAACATTCTCATTAAAGACAGGCATTTATGAACAGTCCAATGAGACATGCAAAAAGCAGATGATTGGCTCATTAGAGAACATAGTTCAGTGCAGGATAGACTAATCCATGGCACCCCCCCCCAAAAAAAATTATAGAAGGGAATAGGACTGTAAAAATTATTATACTTTTACTGTTAAAGACAAAATTTTACCTTAAAAGTAATGTGCTGTGCATTAACAGTAATGTAGTAATATTCATCAGTACACTGATTTTTGTTTAATCCAGTCTTTACTGAGGGCGAAGGCTTCACACGCTTATGAAGAGGTGCGTCAGCCATGTAGGATTGCCAAGTGTGGATGTCAAATTGAATGAGTACATCGCTTTGTGAAGTGCAGGGTGTAAACTCTACCAGCCTGGGATTATGGCCAAATGCAATCCCCTCAAGACTCTGAGTCCCAGACTGCAAACAGCATCTCTGCTAGTGATGCACTTTTTTTTTACTAGCAGGAGCATCTAGACATGCATTCTAGGCATCTAGAATGCAGTTGCCCCAATATAATTTCTACATGCCTGTCAAATGTAAGTCAGTGGGCTAAAGACAGGGATTGACCCTAAGAGCATTTTCAAATTTAAAACGTTACCAGTAATGCTCAGGCTTGCAACCCTTAGACCAGGATACCCAGATAGATGTGTCCTTTTATGAGGATATATGTATTCAAATTTACAGTGAAAGTCCCTATAAACAGGGAGTGATGACCTCAGCATGAATGGCCAATAGCTCCTTCACAATCATGTATGAAATTACAATCCTGCATAAACTGAAAACTCAACAGTATAATCAAAAGCATCACAGAAACTGCTTTGCCCTCATGCTGCGTTGCTTTTGTGCAGCCGTAGCCAAGCACGCCAAGGGCAGCTTTTTTTTTTTTTTTACTGCTTCTTAAGTTGTATGCCACTAGAATAATGTACAAAATACACTTCCATGACCTTTTTCACTCACAAAAACTGTAAAAACAAAACATTCATATTTGCTGGCCGTAAGACATTGTTTTCCCCATAAAGTATCAGCTTCTGTTCACTCATGAGCCTTCCCAAATTCTACCCTTCCTGTTTATTTACCTTTAAATTCCAACTTAAAAATGCAAGTGTGAAAGGGGCTTAAGAGGCTTTCTTCATTTTATTGGCTGAATTTTTATCAATACTGATAAATCCATAAGACATCAATATCAGCCAACTGATGTTTCTCATTAAAATATTGATTTCAATGGAACTTATTACTAACATGCACCTATTATCCACAATGTGGCTTTCGTTGTATCTTTTGTTGCTGGAGCATAAATAAACCTTGCCACACTATGGTGAGACCATGATTTAAAGCAGCTGTTTATTGATTGTCACTGGCCAGTGAAGTGGTCCTTTACGTCCACTATATATCTAAGAGTTATATTTCAAATTTTAAAAAAGTGAAACAGTAGCAGAAATTATGCTGTACTGTATGAAAATGCTCACTTGACAGCACCACTATCTTGGCAAGTCAAATGGTACCCTTCCTTCAATGTATGTGAAGCCTCTCACACCGCAAAGTGAAATACTCAGAAAGAGACACTGAACAGTTGGTTTGATTTTGGAGATTCTGTGGAAGGACAGTGTGTTTGATGAATAAAATGGAGATCAGAGGATTAGCTATCCTGCATCAAACATAAGCCATCCTTAACTAAACAACATTCAACATCTATTGGCAGATATGCATTCACATTGAAGAAAAAAACAGTAACTAAAACAACAGAAACAAACTGACAAACAGGAACACATCTACAAGTACCCTAGTTTCTGGGGAAGTTAGTTAGGGGTGTTATACTTCAGACTTATGCCAAATCATGATAGGACTCAATGTAGACTGCTATTGTGGCTCAGTGATTTGTAGCTTTCTGAACAGAGGAATTTCTAATTAAATTGGAGTATAACTGTGACAAAGTTGGCAAAATGTAGGTGCTATACATTTATCTTAACTTCAGAAAAATGTTTAGGACTGAAGAGGATGCTTTGCCTCCAAATATTCAGTTAGAAGAATTCAGATTTCTGAAATCAACCATTGTCTCCAAGCTTGTGACACTTTTAAACTAAGGCATTTTTTTTTCCTAACTCACTAAAAAGCTTTAAGTTAGCCTGAGCTAAAAAAGAACAATTTCCAACAGTGGTTTCAAATAATCAATCCAATTCAGTCAACAACAGGTTGGACTATTACAAGATTTGCCATGTCCATATAAGAATCCTTTAGTATTCACTTCACTAGAACTTTACCATCACTGAAACTGTATTGTTTCCCCTTTAGCCAACTGTGTTGTGTTCAAGTTAATGTAAACATTAGCAAAACTTGTAAAGTCCACCCCTTGGAGTATGTATGGAGATTGATAGCCACTGCAGAGGCGAAAATGAGGGCTGGGTGAAGAAGCTCCCTCAACAGGAGGCAGCCTTCTCTAGCACCTCCCAGTGATACCTGTATTTTCCAGCAGAGTCTTGGGTGTGTTGGGTCTGTTAATGATCTCAATCAGGTGGTGTAAGACCATGGATACATAGGGCTGCATCTCAGCGCCTGCAAATGGAGAAAGGCATTGTGTATTAGGGCCAAACTGATATGAAAATTATATCACCAATGTCGACTCAAAGCTAAGCTGATGTTCCAGCAGAAATTTGTCCCTTTGCTAGGACTTCCCATCCAGCTCATCTCATCCTTCATCTCGACTGTAGAGGGATCATCAATGAAAAGAGTAAAGTCTACATTTTGCAGCGCCAGTCTTTAAAGGTCTTTAAAGACCTTGGCTGGTACCAGTCATCAGAATTTTTAACAATAAAAATACTGTGTTTATAGGTGCTGGAACGTCTTCTATTTTAATAATATTTTAACCATGTTTTTACTATGATTGTGTTTTTCAAAGGATGCTGAATCTAAAGATGCACCTAGATTTCCGTCACCAAAAATTTTCAGTGCAACAAAAGAGAAAAAGAGAGAAATTTTGACCGACAAAAATGGCACAAAATCCTTTCTGTATTAGTGTTATTGGATCTTAGTGAAGCCTTTAATACTGTTAATCACCAAGTCTAATCCACCATCTTGAAAACTTGGTAGGTCTCTGAGGCACCGTTTTGGAATGGTTTAAATCATATTTAATTGTAGATTTCACTGGGAATCATTCAACAAATTTTTTTCCCACAAGGTTCAGTTTTGTGGCCTTTGCTTTTTTCTTTGTATATGCTACTTCTATGTCATCAGGAAACAGGATATCTATTGCTAAGCTGATGACACTCGATTATACATTTCCATTCCTTCTGAAAGACAAGACTCTGTTAACAGGAATAGTTGTGTGTCAAATATTTCTGAGTGGATGTCAAAAAATCTTCTATAACTTAAAAAAATTAAATAACGATCTTACTAGGCTCTTGTGCTTTGTATACCACACCTGAAGTATCAGATCTGAGTGTTATCTACTGTTAATACAGTTGAAACGTTATAACCTGTTTGTAAAGCACTTTGAGCTGCCACGGGTAAGAAAAGTGCTCTATTAATAAAGTCATTATTATTAAATAGGCCTACAACAAAGTGTTAAAATGAAACACTTTACAAATAATTTTCATTATCATCAAAATGAGAAACAGTAATTAAAATGTTGTTTGTTCTCTTCTCTCTCCTGTTCTGGTCAGCGCAGACACGTTCAAACAGTTTGAGAAGATAAACAGTGAAAATACCGGCTGTGTAGAACTATTTAGAAGTTTCCACATAGAACATTAGACAAGTGATTTGCAATCAGTGTTCATGCTTATTATCAACAGGGGTTACAACACCTGAGAACTTCTCCACTACAGGTCTGATACCATGACATTCTGTTCGATATGTAAAATACAACAAAACAACAGAAGCAGAAAGGTATGTTCTTGCTAGCACGCTACAGTCATTTGTAGCCTTTTTTTTTTTTTTTGAAGTAACGAAAATTCACAAACAATAGTGTCTGTAGAGAAGGGGACATGGCTAGGCGTCGAATGCAGGACGGAGAAGCCGGTCGTGCTGAACCAGCGGGCTAAGTAGCTGATGATATTCACCTGTGTCTTGTGTCTGCCAGCCTACTTATAGTCATCTCTTTCCTCGTAGGTGGCAGAGCCCAGACAGAGAAGGAGACCGGTGGAGACGGGAGAGCAGAGCTAAGCTAAGCTGAGGGAAGCTAAGAAAAGAAAGCAAAAAAAAGCAAAGAAAGGACTGAAAAGTCCCAGCGAGCGTCTTGTCTTAATTTGTCTGTGGGCTGAAAAGCCGAGTGGTTTTTGTGTTGTGTGTAAATAAACCAGCTCTCCGTCTCCACACCTGCTCCCGGTGTCCTCCCTCCACCCGTCCTTAAAGTTGTTACAGTGTCAAAGTGCAAATTATAACTAAACATAATGGAACCCATTGCCCTGGATGACCTTCTCTGTTGCTGTGGATATTGGATTTCGTGGCACATACAGTAGCTTACTATAATAATTTTAATAGCTTTTTTCAGTTTTGGTTTTCAGCCCAGTGTGTCCGGGATTTTGGTTTTAGTTTCATAATTTTCATTCTGGGGCCTCAATAGTCGAAGCCATTAAATCCAAAGGGATTTAGGTTTGCATATCAAAGTATCTATTTTACCTGTGCTGCACTACAGAACTATGTAACTACTGAAACAAAGCAGAACTCACAAAGGGGACTTTATTTCTATATGACTCATTCAAATCAACAATCATTTACTTTTTCTGAGCTTAATCAACTTAATTTTGTCAAACAGGATGAAATTATATTGTCAAACCAAGTGATTATGGGAAAAGTTTCATCAACCAACCTGGCAAAGCAAGGTCTAACACTGTCAAACAATCAGACAACTTGGACAGGAAACAAATCAACAATTTGTATCTCCATCATGTGAAATGTAAACATGGAAGAGTGAAAAACACATGCAGAAATATTGCTGTAACTCTTTTTTGCAGCTGCTGCACAGAACTAGAATAACGTAGAATAAATCTGTACAGCAAACAGATGCTTACCCATTTGAATAGAGATTTCTCCAATGGCCCAGGTTGCATTGTTGCACACGGATATCAGTTCTGGGTTGAGGTTTGTGCCTAAAATAGGCATGAAATCCGCTAGGAAACATAGATAATTTTTTTGTTAGATGACGAACCACTTGTTACAAGATAATATTTTTATTCATACATATAAATATGTTTACACAGTATAGATAGAAAAGTATTAGACTAAACTATGGCCTAAATCTCAGTCCAGTTGAGCATAGTAAGACCATTAATTGAAATTCTATAGACAAATCTCTTTATCAAACACAGTTCCCACTAATGACACTTGGAAGAAAGAACATGACATTTTAAAATACTGCTGGAACTACTTATTCATAGTCACTGTTGAATGTTTATCATATGTAACTTTAAAAAAGGCAAGTCTGTTAACAAATCTGTAAAAACAAGGCAGATCTACTACACTAAAAAAAAAAAATAATAAGCATTTCCTACCCTATATATTTTTAAGAACAATAATTTAATTTGTGTGTTGTAGCTTACCAATACATGGTTTGACATGCTGGAAACAGGCTTTAGTGAGATCCCCCAATAGGGCAAAAGAACTCTGTCGTACCTCTGGCATTTTATCCTAGAAGAGATTTTAAAAAAGTGTAATACAATAGTAAGAAGCCTAATTTAGTTTCTTCATATGAAAACATAATGAGGCAACCTTACATTTAATATTAGTGATACTTTTAAATGAAAATTCTTGGTTGAGAAACTGTGAAATAGTTCCACACGGCCGACATTTTCACTTTCGACCTGCCGCTGTTCAGACTGTTTAAATGCATTTGCACTGGAGCAGGAGAGTGAAGGAAACAAATCTTGTGCAAATAAATAATGTTTTAAATTGCCATTTCTAATTTCCATTAGTGTGTGTGTGTGTGTGTCTGTGTGGACCAAATTTTTGGCCTTTGTTCCCCTCTTTCGGCCAGAAACCGAAAGTGCCATTTTGTAACATTTTTGGACATAAATATTCAGTGACTGGAATTTTGTTGCATCCCTAATTGATAGGCATTAGCCAGCAGCAACAGACCAGCAGGCTGATTTAGACCACACTGTATATACCTGGGGAACAATACATGATGGACTACACCAGTTCAACAGAGGAGGTCTAAAAGTCATTCAAAACGAAAAGAAAAAGAACAAAAACAATAGTGAAAGGGTATGATTTTTTTTTTTAAATCAGTAAGGTTTTGATGTTAAATACTACTTTCAGTAGTACGACTTATAATTATCTATAGTAATAATAAATAATGATAGCTATGGTTACCAACTTGCAAGAGATTTCAAAACAATTCACAGGGTCAGAGACGAGTTACTGAAGCAAAAATGCATCCTGAGTTAATTGTACAGCAACATATACTGAAGATGCATCTATTATATTGTTAAAAATATTAACAACAAATATTACAAAAATACATAAAAAACATAAAGCTATTTAACTTGGCAGAAAGCTTTTTTTGTTTAAAAAAAAACACATTATGTACATACAGAAAAAAATACAAATAAACAACATCTTGTTCTTTAATGTATGTTAATGTGTTGGTACCATATACACGTTCATTTGTATTTAATCAAATACTTTCTAAAATAATTTTTAGTAACAAGTTTTATGGCTGCCTAAGACTTTTGAGCAGTATGTATATGGAATATTTTACAATGGTTTGATGGTGGCTGAGACAATCAGATTATAGGAACGAAGAATTTTCTAAAAAAAAATCCTGAACAAACAAATATTGCATGTGTTTTATAGCACATATGTTATTACCTGCATGCACTGGTACATGAGGGTGAGGATGTTACTGCGGGCCACCAGCTGCTCAATGTTGCCCCCAAGGCCCTCGGCTAGCCCACTGAGCAAATCCAAAGCCACTATCATGAAGTCTTTGTCAGGAGCTTCATAAACTTCAGGTTGGGTCTGATGGAGCTACGAGAGACACAGAAAAGAGTCTGTGAAAAGCAGTGGAACAATCTTAAGACTGACATTCATAACTGACATAACTGACATAATGGAATATTTTCAAGTCAAGTTTACAGTGTGTCAGTGTCACTGAGTGAAGCCTCCCTCACCATGGCCTGCGCAAGAGTTTTCTGGACCAGATTAACACAGCGCTGGTAGACAGGCTCACAGTATGGTAGGAAGCCGCTCTGCAGGGCAGTAGCCACAGATGACAGGCACTGCGAAAGGAAACCAGCTTAAAATGAAACATCTAAATGATCTCAATTTAAGAAAAGGAAGCAATTGAGAATCTTTCCAACCTCCAGGAGAGGAAAAAGGTCTTTATCTTCATCTTTCAGCTGGTTCCACTTCTGAATCAATGGCGGCATCAACATCTGAATATACTCCTGAAGAGACAAGTGAAGTCGCAAGTTAGGAAAAAGAAATGGCCATGTTTCCAATGTCTCTGGTTGTGAATGTGAGTGAGTACACATTTCTGACCAAGCGTGTGTGTAGGTTGGTGTTTGTTTGTTTGTGTTTACCGGTTTGTTGAGATGGAGGCCGACAGAATCTGCCAGTGTGCCAATGGCATCATAAAGGATAAGCAGGTTCTTGTGCTGGTATTTACTGAAGGCAAAGACCAGCGTGTCCAGAATGTAGGCCAGATAGGGCACCAACTCTGTACATGCCTCCTCCTCCAGAGTAGCAAAGGCACTGTGCAAGAGAAACAGAAAGATTGAGAAATAAATATAAAATGATTACTTTCTTATCTGTACCAAAGCTAGAGTAATGCTGATGAAAACAATGCAAGTCTATCAATTGCAAATTTTTTAAACAAAAAAGTTTGATTATTATGTAAACATCTTTAAAGCTTCCAAATGTCCTGTTCACTCCTCAGTTCATACAGTCCATATATAGAAACTAAACTGCAGCCTGTTTCTCTTCATTTGTGTGCCATCACAAAAACCCAACTCATTTACCTACATCCCCCATTTCAGCCTAGAGCAGTGTAGCCCTGCCCATTAATACTGAAGTTATACAGGCTGTGCTTCTTGAATTAGGCACAATACAAAACATTTGCAAATATTAGTCTTAATGCACAGTAACAAAAATAACATATGTAATTCCAAAGGATAAAGAGAGTTTGGAAAAACGTCATTCAAAAATTAATTATGACTGTTTTCTGTACATAAAACCACACAAACATCAGTTTGATCGAAAGTTGATCGAAAAAAATTAAATGCAAAGACAAGATAAGATATGGGCCATTTAATGATAATACACCCAACAAGCAGCAATATAAAGGTATGTTTTATTTACCACTGTCCATTTTAGCAGTTTTAAAACACAACAATTAACGTCAACGTACCTCAGTGACCTACGACGTTAATAACTAGGGATGCTCAATGAGGGTGAAATCAAATTGGTGTTAGCAGATAACTGTTTCAGAAAAAACTGGTCAGTGTCAGACCAATGCTTAGATTTGACTGATATTTCAAACCGATGTTAGCTTTACAGACACCACAGCACAGGTTCATTCCAGCTCACTGAAGCTTCACTCATGCAAGTTTTGTGGATAAAGTTTATAATGCGAGCAGGTAAACTTGTGTATTTTTTCTGGAGCTGTTAGCTTAAGCTACTTTTGCTCCAATATCCTTGTTAGCATCAGAGGGGAATGCTAGCTTAGAGAGAAGGATAAAACAGACACACATGACGACACAGGTTCATTGTGGCTCAGTGATGCTGCACTGAAGCAAGTTTAGAGAATACGGACTCAAATCAGAGCAGGTAACCCTTCGTCTTTGTGTGCGGAGCTGTTCGCCTAAGCTACTTTTAATTCAGATTCTCATTAACACGAGCAAGTGAAATCAAGACAGCTATGAAGACAGAATCGGTCTGATTATTAGAGTTACTGTGGGAGCCTTGTCTCTGCTCTGCCTCATCTCATAAAAGAGACAACGTGCAGGACAGTGGGGGAATGGGGCCGCAAGGGGGCATTCACAATTTGCATATTCATGCATATTCATAGATCTTCACATTCTTAACGAGTGTTAATATTTAGAGATGCTCTTATCCCGTTTTTAGTATTTTTTAGGCATAACAATAATACATAAAATATTTAATACATTATTATCCAACACTGATTTTTTTTGGTCTTTAAGTTATGACTTTAGGGGTACTTAAATAAAAATCTATGTATCAGAAGCAGGTTTTTAACCATATCTGCAACTAATCAATAACTTAAAAGACAGTCGATTAAGGACTAAAGCAAAGGCAGATAAAGCAAGTGAAACTGTAGACCGTAGTGAGGTACATCAAGACAGACTTGAATCTGCGGCAGAACTGTTAATAGAAATATTATTAGACGAAAACCTATTTCTAGTATTGCAATGAAGCAATGCACAAACAAACACTGACCTGCATGCTGCCTCTTGGACACGCTTGTTGCTGTCCAGTATGCGTTTGAGCAGCTCAGTCATGAGTGGTTTGAGGTAGGCATCGGCAGGCTGGCTCACCACCCAGTGTGCGTAGCGGCTAAGGGTCCAGCAGGTGATGGAGCGGACCAGGGCTTTCTTGTCAGACAGACACTGCACCAGGTGAGGAATCAGTTCGGGCAGGTACGGGATCATACCCTGCATACAACCTGGAGGGAGAGAGTTGATCAATCCAAATTAATTTTCAATAAATTTCACAAAAATTTAAACAACGTTCCTTTTAAAGTTACAGGGGTTATATATTTTATATAAAATATTTCAAATGTTTATGTCATTTGAGTGGTTGAGTGTTGCTGAATCCGCTTATCAGACCTATCTGAGAGCTGTAAGGGCGTGTCAAACAGAACTACACACAATGCTGCCTATACACAATGCAGAATTATACATAACGGTGAAAATGCAGAGAATCAAGATTAGTCAGCCTTACATCTATTGCCTACCGATGGTGTTTTGAAACCAGACAGATGTTCTACCACCAGAAATTGTCTTTGTATGCTTTGCTTGCTTCTCACTGTTGTTCAGACTGGAAGAGAGTGGAACTCTTCAAGTTGGAGTTCATAGTTTGGATTAGGGCTGGGGCCACTTATTGTGTTTTATCGAAAGGAAAACAGTACTGTAACTTTCACTACGATGCACTCCGTGGCCGAGGCACACTGGAAAGAAATTTGCAGGCCTACTTGTATACAAACTTGCACATCTGTATGCAAAAATTTGGACACTGTTATCCAAATTAAATATTTTTTTTATTTTTTTTTTTTTTTGGAAAAAGTGGAAAATAAGTGAACACAACCTCTTGCAGCATACTATTACAATGTAACACAGTCAGTCAACAAACTGAAGCTGAAAAGAGTCTGGCTTCCAGAACAGGACAATGATCCAAAACAAACCTCAAAATGTACCATGAGCTACGTTAGAAAAACGTTAGCTGAAGCTTTTGGAATGGCCTTAACAGTCCCCTGACGTTGAAAATGTCATTGAAAATCTTTGAGGAGATCTTGAAGCTGCTGTGCATGCAAGACTACCAGAGAATATTACATAATTAAAAGCATTCTGCAAGGAAGAGTGGGTGAAAATTCCTAAACCAGAATAGAAAGACTCCTAGTTGGCTAAAAAAGCAAGCTTTTGTCCAAACATTTGCATACAACTATATAATGTGTGCCAACAAAACTATTATTAAACATGGATTTAGCTTCTCTTGGGCTTTAGGATATAGATTCAAATTTTTCCAGATAATTTTTATGCATGTGTACATTGTATACGTTACACACCCTCAGCAATGGCTCCTAGTACAAGTATGCCCGACTCTTTGATGACCCATTCTGGGTGGAAGAGCAGTTCTTTCAGCAAAGGGAGAATGTGTAGCAGCAGATCTTCTCGGAAAACATTTGCCAGAACATCCAAAGCTGCCGCAGAGCATTTCCCTGCAAAGAGAGAACAAAACAAACTTAGCATTACTCTGCCAACATCAGTGACCTCTGCACTTTAAAAAAGGATTCTTACGTAAGTTCCAGTCCGAGATGGTGTCATCATCATCCAGATCGTCCTCATCATTGTCTTCTTCATCCTCAATGCTGTCCCCACCCTCGTGTTGCTGTGCAACAGTACGCGAGCGATGAAATCTGGGTCGAATGTCCTGCTCACTATCCGGGATTGCTTCATCCTCCTCCACATCACCCTGGAGACACATTCAAAACAAACACATCACTCAATATAACGTCTTATGGATTAATACAAGTCTCGACAGTTTACTTGTCAAAGTAAATGGCTTTGCACGTGCTTACCTTCAGCAGAATGATGTCGATCTCTGAGTATTTCATTCCATTCACCAAAACTGGTACCAACCTATGACAGAATGGTAATATCAGATCATTACCCACATAAATATAATTACTACCTCTGGTGTTAATTCATATATAAAACAACCAATATCAAATTTTACATTTGCTTCATCTTTATCTAGCTACAAGTGACTCCAATCTTTGGTAAGAATAACCTCCTATTGTAAGTGTATTTGATTTTATGCTAATATGACTTACTAATATACGTTTTATAAGAGCATAGGGACGAAAAACTGCCATGACTATAGATCGGAATTAGCTGTCTTTCACTTTAAACAGGCCATTGTTGATCGACCAATATTCCTTTATTTCAGCCAACACTAAATTTCCACCCTAAATTTCGCAAAGTTTGCTTTAAGGAAATATTTCGTCAGTCTTTACAAGAGTAACACCAAGCCAACATTATTTGCCAAGTCTGAAAAACTAATGTGACTCATGAGGGAAGCAAAGTAAACACCAACTTTTAACTTTTAACATCATTAACCAGCAACAACACTTTAGAAATACATCATACAACTGAGTACAGTGAGAATCAGAAGCTAGTACAACTAGCAAAGTTGGATAACACAACACCGATAATATGCTATCAAACTGTGGATTTTTACCAAACTGTGGAAGACAACGAGTCTCCTCGTCTAACATGTACACTGAAATACTCTAGGAAAAGGCAGAGGAGCTGCACAGTGACAATCTGACTGCATGTCAAGTGTGTAACTACCAGCCATTCCATGGAGCACAAAGACATTATATTACCAGCAGAATAAAAGGCTTCAAACTTTTGACAGGCTTGCTCTAGGCTACCGCTCTGCGTCTTGCATGAGAATAGATGTCAAAAAATTGTTTAGCACTGCTTTAAATATCTAGAACAAGAGGAGGAGGTACAGACCACAATGCCAGAAAGCCAAAATGTAGTCTTTGTGAGAAATAAATGCCACTGATGCTGTACAGTATTCCTTGAGTCAGTTGCACAGCCATGTTCCTATAGCACTTTGTTCTTCGACAAAAACATTTTATCCTGCTGATGCACATTTTTTTGTCTGAAAATAACTGAAATATACCTATTGCTTTTGAAGTCGCTGAAACAATCATTTAATTTGTTGCCATTTTGGTTTGAAAACACAACTGAAAATGGTTTAAGGCATACAGCTTTTAAACTCACGTGAAATGAGCAGACTTACAGACTGTGCTTATTTCACGTGAGTTTGTTGCAACGTTAGGGTTGCTAAAATAATTTTAACCATGTTTGGTGTCTTTGCCTGAGCAAGTTAAGTGTTGCAGCATCAGGATTTGAACTGACATTGGCCAATCTTGCTTAAGAACAATTGGCAATTTGTATTGGCCTCACAAAATGCTTATCGGTCCATCTATAGTTTCATATCAGCTTTCTATTTGTCTTTCTTGTAGATGCATGTTTTTCCCCCCATGTGTGAACTTACTTAGCCAGGTGTCCGCAAAGCACATCTTTACAAACAGGCTGTTCTGCAAGCGTGAGCCAGAACTCACAGGCTTCCAAAGCAACATTCTCATCCTGGTCCTGCGTCCTTTGCAACATGTACTAAGAAACATAATAGAAAGAGAGATTTGTTTAAAAAACAAAAAAACAAAAAAGCTTTGATTATTAAATGCCTTACATCTGAATGCCCACTAGATGGTGTCTCAGTCTCATCTCTCCTCTACATTTTTCCATCTTCCAGCAGTTGGTGCTGGCTTCCCAGACCCAGATTAAGCCCTAAGCATACACTAAAATGGGTTTCCAGTGGTGATTCACCATTTGCATTGCAAAACTTGATCCTAGACTAGAATTAATCCATGTCTTAAATTTGGCTCTCTAGCCTAGACAAAATAACAGTACTTATATGTGCAAAGAAAGACAAAACAGGTACTAGAGGAATTAAAGTGGAAATCCCATGAATTTTCAAAAAAATTGCATGACTAAACCATTAAAATGTAAACAAAGTCATTCAAAGTCAAGGCAAAATGGGAAACACTCAGTTGTAGAGAAACTTACCATATCAGAAATGTTAAAGGAGAATTCCACCTATTTTTCCAAACTTCTGCATAATTTGATGGCTAATATGTAAACAAAGTCATTCGGAGTGGTTTTTTACGAAAAGCTCTTTTCTAGAAAAGTTTCTAGAGTTAGAATTGGTTACAGTGATGGTGATAGTAACCAAACATCTGAAGAGTTCAATGCCTCTAAAAGCTCCCTCACAAAAAGTCATTATATACAATGGTTATGAATATGCTCCTGATGTCTGAGACATTGTTTCACAATAGTTTTGAAATATGATGTTAGTCTAAAAGATATTTTTTTAATCCATTCATGCAGAGTGCTTTAAGGCAAAATAGTCACCAAAAGAAAAAAAATTCGCATTTACTACTATTTTACATCATCAACATTACATATAAAAACAGATTCACTGGTCATTTTGGACAGATATACATTATAAATAGAATGGTTCTATTTGTGTTGAAGGCATTGTGACACATGGTTCCTATAACCACGACTGTGAAGAATATCGGTACATTTTTCCACAATGATGCGTTTCACGGCAAATCATTCTAAATGACTTTGTTTATATCTGATTTAATTATGCAGAAATTATGAAGGATTTTCCTTTAAGACCACATACTGTAAGTTCATGGTCATTTTGTAATACACTTGAAGACGCTCAAGGCCCTATGCCAGAGTATGTGATGACCTCACCTCTGTAATGTTGTGCATGTGGGGGAGGAGGCGGTCCATGCGGACCTCCAACAGCATGACCAGAGCCCTGCAAACATTCTTCCTCACCTCTGGCTCCTCATCTCCTGCCAGTGCAAATAGGTTCTGCAGCACACAAATAAGCTTGGGGTCAACTCATCTCTAGTTTTCACAGCTTACAAAATTACTAACAGAATTTACAAATAGTATACACTGCAGATATTTCTGTAAATTGACATTCATATTACTTTTAGTAGAAAACTCAGAAAAACACTCTGTGGGTACTTGAGAGAGTGCAGTCAACATTTCAACATCTCCTACCAGAATTCAAAAGCTGAATTCCAGAAAACACTTGAGCTGCTTTAGATGGAGGTAATAGTTTAAGGTCAGATAAACACAAAAAGTCAGAGAAGCCACTTACTTCAATGAAAGGATCTATGTGCAGCATAAGGGCCTGTGTTCTGCTGATGATAAACTGGTTCACACAAGCAATGGCATGAGATCTACAACAAAAAGCAGCAACATGACTGTAATTATTTGGAATGCTACACTTTACAAACTCATGTCCTAATTGATTCATGTACCCGATGATACTCTGGACTGACAGTTCTCTGAATCTGAATCACGAAGCTATATTTAAACGCATCATCAACAACAAATAACCACACCATGATACAGTCTGAAAGTACAATGTTAGAAATGCATTTAGGTGCAATATAGTCAAATTCTTCGCCACCTCGACGGTAAATGCAGAATAAAATGTAGTGTCCCTGTCCCACGCCTGTCTGCTTTCCAGACGATTCGTTTTTAGTTTAGCCGATAGAATAAGCAGAACTCACTGTAGGAATGAGCTGCATTTTGAAACTGTTGGTCTAAATTGTTCTGCTTAACTCAATGGATATCAGGGCTGCTTTTATGATAATGCATACAGACTAGCTTGGATGTTTGTCCCCCAGGTTTTAGGCTCTGTTCCACACGAAAATAGAGCTTTCGGTCTCTGAGGTTTAAATTTTACGTTTTACGTGAGCAGTCTCAGTATCTGACACGACTGTTGACTGGACTGTGATCTTTAATATCACATTTTATTATACATAATTGACCGCACAGAAGCTTTTAATTTATTTTTGCTTCATCATTAGAGCAGAAATCCTGGACTTGGATGTGTTGTCCCTTCATTGTTTCTGCATCTTTAAAAAAATAAAGATTTCAGGAACAATGTAGAAAATCAGATGAATTAGTGTTAGGTATGCAGAGCACGTTAGATGCAGGTTAGAACTGAACTCTGCAGGAACGTAGAGCTCTAGGCAAAACGTTAGTGACCACTGGTCTACTGCCTGTTCTGATGCCTTTGTATTTACAAATGAAAATGTCTGTTGTGCATACAATATACTGCGTCATCACATCATGTCGTATAACATCACATCATAATTTATAGTTGCTGCTAATATCCAACCCTATTTCATGTTTGCAGACAGAACAGAAGTGCATCCTACCGAATCTTGGGGCTGCTGTGTTTGAAAAACTGCAGAAATTTTGGGATCATGACATTGAGAGGTCGGTCCAGCACGTCACTGTCCAGAATCTCAGCGGAATCTTCGCAGATCTTCTGCAGAGCTCCAAAGGCCCCCTAAGAGAAAATGAGAAAGACACAAAAAGAAGCAGGCAGGAGTTTTAGACATGGTGAACAGGGTACGATGTCAGGGTACACTGACACAAAGAATATACAGTGAGTTGCCAGATTATGAAGTAAACCTAAATTGTAGCTGCACTCATTAGCCGTTTCATCAGGAACCCCTAACACACAGATGTACTTTGTAGGTTTACAATCACTGAATGTAGCCTCAGCATCTGTTGCTGAACAATTTACCAGCCCCCTCTACCCCATCCATCCATGGCAAGAGACTACCACAGGACCACCGCTGACCAAATATTATTAGTGTAGTTGATCATTCTCAGCAAAGCAGTGACACTAATATGGTTGTATGTACAAATAAAAAAATAAGTGTATGCTGAGATTTTTGCACATTGTGTACACTGATTTTTATAAGAATAAATAAAATATTAAGAATTAAAACAAAAATCAACAAAGGCTGTTCTAAATGAGCATTTCATTTTCTTGTGCTGTCAGGGAATGGACGAGCACAATGGTGGACGTTTCATGTTGAGTTTTGACTTTATTTGTCCTCAGAACTGAATTTTGTGGGTAGGTTATTTAAAGTGTTTTGTTTCGCAGTGGTGCTGACGCTTAAGGTTTCCACTTTTGACTTGAGCTATGGACTCTGAACATACTGGTTTTGTACTTGAAATGGGGGGAAAGAGCAGAGTTTTCTATTCATCCATTTTTTAACTGTTTTCGTCATCAACATTTTTAATAACAGTCATTTTCAGACCTAATACCTAATACCATTTTCAGACCTAGTCTCTGTTCCAATGCTTTCAGTCAAGTCATTTACACCAATGTATCGGACTGTATAAAGTGCAACACAGCAGCTACAGAAGCCACGCTTGTTCATGTTTATGTATAGTACATTACACACACACACACACACACACACACACACACACACACACACACATATATATATATGCATATATGTGACAACCCCTCCTCCAGCCCTTCATTGGTGGTATCTGTTGACCACAGCACCACTGTTAGTTGGATATTTTTGGTTGGCAGACTGTTCTCATGAAATTTATTCTCTGTAAACTGCAGAAATTTTATGCCTTTCAAAGGCAGTACTGACTAATCAGGTTTCGAATTTCTCTAATCCTCACAACCATGGCACTGTAAATATGTTTCTATACAAACAGTAAAGGAAAATCCATCCTAGCCTACACAGCCCTAAGAACCATCAAACTGCTTCTTTTGCCGTTTAACGTTAATTTGGTTTAGTTCCAAAGTGCACAGTTAAGCAAAGTGCACACTTGTAAACCACATTACTTGCCAAGGACAAGTCTGAGGATGCTTTCTTGTTGTTAAGACTAGAACAATTGGACTGTTACAATAAATCCTGAATGACTATTGTCGTGTGAAAGCAAGGCAACAGAAAATGTGAGCTTCGTATGAATTCCTTTTTCCAGTAATCCATCAAGCAGGCTTTTAACGCTGCACAGGTTTATCTGTAGCGTGACGTCCCTTACGTTCCTATCTCCCTCTCACAGCGAGCAGAGGAATTCTTCCTTTTGAGCTCATGCACACTTCCACCTGTGAGGAATCTAATCAGGCCATGAGACACACGGCGCCGTGGCAACAAGAGATGTCTGGGGCTGGCTGTCGCCATGGCAACCGTCTCCGACATCAGCCAGCACTACGCGAGTTGCTGCACGCATCGAGTTGGAGAGCAGAGGAGCAGGAATACACTGTCATGAAGCTTTCAAGGTCAAACCAAGCTGCATTTTCATAAGTCAAGATGAATAAAGATGAGCACAAAAATGCTTTGTTTTTAAATCAGCGTGATCTCACATTGAAAATGAGAAAAAATTTCCAGTGGGGAAAATGATTCAAAGAAGTACATCCTCCTAAAATTTTAAACAATTTATCAAAAAGCAGTGAGTGTGGAGGTTACTGTATACACTTGTAAGGTTAACAAAACCTGTTGGCAATCTCAAAAGTTGATAATAAAGAAAGGTGCATTTACATCTGTTGATATAAAGGCAGACTAAAGGCTACCGTACACTGGACGTGTCATGCAGATGACACGCAGCGTCCAAAAATGTGTAACAATTGAAGGCGCAGCCACCAACAATCATCATTGACAGCACCGCTCATTATTTTGCTATTACTGCATTAAATTAAACCCAGAATGAGATCACAAAAATCCATAGCAGACATGTGACATGAAAGACAATCGATCTAATATTTAAAAGAAACTCATATATACAGATATATATATGTAAGGGTTCACTAATTGTTCCCTCCTCCATTTTACTTACCTAAGCAGAATTTATATGATATCTTATGTATCAAACATTATAGTTTGTTAGTTCTGACAATACAGTCTGATAGGCTGAGAAGCGTTCTACTTGTGGTCTTATTTGTGATAACAACAACTTTTTCTCCACAAGGCTACGTTCACATGTTGCCTTTAAATACTGTCGTTTGTGACTGGCAGTGGCATACAGAAATGGAAATGTTGCCATGGTGACAGCGTTACCGGCAAAAATAGGTGATTAACAGAGGATAGCTTTCACAACAGCGATTCCTCATCTAAGTTGAAAAGAAAAAAAGAAAAAAAAAAAGAGAGATTGCTATGGTATCCCACCAGGTGGTCGGTGGGATGTTGCTAGGCAGCTACTATGGTAGCCTACATGGATAAGAGGATGCTGCTAGTGTACCTGTATTATTGTAATGCAAGTTGAGTGCACAAATTTTTGGCCAAAAAATTCCACTGTTCCTTTCCATGGGGAGAAAAAAAATAGCCATTTTGTTGTATGAAAACCGCAAAAACTGCATGTCTGACCAAAAAGCTGTATGCAAGGACACAGACCGAACATTTTAGACTTGGAATGGTGTCAAAATCTCAAAAACTGCAGGATGAGTGGACAAAAATACAAAAATAATATAAGAAAAATATAAATTAGATAACAACTGTGTCGTACACTGCTCTGCAATTGGCAATCACTGATTACGGATTATAAAATTAAAATATTAAACAAATTTATGTATAATTTTTCAATTATATCAGCTGCTTTATTATTATTGGTTACTGGTTTTCAGAATCAGAATGCTGGGCCCATAAGACTGTGATCAGCATCGATCACAAAATTCATATCGGTGGGTCCTTGATTTCAAATGTAGCGCAAATGGAGGGAAAAACTGCAATAGCATTGTTCAGTTACTAGAGGAGACGCAGCCTTAAGCCCATTAAGATAACATATGACTTGCTTGACATCACTGCATAGCAGTCGGAACAGGCCACCACTGTAGACCATAAAAAGGTTTGGAGGCAAGGCTAAATAAAGTCATCTACAAAATTCTAGAAATGTTTTGAGTCTCACACCTGCTTCGAGCTTTATATAGAATTGATAGAATACATCGGCACAAATAAGCCATGCTAACATACAGGCCATTCATAACTTCATACTTTGCATTGTATTATGCTACAAGAATGTTTTTTAGAATGTCAGAGTAAGTTAGCATGTGTATTCCACAGCGAGAGGCTGACTACCAGTCACAATTCAGACATGATACAGCAAACATTTTATAAAGTTATTTAATTTGTGTTTTTGTATATTAAAACTGCCTTTATTATAACTTCAATTTCGAAAGCAAATTGCACTAGTGCATTTTAAATGGTAAACGGTGTCATTGTTGTTGTCTGCATGTAAAATAAAGAAAGAACGCAGCTGAGTCACAAGAGTGAGACAGAGAGAAAGATACAGTATTTTTCAGAGAATTACTTCATCGATTCAGACTCATCAGTCAACTTCAACACACAGATTCATACACACTCCCACTTTTATTTACTCCTGCTGGATCCCCTCCAGCCAACGCAAAGCACTGTGGGATAGAACAGCTATTTTTGGGTGCTTGTTGCAAGGGAGCCTTGACCTACACTAACTGCAGCCTGAGAGATCCTCAGTAAAATGCACACAACAAGGCCATATATATGAGTTCTGTGTATGCTTTAAAAGCCCAGTCTAGTATTTCCTCCATTGATTAGCTACAGCAACAACAGATGCATAATAACAGTAAAACAACTCAACTATACGACCATACTTTGGGCTCTACAAAAGGAACATTTATAGATCACTGATACAGAAATAAACCTACAATTAATATAAAACATGCCCACATTAAGACAGTACATCTGCTTTTTCAGTTAAAGGAAGATTTTGCTGATTAACTGGTAGCAACACCTTTTTATGTGTTTAAGCACATACTAGCATTCAAAAGTTTGGAATCACTTGGATTTGAATACTGTAAGCTACACAACAGAAGGTACAGTTGTGAGTAACCTATTTCAAATGACATGTTGATTTTCATACTGTACACATCCCCATATAGCATTTCTGCAACTTTTAGTGCACAATTTCTATTTATTTGCTGAGTTTCATGTTAGAAAAAAAAAATAATAAAATTTGACAACCCATATTTTACATTTTGATCCAATATGTTAAATTCAGCAAATAAACAGTAAATGTGCATTAAAATGTGCAGAAGCATGTTCTCTCTAGCGTATGTGTTTTCAACAAAGCATTTCATTTGACCAGGGGTGCGCAAATCTTTGCATACGAATCTATTTCAAGATGTTTTATTCAAAATGTCAACCTTTTGGGAACTCCAAAAAGTTATTAAATAATAAATAATATACTGTATTTCTCTATTTACAGTATTTTCTCGGTAAGTGATTGATCTTTGATCACTATGTTTCAAAGAAGACACATCCGGGACGTCAATTTTAATATTATTTCAGCTTCCTCAGTCTCATTTCACACAATCATCATACAGGTATCTTCTTCTTCAAGGGTTTGGCAGACTGCTTGTGGCATAAGTAGCTTTTATACTACCGTGTGCACCACTGGAATACAATCAGAAACAACACAGGAAAACAAATAGCAGAAACTACCTGACTAGGCATTTGAGATTATTCTCTACAGGAACAGCTTAGCTAACAGCTGAGCAGAACTCCCCTTTTTTCCTCCCAAACAGACTGAATGACAAAGCCTTTGTCAAACCAAGGGTGTGCTGGTGACTGAAATTGCTTTAAAAAGCATATTTGTGTGACTTACTTCACATGTGTTGTAGTCCTCTGAATCCAGCAGCAAACAGAGTTTGGGCAGAAGCTCTGGCCAGTTCTGTAACTCTCCTTTAGAGGCTATTGTGGTGATGAGAATACCTGAGAGACAAAGTGACCACATTCAATGTATAAATACTTTCCAAATTTGGGTGATATATTCAAAATTAAAACAGTTCTGGTTTGTAAAATTAAAAGCTGTAGTAAAATATCATGGTCAGCTGGATTCTGTATCAGTGCAGCAAGTTACTAAAAACATTGTGTTATGGAAAAATCTTAGGACCAATATGTTCCTTTATAACTGATACTAAGCATACTGTTAATGATCTACACTGACTGACATGACAACTGTTTATTTGCAATTAAATAAAAATAAAATTCATTATTTATTGAACTTGTATTTTACCACATAACATCTTGTCAATGTTTTATGAAAGCAATAAGCCAGCACAGGCCATGTGTCACAGCAACTCCACCACGTTTAAGGGGGATTGACATACTCCGCTTTACTAATTAATATCAAGAGCATCATATCAAATAAAAAAAATTGAAAATAATGTACACTAATATATTGGCAATTTAAGATTACATGAAATTATGTGGTACCACCCTAATCACATTTTAGAACAGGAAAAAACAGACCAAGAATCAATGTATCTTACAGGTCAGCAGGTTAACCAGAATCATACCAATTGAGTGACAATGTCCATTATATCATAAACAAATATACATTTTCTGTTTTTGTTTTTCAAAATGAAATCTAATCTAGAGTGAGTTAACAACATAACCTGAAGAAAGCAGCAATTTTCTTATACTGCTGTATCCATGCGAGCAGAACAAAGTCTGTGAGTATCTTCTTAAAATGAAAGATAAAGTCAGACTTGACTTCACTGGAACATATGGACGTCTGACTTAGCTTTCCACAAAAGCACAATGTTGTCTTTGGCCACTGGAAAAGAACCAGGCTGATTCTGAAGCAGCAGAACGGTTAGTAAATAGACAAAACTGAACAAGAATAAAACTGCTGCACCATTTAAGACAGAAAAAAAATTATTAAGAGGCGGGCAAATTGGAAGCCAACATCAGGAAGCCCTCCATGCCGGTGTTCTGACAAACCAAACACTGTAAGTGATCTGTCAGAATAACCTTTGGAGTTGGCAAAGACTTTTGAGAATTCCTTGGACAGCAAAGATAACAAACAAACGGATCCTCAAACAAATAAAGCCTCACCTCTCACTCAAAGTCCAGATAACCAAGCTGAAGCTTATTTTGGACATATTCCAAGAAAAACAAATTCATTGGAAAAGACCACTATGCTTGGAATTGGAAGAGCTGAAGGTAAAAGAGGACGCAAAAAGATGGAAGAATACAATCAGAGGAATCATGAACCAGCCATTCAGAAGCCTAAAGATCCGAACATATGAAAAGATATTCTAGAGAAACACCTTCCATATAGTCAGAGGAGCCGGAATCAACTTGAGTGTACTTAGTTATAATAAACTAATCAACATTTACAATGATAATCATGCTGCATTAATAATGTTGGTCACCGAAATTTTCTAGGCAGTATCAGCTTCTGTAAATTAGAAGGCTGATTAAAAAATGCTGAACATTCGACAGCTTGTTTTGTCAGCTTTAGATGCATTAGCTAGCTAACTACTTACAACTGCTTAACTCATTTTGTCAACAGTTTTCACATGAAAAACATGCCACCTGCTCGTCCTGGAAACCTGTTCACACACAGCTCGACTAGTGAACTAGCACATTAAAATGTTAATGCAGTTAAAGGATGCTGCAGCCTGAGGAGTTATAACCTTCATCTACATATTTATTATTATAATACTTACTGTAACTCAACATTACGGGCAGGCTTAAACAAAGCGCCACTTGTTTTATTTTTTCCTGTAGTGGTAATTCAGCTCTCAGGGAACAAGACCTCAGTTTGTCACTGCCAAACATTTTATTGTTACCACTGTTCAGATTTACAGACCACATTTATAATAATCAAACATAAAAAAGGGTCTGCTATCAAGTTTGTAACAATAGCACTATTTAGCCCCATCCTTTTCTGGTGCTAAATAGAACCATTTTTAAAAAGGTTCCATATGAAACCATTTACAACACATTCGATCTGAAGAACCATTTCACCATGCAAAGAACCATTTAGATATGAAATGGTTTTGTATAGAACTCATGGTTTTAAATCAAAACATTCTCTTTACTAAAGAACACTTAAAGAACCAGCTTTTTTTCAAGAGTGTAGTCTGCCTCCTTCCTCACTTCATCTCTCTTAGGCACTTGTATACAGTGATGCAAAGAGTGATGTCAGCAAGGCTGTCCCAGTTTTTACACAAACTTCATGCCCTGACTCTCTCCCGCACTGCTTATGCTGCGTAAATACATCTGTGAGGGCTCGAGACAAGAGGGCGGAGAATGGAATTTAACCTCTGACAATGCTGTGGGTCACTATGATGTTTAGGAACAAAATACAGAACCCTGAAGATCAGAGTCATAGTTAAGAACTAAAGAAGAGAATGAAAAGCAAAAAAGAACAAAAAGAGAGAAAGAGAAAGAGAAAGAGAAATAGAGAGAGAGAGAGAGAGAGAGAGAGAGAGAGAGAGAGAGAGAGAGAGAGAGGGAACGATCATGTTTCTTATGTCTCAGAGTAAAAATGCTGAACTAGGTACACCTTTCTCCAGGTGATAAAGCTGGTTCTAATTTGAATTAGGAATGGATCAAAATGGAAAATCCAACAGTGATAAGCGATAATTAACACCTTGTTATGGTCAATTCTGATAACAATAAGGTAGGTTCACTTTTTTTTATTTTGAAACAAACTTCAAATGCAGTTCTATGCAATATTAAATTTCACAAATAAACAGTAATTTTGCAGTAAAACTCTTCTCTAGGAAAATCTTCTCTAGAAAATTGGTTAACTAATTTAACTTAGAAAACCAACAAAACATGTCATTTGACCGGGGCGCTCAAACTTTTGCACACAACTGTATATAAAAGACAAAAAAGGTTAATATGCAGACTACTGATTAATTTTACACAGCCATAATTATTGTAAATATTATCAAGAGCGACTTATAGCAGTGGATGAATGTAATGTTAGGAGTCTTGCCCAAGGATTCTTATTGGCAGAGCAGTGTCATCCATTTGACATGAACATTTTTAATCATTTATTCATTAAGGGGGAACAAATAAATTATACATTGTGCCACAGAAATGTACATGCCACATTTTATGTTTTATTTTTTCCATTATGTTAAATTCAGTAAATAAACAGTAATTTTGCATTAAAATGTGCACTGTACTTCTGCACAAACTGATAATAATATTATCAAACTAATAATGATCACATTTTTCATTTATTGGTGAATGACACACCAGCCGCTGATATGTATCACGCACCCCTAATCTGAATGGCGATCAGCATCCTGTAAGACTTTGGACAGCTGTGATGTTAGGACCCTACTTACCCACTGTGGCTCTGATGAGAGGTGAAGAGTCTCCGATGTTCTGCAAGCACTCGTGTTTGATGAAGTCAGAGACTCCGTTGGGAAAGTTCTGGTAATGGGCTTTGACATTGTTCTTCAAGATCAGTCCACTAAGGGAACGCGTGGGCTCATCTGCAAGGATAAGGAGACAAAGGGAAATTAGGAACTGGTTTAAATAACTGTACAAAGTTACTTACTGTCAGTTCTGTTATGACATGCAACAGCTGCCATTCTCTCATTACATGGCTTATGTTAAAGGGGAATTCCATCTATTTTTTCATCTGATGTTTCTGAAGAATTCAATCATGAAGATGTAAACAAAGTCATTCTCCACAGCAAAAAGAAACTTACAGAATTACTGATAACAGTAGTCATACGAAACAGACCTCTGAAACATTTAATGTCTCTAAAAGCTACATCACAGTAAATAAGTGACATTAAATGGTTCTGAAAATGTTTGAGACATTCTTTTACAAATGTTTTGGCATAAAACAACCATTCATGGCAGAGAGGTACATGGGGGGTGTTGTAAGGCAAAACAGCACCCAAAGAAAACATATGTTTTTGAATTCACCACTATTTTACCATCATCAATGTTGAGACATAGGTGAGGTCAGATTCACTGGTCGTTTTGAATATAAATTGGCTATATTTGCAAAATAGACATCACAAACCCCTGAGTTAGCAACCATTTCACATCAATCCACTCTCAATGACTGTTTGTACATCAACAAGGTTTTGTTATTATCTTTTTATCACCTTTCTCAAAAAGAGGAAGGGGGTAGAGAAAGACAAGACAGCAACATACAGTGTTTGGTGTACACAGATTTAGTTGAAAACTAAAGTTCTTCGATTGAATCTAATACACTCTCCCAATTCAAATAGTGGACTGCTTTGCTTTGTTGAGCCTGGTTGTAAGACACTCAATGCAAACTATGCTCAGAAAACTACATAACCAGAACTTTACAAGTGTTTTTTGTGGCTGTAAATCCTGCCAATAGCATTTTGAGTCCTAGAAAACTAAAGGTCTGAATCATCGTTTAACAGACATAACTGAGGCTATAATGAAATGCTGAGGCCAAGTAATCTGGAGAAAACGTCTACTGTAGTGGTCCATAAATCTGCTACTTCAGGACATTCCCAGGACATGTATATAAATGTACCGGCTGCACTGTTACAGATACTTTAGTTGTACATCTGGTACCCTCTGCAAGGTACTCATAACTGCAAATTGCTTGACAGGAGAGTCTGCCAGGATAATATATATAAGCGATACTCTGCCCAGTAGATTTTCCAATGGTCTTATGCCATTATCTTATGAGAATATGCACTGGATGAGCCTGGGAGCACCATCCCTCAGCACCTTGTAAGCCCGAAGTGCTGAGTGAAGATGTAAACAAACAAAGCGTGAAGAGAGAGGAAGATTAAAATGCATCTTAAGATCAGCGAATGAAAAATGCACAAATTTAGAAAAACATCACGGAATTCCCCTTAAATTTAACCACAAATGCATGCTAAGTTCAGGGAGAAATCCCTTTTGCTGAACAATCATACTCTTTCCACACCGAAATTCCAGAAACTTTATGTGTACGCATGCAGTACTGACGCAAACAATCAAAACGGCCTTAGGTTACACCAAAAAAGAGACACTGCAGTTTTAAAGCGTGTTCTAAAAATGAAATGGACTGTTTACTAAATTACTAAATATTTAGTTTTGATCTTTTCAAGCAATCATATTGTATCACGTAGATGAATTTGTGTGTAATGTCCTCATTTCACATATGATGCCCCAGTGCTCAAAAGCATGTGACACAATTAGCACAACGCTATGGAGTATCAACAATAAGGCCGTCTTAATCAACAAAGAGAATCAGTGTTGTGAAGACAGCAGCCTTAAACGCAATGGGTCCTTTGAGGTTTAAAATTAGAGTGACCCATATTCTCAAACAGCTCATTCTAGGAATGAGCAATATGTCAATATATTGTCGATACTGTGATAAATTATGTCACAATATCCTCTGGATGTCATTCAAACTGAATTCTATGTTTTATTACAAATAGCACGTTTAGTACTGTTTAATTGTATTTAGTGCAGAACAGTAGGAGAAATGTACAATAAGAATCACCATATTATTTTTTGATATAATCTTTAAATTTGTCTCTTCTTGTCCATTTTTGTCTGTTCCAACTTGTCAAACCTCAAGAAAATGAAATATTATGATGCATATCGTGTATCATGATGTTACATTTCAGCCACATCGTCCACCCCTTGTTTATTCCTGAAACCTCTACTGTACAGAAGCTTGTAAATAATAATAACAATAATAATAATAATAATAATAATACGAAGAAGAAGAAGAAGAATACATTTGCCTACTAGAAGTGTGAGCCCAAGATACTCTACCTTCTGACTTCAACTTTGTGAGCACAAATATCAAGTAATTGTTGAAGTCTGGAAACTGATTGAGCTGTTCAAGTTTCTGTGAAGTATGTTAAGGAGAGTAGTTCTCATAGTGGTATATTAGATGAAGAGACAAACAACACAGCAAGCAGCACCTGTAAATGCTAGCGCTAGGAGGAAGAAGAGGCAGTTTTGTTAGCCATCACTTAATGGAATTCAGTGTATGCACAGTACACATGCACACGCTGTATGTAAGGGACAGTGAGGTGCAACCTAATCCAGGTTAAATGTAACATGGATAATTAATCGTTATCTGTGAATTTTGACAACAATTTAAACAATGAAAGTAAGTGTTTCATAACTGTTGGAATAGTAACAATTGCTATTACTCTCAAACTGTAATGGGTTTACTTCACTTATTACTTCCTGAAAAAATACAATATCACTACTATCACGTTTCTCTCTAAAGTCCATGTAAATCTGCACTACCTGGAAAGCACAAGGTAAAAGCTAACAGTCCTTTCAGTACTTTATATAGAAAGAAACAGCCAACCACAGTAAACATCATTTAAATGGCCTGTTACTATTCCTGCCTTTGAACAGGACACACCCAGTTCTGCTTTCTTAAAATGATGAATTTGGCTAATGCTGTTTGAAAAACCCAGAAACTAGCTGGAACAAATGGTCCAAAAACAGCTGCCTTAAAGTCCAATCTTTAAAAATAAAACGTAAAGCTTTTAGAGCTGCCTGTCGGCCTGTTCAGGAGAGGTCGGGGCTTCCTCGTCTCAGCACAGAAATCTTTATCCATCAGTTTCATTCTAGCAGGATTAAATGATTTGATAGACTGTTCATCGAGTTACAAACAAGGACAGGCATAGATAATATGTGGAAGAAATATGTATTTTAAATGCATCTCACATACTTAAAACTGTCTGCTTAGAGACAAATAAGTAAAACACGTAACATAATTCTTATTACATCTGTAACTGTTACAAGAATTTAAACTGTATTGGATTACAGTACTATGCCACAAGAAAATGTAATTACATTTCTATTACATGTCACTTTGTACAACTTCACACTCAACACTTATCACTGAGTGGTTCTGTAAGTCATGCATATATTATTTAAATCACCCTCTTGGTGGCTATATTTAACCCCATTTGAAGCACATAAACAACTCATAGTGAGAGCTAGCCAAGCTAAAGTACAGACTCTACATGGTGGGATTAGCTGTAATGCAGTGTTACAACTAGGCCTCTCAAGAGAAACAATGGGAGACGTCTATATTCCCCCATATGAATAGTTTATTCTTTGGAGGTTTTTATACACATATTGTTCAGAAACTATAAAAAATATATTTCAGTTTCTCATGCCGATAGTTGCTGTTCTACTTTGTGGTCTTAATTAAATTAGACGCAGCCTGTTTTCACTAATTAGATTTATGTTTATGCATTGTTTATGCAGGTATTGCTTATGTATTTGAGGTGGAAAACTCGTCTGGTTCAAACAAGACAGAATTAAACTGAATTAATTGTGTTTACACCCATTTACTGGACTTTTATACAGACTGTTACAATTCATTTTCTGCTGAACTGTTCACAAAAGCTTTCTGTTTTCCTTTGTAGCAGAGACATGCAGGTTGTTTTTATGAAAAAAATGTATTACTCTTGCTAATATACTTTAATATAATTATGCAGCAAACAAAATGTGTTAGGCTGTACCTCCCACTCTCCCCTACATACTGCATTCGACCACAATGCAGAATGCTTAACCTAATAATGATTAGACTGAATTAAAGTGTTTTATGTGACAATATATGCATGTCTGTATCCACAAGTATAGCCCAGTGCACCATTTTTATTTATTAGAGCTAGGCCCAGCTTTATCTAGTCATACATACTGATACAGGGCGATTTTTCAAAATTTCTGCAGAAGATGTAAACAAAGTCAATCAGAGTTGGTTTGTGTTAAACGCTCTGTTCTAGAGAAACTTGCAGTCAAAACTGTGAACAGTGGTGATGACAGAAAGTGTTTAATGCCTCTAAAAGCTCCCTCATAAAGCTATTACATAAATGGTTAAGAATAGGAACGTATTATGATCAATTTATTTTAATCTATTCATGGTGGAGGGACACATGAAGAGTGTTCTAAGACAAAACGGGTCCCAAAGAAAACTCTTCAAGTTTACCACTATTTTACCATCGTCAACAATGCATATAAACACGTGTAAGTTCACTGGTGGCTATATTTGTGTTGGAGACATCGGGACTCCTGGTTCCTATTAACACCGCTGTAGATAAATCAGTGAGTTTCTCTACAGATGCACCATTTTACAACAAACCACTCTGAATGACTTTGTTTATATCTCCTCCACTGAATTATGCAGACATTTTGAAAAATTGGTGGAACTCCCCTTCAATTGCTCTGACGTTCATACAGTGGGATTAATATCGACATGCCATACGGTGTAGCCAGCTACTGTCGTTAGTGAGCTATTAACAGCAACAGAGTCGTATGTGATGGCTTTATCTGTAATTTTACCTGGTAATATTCATCACACCGACTGACACTGTGTACACGGCTCTCACTCCTGAGTTAGGTGCTCGAAAGGGCGTGAACCGTTAGCTACAAAAGACGCTGGCGCTGATTAGTGAAACCAACCAGGCTTGCGTTAGCTTCTTAACCGAGTTTTCAGTTCCACCTTAAAAGGTGCAACAGTTACAGTTTGGCTCATGTAACCCTACTGGCGCCAGGATGTAACCGCTACACCGTTTAAGGTGGACGGGAGAATCCTAAGGAGAAAGCTGTTTAAAAGGAAGCCAACTTCAGCCCTGTGTAGATGTAAAACCACAGGTAAACAGCTAGCTTGGTCAGCATTAGCTGACTATATTACACCTGTTAAATTCGTGGCCTGAACATATAACGTTAACCACACTTCTGCTATACTGTTAGTTCAAATGTGAACTAAAGTCCGACCAAACTAGCTCCGGAAAGCACATGTAAGCAGAAGCTGGCTCGCTAAGCCAAGTTAGCATTCTGAGCTAACAGGCAGGCTAAGCATCGTGACTCCCGTCACAGCGAACCAGTTTAGACGTGATTGGGGAAAAAACGCGTCAAGCAGTGAAGGATACTTGTTGGACGGATCTCTGCGTGCTTGTGTCAGGAGACTGAGACTCTCTCAGAAGCTGTAAGATCTGCTGAAGTCCCTGCTCGTCTGGCTTCCACTGGCACTCCATCTTGGCTCGCCCGACTGTCTGCGATGGTGACCGAGTGACAGTCAGAGGATTTCTGCGCTGAACTAAAAGCCTGGCTCTTCAGATTAGTCCGCTCTCAGTGCAGGTTTCTGCCGAGTTACTTCCACGAATCCACTTCAAATAAGCGCTCTCTCGAATATTAGGCTGGGAAAAGTCACATATACGGGCCCAACAGGGCAGAACATTCCTTTTTAGCTATAAGACCCAGTCATACAAGCGCATTTACAGTGATAAGCCCTCTCGCGAGTCTTGGGTCCTAGTGCCCGTCGGTTCATTGTTTTTTTTTTAATTGCACGAAAACAACAACAGCATCGCTCATAGACAACCAGAGGCTCAAACACAAACAGGCACGCGCCATACAGTGTTTATACACTCTTTAAACGATGGCTCTTCAAGGGTTCTTTAGTAAAGGCAATGGCTCTATTTAGAACTATGAGTTATAAATACAACCATTGCTTAGTCTTTAGATTGATGGAGAATGTTTTGTTATATGACTCTTCAAAGAACCTTTTTGAAAATGGTTCTATGTAGCACCAAAAGGGGTGGTGTTATTGTTACGATGTCAAGCCTGGAACAATAGAAGAACCCTTTTTGGTGCTATAAAGAACCATTTTCAAAAAGGTTCTATATAGAACACATTCTCCATCAATCTGAAGAACCATTTCATCATGCAAAGAACCATTTAAGCAATGGTTGGTTCTAAATAATGATTTCATTCAGTGTATTTTTATGTAAAATTTTGCACTGGAGACAAACTTACCAACTCGGATTTCTTTACAGCGGTGGTGATAGGAACCAGGGGTCACGATGTCCACAGCACATATAGCCGTTTCATTTACTATCCAAAATGACCAGTGAATCTACACTTGCCTTTCATTGGGTTTATATGCAATGATGATGGTAAAATAGTGGCAAATCTGAAAAAAAAACTGCACGCAGTTGGTCCTTCATAGCATAGCGACTGTAACTATGCCTGCGATACCTCTGAAACACTACAATATGCTACGATACAATATGCTCCGGTATATATGTAAATCTGAAATCCACTGGTAAACCATACATACAGACCCTCCCCCCAAAAAAACAGGGGCATTTCACACAATGCTTAAAATATACTGTGTGCATCTCCCCGCATGAATTTTTTATTCATTTATTTTCTTTTATTTTTTGGTGTTTTTCCTTCTCCCGAATTTTGGTCATATCCAGCTCCACCTACTAGAGGCCTCCCCCAAGCATGATACTATCAGCGCTAGGAGGGGGAAGGCTAGCACAAGCTTCCTCCAAGTCATGTGAAGCAAGACACCGTGTCTTTTCAAACTGCCGCTAATGCAACTGGAGGCTGAACGTGCTTGGAGGAGAAAGCTAAGCCGGTTCTGTTACGTCAGCTAACAGACAACTGTGCTGGCTAGCATCATGCTGAGTGATGGGGGAGAGGGAGGGCTAGCCTACCCACCCAGAGAGAACGAGGCTCTCTTGGACTCCCAGCCACGGTAGCATCACCAGGGACTGAACTCACGATTTCCTAATGATGGGACCAATGCTTATGGCTGTGCCACTCAGGAGCCCCCAAGTGTCCAAAACTATTGTTAAACTATGGAGCCCCGGAGGGGACAAGGGTAAAAGTAAAAATTATAAGGAACGTTTTGCCGTTTGTGCACACGTTTTCTTAATTCGATCTCACGATTAACAATTCGTTCTCGTTTCTTTTAATCGTGCACACGTTTTCTGTTGTTTGTGTGCAACTGTGGATCGTACAAAATTGTAGAAGCCTTTTCCAAAAAAAGCTGTGACGCTGTGCAAAATGTTAATAAAAACAATGCAGTGACGTGCCAATCATTTAAACCCTATATTTAACTGAAAATAGTACAAAGACAACATAAATGTTGAAACTGAGAAATGTTACTGTTTTTGAAAAATATGTGCCCATTTTGAATTTGATGTTTACCATTGTGTTTCATCACCACTTCTTTTAACAACACTCTGTAAGCATTTGGGAACTGAGGAAACTAGCTGTTGTAGTTCTGAAAGTGAAATGTTTTCTCATTCTTGTTTGATATAGGATTTCAGCTGCTCAACAGTTCGGGGTCTCCTTTGTTGTATTTTTGGTTTCAAATTGTGTCAAATGTTTTCAGTGGGTGACAGGCCTGGAGCATCCCACAGCGTCCCAGCTTTTTTGGAAACAAGATGTTCTGTGCACAAGTAGGCTGACAGTAACAGTTCCCTGAAACTGTCTAAAGGGATTTGATGTGTTTAAATTTATGCAATAACGAACAGAAGAAGACAAACTACAGCCTTCAACAAACTGCACTTTCTAATGATTATATTTAACAGAGATGAAGCCGCAGTGTAGCCGCTTATCTCTGTTTTTGCTCCCGCATCAAGCTGCAGTGTTTGCGGCCGTCGCACAATTACAGCAAGAAATATTAAGCGTTATTCGTGGGGACAAATTAAGAAAAAGTACCCACTAATTAAAGAAAACATGCACGATTCAAAGAAAACAATGGAATCGTTAATCGTGGGAACGAATTAAGAAATCCATGAATAAAAGACGGTTGCACAAATTGCAAAATGTTCCCTCAAAATAATTTTTATTTTTAACCCCCCCCCTCCCCTCCAGGGATCCGTAGTAAACAATGTGTCAGGCAGCATACAGCATACCATTTTTTGTATTAACTTCCTGTGAGGTAGCTTTGAGAGACATTAAACTCTTCATGTTTGGTTCCTATCACCACTACTGTGAACTGAGTCTAGTGTTTCTTTAGAATGAAGCATTTCACATCAAACCACCTGAATGACTTTGTTCACATTTTAACGATTTAATTATGCATTTTTTTTTAATTAGTGGAATCCCCCTTAAATACTTACATTTATGAATATGGAATCTAGCTATTAATATTATAAAATTAATAACGTAATACCTGCTTTGTCAAGGGTGAGCCCAGGCAAACCACACCCATTCAAAGGAAAGGGAGACACTGCACTCCATTTTTTGGGATAATAAGAGCACAAACATCTTACCAGAATGATGTAAGTAGCAGCAGTTCCATAATTAAATGAAGAAAAGTATAATCCACAAAAGTAAAAGTACAAAAGTACATCTATAATATTTAGTGTTTTTTTTTGTTTGTTTGTTTTTTGCAGGAACATTTTAAAAGAATACTATTTATGTAGATTTAAAAAAAATTCAGTACTGGGCCAAACTCAGAGACCACCTTTCTTTTATTTAATTTGTGGTCAAAGTGGCCATTAAGTACACGTTATTCATTTGTCAGGAGAAAAACAAGCAAGTCTCCTGAAAAAAAATGGAAGCTGTAAAAAAGGCAACAAGTGACTAAATACTGAACTATTGTATTTATTTGTTAAGGCTTCAGTGTAATTTTCTATTAAATATTTTGATGCTTTTTCTCTTATGACTGGAAATTAAACAAATGAGGATGGTCTCTGACTTTTGCACAATACTGTACTTTTTTGACTTTGTCAGTAAGTAAATATCTAGAGCCCATATGTCAAACACAAGGCCCGCAGGCCAGATCAGGCCTGTGACAAAATCCTATTCAGCCTGTGAATGTATTTCAATTTTCTATTAATATTAACCCATTTTATAATCCCCATCATGCACTGCAACAAAGTGTGCTGCAACTCTCTTTCCCCAACAACAATCTATGAGACAGTGGGCAGCAAAGAAAAGATGGCAGGTGTCTAAATCAGGAATACAGGAAGGTTTAAAAGACCTACTTCCTGGGGACATGTAAATATTGAGTATTTCAAGTATTCATGTAATATTTCAAGGTCTACTACAAGTGCCTATATTTTACTATTGACGTTTTGGTGTATTTTTAATAAACAATGGTCAGTTCAGGTTACAGCAAAATGTTAAAAATGAAAAAAAAAACATAGGTGTTCTCTGAATCTAATTAGGGCATATTTGGCCAGATCGAATTCAAAATGTGCAAAACTGCAGGATGGAGAAACCCTGACAAAGATTCAAATCCTGAAAGGAACCAAGTTTGACACTCCTGCTTTAAAAATTATTTTAGAGCTATTCTATCGCAGACAATAGGGTCAATTTCAAACAAAGCTTCACATTTCTTCCACATTTCGTCACAAAACATCCATTAGTTATGTCAAATGTGTTGAATCACAGTTGTAATTAAATTCTGCCAAAATCTTGTCTGCTCAAAAACAACATTGTGACTTCCAACGAGTTCACACAAGTCTGATCAGCGAGGTTTACTTCCAAGAAATAGATTGTGACTACAGAGGTTTTACATGTTTATTAAATTATTACAAATTAAATAATCTTTCTTTATCAGATGATTATCTCTTTCAGAAAATCCAAATCAAAAAGATAGCTCTGTTAAATTGAGCGTTGTCTTCAGTCAGATCAATTTATTCTTCAGCAGGTTAAACTCCTTTTACTGGTCTTGTCCATGTTTAAACCTAAAATGAGCTCTTTAAATGCAATCAAATATATGCTATATTGATACCAGCCTATGAGGCCACAAACTGGATATTACAGACATGCCCTCAATTTGAGGATCACTTCAACTTGCTGTTCACAAGTCCTGTTTTGACAAAGCTAACTGTACCGAAATGGCCTAAATCCAGTAACTCCACTGTTGTCTGGACGTGCCATCATCTGGAAGGTCGCAGCTGCTTTTCATTCTTCTATTATGTCAACTGGTCTCTTCAAGGGATAGTTCAGTGAAAAATCTACTATTTTTCATTTTCCACTTGCCCCAGATAAAGTCAATCAGCCATGACATTTTTGGTGTCTAAACTGAGCTTCTTTAGTTTAGCACTGGAGCTACCAGCTAACATCGCTAAGACACACTAGAAGTCAATAGTCACCCAAATCTTTTCTGTAAATATATGCCCAAAATTTCTCTCAACCCTGCATTTTTGTCAATGTGGTTTAGAGCACAGTATGACTTACTGTGAGCTATAAAAATAATAATAAAAAAAAATCACCATGTAGCTGCACACTTCATTTTAAATAGATGTGCTAAATAATGACACCCCTTGCGTGATCCAACCCCTTTTTGCATGCACACACATCATGCAGGAATTCCACCGATTTTTCGAAATCTCTGCATGATTCAATCATTGAGGTATAAACAAAGTGAGAGTGGTCTGATGGTCCATTGTAGAGAAACTTGCTGATTTCTTTACAGTGGTGGTGACAGGAACTAAGGGTCATGATAGGTATTTTTTATTTACTATCCAAAACCACCAATGAACCTTCATACTGTCTGAGTTTTTATATGTAATGTTGATAATGGTAGGGAAGTCATATATCTGAAAAAAAAAGTTCTCTTTTAAGACTATTTTGTCTTACAACGCCCTGCATGTACCCTTCCGCCATTATTACCAAAACTATCACAAAACTACCATAAAATAATGTCTCATTTCATGTAATAACTTTCTGTGATGTATCTAGACGTATTAAACTCTACAGACGTCTGGTTCCTTTCACCACCTCTGAGAACAATTCTGACTCTGTAAATTTGTCTAGAACTGAGCATTTCATTTCAAACCAATCTGAATGACTTTGTTTAAATCTTAAGCATTTAATTACGTTAAAATTCTGAAGTTCCCCTTTAATTTTTTAAGCAGGTTGAGAGACGTTTTGGGGATATATTTACAGAAAAGTTTTGGGTGACTATTGACTAGCATTTGTTAGTAACATTTGACTCATTGTTCAAGTTTTAAAATAAATATAATTTGGTACATCAAACATGTCTTGGCTGATCGACTGCACCTGGGGTAAGTGGAAAATTGTGTACATTTGATTTTTTGCCAAGCTATTCCTTTAAGCCCAGGCATGGATAACTGTGGATTTCAGCAGTGGCCATGACCATCACAGTGCGTTTGTTCCTTCACTCTGACAGCAGGGTGGACCGTAGAGGTCTCATAGTCCTTCGGCTGTGGCCCCTTTTCCTGCCCTCCTCCAGAATACCTAGAGGCCTCCTCTTCCCTGAGGGGGTTTGGCACAGCAAGTCGTCCAGGCTCTGCGCAGTCACCTGACCCGCCTGCTGCAGCCGCCTTACTACCTGCTCCACCTGCAGCTCCCAAGGCCCGTCTGCACTTCTCTCTCTTAACACATCAACCTGAAAAGACAGAAGAGAGAGGAAGGAAGGAAGAAAAAACAATGAAAGAAAGAAAGAAAAATCAGTCATACATAATGATACATTTCTTTGTAGCTTTAGAGTGTAAATGATCAACTGAATCAAGTCACTCCAAGTGATTTTTATTTTCTATGCATGTTTTTGCCATATAATCAGTGTGACAGACTACGTCACCATTTTCAGCTGTTGCTTCCAAGCTAAATTAATGTCACAGCCCTGTGTTTTTCAACCCTGCCCACTGCTCTGCTCATTTTAGTGCTTTCCATGCTCTACCACAGCTATTTTAACTCAGCAAGGGCTTATTAATGAGCCAATTAGCTGCATCAGGTGTGTCGGGAGCAGGGAAAACACTAAAACGTGCAGGTTGGGAAACATATAATAATCTGGGACCATATCACAGAAACATCCTAACTCTGAATTTATCTGTTTAGTCACCATGACAACTTCAGTTGGGCTTGAATTTAGGCAGAAGCTATTAAAGAATAACAACTCCTAAGGTAATAATCTTTCATTAGGTTCAGTAAGTCAAACCAAACTACAGATAAGGCAAGTATATCTCAAAGACATCTTGAGAGGACAAAATTTCCCAATTACTGCTCTAAATGTAGGACAACCCTGTTTTAACAGTGGCCCAGCAGTGTCCCAAGACAAATATGACAGCTTATATCACAACACCAAACATCACATGATCATCTTTGTTAAGATCACTCTAGTTTGTAGTCATGACTTTAAAAGTTATGACATCTGCCATAATAATAATTACCATTAATGGTAACACAGCTTTTTTATATATATATATATGAAGAGTAACCATGACAACAGTAATACTTACACCAGTGCATCTGGATAATAGAACAGATGCTGGTTTTGCTACATAATGTATTTGTCCCTTTCAACAGGACAGCACATCTGCCCTTAATTGTTATTGACCAGGAGGTGGGGCTGGTGGGCAGTTTTAAGCTTCTGGGTACTACCATCTCTTCTTCACTTATCTGGGAGTTAAGTGATTTTATCACAAATAAGGATCACCAAGGTTATATTTGAGGCAAAGTTCAGGGTGTTGAGGGAGGGGATGCTGCAGCTTTATTGGGCAGTGACAGAACCTGTCCTCACTTTTTCAATAACAGTCTGATTCAGCAGTATGATGTCCCAGGAAGAAAGGCAGCTGGACAAAATTGTGCTCATAGCTTCAAGAATCATTGGAACCCTGCTGCCAATTCTTTCTGAAATGTATTACATTCGCATACATGGACAAAACATTTTAAAAGACACCTCCCACACTGCACACTCCCTGCTCAAACTGCTCCCCTCAGGAAAAAGATTCCAGTCCATACAATCCAGGATTTCTAGGTTCAGAAACAATATATATAGTGGGGTCCAAAAGTCTGAGACCACACTGAAAATCTGATATGTTTTTCATTTGAACCTAGAAATAAACAGAATGAACACTTTCAAACAAGAAGTTTAAAATTTAAATAACTAAAATGAAAAAGCAAATTTGTTAAATTGACCATGTGAAAGCCTTTGTACAAAAAGGTCAGAATTTTTTTTGTATAATTCCTTCCATTGAAGCATGTATTTAGAGGACTCTCAGAAGGTAGCTCAGATCTCTGAGCTACTTATCAGAGGCTTTTTTCAAAACCTATGCACCACTTATGCCCTTTTGCCATCATTAAAGCAAAGGGGGGGCATTTCAAATACTAAGAAATTCTGAAATTGATGTAATCATTCAAAGATTCTACTTCATTCAAATTGTTACGCTGATAACATTTGTAATAGAAGCATTTTCACCAGTGGTCTCAGACTTTTGGACCCCACTCTATTTTAGCACTGTCCACATTTTGAATTTGTCACAGCTTTTTTAGTTAGTTCTATTTCTTTGCACTGGGCACTTTAAATTCTTAATTTCTTAATCTGGTTTTGAATTTTTATTTTGGTTCTAATTTTAAACAGGCAACCGCTTTCAATGTTCTTTTGATTTTATTTTTTGTCTCTATGTATGTACTTATGTCTATGTGATTGTCTGTTGTAGCAGTTATCGTGTTGTCTTGGGTGCATTAAATTAAGTCCTAGCAACCCTGGTGGTTGACGTGGCAATAAAGTCTTCAACCTAAACTTAACGACAAGCGTTGGGTGCAGTTACTGTGGTTCTGGTGGTAAAGTGTCTTACCACTTCCTGGGAGAATTCTGGTTTCCTTACAAACACTGAACTCTTGGACAACAGGGCGGTTGTGAGAGCTTCGACTGCATCCTTAATTGATCCTGTCTTGACCAACATCAGCACCTAGAAACACACAACATAAAAATACAACTGACCTCAATCTGTCTGTCTGTATGTCTTGGTTGCACTCAAATACAAACACTTATACAGAGTAACTCACCCTGAGGTTCTGGCATAGTCTGCTGTCTGTGCTCATGATTTGAGAGTAGATATTATGTGCTTGCTCAGTGTCATTCTGCATTGTAAACAAGCAGGGAAAAAAGGCAAAAGAAAAGCATTATGAACAGTTCTAGTTTGCTTTAGAAAGGAAGTTTACAATAAATAGCAATAGAAAGGTACATTGTCATAATGTCAATAATAATGTTACTGTAACATATAGGACAATCCTTAAAACCCTCTACAAATAAATTTCACTAAACAAAAGCAAAATAAATAGCCACTACTGACATTAACCAGTGTCCAAATCAACTATGACTGTCACAAATGTCAAACACCTCAACGCTATGGGTTTGAAAGGATGTGTAGCTGTCAAGAAGCTGTTACTGAGAAAAAGAAAGAATCCGCTGGTGTTCTTAAAACAATGTACTGACCAACCCAGAGTCCAGACCTCAGCATCACTGAATGTGTTTGAAACGGATCGCAAAAAGCAGAAACGGCAACCAACTTTTAAGACTGAACTTTCAAGGTGTGGAAAAACATCCCTGCAGATTTTTTGAAAAAATTAAATGGCCACACTCTTGAAAAGAATGGAAGCTGTATTAAAAATATTAAAATGAAATGTGATAGGTTTCTGTGTGATTTTCTGTAAAATACATGTTTTCTGCATTTGAAAAATAGTATCTGAAAAATGAATAGCATGCACTTAATGGCCATTTTGATTGGAGCTTCAAAATGATTAATAGTCTGAGACTTTTTCAGTATTGGAGCTATATTTATGTAGGCATGTATGTATGCTGTCATGCACAGGTTGCACACTGGGTGGCACAAAATATATTGAGAGTATAAAGTAGCACATGGAACAGAAAATGAGGAGTTGCTTGATGTGAGAACCTCACATCTCTGTTCTTATGGATCTTAAAGGACTGTAATAAACAGGCTCGGCTCCACAAATGTTTCCCCGTTGGGACTTTATGTCTGTATCACACATCAAAACTTGTTATTGAGTGAGTCAGTAAATCTTAATTTTTTAGCACTTCACTAGTCCCAAAGTGCTTCACAATGCAACGCAATAAAATACAGTTCAAAAGACAATAAACACAGAAAAATACTAAAATCTTGCTCATCTCCATCAAGCAGCTGTGAAATGTTCAAAATATGTCTTGAACAGGTAATATAATCATAATATAATTATACAGGTTAAAATATATGCACAGACCACTGCTTTTGTTTTTACTCGCATTTTATCTACTGTCCCAACTTTTTTGGAATTGGGTTTGTACAGGCATATGGCTGCAACAATGATGAAACTCGAACAAAGCAAAACCACACCTTTTTAGTCATGTTTTTCAAGGCATAATATTGGCGCTATTATTCCGAGGGAACATCTTTTTTTCATTTTCATAGACCTGTCACCAGAGAACCTTTATCATGTAATCATGCACGCATATCTGCCAAAGAATGTGGCCAGGATTTTATCTGCAGAATGTAAGTGGGACAACAAAGAAAAAAGATCACTGTTATCGTGCAGTTAACAGCAGGGTTCATAAATAAAGAAAAATGTGAAAACAAAATGGAACTGTTTTTAAACTTGGATTTTTTGCAATTTTTTTTTTGCAAAGTGGAAATCCTCAACCCATTCTTGCTTGTAACAGATGAGACCTTCTCTATATTAAGAAATTAAGGCAAATCTGGATTTAGAAAAGATAACACACTGTTGGTGTTTATTTTTTCCAGCAGTCTAACATCTGCAAAAAAGTGATTATTGGGGCATTGCAGCTGTTTCCAAATGGCATTAAACACTTACTTGTTTAAGAGCGAGAGCAACTGCACAGCAATAGGCATGTCTGGGGATTAGAAGGCCTTTGGTCTGGCCTTCTTCCATCAGGGCCAAGCAGATACGATATGACTTAGGGGTGTTCTATCAAAAACACGACAGAAAGTTATAAGTGACTCAGCAGAAAGAAGTGGTGTTCTAAAGATGATGCCTAGTTTTTCACATAAACTACATTTATATAAAACATAGCTTTTCTCATAAACATACTGTAAACTATAAATCTAATTCAACATCATTAGCACCTGCAATCACATAAAAGTAAGTCATTCTGTTACAGTATTATGCAAAAGTCACCCTTTCATTTATCTAATTACCAGTCAAAATGGCCAATAAGTACAAGTTTACATACATTTACAACTATTTAACAGAAAATCACACAAAAGCTCCCAACACTAAATATCAAATCTATCAGTATTTAATTTTTACTTTTTAATCTTTCCTTTAGTGCACTCTACTGACAATTTAACTCCTCCATCCTTCCAATCCTAAAATAAAGCAACCACAGCTGTGTGCACCCAACAAAAACTGTTTAAAGATCCCACTGACATCATGTTCCCCTTCAAACAGACACTAACATTTACACAAGCAACTACCCAAACACACCTTAGCTGCCTTGCAAGTTTCTTTATTATGTATGTCTAAAATTACTAAATAAAGTATTTCTGAAGAGATTAGACATAAAATAATTCACATGCATAAGGATTATTGAAATATTAAAAATATAGCAATAATTAGATTCCCACAGTTGTGCAAGACCTGGTAGACCACCAAAACTGTCACTATTGAGAGACTGAGAAAATCAAGCTCCACTCTTGATCCAGATGTGAAAAAATCCACAGGTGTTTCTATCCAAATAATGTGAGAAGACAACTCAGTGGACTGGACTGATTAGACTAAACTTTGTAACTGGGATTAACTGAGATCGTGAAAAACAGAAAACGCAAACAATTTCTAGGACTGAACTTTGTCATTTTCAGTTAAATAAATGTTTTCTGCTTTTTTTCCTGTTTTTGACTGAAAACTAAATCAACGAAAGCGTGGTCGCTGACTTTTGCACAGTATTGTAAAATGTGATGGCTCATACTAGTTTGTAGCAGGTAGCGAAGGCCAGCGTGAAGGTGTCCTTGTTGAAAGGTACGCCTTGGCTTTTCATCTCCCCCACCACCTCCAGCGCACCTGTGACAACATGGGCACAAACATACACATCAGGACCCCTCCATGGCTGTAACCATGGCAACAGACTTCCTTTGCAGACAGAGACAGAGACAGAGTCTGAAACATGATTGGCTACAAAACTATAAAATGCACATTAACAAAACGCAGGTCAGAGAGAGCAAATTCAGTGTGGTTGCTGTGGTGTTTGAAATATATGGCAAATTTACAAAGACGTATAAAAGAACACAGCTGAATTTTAATGTTGCCTGTTACTTTATATGTTTGATAACACATGGATAACAGCAATGTTAGCACTAGAGGGCTTTAAAGAAATAAGTTGAGACTTACCCTCATAGCACTCTTTGGTGAAAAGCATGTCTATGGCGATGTTAAAAGATGTACCGTCTGAAAAGAATCCTTTTAGTGTCTTAAAAAAAAAACAACATATAAATAATCAATCAACCTAAAATCAACATAAGCACAAAATCCTTATTCTATTAAAAGATACATGAAAGTAAACAGTGAAAACTTTTACTGATTTAATTATACTTTTCAGGCCAACATAACCTTTTCTTTGTTTTGTACTTTCTCAATAATGATCATCCCTTTAATGGTTTACAGTCATGCAGGACCAATATAATGCTGAATGTAATAAAAGTCCCATAACAACTGGTGTATAAGTGTCCTTATATGTGTGCATTTGTACCCGATCAGTTAGTGTAGAGACTGCCACATCCTCCAGACCCAGCTCGTAGCAGAGCCGCATGAACAAAGGTCCGAACCTGAACTCTCCAAATGCTACATTACGATTTTCTTCATGGTATCTGCATTTAAAGTAGGACAATAGAAAAACGGGTGACAAACTGGTTTGGTATGTTATTATAGCAAGAGTCCACAACATTCAATCAGATCACAAGGTCTTGGGGGCAAAACACAACACTATTCAAGACATGGAGTTACTTGCTGCCCATTAATGAAGTGAATTACGTCCATCAAATTGATCTTAGAAAGCCATGAGCTGATTATTTTGTAGGGCATATGGTTGCTGTCTGTTTTACACTGTGGACGGTACTTTTTGACTACTGTGATGGGAAGTGCTGTCTTAGGCCTACCTATAGATTGCATTTCTAGCTGTAACCATATCCTCAGGAGTCTGACAGAGATGCAGAAGCAGCTTCAGTTCATCCTTCAGAATCAGCTCATTCCTTTCCATTTTCTGATTTAGGGTGTCAAAATAATGACCTGTCAATAAAGAGGACAAATACAATGTGCTTAAAAATTTGAGAGACTGTATACATTTCAAGAATACGTACATATGTATTTTAACTTAATATGAACATAATTTTTTTCCCATTAAATTGGCTTCTAAATGTTAGCCTAAGAGGCCCTCTACTAAGATCAGAGTAGGAGAGAGTGGGGCTGGTTGGCAACAGACATATTAAACAACAAAACAGTTTCTTGCAACAAGCACATTTTATTTAAATTGAATGGGGTTGGTTATCACATGCTATAAAGACGTCTGGGATGACATTACTTGTTTATAGTTTCAAAAAACGAAGCAACAAATAGAAATAATCTGAGCTTTTAATTTAAACTGCAAATATAAACATTCAATTAGAGCTGTCATGATTATGAAATTTTAGCTTAAGATTGTCATCAAAATAAGTGATATTTATGATGGTCTTTGCTACTATTAAGATACAAATCGGTAGCATACATGCTAAAACACTAAAATTAGCTACATAGCTAGCAAATAAACTACCATCACTCAGCACTGTCCTCTAAACATGTTGGAGAATCAAGTTAGAAGTTACAAGGTTTTTTGTTTTTATAAGCCCCATAAAAAGTCTTAATGGATGCATTTACTGTGCTCCTTTATTTACTTTTAATGGCCTCAACACACACTATTCACAATTCTTTTAATGCAGCATAATGTGACAGTAACATCTAACTCCTGTGGACAATGATAGCAGTCAGCTTAGATCACTGCGATCATCTGAAATAACAGCGATCATCTCAAATAAATGCGATTAGGCGATGACAGACCTATATTCAATGGCATCCAAATACTGTTTTTCAATCAGTTACAATTGAAAATCAACATTAGAACACATGTGCCAACCATCCCCTCTCCCATCATGACACAACTCTGTGTTAATGCTAGCTTGCTAGCATGACTTCCTGTTGGTTTTAAATGGATGAATGTTGGTCAAGAGGGCAGTTATTTTTACATTTTTTTGTGACACATAAATCAGTACTGTGCCAACCAGCTCCTATACTAACCAACCTTGTTCTAAACTAATTCACATCTAAACAAGCTGAGAAGCCAGACAGACAGGACTTCATTCAGTCAAGTGAAATGTCAATCACCAACTTTTTGGTCCGGACACTTGATGGGCCACGGCGAGTTTCCTCTGCTGAAAATCTTGGAGCTTCACCACATCCTCTGACAGTAGATGGCGTTTGGCTGAAATGAGTCAGAATTAAGCGCTGAGTAACTTATAGAACTACACTGAAACTTTTTAGTACAGTGGTTCCCAACCAGGTCCTCAGGGCCCCCAAGATGGTCCACATTTTTGCTCCAACCCAAATCGCAAGACATAGAGATGAAGGAAAGATGTGTACCATCTCAGGGGCCCTCAGGACAGTATTGGGAACTACTGCCTTTGTACATCCAACAACTATCACTGCCTTTTAGGGACCCATTTGTTGAAAATGAAATGCTAAAGTTCTAAAGTGAGAGGTATGATCAGTCCTGAAGCAATTACAGAAGCTTTTACCAACATAACTACAGGAAAATAAACAAAAAAGCAAGTACAGTAATTATACAGGGAGATTCACTTGAAAGAGGCCCCGAATATTCTCTAATAACTCTCACTAGGATGAAGCAATCTGAGCGAAAACAACATGCAATGTGCTCCTCAGGATATGGAGCTTCGAACAAGCCAAGACGCCCCTGCATCGGAGCGATGAGGTAGGCGCCAGACAGCCGTTGCAACGTTTAACCTCCGTTTGTAACTTCTGGGTGCATATCCCCGTACCCCTTCACTCAGTCACTCGACTTCTCATCAGGATGGTGGTGTACAGTACTGAGCAGCGTGTCAAGGTATGTAGCGTATTTTTTGGTTCAGATTGCTTCACCCTAACGGGAGTTACAACAGAATATTCGGGGCCTGTTTCGAGTGAATCTCCCTGTACTTCAGTAGACGTAAAAGTAGTATCATGTTAAATACTCAGGAAAGTAGAAATACATCAATATATTACTTGAATACAAGTAACAGAGTACATAAAACTATTTACCTCTATGCAACAACCATCTGTTTCACCAACTACCATGGCACTTGTTTATCTTGGCATAATTCAATAACTGAGATGTAAACAAGTTATTCAGATTGGTCTGATGATGTGAAATGGATCACTGTAGAGAGACTTAGCTATCAGCTTGGAATTCTTAACAGTGGTAGTAAAAGGAACCAGGTGCCGCAATGTCTAACATAGCCAATTTTTTTTGCTCTCCAAAATGACCAGTGAACCTACATGTGTCTTCTGAGTTTTTAAATGTAGTTTTGATAATGGTAAAATAGTGGTACATCTGAAAATTTGTGGAAAATTTTCTTCAGGTACTTTTTTTTTCCTTGAACGCCCTGCATGTAGCTCTCAGTGATTAAGTGACTTTAAAATAAATCTTAGGCCAAAACTTCATCACAGAACTAATGTAATAGAATGTCTCATGCATCAGGCAGCATATTTATAGCCATTATTTGTAATATCTCTCTGTGAAGGAGCTTTTAGTGGCATTAAACACCTCAGACGTCTAGTTCCTATCCCAACCACTGTGAATAATTCTGACTCGGCAAGTTTCTCAACAATAGAGCATTTCACATCAAACCACTCTGATTGACTTTGGCTGAACCTCCAATGGCTCCCTACTCCCTAACTATATAGTGTGCTAGGTAAGTTTTGAAATTCTAGCTTTTACACTCAAACAGTGCATCTGTCCAGTATGGATGTGGCTAAATCACACATAACTATTTGTTAGCCATAACAGGCAACATTTGGATGCCACCAATTTTTCAAAGTTTGTGCATAATTCCATCACTGTGATGCAAACAAAGTCATTCAGAGTGGTTTGATGTAAAATGGTTCACTGTAGAGCAAGTTATGGAGTCGGATTTCTTTACAGTGATGGTGACAGGAACCTGGGGTTGCAATGTCAACAACACAAATACAGCCACTTTATTTATTATACAAAATCACCAGTGAATCTGCAAATGTCTTTTAAGTTTTTATATGTAATGTTTATGATGGTAAAATAGTTGAAAATCTGAAGAAATAAGTTTTTGGGGGGACTATTTTGCCTTACAACTCCTTACTTGTACCTCTCCACCACGAATAGATTAAAATAAATGGATTAAAAAGAGGTTTCAAGCCAAAACTTTATAACAAAACTAACGTAAAACAATGTCTTAGGCATCAGGCAGCACATTCATATCCATTTTGTGTAATAACCTCCTGTGAGGGAGCTTTCAGAGGCATTCAATCCTCCAGACTTTAGGTTCCTAGCACCACCATGAACAATTGTGACTCAAGTTTCTCTAGAATGATGCATGTTACATCAAATAACTCTGAATGACTTTGTTTATATCTTAACCATTTAATTATGTAAACATTTTCAAAAACTGGTTGTGTTCCCTGGAGTGCACTATGAGCAGGGAGCCGTTTCAGATACAGCGTTTGTTTATCGTAACGACTAAATTCTGCAGGATGTCTTAAAATTTGGTGGAATTGCCCTTTAAAGCACATTTTAAAACCAGGTAACGTGTTAATCCGTGCAGTCAGTGTGGGTTGCCAGTTCAGTCCACCGCAGACTGTAAAGGTACTAATTCACAGCAGCCTATAGAAACTATACACACCTGGCTGCGACCTGCTAAGCTTTTATATCAGCTCCCTGTGTTTTTGTTAAACCAGAGACAAAACCAAATAGGTTCGGGCTAATACTGGTAAACACCGAGAACACACCTCCATCTCTGCCTTTAAAACAGTCCGACTGCACTGCCCCGCGGAGTACAGCACGCTCATGTTGATGAAGTACAAACCGGGCACAGCAGCTCAGCCCTCGCAGCGCCATGTTGTCCCCTGACTGTACCAAACAGTACAGCACTGCAGATATCGCTGTTTCACTGCACATATTTGATTATATAAAACTGGATATGTTAACATTGCTACGGTTGCCTACATGACGAAACAACATTGACTACAGTCCACAATGGCCTGATGAAACGTTTCGTTAAACAGTAGGAAACAGAAGTACATTGTACTGAGAAACGACCCCCTGTTTTCACGGCTACTTAGACCATTCCAACATGGCCCGGTCCAGAGTCACAGCCTGTGTTTACAATGTACTAAACTCAAATTCTCTGTAAACTGCAAGCGATACAGACTGTTTCTTATTAAATATTTAAAAGTACTTAGTATTGTGCTATTTTGTGATATTTTAACATCAGTTGTGCACGTACCTAACCACTTGCTATGTTTAAAATAGACCGTTTCAATCAACAGAGGGCGCTACTGGTCTGATAAATACAGGCCTAAGCAGAGCCGACGCCTATATGGTGATAGGCTTTTGTTGTGTCTGTCTGTTTGTGTATGTATTAAACAGATTCAGAATTCATTTTTTATAGCTCTGTTTTTGTCCTATTTTTGTCCCTTTTTTAATAAGAGCCATTTGGCTATACTAATTATTTCCTTTTAAACTTTGGATATACTATATCTTCATTAGTTGATACTCAGGCCTACATGGTTTGGGGATCAAGCAAGAGTCTTGTCAACTAGCAAAGCATTTCCCTGCCCATTGTCTAACTTTTAAATGAACAGCTTCTCATCCACAGACTGATGTCTGCTTCAGTCGTTTTCAGTGTTTTAATCACCTTTATATACCACTCTCATTTATTTGACAGCCCTACAGAGCCTTTGCCTCACTGAATGTGAATGAACAATTGGAAGAGTCACTGGCCAGACAATCAATTAAAACAAACAATTAAATAAATAAAGAACACAAACTGTCAGCAGGCTTTCAGTCTCACCTACCCTGGTGCAGACAGCTTATCAATCGAACAACCTAGAAAGGATAACCTTGAAATACAGCAGTTTGCCCTTTGTGGCTGGGACTTTTGATTTTTTATCAATTTAGGCTATTTTATCACTGACTTTAGTGATCTCTGGCTGAGGAAACAATGAAACAGATTGTAGCTTATGCCTTTTTAGTGTCAATATATGCAATCCCTAAGGGGCCATGGATTTGCATGTTTTTTAACTCCATTTTCCCCTGATAAGTTATTTTCATTTGTTTTCTCAAGATCTTATGATATTTATGTCATTATCATGGCAAAACAAATGTTGTTTTCTCAAGACCTTGATTTATTTTTATCACTGTCATGATATATAGGACATTGTTTCACTAAGATAGCATTTGTTTTGTCGTGATAATTGCAAAAATTACCCAAGATCTTGAGAAAACAGATGAAAATAACTCGTTATCACAGAAAAATGGAGTAAAAATAGAAACACGCAGTCCATGGCTCATGAGACTTAATGGTGGTTCTCCTAAATAGCATTCGACCAGAAGGAGACATGAGATACAGGAGTGACAAAACAGATGTCAGTTTAGCTGTAGATAAACATCAGCATAAATATCTTGCCACTTCTGTGTGATCTATGTGACTTTATTGGGATCTCATTAAAATTCAAGATGAGACATGTGAGTTTACTGTAGTCTTTTTCTCAGAAGAAATATCTGAGCAGCAGGAGAGACTTCAGCAAAGTCTCCTTTGTCTTTGCATCTGATCTCATTGTTGTCTAGAAAAAAGTACAGAGATAGTAAGGAGATCTTTTTTGTTTTTTTACTGTCCTATGGCTTTTCATGAGATTACCTATTACTTTATCTATAACAAAAAATACATCAAATGTGGCCTGTGCCAACGTTTTTGTACACTATGCATTTTATGATTTTGTTTTTTCCAACATGTTAAAAATAAATGGAAATGATGCACTAAAATTGCAGAAAAATGCCACATTTAATTTTGTTTCCTGTAGTGGATGCATTTTTTGTTTTGTGTTGTTTTTGTTTTTTTGTTTGTTTGTTTGTTTTTTTACTTAGAAAAGTAAACCAAATATATCATTTGAAGAAGGGTGTTTAAACTTTTGCATACAACTGTATTACACAACTGTATTTCCTCTGGATTAGCATGATTCATCATATCACAATATATAATTTAAAAGATAAAACTCTTGTATTCCTGTTATTCATGTTTATTCTTTAATGCACTATCAGGGTTAAAAAGGTCAGTTTGATTTCAGGATGAACCTTTGTTTGAGAACAGCTCAATTTTGAGTCGCTACATTATACTACAAAGCTGGCCAATTCCTTTTGAACATAAATAACAGATGTTCATACCAAGATGTTCATCCTACTACTTCCTCTGAAGCTTACAAATACTGAATTATTTGTGTCTGCTAAAGCACCAAGCTTCAGAAGTACAAGAAAATATGTTCCTGTGAAAAAATATTGCCACCTGCAGTGTCTCTGGCTATGTATCGAATGTGGTATGCCAGCTTATACGAATACTAATTTTAGCTCTTTTACTTATTTACGTCCTCTCTGAATTATTCACTAGCTGCAGAAGAAGTGTGAACTAAAAGAAGAGGCTGGATTCAGTGTCTGGAATGATCAAATTCAGCTGTGCACAAAATGATTAGATCCATGAAGACAGCAAAAAAAAAAACAACCGAATATTAAGATTAACAAACTCACTTGAGTCAGTATATCTCAACAACCTGCTGTATTTCATTGTCAGGCATCTACATTTTTGCATTTGTTAGATGCTCTTATTCAGAGTTGCTTCATGTCACAGGCAAGTTTAGCATCAAGAATCTTGTCTAAGGTCTCATATTGGTGTAGCATGGTGTGCTTACATGGACAGGCAATCGAACCCCCCATTGATTCCCTAACGGAATTGTTGACTGATGAGAACACTTGCAGTGTTTAATTTATGATTATAGAGTGACGCATACAGCAAATATCAGTGCAAAAATACTTTGTGTGCAGTACTTTTTCACAAGACTGCATATACAATGCCTACTTATATGCCTACCTATGGACCATTATTTCAAAGTGCTGTCCACTTTAGAGCTAAGATATTTATAAGGATTATGTTATGATCTATTTAAACCAAAGGCATTAACTGAGATAGTAATAAGCTAAGCTGTCCCAAACTATAAACCCTAAATTTTAACTTGTAAAAGTACTTAAATTTTGCATTTTTTTAATGCTTTTCTTTTTTTTCAAGATTTTTTTTTATTTAAGTGAAGTTTATTGATTTAGAATTATGATAAGTTTATTTTTAATAAGAAATAAACTGAAAAAAAAAACGCTGTCCCACATTTTCATGTCACTACTGAAACACAGAGTTTTAGTCCATAGGTGGAGCCTTATTTTAGCCACACCCCTGCATGAAGTGAGACTGCATCCCTGTCCCTCATGGCCACATAGTGAGCAGTTAGATCCAATTGTTTTGAAGTAAATGTGTCCCAAAGTCTGAAAATCAGTGTGTAATATTGTGTAAATCATATGTATAACAGTATGTAACAGTGATATGTTCACTATATGTATTACTGTGTAATGTCTGTATAATGTCATATATGTAACTGTGTGTAACATAGAAAATATGTTGTCAGAAACATATATTCTGCAATTTTCTAAAGTCAGTTAAAAGTCCCAAATGTGATTTAAATTCTGACTTTGAATTGACCGGTTAGGTAGAATGACCCATATACACTTCAACTATAAAGGTTTTGTGTAGTGGGTGGAGGTAAAACTCAATCAAAGCCTCAAAGCCAACACTGTCTTCCTGCTCACAGTAGGGAATAATCAGTTGGTGAGTGGATAAATCCATGATCCTTTTATTCATCTGCAGCTTGAAAGAGCATTTTAAATGGTGTACACATGTGAATGTTTTTGTTGGAAAACATGAGTAAATCAGGAATATCCCACTGAGAACAATGCCTGATGTCTTGAATTCATATGAAAAACAAATTTATGTTTATAAAATAAGGTTATGCTTAAAGGTTGAAGATAGAAGAAAGACAGACAAACAGAAAAAGAGGGGAGGGTGAGAAAGAGGAACAGTTGCTGATGGTTCTTCAAGAAATTCTTAATTATTCATTAGACGGCATCTTTAAAATGCTTAAGTAAAGAAACATTAGGAGGCACTTATATATCCTTATTTACCACAAACACATACTACAATACTGACACAGTACATGCAATATATTGCATGTAGGAGCATAACTGGATCAGTCTATGTAAGTGGTTCAACGACCGAGTTGAAAACACATTTCAGACTTTTCTCACTGGGACTTTTTACTTAGTTCTGACGAGTGACTCTCTACCTTCATTATGTTTATATTATTAAAATAAATGATTGACCATTCCAAATACCAAACTTTACCAAATGTGTCAGTACTGACTGTTTCAGTAGTGACAATTTTAGCCAATTTTCAACAGAACTCAAAAACGCTAGCCAGTACATGACTAGCAAACACAGCTTTCAACAGTTGTGTACACATAAAATCATAATATTTTTCATTAAAATAAAAAGGTTTTATACTTCACTGCAGAAAATATGTGTCGGTACTGACAGTTCTTAATATTACACACTGATTTTCAGACTTTGGGACACTTTTACTTCAAAACAATAGGGATCTAACTGCTCAACATGTGGCCATGAGGGACAGGGCTGCAGACTCACTTCCTGCCCTAAAATGCAAGGGCGTGGCTAAAATAAGGCTCCTTTTTTATGGACTAAAATTCTTTGTGTGTCGGTATTGACATGACAGTGTACGACAGTATTTTTTCATAAATCGTTGCTTTAATTTGGGTTGCATGGTGGCGCAGTGGGTCACCTCACAGCAAGAAGGGCCTGGGTTCGAGTACTCTGCCATGCGACCAGGGTCCTCTCTGTGTAGAGTTTGCATGTTCTCCCTGTGTCTGTGTGGGTTTCCTCTGGGTACTCCAGTTTCCTCCCACAGTCTAAAGACATGCAGTCAGGCAAATTGGAAATACTGAACTGCACTTTGGTGTGAATGTGTGTTTGAATGTGTATGTCTGTTTGTCTGCTCCGTGATGGACGGGTGATCTGTCCAGGGTGTTTCCTGCCTTCTGCCCAGTGAGCGCTGGGATAGGCTCCAGCAACCCAAGAGGATAAGCAGCTTAGATAAGGTTTGTATTTTTTTAGTTTACACATTAAACTCGTGGTAAAAAACAACATTGGAAAAACAGAGAAACAAACAAGGGTTATTTTCACAAGTTGAAATTTGGGGGTCAGGGTTTGGAACAGACACATCCCAATAGCTTTCTATACCTTATAAATGATGATCATGTACATATTTAGCTTATTATTGTTATTAAACAGATCGTAACATGTTTAACGTCTGATATCTATCTAGTTATTTATTTATTTGTTTATTTATTTATCTGTTGCAGCAACTATTTTAGTAGCAAAGCATTTCTGGTGAATTATATTAAGGAGATTATATTTAATTTTATTTAAGGAGAAAAAAAAATGTAAAAATTGCTATCTGTTGTAAATATGCCTATTCGCCTCCTACAGCGGTACTACAACAGTCTTTACAGCGAGATTTTCTGCTTTAAATCCTAGATCCCCTTCTGATGATGTATCTTGAAGGTGGGAGAAACTTCAAGTCCTTTGGGGCACCTGAGGGCAGAAGGAAGCCACATAGCTAAAGCCACATTACTACTGGAAAGCTGAATATCACTTCTGTATTTTAGCCTCCCGTATTTCTTTTTTCTCACATAGAGGTAGGAAGTAGAGGGCGTGCCAACAGCTTTATGATGTATTTGCATAATGCATGCTGGGTATTGTAGTGAAAGAGCAATGGTACATGAAAACTCAAAAAGGATACAGAATTGTCTATAAAACTGATGCCACTGGAAGATGCAATGCTGCAGAATATCACCTCCACATTTTAAAAGGGAGTTATACTGGAATGACCCTTGCTTTGAGGAATTCTGATACATTTAGCTGCTATGTTAGTGCCAAAGAAGAGCACTGGCACCCTGAATTTATCTAGTCAGCGTTCATTCTCAGGTTGTGAAGCCTAAAAAATGATCTTTCCACATAATTTCCACTGAAAGACCAAACAGATCTCTTAGCACTAAAGTTTCAGCCTATCAGTGATCTGAAGGGTATTTTCCTTTTCCTATTCCCAGATGCCCAAAAGTGTTTCCCGTATTTCTTCAATTTCCCACTCTTCATCGAATGCAGGCTAAGCCCCCGGCTACACAGCAGTGCTGGAAGATGAAGTCACACAGAATCCCTAATATGCTTTCTGCTTACACCACACAAATGCACACTAGCATTAGCTCCTGGCTGCAGGCCGTGGGATTCTGACTCACTGATTTATAACCGTAAGGCTTTTTTTCAATGATTGAGTCTGTGGTTTGCAGTCTTCCCTGAGAAAAGTGCTGTTAAGCTGGCACAGGAAGCACTCATCATGGACAGATACCATCATAGCTCATCGTAATAGATAAATGTTTCCTTTACTAGGAAAATGCAGTAGCGGCCAGCATAATACGAGTTACGACCTCCAGGCAAAAAAAAAGCGGTAAATGAAAATGTGGATGGAAAAATATCAAGAAAAATTCAGGGTGATGCCAAACTTGCATATGACAGCATTATGCAAATGAGGCAGGGCTCTGTGTTTTATTGGAAGGCACATTCAGAGAGCAGCCGCACATGAGCCTCAGGGCACCAGGCCTAGTACCAAGCCTCCCTCTGGATGGAGGGGTATAAAGACCCCAGCGTTGGGCTGTGGAGCAGGGGAACTGTGTTCTCTGGAGTGATGGAGCTCCATTCAATAACTTTGGGGTTAGCTGGAATGTCAGAACTGATCATTCATCATCAGTACTTGACCTCGCTTCTGCTCAAGGGAAGAAAAGGGGAACTTCCATTCAGTGGTGTGATGTGAAATGTGCCACTGTAGAGAAACTTCGAATCAAAATTGTCGATAGTGGTAGTAGGCCTGAAGTCAGAGGATCATTTAGGGGAGCACTACGTTTTGTCCATTCTTTTATTTGTACATGTTTTCATATAAAAAACAATTAAAATGAAAGTAAACGTTGTGCTTGCTGCCTCTGCTAGCTGTGTGCACCGCAGGGCCGGCTCTAGCCTTTTCAGAACCTTAAGCAAGGGGCCCATCATCTTGCTAGCTGATGTAATGTAAAATTAGAGGCTAAGTCATAACAATGGCTACCAAAAGTTTTAAATGTCCATTTATAATGGACTAATTATGTATTGTTGATGATTGGATGGTCGTTTGGGGTTCTAATAGGTAGCATTCAAGTTACAGATAATTTTCTTAGCATTCTGGATCCAGGGCTTCATCTCACAGTGCGGTATTTCTTGCTTACCTAGCTAACTTTAAGCTTAGTTGGATCTAAGCCATTGCTTTTTAACTGCTTTAAATGCTTTATTTGAACATATTTAGGTGGAATGATTTCCCTTCTTTGGTGACTCTTCCTTATGTTTCACAAAACTGACTATTATAAGTGTCATACTTTCATGTGTACGCGCACAAGGATTAATCACAGCCTGAGTATCTAAATCTGGATAAACAGATAAAGTTGTTAATCGCTGTTGTAAACCAATTAGCCCTGGCTGTGTTTGTTAGGTTTTGTAAGGGAGAATCTTAGTCGGAAAGCCTCTGCTTCATTAGACAGACCCCAGATCAACTACTTCTTGTTACTACAAGAAGCTACAAGCAGAAAGCAATGGAAAAACTGCAATACCACAAAAAACAAAACATTCCTTTATCTTAGAGCTTTTTACCCTCAACTTCTGTTTTTCTTTTTATGTTTTATGCGTATGTTCTTTTTTGAGACATGATTAACTAGATGTTTTTGGATAGTACACAACGACAGCGGTGCTTGTAGAGCCACTGTTTGTACACCATTAGTAAATTAAGCATCTTGACAGAATAAATATAGCCATGGTGTGCTGTGTGGGTCATGGTTGTAGTAACAACAGCAACAGAAAATAAAACACCGTAAGCTTTTATAGCATCCCACCTGTCTGACGTCATGAGGGGAAAGAGGCTGAAGAGCTGAGCCAGCGAAGGAGAAATCTTTGAATAGGTAGACAATTAGGTGGAGGATGAATTCTGTAGAGGTGATCGTTTATGAATGACACTGATTGCTGATTGATTTTTGCAGCCTAACTATCTATGTCTAACTAGATCTCTCATGCTTTAACGAGACAATGAATGTAGTAAATGCCAGAACGTTAGCAGGGCTCACATAACTTAAGCTAACACCAACACTGATTAACCTCATCAAACATAGATGTGTAACATTAGTTATTACTCTGTTTTGCGAACACAATGACATTTGATTGTGTAGTTGATGGTAAAGACAGAATCTCACTGACCCCTCCACAGACCAAATAATTATGATTCTAGCCGTCTGTTTGCTCCTGTGACGTTTAGGCTGATGCAGTATTTACAACGTCAAAATGAAAGTCAGCTTATTTGTCTTTTGTCACAGGACAAAAGGAAGGAACAAGGTAATTATACATTTCTAGATATATTATTGCAGACAGTAACACATAATCAGGACTCGAAGAACTTATTGATTTGTTACGGATCAACATCAAACAGATCAAACAGACTTTTTGTTGATATCTTGATTTGGAAGCCGTAGCTGGCATTGCCTGCTCAAAACACATCATGCTGATGGAATATCAAAAAAATGGCTATGGGGTGCTTTTTCCTGGTTTTGTGAATATTTAATAACCAAAAAGTTTTAGGGGTGCCCTTGTTGACCGCAGTTGTTTATGTTGCTTATTAGGTAGAGCCAGCACTGGTACACCTGATATAAAAGGCAACAGCAACTAATATAGTATGGCTTCAATGCTTTACTCTATATTGACTGCATTATAGAAATGCATTGTATGCTGTGGGAAGATTTCTTAAATACTTAAATTACATTTGGTGATTTACTGAATGTGTGGCTTTGCTGTTGATTCTCTTCTGAATAATCCATAACTACTTGGTATTTTTGCTTTTTGGGGTTTTTATTTTGTGCAATTGCTACTAGGATGGTACTAGCCGTCGTTAAGCTGTTTTTAGGGAGTGTGAATGGTGTGTGCTTTTGTGCTAGCAGTTTTACATGGAAGACAGCACGCTCTCAGGAGTTTTTGTGTGGGTGTTTTATTAAATGTGTGGACATCTAATTACAGTTTTGACAAGGACTAATGTAGACTAATAAGCATTATAGTGTGTGGTCATTAGATAGTCTCTCAATATAAAATGGAGATAGTGATGGAGGCGTCACAAGGCATTTACATATCTCACTCATTTCGCAAGCGTATTCTAATAACCTTTAACATGAGTCATTTGGGGGGTGCTTTATCATCGCAGTGCAGTTCAATTAGATACTGTGGGTAGATCATTTAATCTAAAATGCAGCCCAAGCATTGCGGATAGACAGCAATTCATCTTCTGCCCTTTAGTTTAGAAAGCTGAGGAAAATTACAAATCACATTACACATTTGGAATAGTTTAAATGTTTTGTAGAGCAAGTGCTAACATGAGTCAAGATTTTTATTGAAGAAAATTTTAAGCACATGTCCAAAAGTATCCAGACACCACTTCTAATTAGTAAATTCAGTTACTTTACAGTGCACTCATTGCTGACACAGGTGTTCTATTGCACACACACGGCTTGTATAATCTCAGTAGAATAGCATGGGCAATAAAATGGGATGCTCTGGAGCAGCTGGACATGAGCCTAAGGTCACTATGCCCACAGCCAAGCCAGAGAGTTTTCTGGACTGTTGGAACTCTATCCTATACCTTTGGGATGAGTTGGAGTGGCAGAACTAATCATCCAACAGCAATACCTGACCTCACTCATGTTCATAAGGCTGCAATCAAATCCTCACAGCAATGTTCCCATATCTAGCGTAAAGCTTCCCCAGAAGAGTTGAGGCTGTTAATCCTTGATTTCAGAAGACATGCAGAAAATGTGACAGCACATGCCAGCATATTTCCTGCTTGATCTGAATGCAAGTTATCTGGTGTGGAGCTGGAGTTTCTCTTATTCTTCAAAATTGCATTAACGATGTACAAACTACTCTGTCTGATTCAGGAAATTTGGTATGATGTGGAAATGAGCAGAGATTTCAGTGCAAATGAGGAATCAACTTCAGTGCATGAAATTAAGCGCAAGCCCACCTGTGCCTCATTTACATATCATTTATATGAAACACACTCTAACTCATGCAGATGTTTCGGTAGGGAGTCAATAAAAGGAGTTTAAGGTCGAGTAGTGAGTGCACCGCTTATCTTACTGACCAAACTTGATGATGCTAAAATTACAACAACTGGAAAGGATTAAATGTAAAATAAACAAAATGTCTTTTAACATCTGTAGCCGGGAGTCCAAGAGAGCACAATTGGCCTCGCTCTCTCTGGGTGGGTAGGATGGCCCCTCCTTCTCCCCCCATCACTCAGCGTGATGCTAGTCAGCGCAGGCGTCTGTTAGCTGACGTAACAGATCTGGCGGTTGGCGCTTTCCTCCGAGCGCGTTCGGCTGTCCAGTGACGTTGCGTGAGCGGCAGTTCGAAAAGAAGCGGTGGTTGGTTTCACAGGTCTCGGAGGAAGCCTGTGTTAGCCTTCACCCTCCTAGCGTTGATAGCATCGTGTGATTGGGGGAGTCCTAACTAGCGGGTGGAATTGGAGACGACTAAATTGGGGAGAAAAATCGGGTAAAAATGTAAAAAAAAAAAAAATGTCTTTTAAATAGTACAATGATGTGATTGCGTGTAGTGTGATTATTTTCCAAAAATAACACATTTAAACGCTGTATTATTACAGTTTATGAGATGCTTCTGTACTAGCTATGTTCTGTATTGTTTATTTTTTGGATGGTGTCAGTGTGGATACTATAGCATAGTACAGAATAGTATAGTATTGCATTGTATAAACCAAAGGCGCAGTGTATTATGTCTTTAAATGGAACAGTTGCAGCATTTGTTTATACCAATGTGCATGTAGAAAAAGGTCATCCTCTTTGAATTGCCATGAGCACAAATGATGAGTATTGTTATTTTCTGTTTTTATTTCGATTGTTGTTTTAATAGATGATACTGATAATTATTATAGTCAGATAACTGCCAATCAAGCATTTTTTTTCAGGTTGTTAAATTATGAATTTATACGCACTCTAGATATGAGGTTGATCCTACAGATACACTGAAGATGAAACTGATGAATAAAAAAAGTCTGTGAAATTTGTTTATATTATTTATTATTTTACGTTATTTTCTAATCAAATTTGACCATATGCAATTTTGATGAATAAGGGCCAAGGTCTTTTCTTCCTGCTCTTGGGGAGTTTTTCTGCCACTGTCACACTTGCTTTTCATATTAACAATAAGGTTCAGACCAAAATGCATACATTTATCTTAAACGCGTTTGATTAGCAAAGACGTTATGTGTCTGAAGTTGGCTTGTGTATTTTGCACTGGAGCAACAAGTCTAAATCATGGCACCAAAGTTTTTTAGTTTAGCTTATCTGACAATAGAGACAAGAAACACTTCTCAGCTTCTTGGTCAAGGATAACACAACAAAATCCAAGGCTTATTTTCATTGTGCCTCAAACTGTGTTATTAAGTGATCTACATTCATCCAGTTTTTTTTTTTTAGATAACACTGTGTCATACAATATCAGAATGTAAGCAGGTCTATTTGAGATAATGCAGTTTAATGCAAGTATGTGATGATTTTGGCATTCAGGTTTCACAATGATACTTGGTGGAGTGTAAGCTTCTTTTATGAAAACTAAAGAAGAAAACAACATGCATGTCTTGGCTGATCGACTACATATAGTGAAAGTGGGGAATTATTTCATTTCATTCACTAATTGAATTGTCATAACATCAAATCTTTGGTGTGCAGTTTGCATTTCTGCTCATCTTGCCTAAGCTGTGCTGACTGCTGTGTTTTTAGCAGTCCGCTCAATACTGTCGCTGTGCAGAGACAAACATGCATCTCCATTTTTATCGATTTTTATTTTTCTGCATCATTGGAGCACAGCAGTTGTCCTTTACATTGTGTGAAAATTTCACGATGAATGGACCAATAGAAATGCTCCAAAATAATTTGGAATAAAATCTTTTTGCATTACCTTACACTGAAAGTAAAGAAAGTTTTTGCCTTCTCCTGTACTATTACAGTTACTATTTTTGAGATACCTGCTTTTCTTTGGACAGTGACAATATATGAAGCTATTTTATCGCTTTCCATGCACATTCTTTCTGAGAACTGACTTAATTTTTTAACTGCAGTTAGTGGCGATTGCTCTAGAGAATAAACTTAATGATCCAACTGCTCCCTCAAAGCAGTACTAAACATACCAGCTGGAAAGAAAAGAAAAAGAGATCTCCTTAATATCTCTGTAGTTTCTCCTAACCTATGAGACCAGATGCAAGATGCAGGAGACATTTGCTAAAGTCTAACCTGCTGCTCAGATGGTTCTCCTGAGCAAAAGACCTGAGGAGTTGTAGAAGATGACAATAAAATCATACATACTCAGATTTAAAGATCTTCATCTGCAATTAACCTTCACCCTCTCCTTCATCTTTTCTGTATCTCATGTCTGCTTTTTCTCTAAGCAATTTTAAGAGAATCATCATTAAGTCTAACTAAAATTAGCAAGAGAAATATCAAATTTGTCATTTTTTCACTACAAATAGAACTCATGCAGTCTCTTATAATGTTTGACCTCTCACTTTTATCAAATGTGAGAAAACTCCAGTAAAGGAATAGTTTGGCTAAAAAGTCTAATTCACAATTTTCCCTTTAACTTAAAATGTAGTTGATTGGCCAAGACATTTTGTTGCCCGAAGTTTGCTTTACTATGGCTATGAGGCTGATGTTGCTAGCAAATAATGGAAACTTACCTCAGCATACTCTTTCAAGTATTCCCATATAGATTTGTATATATGGTTTCCCTGGTCTGGTGCTGGTTTAGTTGGTAACCTAGCATGGTCAAGCTGGTTGACCAGCATACCACCATCCAAAACACAACATATGCTTGTCTTGCTGCTGACCAGCATATTATCTTCCATTGCTGCTGACCATGCATGCCAGGCTATGCAGGCCTCTTATACTGAATGGAATATATAAAAACAGCCAAATGTAGCTAAAAACAGAACTTCTGTGGTTTTAATTGTACAAAATAGAAAACTAAGCAAGTCTATTTTAGGTTACCTAACAAATTGACATGGTTCGAAGCAACTGCGTGAAGGCATGCAGTTTGCATTAGCCTATGCTAATTGAGTATAAAGGTGACTCCACAGCTGGTGTGTCATTTAGCCCTTGTAACTTTTAAAAATTAACCCATTTCAGGTGCACTCGCTCATTTTTACAACATTCCTTGGCTTAAATATGTAACAGGGTTGGTGTTTTTAGCACATAACTAGCAAATACACAAAATGTGGTTAACTAGCATCTATGCTAATGAGACAAGGCTACATATCCCTGTTGGTGCTACTTGACCTCAGCGCAGCTTTTGATACGATGGACCACAATATTCTTCTAGAAATGTTAGAAAACATGGTTGGAATCACAGGGACAGCCCTATCATGGTTCAAATCTTACTTAACGGAACGTTATCAGTTCAAAAAGGTAAATGACTTATCTTCCAATTATTCACAAGTAAGATCTGGAATTCCGCAAGGCTCTATTTTAGGACCATTATTATTTACATTATACATGTTACCGTTAGCCACAGTTATAAGTAACCATGGCATTAATTTTCACTGTTACGCAGATGATACGCAATTGTACATATCAGCCAAGCCTGATGACAAATACAGGTTAAAGAAAATAGAGGACTGTGTAAAAGATGTGAAAGGTTGGATGTTGCGTAACTTCATCCTTCTAAACAGTAACAAAACAGAGGTTCTCCTTCTGGGTCCAAAAGTGGCAAGAAATAAATGATCAGATTTAACTTTAAATCTTGCTGACTTTCCAGTTATACCTGGTTCAGCAGCAAAAAATCTTGGTGTAATACTCGATCCAGATTTATCATTCGATCAACACATAGGCAGTATCACTAGGACAGCTTTTTTACATCTTCGCAATATCGCCAGAATAAGAAATGCCTTATCGCTGCATGACGCAGAAACATTAGTACATGCCTTTATTACTTCAAGGCTAGACTATTGTAACGCACTACTGTCAGGATGCACCAGCAGGAATTTAAGTAAACTTCAACTAGTTCAAAATGCTGCAGCCAGGGTTCTCACTAAAACTAGAAAATTTGATCATATCAGCCCAGTTCTATCATCACTCCATTGGCTGCCTGTTAAATTCCGTATTGATTACAAAATTCTTTTATTGACGTATAAAGCCCTACACGGGCTCGCTCCTGAGTACCTGCAAGACCTTATTTCCCATTACGAGCCACCACGATTACTCAGATCACAGAGTGCTGGCTTTTTAATAGATCCCAGAATTCAGAAGGCTTCATCTGGGGGAAGAGCCTTTTCTTATAAAGCCCCCAAACTCTGGAATGATCTTCCAGAAAATGTTCGGGACTCAGACTCAGTCACAATCTTCAAATCTAGGCTGAAAACTCACTTATTTAGCTTTTGGTAGTTAATGTTTCCCCTTGGATGAAAGGCAGCAGATCCAGGGGTCCATGGACGCAGGGAAGGCGCTCCCGTATCTGTGTGCCCTTTTTTTAGTTAAGCTGTTGTAGTCAGATCTGCCGGAGTCGTTAGCCACACTCTGGAAATGTTTTACATATTATTATACATACACCCATACAGAACAAAACTAACTCCATTTCCCTACCTTTCTTCCGAGAAAACAACTGCCCACCTGTCCGGCCGGACACTGCTGGATGATTGTCTGTAGAGCTCTCCGGCTACCCGCTTCAGACCAGTTGCCCACACCCCAGTCACCGCCACCTGCCTTGGACTGGCTGCCCTACTCTACACTGAAGTGGACTCCTAACTATTACTACTACTATTATTATTAATATTAGTAGTATAATAATTTTGTAGGTAGTTTGACCAGAGGAGGATGGGTCCCCCCTTGTGAACCTCCCAAGGTTTCTTCCCCAGCTCTGAGGGAGTTTTTCCTTGCCACTGTCGCCCACTGGCTTGCTCACCTGGAGGATTTACATTTCATATTGAAACTTTGTCCTAAATGGATTTCTGTGAAGCTGCTTTGTGACAACATCAGTTGTAAAAAGCGCTATACAAATAAATTTGACTTGACTTGACTTGACTTGACAAGAACATTAAGGATATTGTAATGATTTACTTAAAATTTACTTTTTAAAGTGAATCATTTTCTCATAATCTATAATTTGGGTAAAAATCCTGAACTTTCAAAATGATCTTGTCAGTTATCTATCACTGAAAAAAGAAGACTTTAGAGGTTTATATTATTATATTATATTATATATGAAATATTCATAGGGGTGAAAGTGTTCAGGTGACAGGGTTCAGTGAATATTGGAGGACACATATACAATGTTTATTTATAATGGATGACTCAGTAAAGAGGACGTTTCTAGCATGAGATGTTAAATATTAATTACATATTACATATTAATGCAAAAATAAGTTAAGTACTTATTCCGAGATAAAGTGTAGTTATAGTGAGCTGGGACAGTGGAGGGGCTGTAGGTTGGTTTGTATTAAGTTATTTGAAACATACACATAGATAGTTGTGAAAGACACTTAGCCCATGTTTAAAATGCCTTTAAAATTTGCTTTATATACATATTTGTACATGTAATTTCAGTGGTACACAAGTTGTGGAATTACCATAAGCTCCCTAGTTGTTATCTACATTAGCCTCCTAGCTTATTGTAACAATTAATAAGCAAACTTTGACAAACATGCCTAAGCTGATTGACATCCTATTTAAGGAGGAAAGTGGGTAAATTTCATCAGACATTTTCACCAAACTATTCTTTTAAATGTAAATACTATACGTATTTTCACAGTCAAAGGATGTGATAGTTTAGACACTTTAATATCTTTTTTATACAGTTCAATTCTGCACCGCACTACTACTGTCCTTAGTGCTTTACCACTGGACAGAATTCATCTAAGGTGACGTTAGACTATGTGACCCACATGGACCTCTATTGATTAGCCTATTGCCATGAGTACATACATGAAAGTAATCGGACACTGTGACCCAGACGCCTCACTTTGAACTCCTGCCAAAGTTATTTCCCAAGCCCTTTGCCGCAAGAGTTTTCCACTTGGGTTTATCGCCGCAGTTCTGTCTGGGTTCGGAAAATGCCTGCAGTGCCGGAGTCATAATTAGTTAATGCCCTCGCTGGCATGGGGCACTCAGCACTGCTGGCGCTTGGACTTGCACCAAGGCAATGGTCTTTACTACAGAAGTGGAACTGCGCTACTATTTATGTTCACTGAAAATTTAAGATTAGTTTCCCAGACAGAGATTAAGGATAGTCCTAGAATACATTTTCCTTTCAATGAAGAATCTCCATTCAGAATGCTGCAAAGTTTAGGACGAGTCTTCATCTCTGTCCAGTAAACCAACGCTTAAGGCCGGTTTCCTAAATAGTGATTAAGTCTAGTCATGGATTATATGTTCCTTTCAATGGAAAATGTCCATTCAAAATACTGTGTAGTCCAAGACTAGGCTTAATCCCAGTCCCTGTTCTTTGATTTTAGGCCCCAAGTTTTATCTGTGTGGCTTTAGCATTCTGTCTGAGTGATCAAAATTATCACTTGATTATGTGTCATGATTACATGATTAAATGTCAGTTATCTTCTCAATGAATTGGCAGTGATTAGTTGAATAATGCAAATTTGAAATGATTCTGCAAAACCTCTCTTACAGTAAGAAAGACTAATGGGCACATATTCATATGCATTTTTACCCACATACTGTTTTATATGCACATTTTATAAGTTTCCAATAAAGTATTTTGGAATTCTTGGAAAGGCTGTGCATGGTTTGTTACAGTACAGTGAAGACTATTTTTATTGTTTTTCCTTTGTAAAAACTTGACTGTTAAAATAATTAGTAGATTATTCGATTATCTATTTTATCAATAGTGAAAGCCCTAGTAAAGTGGAACTGGAATTGAAGCTTTCGTGTTTCTATCACTATTTAAAAGAAGTGCAATGCTACCTTTATTGTTGGATGCACAAGCTTGCAGCCTTTTTAAAATGGATTACTCGATTAATCAGATTACTCAACTGGATTACTCAATTAGTAATATAATCAATACTGACAGCCCTACCGAAATTTGGTTTTTTAAGCAAGCCGATTAAAAAACGATTACTCAATTTATTGTCAAAATAATCAGTAGGTTACTTTATTACTAATATAATCTGTAGTGACAGCACACTGACATTTATCAACATGTGGAATTGCAGCTGTCTGTGTTCTAATAGGTGTTTTCTAGCACTATATAAAAGAAGCATGAAGCTGCCTTTATTGTTGGATGCGCTGCATTTCTGAGTGAGATTCAAAATGAGTAATTTTTAAATAAAGTACCATATCCCTGCCAAAAGTTTTAATCCATAGGCAGAGCCTTATTTTAACCACACCCCTTCATTTTAGAACAAGAAGTAAGACTGCAACCTGTGGCCACATGGTGAGCAGTTAGATCCCATTGTTCTGAAGTATGTGTCCCAAAGTTTGAAGGTCAGTGTGGAACATCAAGAACTATCACTTCTGAAACATTTAATGCAAGAAAATAAACTTAATGAAAACCATTACGATTGTGTGTGTGTCCAGCTGTTCAAAGCTGCGTTTGCTAGTCAAGTACTGGCTAGCATTTATGAGCTCAAAATTAGCTAAAACCGTCACCGAAACAGTCACCAAAACATTTGGTAAAGTTTCAGAGGTGCTACCATTTTATTGGTTGTGACAAACTGAATGTAAATTATTTGTTTCAATAAAATAAACATAATTAAGTTAGAGGGTCACTCAAAGCTATAGCATTTTATTCTAAAGTTCAAGTCAGTTAAAAGTCCAAAATGTTTTGAACACATCCATACCACACACTCATATCACAAAGACTAAAGCAGCACAAAAAAAGAGGCAAAAGACAGGCGAGAATTTCCACGACACTGTTTATTGTGGATGGTTTTCAAGTTTTGCTTTCTTTCTTTCTTTTTTTTTTTTTTAATAGTGGTTCCCTTTACATCGAATGCTCTAGAGCGAGCAGGAGGAGATATCGCACACAAACATCAGAAAAAGCACAAGGTAATACTTTCACTTGAGACTAATCCTCTACGTTAGATATGGGTTTGGGGAAAGTAAAGAGGGAAGATGCAAGTTCACAAGATATATACTTCAAACAGAGCTGCAGACATACTAATATTATCGCAGAGTTGGGGTGGGGGGGTCGTATAGTGGGGTGGGGGGGTTTGAGGCAAGAGTAAAAGAGTAAGTGTTAGAGAAAGACAGGAACTGTTGGTGTGTGTGAGTGTAAGTGTGTGTGTGTTAGAGAGAGAGAGAGACAGAGAGAAAGAAGTGAGTGCATAGATGAGAGAGAGAGAGAGAGAGACAGAGACAGAGTTCGTGTATGCGTCGTGATCCGGTTTAACTGTAGTGAGTGTCGTCGGAGTTTGTTGTTAGGTTGATCTGAACTTGAAAAACAGAGCTGCTTGTTCATGCATGTGGTTGAAGGTCCCTGTTGCTGTACGTCTGTGGTTGTCATGGAAACTCTGACGAATTGGTGTTGCTTCAATCAGAGTTGCTAGGCAACACAGTATAATTAGTGCATTTTCGCAGACAAGAACAAGAGAAAAGTGTTATGAGGCTTAGATCAAAGCCTCAATCCAGTTCACAGTTGATTTTCGTGATGTTTTTGATGTCTCTGAGTGCTATTAAAGGCTTTGTAGTGTCGTTTTTTTGTAGTGTCTCGATTTGCTCTCATAGTCTAGTCACTGTGAGGCAGATCTCATTGAATTTGCTTCAATTCAAATGTGCACTTCAAATAAAATATATCACAACACAATTACTGGCAGAAGTAAGCAAAGTGAAAAACAAAACTGTGTTGATGTAATATACTTTATCCTCGTAAATGTATTAAGCAAATTCAGTGCATTACTTGGTGGTCAACTGGAAAACTGGTGAGGCCATTTAACACAAATTGAGCTCATAAAGATCATGATGCTTAGTTACTCTATTACAAAGACTTATTTTAAAGTTCCTTGGTGTCTATTAGCAATGACCGCAAGCAAAAATATATTCCTAAAATGAGAGAATCACTCGATTTGATCCAGTTTTGTAGTGCCTCACATATTTACTTTGTCTCACAAGGCTGTTTAAACATGGTGCAATGCTATTTTGCTCATTGTATATGCAATAGCATTACCTTTAGCAGGCTATTCTGTCAGATGGATTGCACTGTTTGTGGACAGAAATGAACGAACTATACACTAAAAGACCTCTTGTTTTATATACTATTTAAAACTAACATTGTAGTGCGTTGTTGGCAGTTAAAAGTAAGTTTCCCCCTCATTAAAAAAGCAAAGAACGCCTCAGTATATTACATTACCCATGCAAATTTAAATCATTCACACTGGTATGAGTCTGTAACAGCATAATCTAAAAAACCTTCATTAAGGGTCAGAAACCATCTCAATTTTTACGTTTCAGTGCGGAAAAAAACAAGTTCAGGAAACCTCGATTCTTAAACGTGTGAGGATAAAAGACAGAAGCAGCAAAAGACAGAAAAAAAACTGTAGGTGAAACAAACTGCATACAGAACTTAACACTTAGAGCACTTTGGGCTGGAACGTCAGTTGAAAAGATATCTCTTTCTATCGCTTGACTTTTTTTTAAAGCAAAATAAAAATATCTTGAGCGATCCTATAGTTAAATACAGAGGAATGTCGAACTAACCCATCTTAGTATAAATGAATTCATTATTCTAAGAACATTTGCATGGAAAGAAAACAAATCTAGTTCATCAAAAGGTTTACATACACAAAAGTGCAAATAATAAATAGTGCAAAATGACAATCTTGTTCCGAGAGTATTTCCAAATAATAATAATAATAATAATAATAATAGTAACAGTGGTCATGATTGGCAATGGATAACTTGGACATTAAATATATACTGCCCCATTCTTGCGCATGGTCTCGAATTACTGAAGCAGACATACACATCAATGAATTCGTACTGGCTAATTCACAACAAAACATGTGAAATTACTTTTAAATGCATCTCAAGTGAAGCTTGAAGCTGGTTAAGTATCACTGATTAAGACTGTACCTTAAGGCTAAAGCCTCTCTCTTTTGTTTGTGGTTTGCAAGTTACGCAAATCTTTCACGAAGTCGCGGTGTCGTCGGACGCATTCCGCATTGTGTCTTCACCGTTGTGTTTGTGATCATAAAATACACACACCTGCTAATTATCCACATAATAAGTGCATCACATGTGTTGTACATTCAATTAACATTCTAAGGCATTTTTTTAAAATAATCCTTCATACTTTGGTGTATTTATTATTTCTAACGTGGCTTTTTTATTTTATGCTGTTTTATTTTATCAGCTGCTTTTAAATGCTGTATGTTTGCAGGAGCTGTCCAAGTTAGAACTGAAATCCTACACCTGTCCAAATTTGCTATGGACATGTATATGTGTTTTTATAAGCAGCTTCACTATTTGCTGTTTATATATTGCTATAAACAAAAATTATTAATATGCCTACGTAGGTGGGTTTTGAAGAACTGCTGATTTGTTTGAAAATTAGATGTGGGGAGCTTTGTAGTATATTAATAAGCAAAGCATTTTCCTTGGTAAAGACCAAAGCATTTACCTTGGTTTTGTTCAGCCGTGTTCCATGTTCATAGCATTTTACACTCAGTTTTTGACCATCAGAAGAATTCACTGATCCCCAGAGCTCGATTTGTTTTCACAGCTCAATTTTACATGCAGGGAAAGATTCATCTTGCATAACCACAGTGCTGCTGCTGGCTAAAACCATAATATTCAAGTTTTGCTGTTTCTCATGGGTCTCCTGATACCACTCCCTCATAACATCAGAATCGTGGGTTGGAATAAGCGTCACCTAAAAGTACAGGACATAAATCTATGAACATCAAAATACAGATCTATATTTTCCATGTAAAATGACTATAATTCAAAAGCTTATAATTAGACCACTGCATGCAAAGCTTAAAGGGTCCATATCTGACATGTTTCTTGAGGTCCACTATAGATTTTGTGTCGGGTCTATGTATCAAAACCAGCTGTATTTCACTTTTACATGACCATTTTCCAACTTCTTTTCGTAGCTTAGAATTAAACAGCCTGTTTTTGTTAGTGTGCTGATATACGCGAACAAGGCTGATATATGTACATGACTTTCATTCTGTTTGGCTGCTGTGTATTGTAAATGGGTGGAGCAGGACTGTTGTTGGCTGAATATGCTATGCTGTAGCCTGTAAATGCAATGATTTTTGTGACATTACAAAAAACTGTCCATTTTTGTAGCTTACTTTCCATATATGGACTGTATGTATCAGAGATTGATTGACATTTTGAAACCTCAGCAATGTTTACATACTACATCAAGCATTCGTATCAAAGAAGGGATAAAATCTCACTTTTACATGATATGGGCCCTTTAAATTGAAGCTCCAATTAACATTATTCCTACATTAAAAAAACACTATCAGTTACATTAGGTCCTTACATTGTAATACTATTTTTAACAGTCAGTTATTCTTATTCACGTATATAAAAATCATACCTGCATGTTGCTGTCCCACTGTGCTTTCCCCTCTAAAAGAGCATCTAGGACCAACTTGCTGGGCTCCTGTGCTGTTTGATCATTGCCACTGACCACATAGTATGAGGATCGAATTCGTTTGAAGAACTCTGCATCCACGTTTTTGGCACTGCAGTGATTAGGGATATAAACTAGGTCCATGTACATTGGAGGACAGTTTGGTACTGACAGTCCACTGTTGGCCTTGCTGCTTCCTGAGGAACAAGTAAAGGAAAAGGTAACGAAGCAAGGATTTATAAATATACGAAAAAATAAGACAGGGCTAGCAACTTTATGAGCAGGTAGCACTGGTGCTAGAAAAGTTGCAAATGCTGTTGTACAAACATTACCATACTACTACTACTTATAAAAAGTGTTAATCTCAATAAGTGGAACAATTTGCCATTTGGCAACACGTAAAAATTGTAGGGTTTGCACTTTAATATCCATTTGTAAAATGTATAGCAAAATAATTTTCTCCAAAATAATAAAGTTTTCCCCCACATAAGGGCACAATTAGAACATAATTAGCTTATATGTGTGTCTTTCAGAGAGAAGAAACCCACACTAGAAGGAGCTCACATAGGAGGCTAAATAGTTAATTACCAAAAAGTGAGGCTCAGTGATATTTAATATGCAAGTTTTAATTTAATCAGTTAATTCTAAAAGGTATATAGGCTAAAGATAGCAAAGACAGTAAGCATCCATATAGAAGCACATTTTTGGGCTCAATTGCTTTACACAAACAGTAAAATCCTAAATCTGGCTTTACGTATGGCATTATAACCCTGAACTAAGCAACTAACCAACACTGTGTACATCACTTTGTTTACAACAACACTCGGTTTACACTTTTGCATGCCTACAATTGTGATCTCTTTTTACATTTGCAAAGGATTTATTTCTCCTACTATGTGTCACTCTGCACAGCCCATTTAAGATCAATGTACAGTGTTTTAGTGAAGTAAGGTCGGTGCTGTATTGTCATCATGCCTAGCATGATGGCAGGTACAATACAATTGCGTTTCAAGCTAGTATTGTACTCATATTGTACACAATCCCCTTTATTAGGAATTCTTAATAACGAAAGCTATGGAATAACATGTACCTGTAGTTTTTACACCCCTTGATGCAGAGGTGTTAGTTGCATTTTTGGCATCTTTCTCCACTGTGCTCTTCTTTGGAGATGCTGTTTTTGACTCCTTGGCTGCATTTGTTTTAGACAGAACATTCTTTCTAGCTGGTGAAGAAGATTTAGGTTTTGGCTTCTCTCCCTCCCCTTTTTTAGACTCCTTTAGTTGGTTGTCCTCCTCAGCCTTAAGGGCCTCTGGATCCACCATGCAGACATCAGGATAAGGTGGTGCAGGAGCAGAATCCCTTGATGCAACTGGAGGAGGATCTACATGACGATAAGTGAGGGTCCTGTCTGTCGGTAGAGTTTCTGAGTCATCTTCTGAATCAATGTTTGCATCTGCAGTTATGGAAGGACACTCTTCAGTTCCAGGAGGAACATCAGAATCTGTTTGAGAAGGTGCTGATTCACTAACAGAAGTTGGCGGAGTTTCCTCACACTGCTTACTTTGCTGCTTTCCTCCGGTTGGGGGTGGCCCTCCACCAGACTTAGTGAGTGGCTTTTCCTCCTGTAGAGGATTCTCCTCATTCATGAAGTACTCAAGAGGGTTGGGGTTTATGAACGAAGGTGAAAGCTCTGTCTTTGGATGTCTGTATTCACAGGAGGTCACCAAACATAAGTCAACATTTGACCGTGACTGAGGAGAGACACTTACTTTGGAGCTGTCTGGATCTCTTGAGCCGCTAGTAGACTTCTGAGCCGCTTCTTCAACATGAGCGGAGCTGCTAGAAAACTGAGACTCTGTTAGCTTAGGGGACAACAGAGGTGGAGATGGCATTTTGGGACTGACGGGTGATTTAGACTCAGACGTAAAGGGAACAGTCCCTTCTCCAAGATTAAGTGCATCAGTCTTCTGTGGTAGACAAGAGTAAGAGGACACTGTGGGGGATGAAGGGGAAGCAGCTTTTGGAAGGGTGCTGACCTCACTGGATCTGATCTCCTCTGTCTTAAAAGTACTATCATCACTAGAAAATAAGGTGGGACTTGTTCTATCTTTGTAATCTGAGGGGCTGGGACCCCTCAGTATTAGAGATGAGTCTGGGGACACCGGTGATTGATTGCGGGGAGATATTTTTGGTGTGACAGATTCTGAACAAGGACCAGCATTTGGAGACATTTCCCTGGGCTCACCAATTTGAGTGGGTGTTGTAACAGATGGGGTGGACTGGGAAGCATCGGATGGAGAAGCAGAAGCAACTTGGGTGCTGTCAGGCTCTTTGAAAAGCATGGGCTTCTCACCATTCCCTCCTGGTCTGCGTGGTTCTCCTGATCTGTAATCAGCTCCATCTGAGGGGCTGTAGTCAACCTCTGTTGGGCCATTTTCAGTGACTGCACGCTGGGGCCCCACTGCAACTGGGTGTTCTGGGGATTGCTTACTGAAATCCAATGCAAAAGAATGATCTGGGGATTCCTGACCAAATTCCACTGACATGGCAGAATGTTCAGGAGACTTTGTCCCCTGCTGAGGTGTCTGCGACTTGGCTGTTTTTGGCGAAACATCTGGAGAGATTGACATAGGCCGAGGGCTTTCCTCCTTAGATGGGGAAACGTCTGTTTCTTGCATTGTAGTTGGAGTTTGCACAACAGAGACAGACAGAGAGTCATCTACCTCTGTGGAGTGAGGGGAACCCACTTCAGCATGTAACGATGGGGAGACATCATCGGTTGTAGGCTCTGGTAAAGAGCTTGTTGCAAGTGATGCTGTTGAGGCTGAGGCAATATGAGAAAATGTATCTTCAGCAACAACTTCATCAACTGGAGTGCCTGACTTGTCAGATGTGGTTCCCTCAGATATGGACATTTTACTCTCCTCTTTGAATGTTGTGAAAGGAACTGAATCTGATGATTCGATTTTAGTCTGTGGTAGTGAGGATGAAATAGAGGAACTGTCACCATTTTCTGGCTTCTTATCATCATGGCTAATTTTAATAGCAGACTGATCATCAAAGTGTGGCTTTTCTTCAAGCACTGAGGTGGTACTGCCACAGGATACTGGACTACATTCTGGGGATGGAACCTTTTCTGCTGGTGATATTGGTACAGCTTCATCAATAGGACTAGCTTCTCTGGGAGAATACTCTTTGTCACTTGTTACTTCAACAATAATGGGACCTTGGTTAGTGACTTGTTCAAGGGGTATAGCTCCAGCCTTCTCTTCCACTGGAGACTGATAGTAAGGTGTATGCCCCAAAGACTGAGGTGAAGAAGTGCCCTCTAAGGTTTTATCATCTGGACTGTTTGAAGCATCCATGACTCCTTTTGATGACAATGTAAGTGTAGTGCCAAGCTCAATTGGTGATGAAATACCTGTTTGAATGTGTTCAATGCCTATGTTATGGTCTCCAGAGGGTGACCGCACAAGGGGCAAGGTGGTAGACGCAGCAGCAAGCCTCTCTGAGTCCAAAGAGAATCCTGTTGTACTGTAGAAATCCTTGCAAGATTTGTCTTCCTCCAATGAAGATGGTGGTGAAATTGTAGAAGCTGAAGCTTGGTAATCATGACCCTCTGTTGCATCACTCTTTGAATGATCTAAATCAGGAACATCTTGGAGGGGCGAGAGTTTCTTTCGATCATAGTCGCCTAAAATCCCATACTTGACAAAGTCTTGAGAGGGAGATTCAGTTTCTTCATTTGTAGTCTCATCGCTCATTATATCCCTTGGAGTTGACATTTCATCCATGGGAGTTGGTACACTTGAGATTTCGATTGTAGACTGTGTGTGCCCAGATGTAGTGTATTCCTCAGGAGGCTCATCTCTATTCTCATCATCTGAAGCCACCTCGCTTTCTGAGCCTACTGGCAGAGTTTCATCATGAATCGAAGCTGCTGGTGAGACTGGAGAAGAGAGCTTTGGAGGAGTGGTCACGGTCAAAATCTGCCTCTCAGTTTCTTTGTCAAGTTGTTCGGTCTCTGTTGGCCTGATGCACTCGTCCTCCACAGTTTCCTCCACAGTTTCTTCCTCCACATCTTCTGCCTTCACTTGAATTGTAGCATCTATTCCTTGTTCCTGTTCATCCACTTCCTCTGTATCTCCCTTTTCCTCATAATCTCCCATCTCAGATGACTCTTCAAGTCCTGTGCCCTCATCCTCAAATTTCTCTGTACCATTAGTGACAACAGCTTTTTGTTTAGGTTCTGACTCCTCTGGGGTACCTCCACATTCCTCCTCAGCTTCTGTAGTTGTTATTCCCTCATCCACAGATTCTGCTGTTTCTGGAGAGTCCTTGCAAATGGTGATTTCTTCCTGTTGTATCATTACTCCTTGTTCAGAATCTTCTATTTTGGTCTGAGGTAAGGTTTCATCATCTTCAACTATCTCCTCAGCTTTCAGAGCCTCAAAGTCTTTGGTAAGGTCTTCTGGAGAGGACATAAGGGATCGTTCAGCCTCCAAAGCAGTAGTGCTAGCTACAGTGGCTGCCACGATAGGAACAGCTGCAGATGCAGCAGCAACAACAGATTTTCCAGCATCTTTTTTAGTGGGCTTAGCTTTTTCTTTAGATTTAGCAGGGCTGCTGAGGGCTTTTCCTTGTGTTGCCACCTTTGGTTTTGGTGCAGGCTTTTTCACTTCACCTGCGCCAGAAACATTCTTCTTTAAACTTGCAGGTTTTTTTGAGTCTTTTTTAAGATCCTTTTCATCCCTCTTAATTTCTTTCTTTTCCTCTTTCCTGCTCTCCTTCAGTGGTGAGTCTTTCCTAATGTCCCGCTTTTTTACCTCCTTCTTGATGTCTTCTTTCTTCGGCTTCTCCTCACTTTTGACCTTTTCCTCTTTTTTGGGTGATGGCTTGTCATCTTTTTTCCCCTTCTTTTTGTCAACTTCACTCTTTTCCACAACTTTCTTTGTCTCCTTCTTGATTAATTTTTCTTTGGCCGTAATTTTTGGTTTTATTTCCACTTTCTTTTTTTCTGGTGTATCAGTTTTTGGTGTTTGTTCAGATTTAGCCTTTGTCTCCTTTTCTATAGTTTTTGCTTGTCGCTTGACAAGTGGTTTTTCTTTCTTCTCAACTTTCAGCAATGGTTCCGGAGTTCCTTCAGCATCAATTTTTGCCTTTTCAGGAGTTTCTTCTTTGGACTCCTTTCTGACGGCTTTGCTTGGAGATGCTTTTGGGAGTGACTTCAGACTCTCTTTGCTATCCGTCTTATGCTTCAGCTTTGCCTGCTTGAGAGCTGGTGCCATGTTTGAAGACAGGTCTTTCTCTGTGACTACAGGATGCTTGAGGAAATCCAAGTGTTTCAATTTCTCCAAGCCCTCAAGAATGTTATACTGTGTGGCATTACCTGGAAACAAAACACGTACTATTTTCTCTGATGGGTTAGAAGGATGCCATACAATCAGAGATGAGATTGAGGATAAATATGAGATTGGGAGCTCGGATTCATTTCCATTTGGTAACATAATTGGTGCCTTGTCCTTTTCACTACCAGTCCACTGCTTCATAAAGTACTGCAGCTCTTTGCTGTTCTTTGAAGGGTTCAGGACATACATTTCAAGCTTACCAACTCCCATTTTCTGGAACAGTATGATAGGTTCAATTGTATTGCCTACATTCCTTTGTAGAGGTTCTGGTTTCAAAGACAGCTTGCTGAGATACTGCTGAGTGAGTGTAGCTTCTTCAAGGTTTCTTCGTACCCTGTGGTTTGGTTCTGGTTTCTCAAGAGTCTCAGGCAGGTTAAGGAACACAACACCAAGGTCAGGTGAGATCATGTTCTTCATCCAGTCACTATTGGCCGTGGATCCCTGTGATTGTTCCTCCTCCAGTTCTGCAATCTTTCTTTGCAGCATGCTGTTGATCCCTGGAAGGTTGTCATCTCCAATGTGAGTCAAGAGAATAGAATCTACCCGGTCTAGATGGCGAACCAACTTCCAAAAACAGGATTTCCTGTTAGATCCACCATTGACAAGCATGTTGAAGCCATTAACAGCGAAAAGTGCTGAATCACCTCGGCCACCTGGGAAAATGTAGCAGCATGGTTTAGATAACTTCAGGAATCCACCTGATGTGGGAGGTTCAAGCATATCAAAGGGAGATGGGATTTCCACCGATTCTGAGAGGTATTCTGTGAACTCAGAGAGGCCCTCCATTTCTGGTAGGATGCTTGGAGAGTTTAGCTTAATATTAATGAAGTCTTGTAGGCTGTGTTTGTCAAGGTTTGAATTTTTCCAGTCACCATGTTCAGGACAGAAAAGGGTTAGGCTGGCTTTGTTGGCTGGATGTATGGTGCTTAAAAGTTCCCCAATCTGCATGATAAAAGTTAAACAATGTTAAATGGATCCAGCACATTGATTCGTTTTTTTTTAAAGGTAATCAGGTCTGGAATGCTACTATTTGTGAACTTTTATTTGCATTTCAATCACTATTTGAGGTTTGATTTTTCTTTTTAGTAACCACAGAAAACAACTACTAATTACTAACTAAAAATTATGATAGAATGATATAAAGAAAAAAAAAATCATAAATACAACAGATTTTTTCACAAAACAGTGGAGACAAGCAATACATATATATATATTTTACTATATATATTACTACCTAATCTGACCATAGGTTACCATTACATATACCTCTTGGTCTGTGAAAATGTCAATGAAGTTGAAAAAGGAGAAGGAACCAGACTGGAGAATGAGTTCACCGGTGTTTTCAAAACACTGTCCTGCCAGAACAAGCAGCTTGTGGCGGGCTGCGTCTGAAATCATCAAGCGAACCTAGAAACAGCAACAGATGGAAGGCTCATTTAAACAGTGTACATCACAATATGAGCATGGTTCAAATTAGCTGAGGTGAAATAATTAAGGTCAGGACAAATATGCAACCTTTGTGGGATCTGAGTATGTTGTATTCCAATGTCACCTCAAAATCATTATATTTCTTTTAGTATACCCTGAAACACTGAAAACTTGCACAGCTGAAATTCGTCTCTTTCCTTAGGACAATGTGTCGGAGGGCACTTTGGTGTGCAGACTTGCTGGACATCAACTAATGAAAATATAATCAATTTCATCTGTATAAAATGCATTAGTTAATTAGCTCTGGCCCTCCCTCACTGTCTCTCTCTCTCTCTCTCTCTCTCTCTGTGTCTGGTTTGATTTCCACTTCACTGCCACCGACTGTTCTGGGCAGCTCGCCAGGGTCAAACCTGCAGTTCTGTGCCATATTATTAATGCAGAGCTGGACTGCAGATGGCCTGTAAAGGAGGGTGCTGGTTCAGTGTATGTTTAAAGATTGAAAAGCATGGCAAACTCCTTTTGTTATTGTAAAGGCTGATGTACTATGAGTAAGGGCTAACTTTGGGACAGTTGGCAAATTACCCATTTCATAGTTCCAATGAATAAATGAATATTAAAGCCACATTTGGAAGACAGACACAGTAGTACAATGGAAGAGGATGGATTGCCTCTTAAGCATCAGTTGGCTCCTCCCTTTTCCAACAACTAATGGAAAGCAGTGCTACACCAATAATGCTAGAAGTGCAGTGTGAACAAGTTCAGTACATTTCCTGAACCATAGTTTGTTGGTACTACTACTGGAACAAAGGCAGGCCTCTCAGCCAGGCCACTTAGAAATGAACTGCTTTGTTCTACTGATGTGCTCTTCATGACCAAGATTTTTATGCCTTGTCAAAGACACAAGACTGAACACGATAAGCAAACTCATTCAGTGTTGCAGTAGCTTACATGATATGGATGTCAAATACATGTTGCAATGTAACATGTAACCCTCAACCCTTTAAGTCTTACATCTGATGTCACGATGCGTAAGTCAACAGTGATGTGCATATGATAACAAGAGAAAGACAGAAAATGACCTCAGTGCTAACAGCCTCATCTGAGGGGTTGATCAGCACAACAGTCTCCAGTACACTGCTTTTGTGGTGCAGAATCTTCTGTCCTGTAAACAGCAAAGAGAAGACAAAGTTGCTATTAATTAGTCTCTAACTTTTAGCATGTTTTCAACTAAGAACAAAAATACACTTCTGAAAATGCCACGTTTTCCAGTATTTTGAACTGTGATTGTTAACAGAAGACAGTATGTCCCATTCCAGTAAGTGATTTTGTAGGAATTAAATGATTACATTCATCTTACACACATGCAACATCAAATGTTTGTTCATTAAGTCACAAGATGTAATATTCATAAATACTTTAGATTTGATTTGGTATTGCTGTGTACTGGTTGTACTAATTGAGCTCATAAATTATGCACAAATTCTCAGTTTCTGGATGAGCTCCAAGATGCAGATGTAAGTGTAGAGCAGATCTGCCCAAACTGGATGTTCGATTTGGCCAGCCAGAAAACAGCATAACCCCCTGACTCACACAGCCAATGAGAAAACCCATATTAATACTTCTTCCGTAGCTTCTTATTTTTCTTTTAAATTTTATTTTTGAAGTACAAAACTACTTACAGTACAAAACCTTTAGTAACAAAACATAGTGCCAGTTTCCCAGACATGGATTAAGCCTAATCTTGGACTAAATTCTAGTATCAATGGAGAATTCCCATTGCAAGAAATTCTTTTTAGTCTAGGCCTAGAATGAATCTGGGCCTGGGGAAATGGCCTTTAAGTTTTTGTTACTGTTTTTGTGATGTCAAGAAAAACAGTGCATTTACACCTATATGCCTATTCAGCCTAAAGCAGTTTAGCTCCGCCCACTCAGAGTTCAGTTATAAGGAGTGTTTTAGCCAAGACTTTTTCAATCAGGCAGAATACAGGACAGACAATTGGAAAAGAGGTTCTTTATCAGTTGTAAAGGCACAGTAACAAAAACAGCCCGTTTAAACAGAGAGTTTCGGTAAATAAAACCACAAAATAACTGGACCCCAGTGGAAAGGATAAAATACTACAAAAATATGATATATTAGATATAGATATTGTCCCTTTACAACATATGACCCTTGACACCATAAAATTATCACTGACTGCAAGGCAGGTGTAACAATACATATGTAACTAGCAGTCACAAGCTAATAGACAAGAGGAGGTTCAGAGACCACTGGTGGGAAGAAAATCTTTTTGCTGAATTTAATTTAGAACACTTGAGCCAATACAGTGCATGTTGGACGATTTAAATGTTAGAAAACGTACAAAAGGAAAGCACTTTTTTTGAGGCGGTCGTGCCTGCTAAACAGCCGTGCTGCCACTTTCCACACATGGAACAACTTTCCTCGCAAAACATGAATGTTGGCTGACACTGTGGTTCTGCAGAAGTTGTTGAAAGCTAGAAGAAAACTTTATATACCCCATTCTGATTGCAAGTACAGGCTACAATAGCAGTAGCCTGCAGGCTAATTTACCACAGTAAGCTTTGGCTAGTGTATTGTTTCAATAAGAAGCAATTCAAAGGCTGTGAAAGTGTGATTTTACCAAAATAGAACAAAGTTAGCTTAGCAAGTTAGCAAGTTTCTGACAAGAAACACGAGCATGTTTATCTTCTCCGGTTGAAGTAGGCTTCCCTGTGCCGTTACCGCTTGACTAGCCATGCTGAAAACGAGCTTCGTGAATCTGAACAAAATCTGTGTTAACCCTTGGAATCCCATGAGGGCGCCATAGGGTGCTGCTGTGCACTTTTTATTAAATTGACTGCCGAAGGTCACTGTCAAAAACCATTTGTCATAAAGAATTTTGATCAACTGCATCACATTCTTAAGACTTCAAAAAATACAAGTGTTGTATGATTTCACAACCACTCAGGACTAACGTTCAAGCACAATTAGGCTGTGTAGGCTCTTCAAAATTGCACACATTTTCATTGGTTTTTGGTTTGTTCGACACTTGCACTAATGAAACCTTGAGTTTCAATTCATCAGTGTCATCGTTTTGGGTCCAGTAGCCAAGGAAAATGACAAAATTGTATATCCTTGTTTATATATATGTCCTTTCCAAACTGCCTAATCCTGCAGAATGTCCTGCAGCATACAGCTGAGGGCAGAACAAAGCTTCTGGTGCCCCCTTACAGGCCCCTATTAAAAGTAAAAAAGCATGTGTAGGTTTCATCTTTTTTCCAGAGCTTCATAAGACTTGTTGGCACTGATACATTTTATGTTTCAAGATATTTTAGTCTTTTATTTGTTCATATTTGAAGGATTATATAAAAAATAGTCTTTGTTTTTAGTGTTTTTTCATTTATATAATTAAAAAGCGATATACTGCATCCCACACATGTAAACAATCCTTATATCTAGTTTAGATTCCATAGCTGTGCGAAACAACAGGCCCCTGCTTTTCCCTGCTCAGTTAGAACAAAGCCAAGCCTCTTTAATGGCTTAGAATAGATGGTGGTGAAATTTCCCTTTTCAGTTCTCTGTTGATAAACCCATCCAATTGCAAATTTATCAAACTGTCCAGTAATGGACGGGGCCTGTCACACAACATAAATTTTAATCGACTGCAAGCAACTGTCTGCTCTGTCACTGACACAGAAAATTAGCCTTGGAGCTTCAGGAACACCCAGTGCTTCCAGCACTGCCAGGTTAGGGCCTTTTCCTCCTCTAAAACATAAATCACAGCAGGTGTCTCGTGTGTTCAATAAACGCTTTTTCATAAACGGATGGTTTTGAGTTTCACTCCCTGTAACCTAGCAACAATAAAAGCAAGGAAAAACCCACATGTTCATTAGCAGAGAGCTGGTTCATGGAGTATTAGCTCTGCTGATGTAGAACACAGTGCTGTAGTGCAAAATGGTCACTGTTACATTAACTACATTTTTAAAAAGATGGTTCTTCAAGGGTTCTTTAGTAAAGGGAATAATTCATATAGAGCATAAGTTCTATATATGAACCATATCATGCTTAATTATATGGTTACTTATATGGTTCTATATAGAACCTTTTTGAAAATGGTTTTATATATCACCAAAAAGGGTTCTTCTATTGTTACAGATTTGACATCATAACAACAGAAGAACCCTTTTTGGTGCTATAAAGAACCATTTTGAAAAAGCTTCTATATAGAACCATATAAAATCAATTCTCCATCAATCTGAAGAACCATTTAGCAATACAAAGAACCCTTTAATCATACAAAGGGTTCTCTGGGTGTTCATAGTTCTATGTAGAACCATTTTCTTTACTAAAGAACCCTTGAGGAACCATCACTTTTAAGAGTGTAAGGCTTAAAACAATAGAGGACCCCTTTTGGTGCTATATAGAACCATTCCCAACACATTCTGCATCAATCTACAGATCCATTTCACCATGTAAAGAACCATATAAGCATGAAACGCTTCTATACAGAACCATTCCCATTACTGAAGATCCATCTTTTATAAGTGTGTAGTATTGTAGGATAGGCAGCTATAAGAGTGAACACCGGTACATCACTGTCCAATGATATGGGGATTAGCATATCATGAATAGCCCCGCCCCCAAGTAAACAGCTTCAGTATTTTTTATAAACTTAAGAAAAAGCTTAACACAATTGAACACTGTCACCCAATTTCCACCTGTTTTGAAGTAGCTCCATCAGTTAAACTATGCATTTTTTCTTAACATTGATGGAAAATATTTTGATTGAAATGTGTATGATTTATGATTTATGATTCAGAAGCGAAAGCACACTAGATTTTTGTCTTTCTAGGTGACCAATTATTATATTATTTTATAATAAAATATTTATTTTATTGCATTAAACTGTTATTTTTTTATTGTGACATGATTTTTTATATCAAGAAAGCTGCAGTTGTGCTGTCCATTTTATCTGGCCTGTTTGTGGAGAGGTGCAAATTGTTTTCACAGCAGGGGGTGCTATCCCCTCCCCTTTCAACCCTCATTGCTCACTAGCAGCTCAACACAAAGCCAAATTTCACACACAGAGATTTAACATTGTCCTAGTTAATTTGATAACAGAGTTACGGGAAAAAAAATATTCTGCCACTGTTACATTGTTTTGGTAATTTTTTCCAGTGACAATACTGTAATATGTATTTGAGCTTTTATCCTTTACTTATCTTACAGTACTCATTTTTGTCCATCCGAACTTATACAAACACTGCAGTGTGTTAATTCAACACTTTTTCTGTGCAGCCATCCTCCTACCATACTGCTCTGGAGAAATGTCTAACACAAGTAACTAATAATATCTAATAATACCTAGTCTTGTTTGTCTGCCTTTATGTATGCAATGTTTAATAATGCCTGGTTCAAGACCAGGTGTGTGTATATGTGCAGATGGTCTGATCACGCAGTGCATGTAATTACAGTGTCATTTCACACCTGCTGAGTCATCATTAATCATGTGGATTTATTTTTTCACCTCCCCCACTCTTTCAACACTGCTTTTGTCCTCTGCATTCTGCCTTTCCCCAGTAAAATGTACCCTCCTTCTTACAACAATGTGAACTATATGTCCAGTTAGTATGAATTTTATAGCTTTGGTTATGTTTATTATAAGTAAGCTGCAATACCTATGGAAAAAACTGGTCATATGTATGTATCTCTTTCAAAATTGCCTGATGCCTGAGAAATCTTTTACAATAGTCTTGAGGTAAGGTTTTGGCCTGAAGCTTGGTGGAGAGGTACATGCAAAATGCTCAAAGAAAATGTTTTTTTTTTTTTTTCACTATACTAGACATGTGTAGGTTCACTGGTCATTTTGGATAGTAAATACAATGGCTGCGTATTTGTGTTGTAGACATTGTGACCCCTGGTTCCTATAACCACCACTGTAAAACAATCTGACTCAGTGACTTTCTCTGCAATGCACCATCTCAAATCAAACCACTCTGAATGAATTTGTATACATCAACAATTGAACTACATAAAACTTTTAAATTTGGTGGAATTCTTCTTAAAAATGATCATCTTATAATTAATCGTTATTTCCACAGAAAGGTAGCAATAATAGTTCATAGAAGAACTGCTTTTGGTTCCCTTAAGAACCTTTCAGTGGATGGTTCTTAGAAGGGAACCCTGACTATTTAGACTTGTATGCTTTATAGTAGCAAACATGTCCAAAACCATGAAAATATGATGTATAAATAAGTTTCCCTTTACTGGTATGTCGCCATCGTCACACTGATGGTATGTGGTTGCACTGTACTATGGAAAATGAGAAAAAAAGTTAAAAAAAAGTTAATTTTCTGGGAAATGTCACATTCTGGTCAAAGCTGGACAGAAAGAATGATATACTTGAGTTCAATGAGAAATTCGGCTCACTGTTTCTAGATCAGTGGACTAGAGAGAGAGCAAATTTTTGGATTTGGATTTTTCAACAGAAATGGCAGCCTACTTGTAGAGGGATTATATGTGTTTTTAATTATAAAGCATTTTGCTTAGTTGGGCATCATATTGAGGCATACATGTCCTAACAGTCACACTTTCCTTTAAAACCTATTTTTGAAAATGAGATGTAGAGTGAGGAGAACCGTTTTAAAGTCGAAAGAACCTCCACTGATGTACAAGTTCTGTACCAATTACAGGTTTTTCCTAGAACTCTAGGCCCAAGCCAAGGAGTATAAGTGCAACATGAGCCAAAATATTAAAGTTTTTCTATTGTAACTATAACTATAACAAGTACAAACAAACAATGTACTGTTTTTGAAAAGTAGTCCTTCATGCCTGTGACAGTTCATTCTTGCATTCAGTGCTCATGCTCCAACCCCTTTCCTTCAGTGTTTTAGAAACATCAGGGCTGGGGTTACCACCTTGTTGTTGTCACTACTGAAATCACTGCAGAGGCCTTATAGCATCATATTATGTATTTGATTTAGCTTGCAGTCAACCTCCTGATTTGAATTACAAATATTCACCTGGTGATGACATGACAGCACAAACAGAACACCATCTTTTCACAAATAGGGCCAACGGCTTGTGCTCAGGACAGTCTACAAATGAAAAGGCACTTCATAAATATACTTGAAACGTGTAGCTGTTGAATTTTGCCATGTGCAGCTGAGACTCTAATGCAAAATCATTCAGAAATATCCCCTTTTAAGTGGTAATGTTTAGGCTCTTCAACATCCAGCGTATCACCTGACTGATCATGGTTCTGCGAGGCCTCTTTGTTCTTGTGCTGAGCTCTACAGGTCCTCTTTGTTGTTTATTTAATACGTCATTTCACATCCATACTGCTACTGCATAACTACACTAGTGAGTTTTTATGTTCTTGTTCTCTCTGATCAGAAGCTGTTAAAAGCACAAGCTCCTTTGGGGCAACCCTGTACAGGAGGGAGGCGGGGGGAAGGGAAAGAGAACAACAGAGAGAGGAAAGAGAAAGAGTGGAAAACCTCACACCGCAAAACCTCCTGTGCAGTGCACAAATCAGTTATATGCTGCAATACCACATGCATCATCTGCGCTGCTCTTAGAAGTCCTAATTTCTTACTGTTGTCTTGCTACATTATTTAAATTAATATAATGTTAAGTAATTACATAAGTACTAGAAATGCAATGCGACATATAGTATTGGGTCAAACTGTATAACAGCATATTGTGTTGTTCTGTTTAACATGTGAATAAAACAGTTTTTTCACACATCACATGTCAAAAATGTGTTACAATGTGTGAAAAAAACATTTTATAACGTGAGATCATGTTCACATGTGAAAAAAACAAAAAACATTTGGAAGCATCAATGGTTTTCTGCATGGTAAAACGGCTCTTCTCTATGATAAAAAATCCTGTTGCAATGTTTTCTTAAAGAACCTTTTACAAATGATTCTATATAGCACCAAAAATGGGTCTACCAAGTTTTAAGAGTCAAAGATCCCTTTTTCAGTACAATGTAGAGCCCATTTAGCTAAGAGTGCAGTCACACCCCAGCATGACGGCTGCTTCAAAGTGGTCCTCCATCATCCCCGGCAGCTGAAAAACAGCATCATTACCCAGTGGCCTTAAAAATGAGGGCCTCCATTTCAGAAAGAAAAACAGCTGCAGTTGTATTCCCCCGAGAAAAAAAAGAAAAAGGGAAAGCTCTGAATCAGTGGTGCGAGACTTTGTTCCCCACAATTACTCCTGCTCAAAAGCAGGGCCTTTTCCTGAGTGCTACGAGAGACTGAGCGGGATAGCTGTCACTGACCATTATCCACATGACTGGCTAAAGTAAAGCCTATAAAGTCACTTTATAAAGCTGACCATGCCCAGATTATCCTGAATTCAACTCATCCCGACTGGAATACGCTTGTACAAGGAAATGAAACATGAGAGGATTCTGCTAATCTCGTGTCCCCTGTCTTTTAATTTGAAGAGCATATTGGTCTAAAATGAGAAAAAAAAAAAACTAAACAAAAACAGCCCATAGCATTACTGAGAAGGCCAAAAAAGCATCTATTCCTTCCTTTTAATCTATTCTTCTAGTTTAATAATAGGTTTTCTGAGAGTTGCTGTTATATTTAATTTAAAAAGTAAAGAATATGATCTGGAATCAAACTCAAGCAAACATATGAGTGCAAATATACTTCACATTTCAGTCAGCTTCTGTTGTTACTCTGATGAAACAAATCAATAATAGCTCATAGTGATATGAATTGTATGGTGAACGTGTGCACACGCTGAGTCACTACCACAGTGCATCCAATAATAAAGGCAACATCATATCTTTTTATACAGTGATAAATAACATGCTAGCACACAAAATCCCCAATTCCACATGATAATCAACTTTACTTGGGCTTTGACTATTATTAGTAACTGAGGTATCTGACAGCTATTTTGATGATTAATCAAGTCATTAGAGTTTAAAAAAACATTGTTTTAAATATTTTTCAGCAATATTTAGACTTTTATTTGTTTATTTGTTGTTTTTTTTTCAGGGAAGGGGGGAGGGAGGGCTTCTCATACAGCTATATAAAATGATGATAACTGTGGGCCTGAAATATTTCTTCAACTTGTTTTGAATGTAGCCTAGTTAGTTCCAAGCGAGCACAAATTGGAAATTAAGCATATCCATGAAAACTGAGAACATGCAGACTCAAGATTTAACATTTCAACACTGTTTAAATTCCCAAAGAAAAGAGAAAATCAAAGACATAAAGCGTAGGTATAGTAACAGATGTTTTGATGACGTTGGCAAAATTATGATAAAGATAGAGCTTGACTGACATAAAAGTCACATGAATTCCAATCTGATTGTTCAGACAGAGGTCACACTGCAGCGTATTGTATCAGATCTGAGTACCACACATGGAAGAGGCCCAAATTGGAACTGCGTTATTCCGCAGTGCGTTATTTACTGTTTATACTTTCACACAAAAACCATGTCACATATGACAAAAAAGATCAGATTTGGGCCACTTTACCTGCAGTGTGAACGCAGGCCTCTCTCAGCTCCAACCTGATCTCAAACATAGCTTACATTCACAATGCAGGTAAAAGTGGCCCAGATCTGATTTATTGCCTAAATCTGATTTTGTTATTTGGTTGTTGCCATTATTTTTTTAATGTGGCCTATATCTGAACAGTGAACAGATCACACTTAACCCAAAACTGAGTTGAAACTGTCAGATTCCTTACGCCCAGTTCTTGTGCTGATGTTGCTTCCAGAGACAGTTTGGAACTTGGAGTTAGTGAGCTCAGTGTCTACTGCTTCGAGGCTGAGCTGTTGTTACTCCTAGTTGTTTCCATTTCTCAATAATAGCATTTACAGTTGACTGGGGCAGATCTAGCAGAGAATAAATTTCACAAACTGACTTGTGGCAAAGGTGGCATCCTATGACAGTGCCTTATTTCAAGCCACTGAGCTCTTCAGTATGACCAATTCTCCTGCCAAAGTTTGCCTTGAGTTTATACACCTCTTAGCAATGGGTGTGGCAGAAAAACTTAAATTAACTTAAAAAAAAAACTTGTTTTTTGTATTGTAGTGTATAAAGAAAAAGACTGGATTTGGGCCACTTTTATCAGCAGTGTGAATGTAGTCATTTATTAACAGAAACTTGCAATATATAAAATGACTAAGACATCTTAGTTGACCAAGCGTTAATTTAAAAGTAACATATCGTAATTATCGCTCTATCACATATCACTCTGCATCATTCCAGACGATTAGATTCATTATAAATACACATGGTGCCCGGTGACGTGCAATCTGCTTAAGCACTATTGATCCTATTGCAAAAGCTGATGCTTTTTATTGATTCCGCACAGCCTGTCTGCCTGTCCTGCCTTTGTGTGGAATGGCTGTGTTGCCACTGCAAATAACATCAAAAATCTCCTGATGCTCTTTAAAAGAGTATTCCAGTGTTTTTGTGCCAAATCTCTAGTTGTTGCACCTGTAACACAAGATTAATTATCATGGGCAGTAATTTTGATACGTGTGCCTGTACTTAGTAAAAGAATAGAAATGCTGTTTACTCCAAACATAATTACAATAGAAGCCAACAGGCAGGTGGTGAAGTAACTGCCCACTGGCTTCTATTATAAATGTGTTTTGAGTCAGTATGTTTTCTGTTCTTTTTCTAAATACAGGGGGAATTATTGCCTGCGTTAATCGACCATATGGAGACTACGCTGAAAAATATGCTCAATTTGCACTGTGCAATTAAAATGACCCACAATCCACATGCATACTATCACGTGAGACCACTTTACTATCACCATTTTTCTCCTTCACCACTTCCTTTCATTGACCCCCATTCTTTTTTCACTCAAGTCTTTCCCCACTCCCTGTTCCTCCTTCGATCTTTGTTCTGAGAGCATTCCCTCATTAGTGTTTATTTCCGTCGCTCCCCGTGCTTCCACTGCTTGCTGCATCTTTAATCTTTTTTTTTCTGTGAACTCCTAAATCTGCTTTCTTCACTTTCTCTCCTGTGAATTCAATGTTTTTGCTTTGCTTCATTTTGCTGTTTGACTGCTTTACATGTTCCAGCTTTTGGCATCATTATTGTTTAATACTTCTCATCGCTTAAATAAAGAGCTCAACTAAGTATGCTAACATGACTTACAGTGAATGGATGATAACCACCAATTAGCATGATGTAATTGGTGGATTCACTTTTACCTATGGATTCACTTTTACCTATGTTAGCATTTTTGCTAATACTATTTCTTTAACCTACTCTTGTCTCTCCCTTGCCTTAATTCTGTCAGGTAAAGATTACACCGGTCTCTCCATTCTAGCCCACTCTGGGTGCACACTTCAGAGTCTGTGTTTGTCTATTTCAGCACCTACTGGTTCAAAAAGAGAATTGGGGTTTGGTGATTTTGCTGGTCAGTTAAAGTGTCACACTGTTCCATCATGTCTGTTGAGTGCATGTGTGTGTATGTAAATATGTGTGTGTGTGCTGTGCCAGTGCTCACTGCAGGCCTCAACATCCTGATGAAGACCCATCCTTTATCCATCACGTGGCCGAGTAATCAGCCTCCTCCCTTCCACCCCCACCAATCTCTCAGACTCTCTTTACGCTAGAGTAGTGCTGCCATGACAGTGAGCTTGTCAGCACCTGACATCTAACAGGCTGAATTAACACTATGACCTGACTAATATACCAGTCCGTAAATAACTTCAGTCATTATTCATTTTTCATAGACTCCTATTAACAATAATAATAATAATAACAACAATAATAATAATAGAAATTATACTACTTTCAATTGGGGTAATGAGCTTTTCTGAGTGGGTATGGCCAGTTCTTCAGTTTCATTACAAAGAGAGCATAACTAGCTCTGTTTAACTGAAATTAGGGCAGGAGTTCAGGAGTGCATGAGTTCAGTGTCTTATAGTCCTCTCTAATGCAGACAAACATGAACAAGCACAGTCAAGTTTACAGTCACACATACGTATATAGTCCCAACTGAGAAAAGCAAGTATAAAGGGAGGGTCTTTCAAGGCATTCATCTAACTGGCTAACACTACATCTTTAAGAGCAGATGCAGTTGTACCCTGCACCAATATTGTAGCTGATCTATCCATCACTGCAATAGTCTGCTCAAGAGAATCAATAACAACATCATGATAGAATAACAGCTGTGACAGTTGTATCTTTGGATTGAACCAATTATGTATAACACAATTGCCAATTTGCCCACTGTGTTCACTATGTTCACTGTACAAAGAAACTGAAGGAAAAATGCATAATGCACAGCTACATCTTCTGATTCAGCAGCTGTCCTCTATGTCGAGTCAGAATGTCATGATTGGACCAATTGGATCTAGAATTACTAGGAAAAAATCTGTATACATTGACTAACATTCAAAGTAAAGAATGTTTTGCCTTCTTCTGTAAAGTAACCATTTTAGAAAGTATTTGCATTTTTTTTTATTGGACAGCGATGAAACCAAAATGTAAAAAAGGAAAAAAAAATAATGATCAAAAATAGGTAGACCATAAAAACAACACAATAAAAAGATTTAAAAAGATAAAAGATGTGTAGATTTAGAGTCACTAAGCAGAGCTTATTACATCAGAGAGCAGGTGAGCTGGATCAGGTTTTCAGCTGCTTTTTAAGCGAGCAGAAGAACAGTCCCAGAGTTTAGAGGCTGCAACACTAAAGCTCTGTTTCCAATAAGGATTTATCGACACTTGTGAAAATCCCACCAATAAAGCAACAGTTCTGCTCTGAAGTCTCTTCTTTCATTTTACAATGAACATGAGCAAAATCACTAATCACTTCGGATGTTACTGCCTATGTCACTCTTCAAACAGACTGCTTAATTGATAATCGCCAGCTGCTCACCTTCATTACAGCAAAACAGGCTCAACTGACAACTTTGTACAAACATCGTCATGGTAACAAAAATAACAAGAACATGTAAAATCCTTTTAATCCCAACATTTAGCATTAATATAATGTTATAACACAAATACAAAAGAGCTAATTAAGAGCTACTTAATGCAAACCAACAAACCGCTAAGAATGATGCTAAGCTCCTATTTTATTTTCCTTTAAAGCATATCAAAAGGACAGGAGAGCCAGATCAGCTGAGGCAGACCTAATAAACCAGACAATGATAAACAATGTTCCTAATAACGCTCTGACTGAAAAAAGAAACAATAAAACCCTTCTTTTTGTGTTTTCCTTTGATGCAGCCTGCTGATGGATCTTTTCAGACAACATTCCATGTGGCATTGACAGATATCCTAACCAACATGCTCTCAGAGCACAATGCTAAGTGCTTGTTTTGGCTCACATGAGTATGGTCAGGAAAACAGAGAGCCCATTCACCCCAATCATAATGTGGTACTCATATTATTATAACTATTATTTGTCAAAGGCAAATGAATTAGCAAGACAGATGGCTACAACAAGCTAGCAAGCAAACAAACTAGCTTCACTAAAACTAGCCAGTCTAATTTTACAACCCCATTTCCAAAAACGTTCGGGACGCTGTGCAAAATGTAAATAAAAACTAAATTCAATGATGTGCAAATCATTTAAACCCTATATTTTATTTAAAATAGTACAAAGACAACAAATCAAATGTTGAAACATTGTTGAGACATTTTATTGTTTTCTGAAAAATATATGCCCATTATGAATTTGATGCCAACAACACGTTCCAAAAAAGTTGGGACAGGGGCACATTTACCACTGTGTTTCATCACCTCTTCTTTTAACAAACTCTGTAAGTGTTTGGGAACTGAGGAGACCGACTACTGTAGTTTTGAAAGTGAAATGTTTTCCCATTTTTGCTTAACATAGGATTTTAGCTGTTCAACAACTCCTTTGTCATGTTTTTCATTTTATAATGTGCCAAATGTTTTCAGTGGTGACAGGTCTGGACTGCAGGTAGGCCAGTTTAGCGCCTGGACTCTTTTAATACGGAGCCATGCTGTTATAATATGTGCTGCCATTCAGATGATGTCTTTTTCAGCGAAAGCCTTGCTTATTTCAGCAAGACAACGTCAAACCACATTCTGCACATATTACAATTACATTTTTTGGTTTACTTATTGTTAAAATTACTAATTCAAATCTAGTAACACCATTTCTTGTATAATCCTTAGTTACTAAGGTAAATCTACTAAAGAGAAGCTAGCTAACAAACAAGCTAGCTTCACTGAAACCAGCTAGCCTAATTGTGCACTGTAAAACATAACAAGAGCACTACAACTTTTTTTTTGTTTACTTTACTTATTGTTAAAATTACAAATTAAAATCTAGTAATACTTACTATTTCTTGCATAATCCTTAGTTACTGAAGTAAATCTAGTTCAGATCAGTTAACCTGAATAAGTCCTACAGTCTGAAGAACTTTTGCCTAAAAATACTTCTCAGGTTTCTTAGCAGTTTTGTTGATTTCTGTTACTTTGCCCTTATTTGTCTAATTTATAAATACAATTATCATTGCAGAATGTTATTTTTGTGTCATAACATACTCTCATGTTAAATGTGAAGTCTGGATGCATTTTACATGTTGTTATTCGCACTATGATGGTGTTTTGTGTTCAGGTTTACCAGTTTAGCGTATCGTCATGAATGCTAACAGAATGGCAAATATGCATTAAAGTTACATGAGTCCTTAAAAATGTGTCATTCTAGTCTTACTTAAGCTATTTTACATTACTGTATGAAACAACACATTTAATATAATAGATTTGTATTCACTGATACCAATATATTACACAAGGAAGAGTAAATAAAGACTACGCAGAACTTATAAAAGCAGAGCACTGCTAGCTCAACTGAAAGTATTTAAAATTACTAGGGCTGTCTTGAGCTAACGTTCTTTGCTCCAGGCATGTGGATCACTAAAAACTGAAAAGCAGCCATAACGTAAATATAAAGTTATTTAAGCTAGAACCCATTAAGTAACTTTTTTTGAGGCAATAAGCTTGCATGATTTTTAGGTAAAGTAAACTAATTTAAGTTTGCAGTATAATGCCTCTGCCATAAAAATGATGATATTATATTATGACAACCAGACTTTGTTCAGAACCGTATACATTAAATGGAAATTACATTTTGTTACAAGCACGAACATGAAAAGTTGCTGTTGCTACTAAACAAAGGTTCAGCCTATAAGAGTGGAGACAGTAAGTTCAGGAGATGAAAAAACAAAAAGCCTGTATATATAGTAAATCCACAGACGCAACAGCTAGCAAGCTACTACAGACCACTTGGACATGTGATTCCATTGAATTCCAACACTATTAACACTTTTTAATTCACATCAGCAGAATGGGCAGTGACTATCTGATAACTGACTTACAAACTTATACAACACATCATTTTTAAGTTTTAAATACTCTGAGTGGAGGCGCACTTAACAATCTGCATCATACTCTTACATTTCTCAGTCTAGTTAACTTAATGTGGAACTTTTACCATGTAATAATTAACATCAACATCACACATTTACAAACGCATATACTGTGTGAAATTAGTGCTTTGGAATAGAGGTCTCAATCTCAAATTACATAGGGCCACAAGCCAAGTAGTCTTTTCATGTAATGTAACCTAACATTTAATGCTGTAAACTAAAATATGTAAGTATGACTTATGAATATAAGTTAATGTTTATCTGCAACTGATGGCTTTTTGCCAAAAGCATTGTAGACCACTTTCAAGAATGTTCCTTTTTTATGATATATGTTGTCGGGAGTGGGCCTTATACATACAAGACAAATCAATTCTATATTATGATTAATATCACCTTTATTATAGAATTAAAAATGATCAAAAACTCTAAATCAAAAACTTGTTACACTCAAAATTGTTACAAATGTATAAGTAGCATTTTGGAAACAAACTTGGGACTACAAATCATAACTACTAATACTTACTATTATTTTTACTATTATCATTTTTCATTATAAGTATTATTATAATTATTGTAGTAGTAGGAATAGCACTTACACTGTATTTGATAAGGATTTTAATGTTCAGTTTAAAGTACCCTTGCATTTAACAGTAGAATTATATGGGACTCTAATAATCATAGCATTAGCACTCCTGCTGAACGAGAGTGAAGTTTTTGTGAGTGAAATGTTGGCAAAGGAGCAGTTAAATCTGTGCTCTCAGTGGATTTGTTTGATAATTCCATTCATTTCTGAATTCTTCTTAAAGATGTATCTACCACTATGACATAAATGAATCTGTAAAGGCAGATCTGACTAACTATTAGTCTAAATCAGAACAATAGCTAAGTCGGTTATTGCTAAATTACAACCATGCCGCTCAGTGTGTAGCATTCATACTGCGTCAGGTTTTCGTTTGAATAGTTCCAGCTATTTTATCTAGCACATGGTAAGTAACTATTTACAGTGCCAGGTGGGTGAAGTAGCTCCCCCCCATCAGATGGAAATTCTAGCTGCAGAAAAATGCAGAAAAAAAAGTTGCGGGGCAGATTTAAAGACAAATTGTAAGTATACGATGGGTTGTATGAAGCATGCCTGTAGTTCGAGACTTTGTTTGATTTTAAATGTTACTAATTAAAAATTCCTTTGATGGATATAGCAGATGGAATTACGACAAAGCAGCAGTGCATTCATTGTGCTTAACAGTAATGACTAAACAAATAAGCGCAGGCTGTGGACTGTGGAAAGTCAGTGGAGTCTAGACTGCTTCCTAAACAAGGTCATAAAAATGATGAACCTAACATACAGCTCTGTGCCTGAATACGAGAGATTGAATTTCACTGATTGACTGTCAGCGAGTGCCAAGTCATCTCTGTTGATACATGAGCAGACACACTGTCTCTGCTCTGAGAGAGAGACAGACAGAGAGAGAGAGAGAGAGAGAGAGAGTGAGAGAGAGAAAGACAGAATGAGAGTAAAAATATGAGAGAGACAGAGAGAAAGAGAGAGAGAGAGAGAGAGAGAAAGAGAGAGAGAGAGAGAGACTAGAGAGAGAGAAAGAAAATGAGAGAGAGAGAGACTAGAGAGAGAGAAAGAAAATGAGAGAAAGAGAGAAAATTAGATAGATAGATAGATAGATAGATAGATAGACAGATAGATAGATAGATAAAACAGATACAGAGAGGGAGAGGAGAGATTAAAAAGAGCGCGAGAATCAGAGAAAAAGAGAGCAGGAAGAAAATGACAGAGCAAGGCAGATAGAGAGAGACTTATGAAGAGAGAGAGAAAAAGAGAAGGAAAGGACAGATAAAGGAGAGACAGATGGTGAAATAAAAAGAGGGACAGAAAAAGAGAAAAGTGAGAGAGATAAAGAGAGAGAGACAGACATTAAGACATTTAGAGAGCAGAAAGAGAGGGAGATAAAATGGGAAAGAGAAAGACAGACAGAGAGAGAACGACAGAGAGAAAGAAAGCAGGAAATACAGATATAAACAGAGATAAAGACATGAAGAGAGCAAGACAATAAAGAAATACAGATAAACAGAAAAAGGGATAAACAGAGTGAAAAACAAAAACAAAGAAAAAAAGGAGAGAGAAAATGAGAGAGAGAAGGAGAGAAAAAGAGTGAGGGAGAGAGAGAGAGAGAGAGAGAGAGAGAGAGAGAGAGAGAGAGAGAGACCCTTCGCTGTCAGGTAAATTTTACACAGCCGTAGTGACAGAAGACAACAACAGTTCCTTTAAACCTTAAAAACAATCCTCAGGAGTTTCAGATACAGGCTTTTCTGGACTGTAGACTGTGGACTGCAGTGAAAATAGAGCATAATTGTTTTTATTTGTAATTAATCATTGTCTCTTTTAACAGAACTAAAATTATTTAAGTGTAATAAGTGCATGGCAGCCTTGGCAGTGTGCACAAAAACATAATCCATCTCCATTTGTGAGGCCTAAGGGTTAATGTTTTGGGGGACGTAACCAAGCAACCTCGGGTTAACAGTTGCAGACAAAACCCAGTGGGGAATTTTGTAGCTAATTATCTGGAGGTTTCTCTGCGCATCCCTGACAGCGAGACAGCAGGAGCAGGGGACTGGGGTGGGGGTTAGTGGAGGACAAGAGAGGAAATGGGGATGTAATCACAGAGCAGAGCCAGACACGGCTCCAGGCAGCCACACTGAAACAGCTCCCATGTCGGCTCCGCTGAATATGTTAATTTAAAGGAGTACTCCAGCTTTTTTAAACATAATCACTGTCTGCTGCATCTGTAGTGTACGGTCGGTTACCACAGACAATAACTTCAAAATTGTTCTCTATTTTCACAACAGAATGAAAAACTTGTTGACTCAAAACGCTCTTATAATAGAAGCTATTGGGCAGTTGCTAGATTCCATCAGTGAACGTCATATTTTTGTAAGTGTTTTTATTCGTTAAACAAGTTTATTAATTCTTCTGTGTAAGTTACTCATAAAAGAAGCTGTAAATCTGTATAATTCTATGTTTCAGAGATTGGGACTAGTTTTCCAGAGGGGAGAATTTGCGCTGTATGTTAGCCGTGTAGTGATATGAGTAGAGTTTTCACAGATTACTGCCTGATTGTTGATGTATACCAGAAAACCTGGTACTTATGTGATGTCACTGTATGACCACACCACCATTTTGATGAATCACGATATAATCTGCATGCTTTACCAATGAACACAAGAACAGCCATCAGAAAACAGAAACTAATTGATGATGATTGAATGAATGATGACGATCGCAACAAGCGACTTCAAAAATCTGACTTAAAAAAACCTGACAAAGCCAAATTCCACAGGTCAGTAGAGTGTGAAACGCCCTTTCCAATGGGCTCTCAAACACTTTCGTCGCCTTCAGGAAACGGAGATATGGACCTTGAAATCACCAGGCTCCTCACCTGTTGTCTTTTCTGAGACCCATTTTGTTACTGTCATAATCATGCGATCAGCAACGAGTCGACATCAAGCTTAAAGCATCATCACCGAGCAGTAAAGTTGACTAGTCTCTGCGACCCCTAATGGAGAATGTGTTGTATTCTATATAGAATATAGACACCTTATAAAAATGGTTCTATAGCACCAAAAAGCGTTCTTTTATTGTTACAAGCTTGACATCATAACAATAGCAGAACCCTTTCAGTGTTACATTGAACCATTTTTAAAAGGTTTTTATAGAAATGTTCAACACATTCTTCATCGACCTGAAGAACAATTTCACCATGCAAAGAACCATTTAAGCATGAAGTAGTTCTATATAGAACTCACTGTCTTTACTAAAGAAGCCTCAAAGAACCATCTTTTTAATTGTGTAATCAAACTGATCAACACTATCACTCTGCCCAACCCTGAGGCCGGACCACAAGGTTGGTTCACTTGATAATCTACGTCACGTAACATAGATAATGTACCCATATTCTCTCTCTCATTCACATACATATGTGCATTACATAGCCACATATTTCACATAGTTCAGCAACTACTCAGTGGCTTCTATTAGAACTGAGTTTTGAGTCAACTGGTTTTCAGTTCATTTGCTGTACAGTAAAAGGTGTAATTATTATTTGTGGTAATTGAAGGTTATGATACAGATGCAACAGATAGAGATTAGGTTGAAAATCTCTGGAATATTCATTAAGCCCATGTATTTTCCTACTATCAAAACCAAACCATGTGAGTGAAATGTTTAGTTTACAAAGTTTCAATCTGATTTTCTTTACCCCTCATCATGCCCATAGTGATGCATACACTTGCAAAAGTGCAAAAGTTTTAGACACCTGAGAAAATGGTATTTAAGCATTTATTGGCCCAAAAAAAAACCCCATTAAAATTGAAGCAATTACAAACAACATTAATACAGTAAACAGTAACTTTATATCTGTCAGTGGTTTTGTTTATTTATTTCCGGTTTCTCTGATATATTGTGTGTTTACTGGCAAAAACATACTGCTGAGATAAATGGTTTTAAACCATTTGTTTAGGTTTAGACTTTTGTATAGTAAGGTATGCCTGCATCAGAGAATGAAGTGTTTTATAACATCAATAATCTATAGACTAGACCTTGTAAAATCGTCTACTTGTATACTTTGTTTTTTAAATTTTCAAAACCACTTATTCAACAATTCAGTTGCTGAAACAACAGACCAAAACACCAAAATCTCTTTCTTTCTGTAGAACAGCACATTTTAGCTTAAAATGGCCTATAACAACTAGTGTTGTCCCAATAATGTATCAGTATCGGTATTAGTATTGGCAATAGAGAATACCAATATGTGTGCCATGTGCACCAGTATTTGAAGCTTAATTGAAGCAAACAGTGTCTGCGGTGTGGGATTATTTCATGTTCAAGACAAGCAGTAGCCAAAATGCTCAAAGCAAAATCTGTAATGCCAGTATTTTAGGGGAGGCAAGACCAGCAAAGATTTCAATACGTAAAATTGAATTAAGCATTTAGAGGCAAACCGTGGCAAAGAGCGCAGTGACTTTCCATCTCTGAAACCATTAAAATGTGACGTTACCCAGCCAGTAAACGCCATCCATTCAAGCTTAGTATGTTTTATTCGTGACTCAGAACCTGCTTTCAAAATACAACATTTAAAATGGAAAAGTATAAATATGAGAATTATAACACTATCAAGTAGTTCTTTTAGAGTTAGGAATGGTACTCTGTATCGGCAGTTACTTCAGTATCAGTAACGGAAGGGAAAAAGTGGTAAAAAAAAAACAATATGAAGGACGTAAGCAACACAACTAGGACAACTCCGCAGTAAAAAAAAAAAGATGTCTGTGTAAATATATATGTAAGCAGAAGTAAAGTAGAATTAAAGAAGGTGTAGTAAAGAAGTAAGAAACTCGAATAAAGACAGAACTCGAAAAATCTAAAATCATTAGAAACACACCATCAAAATATGTAGCATTTCAACATAATACATCACAGTCAACAATGCAAATCAAGGACCAGAACTATATAGTAGCACATGTACCAGGCACTGTATGAATGGACACGTTGTTTATCCAGAATGGTTTATAACTGATTCTCTTAAAAAATTGTTTTGTGTGTAAGCAGTGAGAACATGTTTAGTGTTCTGTAGAATATTATACGTAATGCTAAACGGTTTGTTGGAAGTTTTCAGTTCGGTAAACAACAGTCTGATCTGGCGAGGTGGGGTACATAAACTTTGTAAACTTCAAAGTAATCATCAAGACTGCATGCACTATATTGCAAACCTTGGAACTTCTTTAAATATTTGATAACCGGTCATCGTAAATTGCCCTGGAGAGGTGTATACGGGATACAATGTCAGGCACTCATATTCAGCTTACCTCGCACATCAGCAGAAAACCTGGCAGAGTGTCGAGAAACAAAAAGCTTCAGCTCCTGGTCCAGGTTGCAGTCAATGAGATTTGTGTCCCATGAACGAATTCCTGCGAGTGAGAAAAGGAAATTAGAAAAAAAGAACAAAAATGCACATCTGTCCTCGTCATGTTAGAAATTCTGTTTAATCAGGAATGAATTTTGAATACATGACTAAGTATGCTAATATATGCCAACTGGTTTTATTCATTAGTTGAATCTTCCTGTGATTTTATTTGAGAAAAATAAAAGCTGGCCTATTTAATTAAATCATTTAATCACTGGCAGAAAGAAACACTGTGCTTTACTCAAGAGCAAATCAATATTTGGAAATATCTATATGATGTTCTATCCCTGGCCCTTTTCTGCTGAGTCATAATCGATAGTATTTCGCATTTCTAGTACTTGCCAACTATGTACGGCTATATAAATAACCTCCAACTGCTGCAAGAGACATGCAAAGGATAAGATACAACAAACATACATAAAACAATGGTAGCTTATATTAAATTAGGATGAACATATTAAATCGATCATATTTTGCAGGACAAAAGCGTACATAGCTCTGCAAATGGCAATGATTTAAAGAGATGATTCCTCATAACACTGCTACATGCATAACAATAATAACAATACAGCTTTGGTAGGTGCTTCTAGTCATGATCTCCCATTTAAGCATAGAACCTGAATGTAGGGCATGTCCCAAGTACAGCATTTTACTTTTAAAGCACAGGAAAAGTATTTTCTTAGGCAATGTTTATAGAATATGTTTTGGAATGAGGCCTAATCACTATGATCAGTAATACAAATTATTATTATTATTATTATTATTATTATTATTATTATTTCATGATCCCTTCTACTTCTGTGATCTTAAAGCCACACCCAATAACTGTCTCATTCCTGACATACATCACAATCCAAGTCAAACCAGTAAACCTAAGTCTAGTATCTACATTGACTGATTTGGTTTCATAGAAGCGGCTCCATTTCAGCACCGTCATACCACCATTTGTATTCTAGATGGGACTGGGTGATGTTTCTTTCCCCACCTTTTACGAACCATGAATTATAAATTATACATGCAAATCAGGAGGATCTAAGCTGAGATGTAGCATTCATGAGCTCAACAGAAATGACAGCTAATACTGAGTCATCAAAATGAAGCAACAACATAGAATAAATGAACAAATAAGAGGAAAGGCCCCTAATATTAACACCTAGATTCTAACATATTTAGTTCTTACTGTTAAAATGAACTGACCTCATGCACTCATTTCATGTTTAGAGGGTTCTCTGCATGCTGAAATGGTTCTTCAGATTGATAGAGAATGTATATATGGTTCTATATAGAACTTTTATTGACTTTTTTTTCTGTATAGCTCCAAAAACAAGTTCAATAGTTACAAGCTATCATAACAATAGTGTTATAAAGAAGTATTTAAAAAAAATATACAACGCATTCTCTATCAATCTGAAGAAAGATTTCACCAGGCAAAGAACTATTTAAGCATGTAAATGGTTCTTGAAGTGCTCATGGTTCTGTATAGAACCGTTGTCTTTCCTAAAGAAACCTTGACGAATCATCTTTTTAAAGAGTGATACTGCCTTTGTGTTTTGCTAGCTCACTGTTAGTGAGGCCACCAAAGAGTCGGTGGCACAAAAAGGCGAAACGCCCTTTTTTCCCTGGCAGAAAGGCCCTCCTGACTTTCCGTAGGGACCGCAGTGCGGACCGCGCCACGCCTACATGCCGGTGCTAGAGGAGAGGAGATGAGCAGAGGCTGAGGAGAGGAAAGGAGAGGAGAGGAAGCTGCCTATTTGCAAAACAACTGTTCAACTTGACAGTTTATCCACACACTGAGAGCCACGGACACGTTACCGAGGCCCTGTTACGCTCGAAAGGTCGAGCAGCTTAAATTTCCCATCTTTAAAATGTTGTTTATGTCGAAAACGCGTCTCATTGTCAAGATGCCTCATTCAAACTGAGAGACGAGCAAAAAGAAAAGTCCGCAGGACAAAACAATGAGCTGCAGACTGGAGGTGTTGCTCTGTGGCTCGTCGCAGAGCCCCAGTCTCCATATAAATGCCCCCCCACAGCCTGAATTCAGCGTGCTGAATCATGCTAACTGCGGGGGGCGACGCGCCACTGAGAGCTAAAACACTGCGTCACACCTGGATCACTTTTGTTGAGAAGAAAAGAGAAAGGGAGGGGGGCGGGGGGGTTGAGGTGGCGTGATGGCCATCGCTTTGATAAGAGGTCCAAAAGCCCTCGCTGATGTAAGGCAGGGAGGGGCTGCGGATGGCTTCTCATTAAACTCGCACTTGAAAGCAGCCCAAGTGATGAACGGGCAGTGGGACGTTTGTTTTGGCCACCTGTGGCCAATCGTGCGCATAAATGACGCAGAATTATGATTGTAGTTATTGTCTGAGCTCAAGGTTAGACTGCAGTAGCCTATATGAAGAGACAACGGATGAGGCTGAAGTTGGCTTCCTATTTGCGTTTCCGTTCTACCTTAACTGGGGCAGCGGTTACATTCTGACCGCTATGTAGGCGTCAGAATATAACCGCTGTACTATTTAAGGTGGAACGGAAAAAAATGTCAACAAGAAGCGAACTCCAGCTTCGGAGACAATCCGTGAAGTGCACACTCGGCCAAAAGCATCACTCAGCAGTCCTACCTTTCTCTATGTCCGCAATGGCACACTTCAGATGCTCGGCCGTGACGAGCTCCCCGACGACCACCAACAGGTAAAACCTGCCGTCGTCGAAGTGGTGCGCCGAGGCGGCGGTGGGCGATGCCATGTTGCCGGCTCTGGTGCCGCTGTCCGCGCAGAAGGACTCTGCGGTGTCGGCTGGTGCCACGAGCGTTGCCATCCTCACACACCCTCACATTCACACACGCATACACGCACGCGCTTGCTTGCTCTCTCGCACGCGCGTTCGCTCTCGCTCACAGAGAGCTGCTGGTGACCAGGCGAACAGCGGGGCGTTTTAGGAGGGGTCGGCGCTTTTATACCCACACACACACAAGCACACACACACAGCGCGTGTCTCAGTGGCCAGGATGGGGGAGCCTGCTCCGTCAACCAGCTGATGTCATCCTCCAAAAGTCCCCAGCAGCTCAAAGAACGAGATTTTGGTTGTTTTTTTCTTCCAAAAATAACTGAAATAACGCAGAAGCAACTATTATAGTTACACAACAAAATGTACTTTTTGACATTTCACGTATTTATTTATTTTTTTTTGAGGATACACAATAATATACTGTAACTAGAAAAGTGCATCTCCTGAAGAAAATGCAGAGTGATTGCGCAACTCAAGCTTGTTAAGATGTTGCTAGGTGGTTGCTATGGTATCCCAGGTGGTTACTAGGGTGTTGCTAGGTGACTGCTATGAAATCCCAGGTAGATGCTAGGCTGTTGCTAGGTGGTTGCTAGGGTGTTGCTAAGTGGCTGCTATGAAGTCCCAGGTGGTTGCTAGGCTGTTGCTAGGTGGTTGCTAGGGTGTTGCTAAGTGGCTGCTATGAAATCCCAGGTGGTTGCTAGGCTGTTGCTAGGTGGTTGCTGTGGTTTCACAAGTGGTTGCTAGGGTGCTGCTAGGTGACTGCTCTGAATCCCAGGTGGTTGCTAGGCTGTTAGGTAGTTGCTATGGTTGCAAGAGTGTTGATGTGTAGTTGCTAGGGTATCCCTGGTGGTTGCTAGGGGGTTGCTAGGTGGTTATGATATCCTACATGGTTAATAGGGTGTTACTGCTGGACTTGTATCTTCATGATATAAGCTGGGTGCACAAAACCTTGCACCCCATTCATTGTGCAAAAATTGTACATCAGATCAAAAAGATGTGTACAAACATGCCATTCCCATTCACACCAAACAAGCCGGAGTTGGAAAGGTGTCAATATCTTGAAAACTGCGGGAGGAGTTAGCAGACAACAATCAGGCAGAAAAACAAGAAAATGAAGCAGAAGACAGTAGAAAAACAACAGTGTTGCTTTGCAATGCGCAATCACTAACTATCTATTTATTAATGATTCTTTATTAAGTGCTTTTCCTTGGGATTTGATTAGATCATTCTGGAATCATCTAAACATCTTTTTTTTACAGCTTCCTACTAAATACTTAATACTAATAAAGTTATGCAGAACTAGCATCATGTTAAGAAGAATTATAAGATATTATTAAGAAATTTGGCTTTATTTTATTGAAAACGTGGATTCCAAACTTTTGCTGAATCACATATTAAAGGGGCACTCTGGCCAAAAATCCTATTGTAGAGCTGCTTAGTCACATCCTACAGTAGGGCCGCTTTGTCCTGTTTAAAGACTAGGAATCCCCTCTGATGCATCTTGAAGGTAAGAGGAACTTTTGAAAAGCTTTGTCTTCAGATCATCATTACAGTGGAGAGAATGGGATATGCAAAGAACAGAAATGACTCATCAGATGAGGAGGATGACAAGCTAGTAGCTAAAGTTAGCTTACTGGCTATCTAGAAAGGCTACTTTCACTTCAGTTTGGCTTTTTTCTGGCTGAAAGAGTAAAAGCTTGTCTCTGTTGATCATTTTGTGCTACAGAAAGATAGAATTACTGTTTTCTTTATGTTTTTGTTCGATGACTGAGGTAAGAGTTTGCTACTAATGCTAGCTTGGTTGTTTTCTATTAGCCTGTAATGGTTAGCAGTATTCTCCATGGTTGTATGAGGTATTTGTGTAATGCATGCTGGATATTGTAGTGTAGAGAAGAATGATGTGTAGAATGATGATTGAAAACATGAAATAAAACTGAATTCTGTCAAACTCATGGGACTGAGGGACATAATGCTGCATTATAGAATACTACAGACAAGACACAGTGTAATGTTTCTAGTGGAGAAACGCTCCATTGTCCTCTGCAGGTGTCCATGTTTTCTAGCATTTTTTTTTACAACAGACATTTTTCCAAAGCAGCAGTACAGAAATCCAGTTCCAGAGACCTATGAGCCAGTCAGTGGCGACAGTGCTAATAAAACACTGTCCAGGGTGTATCCTGCCTTCCGCCCAGTGACAGCTGGGATAGGCTCCAGTACCCCACCGCGACCCAGAAGGATAAGCGGTTTAGATGATGTATGTATGTATGTATGTATTTAGGTATTTAAAAAATAATTTTAGTCGTCAACAGGCAGGTTTGGCTGGTTACAGTTCAAATTACAGTTAAGTTTGCCAGACAAATGGATACAATTAGTAGTAGCCTACTGAAAATGTTACACATGTTCTTGAATAAAATGAAAACTCTTTGCTAATAAAAACAACAGCCTTTATTTTGTCTTTGTTCGTGTCTTCTGCTGACATAAAGTCTTTAGTTTCAAAGTGGAGGAGTTTATTAGTCTACAGTTTATCCAGGGGGAATAGACTGACATTGAATATGAAAACATAGAAAAGAAGACAGTCACCTTCTGTGAGGGCACTGATTTCATCAGAAAATTCACATTTATTTTTCAAGGAAATAATACAAGACCTCACAATTTCAATTTTGTCTGTTTTATGGGGGTCCCTTCACCCTTATAGAGGCTTTGGTACCTCTGCAGCACCTCTTTAATTCGAATCCTACACTCACATAAAACCAAAAGTGTAACCAAATCAAACCAAATGAATAAAAGGTAAAGTAGAGCTTGAAGCTAATCAATTGCTGCTACTTTTGTTTGTGTTCACAGTTAAAGCTAGACTTCATGTGAGAAATCAAATGACCACACAAGCTAAAGTAAACATAAACATCGAGGTACTTAACCAGTGTACCCCTAGTTCTGGGTTTGGATTTGTAACCATACTGTACTGCCTGGTGCCATAACTTTATACCTACAACATGGTCCAACAAGGTGTATCTGATAAGCTGGACAGCAAGTGTATACAGTGTTTAAAGACTCGTAGCAGCAACACACACACTACCATGTTGGTGTCACTGCAGTGATGAGAATGTTCCAACGTCCATATAACATCTGCTCCTTTTGTGGTCCCTTTCCTTTGATGGATGGGGTAGAGCAGGGGTGTCAAACTCAAATACTAAAAGGGGCATATTACAAAATCTCAACAAATCTGTGGGCCAGCCATGTTTTTATTTTATCTTTACTAAACATTTTGCCATGACCCCAACTGGCCATTGTTTGTTCAAAAAATAAGCACTGAACACTTAATATTTTTAAATAAAAACAAACTGTTTAATGTTTTATATAAAACAATAGACTACATTAGCTGCAGATTACTGTTAAACCTCTTTAAACGTCCCTAGTGTACAGTAGTGATTTTTAAAACTGACCATTTGCTTGAACTAGACACCTGGCACCTTTTTTATTTTTATTTTTATTTTTTTTTGCGGTGTTGTCCCATAGATTGTTGTTGGGGAGGGGGTGGGAGCATACATTACGTTAGGCTAATATTAAATGAAAATAAAAATAATTTTCAGGCCGAATAGGATTGTGCCCCAAGCCTGACTTGGACCGCGGACTTTGTGTTTGACACATGGAGGGTAGAGGGTGGCTGATGAACTGTGCAGCAAGAGATGGGCTACAGTCAGTAACTGTAAACTTACAAAGAGCCACTATATGGCAGATTTTTCGTCCAAAAAGGTACCTCAGTGTATTTGTAGGGCAAGTTCTGTTATGCACATTTTCAAGTCAAGTCAGCTTTATTTTAAACTAAGAGTATACTTCAAACAACAAAGCAACGGCGTTAGCACACCTCCCTCAACTCAGTAAAGCTAATGTGAATCGGAAATCATAACACATTATATTTCCGGTTGAAATACAGTATCAGGCAGGGTCTCTGAGCTGACTGAGTATTTTGCTTGATGATAGGTGGGGTAGTTGGAATAGAAGTTGAAATATAAGTGATTAATTTTTCATTGTTCCCTGCCGGCTGGTGCATGATGATATAATCAAAAATTTGAAAATGATTTACAAACACGTATCTCCCGTTTCCTTTTTTTATTTCTATGTTTCAATATCATTTAGGCACAGCAGCTACCTTAACAATATGTGAAACTTTCATGATGAATTAGCCAATAGAAATACCCCCCAAATTACTTGGAATAAAATCTAATTACATTAACTTACATTAAAAGTTAAGTACGAGAAGGTATTTGCCTTCTCTTGTAAAATTACCATTTCATGTTAGACAGTCTAGATAATCACTGCAATATTGTTGTTTCCTTAGTATTTATTCAGCCTTTCCCTTATCAAAATAAGCAAAGGCACTATTAATCGTCTTTCTTGCATTCCAGAAATATTGTAAGTTGGAGTGGAGGTCCCAAGTGGGATGTCACATAGAGCCCCCAGAGGTTCAGAAACAGCGGATAACGGTCAATCACATGTTCGTTCCAGTTACATGAAGTGGTGTGTAATGCTTTCTTGAATCTTGTCTTCATAGTCTCAGGCCTACACATCGTTCTCATTTTCTTGTAAGGTAACGCCTTTTGTGAAATAACGAAGATATAAAGGAGCTCTTCTGTACTAAGAGCACTGCACTGGTGCACTGGCTGCAGATGTCTGATCTGAGCACAGCGCAGGGTGATTTTCTGAGTCCTTCTGATGTCACATCAGGCAAAGAGCCAAAGTACAGATTCTGCTGGCCCATGGCGTCTGGGGGATGTTCTGGAACAGCACTGCATAGCTGTGGCCTCTTCAGCTTTTATAATATTCTCAACATTGTTAAAGCGACAGTTCCTAAAAAATAAAAAAATGAATTTGCACAGTTTTCTCTTTAACCCCTTAAAATCCCAGGCTTATTACATGCTAAGGCTTATTATTTAGTAACTAGGACTTGCAATCTTACTGTTTTTAGGTGATATAAGTGCGTAATAAAATTTTGCGTGCTCTTTTATGCAATTTTCTGAGTGTTCATTTACCAAAAACCTCTGTTTAACTAGTCAGAGTTCCAGTAGTGAAATCCAGGTGCTTATGTATATGGTTAGATAAAATAAAAGGCTTTCTTGTGCCATGGCTTCCAATATACAGTGAACTCCGTCATGAAAATGAGCTAAGAGGAATATGTTAAAAACTCACATGTAATGAGTGATATTTATGTATTAAACAAAAGTATAAGTTGCATATTTTCATTTTTTACACATGTTTATTTTGGAAAAAATAAATCATAGGTTTAAACAATATTGGCATCTCTATTATTAATATTTATTGAAGCCTCTCTTGGCAAGAATAACAGCACTGGGAATGATTTCTGTAATGCTCAACAAGGTTGGAGAACATTTGTTGATGGAACTTGGACCACTTTTCAGTGTAGAACATTTTCATTTCCATTATTTTCTTGTCTCTTTGCTTGTCGACTGCCCTCTTCAAATCATACAACAGGGTTTCAATTGGGTTTGAATCTGGAGACTGACAGGGTCATTGCAAAATGTTGGATTTTGTGTTCCCACAATCAATTCTGTGTGGATTCTGGTATGTGTTTGGGGTCATTATCTCTCTGAAAGAAACGCCCATGGCCAAGTTTCAGCCTTTTCGCAGAGTCAGACAGATTTTGGGCTAAAATCTCCTGGCATTCAGTGGAATTCATTACACACCTGGTTTTCACAAGAGCCCCTGAACCACTAGCAGCAAACAGCCCTAAAGCATCAATGATCCATCACTATATGTGTAAGTATAAAGTGCTTTTCATTGTATGATGTCCCCTTTTTCTGCCACACACTATGATAGTGTGCATGATCAAAAAGTTAAATTTTTGTCTCATCAGACCGGATCACGTGGCTATTTATAGTCGTAATAAGATTTTGCAAAGTTCAGATGCTGCATTTTGGGCTTGCTCTTCGGAAAGGCTTCTTGCATGGAACCCTTCCAAAAAGCTGCTGGTTATGGCTGACAGTGAATTTTGAAATGTGAAAACATCAAGATTCAACCAAAGTGCAGTTTGGAAACAATCTTTGCGTTCCTCTTTGCCTCTCTTGCCCTCCTCCACATTGTGCGTAGGGGCAGTATGCTCATGCATTCTGTGCCTGGCAAAGTTTGAACTGTTCCATGCTTTTCAAACTTTAGACAACAGTGGAGTTCCTAGAGTCTATTAACAATAAAAAGCAATATTATTTTCCCCAAATATGCAAATGTTTTGGTTTTATATAAAATATTCTTCAGGGTGCCAATACTTTTGCTCCATGCATTTTTGAAGAATACGCTATTCTTGAAATAAAACAACATTCTTGTAAGAATGATTTCTATTAGAAACATGGTAAGAATTTTTCTGGAGTTTTTTACTACATTTTTACTGTAGGTTAATGGCATGGAGGTGGCGTCTTATTGTACTTTTGGAGATTGGTGATGCTACAGTTTTCTGCAAATCTACAAGTGTGATTCCTGGAGAAATGTTTTCCTTTTTAACTATCATCCTCACTGTTAATGGTAGTAAAATAAACATGCATCCTCTTCCAGGCAGGTTCACTACAGCTCTTGTTGTTTTAACCTTATTAATTATTGGCCTAGCAGTGGATGGAAGCATTATAGCCATTGCTTGATTTATGAAGGTCAGTACCCTTCTATCTAATTTCATTTATGCATTCTCTAATGTTCCCCATGCTCATGAATGACTAAGGGAATTTGGCCTCTGTGTCACCTCATATTTATACCCCAGTGACATAGATGATTTTTAAGATTTCCTGAACACTCTGGTGGTCTTAACAAAATGAATTGTGCTTCAATTTTTTCCCTCTAACTGTTACCTAAAGTTATTCTATCTTTTGGGTATAATTGAAAGTCAGTTCTATGCTGTAGTCCACAACCATTAGCCTGCTAAGACACTTCCTGAAGAGTCAACTAGGACATATTTAGACTTCAGGAAGTTTTTTTTCACGTAGGAGTGTTTGCGGTTATGCTTAGATAGAGTGATCTAGCATCAGCAAAACATACAGACATATTAGTTTAAATGGCACCAGTTATACCTCCAAAGCAAGAATATCGGTGGCCATTTAGGAGCTGAACCTGGTGGTAAAATGAACAAAAAATGAAGACCCCTGTGTTTCAATTTGACTTTGTTTGCCGCTGAATGTTGGAAAAATGACCAGGCTCAATGAATTTTAGATGAATGTCCAACTATTGATAATAGTATTTCACCTCTGAATATGTTTCACAGCACAACTAGGTTCATAGATTTATTTTTTCATTCCACATTGTATTCCTTGCCCTTTTTCATGCCTACCTGCATCAAGTCTTTGCTCTTTCATGTCTGTTGTCTTTTGAATGCTTAATTTATCTTAAAATATTATGTGTATCTATTCTAACTCATGGAAATTCTCTATAAATATTGTGTATTATTACATCATATTATTGTTAACTTCTTATATTGTTGTTATTATAATCTAGTTAATGCTAGCATGTTTCTGAGGTGCCTGATATTACTAATGAGTACTATAATCAGAATCAGATTTGGTTTGTTTATGGATTTTATTTGGTTTTTGTTTGTTTGTTTTTTTACACTCAACAAACTTGTCAAAGTAAAAACTACTGATACATCGATACCATTTTTTTTCAGACTGGGTACAAGTATGAGTGCACATTTTTAAGAACTCACCGATACTGATTCCTATACCATAATGAGTGAATTAAGTAGTTGTTAGTGTTAATGAGTGCCTTAACAGTTAAATAATTAAAATCTAGTTGATTTTAAATGAAATACATTAGCTTACATTAGAAGAGTGGGTTTTGTTGCATATCAGAAAAGAGCTTCTGTAGAGCTGTAAGAACATTTCCAAGTCACTGAATATCCCTTGCAGTACAGTTAAATCAATAACCAAATGAAAAGAGTATGACACAGCTGTAAAGCCATCCACAAAAACTGAGTGACTGTGCAAGAAGGAGAGTAGTGATGGAGAGCAAAGACCTATGCCAAAGCCTCAGTGGCTGAGACTGGAGAGACTGCACACAACAACTGTTGTCTGGGTGCTTAATCAGTCTCAGCCTTATGGGAAAGTGGCAAAAAAAAGGCTCTGTTAATTAAACAGTCTTACATGACCTCTCAGCTACAGTTTGCGTGAAGGCAAGTGAAAGACTCTGAAGTCAGCTGGAAGAAGGTTCTATGGTCTGATTAGACCAAAAATCGATCTTTTTCGCCATTAGACTGCATATCATCTTAACCCAGATTAGATGTTTTTTTTTATGTTTCCCTCTGTTTGCGATAATACAGTGCAGAAAGACAATTCAAAACATTTCCTGAATCTGTAGAGTGGGCCTTTTGATTCTATCTTAGTACAAGATCATATGTGACTCACATCCAGAGCTGTGAGGCTATGAAGAGGGGTGAGAAATAAATCATCCGCCTCTCATCATGTGTAATTGGTGGATTCATGTGTCTACCTATATTATTTGTGAAACCGATCAATGGGCACTCAGGAAATCACTAAGGACTTACCCAACATGTCAGAAACCCTTCATTCTTCATCCAGTCGATATCAGAGACATGTGGAGTGACATGAAAAAAGTTTACAGATGCTAAAGTTACTGCAGCAGTTTTGGAAAGTAGCCATGAAGATAACGGAGCATTTTGATATGAAACGTTATATGCAAATTTAAGAAGAAATGTAAAAATTGAGAAAATTGAGAGTTAAACACACCGTCCCCACCATGAAGCATGGTGGTGGCAGCATCATGCTGTGGGGATGCTTCTCTGCAGCAGGCTCTGGGAAGGCTTCTGGGGGTACAGGGTAGAACGAAGCATGACAGTGACCGCAGGTATACAGGCTACACAGAAATGCCTTAAAAACAACAATGCTAAAATCCAACATTGTTGGTCTAGATTCAATAGAGAATTTGAGGCTGGACATGACAAAGGCTTTTCACTCACAATTCCTCATGCAACCTTTTTTCAAAGAAGAATAGGGAAAAGCTGCAGCATCCAAATGTTCAAAGCTGATCCACACAGACTCACGGCTGTGATTTCTGCCAAAGGTGCATTTACTAGCTTACGCAGCTTTAGTGAGAGCCAGCTAATGGTGATTTGGCGTCGGCAGTATGAGAGCCTTTTGAAGGGTCAAGAGAGAACAGAGGGAAGGAAAGGGATGAGCAGCAGCAGAGACAGACTGACGAGCTGAAAAGCTTGGTTTTGGAAAAAAGGACTGAAAAGTCTAGTTTTAAAGCCACTAAAAAGTGTCCAGCTTTGGTTTTGGTTGTGTTTTGTTTGTTTGGTGAAGGAAAATAAAGTTAACATGGCTGCTACAACTTCAACCCTGCCTCCAGCGTCCTTTCTGAGCCCACATGGCGTTCTACAGTTGGAGACCACCATTTATTTAATTTCCAGTCAAAATGGCCATTAAGTTATTCATTTTTCAGTGACAGAAACAAGTACAGTGCAAACCATATGGTACAGTGCAAGATTCTTCCAAAGCACATTGAATAAAACCATTTATTGGGCAACAAGTGTGTTTGTGCTTGTTAAAACTCTATATATCATTAGGATAAATGCAAATAAACATAAATGCAGTTAAAAGGTAACAAGAATTTCCTATTTTTAGTAGTTGATATTTTGTGAGCTAGTTTAGAGAACAAAGTGTAGTTTCAGTATTCTCTTCAATGCAGCACTTGATTTAACATCATGAAGCATTGATTAGTCTGGTTAGTTATTATGGTCTGGATAATAACCTGGTTAGTTATTGTGGTCTGGATTATAACTACAATTATTACTGAGCTGCCATGATGAGAGGTTTGGAAATGGTTAAATGAACACATTGACATACATAAAATCACTACTTATTGAACTAATGCCATTTGTATTTATTGCAATATTAAGCATATTAGGCATAAGCAAAGAAGTGCTTATTGCCCAGATAGATAACTTTAAATCAGTACTGTATAATTAACAGAAAATTACACAAAGCCTCAACCGCCAAACCTAATATGATTTTTTTTTTCAATAGTGTGTCCACCTTTTGCCTTTATTACATATTCCATTCTGAGATACTTTTTTTCCGTACTTCAGAGATAGGCAGGGATAATCTTCCCCACAAATCTCGCTGCTGTGGGTAGAAAACCTCATATCTCCATTTTTGTCATTTTTCAGTTTTTGACATAATTTTAAAGGGCCTGTTGCCCTTTATATTGTGTGTAAGTTTCATGATGAATGGATCAAAAGAAGTAGCCCAAAATGACTTGGAATAATGTCCGGTTACCATTTGTATATATATGTATATATATATACACACACTGATCAGGCATAACATTATGGCTTCTTTGTTTCTACGCTCATTGTCTTTTATCAGCTCCACTTACTATAAAGGTGCACTTTGTAGTTCTACAATAACTGTAGTATACTTTGTTAGCCCCCTTTTACCCTGTTCTTCAGTGGTCAGGACCCCCATGGACCATCACAGAGCAGGTACTATTTGGGTGCAGGTACTATTTTGCAGTAACACTGACGTGGTGGTGGTGTGTTAGTGTGTGTTGTGCTGGTACGAGTGGCTCAGACACAGCAGTGCTGCTGGAGTTTTTAACAAGGAGGTGGTCATAATGTTATGCCTGATTGGTGTATATATAGTATAATGTATGCAGAGTGACACACTGTGTAGATCTGTGCTTATGCATTTCTGCATTCCAGCAGTAGCAGTAAATGCTAAAAGTGAGCTAATTGAGTAAGCCAGTGTAGTACAAGTATCAGGTCTGACTGAATGACTCTAGTCTGATTTCGCTGTCTGGCTGCCAGTGTGTTCATAGTGATAAACTTGATAAGCTTGCTAGTCAGCACAATGAATTGTAGCATACATAGACAATATGTAGACAATGGACAGTGAAACCTAAAATTGGATCCAAATGTGGGATCGGGCATGTTCAGTTCACTGACTCTGTGTGCCACAAAAAATCCTGTCAGAGCAGGAAGATACTAGACAATGCAGAAGTAACACTGGGTATTGAAAAATCCATTTCTCAGTGTATCTACTGAAGAATTGAACCTCTTTATCAAGATGCATTATGTAAAGGATGGCATCAGTGTAAAAAAAACAAAACAAAACAAAACAAAAAAAAACACGAGACATACATAAAACCCCCAAGCTCAGTTCCTCCAAGTTTTGGTTCATATGACTTTTGTTTGCATCTTTTGGTTCAATGTCAAATATGTCTGTGAAACAGAACTAAAAGGCAGCAAATGATTATTTCCAGACCAATGGAACCAAACTACATGAAGTTACAGCTTTCTCTACATTAACGGCTAGGTGGATGATCATCCTGAAATGGAAGAAAGTGGTTCCACCATTCCATAAAGGCTCCACCCAACAGTTCTTTAAGGTCTGGCAAAGAATGGCATGTTGCCTCCAACCTCACAATCTGGGATCTGTTTAAACTGTCTCTTTGTACAAAAGATTTCATTTAAAATATATGTAAAGATGATTACTGAACTTCCAGTACTTTTAGTACTTTGTTGCTATTGGCCAACTTTAATATGCTCACTATGCTCTTAACATAAAATTATATTTTTTAAAAGTGGTTAAAGTGTAGATGCTGCATCTACAGCACTAGCAGGCCTGTAGGAAGATACTACCTGAGACACTCCCAGAATTCATATAATTTGGATGGACCTCGTAAACTTGTGAATTTCCAAGTGCACCAAGGAGGTTGCACTCAAGTGGCTGACAAAGTTGTAAATGCTAGTGGTAAACATGGGCAAGTTCCATATTTGTGAGTTTAAGAGTCACCAGCTAGCGTATATCCTTTGACATCACATGAAATGGTAAATGTGTGTTTTTTTTTTTAAATGTCTGCAAAGTATTGGGCTTAAATGATTACTTTAAGCCTACCTGCAGTAAATAGATGAGGTCTGTCAGTCTGCAACCAACGATAAATCATTTTTCTGCAGTGGATGATGTTATTAGTCCATGCCTTAGTTACTGATTACACACAGGAACTAGCAGTTTATTTTTGAACTTTACGAGCTGATGAGGATGTCCGAATGCACTATGGCTCAGTGCGCCACTGCAATGTTGACTTAAGCTCACTAGAGGACTGGCATTGTCCAGCATATCAAACATTTATTTCACAGCTGAGGACATGGGGATGAGCTGATAAATGTTTTATGAGCTATCAGTCTGTCAGCCAATCACAGATGATGTTGTGAAAGGGGGAGGACTGTTTAGTTTGCGGGGGGTTTGATAGAAAGTGACAGGCTGGATTATAAGCAAGCATGCAAGCCGTCTCTTTTGTGTTGGTAATAATAAGACTAAACGTGTGTCTCTTCATTCATATGTATAACTCTAAAAGAATGCACAACATCCGTATTCAAAGAATCAATATTATTTTACACTTGTTTATAAAGCACTGGCACCAGTAAATAAAGTTATATTATTAATGTACATATTACTTATGTTCATATGTTTACCCATAACCTCCATGATACACACCACTGAACTGTTTAAATACGTTTATTGGACACATTTTTTGCATGTGTTAATATTTTTACTAACACCATTTAACCTACATCCCCCACAGATCACTGACTGTGTTTCAATTGATGTTGCTTTCTGCAAGTTGTCATATATGTGTGTTCATACTTTGTGTATACATAAATGTGTGTAGTGTGTATAATTTATGTATGTCGTTTTCTTTTGCTACTGTAGCACCCAAAAACATGCCCGTCCATCTGTCTGTTCCTCCATCTATCTGTCCATCTATCTATCTATCTATCTATCTATCTATCTATCTATCTATCTATCTATCTATCTGTCTATCTGTCAGTCTGTCCATCCATCCACCCTTCCATCTCTGTCTGTCCATCAATCCATCCATTCTTAATCTATCTTCATTTATCTGTCTATTTGTCTGTCCATCCATCCACCCAGCTATCTATCAATCAGTTTGTCCATCCAACAATTCATCTATTTGTCTGACCGTCCATCCATCCGTTCTTTATCTGTCTGTCTGTATGTCTATCTATAGCTATTTGCCTGCTGTCTGTTCATCCATCCATCCATCCATCCATCCATCCATCCATCCATTTCTTTATCCATCCATCCATCCATCCATCCATCCATTCACCCATCTCTGTCTGTGCATCAATACATCCATTCTTTGTCCATCTATTTATCTATCTGTCTGTCCATCCATCCACCCATCTATCTGCCTGCCAGTTTGTCCATCCATCGATCCTTCTGTCTATTTGTCTGTCTGTCCGTCCATCCATCCATCTATCTATCTATCAGTTTGTCCATTCATTGATCCATCCATCCATCCATCCATCCATCCATCTATTTGCCTGTTTGTCCATCCATCCACTCATCTGTCTATCTGTCAGTTTGTCCATCCATCGATCCATGTGTCTTTTTGTCTGTCTGTCCGTCCATTCATTCTTTGTCTGTCTTCGTCTGTCTATCTATATCTATTTGTCTGCTGTCTGTCTATCAATCTATCCATTCACCCATGTACCTGTCAGTCTGTCTATCCATCAATCCTTCCATCCATCTGTCTCTGACCATCCATTATTATCTATCTATCTATCTATCTATCTATCTATCTATCTATCTATCTATCTATCTATCTATCTATCTGTTACTGTCAACAGGAAAAATGACAGAGAAAGAGAGCATGAGAGAACCAGGGAGTGGGGGGCAAAGAATGAAGGAAGGAAAACACATCAACAGTAATAATGTTAAGGCTGTATGGAGTGACCAGTGGCATTTGTTGCTATGGTTTTGTATCATTAGGGGGCTTGTCTCTCCCCAGGGTATCAGCTGTAGACATTACAATTACAATGACAGTATCCAGCAGCATAGACAGCATCGATAACATTTCCTCAATTTATTTTGGGGCCTTTTTTCCCAGATGATCTTCAGATTTAGCACTCATATCCTACAATATTGTCATAATTTCTGACAGCTACAGCATATAGACACATCTAAAAAGCTTAGACCTGTTTCAGTGAGAATGACACAGCTGACACCTTTAGTGTTGCAACAACATAAACAATATCATTTTTAAACGGACAGTTTAAGTAAGTTCAGGTTTTTGATCAAATTTACAGCATTTTAGACAGAAAGGTTTATAATTTAATGTCAGCTCCACTAATGACTGTCAGTTACCAGCCAGTCTGCCTCCAGTCCAAATTTCTTGGTCTTTTCAAATCTTTTGGTGGAGTTTGAGCTAATGTTGTCTGTAATCTGCTGCCCTCTAGTGCTCTGTGGAGTCAAATATTTCCACAGTACATGGCAATTTTCCACACTGCATTTCATAATGGAAGGAATCTGATTTCATGTCTTCAAGAATGGAGTAACTATTCTCTGGAGTGGTTAGTTATATCCTAGAGCTTGCTCTAAAATCTTTGGTGTGTAACTAAACACTGCAGTTGGTCCAATAACAGAGTAAAATACTATCTAGGATAACATACAAATGCAGCTTGATGGCAAATGGTACTTCATAATGTGAAGTGTAAAAATATGCAAGGAATAAAAATAGACGGATATATATGTTCTTTAAAATAAGCATTTTGTGTGCTAATTAACTAATTATTTTAAATGAATTTATTTAAGTGTCTATTATTTTGCCAATTAGCTCTGTTTGTATGTTTCTCTCTGCGTCTCTCTCAGACACATGAGCACTTCACATAGCCCCAACATAGTGTTCGTTGGCAGACGTTATGGCAATGATCTGATGCAATGTTAAAAAGCCTTAGTTAAAAAAAAAGCAACAGACAGAAGTAATAGGAGCTTTTAATTTAAACCAAGCCACATAAATACACATACAGTGGCAACCAATTAGGGTTTGGTTCAATTAAACATTAGCAATGTTTCATTTCTTTCTCATTGTCTTGTAGTGAAGAAGAACTGGTTTATTTTAACATTAGCTTGTACTGAAGAACAAAACGTTCACTATAAACCATCTTTTTCCTGTAGTAACTTAGTTTGAATTTTTTTTTTTTAAAAGTTTAAAAAAGCATATGCTGATGGTTCATCTAATGTGTTAGGGCTTCTCTTCAGCTCTTGAAGTCCTAACCAATAGAAGAGCTCGCTTGGCTATATCTACCTAGACACCACAGAGAACAGCAATTCCTGACTGGGCAATTTTCCAACTTTAACCGTTTGCTTCCACCCAAAACTTTACAATGAAAAGATTAGTAGTCATACTTTTGAATATGCATGATACTGTTGAATAAACATAAACTAAGAATTACAGACATATATTTTTTAGTCAAATCATTAGGCCTTTTCTTAAGGCCTAGAAGACCCTGAGGGGTTCCCACTGGGTGCCATTTCTACTAACTAAAATGAATATAATTTCAATATGTATCCACGATTGTTTTAACAAAGAAAAAAAAGTACTTTAGAGGGAAATGTATGCATAATTCAATTTCTGAGATATAAACAAAAAGTCATTCAGAGTGCTTTGATGTGAAATTTAAATGAATGGGGCATGTAGGCAGGCTGCATGCGCTGAGGGGCAATTCTCATAGTCATCACAGGCAGGGGTCAAAAAACAGACAGGCAGGTACACACAAGGCAAATCCATATTGCGAAAATAAAGTTAGGGTCTAAGCACAGGAGAACTACACTAAACAAAGGAATCATGGCTCAGAACTCAGGCTACTGAGATTTTGCAAAGCAAAGGCCAGGCAAAGGAGGATATATCAGAATTTATCAGAGTCCACAGCTATTTGCAGGTGTGTGTAATGGCGGATGGGCGGAGCTGGGGAGGAGCAGGAGCTGGAATGTGCCTTTTCAGATGGGGCAGGTCCAAATAGATGTCTCCCAGAGGTGGGAGACATTGTGGTAGAAATGGTTCATTGTAGAGCAGGGGTGTCCAATCTTATCCGCAGAGGGCCGGTGTGGCTGCAGGTTTCTTATTCCAACAAAGCAGGAGGTCACCTGATGAAATGTTTGAAGAACAACTGATTATACGAGTAGAATCAGGTGTGCTTGAGCTTGTTTGGAGTGAAAACCTGCAGCCACATGGCCCTTTGCGGATAAGATTGGACACCCCTGTTGTAGAGAAACTTACTGATTCAGATTTCTTTGTGAAACCACCAATGAACCTACATAATGTTGATAATGTAAAGTAGCTGTAAATCTGAAAAAAAAAAGGTTTTCTGGGGGCTACTTTGCCTTATAACACACTACAAGTATGTATCCACCATTAATGGGTTTTAAAAAGTACATAGTAGCACATAAGTTTATCTCAAAAGCATCATAGAACAATGTCTTTTGCATCAGGAAGCGTATTCATAACAGTTTACGCATAACTTTTTGTGATGTAGCTATTATGGGCATTAAACTCTTCAGTTGTCTGGTTCCTATCACCAGCACTGTTACAATTCTGACTCAGTAAGTTTCGTTAGAACAGAGCATTTCACATCAAACCACTCTAAATGACTTTGTTTACTTCTTAACAACTGACTTACAGAGAAATTTAGAACAAATTGGTGGAATTCCTCTTTAACAGATTGCAACATTCAGGGCTCCTAACAAAATAGATTCATATTGGTCAAGAAGGCAATTACTTTTATTTTACATTTTTGTGAGTTCATCCTAAATGACCAGACGTTCACAGTGTGCCAACCAACTCTGTTCTCCTCTACATACACACACACACACACACACACACACACACACACACACACACACACAGGTCTATGAGTCATTTCAGTTAACTACTGTTGACATTCAAAAGCATTCCTTGGCCACCCACTTGCTGATGACTACTCTGCTATCACTCAGAGATCTCCACCACGGTGCATCATCATGCCAAATTACAATGCCCCAGCCCCTAATGTTGACCATTTCTAAAGTTCAAAGCACTTTATTTTACGACTGACCCCTTCGAGGACTGTTTTTACAACCTTTTGTCCTGTGTCTCCAAAAAAACACAAAATGACCCGTCATTTATCATTTTGTGACTCACTCGTTCCTTCCTTGCTTTCCATGATTTTTACGTTTATGTTACACGTATCTTTTCCTTTAGGCTTTTTACTTCCTGTTACCATAAGATTCAGTGATAAAACATATGATTAATTAATGAACAACGGAATTAGGCATTTATCGGTGGTGGGTATTCATTAGGGGTGCAACAGAGCATTCAACAATGAAAAAATACAATATTTGCATTTCATGCCAGTCTAAGTTGGTTTATGCTGGCCTGGTGCTGGTTTAGCTGGTGACCCAGCATGGTCATGCTGGTTGACCAGCATACCATCATCCAAAACACAGCATATGCTGGTTTAGCTGGTGACCAGCTATGCTAAATATGCTGTTTTTTCTAGCAGGGATGCTAGATGCAAGCACACACTAACCATAGGCTAAAATGCTAGTCACATTGCAACAATACAGTATGATATGCTGTATGACACATTCTTCATGGTTTATGTAACTTTATGAGTCTTGGTTAGTGTTTTTGCCTTTTTTTGTACCTGCCCATGGTCTACAAATGAATTAGATTAGTTGGCTTCACAGCAATGTTTATTACTACACATTTTCCCTGCAAACCTACACTGAATAAAGTTTTGGAGCAAAACACTCCACCAGGAGGCGCTTTGATACTGCCTCACAAACTCTACTCTCCAACCCTAAGCTTCTCTTACTGATCTGAGACCAGTCTTCCAGAATCTGCCACCACAGTGAAAGTCGATATATATAGAGAGACAAACTGATTCCAGACCTAATGTCATGTAATGGCAATTTCTGCCATGGCAACCACAATTATGAGAGGAAATTTTCCTCGGTGAGGAACAAGTGTGCATGTTTGAACACACTGTGTTTGTATAGAGGAGGTGTGCCATGAGTCATGTTTAATTCAGCCATAGTTTATGGGTAGTCAACCTTTATAAGAGACTTTGTTAGGCAAAGTCTCCTCTTAAGTTAAGTATTAGTGATTTATGAACCGAGAAAGTACCAACGCCTGTGTACACAATACCTTGTACTTCCGATAAATGTTCTCAACTGTTAATGTAAGCTCATGTAATCAGCTTGGACCATTTCTATTGGTTTGTTGGTACAGTTGCTGTTCTGCTTGTAAATGCAGGTCTTAACTGTGACTAGGACTAGCCTGGCTGTGTAGGTGATGCAACCATATGTTGAAATAGGCTTTTACAACATATTAAGAAGAGCTGGTGAGTCAGGTTTAATGCAGACATAACCTCTCTTATTGCCTCCTGGCCAGCAACCAAAGCATGTATTAGCCACACAATATCATTAAAACATGACGTAGTCATGTACTATCTGACCAACATGCTGATGAATGGCCCGCTGCCTTAAAAGCAGGCTGCAGATGAGACCTGTCCACTTATCTGTAACAAGTTTTACAACCGCTACTTATAGAACACAAGAAGAGGAAGACAGACTACAAAGATGTCACACAGGAAGTTTAGTAACCCCACTCAAAAAAAGAGTGGAATGAATGCCAACACAAGCCCCAGCTTCTTCTGCTGTGTGTACTTCTCAGTGTTTTCTCCTTGATGCATTAAAGTGAGGGAGCGGGCCTGAAACGGAGGCTGAAACTGACAGTTAGAGCAGCTGAGGAAGTACATTGTTGGAAAGTTGCCAGTAACTGGCAGCATGAGAAACCAAAGGAGGAAAGAGAATGTTTTGACTAGGAGTATCAAGATTATTTGCCTAAAACATAAAATGTTCATTAAATTAAACTCTCCCAGTGTATATACAGTATGGTGCAAAAGTCTTAGGCAAAAAAGCACATTGTATAAAAGCATTTGACTTGGCAATAAGTGTGCTTTTACCTATGAAAACACCACATATAATTGGAATAAATGTAAATAAACAGTAAAAAGTAAGAAGAATTTTTTTTTGTTTGTAAAACAATAGTTGATATCTTGTGAGCAAATTAGAAGAACACAGTTTTGGCTCCAGATGTCTACTGGACATCCCCAGCCATCATATAGATATATGACAACAAAGGAGAAGGAAAAAACATGCTTTACATTTAATGTAAGTTAATGGAACCAAGTGATTTTGGGCCATGTCTTTTGGTCCATTCATCATGAAATTCATGCACAATGTAAAGAGTGAAAGGTATTTTCAAATCATGTCAAAAACTAATATATATATATATATATATATATATATATATATATATATATATATATATATTGCTGTTGTATATGTGTCTATACATATATACACACACAGTTTCTAATAGTCAGGACCCCAACAGGACCAATACAGAGCAGGTATTATTTGGGTGGTGGATCATTCTCAGCGCCGTGTTAGTGTGTGTTGTGCTGGTACAAGTGGATCAGGCCCAGCAGAACTGTGTTGATTTTTTAAACTCTGTGTCCACTCACTATCCAGTCTACGTTCTTGGTCCACCTAGTAGATGTAAAGTCAGAGACAGTAGATCATCTGTTGATGCACAGTTTGTGTTGGTCATCCTCTAGTCCGTCAGTGGTCACAGGACGCTGCGCACAGGATGCTGCCCACAGGACGCTGTCGGCTGGATGTTTTTGGTTGGTGGACTATTCTCAGTCCAGCAGTGACACTGAGGTGTTTGAAAACTCCAGCAGCACTGCTGTGTCTGATCCACTCAGACCAGCGCAACACACACTAACACACCCTCACCACATCAGTGTTACTGCAGTGCTGAGAATGATTTATCACCCAAAAAACACCAGCTCTATGGTGGTCCTGACCATTGAAGAACAATGTAAAAAGGGGGCTAAAAAAATATGCAGAACAACAGATGGACTACAATTGGTTATTGTAGAACTACAAAGTGCACCTATACGGTAAGTGGAGCTGATAAAATGCATATGCTTCCAGTTTTTTAAAGACATATATCGGGACATTTCTTGTAACACCTTTGAAGTTAAGGCTTCAGTTACATTTTTTGCTTCTCACAATCCGAATAATTCCAATTACAAATTTACAGTGTGAATGAGGGCTGCTTAACTGCTGCATGCTGTATAGGTGCATATATCAAAATGAATTAGATTTCATGATACTAGTACTGACTGAATGGACTGGTTTTAAATGTGATACGTTCAAACTCTTACATTTAATTTGGCTTTCTATGATACAACTTTTTAAAAAAAGAGTCTGCTAATGATTGTGGATCTTTTTTGACAAATTTGCTGCAGTAAACAGGAAAGCATCCCTGGTAACTGCTTCTACAGTGTCCCTTTCACCTGCAGCCTCAAACACTCATTAGTTGTGGTCCTGGAAGGCTGGAGTCACACATAAATTGATGATTTCTTTGAGTTGAATCAGGTTTAATCAGTGTGTTTGAGCAACTCTGTTGGACCACAACTGATGACCCTTGCTCTGTGTTTTGCAAGCCAGCGCAAACTAGTTAAACTACCTAGCTAATCCAGTGCATGGCACTGAAGACCATATTGGAGGAGCTAAATGGGCAGATAGATAAATTGATAGATAAATAAATAAATAAAATAAAATAAATAAATTCTCCAAGATTGCTGTCAGATGGAGTTGGCAACCACACATCAGGCAGACGTTCAACCAGCTGATTTACAATGATGTTGCATTTCTTTCTGCCTATTGTGAATGTTTCTAAATGTGTTTTCGGTTAATCCTCACCATGTTCTAAAAACTCCCCCTGCACTATTAAGCAATTGTTTATCAGGAACTGTTGAAACACTTCATTTGAAGACATCAAATAAACATCTGGATTCCTAACATGTGCATATGCATGGAATAACACATTTACAGAGCAATATGTGAGTATTTTGCAAATACTGACATGAATTGTTGATTAATAATCAAGTACTGCCTTTTAAATTATTCAGTGACTATGTTTGTGTAAGAAAGTCCTTTTGTAGGTGTTTTCGCATCCACTGCTCAAGCAAATGACAATTAAGAAAGCAAACAAAAACTGACTTGCTAACATGTTATATTTATTTAAATATCTTTAATATTGTAATATTTTAATTCATACATCACCATTCAATACTGGAACAAAAGTTCTGTCAACAACTGCAACTGAAATTTGCAGTAGTCTTTAGAAAATGTCAGGTGCTTTGTTTTGAAATAAATGAATAGCTTTAGCTTTTCTCATATCAAATGCTAACTGTTACTAGCACCTCTATGGGATTTCCTGTGCTATGTAAGGCAACAGTGCCTTTTATTCCCACACTGGGCTTACTACTTATTGCAGATCTACCAAAAAACATGGAGATTGAAGGCTTGTAAGACATTCACACAATATATTCTTTACATGCTGCAGTTTTCCAGTGAATCCCTCAGTAAACACTTCAGGTCAAAGCCTAGCACGTATTATTATTAGAGGAGATTGCTAGCCTGTTAGCTATATGTGAAATCTATTAGCCTTGCTAGAAAAACCAGCACAGACCAGCATAGCTGGTCACCAGCAAAATCAGCATTTGTTGTGTTTTGGATGCTGGTATGCTGGTCAGCAGCAATGGAAGCTGTTGTGCTGCTCACCACCAAAGCCAGTATATCTTATGTTTTTTGGATGCTGGTATTTGGGTCAACCAGCATGACCATGCTGGGTGACCAGCTAAACCAGCAGCAGAACAGCATAAACCAGATAAACCAGTTTAGATCAGCATAGAATTAATAAACTCAACCAATGGTCTGAACATGTATACCATTTTTCACAGTGTATGTAGGATCTACTTAGTTCTTTTTCAGATCATTTACTTAATTTAAACACTGATGCCTGCATTTAAATGCTGACGGCTGCTCCCATCTATCAATGTACTCAGTGCGAGCACCTTAATAATGAGTTTAATTCTTGTGAGATGGTCATTTCTGTGCACTTTTCGAGTATTTTGCAATGGTATTTAATGCATCTCAGCCATTTTAGGACTGGAACTTTTCACAGTACACTTCTTTAGTTTAATTCTTAAGCTGAATTAAGATTTTGAGCTAGCTAAGCTTCTCAGAATTGTTAGAGTGGATCTGTGAAACGCCTAAAAACCAAGTAAAAAACTGTCTTAGAACTTTAAGTCAAAAACCATGTATGAGTAATGTTTTGGCTTCGACTCTTAAATCTCTTAAAAAAAAAAAAGGTGCCAAAAGGGTTCTCTGGAGCAATGCCAGAGAAGAACCACTTTTGCATCCCTAGAGAACCTTTTGATGGATTGTGCTTTAAAGAATCCATGAGATATGAGTGTGAAGGACCTTTCTAAAGTTTAAAGAACCTCCACATAATGTAAAAAGTTGTATACCACGTGAAGGTTTGTCCTAGAATTGTAAGGCCAAGTCAAAAGCCATTTATGAAGAATATTTTGGCTTCCCAATCTTAAAACTCTTAAAAACTTCTTTGGTACAACGTTTCAATGGAAGATTCTTTAAAAAGCCAGTGAGATATGAGTTCTATTGCAATCAAAGGATTCTTCTCAGGAACCATTTAGGAACCTTCGTTTTTAAGGGTGTATAATAATTTTCACTGATAATTATGTTTGAGCTCTCACTTTTAAGTGATGGAAATGGTTTGAAGTCTGATTATGTAAATCCCTGTAGTACCCATGTGGAAGATGGCCAGAGAACCAAAGTCAAAATGAGTTAGATTTTGCAATGGTTGAAATTTTGCTATTAAACCGAATGATTTGGCTCTGGAAATTTTCAGATGATGATGGTTTATAGCCATGGCAAGTACAGCGAGCTTTTAAGGACTTCCAATAAATGACAAGACTGGTTTTTAAGCTGCGTCATTTACCAACACTAAATGCATGACGTGATTTATTACTCATATTTTTAGACCAGCATCATTAGCAGCGCACTCTCATTATACATGGATCAGAACAACTTGTTTTGTAATAACAAAATATCCCGGCATAACGCACAAAACACACCATTAAAGGTATCAGTGGACACTGTGAGGTAACATTCTTATCAGTAACATAATACAGTAATGTTGGTCAAAACTATAAAGGATCCGTAGCCGGGAGTCCAAGAGAGCACAGTTGGCCTCGCTCTCTCTGGGTGGGTAGGATGGCCCCTCCCTCTCCCCCCATCACTCAACGAGATGCTAGTCAGCGCAGGCGTCTGTTAGCTGACGTAACAGATCTGGCGGTTGGCGCTTTCCTCCGAGCGCGTTCGGCTGTGCAGTGACGTTGCGTGAGCGGCAGTTCGAGAAGAAGCGGTGGCTGGCTTCACAGGTCTCGGAGGAAACCTGTGCTAGCCTTCACCCTCCTAGCGTTGATAGCATCGTGTGATTGGGGGAGTCCTAACTAGCGGGTGGAATTGAAAACGACTAAATTGGGGAGATAATTGGGTAAAAATCAAAAAATATATATATTTATATAAAGGATAAAGGTTCTTGAGATTTCAGATTTCATACAGAGGAATTAGTGAGTTTTTCAACTTTGGAGGTGTGGAAAAATTTTGCTGCAGATTTCTTTAAAAACTGAAAGCATGTCTCCTGGAAAGAATGGAAGCTGTAAAAAAGGCAAAGGGTGGGCACACTAAATAATGTTGAACATAGAAGTTGCTGAGACTTCTTTGTAATTTTCTGCTAAATATATTGTGGTGTTCCACCATTGGCTGCTCTGCCATTGGAGCTTAAAAGTGTGCAGACAAAAAGGGCCATAAGCAGAGCAGCCTCGATGCTGACACTACAATATGTTGTCTCCTATTTTCTGATACCATAAAATAAATAAAATAAATCCAGATACATTCAGTAATGTTGAGGTCTGGACTCTAGGGTGGTCATTCCATCAGCAGCTCACTTGTTTGATTTGCAAATGCTCTTTTTGTTTGACTTCAGGTCTGGGAACATCCATTTTTTGCACTTATCTTCCTTTAACTTGTCCCTTCTTTATGCAAGTGAATTATCCTTTTATGTAATCTCCTCAGAAATATCTCCTGAAAATGAATGAATGAATGATGTGGCTTGATTAATCCAGAAACAGAAAAAGATTACATCAGGCTGTATTGTATACTTGTAATTGAATGGGCAAAAGAGTTGATCGTGCAAAGATGCAACCATTCACAAGTCTTTAACAAACAGTAGAAAACCTGGATGTCTGTTAGTAAACCTTCTCTATGACTCATGACTCTATTTACCACTTAATTCCTGCCTGTAGCATTTTTACAAAGTAAGCAGCCACTGAAAGTGTTTCTTTGAGAATTCCTCCATGATGACCTACTCGGAACACTCTCCAAACTGGTTCTGGAAAACAGCTCTGATCTGTTATCATTTAATAGGCAGCCTATAATCTAAGGTCAATGAAAAGAACAGAACAGTGGCAAGTCTTGACAAAGCAGCAGCATGTATTCCCGGACACACACACGCACACACCCACACACCCACACACACACACACACACACACACACACAAAGATTATGCTAAAAACAAAACTAAATTTCCTTTAGGCTATTGGAGTTACGGTTAGCTTTTAGTTTAGGTACAGACATAGCAGTCAATGACTACATTAATATCTAGGTCAGTGAAAAACTCCCTCATAATTGTGCATAAGGTACTGTGTCAGTACCTTATGCACAAAAGTCACAAAGACAAAAGTCAGTACCTTATGCACAAAGTCACAAGACAAAAGTCAGAGACCACCTTTTATGTGTTTCATTTCCAGTCAAAACAATGTATTTATATGTATTTTCAGCAGCAGGAAAAAGTAGACAACAGCTAAATATAATATACTTTTTCAGTATTCAGTGCATTAACCCTTTGCTGTTATTACAGCTTTCATTATTGGTTCTTCTAAACACCTTAGAAGTTCAGTCTTAGAAGTTGGTTGTATTTTCTGCATCTCATGATCTCAAATACAGATTTAGATTAATCCGTACAAAACCCATCTCAGATGTCAAGTTTTGGTGTACTTAAAAAGATGGTTCTCCAAGGGTTCTGTAGTAAAGGGAATGGTTCTGTTTGGAACCATAAGTTCTATGTAGAACCATTTGCATGCTTAAATATTTCTTTGCATGGTGAAATGGTCCTTCAATTTGATGGAGAATCAGAACCATATACAACACACTCTCCATCAATCTGAAGAACCATTTCACCATGCAAAGAATCATTTAAGCATGCAAATGGTTCTATATATAACACAAGGTTCTAAAAAGAAATCATTCTCTTTACTACAGAACATTTGAAGAAGCATCTTTTTTTAAGTGTGTAGTGCAAATTCTTCTTTTTCTGTCTGACGTCTTCTTGTCAACTACACATCCTTTCAGACTCATAGTGTTCAGTTGTCGACTCACAGTGGAAGGATGGACAGAAACACCTGTGGATTTTTTCAGATCTGAAGCAACAGTGGAGCTTGATTTTCTCCTCTCTCTCAAAGACGAAAGCTTTAAGTGCTGTTTATCTGATGGAGACAGTTTTGGACGTCTACCAGGTGTTTCAGGTGGTTGTTAGAAGTCCATTTTTTCTGTAGCCCTTAATCATTTTTTGAAAGTGGTTTTGGAAACTCACAAAGTGGATTATCTCATCCCTAATCTTCTCAGAATTATCTCCTGTACATAATGTGTGCTTAATGGCTGTTTTGACTGGAAATGTATTAAATGAAGGGTGGTCTCTGATCTCTGCACAGTACTGTAAAGTGGTGGTGCGTGTATGTGTTTGCGCATGTGTTAAGACTTCCTTTTATGGACCTCTGTTTATGTCCTTGACCAGAAACAAAGTATTTATTCATATTTTTGCTCATCTATACACAAAAACTTTATTTACTTTAATTAATGTTCAGTTTTTCTTCATTTATTTACTTTGTCTGTTTTCCACAACAGCAACTGACAGGCTTTCACAGTTTTGTGCCTATTGCTTGTGCCTAAAATTTCAAGATGAAATTTCTTTCATAAACACAAAGAATTTTCTTTAATTGTATTAATATGCAACAGAAACTTCTCAAGAACAGATTCTATGAAGGACACTTCAGGAAGTGCAGCTCTGAGATTATTTTCTAGCTAACAATAAGCAATTAGACTGTAAGAAGTGCGTGCTCTGGCCCAGATAGGCAGAAATTTACTCAAGGGGCCTGTATAGAGAATTCATCACATAACATTGGCACTCTGTGGTCAAGGGAAGGTCAAATCTGATCCGGAGCTAATTGGAGTGTATGTATTTCCATATTCAGACATATTATTTAGGGATAGTGCAGAACTCAGTCAGCAACTTTTAACCTTTGAGTTATTACTTTCATTTTGCTATAATATACAGAAGTAATGATATATATTTCATTACACAGTGAGCAATTATTCACATATGCATTCATTTATATCTTTATTTATATGTGATTGTGTCTACTTTGAGGCAATTTGACACTGTTTCAACAATGTACTGTGTTCAAGCCTCTATGATACTTAGCATCCCATGTTGAGTTCTGTGATACGATTTACAGTACAGGCATGTTATGCTGTATCAAACATCTTATTGGATGGCTACTGTACTATTATTGTAATGACATTATAATCAAAACATCAAAACATCATCATCTTTACTGTAAAACTAGGCACCAAAGTTCTTTTCTGAAGCAGTAAAGGTTTATCATCTTCACTGCAATTTAATTTTGTTTTTTTATTTTCAAATTATTAAAATGTTAAAAGAGCTAGCTACTGTAAACAAACACTATAGTATGAGTGCTGTAAATACAGCACTGCTAGTGAGTTACTGTACATTTACAGAATTTTTGGTAAAGGAAAATGTGAATTAATACTGGGTTAAACTACACTTACATTTTCACTTACATTTACACTTTCATTCCCGCTCCTTCTTCATTTATTCAAAAAAAGTTTTCATCACCATTTATTTGCATTTATCTATTGTCCAAGCATAAACCTCTCTCTGTGATATTTACACATTTTCCAGATTTGAAAATCTGGCTTTTTCTTATAAGATTTTCTATGCATATTTCCAAAAATCATATAAAGGTGGATGGAAAACCTTCCAATATTAAAAAAAAATGATTCTCTCTGCAAGACAACACACAACAAAAACTTTTCAACAATTTCAAATTATAATAAAATATCTCCTCTTCTACTTGCAAACACAAATGTGAAATGGATTGAAAGTTTCAACAAACTTTTTCTATTTGTTTCAATAAACTATGAGTGAGAAATGACTGATATTAATTACTCCACACATTTATTATCATTTGCGATAACTGCAACTTCTAAGGGTTAACACACTTCAAGCATCTTCTAAGCTTGATGCCTGCATTCTGAACCACAACATTTCAGTAAACAGGCCTCATTTATGTGTAGTATTATCTTCACAAATCAGCAAGGAGTCTGGCGATTTTCCGATGTTGCCAAAGTAAACATTTTTTAGCAGTGCTTGATGCATCAGATGGCACGCTACACACGTATTCTGCGGTTATACGTGCGGAATGGTTCCTGACTTTCATCTCTGTTATCATGAAACGTAGACACATGGCCATTACCAGCACTCTCCACAGCCACGCAGACCATTCTGAGAACACCGCGTGCTTCTGGTCTGTATAGGGCGTCATTTTTAGTGGTACTGTTTGATAAACGGCTATATCAGTGTCTACATATGTTAGCTCTGGAATTGTCCCATGGCCTTCAAACTTGTTACACTTTACGACACTAACAGTAATATATGTTCTCCCTTGAGATATTTACAGCATCTGTTCTCCAAGGCCAGACTGGAGATTGGAGATGTGGAATAGACTGTAATAAACTATGGAATTGCTGTCTGAAATTTGTGAGTCAATCACTTTGAGATTAAAAACATACCTTTTCAGTCTGGTGTTTAGTTTTTTCTCCTTATCTTTAGGCAGGCTTTTCATTTCATCATTTCTGAAATGATGTTGGTGTAATGTGCATTTGTAAGTCGAATTCAGTTATTTTATTATCTACTTTTTATTGTTTTTGCTGAATTGCCTGGCTTCTTGTTATTGCTATGTGAGGCACTTGGAGATTTTTCCACTAAATAAAAGGTGCAATATACTGAATAACCTCACCTGTTACCTCAGTGACTGGTTCTCAGTAGAACTGGGCACATACCCCTGTGAAAAACAGATACATGTCCAAAAGTATCCAGACACTTCTTCTAATAAGTCAATTCAGCTACTTTAAGGTGCACTGACACATGAGCTCAGTTTCACATAAATCTCCATAGAAGAGCATTGCCAGTGTCTTAATATAATGAGACACTCTGGAGCAGCCACACACGAGCCTTAGGTCACCATGCCCAATGCCAAGAATCAACTAGACTGCATTGGTCTGTGGAGCAGTTTAACTGCCTTCTGGGGTGATGTAGATCTGTACCTGACCTCACTAATGCTCTTGTGGCTGAATGCAATCAAATCATCACAGCAATGTTCCAACATCTTGCATAAAGTTTTCTCAGATGAGTAGAGGCTGTTACCGCAGCAAAGAAAGGGCAAACTCTCTATCATTACCCTTGATTTTAGGAAAAAAGTTGGATGAAAAGGCCTGTTCTCAGATAATCTGCTCATAAATTCAGTGAGCGTATGCTTGAGGACCGAAAAGGTCACCCAAAAATATCAACTAGGATTTATCTAAGCTGTTTAAAGCACTTATCAAAGCTTAAATATTCTGTTCATGAACTCACCATGGTTTAAATGATGCACATAGTAATTAATCTGAATGCAAGAACTTGATAAATGAGGCTTGGTGTCTGAGTCTACAAATACAACACACTTTAAAAAAACAGTTGATTAAACAAAAATAGACTTCGCCAAACTATACTGAAGGTTCTTCTCTAAAAAAATCATTGTTCAGTATCACAGCTAGGCTGCAGGGCTGTTATTTAGTTATTTCATACTCCATACCATTAGTAAGTGCTTTTATAAGCAGTCTTCTAGCATCTCTCTTCACACAGATTGAATCCATACAAAACAAAACACAAGCATGTATTTTTTGCACATTATTTTTTTTGGTATTTCAGAAATACACTTTTACATATATTTCTTTTCTGTATGGGATCATAAAGTAATTGAGACCAGTTAACCTTTGCACAGTGCTAACCCTGCTAGAAAACCAGCAAAGTGTAGCATTGTGTTTTGGATGCTGATATGCTGGTCAGCAGCAATGGAAGTTAATATGCTGGTCGCCAGAAAAGCCAGCATTTTTTGTATTTTGGATACTGGTATGCTGGGTGACAAGCTAAACCAGCACCAGACCAGCACTATACCAGCATAAAGCAGCACAGACCAGCCTAGACCAGCATGGAATAGTTTCTTTGGCAAGGAAATGCATTTGTTATAAGAAACATTACCTAATCATTAGCATGTCAAAAGCACCATCACTTTATACCTGTATAAATCACTTTATCACTATATATGTCTTCTAGCTTCTAGTCTTATTTGCTAATAAAGTAAAAAAGGCAAGTTAGCATCTAACTGCATAATGCTTACTGGCTCCATAGTAGTTTGCATTATTTATAAGAAACATTAGCTAATAAGTTGCACTATTGTTGAGAAGCTTCCTAGCTACCATCTTCATATGTTTGAATGTGGCTAATAGTGAATTATAAAGTAGTAAAGTAAAGTTAGCATAATGCTAATTGGCAATGTAGTAGTTTGCAGTCTTTACTAGCAACATCAGCTAATCACGTAGCATCTCAAAATCTATAATTTTGGTCATCTTTGGTCATCTTTGGTCAGCAGTCATCTTGCCACTGTCTTCATGTGTTTGAAGTTGGCTAACAGTGAATTATGAAGTAGTAAAGATCAATTAGCATAATGTTAGCTCACCCCATAGTACTTACTATTTACTATTTACTAGCAACATCAGCTAATGAATTAACACCTCAAACACAACATTGTTCTACTCACAGGCTTCATGTGTTTAATGTGGATAATAGTGAATTATAAAGTAGTAAAGATCATTTAGCATAAAGCTAGCTCACTCCATAGTATTTTGCATTATTTACTAGCAACAGTAGCTATTCATTTAAAACCTCTAAAGATACATTGTTTTTGAGCAATCGTCTAGCCGCTGTCCTCACACAGATGTGTTTGAATCTGCAGCAAATGACAGGTGGCTTGCATCAGGAGTTTGCTCTTGAGAAATCAACTTTTATTGGAGACAGAGAAGTCTTAAGTGCTCTCTGGAGTTGGGACCAACATCTGGCAAATGTATTCCTCTGAGTGTCTCTTTGCTAGACAGATGCCAGGTCAGGTCTGTGTGGTTGGCATGCCTCCTGAAACCACTGCATTTCTGGGCAGTAACTTTTACATGACACAGGGGCCAAGTACCCATTCCATGGGACAGATACTCTGCCGGGAATGCTTGGGAACGTTTTCTAGAGTTCGTGAAGACAAAATGCCAAAAGTCATTTGTTTTCTTATTTATTAAACCAACGGAGCTTATCATGTTTATCTCATTTCTTGGCAAACGTGCTCATTTTAATCCTGTAAATTCCCTATACAGAATCTGCTTTTCATATTTGTTATACCCACATCTTACTCTAATCTTATAGCTTGTGTTTTCTCTAATTTACTTGTTTTCCTTTTAATTAGGAGTTTTGAGACTCAGTCATCTGGTTAATTTCCTCTCTCATCACAATGACCCCAAGGCTTAACCAACATTAAAAATGCAATGTGGTGCCTGGAAATGCTTCATTTCCGCATTCAATATTTTTAGCTTTACAATAGCCTCCCCAACTGAATGCGTCTTATTTGATGTAGACTGCTGTTAGTTTGTGTGCTCACCAGAGCTTGCATAGTTTATTACTGTCAGAGTGAAACAGACAATGCAGAAGCAAATTAAAGCAAAAGCATGGCAAGAAACACTAAACTATACTCACACACACATTTTCCAAGCTGCTTATCCTTCTGGGTTGCGGGGGGGGGGACTGGACGGAACTGTTTGGACGGCAGGACACACCCTGAACAGGTCACTTGTCCATCGCAGGGCAGACAAACAGGCATATATACATACACACACACACCCAGGGTGGTTTAATTTAGCATATCCATTTTGCGTGACTGCATGTCTTTGGACTGTGGGAGGAACCCCACACAGAAACGGGGAGAACATGTAAACTCCACACAGAAAGGACCCTGGTCACCCGGCTGGGGAATTGAACCCAGGTCCTTCTTACTCTGAAGTGACAGCGCTACACACTGCGCCTCGAAGGAATGCCAGGAAGAATGGGAAGAACGAACGTACTCTTTCCATCTGAGACTATAGTTTTCACATGCCTTAACTAACCAGACAATCATGAAGTGCTCTAAAAGGCTCACATCAAAGCAAGCATTCCTTCCAATGTCCAGCTGAAGATGCTATCTCAGTTGTCCCCACACCTTGCACTTGCGCCAGGCCTTCCCTGGAGCAGTCACCCTGCAGAACACCACCTCTCGCTGCTAACACTGCCTCCCAGTCAGAGCTGCTGGCCAGTCAACATGCTCTTAACCCCATAATCAGTTTTGAAAGGCTCGTCCTGGCTCACATCAAAGTCAGCATTCTCACCACCTTGGACCAGTACAAGTTTGCCTACAGGGCAAAGAGATCAACTGAGAATTGCTCTCACCTTTTCCAAACAGGTTCAGAAATAACTCATTCGCCAGAGTTATAACCTGCAGAACACTACATAAATGCTAATGTCACCTTATGGCAAAGTCACTACAAAGTAATAATTCTAACAATAGCAATTAGCACATCAACATGCCTTCCTAGTTTATACTCTTGTGCACTTACTAGCCATATAATAGTGCTTGGCAACTTCATCTGGAAGAGTAAATGATTTGCTAATTGTAGTTGACTTCCGCAGCAAGTATTACCAAAAATGGAGGATCTCTCACTGGGATGAACACTATTTATAGCAGCTCTGGAAAACAGGAAAACCGTAAGTAAAATCATTTACAAAAATCTGACATTTCAGCTTCAAGCGCAGCAAGATTACTGTTATTGTCAATGTTTTGTCTGCTATGTTTGTATTTATTGTAAATTGTGCTGTAAATTAAGCTGATTTCATGGTGACTGGACGTGAGTAGTCCAGTTAGAAGTAAAGCCAATCATTATATTTACAAACATTCGGATTTGGTCTACATCCAGATAAGATCCGGGCATGAAACAACTGTTAATGCAAGGTGTAAACAAGCTCTAGAAGTCCTCTTCCATTCATACCGTTCTAGATGGTTCTCCTCTACTCACACTTTAATGCTGGTCTAAGCTGGTTTATGCTGGTCTGGTGTCGATTTAGCTGGTCACTCATCACGGTCATGCTGGTGGACCAGCATACCAGCATCCATATCACAACATAAGGTAAACTAATGTAAACTGTTTTTTCTAGCAGGTAGAGTGTTCTCCCTCATAATTTCACAGTGCATTCATAACTTCAAGCCAACTGTAGATCACTATATCTGCTGGATGTAGACCAAAGTGTATTCTAAGTCTTATTTCAGAGCAATGGATAGACTAATGTTACAATAACAGTGGCTGCTAAGCCACTGCAAGAAAAACTTGTCGGACTTTCTCGACTGTCTGGAAAAATACTACAAAAAACAGGAGGTCGCAGCTCGAACCCAAATGCTGCCCATCATATAGCAAAAACACTGACCGGTAACCGTAAGTTTATGTACTTTCCTTGTCCACTGCACTTCTCTAAATATGATGACCATGTCTGCAGCTATGAATTAACCGACAAGCAACTCATACTGGTTTATTTTTGCTACTGACGTGACGATTACATGATTACATGTTCTGGCCCAATCTATAAATGTGCTAGCATAGAAACACAAGGGTGGTTTCCACAGACAAAATATTCAGTATGCAAGAGAATGATGTGTACAAACTGAACTAAATAAAACTGAATGGCTGTTACCATTGTCTGTTTTTTTTTCTTTAATATTTCCTTGCAACAACTGAATATGCAGCTTTTTAAAATTTATTTTAATTTTTGTATTTTTTTAATTGAAATAAATTTGAAAGAAATTTATGGTTACCAGAGACAATAGCAGTATTACTGTGGATTTTTTGTCAAGTCTTATTGAACTGGATCTATGGTGTTATATTCATGTTCAGAGTTAAAACTATGGTGATGATTAGAGCTATAAGTAACATCACAGCATATAGCATTTAGTGTTTTCACTTAGATAATCGGCAAAGTAATGCTTTTGGTCTTCTTTGTGCTATCAATGTGGTTTCCACTGGTTTCCCCAACACTTTCATCTGCTCAGGTGTAAATAGTTAGTAACTACTAAGCACCCCCACACACACCCAGCCACCCACCTACCTACCCACCCACCTACCCATCCAACACAAACTCACCCAGACACCCCTTGTTCAGTTGAGTTGAGGTCAGGGTTTTGTGTAGACCACTGGATTTCTTCCACACCAAACTCATCAAACAATGTCTTTATGGACCTTACATAGTGTACAGGGGCTCAGTCAGGCTGGAACAGGAAAAGGCTTTTCCCAAACTGTTGCCACAAAGTTGGAAGCAAATAATTGTCCAAAATGTCTTTAATATTACCCTTCACTGGAACTGAAGAGCCTAGGCCAAACATTGAAAAACAGCCCCAGCCCATTATCCCTCCCTTTACCCAACTTTACTGTTGACACTAGGCATTCCGATAGATAGTGTTCTCCTGGCATCTACCAGTTCAGATTCATCCATCAGACTGCCAGATGTGTGATTCATCACTCCAGAGAACGTTTCCACTGCTCTACAGTCCAGTGACAGCATGCTTTATACCAATCCAGCCAACAGTTGGCATTGTACATTGTGATCCTATACTTTTTTAGTCAATCCATTTTGGTCACAGCCACAGGTTCTGCTGGCTCATCAACTATTATTCCAGAACTGTATAAGGTTCCAGCCATCTGCTAACATCAGTATGTTGGTGTTTGCCAGAGAATTCTGGGTCAGTGTGCCATGACCTTAAAGAACTTGAACTGAATTGACCTAAAGTCCTACTCAGGCAAAGTGAATGTCTCCAGACTAATTGCATCATAAAAATATTGATGCACAATCCCAAAGCAGGAGCTGACTTTTTATGGTAATAGCTCTCCAAAAATGTACGACTGATTTAAAGTGAAGGACAGTGCAGTGGTGTGGAAGTGTTGATGAATGTCTTAAACGCACGTGAGTGAAGCATCAACCTAAGTGTTCTAGATTCTTGCCCACTATTCACTAGAAACCTTTTGAGATCTGTTTGGAGATGTCCTGGTGATGCCTTTCAAACTGATGTTAGCCAGCTGTGACTGCCATTTCTCTCATTAAAAACCGCCCTGAAAGCTTGACAGCTTATGCTAAGTAGGGTACCAGACATGCACAAACAGAAACACATGCCCACGGACCCTCCCTCACATCTACACAACAAGCATATAACCCACCCTGTACACTGAAACAAAGCTGTGACCGTGTTTGTGACTGAAGTTGGTTGCAGGTCATCTGCAGGCCATGTTTTCTGGTTCCCACGGAAACATGAAGAACTACTTCAAAAACAATCCCAGAAAAATCCCTCTGCTTCTGATCGCTCAGAACTTTATTTTTCACTTAATCACAGGCTAATGCAAATTAAACATGTCCTTTTGGACAGGAGCAGCTGGTTTCAAGCAGTAGTTGAACTTAAAAAAAATAATAAAAATCAAGACGGCTGGAGTGGTTTAAGTGACAAGGGGCTTTCTGGTTATGAACTGTAGTGATCTTTATTTTTTTAGTGCTGGGAAAAGAAGCCTTTTCAGATCAAACTGCCGGTTTAAGCTCTTTGCAATTACAACAGCTGCAGGCAAAAGTTTGGGCACTCCTGGTCAAATGACATATTTTGTTGATTTTTTAAGTGAAACTAAGATAATACACGGTCTGTAAAGAACACACTTCTGCATAAGTAAAATGTGGTCTGTGCAAAAGTTATGACATGATTTATGTTTTTTTCCCACCATGTTAAACTAAAATATAACTGTATACTTTGCCTTCAATGGAACTTGTTCATTGTTAATGTATTCCTAATAAACTTGTTCCTAAGAAATTCTTAAGAAACCTGTAAACTTGTAAATCTTGAGCATGGGTGGAGTTGAAATGTGTATGAAAGGAAATGATTAAATCATGATTTTATCAATGCATAATGCATATTACAGCCAGGGGGGGAAGGGTGTGCAGGGGGGAGTGTTGGGGATCATTTTTCTAAAATGGTGATTAAATAATGCTGGAAGTACAGTCTCATGAAACAAAAACAAATAAGAAGCCATACACACTGCTGTGTCTGATCCACTCAGACCAGCACAACACACACTAACACACCAGTGTTACCAGTCAGTGTTACTGCAGTGCTGAGAATGATCCACCACCCAAATAGTACCTGCTCTGTGAGGGTCCATAGGGGTCCTGATCACTGAAGAACAGGGTAAAAGGGGGCTAACAAAGTATGCAGAGAAACAGATGGACTACAGTCTGTCATTGTAGAGCTACAAAGTGCACCTATATAGTAAGTGGAGCTGATAAAATGGACAATGAGTGTAGAAACAAGGACATAATGGTGGTCATAATGTTATGCCTGATCGGTGTATATCCTCCCTTTATATGTACTCCATTACTCCCATGCAAAAAAAAATGGGCCAAGCCCAAAATATAATGATTTTTACTGATGGTTGGACCTTATAGAGAATATTTAGTCTCACATTAAACACAAACTAGCTTGGCAATATTTTAAACTTTTTGAGTGTAGAAACAAGGATGGTCATAATGTTATGCCTGATCGGTGTATATGTATCGCTGCTGTCAGACCAAAACCTTGTATCTCCATTTTTGTCGTTTTTCAGTTTTTGACATAATTTGAAAATGTCCACTGTCCACATTATATTGTGTGTAAATTTCAAGATGAATGGACCAAAAGAAATCAGAAGAAATGGCCCAGAATTACTTGGAAAAATGTCTGGTTCCATTGACTTACATTTAAGGTAAAGTATTTATTTAGGTAGTAGTTTTTTCCTGCTCCTGTAAAGTTAGCATTATGGAGATATGAGGTTTTGGTCTGACAGCACACATATACACATATACATATATATGGTTGTAAAAGTTGTAAATGTTTTCATAGTAACTGATAAACATGTACAGCACGTAGCACTGTACTCCCTGGTCCTGGAGTACTCTTTGCCCTGCACATTTTAATGTTTTCCCTGCTCCTAATCCCAACACATCTATCAATTAGCAAGCCCTTCCTGAGCTGAAGTGAGTGTTTTAGAGCAGGAAATAAACACTAAAATGTGCAGGGCAAGGGAAACCCCAAGGAACCAGGGTTGGGAGCCTGTGGCATAGAGAATAAACTTGCCTCACATTTGTAAAGCGGTGGCCAAATCTCACTGATCAAACAGCTATTCATAAAACTTTTGTTATTATTGTCATGCTCAAAGGAATTACTACAAATGTGCTATTTTTTATCGTGTCATAACTTCTTATCTTTTCAAAATACATTAAACTGTAAATAAACTGTTATTTTATGTTTTTGTGTGTAGTTGACATTGTATAATTGCACAACAACAAATTAATGACCTGATTCCAAACTTCTGAACACTAGGTGATTGATGTGTGGGACCAAAACTAGATTCATAGTTAGTGTCAATTTCTGGGCAAACGTTTACAAAGTCCAGCAACACAATACATAATAATTGAATAGAGTGCTTTGTTTCATTCCTTTATTTTGATATTGCATGATGTCCTCCTAGAAAGATGACTAGCACATCAGCTGGAAAACAAATGTGCCTTTGCTTTATTTGATTTACATGTGCATGCCATTTGATTCCCGTTAGTAGCTCATTTATCATACATAACACACTATGTGGATAAGCCCTTCACAAAAAACATGTGTATTAGACAGCTAAGTGTGCAGTCCCCATGTCACTCATTTTGAGCTTTTTGTAACCATGGAGAGGCTGGTAACCATGGCGAAATGTTTGTGATTAATTTAATTGAATAAGAGATTTCCATGAATTGAGGGGTCAGCAATGGAATATGATTTCACACAAACACACACTGTATGTATTTTACTCCTGTTAGACTGCATGGCACCGACGGGAACAAAAAAGAAAGAAAAAAAAAAGAAACTGTGCTGCAAATGACTCATGCCTCATTTCAATACACTTACACTTTTCCTTTTTCTCTTCCTCCCTTTCCTTCTGATTATTTACTCAGATGTGCAGGCTGAATCTGTTCCATGCTGACACATAAGCACAATGCTAGGACAGACAAAGCTAAGAGTCGTGTCAGACATATTAAACTTTACTATTAAAAGCAGAATTTTACATTTTAACAGTCCCCATTTAGCTAATCGCGGCTACTGCTAGAGAAAATATTGTATGATATGAGGATTAACACTGATAAAAACAATCGTGCTCGTTTATTTGGATCTTAGAGCTGCTTTTGGATGCTATAGACCACAATATGCTCCTAATCAGGCTCGTAAAACGAATCAGCCTTTCTGCAACTGTTTTAAATCAGTTATGATTTAATAAAAATTTGTTAAAATGCAAAATATGGTGTACCCCAAGGTTTTATATTTGCCCCCCTTTCATTTTCATTCTTTATACTGCTAGATCACAGGGACATATGTAGATTTGTATTCTTGATATGCATTAGTTTTTAAAACAACAACAACAACAACAACTACAACAACAAAAACCAACAAAACAGCTTGCTCTTTGCTTAAAGGCTTGTTACTGCTCTTTAATAAGGCATATAATGGCTACCCCTGCTTTTATATTCTATTGCTATTATGGAGTACTGAAAAGTAAAGAAAAAAAGTGAAGCAAAGGAAGGCTGGACATTGATTTGATATTTGCAGTTTCTTCTCTCAAAAAAGTAGTTCCATCACAAGGAGTGTGTAATGTGACTGTTGTTTTTACTTAGCAACTAGTGGTCAGTAGAATGACACATGCATGGTGAAAAAAATAGAATTAGAGAAAACAATGCAGGAGAAATTTGGCTCAAATGGATATGTTATGCAATTTGACCCATAGTGTGCTGTTTGGTTCATTGGCCAGCGCAACCAGAGTGGGGAGAGTGACTAAAGCTGACATACAAATACACAAAATAATACAATTTTCTTTTCTAACTTCTTATCTTTCCTATCTGTATGTGTTTCTTGTTTTATTTGATTTATTTTCCTACAAATACTTTAGTAATATCCACAATAATGGTAAATGTGAGGACTAAGCAAAAAAATTGTTACTACCAGTTTTGGTATAAATCAACAAATGAGATTACAACAGTACATGTGTTAAAAAAAACAATTATATTTTTAATAACTAGATGTAGAGTAAAATCCTTTTGCTGTGAGTGACCCTATACCTTAATTATGTTTGTTTCATTAAAACATTGAACATTCTTTTTTGTCACTAACAAAACAATTATAATACTACTGAAACTTTAACAAATGTTTTGGTAATGACTGTTTCAGTAGTGACAATTTTAGCTCATTTTGAACAGAACTCAAAAACGCTAGCCTGTACATGACAAGCAAACACAGCTTTGAACTGTTATGCACAAATCAAATTACAATAGTTTTATTAAAACACCAAAAAGTTGACTTAATTGCAGAAAAAGTGTTTCAATAGTGACAATTCTTTATCTTAATCTTATATTGATTTTCAGACTTTCACTTCAGACTTTTACATTTACTTCAAAACTGATCTAAATGCTCACCATGTGGCAATGATGGACAAAGATGAGGACTCTGTCCTTCACTTCAAAATTAAAAAATTTGATTTGTCAGTTTTATTTGTAAATTAAAAACTTTATTCAAAAAATGCTGTCCTATGTTTCCATGTCACAGCATTTTTTAGTAAAGTTTTTAATTTACAAATAAAACTGATAAATCTAATCTCTCAGTTTCATTTGAAAATAAATGAAAAAGCTCTTTTTAAAAACAACATTAAAAAAACAAGAAAAATGCAAGTATTATTTTCACAAGTTGAAATTGTGGGGTTAGGGTTTGGGACAGACACCTCACAGTAGAAAGTATAAATGACGATTTAGTTTATTTAGATTTAGATTATTACTGTTTCAATTAATGCTTTGGGTTTAAATAGATCATAACATGATTCTTGTAAATATCTAAGGTCTGAATACTTCATATTTTTTTTTAAATAGTGTTTTTTTTTTACTGTGGGACTGCAGTTTGAACTAATTCAGTAGAATGCTCCATATGGGCAGGGCAAGTTCTCTGGACATAAAAAAATGTAGTGGTAAACTTTGTAACTGTGGGTCAAAATTTGTGTCCAAACACTCATGTGACCACTCCTGTTAGCCTGTAATGAAAATGTCATGTCATTGGCGTGAGAAATTTTATTACAAATATGTAAGCCTATATTTTATTTTGAAAACCATCCCAACCTTGCAAAATTATCTCAAAAAATTACCTTTGCACCTGTAGGAACATGTCAAATCACATTTTGTTGATTTTCTAAGTGAAAATAAGTTAACACATCCTCTACAGAGAACACACTTCTGCAAACTTTAATGCAAAAGTAATCTTTTTCATTAGCTGAATTGAACATATTGGAAAAATGTGGGTTGTGCAAATGTTAAGGCACATTTTATATTTTATTCTGAAGCTTTTTTCAATGTGTTAAACTCTGTAAATCTAATGTGATCTAATGTAATGGGAACAAAATTTTATATGGCTTTTTTTTTTTATATAAATTTTAGAAACTGTGGGCTAAATTTGAAAAAAAAAAAAATCCATACAAAATTTGTTCCCATTACATTCTGTGTTAACTTATTTTCACTTAGAAAATCAACAAAATGTGTTCACCAGCTGCTTTCTGTTATAGTGCATATTCTTTCATGAGTCTTTATTTCAGGTTGGAGTTGCCAGTGTCTGGAATGTATTATTTTGCATTTTGCTTAATTCAGACTGCAATGTGTTATTTGGCTTTGATATCATGCATTTCTATTTGATTTGTCCAAATATTTGTGAGCTTATGCATCATTAGATTATTTCAACTGGCCCAATTCTTTTGGCTGACTTCTTAATGCCACATTAACTACAGGTTAAAATAATGCAGTTTAAAAAGTTTCTACCTGACCTAGACCCACATGCTTCTCTGCCAAAGATATTTCTCGCAACGGGAAACATCCCAGGAAGCAGCCATCAAGAAAGTGAAAGAGCAACGGCAGTCAGCCAAATGTGGGTGCACTGCGTAATGTTGACAGCAAGCTCAACGTGAACTGGGAAATTTCTTCATTTGGCATTTAGGTGGTGCTGTGTCAGTAGATGGAAAAAGCCACTCACATAAAGTAGAAGGGTACTATTGTCCTTCCACCAAAACAGACCATCTCAGGTATCAGTGACAAGAAACAGTGGTCATTTTTTTAGGGTGAAAAACTTAAAGGTGAGGTTATCAGTTCTGGCAGTAGTTAGAAGAAGCCAGCTGTTTCTCAGCCAAAGAAAAACAGTGACCCTCTTCAGTGTTCTGTCCAAACATGCTGGTGATAACTTACACTCTTAAAAATAAAAGTGTCAGAAATAGCCGTTCCATAAAAGAATCAGCTTTGATTCCCTATAAAACCTCTCAATGGATAGAAAGAACCGTTTGTCTGTAAATGGGATGTTTGAGCTTAAATAAAGTTTAAATAACCTCCACATTATGTAAAGGTTTAATACCAATTAAAGGTTTGGGTTCAACTTTATTCTCTCTAATAACCGTGCAGTTACAACTTAGTAATACATGGAACAACAATGTAAATACTAGTGATACATTCACTGTTACAGATAGATTTCAGTAATATAGTGTATGTAAATATACAAGTGTATCAACTTCAGTCTTTACATAAGTGTGTCTTAATAGTTGTAAAAGCATATTTTCTCTTATGTAATTACACATGTGTAGTAAAGTGAACTGCACACCAGGTGTGTAATTACCTACATTATGAGAGTATTTACAATGCATTTGTGCAGGAAATGCTAACTTTCCTGGCCTTTAGCTACACAAATAAAAAGATAGTTCTTCAAGAGTACTTTAGTAAAGGCTTTAGTAAAACCATGAGTTCTATAGGGAATCATTTCATGCTTAAAATGGTTCTTTGCATGGTCACATGGTTCTTCAGATTGATGGAGGATGTGTGGTATATGCTTCTATATAGAACCTCTGAAAAGGGTTCCACTGCAGTTATGATGTCAAGCTTGAACTGAACACAGGAACTGTCCACTTATTTTAAAGGAACTGTCCACTTATTTTAAAGGAACTGTCCACTTATTTTAAAGTGTAACCTTTACACAGCTACCTTTGAGTGTTTGTGTTGTAATATAGTTATCTTATCAAATCACATGGATTAATAACAATTGGTATTTTCACTATACATCAAGCTAAATCTTTTAAAGTTTAATAGACATCTGTTGTTGTTATTGTGTTAATACTGTCTAATAACAGAATGATTTCAAGCTAGAATTTTGGTTAGCATGCCACAACACAAGCATACTATTATGCTCGTGTCCTATCATCAGAAAAGCCTCGTTGAAGTTTACCTATTACACACATGTAATTACAATGTAATACATCTGTAACAGTGCCTATATCAGAAGTAGTTACAATTTTTTTTTCTAGAATTATATGTCCAAGTGAAGAACCACCTCCAAATGCCCTAAAACTCTGAATCCCATTTTTTTGGAAAGGAGTTCTAAAAAATGTGATGGCTGAATACTGAATACACAGTATATTCAGTAAGATATTCCATCACAGTACCTAACAAAAACAAAAACAAACAACCAAAAAAAAAACAATTCAGCTTACATTTAGAATACATTTAGAATTCCCTGTTGTAATTTTTACTTAATTGCTGTTATTGACTGTAATTCTTCTATGAATGTGTATTATCAAAAATTCACATTTAAACTAAGCGCCAAAATTCTCAACACTTTTGGCTCTTATTTTCTGCTTTATAGCTGCTATTACAAACCTTTGAGCAGGTTTGCCATCTGTATCATGAACCAGTCAAAAGAGGGACAGTATAATGCCCTTGGAATGAACCTATTTAGCCATAATAAGCCAGACAGTGGTAACTAACTGGCTGCTATTAAGTTATTAATTCTTTTAAATATTTCTCAGAATACTTTTGTAAGAATTGGATAGGGTTCACATGCACAACCTGCCTTAGTTCAACTGTGCATTTCAACTTTGGAAGAAAATAATGGTTAAATGCCAACTACTAAGACTTAATTGGAGCATCACAAGTGCTAGGAAAATGCTTAATTCACCACAGTTATTTCTTAATAACATAGTAATAAACTGCTAGATGATTATCAACTACTGGTTTCTTAAGGCTTAATAAACAGAAAAAAAGGTTTCCCAACCCTGATCCTGAAGGTACTTTGCCTTGTGCATTTTAATGTTACCTCTGCTCCCAACACACCTGATCCAATGACCTAAAACCATTTTTTGAACATGCTACAATATTATTTAAAGCTTTTGGAATACAAGGAGAATTTTGCCAAACATTAAAATCAATGAGCTGATCTTTAAGCAAATTTGATGTCTGGTGGCCTCATATGGACCGACATATCCATACATCATCAATTCTTTGTGTAATTAATTTGTCATATTGGCCATAATCCAGAAAATCTCCTGATTCTAAAGCATCACCTAATATCATAGAGGTGTACAGATAGGAAAGAGTTCTAGCTGTAATTTGAAGCCAACTGAAAAATTCAAAGGCATTCAAAGGCATGCTATTGCTGCTTAATCTGGCATATTTCAAGCAATTGTAATGGTTGTTTCAGGCGTAAAAAGAATTCATACAAACACTGAGTAAATATCGTAATTCATCTTGGTTTAGAGGAACAATCCAAAGGTTAAACTGAAATGCTTTTAGCAAGAGAATAACCCCATATGACTCAGGACCCACAGTGGTGCAACTGAGTTGTGAAAACAGCCTTTATAGTGTAGGCTTACCAGCTGCAAGCAAGTGATTTGGAGTTGTTTTAAACACAAGGCAATTGCACAAGTTTAAGCCTATTTGGACCAATTTTATATAAAGTATCTGCAATAACTACATATACATGCTATGTGATAACTAAATATAAATGGACTAAACACCTGCACATAATTATCAGCTAGAACTACAATGACGTGCCATGTGACGTAAAGAGACGCTTGTATATTTTCATGACCCTAAAGCATTAAGCTTATTTATGATTGGTCATGAAACAGTCAGTACTACAAAGTAACCCAAAGGAAACCATGGCTAGGTTATCTGATCATCTGATGTCAGACGTAGAATCCCCATGGCCTCATTTTTACAAACTGCCATGATACAGAATTGCTTGAGGTTTTTCTTTCTTTTTTCATAGATTTCAATGGTTGACCCTTACCAAGCCATGGACCTGCTGGTGGGCCCAAAGGCTTATTCCACACTTCTATAACCTAAGAAAAGCTCCATTAGTTTGCACTGAAGTCCCTTAATGAGCCTTAGTATGTAATATGCTTGGAATGTTAAGAGGTTAAGCAGTAACACTTCCTTGAATGGTTCCGTAAATTTTAGCTGTTAACCTGTTAAGTCTGAGGATTAAAATTACTAATTATTTTAGGTAAGATGATAGAGAGTTCCAAGGCAGTCTAACTAAATTACACTGAAATGCCAAACAAGCTTCAGGTATTTATTGAGTAAGTATGAAGTAAAATGATGGTTAATAGCCATACAGTCTAAATTATACTGAAATACTTAAACATTAAGTTGACAAAAACAGCAAAACATCTCATAAATGGAGATTATTTTATAGTTTGAAAGTGGTAAGTGGTCCTTACACTAATTTTCAACGTAATGCCACGCATTAATGAAGGTAAGCATATCGGAAATGTGCCAGAACTTTTGCACAGGCCACATTTTATACTTTTTATTTTTCCCATTATGTGCAATTCAGCAAATAAATAGTAATAGTGCATTTAAATGTGTAGACATGTGTTCTCTGTAGAGGATGTGTTAACGTATTTTCACTTCACAAATCAACAAAGCAAAAAGGGATGCCCAAACTTTTTGACACATTCTTGCAGCAGGCCAGCAAACCTGTCACTGCAATGATTCTCCAAACTGTGTCCCAGTGCTGTATTTTCTTGGGCTCTAAACATCACAGAAAGAAAACAACATTTTTCTAAATCTTTATTTGAGTTGGCTTAAATTTATCTCACACATTCTCTTCCATAACATCTCCCTCTAGAACTACGCAAACATCGACCTCCTAACATCTCCCAGACCCCCAGATCAGACAACTGAATCAAAGCCAACTTTCCAAGCATCTGAAGTCTGATAAGAGAATGAGCTAAGTCCTCCTAGGACTAATAAACACACAAACAAAAAGCTGATTTCATGCAGACCTAAGACGAAGACCATAACAAGAAATGTCTAAAACACTGTTTGTTAGTTTTCCCATTCATTTCACTAAACTCTTTGATTGTTGTGGTTTCCACTGGCATCTGTGTCATGGACTGTTGTCGGGAATGCCGCTTTTATGCTGATTTGCAAGATTATTTTCTACAGAAATTTGCAAGAGATATTGGCACTATGATTTTGATGACATTGATCTTTTGGTTCCACTTTATATTGTGTCTCTAATAACTGTGTATTTACATGCGAACAACATGGGCAACAATAATGTAACTACTAAAGATTTAGTCATTGTTACAGATGGATTACAAAAGTGCACCTTATGTAATTACACATGTGTGTAAACTTCAGTTTTGCCTCATATAATTACACAAGTGTATCTTAATAGTTGTAACAGCCTGTTCTCTCTCATGTAATTACACATGGGTAATAACAAATGTAATTACATTTGTAATCAGACTGGAACAGTTTCTTTCAGAAGTTTTTTTTTTTTTTCTCAGCAGTAAAAAGGAAGTATATAATAACTTACATTAAGACATTACTTAGACGGTATCTGCCAGCTTTCCTAACATTTAGCTAGCATTTATATTGCTGGTGCTGTAACATTGTAACTGGTTTAAGCCTTAAACTATTCCATATGTATATGTGACAGTACAGCAGATGTCCCTAATCTTAAAATGTAACTTTTATGACATTAACTAAATGTGCTGCAGTCCCCCCAATGCAATGTCTATATTACCACTCCATTATTACACACTACCTATATAACAACTACACAGGAAACTGTTTACTTATTTTAAAGTGTAACTTTAACACTACACTACAGGAAAGTTCCTGTGTAGAAGATGCATGTGTGTAATTACATGAGGAAAAACTGAAGTTGATACACATGTGTAATTACATAGGCTGTACTTCTGCAATCTATCTGTAACATTTACTAAGTCATCAGTAGTTACAGTGTTGATGCATATGTTATTTATATGTAACTATACAGTTATCAGAGACACTTAATATAAAGTGGGACTGATCTTTTTTTATTTTTTAGCAGATTTTTGAATAAGGAGGCTGTGAGTTTGATTCCCACAATGCCACTGCCATCCATATGGCCAATCCAAGACATCATAATCATTCTCGCTGCCTCTAGGTGGGTAAGATGCTACCCACAACAACTCACTCACTGTAATAACAGTCCTCATCCTAACAGCTTGGTACCATCATATAATTGGGGAGATCTAACATGTAAGTGGAAAATGGCCATGATTGGAGTCAAAACTAAAGCTGTCTATGGCCCTTTTTAAAAGACCTTTTTTAAAGTTTAAAAAACCTCATGTAAAGCAGTGGCCAAACACCAAGATCTACCTTTGTGCATAGTCTAGTTCTGGCCATAATCTGCCACAGCTAATGTAGCTCCTTCATTCATAATTGGCTGGGTCAGATGAATTAGTGTTTGATAAGGTGTGGGGGGGCAGCACCGTAAATGGAAGCTGGAAAGACCCCTACGAGGAGGGCTGATGACCACTTATGTAAAACTTATACACCAGTCAAAAAGTACTTCCTTCAGTTTAACAAATAAAAGTCTTTCAAAATGTCTTTGGATTACTGTGTTTTGTTACACTCCTAAAATGATGTTCTTCAATTTTACTTCAGAATATTCAGGTGCACACCATCACAGCAACAGCCCAAAAGGGACTGCTATATATTTGACTACAGTGTTATTGACTAGTGTAGCTACCTCACACTACCTCACAGAGTACTTATTTTATGACCTGACATTTACAAAGCCTACCAAAATTGAATGCTCTGGCTCACATTTTTATCACATCACTGACCTCCATATTTCTATTAGGACTAGGCTGACAGGTATGCTACAGTAAGAGCAAAAGTCAAACTAGGTTTTTTTGTTCAGATTTTGACCTTATAAGTTGGTTCTATGGCCTCTTAGTTACTTCACAAGAATTTTCATCCAACAGCTTTTTCTTATCTGCTTCTTGAAATAGGCCGCCGTTTCCTGTAAGATACTGTGGAATTTAGGTGGCAGCTCTGGGGGTATTGGGAGAGATTAAGATGGAAAACATATGGCATGTCCCTTGCTACATGATACTTTTCTCCAAATCAATGTTTTCTAGGAACAGTTAGACTAATTAATGTTGGCTAGCATGCTGTTTAAGGAATGTCTTCTGTCTAAATGTGTTTTTCTAGGTAAAGATAATATCATTGTTTATTTGACTTGGAATTTAGCTGTTAACATTTAAGTAGTTGTGTAAAATGCATAGCTTTCAGTTTGACATCTCTATTGTGCAATCTCTGGCAGTGACTACAAGCAAATAAACTGTATTGAAATATTTATACTCCAGTGCCATATGTCTTTAAAGACCAAAGAGCAAGAGGTTATTATTCAGTAACTACTATCAATCTGATCATGTTTTCTCATTTTCACAGTCAAGATCAGTGGAACTGTGTATGCTTGTTTACAGGACAATGTGGCTTTGACATATAGCTTTCTTTATATAGCCTTGTCTCAAAGTGTTAATAAGTTGACACGTAGGCTTCAAAGGCAATTCAATAAACAGCCTAGTATAAGCAGTACTGAGATGCATGTGCAACTGCTTTTTACATGAGCACTGCACACCCAAGGCTAGGGGTCATCAATTTCAGACCTGGTGGGACAGAGTCATATGGGTCAACTCATTAGTTAATTACCAGGTTATGTCTGTGCGTTTGAGCAGGGAAATCAACCAAATGTGCCAAGCCCTGACCCTTCAGGACAGGAATGGCCATACAACAAAGAGGGGGAAACTTTGTGAGCAAACTGTAACACAGAGCAGCCACACTCATTGTTCAAATATAGGTGCACTTTCTAGTTCAACAATTAAAGAAGATTGTAGTTCATCTGTTTCTCTGCATACTTTGTTAGCTCCCTTTTATCATGCTCTTCAGTGGTCAGGACCCCCATAGGACCACCATACAGCAGGTATTATTTAGGTGGTAGATCATTCTCAGCGCTGCAGTGATACTGATGTGGTGGTGTGTGTTGTGCTGACACCTGTGGATCAGACACAGCAGTTTCAATTTCCAATGGGGGAAAAAATAAACAATTTCATGAAAACTGTATCTGCAATCGATTCTAAAGGCAGAAGCATATTATTCTCATATAGACTCTGTGCATGAGATCATAACTTTTTGATCTGCAAATCCATAATCAGCTTCAAATATGCATTCAAAATTTTGTGCACAATTCTTACATTACAAGTCCAAGTCCAATCTAAAACAAAACTTTAATGGTGTTAATTGTGCAATTCCAAATCACAATTTACATCTGATCGATATTCTACTTTAATAAATTAATGCTTGTGTTCCTAAATTAGATGATTACATTTCCAGGGGGGTATTTTACAATGGAGGATTTTTCAGTTAAGCCAGATAACTCAAGCTTAAACTCAATCCTGTCTAGTAGGAAAACAGCTGAGGGACATTTCAACTGGACAGTCTTCAGCTTTGGGCTTCGGTTATCTGGCTTAGTCAGGAAACTTGCTTTGTAAAATATGAGCTGTTTTGATAGAAACTGATTTTGAAAATTATTATTGTGAATGTATAATACTATCTCAAGTTGAATTTAAAGGTTTGTATGAGAGAAGTATAAAATCTGAAACTTTGAAAATTTTACAGTTGATGTACGATTCGATGTGTGAAATTCAGTTTCTAAAAAAATTTTCACTGAATCTCTTCATTGAGCCCTGCCGCCTAACTTTTTATAGTTTTTTTTTTTGTTTGTTTCTTTGTTTTTTTAAGAGTGTACTTGAGACAATGAATTGACTCTTTCTAGTGCACATTAGTTTTATCCTTTGTACCTCGATTATTACTCACAGCTGGGGCTTTTTGTTAACCTACAACTTACTGTGTGGTTTTTCCCTAGACGTCTCTTTCATAAGCTGCTTCCCATTAGTCTGCCTGGTTGGATGAATTCCACTTCACTGGGAGCATATCGCAGTTATCACAGCACATCAGGGGAACTAAATCCACAGCATCTGCCAATATCCCTAGAGTAAACAGAGTAATAGGCTATTAACCCCATGTTATGTGAAGTCAGTTTTATATTTCCAAGATTTTCACAAACTCTCAAAAAATAATTTGATGTCCTCCTGCAGCACCTTCACAGCTTACAGATGGAAAATCAATGCAGAATCCTTTTGTAATTCCACTGATGCCTACATGGGCCCATCTATTGATTACATTAGATTGTGTTCTGGCTTTCACAGAGGCATGTCAGGGCCATAGTCTTAAATTTTTTTCATGTATGCTTCCTTAAAACTGTACCACCTTATACTGTTGCAATGGTTGTTGCCCAAATAGTTGTTGCCCACTATTTCCTGAAACGTTAACATGCAACAGATTTAGGCAACAGTACTGGTTTTGTGTGGAAGGGGAAGCTCACATCAAATACAAATAATTTCATTCAAGTTATTAATTATATCTAGCATCTGGATAAAAAGCAGAAAACAGATTCCTCAGAAAATTACACAAATGTCTCAACAACTAAATATAACAGCTTCATTTTTCAGTAATTATAGTGCCCATTCTTACCCATTATTACAGCTTCTATTCTTTTTAGGAGATTGTGCTTTCAGTTTTTCAAAGAAATCTGCAGGGATATTTTTCCACACCTCCAAAGTTCAGTTTATCATTTTTTAAACACTTTTTATTAAATTTCCCTCTTCTTTATACAAATGTGGATTATCTCATATCTAATCTCCTCAGAAATGTCTTCTGAAAAACAAATAGCCTGTTGAATAAATACTTACCCTTTCCAATAACATTTGGCCTTATGATGTATTTTTTATTTTGTCATGTTTATAAATGATTTCAGTGCAGATTATTTTAATGAATAGACCAGTAGAAAATGTGAAAAGCTGCACTGTGTAAGATTTGGGGATTTGGAGACCTCTTTGGTGGAAATGTGTAATTACAGACAATGTGCACAAGAGCATTTTGTGACTTCAGTTATGCTTTGGACCCCTTCCCCAAACAGATGGACCTGGTGATTGTGAGCATGTTAAAAGAGTAGTCAATAATACGGGTGGCTATTTCAGTAGCTAGCCATCAAACCACTAAAATGCCTTACTTGTTTAGGAAGAAAAACCAAGCCCTGGATCAGCCTTAAAGCACTCCAAGAAGCTGACATGAAGCAATCTCCACATCTGGAAAGCCTGGCCAATGTTGATTCTTGTTTTAGATTGGGCTCTGTTGTTTTCACATTTGGCTTGGACAGTTGGACTCTCTTCAGTTGTGGTTTTACGTTCTGTAGCTTTAACAGTAAGTGACCCCGCAGAGGATATCTAGTGTTCTCCATATTGAGAGAGATTTTTTTGTGTTACAGTGCCCTTCAGGTATGCACTGAGAGCCTGCCCTGACCTACCTGTGGCCCTAAGCAAAATTCTGCAGTGGGGCCCTCCTACCTGACCCTTGAGCCATGTAAACCTCCCAGTTATGCCTGACACCCCAGTGCTCCCACTACAATTCTCCCTCCTTTAAAGAACAAGTAGACCTATAATACTATTATTGATTTGATCAGCTGCATCAGGCCCATTCAAACTGGCTCCCCCAGATTTCATGCCATACCTTCTCAAATAAAAAAAAAAAAATTATACTATGGCTTGGCTGAATACTTGATGGTCATTATTTAATGAGAGATGTGCATCCATACTGCCCAGTATGCCCAGCTATGAGGAGTGACCCATCATGCTCATATATTGCCTGGTCTGGTCTCTACAGAGTCCCCTGCCGCAAAGCATGAGTTTCACTTCATGCACACACATATGAACATGTGTTCACATGCACACAAGCTGCAGTTTGTAGACACCGGTGCCCAAACGTGTTAATCAAATGCAATACATATTTGTAATTTCACAGAACACAGCCCTGAAAGTGGGTAGCAAGCATGCGAAACACAGACAGACCAAAAGATGCACTGCCCAGATAGGATAGTGAGATAGACAGAATAGAGTGAGATTAACTGCCCAGCTAGGTTAGAGAGACAGGCAGACTAGAGAGACACACTGCTAAGCTAGGTTAGAGAGACAGACAGACTAGAGAGAGATGCATTGCCCAACTAGGTTACAAAGACAGAAAGACAGACAGAATAGAGAGGGATGCACTGCCCCTGCTAGGATAGTGAGGCAGACAGACTAGAGAGAGACACGCTGTACCTGATTGCTGTTCCTGCAATTCACTCTCATGGTGTTTTTGTGATCAAATGCATAGTGCCCCTGACCCAGTAATGCTACTTCTTTTGATTTTAACAAAAAAACTTACACAACACAGTTTTAAGTTACATTACATGTTTGCTTTTACATTAAAGTTACATTAGAGTGTTTTATGGCTGCCACAATATTGCACATGCTATATGAATACATATCACCTGTATTGGAAAAAAACCTTGTATCACCATTTTTGTTTTTTTTTGTTTTTTTTTTTTAGCAAAGGTTGAAAACACCAGCCAGTCTTTACATTGGGCTAAAATTTAATGACGCATTAAGTAAGAGGATTTCTCCAAATCATTACAAAAAAAAAGTATTACTTCTTACATTAAGTTGATTTATATATACATATATATATATATATATATATATATATATATATATATATATATATATATATGGGTTTCCATCACCAAGCGCAATGCAAAGCGTCGAATACAGTGGTGTAGAGTACGCGGCCACTGGACTCTAGAGCAGTGGAGACGTGTTCTCTGGAGTGACGAATCACTCTTCTCCGTCTGGCAATACGATGGACGAGTCTGGGTTTGGTGGTTGCCAGGAAAACAATGCTTTGTGCCAGGTGTAAAGTTTGGTGGAGGGGGGGTTATGGTGTGGGGTTGTTTTTCAGGAGTTGGGCTCGGCCCCTTAGTTCCAGTGAAAGGAACTCTTAATGCTTCAGCAGACCAATAGATTTTGGACAATTTCATGCTCCCAACTTGTGGGAACAGTTTGGGAATGGCCCCTTCCTGTTCCAACATGACTGCGCACCAGTGCACAAAGCAAGGTCCATAAAGACATGGATGAGTGAGTTTGGTGTGGAAGAACTTGACTGGCCTGCAAAGAGACCTGACCTCAACCCGACAGAACACCTTTGGGATGAATTAGAGTGGAGACTGCGAGCCAGGCCTTCTCGTCCAACATCAGTGTCTGACCTCACAAATGCGCTTCTGGAAGAATGGTCAAAAATTCCCATAAACACACTCCTAAACCTTGTGGAAAGCCTTACCAGAAGAGTTGAAGCTGTTATAGCTGCAAAGGGTGGGCCGACATCATATTAAACCCTATGGATTAAGAATGGGATGTCACTCAAGTTCATATGTGAGTGAATACTTTTGGCTATATATATATATATATGTATATATATATATATAGATATATATATATATATATGTATATATATGTGTGTGTGTGTGTGTGAACCAACACTCACTTAAATGTATTGTTATATTAACAAAATAATGACAAAATAATGAATAGAAGAAAAGAAGTTAACCCATAGAATTTATTAGCATAAGAACTGAAGTTTGTTAGGCTCTCTTTTTATACTTTTTGGGATCTTTTGGTATCGATAAACTTTCAATGAGAGAACTGTGAGCAACAGCAAAGCAGTGCATACGATGACCCTGCAGAACAAATGAAACTAAACACAAAAAGAAAATCAGTAACTCCATGTGAAAAGCATGAGTAGAGGGAAACATTACCTTAGAAAATACACAGGGATGTACAAATCCAAAAAAAGACACGCAATTGATTGAAGGTAACTATGGTACTATGTATTGCACATGTTGGCCATTTATAGACTATTCTGATATATAACTCCTCTGTGTTTCCAGGGCCACATTAAACCCCCCAAACAATCTCCCCCACCTGTTTCTGCTCCTGTTCCTGTTACCCTTCCTGCGCCTGTCGTTATATTTTCCAGAATGACTCTGTTCCTGCTGTGCCTGCTTTCCTTGGCACTGGCCTTCTTTTCACACTTAACACGTGACATTGTCTGTTGTAAAAATGATAATGCACAGCAACACTGCTGCTTGCCATCTGCTGTCTGTGGCTTCTGTTCATCACCAGCTTTCTGTCCACCTCCATTCAACACCCACCACTTTCTCTCAGCCTGTGCGCTTTCCTCACTGAAAAAAGCGAAGCATCGAATTTACTTGATTGAAAGATGTACATTATGTTCATGTTGATAAAACGTCGATGGTCATATTTTATTCCAGATTATTCTGTTTTTATTATTCTATTCCCTTTTCAAAATACCACCTGTACCTTTACGTTAGGTGAGTAATTCAAGACCAACAGATCAATAGAAATGGTCCAAAATGATTTATAATGCAATCTTGGTACATTAATTTTGTATTTCAATCATTAAGCTGTAAAAAGTCATTATGAGTGATTTAATATGAAATAGTACCCTAAAGAGATACTGATCAACTCAGATTTCTGTACAATGGTGTGGATGGTAAGCAGAGGCTGTGACAGCCATCAGAGGCAGGAACTCGAGTCAGACTCAGATTCAAGCATGTCAACTGACTTGTGACTTGGACTCACACTTAACTGACTCTTGACTCATCTCAGACTCACAACTAAACTCAGGCTTGTGATTAACTGATTTGTGACTTGACTCTGACTCATTCGCAATTGACAAGTGACTTGACCTTAACTGACTTGTGATTCGACTCAGACTCATGCTTAACTAATTCATGACCACATCAAGCTCACATTTAAATGACTTGTGACTCGACTCAGACTCACGTTTAACTAACTCATGACCACATCGAGCTTACATTTAAGTGACTTGCGACTCCACTCAGACTCACGGTTAACTGACTCGTGACTCAACTCAGATTCACACGTAAGTGACTCATGACTTGACCTTGGACTCTTGCTTAAGTGTCTCAGGACTTGACTCAGATTTACACTTAATCCCTTAAGTTTTCAGAATTATTACATGCTAAAGCTTATTATTCAGTACCTACAGTGACTGCAATACAATACTGAGCTATTCTTAGGTTACAGAAATGTGTAATAAAACTTTGGTCATTCTTGTGACTTGGGACTCGACTTGGACTTGCACTTAACAGACTCATGACTCAAATTAATGCAATGCAAGACTTGAGACATTTCAGTCAAAGGAAAAATAAACTGGATGAATTAATACTGTCAGTTTTATTGCATTAAATGAATAAAACATTTTGTTTCCAACCTTACATGTTCACTACGGTTATGTGCTGTGCTGGGGCTTAAGAGCATTGCATTATGGGTATTGTAGTGAATTTACATTATTAGTTTGGCAACTACAGGCACTGCTATGATGCAAAATGCCTTTTTTTCTTTTTATCATTAGCACTTTTTTTTAAAAAATAAGTGAACTGAACAGAACAAAGTGCTGCATGCAGTGGTGGCAAAACTAGCAATAGCTAATTTACCTTTAGTTGTCAGAGCTAATCTAGGTGAAGTTTTAGCAAGTTACAGATCACATTCCTTTAAAACTTGCTAAATTATCAGCTGGATTAGCTTTCATGCTAGCTAGCAAACATACGTAATACAAACTAAACTAGAATTTCAAGCTGTTTTGTCCCTTTATTTTAAGCACTGTAGTTACTGTGTGTAGTGCTTCAGTTCTATCTTTCATATTGAAGTTTTTCATTAAAGAAAGACTTGTTATTTAAAGCCAAACCTGACAGGTGAAGGTTATAATGAGGCTGAAATTCTCTACTAAGGACTAGAAACTTGACTCGCACTGGCATGAAGTAACTTGTGAACATCTTTGACATCTACAATGGAAATATGGCCATCTTGTCAAAGCTGATACTTCATCTCAAAACTATTGTAGAATAATGTTTCAGACACCATGCAACAAAACTGTCCTGATGAAATATGTTGAAAAAAATGCCACTTGAGGTTCTTTGAATAATGCCATAGAAGAACAATTTTCGGTTCCCTAAAGAACCATGTTTGTGAGGTATATAGAACCTAGAACCTTTGCGTTATGGGTAGGTTCTTTAAACTTTAAAAAAGGTTCTTCACACTGACACTGACTCTCATTTACAAATATGGTTCTCTAAAGAACCATCCCCCAAAAGTTTCTTTAGGGAACTTTTTTTTTTTTTTGGCATCACACAAAGAACTTCTTTAAAAGAGTGGAGGTACACATTTGAATCAAGTATATTCAATGTGCCACCATTTCCCAGTGTTGCTCTGGCTTCATATGTACAGCTATTTTAGTTTGTTTAGAATTTAAAATGTATAAATGTTTTTTTCCTTCCTTTTGCAATAATAACAATTTACTTGAGAACCAGCAGTGTTTAGACAATGCCATCCTATTTTGGTCCACCAATGGGTGGTGCACTCTTAATGAAGTGAACCACGTGTATTTCTGTGATTTCGAAGTAATTTCCTAAGTAATAATATCCTTCTCCTGATAGTATCTTGAAGCTTCCTTTGTGCTTTGTTAGGCTTAGTCACAAATATTGAATAACACCCTCTTGCCAAACACCCATGCAGGCTAAGTGATGTATTTGTGTGTGTGTATATGTATGTGTGTGTGTGTGTGTATATCTCTCTCTCTCTCTCTCTCTCCCTCTCTCTCTCTCTCTCTCTCTCTCTCTCTCTCTCTCTCTCTCTCTCTCTCTCTATATATATATATATATATATATATATATATATATATATATATATATGATCTTGAATTGGTAATCATAATCAACTCTTTCAAATTCTCTCTCATTCACATGCATAAAGAACACTCAAGTAACATCTCAGAGACCATTTACAATGTAAAAGAAAAAAAGTTTTTTAAATGTATTTATTTTCTAATAAAACTGCTTGATTTGATTCACCAAGTGCTTTGTCATATGTTGGCAGTTAGACATTGACAAAAAATGCTAAATTAATGTTCACATTTCTTTTTTATTTAAAAAAAAAGTAAATGTAAAAAAAAAATTACTGTGTAAATGTACAATAACCATCTGGCAGCAGAATTGCCAGATTGTCCCTAAAATTAACATTTAGAGCACTCATACTGTAATATCACATTGTACTGTATTTTGTACACCAACTGGCAACTTCATTAAGTACACCTCTTTGTTTCTACACTCATTGTTCATTTTATCAGTGCCACTTACCATATAGATGCACTTTGTAGTTTTACGGTTACAGACTGTAGTCCATCTGTTACTCTGCATACTTTGTTAGCCCCCTTTCACCCTGTTCTTCAATGGTCAGACCTCCCCAGGACCACCACAGAGGTCTTATTTGGGTGGTGGATCATTCTCAGCACTGCAGTAACACTGATGTCATGGTGGTGTGTTAGTGTGTGTTGTGCTGGTACAAGTGGATCAGACAGAGCAGTGCTGCTGGAGTTTTTAAACACCACAATGTCACTGCTGGACTGAGTTTAGTCCACCAACCCAAAATATCCAGCCAACAGTGTCCTGTGGGCAGCGTCCTGTGACCACTAATGAAGGACTAGAGGATGACACAAGATGCAGCAACAGATGAGCTACTGTCTCTGACTTTACTTCTGCAAGTTGGACCAACAAGGTAGGAGTGTCTAATTGAGTGGGCAGTGAGTGGACAAAGTGTCTTATCCACTCGTACCAGCACAACACACACTAATATGCCACCACCACATCAGTGTCACTGCAGTGCAGAGAATGATCCACCACCCGAATAATACTTGCACCATTGAAATAGCAAATCATTATAACAAACTATGCAGAAAAACAGATGGACTACAGACTGTAACGGTAGAAAGTGTAGAAACTACATTGTAGAAATTACAAAGTGCATCTTTGTGTAAAGTAGAGCTGATAAAATGGACAAAGAATGAAGACACAAGGGTATGTACTTAATTGTTGAAAAGAATCAACTGTGTCATTTCGGTGTATTTAAAAAACACAGGCTATACAGACTAATAGGCTGCACAAACAAGTTGGATTTTGAAGTATTTACTAAAGCATTCAAATATACATAAAAATAAAAAGGTGACATGCATGTCTTACAAGCTCAGTATTTAAGCTAGAGTTGTATAGCATTAAACTAAATGTGGGATAGTGAAAGTACATCATCGTTAGCTTAGCACTATCATGACACAGCAAATCCCATAGACCCTTAATCCAATAGCTTGCTGAAATTACCATTATCATAGCAACGGTAATCAGATGCTTACAAAGAGAAAGTTTCTACATGAAATTCTGCTATATAATGGCCTATGACAAAAAAGTCAATGAACTTTTGAAAATACAGGGTGATTCAAAAAGATTAATCTGATTTCAAAATAATTTATTTCACTTGTAAACCATTACAGAACAATGCGATAAATTGTAAATGGTTTCAGTGAGCATAAAGTTTATTATGTAATTTTACAAGTGCTCAGTATGAACCTCCTCCAGCTGTACGGACAACATCAACGCCAAAGTCAAATTCATCCCATACTCGATTGAGCATGTCGGATGTCACTGTACTCATGGCTCCTTCAATCCGATTTCGGAGATCATCCAGTGTTGTGGAACCAACAACAAATGCTCTGAGGTGTTGGAGGTTCACTGCCGATGAATATCACGTTGCACAGTTATGTTGGATTCACACTTATTGAAAGTGGAGAACGCAAAACGTTTTCTGCTCAGGGGTCACCATCTCCTCACAGACTGAAGGGAGCCATCCTCCGGTGACAGAAACTCTACGACCCCCTCTTTCAATTGGTATGTGATTGGTTCCTAGGCGCCTCACGGATGTAAAAATATGGCGCTTTGAAATCGGATGAAATCTTTTTGAATCACTCAATTCTGACTTTTGAGTCAGAAACTCTATGACCCCCTCTTTCAATTGGTATGTGATTGGTTCCTAGGTGCGTCACGGATGTAAAAATATGGCGCTTTGAAATCGGATGAAACTTTTTGAATCACCCTGTACTATGCTTTTGTAAGGAGGGGGCAATAGAAGACCAATAGTCATAGGCAAGGCTTAGAAAACAGCCAGGCAATATCACAGGCAAATCTATACAGCAAAAACCAGGAAAACAGGCAACGGTCAAAGCAAAGGAAAAACACTCTTCAAAGGGATAAAACTGCTCAGACTCAGGTAAGTAAACACAGGACCTCACAAGTCCAAATGAAGGGGTATATGGTGGGGTGGTAATTGAGTCCATAAACTTGCTGCAGGTGTGAGAGGAGGAGAGGGAGGAGAATAAGCCATTCCAGAGGGGGCAGGTCCAACTAGAGTCTCCCAGAGGGGGGTGTTGGTGTTGGTGATGTTTTTGCTAGGTAAACTAGCATGCTGTTATTTAGCTAACTAAATAACTAACTTGAAGTGTGCAGTAAACCCTTGGATCCGCCAGTGGGTCCTGACCATTTAAGGGGTTTAAGTGTCATACTGTTGTGAACACGGTACATTATTGTAGAAATTGTATACACTGTAATGTGTCAGTGTGCAAAAACAACAATACACATTGTATTGTGGTAGTTATAAAAGATTGCATTGCTAAACCCTTAGAATATAGTCAACATTTAGGGAAGAATCTGGATGTAGGTTACACCACAGCTCAGTATGTTAGTCTATAAAAATTAGACTGTACAGAATCTTCCACGGTAAACAAGTCAAATGGACTTTACATACTAGGAGAAATCGTCTTAAAAGTTCAGGAGGAAACTGCAGAATACTTGTGCTTTCACCTTATTAAAGACACTTGAGTGAAATGAAAAAAATGAGCTTAATGTTCCATTAAGCTGCAGTGGATTGATTGCGAAGTTCTGAGTGGGTTTCGAGACCTTTAAAATAGCTGTCTCTTCAATATACTAAATTATACTTCCTTTTGAAATGTCCTAATTGACAGAGGATAAGTGCTTACTGAGGGCCAAATGTGCGTACATGAGAACACACTTCACAAAATGTGCCTCAATGTTGCCTCAGTGCCACTCACAATATGTCTGAAATTAGCATTAATTCGGCTAAGGCTGAGGTTAATTACACAATTACTCTGCGCATAGCTCTGCTGAATTATGAGGCAGAAATTTAAAGGGTGAGATAGTGGACCCTCCAAAATATTCTACAGAGGAATAATTAATTCAGCTCCAGAGATTCAGAACTCTAGAGATATGAGAGTTGCAATAGGGTTATTCTGTATTCTGTTATTGATATTTTTATACTTTATAATATAGCATTGTATTATTATACTGTAACAATAATAATAAGGGACTTTACATAATCAGAGTAGACAAAAAAAAGAAAGAGAGAAGAAGAAGAATGAAGGTATTGAGAAAACAGGAAAGTTCTGAAGTGCACTTTGAAGAAGGACAGGGAGCAGCAGTTGTGGGGGAAAGATCTATAGTTAAGGGGCCATAACATTATAATATAAGAGGTCAGAGGTCTAGCGCCCACACCACAGGGGGGTGCAAGACCATCCAGTGCCTTGAACTAGGGTTGGGTGATTTCTAACTAACTGGCATATGACGATGTCTACAGGAAAACATTGCGATGGATGATGACATCAGGAATGGGAGGTGGGTGTGGTGGTAGTTTTACAAAGCGCTTTTATTCTTACAAAGGTACTACAAACACTTGACAATCCTTAAAGTTCATTTTTAGCTGTTCACATCTCCGGTTAAGTAATTAGTAGTAAATATAGTTTTCTATGTTATAGCAGAGGCAGGAAGGGTGAGCCCCGCTGTCTGTGTGAATGGGAAGGGGGTAGTGGTATCTATTGGCATCACAATGCTGGCTTAACTTCATGATGTTTGTCAGCCATCTGTGATGGACAATGGCATCATCTGTCAACCCAACCCTGCCTTGAAGGTCAAGAGAAGGACCTTAAACTGGATGCGTAAAGAAATGGGTAAGCAGTGCATCTGAGAGACTGGTAGAGATAGAGAGACAAGTAAGTGAGCAGCAGAGTTTTGAATGTATTCAAGGTAATGCAAGATTTTTACTGGGAAACCAATAAAAACAGAATTACAGTAATCTAAGTGTGATGTTGTGAAGGCGTGGATCAGTGTTTTAGCATCTTTCATCCTCAATATAGGGCGGATGCAGGAGATACTGCAGAGATGAAAAAAAGCAAAGCGAGGACTGACTCAAAAAGTACACCAAAGTTATGAACAACAGAAGAGGCTCCAACAGAAACACCATCAAGCGAAATCCCAAAGCCTGGGTGTCGGCACAACAAGGGATTTACATCCAATGAGCAGTAATTCAGGTTTATTAGTGTTTAGCTTTAGAAAAAATTGCAGTCATCTGCTACTTAATGTCATGGATGCATAGTGGTAAAGCAGAGGGAGGGAGAGGTGTGTGAGCTTTATACTAACATAGATAAATATTCTTTTAGCATCTCTTTCTGCTGCCATTGTTTAAGAAATCTCAGCAGAAACATTTTTAAGACATCAGGTCACATTAAACAAAACGCAGCAAGAGATTTAGCATGACATTAAGTGAATAGCATGGCGGTAGCATGTTTGCTCATTCATAAACAAGGAATACTGGTGAGATTTGCTGCTTGCTTGATGTGAGGCCGCGTTTTTATATCATTTAAATATGGCGGTGGAGATTCATAACACTACACACAGCTGCGAAATATAGTACTTAAACCACCCTGATGACAATTTTCCCCTTTAAACCTTCCCACTGCTGGAGTAGACGACTTTTAGATCTGCAGATTTAAATGGCACTGTTCTATATTTCTATATTCAAATAGTTCTATATTTCCCAAATCCCGTCTTGTAATGGGAAGCAGATTTAGCTTGGAATCCAAATAAGTGAAGAGTAATTTGATCTGCTGAAATTCTACTTACATGTTTAAGTTGATTTTGTTTAGAGTTTTTACTCTCACTTTTCAGTTTGGATTTTATAAAGAATTCAATTCACATGTCAAAATGCCATTTTCATTTTTACTAACGAATATTAAATATTTAATTTTACACGTGCAAATAGAATTTCTGAGATCAAGTAAAATAAAACAAAAGCTCAAACAACTTGTCAAAGTAATTCATTTCATCATATGAATTTAATTTTTTATTAAATGGAAAAAATATACCACACTAAACTTTAATTCATGTCAAAGTGGAAAAACTGTAATTATAATGAATTGGAAAAAGGCTTGAATTTATACCTATGAGAAATAAGACTTGCTAAACTGTAATTCCCACAGTTAAGTTTTATTTCAATTTTAAGATGTTATAAAATAAAATTTATTTGCATTTCATTTTTTATAGTACCAAAGCAGAGGCCTCCTAGAACTCCAGCCTCTCCTCCAGTCATACAGTCTCTACTCATACAACCACCATATTTTTAAGGCATGGTTCAAACTTACGAAATGAAAATAGTGACAATTTCTTTCATAAACAAGCATACAATTAGCCATGAAGTCTAGAAAAGCTTATATGCACTAACTACATACTTTCTTCTTAAAAGTGCTTCTGTGTCCTTTACAGTTGCCCATTTGGGACTTTGCCTCTCCTTTTTAGCAAGTGTGTCTGATGAGGGAGCAGAAGAGTAATGTATAAATCTGTATGCATGATGTGAGAGTGCACTTATCATGTAATTAATTCGAAGACGATTTAAAATGATTTCACTTATGAAAAGTACCTTTTTAACATTAAGTGCCTGTGCTATTTACAGTGCACATTAAATGTACCTCAAAGACTTTTACATTAGTATTACATTATCATTATTACATTATTATAAGTCTTTTCTATGCATTAAGTCTCAAACAGTCAAATAGTTTCTGAACAGAACTGAAACCAGTTAAACAAACAGCTGCTTATCTTGAAAGCTCAGTCAGGAACTGCTGCAGCAGACAGGCCAATTTTAACTTTTAATACAGCAAGAGCACTTGCACTAAAAATATACAATATGTACACTTACTGAAGTGCTATTTCATCCTGAAGGCCACAGTCAGTATACACCAGTGTTCAATTAATTTTAAATTATTTTAAAATTAATTGAATTAATGCTAATTTCAGACATATTGTGAGTGGCACTGAGGCAACATTGAGGCACATTTTGTGAAGTGTGTTCTCATGTACGCACATTTGGCCCTCAGTAAGCACTTATCCTCTGTCAATTAGGACATTTCAAAAGGAAGTATAATTTAGTATATTGAAGAGACAGCTATTTTAAAGGTCTCGAAACCCACTCAGAACTTCGCAATCAATCCACTGCAGCTTAATGGAACATTTTTTTCATTTCACTCAAGTGTCTTTAATAAGGTGAAAGCACAAGTAAAAGCTCCTTTATTCTACAGCTTCATATCATTTGGGCCAATTTTGTTAACACAGTGACAATTTTGCATTTTAACTGAGCTCTACTGAGTGTATTTCAGTACTTCTATATCAGGATTTTCACTAGGGCACTATGTATAATCTTCCTAATTCCAGAATATAAACCTAAAAAACATATTAACAATTTGTTATTGATAGTGTGGGGGGATTCTAGGTATTAACTGGATAAGTATGTGGTGTGAAGTCCACAGTACTGCCTAATTATATTTGGGTTGAAATTACTGGGCAGTTACAGGGTGTAAAAAAATATAATAATGATTAATGTAATGAATAAAGTACAAAAAGTCAGTACCACTTTAAAATAAGACTACTCTCATAAATGGTTTATTAAAATGAGTTTGTCAATGGTGATTAGTTCTTCAGTAATCATTAATAAGCAGTTATAACAAAAATGTATATTTTTTATACACGAAAGTGATGCAAAATCAATGGACAGCTGAATGTGCTTGGAGGAGAATGCTAACTGCTAATACTGTTACAACAACTAACAGATGCCTGCGCTGGCAAGCACTGCACCTGAGTGATGGGGAGAGAGAGACGACTGTCCTTTCCACCCAAAGAAAGCAAGGCCAATTGAACTTCTTGTTACAAGATCACCAGGAATCAAACCCATAATCTCCCAAATGACACATGGTTGCACCTCTTGGGAGCCTCCAGCTCATAGTCAGGGCTTAGCCCCACTAGCCTGCTCATATCAGCCATCCCTGCTCAGAAGTTACTGTCACACTACCCAAAATAATTATTTAGTACTTTTGAGTTTGTACCGAACGCTTACTTGGTCAATATCTAGAATTTGTTAAAGACAGTTTTATTGAATGTGAAGAACACAGGTGGAAAACTACTGCTGTACAGAAGTGCTTTTCCAACGTGGAACAAAGCCCACTTTTCTCCACTGCAGCGTTACTTAATCCAAGGTAGCTTTAAATAATGTAGCACAGCAAGCTAATGCACTTCGCTTAAAATCAGCTGAATTTAATGATTTAACTGTTGCATACATTTACACTAACAACTACTTAATTCTATGTAGGTTACTCAGTATGGTTTCAGACTCGGTATCGGTCAGTACTAAAAGATGGTAGCGAAAAAATGGTAGCGATTCTAATTCTTACTATAGTTTGGTCTTTACCATTTAGTTTTTTTCTACATGTCTAGATCTTTGTGTTTTGTGCCACCAGTTTATACCGCATATCTCACTTGGTACTTAGTGGGGCTTTTGATTTACTTTCCTGCTTAAATATTGAAATTTAGTCTGAGTATGTTTATACTTAACACCTTGTTATCCCAAATAATAGAGCTCAGTGTCTTTAATCTCTTAATAGGACTATTAGTATAATTTATTTAGACTGTCATGGTACTTTAAAAAGCACCTCTGAACAACTCAGACACTGTAGCATTACATTTAGAAGCCACTTCACATAGACAGCAATGAATCAATGAAATGTACTCTCTGTATATATACCATTGTATGTACCATTACCTAATGCTATAGCAAGCCAACAGGACAATCATGCTATATTTCACTGCAACACTGCACTTTTTGCCAACAACATGAAACATGATTTAAGTTCAAAATCATCACGAAAGGATTCTGTAAAACAACAATATGCAAAGTAAAATAAAGAATCTTACTGAAATGTCTATTATAATCTGTTAGAAGCTCCAAATATCCATGCACAACTGCTGTAGCATCACTGTTAACAGGGCACGTAGTATAATACTGCAAATGCCATAAGGATGCTAATAAAAACTAGCATTAATGGAGTGGTGTAAAAATCAGATGAATACAGGCCTCTAATGAAGCAAATAAAACACTTCATTAAACATAGCTATGTAATCACATACTGACCATTTGACTATATGTGACACTATGGATTTAAACACGCCTCAGCCAATCAGAGTTTAGAACCAGACCTATCCACCCCAATAAGTAGTGACAGCAGACTGTGAGAAGGTGGAGCTGGACATCATGGGCTTTAAAAAATGAGCCCAAATAGATGATGTATGTAGGTGGTTTTTCACCATGCGAACATTAGTCACAGAACCACAGACTGGTTGAGTGAAACTGCAGTTTGGGCTATGTGTAAATCAGCCCCATCTTAGCCAAGCTATATTTTCCTTATGACCTTTTGGTGGCGCTGTTGTTGATTCCAAAGAGTTCCAAAACACTGAGCTTCTAGTCTTTTTTTTGGCACTTATGCCAATTTTCACCAAAGTTTAGTAATGTCCAGTTCCACCTGCTAGCTAGGTCTCCTCCAGTTACAGCAACACTGAGAGAGTGAAGGCTATCATGAGCCTCCATGGAAGTCATGTGAATCCAGCATCCATCTTCACAAATGGCCCCTAATGCAAAATCAATGGACAGCTGAATGTGCTTGGAGGAGAATGCTAACTGCTAATACTGTTACAACAACTAACAGATGCCTGCGCTGGCAAGCACTGCACTTGAGTGATGGGGAGAGAGAGACGACTGTCCTTTCCACCCAAAGAAAGCAAGGCCAATTGAACTTCTTGTTACAAGATCACCAGGAATCAAACCCATAATCTCCCAAATGACACATGGTTGCACCTCTTGGGAGCCTCCAGCTCATAGTCAGGGCTTGGCCCCACTAGCCCGCTCATATCAGCCATCCCTGCTCAGAAGTTACTGTCACACTACCCAAAATAATTATTTAGTACTTTTGAGTTTGTACCGAACGCTTACTTGGTCAATATCTAGAATTTGTTAAAGACAGTTTTATTGTTAAAGTTTAAATCCTCGTAAGTCAACAGTCAACATCGCTAATAAAATCAAACATTTTTCTGTCATTTCTACACATTTTGTCATGAGCTGTATATTTGAGGAGATTTTAGCTACAGAGAACACAAGTAAATTCTTCTTTGAAAGCTTCCCTAAACTGGGGTTGTTTCTACAGCTCGCTTTATAGTAGGTAAAAGCTGTTGGAACCTTTACTGACACGGAAGTGCACAGTCCATAAAAATTACTGATGTGGCACATTTGAACAAGTCTAAAATCACTGACGGATGCCGGTAAAATCACATTACCCCACCTCCTCAAATAAAACTAATTCCACCCAAATAGGGTGTTACAATACTGTTTCCTCACAATGCATTTAAACTGTAAATTGTGACTTTTCAGTTGGTACAGATGTGTTTGAAGATGTTTTAGAAAGTAACACAGAAAGTACATACAAAGTAACAAGTAGTGAGATAACTTGGTAGCACTTTACACTGTGTTTGCTGACTAATATTAAGTAATGCATTTGTTAAAAAAGAACAACATATGAGGTAAAACATTAATAATGATTAGATAATATTAAGTTAACAAGTAACAACTGCAGTAGTCAATGTTGTTTTCACATTCAGTGCTGAATAATATAACTAATGTATTTGTTAACATTATAAACAGTATAATAGTATAGTATAGTATAATATTTAATGAGTTTAATTTCATTGTGTTGTATTGGTTCAGCTCATAGACTGCTCACATTTTTAGTACACATATATATATATATATATATATATATATATATATATATATATACTGATAGATGCCAGATAGGCTGAGAGGTTCCACTGAAGTTCTATGAGTTGCTCAGTGCTGCTTAATATACCTGAATATATAAAACTAGTCATGTCTTAGTAACGAATGAATTCAATTATTGTTTACTTTATATTTTATATCATTATTAACAGAGAATCTTGTGTTTTTAAAGTTAAGAAATCCATTAATTATGTTCGTCAACACAATATGAAAAGTACATTAACTGTTGTACTTGTTTACTTAGTATTAGCTAACATTTATTAATGAAGTACCTTACATATTATTCATATTAACAAATGCATTACTTAAGTTAGTAACCGACCTTTTCTTATTTGCATCACAATTTGACAGAAGTAACTAGTAATTTGTGGCGGGCTACATTTTTTGAATAACTACCCCAGCAATGATTATTCAACATATTATTTTTGAATGGTACCTTTAGGGCTACTTAAATTGCCATATGAATATCCCTTTGTTTCACGCTGCTGGTAAAGATACCTTCATCTGTTCATTCTCTTTGATATGTCTGATGAAAACTGAGACAGAGTGTATGTACATTAAAACGTTTAAACACTAACATCTAAAAGAAACTGTTTGTGCACAAGATTTTTGGAGGAAATGCTGAGCAGGCATGTGAGTTATCAGTCTGAGGCCAGAAGGCTTTAATAAATTTGCCTGATTCTGGCAGCACTTCCGCCTGCCTGACAGAGCCTGAAAAAGAGGCATGTCAGAGGCTCTTTGCATTTCTCTCTTAAATGCGGAAACATAATGCCAGTACACAATGTTCTCAGCTCTCTCAAAGGTTCATTTAGGGAACAAGGCACATTCCACATTTAATATTTAACCATTGAGACATTTCCTGAATGTCTAGTCATTAATCGCCTAGCGTCTCTTATTAATGTTAAGGTAGGGTCAGTGCATGTGTCTTTGTTTTCCTTAGTAAGGAAGAATTTTACATTAAAATCAATTTGATTCAAATTTTCTCAATATGCAAATGTTGGAACAGCCTGGTGACACGTTTCGTTGATTTTCTAAGAAAAAAAGTTAACACATTTCTACAGGGAACAAACTTGGCAAAAATATGGTATTTTTCTGCTAATTTTATTGCACAAGTTTTTGATTCATTTTAACAGATTGGGAAATAACATAATATATAAAATACGTCATTATTTTTCTACAGGCATTTAATTAGTTTTCAAATATGTTTCAATTCAGGAAATAAACAGTAATTATGTATTAAAATGTGCAGAAGTGTGATGTAGCCCATCTGATGCTCCACAATTTATCAGCCCCTCCTACTCCATCCATCAGTGGAAAGAGGCTACCATATGACCACTGCTGACCAGATATTAATTTGGCGGTGGACAATGCTCAGCACAGCAGGTAGTGTTGTGCTGGCAGCAGTGTTACTGGGGTTCTTACACACCTCATTGTCACTTTTGGGTTGACAGTAGTGCACAAACCAAAAATTGACCAACAATGAGAGACTAGAAGGACTAACACAAGCTGTATGGAAATAGATGAGCTATTGTCTCTAACTAAACACCTGCAGGGGTACCAACAAGGTAAGTGTTTCTAATAAAGTGGCCAGACAGCTTTTATCTTGTTGGAAGACTTGCTTTCAGGTTTTTAACCCTTTAAATGGCCAGGGCCCACTGGCAGGCCAAACGTTTTATTACTCACTTACTCACCTAAGAATAGCTTGACCAGTTTGCTGTGAAGTAGTGTAGTTACTGAATAATAAGCCTTAATATGAAATAAGACTGGGATTTTAAGGGGTTAAAGAAATTTGCAACAATCTTTTTCCACACCTTTCAAGTTCAGTCTTAGAAGTTGGTTGCATTTTCTGCTCCTCACAATTGAAGTAATTCCAAACACATCCAGTAGTGTTGAGGTCTGGACTCTAGGGTGGTGAGTCCAACGTTCTGAGAACACCAGCAGCTTCTTTGTTTGATTTGCAAATGTTCTTCTTTTTGGTATATTTGCTTTTCTCAGCAGTGGTTTCTTGACAGCTACACATCCTTTCAGACTCATAGTGTTGAGTTGTCTTCTCACAGCGGAAGCATTGACAGAAACATCTGTGGATTTTTTCTGAAGCAAGAGTGGAGCTTGATTTTCTCCCCTCTCTCAAAGGTGAAAGCTTTAAGCACTGTTTATCTGATAGGTACAGTTTTGGTGGTCTACCAGGTCTTGTGTGGTGGTTAGGAATCCAATTTTCTCTGTATGTTTTAATCATTTTTTGAACTCCATTTCTGGAATCTCTTGTCTTTTCACTTACTTTTCTTTGCTCTTTACCTTTTCCTCCTTGCAATTGGGTTACCTCATATTGAATCCTTTTTAACTGAAAATTAAATAAATGGTTGTCTCTGGATTTTGTACACTATATATGGTAGGTGTACCTGATAAAATGGTATTTCAGTGTATTCAGTGGAGAAGCTTTTGCTCTTAGTCTGGAAACAATAAACCATTGCAACTGTAAAATCAATCAAATCTGTCATTCTATCTTTTACTTTTTTCTGTTCCTCTATTTTCCATGTGCCTTTTTCAAACACATGCAACACAGTACTGGTTTCAACTTTAGCTTTTATGCCTGATGAACTTTCTGTTTAATTATTAGCAAAAGTAAACTCAGAAATTTGCCTCAGGTCTTATTTTTATTCAGTGAACAAGAACAGTATGTTACCCCAGAAATACTGGGAAGTTGAGTCAACTACATCAAGACAATTTCATTCTTAGCAGTTGGCTGGTTACTGGTCACAATCCAAGTAATCCACAAACACATTTAATGATACTGAGGTCTGGGCTCTGGGGTGGTCAGTCCATTCCACTCAAAACAACAACATTTTCTTAATTATTTGATTGTTTTGACATTGACATTTTGTGCAAATTGAACCTAGTAAAATATTAATGACTAATGTCTCATTATTCAGTGACTATATGGGCTTCAATGCAAACTGGCTGAGCTATAATTTGGTTATAGAAATGTATAATAAAACTTTGGGCCTGCTGGTGGGCTCTGGTTATTGAAGGGGTTAAGTCAAATATATTCCATGCACCATATTAAAAAGTGATGCACTGAATATACTTGACTCAGACTTAACAAAATGTTTTAAAGAATAAATTATCTTGAATTAAGATCATTTTACTTTTGGCAATTATTGTGTTGATGTACTATATTTTATTCATAAATTAAATTCAATGCATTGATTTTCTTAGTGATTATCCATCTCATATCTTAAGCTTTGCAAACTGTTTATCAAACTCAGTGCTGCAGAACACAGATTGTAGGTTCAGTCAGTTCAGCTTGGATTGTATCTCAGCAGTTAAGATATCTTCACCATGCGATACTTTAGAAAAACAGGGCCAGGTCATCCAAATTACTCATCAACTTAAGAATGAGGCAACAGTGCTATGCAATGGAATGGCCATGAATCAGCACAGCTAGAAAGTATAGATTTTGCAGATGTCATAGTCAGGGTTGTTTTCAAATTTTTTGCAGGTTCTAAGTGAAAACGTAACTGAACTAATCATATTATTTTGTATAATACAATGATGTCTACAAAAGACATGTAACCATTTTATTTAGTATCCAAACCACCAGTGAAATGTTAATGGTCAGTATAAAAAAAAACAATGGCCTGTATGTTCTCCCTGTTGTGAATGGATTAAAAATTATGTTTTAGCCCAAATCTTCATCTCAGCACCATGAAAAAAACAATGTCAGGCATCAGCAACATATTCACAGCCATTTTATGTAATGTTTTTCTTTCTGTGGGGTATCTTTTAGATGCATTAAAAAAGCCACCCTTTATGTTTTTTGTCATTTCTTGAGTATGATCTCAAGTCTGACAACACAAAATGTAAATGAAAAGTGTAATTCATGTAACTATGTAATAACTTACGTAATTACATACTTACGTCTAAACAGTATAGCATAATGTCAATAATACAGATCTCTATGCGGCATAAGAGTTTTTTTTTTACATAAAACAGTTTAACAAAACAATTAAACCTCTCAAATTCCTTTGGCAAAAAAGTAAAAAAAAATATGAACTGAATGAACTTCAGGTTGAACTGTGTGGTTATTGGACACATTATTATAATTGATTTGCCATGATGGAACAGTGGCTCCTCTGCAATGGCTGGCTTATCTATTAATAGATATGATATAGTGTCCATTCTTTAACCTTTCCAGGCCAGAAACAGCTTTTGGGGAATTGAAATCCTCACAGCATAACTGCACTGAGCAAACTTGAAAAATACAGCAACATTGCTCAGTTTTCAATCAGTAATATATCTTATGTTAAACTGACCAAAGAAGAAGCCCAAATAAAATATAGTGTGGGAAGTTCTACAGTACTGGGCAAAGGTCTTAGACCTCCAAATATTTCCACCACAACAGCTGTAGATATAGCACCCCATTCAAATATTTCAGCACTTCTTTAGCACCTCTGTAAACAAAATTCTGGCACCCACCCTATCTGTATGCACTGTGATATGAAGGGTGGGAAATACAGCTGAGTATGCAGATGTTTCCTGGGGTTTCAAAGAGAAATATGATATATTACATATGCCATTTTGTCAGAAAGTTCCACATGTATAGTTTTACATGGAATTAAAACACATTCATATTTCAAATGGAAGCAAAGAGGTTTAAGTTTAACCCCTTAACATTCCAGGCTTATTACCAAGGCTTATTATTCATTAACTACAGGGACTTCAATGCAAACTAATGGAGCTTTTCTTAAGTTATAGAAGTACGAAAGAAAACTTTCACACATGGCTTGGTAAAGGGGTTAAACACAACGACCCTTATTCCCTTATATACTTTTAAATATGAAAGTTGTGTATGCTCAAATCTGATCAGAAAATGGACAGGTGGAAATTTCATCGACAGTTTTGTTATTCATCAGTTTTGTCTTTGGCCTCTCTGGATGCTTAGACTCATATCTGGTAGGAGTGCATGTAAATTTGACTGTAATAGGTTTGACCAACTGAAAAAAAATGACTGATTTGCAGTTAACTAACCAAAACCAATATCAATATCATCAATAATGCTGATAATAAGGATGAAAATAGCATGTATAGGATGTACACATTTTACATGCACATTGGTATAAACAAATGCTGCAAATATTCCATGTTCATTCCAAGACATACTATTGACACCACCCAAAAAATAAACAAAACACAGCTAGAGATGCATTTGTTTGAATTATTTAGTTAATCCTTCATTAAATTAACTGCTTGTTTATTCCAATGTTATATGATGTTTTCACTGGCGAAAACACATTTACTGCTGAGATATCTAGTTTTATAGCTGCCTAAGAGTTTTGCACGGTACTGTGAGTTAGAAATCTTGTGCATAAAAATAAACTGAATGTCCAAAAGCACTCTGACAATGAAAGGGTTAACAAACACTGAATATTCCAGTAAATTCTGACTCTCCCATGTAATGATTTAAATTCACATTAGATATGATACGTTCGTGGGAACAAGTTAATGCTTCAGTATTCCAACCCTTAAATTTCATTGAACTGGTAGATAAGTCACCATTCAGTTTAGGCTCCTAACCTCTAACCTTCTGAACCTAACCTGGGTTCGCTGGACCACAGCGGAGGGGAAAAATAAGTCGATATTCAGTGGTTTTCCAAGAAGCCGTTTGGCTTACCAGAAGTGTCATCTGGATGGAACAGATCCTGCTGGGAGATGCGTTCTATGAAATAAATCTGAGTCATAATGTGTTTTTCATTTGGCATTCTGTCCGCATGACTGTGAGTGATGTTTTTCTTACTCAGCAGGGGTCAAGTCAATTCATCATCATATATATTAAAGAGATATTGCACCAATTTAGAAGTAATTAAGATGTAAACAAAGTCATCAGTGGTTTGATCGGAAATGCTCCATTCTAGAGAAACTTACTGGGTGAACTGTTTATAGCGGTGGGAACAAAAACCAGATGTGTTAGGTGTTTAATGCTTCTATTCAAGCCTATTGCGACTAGGTTGTCTGATGAGCTAAGATATAGGTTTCTGGTAAGGTTTTGGCCTAAAATGTATTTTTGTAAATAAATGTAGACCATTCTAAAGCAAGTAGTACCTTCTTTACCCCAGATTTACCACTAATGTACTATTATCAACATTACACATAAAAGCTAAGAAGACATGTTCACTGGATCTGAATAGTAAACAAAATGACCATATTTGTGTTGTAAATTTTACAGCGTAATTGTTCCTATCACCACCACTGTTAAAAAAAAGTGTCATTAAGTTTCTCTACAATACATCATTTCACATCAAAGTAATCTGAATGCCTTTGTTTACATCTCAGTAATTACATTATGCTTTTTTTAAAATATCTGTGCAATTCCCTTTTCATTCACCAAATTATAATGATGAGACCAATGAATCAATTAAATTCATTGGTCTCATCATTATAATTTGGTGAATGAACCAGTGCAGTTGATGCTCTCTTCATCAAAATAATTAAAACTGACTTGCAGAATGGCATAAGTCTTTTGAACATGCATTTGTGACTGCTAGTCATAGTGCAGGAGTCTGTTTGCAGATCTTTTTTTCAGTCCTATACAAGCAATCAGAACACATATTCTGAAAAATAATGTAATGCTGTACCAGAAGTTCATATACTTTAACTATACTCTGGAAAAGAAAAGTGTATCAACCCTTGTGCTGTTTTCACATGTTTGCAGTAGACAGACAACGGCAAACGGGATATTCTATTGTTTTCAATGGAGCAGTGACGGAAAGTTCAGCCATCGCAACTAGTAACGTTCTGTAGACTGCACGATAAATGTCAGTAGTTCAATTTTTCCAACTTTTGCCACTGACTGCAGTGGCAGAATAAACTGGACATTGATTTTTTGGGAGCCATGGACGCCAAATATCTCATTGTTAAACTCCAGACACAGTATTATACATCACAAAAGAAAGGATACAGAGCATCCTCCTGCCTTGTTCCACTTTAAATGAACAATCTATACTACTAAAGCACAGCTTTACTCTGATAATCATCCACTTTCCTCAGTACTGTTGTCACCACGCCAATGGTTTCATGGCTTCATGTCGCTGACGGTGCGGGATGATGTTTTTGACAATGCAAACACAAGAATGCAGCAGTTTCACTTCAAGAATCACAGTTGTCATTGGTGAAAACAAAAGCATGGTGTAATTTTACATTAATTATATCTAAACAGAGTACCTAACCTATGTAACTAATTATGTAATTAGTATGTAATTACACAATTACATTTCAATAGTATGGCAAAGCTATACTGATGAAATGTTATACTAAACTCTAAAAGAGTTAAACAGCAAATGGCAGAGTTTAGTGGTTTTCATGAGAATATAACGCTGATTTTCTCTTTTTCAGCGGTATTATCACCAGAGACTTCTTGGGATGCTCAAGCCAACCAACCATTAAATGACGTGTGTGTACGTTAGCGTGATGACAGAATTCAATGTGTTATGTGTCTGGAGATTTCAATGTGTTGTGTAACATTTAATCCAGCCCACATTTTTGACCTGGTGACAAATGCATACTTCCTCAAAAACAGAGAAGTTGATAACACAGTGGCAGAGAGAATGCACTAGCAAAGCAACAGCTGCTGAGAACAGGCTTTCCAATAGACATAAACACATACCACTGTTTGTTCCTGTTGACTTAGCTGGACATACAGAGGCCCATTTAAAAGATCTACTGAGTTGTTCCACAATAGAGTCTTTGTATTTGACATTGGTGACATTTGAAGGCTCAGGTCATTCTACAGCAGTACTGCAGAAGTTCCTAGAGCAAGATTTTAGCAAAACTTTCTTCTGATGATGTATCTTTATGTTGGAAATCAATTTTGAAAGACTACAAGTGGTTTTCAGTGGATACTTCGAGCTTATTCATTCTTTAAAAAAAGAAAAAAATCAGATCAGTGGCTAGCAGTCAGTATTTGCTAAGTGCCTAAAGATTCCCAATAGACCACTGTAATTGTGTCATCATTTTGCAGTCAGGCCCATGCTGTTATGTCCATATTAGGAACTCCGGGTCTAAGCTCAATTTCTGCATGGCCAGAATGAATAGTGTTTTATGTACGCTGTGGTACATAAAAATGTTCAGAACCCAATATGTTTTGTCCTGTAAACACTCTTCTCTTGAATATCACTGGATATTACCTTACCTTATGAAATATGACTGAATGTTAGTGATTTTTGTATTTAAGAAATGACACAAAATCATTCAATTTTGATGCCAAAGCCTCAGTGAGATAATCACTGGTTAATTTAGAGTCTAACAGATGATCACTTATTGAAACTAAAACTCTTGGGGTTGTTTCCATTGTCATTAGTCACTTTTGAGTCCCATTTCTGTCTTTCTGTACAGCATTGTTTAAAATTAGAATATAATACTATCAAGAATTTCACAGTGAACAGGTTTAGTTTTTCTCCATTTCCATTCAGCTTTGTGGCAGCCCCTTTTCAGTTGGTTTAACTGCTGATTTTTCCATGGCATTTTTGTGGTCAGTGACTTTTCTTTAGTTTGTTCTGGAGCAAAACCATCTAAAAGAGATCTTAGCTTACAGTTAAAATTGCTCACCATATCATGCACTGCTGAGTTAACATATAGAGGAGGTCTGTAATGTAGAGCATCACTAAAAGCAGCCACTGTTGATGTGTTAACATACTGTTTTTTTTTTTGGTTTTTTTTTATTTGTTATGCTGTCTTTCAAGTCAATAGAAGCAGACATACTAAATACACAGTGGTGATCTGAGATGGCGATTTCCAAAATTTCAAATCTAACATGGGACCATGAATATGTGTTGGACTAGTTATGTGCTTTACATTACATATGTTACATTAAATGTGTTTGAAGGTTGCATGAACTCTGTAGCTTTTTGGTCTGAGGCTTCATCAGTATGAAAACTGAAATCATCAGTCAGGAAAAATCCTATCATGGTTAGTTACACAGTTATTCAGACATTTCTCGTAAGAAGGAGGGTGTGTATTTTGGTGGATGATAAACAACCACCAGGAAGACTGGTTCCAACCAGACGGCCACAGCCTAATACAGAAACATTTCTAGGGCAAGTTCTAGGACTTTGGTGAATCTTCCCAGGAGTGGCTGCCCTGCCAAAATTTCCCCAAGGGCCCAGTGGCTATTCATCCAGGAGGTCACCAGGAGAACATCCAAGGAACTGCAGGTCTCTCTATTCTCAGCTAAGGTCAGTGTTCATGATTCACAGTGAAGGGACTGGGCAAAAGAGGCATTCATAGGACACCAGCAAGGCAGAAAACACAAACCAAAAGAAATATCAATGCTTATCACATTTACAAACCAGAACCTGGAAAACACAGGTCCCTTTATATCTGATGTAAAGTAGATACTGTATTGTATGTATGTATATGTCGCTGCCTCAGGACCTGGATAACTTTCTATTATTGAAGGAATCATGAACTCTGTGCTGAATCAGAGAATACTTTAGGAAACTATATGTATATCTGTCCATGAGCTGAAGCTGAAACATAATCAGGCTATGTAGTAAGACACAGATCCAATGCAAGAAAGCAAATCCACACCTGAATGACTGAAATGAAACAAAATGAATGCGATGAGTGACCTGGTCAAAGTCCTGACCTTAATTCAATACATCTGAATTAAACAGTTCTGCAAAGAGTGGGCTTGTCACGCTTCCCTTCGGCTCCCAAGCCGAACAGTACTCCATTTCCCATGATGCCACTGACTCTCACGTGACTTCTAACCGGAGTCACATGACGTACCTCAATCCCGTTCTCAATCACCTGAGTATTGATTCTTTTCACCTGTGTCCCAGCCTATATATACTCACCCTGTTGTAATGTTCTTTGCTGAGTTTTGACTAGCCTACTAGCATCACGAAGCGTTCCATGTCTATTTATCCTTCCGTGTTTGACCTTAGCTTGTTTTTGACTCCGTGTTTTGCCTCTCCCATTTGGACTCTGTTTCTCTGGTTTGGATCTTTGCTTGTTTTTCGACTACGTCTTTTGGTATGCCCCTTTACTACTTGTGTTTGGTGCTGTTGCTGACTCAGACTGTTTTTGACTACCCCTTTGTATCTAAGCCCTTTATTAAAACCTCTTTTCTTAATCTGTGAGTGTCTGACTTCTGTCCAGTCCTGACAGGGCTCAAATTCTGCCACAACAAAGGGCTGATATCAAATTATAGATATGCTGCAGTTTTTGCTGCAAAAGATCACGTAAAAAGTTACTTAATTAAACCCCTTAAGTGGCCAGGGCCCACTGGGGGGCCCAAAGTTTTATTTTAGACTCCTATAATAGCTCAGCCAGTTTGCATTGAAGTCCCTGTAGATACCGAGTAAGGCTTAGTATGTACAACCCCATTTCCAAAAAAGTTGGGATGCTGTGCAAATTGTAAATAAAAACAAAATGCAATGATGTGCAAATCATTTAAACTCTATATTTCATTGACAATAGTACAAAGTCAACATATCAAATGTTAAACTGAGAAATTTTTTTGTTTTTGAAACAATATTTGTCCATTTTGAGTTTGATGCCAACAACGCATTCCAAAAAAGTTGGGACGGGGGCAGCAAAAGGCTGGTAAAGTTGTGTAATGCTAAAAAAAAACACCTGGCGGTTAATTGGTAACAGGTCAGTAACATCACTGGGTATAAAAGAGCTTCCCAGAGATGCTGAGTCTTTCAGAAGTAAAGATGAGGAGGGGTTCACCAAATAGTGCAACAATTAAAGAATAACGTTTCTCAACACAAAATAGCAAAGAACTTTTGCTTTTCATCATCTACAGTACATAATAACATTAAAAGATGCAGAGAATCTGGAGAAATCTCTGTATGTAAGGGACAAGGCTGACAACCAGTACTTGCTGGCCATGATCTTTGGGCCCTCAGACTGCACTGCATTAAAAACAGACATGATTCTGTAGTGTAAATCACTGCATGGGCTCAGGAACACTTCTGAAAAACACTGTCTGTGAACTTAGTTCGTCAGTGCATCCACAAATGCTAATTAAAACTCTAAAATGCAAAGTAAGAAATCATTTATAAACAGGATCCAGGAATGCTGCCACCTTCTCTGGGCCTGAGTTCATTTAAAATGGACTGACGGGAAGTGGAAATGTGTCCTGTGGTCCAACGAATCAACATTTGAAATTCTTTTTGGAAATCATGGTCTCTGTGTCCTCCGGGCTAAAGACCATTCAGCTTTTTATCAGTGCACAGTTCAAAAGCCAGTATTCATGATGGTATATGGGTGCATTAGTGCACATCGTATGGGTGACTGGCACGTCTGTGAAGGCACCATTAATGCTGAATGATATGTACAGGTTTTGCCAACATGTGCCGCCATCCAGACATCTTTTTCAGGAAAGGCCTTGATTATTTCAGCAAGACAATGTCAAACCACATTCGGCATGTCTTACAACAGCATTGCTCCATAGTAAAAGAGTCTGGATGCTAAACTGGCCTGCCTGCAGTCCAGATCTGTCACCACTGATAACATTTGGTGCATTATGAAATGAAAAATACAACAAATGAGCCCCTGAACTGTTGAGCAGCTGAAATCCTATATCAAACAAGAACAGGAAAACATTTCACTTTCAAAACTACAGCAGTGTCTCCTCAGTTCCCAAACACTTACAGAGTGTTGTTAAAAGAAGAGGTGATGAAACACAGAAGTAAACATGCCTCTGTCCCAACGTTTTTGGAATGTGTTGTTGGCATCAAATTCAAAATGGGCATATATTTTTCAAAAAACTATAAAATTTCTCAGTTTCAACATTTTAATATGCTTTCTTTGTAGTATTTTCCTTTAAAAATATGGTTTACATGATTTGCATATCATTGCATTCTATTTTTATTTACATTCTGCACAGCATCCCAACTTTTTTAGAAATGGGGTTGTAACAAGCCTGGGATTTTAAAGGGTTAAAGGGAATACATCTATTTCTCATGAGTGATTCATATGTTGTACAACGTTGCTCCTTGATTAAATGAAATAATATTTAAAAATAAAATATGATTTGCGTTTATCATTCACTGTGACAAATAGGCAATAGAGAAAATCAGGAGGGGGCAAATGCTTTGTGAAAAACATTTTTGTATAAAAGTGGTATTTATCAAAATCTAGCATTGATTAATTCATATATTTTTGCAACAAAACCCTTCAAATACTTTTTGTGCACAATGATAAATCATATGTTTAGAAAATTAAAACTATTTTTAAAACCATCTATTTTGTGCATTGCATAAGCACTGGCCACTTGAATACTCTTGTAAAGTTATTTTTATTGTATAAAGTTTTCCCAGTTCACCATATTTGTTCCCATGTTGTGGTTTGTTTATACAGAGCTGGTTTCCTTGCTTATCCCTCGCTGTTCAAGATTAACAAAACCAGCAACAGCTTAGTGTATTTGAGTGGTGTGTGCCCAATGCCTAAACACTTTGGCCCTGCCAAAACATCCATGATTGACACACAGGAAATAGCAGATTTAACAGGAAGTGCTTTGTCTTATTGAAGAAGTCTCCCTGACAGCAGAGTTCCCGACAGTACAAAGCTAAACAGCTGCCAGCATGCTTTCGTTCTGTTTCTACCAATCAGTGCAAATGGTGATGATGTGGTAATATTATGGCAACAAGTTGTACTTATAAAAGAAAACAGACTCTAATTTTTAAGTTGTTACTAGTAATTCCAATGGTAACTAGTCAGTAATAACATATAATAGTAAACTAGTTGTATTAATCTAAAAATGAATTATTAAAAAATTAATAAATAGTAAGATAAAGAAAGATGAAGATATTGTATAAAGAAATGTTTGGTGTGGCCTGGCTGTATTCTATCCCTGAACGTATTTCTCAGCCAAAACAGTATTGTGAAACAAAAGGAACATGTAATGTTGTAGTTCCAGCCCTGATTCTGTGTAACCTCAGTAGAATTACACAATCTATTCCTGGGTAATAACATTGTCTCGAAGTGAGCCTGCATGTAAATGTAGTGGAAAAACGCTGAGTGATTTTAAAAAATCTTGAGTGATTTTAAATATAATTGCAGTCTTTAGTGCAGTTGGCCACATTATTCTGAAGCACATTATAGCTGATGGGAGATGCAGTAACTGAGAAATATAATAAAAATGTAAGCTTGCATTTTACAGCTCTATTAACAATTAGGTTCACTGTAATTACAGCCTGTACAGTTACATTACACTGTGCCATTTAAATACATTACATGTAAGAAATAAAGCAGAAACCCCATAATTTCTGCACTGTGTTTGGACTAATAACTTGAACTTGAACAAGCAGATATATTGTGGGGCACCTTATTCCTATAAATATGTTTGTTAATTGGAAAATTGACATTTTTACTTATGAGTAATTAGTTTTTTACCATTCTTTTTCATTTTATTACCAACTAGTTACCACTACAATTAAGAACCACAAGAATAGCATGTCATTTTTAGTTTAGCACAATTTGTTATCATAATATTACCATATCATTTCTGCCATATTACCAATCTATAAAGTGCTAGCAAAGTTTCTATTCAATAAAATAAGATAAACGATGGCAATGGTAATAAAAAACAGTCTTATTAGTCTAAACCTTAAAATAAAAAATAAAAGCAGATATTTCTGTACACTGTTAGAAATAAAGATACTGTGCAGGTACGTTTTTCGATCATCAAGGTACAAACAATGTAAATGTACCCTCAAAGGTACCACAGTGGTTTTAAGGTCCAGTTGTGTTCTTTAAATATGTTTTAGGGAAAAAAATTTACATATTTGTATCTTTTCATAACTTAATGGGTTAAAAACAATAAAATAAGCCTGGAGATGAGACGGGGTGTGTGGAGTCAATACAATTTAGGAAATATCATTTCAATGGATTATGGTACAATTATGTTCCCTTGCTAAAGGTACTAAGATGTACCCTTGGGGGTACCACCCTAGTGAAAAGAGGGGTACTGCCCCAGAGACAGTTTCAGGCCTTTATTTCTGAGAGTGTACTTCCTAAAGCAAAATACATGATTTTGCAAGAAGTAGAAAGCCAGAAAAGTTTTAGATCAGCCAGAAAGATGAAAATATAGGTCTATATTATGCCAGAAATGCAAAGCAAATCTCTAAAAATATTTAAATTAAGAAAATTTACAAGATTTCATGTATTGGTTTTAATTTCCTCAAATATGTTCCAGTATTTGGTTTGTACATGTACACAATCATTCTTCAGAATCGGTTACCTGAACTGAAACTGCTGATTGAAAGAGGAACACACAGAGATTTCACAAACCAATCTGAAGTGATTCCAAAGTGACACTGTATGCTTCTGCTGCTACATACAAAAATGATTTTGAACATATTATGTTTAATTAAAGCAAAAAACAAAAGAAATGTTATAGCATCAACACTCTTCAAAACCATATTTAATTTAAACTATAAAAATAATTTATGTACAAGAATAATACACCAAATTACCTTTACTCAATTACCTTATGTGTATATATATATATATATATATATATATATATATATATATGTATATATGTACACACACACACACATTTAATACATAGATGTACTTTGCAGGTTTTACTAACTGTAGCACAACAGCTTTATCAGCCTCTCTCTACCCAGGAATGGGACCACCATAGGACCACCACTGGCCTGATGTGATTTAGGTGGTACACCACCCTTAGCACAGAAGTGACACAAGCATGGTAGTAATATGTTAGTGTGTGTTATGGTGGAATCATGCGCTTCCTGCAGATTTTTCAGGGGCACTTGAATGCTGTGAACATTCCATTCTATCAGATTCCAAAGGTGTTCCATTAGATTCAGATCCAGTGACTGGAAAGAGCACTGAGGAACACTGATCACATTGTCAATTTCATTCAAACAATTTAAGAGGACTTTTACTTTGTGACAAGGTGCATTATCATGCTGGAAGAAGCTATTAGACGATGAGCAAACTGTAGCCATGATGGGACGCACACTGTCAGCAACAACACTCAAATAGGCTGGGACATTTAAGCGATGATTGATTGGTATTACCGGGCCCAAAGTGTGCCAAGAAAACATTCCCCATACCTTTACACCACTCCACCAGCCTGGACTGTTGAAACAAGGCAGTTTGGGCCCTCGGATTTAGATAAATTCTGACCCTGTGTTTGTGCCTCAGCAGAAGTAGAGATTCATCTGAACATACAAAAAAAATTCCGGTTTTTATTTGTCCAGTTTTGGTGAGCCTGTGCCGAGTGCAGACTCAGCTTTCTGTTCTTGGCTGACAGATGTGGAACCCAACATAGTCTTCTGCTGTTGTAGCCCTTTCACCTCATAGCTCAATATGTTGCACAACACAATTGTACAGAGTAGTTATCTGAGTCAGCTTAAACCAGTCTGGCCATTCTCTGCTGACCTGTTTCATCAACAAGGCGTTTCTGTCCACAGAACTGCACACTGGATGTTTTTTCTTTATTGTATAATTCCAAGTAAACTGTAGAGACTGTCATGTGTGACAATCCCAGGAGATCAACAGTTATAGAAATACTCAAATCAGCTTGTCTGGCACCAATAATCATGCCATGGTCAAATCCCATTTTCTCCACATTTTGATGGTTAATGTGAACACTACCTGAAGCTGCTGGCCTGCATTATTTTATGCACTGCACTGCTGCCACATGTTTGGCTTATTAGATAAATGCATGAATGTGTAGGTGAACAAATGTTCTTAATGCAGTTCTCAGTTAGTAAATATGGCAGGTGTTTCTGATTAAAATGGCCAATGAATGCAGGTAAAAGCCAATTAACTTGGTCCCAAAGCATAAATATTGGCCTGTTCTTTTCTGTGTGTACAGCTAGAAGAACCTCATCTTTCTCAATGTTGCTTTCATTCATGCCTCGATATGTTTCTCTCATTTCAGGGTCAAACTGACAAAAGCAGAACAGTAATCATACCGTTCTTCAACAAGCAGATGCAATAAAGCTAGGAAAGTCTGAATTGATGGGTCTCTGGGGGTCAGTGTCCTTGCCATTGTTGTGGTTTTGTGAAGAGAATTATGCTTTTACTCATTGTTTTTACAGCGCTTCCTCTGCTAAAAAGAGGGGCACCGTGACTGAAAGTTCAGAAAGTTTAGGAGAGGAAAAGAGTTTCAGCACCAGTCTGGACAGCAGGAAGCTCACCTGTGTTCATCAGGAAATTATATCATGGCCGAAAGAGGGCCTCAGGTTTCCCCTGGTATGCATGTGGCCTTTATAGCAGAGGACAAAAGTCAGAGAGCACTATTGTTTTGAAAATGCTTTTTTATTTTACATTATTTTCTAATTTAGTACAATGTTGAAATATTTGCATATTTCATCAATTTTTGAATTTCTCACGTATTTGATAGGTCCGCCTTTTGCTTTAATGACAGCATGCACTCAAGCTGGACTCCACAAGTTGGTGTAAAAGCCTATGATGAGTAGATCAAATCCAGTTCTCTTTAGTTATCCAGTTTGCTTTAATTTGAATTTCAATTTCATTTGTAAAATACTATATAATATTGGAATAACTATTTAAAAAAAAACAATACGGTAAAACATAACTACATTTTTTGTTTTTAAAAAAAGGTATTGATTATTGTTTAGATGAATATAGTTGGAGGAAATATCCTGACTTCTTGCTGCACTCCATTGCATGAATGTCAAATTCCCACAGCACACCTGATGTTTTTAATATTTAATGAAGAATTGATATAATAACCTTAATGTAATAAGAATGTTCTAACTCTAACCTTAGCCTAGGTAACAAAAAAGAAATTATAGTGGCCTGAAACGTGCTGTTTTTTGTAAATCAGGGCCAATTTAGTTTTCATACAATGTCAGGACAGCAAAAAGTTCAAAAGTTTGGGGTCATTTGTCATAATATTTATTGTCATTTAGTAATAACTCATACACTGTAGATTGAAATGCTATAAATTAGACAACAAACCTTAAACAAATACTTTATTTACAGTATTTTGGGAGAAACATAAAGTTAGGACATGGTAAGATAAATGGAAATGTTATTTGAAAAAAGCTATAATTTTTAATGGAATTTGTCGTCACAAAAATACTATGAATAACTGTTTAATTAGTGAGATTCAGTTATCAGTTCTCAACTATGAGTATTGTGGATGTCAGTTTCTTTTTGAATTCTCAATCCTGCACTGACTTCTCAGTTATCACTGAATCATTTACAGCTTTGTTTATCATCAAAAACATTTTCATTTTTACAGGTTCCTACAAAAAAAAGTGAAACTTGATTTTAAAAATTAATTTTAATGTCAAATAATTTTATACATGTATCTGCAGAGAAACTGGTTTTATATGAATGAAATCAATCACTCCAAACTTTTGAGCAGTAGTGTGTATTTTTTAAACACAATCTTAGTTAAAGAATGTGGAACTTTTTAGGTGAATTCATCCTTTTTTCTCTTTCTTTCATTTTTGTATTAAGAATGAGAGGTTGCTTTCTCGTGGAACCATTTCAGGTCCTTAAAAGCACATTTCTCAGTTGAGTTAGCTTTGAGTTCTTTTCTCTTTGTAGAATTACAGTAGTGAGAGTTCAGTTAAAGCAGATTTCTTATTTAAAATAGCTTTCTGATTGATTGCACTTAAATACATTTTGCAAGCATGAATCTCACACACACACACACACACGCACACACACACACACACACACACACACAGACATGTGCACACACACATGCACACACACACACACAGACACGTGCACACACACATGCACACACACACACACAAACACACACACAGGAGATGTTGTATGTTACATAAGTAGTATTGTGATCAGTATGAAGGGTGGCACCATGTACATGGAAGGGAAATCTACTGGACGTTCCTTGTATGGGGGAAACAGCAAAAGCAGATCCTGTACTTTGCAACTGTCCGATAGTTTATTAAAACAGGTTCACTGATCCAATTTTAGGTTCAGCGTTTGCAATAAGCAAATCTGTTCCTGTGCAGCAACTACAGAACTAAATATTTAGTATATATAAGTAAATATAACTATATTTAGTACATTGTCACCGTTGGAAGAAAAACTGAAATGGTGAGTTACTGGAGAAGGAAAAGAAAAAAAATTCTTAGCTTTTAATGCAAGTTAGCGTAACAAGATTTTAAAGTCATTTTGGACCTTTTGTGTCATTCACATGGTGTTAAAAGCAGCTGATGGCATAAATAAATGTTTAATTTCTATTTATTCAAGTTTAACACATTAGAAACAATAAAACCCCAAATATAAAATGTGTCATAACTTTTGCGAAGCCCACATTTTATATTTTATTGTTTATTTTTAATTCAGCAAGTGTGTTCTCTGTAGATGATGTGTTACTTATTTTCTCTTAGAGAAGCAAGAAAACATATCATTTGGTCATGGAGTCCAAACTTTTTGCATATGACTATATCAAAATATTTGGTGTAATTCTTACTTTATAATAATTTCATTATAGTATGTGTTATTATTTATTATGCCTAACAAATATTTATTTTAATAGCACATTCCTAGTTTTACAGTGAAATAAGTATTCTGCGTATATATCAATTGCAAATTTACACACATTGTCTTCTGACTTTATACAAAAAGTATGTATTTAAAAGCATAAAGAAATTTATGTTACATAAACCAAACTGATATGGAAAAAAAGGATACAGATTCCATAAATGAATAATATTACCTCTTTGTTTCAAAGCCATTGTTGGTAATGACAGCTTTGAGACATCTCCGGTAAGATGTTATTAATTTTTTGATGCACTGTGGTTCAATTTTTGCCCATTCCTCTTGGCAAAGCAAGAGGTTCTCCCAGAGTACGAGGATCCATTTGATCCTCGTACTTGCCTGATTAGTTTTGATTCTCTTCTAGTCTCTCCCCTAATCACTCAAACCAAGTTTCTTGTGATGACTTGTAATGTCCCAGTACCATCTACAGAGAAGCAGCCCCATATCATGATGCTCCCACCTTCATACTTCGCTGTAGGTATGATGCACCTCTTCTTTCTCCAAACAATAAAAGTTGAATTTGTACCTAAGAGTTCAATTTTTGTTTCATCTGACGACAGTGCAATTTTTACAAGAATGTTTTTTGCAGCACTAATATCTAAAACTTTGTTTTGTTTATGCTTGGGAATACATACTTTTTGTTTGAGTTTCCAAGTACAAAGGCAAAGGACGTGCATACACTTGAAGATGATATATGGACGTGTAATAAATAACCAAAATAAAAGTGTCTGAATAATGAATAACTAAACTGCTGTACTGTATTGTGTACTGCCTTCTTGATGAGATATTCTTGCAACACAAATTAATACCAGGCCAAATACAAAGTAAGAACATAACGAGTCTGAATGAGAGTGATTAGTATTGAAGAGGAATCATGCCTTCTTTGCTAGATTATATTTTTCTATTAACTGAACACAAACAGCATTAGGTAACAGTATATGTAATAGCATGCATTATTTCATCATTTCTTTTTTGTTTTCTTTAGTTGTAATGTAGCCACTTCGTGGTCCAGTATGTGTCCCATGGAGAGATGTGTATATCTCCACTCTCTGCATACCATAAGGGTCATGACCACACAGCCATGGTCTGTGCAAATGTAACATTAGCATGTGAACATTTCAGGCAATCCATGTACTCTTTCAAGCAGAGCTGAACAGGAATGTGCAATTCCAAATGTTGCATCTTCAAGTCTCTGGCAAAAAAAACAGTGCTGTTGTGGGAACAAAACCTCATATCCCCAAAAAGAGAACTTTACAGGAGAAGGAAAAAACTTACTCTGCTTTTAATGTAAGTCAATAGAACCAGACTTTTTGCATCATTTCTGTTGGTCCATTCATCACAATATTTACACACAATGTAAAGGACAACAGATCATTTCGAATCATGTTGCTGGTATTTTTTAAACACTGTGTCCACTCACTGTCCACTCTACTAGACACTCCTACCTTGTTGCTCCTTGTAAATCTAAAGTCACAGACAGTAGCTCATGTGTTGCTGCACAGTTTGTGTTGGTCATCCTCTAGTCATTCATCAGTGGTCACAGGACACTGCCCACAGGACGCTGTTGGCTGGATATTTTGGGTTGGTGGACTATTCTCAGTCCAGCAGTGACACTGAGTTTAAAACTCCAGCAGCACTGCTGTGTCTGATCCACTCAGACCAGCACAACACACACTAACACACCACCACCATGTCAGTGTCATTGCATTGCTGAGAATGATCCACCACCCTGAGAGAAAGAAAGGGAGGGAGACAGTGAGGTATGTGAGATGTTTTTTGGATCAGGTAAATGTTTAAGTCAAGGTCCTTTTTTGTTATGTTTCTGCTGACTAAGGAAACTAGCTCTGTACACAATGAACAAGACTGGCTTGCCAAACAGTGAAGCCATAACAAGTCCACACATGTACAGGCAAACACACACACACACACACACACACACACTTTCTCTCTCTCTCTCCCATCGTGTGTGTGTGTGTGTGTGTGTGTGTATGTTTAGAGATTATCTGCTTCTTCTAAACAGCCTGACCTCACACACCCTCACCCTGCTGGGTTAAAGAAAAGTACCTAGTACCTAATGTACCTAATGTCCAAGTTTCAAACTACGCTTGCTCAGCATTTTAAATATTAACCAAGATTATGAACATTGACGTAATAGCCACCACAAACTGAGGTGACAGAGGAAGGAAGAAAATAAAGGTGAGCAATGTGGCAAACACTACAATGTCATGATACTTTTAGACTTGCAGATTTTGCAATACCTGATATGTTTCACAATATTTAATATTTCTGAGGTTTGAGAAGCACTTGGAACAGTCAAAATGCTCCAGCAAAACAGTACAGCCACACCTAAAAAGACCACTGTGAGCACAGTGATTTTTGATTATTTAGGACTTGCTAAAATAAACTCTTTAAGAAAGAACTGGAAAAACCTCTGGTAACACAAGCATCTGAATACATTGAGGTAAATATCTTGAAAATGTATTGCTAATATGTTACTTACATTAAGTAGATTTACTGTTGATACGTTACATATAGTAGACGTAATGGCAACTGTGAGCTGTTCTACCTAATGAATATGAATATCTGATAAGGCTGACAGGATTAATGCTGACTGATGGAAAAGACAAAGTAAGATGAGTAACCAGCAAGATCAGATGTTTAACAGTGTACATCAGTGGTCACCAACACTCATGCTTCATGTCCAACACCGGAACTAAAGATGCATTTTTATTTTGGTTCTTTTAGTCCAGTCCAAAGCAGAAAATGACACATCGTTGCATTTTAGTTCTGGTTCACTTAATGTTTACACTGACATTTTTAACATCAAACCAAAATTTAAACCAAAGTCATAGAGGTAAAAAGTCACAGTGTGAAGTGATTGGTCAGATTATATGACGCACAGTAACTTGGATTTTGTCCAATTAACTTCCTTTTGGGGGTTCACTGGGTTTATGTATGTCTTGTTCTATCTGTTTTATGAGTTAGAGTTACTGCGTAACTGTGGTTTTGTACAAGGCAAAGCAGGGTGGAATCAATTACAATGACAAACACGTGACAGCCTCATTTAAAATCCAAAACTATTCGTTATAAATTAGATTATAGATTCAGAGCTTATGAAAGGATGATGAAACACATGCACATGTCAAAACAGCACAGAAACCTGTCTTTTAGACGTACCAAAGATGTTTACTGGGAGGAATCGACAGTTAATTCCATCTTTTCCCATTTTATTTATATGCTATAAGTGCTTCTTAGTGATTTTTAAGGTGTCTATGACCTAATTAACAGCCATAAATAAACTAATGTTAAACCATTCCTAAACGCTTTATAAAGGTATTTTTATTGTAACGTGGTACCAATGAGACAATATCATATTTAACTGACATCCAATCAGCTATAGGATTACAGTTACTATACACTGATTGCTGTTTACAGGCTCTGTAAGAGGTGTAAATCCGTCTTTGTGGAACACGCAGTTGTTATAGAAATTCTGATGTTATATACATAGAAAAGTGTACTATGCAAGAGAACACAAGAGGGAGTGTGTTGTCACAAATAACATTACATCTGTGTTTTAGTCAGAGGAGTGAGCCAAAGGTGGGTAATGTAGATCATTGTGTTGTTCATCATGTTGATGGTATTTGCTATAACATACAACTTGGAGGGTTCTATTGCTTTAATACAACAGTTCTGCAAAATAAAGAACAAGATAAAGCAAACAAGCCACAAATATTGCATCAAATGTGCTTTCATACCAGCAACTTAGCAAAAAAATAGTTTTTTTGCTATAGTAGAAGTAGTAGTACACAATATGAGGTTCAGCTCAGCTTTTTCAATATTTATCAGATTAATGTCAATGTAATTTTGATGCAGACAGTCTGTAAAGCAGTTCACAGCCCATCTTCTTTGCTGAATTGTATACTGCTTGTTTCTGACTAATTCCGGTTTGTTTAGTTACACCAACACAGCTGCTGACCAAAAGGCTTTCTTAAGGGCAATGATAAGTTCAGAATTTGATGTAGTCCTGCTCTCACACTCTTCTTCAGAATCTGATCAAACAGGTGGCAGATCAAGTATTATCCTACAGAATTGATCTAATCTGTCTAATCTAATATGTAGAAAATTAGTCAGCTGCATGAGATTGTCACCTCTAAATGGAACTATCCAAAAACAGCAGATCAGGATCATTGTTGAGGTTGTTCAGAAGGAGGACAAAGTGGTCACACTGGCCTCTTTAAACATCAGATAAAAGTAACAAGTGCTTATCAGCAAAGAGATCAATGACAGTGAACACCTATATGTATTCATTCAAGACTCTAGGAATTACTCATATTACATTTTAGATGGATGAGTGCTTTGAAAGGTGAAAAAGTTAAGATAAGGAGGTGACCCTGTGCCTTACACACACACAAACGCACTCCTTAGAAAGAATATCCATGTCTACGACGTCACTGGCTCTTTGGAATGCCAGAGGGAGAATGCTTGGCAACTGTTGAGACTTGTTCTCTCAAAGCTTATGTTAAAAGCACAACACAGAGTACAGTGATGACGAATCTTAGCTGTAATTTTTTTACGACTGTTCCCACCTCAAAGGACATACTGTTAAAGCTTGGGAACTCGCCCAATGTACTCAGAAACTGAAAGGATCACTGTCAGGATCAGCTTTATTTCCCTGAGTATGCTATCCATGTGGGGAATGTATGATATGTAACATACTAAACAGACCAGACAATACAAGTACACAGACTATAACAGACATTTAAAGACACTTCATAAGTTACTGCAATCTGACACATGGACCAATTGCTAACAGAACCACTCAACTGTATACACAGCTTGTATAATAGCCATAGAACAGCAATGCCAATAGAATGGGACACTCTGGGGCAGCCAAACATGAGCCTAAGGTCACCACGCCCAATGCCAAGCATCAGCTAGATGGGTGTAAAGCCCTAAAGCATTCTCTCTACAGTGATGGAGCTTCATCCAATATCCTTGGGATGAGTTGAAGTGCTGTTTGTGATCTAGAATTAATTATCCAACATTAATATCTAAATTCACTCATGCTCTTGTGGCTGAATGCAATCAAATCCTCTCACCAATGTTCCAACATCTACTGTAAAATCTTCCCAGAAGAGTAGAGGCTGTTACTGCAGCAAAAGGTGACCATTTTGCTCCTCTAACAAAGAAATCTGTGCTTTTGAAGAATCTTTTAAAGGTTCAGAGATCAATCCCAAAAATGACATAATGAACTGACATCCAATCAGCTATTTGTTAATCTGCAGTTTGTGCAGTAGCTCTACATTGTTGTACAGGCTCTCTTTAAGAGGTGTAAATATGTCTGTATGGTACATTAATTTGTTTTAGAAGTTCTCATGACATACACAGTAAAGAATATTTAGGCATTAAGACGAGGCACAAGCTAAAAATGAGTACTGTAGATCATCACAGCCATGATGTTATTGATGACAACACAACTTGAGTGTTATATTGCTTTTAAACAACAGTTCTGCAAAATAAAGAAAAAATGTAAACAAAGAAGTTGTGAATATTGCATCAAATGCCAAGAAAGCAGAGGCCAAATCACTGAAAGGTTCTTTAGTGAGCTAAAAATGGTTCTTATAGGGTACTACACAAAGAGCCTTTTTTGTTCACCTCCATTTTTAAGAGTGCTTGTGGAGTTTCCCTGATTCAAGCTAAAGTGAAAGGTCCACTGTAGCTAAATGGCCAACTGCCCACCATCAGGCCCAAAGTTTTATTACTCACTAATATACAATCTAAGAATAGCTCAGCCAGTTTGCATTGCAGTCAGTGTAGTTACTGAATAATAAGCCTTAGTATGTAATAAGCCTTGGATTTCTGAAAGGGTTAATGAATTGAAAACTGTCTGGTCATGCTGACTTGAGGGAAGAGGTGATGTCCAATGTGAAAAGAGTTAATATTACACAGCTGTCTGACAAGTACATTGTCTGACAAGTACATTCATACATCATTATGTATTTCTAAAACTGGAGCTGAGACAATTCAGATATTTGTGTTCTGTATGCTTAGTTTTAAATTGTAACTGCAGACTTCTTTGCTATTGACTGCTTTCAGCTGATGGTTAACAAAAGTACTGCTGTCAAACATGACGAAACTGACAGCATTAATAAACAGAACAAAAAACAAAACACAGAAGACAAGAATGAAAACAATACCTAGATAAAAAGTCATCACACAATCAATAGGGATTCACTGCCACCGGGGATGCCAATGTGGCCACTGTGTGTGGAGAAGCTAGCGAATGAAGCTATGAAACTGTCCAATTACTCACCCATTTGGAAACAAAACAGTCCTCAATAGCAACAAAAACATGGGCTATTCACGGAAGTCATGGCATCAATCAAACCACTGTGGGCTGCAGTTCATTCACAGAGTTAAAAAGGTTGGGAAGCCCTGGTTTACAGTTTTTGTTTGAAGGTCCACAGCAAACTGACAATGGCATTGTTTTGATTTGGTGATGCTTTTCAATAGCAGGGATTGGGAAACTGAGCAGAGTTGAGGAAAAGATGACTAAAGCCAAGCACAAGGAAATTTTCAAAGAAAACCTCTTCTATTCTGCGAAAAACTTGAGACTAAAGTGTAATTTCACATTTCAATAGGCTAACAACACTAAGCATACTGCCAAAGCTAAAAAACATTTTGCCAAGAAGAGTAAATATGAGCATCCAGATGTGCAATTCTGAAAGAGACATACCCCAAAACACTTGCAGCTGTAATTGCAGCCAGCTGTGGTTCTGCCAAGTATTGATCCATAGGGGTGACTATGCATTAACCATTGCATCACAATAAAAAGTCAATGTTGGACATATTGTGTGAATGAAAATGGCAAGAAAAATAAAATTAACTCCATTTGAATTCCAGGTTGTAACAGTACAAAATGTGGAAAAAGTCAATGGAGAGGGGTGAATGCTTTCTGGAGGCATTGTATACCCTACTATATTTTGTTATATTATACATAAAATAATAATTTCTTGCAAGTTATCATTTATGGGTGAACCAGCACAAAAATGTATACTACAAATTGTTAACTTCCTACAATGATTTAAAGCATTCACTGCTTGGATAGAGCTGAGCTAGCCATGTAAAAGGAGCTGTTGAACTAGATGACTGGACGATGGGAGCTTGTGAAACAGGTCATGACCTGTGTGAAGGAGTCAACAACAGTCTTTCCTGCCTGCTTCTTGACTTTGTACAGGTCATATATGCGGCACCAGGCTGCAAGTGACCTTTTCAACACTAAAGTTTAAGCTCAGATTGCTGCAGTTTGCATTACTTAGCTCTGCATTGTTTAAAAACATTCCAATTAGTTATCTATTTAATCAAATTAAATTATCTCCAGCAAATGTTTTGTTGCAACACTTTTATGAGTGATGATAAGTGACAATGATGATGCACAAAAATAAAATTCTTGGCTGAAACCAAAATTCAGAATATTCTAGGCTGGAAAACAAAAACTGCACAAAGCTGTAAATAAATAAAAAATGGTGACAAATTTTATCACTCAGTGAATCAGTATTTTATTAGTTTTCTGATTGCATGATGATGATGATGCAAATTTAAGTTCAACATACTAAAATTATTACAGTATGTAGACAACAGTATATGCCATAAAACTCAACATTCTCAAAAACAGAAAATGGGTGGTAATCTAGGGAAATACTGTTATTTTAGCTATATTTTGCCCTTTAGCTTTTTCAGTTTTCATTTTATCATCATTTTGAAAGCTGTAGCTACAGATGGCATTGTTGTGCTAGCAGGGACCTTCTTTTCTGCTTCAGTTGTTTTGCTGTATTCTGTGTATCGATCGGAATGTTGTGTTTTCAAGTGGTATCGAACCTGTAGTGGAGAACTTGTTTGGTCTTTGATAATCAACATAAGCAGTGACTACAAATCTCTCACCTCATCGAAACTGCAAAATAGATCCACATGTACCATGATGATATTTTGATGCTGTTGAGCATTTTAATCATGTTTCCCATTTTCATTGCCATTAAAATTCCACTTTATTTGAATATATCCTTACAGCCCACTATAGATTATCTACAGATATTCAAATTTTTGACAAACTATCTGGTGAAACTCAATTGATTCTCAATAGTGTTAGGGTCAGGGTCAGGATTAGAGCTAGGTTTAGGTTTAGGACCAAGATGGGTTGAGGTTAAAGTTAGGGTTAAGGCTCGGTTTAGGGATGGGGAAAGTCAAGCTGAATTGAATAGACTTGTAACTGTAAGTTAAATGCAAAGTAAGCATATACAAAACATTGGGCAATCTAATTAAAGTGTTACTAAAATATTTGTAAAGTCTTACATTTTGACACTTCGTTGGGAGCCTATTTATTTTCCAATCAAACAAGAACAAAAAAAAACCACAATTTGCCATTGTCAGATGAAATTTTTGGTGGATGAAATTTTTCAGCCTCTCTAATTGGCAAATGAACGGATACAATGTATTGCATTTTTCTATTTTTGGAATATTTTGGTGAAAATAATTTGGTGGAATATTTAGATCACAAGAACACAGCACATCTAAGACAAAGACTGTGTAATTAGAAAAGTCTGATCTTTGCATGTGTTAAACAAGATACCACTTATTACACTCACTGGTTGTTTTAAACGTAACACTAAATTGGTTTCAATAAACACAAAGATGTGCTAAAGAATTAAGCACTACTGATTGGTTTCCCAGACCAAATTAAGCATGACTTGTAGACTAAATTAGAATTTTAATGGTGAAAACCCACTGACATTGCATCTTAAACCCAAGACTAGGCTAAACATCTTTGGTTGAACGAAGCCCCAGACTATGTCCTATTGGCTGACACATAGTTACTTAAGAGTATATTTCACCAAAATAACTTTTTCAACAGAAAACGAAGTGTAATTTTCGCACAATGCCATGCGTTGGTGTCTGTTATCCATCAATGCATTACTGTCATTGAAATCAATGGTGAGAGGTGCGTTTTGACAAATACTGAAAAGCCATTGTGATTGCGGTTTACCCCTAAAAAAAGAGTTGTGCTGCTTGTGCATCACTGTTGCTTCATAATGCAGTCTCCCCCACAGTGATAAGTAGTGAAACATCACTGTAACTTCCAGTATTAGTTGGCCAGGAGGAGTAGTTGGACAGGGAGGTTGAGAGAGGAGTCTTTGATAAGAGGCTGTTTGTGTCTCCACCCAACAGCTTTAGGCTAGACCAGGTGCAGCAGACACTGTACCTTCTGGCACATGTCCCTGCCTCTCCTAAGACATTTGAAGTCTTATGCATTGCTGGGGCATCTCAGTGGTGTCTGCTCTGGGTTCTCTATACAGAAAGGTGGCAAAGGAAAAATCATAAAGTGTCTTAGTGCCCTGTGGATGGGAGCACTGTCGTTTTGGAAGAGAACATTCAACATAGGATAAAGGTGATCAGCCAGAGTACTTTTGTGTTGATTTGCAGTGACCCTATGCTCTGAGGGGACAAGTTGACTGAAACCAAAACAAAATGTATCCTACAAAATAACAGATCCACCAGACCATCTCACTGTAGGGTCAAGCATTCAGGCCTGTAGCATTCTCTTGGTGCACACCACACATGCACTTTCCCACTTGTGAAGGATGACTCATCTGACCATATTACTTTTTTCCATTAGTCTGTAGATCAGTTTCTATGCATTTTACCCCAATGAACCTTTAAGTGTATATTGTAATGTAATTTAAGCACTGCAACCCTGCTACAATATCCCTCTCCATGTTTTTGGGAACATACTGTTCTTGCTGAGAGAGTCTGATCACATCCTGCACTAACATTCTCAGGGGGTTTTCACACTTGTCTTGAGTCCGCTTCCAGGACCAATTCTGGGCTCAATTAGGGGAGGGGCTCATTATCGCTGGTTCGCTTTCACACTCAAAAATTCCACCTGCACTGTGTGCAATTCCATACGTCACTTTTCTGCATGCAGGTTTGCAAAATTTGTAGGCACTAGCCTCACCGTCTGCTGCTTTTCATTTTTTTTTTCTTGGATACAAACACTCAAATGGCAAAGAACAGCGCGGTTTAATTCCTCAATTAATAATTAATCATTTTTAATACAAGAATTCAACAAGCATTTTTTATTACTGCGCCTTTAAGACTGGTATATGTAAATGATCTCTGTTCTGATTGGCTGCCCTGTATTGTACCTTGTTCAAGAAGCAGTTTAGTCTGAAACACTCCTTATAACTTCACTGTGAATAGATGGAACTAAACTGCCGTAGCCTGAATAAGCATTGCACATGAGTTGACTTTCATGACATCACAAAAAAAAAAAGAATTCAATAGAGGCTGTTCTTACAGTTTAGTTTCCACATATCTGGACTACACAGAACAATACATTTTGAACTTTAACAGTGTCTTCATACTACAAGAAAATTGAGGTGTTTGAACCAGTCAAGCTTTCCAACTTGAATACATGCAAATATATAGAAATATCATAACTAAAAAGTGAGTGTGCATTTTTGACCTCAAATTAGAGCTGCATAAGTCCCGATGGTTGTAGCCAGCTTAATGTACAAAAGATAGAGGGGCATCTGAGGATGAGACCACTATACTACACAGTTCACATTTTGAGAAAAGATTTTAACTACGTTGTAGGTGTACAGTTAAAGACCATAGCTCACTATATACTCTCAGAAAAGGTACTATGCAGGTATGTTTTTCATTCATCAACATACAAACTATATAAATGTACCCTTAAAGGTACAACACTGGTTTTAATGTCCGACTGTGTAAATAGGGTTTTTGGTAGGTGATAGGGTACATATTTGCACTTTTTTACTATCTAATGTTTTAAAACAGAACAGAAAAATAAGAAGCCTGGATATAAGACTAAAGGTGTGGAGTCAATACAACTTGAAAAAATATCAGTGGAATAGATTCTAGTACAATTATGCTCCCTAACTAAAGGTACTGTAGACACACCCCTGAGGTTACCACTTGAGTCACAAGAGGGGCACCACCCCAGTGAAAGTTTAGTACCTTTTATCTTCTACCTAGTGTAGCTCATAATTTTCTATTAACATTTTATTTGTGACAGTCCTCTAGCCCTTCATAAATGGTTAGTAGGCTAGATATTTTTGGTTGTTGAACTGTTCTCAACCCAACTGTAACATTGAGGTGTGCAAATATCCTTGCAACAGTAAATTCAAACCTACAAAGTGCACTAGTTTAGCAGGTATTTCTGATTAAATAGCCAATGAGTGTTGGGTACAAGGCAGAGGTACCTCATAAACTGGTATCTCAGTGTAAGTAAACTAAAACACAATGGAAGACAATAAAGTTCAGTTTTAAGGGTCATTCACGTGCCATTCAATCTGATGGAGCTTGAGAGGATCTACCATGAATAACAGGGTAAACTGCCCAAGTCCAGGTGCGCAAAGCTTGTAGAGATGTATCCAAGTAGAACTGCAGCTGTAATTACTGCCAAAGAGGCTTCTACAAAATACTGAATAATTAATTCATTTTTGAAAAACTCTAAAAACATGTTTTTACTTTTTCTCATTATGGGTGATTAAGTGCAGATTGATATGTAGAAATGGCAGTTATAGCCATTCAAAATTAAAACCACAACACAATAAAATGTGCACCAAGTCAAGGGGTCTGAATACTTTCTGAATCCACTGTATATTCAGTCATGCCACAGTGACCCGCATTTCTAGTTCCCCTTAGCTGCGTTTTCTTTTTCATTTGCTGAAAGATTAATGCCAAAATAGTTGTATTGCATAAGTGAACAGGGACGCGTGTGTGTGTGTGTGTGTGTGTGTGTGTGTGTGTGTGTGTGTGTGTGTGTGTGTGTGATTTTTATCAAAACAAAGCATGTTTCTTCAGATCAATTTAATTTAGCAAACTAACCTAATTTAACAAGCTTTAAATCAGTGAATCTTCTTTAAACAGACTTGATAAAACATGATAATAATAAATAATAAAATAACAAAGCATTTCATTTACACTGCATCTTTCACAATCAAGGTTGCTTTACAACAATAGTCTTAACAGAAAAACAAACAACAACAACAAATGAGGAAGAAGAAGAGTTGTTTAACTCTTAAACAAAGAAAAAAAACCACAAGTGCCAATTAAAGTAAAGTCTCAAAGAGTTTGGGGTAGAGCATTCTACAGTTTAGTGGCCACTCCACTGAAAGATCTGTCACCCATGGAGGACAGTTCGATGTAAGGAACAGTGAGTGGACTGCTATCAGAGATTCTAAAGATAGGTGGGGGGATACCCAAGATATTCCAGGGGCCAAACTACTGCAGCTTACTAAGAATGGGGGTGATGTGATTTTTTTGTTTTAAGTAAGCACTCTAGCAGCAGAGCTTTGAATAAACTGAAGTTGTTAATGGTTTTAACTGGGAGGCCAGTAAAAAAGAGAATTACAATACTTAATATGGGAGAATTCATAATCCATAGAAGCAGTAAACTAGGAAAAAGATGGGTCCAAGAACAGATCCTTGAGGAACCCCTTAGGTAACAGGTAGAGTGGACAGCTTGTGTTTACCAACAACTGTTCCTGCTTCTATAGTGTGTCGACTACAGGTACCAGCCTTGAGTGTTTCTGACTATTACACTGTTTTGGCGTATACCTGTTAAAGTGATATATCAATGCCTATGCTAAATTAATGACACCCAATGCTACCAAAAGTACCAGAAGAGGCCTAAAGACTGCGTACAGTTTTATCACGCTCTTGATCATGTTTTCAGTAAAAACAGGTGGCTTTTCAGATTGCTAAATGTACTCTATCTTTAGCTAATCAGTTCTCTGCAAAGCTGCATGCCTCACTTGTTGTAGATTAGATTACACTAGGTTATACTGATGTAGGGTGGTAAAGGAACTGCTCTGAAAACAAAGATGGCCCATGTTTGATGTTACCCAAAGTAAATCATTTTAACTTATAATAATTATTTATTTTCATAGTTTTAAAATTGAAGGTGGACACAGAAGTACACACGTATATTTACATTACATTTAAGCATTTGTCAGATACCGTTATCTTTGCTATCTTATGATTTTATTCAAATTACAGAGGTAGGCAAATGTAATGTTAAAAGTCTTGCCCAAGGACTCTTAGGTATAAGTGGTGTCTAGCCTGGGTGGGGAACCAAACTCCACTCTACCATGTGGAGGGTAGCAGTATTACCCACTATGCTATACCAAGCAGGTTGGTATGTTTTAGAGTGAAGAGACGATAGGTTTAGGAATTTTCATACATAGCGTCCCCATTTTCAGGAGCTCAAAAAGTAATTGGACAATCTACCAATCCTAAATTAAAGTCATTTTTAATACTTGGTTGCAAATCCTTTGCAGTTAGTGAAAGTCTAAAACCCATAATCATCAAACACTGAGGTTCTTTTCCTGGTGGTGCTCTGCCAGGCCTTTTCTGCATCAACTCCAATGTGCTGAGGTAGACAGCTAAACCAGTAGTGGTTGGTATTGTTGTACAGTGTAGTAAGTAAATACCTCTGATTTTCATGTTGCAGGCTGGGGTTCGATACCCTGCCTGGGCAAGCACCCCATGCTACATACACACATTTTATAAGCTGCTTATCCTCCTAGGGTTGCCCTGGACAGGTCACCAGTCCATCACAGGGCCAATTTGGAACTTATTTTCTATGTTTTGTCCATGCAATAAAAAGTTGCCATAAGATCCTTACCAAATGAACATGCGATCAATAATGTATGTCTATGTTGTACAGTAATATCTTGAGGGAAAATGATTGTATCCCATGGCCACAAATTAGGTACCTTGAGTAAGTAACTTGAGCTATCTTTAAATAGTGGTTATTATCAAAAGGAACAAATGCAATATTTACACATGCCAACAGTATGAGAATCATTTTTGATGTTATTTAATGTGGAATCATCTAACCACTACTTGTGTTCACGATTTTATGAAGTTTTCATGTTTTCATTTATCTCTCACTACTTTTAATTTCTTGTTTAGCACTTTTAATGGCTCTTGAGTATGAGAGGTGCTATTTAAATAAAGTTTATTATTATTATTAAGCCCAGCAAAATCCCTGTGGTGTCAACCAATCCTGACTGCTAGCCTAGCCACTGATCTACAGGTAATAACAACCAAGCTAGCATTAGTCCAAGTCTTACAATGATTCTGTCTTTATTCAGTACAGAACCAGAATGGAGCTCTTTCAGCCTTTAGCCACAGAAAAGAAGTCAAACTAAGGGAAAGTATCTAGTTGACTAGATAGCTACCTCACTAACTTTTTAACAAGCTTTTAGCTTGTTGTCCTTCTGATTTGACACATGACTTTTCTGTCATTTGAGTAATTCACTGCGTGTAATGATGATCTGAAGACAGTTATTACAGTTATACAACTGCAATACAGCTTCCTAGCAGTAGCATTAGCTATTTGACTTCCTTCTGTATTCATCAGCTAATGAAAAGTCTAGATAGCGTCCAAGCAAAAGATGTGAGGTCAATCTGATGAGGCTGACAAACAAGTGGCTTACCACCCCATACCAAACACCACCATCAACTTCAGGAAACACTCACGAACATTGGGAAAGAGCAGAAATATCCTCGTTTCTGCGATGTTTGCTGTTTTCTTTAGGATGCTGTGATATCAGTGAGGTCGGATGTGTGGGCTTGGGGTCACAGAGGCGGTCAAGCCCTCGGCCTCTAGCATGCTCGCACTCCAGCGCTGACCCTCTAGTGGTATCCCTCCCGGATCTGATAACATGGGAAGCATGCGGAGGAGAGGAGCCGTTTAAGCATGAGAACAAAGGAGTGCTCAGAAGAATGAGGCACAAAAGGGCTCACTCAGTCAGACAGATGTATGCAGGGAGAGATCATGAGATCACACCTGAAAGTGCCTATGTGCACAGAAAACACAATGACTACATACAGGTTGAAAAGCACTATCTCTGTTATTTCAGTGTTAACCCTTGAAGTCCCCAATGACGGTGGCAAGAACAAAGACATGGTGTATTTTCACATGAATTATTTTTCACTCAAAGCTCATTGAAAGAAGCAGAGAAAGTGTGTTGATATATTAATAACAGGTGCTCAGTTAAGGCCTATTTGGCCTGTCAAATGGACATGTCTGTGTCAAAGAAACTAAAAATCTCAAAATCAGAGCTAGAGATTCTAAGAAAAGGAACTATTTGATAAGATGTAGCAACAGTTAAAAAAACCAAAAAAAATGTTCAGTCAACAACTACAGTGGTGTGAAAAAGTGTTTGCCCCTTCCTGATTTCTTATTCCTTTTGTATGTTTGTCACACAAATGTTTCAGATCACCAAACAAATTTAAAATATTAGACAAACGATAACACAAGTAAACACAAAATGCAGTTTAGAAATGAAGGTCTTTATTATTAAGGGAAAAAGAAATCCAAACCTACCGGGCCCTGTGTGAAAAAGTGATTGCCCCCTGAACCTAATAACTGGTTAGGCCACCCTTAACAGCAACAACTGCAATCAAGCGTTTGCGAAAGCTGGCAAAGAGTCTTTTACAGCACTGTGGAGGAATTCTGGCCCACTCGTCTTTGCAGAAATGTTGTAGTTCAGCCACACTGGAGGGTTTCCGAGCATGAACCGCCTTTTTAAGGTCATGCCACAGCATCTCAATCGGATTCAGATCAGGACTCTGACTAGGCCACTCCAAAGTCTTATTTTTGTTTTTCTTAGGCCATTCAGAGGTGGACTTGCTGGTGTGTTTTGGATCATTGTCCTGCTACAGAACCCAAGTGCGCTTCAGCTTGGGGTCACGAACAGATGGCCAGACATTGTCCTTCAGGATTTTTTGGTAGACAGCAGAATTCATGGTTCCATTTACCACAGCAAGTCTTCTAGGTCCTGTCTTGCCAGTCCACAGAGTCTTGGGGATCATCAAGATGTTTTCTGGCAAAAATGAGACAAGTCTTTATGTACTTTTTTTCTCAGCAGTGGTTTTCGTCTTGGAACTCTGCCATGCAGGCCATTTTTGCCCAGTCTCTTTCTTATGGTGGAGTCATGAACAGTGACCGTAACTGAGGCAAATGAGGCCTGCAGTTCTTTGGATGTTGTTGTGGGGTCTTTTGTGACCTCTTGGATGAGTCGTCGCTGTGCTCTTGGGGTAATTTTGGTCAGCTGGCCACTCCTGGGAAGGTTCACCACTGTTCCATGTTTTCGCCATTTGTGGATAATGGCTCTCACTGTGGTTTGCGGGAGTCCCAAAGCTTTAGAAATGGCTTTATAACCTTTTCCAGACTGATAGATCTCAATTACTTTGTTTCTCATTTGTTCCTGAATTTCTTTGGATTGCAGCATGATGTCTAGCTTTTGAGGATCTTTTGGTCTACTTCACTTTGTCAGGCAGGTCCTATTTAAGTGATTTCTTGATTGAGAACAGGTGTGGCAGTAATCAGGCCTGGGTGTGGCTAGGGAAAATGAACTCAGCTTTCCAAAGATGGGGGGGCAATCACTTTTTCACACAGGGCCCGGTAGGTTTGGATTTCTTTTTCCCTTAATAATAAAGATCTTCATTTCTAAACTGCATTTTGTGTTTACTTGTGTTATCTTTGTCTAATATTTAAATTTGTTTGGTGATCTGAAACATTTAAGTGTGACAAACATGCAAAAGAATAAGAAATCAGGAAGTGGGCAAACACTTTTTCACACCACTGTACATAACATCAACACAGCATCACATACAACAAGAACTTGATGGAAAGTTGCAAGATGTGGAAAAAAAAAACCCATTGTGAAAGAAAAAGCGTCCAGATATCACTGGGAGTCCCGCTGACAAAAACCTATGACTTCCACTCTTCTTTTAAATCATAATAGAGCAGCTAAATTGTATCTCTCCAGATTGAACAATGTTTTTACCCATATTTTGCAACGGTTGATCACACTGATCAACTGAATTCTATATTAAAGCGCAAAGTTGCTAGAATCCATTAAACAAATTGTTTGGTGGATCGTTTATGGTGATTATTGTTTATTAAAGCAATAAGCCATTAGAGGTCATGGGTTACAGTGATTTTATCACAGCTAAAGTGTTATGCGACACCTTTTTTTATTATTTTTTAATAAACAATTTAAGCCATTATAATAATCGAATTTAAACCATTATTCTGCCCCGAAATGTTAGTGCTAAGGAGTATGTTATTAGTTTATTGTATATTGTTGTGTATGCCCATCAATACATATTTTTGACTTTTTGTCTTATATAACAATGAACATATCATAATCTATCACTGTTAAATGCAAAAACCTTTACTTTATTAGTAGTTTTTGCTCAACATTATTACCACAAAGACAATGCTAATTTCCATGAGTGACAAGCTAATGGTGTTGTATGTCCCTTTTCCCATGCTGGGGCTTAATCTCTCATGGCTCACTACTCTTTACATAGTGCACTGCGTAGACATTAGTCTTATCTTGGTTCATCAAAGAGGAGGTCAAGCCAAACTCCAACCCAGTGTCTCAGAGTTCTCTCCCCTTCTACAGTCATACAATTTTTTCTCACACTACAATCATATGCTGAAGATGTTCTCCAAACTTCTAAGAGTTAATTGCAGGCAGGCCTGACACTCCCTGTAGGTTTACTCCCAAACGTCTCCACAAAGAAAATGTTCTGGCACAGTACATCTCATATTATGGGATTTACACGTGCGCTGCTTACCAGAACAAAATTCTTTTGCACAATGTACCACATCATGCCAACTGCTGGAGATATAAAGATAACAGTATTTTTGAAGCAAATTCTTTACGATTCTGAATTTCACTCAATGCTTGTTTCTGGGCCATTCCTGTCATTAACATATATTATATACTGTATATGGTTTGCAAGGAGTAATTCAATAAAGATTCTATTCACATGGCTTCTAAACCAATAGGCTTTGAAGTCCCCAGACTGGCTATAAACTGAGCTGCAAGCTTTTACATGCTTTTAGATGGTGCACATGTGAAAACAATTGCTTACTTGGTTTATTCCTCAAAAATGAATTCCACTGTATAACACTCCAGCTGCACTCTAGGAAAAAGTAGCTTCAGTATCTTCTTACCACTCTAAAAAAGTCAGCTAAAGAAAAGCCTGGCTAAAAAGCCCTGTGCATCACAGTGAACGCAATCCTCAAATGTCATATGTGTGTTTACCCTCCTCCTGTATACAGATAAAGTATTGTGGACGCATTCATTTGGATGATATGATAAAATATTGAAAGAAGGTGAAAATGTGCAGATCTGGTTTTGCCTTCAGTTTTGTGTTTGTTTTTTTACAGGATAGATGGAAAACTCCACAGCCACAATAAAACTGTCACTATAAAATGGCCCCATTAAAAGTGCTTTAAAGAGAGGACCAAATAACACAAGCATGTGCAAAATATTCAGTGACAGGACGTTGAGATGAAGATGCAAGGAGAGCTGGAAAGAATGAAGGATTATCAATTTATTAAGCAGAACATAACACTATTCACCAGTTTACTAATTACAAGCTTAACTCTCTAGACCGCAAAGCCTGTAAGTAGACCCACACTTCAATTTCTCACCCTCAAAACTACATATTAATTTCATAGTAGTTACTTAGTCATAAGTCTGAACATTAATTATTGATAAGCCAATTTAAGGAATTAATGAATATTTTGGGATGCGACATTAATGCAAGGTTAATTATCTATATGTTATGTTTTTTAGATTTGTCTGTTTTGTCTTGTACTTTTTATCTGAGTGTAGTTTCTACAATAAAACATCTCCTTTGATGCAAAAATAGAATGATAATAGCAATTTTGCTTGACCATTAATGCTTTAGACATATTTTTCAGTAACTACTTTAAAGTATTTAGTAACCATATTGAAACTAATATGTAAACGATGTAGTTGTGTGGAGGGAGAAACTGAAATGTGTGTCTATGGGCCCCAAGGGGTCAAAGAGGTGGTTTGGCCAAAAGGACATGTTTGGTGTCTAAAGTTTGTTTCTTTAGTTTTGCACTGAAACTACAGTAGGGTGGCAACAGAAGCTATATGAACTAGGCCTTTAGTTCGGGTCAAAAATAATTGATTTCTACTACCACCCCTGTAGGATTCTAGAAGTATGTCAGTGCTAAGCTAGATAAAAGATAGATGTTTGAATCTTGGAGAAGACATTGTATGCTTTATTTGAAAAAAGACAACATACACTCACTGAGCACTTTCTTTGGAACACTGTACTAATACTGGGTAGGGCCTCACTTTGCTCTTAATACAGCCTCAATTCTTCATGGCATGGATTCCACAAGATGTTGAAATCAGATTCTGGTCCATGTTGACATGATTGCATCATTCAATTCCAGATTTTTTCTGGGGCACTTTCATGCTACAAATCGCCCGTTCTACCAAATCCCAAAGGTGTTCTATTGGATTCAAATCCAGTGACTGGGAAGGCCAATGAAGAACACTCAACTCATTGTCATGTTCATGAAACCAGTTTGAGAGGACTTTTGATTTGTGACATGGTGCATTATCATGCTGGATGTAGCCATTAGAAGATGAGTAAATTGTGTCCATGAAGGGATGCACATGGTCGGTAACAATATTTAAATAGGCTGCGGCATTCAATTGATGATAGATTGATATTGACAGGCCCAAAGTGTGCCGAGAAAACATTCCCCACACCATTACACCACCTCCACCAGCCTGGACTTGGTGGAAATCGAGATTCATTAGACCAGGCTGTGTTTTTTCAAGACAAAGAAAGGCAAATTTACATTTACAGCAGATTTCATACACAAGGAAATTCAGAAGGACAAAGTGTTTGAGTGAAAAAACAATGAAAGATAAAAATCTTAGAAAACACAATTAAAAGAAAGATCAAAATACATAACGTAGAATAAACACATAAAAAGGAATTAAAGGAATGGGCTTAAGTGTTTTTAAAATGAACTTATTAAGGGTAGACTGTAGGGTAAAAGCACAGAATGCAAGTTTTAGAGCTCAAGTATAGACATCAGAAAGAGAAATGTTTTTAACCTGGATTTAAAAACTGCTACATTTTGGGCACATCTATGATGCTCAGTTTGGATGCAGTTCCAGTTGGATGCAGCATAACAGCTGACCATGTTTGGTTTGGGCTCTGGGCTGTACTGGCTGACCTGAGTCCATGGAACTAAGAGACCTACTCGGTTTATATTCTTTAAACAGATCAGGGATGAATTATGGGCCTAAACCATTCAGTGATTTATAGACCTGTAGCAGTACTTTAAAACCTCTCCTGTAACTAACCGGAAGCTAGGGTAAGGATTTCACAACTGGTGTAATGTGTTCTGTACTCTTTGTCCAGGACAAACATCTAACAGCAGAATTCCGAAAGAGCTGTTTAATGGTCTTTTTGGGAAGTCCAGTTAAGAGAACATTGATCTACAGTGTCAAATGCAGCACTGAGATCTAGTAAAACCAGAACTGATGTTTTACCTGAGTCACTATTCAGTTGTATATCATTTAACACTTTTATAAGAGCAGATTCAGTACAGTGGTGAGGTCAGAAGCCTGACTGAAATTTGTCTAAATAACCACTTGAGTTCAGAAAACTTGAGTTGTTTAAAACAACATTCTACATGGTCTTTACTAATAAAGGAGATTTAAAAAAAAAAAAAGTCAGCTGGCTGTGTGTCGAGCAACATCTCAAAGATTTTAGATGCCAGACTGTTTCCTTTAGAGTTTTTTGGTCAATTGTATTGAACTGTGACATAATAATCAAGTTATTTCTAATCCAGTCTGATTTCTATTGAGGCATTCAGAATATAGGGTCAGAATTTGGAGCCAACAGCATGAATCCATGGACCCAACCTGCCTTGTGTCAAAAGTCCAGGCTGGTGGAGGTGGTATAATGGTGTGAGGAATGTTTTCATGGCATCCATTGGAGTATTGATGCTGACCATATGGTTGTAGGTGGATGTAGAGCTGGCATCGTTTTATAATTTGAATGTGTGGTGTTAATCAGTCTAACAGTTTTGATTTTTCACCACAAAAGCAAGCAAATTCATTACATTCCTCTGTGGAAAGGAGTCTTTGAGCCATCTGTTTTGGAGGGCTCTGTAAGATTTTTAACCATGACAGAGTGCAGGTGTTGTTGATGTTTCCCGTTAATCATCTTAGAGCAAAGTAGCTGTGTAGCCATGCATGACTTACGGTTAAAACTATCAAGGCTTTGTTTATAGAGGTCAAAGTGGATTTGAAGTTTAGTTTTTCTCCACTTATATTCAGCTTTCCTGCATTCTCTTTTCAGGGCATTTACCATCATGGTGTTTCTCCAATGTGCTTACTGTTTACTCAAAGTTTTCTTGATTTTTACTGGTCCAACAATATCCATGATATTTAAAATGTTCAAGTTAAATTTATCCAGGAGTACATCGACTGTCTTTGCACTCACGCTTGGTGACATAGTTATGGCCTCACTAGTACTCTTGTTTATGTACCTTTTCTTAATATAAACAAAGCTTATTTGTACATCCAGAGTGATCAGTAAGTCAAAAAAGACACAGAAATGATCAGAACGGGTCAAGTCCTTAACCATAACATAATAAATATTCAGACCTTCAGAAATAACTAGACACAGAATGTAGCTCCGAGGGTGCATAGGCTCTTTTACATGGAGCAAGAGACCAAAAGTGTCTGGAAAAATGTATTGCAAGTTCATTAGGATTATTTTCCATCTAATTATCTATGACTGAATTCCTGTTCATGATAAAAAAAAGTCTCTCTCTCTCTCTCTCTCTCTCTCTCTCTGTAAGCTTTGTGCTGGTGCATATTTTGATTGTCACTCCACTGAAGTGCCATTTGCGATGTGAGTCTCCAACTGCATATACTACAGCATGTCAAATTAGTACACCGCTAATGTCTAATGGTGTCATAACTATCTTGAACGTACTATTTAGTTGGTAGTACATGGATTGAGACATAGTTGAGCTACATTATTGTGGAGTTCAGAATAAAAAGGAAAGTGAACCTGCTATTTCTCAATTACAGCTACTTTTATAAAGCAATGAAACATCCATCTCCATCTCTTATATGCATCGGTTAGTCTACAGAAGTCACAGTGAATAAACAACAGATTGTTTTCTCATGGTTGTATTGTGTTATAATGCCAGAACAAATAGTAGGCTAAAAAATGTATTTGTAGAGTATTAAAGAGTTTAACCTCTTCTGTTCATAATAGAAAATAAGAAGAAAAAAAAAACACAGAATGGGGAATGTGATATATGAGATGTTTGCTGGACACCCCCTTCAACACCCCAAACATGTTGGCATATCAACTATTAACTTGAAGTAGGGAGAAACTGGGCCAATTTGATTTTTCACAAAATTCTTTCTCTCCTTTTCCCAGTAGCCATTAAATTTAGTTTTGGATGAGGTTTATGCATTTTTTCTTCAATAATGTTGATGGAGTGTATGAGTGTTTATCATTAAAAAAGCAGAGGCACACTGGATTTTTGTCTTCACAGATAAACAACAAGTTCACATTTTTATCTGCAAAAAAAGGAAAATGTACTGATAAAAAATGACAGTACATTTTCTGTAAAGTTAACAGACATATTACTATATTACTAATGGAATGGAACAGAAAACTGTTAAATTACAGTACATATTGGTGTATATACAGGACAATTCCTTCACTTCAAATATGGAACATTCCATAAGTTTTATCTGTAATCCTCCACTGGAACCCAACTAACATATCAGCTGAATGATAATATCAACCAGACAAGCTGTAGTGGTAAATTTGAACACAATTACACGATGTAAAAAAAAAACAACAAAAAAAAACAGACAAACAAAAAAAAAAAACAAGTAAAATGTACCAAAACCTATCCTAGGTACTCTCTCTCATGATGAAGGTGACTTGTTGACTGGCACTGCTGCAGCTGTTAGCAGTGGGGTGACCAGGTAGGTAACAGGTACTTGGAAATACAGAAAAGTTACTGTGAAATTCAGAAATGGGAAAATTCTGTTTAAATGATATTAAGAGATAAATACTTTTTACTTCACCCCTCCCCTTTCAAACCTCATTACTAGCTAGCAGCTCAGCACAGATTCTCAACATTTTTCACAGAAAGCCAACAGAGACCTGGTTAATCTGATAACAGAGTTACAGGGAAAGATATTTTATTTCATTTTATTAATCATAAATATCTGTGGTGCTGGCAGATTGGCCACTAGGTGGCCTGCAGAAAGAGGCTACTAGGTCTAATAAATGATATGATATCTCTACTTTTTCACAACCGAGTAGACACCAACATAAGTCTTAGACGTAGGCCTTTGAGGCTTTGTAAAATTCCCTCTTTCCCAAGCGAGAATCCTATTCCAGTAAGCATACGCCCTCTCTGAATGAATCAAAACAGAATCCTTTAGTGAACATAACTGTTTATTTTGGAAGAGATGCATAAATCAGTCCCTTGTGATCAGGAAGCATGTGGGGTCCATTTTCTCAGCAGCCGACTGAGTGAGTTTCATGATAAAATGATCACAGTATATCGGCTGCAAAGTATGTATTGACATCAATATTAGAGAACATTATAACAAACAAGGTGTTGTGTGAACCAAACTTTTGTTTCACTAAATTGTGATAAATATATGTGATCCACCACTTTTCAGTCGCGTTCACTAAGATCTGTACTATAGACTATGACTATCAGGATGTTGATGGTGGAGATAAACAAGTGACACTTTTAGGTAAGAATGTCTACAGCAAAGTTGTAGATTTCAGTAATCAGCTCAACATGGAGTCTCCTGTCTTCCGTGAAATGACACATTTCATTGGAAAACACACAGCAAGAGAGACACACACACACTCACACATAGACAAACGCAAACAGTCAACGTCTATCATCTATCAAAAATCCTCCAAGGACAAATATTAGTCTTCAGCCCCATTTGAGTTTCCGGGTTGCTGCTATTGAGTCAGAGCGCTTTAATCAGAGTGCAGACCCAGTGGATTTGTATCTTTTAGCGTGTGCGCTCACTTGCACATTTTGACGGGGTTGGGATGTAACAAAATACAAGTGCCAGGAATGCCTATTCAGAATGCAGGAAGTATGGGAACCCTCTATTTTAAGGTATGCTTCTTAACAATTACTAAATTATTAGCAAACACCTGATAATGCCCTAATAAATAGAAACATATTTTGTAAGTATGCTTAGAAATGTGATATAAAGTCTTCTGTGTAAGGTCTTTAGTAAATGAGTTATTAATTGTTTGTTGACTAATGAGCTAAATGTTAATTCACCATAATCTTTTACTTGCAAACATGTTTGAAATGTGTTTGTGACATATTAATTAAGGAATATGAACAGGTAATAATTATCTGACTTCACAATGACCCAAGCTGTTAGTAAGTGCTAGCCAGGAGCACTACCAGGGATTTTGGGCCCTGTGAAAAGATCACATTGGGCCCCACCACCACAGGCCATGCCAACCTTGAAAACATAACGCTGTGCAGACATTCATGCAACATTCTGCATACAGTGTAATTCACTATTTGATGCAAGACTATAAGAAATAAGATCATCTATAAGAAATGTGCTAAAGACCATCTTTTACAGTTTAAAAAGGAAATTTCCATGGAATTATGCCAACTGAGATGTCATTTAACACAATGCTGCTCACTTCCTTTTTCAGTTAGGGCTGGTTTATTGGTAGGTTAAGGGAATGTTCTTTGGCTGGTTCACTGGTAGCAGATGGATAAGGAGACAGGCCTGCTGAGCCTGCTGAGGCTGCATCTGTTGGGCCTGGCACCAGGCAGGGGCAGAGACAACTGGTTTAGTGTGAACAGCTTAGTAAAATTTTGCTGCATTGATTAAATGTCAGCAAAAATCGGAGCAAAATGTAAACACTCAGTTTTCTGTGAATATATGAAGTAACTCATGTTAGGGGAGTGGAAATGGCTGATTTCACTGTGGACTAAGATAACAGGTTCATTGCCACCACTCACGGACTACACCCACCTTAGTCCATGTTTTGAGAAAAACTGAGTGACATATTGTCACCCTTTCTTTTCTCTTTCCTGTCTTTCTTTTCTTTCCTTTCAGTTTTGGAAGTTAGATTTTTCTTTAGGAAGCTGAGACATGATGCTCTACTGGCACTCCTCACTGCTAGTAAGTACCATTTGCTGTGTTTGGGGGCAGGACCAACTTTTTGCCAAAAACAAGAAAAGAAAAAACATTGTAAATCAAATATTCAAATTATGATGATAAGTTAATAATTTAATATTGAAAAAAAAATTACCAAAAGTTCTCAATTTTTCAGGCTCATGTCAGTCACAGGCCCTTAGAATTGTCCCAACTTTTGGCCCCATATGGTGCCCCTGGTGCTAACCTCTGGTCACATTTCAGTTTTAAGCACAGATGCATGGAAATGATCTCCAGCCATCTCATCTGTATGATGGTTTAATGAGGAGCTTACAAATGTTTACAAATTCATTAAAATGGTGTGCAAATAATAAAGTACATTTAAAAGATCTTTAGTAATGAAGTTGCAAGATCAAAACTAGTGTAGAACATACTCATACTTAATTCACTTCATCAATACCTTACTGTTAGTATATGCTTACAAATGACCTGGAAACAACTTCCAAGTGACTAGTTATATTAAAAATATCTTAATTAATCAACTTGCAAGACCATAACTAAGGTGGAACTTATTCATTCTTAATAAGCACTGCCTTAGTAAGTGGTAACAAATATTTCCATGTCATAAACTGTTAAAAATGGATGTTAGCTCCCAGACTTTACACCAAAATACAGGGTGATTCAAAAAGATTGATCCAATTTCAAAGCGCCATATTTTTACAACTGTGAGGCGCCTAGGAACCAATCACATACCAATTGAAAGGGGTGGTCATAGAGTTTGGGAATGTCACTGGAAGATGGCTCCCTTCGGTCTCGGAGGAGATGGCGACCCCTAAGCAGAAAGCGTTTTCCGTTTTTCACTTCAATAAGAGTGAATCCGTCATAACTGTGCAGCGTGATATTCGTCGACAGTGAACCTCCAACAGCTCAGTACAGTGACACCCGACATGCTCAATCGATTATGGGATGAATTTGACTATGGTGTTCATGTTTTCCGTACAGCTGGAGGACATCATATTGAGCACTTGTACAGTTACATAATAAACTTTAAGCTCATTTAAACAATGACAATAAATTTACAATTTACTGCATCGTTCTGTAATGATTTACAAGTAAAATTAATCATTTTGAAGTCAGATGAATCTTTTTGATTCTGTACAATGAAATGCTGTAATTTAGGAAAATTATGTTATTGTAAATTGTATTGAAATTTACTGTAAAATTACAGTGTTTGAGCAATTTATGACCATTTACTTACACTTACTACTATGTTTGGTCAATTTTAGATCAAATTTAGATCATTATTATTATTATATTGTTCCTACTTTTTCATCAACATCATTTCAAGTATGCGTGCAACTGAAATGAGTAACATTTCGCTCAATAGCCAAGAAATAGTTTTAAACTAATTAGAGATCTTATTAATGCATCACATAAATACACTTATGCCTTATTTCTAAGCTTATTCACAAATGTCTCTATTTACTATGCCATTTATAATCCACTTGTTAAGATAAACTGTTTAGAAGCAGACTAAACTGTATTGAGTTCTTGTTATAATTTAAAAAAGCAGAACAAATTTTTAGGAGAATACTTTTAGAATTCTTACCTTCTTAATTAAAAACATACAATCTTTAAAAGAAACACAGTTCATGTTTGTTTATCCTCCACTACCCTTATCCTCTCACCAGAGGATTACTGAGACTTTAAATGTAATTAAATACTGTCCATGTGACGATAATAATGGCTGTCTAATCATGTGGCAGGAAGCTTTTTTTTTTTGTTATTATTAAGTGTCGTCAAGTCATTTTCGACTCCTGCCGACCATATGGATAGAGTTTCTCCAGAACATTCTGTCTTCTGTTTGTGTCCCTAGGCTTTTGAATGGCTGGTTCATGATTATTCTGATTGCATCCATCCATCTTATAGCTGGCCGTCCTTTTCTTTTGTCTTCAAATCTTTCAGGCATAATGATCTTTTCCAGTGATTTTTGTTCTTCTCAGAATGTGTCCAAAACAAGAGAGCTTCAGTTTTGTTATCTGGGCTTTGAGGAAGATGTGAGGCTTGATTTTGGAGGATGATTTGTTTATTTTCTTTGCCATCCAAGATACTCTCAAAAGTTGTCACCAACTTCAAAGTTCAAAGGCATCAATATTTTCCTGTCTCACTTGTTTATTGTCCAGGTCCACGTCCCTAAAGAATATTAAAGATGACCACAGCCTGGATGTTTCTGATCATTGTCTGTGGAGATAAATCGTTGCATTTGAAGATCTTTTCAAGCTCTTTCATCCTTGGTCTGTCAAGTGCCAATCTGTGTTGTTTTTCTTGAGTATTGGATTCTTTGATGTTAAAAATTGATCCGAGCAGGCTCCACATTTTCTCTATTAATGGTTAGTGGTCCTTCCTTTTGTCATAACCTTAGCCTTCTTCATATTGAGCTGAACTAACATCTTTTCACTCTGTTCTTTAACCTTCATTAAAGGCTTCAGATCTTCCAGATTGATGTGTTGCACTCACATATCAGAGGTTACTGATGTTTCTCCCACCAACCTTGAATCCTCAATCATCTTCCTCCAGTCCCACTTCTCTCATTATATATTCTGCATTTAGGTTGAACATGTGTGGTGAAAGTATGCAGCTTTGTCCAACTTAACATAAGCAGTTAATGAACGTGTATAGTTATTTATTTTCCTCTTATTCTTTGTTGTTGGTTTCCTTTTCTCTGTAACAGCTTCTTGACAGCTACACATTCTTTCAGACTCATAGTGTTGAGTTGTCTCCTTACAGTGGAAGGATGGACAGAAACACCCGTGGGTTTTCTCAGATCTGAAGCAAGGGTGGAGTTTCATTTTCTCCACTTTCTCAAAGATGAAAGCTTTAAATACTGTTTATCTGATGGTGGCAGTTTCGGTGGTACACCAGGCAGAGATGAGAACAAGTCACTAAGTTGCAAGTAACAAGTAAGTCCCAAACTGACAGCACGTTAGCAGTGTTTCATTTATTTGTTTTTTTTTTACGCTTCCAACTAAAATACAAATGCCACGGTACACAGATAACCATGAATTTAATTTAGACGACAACAGAAACCAAAATGACCAAGCTTTTCTGTCTTTACAGAAAGGACAGCAAAATGATTCACCAGCAGCTTCTTATTCAAATTTTCTGTTCCACCTTAAATGGTGCAGCAGTTACATTCCAGCATCTCACTGCTGCACCATTTAAGGTGGAACGACAAATTCTAAAATGAAGCTGGCGAACAAGATGTCAGCTTCAGCTTTGAGAGCTGTGTTTCTTTTGTTTTGCTACCATGAGTAAACTGCTCAGTTTACCTGGTGAGTTTCTCCAGTCAGAGCTTAAGTGCTGAGCGAGGGTGCATTGATGCTGTTGATGCTTCGCTTGTTTGCAGCTTAAGGAGGCGAATTTGAACTCTAAACTCTTCACTTGTCTTCTGAGATAAAATAAGCCGAGCATAAGCACAATGACAGACATCTGATGACGGTGCTGTATATCAGATTTACGGCAGGAAACAAATCCATTCACATAAAAGTAAGCAACTGTGTAGCAGTCTGCAGTCAGACTCTCTATGTTTCTTCCACTTTGGGTCTCGAGTCTTACCAAGTCTTTCTGAGTCTTGAGGCTGAAGTCCAAGTCTAAGTCAGCATCATAGCTGTTGAAGTCAAAATTGATTTTCTCAAGTCAAATCTCAAGTCATCAAATTCATGACTCGAGTCAAATCCATTTTTTACCCAGAGGTTCAGACACTCATGTATAAGAATTTGCAGTGTTTGACTTTTCTTTTTCTTATGCAATTTCTCCTCTTAAGTATCCCCTGGAAAATTAATGAAGGGAGGTATCTGACTTTTGCATAGTACTGTATATTATACATTGTGTGTCAAATCTATGTTGTATGAACTAATAATAATAATAATAATAATAATAATATTGTCTAGAATAACTCAAAATGCTTCACAATCCTGAAATGCTTGAGGCAAATACATAGAATTAAAAACAAACAAGAATTGTTACCAAAAATAATACGATAAAAAAATAATAAAATAGAATAAGCAATAAAGGCAAATACAAAAACTAGTAGTTATACTACTAAAACTAGCAGTTAAATGTCATGTAGCCAATAAAAACAGAACAAAAAGAATGAAAAGGAATAGCATTGATTAAGGGAGAGTTTTAAAACATCATCTGGATGTATATGGTCTGAGTTCATTCCTTCTCTTTCCACAGCTAAACACAGAGGATGCACTTTCAGACCCACATCATAGGACGTCCTAATGAGAACATTCTGTGAAAGTCATAACAAACGACCTGCGCACGACAAACATCTGCCTTCTGTGTACAAGCATCATTTGTGAAGAAAAGCTTTGACATAAATTGAGGAAAAATCCTGCAAGAACTGAAAAAGAACTGCGATTCCCCTCTTTCAACTCTATGACTTAGTCAAATAGAATTTATAACACAAAGTATGAATCACACTAAAAAAAACAAGCCACCCTTGTAGCCACCCTATCAGCAGAGCAGCATAGTATATTCAAACAATAATACTTTCAAGTATGTTTGAGAGCACAGTAATTACTTTTTTACTCAGTTACATTGCAGTCAGGAACATTTTTAATCATTCTCTTTCTTACTGATTCTGTTGGTTCAGTACCTGGACTGTGTTACTGTTTCTCACACCTCTCACTTTTGAGCTTTAGCATTTAGTTTTACATGGAAAAGATCCAAAATGTGAAGAATACCACCAAACGTGCTTTTTATTCTGACTCCTCTGCTGCAGTTTTTTTTCACTTCTACTTGAGTCATTGTTTAATTAATTAACAATACTTCAGTGGTAAGGCTTTAGTATGAGGGTCATTACAATGCCTTTGTATTGCATTAACCCTTTAAAATCGTAGCTTTATCACATGCAATGGACTACAATGCAAACTGACTGAGCTATTCTAAGGTTATAGAATTGTGGAGTAAATTCCTAATCATTTAAAGGGTCGAGCATTTTCCAGTTGTATTTCTGTAAAAAGGCCTACATCATAAGTTTTTTGCACAATATTTTAGGTAATTAAGCAACCCAACAGCTGGTTATCTACCTAAGCCAATAACTGCTAATTACCTGGCTGCTCATTACTGCTTTATTACATAATAACTAAGCTATAGGGCACTTCTAAAGAACTTTAAAATATATATTATACAGTACTGTGCAATAAATAAACAAATAAATAATAAAAGTGTAGTTAAACATTGATAATGCAGACCTTGTGCACAAATAAGCGTTATACACAAGAAATCATATCATAATGTCCTCCTTTACTGAAGATTTACCAGTACTTTTTCTTGAGTGTGAGCTTACAGTACTCACCTCTTACAAGGTGTGATACCAAGAGTTTCTGTATAACCTCAAGCTCCTGTTTCTTGTTTTCCTCTCTTGTCTTTCATAACACGTTCTACTTACTTCTGGCTATGGGCTGTTTGGATCTTTGTCATTTGTCCACTTACTGTTGTATTGAATCAGCAGTGTGATTTGAGTTATTTGCTAAAATTAACTGGCCTGTTGGGAAAAGAACACCATGTCTCACTTGGGCTCCGTTCATGAGGGCAGATTTACTAGAAGAGGAGCTAATCACCAACAGTTTACCTACACTTTGTGCTGGTGAGGCTGGCCAATTTTCCAACTTCATAATTAAAATATGATTGCAATATAAATAACCAATATAACCCCCGCATAACCGGTTAAACCTGTTTCTAGTAGGTTAAGCTGTTTTTTGCCTTCCACCCAAAATCATCTACTTAACCCCCCTTTTTTTAGTAAGCTAGAACAAGTGAGCTACTAAGCTACTTAAAAAGACTTTGTAATGTTTAGCAGTTTCAGAGAGATGTGAGTGTAATGAATATAAGCCCTGAAAAATGTCTATGTCTGGCTTAAGCTTCAGAAGTGAGAAAAGTGCACTGCCTTTCTTTTTTGTTGTTGCTAGCTGTGTCACCCTCAGCTTGCTAACTAGGACAGTAATGAAGTTAGACAAGAAGTCATGTTTAACAGTTGTTTGCTACTTAAAGTCCAGTTTGAAAGTTATATTACATATAGTTAGGTCCATAACTATTCAGATACAAACAAAGTTTTTTGCTGTTTTGCTAGTTTTAGCTGTGTACTACAGCAAATTTGAGTTGAAATTAAATGATAAATATGAGCTCAAAGTGATAAGTCTTCTCATACTCAGACCCCCATTTGTTCCTTGGCCAGGTGTGTGTTATCCCTTCGATTTTTACTTCAAAGTAAGCAGATAAAAGGCCTAGAGTTGGCCTGATCAACAACCCTCTCCATATCTGTGTCAAAGTGAACAATCAAGAGACGACATCACCTAAGTAAACACAGAAGGCTTACCATAAGATGTAAGCCACTGGAAAGCTTCAAAAACAACATCTTAAAAACAGATGAGACGAAGATCAACTTGTATAAGAGTGATAGGAAGATAAGAGTATGGAGAAGGGAAAAACCACACAAGATCCAAAGTATACCACCTTTCTGAGCATGGTGGAGGTAGTGTTATAATGTGGGGATGCACAGCTGCCAGTGAAGCTGTTTCCCTTGTAGTTATTGATGGTGTGTATGATAAATTCTGAAGTGAATAGTGTATGTATAACTAAATAAATGCAAAACTGAAGGTAAAGCATCCCAAGATAATGCAAGAACTGAAGATAGCTGCAGTAAAGACCTGGCAGAGCATCATTGGGACCAAAAACAGCAGCTGATGATGTCAGTGGGTTACAGATTTCAGGCAATCATTGGCTGCAAAGGAGTTTGTCAAATTACTTTGCAGCCCCTAAAGATGGGGGGCCATGTATGAAAGTTGTTGTAATTCCTGCACCACTCAGCCAATTAGGATGTAAATACCCTCAAATTATAGCTGAAAGTCTGCACATTGAGTTCACATTCCTTTTTTGACTCCAATTTGAGATAGACAGCTAAAATAACAATAACTTTGTCAATGTCTAAACACTTATGGACCTAAGTCTTTTTTTTTTGGGGTCTGGCTTATAAATAGCTGTGTCAGGCATTTATTTCAAGACTGAAAAAGAAAGTTCTGTTGCCAAAGTCTATATTTATTTTGACTCCATAACTCACTCCACCAAGGGGCCATCCAACACACTTCACTTGAGCAAATACAGGAATGACAAGGCCCTTAAGATGACCCTGAGGTTTCCCCTGTAGGGGAAATGATGAACACAAGTTGACATGAGCATGTTTAAAACAGTACTGAAACTGAGAGATAGTTTCACTCAGTGTTTCTGCCTCATGCTCTTGATGATTTCCTGCCACCACTATTCAGGGTCCAGAATCAGACCTCTTTAAAACTGCTTTTTGATCTAATTGCTGTTGTGAAAAGTGCTACATCAATTAAACTGACTTTAAAATAAAACTGAACAGAATGTACAACAAAGAGTCACGTGCGAACCACGTCTGCAAGATATCTTTGCATAAATCAGATGAACAGATAAACAAGGAGCGTGCTGTTTACTGTTGGTTGTTTTTTTCTCCCTTAGCGAGAGTTCTGAGAAATGGCCAAGAATGTTTGTAGCATACAACCTAGACGCTGAGGTGAGGAGAGGAAGTGGTTGCATTGCACATGAAGGTCACACTACAATCAAAGGGGAACATCTCTAGTTCATTTGTAACATCACTGGAAAAACAATAACGTAATATATTTGAAGGGAAAACAGGGGCTTTGACAAGTTAAAAACATCAAAGGACAGGTTTTCCCACAAATACATGGAGACACACACGTATGCAAAGGGTTTTTTTAATTCGGTGTCTCTGTTATGACTGTTTGGCTGTTGCTTAGCTATTGTGTTCTACTTATTTTGCAAGACATATAGAGAAAACCTTTGACATTTACCAAGTCTAAATCCTGTTCCTCTTAGAAAAACCACAACAAGGAACTCATCATTAAAAGCAGCAGAACATTGGACAGTAGGCTTAGAAACGTTCTTGAAACATTATCATCTCTTTCTCTCTCTCATATGCAGTACTGTGCAATAATGTGCCAAAGCTATTTATCTGAGCAATAAGTATGTCTGTGCTTGCAAAAACTCTATATATGATTAGAATAAATGCAAATGAACATATACCCAGCACAAAGTAGAAAAAAAAAGAAAAGTTCTTGTTTTCAAAAAACGTAGCTTGTGAGCTAGTTTAAAGAGCACTGGTTCCAGATTTTACCTTCATGTCTCTAGCCACTGCATAGATTTGTTAAATTCCATCACCAGCACACTTGATTTAGCATAATAAAGGACTCACAAGCCAAACTAGCTCCTGGATGATGCAAAGGATCTAGTAAAGACAAATGGCTATTTAGGACCATGAGCACTCAAACACTCAAAGAACCATTTGCATGCTTAAAGGGTTCTTTGCCTCATGAAATGGTTGTTCAGGATAATGGAGAATGTGTTGTATATAGTTCTATATAGAAGCTTTTTGAGGGTTCAAGTTTCAAGAGTTTTATTGTCATATGCACAGCAGAAACAGGCAGTTACACTGTACACTGAAATTCTTACTTTGTAGTTTTTGGTTCTATATAGCACCAAAAACTGTTCTTCTACTGTCGCAAGCTTAACATCGCAACAGTAGCAGAAGTCTCTTTGGTGCTATATAGAAGCCAAAAAAAGTTCAATATAGAACCACATACAACACATTCTCCATCAGTCTGAAGAACCATTTCATGATGCAAAGAACCCTTTAAGCATGCTAGGTGTTCATAGTTCTGTATATAAAACCATTGTCTTTACCCTTGAAGAACCATCTTTTTTAAGAGTGTACATAAAATTACTACTTATTGTATTAATGCGATTTGTATTTATTGTAATATAACAACAACTTATCCTCCTGGGTTGCAGGGGGAGCTGGAGCCTATCCCAGCACTCATTGGAAGGCAGAAAACACCCTGGACGTGTCGCCAGTTCATCACGGGGTAGACACACACACAGACATACACATTCGCACCTAGGGGCAATTTAGTACCTCCAATTGGCCTGACCGCATGACTCACACAGACACAGCAAGAACATGCAAACTCTACACAAAAAAGGCCCAGGTTGCCAGCTTTCAGACTCATAGTTCTGAGCTGTCTTCTCACAGTGGAAGGATGGAGAGAAACACCTGTGGATTTTTTCAGATCTGAAGCAACAGTGGAGCTTGATTTTCTTCTTTTAAATATAAAAGCTTTCAGTGCTTTTTATCTGATAGGGACAGTTTTGGTGGTCGACCAGGTCTTGCATGGTTGTTAGAAGTTCAATTTTCTCTGTGTCCTTAATAATTTGTTGAACTCCAGTTTTGGAAAGTATGGATTATTTCATATATAATCTCCTGAAAAATGAACACCTTTTACTTAATGGCTGTTTCCATTAGAAATTAAATGAAACAATACGCAGACAATGCATGTGCTGATATAATATGAAGTATTTTCTTCATGTGGGAATAAGGTACACATAATGAGATACATCGAATAAGGTTAGAGTGTTATAGTTGTCAGTGTACTTTCACTACTTTCCTTGCATCAAAGTGCACTAAAACCACAAGGTACTGCATGGGAACTGCATCCTTAATGGAAACTGATCTGGGCACAGAGAGAAAGACACACCCCCTTCCTTCCTCCTCCCTGAATGCTGTCTTCTTGAGCAAATGTTTCCAGGGATCCCTCCCTTCAGAGCTGGCATCAATAAGCCACTACAATGTTTTTGATGAACAGTTTGTACCACATTTGGCATTTATGACTATGTGGTATGTTTGTTCTTTGCACATTTAGTGTATATGACATTTTTGTGGTGTGTTTACACATAACTTGTGGCATGGTCCATTATTAAAGGAAGGTAAATTGCTTCTGTTCTTTGTTGGCAGAATGAAAACCAACTGAAACTAAAGTACAGCTGTGCTCAATATTTTTTTCAATATATCTAAGCGAAAGAACACAGAATGATGTGATATTGCTCAAATAACTAATACCATTGCAGCATCATAGTTCAACATGCAACCTTGGGTTGCTTTTATACATCAGTTTTGCAAAGTAAAGAAAAAAGTAAAGCATAGGCTCATAAAAATTCTACTAAATACACTATATGTAACCAGTAACTGCTTCTAATTAGTGAATTCAGCTACTTTCTGATGCACTCATTGCTGACACAAGCATTCAATTGTGCTTATATAATCTTCAAACAAATGCATTTCCAATAGAACAAGATTCTCTGGAGCAAGCACACATGAGCCTAAGGTCACCATGCCCAATGCCAAAAAGACCCCCAGAGTCAGGCTCTCTGAAGTGATGGAGCTCCATCCAACACCTTTGGGATGAGTTGAGGTCACAAAACTAGTCATCCAACATCAGCAGCTGACCTCACTAATGCTCCTGTGGCTGTATACAATTAATTCCTCACAGTTATGTTGCAACATCTAGTGTTCACTTTTTCCAAAAGAATCAAAGCTGTTGCCACCAAAAAAAGTAGTTCCAGCAGCTTAGCATAACTATTTTTTACTTAACTGTCAGAGTGTGGAATGATACAGGTGTAGTGAAAAAAAGTGCTTTTATCATACATTGTATAACAATACAGGATATTCTTCAACCATCAGATTGTGTTGTGTGAACTGTGCTGTAAAGTATATACTAAGATTAGCAACAAGCAATGATGGCACATTTCTAGATCATTCAGCGAATACCAAAAGGGAAAACACATGAACAGCCCGTGTCAAAAGTCAGATAGTGAGATTTATTGCTGTTACAGACTCATTCTGCTTCCAGCTGCACATTTGTTTTTCTATGGTTTTGAGAGATTTTAGCTGGATTGGAAAACACAGAGGGCAAAGACCATTTAAGGACAAAGTTTGCAAGTCAGTCTCTGTCCACTACATGTCAAACCACTTGGCTGAAGCTTTGTTGGAACATGCCAGCTAATCAAATCAGTTTTTCTGACCCAAGATGTTCTTTTACAAGCACAGCATCAAATAATTACCCTTCAGCTAATTTCACCCTATCAATCGTAAAATACAGTACATGGACAAAAGTATGTGGACACATGACCATCACACGTGTGAGCTTGTAGGGCATCCCATTCCAAAAACACGGGCACTAACATGGTTGCGTCAGCCTAGGAGAGGCCATGATTCCAGCAGGAGAGGTGCTTTTTGTTGAACACCAGGGTGGAAAGGTACATACACAGCACTGAACTTGCAGGGGGAGGTCACCCCTAGCCATACATACCTCCAACACAAAACACACCAACTAAACCCACACCCAGACACAGAATAACACAATAAACACATACACACACCTTTAACTGACAAACCACAGCATAAACAACACAACTGGTCCCTTTATTGGAGGGTGCACACTTACCATGATCCTCCTGCTCTCAATCTCCTAGATGAAAGGAGTCCACACTTTTGGCCATGTACTGTAAATACCTTCTCAAGACTGTGGTTTTGTCCCCTTCAACCCATTAAAACTCGCTTCCAGCAGTAGTTATGATGCAGCAATGACCACATTGGCCATAATAAAATGTATCATCATGTGGAATTATTGCATTTGGTGTGTTAGCGTGTTTTTGAAGCATGATGCTGCTATTTTCTGAGCGAGTCCTTGAGCATATTCAGAATCTGGATCGGTAAGCATTTGTTTCATATTTGTTTCAGAGTAGCAATAAAAGTCATGGCCAACATGGCCTGACAAAATATTGAGTTTGGGCCAGGTTTTGGGCTGATTTTTCACACACAAAATCAGGCTCAGGTCACGCTCTGGTTTGTTTTCAAATGATTTTTTTTTTGTAATGGATTTGTTTTTAGTTGAAGGATTGTGCCTATTGTGAGTTTTGCTAATTTCAACTCTTCCATTTTGTTTCTGGTCAAGCTCAGGCCAGATCAACTAGACTATGCCCTTTGCACTGCAAACTGCTCAAACATTATCACTGACTAGTGCACTTAAAATTGACACATTTTCACTCTTCACCCTATATGTAATCAGTCAGCCAAGACAAGTTCGGTGTCTTCAGTTTGCTTCTTTGGTTTTGCGTTCGAGCTACGAGGCTAATGTTAGCCAATGAAAGCTTATCACTACTAATGACCATTCTGCAATCCGCATGACTAACACTGTGTTACTTTGAAAAGTCTTGGTTATGTGGTTTCTGACACTGCATGACACATTTCTATTTATAAAAATGATCAAAGCTAAAAACAGCAGTAACAGCCTGACTGCTTTCCTGTTACACAGTAAGCACAATTTATTCATGTAGTCTACAGGTTGAGAATCTGCAGAATATAAAATTGCATTATGATTAACACTATTTGACCTTTTCACTGACATTAACTTACTGTAAAGGACAAATCCTGAAGATGTTTAGTCACATCACTTTCAGAACGCTTTTTTCAACCAATCAGACAGTGTAGTCGGAACTGTGGTGTAAAGCATTAACTAATATTAGCAACAAGCAATGAAGTCAAATATCTAGATCATTCAACGAATAACAAAATGGAAAACACATGAACGGCCAGTGTCAAAAGTCAGATAGTGAGATTTACTGCTGTCAAAGTCTCATTCTGCTTCCAGCTGCGCAGTTGTTTTTCTATGGTTTTGAGAGATTTAAGCTGGATCGGAAAACACAGAGGGCAAAGACCACTTAAGGACAGAGTTAGTCCACTACATGTCAAAGCTCTTGGCTGAAGCTTTGTTGGAACATGCCAGCTAATCAAATCTTCTTTTACAAACATGGCATCAAACAATTATCATTCAGATGAAATCATTACAACAGTTAATTTCACCCTATCAAACCTAACATACAGTACATGGACAAAAATATGTGGATACATGACCATCACAATTGTGTGAGCTTGTAGGACACCCTATTCCAAAACTATGGAGTTGCTCAAACTCTAAAAAAATGGCCCCATTTCTAGAGTCCAGTAGCAGCTTGACACCACTCCAGTCTACACTTGGCATTGTGCATGGCAATCTTAGGTTTGTGCACAGTGTACACGTGATTTTATACACTGTTAGCAAATAAATGTGGCTAAAACACCTGAACTCAATAATTAAGAAGGGTCCAGAATATTTTTGACTATATCTGAATATTTTGCCTTTTTGTGTTGTTTATTCACATCACGTTCAGCTTTACTTTGATCAAATCAAAATTTAATCAATTTTTTTTTTTTAATGAATTCAGCAGGTACTTTCCTGAAACAGTCATACTCTTACTGGAAGTGGCCCTCTCCTATTACACATAATATTTATCTTTAATATCTCCTAATATGATAAACTGTTTTAATAACTCCACATTACAGCCCTGTGTCTTAATTTGCGCTGCTAATGGCATCCATGACTGCATGTGTTTTCACAGATGTGAATTCATGTGAGAGTTCTCTTCAGCTAACTCTTCAAGATGGCCAAACGGCGCTTCCCTACTTTTAAATAAACACTCTACGACTTTCTCGGTTTTCTTTTGAATATAGTTTAATAATTGCGTATTTGCTTTGGTCAAGGAAGCAGTGAAGATTTCATTTAGTGAGTTAGTCATCACGGAGGACTCAGAGGGCTGTGGCGGTTTAATGTTTCAGCGACTGTCAATTAAAGAGGTTTAATTCAGTTTGCCAGCGGACGGATTTGGCATTCACGTCAATGAACTGGATAGGGAGTGCCAGCCAATGTGTGAAAGAGGCTTATGGCAAGAGCTGGATAATGAGCCAAGAAAATACCCTTCTGCTTTAGCTCACAGTTTATAAAGACTGTGTACTGAGTTGTCAGCTACAGTACTGTGCAAAAGTTAGAGACCAGTCAAGAAGGCTGTTAAGTGCATGTTGTTCAATTTTCAACATCAGGACAAAAAGCAGGAACCATATATTTAACAGAAACATTTCATGTGTCCACTCTACTGCCACTGTAACTTTTTACCCTTCCAATCTTAAAACCAACCAGTTACAGCTGCGTCCTCCCAACAAAAGCTGTTCCCAAAGGATCTCACTGACATTATGGACCTGTTTACATGTTGCATTAACATGCATTTTTGGTAAATGGATCACATTCAGAGTTCACTTGACTGCTTGAAAAACCAGGTATAAACATTCACAGGATGCATTGTGAACAGTTTATGATCAGAACACTCAAACCACATTCGGAGGTGGTAAGAGACGGATCTTGACTGCATTTAAACACAAGTGTAAACAGAATGTGTTTTCATTATCCATATACAGTTACATGCTCAGAAATACATCTGTTGAGAGTTGACTAGCAGGTGAGAGAATAAACAGTGAAACAAAAGATGGAGGATACACAAGGCTGGAGTTCCTCAAACCAGGTGCCTTCATGCACCCCATGCCAATGAAAGTGTCCAAGCCAAGCTTGTCCATTCATATTGCAGCAGGGAAAAGAGTAAACAAAAGTGACATGGAAATGATTTATGTGTTAAAATACATTTTGGAGAAATTTTGGGAAAAGTAATATCAGATGCATTTTGATTAAAAGTGTAAATGGACACAATCCGGACACAAAACGTATGTTAATGAAAGGCATAAACAGGCTCTACGTTCCCCTTCACTTCCCCTTCACTAGCAGACACTAACATTCACACAAGCAACTACTCAAACTCACCTGCAAATTTCTTTCTCATACATCTAAAGTGACTAAAGGAGATCTAAAATAAGCCACCTTCAGAAGGAGGGTAAGGAGGAAGAAAAGGAAAAAAGACTGATGAATCTAAATCTGTTAATGGAATTATTTGGATTGTGAGAAACAGAAAAAGGCAACCAACGTCTATGACTGAACTTTGAAGGTGTGGAAAAGTAGTCCAAGTCTCCTGAAAGCAAGTCTCCTGAAACAAATGGAATCTGTAGTAAAGGAAAAGACAGAACACACTAAATACTTAAAAATTGATATGATATTCAGTTGTTACAATGTAACAACATGTAATACATATTATCTGCTTTTTTTCTTGATGCTGAACAATGAATAACTTATGTGCTGTTTTGATTGCAAATTACATAAATACAAGGGTGGTCTCTAACTTTTGCACGGTATTGTACACTCATTGTCTATGTGCTTTTTTACACACCTCACTTTTTACACTGCTTGGCCAGGAAAGGCACTCCAAGCAAAAATGTCCATCCAACAGTGGTCCTGTGGTCAGAAATTGACTTCTGATGAAGAGCTGGAGGATGAATAATACTTGACTAACTGGAAAAAAAACTCATGGAAAACGATGAGCTATAGTGTCAAAGTTACTGCCAGGGTTGGGCAGAATGCTTTGAAGATGTAGTGGCTAACTACTCAATACACTGTCCTAAAAGTATTCAGTAACATATTCCATTACAATACACAAGGTAAGACTTTATTTTGATGATCCACTGTGGATGCTTTGTGGATGCTCAGTCTGTCTTTAAGCATCATTGGACAAACCTGTTAAATGCAACTGGACTTTATATTGAATGCGAAAAGATTCTATGAAATCTAACCCTAACCTAATTTAATAATTTAAGCATCTGCAGATCATCTATGGGGGACTATCAAAATAAAGTATGACCATATATACAAGTAACATATTCAGAATACATTTAGAAAACACTGATAAGGCACATGGGAAAAACTCTGCTGTTGTCATTTTTAGTTAATTCATACTGTTCCTCGCTGTTACTGGTTGGCAGTTTTCTTCATGCAATTCTGCTGTTAATAAGTTTCATGAAAACAATCACATTAAAATTAAGTTACACAATTCGTAACATTATGTTGGCTCCTATTGCCTGCTTCAGTCCACCACTTCTCACATAAATCCACTGCTGCTGCCATAATCAAACTACTTTCTCATGAACTATGCAAACAATTCACCATATCCCAATAACAAAATCAAGCATATCTGACTATAAAGTGGGAAGCAATATGATGCTCAGATAATGTAGCTTGGCACAAAACGCATGGATGAGTTCAGTACAACACCGAGCTGAGATTATCACTTGTTTACATGTGCACTACTGAGGAGACCTTTCAACTTTATCCTCAAAAGAGATTAATTACAGGCTCATCACATTGTTTTATCAGTCTACTCAGGCTTTAGCAGAGCTCAGTAACACTGAGATTAATAAATGATCATCACATTGATGTATCAGTCTACTCAGGCTTTAGCAGAGCTCAGTAACATTGAGATTAATTGAGAGGGCTGAAAATTGTGCAGCAGTAGATTGGATACAGTCAATAATTCCAAGCCCACAAAGTTCACCTATACTTAGATTGTTTTTTTTTCATGCCCCTCATCAAATTACATGTTCTGTTGACTTTCTAAGTGAAAATACATTAACACATCCTCTACAGGGAACACACTTAAATTTGACATTTTTCTGCAAACGTTCCCTGTAGAGGATGCGCTAACTTATTTTCACTTAGAAAATCAACAAAATATCATTTGGGGCACCCAAACTTTTGCACATGACTATATTTATAGTTGGAAACAAATCACATTTTACATGTTGACTGAAAAAGTACACTGTCTAGCTTAAAAATAGATACAGTTATCGTCTTTGGGAATATATACTCAAACATTTTCAGTGAAATGCTAAAGATCTGGCAACATGAGAAATTTGCAAAGATGTGACATGTGCTGCCTCAATGTATTTCCTGTGTGAAAATGACAGCGGCATTGCAGCAGCATTGCACTTTGTCACAAAAACACAGGCACAAGACAGTCATGAGACTCACAGAGTAATGATTGATTGATGTTAAAGTGGTGAACGTCATGCTAGTTCCACTTCTTGCACTAAAAGTTCTACTTGTACATTACGCCCATCGGCATGTGTTTGTGGTTCTGGAGCCCACCTCAAACTTCCTGTGTACGTGAGATACAAACAGAAGAGACCATCATGACCTGAATTCAACAGTACTCACTCTTAGCAAAAAAGGTGTTCTGTGGTTGAGATGGTGTACAGATGAGTATCAAAGAGTGTTGTGTGCATCACAATGAATATATTTATCATACCGTGGTAAAATAAACCCAGAGTCCATGCTGAAAAAACTAGTCTAAGCTGGTTTAGCTGGTCACTCAGCATTGTCTTGCTGGTTAATCATCATAGCAGCATCCAAAATACAATGTATGCTGATTTTGCTGGTGATCAGCATATTAACTTCCATTGCAGCCAACCAGCATACCAGCATCCAAAACACAACACATGCTGGTTTTCTAGCTGGGATGAAGGCCTGGTCAAAATGAAGCCTAAAAGAATAGGTTTTCAACCTACAGTATACTCCATAATGTTTGGGACAAAGGCATATTTTGTTCCCTCTGTACTCCACAGTTTTAAATTTGTACTCAAACAATTCATATGTGGTTAAATTGCACATTCACCGATTTTAATGAAAGGTATTTTAGTACATTTTAGTTTTACCATGTAGCAATTGAAATATGTTTTATACATAGCCCCCATTTCAAGGAACCACATTGTTTAGGACTTTGGGCTTCACAAGTGTGTGATTACTCACGTGTGTTTAATTGCTTCATTAGTGCAGGTATAAGAGTATATAAGCTTTCAGCATCTAGTCTTGATTCTAGGCTTTTGGTTGGCCTTGGAGTCTGCTTTAGATATTTGTCAACAAAAGGACCACAGTTGTGTCAATGAAAGTCAAGGAAACCTTTATAAAGCCAGAAAACAAGAATAAAACAGTTAAACCCATTGATCAAACCTTTAGCTTACCAAAATCAAACGTTCAGAACATTATTGTGAAGAAAAAAAGAACTGACAAGCTTAGTAACCATAAAAGGACTGGTAGGCCAAGGATGATCTCCACAGCTGATGACAGAAGAATTCTCACCATAATGAAGGAAAATCCCCATATACTCATCTGACAGATCAGAAGCACTATTCAGGAGGCATGTGTGGATTTGTCAGTGATTACTGCCCACAGAAGACTTTATAAACAGAAATATAGAGAATACACTGCAAGATGCAAACCACTACTTAGCCACAAAAACAGGACAGCCAGGTTATAGCTTGCTTAAAAAAGTGCCTGCAGAGTTCTAGAAAAAGGCCTTGTGGACAGAAGTGACCTATTTTAACTTGTGTCAGAATGATGCCAAGAGCAAAGCGTGAAGGCAAAAAAAGGAACTGCCCAAGATGTAAAGCATACAACCTTGTCTGTAAAGCATGGTGGTGGGGTCTTATGGGCTAGGCCTGTATGGCTGCCACAGGTACTGGCTCACTCATCTTCAACTGCTAATGGGGGAAGCAAAAGAAATTCTGTTTATAGGTGTAGACGTGTATAGAAATCGTACAGATATCTTATCAGCTCAAAACGGTAGCTGATTATCAGGAAACTCATTGGATTGAGCTTCATGGTACAGCAAGACAATGATTTCAAACATACTGCCAAAGCAACAAAAGAAAATGTTTAAAGATAAACACCAAGCATGCCTTTTATATGATGAAGACAAAAATGTAAGGGGACCAAAACAAAAAGAAGCTGTAGATCTCTGCACTATAAGCCTGGAAGAACATCACCATAGAAGATACCTGGTAATGCCTGAGTTGCAGATTTTAAGCAGTCATTAAATGCAAAGGACATGCAACAAAGTACTAAACTTGACTCCTTTACTGTACATGCCACTGCTATATCCCAAACACAGTGATGCCTTGAAATGGAGGGAGGGGGGAGTGTTATGTATAAAAAGTGTTTCATTTCTACATGGTAAAGCGAAAATGTAGAAAAATACCCTATATTAAAATCTGTGAATGTGCACTTAAATCAAATGTGGACAGACTGAGTACAAAATAAAATGTATAGAGAAAATAAATAAATAAAGACATGTCTTTGTCCCGAGCAGTGAGCAGGGCACTGTAAGTTCTGCTGAATCTATACAATGTGGTTGATTACCAGAGAAAATCATTTCACTATACTTACAAAAGAATGGAAAACGTGAGCCCATTTAGAAGCCAATACTGAAAAAGCACTGCTGAAGCATCTCCCATTGGCTTTTGTTTTCACTGTTATTTAACAGGGAAAAGTGGGCAAATTACAATCTGTTCCACTTTGTGGTCAAAAAGAAATTTTCCAGGTTTGACACTTTCACTATTAATACTTCTCTTGATGTATATACTTTTATATATATATTTATATTTTTTATATTGTGGTTGTCATCTGGTCCAAGTAACAAAATAGCATTGAATTAATTGTGTTAGCATTTACCAGACAGTCCTAGTGAATGTTCCAAATAGCCCATCAGTCTGTAACAGTGAACTTCACCTATGGGCTAAGTTGTAACATTTGCCCTCATTTTACTTTTGGCTGAAATGTTCATAAATGGTGCTGGAAACAAAGTTTATGCTTTCATTTGAAGCAGAGATATTCAGTATGTTTGTGTAAAAGCATTATTGCTAATATATTATATATAATATTATATATAATATATTAGCAATATATTATAAATATATTGCTAATATATTTTTAAAATGATATAAAAGAAAAACTAAATGTGTTATTTTGTACCCCAGTAGGCCCAACATATTAGTTTTGTAGTAGATGCTGAACATAGTAGCTGAGCCGAGTTTTCCATGCGTTCTATGCATTGTACTGGTCACAGAAATACTGTCAGCAACATTAGATAAACATTAGATAAATTGTTAAACCATGAAGTTCACTTGTCTCCTATTCAAGCCATCACTCTCTTTGTGTGATCCATCGAAAACATCTTAATGCTTATGTTCTGTTTGGGGTCCCCAGAGCCATTTTAACAGCTCCTCAATGTCCTTAGCCTTTTTCAATCAGCTTGACACTCTTAATGGCTTTTCTTAAATTAATGGAAACTGCAAATAAACAATGTGTTTTTTTTACTGATATTGTGTCCCAAACACCTCTTAGAGAAATTTTCACACAACTTCAGTTTGGGGTCGGGGGGGACCCCAGCTAAAATACATGATTAAAGGCAATAGATTTTCATGTGTATTTAGTTTCTGTCTGGTGTTGAGGCTACAGCTGCCCTTGTCCTCTCTCTTTCGATCTGTGTTTCACACAGAAACAAACACACATACACACACACACACACACACACACACACACACACACACACACACAAGCTTTACATCAGTTTCTTGAACAGCTGCATCTGAGAATTTGCTTTTACTCAGATACACACACACACACACACACACACGTTTCTTGATTTCTCTTGGGAAAGTGGAAGATGCCCCGCAAAATATAACTGTCCCTGAGAAGTGTATTAGTAATTCTTAGAAAGTCTTGTGAATCATTTCTCTTTTTCTCCTCCTACTTATATTCCCTCTGATGTAAAAAATGACTCCAAACATAACTGGCATTTGAAGACCCAGTTTGTTGCTTTAAAAAAAAGAGTGTGAAAAATGCACTTTTTTCAGGGAACTAAAGAGTAAATATCTTTGCTATAGAATACTATAACAATATTTGGAAGAAAAATTGTTAATTTTGAACTTTTTTCCAAGACGACACTGGGGTCTCTACAAGGTAGTAAAGTCAATGTCAACAGAACACAAGGGTTAAACTCTTTCATATGCTCGTTTTATATAACCGCGGCTATTTTTGACATCTAGTAAGAACATCTTCATATAAGTGTGTGCATGATCAGTTTTTTTTTTCCCATTGTGGGGATTAAATGCCCCCATGATAGTAGGAAAAGTGAACTATAAGGTAAATCTCCATCAGAAAAAACTTTTTACACAACACACAGCTTTTATTAGAAACTAAAAGACCTCAAAGATTTCCGATAGGTTACTGAGGTTTAGATGTTAGTGCAGGGTTAGGTATTTACAGTGATTAACAGGATATTGTAATACACTGGAGAACCTACAAGTTTTTGTAATACACTGGAGAACCTACAGGTTTTTTATTAAGTTTTTTTATTAAGTTGAATTTATTTATGTTTTTGTTTTGTTTTGTTTTGCACTTTAAATAACCTTAAAATAACCAAATTATGTAATTTTTATGACTTTGGATCATGGGTGATCATAAAATTATGATTAGAGTCAGGGTTCGGTTCAGAATTAAAGAAACAAAATCAACTAGGTGTAGTATATTAAGACAAATACAGTACTGTGCAAAAGTCAGAGTTCCCCCTTCATTTATTTAATATTCAGCCAAAACGGCCCTAAAGTACAAGTTTTTCATTTTCCAGTGTCACAATCAAATCATAAAATATATATTTACTGGAAAATACCACAGATGTCTCAACAACTATAATAATAAAAATATTAAATTTTATATCAAATTAGGGGTCCCATCTCTATGTCTTTGAATAATTTTAAACGTCAGTTTTGGAAGCTTCTACTTTGTCACTTCCTTTCACTTTCCCCTTCCTTATCTTCTCTAATCTTGAAATGTGACTGCTGCTGCGGTGCACAGCAAATAGAGAGTTGCATAGGGTGATGCACAACTTGCAAGCCAACTATAAATAACCTGAATGTCTTCAAATAAGTGTGTATAATCAGTTTTATCCTCAACGTGGGGACTAAATGTTCCCATGATGTTAGGAAAACAGTGTAATTTGAACAAAGCACAAATCACAAAGTTACATAATTCATGTAAAACCATTTACAAGCTCAAGTAACTATGAAGCAAGTTTGTCAAATGTTAGCTAAAGCAATTTTTGTTAGTTAGCTTGCTTCCTATCCAGTCAGTGTTTGAATTCAGCCAGGCATGTACATCTCAAATATGGATGGAACTGAAATATAGATGGAAATCGTACATGATACAATGACATTTAGCCAAAGGGGACTAAAATAGGGGTGGCAATTTTACAAGAGGGGTGATTTTTGCCTTCTTATTTGGACTGGTTGATGGCATCTCCATGCATCCTCCTCAAACTGCCCTGCTGAAAAATACAGCCCAGAACTGCATGCATTCCACGCAGGTCCAACCTAGTCACTTACTATGGTCATGCTGGTTGATGACCAGCATGCCAGCATCATCACTGTACAAAAAAGGCAAAAAGTTTCTTCATTTTTAAAGCAAGTTAATTTTTAATTTTGGAGCATTTTTCATGCACATTGTCTTGTTTGTTTTTTGGACAGCAATGATATGCTGGTTTTGCTGGTGGCCAGCAATGTTTGTCTATGGAGGCTTTTCTAGCAGGCTGAGCTCTGTCTCTGGTTAACTATTGTAGCAATAGTCAATAAATCCCCTCAGCTTGTCAATGATGCAATTGTTCAGCAATGTAGTGCTGTAACTGATTGGTATCCATGCTTACAGTATAATCAGACCTGTAGATCACATGAACAAAACTCACATCACAGAACTAAGGCTAAGATACAATCCCCAGAATCTGACATAAGACAACTGTTACTGCATAGCCTTTAGCAGGCCTGATGTTGAGTGTGGACTAAAATGGACTAAAGAGTTGGGTGGGCACTCTAGTTGAAAACAAACAATGCATCCTTATTAGAGAAATTCAGTGGCCGGTATACTGACCGTGACCGTGGCTTGATAATGAGTATACATAGCAGTCTCATCCTTTAGCTGAAAGATAATTAGCTAATTTAAAGTGTAGAACCTTTGTGGAAGTGAGCAAATTTGGTGGCTGGTCATTAAAGTGTTTAGTGGCTGGGAGAAAGAAGAGCAGATGTGGATGATCCTGCGCAAACACTTCGCCATGGAAACACAACAGGGCTGTGTTATGTCAGTCTCTCGCTCTCTCTCTGTTCAATTCAATTAAATTTGGTGTCAAATGCAATATTGTCTGTGAATGGGAATGTTTTACAGTTTAACATCTTCACAAAACACTATGATGACAGCAACAGTAGCAGCAGCAATTCTCTCTCTCTCTCTCTCTCTCTCTCTCTCTCACACACACACACACACACACACACACACACACACATACCAGCAACAGTAAACCTCAGTTTAACCTGTGAAGGATGAGAGACGTTCTGATGTGTGAAATTCTTTTGACTGTGACACTCTGTTGATATGTTTTAAAAAGCTCTGTTCAAAGCAGCCGTGCCCAAACTTTTTGTCTTCGGGGGGCAAAACTGCAATGTCTATTTTTCACCCTTTCTATTGGACCATTCATCGTGAAACTTTAACTCAATTACTGGGTTAGTCGGTGGGATTAAGATTCTAACTAGATTCTAACTTTCTGGTGAACTTTGTCCTGTTTTAAAGGCTTTCACTTTCTCACGAATGCTCTAATCTCTCACTGTTTCAGTACAGATAAGAATTAAGACCTTGATTAAATTCACCACATTCTAAGGCAGAAAAATCCCTTTTCTTCAGTCTTCTGTTAATGAAACGCTGAAGGGTGTTTTTGCTACGCAGACGCGAAATGACTGCGCAGGAGAAGTGCAAACGTTTGAAGTGTCTGGTTTTGCTGGGTTGTGTACGTGACTTTTCAAACTTCTAAACCACTTTAGTAACGTGGAAAGGAAAGGTGAAGTCCATCGTGTGTCACGTCTGCGTTTTGCAAATGTTTGGCAAAATGCTCTGCCTCTGTGTACGAGTGGCCTTGTACTTAAGGTTAATTCAGGGGCACTTTAAGACTATATATTTTATGATTTATTTGTATGTCAGCTGATGCTGTCGCGACAAGCAAAAGAAGTTTTTGCTAATGAAACCGAGTGGCGTGGTGTGAGCTTGGTGCTCGTGCTCGTCACCGTGGTGTGCAACGTGCTGGTGTGCGGCGCGCTCATCATGATGCACCGGCGCTGGGCACGGACGACAGAATTCAAGAATAAAGTTATTGTGGACACGGAAATACAGTCACTGCATTTTAGTCAATTCATTTGCAGTTTCAGCAGGGATTTACAGATACACAGAGGAGCTGCGGTTTCTATGGAAGCCCCTTTCCACCAGACAGTGCATTTTTTTCCTCCTCTGTTTCTGGCAGCAGTATGTCAAAATGACTTACTTATTGACCGAGTAACTCAGAATGACTTGGTATCTTGTATGTGAAAAATAATGACTTACTTTATCAAGATAACTTATTTTGACATACTATCTCAAGAACCTCAAGTCGTTATTTGAGATATTTAGTCAGTATTTGTTAATGATGTAAAAAAATACTGTTAAAATACTAAAATAACAGTTCCAAAATATAAATACATACATATGTACATATATACATATAGCTGTTATTTGCGATTGTGATTACTTTCAGTATTTTTAACACACCTATTCAAAATTGCTATTTAAAAATGACATTCAGAACATGTACATATTTTATCATACACAAGTAATAATACAATATTGTGATAATATCGTACACTGTGATAAAAGGTTAGGTAAGTACAGTGATATTCGATTATCTCAGCGGCACTTTTTACCCGAACCCACCCTGCACCCTTAAAAATGTGCTTCTTCAAGGGTTCTTTTGTAAAGGCAATGGTTATTTATTGAAACATGATAAAGAACCATTGGAATGTATAAATGGTTCTTTCTTATGCTGGAAAACCTGCTGTATATGGTTCCTAAAAGAATCTTTTGAAAATGGCTCTATAGGGCCAAAATGGTTTATTGTTGTTAAGTTACATAACCACAGTGGCACTATATAGAACCCTAAGAGTGTGGAACCTTATGGGAACCAGATATCTCCAGGATTAAGGAAATTGTGAATATTTAAGGGAAACAGTTTTGTTTGTTACTGTTTTCCTTGGGTGTCTGGTTATGGATGGGTGTAGCAGTAGCTTAGCTGCAGTAATACATGATGCGATGGAAACCCTACAAAGATAGGAATACAAACGTTGTGTGTGCGCGCGAGCATTTAGGTGTGTAGAGAGCTGTTACTTGTTGTCAGCTGTAATGTAGCCTGTAGGGATGGGGGGGGGGTTGAGTGGGGTGGGGTGGGGTGAGATAGGGGGCGTGGGAGTTGCGCATTATAAGCGCGAGGTATGAAGGTGTGAGTGAGTGAGTGAGAGAGTGTGTGAGTGAGCGAGGCGCGCGCACTCCACCAAGCTTGTGCTTTGGGGGGCGGAGTTGAAGGGAAAAGTCTCTCGAGCGCAAACTTCAGCTTCAGTCTCAGTGAGTGAGGAAGCACCGCGGAGAGCGCGTGAAATACCCCAGCAATGACCAGCCTGACTGCCCACACGAGGAGATATGGATGGACGCGCGAGATATGGATACTCTGAATGAGAGACAGTGCGCGCGAGAGGAAAAGCGACGGGGACGCGCTTAAAGTCACTTTTTTGGCTTCTTTTCTTTTTGCTGGACATTCTGAGAATCAACAAGGCTGATTTCCTTGTACGGACTTAAGCAGGACTTACTATGCCGCGCGCTTACGACCAGTCAAAGTCGGCACTGACGGACTTCTGTCGCGTCCGCGTAAAATGCGACAGCGATTAAAACGGACATCGTGTCAGTTTTCGGAGCTTTCTAAGCGAAGATAATGAACAGCACAGCCTTCGCGCCTCGGGACCCCACCATCCCGGCCATCATGTTCATATTCGGCGTGGTGGGCAACGTGATCGCGGTGGTGGTCCTGTGCAAGACGCGCAAGGAGCAGAAGGAGACCACCTTCTACACGCTGGTGTGCGGCTTGGCCGTCACGGACCTCCTGGGCACGCTACTGGCCAGCCCTGTGACCATAACCACGTATGTATACGGCAGTTGGCCCGGCGGAGAGCCGCTGTGCCAGTACTCGGGCTTCGTGCTGCTCTTCTTCTCGCTGGCCGGCCTCAGCTTCATCTGCACCATGTCCGTGGAGCGCTACCTGGCCATCAACCACGCCTACCTGTACAGCCGCTACGTGGACCAGCGGCTCGCGGCGCTCGCCATCGCCGCCATCTACGTGACGAACGTGCTGTTCTGCGCGCTGCCCAGCATGGGCCTGGGCCGCATCGTGCTCCAGTTCCCGCAGAGCTGGTGCTTCATCGACTGGCGCACGAACGACAGTGCGCACGCCACCTTCTCCTACATGTACGCGGGCGTGAGCTCGGCGCTCGTGCTCGTCACCGTGGTGTGCAATGTGCTGGTGTGCGGCGCGCTCATCATGATGCACCGGCGCTTCGTGCGCCGCACCTCGCTGGGCACGGACTGCGCGCGAGTGCAGGCGGAGTTGCGGCGCAGGCGCAGTTTCGCGCGCATGGCGGGCGCAGAGATCCAGATGGTCATCCTGCTCATCGCGACGTCGGCCGTCGTGCTCATCTGCTCCATCCCGCTGGTGGTGAGTCCGGGCTTTGTTTAGAGCTAAATGTCCAGGTGGTCTCAATAAGCTGGGTCAGGTGTGTTTGGGCAGATGCAGCTATGTAGGGCAGCGGGGGTCCACCAACGTACACTCTGAAATAGAAGGGTTCTTCAAGGGTCCCTTAGTAAAAGGAATGGTTTCATGGTCAATTGGTTCCCCACATTGATGTTGTATGTGGTTCTCTACAGCACCAAAAAGGGTTCTGTTACTGTTACCATGTCAAGCTTGTAACAATTTCAGACCCCTTTTGGGTGCTTTATAGAACCATTTTCAAAAAAGGTTCTATACATGTACAACACATTCTTCATCAATCCGAAGAACTATTTCACCATGCAAAGAACCATTTAAGCATGCAAATAGTTCTAAATAAAACCATTCTCTTTACTAGAGAACCATCTCTTTTAAGAGTGTACTTAATTCAAATGTGCACACTGGTTGCCAAAAGCAAGTAGACGGATGAGGCAGAATTGCACTGTACGTCCTAAAGTATCCAGAACGCCCTTCTTAGTGAATTCTGCTACTTTAAGATGCCCTCTTTGCTGACACAGGTGTTCAATCTCCATAAAAAGCCCTACCAACAGAAGAAGTAGCAATGGAACTGCATTCTCTGGAGTGATTAAGCTCCATCCAGTACCTTTGGGATGTGTTGGAGTGGCAGAATTAATCCCCCAACATCAGTACTTGATGTCACTAATGCTCTTCTGGCTGCAATCAATCCTCATTGCAAAGTTCCAACATATAGCATAAAGCCTTCCCAGAAGAGCAGAGGCTGTTACTGCAGCAAAGAAGGGATTTAAGAAGAAACAGGTGTCTGCAAACATTTGGACAAGTGTAGTTTATTCCTGAATTAAGTCAATTTAATGTACTTTTTTTTTTTTTGCTTTTCAACATGGGGATCCACTACTCTACATAGTTTTGACTTCTGCCTGCCCCAACACACCTTATACTCATCTCAAGAACGTGACAAGTTGGTACAGATGCATCTGAGCAGGGAAAACGTATAAGCATGCAGGGCAGCAGGTTCCCAGCACTGGAGTTGAGAGATGTTTTAAAGTGTAATCTAGTGTGAAATGGTAGATATACAGAGCTACTTTTCTGTGAAGCTTCTGGGCTAGAAGTAACCCTGCCCTGCATACTTCAGGGTTAATCGGCATAAGCCCTGAGTGGGTGTGTCAGAGGAGGGAAAACATTAAAATGTATCAGCAAAAGGAGCAGGGCTGAAAAGAACTACTGTAGGGTACGCCTCAAGCTTTTTTTTCCTGATTGGTTGACGAGAAGTATATATATGGAAGATACCTGCATATCAGCCAAAGTCTTATTGGCATTTACAGTGAGTGGGTCAGCAAGCATTGCTCAAGTAGGGTGCAATGATAACAAGAGCAGCACGTTTTGAAACATGGATTAGGCCAGCAGGTAACGGCATGCGTTTAGACCAGTTATATAACATTTTAGCTGAAAAAGGATTAAAGAGGCTGTAAAACTAGGCAAGTATGAGTAATCATCGCTTCTAGCTGTTTGTTTACTAGAAAAGACTGAGTACAACATGCCCAAGCAACATAGATGAATACGGAATAAGAACGAAGAACAGTTGAAATGGCTGTAACAGTACTCTCGGCGGCCACTAGCCTTTATCAACAATCAGTTTTTGACCACTGGATATTTATGAGTGGTGGTCCACTCTGAACTTAGCAGTGACATTGACCTCAGCAGCTGGGCCTGACACATTTCCTACTGGCACTGCACATACTACCATACCAGTACGGAGTCACAGTCACTGCTGTGCTGAGAATGACCTATCACTCAAATAATAACAGGTCAACAGCTGTGCTGTGGTCAAAAACTGACCGATGACGAATGGCATAGAGGGTGGGGGGCGCACTGTATGCAAAGGAAAGAGTGAGTGGAAGCACAGAGTAGGAGTTTCTCAAAACGTTTTCAAAAAGAAGTGAAATTTGAATAAGTTTCAGGTTTAACAGCTGTCAGCTCAAAGGTAAGTCTCTGAGGGTGAGCAGACGTTTCCATTTAAGCGTAAAGCACTGAATCATTCTGTGTTCAGAGACGATACAGTGAGCCTCTGGAAAAGGCTGCCACCTGTGGGCGAAAAGATAGGAATAATGGCTCTGCAAGTTCTAAACTAAAGAACTATATATATATATATATATATATATATATATATATATATATATATATATATAAGCTAACTAATCCTCTACAGAGCAGAAAATAAAATGCATAAATAAACATAATTTTCACCTAGAAAATCAACAAAACATAATATAAGCAGGGGCACCCAAAGTAGTTTACACTGTATACAGAACTGTGCCAACTCAAAGAACCACTTTTTTGCATGGTGAGATGGTTGTTTGCTATGATGGATCTGTTGCACATGTTTTTTAAAGAACATATGATTCTATATAGCACTAAAAAGTGTTTCGCTGTGGTTACAAGTCATAGTAATGCTACATAGAACCCTTTTAGCTAAGAGTTTAGGAGAAGAGTGTTTAGGTGATGAGTAAAAACAAGTAAACCAAGAAAAAACCCATAAAGTGCCCCTTGTCACATAGTGCTACTATTTTGCTTGTGATTTATGATTCATTAAGCTCTGATTAATATAGCATGGTGTACTGTACTGATTTACCATTTGTGAAGACAATGTTGTATATGTCATAAACATTTCATGTTATTATTGTCAAGAGAGTTTGACCTACTTTCTCACAGAACTGTACGCACATTACTAGATAAGCACACGGTCATCAAGATATAGAACGACTGGCCTGTCTGGCTGTGATGAAACTGAGTAATGAAACTGATTTCATTTCATTAGTCACCTGTAGAAACCTCATGCCACAAATTTTAGCCAACTGAAAATATTTGATGTTTTGAAGTTCTATTGCTGAAGACTCTACTATTATTGGAAGTTTACTGAGGATTATTGAAGAACATCTGTATGTACTACTGAATCAAGCTGTTCAACATCCTGAAAAATTATATGTTGGTGAAAAACAGGACATGTGTAGGTGGCTTATAATGTCAGAATAAAAATGTCAGTCTACAGAAATGACATGTTCATCACAGAGGAAAAAGAAGGCGGTTAATGCTAATGTTTATGTTTACTCACGTGTTGACTCACTTATTAAAATATGATGTGTTAATAAGAAGATTGGCAAGGATAAAGGTAAAGAACAGCATAAGAGGATATGCAAAATAAAGCAATGTTACTTTTATAAAGTGGTGACAAAAGTACAACACACCAATGTTTAAATGTACAATTTCCTTTATTATTAATAGTCATTGCAGTAACATTTTCAAACAGTGTAGTTAGTTAATAGTACTCTGTTGTTGACAAAATAGTCAACAACACTTTATTTATTCCATAATCAGCACAATAGTTTATAATAACGTGCACTATTACAGAGTAGTAACAGAGTGCCTAGCACTGTGCCTCATCCAAAAAGTCTAGATCGAAACACTCTTTATAACTTTAACCACTTGACCAGGGGTGCCCAAACTTTTGCATACGACTTTAATAGCTTGGTGCATAATTCAGTTGATGTAAACAGGCACATATGTCAATAGTCACAACTTAAAATGAGGATTAGCCAATCTGACAGTAGAACTGTAAATATCCGGTTTATTATCTATATCCTGTCCAGATACATCAAAAATACTTAATTCTTGTCTGTCCTTCTCTGCTAGGTGCGGGTTTTTGTGAACCAGCTGTACCGCCACCCTGAGAAACAGGTGATAGAGGGCAACCCGGACCTCCAGGCCATTCGCATAGCCTCGGTCAACGCCATCCTGGACCCATGGATCTACATCCTGTTTAGAAAGACGGCCCTCCTGAAGCTTCTCGAGAAGGTCAAGTGCCTTTTCTGTCGGATGGGTGGGCGGGGCCATGGGCCGGGCCGCAGGGACTTCCTTTGCGGGGGTGGGACGAACATGTCCTCCGTGATTTCACGCGATTCCCCCACACTGGTGCCACGAGAGTTACGAGAAGTGGTCGCCACCTCACAGACGTACCTGTACACTTCTGACTCAGTGGAAGGGCACAGGGGCAGCATTGGCTTACCTAGGACTTACCCCTGTCCAGAGCAGGCTCTCCTACAGGACCCGCAGGAGTCAGATCCTGCGAATGGACAAAGCTCTGCTGAGAGAGTGAAAGGGCAAGATGCGGACATACAAACGCAAGGAACACACTCGATAGTGCGCTCCCAGTCAGGCAGATCACCACATGGGTGCAAGCAGCAGACGCTTCAAGTTACCTTTACGGACGAGACGTTGAACTTGCAAGAGAGATGCATATGAGCCTCGGTTGAGTAGCATTGTAGATGTGAATGCTGACGAATCAGCAGAAGGGAAACCGCTTAAGAGGAACCTCGCAAGAACTTGCGAAATGTCCACAAGGACATGAGAGATGGAGTGTTCTCAACAAGAGAGACGCAAACACTAAAATTAGACGCATGAGCTGACACAGGATGGGGCGTGTAAGGTTAGCTTGGTGAAGAGAAAAGAGAAGAGAGATAGGGACAAAGCTAAATATCTGTGACAAAGGCAGGGAACACAAAAACTGTGAGCGGAGGCAGGTTGGAGAGAAAGAGAGAGGGTCATTTCTGAAAACAAGCCTAGTTTTTCTGTATTCTCTCCAAACTTAATGATATGCTAAAACCACAATACGATGAATGTGCACATGGCTGGAGGGAGAGTCAGAGTCAGAAAGACAAAAAGACAGAAAGAGAGAGGGAACAAATCTCTGATAAATGACCCTGGAGTCATGAATACATGAGAAAAATTCTTGCCAATTTCAAATCTTAAAATGGGTGGTTTAAGGCCGTTTTAGCTACGTGAGAAAGCTCTTGTGTGACCCAGGGGATGGTCAGGCCGGTGGAAAGGTTTCTGTGGTATTCTGCAGAGCAGCTGATTAATCATGCGCAGCTTTACTGGCAGCTCGTGTAAGAACGCACTTCTTTCCTTGTTTATTTAGTGTTCACACCAGTTCACACCTGATGAAACGAGATAAGGGTTCAAGACGACTCCATTTGCCACCCTAGCTTGGTTGAGAAACACTAAATTGCTGCGCCTTCTCCCAAGAGATGTCCGATTATCTGATGTGTTGCTTAACAAAAGGAAATTGCCTTCCCAACAATGAGAACTACACTGAATTTCTCAGGGAACCTAGGCCAGGAATGGAAAACAGCACACCATGATGTTTGTCTGATACTTAGTTTACATAGTAGCAATGTAAGCGTGGGTTTTATTTTCTTTTCCCTCCTTCTCAAACTCAGAACTCTTGACTGAATGTGAGATAACCATTGGCTTAGAACATGTTCACCATTCCCAACCATGTAATCTGTGAAAATATTGTTATTAGTGGAATCTGAAAGGTGTTACTAGCGAGTAATAGAGGTGTTACAGTAACACTAAGTATTACTGCACCGATATGGGAAGTCTGGGTTGATGCAGATATCCAGTATTTGTCATGTACGTATCTGCTGATGCTGATAACATTCCTAAAATGTAGATATTGGGGATAAATTAGCTGGATTAGCGTTGCAGATAAATGTTACATTTATTTTGATAGAGTTACAAGTAAGATTAAAAAGCGATGTTTGGCATTTGTCATGTACATATTTGCTGATGCTGATATGTAAACATTTATAAAATGTGGAAATTGTGACTAAATATATCTGGATTTGGATTTTGGATAAATGTAATCATATATATATGTTACCCTACCAAAATGTACTGACGTACTGAGTTTGTCTGATGTCTGTATTTTTTAGTTTTAAGCAAATATTGCCAGATATCAGTATGATTCTCAGTAGGATCCCTACCTACTAAAAACTAGCTAACAAGCTAACAACACAATTTTCCATTCATGGCCTGTTTTCCATCCAAGGTTCCTCAAACATCAATACACAAAGAACCTAATTAAATGACCTATTAAATCCTGTTAGGTCACTTGCACCACAATGTTTGCCAAAACAAGCAGCTACTTAACAACATGACGAACTGAATATTTGTGTAACAGGGTTGAACAAAGACTAGTTAATCTGTATGACTCTTAATATAGGAACACAGCACACATTATAAGAGCATGTCATAAACGGGCATCATTTCCTAAACTCATGTACGGCTCCTCTTGAGAATGAAATGTGTTTTACTTAAGTGAGATGCTGAAAGATAAGAAAGTCAGGAGGTGACATTTGTTGCACTTTTTAATTTGCTGAACCACTGAACGTTAGCTTCTTAATGTCAAAGGTTACTTTCTGATGCCGAGGTCAGACATTTGGCATTTGATGGGAACCTTTGCTATAGTGTGCAGTTGTGATGTGAAAATGTGAATGATATCCCATTGTAATTTAATTTATTATACAGGGGTTTTGCGTTGCTTCTTCTCTGCGAGAAGGTCTAAGTAGTTCTATCCATGTCGGAATGTTACATGGCAACTTTTGTTTTTCTGTCATACGGCATAATTTGAACGAAGATGTATTGTAATGGTTGTAATATATATGTGTGTGTGTGTGTTATTGAATATGAATATGAACATTGCATTTTCAGCCCTTTGAAATGGGGATTCCGTTTTGTTCAGATGAACAAAGTCGCTCAGTGTGAGAGATCTAACTTGGTTTCTCTATAACGCACCATTCTACATCAGATCACTCTGAATGACTGTTTACTCTCAGTGACTGAATTATATAGAAATTATTAAAAATTGGTGGAATTCCCCTTTAATTGTGCTGAATGGATCAGTTACAACTAGTGGTAGAACAGTAGAAAAATCAGTGCAGAAGTGAACTGACACAGGTTTAAATGAATATGCTAATTAGTTACAGAGAAAGAGGTTACTGATGCAGTAGCAACACATACTTGTTTCCATTTGTTTCCTTTGTTCCCAACTAGCAAGTCTTAGCAAAGCTGGATTAAAATTACAGAGGGCATTAAAAACGATTCCCAGTCCATCTGCATTAATGATCATGAGGGAATTCCATTCAGCGTAACAAAGAGCCATGGTTACTGCAACAATACTGAACTGAAAACAGACCTTTCTTTCTGTTGTTCATTCATTGAAGGCCTTTGTTTCTTTGATGTTACGCAACATTTACTACAATGTTCCGATGTAAATAAACAGATGGTCCTACTGCAAGTTGTTTTTCAGAGAAAATAAAGAAGAAACGTATGTGGGGTGTTGTTTTTTTTTCCTTCAGCATGCGAAAATACAGACTTTGTTAAACTTAAAATACAATAGAAATAAGTCTCAGAGACTCTGCCTGCCATACTGCAGCAATATGAGCACAAGTCACTTACACTTAGCCCATATATACTCGTGGGCGAAAATGACATGCTTTGAATCATGCAGAAATAAATGAAAATAAATAAACACATCCTCTACAGAGAACACACTTCTGACCATTTTAATGCACAATTACTGTTTATTTGATGAATTTAACATAATAAATATAACATGTTGAATTTAACACTTTTCTGCAAGATGCCATTTGTTCCCTGTGGAGGATCTATTATATTATTTTCACTTAGAAAATCAATAGAACATGTCATTTGCCCAGGGGGTATTTCACAAAGAGGAATTTCTCAGTTTAGCCAGATAATCCCATAGTCAAGCCTGTCCAATAGGAAAACAGCTGAGGAATATTCCTATAGGACAGGGGTGTCCAATCTAGTCTGCAGAGGGCCAGTGTGGCTGCAGGTTTTCACTCCAACAAAGCAGGAGATCACCTGATGAAATGTTTGAAGACTGAAACCAGCTGATTAAACAAGTAGAATGAGGTGTGCTCCAGCTTGTTTGGAGTGAAAACCTGCAGCCACACCAGTCCTTTGTGGATAAGATTGGACTCCCCTGCTATAAGACAATCCTCAAATTTGATTTTAAGTAATCTGGCTAACTGGGAAACACTGCTTTGGGAATTTTTTTAGTGTTTTATATGATTGTGCACTTTCATGTCATTATAAAAAAGTTATAGTTTAGCTAATCAGTCCTTCATTAAATCTAATATTTACATGTTTGATGTAAAATAGTGTACTGTGCAGAAATTCAGACACATTTCTTTACAGTGGTGGTGATAGGAACCAGGGGTTGCATTATCTGCAACGCAAATATAGCTATTTTATTTACTATTCAAAACAACCAGTGAACACGTATCTTCCGAGTTTTTACATGTAATGTTTTTGGTAAAATATTGTCAAATCTGAAAAAGTTTGTTTTCTGTGGGCACTAACCTCCTTGCAACACCCTGTATTTGAAAGGATTTAAAAACAAATAAATGTTCAAAACATTATCTGAAAAGTATCTGCAAAACAAAGTTTCAGGAATCAGGCAGTGTATTCCCAACCAGTTCTTGTATCAACTTTCTGTTTGGGAGCTTTTAGAGACATTAAACTCTTCAGTCGTCTGGCTTCTATCAGCACCACTGATCGATTTTGAGTCAAAATTTCTCTATAACAGCACATTTCACATCATACCAGTCTGAATGAGTTTGTTTACAAGTTAACCATTTAATTTTGCAGAGGTTGGTGGAAAAATTGGTGGAAATTCCCTTTAAATCAGTTGTGCTGGTGATGGATTTTAACAAATCCATGCAATGTTTTTTAAAACGTTTTAAAAGGTTTTACTGAATTTATGTTCATTGACATGTATTCTAATGTTATATAGTGATTTAACAGGTGAAAAACAAACTAACTGCTGAGATAGGTAGTTTAGCTACCTAAGATTTTTTTGCACAGTACTATATTTAATTTATGTGGAAATTAAATGAAGTGATTGAAACTGATGCTTGACATCACTTGACACTAATCCACAACAGAAATCAAGATAAGCTCAAATCACGTCATTGATTTACCTCTATGCCTAGGTTCTACTTACTGGATATTGAGTAAAGAGACCCACATGCAGCTAAACACATAAAGCGTCTTTGATGTAAACAATAAATGATGCCAGTGACTCACTATTGCAACATCCCACCAGAGCAGACGATTCTCATGTGTGAGCAGAGTGCAGGGACAGAACTGGAGACATGTGCCCACAGTAGACATTCCTTAATTCTATTAGATCATGAGGGAAAATCTATTACTCTCCTGTACAGCATGAATCATTTGTTTGGTACAATTGCAATGACGCAGGCAGTCATGACACCTCTGGATGTAAATTAAGAGTGCGGCAACAAATGCAGTCCTCCACACTGCGATCCGTAAGTTGTCGTGAGTGCAGCGCTGTCACGATGCATCAGCACGTCACTCTAAACCACCATTGGCAAAGAATGTAGCTGCCTCATTCAGTGTGATTAAGGAAAAATTAGTGCAGATTAGCAGGAGATAGAGGGTTGCTGGTGGCTTCCAGCAGGCCCTGCAGGTGCTGAATTAAGGCAATTACAGATACAAGGCCTCTAGCTGTGTTCCACAATGGAGTGCAGCTGGACAGTGTTACTGTAGACGAATGTGGTGTTGAAGAATGGTGTCCAAAATGTATGAACATTTGAGGATAAGCTGCTGGATAACAATGAGAATTTGGGATGTGTCCCAACAGTTAAAGGTGGAAATCATGAAGGGTTTCTGGCATGAACGAGCAAGTTTATGAATAAAATAATGAATGCCTTCCTGCCCGATTGAGAAAGCACAGCTTCATCAGTTTAAGAAGCAAAGCAGAACAAACGTATGCACCTTCGTAGAGGTCATGCATTCATATTGATTACATGGAGAGTAATAAATATTCATGCAAAAACTGCAGGTGCAGGATATTTTTTTCCTTTATTGAGATTTTCCTTCAGCAACATGGAAGGCCATTCTTGCCAGGTAGAGAAAATAAAGGCTACTGACTTACTGTATTGAAATAATTATATTTCAAGATAAGAACTCAAATCCTTGAGAAAGTAACTGACAGCAATTCAAAATATTGAATGATGAGAAAATATGTAATTATTTCAAGGTGGTAAGTCAACATTTCAAGGACAAAAGTCAAAATGTAAGGTACTAAGTCAGCATATCAAATAAAGTCATTATTTTGAGATACTACATCAAAATGATAACATATTACTGCCCAAAACAGAGAAAGAGGAAAAAAACAGTTTAGGCTTTTTCTCCTCTACCTGGAGGAAATGAGCTCCCATACAACAAAGACAGACATGAATACCTATTTTCATAATCTAAGAGTTGAAGGGTGGAGTTTGCACTTTAATGGACTTACGGTGAGTTTGGACATTCCCCATCAATTGAGCGTATTTGACACATTAGGTCTTAATCCAAGTCAGGTGTGGACAATTCCAGAGCAAAATACATTATGTGAACTCTCAGGGCACAGGAAACATGGAGAGGGAAGAAATGATTCTACTGAATAACAACAAATCCTAAAAGCTAATGTCCGACAGTTAGTGAAGAAACTGAAGATGTTGTACATTACCACAAGACAATGATACAAAACATTACAAAATCAACTTTGAAGTGCTTCAAGAAACAAGGGATTAACATTTTGAAATAGTGTGCACCGTGTCCAGACTTGAATATTATGACAATCTGTGGGTAGATTTCAAACATGATATGTGTGCAGAACAACCTATGAATCTTTCTGAACTGAAAGAGAACGACTGTAAGCCTGCTACAAGAAACATTTGGTGTCGATGATTTCAGCCAAAGGGGGACTGATGGAAAGAATACACAAACTTACGAACATGCCACACTTTTTTCCTCTATATGCATATAAATTCAGCAAATAAATAATTGTGCGTTTCTCAGAAATATAATGCAGAGATGGTGGTAACTTCAATCAACAAAATGTCTAATTTGAATATGGATGCCCAGACTTTTGCAGAAAACTCTGAGGTTATCATGCAACTGATTGCTTTCTGAGACTGTCTGCTTATTCACTAGTAAAAGACTGACAACTTGCTTGCAGCTATAATGATGGGCCACTTTTCGGTGTCTTTCAAGCTCCTATTGAGACTGGAAGGCCTCTTTTGGATGCCCTAGTTTTAAGGAATAAATCACTTTTTACTTCCTTCTTGAACTCCTGTCATATTTCGTACTTAGTTTCATGATTACCAAACTCTTAACTGGACGCTTTACCCCTGCCTTACGTTGTACTATTTAGCTACTATGTTTTCACATCCAACACTGTGTACACACAATATGGCCAGAAGATTGAGTTCATCATTTCAGCCAGACTCCTTTCTTAACAAGTGTATAAAATAAATCACTTAGCCATGCAGTCTCCACAGATAAGCAACCTTCGCCACAATTCATTTTGTGAAACTACTGCCCTAGTCAACTGTAAATAGTATTATTGTGAAACAGAAGTGTCTAGGAGCAAAAACAGATTGTGTGAATCTTGCTCTGCAGAGTGCTGAAGTGCACAGCACGCAAAAATTGCCTAACCCTGTTGCATCACTCAATGCAGAGTTCCAAAGTGTTTCTGGAAGCAAAATCAGCACAAAAACTATGCATAAGAACCTTTATGAAGTGGGTTCCATGGCTAAGCTTGCTGTGTGTCATGCCAAGCATGGGCTGGAGTGGTGTAAAGAAGGCCGCCACTGGACTCTGGAGCAGTGGAAACGTTCTCTGGACTGATGAATCACACATCACTATCTGGCAGTCTGATGGACAAATCTGGGTTTGGCAGATGCCAGGAGAACTCTACCTACCAGAATGCACAGTGCCAATAGTAAAGTTTGGTGGAAGAGGGATAATGGTCTGGGGCTGTTTTTCAGAGTTCCAGTAAAGGGTAATGTTAATGCCACAGCATACAAAGACATTTCAGAAAATTATTTCTTTCAACTTTGTGGCAACAGTTTGGAGAAGGCCTTTCCCTGTTCCAGCATTAGGAATGGAAAGCTCATATAGGTGTGACAGTCAAGTGACCACATACTTTTGGCCATATAGTGTATATTCAATACAACTGGTAGTCTACCAAATCTATTTTGGACAGTCATTACATTCTAATGGATATTTCCTCTGTCTTATCCAAGCGCCTCTGTTTAATCTTACTTGTGCACATGCACTACATTTATCAAAATTCTGCTGTCTAGCATTGAGATGAACAGAGTCCTTCGAGTGGTTCTTCCGCACACTCTTGTTTCCTGCCAATAGCACCCTTGACTTGCTCATTAGGGATCTGGATCCAGATTTATGTACAGAAGCTTTGTGATGATATCTGTTGTAAAACATAGTGTACAAATAAAATAGAACCGATTCATTTACCCTTTTAAAAGTTATTACTTTAGTTTTGCTATAATATATATCTGCTATAAAATAGTTGAAATATGTAATAACCTTACCGTGCAAAAGTCAGAGACTACTAAGTTAAAATAGCTATTTCATACAAGATATTCAATTCAGGAAATATTTCTAAGGAGATTAGATAATCCACTTGCATAAGGAAGGGGAAAGTCAAAGGAAAATGAACAAAAAACAAGAGCTCAAAAATTGTATTAAAATGATAGAGAATATGGAACTCCTAACAACAGCGCCAGAGTAAACAGTACTTAAAGCTTGAATCTTTGAGATCTCTGAGAAGACTACTAAACTTCATGGGTCTGAAATGATGCAATGAAGTTGTTACTGAGATAAGGAGAGCATAAATTTGATAAAAGATCAAATTAAAAAGCTGCTGGTGCTCTCAGAAAACTGGACTGACCACCCAGACCTCAACATCACAGAATGTGTTTGGGATTACTTGGATGGTGAGAAGCAGAAAATGCAACCAAATTCAAAGACTGGAGATTTGGAGACCTCTCTGGTGGAAATGTGCAAGTGCACCCAACACATGGAAGAAATGTGTAATTGTGTTTCAGTTGTGTTTCACAGCCCTTGCCCGAGCAGATGAATTTGATGGTGGGGAGTGTTTTGAAAGAATATTCAAAAAGAACTTGGTCAAAACTTGGCAAAAGACGTGTCTTTTGAGGACATACGTATTATCTACTACTGCTTATTATCTACAATTGTCATCATATCTTCTTCAGTATAATGTTGATTTTGCATTTGATACCCAAACATTGAGCCAGACCTTCTTTTTAAGTCTGTGCTTGTGATGTGGATACGTAAAGACACATGATGTTGTCTGAAAAACTCATGGTAAATCTGACTCAGTGGCTCTTGTTTTTTATTATTATTATTATTTTTTAGGCTTTACAGGCTGACTCACAGCAGTGTGTGGATACCATATTTTAGCTTGTTTTTAGCTAATTCTTTAAATCAAAAAATCATAATGAATATGCATAAAATGGTAGGCTACTTAGATCAAAATCTGTTCTCATGTGTGTGCTCCTAAAACAAAACTCAGCGCATTTTTTTAAAAAGAAGAAGCAAATGTGAGCATTTTGCTCTTACTGTACAACCCTGAGTCTCCCAAACAGAATAGAAGCTGTTATACAAGAGTGGACACAATAAATTAACGAAGTGAAGGGTGGTCTCTGACCTTTGCACAATATCACAATTCTACACAATTAAAAACAAAGCGTATTACACAATCAACTACACTTATGTTTGATTTACATTTTGTAATGACATCTTAAAGTCTGCTATTCTGCCATCACCATTTACCTCCAAGAATGAGCATTTTCTCAAATGTTAGCATCTTGCTTTCTTCAGGAAACACATTTCCAGTTACCATTGATAAGTAGGACAGATTGTAAGCCAAGAGAAAGGGGACAGGCTAGGCACCAAGTTCTCACTAACTATGCTAGCCTGGTCTTGTTTTGAAAACAATAGCTTTTATTAAAGCAAGAAAAGGTTTAATAATGAAACTGGGATCAGCTCCAAAGCAACTCCATGTGAATCCTACAGTAACCTTGTAGGTTGATTTTGATGTAGAAAAATGTTCAAGCACTTCAAGCTATTTCATCATAATTACTGGCATATTAAGCTTCAGGACAGGGAAGCTCATATCTTCACCAAGACTCATGCCTTCAATAAATGCCATTCATTGTTAGTTGAAAGACTGTGAATGAATCAAACAGGCATGTTTGGAAAAGTACTGTTAGGTTCCAACAGGAAAAGGAAAATTTGACAGCATCACTTATTACCTCTATCTTTGTTTCACATATATAAAACTGCAAAAGGCAGAGATCACTCTTCATTTATTTAATTTCCAGTCAAACAGCTGTTACATATGTAATTCATTTTTCAGGAGATTTTTCTGAAAAGATAGGACATAAGATAATCTACTTGCATAAGGAAGGGGAAAGTCAAAGAAAATAAGTGGGAAGAAGGAGTTTCCAAAACTGAAGCTCAAAAATGATTAAAAGACATAGAGATAATGATGATGATGATGATGATAATGATAATGAAGGTGCAAAACCTGGTAGACCACCAAATCTGGCATCATCAGATAAACAGCACTTAAACCTTTCATCTTTGAGAGAGAGAGAGGAAAATGAAGCTCCACTTCTGCTTCACATCTGAAAAAATCCACAGGTGTTTCTGTTCATCCTTCCACTGTGAGAAGACAACTCAGCACTATGAGTCTGAAAGGATGTGTAGCTGACAAGAAGCTGTTACTGAGAAAAGGAACCAGACAAAAAAAGAAGAAAAATTGCAAAATCAATCAAAGAAGCTGCTGCTGTTCTCAGAACACTGGACTGACCACCCTAGAGTCCAGACCTCAACTTCACTGAATGTGTTTGGGATTCCTTGGATCATGTGAAGCAGAAAATGCAACCAACTTCTAAGACTGATCCTGCAGATTTTCCAAAAAAGCAAGTCTCCCGAAAAGAACGGAAGCTGTTATAAATGAAAAGAGTGAATACACTAAAAATTACATTTAGTGTTCGGCCTTCTGTGTAATTTTCTGTTACATGTTTCCTTTTTTCCTGATGCTGAGGAATGAATACTTTTTACTTGTTCATATGTGTAAAACATGTGAAAGGTGGTCTCTGACTTTTGCACAGTAATGTACATTATCTTGGGATGTGTATTATGTTTGGATTATGTTAATAATGTATATAATATAATAATATAATAATGTATGTGGTAATGATTTAGTTGAGTACCTGCTGCATGAGCCCACTTTTCAGTAGCCATACACTGTCCAGCATTATGTCTCAAACACACTTGAACGCTAAGGACATCTACACATCCTGCTTTTCCCTTTCCCCTAAAGCATTTCCTCTCTGTATATTTCTTACTGATACTCTTAGCTTCTTAGGATAATTCAACTAAATCTCACAGCATGGTGATTCTACACTGAAATCCTACACCAAGACCAGGATTAAGAAGCTCAAGTTGCTGATTGGCTCTAAGCGTTCAGCCTGTGTGTGTAAGTTCCCGCTATTTGCGTTCAGCCCTGGCAAGACACCGCATAATACTTTAACAGCACCGTCTTCCCATGTGGGGTCTCAAGTTAAACAAATTGGGAATAGCAACATTCCTGGTCAAATCTGCCTCATGAGAAGTAGGAGGTCCAAAAGTAGAGGCAAAACAAAACAGACCACTGGTATGTCAGTAAAAGAAAAGCTTCCAAGAACAATTTTGTGGGTTTTTTTTTGGAGTAACGTTGTATGCAAGTGATGCACACTCTATGACAAGAGTAGATATTTTGATTTGTGAATCTATCTAAATGTTTGAAAGATTTTCGGGTTTTATTTAACATATTAGGCATTGTGCAATCAAAGGGACATCTTGAAAAGAATGACACAAATCACTACAAACATTATCAGGCATTTCCACTTCACTGAACAAGAAATCACAGAAAAAGTTACAATCCAAATAGTTCACAATACCCTCTATGAGGTAATCCTTAAAAGTCCATGCATATTATTCTAAAACAGTGTACAAATATTGCAACAAAAAGCATCCCAGTCTCTACTTACACTACTCTGGCTTTGACTAAACCATTCTCTGAAGAGGAAGTGGGTCTGTCATCATCCCCAACTACCATCTCCATAGCAACACCCTGAGTGTCCACAACAACTGCCGTTCTCTTTAGGTCCTCGTATCTTTTCTGGCGCTCTGCTATGGCTGTGCAGGCAGCGATGACCTCGTCGCTTTCAAAGTCCTCGTAATCTCGCTGCAGTTCGGGGGCTTCTTCAACGAGCTGCCGTGCCTCATCTTCCAGCGCAGCTTTCCGCTGAGCGGCGCGTTTCTGCTCCCGGAGACGCAGCGCCCAGCTCAAGTCCTCCTCCCATAGGGGGCGCTCTAGCGGATGTAGATGAACCGCCACCTGGAAGGACCGCACCGCCTAGAATGGAAACACACACCAACAAGCTGCTGACTGGTGTTTCGAACTTTCCCAGCAGGCGAAGGATATGTTTCATTTATCAGCATTCACCAAAACAAATGCCATTTTACTTTTACATACAGGCACATAGAAACTTTTCTGGAAATAAGCACTCATCCTCTACAGGGAACTTAAATATTTTTCTGCAAATTGAACAATTCAGTTTATTTGCAGAGTAACATATGTGTAAAATGTGGCATCACTTTTGAGTATTTTATTTTTTCCTCTAATATATTACAGTCAATAAATAAACAGCAATTGTGCATTAAAATGTGCAGAGGTGTGTTCTGTAGAAGAGGTGTGCTTATTTTCATTTGGAAAACCCAAGGGTACCCATGTTTAACCTTTCAATGTATAGTTCTCTTGTTTTACGACTATAGCTAGCTGCTGCATTTGTTAAAGACCACACTCAAAAAAAAAAGTTAATGTTTTTACCTCCTCTTTGATGGTTTATTTGTGTCAAATGTGTTACTATCCCCGAGTTCACATTTTTCCATTGAAAATACAGGCTTTTCTGCACTATTTAAAAGCTTAGTTTTGTAAGTCACAAAGCTTGAACCTATCATAGTCCACTATACTAAAATATGCTAATAAGAGGAACGTGTTGACAGTTGAAAGAAAATGTATACAGAACAAGTCTGAGGGAGCAAACCTTTGTTTTTGTGTGTGAAGCTAAAAGCTAAGCTACCAGTGCTCCACTACAACGTTAGCACCAGATACTAGTGTTATCTTATCAAGCAGACTAAAAGAGCTGCACACACCACATCACAGGGTTCGATATCTGCAAGCTTAGAGGATAAGGACTGAAAACTGAACACATGAAGTCAAGTAACTGGTGTTGGTGTGAATCTAGCCTGTTTTGTGGTGTGTTGAGCCTGGCTGAGCTTAGCTGTTAGCCTGCTAAGCTAGTGATATCATAATTGGTATAAACTGTTATAGCACAGTGGAGCTAGTTTTCAGTCTGGGGGTTACAAATCAAAGGGTTACAAAGACATTGCTAAGGCTCTGGGACTCTGGCAAACCACAGTGAGAGCTATTATCCACAAATAAGGAAAACTTGGAACAGTGGTGAACCTTTGGTGACTGGCCTACCAAAATTACACCAAGAGCAGCACCAAACGACTCATCCAGAAGGGCACAAAAAAAAACAGACAAACATCTAAAGAACTTCAGGCCTCACTGGCCACAGTTAAGGTCAATGTACATGATTCCACAATAAGAAAGACAAGGCATCCATGGGAGAGTTGCAAGGTGCAAACCACTGCTGACCAAAAAGAACACCTCATCTTGCATTTGCCAAAAAAACAACTAGATGAGCTGTTTTGGGCGACATGGCTGGCTTAAAGCTAACATCACATTCCACCACAGGAACAACATACCAGCTGTCAAACGTGGTGGTGATAGTGTGATGGTCTGGGGCTGCTTTGTGTCTGCGGGACTTGGACAACTTTTCATAACTGAAGGAACCATAAATTCTGCTATCAGAAAAAGGAGAACGTCCGCCCACCAGTTTGTGCACAGTTGGGTTATGCAGCAGGACAATGATCCGAAGCTCACGAGCAAGTCTACCTTTGACTGACTCAAAAAAAAAAAAACAACAAAAAAATTTAGGTTTTGGAGTGGCAAGTCAAAGTCCTGACGTAAATTTCAATAAATAAATGGTAATTTAAAAGCTGCATTTTGGGTTAACTCATGTTGCCACATGGCAATGCATCAAAATGCACCCAGTTTCTGGAGACTTTCTGAAGTCAAACTGATGGCTTGAGTCACAGCCTGAACAAACTTCCCCTGCCCCTTTTCAAGAAAATGGGGATTTCCCTGAGGAGTCTGCAGAGTCTGAGAGAGTCCTCTTTTTTGTAATAACACGATTATTACACTACATCTGAAGCTATGAGAATGACCCCTGGAGTTGGATCACTTCCACCACAAATGCACAGTTCCTATCAGTGACGCTGAGCTGAAGCCACCATTATTCCGATACCTGCTGAGATTGTTGCACTTCTTGGTGGAGGTCATTGGTCATGAAACTCTTCCTAGCATGTCATCTCTTTCCAGTGCTCAGCTGGAGTCCTCTATGTTTGGAATGATAATATGCGGTGCAAGATATTTGTTTAACTTTACTGATTGTTTCAAGGTGAAATAACATCTCATGAAAAAGAGGTTGGATCTCAAGAGAGATTTAGGACGGCACTGCCAAGCAAGAATAAAATTTGAGAAGTGTATGATTTAAGCACATAGGCATGTCATAATCATGTTATTTTAGTAGACGATTAATTGTAATACAAATAATTGCAATTAACCACAGAATTGTTTTCCTGATCGCTGTATGCATCTATTAAAATACAAGCTTAAAGTGGTCTTGCTTTCTAGCTGTCAATACTTAGTATGTCTTGACAGTGCAATACAAGCAATTTCATGATAGAGATGCACGTCAAGTAGTTTATCACCTGGTTCTAGAAGCACCAATTTTATAAAGCACATGAACTGTGAAAGCCTTAGATGTAGCTCCTTGGATGACAGTAATGTTCCCATCACAGAAGTTAATGAGTTAGCATTTCTTGGCTGCCACGGAAACACCTAGCTATTCAGGTGGCAGTAACATGATGCTTACCAGAATTGGTGCTACATTTCCTCGACTTCTTAAGACTTAATCCGTTTGAGTTTGCGGTTCCTGACACCAAATCCTGCGTCAGCAACCACGTCAATGAAAATTAAACTGGAGTCATTTGTCTAATGTGCTTTTTTCTGGGGTCTTTTTAGGCCTCATAGGCCTTCAGCACCTCATTTCTTTTCTTCTTATACACCAACATATTTGTGTAAAGGGGAATGTTCAGTAGTTATAACTGTTAGTACATTAATTACATTCAGACTCTTTACTTAAGCTGCTCTTGGCACTGTTGAGCAAGATGAGCAACCTAAAATTCTAAAAATCTTTTAGTACAATCCATCAACTGTTCTTAACCATCATTTAACAGACACTAAAGCTTTGGACCACATCTTCTGATCACCCGCGAGCTAATCTCTAAATCAAACTCATCATGTCAGCAAGACCCATCCCTTATCCCTTTTCTCAAGGAGATGGAGATATCTTTTAGGCATCTCTGTCTCATATTTGATAAACATCTCTGTCGCTTCCGGTTCCTGTGCAGCTGTCCACAAAGCTGCTGATGTCAGTGCTCTTCTTAAAGAACATGGCCTTGACACTCCCTCACCTGATTAGACTCATCTCTCTGCTGTTTGCTGAAGTGTTGGAAAGAAAGCTTTTTCGGATCAGGCTTTCACACACTGCAGTGATGTTAATCTTTTAAAAGTCATAAATAAATCTCCTCCTTTCATCTAATGCTAGGCTCAACTTTCTTCTTTTCTGCCCACCACATAATGACAATAATAACAGTCCTCATACTGTAGTAATGCATCGTTAAACATTGTGTGTCCAAAATGGGAATTTTTCAGGAAAGGGAAAAAATATTACTGTTTAACATAAGTTAATGTAACAAGATTGTTGGACTACTAAGCAGAAGTAAGATCCTGGAGGTACATGATGTGATTTAAGCACACTGGCCTGTCACAATCATGTTATTTTAGATGATGTTTAATTGCAATATAACTAACTGCAACTAACAATTTAATTGCTGTTTTTTTTGTTAATAGCAACCAACCACTGCAGTACAAGACAAAAGTGGCCAAATTGACTGATCAGCTGTGTTTCTTCACAGCTCTCAACACTTAGTAGCTCCCAATGAACAACAGATACAGCTCAAGCTCAAATAAACAAACATTACTCACTGCTTCCCTCTACAGGTGTTACAGCAGCAGTCAAAACCTAGGACTTTTGTTGATTCAGTTAAGACCCATGATATGTCTCTATAATTGCTTTTGATTCATTCATGCATTCACATGGAATGAAAAGTGCAGCTAGCACTTTCAAATGATCAATAAAAAAAGTTTTTGGGCTAACCCTGGCCAGGAGTCTAAGAAAGAATAATTGGCTTTGCTCTCTCTGGGTGGGTAGGATGGCCCTCTTGTCTCCCCCCATCTCCCAGCATGATGCCAGCCAGCGCAGGTGTCCGTTAGCTGACATAACAGAACTGGCGGTTGGTGCTTTCCTCTGCTGCCTTCAGCCGTCCAATGACGCTGTGTTTGCGGCAGTTCAAAAAGATGCGGTGGCACTTCACAGGACTTGGTGGAAGCCTGTGCTAGCCTTCACCCTCCAACACTGGTGGTATCGTGTGATTGGTAGAGTCCTGACAAGTGGGTGGAATTGAATACATCTGAATTGGGGAGAAAACTGGAAAAAATCCCCCCAAAAAAGTTTCGGGCCGATAGCAGCGGCATTCAACACAACTTATCCTGTCAATGTACAATCCCAGTTCAACAGTTAAACTAGGGCTGCACAATTTATTGTTTGTTAATTTTTATCACAATATCAGCCTTTGCAAAATTGCTATCAAATATATCAAATGAGCTGCAACATCAGCTACAATATGCAAATGAGCCTCATAACCGATCACTGTGTCCTTGATTGTGTGCTGTGAGCTTCCTGACTAATCACAGTTCCTGATGAGTGTTTTGGTGTTTGGACTAGGAATGTAAATAATTAACTGACTAACCATTAACTGACAAGCAATTATTCAGCAATGCTATCATATAAAAATAAAAAGTTCATTTCCATTTATCAGTGGTTTCTATTTGAAGCAACAGTCAACATTTTAGAACTGTGCATCTGAAGATGCAATAAGCAACTGGTTCCGCTAAACAGGCCTACAAAAAAAGAAGCACACAGCTGAAAATAGTAGTGTTTGGGATCACTTCTCAAGAGGATCAGTGCACAACTACACCACTGTACTACAGTGAAGGCAAACATTCGCAAGTGATGACAGGGAACTATTAAGTTCAGGTTCTCCAAGAGAATGTGTGATGCATGCCGGTGTAAGGAAACTGCACATAGGCGTGCAAAATTATAGAGAAGAACCTGGTGGATGGTGACAAGATATATTGATTTATGTTCATTAAAATTTGGGCTGGTAATGAGTGATAAAATCATTTTGGAAATTAGTAGCCCATCGTTGTATGCTTGTCATTTGATCAACTTTTTAGAAATGACTTTCAGAGCTCGAGCTGTTTCTGTTGTCAGTTGGGAGCTACTAATTAACAACATCTAGAATGTAGGAACATAGCTCTGCCAATCAGATTTCAGAACTGGAGCTATCCATGTTATACTTTATATCTTGATGGGCTGCATCCTGGATTTTAGGCTTGCTAGTTAATGATTAATTGCTGAATAATGACAAAAACATCCCTAATGTTTTTCAGATGTTCATGTGACCCAACAAAAGTCAATTATTTCGATCAAAATAATGCAGATTGATGCAATAATGTAATAACCACGTCACATTATTGATCCACCAGTGCGTTTTTAACATTTGGAAGGTATATCGCAAATAATGTATTTTGTCCACATTCTGCAGCCATACATTAACCACATACGCACTGCCTTAACCTTCATCTAATTTATAAAGGTAGTTTTCTGCAATGCTCACAAAAGGAAGCTAGAAAGACAGAGTACATCATCTGCGGTGGAAATGAGAGGAAGCAATTTATCTTAGTGATTGATAATGATGCCTCAAGCAGCACATTCATTTTCCCAGGGTGTTATGGGTAATTTACTGGCTTATCACGTTGACTGCATCCATCATTAGCTGTGGAGCCGTCTATTGCCCTCACTTCACTCTCTCACTCGCACTCCAGTAATTGAGCAGCCTTTTAGCTGACACTTTACGTAACTGAACTCTTCAGCAATTAAATTATATATAGTATCTAGCATGATTAATTAGATCCTAATAAACCCTGTAAAGGTTGATAATATTTAAATTTAAATAACTGCAAAAATATTGATTTTCAGGCTGTCACAGAGTATAAAAAAGTATATATTTATATAAAAAAAGAGAAATTAGTTTATTCCACTAATCTCTTAAATTCTCCAGTTTATTACATCCCAAGACTTAGTACTGAGTAATTATAAGGAGAACAATGCAAATTGGTGAAACCTTCCTGCACATTTAGTTGCTTGAAACCTACATGAAACTAAACTGCACTTGAGTTATAAAATGTAAAGCATCCTGCAACTCATTTGAAAATCTACCACAACGGTTGCAAACGTCTTTGCAGAACAAGTTTCATGAAACAGGTCATGAAAACAGCAGTAACACTTCACGTGATCCCGTTCAAACTACTGATTTCACTAGATAAATGGACAAGAATATGGAATGCAGGAAGGTTTATTGAGCAGTTGAAAAAAGAGCCCCGGAGTGACTTTAAGCAAGGTTGGTAGCTTTAAACAGCAAACTGTTTTCTTTGTTAAAGGAATAAAAATGTTTGACCTTCAATTTTTAATGTACTTAAACAATAATTTTTAAACCACAAAGAAAATCAAGTATTATGCATTATTTCTTCTTATCTTGTCTTTCAAACAAAAACACCTACCTTATAATCTGAACAAAAAGAAAAAAAATGCTTTCATTTATTTGGAGACTGCATAAGCCAACTGACCTTGCTTGATTGCACTTATTAAATTAAAACAAAACTACCTGAAAATCAGACAATGACAAAAGAATCTTGTAAAAAAATGTTATGACATTAAAGTGACATTTTTCTTTATTTTTGATGTTTTGGGTCATGTTGGCACCCCACAGTGCATCTGTATTTTCTTTTATATAAGTGATGGGAAGCATAAGCATCATCAAGTGAACTAATAGATTCATTGTCAACCATTTCTCACTGTCTTTGTTATCCATTTAATTGATTCACTGTTGTTCAACTAACCACATTTCTAACAGAACGAAAACAACATAAACAGTTCACCCAAAGAGGTTCTATTGAAGCCAGAGTTCCTCCCATACATTCAGATGGACGACCTAAGCCTTAGAAGACCGCATACCTGAAGGTGGATTAAGATACTTAGAAGAGGCCTAGGCTTATGACACCATGATAGAAACCCGGGCTCTAATCAGCTTTGGATTTTATGAATGTGGAGATTTCTCATCCTAGCACAGTGCTCTTCAGACACATGATACATACGGGACGTGATAAGCATCTCAGTTAGTATCTGTTGAGTGATGTGAAAGTATGTGGGGAAAACAGGCATGTAAATCTATATCACCCCTTAAAAATGTCTCCAGATATGAAGGCCACGTATGGAACCATATCTTGAAAGACTTTTCTCACAGTACTTCTCACAAGATGTACCATAAATTACTGAATGCAGAACAAAATGTGAGTGCAACACTCACATCGCCACACAATTCCCAAAAGTACAGTGCTGACAGAAAACTAAACATTTACTTTACTCTGATGGGCTCATTTCTCCAAATGGCATAACAGCCATTTATCTGTCTTGTAAAAGGGATGTTTTTAGTGGACTTTAAAGATTTCAAGCACATTTGCAGCCATTCTCTCACCATATCCAATACTAATGCATTTATATGAACCACTTGCTAAGTCACATTATCCAACAGATAGAGAGATAGAAGGACAAGAGACATTCAGAGTTACAAAGAGAGAGATTTGAACATGAATTACCCGGATAAAATGAACACATAAATAACATTCACCATTTACTGAGCCATTTCAGCATCCTAATTGGCCAATACAATTCACATTGAACAGAAGACGGGTCGAGATCTTGTGCAGAAACACTAGATCACGTATCAGCCCTTCATAGAGCAAGACAATACAACAGTTATAGTCAGCAAGTGCTACATCCAAGCATCTTTCACTCATCAAGAAGAGCAACGTTTAATGAGAAATAAAAAGGGGCCTGATGGCTTTCAAAGCCCTCTTTTTCCAGGGTCACAAAAGGTTTAGCAGAGAACAAGAAAAACATCTGTGCTGAAATCATGACTTGGTCGTGGTAACGCCAGGGAGCAGGATAGCTCTTTTTTGAGGCCACCATGCCATTTTTCCTAAGTGGTCTGACAGTTCTCAATTACCATGTTTTGCTTATAAAAGCAGTCTTTTATAGCAACTGTCAGAAGAGGTTTGTAAAATGTTTGCAAAAATCAAATTCAATCTAATCTGAAATTAAACCACACACTTCCGTTTGTGTGTTACTGGTGTTGCTATCTTGCCAACATCGTAACTTACACCAACAGCTGCTGAAGCATGGCTGAAGTTATTCTATGGGATTTGCAAACAACAGTTTCCTTGTCATAGACTAACAGACATGTGCCAGTGTTTGGTAAATCTGTATACCAGGATATTAACCACGCATGGTAACATCACTGTGGAACCCTTGAAATACTGTCGCTAAAAGTTTTCAAGAGATAGACGCAGAAATCTTTGCCTCTGCCTCAAAAAATCATTATCATGACCATCATTACGGTCATGGCTGTTTTAGATGAACACAAGCTACTAAAAAAAAGGAAGTGTAATTGCAAGTACACCTGTATGGTAGGTGTTTCAGATAAAATGGCCAGTGAGTGTAGGTATGAGGTAGGAGGGGGGAAGCAGGAAAGAGGTTGTGTGTTTGACTGCTTTTGCCTGCAAGACACTTGGATTTTGAAAGTGAATCTGAAAGTGAATTATAAGAAAAAACTGAACACTTTTTACAAGTTGAATTATACATCACCTGTAAAATTCAGTTTCAGATTTTATATTGCTCTTACAAACCTTAAAATTCAATTTCAGTTCTGAAATCAGTTTCAGATGGTATTGTACAGATTCAAAATAATAATATTCAAATTCATATTCTCTGCATTTAAATAAAAATTTTCAAATGGCATGAATCCAACTCAATCAAATTGGGTAGGAAATTAAGGCAGTGTGAACGTTGGCAATGCAATGTGGTCAAAGTGTGTGAAGTGACCAAGCTGATAGTTTAAAAATAGCAAGTTAGGAGTGAAGTGACATAACAATGACCAGCAGGAACTGAGCAAAGTGGTGTGAAATGATATGCCCCCTTTTTGGTTACTATACAGCACGGGTCCTTCCACCGCAAGCAGACGGCAATGAGCGCAAAAACGAAATACTGTTTTATTTTAATACTAATGCCACAGACAGTAATACACTATGGAGGGATTAAATGTATAAACAATACAGATTTTTTTTTTTGTTTTTTGTGGGAACATATCTGATTTGGGGTAAGAGCCAGGTGGGAAGGTATCTGAAGGTACTGGGGGCAAACTGATTTTGTATACGCTCTGTAAACACTAGCCAGTAAAGTGTGGCATAATGTCATGGCATTTACTTGGCATCATTGAAAACATGGCAATCAAAAGGTCAGCAATGAGTTCAGAAATGACCACACCAAGGATTTGAGCAACGAGAGGTGAAAAGCTGCTGCCGGTATGAATGCAAGGATAAACAGAATTTTTGCCGACATTCTTTAAAGCTTTTCCAGTCTCAAAAAGTTGCTACAAAAGAAAGTAATTGTTGGCAGGGTGTGAATAGGTCAAATCCTGTCCTTGGGGACACCACAAGTCTTCATGACTTCCTTTCTCTAATACTCTGGATAATCAGCTGATTAACCAAATGTTGGATTAGTGAAAACACAAAAATGTGTAGAATGTGAGGTACCAGGATTGGAATTGCAATCACTGTTCTATAGCAACGCAAGGTTAAGGTCCTTCACTAAGGACACATTCCCAATCAGTGGGGCAGGGACAGTTAAACTTACAGCCATAAACTTCTTATTCAACTCTACGAATTATATTCACACATTCTGCTAGTCTTTTAACATGGCTTATATTACAGATGTTTCTTCTCTTTTATTGAAGTGATTGTTAACTGAGCCTTGGTTCCGCTCAGTGTTTCTTAGGAAATTTTTCCTTACAACAGTCACCTTCAGTGGAGTGAATGCTCTGTTAATAGCAAGTAAGAATGCTCAACTCCATGATCACCAAATAAGCAGACTGAGACCCCCTAAGCAGGTTTGTCTCGGTTCGCTTCAAAGCAAACTCTGGTGTGCTTAGTTTGAAGTAGGAACACAATGCAGACCAAAGACGTCTAAAGGGACCAAAGACAGAATGAACCGTCGCATAACTTCTCTGGTACGTGGAAAAGACAAGTTTCTCGGGCTGTTTAAACACATGCATGAGTTATTTCTTCAAAAACTCTGAACAAGTAATTATACAATAGATAGTTTGTGTTTTAAAATAAGGCACATACGTGCTTTAAGGCCCAAAGATTTCTCCATTTTGTAAAAGCAGTAGGGCAATCAAGGTTGTTATAGGGATTTCACCCTTCTTGCGTTGTGCAAAACCATGGTAATGCATGGAGTTTTGTAGCTTATTGCTATAACATCACAAAACAGATAAAACAAGACATACATAAAACCAACAGAAAACAGCATGAATTAAAAAGTTCGGTGGACAGTCAACCGTCCAATTACTTTAGAGCCTGTGAACACAGAACGATAATGTACAAAAATGGCTGTATGGCCCTTCAATCTAAATAAATTGTGGTCGTCTACAGAGGCAATTTTACAAAAACTTTGTAATTGTTCAAATACTTATGTACCTGACTTTATTTTCTGCAATTAAGTAAACTTTTTTGTATCTTAACGAAAAATATCATGATTTTATGTGTGAACAACTGTGTTTGCTAGTCATGTGCTGGCTAGCATTTTTAAGTTAACTACTAAAACATTTGGTAAAGTTCTGGTAGTGTTATGATTGTTTTGGGAATGACAAAATGGAATATTCCATCATTTATTTTAATAAAATAAACATAAGTTATGTCAATCAAAGCAAAATAATTATAATCTGAAGTCCAATTCAGTTAAAAATCTGAAATATGTTTTGAAATGTGTTTTGAATTTGAATCAATTCGGTAGGTATCAACATTGGACTATCAGTTATAGGAAAAAGGGGATTGTTTGAAACTCAATCCACAGAGAAAGGACAGAATGAAAGCTCACAAAACACAAGACATGACATATAGCTTTCATATATGTCCCTGGAGTATTTACCAAAATTTTTGCTTAGTCAATATGACACACGGGCCTTCCTGCTCAGAGAACTGTGTGAGTAGCTGTGCACTAAAGTGGTAAAAAAGCATAATAAAAGATAAAGGTTATGCATGTCCAACCTGAAGTGTACTGTACACTGTAACAGTCTTCACAGCGCTGCCAGTAGGTTGAAAAATATCACTGCAGTTTTAGTGAAGACATTTAGTGAAAAAGAGAAGCTCAATTTGGGCAGATGCACACAAAACACTTCGACTTGACCTGACACGCTTGGCTTAAATTAGCAAGGCATTTTGTCCCACAACCCCTGAAGCTCTATTAGTAGTGTGTTTGTGCATACACAGAGCTTAAGGATTTTTCAGCTCTTCAATCAATGTGTAAGACACTATCTGTCACCAGCAGTGGGGTGGATATATGAGTGTGCAGAAACACACATAGATCTTTTTTTAAAAATGTAACCTGGTCTTGGAGTTTTAAGATTAGCATGTGTTCAAACGCAGGTTTCAATATGCATCTCGTCTCTGTTGGAACAAAATCTTGTATCTCCAAAAAAGTAACTTACAGGAGAAGGAGAAAACTTTAACTATTAATGGAGAGTTAATGGAGAAATGATTTATTCCAAGTAATTTGGGGGCATTTTATCGGTCCATTCATAATGAAATTGACACATTTTTTTAATCCAAAATGAGAACAAATTGTACAGCCCACGTTCGCTCTCTGGTAAGTTCCACCAGCCCTGAATCGGCTACCTTGTGATAAGTGATGCATGAATTGCGAAGCTTTTCTGCTAAAAGTCCAGAAAATCCATGTTCAGCCTTGGATGTAATGGCGTTTTGTGTGGTATACACTCCGCCATCTGAACGCAGCCTGATTATGTTGAAACAATGTCTTGCTTATAACAGGACACTTCCACAACGTAAAAACAGTAAATGGAGCAGAACTTGTCTTCATCATTACACCGCTATATCATTAAACGTGTGTATGAATGATAACTAATGTTTGAAAGTTAATGCATTTTAGCATCAGAAAAAAATGCTCCATCACTTTCACTCAAAATCAGGTTTCCATGTGCTGTCCTATTTAAATAACCTATATCCTATTTTTCTCTGTATTTATTTTTTCCTCTGAGGTCCACTTAAGATGTTGAAGCCCAGTACTGTTCACAGTTACAATCCAATACCTGTTCTGGCTAATCAGTGCTTCATTAAATTTAACCAGGTGTGCTGGTTGTGAATTTCAGAGAATCTATGTGATGTCAGGGAGAAGTCCATAACCATACCTTCTAACCAACAAAAAAAAAATTGTTATTTTTATTGTACTTTTATTTATTCTAATGCTATATGGTGCTTTACTGCCAATGACACGGTAATTGTAAAGATAAAAGGTTTTAAACAACTTGCTTAGTAGCTGCACAGTACGGTATGCAAATGTGCTAGATTTTTCGTACATCACAAAAACACCAAATTTAAAATCACCCCTGTTTGCAGCTTAGTTTTATGCACTTTACGGACTGAACAATCTTGAAACTTCAGTGTTGGCATGCTACATAAAACTCATTTCTAAATAAATAAATCTAGTTAATTAATTCATTCATTCATAAAAAGAAAACAGCTCTGACTAAATAAAACAGCTTTCTGTTCTCCTTTTATTGTCACTCTAGAGCCATAAAAGCAAAAAAGCAACAGCAAGAGGTTTTTAAAAGACAATGACATGAAAATACTATTACTGCCAAATACAATAGCACGCCAATACAATTTGTACACCAACCACTTTTATACAAACACATACACGGACTAACAGGTTGAAGCATGTAACTCAGTGGCATTCCTCTTGCTGGTAATCTTCCACGCCGCTGGGCCTGGGTGTGCTGAAATAGGTACTTTATCTCAAAAGCAATAATAGATAAATGGCAAGAGGAAGACTCACTGTCTCTTGACTTTGACTGACAGCGACATAGTGCCAACGGGGACAAGAGTGGTTTGACTCTGAATGGTTTTATTACATCTTCTACAAGGCAGAAGAGACAGTGAAGCAGAGGGAGGGTGAAAGAAAGAAAGAGTGATGAATGGAGTTGGATTTGTATACAGATTATTCTGCGCTCAAAAAGCATTTCTTTTAACAAACTTGTACTTTAGACTAAAATCATTTGCTTTGAATGACCCTATAATTTAATTATGATACGATTTATTAAAACAACTGAATGAACATTCCATTCTGTCACTAACAAAACAATCATGTCATTTTCAAAACTTTATCAAATGTTTCCGTAGTGGCTAAGTTTGAGCAGAAACCATGGGATGTTTTTTCTTTTTTTTAATTTAAATATTAAATTCATGATAACTCTAAATCTTTTAACTTTAAAAGAATTTAAAAAAATGTAAATATTGTTTTCACAAGTTGAAATTTAGGGGTTAGGTTTTGGAACAGCAACCTCCCAATTGAAAATACCACATAAATGATGATTTTTGTATATATTTAGCTTATTACTATCTCAATTAATGTCTTAAGTTTAAATAGGTCATAGCATCATCCTTATATCTAAGATCTGTATTTTTAAAAATAGATTTAATCTATTTAAAAAGAATTAGTAGAATGGTCCACATTACTCAGACAATAATTACCTGAGTGGGCAAAATCTAACCATTCTGTGGAGGACTTTTGAGAGGATGCATTTGCATTAGATGTTATTTTATAAAAGGCCAATGAAATACTGAGAAGTTCAACATCAACCCATCAGGTAGCTGTCCAGAAAATGCTGTCTGAAGGCCTGCCTATTATCACTGCCTAATCTGCCTAATATATATTAATATCAAACTGTACAGGTTTGCAGATGATACAACACTTGTGGGATTGGTATCTAATGATAAAACAGCATACAGGGACAAGTTCAGAATTTTAGTGGAGTGAAGCTGGGTGAATAACTTAAATTGAAAAGACAAATGGCGGGCCTACCATCTCTGACCATTAATGGCCAAGAGGTGGAGAGGGTTCACTCTTAAGCTCCTGGGGACAACCATCAGCAAATCCCTTAAGTGGGAGAACAACACTGCTGTCTTACTGGGGAAAGCTCATCAAAGCCTTTTCTTTGCAAGACAACTTAGGAAATCTGGTGTGACTACAGACTGTATCATATACTTCTGCACAGCTGTTGTGAAAAGTGTGCTGATGTAAAATAAGAGCATATGAGAGCGAGCAGTTAGGTGTGTACTGCCTCTAAAATCATCCGTTGCAAATTTCCATCCATTGCTTCTATATATGCCAGAAGAAGGTAAAAAAGGTATTAAATATGTTAACAGATAGTTCACACCCAGCACAGTATCTTTTTAAAGTGCCTCCTTCCAGCAAATGTTACAGAGAAGTTAATGCAGAACATTGTGGTTTAGTACCAGACTATTACACTCCACTCCATAACATCCAATGTATTTTTATGTTATTTTATTAATAATGAATGTCAGGTGTTTGTACATTGTGTGTTTGATAAACACAGAAACAAATATCTATTTGTTAAGCAATGACTGAAATAGCACTTCAAGTACTCAAACTTGAAACTTGATATCAGTACAGAAACTGGTACTTCATAAAAACTGCATTTTCTATGGCTCATCATACAGGAGACAAGAAAAAATGCATATGGGACAATGTTTAAACTATTTTGGGATTCTTCAGAGATGATTAACTTGTGCTTGTTAAATTAAAACTTGGTGGTCCTTATTTATCAAAGTACAATCAAATCTGATCGTAAAACGAGTCCATGCAAATTTCATCTTTGCCATATCTGTACGTTCAAAGCCTGGCAGAAGCATGCATAAATCTGAAAATAATATTTTAACAATCTGAAAAAATGCTAAATTTGTGGTCATATAATCAAGATTATTCTCAATTATGTCAATAATATCAGCAATAACTGTAAAAATGGAAACTAGTAATACTAGTAAATTTGCACACAGCAGCCCATGTACCATCTAGTGGATCTACTTATTTTTGATGTGCACACTGATATCAACAAATGCTTTGACTAGGTTCCAATTCAAGACTTCCATTTTATACTACTGATATAGTAAACACCTACCTAAATACCTCTAAAACATAAAACAAAGTAGAACAGTAGAAGATTTTGGACTAACTGAAGCTGAGCCAGAGCTCCTCGACTAAGGCAAGTAAATAAGCTTTACAATACTTCAAGCAAGATAAATGTTTGAATAATTTTCTCTGTGTTCTGAAAGGACAAAACATATTTAGTTTTCACAATATTTCATAAATGGAAGAAACAGGACTTAACAGGTTTCTGCATTGATATGCATTGAAAATTTAACTGAGAATCAAAAATAACACCCAAGTTTCTAAGAAAAGGAATACCTTGATGTGAGCTGGCCAACAGTTACATGCATTGTACTTGGGACACTGCCAGGACTTTCACCAGAGCCTGTTCACAAAGACGCTATGATTCAACAGTATTAAAGCCTGTGCTAAGATCATACAAAACTAAAACAGAAATTTTTAGTACATTAATATACTTTTTAAAATGACTGTCTAATAAAGGTGGAATTGAGTTCCACAGTTTAGAAGCATAAGTACTGAAAGAGGCTTCTCCACGTTTTCTGTTTTTTATGGGAGTTTTTTGCAGAAGGCCAGTATCTGCAGAGGGCTCAGAGGCTAAGTCTACACCCAGGTTTCATACTTCAGGGCTGGTATACAAAAGAGAAAAGCCTAGTTTCTCATAAATAAAGACATCCTAACAATAAGTTTTAATATATAAAAAAAATTATAATAGTGATTAAATAAGCATTAAGGAAACAGGTCATGCATCACAAAGTAGCAAATCACCACTTAATAGGCAGTCATTAATAATGGTAATGAATTGTAACAAATATTAACAAACTATAAACCTATGGTTAGGTAGTACATTGATTATTCAGGTCACTAAGTAAATGATTAATAATTGAAATGGTACCATTTATTAATATATAAATAACAAATATTAATTAATAACTGTTAGATCATGTTTATGTTGCTGTTTTTAGGGTATTTATATCAGAAAGTGTGGCTTTCGTTATCATAATCTTCTGTGTATTTTATTATTATTATTATTATTATTATTATTATTAAGTTTACTTTTTTATGTGGGGAAAAAAGTTTCAACATGACCAAAACAACATAATTACACAATGTGTGCCATTGTAAGTTCATATAACAGGATCATAGCTGATTTTGTGACTCAGTTTCAGAATTACTGTAGTTCATGTTGTTTTTAACTGTTGAATCAGAGTTCTAATGCATGTGCAGTTCTTGGCGCTTTTACTCACCAGCTCCACCTCCCCAAGGCTCAGCTGGGCACGGCCCAAAGTCTGCCATGCCTCCCACCAGCTTGGGCGCAGTTTCACCGCCATCTCTGCTGCCTGTACTGCAGGGAACACCTCTTGAAGGATGGTCAGCACCTAGAAGTTCACCGTCAAGGATCAGAGAAGCATATCACACATCTGGCCATCTCTCAATTCTTAACAGAGTCCACACAACTGAAGCTAAGTTATTAAATCCACATCTTCCAGAATCACATTTTCTTTGCCAATACTGATATTAAGAACTTAAGTATTGGCTGATACCGATACAATCAGATATTTCTTCTGCAGAAACTACTATATCAGTAATGCAATGAAATGAAAATTCTTGACAGAAACCAAAATTCAAGACAAACTTAGTTGAAAACCAAAAGAAAGAGTTCTGTTATAAATAATTTGCCTTTTAATTTATGCTTTTAAATGAACATAATAATGCTGACAATGCTTTAAAGGAGATAACTGCCATGTTGGGAAAGACAACCAAGAGAACTAGAGGATTAAATAATATTAAATATTAAAAGATGTAAAATTATGAAAGTACTTTATGGTTGCCCTAAGTAATCTAAAGCTGAATTCCAAAGCAATTCTGTTAAAACAACATAAAAGAGTTTGTTTTTTAAACATGTAAAGCATGTGGACATGGCTTTGGAGCTCCCACCTAGCAGTCTGAAGTCTCTCCAGCACAGGGTCACTTTTATGGACATAATTTAAAGAGAAAAAAACATAAAGACAGGATCTAACAAATGCATGTTTGCAGTAACATCTTTGAAAACGAGAGTTGAAATAGTTTATAAGCAAAAAATATTAAGCACTCCGTATTATTTATCTGATTTCCCTTACTTCTCCACTATTCAACATTTTCTGCTGATATCGACCCAATACTGATACCCACTGACACCTGATCTCTGCTTTCTGTCATTATTTGGACGGTACAATAACACCAGCCTGCCAGTGATACCACTGATCTATCTGGTGCTTAAACATATCACAAATTACTTTAAAACTGCTGGGATCTAATGAGTGATGGACACATCTGTTCACAGCAAATTTACCCAATCTCTCCCCTACACAAATGTGCAGTCATGTGAATAAGTAAGTACACTCCATGAAATGTTTCTCTTTTTTGTCATATGTGGACTTAATCATTATTTGATTTTCAGTTAAACACTAAAACTTTAGTCTTGCCTTGATGTTCTTTTTAGACAGCAGCGGCTTCCTGGCGCACCTCCCATGTCGGTCAAATGTTTGCAGTCTTTTTCTAATTGTAGATGCACTTTTACATCAACAGTAGCAGGAGCTATTCTTTTGAATTCTCTGGAATTCTTTTAGCATCTTACAGTCTGTTCTTGGGTCAAATTTGCTGGGCCTGGCCTGGACAAGTTGGCAATAGTTTTAAATCTTCTCCACTTGTAGATGATCTTCCAGTCAGTGGAATGATTGGCGGCTATAACCCTCTTTCTAAAGGCTCCAGAAAGCTCTTTTGACCTAGGCATGATGATACCACACACTCCAATAACAAACAGCAAATCAGAACAGACATCTGAGGTTTAAATAACACAAGTTCCTCCAGGATATTCTCTAACAGTGTTTATTTACTAGCACCTGATCAGGTACACCTCATTTCAATTTGACACATTTGAAGCAGTGATGTATGTAGGAGTGTACTGCTAACGGCATTAATGTGACGCTATAACATTAAATTTAGTTGTTGAGAAGTCTGTGTAATTTTTTGTTAAATGTTTTCTGCTTCTTTCCCTGAGGCTTAAAATTGAATAATTTGTACTTGATGGCTTTCTTGCTTACACAGTACTGCAGCTAACAAGTAATAGAAGTTTATTTCTCATGAATTAGCGCCATGCAAACCACATGCCTAAATCATCACATACACTTGTTTCAAATAGCAACAAATTGTTAAGTATCTCAAACAGACTTGGTATCTGATAGTGTATGACACTGTGTTATCTATGAAAAATGGACAAAAGCATGAACAAATAACAGGCTTCAATCTTCCTGTCGTTAGCTATGTAACATACTTTTTTTTCAAATAAACTCATGGGCAATGAAAAAAAGTGAGATGTTTAGAAACCAATCCCATGTTATGGGATCCAGTAGCATTGTTGTAATGATGGGGACTTGCAGACTGTATGTGCTAAGTAGCTTTATTAGGGGCAATCCAAAACTCAGTCATCAGAGGCAGGGATAAGAAAACAGACAGGCAACATCACAGACAACCAACTTAAATGAAAGATGACTCAGAACTCGTGAAACACAGAGACGTTGGAAATGTGACAATTATTCATAGAAAAAAAATGTAATTTTAACATTCTGACACTACAATAGACAAGTTACTGCTGTGGAACTGTTTGGCTCAGAGTTCAACAACTAGGGTTAGGGTTTGCAAATATGAGTTATGTCCAAATATTGCACTAATTTTTAAGAATTTTAACATCAAGGTCAAAATGTTAGCCCCATGTCTATTAGAAATTGAGGCCGTTCTAAAAATATTGCCTATCATTTATATTCTACTGATTCCAAAAGTTGTGATGTGTTTGGACCCCGCTGATTGCCACTTGCAATATAATTTGTATATCATTGCTCAGCTCTCGTAGCGGTTACGACAGTCCACAGAAATCAATGTATTCTACATTAGTTTCAGATGCAAACTAAATGGAAGCTGACTATGCTGGTTGCCAGCAGTAATAATGTTGCCTTTTTCACATCTACTGTTCAAAAGTTTTTGAATATGCAAAAATGAAACCAACTTCACCAATTATGAAGCATGGTTGTCTTTTCACATTTTGGTAATGTTATCTTAAATCTGATTCATGTCTGTTTTTGCATGTCACTACAAGTGTAGCAAGAAGCCCCTGATATCTGGGAAGATTAAGAGATTAATTTGATTACATGGACACAAACTGCATACTTGTATCTAGTAAATGGCTCTAAAACATTCTTTTAAGCTGGAAACTGTTAAAACATCCTGTTCTATGTTAAAAGGTGGGAGTACTCCCAATTTCTCCTCAGGGTAAAAGCTACACCATGAAGTTGAATATTATGCCACACCTAAATGTTGTGTTTTCCCGTCTCACTTTGACTTATGTTTGACATTCATATGCAATCAGTTCAAAAACTGGAGAACAGCTCAACAATGCAGAAGAAGTACAGCCTTGAGGCTGTTTTAAATTCCTTTAAAAGCTAATGGACTGAACGTGCACCCACACTTCAGCTCCACACTCCCATAACTACATAACTTACATGTTGGTCTCATAGAGGTTACTAAATAATTCAGAGTAGTTCTTGAAAACAACTGATAAGCCTAGAGTTCAAAGGATGGTCATTGGTTGAGATCAACATTGCCTCGCAAAAATTGGGTAACTTGTGCCCTATTACCTTTCTGTTTCTACACTTATTGCCCAATTGATCAGCCCCACCATACAGGGAGCACTCTGTTTCTCTGTATACTTTGTTAGCTTCCAGGTCAGAACACCCACAGGACCACCACAGAGCAGGTGTTATTTGGGTGGTGGATCATTCTAAGCACTGCAGTGACACTGATGAGGTGGTGGTGTTTTAGTGTGCGTTTGCTGGTCTGAGTGGATCAGACACAGCCGTGCTGCTGGAGTTTTTAAACACCTCAGTGTCACTGCTGGACTGAGAATAGTCCACCACCAAGAATAGCCAGCCAAAAGTGTCTTGTGGGCACTGATCCACTCATAACAGCGCAACACACACTAACATGCCACCACCATGTCAGTGTCATTGCAGTGCTGAGAATGACCCACCACCCAAAAAAATACCGGCTCTGTGGTGGTTCAGACCATTGAAGAACAGAGTAAAAGTGGGCTAACAAAGTATGCAGAAAAACAGACCGACTATAGTCTGCGACTAGAACTACAAAATACACCTAAATGGCAAGTGGAGATAATAAAATAGACAAAGAGTGTAGATACAAGGAAGCACGCCTAATGAAGTGGCAGGTCGGTGTGTGTGTACAACCACACAGACGGCAGGATATCCTGTTCTCTGGTTTGGACATGCTCTCATTCATAATTTTTTCCCTTCATAAATTCTCTGATCTTAGACCGAACAAGTCAGCTCTGTTTTGAAATACTGTTATCTGGGAGCCATCCATTTACACTTGATGTCACCCTGTGTATTTACAAAGCTAATGTCCTCTTTGCAGAGAACAGTTCTAGTACATTCCATAACTTCAGTCATGTGTTCTCTGCAAGTGCCATCATATTTTGCTGGCCAAAAACTAAAGTCTTAACAGAATAAACTGGAATGCCCTAAGCGAGACTCATCCCATGACCAACTGTACAAGATATACACAGTATGGCCAAAAGTATGTGGACATGCCCCCTTATTCCCCGTTAGTGAAATTTCTGTCTTGCTAGATCTGCCTGAGGCAACTTTTACTGCTGCAATTGTAAAATGGAAGCCTCTACAAGCAACAAAGTGACAGATAAAAATTCAGAAGCATGAAGCAAGTACATCTTGTCTATTCTTTGTCCCATCACTTTCTAAGTCCCAAACTGCTGCTGAATGCAATATCAGCACATGAACTCTGCATTAGGAGCTTCATAAAAAGCGTTTCCATGGCAAAGCAGCTGCACAGAAGCCTAAGATCGCAATGACTCTTGGTATTTTTTAGTATACCATTTACCTTAAATTAAAACATTTAGAAAGAATGAAATAAAAAATGGATTCAAATGAGTTAACAGGGATTCTGTGTACATACAAGGTCCATATCCTATGTACGTCTTGTACTTTATTTTTCCCCTGAGGTTCACTTATGATGTTTGTGTGTGTTTATGTACTAAAAACAGACATAATTCATTTTTACTTGACCATTTTCCAACCTCACTGTTTTGGTTACTGTGTCTTTAAGACTGATATAGGTAAATGATCCCTGTTCTGATTGGCTGTCCTGTACTGCTGCTCATTCAAAAAGCAGTCCAGGCTGAAACTCTCCTTATAATTTGAGCTTGAGTGGGCAGGATTGAACTGCTGTAGGTTAAATAAACTAAATAAATATGTTGTGTTTTTGACATCACAAAAACACAATCCAAAATAGGCTGTTTTGGCAGCTAAGTTCCATATATGGAATGTCAAGAGGACTGTTTACATACTACATCAAACTCTTTTATTACAAAACTAGGAAAATATGGCTCTCTATGATATGGACCCTTTTATGATGTTGCACACACAGCAGGGCTTGTTTATTGAAGACCAATTGGGCAGTATCTCCTGCTGATTATGGATAAAGATTTTGGTACAGGGAACTGATGCTAGTTCAGTGCTAAAGTGCAATCCACTGACGACTGCTAATAGGTACTGCTTGTCAATATGTCAATACATCACAGCTTGCACTCCCTTAGTGTTTTGAGGTGAGAAACAGAGGGAGAAGCAGTGATGACTGAGAAGGTGACATGGAAAAGGTTTCTCATAATCCTTTCTGACTTCAAACACGCTGCTCATGGATCAGTAAGGACATTACTAGAGCGAGCCGGCTTCCTATCAAGTTACTAACGTGGGGAACACTGGCCATGACTGTTCAAGGCCACTGTTGGCAGCAGGTCCTCGTTGGCATTTTCAATCATCTTTCACTTCTGCTGAATAAATCCTGCTGAAAGGACTTTGAAAACCGCTACTCTGGTCCTGCCTTTTAAGCAATATCAGGATAACATTACCAATGTTAGACATTCATAAGATGCCCAAATGTCTTCCTGTGTTATTGTGACACCACCGTAAACACTGCTAACAAAAACTACTTTTTTTTTGCAAAAAAAGTAATATTCTTATATGCAGTTATTCTTGTGAATGAACTAATAATTGATTAATAGGCTTAAATGTAGCCTGTAATGTGACTGTAACATTTTTTTAAAATGTTTGTCAATGTTCCAATAAACTGAGGTATCAACATCTAAAATAAAAAACAGAAACAAGGTTTTGTTTAAGCAGGCTCATCACTTTAAGCCACAGTAGGTAATATAATAATAAACATGTATATTATGGTTGTAGCTCTTCAGGCTGCAGCGGTTTAACATTTAGCTGGTTTAATATTTTAATGCGCTAGTTCACTAGATTTCCAAGATGAGCAGGTGGCATTTTTATTTTACATGTGAAAACTATGCATACAAAATGAGTTGCTATTTAACCAGTTGTATGTTGTTAGCTAGCTAATTCACGCAAAACTGTAATGGGATGGCTGCTGAATGCTAAATACTTTATCCTGCTAAATACTTCTAAAAACAGATACTGATACGGCTTAAGCCTCATATTAGAAAATTGGCAGGAAGAGTCAGGAGAGTCTGGATCTTCAAATTCCAAGTTTCATCCTTGAGCAGAGAATCATGCACAGGCACAGCTTGGTCATCAGTCTGTCCCCAGTGATGAATACATAGTCTGACATGGTTTAAATAGAGATACTGGGGGTCAGGGGAGGACGCAAAAAGGGAGGGGAAGTAGGTGAAGTGGGAAGAATCTAAAGGCTCGGGAAGAAGGTGAAGGGGGTCGGGTTAGGGGAGAGGAGGAACAATATGGATAAAGCATCAATGGACACACACTGTAAGACAACAGCTGATAGCTGACACAACAAAAAGATAACATATGCTGGAGCACAGAGCACATGGGGAAGGATGTACTTTCTCTCACCTTTATACACTACACGACTTTTAAAGTCCTAACAGATTATAAAAAGACTGGGTATCACACTGTCCTAGTGGTTTCTGCAGATTTTTTTGGGAGACAGAAATATTGCGAACCACACTCTAAATGACTTGAGATCACATACTACACAGTCTTTAAGTTGTTGCTGAACCAAACTGAACTTACCAAACTCATGTGAACACACACATTCTCCCGTTACTAGGAGATGCAAACTCTAGTTTTAAGTTTTACTGTGTAGTAATTTGAATTTGTGATCTCCCAAAATAAGGTCAGTCTTATGCAGTCTTGACACTTGGGAACCTCTTCTAAATCTGTTTTTAATGAAACATGCAGTTGGTAGATAGTGTACATATATTATGTAGATCAGGGCCCAGGCTTGTTTTTTGGCCAAAAAGACCAAGAAGACCACTTTTTCCAGCTTGAGGCTTTAACAGTGAATGGACTGTGCCAGACTTGCAGTAGTTGTGGTTGTGCTGTGATTTACACATTATATGGGTGTTTGGGTGCTTTTGACTGGTCTAACTCATGTACAGGCAGTTCACAAGCTCTGTGTTATTAGATTACATGTTCCCACTCACAAACCCAAGACAACATTTTGATATATGCTTTTGTGACTGAAAATTTCACTCTTTCAAATTGCAATTTTGATATAAAAACGATTCATCTTTCAACCCTACTTTGGTGAATTAAAACGTACCTGTACAGTATCCTTTTTTTCTAATCAGGTGGGGTGTGGTTTCATGGGTTAACGGGGACAAAGGCCCAATTCCCTTTCATATTTTTATCCCTACTCCTTGTTTTTTTTAGTCTGCAGTGATAGCAGAGGAGGGTAAAGTTCAGCAACCTCGCTACTGGCCATATGGCTTCAAAGAGGGTGAATGCAACAATTATTATTATCGGCCACCCCTAATTCTTCGGTGATATTAAACTGAAGTCAGCTACTCACCAGCTTCTGGTTTGAATTTTCCTGTTCCTCCTTAAATGGTGCTGTAATTAATATTACTAATGATTTTTAAAGCTTGTTATGAAGAAAAGGACTGAAATTACATTAAACTAAGATAATGCAGTGGCTATTATAACTTTTAACAAAGAAAATACATTTGTGGGTTTCTTCGGTTGGTTGCGCAGCCATGCGTTTTTTTTTTTTTTGTTTTCTTTTTTTCATAAAAAAACCTCTGTTCCTCAGAGCCTCTGAAACCTCTGTACCTCTGAAAAACCTCAGTTTGGAGGGCAATGTAGCCCCAACACCTCACCCTACCCCTTTATCTCAACAAAAACCAGGACAACATACCCCTAGGCATGAACACACAAAACTGAGGAGTAGGGCTAAGTGGTAGTGGCAAGGGGTGAAATGGGATTGGGCCAAAGTCTCTAAATGTGCTGCCAATGAGAGAGGGTTAAGTACTGACAATCGCAATAACGTTTTTAGAAAAGCTTCATTCACCATGATAATAATGCCATTTGATCATATCCACCAGGTCTAATTTGAAACGATAGATCTAAGTTGGTTCCATCATCTCAGTACTGATGTACAATTCTGAGAGTACTAACCTATAACTGTTTATACCAGTAAGAAAGGAAATAAAGGAAGAACAAATATAAATAAGAGACCAAAAAGGAAAGGGATGAAGCAAGATGGTGAGGAGATAAGGAAGAGTACCAATTGACAGTTGTATGTTTGTGCGCATCAGGAATGGGCGATATGGCAAAAATATCATATCATGATACTTAGACATTTTCACAATATGCGATATGCACTGCAATATTTTGCAAAACTGCCATGCCTTTTGCTCGACATTTCACATACTGTAACAGGACTAATATCTGTTATCTTTGTCACAAAACATGCAGTTGGTCAATGTTCTTTAAGTACAGGCAATATCCACAATATACTCAGAAAAGCATATTGTTTTATCATGATAAAATTTATCACGATTATTATACAAAAGCATCATATTGCCCACCTAGAGTGTGTCCCCTCTGGTGCTCTTTCACCACAACCAAGTGTGTGAAAATCAAGGTCAATGAGCCTGGGATATGCAGGTGTTAATGCAACAAATGAATGTAATTAAACCACCAAACAGCATTAAAGAATGACAACTGATGTATGATGAAAGGATTCCTAATGCCCTCCAAATGTCCTCTTTCATCTGTCAGGACTTACTAAAGAGATATGAGATATGAGAAAGAAGAATAGAGAACAGATAAGCAAATTAAAGACAGTAAATGAAGTCAGTAAGTCAGGAAAATGAGTAAGAAATGAGAAAAGACACAGGTGAGAAAGTTTATTCTCCTCTCAGCAGTCTCTCATGAGACTCTGGTGGTTGTAGCAAAGGGGGTTAACATTCAACAAAAATTAAAATTAATGCAAACAACGAATCCACAGGAAGCTGCAAGGAACCTAAATGTGAATCTAACTCTGTGATTGCTTTCTAATGACATAACAGTACTAACACAACATGCATGTACAAATTTCTATGTAAATTGGCCAGTACTAATATTTAAGCTAAAGCTTACATAAGATTAATCTTCACCAACCACAATGATGATGTTGCTTGTCCATCCTACATACAGTGTTGTGCAAAAGTCAGAGACTACTCTTTTGCTTCTTTAACTTACAAATTTCCAAAACTACCATTAAGTACATTTGCTTTATTTCTCAGCTTCAGGAAAAAATAGCAGGAAACATATATTCAACAATAAATTAAACAAAAGCCTCCAGCTCTAAGCACAATAACAAACGTATCAGCATTTAATTTGTCCACTCTTTACTTCTGTGAACTCTACTGTCACTAACTCTTTCAATCTTAAAACCAGTTACAGCTGCATCCTCCCAACAAAAGCCGTTCCCAACGGAATCAGTGTCATTATGTTCTCCTTCAAAGAGACACTAACATTTACAGAAGCAACTACCCAAACTCATTTTAGCTGCCCTGTAAAGCTCTTTCTCATGAGCATCTAAAATGACTAAAAGAGAGATTTCTGAGGAAAAGATAATGCACCCGCATAAGAAAAATAAGTTTTAAAAAATGGGTAGACCTGGGAGACCACCAACACTGTCACTATCATATAAATAGCACTCAAGGCTTTCATCTTTGAGTGAGAGGAAAAAATCAAGCTCCACTTATTCTGTCCATCCTTCCACTGTGAGAAGACAACCAGATGCTAGGGATATGAAAGGATGTGTCAAGAAGCTCTTACTGAAAAATGGAAAACAAAGTAAATTTGTGCTACAACACAAACTGCATATCTAAGATGCTGACTAAGGTTCTAATGGCTGATGAGCCTAAATTTACCACTGGGATTACTTGAACTAATGAAAAGCAGAAAATTGTACCAACTTCTAAGACTGAACTTTGAAGGTTTGAAGAAATTCCTGCAGATTTCTTTCAAAAACAGAAATCAAGCCTCCTAAAAAGAATCATATCTGTAATAAAGGCAAAAAGTTAGACACACTAAATACTCAAAAACACATTTTTTCTGTATTTTTCCCCTGATGCTGAAAAATGCATAAACTTGTACTTCACAGCAGTTGAGCAGTCTGACTTTTGCACTGCACTGTAGCTGATATCAAAACTATGCACTACTTCTTGGACAGATCCATTCTCTCGAAAGGTGTGAGAAAGTGAATGTACATCACCATTAGCTTGGCGCTAACATACCACTGCAAATTCCATAAACCTAATGGTAATTAGCATGTGTGTCTAGGTTTCAAAACATTGGAACCCATAATCCATTATCATCCATGAATGAATGAATCCATGAATCTGGATATCTGGATGGTTCTTTCAAAATTAGCTTTGTACAAGTAGCATGTAGACCTTAAAAAACTCATTGTCAGTGCTTGCACCATTGTGGGTGGTTCTGCTTGAGAGTGAAGACTGGGGGTCTCAAACAGAGAGATGTCAATCAAATGAGCTCAACAGAAATTCATCTGGTTTCTGGGTAAATTTTGCATCACACAGGTATTTTTCATACTTTACACTATTTCCCTAGAAAATAAATTAAAGTAGTCCACCTTTTGCTAAAGTAGTCCCTACACTTTTACAGAGCCAGCAGTAAAGCTGTCACACCCCAGGTATTTCAGTGCATTCATGCTTGGTGCAAATACTACTACACTGTCCTTGAGCTAGTGTTTGGCCAGCATTAAAAGGGGTCATTTGGCTTCAAAGCATACCAGCCATTCTGATAGGGAAGGATCTGGCTCTGTCAGCTATTGAACTAAATGAAAATCTTGAGCAATGACATTCCCTGAAGAACTGAATAGTATGCTGCTATCACCACTAGAACGTAGGTCAAGCTGTCCGGCTTTCTATATGACATGCAATGCATGAGGGCATGCAGGTCACTTCAGTCTCAGTAGTGGCCCAAGAATGACTACTAAGACTGCAATGCATAGTTGCATGATTGATTTAGCTTTTGTAGATGTTCTGTATAGCATAGTAAGTTACAGAAATATAAATACAGCTGGGAAATACAAATAAAGTTTTTCAGAGTTACTGAACCGAATGTGAAGAGGCCTATTCAGATTAGGGCTGCAACTAATGATTACATCAATCATCAATTAATCTATACATTATTACCGATCAATCGGCCAATCTAGCAATCACGTTTCTGTCCCTTTTTAACTGATTCGGAGCAGGGCTTGTCTTAAATGCCTGTGCGATATCTGAAACATCATTGGCTAAAGTTATCTTCATTAAACAATGTCACTGACTTCTGTCAGACATTATGTTTTCCAATATTTTCCACATAACTTCAGCTTTATTGGGCTGACATAAGCGATACACTAGACTAGTTATTTGTAGTCTAGTAGGACATACACTAACTAAGCACTTTGGTAGGTACATCGACCTTGTATCTACACTCATTACCTACTTAATCAGTTCCACTTACCATATAGGAGCACTTTGTAGTTCTACAATTACAGAGTGTTTCTCTGCGTACTTTGTTAGCCCCCTTTCACCCTGTTGTTCAGTGGTCAGGACCCCCACAGGACCACCACAGAGCAGGTATTATTTGGGTGGTGAATCATTCTTAGCACTGCAGTGACATTGATGTGGTGGTGGTGTGTTAGTTTGTGTTGCACTAGTATGAGTGGCTCAGACACAGTAGTGCTGCTGGAGATAATCCACTTGCATAAGTAAGCAAAAAGTCAAAGGAAACTGGGAGATTCTAAAACTGGAGTTCAAAATGTATTAAAAGATACAGAGCAGCACAGCTTGTCTTCTATCTTCCTAAGTTCAGCCATGTCACTCTACTGCTACGTTCCCTTCACTGGCTTTAAAACCCTGATGCTTGCCTACAAATCAAAAATGAACAAGTACAGTTCAGCTTCAGCCTCAAAGTCCTCAAAGCTTTCATTTTTGATAGATTACAGAAAATCAAGCTCCAATTTTGCTTCAGATCTGAAAAAACCAACAGCTGTTTCTGTCCATCCTTCCACTGTTAGACAAAGAAGATTTTACTGATGCACTTGAATTGAAACAAGAAAAAACAAAAATGACAAGGCCAAAATTATTAACCCTCTGACAAATAATAGTCAGAGTAAACTTTTTGACCCTCAACCTTTTACTATAGTTCCTAACTAGGTTGGCACATGTCTCTTGAGAGATCTTAGCCCCATTCCTTCATGGAAAATGGTTCCAGCTCATCCAAATGTTATGGGTCTTGAGCATGGACCTTAGCTTGATCTCCTGCTATAGCTTCTCAATAGGATTGAAATCTGGGCCTTGAGAGGGCCACTCCAGGATCTTGATTTTGTTTTCTTTCAGAAAGTTGGATTTGTGCTTCAGGTTATTGTCTTGCTGGAAGACCCAACAGCAACTGAAAGAAAGATTAGGGCATATTTCCTCACATGATCCTTCAAAATGTCAACATAATCTTCTTTCTTCATAACCCTATGCACCCAAACAAGATTCCCTGTGCCTGAAGCAGTTAACAACCCCACATTATTATGCTCGCACCACTATGTTTAACTGTGGGAACTGTGTTTTATGGATGAAGGTCTGTCCCTTCCTTCGCTAAACAAAAGCAACATCCAACGTCCCCGAACAGCTCCAGTTAAGTCTCATCACAACAAAGGACAAACTTCCAAAACTCATCTTCCATGTTTCAAATGGTCAAAGGCAGATTTCAGTCTTGCTCTGATGAGCCACTGTGTGAGCAATGGAGTATTCCTAGGGTAATAACCCCAAAGCCCACCATAATGAAGAGCCTTCACAATAGTCTTTCTAGAAACTTCAAGTCCAGAAGAGGCCAGTTCAGCACATCTTCACAGAGATACAGGGGTTCTTGTTGACATGTCTGATGATTTTTTACTCTCTAAAATCTTTGATATCTTGCACTGACGACCACAACCAGGCTTGTTTCTAGCAGAATGTGTCTCCTTGTATTTTGCAGTGATGCAGTGTACAGCTGTTCTGGACACAGTGAAATGCTTGGAAATGGCAGTATAACCGCGCCCCCCCCCCCTTAAAACGGGCATCCAATACCTTCTTTCCGAGGTCCAGGCTTATTTCTTTGCTTTATGGCATGATGGAATTCAGAGTTCAATGCTGATTGATTCCGCCAATCAAGTCAGATGGGGTTCAGGCTAAAAATTTCAATTTGCTATATTTTCTTGAAAAAGTCACATGGGGGCTAATAATTTCGACCATGTCATTTTCAATACAGCTGTTACACAGCAACCTTAAAGGTTGCTATACATACACATACACATACATACACATAGACACACACACACACAAAATAATGTTATTAGTACCTACTACATACTATTGCAGTATTGTAGTAGTAATAGTAGTAGTAGTAGTAGCAGTATTAACAGCATCCATTCATTGCTTCTCAACTGTAAGACATGGTGTTGCCCTCGCTGTCTCACCACTCCGACCACAAGCTAACCGTATCCCAGAAGGATAATAATTTAATACTTCTGTCAGAGAGAAAGGGAGTAAAAGAGATGGACAGATCAAGCCTCTAGAGGAAAAAAAGGAAGTGAGTAATAGTGGCCTCTCAAGCTCCCTCTAATGGATATGATTTGTTCATTCTTCACGCCCACACAGACAGAGAGAGGAAAAAGGAAAATAATACCAGCAAAAATACAAAATGTACTGTTATGAACACAGACAGCAAGTGTTTAACGAGCTGTTCTGGAACTGAACAAAACTGTCAATGAGAGTGAAAGCGAGAGAGAGAGCGTGAGAGAGAGAGAGAGAGAGAGAGAGAGAGAGAGAGAGAGAGAGAGAGAGAGAGAGAGAGAGAAAGAGAGAGTGCACACAAAACAAACACTGCACCATTATGTCATCTAAGTTTGGCTGATATTTCTTAATAGACCTAAACAGGAAATTCATTCTTTATACTGACTTTAAATAAAGAAGAAGCCCAACTTCATTAGGCATTCACAGTGCTCTACACAACTGCTACTATGGTTCTTTAGGGGTTCCTTAGAAAAGAAAATGGTTCTATATAGAACCATGAACACTCAAAGAACCCTTAGCATGATTAAAGGGTTCTCTCCATCATGAAAATGTTCTTCAGACAGATGAAGAATGTTTATATGATTCTATAGAGAATCTTTTTGAAAAGGGTTCTATATAACACCAAAAGAGTTCTATTGATATGATTTCAAGCCTGTACCCCTTTTTGAACCCTTTTCAAAGCACACTCTCCATCAGTCTAAAGAACCATTGAACGATGCAAAGAACTCTTTAATCATGCAAAGCATGTTCGTGGTTCTATTTTCAAGAGTGTAAATGTCACAAGAATATGAGCATGTGCACAATTTTTGACACTGCAGTTGCAGATGCGTCCACATGCTGTGGGGCATACGTGCACAGGTGCAGCCCTACATGTGCCTCACTGCAACCGCAATATGAGCTAACAATGCATTTGGCCGAATTAACTCTGACTAAGCCTGAAGCTAATCACGTAAACTGCGCACAGTTCATTCTACTAAATGTGAGCTTGAGCCGCGGGGTTTAAAAGCTGCAGGGAAATAGTGGAGCCATCAACAAGCTTATAAAAGAGACAATGAAAAGTCAGTGATGAAGAGATAGCGAAGTTAACAACTGAAGTTCTATCCAAAACATTCTATAGGGGCAAAACCTACTCCAGCTAAAAGAAAAAAAAAAGAGTAGTTGGTAAAGAATAACACCGATATTGTGGCGGAATAGAGGTACATTTTGTGCTGTACGTTTCTCACACGTACAGTACTGCACCTCAAATTACTTTAGTCTTACTCTAGACTCCACAACTGACCAGTCAGCCTAACCAGTATTTTCCTATGGAAATAAGCGAGTTGTAGCTGCAATCGGGCAAAAAACAACGAGACACAGTGACAAATCCAGTCGAGATTCTCATAACTTTATGCAAATTAATTATGACATGGTGAAGTGACAATGTAAATTACTTGCACTGACAAATTCCTCGGACCAGTTGTACACATGGGGTTTGAGGTTCACAGCTTCTACTCTCTAAAGCTTTTGTTCCAATTGGCATTTTGTTCAAATCAGACAGCTGAGATGCACAAAGGTGGGCAAAAACAACACGGCAAACTTAAAAACCTAAACCTAATCATCAAAGCCAAAAAAATATAGTCATAAAAATTATTTATGGTCCATTCATGTCTTACCTTTGATGTACTGAAGTAACATTAGATTTTTACTTTGACATTTTAACAAAGCCAATTTCAGCCTCTGTAGTAAAGAGCACTGTAAGTACCAAAGTCACAGAAAACTAAATGATAATTTTTTTAAAGCTTTGTGTGGATAGAAAATGACACATGGAGAGGACGGGATCTCAGTTTTAAATGTCCCCAGTTGCATCTTTTAACAACAACTGGATCTTCAAATTCCAACACTGGCACGCTGACAACTGGAGGCTTGAGGTAATGGTGGACAGCAATGGCTGCTGTGCAGTGATTGGAGGGCAAAGAAAATAAGACAGCTTAGGGAGTAATGATTGGCCATTGATTGGCCATAATATAATGACATATTTCATAATTTTAAAAAATCAGCTTGATAAATACTGTTTCATTGGGCAGGCCTGCGATCAATCAGGAAGGCCCAGGCCCACCACGGCACATGCCGGCACACGCCGGTTGGTTGAAGTGCAATATAAAAAGGAGATGTGATGATTAAATACAGGGTTGATATACTTTTTAAACAGTGAAATTCCATGACTTTTCTATGATATAAAATGATATTTCCATGCCAAACCTTTAGCATGCTGCAGGGAGTATACAATCTATACTGGTATACCACAACACTTTCTGGTTTTAGTGAATTTTTTATCAATATATGTGATACATAATGAGCATTTCAACTGTCATCTGCTTACAATTTATAAAAATGAAAAAACTCAGTAAGCATATTTCATTAACTTTATTACGGCTACACTTAAATATCACCTGACATCACGATACTGTGATTTGGAAATGTGACACTAAATATCACCCAGCCCTTGTTTAACAAATATACAAAATACAGACCATTCTGAAAGAAAAAAGACAGACATTATTTAAATATTCAAACATCAAAAATGTAAGTCAGAATGCAATTTAAATAGAATGACCGCAAGTGAAAGTGAAATTTGACCCGTATATAAAATCTACATCGAGTTTGTCTAAAATGTCTTTGTATGCTGTGGCATCAACATTATCCTTCACTGAAACTAAGGGCCCCAGCACTAACCCTGAAAAACAATCCCAGACTATTATCCCTCCTCCACCAACCTTAACTGTTAGCACTATTCATTCTGGTAGATTTCTCCTAGCAGTCAGTCAGCATGAGTTCAATAAGCTTATTAATGCTAAAGTTAAACAGCAACTGATACAGTGATACAGAGATATGGAAATGCCATCCTGAATATAACTCAGCACTAATTTACCATGTAGACTTTACTGTTCTGAGAGCGACAAAGACCTACTAATTCAAATATTAAAACATCTCAAGCACTTATGACAAGTAAGTCATGTAAGACTGCAATTTAAAAGGAATGACTACGAGTCAAAGAGGAATTTGACCTGTCTATGGAAATCTACACTGAGTTTAACACTCTGACCTCAGACAGTGATTAAGTGATTACATCAATATGTATTTTGTTTTGACTCCTGTCTGTTTTGTCTTGACTCCTCAGCCATCCCAAATTCTCATGTGCAAACATGTTCATTGGTTTGCTTTGCAAAGAGCAGTTTGGAGTCTCATTAAAGCACAACACCACCATGATTTGCAAACACCTCACAGTGACTAGACTGACACTGTTCCCCATTTCAGTATGTTTACCTATAGTTGTTACTAAATCGAGTAAGTTAAAAATAACAAAGGAACATCTATTTAACCAGCAATAGAAGTAAGTTCTATTTGGACGGCATTGGTTTTATATTGTGAGGGGAGTTAATATATTAATTAGGCTACTGATATTTCTGAGTGATTTTAGTCCAGCCCGAATCCACAATGTCAGCGAATTTTTACATTACATTTTTACAGTGTTTAACAGAAGGATGTCTGTTCACAACCCAGAGCACAACAATTGCATTTATTCATTGAGAGTATCTCAGCAGTTAGCTCTTATTCTTTAAAGCTGCAGTAGGTAGGATTGAGACGAGTGGTCTTAGCTTAAAAACTGGGATGCGTACAACTTCCGTGTCCCTTCCCCTCTGATGCACTCTAGTCTCCAAAACCCCTCCTCACAGAAGAGGTGGCTGTGCACGCGCAGACAACTAGCACACACTCGTCAGCATTATCAGTGCTTAGATGTTTAATAACAGAAACTGTCGTGAAAACAATAAGAACAATTAGCTGTGAGAGCACAGGCACACATAAATATCAAGACAAACAGCAAACCGAGACGACTGCCTGAGCACTTCAGAAAGATATTTTCAGCAACTTTCAAATAAAACACTGCTAACCAGCAGCCTGAGCAATTTTCACAGATTATCTGTCTCATGTACTACTGTCAGGACATAGTGACAGTTTTAGCAAACATAGAAAAAAAAATGATTTTTATATGGGTTACCTACTGCAACTCTAGTGTAGCACTTAGGCTACGTGCACACAGCAGGTGAAAGTGGCCCAAATCTGATTTTCTCACCAAATCTGATTTTTTTTTGTTTGGCTGTGCACATTATCTTCTAAATGTGATCTGTATGCGACATCAGTCTGAACAGATCACGCTCCTAAACAAACCCGCATGCGCAAAAGAACAATGCTTCACGTTGCTTCACTTGGCGCGCTCATCCAGCGGTCAACAATCATGACCAACGAACACCAGTCCACTCCCAGAGGGTTCAGTTTCACCTTCGCCAGTATCACAGAAGCGATCATGAAGCTTCATTGACTGATAGCTGGGCTCGTCACCCAGAATGTGTTCGAGCTCGCCATCAAAAAAGGCACAGGCACTTCCTTGGTTCTCATCCTCGGATTCTTAAAACTTTGCTTTCAGACTTTTAACTGTTCACACTGCAGCCTCGTTCTCCTACGGCTACGTTCGGACATTTCTTTCTAAATCTCTTCGAACACGGAGAGTTCTAGATAAGTCTCCTCTAACTTTTTGGTACAGAAACATCAGCCTAAATGTTTATTAGTCTCAGCAGCACGAAAGTATGAAGAATGTCGAATTGGACTGACGTAAAAGTCGCATGAATTCCGATCTGGCTGTTCAGACTCGCAATGCCACGTATCGGATACGTATCGGATCTCAGTACCACATATGAAAGCATCTCAAAACAGAACTGAAAATGTCAGATTCAGTGCATTTTTTGCTGTTCACACTGCCACACAGATGACATATCTGTGTCACATATGAAGAAAAAGATCAGATTTGGGCCACTTTTACCTGCTGTGTGAACAAAGCCCTAGTGTTTGTTCAGTCAGCCACGGTGCAGACTGACCGCCATGGCTCGTAGTGAAGAGGCTAGTGCTGCTGCACTCAGGCTAAGAAGTAGCAGAAGAGATCTGTTTTCCTCTTTCATTTGGCTTGTTAATTTGCCTTCTCATGTGATGAGATGATGGACCGCATGGAGGAAAAGCCCAGGAAATTCTATGACTTTTCCAAGTTTGGAAAACCAAATTTTTATATGCTATGGCTACGTAGTGATTCATTTTATAGATTTATAGATAGATTCATTTTACTCATTTCCTCCATTTCTCACGCACATTTATTGTAGCTGCACTTAGCGCAAAGGATAAAACAGAAAAATGGCTCCCTTAGGGAGGGAGCGCCAAGTGCACTTCATGGTGGAGGAGGACAAGGGGCCAAAGAGCAGAACAAAACAACAAAACATACTAGAACAAGTAAGGAATTCTTTATAGAGGCAGTCAGCGTACATACCAGAGGAGTGAAGGGGAGCGCATGAAAAAAATGAAAAAACTCAAACACTACAAAACATTCAAGAGTACATCAATGTTATTAGACTTCCGGCTGCAAGGTTCAGACTGTTAAGACATGTGAAGACTGCCTTGTAAAGACTGCCTTTTTCACTTTCACCACTGTGATTATCTCCATCCTTTAACCCATTCACACCTAATGTACTGTCCAAAACAAACAGAGGCTTCTGCTTTGTCCATTTGTCCACTCATTTGCCCCGAAAGTAGTTACGAGTAGTTATATCTGTGTGCTAGCCTGTTGTCTACCATTATATAAAATGTAAAATATAAAAAGCGTGGTGCTGCCTTTAATGTTGGATGCACTGTGATAGTTTATGAGTGAGCATTTAGAAAAGAATTCAAACTAATTTTTGATCTTCATCAGAGTAACTATAAAGGCTGATTAAAGAGTAAGGTACATTCACATTCTCTTACTTTTCTCTTCTGGTGACTGTCAGTCTTTTTGGCATACTCTGTTCTCCAGTTACCTGTTGTGAGTTCTGTTGTGTCTTTGGTTTGTTCCAACATGTTCCATTACTGATATTGTAATCGAGCTTGAGCTTGGTGAACATGTTATATAAATAAAATCTTTTATTATCATTAGCAGTAGCATTATAATTACACAGTCAAACAGTGAAGATAAGAGTGAAATTTCCCCCCTTTGCTTTACGTTTTATTTCACGTATCCAGAAGCATTAGCAAATGTACTTACAGAGATACTACAGGTCTGTTTACACCTTGTATTCACATGAGGATCATGTTGCGATTTCACTTGACCGCATGAAAAGCCAGGTGTAAACACATCTAGGACACACTGTGAGCAGATTACGATCCACTCAAACCACATACAGAGGTAGTTAGAGACACATCTCGACCGCATTTAATTAAAGTGTGAACGGAATTTATTTGGTTATCCATTTACAATTACGTTAGCAGAAACGCACCCAGCAAGTGTTGACTAGAAGGTGAGAACAATTAAAACAATTAAACGAAAGAAGGACACACGAGGCTAAGGTTAGCCCCAAACAAAGAGCCGTCTTGTACTCCAAAAGTGTCCAAGTCAAGCCTGTCCACTTGTATCGTAACAGAAGAGTAAACAAAAGTAAAACAGAAACAATGTGTTGATGTGCTTTTTACGTGGGAAAAGTACAATCGGATCTCATCCGGTTAAACTGGTGATTTTAGTGAAACTTGTAAATGGAATCCTACCAAAGTTTATCGAGATACAATCCGGACAGAAAATACATGTTGATGCAAGGTGTAAACAGGCTCTAATACTTCTACGACCAATACTATTACTAAAAATAATTATAAAAGCAAATTTTGCTAGGCTAGTAATTTTTAAACTGTTCCTAACACTGAAGTGGATGTGGGAGCAAGCAGTGGTAGCGTGTGAACTGAAGCTTAATCTTTGCCAAATAAAAGAACATAACAGCTCAGTTCAATAAAGGTTGCCACTGCAGTTTATTTTTATCTTTATTGAGGCCACAAAAAGGTAATCTACTGATAAAGAATTTCATACAGATGTCACAGAGTTTATGATTCAATATTGGCCCAAAGCTGTTTCGTTCAATGTGTAAAACCTGACACTGTGGTTTGAGGGTGTGCTACAATGTACACTGTTGCACTGATAGCTTTTTCTGAGTATGATATCTGAGTGAGTTCAACTAGTGCAGCTCAACAGCCATGTTTCTATAACAATTTCATCTATGATAGGTACAAAAATTTGGTCTTAATGAGGGATATCACATCACCCAACATGTTTAAGGGCTCAATTACATTCACATCTGGGAATACTAGTACCTTGAATGAACTTAGAAGATACTGCTCAGGAATTATTATCAAAGTCAAGGAACTGGGAACAGATATATATTGAAAGATTTTGATCAATCCCCAGCCCTAGTCTTCGCATACTTTATATGTATTTGGGTTGGACTCATACCTGTGACTTCATCTCATACAGTGGAGCCTCTTCAGGGGTCAGCTGGATGGCCTCATCCCATTTCTTCACAGCCTCCCAGTGTCTGAGGAAAACCCACAAGAACACATTTTCCATTGTGCTGAAAGTGATATAGTGCATTATACAAAAGACCTCTCCCCTGACACACACAATTATCTATCTCTCTGAACACACACAAGCACACAAACAATTCTGACCAAAGCACCAGTTCACTAATGAGGACATTTGGAGGAAAATGTTTTAAAAGCCACTAAAGAACTTCTGTTATCCTCTTTCCAATGATGCACAGATCTGATACACTATATCAACATCAGAACCAATATTGATCTTATGAAGAGGATCAGGTATTGGACAGACATGACTGATCAGCTAAACAGATACTGTTTCTTAACCTGCATTTTACGTCAGTCGAAATAAAAACTGACATTCAAATTCAATTCAAAGAAAAACAAAAACATTCAAGTGCAGAAAATGTCCATTTGAGTCAGCACAGGCATCTGTCATCTGATGTAACAGAACTGCTGGTTGGCACTTTCCTCCAAGCGCATTCAGCTGTTAATAATCATCTAATTAATAATCATCTTATAAAGTAGTGAAGCTTTTAGTACAACCACTCTCTTTAGTTTATAATGACATCGTGATCACTGGCATGGGGGCTTCATTGATAAATCCTTCTCAAAGACACATCAGAAGAGGCCTTTGTAGTGTTGTAGTCAATACCACTAGAGGCAAGTCACAGTGAAGGCAGAGACCTGGATACAAAGAGTGAGTCAAGACGGAGACCATTAATACGCAGTCTTACTAGGCCTATGTCTCTTTTTTTGACAGCAATTTTGGGAGTCATGACACACAGGCTGAGGATCACTGGTTTAAACACTATGTGCTTTTGAGGTCACTTGATAATTCATGCTGAGCGGCCACTTGAGGAGACACATTTGTATGTGTGAGACTGAACATTCTATTTTGTCAGTAATAAAGCAATCATTAACTGTACCAAATGCTTCAGTATTGACTATTTCGGTAGTGACAATTTTAGCGCATTTTAAGCAGAACTCAAAACCACTGGTCAGTACATGACTAGCAAATACAGCTTTGAACAGTTGTACACACATAAAATCATAATATTTTCATTAAAACACAAAAAGTTCACTTCATTGCAGAAAATATGTTTTGGTAGTGAACACTCTTATTGTTAGACACTGACTTTATGACTTTGGGACACACTTACTTCAAAGATATGGGATTTAACTGCTCACCATGTGGCCACGCAATCTCTCTTCCTGCTCTAAAACACAAGGGTGTAGCTAAAACAAGGCTCTGCCTACGGACCAACTCTGTGTTTCGATGGTGACAAGAAAACACAGAACAGCACTTTTTGATTTTTTTAAAATTAAACTCCTTGAATAAAATGTAATAATTTGAATAAATGTGAATAAATTCAAATGTTTTAACTTAATTTTAAAAGAAATTAAAAAACACTGAAAAAATAAAAAAATATTTTAAGTAAGTTTTGACAAGTCGAAAATTACAAGTTAGGATTTGGGACAGCCACCTTTCTGTATAAGGGCTTGGGATTAAATAGATCATAAAATAATCTTTATAAATATCTAAGGTATGAATTTTTTTAATTAAAAGAAAAAGAAGTATGATGTAATTCAGTAGAATGGTCCATAAACATGGATGATAATACATTATGTTAAAACAGCAGCAGCAACTTTATTATAGAACACAGTACTGTGGAAATGTCTTGAAAACAACATGTAAAGCTATTATTGGGGCACTAGGTAAATTTGATTTATTTATCTTTGTGTGAAAAAAAAAGATTGATGGATTAAGATAGACTAAATAAATAAATTATTAAATAAAACAAAATAAACCTAGCAAAACATTGTGATACTTTGTGATTTTATGTAGGGCTTAACCAATTACACACCTCTCCTCAGGGAAGCTCAGTATTTACAGTTACCATCCAATACCTAGCTTATGAAATCAGATCTGCTGGTGATGGAACAAATCTATGTAATGGAAAGAACTGAGAAGTCAGGAATCAAACCCATGTTCTTCTAACAGTATTTCTCCAACAAAGATATTCAGAACCTTTTTGTAAACAAGAAATGTTTGTTATATGTTACTTTTTATAGTTATTCTAATGTTAAATAGTGCTGTTACAGGTAAAATTAACAAAATTACTGTTCAGATAAAACAGTTCAACCGTATTCATGGCTTACGATTTTTGCACAGTATGGTCTTACTTTAATAAACATATAAACCAACTTTGTAAAGTTACAATCATAATCTTAGTTCTAAGCCACAAAACTCTTTTCCCATTTAATCTAGAATCAGGAAGCCACAATGGCAATCCCTATTTAAAATACAATACATAATTCAGGTCAGATGGATGTTTACTCTAAAGTGATGTGACATCAGCTACTGAGGATGATTTTCCAGTCACCACTAAGCGATAAGTGATAAAACATCCTGCTAAAAGGAGTGAAAAAATAAAGAGTGAAAAGCAAACAAGTAAGTGATGAGAGCTCTAGATACGGGTCATAAATGTAGTATAACAAAATAAACACAAGGTGAGTGGGAGAGTCACTTGTACGCAAGTTAATTTTGGTGCCATGATGACAGAAGGAGCAATGATTAGTGCTGACCTACACTGTCGACAAGTTTATAAGCAATAGGCCAAAGAGCCATCCAGGTCATAAATTACCTCCTCTAACTGCAGTCTGCCTCGGACAGTTCCTTTCAAACAAACAATATTGAGACTGTAAAGACCACACTCATATATTTGGTTTTCAAGACAAGTGACAGATGTGTTGTGTGCATCTGCGTATTGGAGATTTGCAATTAAATAAAGTGACACGGGCTAACACATCTTCACACATGGGTCATGTCAGGTCACGTACGTCATCCTTTGCTCTTAGACAGAAGCACGTACTGAGGAAAACCGCAATACAAGCATGACAGTAGATATTTTATCTGTATGTATATGTGTGAGGGAGCATTTCACAATCTGCATCACAGTGAGTTAACCTGTTTCTCCGCTTTCCAACCAAACGAAATGAAGCTAAAAAAAAATAAATAGATTTTATTAGCACTTAGACTAAGCAAACATTTTGAACGGCTTACAAGAACTACTTGTCTAAGGACACAAATGAAGGGAATAGACAGAAAGGAAAGAGAAACTGCTAGGAAATGTGTACTTTTCATCCTTTTAATACTTTCAAGCTTCTGTATTTCAGATGTGATAAGATGATGAACGGTATAGGAAACATGTCCAGGAAATCCCAGCACTTATTATTTTCCATCATTTTTCCAGGACTGGGATACCAAATTCCTATTTTTCATGATTTTCCCAGGATTTTTATGACCGTACAAACCCTACAAGTAATAAATAAATAAATAAATAAAAAACAATTTAACATATAATACTTGTATATACATAGTTGCAGACAACTATGTGTGGGTGCCCCTGGCAAAGTTACGTTTCATTGATTTTCTAAGTGAAAATCCTGTACAGAGAACAAACACATTTTAATCACATATTTTAATGCACTATTACTGTTTATTTTCTGAATTTAAAAATAATATATCAAATGTGGCTGGTTATATTTTCTTTTTTTTCCTAATATATTAAACTCAGCAAACCAATACAAACATTTGCACTAAAATCTGTATAAAAATACCATATTTAAGTATTTTCTCTGTGGAGGACCTGTAAACTTATTTTCAATCAAAAAATCAACAAAACGTGTAATTTCAGCAGAGGTGTTCAAATTTTTGATATATGATGGTAAACAAATAAATAGATAACTATTATTAGTAGTACTATTATTATTACTACAAAACAATAACATAATACGTGCCAATTACTTTATCGTTGTTTCATTATTCATAAGCTTCCTTTTCCTTATTGTGGAAATGCTAATATGCACTTAGTCGTTTCTTCAGTTACCTTTAAAAGGGCCCATATATTGGAAAAACAATTCTTCTTTTTTTATTATTATTTGAATAAAATAATTTGATGCAGTACATAAGCACTGTCAAACTTTCAAAACATATATGAAAAATAGGCTGCAACAACAGCCCATTTTGAATTCACGTTTCTGTAATGTCACAGGAAACAACCCATTTACACATAACGGCCTTCAGTGTACAGTGATCTAGCCCCGCCCATTCACACTGAAGTTATAAGGAGTGTTCCAAGCCAAACAGCTTTCTCTTTTATGGAATTTGATGTTGTATGCAAACATTGTTAACATTTCAAAATGCACCATTCACTCAACAGTCCACGGAAATGAAGTGCAAAAACAGCCCATTTTGTTTTCATTTTTTTGTGATGCAACACAAATCAACACATTTACACATACACCAATAAGCAGGCCTTTCACAATTCCGTCATAATTCCCTAATCGCAATTAGAGATGATTGCAATTATTTGAAAAAATTAGCTACTAATCAAACATAGTCAAACATAGCTAGAAAGCAAGATGGCTAATCAGCCAATCTGGCCACTTTAGGCTTGTACTTTAGTAGCTGCTTTCAATGAACAAGAAAAGACAATTCTATCGTCTATTGCAGTTATTCATATATGACCATTAGTTGCCGGCTAAAATTTCATGATCGTGACAGCACTACCGTTAAAGCAAAATATTATTACCACTCACAAATGAAGCATATAACTGATTATCTCACAACAATGGACCATGTCAAGGTCTGGGATACATTCAATGGTAAATTAACAGGTGGTCATCATAGTCAATGTGTTGGATGTGGGAGAGGAAGGCAGGCATGAAGACCTGAGCAACTTTGACAAGGGCTAAATCATTATGGCCAGACAGCTAGGTCGGAGTGTGCAAAACAGCAAGGCCTGTGGGGTGCTCCTGGTCAACAGTGCTGAGCACCTACCAACAGCTGGCAGAGAATGGACACAATGATCCAGCACACAGGGTGTTTGGCAACAAAGGCCACTGTGTCTGGTCTGAACCAACAGAAATGATTAATGACAGTTACAGGAGGAATGTGTCACAACACACAGTGCATCACATCCTGCTGCATATGGAGACTGGTTAGAGAGCCCATGCTAACCCTGTGTTTACATCAAACTGTTGGAGAGAGTGTGATGCTCTGGGCAATGTTCCTAGGAAATCCTAGGTCCTGGCATTCATGTAGACATCAATCCAGCACAACACCTACCTAAATATCGCTGCTGTACACCCCTTCATGGCAATGTTATTCCCCGATGGCAGTGGCCTCTTTCAGCAGAACAATGTGCTGCATCACACTGCACACAGTGTTCAGGAATGGATTGAGGAACATGAACACGAAGAGTTCAGTATGTTGCCCTGGCCTCCAAATTCACCAGTTCTTCATCTGATTGAGCATCCGTGGGACAAGCTGGAGCAACAAGTTTGATCTGTCGCTTGTCCACCTCACAACTTAAAGGATCTGCAAACGTCCTAGTGCCAGTCACCACGGGGCGCCTTCAGAGGTTGTGTAGAGTGTGTACCTTGGCAGGCTGTGGCTGTTTTGGCAGCATGCGAAGGACCAACAGGATACTGGGCTTTAATATTTTAGTTCATCTGTGTACATCTGTCTATTCAGCCCACAGCAGTTTGGCATCGCCCATTAGGAATGAAGCTGTAAGTAGTGTTTTAGCCTGGACTGCTTTTTGAATGATTTACAGCAGAGGGCAGCCAATCAGAACATTAGTCATTTACATATATCAGCCATTTATATATGTAAGGATTACATCATAAGTGGACCTCAGTGGGAAAAAAATATATATATAATACAAGAAAAATGTACAGGGTGTCCCAAAAAAATTTTTTTGTGCCATGTCCAAATCTGCTTTCCAGTTGCATTTTTATTGAATTTTCTTGAAAATGCACACCGCACACTCTTGTTTGACTGTGTTCAAGCATATTCTAACACACAAAATGCCTTTTCATTTCTAGTGAACGCTATTCTTCAACCTGAAAAGAAAAAAAAAAACCAAAAAATTAAACTTGGTTAGTTTTTACACATTTTGTTAAAATTTGAGATCATTTGAGGGAGAATTGGTTAATGTTATTAGACTACGAAATGATGTCAATTTTTTTGGGACACCCTGTACAATATGGGCCCTTGATGACTCATAACGTGCAATAAGCACCAATTTATTTCTTCTTTTTCCACTTTCAAACTAATCACATAAAGAGCAGGTAGTCACTATGAGATGTTCAAAGTACAACAGGTACAAGACATTACTAACTGAATTTAGAATAATTGTGGAACACAATGTAATTGTATTAGCAATGACAAAGTAATATGCCCCTTAACTTATGGTATTTTTCACAGTCTCAAGGCTGAATTCCTAAAAACAGTCCCTAAGTTGCCTATTTTGTTAAAAATAAAAAAAGTGCTAATTGATGGGTGAAATAAAAGCAACATGCCTTTAGGCCAGCCACAGTGGAAAAGGTACATCTTGCAAGTTTTCTCTCCAATAAATATTGTTAACGATGTAGACTACACTTATAAGCACTTTGCCTACCCAACAAGGACACTGTACCCAGTTTATTTTGATCTAATAATTGTATTTTAATATCAGCCACACAATGCACAAAACAAGTTCATTAAAAGTCACACACACAGACACACACACATTTTCTAAGCCGCTTATCCTTCTGGGTCGTGGGGGGAGCTGGAGGTAAAAGTTACAACAAAATCCAATTTAGGTAAGATATGCTAGGGAGCGAGTTACACAGTAAAACCAATTTTCAGCACGTGCATATTGTGACACTGATCTGACACGTTTTCTTTCTTATTCTTACTTTTTTTAATTACTAATTTATAATGCGTCTTTGAACAAGCCATCACTGATTACAGCATTGTTATAACAGCCTGTGCAGCACTTCTAGTAAAATGCCTCTGCAACGCCTTCCTTTTTACATCAGGTGCAAGTGAAAATTGTTGGAGTGTATTTTGTAAATGCACAGTGGCATGTTGCTCAAAGCAAAAAATAGACTCAATATGTAATAGTCAGTTATTTGCATTTTTCACACTGCTAGTTTAAAAAAAGTCTCTGGGTAACTAGCTCAATCTCACAATGAAAATAAATGAAAATAATACTGCACTACTATCAAAAGAGATACTCAAAAGAGATATTCAAAAATGCATGCAACTGCTCCATTAACTGCTACACAAGCTACAGCACATCAGCAACTGACAAACTTTTTAATGTTAATATACAGTATTATTTGGAACTCTAGCAGGCTTTTACATTGGAAGACTCATTACCAGTAAAAAACAGACAAGACTTCTAGATAGACTCTGCCCTGGGGCAACGGCATCCTCAGTAGAAACTGCTGTAGTTCATTCATCTGTTTTCGGCTGAACTTTAAAAGGCATAGGGAATTTTGAGTATTGCTGATTTTCTTATCTGAGTAGCCTAGTGTAGCCTACCAGCACCACACAGGCTTTCATTTAGAGGCAGCTCGATATTTTCCTTCCAACCTCTCAAATATTAACAATGCACCTTTAAAGTACAGCTTAAAGTTTGGATGACCTGATCTTACTTGTACAGAAAAGAGCCTCATTCCCACTGTTAAGTACAGGAATATGTGAAGTTCTGGGGCTGCTTCTTCTACAGTTGGCTTAGGTGGTATTGGATTACTCACTCAGTAAACATAGGTCGCACAAAATACTAAACGCAAGGGTGCCAATAATTGCAACACACATTTTTTTTTTTTGAGACGTTTGAGAAAATAAGTGACTACTCTGACTTTCCATTTTGAAACATATTTATTTTTAGCTGCCGGCATGAGCAGATCTTGAGTTCTGTGCCCAGCACATTTGGAAACGGTGTGAAATTTTAAAATCAAGATTAATTTCACTGAGCACATTCAGGTTGTTTGGGAATTGCGTAATTTTAAATGTAACTTCTTAGCTACATACAGTACATCACAGCACAATGAAGCCACAGTGCAAGAACAACAATGTAGGGAGTAGCTTTAGTAAAGCAGGGATTTTTAATATGTACCAAACAGGTTTAATATGTGCTTCTAATAATCATTTAGAAAAGAATACTGTCAAATTATTATTTGGTCAAAATTCTATGATTTTTTTTTATTTCTTCCTTTCTTATTTCCTTCATCGCTCTAAGAAAAATGTGACATAGCAGGTATTTACAAGTGTTTTGCCCTCAAAAATAAATCTTTGAAAACTTCTCTCTAAGCACAAACAGCCATGTTAGCACCAAAAGTAAGAAGCTTTTTACAGGCTTTAAATAGCACACAGTTGATATTTACTAGCCTTGGTAAATTTTAGTACATGCCTCAATATAATAATCTCCTCCCAGTATTTTGCACTTTAAGAGGAAAATTTCTACAAAAGGGTATGCTATGAGGCAAAAGAGTGCCCTTAAGATTGCGCAAAACATTAAAAGGGATTTCTACCGATTCAAACAGAGTCATTTAGAGTAGTTTGGCATGCAATGCTCAATTCTAGAGAAATTTACCAAATCAGAATTAGTCACAGTGGCAGTGACAGGAACCAGACAACTGGCCTTCCTTTCACAGAAAATAATGACACAGCATGGGTAGGAATGCTGCCTGACAGCTAAGATGTTGTTTAATCATAGTTATAAGATAAGATTTTGGCCTAAAACGTATTTTTGAACATACAATCAATGCAGATGTCAATGCAGGGTGTGTCAACCCCTTAACGTTCTAAGTTTATTTCATATATTTCATATACAGGGACTTCAATGCAAACTAACGGAGCTATTCTTGTGATATAGAAGTGTGTAACAAAACTTTGGGTCCATGGCCTGTTAAGGAGTTAATAGTACACAAAAAAATTGTTATTTTACAACTATCAACAAATAAAACATAAAAACTTCAAACACTAGTTGGTTTGTTTTGTGTAGTAAATACAACGGCTATATTTGCGCTATATGCCTGAAATGTATTTTATTATCAACAATACACATAAAAATTCATGTAGGTTCTCTAAAAATGTCTTCACTGGCATTGTAGACATCATGACCCCTGGTTCCTATCACCACTACTGTATAGAAATCAGTCATTTTCTCTAAAATAAATTAGTTCATATCAAACCCCTTTGAATGACTTTGTTTACGTCTCAACATTTTAATTAAACAGAAACATGGAAACATGGAGCTCTGCAAGAGTTTTTCACCAATGAATGAAATGAAGGATATAAATATTCTTCATCTTCTAGATGATGTAAGTTCATATTTTCAGGTAAAGTGGCGCAATAATTAAAAAATGAGACGCTGCATGAAGTTTGAGTTTAACATTACGTTTACTTCACGTCTTATTCTGTTTACTGGCTGGTTGCAAAGCAGAAATCCGATTACTGCCTGACTCATGTAGACCCGGAGTTTTCCATTATCTGATTACTCAAGTGCATGTAAACGTGTTGATCAGATTACTGACAAAATCTGATTTTCTACAGTTATCGGATTATTAAGTGCATGTAAACACACTCACTGATTGGCTAGATCAGATGTATTGGTGTTGGGTAAGCGTGTTAGATGCAGGATGGAACTAAACTCTGCAGGAAAGTGCAGGAGCCACTGACGTAGAGTAAACACAATGTAATTTGATCAAGACTCTGAACAGAGTTTTAGAGCCTTGTAAACCTCTAGTTTACTAGCACTATTACTGTGCATAAGGATGCAAGCTGCTCTCAAGAACTCCTTCATACCAAGGGGAATGGTTGCAGTCTCTGAGCAAGGTCAGAGAAATCTGGAACAGGACACAGACACACGTTAGTAGGTCGAATATCCATGGACCTAATTAAAAGTAGGCTGAGAATATCTCTTCAGTGGCAAATTCTTTTGGAGAGAAAAGCAAGATCCACTTCTTCAGCCTGAAGTGAGTATATCTTCAGACAAGAGAGCCAGAAAGCTAGAGTCAGAGCTGAAATACTATCAGGGATTTTAACAACTGTGATCTCTGAGCTCCAGATCCACATCATTTCCTCATGGCAATTCACTTATGCATTCTAAAACCAATTACACTGAGTCACCAAGGGCAACAAGCCTCTTTCTGGGACGCTGAGTATTCACTAACAGATAATGTTGAGGCATGGCCACTCTAAGGTGAGCAGCTTTATCAGTCGGCTTTCTGTATGAATGAGAAGCTGGAGGAAAGATAATATATCTATATTGTCTGAGTCAAATTACTTGAGATAGGAAAATCAGAAATCATTCAAGTGAGATGATCTTGCTAAGACATAAGGTAAGCTAACCTATACAAAGAGCTTTTCTAATGTGTGTGCAATTGGAGATCTACTGAGGGACGAGCTTTTGAAAGCCCTTAAGTGTCAGTTACTATAGGTAACAGTCCATATATGCCCGTACTAACTGCAATTTGTTCCAGCTGAACCAATTTACATGTGCAGTGTCATGTGATACTCTGGTGACTCAGGGACCAGCGTCCTTTCCCGTATTCTCCCGAGGAAATAATACATAGGTGAAAGACTGCCAGACCTCTCTCTTAATTAACTATCCTCATCTCACTAAATAGATTCAACAAGCAAGCAAAGAACAGCTGCTAAAAAGGCTTTGTGAACTTCACAATAGAATATGCAAACTCAATTTTTCTGCTCTCCACAGATTCCCTGCTTTTACTTTCCAAAACAGAGCTAATCTTCTGTTGACAGCGGCAAGGTATTTGAAACAGGATTGGCAGAAGCCTACAGCGCATTATGTGGTTACAGCCAAAATGCTGTTAATCATCCCATATCAAAATAATGGAGCTCTGACTGGAAAGGTGTGAGAAACAGTAAAGAAGAAAACCTTGCCAGCTTTGCTAACAGTTGCTGGGGTAATCAGAGTGAAACATAACGTTCTACTTACAACCCATTTATTTGGGTCTCAAGGTTACATTTGTATACAGACAATGATGTGAGCTTTGCATGATTATTATCTCACACATACTGTACTCTGCAAAAATGGAGACCATTAATTAATTTTTGCATTACTGCATTTTATTAATTTTCACTAACAGGAAAAAGGTCGAACACACATTCAACAGATACTTACACAAAAGTTTTTTTAAAAAATCTGTAGAGGTAGAGGTCTGCGCTCCCGCGAACTGCCGCAGGACCTGCGGGACCCACCACAATATCTTACGGCGCGGGATTAATTTTCAGTGTTGTGCGTGGGAGTGGGCCTAAAGCAGAATGATCACTGAATCATATATATAAACAATATAAAAGACATTCAAAAGTTGCAAAGCACCCGATCACGTGAACAACATGCAAATTCTCGTAGCTTACATAAATGGCGGAGCCTTCAGTCCAACGGCCACAGCTGCCGAGCTCAGCAAAACAGAAAAACAACTATTCTGTGGTTTAATTCCTGCTTTGTGTTTACTGGGAATAAATGGTGTTTGGTTAAGTCACTTCACAGTGAGCCTGATGACCATGACTGCCGTGTTATTTCAGCAGAGGATAATGTATTTCTGAATAGACCACGTCAGATATTGGATGTTAGTTCGCCTTGACAGAACTGCGGAGGCGCTTGAGCTTGGGGTCGGTCCAGGGAGCTGATCTCTTGTCCTCCTTAAATTGGTGGTCTGGGGTCCACTGCGCGTGAGGAAGCTATCCGCTCCTGGCACTGCGTATAGGGTTGCATGGTTGGTTCAGCAGCAGCATCTCATGGCCTTTTGCTTCAACAAAGCCAAGAAATCTGCAGCTCGACCGCTGATACTGACAGCGTGATTGACTAATATTTACTAAACTCCAGTATGTTTATTAAATACAGAGTCTGATGCTCCAAGACGTCAGAGGCAAATGATACAGTTTTTGGCATAAGAAAATATTTAAAAAGTGGCACTGTATAAATATCAAGACTAAATAGAGTTAGATAGTTAAACAGAGTTAGTGTCCGTATCGCTACTCATTAGTGGCTGATACTGAAGAACCAGGTATCGGTATCTGAAGAGGAAAAGTAGTATGGTGCATCCCTAGTATGCTCCTTTATGGAAAAGTGAGATTAGAACCAAGGAACTCAAACTTCTGAGTTTAAATAGGCTGCTTTTGGAAATGCTAGCACCATCTGCAACAAAGCAAAAGACAAACTCCTTTCGACAAAAAGTTCTAGTTGCTGGGACATTGCATGCCAATCCATTACACATTTCCATCAGAGACAGCCTCAACAGTTACAAGCATAAACTATTTCTTCACTAGGATATTCAAATATTATTAACACATAAAATAACTATAAAAGGTAAAATGCCCATCTTTGGTGTAGAATTAAAGGAAGAGATGGGCAGGTTAATACCAAACTATCAGTGCATCCAGTCCAGAGGTTCATCTTTCAGATTCAATCATTACATAAAAATAATTATACCTACTGTTTTCTTTGAAGCCCCTGTCAACATGGTTTCAAATGTATATAGGTGCACTTCATAGTTCTACAATTACAGACTGTAGTCCATCTGTTTCTCTGCATACTTTGTTAGCCCCCTTTTACCCTGTTCTTCAGTGGTCAGGACCCCCATGGACCCTCACAGAACAGGTTCTACTTGGGTGGTGGATCATTCTCAGCACTGCAGTAACACTGATGTGGTGGTGGTGTGTTAGTGTGTGTTGCGCTGGTCTGAGTGGACCAGACACAGCAGTGCTGCTGGAGTTTTTAAACACCTCAGTGTCACCGCTGGACTGAGAATAGTCCAACAACCAAAAATATCCAGCCAACAGCGTCCTGTGGGCAGTGTCCTGTGACCACTGATGAAGGACTAGAGGATGACCAACACAAACTGTGCAGCAGCAGGTACGCTATCGTCTCTGACTTTACATCTACAAGGTGGACTGACAAGGTAGGAGTGTCTAATAGGGTGGACAGTGAGTGTTTAAAAACTCCAGCAGCACTGCTGTGTCTGATCTACTCGTACCAGCACAAAACACACACTAACACACCACCACATCAGTGTCACTGCAGTGCTGAGAATGATCCAACACCCAAATAGTACCTGCTCTGTAAGGGTCCATGGGGGTCCTGACCACTGAAAAACAAGGTAAAAGGGGGCTAACAAAGTACGCAGAGAAACAGATGAACTACAGTCTGTAATTGTAGAACTACAAAGTGCACCTATATAGTAAGTGGAGCTGATAAAATGGACAATTAGTGTAGAAACGATGAGGTGGTCATAATGTTATGCCTGATCGGTGTACATGTGTGTGTGTGTATATATATATATATATATATACATACATACACACCCACACACACATATACACACACACACACACACACATATACACACACCCACACAATTTAATAGTACATAGTCAGATGTCCATTGACAATGACTGCCTGTAGTCTGGAACCCACAGACATCACCAAATGCTGAGTCTCCTCCCCTGAGATGCTTTACCAGACCATTACTGCAGCTGGCTTCAGTTGCTGCTTTTTTGTGGGTCTTTCTGCCTTTCTGCTTTCTTCAGTAAGTGAAAAGTGTGCTAAACTGGGGTAAGGTCAGGTGACTAACTTGGCCATTTAAGACCATTCCATTTCTTTGCCTTAAAAAGCTCTTAGGTTGCTTTCGCGGTATGTTTTGAGTCATTATCCATCTGTACTGTGAAGCGCTGTCATATCAGTTTTGCAGCATCTGACTGAATCTGAGCAGAAATTATAGCTCTATACACAGAATTCATCCTGGTACTTCCATCAGCAATCACATCAACAACAAACACCAGTGACCCAGTTCCACTGGCAGCCATACATGCCCATGTCATAACACTGTCTCCACTGTTTGACAGATGATGTGGTATGCTTCAGATCATGAGCCCTTCCTTTCATTCGTCATGCTTAGTTTCATCTTGGTTTCATACTTCCAAAGAATCCAGAACTTGGCCAGCTTTTTTAGGTGTTTTCTAGTCTAATCTATAACATCTTTGCATCTTGACATAAACTCACAGTATTCACATTCATGAAGGGATCTCTTGACTATGGAATGTGACAATTATATGCCAACCTCCTCTACAATGTCTTGAATTGACCAGATGTTGTGAAGGGGTTTTTCTTCACCACAGAAAGGATTCTGCGCTCATCCGCTTTAGGTGTCTTCCGTGGTCTTTCAGGCCATTTGGTGTTGCTGAGCTCACCAGTGCATTCCTTCTTTTGAAGAATGTACCAAATTGTTGATTCCTTAAAGTTTCTTTTGTCTTTCTGATAGATTAGTTTTTTCAGCCTAATGATGGCCCCCTTCACTTGCATCAACACCCCTTTGGACTGTATACTGAGTTTCCATGAGCAGCTACCAAATGCATATTTAACATTCCAGACCTTTTATCTCCTGAATTTGTCTTGAAATAATGAAGGAACAGGCCATACCTTAACATGAAACTGCTTTTCAGTCAACAGTCCAATTACTTTTGTGTCTGTGAAAATGGAAGGGCCATGTAAAAATGACTAATTCCTAAATGGTTAATCCAATATTTTTATTCAACCCTTTGAATTAAAGCTGAAAGTCGACAGTAAACACATCTTGATTGCTTCATTTCAAATCCATTGTGGTGGTGTACAGAGGCAAAATTACAAACATTGTGTCACTGTCCAAATATATATAGACCTGACCTTAAATGCTCCAAAAAGTCAGAGCAGCTGCCTACTCAGAAATATGCAGAAATGTGTAATGTCTGAAGACCTTTCCCAAAACGATGTAATTTGTCCTGAAATTTACACAAAGCAGTTCTGATGCTAACCTGTTATTTGCAATCTGTAATGTGTGTCAGGGCCTAAAATTCATTTTTTTTTTAAATGAGGGAATTCCAACCTTAAATGTTTCACATGGGGGGGATTTATACACTTTGGGTGGGACATTACTTGTGAGCTTAACTACCTTGTCCCGTTCTTTCTGAAAGCTTTTTGAAAGGAGGACACTCCATCTCTTTCATGAATTTAACCAAATGATCAAATTTTGAATTAGCCAATTTGTTTTCTGCTATAAAGTAGGCAGTTTTGAGAATCCCCTTCGTCTCCTTCACACTGCGCACCTTCAACAGCATTAGCCATCACATTCTTTGCCAAATCTGCCTCATGGTTTCTTTTCAAGGCTGTGGTATGAAAAACCGTGGAAAATTTTGTTTATTCATGATCTGGGCCCTTTAACTACAATGTGAGACAATATTAAAGGGTGAATTTGAGGTCTTTTCTTATGTATATCAGATTTATTTAGCCAATTCAATGAAAGCAAATCAGTTCTTCTGGTGTCAATTACCAATTAAGTTCCTGTGTACATCCCGGTCTCACCTGGAATTTGAATCTTATGTTACAGGAAACTGCAATAACAACCTTGTTCATCTCTTCTGCAGTAAACCAGTCTTACATGAAGTGGAACTGATAGACAACGGCCTGTGGGTGCACATCATTCTAAGGGCTATGTTCACATCAGCACTTCTCTGATAGAAATTTCTCATCTTCTGTACTCAACCTGAAATTCTGTTGCTGGTACATCACTGCACAGTCATCAAATAACACTACAATTAATTGATGTGCAATTTATTAATGTCCTACATGTAATTCGTTAAAATTAGGGCCAGACCAAATGATTATTAACAGATAATAACATCAACAGATAGATCTGAAATTCCACGATTTATCTAATATTCTCTCTTAAGAAATCAAGGTTAAATAAGCTGGTAGGCATTTACCCGAAGTAGAGACTGACATGCATGGCAGGACAGAGCATCTTGATGACGGCTTAACAGGCTTAGGCACTCATGATCACATCTAGTATTTAATCCCTGCCTCTACACCTCTTTCAGTAAACCTGACCCCACTACCTGACTCTTTCAGGTTATGACGTTAACTGGTTTTGTTTTGCACATACTCCAATTCAACCATAGTCAAACACGAACCGCAGTTCATGGGAGCTGCCTGGTATATGATAGCATGGTTATATTTATCCATTCAATTTCTCTTTCGTCTCCATCTCCAGCTAATCCTGGAGACAAAAGTTCTTGTTTTTGCCCAGCAGATCGAAAAGGCCAGGGATTACGGGAAGCAAGACACATCTGCTGTTTTCCCTCAACATACAGGCCTAGAGTCACTCTTGATCTTAAGAAAATAAAGAACTAAAAATGATTAAATAAACTGATTCATTAATTCATAAATAATGGAATGTAGATACACAAAGGTATGGTCTATCTCATGAATTAGTCTATGTTTTTTCCCCCATGTACTGTACTGAGCAAAAAAGACCTTCATTTATTGAATTTCCAGTCAAAACGGCCATTAAGTACAAGTTATTCTTTTTCAGGAGATATATCTGAGGAGATCAGATAAGGAACAGGAAAGCCAAAAGAAAAAAAAAAAAGTGAAAAAACAAGAGTTTCCAAAACTGGAATCCAAAAGTATCATTAAAACATACAGAGAAATTGGAACTCCTACCAACTGTGCAAGACCTGGCAGGCGACCAAAGAAAAAGACCATCAGATAAACAGCACGTAAAGCTTTCATCTTTGAGAGAGAGGAGAAAAATCAAGCTCCACTGTTGCTTCAGATCTGAAAAAATCAGCAGGTGTTTCTGTTCACCCTTCCACTGTGAGAAGACAACAACACTACAGATCTTAAAGGATAAGTAGCTGCCAAGAAGGCATTACTGAGAAAAGGAAACAGACAAAAAAGAAGAAAATTTGCAAATCAAACAAAGAAGAAGCTGGTGTTCTCTGACAACTGATGAACAGCGGATGAATCTGATGTTGCTGAGCACGCTGAAAGAGTATGTCAGTTAAAATGTGGGGAAGGGTGTGTCTTCTGAGGATGTAAGCGAATGATATGCTATTGTCATCATATCTTCATCAGTATAATGTTAATTTTGGATTTGGGACCTAAACAATGAGCCGGACCTTCTTTCTGAGCCTGTGCATGTGATGTTAATATGTAGAGCTGTATGATGCATCCCAAAAAACTCCTGTGAAGTCCGATCCGGCGCCTCTGACTTAATACTATTACTATTTCAAACTTTACAGAGTGACTCACAGAAGCGCACAGATGCCACAACTTAGCACGTTATTCTGCTCCTTAGTAATGCTACTACTTTTAGTTTTTACAAAAGACAAAAAAAAACAAAAACTTACAGTTCTGATTTAAATACACTGCTCAAAAAAATTACAGGAACATTTTTTAATCAAATTATAGCATCAACTCAATTCAACTTCTGGGATATTGATCTGGTCAGTTAAGTAGCAGGGGGGGTTGTTAATCAGTTTCAGCTGCTTTGGTGTTGAAATGAAATTAACAACAGGTGCACTAGAGGAGCAACAGTGAGATGACCCCCAAAACAGGAATGGTTTAATAGGTGGAGGCCATTGGCATTTTGTCCCTCCTCATCTTTTCTGACTGATTTTTCACTAGTTTTGCAGTTGGCTTAGGTCAGCGTCACTACTAGTACCATGGTGCGGTACCTGGACCCTATAGAGATTGCACAGGTAGTCCAACTCCTGCAGGGTGGCACATCAATACGTGCCATTGCCAGAAGGTTTGCTGTGTCTCCCAGCAAAGTCTTAGGAGTACGGAGGAGTTTCCAGGAGACAGGCAGTTACTCTAGGAGAGCTGGACAAGGCTGTAGAAGGTCCTTAACCCCTCAGCAGGACCGGTATCTGCTCCTTTGTGCAAGGCAGCCCTACAAAATTAACTCCAGCAGGCCACTGGTGTGAATGTGTCTGACCAAACAATCAGAAACAGGCTTCATGAGTGTGGCCTGAGGGCCAGATGTCCCGTAGAGGGCCCTGTGCTCACTGCCCAGCACCATAGAACTCGATTGGCATTTGCCTTAGAACACTGGAATTGGCAGATCCGCCACTGGCTGCTTTTCACAGATGAGAGCAGGTTTCACCTGAGCACATGTGACAGACATGACAAGGTCTGGAGACGCCGTGGAGAACGTTATGCCGCCTGCAACATCATTCAGCATGACCGGTTTGGTGGTGGGTCAGTGATGGTCTGGGGAGGCATATCCCTGGAAGGACGCACAGACCTCTACAGGCTAGACAACGGTACCCTGACTGCTATTACGTATCGGGATGAAATCCTTGGACCCATTATCAGACCCTACGTTGGTGCAGTGGGTCCTGGGTTCCTCCTGGTGCACGACAATGTCCGGCCTCATGTTGCGAGAGTATGCAGGCAGTTCTTGGAATATGAACGAATTGATACCATTGACTGCCTCCCCCCCCCCACTCGCCTAACCTAAATCCAGTACAACACCCCTGGGACATTATCTTTCGGTCCATCCGACGCCGTCATGTTGCACTTCAGACTGTCCAGAAGCTCAGTGATGCCCTGGTCCAGATCTGGGAGGAGATCCCCCAGGACACCATCCATCGTCTCATTAGGAGCATGCCCCAACGTTCTCAGGCATGCATACAAGCACGTGGAGGCCATACAAACTACTGAGTACCATTTTCGAGTTGCTGCAATGGAATTCCGGCTAAATGGATTAGCCTGCTGCATCATTTTTTTGCTTTGATTTTTGGAGTGTTTTTGAATCCAACCGTCTGTAGGGTGATAATTTTCATTTCCATCAAACGATGTGGCATCCTTTTCTTCCTAACACATTACCCAGTCCATATCAGGAAAGATATTCTGCATGATTTTTTTTCCCATTGAGATCTGATGTGTTTTCAAAGTGTTCCCTTAATTTTTTTGAGCAGCGTATGTTGTCGGACTTTTCCTGATGCAAATAAATAACTTGTACTTAATAGTTGCTTTGACTGGAAATTAAATAAATGAAGGATGCACAGTACTGTAGATGCAATCAGTACAACAGAAATACTGTGTACCAGTCTACTGCATTAACACCAGGTACTGTGTTTCTATGGCAAAATACGAGAATGAAGCAATAAGCCATGAGAGAATTTTAACACCACTGGAAGAGAGTTTTAGGCACTTTGCTTCGCGTCGTATGACAACACAGCACAGTTTAATAATAAACCTCCCCTTTTTATGTACTTTTTGGTGACCAAATTACCACTGCAAGTCTTATTTTGCACCAATCCAGCTGGGTTCTACTTTAATAAACTCAGTGGTCCAAGCAAGCAGCATTACAGTTTGTTGTTAAACAGCACAAGGATTTTTTGTGACGTGGCGCAGTTATACAGAGCTGCTGGAGTTATTCAGCTGCTGTGAGTGCGGTCATAGGTGTGTGTATTTTACAACCGTTTCAAACATGGCTCAGCCAATCAGATTATAGGAACGGAACTATCTGTTTTATCACATTCAAATATGTACATCTCTGATGCCAAAATTGAAAAGCACTTCTCATTATTTTGATAGAAAATGAAGTTTCTTTTGTTTGTGCTTGTTTCATCTTTCAAACTCTATGTTAGGGATGCACTGTCTGTAGTAAAAGCTGTTGCATACATTTCTAAAGTCCTGTCTTTTAAATAATATACATAGCATATGCTCTTCGAGGCGAGTTTCACCACTTTTTCAAATTTTCTGTATAATTCAATAGTTTAGATGTTCACAGAATCAGCCTTAAATCTCACACAGAAAGGTCAAAAGGTTCTCCAGAGTGATGCTATGGCAGAAGAACTACACTGGCTCCCTAAAGAACCTTCAATGGTTCATAAAGAACGTTTTTGTAAACATGATGTGTAAGAGTGAAGAAACTTTTCCAAGTTTAAAGAACCTGAGCTAAATGTAAAGAATCTACACCAATTTAAGGTTTTTCCTAGAACTGTACGTCCAAGAAGCACATGGAGATCCTAAACTAGTATAAGCATTATCTAGCGTGGAGCGCTTTAGTTTCAATTACAAAACCAACAGTGCCATCTGCTGGTCGCCTGCAGTCTGCTCAGGCAAGATCATCCTACATCTTTAAGCCTTTTTGTCACTGTGAATATTTTCACTGCGAGCCAAACTGAGGCACCTGATTAAGTAATGGCTGACAGATGAGCTGCCCCTGACAGAAGGAGAACAGTCAGTTTTTCCTTGTTCCCTTATTATTCCAGCTCCACAGCTTCAAACCTAACTGACAAAACAGATTTCACTTTGCAGGAGACACCAAAACCGTTTTCTTCCCACAAGCCACACATGAGGTACACTCATGCAAGGCCCCCCCTCTCATTTCCAGGAAAGCCTATGCTAATGACAAAGATGTGCCTGAAAATCGAGCATGCCGAGAGCGCATTAAAAACAGTGTAGAAACTAGATCTGGTACTTGGCTTGTTCACTGACGCACTCACAACAGCTGTATGTGTGCACAAACACATATGCATGCACAAGCAGTTATTGTAAAAGCACATATCTACTTTTTGAATTGTATACATTGTTTAGAGTTGCAATGACTAATCGACATCAATAACATTGATAATAAAAAGTTGCTGGAAACAAAAACGATTAGTTAGCTTGACATCTGTTTTACTTTTTTTTTTCTCACTTGATTGAAAGATGGAAAAAACAGAGCTTACGGCATGAGGTTGTACACAACCCAAAAAGTCCAAAATATGGGAAGACCACTTTAACGTCATCTAAAAAGACAGTTTCCAGGAAACTGTGTAAAACCGAGCTCACCTGGCACGACAGAGGGACTGTCAACAAAATATTGCATGCACAGCAAAAAATGATGAAGGCTCAGCATGGTGAGTAACTAAGGCTGTTTGCACACCTAGTTCGCACCAGAGTTTAGGTATTTGTTACAGTCTACCTACATTTGCTTCAGTCTGTTTCACACTGCAACAGCTAAAGTGCATCAAATTGTTACTTTCACATTTGCCACCATTTGAGCCAAACAACTCCTATTTTGCATGAAAATAGAGAAGCTTATCATCTGTGTATACTACAGTCAACACAAATAAATTTGAATGCAACCAATCAGGTCAGTGATGCAATAAGTTCTGCAATCCACGTGTAAAAAGGCATTGTTGCGCTATGATTTTATTGCTCATCTGCTGTTATTAGCAGCAACTCGTCTGTGAAGAGTCAGGTTAAAACAGACAAAGCACACTCTGATGTTGAATTCCTTTGTTTGGTGCAGACCACCACAAAAATATATACCCAGAAGCAAACAGAACCAACGGTCATTTGGAACACCGAAAAGTGACCCACGATTTTTGCTGGACCACAGTTAATTTGTTTAGTGTGCTCCTGTGTAAGTGTTGAGTGTTCACACCAGTCAAAACAGACCAAACTAAAGAAAAAGTCTGACAGGTTCACCCCAAATAAGGTAGGTCTCAAAGCTCCCTAAATTACATAAAACATCTTCAACTTCAGCAGAAAAATTGTTATATTTTTGTGAAAAAAAACTATGCTGTAACAGATGTGCACATTTCACCCATTTGCTGCATACAAAAAAAAAACAACAATGCACCATTGGCTGAACTGAGAAGGAGAAGAGAACATTTTTATAAAGAATGCTGTCACTTTTCAGCTCTTACAGAGAGAGATGTGTGGAATATTCTACAGCCTTTCAGAAAAGAAAGTGCTCAAACTGCTCAAACAATGATCTGTCACATAACGGTTCTGTCAGGCAAAAAAAATAAATTAATTAAATAATAAATAAAATCATGGTTAACAGGGTCACTTGTGTACTAATGCACAAATCAGTTCTGGCTTTGTCCCCATGTACAAGGAATACGCCCAATTTTCATTCACTCTCACACACTGTCTTACTTATAGTCTATAGCAGGGGTTTTAAACTATCGGACCACAAGACGGATTCACACATCCCATCGCGTCTTTACAATTTATCCTTAAATCTGGCCCACAAATAATTTTGCTACACCTAAATATTTATGATATGTTTGACTTTAATATTTAGATACGCTTTATGCACTAGATACTGCGACCGGTTACCTTACATAAGCATATATATATATGGGACTCCTATTGTGATAACATAACCATTGATGTTAATTCATTTAATAATTATATATATATATATATATATATATATATATATATATATATATATATATAATTATCAAATGAATTAACATCAATGGTTATGTTATCACAATAGGAGTCCCATGTAATTTAACTCACTTGATTAAACTGAACACTAAAATATTAGGATTAATACATAATGTTTAATTATGATGTGCTTAAATGAGCGCATGTTATGTAGTTAAAATTAATACTGGAAAACTAATAATTGGATGCTTTTTTCTCTGCATTTTGCTAGTGGCCCCCATTTAATTTGAGAGCGAGACCCCTACTCTATTAGAATAGGTCTGGAGTTAAAGGAGTGCGTGAACATGCCCATGAATGAAGCCAGGGATAAATTTCAACAGTACATCAGTCACTATCACATCACGGATAGCAAGAGATCTTTTCACTTGCTCAAAGTGTATTAAGCAGCAGAAGTGAGAGAAACTTCAGGGCAGTGGGGTTAACAGCTGATCAGCGAAGGCTGGATAATGTTCTCTTCCAGGTACCATCAGCAATTCAACAAACATGTACTGATAAATACTGTTAGTGCATTACTCAAAATACCAGTTTATCCCATCATAACATTTTTTGTCAATCAACTCAAGTGCTTAGAAAAAAAGCTAATGCACTACAAAACTGTGTCTATCATAACCCTTACGTTTGCGAGCAGAGTAGAGTTTGGGTTTAAAATACATATACTTGTGTTAATACAGTGCACCAGGCCCCAGCTTACATGAATGCACACTTGAGGTATATCAATGCACATACATTCATGTTCAATACGATTTCCAATTCTGAGGACAAGACTCAATTTCATTTTTGATATTCTGCATGTTAAAAATGGATTACAGAGCTCTAATCATATCCTACACAAACTGGTTTGGCCCAGACAAATAACAACAGAACTTTTACAGCGCCTGCTCTGCCACCCTCAAACAAACCCCACAAATCACAACTTCTAAAATTTAGAACTGATTGAGATGCCTTGCTGACAGTTGTTTCCACAAAATGCGACAAGAGAGACCCTCAGAAGAGACCAAGGAGCGTATCGGCAATACAATTTTAAATTTAGATCCAGTGTTTCAAATTTGATTTTTCAAAACACTGAAATCTTTACACGTTTACTTTGTAAGTATACAGTTACTGACAGCAGTCCATCTTCTGCACAATTTATCAGCCACTTTCTACAAGGGATGTGCACTCTAGCTAGTCCATGTGCAGATACATTAGTCTTTTTGCAATCTAGACACAATGTGCAATGTGACAAAATGAATTGCTCTAGGGAAAAGTCTAGGAAATTGTGCAATGTGACAAAATGAATTGCTTTAGGGAAAAGTCTAGGAAATTCCATGACTTTTAAAGGCCTGGAAAACCACATTTCTATATTCCATGACTTTTCCAGGATTTTCATGACCGTACAGATCCTGCCTGTGAGACTGCAGTTTGAACTGATTCAATAGAATAGTCCATATACCGAAAAAGTGATTTCAGTATTCGAATACTGGCACCTCGAATGGTTAACCGAATACTCATGCAAATCCCTACTCTCTACCATCAGATCTCATTTGGGTGGATGAGACAAGTGGTACGTGTGTATCACACAAGCAGCCTCTAACAAACTCACAACTCTGTGTAGGTGGGTACATGTTTCTACAGACTCATCTGAACTTAACCTGCAGAAGGTCCATCACTCACGATGAGAATGCAACCAATTAACAGCCGCATGCAACACATGGTACACATATAACTGTGGTTAATACTTTTACAGTTCTAGGTAAACGTTTCATTAAATAGAAACCTAATGTAGGAAAAAACAAGCAGACACACACACCTGCCTTGCTCAGCCAGCTGTGTTCCCTCATCCTTTAGCCTGTTACTCTTGGCTGTGCAGTCCTCTAAGAGCACCTCTCGCCTGCGTTTGATTGCATGCAGCCAGTCGACTCCTTCCAACTCCGTATCTTCCGCCACCTTTTCTGACTCCGCCTCAAACTGCTGCACAGCCGCCTTAGAAACCTTCTCCCCGATCTTCCTCTTCCAGCCAAACGAGGCCATCCTGCCAAAAGATGACAAGTCAGTACTTTAATCCTCCAAATAATTCAAAAAGTTATTGAGAAAACATTCTGCTTAGATGGAATAATCTTTGGCAACCATGGCCAGCTGTAAACAAACGACATTACTAGGTGGAAGGTTTGATCAATTTGATCATTATTAGTACTAATTTACATTATTCCTTTAAGATTTCTTAAAGATTTTCAATTGAGGCCAAGCGTAACAATAATTTTAACACGGTCGAGGGGTGTTGTTGGGCAAGGCGTTGATAACTTGCGACTTACTGCTTCATTAAATTATAGCCCACATTTGCACTCACTGCTCTCAAACAACATTTTTTTTCAAAAGGTTCCATCATCAGGCCTGTAAGTTTCTGTCACAATCATGAAATTTTGGATGACAACTGACAACATTTCTGTTCATTGTATGTAACTACTAAAGAACAAGCCTTATGTGCCCAAATCTTGTTTCCTAGCTGTTGATACTTAGTAGCTCCCAACTGACAATAATCAGTGCTGCCCTCTAAAAGTGTTATTGCACCAGTCAAAAACAAGAACTTTTGTTAGGCGTTTCAATAAATGTCACTGCTTTTATTTCCTGCATCTTACTGTTGTTACCTCTTGTTTCTTTTCTTTCTCTGTTGTTTTTGGTTGACGCTATAAAGCATTTGCGCTGAATTCTGAATGTGTGAAAATTTGCTAAACAAAGTCTATTATTATTATTAATAAACATGCTTTCTAATCGACTGATTTGCCTCAACCCTGACTGATAAAATTCACATTCTATTTGATGTGATGTAAACATATAACTATGAAAGCTGACAACCGTGAAAAATAACTGCAACCCCCTTAAATAACTGTGATCAGACAATTAAGTAATAATTGTGAAAGGCCTAGGTTCCAGTTTCCAAATGTCCAAGGAGTTGTTAAGAAGCGTCAATTACAGTAGTCGCCTATAAACTAATGGTTTAGGTGTAACTGATACAAAACATTAATTAATGATCACTAACTAGGTGATAGGTCACACATTTTTAAAGCACACAGCTATTAAACATTTTTTTGAGCTTTAGGCCTGGTACACTGACCCACTGAGCAAAGAACAAATCTGCGGTGTATCACTATGTTGCTTATGACACAATTTTGGGTAGGGACAGCTGGCTCTATATCCACATTAGAGTTAAGAACAATATTTATTAGATGCCATGGCCCTTTGACCTCAGGGCTATCACAAATCACAAATGCTCTCCTTTTCAATATTATAAGTGCAAAGACATGGCTAAAAGTAAACAGCATAGTGACATTTAAAATGCAAATTATCTATCAGGTCTGTCACAGTACGTTTGTACATACATAGTAAGGTCCAGAAGTCTGAGAGCACTAACGGAAGTGCTTTTATGTGCATTCCTTTCTAATTCAATACAAGCTTTTTCATAACAGATTATAATATCTGCATAACAGTTTGAGTGGGATGTAGAGCCTTCATGTTAAATTTTAACATGAATTTCTGATTTATTTTTGTATTTGTGCTTTAATGACAATGTGCACCTGAGCTGGCAATAAACAAGTCTGTGCAAAATCCTCTTATGAGTAGATCAAATCCACCTAAGAGGGGTAATTTAAATATGAGCTTTAAAGGAAGAGACACATTGTTCGTGTTTTTCATTTTTCAAAATTCTTAAACTTTCTATTTATCATTTATGTGGGTCTCAGACTTTTGGACCCCACTGTAAATACATACACGTACTTATATGTATATAAATATAACATATATAAACATACTTTTTTCACTTGCAATAAAAAACATTATTACACTATGTCAGTGATGAGCTTTGAATAAATTTATTTAACCCTTTAAAGGGCCAGGGCCCAAAGTTTTTTTTTTTATTCACACTTCTATAGACTAAGAATAATTCAGTCATTTTGCATTGAAGTCCCTGTAGTTACTGAATAATAAGACTTTGTATTAATAAGCCTGAGATTTTAAATGGTTAGGCATGAAAAACATTTTCTCTCTTATTTACAGCATCAAACGCTGCGGACTCAAACGGTACTCTGTTCATGGAACGACTCACAAATATTTGGCCACCTTAAATGGAAACTCCACCAACAAACATTTCTGAATAATTCAGTCCTTGAGATGTAAACTGATTAATTCTGTGGTTTGAAGTGAAATGGTTGGTCGTAGAGTTTTTTTTGTTCTTTTCAGTGGTGGTGATAAGAACCAGGGGTCATCATGTCTACATTACAAATATAGCCATTCTATTTACTATACAAAATCACCAGTGAACCTACACGTACATCTGAGTTTTTATATGGTAAAATAGTTGTAACTCTGAAAAAATACATTTTCTTTGGGGACTCTTTTGCCTTACAATGCCCTGCATGTACCCTTCCACCAGAATTGTTTAAAATAAATAGCTTAAAATACACTTTAAGTCAAAACTTAATCACAAAACCATCATAAGACAATGTCAGACAGGCACCACACAGCTGACCATTAACCTACATGTGGTAACTTTCTACGAGGGAGCTTTTAGAGGCATTAAACTCTACAGACGCCTGGTTCCTATCACCACCACTGTGAACAATTCTGACTCTGCAAGGTTCTCAAGTACGGAGAATTTCACATCAAACCACTCTGAATGACTTTGTTTAAACCTCAACCAATTATTATGTATGGAGTTCACCTTTAATGAGCCACTCCTAGAACAACAGTGAGCAGTGAAGTGCTGGGCCTGTACAAGACTGCACTTGTGAAACAGAGGCTAACCATGAATTTACACAAGGATGACACTAAAACATGGGTTCAGTACTTCGTTTTGATTGCTGAATCGCAATCTGAATATATTTATGATATTAACGCAGATTGTCAAATGTTAACGCTGCGCTTTGACGAAACACGTTTAAAAAAATTTGCAGCTGCAACTCAAGCAGCTCAGCGACCTTCGACATCTTCTCCCAACATTCACACGGAGGCTGTATTATCATTTATTTCTCGTTGCTCTGTGCGGAGCCTTTAGCATCACTCGCGCCCTCGACACAGAGAAACTGTGTTTTATATTCAAAATAACACAGTTAAACCCTGCAGACACTCACGATAGCAGCACAGAAAATGAACTCGGTAGTTATTCAAGGAAATACAATGTCTGACTTTGCACGCAACTCGTTAATACATTATCAGCTAACTAGCTTTTCGTTACTCACGTTATACTGAGAAACCCAACTCAACAGCGCCATAGACTCACCCGGAAGTACCAGCACGTAAACAAACCCTCTTAAAGGTACACGACCACCAGACACGCAGGGGCAGTCTTACAAGATACAGGAGTTGCTTGGAAATTATACTCTATTATTAGATTTTAATCACACTGTATTTGATTTTTATTCCACTCTGACTACATATTTCACCCCCTCATTTGTTGTAACATTATTTTAGCCGAACTGGATTAAGAAATTACACAATGATCCTTGTTTTTTCTAATAAAAATATTTTTAATAGTAAAGACTTGTCAGTAATACACAAACGAAAATCTGATATATGACAATATATGGATTTTCAACATTGACATAAATTAGCATGTATACATCTCTCTTATATTCAATTTATATTAGTCACATATGGACATTTATGTGCATGATAACCTATTTGAAATCGGCCATTTTCAAATATGGGACACATTTTAGTCCTATATCAACATACATAAACATATGTGTAACACATATTTTTAACAATACATGATAGAAAGCATTATTCATAAACGGATGGCATATATTACCCATACATACTAGCTGCATGTTATATAAGGTTTTTTTTTTATTGCATATATGTTGCTAATGTCTTTCTTTTTTCTTGCTAGGGTATTTTTTTGCTTTAAAAAAAATCTTTTGGTGTTTGTGTCAAACATATGTATCAGACATATATCAGGCAGACAGTATAAATGTGATTCATATATTATGCATATGTGTGTGTGGGTGTGTGGGTGGGTGTGTGTGTGTGTGTGTGTGTGTGTATGTGTATGTGTATGTGTACATAGCATATAGGAGCATATATACATATATCTTGAAATACATACCTGACCCTTCATGATGTATGTGCATATATATTCATATATATGCAGATATATACATTCTTTTATATTGACATGTACTAAAGTAGGTTACGTCATTCACTTTGATGACTACTGATGAGGCTACGTCACTTTAAGTAATCACAAAACCTCCTCTGACAAAAATCCACCTGCAAAGATCAGAGTCTGAGTAGGTTAGTGTTGTGCAAACTTTGGTTTGTGCAAGAGCTCACAAACTAGCTGACCTGTCTATTTACGCCAGTGCTTTTGTTCTCACTACAGACGTGCCTCTCTGCACAAAAAGTAAGCACTTTGATCTTAAAAGTGAACCTTGTCCTCAGGGGCTCATGCGCGCGAAGTGTGCTTTTGCTGACACTAGAACAAGTGTTCGATTACACCAGACAATGAATGAATCAGTGATTAAATCAATAAATCAGCTGAGTCGATTAACTGTTGGTTCTGGAGCAGAACCGGTGTCATTTTGTGCTTTATTTTTCATTTTACTACTATGCATTTTGCCATATGTAGGTTTACCACTTATTTTGGATAGTGAATAAAAAGGCTATATTTGTGTTGTAGACATTGCAATCCCTGTTTCCTATCACCACCACTGTAAAGAAATCATTAGAAGTCAATAAGCTTGTATACAGTGATTTGGCATCAAAGCACTCAATGAATTTATTATATTTCAGTGATTGAAATATGCGGAAAATTCTACCTATTGGAAAATAGGTAGAATTCCTAAAATTGTAATCTTATGGTGTCCTGTGGTGTGACAAACAGATAATAAAAATAAAAAGGTGTTTTGATCGTCTGTGAAAAGTGTTAGTCAGAAGCAATAGTACTCATACATAATGATTTGTCTCCAAAATAATTAAAACCCAATTGCAACAAAACAAAACACAAACAAATAATAATAATAAAAAAAAACTCAGTGCAGCTTAAATGCCATAGTCCATGGACTTCGATCTGACCAATATCCTGCTTGACCAGATATGTGTAAAACCCTCCTCCTCTCAGATTTGTCATTGTGATTGGCCTAACTAACCTCACACCCCCTCAAACTCCCTTCAAACTCCAGCACTGATCTTCTACAGCCTTCCTGTGTATCGACACCTGTGTGGTGCACCTGTGGCACGAAACTGCACAAATCCCCAGCCTACAGCTCACCATGTCAGACCGAGGAGCCTTTGACACCAATGTGGTTACAGTGACCAGGTTTGTCCTAGAAGAAGGCCGGAAAGCCAAAGGGACAGGAGAACTGACCACTCTGCTCAACTCCTTGTGCACAGCCATCAAAGCCATCTCCTCCGCTGTCCGAAAAGCAGGAATCGCTAATTTGTAAGTTCTCCCAGTTGTGTTTGTGGAACATAAAAACATACTTTGAGTAAAAATAGGATTAACATGATTGCTACCAGAATACACAAGCAAGTAATGGTCATCTATCAAACAACTGGTGCTGGTGAATAGAGGGCTTTTCATGGGTATCTTAAATAAATGAGTAGAATTAGCTTTATTTATATTGTACTGTTAGCCATGTATGGACTTTGTAACAGAGTTTTTTTCTGATTACACTTATCTTTGGCTTAAACTCTGTTATTGATTAACACCACCTGTTTTAACTTAAAACTACAATTGTGGAAGATTGTAGGAGGGACACAAATATAACTATTTGTGAAAAAGCTTTTTTTAATCATTTTTACCCAATAAACTATGTCACGATGAGTACTGCATAAACAACTGCATATATTTTAAAGACTGATTTAGCCCAGCATATGTTAAGTGCATAAACCGAATAGTAATAAGTAGCTGATTGGATCTTAGCCCACCATGACATCATCCATTTTTTAACCAATTGTTTATTTTTTTAAATTTACTATTCTTTAGTTTATTTTTGCAAACAATGAATTTAAAAAATGCAGCTGTACTGTATAGTTAGAGCCCTACTGTTTTGCTGGTGATGGTAAATTTGTGTGCAAACCTTAGAACTACTAAATAACATGATTTATATTATGTATTGTGAAAGTGTCTGCAAATAATCTTGATATCTTCCATATTGCCCACCCTTCCATAGCAACACTTCACTCCCACTTCATGTGGTCTCTGTTAGAATACTGACCTATTCACTCTATTATCCAGAAACATTAACTTTTATTAACTATCTAATACTGATAGCTGAGACAATGATTACACCTTTGCTCAGTGATACAGTAGGATTCAAAGTCTCTGCCCTGCTTTGACTGAAAACTCAATAGCAGTAGAAGCTGTAGTCTGTAGAATACTCTGAGTTGTCAGTTTAGTAGGCATGCCTACTTGTACCTACACCTATTGGCCATTTTGTCAGAAACATCTACCACAGCATAGGTGTACTTTTTTTCACCAATAAAAATCACTGGTTAACAGAGGTCTTGTGGTCAGAAACTGACCACTGATTAAGGACTTGAGGATGACTAACCCAGCTTGTTCATGGTGTACCAAGAAGGTACGCATTTCTAATAAAGTGGCCAGTAAGTATAGGTTTCTACTGGAATAGGTTTTAGTGCAGTGGTCTCCAACCCTGGTCCTGGACAGCTTCCTTCCTGCAGAGCCTAGTTCCAACCACAATTTGCTGAACCTGCTCCAACTAATCAACCTCCTTCCAAGTCCCTGATTGGCTGATCAAGCTGTATTAGAGATATGTAAGGGGTGTGGCAGCTTATCGGATAGAGGTTGGAACTAAACGCTTCAGGAATGTAACTCTTCAGGACCTGGGTTAGAGACCACTGGTTCAGTGGCTAAACATCACTCAGTGCAGTGTTTCTCAACCCTGTTCCTGGAGGCTCACTGCCCTGTATTTCTCCCTGCTCCAACTAATCAGCTCATTAACAACTCCTTTACTGAGCTGAAGTGGGTGTGTTAAAGTAAGGTGAATACTAAAATGTACAGGTTAGTGGGCCCCCAGGACCAGGGTAGAGAAACACTGACTCAGCGTTTTCCCCTCTTTTCCTCTCTCTTACCTAATTCTGCCACCTCTCTTCCAGGTATGGTATTGCAGGAAGCACAAACGTGACAGGAGACCAGGTGAAGAAGCTGGATGTCTTGTCCAATGATCTGGTCATCAACATGATCAAGTCCTCCTTCACTTCTTGTGTGCTGGTTTCTGAGGAGGATGAGAAAGCCATCATCGTAGAACCAGAGAAAAGAGTAAGAGTGTTTCTGGATACACACACACACACATACATTCATCTCAAAAGTATGGAACATACTATATTTTATGTTTTAGCAAATGGAACATACTATATTTTATGTTTTAACTTAGCAAATAAATATAAATTGTGCATCAGTATTTGCAGAAAAAATGCCATATTCATATTTATTTTTACTCAAAAAATTTACAAAACATGTATTTGCAAGCAAGGACATTAAAACTTGCATATAGCATATGACTTTATGTCTATATAGACACTAAACTGCAAATACAGCCCTCTTTGAATTTGTTCAGCCAGCCCCACCCATTCTCACTGCTGTTATAAAGACTGTTTCAACCTAAACTGCATTTATTAAAAGTACAAAGCAGCCAATCAGACACAGCTCATTTAAATACTCATAAAGCCCATTAAATTCTACAAGATAAAGAGAGGTTGGAAAATGTCATATAAAATGATTCATGATCTTGGTGCATAAACCCCACTAACTTTTGAAATTGATCACAGGGGGTAAAAAGTAGGATGTGGGCCATGGAAAACCTTGTTTGACACACAAAAAAGGGCAGTGGTGACCTTACCTGTTTTCTCCTTCAGGGTAAATATGTGGTTTGCTTTGACCCTCTGGATGGCTCTTCAAACATTGACTGCTTAGCATCTATCGGAACTATTTTTGCTGTCTACAAAAAGGTAGTCTTGGAAGTCAATCCATTCTACTCAAAACACCTAACTCTGAACACAAATAATTAACAATATCATTCTTTCAAGTCTTCAGAATTAAAGAAGAGAAGACAATATGTCACGGTTATTCATACATTATGAGCCATTTGAAAGTTAACAGTGTGTTATAATAAGGTACGTGTTTGTGCATCAGGAGAATGATACTGAACCAACAGAGAAAGATGCCTTGCTGCCTGGTAGAAACATTGTTGCTGCTGGTTATGCCCTCTATGGCAGCGCCACCATGCTGGTTCTCTCTACAGGCCAAGGAGTCAACTGCTTCATGCTCGACCCTGTGAGTCTATTTATATTTGCCATTTTGTATATTTAAACATGAACACAGCCTTTCCTTTATTCCCTTTATTGTTATTTTTGACTTCATTAAATAGGCCTAGCAGGCTTTGCTCAGTGAATCAACTTTAATGCTTATTCTTCCTCTAATTTTGACTTTTCAATACAATCAAACCGAATGCTCAGTTAAGGGGAGCATATTGGTCCATATATATCAATTCAAATAAATAGCTGAGCCCAGTGCTGGCTGTTACTGTGATGGCAGTTTTGGTCGTTCATTAGCTATAAAATAGCTCAATAGCTTTCTCAATCTCTCTCCTCCTTCATCACCAGGCTATTGGGGAGTTTATTCTGGTGGACCGCGATGTGAAGATTAAGAAGAAGGGAAAGATCTACAGCCTTAATGAGGGCTACGCTCAGCATTTTTACCCAGATGTCACCGAATATCTACAGAAGAAGAAATTCCCAGAGGTAAAATATCATTCCCTATTAGTAGCTACATTTACTCAGGTACAATTTTAACAGATTTGTATGCTGTCAAAAAAGGTACTGTACAGATATATTTTTTTGTTTATCAAGGTACAAACAATGCAAATATAGCCTCAAAAGTACAACAATGGTCTTAAGGTCCAACTGTGTACCATAATTATTTGAGTCTGAAGTAAGTGTGTAAATATGTATCTTTCTATAACCTTAAAATAGAAAAATAAAATCCTGGGGTCAAGACAGGGTGTATGGAGTCAATGGAACTTAAATACAACTGCAGTGGAACATGGTACAAACTGTTGTTCTTAACTGATGGTATTGTAGACATTCCACCCCAGTGACAGTTTAGTTGCTTTTATTTCTGCTAGTATAATTTTCCCTGTTTTCAAATATCTACTTAAGTGTATTTGTGAGGAAAGTGATTACTTCTTCCTCAGTTTCACTTTAGACTTTGACCAAAAGAGAAGAATACAGCCTAACAAACTTCTCTTCCTATGCAGACAGAGATTGGATGTACTAAGACATTCTGCTGCTCACAGCTAAAGTTTTTTAGCTACTTTAACTTCATTATACTATATTATAACAACACTTTTACTTGATGATGATAAAGGAAGGCAACGGGCTGCTATTTTTGGCAAATCAGACTGCAGCCTTGTAGCCACATGCTTTCTTTTTAAAATGGATGACTGAATAATCTCAGTGTCTTTTTTGAAGTAGTGGAGTCTAAATTCGAATAAGTGAAACACATGCAACTCCTGTCCTAATGACTGTGCACTGTTTACTCTGCAGGACGGAAGTTCGCCCTACGGAGGGCGCTATGTGGGCTCCATGGTGGCCGATGTTCACCGGACACTGGTCTATGGAGGGATCTTCTTGTACCCAGCTAACGTCAAGAGTCCAAAGGGCAAGGTGAGGAAAAAAGGACCATCTCTTAGATGCTACACTCTTTAAATGTAATAGTTCCTCAGTAGTTCTTCGCTTGGATTTGATTCCAAAGGAACTATCCAGTGAAAGGACCACTGAAAAACACTAATCTAAAGCATTATGTTGATTGTTAAGGTTCATTACTTGCCCATTTTTTCTAGTGTTGCAATGTTTTGGGCCCAGTTTCCCAAAAGCATCTCAGTACTGACATTATCTTAACTGGTAAAGAGAATATTCAGTATGATACTCACTCTACCATTTAAGAATCCTCCTTTCAGGATGCTTTCAGGAAACCCAGCCCTGATAGGTTTCAATGATCTTGACTCTTTTCTCTGATTGGTTGGACTTCAGCTGAGGCTGCTGTATGAGTGCAACCCCATGGCCTTCATCATGGAGCAGGCCGGAGGGATGGCCACCACAGGAGCCATGAACGTGCTGGATATCCAACCAGAGACCATTCACCAGAGGGTCCCGGTTGTGCTGGGCTCCCCTGATGATGTCAAAGAGTACATCTCCATTTATAAGAAACATGCTAAGTGAGACTGCTCAACCATCAACCACCAGCAGCACTGAACCTCAAAACCAGTGAGACTAAATCCAAGGCCAGACTAGAGAATAGAGAACTTCAGTGTGTGTGTGTGTGTATTTGTATATGTGTGTGTGTGTGTGTGTGTGTGTGTGTGTGTGTGTGTGTGAGAGTGAGAGAGAGTAGTTGCAAACGCCTGCCATGTAAGACAAACATGACTTGTCTCTCCAGTCACCCCTGCTCACATTGAGGACAATGTATATGTGTGTGTCATAACTGGGATAAATATAATATTGTGAATACATGAAAAAAATTAAAACATTTTAAAAGATGAAATGCTCTGTTTGTTCTATTTGTTGGTTTCTTTATTTTGCACCACCAGAGGGTGTAGATCCTGTTATAGGAAGGAATCTATACCACTGCTTTACAGAGGTTGCTCCATTTGTTAAAAGACTAAAACTATCTATTATTATTATTGTTATTAATATTTAATGTCAACAAAACCAGAAATCATCATGCATTTTTGTTCCATAGTATTTGCAAGCTGGTGGCTTTTATTTAATAGTAGGTGGGGATATTGGGGGTTCAGGTTAAACATTAAATTACTGGTTTATATTATTTTTCCCCACCTGCTGATACATGATGATGTAATCAAAAATCAGGATTTAGAGATGGACAAAACTCAAAGTTTATGGGAAAACAAGAGTTTTCTTTTACATCATATGATGAATTGTATGCAAACACAGACGTGAACCAACAAGGTAAAAGGTGCTGGCGCCCATTAGTAAAGATTAACAATAAGCTGAAGCCAAGGCCTTGGACTAGGCATGTGTAATAGCCTATAACTAAGTTATCTTAAGGTCATTGGAGTACAGATATACTACAACAAAAACACAAGCAACTTAAAAAAAAGTAAATTACAATTGGGAGACAATGTAAACACAAAGCATACACTGAGTGGGAACACAGTGTGGGGATATAGTGACAGTGTAACAGAGAAAGCTACCTAAAGCAAGTACACTTGAGCCGAATGGTAAAGCTGTGTTTACCCAATGGGCCTTAATGGCTGCAGTTCAGGGCCTTTGGCACCAGGGGGCAATGCAAGCATGATTGAGAGTGGAATGACAGTGAACGTAACTGGAAAATATGCTACTTTGAGTCCATTTGGATTGGCAGTTTTGTTTTATATTGCATCTAACACCACCAACCAAGTGGTTCCCAAAGTCAGTGCTTGGGACCTCATCCTCTCCCATTAACATTCTTGTGTTTTCCTGAGTGTAACACTCCTGAGGAGCTTGTTAATTAGTTAATAGGTTGAATCAGGTGTGCCAGATGATTGAAGGGCAATAAATGTGCCTAGTGTGCTGTCCCCAGGACTGACTTTGGGGACCCCCGGCCTAACCAATAGCCTAGCAGCATTAGCTGGCAGAGCCTATGAGATAATGTGACTGTCTCAGGCTGTTTTTTTATGTACATCAATGCTAAATAGTCTTATCCAGGGATGTGCAGAGTCTACCGCATCTAAACCAATTAATCAAGGGAAAAAGTTAAAAGGGAATTCCACCAATTTTTTCAAAATTTCTGAGTAATGCAGCCTTTAAGATATAATCAGAGTAGTTTGATGTGAAGTGGTTCATTGCAGACTCAGATTTCTTTACAGTGGTAGTGATAGTAACCAGGGGTTGCCATGTCTACATCACAAATATATCCATTTTATTTACTATACAAAACCACCAGTGAACCTACATGTGTCTTCTCAGTGTTTATACATAATGTTGATGGTAAAATAGTGATAAATCTGAAAAAATAAGTTTTCTTTGAGGACTGTTTTGTCTTACAATCCATTGCATGTAGCCCCTCTGCCATGAATGTATTAAAATAAATGGATTAAAGTACATATTAAGTCAAAAGCTTATAAAACAATGTCTCAGCCATTAGGTAGCATACATCTAACCATTTCTTGTACAACTGTCTGTGAGGGAGCTTTCAGAGGCACTAAACTCTTCAGATGTCTGGTTCCTATCACCACCACTGTGAACAATTCTGACTCTGTGTGTTTCTCTAGAACAGAGCATTTCTCATCAAACCACTCTGAATGACTTTGGTTACATTTTAACCATTTAATTATGTAGTATTTTTGAAAAATCGGTGGAATTGCCCTTTAATCACTGCCACCTCATGTTTGATACATGCCCCTTGGAACCCTGCCATAACACTTATTTATAAACATGTGATATGAAAGAGATGTTTAATACATTAACACAAGTTCAACTGCGGTTGAAAGGCAGCATAAACTAGTAAAGTCACTTAACTTAGTGCAGATTTTACTAGTTTGACCTTCACTTGATAAAATCAGTGATAAAGATTTCTATTAACCTCCCATGTGTGTAAATTCTCCATACGTTTACAGGTTGCTTGACGCACAGTAAATACATTCAGAACATATTTGCTTTAATACTGTCCAGGCTAAAGGTTCACCATGAACAGCTCAAAGAGAAAATAAATACATTTAATGGAAAAGTAGTGTTTTGATTCAGTTAGGTGGTCATGCACACAGCGTAATGTTGAAACAATTTAGCAGAGCAGCAAACACATAAGATCCATTTACTGATCATTAGGCTATCCAGTGTGGCGTCCTGTTGGCTTGATGTGCTCAGACATACAGTCTGCTTTCGGATCCTGTCAGTGTGGATTTCTACACTATATGTACCCAAGCTAAGGATTACATGATGCAGAAAAATGTTAAGCTAGCTAAAACTGTAACTGGAGGCCCCTTCCTCAGTAGGAGAATGGTAAAGCCAAGCATATGACTCCCAATCACATAGTCAGGTAAACATGAAAGGAACGCTCAAATTCACAGCTTCAGCATTAAAGCCAAGCTAGACAGCATTGCTGCAAAGCCATGTACATGGCAACTATGGAGACTGACTCATCATCACTGTAGCTACTTGTTTGGTCCCTGTGCTAAACATTGACTCACTCAAGTTTGCTTCTTTAGATTTGCACTGGAGTTACAAAGCTATTGCAGCTAACAAGTAATGAAAGCCAAATAAATTAGCATTACTGAATTTGCATTATCACACACTTACCCGAAACCATGTTGAGTTGACCAGTAATTTTTGATACCGTATGATTTGCTGTTAAAATGGAGAAATTCAGGCCTCAAGATAGCCGTTCCAAGGATCCAATGTCCAGCTCTTTGTATGATACATCATACCTCAGTATGATGCATTAAGGCATTTGCAGCTGGTGTGGCTGCAGGTTTTCATGGAGCACACCTGACTCTACTGTTTAATCAAGTGGCCTGTCTTCAATGACTTTTGAGGTGTGCTTCTATTACTTTGTTGGAAAAATTTCAGCCACACTGACCCTTTGTGGAAAAATGGGACAACTCTGCTTTAAAGGAACCTATAAAAGGGCCCCAAACTCATGGTTAAGGTCTTGGGGTCAGCAAAGGTCATAGGACATTTTTACCAAACTAGTTCAAACTGTAGTCTTTCTTCAATGGAAAACTTCAGTGTTTTTCAACCTAATCTATATTTGCAGGTTTTATAGGTTACCGATACTGTCTTAGGTCCTTTTTCCTGCACCTGCAAATAAACATAAAACTTGATGAGTCAAAAAACAAAAGACATTCAAGTTTCAACTTCTCAGTGGGATTTCAACCTGCTGATTGTGTGATCACCTCAATTTTCTCCTCTGCAAATCACTCCATTGCTTGAAGAGCAGTATGATATCTTGCAGTGTCCTATTGGAAAAGCCAGTTATTGTTGGTAACCATCAGTTTACATCTTAGCTTCTTTGATGTATATACAAAGAGAAAACTACCATTTTCTTCCTTGCGGAAGGTGAGGCATAGAGGTGCAGAGGAATACCCACTTCTATGAAAATGTCAGCTGTTGTAGTGTTTTTACAGTAAAGGACTGAAGAAGAAACAGCTGAATGGAGTGGATAATGCTGTGTCACTGCAGTACAAACAGTGAACAGTCGCATAATAATTTTTCCTGTCAGGTTGACATTGACTGTCATGTACAGCCATAAAACAACTGAGTACCAAGACTGCAAGTGATCGCTGAGTTTGAGCAACAGCTGACATGAGTTTGTCTCAAGGCCATTTAACTGGAGGCACTCATACACTGACTTATAACTGCCCTTTGTGCCAAAATTAGCAACTAGCAGTAAACATGGTGTTTGGCAATAATGCAACTTCAAGGGAGCAACATGGACCATACAGAATTAGTTCAAACTGAGGTCCCACAGTAAAAAAAACAAAAACAAAATAATAATAATAATAATTTTTAAAAATGCCATGAAGTATTCAGACCTTAGATATTTACATGGATTATGATATGATCTATTTAAACTCAAGGCATTAATAATAGTATAAGCTAAATATGCACAAACTTTGTACACTCATTTATAGTGCACGTTCTACTGGAAATTGTCTCTAATTCTTACCCACAAATTTCAACTTGTACAAAACTTGAAAATAAAACATACGTTATTTTGTATTTTTTTAATGTTTTTTAAAGACCTTTTTAATTTTTTCTAAAGTGAAGTTGAAAGAGTTAGATTCATGAGTTTTATTTTTAATTTTAAAAAAAACTTCCTTCAAAAAATGCTATCCTGTTTTCATGTCACTACCACACAGAGTTTTGGTCAGTAGGCCGAGCCTCTTTTTAGCCTCATCCCTGCATTTTAGAGACTGCATTCCTGTCCCTCATGGCCACATGGTGAGCAGTTAGATCCCATTGTTATGAAGTAAATGTCCAAAAAGTCCAAAATCAGTATGTAACATTCAAAATGGTCACTACCAAAACACATTTTCTGCAAGTAAGTAGTAATAAAGTTTTTGTGTTTTCATAAAAAATATTGCAGTGTTACCCAGAGGAAGTATTAGGAGAAGTTCTACTCAAGAACCCACACACACACACGTTAACTAAAGAACAAGCAACATAAACAACAATAAAGTGTCCTTTTTTACTGGTCAATAAAAAGTTACACTCTGATTTTCAGACTTTGGGACACATTTATTTCAAAACAATGGGATCTAACTGCTCACCATGTGGCCATGAGGGACAGGGATGCAGTCTCACTTTGTACTCTAAAATGTAGGGGTCTGGCTAAAATAAGTTGCTGAACATCACAATATTATGATTTTATGTGTGTACAAAGCTGTGTTTTTTAGTCATGTAGGCCTACTGGCCATTGTTCTTGAGTTATGCTCATAATTAGTTAAAAATGTCACTTCTGAAACAGACATTTGGCAAAGTTTCAATGGTGTTGGGATTGTTATGTTAGTGACAAAATGGAATGTTCATTCATTTTAATAAAACAAACATAATTACAGTGTAGGGTTGTTCAAAGCAAAAGGATTTTAGTCCAAAGTCCAATTCAGTAAAAAGTCCAAAATTGGTGCCGTTACAGGTCCACTACGAGTTTTTGCCTCCCCGAGTTCAGGCTGTATTGCACTGTATTTTTAAACATTTGCCTCATTGTTTGAGTTTATAGTTTAAGTAATGGAAAATGGCAAAAACAAGGTAAATACTATGAGCTCCCCTGTCCCATTACTTTTGTTATACACAGTACCATCACTGGTTCACTCTGATTATCTCCTTCTCGCTTTGTTATACATTTATCGCTGCTGTCAGAACACGACCTTGCATCTCCATTTTTGTAATTTTTCAGTTTTTAATCATAATTTGAAAATGTCTATTGCAAATCTCATGATGAACAGACCGAAAGAAATGACCCAAAATTACTTGGAAGTCTGGTTACATTGACTTGCATTAAAAACAAAACATTTGTTGTTCCAAAACTGCAAATGTATGTATTGTATTTGTATATAAATATATAAAAATAAATAAGAACAGAGCAAAAGGAGGCTTTGTGCCAAACCACTCTGAAAGATTTGTTTACATTTCAATGACAACTATATTGGGGAATATGACCATTAAAGCAGCATTTAACATCTGGCCTATGAACATGCAATACAGCAATAACCTGAAGAATCATGCACTTTAAGACCATGTTTCTAAACCTTTGGGCCCCACCTAATAGGGCCCCACATGTGCGCTCCAAAACGCAACACGGCAAGTTAGAGCAAGAAGGTGAACCATCTGGTAGGTCCCAAAGACTTAACACTACTTTATAAATGCTACAAGCCTTTTTATATAACCAAGTCAGCAGAGACCAAACATTTGAGCAATAAAGAAACAAAACTGTTGCATTTTTCAAACATTTTTATGTAACCTTGCATGCCTGTATAAAACACAGGACCAAGACAAGAAGCAGGCAAACAAAAGATGAAGAGAAAAGTTAAGCTTATTTATAAATAACATTTAATAAAATAAGATTAAAATTAAGAAACAAGAATAAAAAGATTGAGTTTTCCCCCAAAAGTCCCTAAAAACAGTTCTCAAAACCACTCCAGGCCAAAAGGAGTTGAGGCTGCAGTCAGGGCTTCTTCACTGCAGCAAGAATATTCCAAATACAGTCCTGCTGCTTTACATCAAGGGATAGCTGGCTGAAGTTGCAATGCCACAGTGGTTCTGCCGATCCTTGGCTATGTAGATATAGCCTTTGTTTCCCCACTTCGCACTCCAGCTAAATAAATGCAAGGGAAATGAAAACAAATTAATAGCTATGAGAAAGCACAATATGCAGGTTGTGATTAAGAATCCAAGTTCAAAGGCCTTCAGACCACAGCTACATTTGTTCTCAAATGATTATGCTCTGTTCGCCAAGTCCTCAATAATGGACCTAAAATATCAAAGTCTTTGTAGCCAAACTGGTCACCAACAAGCAACAGACTGAAAAGAACAGGAAATGAAGTTCTTAATGGCTTCTTGTGACTTTTAAACACATAACTAATGGTAACGGAAAAATGTGGCTCATAGCATCCATCATGCACTCTGCAGCACACTGCCATTATGCCACCAAGTACATCAGGCCTGAAACTTCCACTGATCTACACCAGCAGTGTCAAATCCTGGCCCAGGAGATCTACCACCCTACATAGTTCAGCTCCACTCCTAAACTAACACATATGCTGTAGATAAAGGCCTTTAGGAGGATCTGAATGTTCGAGCCTGGTATGACCAGAACTCTTCAGTGTGGTAGATCTCCAGGACCAGGACTGACCCCTGATCCAGGTCAATCACACTTGCATTTTCGTGGATGATCACTTCAAGATTGAATCCACACACACAGCAAGTGAGGCCATGGGTTTTCTAGCATACTGTTCAATTGTTTCCACTATACCTGTTCTTCACAATCCAGTACTTCTTTCCATCTTCATCTGCTCCTTCATAGCCATACCCAACCACCACAACACCATGATCCAGGTCCTCTCTGCTGCACTCCTTCTCATAGTAGATCCCTACAGAAAGCAGAAAGTAAACACACGTTACGGAAGGGAGTAACAAAACATTGCCACTCTGCTTTTTGCCATGCATTGCCATGCAGACTGAGCATAAAGCTCAACTTCGAACTCTTTGGGCATCTTCTACATCTTCTAAGTATAATTCACTCAAAAGCAATTTAGTCACTCAGTAGACCCATTAAAAGAAGGACCAAAAACAAGCTTAGTTTTGCTTTAGACTTCATCATTCTGTCTCAAAACACATCTGAAGCCACAAGAGGCCTCAAGATAACCAGTCACACCATTAACTCACCAGACTGGTAAAACTGGAAGGATTCATGACAAGCATCAATGGCAACTGAAACAGGGCCAACAGCAGCCACAGCCTTCATCAGAGCACGCTCGTTACCACTGGGGATGTTCACAAATCCGGTGACATTAGCAGAGTTGAACCGAGGGTCGTAATGGCATGTGTCATCGTCCTGCAAGAACCAGAGGGGTGGGAGTCAGTCAGCTAGCTCCTACTGGCATAAAGTACTGCACCCAGACACACACTTAAAGATGGTTCTTCAGAGGTTCTTCAGTAAAGAAAATGGTTCTATATAGAACCATGAACACCCAACTACCATGATTAAAGCCTTCTTAGCATGTCCTTGTGTGATGTCTACATACTTTTGCATGATAAGGGTAAGACTCCTCCGAATCAATTCCATTGTTGTCCATGACATACTGGAAGCCCTGGATGGCGAGACCGCCATTGCAGCCTGCGTTTCCCTGTGGCCGAGAGCAATCCATCAGATTCTGCTCACTCAGGGAGACCAGCTTGCCCGTTTTTCGGAAGTGCTGGCCCTCCAAAGCTCCTGTAGTACTGAAGGCCCAGCATGAACCACACTGACCCTGAAACCACAGAAGTCAAACATGTAAGGATCTGTTTAGAGCATGGTAAGTCATGCTTGATTGCGACAAGGCAATTCACACACACTGGACACCAGATTTCATGTTCACTGCATCTATGAAGTAAGCTGTTAATTCAAGGACATGTTCAAATATCTTTTCTTTATAGAAGACACATTGTCCCTTTGTAATTAGACTGCTGTGGTGCTAGAATTCTCATGCATGTACATCTTTAAAAGGAAGGGTCTTGAAGCTTTCTCAAAAGGGTTTTTACCTGATCTTTCACTGGAGTGACAAAGCCCTTCTCTCTCCAGTCCACCTGCCTGGGCACCTCCAAGAAGTTAGGCTCCAAGAACAGGGAACCACTGGACTTCCTGTCGGCCTTGTTTTTGTAGCCATTCATCACCTGCCTGAATTCCTCATTGGTCTGAAGAAAGAAACAGTGGCAATCAAGTTATAGTTATGAGAATCGCTCTTAGTAAGGTATAGATACAGTACACACCCCATGACATCAAAAACACTGGGAAGCATTAATGGGTTAAACAGGCTCTTTAAGTTAAAATAACAATAGTTTCAACTATATGCAAATGTCAAAAGGGAGTTGCTATTAGGGTTTTGGAGAAGAAATAGGATTGGACACCCACACTACTGTTATTAGACAAGTTGATTAATGCATGTTTGGTTTCTTACCATGTCACCAAACTGATTCATGCCCAAACGGAAGGTGTGCTTGCCCATGGAGAACTCAAGGTTGTGAAGCTCAATTTTTTTCAGGTTCTTCTCCCACACCATCCTCCTCCAGCCCTCCTCTTTCTGCAGGAAAGGCAACCGTTCAAGCAAAGAGATTTAGCAAAAATCACTGCATACTTTGCATGAAAGCACCTAATACCACCTCCATAATCAAATAATGCCCAAGATTTGACAGAACATGCAATCCAACCAACAGGGGTTTAACAATACACTTACAGGTTAATAATTTGAGGCTGAATTGGTTTTCAATATTTTGGCTCTTAAATGTCATTACAGCTCCAATCGTAGACTCCATTGATTGGTATGGCAAAATGTCCTTATGCAAAATACTGATCTTCAACAGTGCAACTAAGCTGTAAACAATACAAAACATCATGCAGTCATCCCGCAATTTGTGTTGTGTGCAGCCCAAATATCCTCAGAAGAGAACAATGGGCATATAAATCATTTAAATTTAGGTCCCTGAACTTTGGCTTCCAACAATTATGAAAACAAGATAAACATATTCTGTTTTGCAGTGATGCTCATTTTGTCTGGTGTACAAATCTACTACACCCTTTTCTCTTACAGTGGTGCGCTTTCACCCCTCCCTAAAAGCTCAAACTCATCTAGTTTACTTTGGTCTGTGTGTGTGTGTGTGTGTGTGTGTGTGTGTGTGTGTGTGTGTGTGTGTGTATGTATATATATATATTTTTTTTTCACCCACACACATAGATTTCAGTAGGTTTGTGGAAGTGCTCTACAACATAGCTGATCTTATTTTTCATTCATTATTTTTTCTATTTATTTGAATGCATATACTTATTTATTTTATCCAACATTTTCATTTATTGTTTCAGCTGTATTACCTGTTTATATTTAAAAGTTCAGGGAAATCCACTGTTAAAAACTATTTTAATTTATTAAAAAAGGCATGTTTGCATAGTCAATCAGTAATGGTGATCTCATTATTAACCAAAATAATTGTGACTATGATTTTTGCCATAATCTAGCAGCCCTACCTGAACATTTTTTGCATCTTTCAGTACTATTGACACTTTAACAGCTTTACTAATCATGTTTACAGTAAACAAGGCCAAGTGGAAGAACTAAGTTTGGCCAGCCCAGCAGAAGGCCTGCGAGAGCCTCACTCACACCCACCTCATGGTAGTTTTTACTGTGCCAGGACTTCCAGAGCTTCCAGTGGTCATCTAGCTGCCGGTCCAAACTCGGAGCAGTAAATGCGGTGCTCATGCACAGAGCAAGGACGGAGGCCACACTCAGCAACATGACTGCCCAGGCTGCTGAAAGGATGACAATGAGAAGCACTTTGGAGCGGGACAGAGTTTCTAACACTATAATATAGAACGGCTTAGGGATTCACTGCCGTTCAAATAGTGGAGTTTTGAGAACAATTTCGCTCTAAACGATGTAAACAGGCTTCAGTTATTAGTATCCTGACCGAAAAGCTACACATAACGATGCTGTAGGCCATGTTTAAGACAGATAGCTAGAGTCGGTCACGAGATGCGAGAGGATCCCGAGCGGTGGATGATGGCCGAAAGCCAAGCGGAAAGCGAAAAAGCCCACATAGAAATACCAGTGTCCATTCTCGAGCGGCACTCTCGGAGACAGCTCTACAGTTTCATTGGCTCTTTTTTTTTTAAAGAAATGGAACAAAATTCGACCATCCAGACCAAGTAAACCAGTAAATAAAGCATCCACACAACATGTACATCACGACGCTGAGGCGAAATGCGTCCCAGCCTCAAACCAAACGCAACAGAACGGCAGTTAGTTAACAGATACAGCAGCTTCATTTTTTAATACATTTTGAACAGCGTTAAGTAGCTTATCAACAACTAGACAGCGGCTCACATTTTTAACAGTCTGGTAACTTTACATTTCAAACATTATGAGACAAAAACTGAATATAACTCAACGAACTGGCCTCTTGCCCGTATGAGCGGTACCTACCTTACAGGTCAGGGCGAAAAGTCAACTACTACTGTATTTACAGCACCCCAACTTTATTAAGCGCGCCAGAACAGAAGGCTACTTCTGATTGGCTGCTGGTGACGGCGGGTCTCTCTAGCCCCCACACAGTTTCGAACATGTGATCACATGACCCAGTTATCCAGAGTCACCTGTGAGGTCGCTGAAATTTGATGACAAGAAACAAACGACTCATGCGCTTTTTTGAGACATGGTTATTTTAAAACTGTCTGTGAGGGACTTTTTAGAGGCACTGAACTCTTCAGACGTCTTGGTTCCTATCACCACCACTGTGAACAATTCTGACTGTATACGTTTCTCTAGAACGCAGCATTTCATATCACACCACTCTGAGTGACTTTGATTACATCTTAAGCATTTAATTATGCTGGAAATTTGAAGAATTGGTGGAATTCCCCTTTAACATGTAAAATTTGCATCCCAGCCATGAATCTGTTAAATTCACACTTATAAACACTCTGTTGCAGTGAGACATCCGTCAACCAGAAGGGCCTTTTTTCTATGCTGTAGCTTAACATTTCTGTCAACATGCAGACGACAGTATTGATTAATCACGTTATGTAGACCTTGAGCTCTCAACTGCTATCAGTCATCCACACGTCTTGGTAATAGAAAGTTTCATACGATAGCCTACGGTCCAGTTACAACAAGCGCCAAAATGCAGCAAACACAGCACATCTTGGCATCATTTCTTTGGCATCAGCTTCTCGTGTCACTGTTGTCATTTCAGATAAGGCACGCATCAACATGAGCTGATCATGTTGCGAATGAGCTGTTTTCATTTCAGCATTTGGCCTGTTTGTGTTGTGCTAGCGCTGATCTGCCTAAGATGATATAATCCATTACAAGAATTAAATAAAAAAAAAATTAAATCTTTCAAAGTGGTCTCAGACTTTTGGACCCCACTGTGTACACACACACACACACACACACACACACACACACACACACACACACACACATATATATATATATATATATATATATATATATGTATATTAGTTGTGTAATTGCTTCGACTCATTCAACACAACATTTTCAGTGAATTTTGTTTATCAGATCTGCTGGTAACCCACACGAAATCAATGTAAATGTAAAGTACATTCCATCCATAATGTATTTAAGCCTAAAGGTCCCTAGTAAAGGGTGAAAAGTGACCATACATTTACAAAAGACTTGAAGTAATTATTACCTAATCATTTCCTATGCAGATTCTACATGTGACTATAAAGGAAGACTCAGTGCACTTTTAATAAGTTCTCTTAGTCTTGAAAGAATTCAGTTAAACAAAAACAACATCTAATAGTTTTTTTCTTTGAGTACACAGAGATTTGGTCAGCTCATTTGCTCAGTAGCTAACAGAACACAGGAACAAGAGATTTAAGTACAAAAGGGTGATGGTTAAGCATTACCTTAACATGGTAAAAGCTTTGTCTGTGGAGACATTCATCAACCAAACTGTAACTGTACTGAATATTATTTTGATGATGATGATGATGATGATGATGATATTACTGGGTTGTGTTAGCAGGCGTTAATGATGGTGGAGTAGTCTTGGCCAATGATTAGGCTTTTTTCTGACCCAGTGTTTGATCTTTCTCTAATTGTCTTCATCCTATGTTGAATCTTTCCTTCAGTTATATGCAAAAGTTTGAGCACCCCTGGACAAATGACATGTCTTGTTGCTTTTTCGCTATAGGAAACAAACTTAAATACAGCATTTCTCTGCAAAATTTCATGCACAATTTCTATTTATTTGCTGAGTTTAACACATTGGGAAAAATAAAATTGCATAAAAAGTGTTTTATCTGTAGAGGATATGTTAGTTTATTGTCACAAAACATGAAATTGGGGATGTCCAAACTTTCACATACTACTGTATGTTTAATCTTATGTTATGTTAAACTGCCTTAAAAAGCTTCATTGTGTGAATAGTGTTAAAATCTTTACCTCAGTGGTGAAAATTAGCAAGATTCTATATAACTTGATTTCATTTCAACTCAGTAATGACCTTTCCAGGGTGTAACAATAGAGATATATGCCATGTTGTTGCCTATTTCTGTTGTGCGTAATTGCAGAGCTGGAAAGAGTAACAGCTGTAAGTAAGAGTAACAGCCTCATATAGCAGTGCTAATTCACTTCAATATAAATAAAAGCCGTGGAAAATAAATTTACTAAAGTGATAATTTGTTTTTGTAAAACCACTCAAGTTATTACTTTGAGTTGCTTTAAGTTATTATTTACTTTACAAAAAGGTCACATTTTCACAGTTTTGCATTAGCCATTAGTTTCCCTTGAACCTTATCTTACATTAGCAAAATTTGACCTTAAATTAGCTAGCTAACAGACGTGCAATAAAAGGTATAATAAAAAATTTAAAATGTCATGTATAATAAAACTAATATGATAAAAAGTAAAGAGACACAATAGAAAGGTAAAGTAGCTATATGCAAAGGTCTTGTATGCAGGTTTGGGCACCCCTTGTCAAAGTTTTGCTGCTTGTTGGAAGCATATAACTGTTTAAAACGTCTTTGTATGCTGTAGCATTAACATTACCCCTCACTGGAACTGAAGAGCCCAAACCCTGAAAAACAGCCCCAGACCATTATCCCTCCTCCACCAAACTTTATTGTTGGCTCTATGCATTCCAATAGGTAGTGTTCTCTTGACATCTGCCAAATCTAGATTTGTCCATCAGACTGCCAGATAGTGAAGCGTGATTCATCACTCCAGAGAGCATATTTCCACTGCTCCAGAGTCCAATGGTGGCATGCTTTACACCCTCCCCGCATCCAATGCTTAGCATTGTGCATTTTGATCTTAGGCTTGTATGCAGCTGCTCGACCATGGAAACCCATTTCATGAAGCTCCTGATGCTTTTGCTGCATCTTTGGGAAATATGACACTTTCTCAACATGTTTGGACACAATACTAGAAGCCATGCTTGTGAAAACCAAAGACAGCATTTGATCAGAATAACCTCAGGGGTGTCCTTTTTTAAACAGAAAAGTTATTATTATTCTGTTATTTTTGAAAATAATTGATTGCAAAGTCAAATTTTCATGTTCTATCATATAATCGTTATCTATACATACAGTTTAACTAAAAGATCAAATACTAATATGTCCACATTTGTCAACAGAACACTTCACGGGGTGTTACTTGTTCTTACTTGATCACATGACTGTATATACTGTAGTCTGATAAGTTTAGTACTGCTGTATGTATTTTGGTTATTCTGGTTATGATCTTTCAGCACTGTGTCTAAATGTCTGTTTATATTTGCATATCATTTGGCTAGGCTTCTTATTTCTGGATATTTCATATATTTGTGTCAATTGTTGAATGCTGATTGAGTTTTTAACCATTCTAGTTGTAATAGGCTTTAGATCGTCTTGTGCTCTTTATTCCTAGGTTGATAACATGCGCTATCCAAATGTTTTATGATGTATGTACCTGTGGACCTGGCCTGTATCTCACACTCCCACCTTAGCAGGTTGAAGGTTGACATAGCCTTTGTGTGCATCATTAGAATGGAGGAACTTGTAGAAATACGGGTTATGGGAACAATTAAGGTTATGATATGAGAATGTTAATTTTATCAGCTGATGTGGGAACCACTGGCAAAAAGGCAGCAGGGGTGCTTTGGATGGTTGGAACTCAACATCAGTGACATAATGTGAATAGAGCAAGCCGTCAGAGTCTGGTATGCGACTAGACTGTATTGCAGTGATGATTAAAAGCACAGCTCTTCCTGTTGTTGTGTTCTCCCTAATGTTACACAGTGGATTCAGCTGATTACAGACTTGGTGATAAGCTGAATGAGGCGTGTTATGGCCCAGGTAGCACTTTCAGCACTATGTGGGCAAACAGTCTCTGTAATCATAAAGCCCAGTGTGTGTAGGATGCATATTGTGCGTATTGTAGGGGTGCATATAATTTGCAAATCATGAATATTATTACTAGGCTCTCTATAACACTGGGAAGGGTGTATTCCAATTGATTTGAAATGGCTTTCTTCAGGCTCCTTTTTACACATTCACCTTAACCTGGATATTCAACCATAATTAAAAGAGAGTGGCTTAAGTGTGAACACAGGACAGAGTCGAAATCCTGTTAGAGCTGACACGTCAATCAATTGGCACAAGACCTACAATACCTGGGAAATTACCATGATGGTTTTTGTGGTCTTTGTTGCTTTTAGTGGTGCTACTTGGTGATGCATGTTATTACTAATATCTGCTGATAGAGGGCGCCAAATCACCAACAAATTCATGCTTAATATGCTTAACAGTTCTGCTGCCCGCTTACTACAACTACTACTATTATTATTATTATTATTATTATTATTAATATTAATAATAATAATAATAATGAGTATTATTATTATTATTACTTCTACATCTACTACTACTCCACTAATCTTGTAATATTGTTTGTTGCACACAATATTTATTTAAGCGATAATTTATTTATTATCCCTTGCATTTCCATACAACAGACTGTTCACTGTATATAGAATGACATAACTACTTACTCTAACAGTATATATATATATATATATGTCATAGATATATTTGTAATTGTGTATGCATTGTTCACATAGTTATATATTTCATAGATATGTCACATTTATGCCTGTTATTTATGCTTCTACTACTACTACTAATAATAATAATAGTAATAATAATAATTCTTCTTCTTCTTCTTCTTATTATTATTATTGTTATTATTATTATTGTTATATCCAATACAATTAACAAAGACCTAAGCAGAAGCTAAAATGATCCTGGTTTAATCTATCAGTATGCTGTGATGCCCTTCATGGGTTTGGTGTATTCATTCATTTCTTTTTTATTTATTGTTTGTATTTATTTAGTGCTATTTGGGTCTGCATACTGTCATCTAATAGTGAAACAGGACAAAGAAGGTACAATTATGCAAATATAACTATGAGTAATCAAACAGAAAAGTGAGCAAATGGTAAGCAAACACTATGTGATGCTGTCATCCATTTTCCACCACTACAGACTATTAAGGCAATCAAAAACACCACTGTGAGCCTGTAGAGGATTCACTGACTTGCTGTCAATAACGGGGATTTGATGGTGTTGCGTGAGAGTGAGGAAGAATGCTTGAGTAATCTAACTCTAACCCTATAACCACAAACCCCACCTGTTAATGAATAATGACAGTGTCCTTACTTGGACCTTGCATCAATTTCTACTACAATAATTTAATCATACATCAAATTAAATTCATGTTAGATCATTAAAGAGAAGTCAAACAATTATCAAATGCTAATGAAGTACACAAAAATAAACCTCCTTACAGAAGTGGTATTTAATTGTTGTTCATGAGACTTAACATTTTAAGCCAAAAAAGAAAAACAAAACCTAAATGTACAACAATGGCAAAAGTAAGAAATAAATTATCAAAAGAAAAAAAAAATCACAACAATACAGCAGAATAGCAGTTTCAGTCACAACAGACAGCAGAAAAACAGTTACATGCAGTGTATAGACTGTAACGTCAATCTGTCTTTTGCAGTTCAAAAACAAACAGAAATAGAAAAGGGGTTGACACGATACTTGTGATAATACAAGTGGCAATTAAAACAAAGCCTTCATTTCACTGACAAAATCAGATGACTGTCAAACCTGGCTTAGGGACATTTAAAAGAGCCTGAAATAATAATAATACTCTTACGCAATTTATCATCACTGCCAAGCCTTGCTGTGTGTCTGAAATACTACAACAAATTGTGACAGATATGATAGAAGATTAACCTGCGGAGAGGAAATTAAAGGGATATATTTCAAAACGTCTGCATAGCTCATTTGTGAAGATGTAAACAAGGTCATTCAGAGTGGTTTTGTGTGAAACCGTGCATTGTAGAAACTTATCAACTGATGGTGATTATCTGCTGATGTCTATGACAAAAATATAATAATTTTATTTACTATCCAAAATGACAAGTGAACCTACACATAAGTGTTTGTATATAATGTTAGTAAAATAGTGGCAAATTTGTTTTAGGCCAAAAATTTGTCTAAGGCACAAGGCAGTGTATTCATTACCACGTTATGTAATAACGTTCTGTGATGTAGCTTTTAGAGGCATGAAACTCATCAGACGTCTGGTTCTTATCACCACCACTGTGAACAATTTTGACTAAGTTTCACATCAAACCACTCTGAATGACTGTTTAGATAACAACATAATTATGCAGAAATTTTGAAACAAAAATGTCCCTTTGCTTGCCTAAATGTTGTACTCTGAAGCAATAAATAGTACAAAATAATGAAGAATAAGGCAAGAGTAATGCACAAGGACAAACAGGGCAAATATAATCATTGAGACATACAGACTTTAACATAATTAGTCTTGCAAATCTTGCAAAGGAAAAAGGCATGATAGAGGAATGATAATGGTCAGCAAAGATTATTGATCGTTCTTTTATATCTGTGGATGGCCTCGAACTGGGTTTCTCAAATCCAGCCATAGAGTAACATTGCCCTGCATATTTCAGCATATTCCCGGCAGTAAGACAACATTATTTCAAATTTTGAAAGCTTGTCAATGAGCCAGGGTAACAGCAAGACCCTTGACTATCCTCCTATGATTATCTTCATGGGATTTGGCTTCAGCCCCAAGTGATTAGACCTTGAGATGACTGTTTCAGTTGCTGCTGCCAATATGCATGACACAGTGTAGTCTGTTACTCTCCGTAATTAGAAAAGAACAGAAAACCTGACTCGAAATTCACTTAAAGTAGAATCTTATGAACAATTGCTGAATTCTGTGGGGGGAATAGGTTTGAAATACAGCTTGAACACCCCTGTTCCAATGTCATGTTTTGTTGATTTTCTACACTTTAGAAAAAAAAATGGTTGTCCAAGGGTCCTTTAGTAAAGAAAATATATATCTATATAAATCTATAAAGAACCATGAATACACAAAGAACCCTTTGCATGATTAAAGGGTCTATTGCATCATTAAATGAATGTTTCAGATTGATGGAGAATGTGCTGTAGATAGTTCTATATAGAAACTTCTTGAAAAGGGTTCTATATAGCACCAGGAAGTGTTCTTCTGTTGTTATGATGTCAAGCCTGTAACAATAGAAGAACACTTTTTGGTGCTAAATAGAAGCATTTTCAAAAAGGTTCTTTATAGAACCATACGAAACACATTCTCCATCAATCTGAAGAACACTTTCATGATGTGAAGAACCCCTTTAATCATGCAAAGGGTTTTTGAGTGTTTGTGATTCGTTATAGAACCATTTTCTTTACTAAAGAACCCTTGAAGAACCATCTTTTTTAAGAGTGCATATGAAAAAAAGTTAATACATCCTCTACAGGGAATTAAGTTTCATTCAACCTTCCAACACTGGAGAAACAGTAAAATAGTAAAAATTCCAGTTACATTTGCGTTCCCTAAGATTTTCCATAATCCATATCCAATCAGGTAGAAGCCTACGAAAACGGCCCCCCACCACTACACTGAAGATGTATTACCAGAGTGCGGAGAGCTGCCACTCCAACAATTCCAGGTCGGTCAGACACTAGAGGGTAAAAAGGTACTTATCTGTCATGTGGGTGGTACCCTCAGGGGTGAGTCTTCACTACCTTTAGTTAGGGAAAATAATTGTATCTTATTCCGCTGCAATTGTATTTTTTAAGTTGCATTGATTCCATATGCCCTGTCTTGACTCCAGGCTTTTTACCTTACTGTTCTGTTTTAAAACATCAGGTTTTGATACAGAAGGTACAAATATGTATCTTTTCCCTGGGAAAAACTTTGAGGGTACATTTACATTGTGTGAACTTCTCTGACAGTGTATGGAGCTTTTTCTGCAAAACTGTAGTATGTAAATGTAAATTTGAATACATTCAAATGCACTTGAATAGCATAGAATATTTCAACAATGTTGTCATATATTTAACGTTTTTGAACTCCAGTTATAGGACTTTCTAACAGGGACATGTATGTTCATGACATCAGTGAGTGAGAACTGCTTCATTCAGCCGATGTGCTGATTAGCTCACCAACCAATCCGCACTAAGTAGCAGTAATGCTAAGCCTTGTACTGCACAAAACCTTTTTGCTGTAAAAAAACGGAAATACAGGTGAGTTTTCTTTGATTTTTTAAAATGGAATGCATCCTTCTACTTTCCAAAATTAAAGAAAGTTTGAGCATAAATGGCTTTATCGTTTTTAGCCTCCATTCACTCCCATTCATTGAGGATTCACTTGTGAGCGCCTGCTAGTGGTTTGCTTGTTTTTCGGTATAATGGGAGAAATAGGAAGTGTCCAGTTTAAACCGGCTCTGGTATTGCCACAAATTCATCCCTCTGGAAGACTAGGCGTACCTTACACTGTTAGAAATAAAGGTGCTGTGCAGGTACATTTTTTTGTTCATCAAGGTACAAGCAACGTAAATGTACCCTCAAAGATACAACAGTGGTTTTAAGGTCCATCTGTGCACCTTAAATAAGTTTTTCCCCGATGAAAAGTACATATTTGTACCTTTTCATAACCGAATGTTTTAAAACAGAAGAATAAAATAAAAAGCCTGGAGACGAGACGGGGTGTGTGGATTTAACACAACTTAGTAAATATAATTTAAATGGATTATGGTACAATTATGTTCCCTGACTAAAGGCACTGAGATGTACCCTTGAGTGTCCCACCCCAGTGACAAGAAAGGCGTTGCCCCATTGACAGTTTCATACCTTTTTTTCTGAGAGTGTTGAGAGAATGAGTTATACAGATTTAGAGTTTCATTTACAAATATCTTTGACTGAAGAGTTTGTAAAAACGTTCTACAAAAATACAAATAAATGTTTACTGATGATACCTGGTGGCCTTTATTTCAATCGAGTTTTTGCAGGTTAGTAGCACCTAATGACTACATTTGAGAAACAAATACTTTCTAGAAGCTTTTCAAATTTCAAAAAATAAATATGACATCAAAAATGACATAAGTCTCGATGTGCTGTTGCCACTACATTCACTTTCAAAAGTTAATGAAATCAAATTTAAAACAATGTACACTATTAGGCACAAAAGAGAAGGAAACTCACACTTGGCTTTAAATAAGTCAAAAGTTCATACAACATTAGACAGTATGCAACAGGTCCTTACTGATAAAACAGACAGTCATGTGATTTGAACTTGAGACATCTACTTCATTTTGAAGGCCATGGCTCTTGTATAAACAATTATTACATCGTCAAGTTCAGAATCGGCCGCTTAGAGACTCGTACCTCCGTATAGTGCGATTGTCAATTCAGTATGTACACTTACATTTCCCTTGACATCATTAAAAAAGTGGTGTTTGGGCTACAGAACAGATATTACTGTTTGTGCAGCAGGACAGAAAAAGTGGGACATTTGAACACTTTCTCACATTATTGTTATAAGTGCCTAATACTTCATTAAAGATACAGTTCAGCTTTTCACAAGTTTTTCCTTAATGCAAATCAGCACTCAATCCTTCAGTCAGTCCACATTTCTGATCTACAGTACAGAATTCCAACATTCGTTTAATTTCATTTCCAGTCAAAACAGCCATTAAATACAAGATGTTCATTTTTTCAAGAGATATTTCTGAGGAGATTAGATACAAGATAATTTACTTGCCTAAGGAAGACGGAAGCCAAAGAAAAATGCAAAAAAAAGCAGGAGTTAAAAAAAATATTCAAAGATCATACAAGACCAGAACCGTCACCATCAGAAAAAAAGTACTTAAAGCTTTCATCTTTAAGAGAGAGGATAAAATCAAGCTCCACTGTTGCTTCAGATCTGAAAAAATCCACAGGTGTTTCTGTCTATTCTTCCACTGTGAGAAGACAACGCAGCACTATGAGTGTGAAAGGATGTGTAGCTGACAATAAGCTGTTAGTAAGAAAAGGAAACAAAAAAGAAGAAAATTTGCAAATTAAACAAAGAAGCTGCTGCTGTTCTCAGAACAATAGACTAGTCCAGACCTCAGCATCACTGAGTGTGTTTGGACTTGAGAAGCAGAAAATGCAACCAACTTTTAAGACCGAACTTTGGAGGTGTAGAAAAATATCCTTACAGATTTCTTTGAAAAACTGAAAGCAAGACTACAGAAAAGAATGGAATCTGTAATGGAGGAAAAGGGTGGACACACCAGATACTGAAAAAAAATTACATTTAGTTGTTGAGTGTAATTTTCTGTTAAATATGTATTTGCTGATGATGGAAAATGAACAACTTGTACTTAACAGCCACTGTGACTGGAAATTAAACACATGAAGGGTGGTCTCTGACTTTGTTCAATATTATATGTGGATGCTGAGGACAGGGTTAAATATCACTGATGTAAACTATAGTCAAACAATTTGTCCACTAACTTTGATAGTTCCCTTTTTTATTTTACCTAATCTCTATCTGTCACATCTGTATCATACACCTGATTACAGACAATAGTTTTGACACGTTTCCCTGTAAAATAACTCAAAACCTGTCTGAAGTGGCTGAAGCAACTGCCCAACAGCTTCTGCTGAATTGTGTGTTCTGAGTCGAGGGCTTTGCAGTTATTTCCTCAGTATAAGCTGAAATTGCTGTCTGTGGTACAGATGTCCAGTACAGATGTGGCAGACAGAGATTAGCATCAAAAACAATGGAGTTTTTCCTTAGGCTCAAGCAAACAGGTCCAAGTAGGAGCTGAGAGCAAAGGGACACTCCTATTGGACAGTCTTCAACTCTTGGTTTATGTTATTTAATGCACTGAGAAATAATTTATGACCCACAGGTCATGTGAGTGGATTTTTAGATGTTTCAGCCTTCAAAAACAGGACATTAGGGCTGGCCCGAAATTTTTAAATACTCGCTGGCATTTTTTAACAACTACTCAAATATTTATTCTCAAAATCACCCTTTAAAATGATTAAAATGAGTTATTTTACACAATTAACTATAATTTTAAGTATGTTTATTTAAGCAGCTCAAAGTATAACCAGTAGGTGGCAATAATGTAATAATAGTCAGACTGAAGCCCAGCTGCTCGCATTGTCTGCCATAGAAGCCACAATGGAAGTCCTCTCGCTCAAATACATTTTATGAGTCGAGCAGATGCTAAGGGTGTACCGTATAAGAATGATTGTTTTATTTATGACCATCACGGTGTTACTTGGTTTTAGTTAGTTGATTTTCTTATGTTATTTGGCTTGTTCACCATTTTTTTAGCATTGAAAGCCATAGTGGGGGTGACACCCAGGCCAAGTTGAGCTCAGTCATAGCTGAGCTACAAAGAGTAGAGCAGAGGATTGAGGAGCTTTTGAAGATGCAATCTGAACGTGGACAGGATGGACCTAGAAGCAGCTCGAGAGGTGTCCCACTTGGCTAGTAAAGTGCACGGAGGGCACTTTTCAAGTCAAGGGACCACTGATACTGTGATCACTTCAGCTCTTTGTCTGCTAGCTAGACTGAATTTCACCCCCACACCAGACTCCTCTGGCTGGGAGCACCCACAACATAGCAGTGCTGGTATTCCACCGCCAGAACAATGCAAAAGGTAACTTATATAGAACAGTAAAAATGACAGAAATTAAGACACAAGGTTTTTGAGTGACAGCAACAACATAAAGGCCCATTTTGATGAAATGTATTGTAGTTTTAACCACAACTTTTGACAGATATCTGAATACTCAATAGTGAATCAAATACCAACTTAATGAACGAATACTTGAGTATTCAAATCATTCGGGCCAGCCCTACAGAACATATATCACATTCTGAAAATGGCCACCAATGAGCAACGTTCTGTTTCTTTACAGATCTACTAAAGGTATTAGCCTATGAATTACATCAGTCAAAGCCAGTATGGCAACAGGTGACCCAGCTGTGCTTTGTGCATCTATGGCTCTGAGTGCTAGCAGTGGCTCTTTACCCTTACAGTAGTAGAATATAAAACAGAATCAGCCTCCCTGTAGTTCTTCTCGTGTGGCTAGGTAAGGCCTCCGAAAACAAGGACAGCACCGTACTGTCTTTTCCCATCTCTAGTCCAATAACAGTGCTTACTTCTAGTGTAGACTATTTGTGTGCACAACCTATACTCCCAACATATAAACAAACCCAACATGGGCTAAAAAATATGTTCATGGTAGCAAGACAAGGACACTACAGAACAAAAAAAGCTTCCAGATAAGGCAGGGGATGGGGAGGAAAGTGTTCACTGTTACAGTACAGTACAGCCAGTACCTCCACATAGCCTAGAGTATTCCACCTTGTTTCCCAGTGCAAGACAGACAAGTTCTGCCTAGCCCTGAGGCTGAGGAGCCTTCGCCAGGCCAGAGGAAAAGTCCATGTAAGCAGCGGAACTTTGGCTCAGTGGACACTCCTGGTCAGTTCTTTTTTCTCTTCTTCGCAGACTTATTCCTCCTATCCCACATGGAGAGAGCTTTGGCACTTTTTCACATTTTAAGGCTTGAGCGAGGGCTCTTACTCGAATGACATGAGATTGGCTGGTGTCTAAGAGGAAAGAAAGAGAAACTAGTTATACAATAAAAAAACAAAACAAAACAAAAAAAAACAGTGAACTGTGACTCTATGGCAGGTGTGTCAAACTGGGTTCCTTCCGGGCCACAACAACGCAGACTTGTGTCCATGATTTCCAAAAAGATTTTCAAATTTTGATTGTGTCGGACCATAGCACACTTTTCCACTTCGCCTCAGTGCATTTTAAATGAGCTCAGGCCCAGAGAAGGTGGCAGCATTTCTGGATTCTTTTTATGTATGAGTTCTTCTTTGCATGGTAGAGTTTTAACTTACATTTGTGGATACAGCGATGAACTGTGTTCACAGACAATGGTTTTCGGAAGTGTTCCTGAGCCTGTGCAGTGATTTCACCTATAGAATCGCGTTTTTGATGCAGTGCCACCTGAGGGTCTGAAGATCATGGCCAACCAATGTTGTTTTTCGGCCTTATCCCTTGCATACAGAGATTTCTCAGGATTCTCTGAATCTTTTAATGATATTATGTATTGTAGATGATGAAATCCCTAAATTCTTTGCTATTTTACATTGAGAAACATTTTTCTTGATTTGCTGCACTATTGGCAAAGTGTTGAAGCCCTCCGCATCTTTACTTCTGAAGACCTTTTGGGGATGCTCTTTTATAACCAATCATGTCACTGACCTGTTGCCAATGAACCTAATTAGTTGTGAGATGTTCAACCAGGTGTTTTTTTTTAGCATTATAAAACTTTACCAGTCTTTTGTTCCCCCATCCCAATTTTTTTTTAAATGTGTTGCTTCATTCAAAATGGGCAGTTTCATCTCAGTTTCAACATTTGATATGTTGACTTTGTACTATTTTCAATTAAATATAGGGTTTAAATGACAACTATCCCAACTTTTTTGGAAACGGGGCTATTAATTTAGTTTTTAACATATACTTCATGCTTTTGAATACATACTTATTTGCTCAACAAAGTTAGTAGAAGATCAAGTACAAAGGCAAAATATATCATTTAGAGTACACATTGCAGGTTAAACTTGATATGTACTTGCAGACTGTAGTCATGTTTGCTTGTCTGTGTGTCTGTGACTTTGTTTGTGTCTGTGACTAGGGCAGTGGTTGGTATAGTGAAGCGGGTATCACCTCTGCCTTCTACGCTGTAGACTGGGGTTCAATCCCCGCTTGGGCAGCACCCTACACTATACCAATAAGAGTCCTTGGGCAAGACTCCTAACACTACCTTCACCTTCCTGTGTAAAATTATCAAATTGTAAGTTGCTCTGGATAAGAACATCTGCCGAATGCCGTAAATGTAGGCCAAAGAAAGATTAGATTTGATCGATGTTTTGAACCAGTATTTGATGAATTTACTGTACTCCAGAAGGACAGAATGTTTAGGCAGCACTGCGCTACTGTGCTGCATTTTATTCCTTTTACTAAATTTGTAGCCCTACAGACCCGATAAACCCAATATTGGTGTATTTATGAGCCCAATATTATAAACCCAATATTTGATTTATTTATTGCACACCAGAAGAGCAGAATGCTTAGGTGACGCAGAGCTACTGTGCTAAAATAATTGTATTTTATTTTTTTACTCCATTTGTAACTCCATAAAAATATATGTTACATTTCCCTAATGCTAAGATGTAGTACCAATTTCTATATTATTTAAATCTTGATGTAGCTGCTGACATGTACCTGATATATACTGGATATCGACATCAGCCCACAATTCCAAAAAAAATAAAATAAATAAAAAGTGGACTGGTATGTTTATGTATATAACATTTAATTCTGATTTTACCTTTAAAATTTTATGTTTGGGGTGTTTTAGTATCAAATTACAGCAAAATGTTTTAAAATAAATGTTTAAAATTTCAAATGTCTGCAATTTTTTTGGCCCTTGGCCAGTTTTCTTTCTAGGATGTAGGTGTGTTCTAAATGGATTATAAGACTACCTGCGGTTTGTTGCTCTGACAAGCCTCCTCCAAGTGTTTATGCCAGAGGATTGCAGAGAATCGGGACCCTGTCTGAAACTTGTAAACATTTCCTGGGAAAAGACATTTACTTTTCATTTAATCCAACATGTAAACCAAAAGCAAAAACAAAGAACGAAGAAATTTTGAAAGACAGTTCAAATATACACTATTGCTCTAAGGGAATTTCTTTTTACCTTTGTCTGCATCATTCAGCTGGAAGATATTGGGTCGTGTTGGATCATCTGGCAAGACCACCATCCAGCCCAGCACACACACTTTTTTACAGGGTGTGGATTTGTACTATATGACGGAAACAATATGTTATATACTCATCACAACTTGCACTGCCATACTAAATGGGTCACATTCTAAAACTGAATGGCACAAAGGGACACCCTCACATGTTTTCTTTCTGTGCCTCGAAGTGCTTTGGCTCCATAGAAAGTCAAAGTAGAGCCCGAGAGTGTGATCCAATACCGTGTCCAGGATGAAAGCTAAAAACCAGAACCGAAAATGTGTCATGTTCATGAAAAATGAAAACGTACACTATTAAGACATCTCCTTGCCAGAAGATTTAATTCAACAAGTAAATTGACACATTTATCAGGTTAAATCAAGGGCTGTCAGGATTGTTATTCAGATTTTCATTTCCCTGGATACATTACATGCCAAGCTCACCTTTGGCTTTCGGCCCTCTTTCAGCAGGGTCTTCCTCTTTAGAGGACCCTCCATAGCGATACCACCTATCTCCCCATGGCCTCGGCCGGGTTGCACTGCTGACGCACTGTTGGAGTGGAAATATTTGCTTGAAACATGAATAAAACATCCTGTATTCCACTATGTTAAGGAATATGTGCAGCATCTGTATGCTCTAGGGCCTGACCGATATGAACCTTCTGTCACTGATATTGATATTAAGAATCTTCAAATTCTAATAACTGTTAACATCAGCTGATCATTTAATATAATCAAAAAATAAACAGACTCCAATATTTCAGCTGTGAACTGTCAACTATGTATGGACTGAGACCCCTTATCAATTTATCGATAAGAATATTTTAAAAATTAATTGATAACAGCCATGAAATCAATAAGAAAAACGTATAGGTTTTTATTTGTATTTTATACAGTACCATGTAAAGTCAGAGAACACTTCATTTACTCAATTCCCAGTCAAAGCAGCCATTAAGTAAGTTATTGATTTTGTCAGGAGATATTTCTGAGAAAGGAAAATTAGTGAAAAACAGGAGTTTTCAAAACTGGAGCTCATAAAATGACTGGACCACTAAAACTGTCACCATCAGATAAACAGTACTCAGAGCTTTCATCTTTTAGAGAGGAAATCAAGCTCCACTCTTGCTTTGTCAGATCTGAAAAAAAACACCCACAGGTGTTTCTGTCTATCCTTCCACTGTGAGAAGACAACTCAACACTATGAGTCTGAAAGGATGTGTAGCTGTCAAGAAGAAAGAAAACAGACAAAGAAAAAAAAAAAGCAAATCACACAAAGAAGCTGCTGGTGTTCTCAGAACAATGGACTGACCACCTCAGTCCAGACTTCACTGAACGTGGATTACTTTGATGTGGAGGTGTGGAAAAATATCCCTGCAGATTTCTTTGAAAAACTGAAAGCAAACTCCTGAAAAGAATCTATGCTGTAATAAAGCCAAAAGGTGGACACATAAAACACTGAAAAATGTATATTATATTTACTTGTTGAGGCTCCTGTTTAAATGTCTGTTAAATATGTTTTCTTTTTTCCTGACGCTACAAAATGAATAACTTGTAACAAAGGGTGGTCTCTGACTTTTGCACTGTACTGTATGCATCAGTGTTCTGCGGAACCTAAACATCAGCCAATTTCACCAGTCAGATAGTAAATCGGTCGGGCCCTAGTGAGCAAGTGTTTGTAATGGTGTTGATGTTGAACAGTTTGGCCAAGCATGGCTCTGCAGGCTGAAATGTTCAGTGAACTAAAGTGAGTTCAGATGATCTGGCCTTTTATTGTGGCTCACTGGAAGCCAAAAATGACAGGTTGACACTCGGAAGGAGACAGGAAATGTGTCAGATGTTTGGTCACCACCAAACCTGCTCCGAAAGTCACTGGAAAGAGTGAAGTGAGCTCAGGAAACGTCAAATGAGGTAGAATTAGGAGAGTAAAATGGTGCTAGCATGTGAAACCCATCAACCAAACCTCCACCCAACAGACACCACGTTTGAACAACTTAGTACATGTAGCTATTGAACAGGCTGCACACATTATGTAAGATGACCATCTGACCCAAGGCAAAGTCGGAAATGAAAGAAATGTGCCTGGGACAAGCTAGAAAAGAGAGATAAAAGAGATTGGTGAAGAAGACAGGTGGCATGCAAGGACGAATCGTGACGGCTCAGAAGGACAAATGAGGTGACCCTTGACCCAAGCTGAAGACTGTACCTGCAGGCATAGCTGCGACTTCTGGGGGAGTTGCGGAGAGGAACCCTCCAGTTGGGGCCAAGTGTGGCATACATGCGCCCCCTGTTTGCATATTTGGCACAGTCAGTTTGTGGGCTTGTTTGTGGACACTAATTCACTATTCTTCAGTCCAATTTATGCTTAGACAATGTGCTCTGGACTTTCATAGGCCTAGTCTTAGACTAGGCAAATTTCCAGAAATGGACAAAAAAAAAGACTGTTTTAGTGACTAAGTGACTGAGTGACAGACTAACTGACTAGCTAGGTAGCTAGCTAGCTAGCTAAACTGGAATGCCATTGGTGATTTACAATTGCAAAAACCTTATTACTCTAGTCATAGGCTTAATCTGGGGCTAGGAAACCAGCCCATTATGTTTCAGGGATAAAGACATTTTTAGTCTGTTCAAGTTGTCATAAACATGTTTACTTTCCTGTTGGTAGCAGATGAGAATTACAAGGATAATCAGGGAGCAGCTGCACCAGCAATGCATAAGCTCAAACACAGGCTAGCTGTAACATAAGTATTTGCTAAGTTTAGGTTTACAAGTCACTAAATCAAATTGGGGTGCACTACACAAACTAGTTTTGTACTAAATATTTACACCCCCCCTCAGCTGGTGTAAATGTTGGGGAAACCAACTGAAACTACAGAAAAAAGCTTAGTTTTTGGTTAACTAAGCTAAAAACACCAAATACTATATGCTGTGATTTTACTTACAGCTCTAATCATCACCCTGCTTTTAGTTCTAAACATATAGCTAACACCCCCTGCCCCAGTTCAGTCAGAGTCTAAACATCAAAACGTAAGCATTAGTTAGTTTTTACTAGTTAAGACATGACTTAACAATTTGTGGTTAAACCAACTTTGGTAAAAGGATAGTTTGAAACTAACTAGTATTAACTCAGGACTTAGTAAAGACTTTCCACACAAAATTAAGTGTAAACTTATGCAGAACCGGTGCAAGCCAGTCCAGAATACTGAAGAGCCATATTCATCCTGGGATTTATTTTCACCTCTCATTTTATTCATACTGGATTCTATAGATAAACTGATTTGAACTCAAGCTCTATAAAATGGACTGATTACATACTGAAAAAGGCTGCTGTTCCTGACAATCAACTTGAAATTTAAAGGGGATTTCCAAAGAATTCTCAAAATTCCTGCATATTTAAATCATTCAGATGTAGACACTGTCATTTAGACTGGTTTGATGTAAAATGCTTTGTTTTAGAGAAACATAGAGAGTGAAGATTTTTTTAGGTTTATTGTCTCGAAAAGCTCCCTCATAGAAAGTGAAGAAATTGTCAAGAATATTTTGCCTGATGCCCAAAACATTTTTTTTCGATGTTTGTTTGGTATACATAGTGACCCCTGGTTCCTATCACCACCAGTGAGTCTGTAAGTTTCTCTACGATGAACCATTTTGAATCAAACCACTCTCAATCACTTTGTTTACATCTCATCCAGCGTAGAAACTTTGGTGGAATTCCCCTTTAACTGCTTTTTTTAACATTTTTCTTTTTTTATGCGTTTTTGTTGAGTATGTACAGATATATGCTACACATTTAAACATGAAAAAGACACAGAAACACATTTCATCACAGGTGAAAACAACGCAACAAGAAATCATCTGCTTCGTAGCCTGGCGGTCGAAAATAATTTTCTACTATTCGGTTAATGCAAAACCAAAATATTTTAATGTTAAACATTCCGTTAACAGTTATTAATAAAGACAGGTCATCTTACCTTTCTACTCTTGTGGAGAGATCCTCACAGAATGAACTCTCACTGCTTCCTGAAGAGGAAAACATATCTTATTTGTACCAGTGCCAGAAATTCAAGCCTTTTTAACACTGTAGCACTACAGGAATATGTATTTATAACAAAATGAAAGAACGTAATGATATACAGATATGCTATAGATTAGGTACAGATTGAAAATCTTGAAAAAGGCACAATTACTTACATTACATACAACAATTGTAATGGCTGTACTGGCTATAATAGGTTTAATGTAGTATGACAACACTGTGTTGGTACCTATTGATATGCCATTGGACACTGAAGAGTTGTTGGGGTTGTGTCTGGCTGGACTCTGAGACTCTAAGAAGCTGTCGTCGAGCAGATGCCGTGGTTTCTCCACAGGAAATGTGGCACTTTTACTCTCCACCATGCCAAACTGCCACATCATACTAAGAGAGGGAGAGTGCAGGGCAATCATGAATCATAATGTAAGAGCAATAACAGTCACTGAAAACATTGCCATTTTTATACTCATCACAAACAAAACTTTAAGTTAACTGGATTGCAAACATTAAAACTCTCAATGATCTCAGTGCTTTGAAATTCACTGTTTTTATGAAGTCATGAAAACCAGAACATCTGAAGGAACAAATTTGACCTGTTTATGTAATAAAAGAGATGTAAAAATGAATGACTATTTTTTGGTGTATAAGCCCACAAATAGGTCACAAATGGGAAAACAAAATATAAGACCGATGAAGGATATGGGGCCTTCAACATGTGCATGTTTGTGTGCTTGAGAAAGTGGTGAAGAGATAGAGAGAATGAGTGAAATAAGCAAAAGATACACACTTGTTGCCCACACTATGGCTCTTTCTGTGGCGTGATGGCGGAGGGGTGGGCATGCGGACCCCCACTGTGGCATCAGGGCAGGTAGGCCGACGACTGTACCTCACAGAAAGTGACATGTCTGAGGAAAAAGAGAGCGAGCGAGAGAATCATTTATAAGGCCCTGAATGCACAATTGTAATGCGACTCACTGGGACAAAAAACACAAGCAAATACCGACGCGGCTTTAATTTACATCTTTAGGAATCAATTCACAAAATACTTGCATGTTTCCTTGCTCCCTTTAAATTCCTCTAGAGGGAGACAGATCCACATTTATGCCCACTGTTCATATGGCGAAAAAAATCCACAGAGTGGATCCCATCCACATATTCATCCATGCACAGCCTCAGAACAAAATCACTTAGGGTGCATTAGAAATAAAAGGGGGTGCACACTTTGGCACAGGCAGGCAAAAAGGACTTAGAACACACTTCATTGTCAATGCAACCAACTTCTTTTACAATGTCAGTATCTGAAGTGGAGGTCATTTTTCAGGCAGTTTGGTACACTGTATGTCCAAAACTATACAGACACCTAAGTGAATTCAGCTACTTTGAGGTGAACCCTTTATCTAATACGGTGTTTAACTCAGCTCACAGTTTGTGTAATCTACATACAGTCTCCTTTGAAAGCATTGAAGCAGCCAGACCAATACATCTGGGTTTGAGATCAAAGATGAATGTGAGACAATAGACTGAATTCCAATCTGGCCTCCCAATTCTTACTGCTTATGACTGGTTTGCATCTTGTGGTAAGGCCTCCATATTTGTGCTGTCAAAGTCTTCTTCAAATGGTGAATTGTGATACCTCCACTCCTGGCCTGTTGAGGTTGTTGGTGATGTCACTGACCGTTGCATTTGGGATTTTCTTCACAGCTGTCACAATGTTTCTTTCACCAATTGCTGTTGTTTTCCTTGGCTGACCTGTTCGATGTCTGCTTGTTAGTACACCAGTGGTTTCTTTCTTTTTCAGGGCATTCCAAAGTGTTGCATTGGCTGTGCAATTTTCCCTATTTTCTCAGTTCTGCTTTATCATACTCTGAGGAAAATGCTAAGCAATCGATTGTGCAGACGTCCCATTGTCTGGCAATCAAAAAAAATGGAGAAAGAGAATGCAGAAGTCCATTGCTCTCTTTGAATTTGATGCGGTCACTGACTGTACAGGACACAGCTGCATGTGGCAAGCAGAACAAAGGTACCACATTCTGACAGCCTTCTTTGACTGTTTAAATGTTTTTTAGCAGTTTGTGGCATTTCTGTGTCAACAGTTTTGGTCTCTTAAGCCCAGTTTGCACTCTTTTGATGAGATAAGACAATAGAGTTTTTGAATGTAGTATATAGCAAATACACACATATCAAAACATATCAAAATGTTATCACTGGGGTGAAAATGGTCAGATTTTACTGGATGAATCCTAGTCTTTTTTTGGGTCCTAAAATGCCTGTTTCTGGCACATTCTCATCTTGAAATATGCTGTAAAAATAACCTTTCTACAGCCATCCGTGGCCGGGAGCCCAAGAGATCACAATTGGCCTCGCTCTCTGGAAAACAGTTCAATAGCAACCTAAATGTTTACCTATCCTTTTTTTTTTTTAAATATAAGTGATACCATTTGTTCCTAAACTAAGAGATATAGAAATCCAAAAATTAAATTAACAGCACCCCATAAAAAACACATCTCGTAAAATGTAAGACCACTTCCATTGAAACTGCCTTTAACTAGCGACACACCATGCAAGCAAAACAGTAAACATTCCTCAAAACAACTGCACTACTACTATGTGATCTAGAGTGTCAAAAACATCCAGTATCCAGTTACTTTTACTGCAGATGAGTTAAATTATAGACTATTTATATTTAGGTACAACGCTGTGAGAAAGTATTTGCCCTTCACCTGATTTCTTCTATTTCTGCTAATTTGAAAAAGTAATTGCTGCTCTAAACCTAATGACTGCTTGTGCCACCCTTGACAGTAACAGCTGCAATTAAACATTTGCGATGAGTCTTTTACATCACTGTGGAGGAATTTTGGCCCACTCTTCTTTGTAGAACTGTTTTAATTCAGCTACACTGGAGGGCTTCTGAGCATTAATTACACATTTAAGGCTTTTCCACAGCATCTCAATGGGATTCATGTCCGAATTTTTACTCTGCCACTCCAAAACATTCAGTTTGTTTCTTCTTAGCCATTCAGAGGTGGCTGCTGCCTGGAAGTTCCCAAGATAAAGACAATGCTAAGGGCATTGGCTAAATTTAATGTTTTGACATGTTTTCTACTCTTTTGTGTAGGGAAGACAATCAAGTAGTCACTCCCATCTCTTGTCATTTATATTGAGATTTCTTATCCAGTGCAAATTGCTCGTAAATATTACAGACATCCTGTGGTAAACTGACATTTCCCCACCTATTCGTGTGAATGAATCGCGTCAGAATAACACATGATTCATAAGTATCTTCATGGTTGCTACTTTATGCAAAACTGTGCTTAGCTTGTTTACATATAATTCCTTTACATAATTTTATATATGATTACTTTTCCTACTTAAAATGTGTTTCAGGCTTTTCTACATAGGCCAAGATTTCATATAATGTTATGTACTGGTGATTTGCCGCAGGTTAATAACAAAATCATGCTGTCTATTATTAAACCGAAATATTTCAATACCCCCCTCGCCCCCATGTGTCTCACACTGTCCTGCAAAATTGACTATGCTGTCCTTTAGTTGAACTGTCTTGATCTGGTCATCCTATAAATAAGTAAATAACATTCAAAAGCCTGGCATCTGAAAAATGAACTTGGTCAATTTTTAAAATTTCCAACCAGATGGTTGTGAACTGGGCTTTGTAAACATTGCCACAACTGAATTTCACCAAATCTGAGATGTAGCCCAGCAAACAAGCAGCTTGGCTCAGCGGTCAAAGCTGTTTCTCATTTCCATTAGTGAATAACACTCATTTCTTCCTCCATTCATTTACAGGAGACAAGAAGACCCTGAAGCTATGCAGCAGCATGGAGACAGCACAAGACAGCTTCACACTGAGACATTTATGAACTTTAAAACATTTGTTTTATGAGCAAAACGTATTAACTTGCTGGAACCGCTGCAACTGACAAGACAGTCTGCTCACTCTAACAGTTTTCACACTAAACATAGCAGCTTGAACAGCTTCCTTACACACTGTTCATAAATAAGTAAATGTCTTTTAAAGTCACAGGGGAAAATTAGGCCAACTTTCTCCACCTGGGCCTTGTTATCACACTCCTTAATGAGCTACTAAATTGTTACCTGAATTATCCACTGTGATTAGGGATGGTATTAAATAGAGATGCTTTATAGGGTGACATTAAAACAAAACTGAGTAAGATTCTTAGAACTCAGTATGACACATTATCAAAATTATGTCCAAACATAAAAATTACAACAAATTAATCCATTCATGGCAAACTACACCGATAACAAGGTAAAAGCAGTGTCGCTGGCTTGTGGTTTTACTGCACATGCTCACAATTATCCTTGGGCACCTGTGGGCTAGGCTTTGCCAATGATGGCCAAGGAGAAGAAGTAATGAAAACAGTTTGTGCATGTGTAGCAAAAGCACAGAATGTTCTCCGCTTTTCTTCTCTGAGCTTGGAAGAAGGAGATTTAAAAGATTAAATACTTAAAGTACATTACTTGCCTGAATCGGTATGCCTCCTATAGTTTCAGAGCATGACCAAATCCAATGCACTAATTAAAGGACCCCCCGAATGAGATGGACAAGGGTCATTTCATGCCTATTTACCTAGGGCTTGTCCAATCAAGTCATGGATTTCCATGCGATTTGATTATATTCACCCCCCCAACCAACACACACAGTACGCTGCAGCTTAGACCTACTTCCTATTCTATTTTTAGTTTAGATGCTTTTTTTTAAACATTAACTGTTTTAATGAAAACCTTTCGCAATCATATTAAACTAGGGTAAAATTTGTGAGCTGACTTTAAGCTGCCTTGACAATGCCGCTGATATGAACTTGAAGGTGGTTGCTAAGGTGTTGCCAGGATGTTGCTGTGGTATCCATGGCAGTTGCTAATACTGCCCCTTGCTGGAGAAACTTCAGACTGCAACACATTCTCTAATGGAGTGATTTCCAGAGCAATAACCACATGCTTTCTTAAAAAAAAAAGTACCTCTGGAATTCTGCCTTTGACAAAGAAATAATATTATCGTGAAATATTACAATTTTCATAATGTTCACAATTTAACTAAATCTTCAGGGACACCGGGAAGATGCTTTGAATTTTCCTGAGATGGTAAATCACACCTGCAGAAGAGACAGTGTGAAACTGTACCGTAAATACCCAGTGTTTTAACAGTGAAAGTAAACGAAACATTATGTGTACATATTACTTAATATTATTTAGTAAGCTGTTTAAGGATTTAGTTATGATTTTAAAGTTGGCCTTGCTATGCTCTACACTGCATCTTACATACTGAAGCAAATAGTACATACTCTACTGAAGCACTGTATATTTCTACCTCAGTATCTGGTGTGCTGACGTATGTTATAATCTGACTGCATAGACACATATCATAGCATGTTAAACATCTCTGCACCTTATTCTCACTACCTCATGTCCAGAAATGAGTGCTGTGTCAGTGCTGCACTGTCCTGTCTGTTTACTGTGTCTAATACCTGTTTTATTTATCGTATTTATTGTATTGTTTCTAGTTTGATGTTTGCACACTTACGTCTGCACGGTTGCACTTTGTACTGTCTCATTTTATTCCATGTTGCACCACACTCCTGGAGGAAGGTAATTTCGCTCCACTGTGTACTTGTACATAGATGGAATGACAATAAAAGCCTCTTGACTTGACTTGAATTTAACTGCTTACAGAATGACTAAACTGAGCTAAATATAAGCTTTTTGCATTTTTTTGTCAAAATAAGCAGAGTGATGTTAATTTCAAATAATAATTATTTTGTCTGTGTGTAAATGCCCACACTATTAGGATGTTGTGCAATCAAGCTGATGTTACCATGGTGGTAGATTTCTTGCCGTTTTCAGTCGGCCTAGTTTAAAGAACAACATAGTCCAGCTTGGTAATGGTACCGTTTATAAACTGGAAACGCAACCTTATGTATCAAATCCTGAATGTCAAACCTAAAACCTAAACTCCTTAGATTGAATTTGAAGTCCAACCAGCCTCGTAACAGTAGCTATGAAAGAACACTTTGTGGGTGGAGCACACACAGATCAGTCATAGCTGATAATAGTAAGGAACTCTGTGAGGACGCTTTGTAGAGTTGTGAGATTTTCACATTGGCAGGGGTTTCTGTACTGGTCTGTTAGCGATTAGAACTCGCCCTGCACAGCACGTTTCTCTCTCTGAAAACACAGTCGGCCCCGGACAAGCCTGCAGAGGCCTGATTCCAGTTATTGATTGTTTCCCAGTGATGTGTTTGAAAAATATTTTGTGTTTCTGAGAGCCTCAGTTGGGGGTGTTAGAGATAGAGAGAGAGAGACAAAGTGATAGATCTGCAGGATCTGGATCTGATCTAGATCAGGATCTGCACCCACTGCCCGTCAGGAGAGACAGAAACTGAGAATCACTTCCTTCTTTCATGTTCAAAATATAAAACCATCAGAGACGCTTTTCTGCCCAAATTTACAAATAAAACCCCCTCCTTCCCCAAACTGACCGACTCAGAGAAAATGAAAATTTTACTGGGAGAAAATGTAGAAGCAATAAGTTTAGCAGGGACAGTTTATTCAGAACTGCCACAAGATCAGAGAAGAAAATGTAACATAGCACCTCAATTATATAATTAATATTTCTAATTCCTGATGTTCAAAATGTATTACATTTTTCTTGTGTACCTTGTTTGTTTTATTTATTTATTTTTTTTTTAATTATTATTATTATGATTTTATTGTATTTTATTTTATTACATTTGGCATGTCCATACTCATTCTGTGCTTATATGTATTACCATATTTATTAATTTATTTATTTTTTTCTATTTCTATTTTCTATTCATTTTTTTTTCCCTATTCATTTATATATTAATAATAATTCAATTTAAGATGTATTTACAGCTTTGGCAACATAGGTCTTATATTCTGTCATGCCAATAAAGCATATTTGATTTGATTTGATTTGATTTGATAGAGAGGGAAAGAGAGAGAGACAGACAGAGAGGGGAGGAGAGAGACAGTGAGAGATTGAGAGAAACTGATAGAGTGAGAGGTGTGAAAGTGTAAAAGAGAGGGAGAGATAGAGGGGGAAGAGAGAGACAAAGAGAGAAAGGATAAAAGCAAGAGAGGGGAGTAAGTGAGAAAAACCCAGAGAGAGAGAGAGAGAGAGAAGAGAGAGAGAGAGAGAGAGAGAGAGAGAAAGAGTGGGGGGAAAAAACAAGAGAAGGAGAAGGGCAAGTGAAAGAGGGGGAGAGATTAAGAGAAAGAAAGAACTTGAGAGAGAAAAGGAGAAAGAGAGAGCAAGATAGTAAGGGGAGAGAGGGAGAGATGTATAGAAAGAAAGAACAAGAGAGTGACAGAGAGAGGGAGAGAAATAGAAAGAACAAGAGAGAGTGACAGAGAGAGAAAGAGAAAGGGGGAATAACAAAAGACAGAGAGGAAAAAGATAGAGAAAGAGAGAGAGAACGAGAGATTTGGACAAATCAGAGGGAGAGACAGAAACTGAGAGGGAGAGACTGAGAGAGAGGTAGAAAGAGAGAGAGGGTTAGTACACTTTGAGCACTCTGTATAAACACTCTCGGGTTGTTTAGTTCTCAGTGTGTAATAAAAAGTTTGTGGTCAGCGTGAGGGTCCGGCTGTGTCCTGATGCGTTGGTTGGTGTGTCACGCTCGCAGTCTTGTGCGGAGAGATTGACTAACGCTACCTCATAGTGTCTTGGCTGCTGACGCACTGGGCTTCTTCCACAACACTAGTGCGTTATGTAATAACTGGCTACACCAAGACTTCGAAGAAACTGCAGTCCATGTGATGCTTGTTGTGATTGTCATCATCACATGGTCAGTCTGCATCCTTGTGATGTAACCTCTGTGGCTCAGACTGGTTAAACAAGCGGCCCAGAAGAACGTATTCTCAGTGAGATCTCAGATTAACACCTAAAGGTTGACATGAAAAAGTGGCAATTTCTACCGTTTAATCCACTTTTCTCTGTTAATAATGTCAACAGTGTTGATGTTGCATTATTTGATACGTGAAGAAGGTGATCTAACAGAGCTATATGCACTTTTATTTAGCTTGGGTCACAAACAACCTTTTTAAACAAATACATAAATGAATAGGAAAACATTTCAGACATGAGACACGTTTCTTGGATTAAACAAGACAATAATAAGTGCTTACCAATCCAAATTACGCTCCAGACAGATTCCAGAGGGGATTTTCAGCCTAGCGCTGCAAATCATAATTTTATCAAGATGCCACAATGTCTTCTGCACTGTCGTCAAAAATGCTATTTTGCTTAGTTAAAGGTGCAAAAACAGTAGAGGAACAAGGCATTAACAACTCTTATTGTCTAAGAAGAATTTTATGGAGGTAGTTTAATTCTACACAAACTTTGCACCACTATGCAAATTATTACTCCTCCACTGATAAACCGGTGGTTGGGAATATCATGTAACCTCCATATACAATGTTCACCACTTGTGAAAACAGCGGTAAACATGCATGCCAGCATTTTCAAAAACATCCGTTCACATGAAAACACTAGGAATGCGTCGATAGCGATACTGGTATCAGGTGTCATGCCAGCACTGTGCTCATTTACTCGTACTTGCACTCAAAAAATGTACCGATACCAATATCTGATACCAGTTGATACCATGTGACATAAGTTGAGTGTATAATGCTGCGCTAACAAATTCCCCAATACGGGTGGAGACTTGTAGGCTAACAAAACAGAGGTGAAAAAAGTCAATATTTGCTACCTTAGTCCATCTTTGCCGACTTTATTCTGTTTGACTGAATAGAATTACGAGGCATAAATGTTGCACAATGTTAGCAGCGCTGCTCAGTTTCTCACTGTATTCGGTTAGTACAAAAATTGCTCAATTCAAAACGCTGGAGACAAAGGTGAGCTCAGTTTTACACATCTTACAGGAAATCATTCTTTTTTAGTTAATATTAAAGTGAAGTGTTTCACATCTTTGACTTTTGTCATGTATAACCTTGTACTATAGTCTCCACTATCTTCCTCTTTCATTTAAGTGATGTAAATGGAGAGCACAAATGTCATCATGGCAACCAATCCATAAAAAGATTTGTTGCCAGGGATTTGTTTGTGTTAAGTTTTTCCCAAGTGCATCATCAAAATGTATTCTTAATGTATTCTGAATATGTTATGTTTTTCATGTCCTACAATGGATTACATTACTAAATAAATTTAGAACAGTGTTTTCCAAAGTTTTCTACCCAACTCTGGCTACAGAACAAATAACATTAAATATAAGTTTTAGGCTGGAATTCCTCTTTAAGCGTTTGTGTCAATCTCCTCTTTTCTCCTAAGTGGGGTTCAGGGAAAAAAGTGCTCTTTCATCAATACAACACTGAGATATGCATTATTTCTCCTGAGACATAAAAGAGTTGACTTTAAGAAAGAGATTTTCCACTTCTCTTTCAAAAACAGCCCTTCATATTAAAAAAATTCCATGCGTGACATTTATGGTTTCTCTTTCCTGAAACAATCCCACAATTTCCATGGAAATTCTCCATAAGATTCCAGACCATAAAAATGATTTCAAAAGACTTGTGGTTTTATGACAGGTAGTGTCATCATTATGATGGCAGCTTAAAACAGACATCATGCATGGAAGAACTGAGTAACAAACAATAAATGCTATATTCTGAAATTCTGAAATTACATTGCGCCATTTGGTGAGATGGCTATCTGACCACATCGTTTTATGAAGGAAAAAGCTTTCAGTGCTCATAAAGCCATAATTTATGAGTTAGATATATTCAGGAAAACAATTAGCTTCTTCTCCTGGTGTGTCTGGAATGAAGAGAATAATTACACTGGAAAGAAGGAAAAAAACAGTGTTCAAGACATTTTCCTCTGGTCTTGTAACAGGGATAAAATGCATTGTAAAATGGAGTGAGGCCGAGTGCTTACAGATAACCATGGCAACTCCCCAAAACAGCTTACAGAGCTGAGCTATGTGGAACAATAGCTAAGGGAAGCCCATAGGCAGTGTTACCACGGTTCAGATCATGACTGAGACTGACTGCAGGCAGTACGATTGCAATAATGGTGAAATAACTCTACTGGCTTGCTATGTTGCGTGACTGGGCCATGCTGGCAACCGCTTGGCTGGGTTTTACAACGTGTGGCCCTCTGCATGTTGTTGAACATACAGCATTTACAATGTATGACTTAACTCTGCACTTCAAAGCAAAAGTTATCCTCATCCAAATGTTCATGTGCATGACCCACATTGTGCTTTTTACAACAGGCACCAATGCTGCTTTCTTCATTTTACAACTTTCAGTTTAATACTGAAGCAAATGTTGTCTTCAGCCAGAGTAAAATGAGTCCAAACCCACCCAATCCCTACCATAATCCCACCTCCCCCCATTGCAAACCCCTCCAAAGCAACCAGCTCTATCTAAATTCCCACAGTCCATCTGGACAAGTTCCAGACTGCCTAAGTAACCACCAAACATCCTTAACTTCTCTAGAAAAGAAACATTAATTTTAAATATTAGTTACCAGTTAATAACAGTAGTTTTTTTAACTTACTATTTATTTACTACTTACTATTAAAATATATCAGAATACCATTAAAAATTATCATATGATCAAAATAAGTACACCTAGTTTAATAGTATTGTTATTTACTATTTCAGCTTACTTGTATGTTTTACCTCCAAAATTCCCAAAATTTCTGGAGCATCACGTCACATCTCACACAATTTTATTCAATGGATGTGTGCATGTTGACATATAATGTTGCATTTATACTTATTTTGATCATAATTTCTGATCATTTTATTGGATATTTCATAGCTACATGTAGGAGCAATTTAATGCTTCATGAACAGTAAAATTCCATAGCTTGTGTGTGGACATGGACTAATCAATATAACAGCTGGCTGGTTGAACAACTTTTCAAACCTGCAATTTAATTAGATTAAATCTGCATAATAGGAACAATAACTGTTTTTATACTTTTTTCTAATCAGTTCAGAGGATTTTTGTTGGAAAATGTTAAAATATTAGACCTGCTCAGAGTAAGCTGAGTTTTTCTATTCTGTTTCTGAGCCCTGAACATCAGAACTGTGAACAACACGAGAGCGTGTTGTACTTAGATGACCAGGGTTCCTCTGAGGGTCTCAGATCACTTTTTGTTGTCTCAGCCCATGAAAGTGCCTGAAGTAGTTTCCTTTGTTTCTGTTCCTGACCTATACCTAAACGAGACAAACAGAACCAACTCTTACTGAGCCCCCAGGGTCCTTCAATAGGTCTTCTGCTGTCTGCTGAGAGAAGTTGCTAATGACCTCATTCTGCCACCACACGACACATTAAGGTGGGGTACAACAGAACTGAAAGAGCTGCTTTCCCTTAGGAGGTCATAAAGGGTCAACTGAGAGTCAGATACTCAGCTACACTTGAATCTTAGCCTAGACAGAGAGTCTGGCATAAACTGCATGCTGAGATAGTCAAAAAGAATACTGGGATACATTACATTTATAACATCTTACATAAACACTTCATAACATGCTTATAAATGCTTAAATCGACATGAAGCATACATGTTTGACATGAAATTAATATTGACTACTATGCCATTTTACTGAGAGACATTTTTTCAAAATAAAAGCACTCATTTTTTATTTTGAAAAACCATATTATTTTCTGTTATGCGCCTAATTTCTGGACAGCCAAAATAAAAATGACCTCGCTTCACCCCCTTGGTCATTAAGGGCTTTGACCCTTAGGCATGTATCGCCTACTTTCAACTTATTTTTCATTATTTGTTTTTTCTTAAGTATTTGTTTCTTTACATGCCACTTTAATATATGGACAGTAAATTACTCATAAATATGCTATGAACAATCATTCAACTGAATCTTAATAGGGTGATGGGACTCACTGCATGAAGGAACTTTACAGGGCCATAAAACTCATTCCCTCTAGATGCTGCATAGCCACATAAATGTAAGCAGACTACTCTGCATTGCAATTTAAAGATCCACATAACATATATTTCTGTTGGGTTAACATCCATTACTTTTAATGTAAAGGCCAAACAGAATTTATAAATCTTTGGGATGACAGTGCTAGCATTTAGCCCCAAGAGAGTTACACTTAGGATTAACAATGTATAGACTGTTGAATAAATCTTTTGGCATAATAACATTTTAAGGAGACACAGTAAAAAAAGCAAATGATTAAAAAGAAGTTGAAAGTATAGGCAAAACATGTCAAAGCACCAATGACCAAAGGGGTAAAGCAAGGTCATTTTTATTTTGGCTGTCCAGAAAACAAGGTGTTTAACTGACAATAATATAGGCTTTCAAAATAAAAAAGGGGCCTTTTATTTTGAAAAATGTCTGTCAGTAAAATGAATTACCGAATATTGCAGGTAGACTTCTATGTATATGCACTTCCGGCCTCAGTTTTTATCAGTCTGACAGGAATTGTTTTGTAAACTAAATGCCAGCTAGTCACTAGTGGCAAGCAGGTCAGCACACTGTGACCACAACGAGCCTTTTAAAGCAAGATTAACTGCTATTTGTGAAGTTCATAGCTCCTTTAAACATCCTTTCTTTGGTATTACCAAGAACATTTGTCGGTGGCTGCTGACTGCTAAGACTATGTATAGCACTCTGATTTTGTTTTGACAAAGCAATGGTCTGTGATTGGTCATTCTGCATGTCAATCAAACAGCCCCTTCCTGTCAAAGTAGACTGTTCTTGATCACACTGAGAGATTACACCTACAAGACTTTCTAGTGAAAGCCAGAAGCTGGCTTGCAAGATAAAAGGGGTTCCAGTTCCAGTTGTAGCCTGCAGACCAACTGTTGTGTCTTTTAAGAAGACACTGTTGCAATACTGACATACAGTGGCCCCAAATAGTATTTGGATATTTGTACCATCAAGTTCATTGTTCATTGTTCATTTAAGAGGCTTTTATTTTAAACAGATCATTTTAAGACTGTACTTTTCGACAAAGTATTCTTTCAAAAGATGGCTAGTGGGTTTCAAATCATTATTTTTTTGAGCAGTCTCTCTGCAGACCTCCGCAGGTTTGTATCCAGAATGCCTTTGTACACTTCTGAGTCCATGATCCTATCAGTGACCACAAGCTCATGGACATCACTGTGAGAAAAACAGCCCCAGGCTTTGAGGTTTCCTCCTTTGTGCTTTAGAGTACACAGTGCAGTCTGGCTGGAATTCTTCTTCAGGCTTTAAAGAGTCTTACCACCAGTTTAGTGTTGTGCTAAAAATGTTTTTCATCTGAAATAAATATCATTTTCTTGAACGTTTTATGAACCTAAAAAGTGTCTAATATGTTTTGGGGCCACTGTGTGCACACAGTGCACATGAGGGGACAATTACAGCTTTTACCTGCAAGGTCTTCTTTGGAGGAGGCCATGCACGGTGAACTGTTCCCAGGTTCTATCTTCAACGAAATCCTGTGACAGAAAGCAATAACACAGCCTCAGTGAGTCAAAGGGTTATTCTCAAAAAGCAGCCTCAAACCACGTCCATAAATATTTGTCATAATCATCACGCCATAATAATCATGTCAATAAATAATATTAATACATTATAATACACCACATGGAGTTTTATATGGTACAGCAAAAAATATATTATTCATTTTTATATTTAAAAATTTGTTGGCCTACCATAACTCTCATTACCGCCTATCTGCTTCTCATTCTGAATATTTGATATCACTTTTATGGTTAATAGTTAGCTTTAATGGTTAACTTTAAAAAAGGTTAACTTAAAAATAAATTCAGCCAGGAATTATTGTTTGAATATGTAAAGAAGGAAAACATTGCATTTCAGTCATTTAAATTTTTCAAGTTGTCCCGTAACCTCAAAAGGCAGTTGCAGCAGTTTAGAGTAAACGATTAGTGTTGTTACTGAAGGTTAGCAAATAGTTAGCAAATACAACAAAGGTAGCATGCTCAACCAAACACATATCAAGAATATACGCCATAATTTATTTGATATATGTATACATATATATTTGACTGCAATACACACGTACATGTAACACTAATACAAAGCTGATTTATGTACATTAAAAAGCTTGAGCAGGTCTCCTGGTCTGGACAAAATCTGTTATTAGTTTAAAGATGGAGCAATAATCTCTGTCTGTTTATCAGCGGATGTGAAATGGTTCCTTTGAGGAGCACTGGTAAACAGTGTACAAATCAGTATAGAGGCAGATATTGAACACTTCAGAATCTCCACCAAATATCTGTGGTACCTGGTTATTGGTCATGTAAACCAAAGGAGTGCAACTGATTGTGGTAGAACATTTTAGAAGACTTCTAGTGAAGTACAACAAAGGACCCTAAATAAAACTACTACATAGCAAAAACTAGATCTATAAACAATCAGCGTTACATCACGGTACTAACTACCTGGGTGGACAATGCAGGTAGTGTTGCACTGGAACAACTGGATTTTATACTATTCCTGAGACTTATTTAATCAGGAAAGATAGAGAAATAGAGATCTTTTACCTTTTATTTCAAACAGATCTTCCAAGGTTGATAATTTCACAACTCTGTGTGGTTAATTTGCACCAGCCACACATTTCGTTTCGCTTTATAAGAGAGTTTTTCCACCTTGAAAAACCATGAACTGAACCAAACATGAGCCGAGTGAACTTCTGCTTCTGCTCAGGAAACAGCTGGAACTGTCATAGTAACCACTATTTATTGGTCTTTTTGCTTGTTTTATGTCACTCTAAAGAATCTAAACAGGCCAATTAGTTACCTTGCCTGCACTCGGACAATTCTCCACATTTACACATGATCATGTGAAGACTTAAAAAAGGCTATTTTTTTCTGTGGAGTGTGAAAATATGAGCAAAAACAATCAATCTGTGCCTGCATAAATGCTAATAGCATTATGCTTCTTAGCTAACTTACATCGAAATCTCTACAAAGAAATAATGCTTAAAATATCAATCAATACAACATACATTAGTTTACATTTTGTTGCTCTTTTTGGTCATGCTATAGTGCTTGGTTACTTCATCTTTATCTGGAAGAGTAAAGGATTCGCAAAATTGATTGTGCCATAAATTGAGCTGCTTCTATGCTATGTTGAAGAAAGTTATCCACCCAAAAGTATTACAGATTCAGAATTAATCTCACTCCTTACTGTGACACTGGCCTTCTCAATACTAACATCACAAAAGCTTATAATATGCAATATGCAAATGAGCCTCTAACCAATCACTGAAGGTGTTCTTTGGATGTTCAGAAGAATCAAGACATTCACACCATTTAGACAAGAGTAGTGGATTTAGGCACTCTTTATATCATTGATTCACTAATGTGTTTTCAAAACATTGGAAGGTATATCACAATTGTAATATTCACAAATATGCCTCAATTCCAAAAAAGTTGGGATAATATGTGAAATGCAACTAAAAAAAACAAAGCAGTAATTTATAAATCTACTTTGAATGTACTTGAACATAAATAAACAAATGTTCATTCTGAAATTAATGCCTGGAACATGTTCTAAAAAAGTTGGGACATGGACAATTAAAGTGAACAAACGTTGTGAAATGTTTAAAAAAAAAAAGTAATGAGTAATCCTTATGACTAAGGATGGGTTGACGCTTGCCACTTTGTTTAAGGATAATGTTTGGAAACATGTACTGTGGTCTGACAAGTTAAACTTTGAGACTGTTTAATGAAATAATGCATGTCATGTTCTCTGGGCCAAAGATGAAAAGGACTATTCAAGTTGTTACAAGCATAAAATTCAAAAGCCCAGGTTTGTCATGTTATTGGGGTGGGGGTTGGGGTGGGGTATAAGTGGGTAACTTGCACATCTGTGAAAGCACCATAAACACTGATCAACATATGCTGCCTTTTGATGATGTCTTTTGTCATATGCTTATTTCAACATAACCATAAAAACATTCTGCATGTGTTACAACAGCATGGTACAACTGCTTAATCAGACTAGACTGGCCCTGACTACAGTCTAGATCTGTCTCCCACTGAAAACGTGTGCAAATTACAACAATGATGCATCATTTTTAATAGGCCAAACAGAATGAACTAATCTTTATGTTCTGTTATTAGCATTTTACATACTGTCCTAACCTTTTTGGAATTGGGTTTGTAGCAATATAATTGTAATATTTTGTTTTGTCCATATCCCACAGCCCTAATCAGAGTACCGCCTTAATTCTTCTTCTAAATGCCCTCTTCCCATTTCCAGAGGCATAATTTGCTCCATTCAGGAAATGTTGATAATATTTCATGTTAATTTTTATGTCTATTTTGTAATATTTATTGCACAATCCTAATGTACTGCAATATGACTTTCCCCTAGTATCATTCAACTCTACAGGTTACTGTAATAGACACTAAATGGGGGAAGACTGCTATTGGCAAGTTAACACTTTAGTTATTATACATGAAAAGCAGGCAGCCTGGACAAAAAATCAAGTGGTGAATGAGCAGTTAATGGATATTGTGGATTTTAAGAAAAAAGTAAAAGCTGTACATAGTAAAAAAATATGAGGTCTGTAAAACATTTGAGTTGTTGCAAAAAAGCCACTAATTCATTTGACCTCTAATGTACATCTAATTTAATTTGTACAGCCAGTGGAAAATGTTACTACATGTCCTTTAAACTCTAAACTGTTTTAGCAGTCAGGAATCCGAGTTTTTAATTAGGAATTCTTTGTGGAATACCTATTGAAGGAAACCACTCAAACACCTCAATGAATTGCAGACACAGGACAGGACTTCCAAGAAAGACCTAAGACAGAACCACGAAGCAAGCCCACATCTTTCTGGATTTCAACTCAGCCAGAGTTCTGCCACAAGTGCAAAAATTGAGAAACCCACAGTGGATCCCTGAGGCCAAGGCTTGTTGGGGCAGAGCACGGTCAGCGGTGCTATGATGTAAACTTCTGGACACACTTCAGTAGCCCACCCTTCACATTTTCTCTTTGTGGCTACATGAACCCAGGTTGAAAAGTTATGGTGTGGTAAAGCTCTTGGACAGATTATCACCACTGAAGACACATGGGGAACAGTGACAACCATTCTCTAGATTCCAAATCCACCTACTTTCTTTTTCTCTGTAATATGTGGAGCTCAGCTTCAAAAGACCAGCCATAGATAATGGTGTGATTTTACACTGAGCTGCCAGCTACTTCTACCTTGTAGAGGTATAGCTACTGACTGTCGCCCCTTTGTTTGTTGCTAGAGATGGATCGATACCACTTTTTTGCTCTGATACTGATACAGAAACCTCGAATATCAGCCGATACAGATCTGATATTTTTATTTATTTATTTATTTTTAGTATGGTGGAGGTTGGTTGGAGGACTTTGTTACAAAACTACAGTATTTAGATATTTGTTTTTCCTTCTGTTTTTGTTTTTTACACTGTAAAAAAGTACTTTCACCATCAAAATACTGCAACATTAATGGTCAATATCTTTTTTTTTGAAAAAATGTACATTCATGTAAACTAATCATGTACAGAAATAGGATGTAAATTCACAAAACGTCATCACCTTTATTTCATAGACACTTGTGTTTATTTTAATGTCTGTTACTGTTATTATTATGGTAAAATACTGTATGTCAGAATAACTAGCTGAACTAGTGAAACTGCTGAATTACAGTAAAAGGAAGTATTACTAAGAAATTATATGACTGTAAAATGTACAGATTTTGATCATTATTAAGATCAAAATCCACCCATCTAGTCTAGAACAGTGCTAAAGGGCAGGAGGCCAACACACACATATATATATATATATATATATAATATATATATATATATATATATATATATATATATATATATATAAATAGTTAGATATTAGGTATGCAAGTTAGACTCAAACTCAAACACCTTGTACTCAAAAATCGACAGCTGAAGTGAATAAATCTACTTCTCTAAGTTTTAGCCATTTCTTCTGACTGCATTTCAGTGAGGTCTAAGTTATCCTAATGACCACTTCTCTTTAAAATTGCACACGTCAGGGAGGCTGAGCTAGAAGCCTCTGCACAGCTTCTTGTAAAAATGTTTCTTAGTACTCATGTGTTAAGTAAATATTAGATAAATCAGTAGTGTAACATATTTTAAATTGTCATAAGATATTAGAGGTCTAAAATTCTATTAGAGACATTGGTTATGTCGAAATGTTTGGTATAGTGTTGAAAGTCAAATCAGGAACCATAACATTTTCTTTTTGTATCGTGACATATTTCAGAGTGAAATGTGGTATCAGGGAGGGTCTTTGAGCTAGCTGAGCATTTTCATTAGATGATAAGTAAGGTAGTGGGAAAGAAGGAGGTGAAACATGACATTATTGTTTAATATTATTTTCCCTGCCTGCTGGTGCTTATTAAGCCTTAAAAACACAGTAGCTGGTAATTAACTGGCTGCTTATTCCTACATTATCATGGAGTAAGCAGGATGAAATAAGCATTGCCCAGAGCACTTATAAGCCTTATCATATCATATTGTTATTGACTTATCGTAGTTGATAAGTCATTTTGTAGTTGAGACTTTAATACTACAAGATTAATTAACCTGAGTTATGCTTAATAATACATTAATAAGAAGTTTATTAATTGCCAACTACTGCCATGTTAAGGCATTACAAAGTCATTATAATATTCCTCTCTACTGAAGTGTTACCTACTTTTTAGATACAAGTAAACGACATTGCATAATGATCAAAAATTACTGTACAACAAGAATTATGTCTTTTACATGATGATAAATCATGCTTAATGTGACAAGAGATGTGAACAATGTTAAAATAGAGTTGTATCTGTATTGATTTGAGGTTGACTTGAAGAAGTAAAAACACCCTCTCCGGGTGGTTCTAAACTGTTTCTGAGGACCGAAGCAGAAGAATTGTGAAAAATAATGATGTTTAGATGGGAAGCCTTTTGTTTAAACATCAGTTCCAAAATCTAAATCTTCTGTGGCAACACATTCATGGTGCAGTTCCTACAGTTGAAAGCAAAAAGAAAACACTAGGACAAGCATAATTTTGCTGTTCAAATAGGTACCATGGGTGTTGTAAGAGTATAACAAGGCAATTGTATTAAAATCTGCAAACGACACGTAATGTGTGCTTTCAGTAGGATGAAAACTCACATGTTCTGTTTGAGAGCAGGCCAGGAGAACATCAAATCTTCTAAACTGTGATTTCATTCCTGTGAGCTAATATTAACAAGCCTTGAAAGAGATGATATCACCTCTCTGACAGTCACTTGCCTTGCAACATAAACAGCCAAGCTCAACCTAATGAGTAGTTCTTAAATCATGCCTTTGATTCATTATACATGCACAGCTGGGAGTGAGGCGAAGCAGAGGTGAAGAGGAGTTTGTGAAAGATTTATAATAACCGGAATGAGGGAACAGAAAATGAATTTCCCAGTGAACTGAAGCTGTTAAAATATATGGCCACCTACATATTACATGGCCAGAAGTATGTAGACACCCCTCCTAATTATTGAGGTGTATAAAATCAAGCACATAGCCATGCAATCTCCAAACAAGCTCTAGAAGAATAGGCCATAATGAAGAGCTCAGTGACTTTAAATGCTGTAAGTACGTTCTTGAAATTTCTGCCATGCTAGATCTGCCCTGGTCAACTGTAAGCCCTTTATTGTGGAATGGAAGCATCTAGGAGCAACAACAGCTCAGCCACAAAACAACAAGTCTTGCAAAGTCACAGAGCAGGGCTACATATTTCCAAATTGGTTCCAGAGCTAAGCAGCTCACACAAGCCTAAGATCACAAAGTGCAATGCCAAGAGACAGCTGGAGTGGTAAACCATGTCAGCACTGGACTCTGGACCAGTGGAAATGTGTTGTCTCGAGTGATGAATCACACTTCACTATCTGGCAGTCTGATAGATGAATCTGGGTTTGGCAGATACCACGAGAAGGCTACCAGAATGCACTGCCAACAGTAAAGTTTGGTGGAGGAGGAATAATGATCTGGGGCTGTTTTTGGACTGACACAGCATGGACCCAAATTTCCACAGACACGCTCACTATCTTGTGGAAAGCCTTCCCAGAAGAGCGAAGGTTGTTATAGCCACAAAGGGGCGGCCAAATCCATAACAATGCCCGAGGTTTCGAAATGGGATGTCCAACAAGATCATACAGTTGTGATGGCCAGGTGTCCACATACTTTTGGCCATATAGTATATGTTTGAGTATATTCTTTTAACTTCATTATTAAGTGTTATTTCAGTGACGCCACAAAAAAAACCACAAATAGCTAAAGGGTTTTTGTCAAATATCTATGCTAATTATATACAGTTTTATGCTAAATTTAGAACATCCTTGGTCAAATTTCATTAATTTGTTATGTTTAACATATTTGAATAAAAATTAAAACAAGTCATATTAAATGTGCCATGACTTTTGCATGTGCCACATTTTATGTTTCAATTTTTGTGTTAAATTCAGCAAACAAACAGTAATTGTGCATTAAAATAAGCAGAAGTGTGTTCTCTGTAGAGGATTTGTTAACTTATTTTTACTTTAAAAAACAAAAAATATCTGACATTTGCTTGTGTCACTGTGTTCCAGCGTCAGGGAAAAATTTATTCTAACCAATATTATTTTAGCATTTTCCCTCCACCTGTCATCACCCTGATCAATCACTGAGCAAGAACTCCTGTCATCGCCTCCATTCATGGCTGCACGTACATATATTTCGGCAGACAATTGTTTTTGTCACTTTACTCTCTCTCTTTCAGTTTTGGACGGTTTGTAAAATAATCACTTATGAGTTATTTGAGTTTGTTTACGCTGGCAATCTGTGATCATGTTAACACGAGTGAGGTAGTTTGAATATCTGTGCACTATTTGCACTGTTTTTTTAAGTTTTCTGCCGCACTATGAGGTGGGTCAGCTGATGATGAGGGTGACGTGGACACACACACACAGACACACAAACACACACACATACAGACACACAAACACACACACAGACACACACACACACACACACACACATACAGACACACAAACACACACACACACACACAGACACACACACACACACACACACACACACACACACACACACACACACAGACACACACACTCCATCTCCTGCCCATACATGTTAGTTAGTTACCGTCACACATGGGTTTATTTTCTGACTTCTTTTTTCTCTTGCAAGTGTGATTAATGTGTAAATAAAGCAAAAGCGATGCGGATGCTAAAACGTCTGCTTACTGGGACTTCACCTTGTCTACAAGAGTCAGCCAGTAAACACTACCGGAATGCATAGTGCCAACAGTTTAAAAAATGCATATTGAAATCAAGATTTCAACAAATAATGAATCACGTTTTATGATTATGATACTACAGAAAATGTAGATCAAAATGTTGTAGTACTTCATTTGGGACAAATTGGGCTTATTTTTATTTTTTATGTTTGGATTTTCTGTGAAACAGCTGTACTCTGCAGACCGTCACAGTCTGACTCATTGTCTCACAAGCCCACTCTTTACAATATAATCAAACCAAAGAATAAATAATAATAAATCATGTCCTGCCCACAATTGTTTCCCACCTGAGTGTCCTGTTTCTCTTGGAAATACGTCATGATAATGAAGAAAAATGTGTTCTGATTTGCAATTCATGTTGATGTTAAATCAAAGATGGCACAGTAAGTTTTTGCCTGTTGGCTACTTAAGTTACTTAACGTTATCATCTTAAGTCGAGGTTACACTACATACCTTTTACCCAGATTTTAGCCCTGATTCTCAGTCTGGCTCAGTCTGTTGGCTCTAGTCTGCAGATTTTGGGGCATTGGAGTCAACAGTTGTGAAAGTAATTGAGTTATGGGCGAAGGGCACAGACTCCGATTTTTGGCCTCCCAATTGTGTTTCAGACCAGTCGGAGAATATCAAATATGTCTGATTTTTTGACCAGGCTCTGAGTATAATCTAGCTATAATCTACCACACTGATCACATCTTTATATCCATTGCCCACACTTAAATATGTTTACCTGTTGCTTCTTTACTGTGTCAGCACAAACAGCAGTGAAAACAACAGCAGCAGCAAACTTCTCCACATTTGTTTATTTGCATCTCTTAGTAACAAGTTTGGTGAGTTCGGTTCAGCAACAACTTAAAAATTGTAAAACTATATTTCAAATTGTGAACTATATTTCAGTCGGCCAAAAAAAATCTACAGGAACCAGTCATATAGTGAGAGATAACCAGTCTTTTTATTATGTGTTAGGTCTTTTATTATCTGTTAAGCTGTGTCGTATATCCAAGGCTTTAGCTTCTATATGTATCATTGTTTCTATGGTCTGCTAACTAATAATTAACAGGATACACGTCCAGGTAATTAACTATTAGGAAACAACAGTGAAGGTGAAGGTTGTGTTAGGACTTTTGCCCAGGGACTCTTAATGGTATAGTATGGGGTGCTTGACTAGGTGGGGTATTAAACCCCAGTCTACAATGTATGTAGATGCAGGGAGTGAGGCAAGTCAAGTAGGGGTGCTCAGAAACACATTGTGCTCATTGTACTTCTTTGTAGTGTTAACACACACAGAGAGTTCAATAACTTTTTAATAAAAAATATTTAGAAATATAACATATCTAAAGTAAGACTTCATTAGCTTTTATGTAGTTCTGAGTAGTTCATCTAAAAAATTGAAATTTTAAAACATTTAGTAATGTATACGCAAAAGCAGTAAACCTGTCACTAACAAAACCCAGTTGCATTAATTGACCATGACCCAGTAGAATCAACTGACCAACTAGTGTTAGGCTGTTTCTTATTTTTACCCCTACCCCAGTCTGCAGTGATGGCAGAGGGGGTAAAATTCAGCAACCTCGCTGCTGGGCTTCAGTTACATTTAGGCATTCATATGCTTTCAAAGAGCTAATTATTTATTATCGCCCACCGCTAATTCTTCAGTTATATGAAGCTGAAGTCAGCTATTCGCCAGCTTCTTGTTCAAAATTTCCTGTTCCACCATAAATGGAGCAGCAGCTACATTCTGGTGCTTCAGGCTTTAATACTGCTGGACTATTTAAAGTGGAACAGGAAATTTAGCTAGCTAGCTACCGAGACATTAGCATACTATTAGCGATTTTTTATGAATGTTATTAAGAGAAAAGGGCCATAATACACTGAAACGACATCAACCTAAGACAATACAATGGTTATCGTGATTTTTTAACAGAGAAAATTCTTACATTTGTGGGTTTCTTTGGTTGCTTGTGCTGCCATTTTGCCAGTTTTTCTTTTTTTATTTCTCATAACACTCAGTTTGGAGTGTGCCTATGAAAAACCTGTTTGGAGGGCCATGTAGCCCTAACAGTTCACCCTACCCCTCCATCTCAGCAAAAATGGGGACACTCTACCCCTAGGCGTGAATGTGTAAAATGGAGGGCTAGGGGCTAAGTGGTAGGGGCAATGGGTGAAATGGGATTGGGCCTTAACGTACCCTCCTAGATTACTCAAGAACTGTTTTTTCTCTAAGCATATTTTACCAAAACTACTACATTTTCAGGTTGGAATTGATTGTTGATAGACCAAAGAAGGTCCTGTTACACCTCTGAGTGTGGCATGACAAAACCTGATCAACAAAAGGCATACATACAATCAAAACGCTTCCTAAGATCTTTTATTTTAAAATCTCCTGATCTGTCAAACACAACATTTCTTTTCATTTTAAAGGTGAGTCTAAAACACTACTTGATGAAGGTTTCAGGTGCAATGCTGAAACACTTTTTTCCCCTCAAATCAAGCTATGATTGTGTGCAACACTTACTTTTTGTTAACTAAATGTTAAAATTTTGGTTTGCGCAATCTAATTAGTGGTTTAAATATTTTGTGTGAAGTTTCAGGTCACACGGGTCACCAAAAAATGCAGACAAATTTTTCACGTCTGACAAACTAACGGTCTAGGACCGTAAGATTTATTTCTTATTCTAAACTCACACTGTGCAGCATTCATTTACTTTACACTCTGCTGTGTTGAAGTGCCAGAGCTTTATCTTGCCCACCCTTAAAGGCAACACAGAGTTTTTAATAAAAATTTATTACAATAGTCTCAGCTAATATTTACAGGTATAATTAAAACGTCTTCAGTTGGTTATGGTCACATCACATGAATGTGTCTTAGCACGCTGGCCACCTAAAAATCCAATCATGGACCGGTCTGGCCATAAAAACCACGGTCATAAAAGCCCCTCATGGGCTGGTTTGGCCGAGATATGACCCGAGAATTTCCAGCGCCTGACCTCTAAGTGTGTCCGCTGTACTGTCCAAAAGGACATAAAGAGACATAATAATTCCTTTGTTTCCGAGTCCTAAATCACGTGCCCAGCCTGGAGGTCAACCTCACTTTGGGCTACGCTTTCTGAAAAAGCAATCATGTGGGTCGGCATGGTGACCGAACCCCTCCCACATTTTTGCTTTGAGATCCCCCGACGCCGCAGGGGCTGTGGAACTATAGGATCGAAGGAGTAAACTCCCACTTACTTGAAGTTGTCGTCTTCCACAAACTTCTGAAGCTCCTCAATGTAGCGCACAGACATCAAGTACTTTTGCACATGGGGGAGGGTCACGAGGTGATCTGTGGAGAAGATTGAGAGAGTCCAAGACAAAGAGGCAGAAAAAACAAAGGACAATATATAGTGAGGCAGGGAAGAGAGCTCCTCACTCTCACACACTGAAAAAAGTGATGCAGTGAATTTACTAGATTCAAATGTAAACATCTGTTGTGCAGGAATATATAAGTATTACATTAAAACAAAGTTTCACTTTATTCACATTTTTTCATGAATAATAAACTGTGTAAACATTCACAAGTGCATAGGTTTTGGTTTCAGAAGCCAATGTTGGATTTATTGGAAGTTAGATGCTGTTCCTTGTTCCAGTGCAAAACTTGAGAAAAGTCATGGTAGTGAAACTGCACAGAACATTCAAACAGTATTTAACACTTGGAAAACAGTAGAAATTTTAATCTTGCAGGAAACAGAAAACAGAAAACTGTCTTCTTTCCCAGACACGCAGGGTTTCCAGAGTCATGGTTTTCCTGCCAAATTGTTCTAGTTTGGAAGTGTTGTGGGTGGAAATTACAAAGACAGAGGGGTTACATTTTTTTGGGCAACTTTCTCAAAGTACTGCGGCTACCAAAAAAGGTTTGATACTGATTGTAGAGAGCAGAAAATGATAATGAATTGTGTTGTGAATGTGTATTGATCCTGGCGTTCAATAGCCAGCAACCTAAGAATTAGCACATACAGTAAGAGAAAGGGCAGAAGAGTATGGCTTGTTCGGTGGTGCATTGCTAACAGACTTCAGTCCACCTCCTGATGATTGTAAACTTAAAGGAGGGTATACGTAATGTATGTAATGTATGTAATGTATGTAGTTTTGCACATCAAAAAAAAGAGATCTTTAAAACTCGCTTTACACTGCGCCATTACAGTGGTCTGATATGTTTACTGCATGTCACACTGCACAAGATGCTGCAAATAAAATTGTGACCAAAGTTCATGTCAAACTGTGCGAAATTCAGTTATGGTTCATGTCAGATTATATGATAAAGATTTTCTGATGAAAGATTTACGATTCAAGAAAATTTTGACATTCTGTACTCAACAGCTACAATCTGTAACATCAGCTAACATTAGCTTTCTAAAGAACTAACTGGATGGGGTTAGCTTTACATGGAGTCAAAAGTGCCAAATACAGGGGGTTGGGGGGTACACTGGGTAATTGGTGCTCCAAAAGCTAAAGAGGGGCGAAAACAGGGCCACATGAATAAGCAGCAGACTATTTTTTCTGTCCACTATGCGGTAGCTAGTTCTGCTATTTGTTCTATAAGTGAACTGAGGCCTGAGCCAGACCAGCGAAGTTTTTAGCTTAATTTATCATCTCTTTCTCCCTCTCATGCGCACACACACATAATGTCATGCTGCTCTTTACTGGTAGTTTTTAGACCTGTGTCGTAGCAGCGGTCACACTGCAGGACGTTGGACCAAAATCTCTGACACAGCCATCTTTACCGCCGACTGATTTTAACTCATGATCAAACAATTTTTTTATGATCTGCGTTGTTTTGTCTGCGACAGCGCTATCATGACGATTATCACAAACTGTAAAAGAGGCTTGGGTCAACACCAGCAGCTATTAATTAAAAACATATAAAGACTAAAGAAAAACATATTTTCACGTTTAAAGTCATAAACTTAAGGTAGGACAATAAAAATGTGGGCCTTTTTTATTCAAACAAAAAATTTGACTTCCAGTGGAAATAATATGTGAGCACAAGTTTACGTTTACTTGTAAGTTTATATTTTTTATGCAGTTTTTTCAGCCTCCTGGAAAAGAAAATTGTCACCTAAAAAGATCAGTGAAAATGTCATTTTGCTGAGATGTTACAGCAGGAACAAGCCACAACGCAGAGGAGTTTAATGATCTTTGAGCCCATTCCTGCCAGCAAGAGGAGAAAATATCACCTGGTTTTTCCCCTCTCTGTTTCTGACAGCAGCATGTCTTTATATCTCAAAACAATGCCTTCTCAAAATTTTGATCATGGAAAAATAGGTTTATTTTCTCATGATTTCCACTAATTAAGTTGAAATAATATCATATTGTCCCAGGATTTTGACTGTTATGTTGAAATAATGTCTCGTTTTTTTTTCAGATTTTGACTGATTATGTTGAACTAATAGCTTATTTGCTTATTTGTCTATAATTTGAATAAGGCCAGTCTATCAGAGTAAAATGAGAAAAGAGGGGGAGGGGCTTATACTATGTATACATCCACTTTCAAATGACTGAGCTTAAGTTGATTCTTTTTTTCCATATCACATAAAACATAAAAAATCAAATCAAATCTTGATTTCAAAATCGAAAATATGTGCACTGCTGCACCCTTTTTTTTAAAACGTAAAATGTTGCCTTGTCATCAAATTATTCAATAATTTCAATACTAATTGATTTAATAATTTAATATTTATTAAAATGATTTCATAATGAAAAAATGCATTGTTAAAAAATAACCGAAATCATTTCCTGATACGGTTTTAGTTTTCTCATATTTTTAGTGTTTTCTTGGCATATTTCTACTATTTATTTTTATTGAGTTTAGCATATTGGAAATAAAAATAACATAAAATATAAAATGCAAAATGTGCTATAACTTTTGCACAGGCCACATTTTAAATGATATTTTTTCCAGTATGTTAAATTAAGCAAATAAACATTAATTCTGCATTAAAATATGCAGAAGTGTGTTCTCTGTAGAGGATGTGTTACTTATTTTCACTTAGAAAATCAACAAAACAGGTAATCTGACCAGAGGCGTGCAAACTTTTGCATATGCATACAAGAGTATGTCTATACAAATATAAATCAAATAAGAAATTCAATGCAAATCACTTTTTTGTCCAGTGTACTGGGCATACAGTATTTCTCCTATGATTACCAGTCCAAATATACAAAAAGAACACGTTTCCACTGAAGCACAGTATCATACACGTGTTGTCTTTGCACATGTTAAGCTTTCTCTGGCGTCCTGAAGCCCTGCTGGGTCTCATATACTCTTACAAATCTCCTGGCACTGCACAGTGTCCGAATGCGATGGATTAACTTCATTTAAACATAGAGCAGCACTGGCAGCAAAGCCATACAAGGATTTATTATACTCGGAAACAAAGGTCATCTCACTGTTTCTTCACTTCTGCTGTTAAAAAATCTGACCAGGGGACGAAACATAAGTGAACTTTTTAAAAAATGATTGCATCACTGCATGACTCAGAGGAGCAGGGTTTTATTTGTGTTTTGGACTCGAATGCTCAAATGCAAAAATAAAAAAAAATAAATAAAATAAAATCCACATAGCTGAAAACCCCATCAATAAAGCTGTATAATCATAGGATTTAGATAATAATACCTGTAGAATAACATTCAACAATAATAGATTTGCACATCATTCTTAATCAAGTAAGTACATATGTTTAGTCTCATTCCTGTCTAGGAGGAACTAAGCGAGAATGGTTATAATAAAAGGACATCATGATCTTGTTGGCGGTTTAACTGACCGTAATTGCAGGACATCTGCAGGTCAGAGATCACTCTCAGAAGATTGTTCATTTGATTTCTTCTCTGCTCAGTCTCAATGATGCTGTCAGATGCAGGATAGGCGGAGTCAATGTAGATCATGTCCAACAAGTAAATACCTGTAGGACGAGAAGGAAATGAGACAAAATAGCATTATGAAACATGAAAAACTATATGAGTTCCATAAAGAGCAGATGTACTTTCGTAACACAAACCTTGAATAGGTTTGTAATTTTAAATCAAAACAATAAATGTTCTTCATTACAAAATTATCTTTGTATTTAGTACAATAATGCAGTTTCAGTAAGTGATGCTGGTGATGCTTTCAGGTTGTTAAACCATTCTGCTCAAATTTACATGCATAAAGGTACACTGTTATGTTGTTACCACATGAAGTAATTTTTTTTAAGTAGATCTGACGACCTGAAAAAATGACCTGATCAGTATCGTCTATAAAACCAATAATAAGAATAAAAACAGGAAAGTACAATGGGCCTCATTCATCAATATCTTCCTAAATTTTGTTTTAAGCTTGTTCTTAAGAAACGTCCTAAGAAAAGGCCCTCATCAGATTCATGACGTGTTCTTCAAGAGCAGAATTGTTTACACCTTTGTGCTGTTGAGTGAGAGTAGATTGTGTTCTTACCTAAGAACAAATCTCAAATAAGAAAACATTGGTGAACGTTAGAATCTTCGCGAAAACTGTGCAAGTTATTTTAAGAAGAAATTTCTTCTTAAGAACGATTGATTTGTGCACATGGCAACAACGTACAAAAAACTGGGTTGTACTTATATTACATGATCATTGGAATGGCTGGATCTACCATATGGGCAACCTGAGGCAACCAATTGCCAGAAGCACCAAAAGTTTCCTATTTTGTGCTTTGCCTCCAGCAGACCTGAGGAAGCATTCACGAAAATAAAAGAAATATGATAAAACACTGCTTAAACTTCGCTGATCACTTTTTAGAGCTGCCTAGCTGCCTAGGTGTGGCCTAAAATTCTCTGGAGCACACTTGATTGATATCCTTCTGTCCAACACTCGTAGTCTGCTAAGTAACTAAAGAACTGAACACAAGCAAAGTGGGGAGGAAATTAGTAAATGCCCAGATTAAACTGAAAGGAGAGAATTTTAGTTGAATTACACTGCTCATATGAGCCCCTCCATGGAAAAATCATATATTTTGTTTTCTATTTTGTACACCCTTTTACATTAAAAAGCCAAACTATGCTTACATATACATTTTAGTGACCACTTTATTTTATACAGGCGTCAACCAATGCCATACCACACTTACATGATTGTTACAAAAAATGTAAAATATACTATTTTTCATTGCAAAGGCTCATTAATTGGATGCTACAATGTTATGCATAGGGCAAACTTTGAACTATATTGTGTGCAAGATTGTAAGATTAGACTAATTAGAAAGAAAATATGGTTTCAGATCTTAGGGTCCCTGGGGAAAATTGTGGTTTATAAATGGTTCCACATGGTTCTAGAAAAAACTTTTAGTTTTTAAAACTTTAACAGGGTTCTTCGCACTCGCATCTGATTTACAAAAAGATGCTTTAAAGATGCAGCCATTAAGCCAAAAGTTCTTTTTGGCATCACTCCAAAGAACCCTTTTTGGCAATTTTTAAGAAGAGTGTGGACATACTGCACCGAGACTGATATGGACAAGTGTAACAAGAACCACATGTATGCAACCTGCCAGCAATGGCTTTAATCAGTTCCTCTATTTATCTTCATTCTTATAGCTTAGGCAAAAAAAAAGAAACTTAATGCTACATTGATCTTCACTTTGATTTCAGATATACTATTAAAATCCACAAAGGGCTCAATGAGACAATGAGTACTCATGTGAAGATCTAAAGCAGGAGTTCTAATGTATTCACACTGCAGCCAAATCATGTTGAAATCTCTCAGCAAGTAATCAGATCCAATAAAACAAAGAGCCGGGTTATAAAACCTTTCAGAACAAGAGTGTTGGACAAAGATCTCAGTCATGTCATGAGAAATCAGAGGGGAATTTTATCAGGACTCCTACTCTGAGATGCGTTAAGAATATGGGCCCAGGGTTGAAGTGCTGTCTGCTAGTTTAGAAGAAGGTCAATTATGAAGGGCTATGCAATGTGTTAATCGCTGTCGATTTTGTTCTTCGCAAAAGATATGCAAATGAAACTCCAACCAATCACTAAACGTTTGCACACTAAACTGCGTGCTGAATTATTTTGATCAAATCTCAGATGCTACAGGTGAGTTTGTGGATGAGCCAAGGCATTCACATGAAACAACAAAAGTGAAGTTTTTTGCAAAAAATAATTCAAGTTAATCTTTAACTACATCACATGAAGGATTCACTGATGTGTTTTTAACACATTGTCAGTTATACTGCAATTGCAATATGTGGTGATTAAGGCTGTCAAAGTTAAGGCATTAATAACACATTGACCCTTTAAACTCCCTGGCTTAGGACATATCAAGGCTTATTATTCAGTTACTACATGGACTACAATTCAAACTAACTGAGTTATTCTTGGGTTATAGAAGTGTGTAGTAAAAGTTTGGGCCTGCCAACAGGTCCTGGCCATTTAAGGGGTTAACATGATAAATTGTCAACATCACTAATTTTTTAATGCTGTAAGCTCATATGTAAACACATTAAAACAAAGAAAGCTGTGACGATTTAAATGAATAAGTATGCGCTATTTCGGTGACTATTCAAACTGAACCAAATTTGTGAAATTGACCATGTTAAGGTCTTACAAAAAGGTCATTTTTTTTTTTTAAGTCTTATTCCTTCCACTGAAGCACATGCTCAGATGACTCTCAGGTGGGTATGTCTGTTATAAATTTATGTGAATATGCTCCTGAATGATGAATAACTCTAAATGCCTGATTAGTTTATGATTATTTCATTATGAAATAAGAGCTAACAGATGTCTCATAAACTATTGTAAGAGACTTCAAATGTGGATTACTTGAAGTGCTGTCCAATGTATTCAACTCTAATAGACATTATGTAACTGCTAAACGCTTAAATGTGGCAGATGACATAACACTTAAATATACGTCTTTAATATAAAGAATTGCTATTTTTGAATAGACGGCTATTTATTGATGTCTTTACAATGAGTTATGTAAACTATTTGACAGTTATGAGCCACTGCGTGAAGTGCAAATGCTTCATAAATCCGTCCCGTCTCTCTTTGCAGGATGTAGAAACAAATCCCGACTAGGAAAATGAAAGCTGTGAGAACGGGAGACGGAAAACAGGAGAGCAAGACTGACAGCAAGATGGAACGCAAGAAAAGTGCTGTCAGTATTTTTCAATAAACAAATGAGCCTCTTTAGCTTTAGCTAACAGTACACAGCTTTCCGCTCTGGTATGTTGGACTGCAGAGCTGAGCTGAGCTGAGGTGATGAAGTTTTGAAGGAAACCAGTCAAGCGGAGCTGGTTCTAAAAGAAAACAGGCATGGAAATTGAGTCCTGACTGAGTGCACTGGAAAGCTATGCTTGAATGATTCATACCACTGTTTGGTTAGGCTGTATTTTGTACCGCAAAATAATATAGAATTTTGATTTTGATTTCTAACAATGACATTTCAGAAAAAGAACAAAAGAATCTTTCCAGGGCAGATGTACATTTGAAGTCAGTCCAAGGATTCAGTTTTTACTTCACAAAGTAAACACAGGAAATATGAAAAGACAGAAATGCGCTGGAATTTTCCTTTTTTTTTTATTTTTGATTCACTTTTCTCCCCAATTCAGTCATGGACAATTCCACCCACTACTTGCGTCTCACACTATCACGCAATGCTACTGAGCTGGGAGGGTGGGGTCTAGCACAAGCTTTCTCCGAAACACGTGAAGCATTCTTGCATCTTTTTGAACGGCTTCTTATGCAACATCATTGGACAGCTCAATTATGCTCTCTTTGACTCCTGGCCATGGATGGTCATGGTGTCGCCTGGAATCAACATCACGGTCTCCCAACAATTGGGCCAACTCTTAGATGGTTTCACCACTCAGAAGGCTGGAATTTTATTTTTTACAGATGGACAGCTTTCAATTGTCATCATCATCATGATGTCAACCAGATCTCATGGAGATACAAATGGCCAGAATAAGGTGGACTTGAGGAAGACTTGTTTTCTTATGGTGCCTCATAGTGAAGAGGTCATAATGTTCCACTGAAGCAATGTTGGCACACAGGCTTATGCAATGGAAAATTCACTTCCAGACACTACACCCTGCTCTATGACGATGCTTGCATTTGGAATGGTTGCTACTTAAAATGCAGGCAACTTCATATTCAGATCAAGTAAGAGAAAACCAAAGCAACTTAAAAACATGGACACAATGTCATTGATGAGAATCATTGTTCTTAAGATGCACAAAAAGCTATTTGAGTGCTAATAGCACCCCCTTGAGGAGAATCTTCAGCCTGTTAAACACGAGTGAATGGGTGAATGAGTTACTAGATCCACAAGGTGACACTGTTTTGTGGGAACAGGTTTAGCCTCAGGGATGGAGCTTTCCTTATCACTATGTGGGTGCAAGCTACATAAATATTCAGATCAAGTAAGAGAAAACAAAAGCAACCTAAAAACATGGACAGAGTGTCTTCAGCCTGCTATACATGAGTGAACGGTTAATGAGTTACTAGATCCATGAGGTGACACAACTCTGAGTTGTCAGCATCGCTTTAAAATAAAGTCACTGTCCAACCACAAACTCACAGCACTTCTGTGTGTGTCAAGTTAAATGTTAGCTATTTGTAGCCTGCTTTCTCCTTATCGGCATATGACTATGTGTTAGTGCCATGCTGATTGGCGCTTCAAAATGAGCTGCGTGATTCCACTGAAATGGACCAGTTAAGCTATACAGTCAACAGCGATTGCTATTATTGCCAGCAGAAACAAAAGCATAGTGTAATTTTATATCACCATATCATAACTAATAGAACAGACATTCTGAGGTTAGTGCAAATACTAAACTTCCAATCATTTCCATGTTTGAGTTTATAAGTAGAATAGGACATATTTAATTATGATTTGAATTTGACAGGAAGTTATTGTTGTGCTGAAAGAAAAATATCCTGCTATGCTTTTGGCATTTCTTGAGATCAAAACAAACAGAAAAAAGTCAAAAGTGTAAATATACTGTGAAGTAAAAGTATTTCACCATATAACAAATCATATAATTAAATTATGAAATTACATTTATGTATTATAGCAAAACATTATTAAATCAAAGAGATTTTACATGAATAAAATGGAATAATTTTCACTTTCTTGTAATCTGTGATTACCTGAATTGCAATCCTGATATAAGAGTGGTCATATGAATTAAAATCAATCTATATGAAATTGTAACAATTCATTTTAATCTGAGTTTCAGTAACAGCTAAACTGAACATCCACTCTGAACACACATGCTTAAGTATAAATGTCAAGGGGGTGACATCCAAAAGCTCTTCTTTCATATCCTTCGTGACCCTGCACACCCATGCTGTGATTAATAGGCCCCAAAATATACACAGCACCATTAAACACGCACTTATCAAATGAATCAATAGCAGAGAAGTACACTAGCCAGCACTCGGGTCAATTAATGGTTTTCCAATAGAAGCCACATGTCTGGAGGCAACCTGACAGAGGACGTCTTCACAATCTACTAGGTACATAAATCAATAAAACAAGTGATACACAGCACAAGGCAAATGCATGACATCACAAATTTAAACCTAAACAGTTGTGATCTGGCAATGATTTGGGGTGCTTTAGCTTGGCAAATGATTAGGAGGTTTTGTTTAATAGTGGCCCATATGTCAGGTAATTTATAGCACTGTATGTAAACCTGCAGAATGTCTGCTTCAGGGTAAGTTTTCCTCTCCAAAATAGCCAAGCATGTTCCGCATGTGGAGCATTAACATCTTCCAGTCTTATAAACAGGCATCTCATGGAGCTCTGGATAAATGGACCTGAGTGAAGTTTGGTATGAACACCATATTCTCAAAAGTAAAGTTTGATATGAACACCACATTCTTAAAACTCTAATCCCTTATAATCAATTCAAAAACATTAAAATACAATCAATAAACAGTACTAAAGAAATAGCCACTGTCCATATTAATATAGAATGAAGAGGTATAAAAATGCATTGATACACTGTGATGTGGCCAGCGGCTTGTCTAGGGGCTTGGGGTGGCACCGACTGGCCAATGCTAAGCCCCCTCCCCTGAAGCTGGGAGTTGATAAGCAGTGATGGCTTTACCTAACAAGCAACATAAGAAGCTGCTCAGAGCCCCGTGGCCACCAGGGGACCCCCGAACAACTTCTTCAACTGAGCAACTTCTAGGTTATTACTGTACTATTAAGATGTTGGACTGAGAGTAAAAAAGCAACTGTTTAATTATGTTTCTAAAAAAGAATGTATGCTTCTGGAACGGAAAAACAGAGAAGAAAAGGAGAGAAAAGGAGAAGCTTGAAGATAAGGATATGTTCTGTTTGATGTGATTTTCTCAACGCTGTCTCCACTGCCAATAGGGCTTGATCCAACTAAGCTAAAGTTAGCTGGGTAAGAGCCCTGGATCCAGAATGCTGAAAGTTTATTTGCATATTCATATATTAGAACCCCAAACAGGCATCAGCAAAATACAATTAGCCAGTTTATAGCCATTTTATATAATTTAGACCATTTGTGGTGGTCACTGTTTTTCTTGGCCTCTAATTTTACAGTGCATTAACTAGCAAGATCGGTACCTGGTAAATTCTGCTTAGGGTCCCCAAAAGGCAAGAGTCATAGTTACTAAGTTGTCAATCTTTGATAGGGCTGATTGTTAAGTGTTTTAATGAAATTAACAACAAAAAGGAATTATTAACTAAACGTTAAGGACTAAAATGTGACTGACTAAAAAGCAGATTGCATTCCTCACAAATACAACTAGTTATTACCCACTTCTGAACAGTATACATGCCTGTTACCCCCCTTACACTGTCTAAGTTCAGCAACAATCTCCTAATCTTCCCTGTTTGTCTCATTAAAAATGAACTTCTCCCAAAGGAATTCCCAATGGCTGCTCTGTCAAACCTTTTTATGGCTTATATCCTTCCATATAAAAAGAATTAGGCATGCTGACAAACTAGCAAGTTTCCTGCTAAACATAAATAGAACAGCCATTCAGAGAATGTTGTTGGAAGATTTTCAAAAGAGTGGTGGGTTATTGCTTGGAGTGTGAGCTCATGTTTGATGACAAGCGGCTCAGACTGGCATGTGTTTGAAATTCAGCATGCATCTGTGTGTGCGTGCTTGTCTCTAGCCCTTTGTGAGGACCTGATGTCCTCAGGTGATAAGATAACATGACAGTTTTTTGTACAAGTGAGGATATTTTGTTGCTCCTTAGAAGAAACCTTGCTGTTTTCACCACAAAGGCCTTAGTTTAGGTGCAGTCAGTGGCGTGCTGTGGTTTTGTCAACAGAGAGAGGACTGCTATTCTTCCTCACTCTACTACAGTGCTCCAGATTCTGATGCTTTGCTCTATTCGCATTGTGTCATTGATGCTAGGTTCCATCCTTTCATAGTATCCTTGCTGCTTTGTCACCTGTTGTCTTCCGCAACCTAGCTGATGAAAAGAATGTTCTCATATCATAACCTTAACTGTTATTTATGTTATTAAGTTCTAATGATGCACACAAAAGCTAAGTGAGCATTAACAGCTCCCCACTGTGGAGAACATTCAGCCTGCCAACCTTAAGTGAGTGTGAGTTACAGGCCAGGTCTATGAGATGCACACGATGGAAACACATGACAGAACAGCTGGGCAGTGCATATTACTGGCATCAAGGAAATCAATCTACAGATAAACAGCAAAACCCTCTTACAACAAGCACAGCATTTAATAAACGATACTAAATATATGGAATTTGCAAAAATATGATAATGGAATCACTCGTTTGAAAAACAACCCTAAGCATGAGGCAAGCCGACCCAAGCCCAACGCTGTGCATGAAAAATCATACTAAAACCAGCCCAAAGCCCATTTGTCGGGCCCCATGGGGCAGCAGACATTTAGTGCTTGTGAAGGAATAACAAATCCATGCAGTGGAAGTCCAGCACCAAGCCTGTGTTTTTCTAACCAGCTCACAAGATATCAGCCACTTTTTTGAAAACAAGAAATTCTTGTTACTTTTTTACTGCCTTATTATTTGTTTGCATTTATTCTCAAGTTATGTGATGTTTTTAAAAGCCCAGATAAATGTTTTTATTCAATGTGCTTAGGCATATAATACATAATGTAAATATGTATAACCTCATGTCCTGACATTGTTTAAAAACAAGCCTGTGTGTCTATGTACATTTGCTGCTTGTGAATGCTTACTGTAAGTGTGTGTGTGTGTGTGTGTGCATGTCTGCTTCGTGTCATAGTCCTCTCCTGCTCTGCCAGGAACTAAAGCAAGGGAAAATCTCAAGCAGAAGCAGTCTAGCAGTTCAGACTAAACACAGGCCAAGGCACAACTACTGCGGCATCCTAAAAAGGCTCCGGTGTCACTCGTTACATAATTCTTTTCCTCCTGGTCACTAGCTGTCCCGAGAACACACCTCATCTAAGACAGCAAGACGGAAACTGTCGGATTGAAGTGCATATTGAATCTGACTTATTCTCATGGAAAACTTATTCTTGGACAGCTCAGGCCTAGAGTACGTTGTTCGTATTACTCGATCAAGTGAGTCCATCCAAATCGATGTCGCAAACACGACTCAGGCAAAAGTTCAGTGAGTTGCTGGGCTCCAGTCATACATGTAACACTCTCCAAAACAAACCAGTGTATTACAAATACAATGCACTCATGGTTCTTCAGTCAAAGTTCTGCATCTGAAAGGTGCCAAGTGGTGACTTATTTGGAGAATTGCAAAGCCAACTACTTTCTTGGACTGATATTACTCAAGGCTGGCGGCGCAGTAGAATGATGAATCTTAAAAATCAGACAGCGACTGGATAACATGATTATAATGGAGTGGTGCATCCAGTGATGTCCATGATGTGGAGCTGATGTTCATGGTGTGGAGCTGATGTCCAGTGGTGCTTATGTCCACATAAGGGACCAGTTATAGACTGAATGTCTATGCAGAGCTGTACGTGAGAGTAATGAATTAGGCCTCACTTGAACAAGCGGACTGAACTTGCTTTCTGATTTCCTCAGTTAGTTTTTTTTTTTTTTTAAGTCTTCATTAACTCTTTAAGGACTAAGCCTACAAGCAGCCATCTGGACATGTCGTCCTATTTATACTATAAAGTATAAACACAACATTCTACCCACAAACATTTTATATTGTCTGAGTCAGCACAAACTCAGCTTTTCAGCAACACCAGTTATTGAATGCAAATATAGTCATATGCGAAGGTTTGGGCACCCCAGTCAAGTTATGTTGTTCTCAACAGAGAACACTTTTTACTGTGCAATTACTCTTTATTTGCTGAACTTAACACATTGATTAAAAAATCATAAAATAAATAAAATCTAATATAAAAGTTAAGGCACATTTTATATTTTATACAAAATGTATTTTGACCAGGGGTACCAAAACTTTTGCATATGACTATGTTAAATGTTAAAGATAAAAATAGTAGGCAAAAGGCAAATAAAAAAATACAATTATACACCACAATATGTAATTTTATCACATTTGTACTAAAAAAGCAAACAAACATGAATAAAATAATGTTTTTACATACAGATCTGTGACTATTTTTCTCAGCACTATCAGGAGGCGTTTTTAGTTTATACTCTTGCTGGAGATATTTATCGCTATAGCTATATAGAGCCACATCACACTCCTGACATTTGTCAAGTGTCCTCACCACTGCCCTTGAAAAGTATTTGAACTATTTCAGCACCCATCTTGAAAACCCTGCAGTCTTTCAGAAGTCGACTTTAATTCGCTAGCGCATTGCAATGCACGAACACTGCACTCTGAGAAAAAAGGGTATTACACTGCCACTGGGGTGGGACCCTCGAGGGTACTTTCAGTACATTTAGTAAGGGAACATACATATAACTGTACCATATTCCAATGTAATTATATTTTGTAAGTTGCACTGACTCCATAGAACATGTGTCAGGTTCCAGTCCTTGCAGACCAAAACACTGCAGACTTCAGCACACTGCCTCATTAAACACACCTGATTCAGCTCATCAGCTCATTAACAAGGCCTTCACGAACTGAATTCAGAGTGTTAGATGAGGGTAAACGCTAAGCTCCACAGCACTTTGGCACGGAAGGTCCCCAGTTTGACATGCCCGCCATAGAGCCTGTCTTGACTCTAGCCTTTTTATTTTATTTTTTAAAAGTTTAAAATGTTAAGTTACGAAAAGGAACAAATATGCACCATTCCTTTAAAATTCATCTAAGGTGGAGAGTTAGTGCTTAAGACCCTTGTCATACCTTTGAGGGGACATTTACATTGTTTGATGAACAAATACACCTGCACATAATCTATTCTGACAGTGTATGCCAACAGCCACATTGAGTCTCTAAAGCTAAATCCCTGCTTTGACTTGATCTGCTGGATGGTGTATTTACATTCCTCTGATTGGCCATCAAGCAATGACATAACAAAACAACATTGAGAAAAACTGGTCAATGAACATGGGTCCTGAGTGGTGCAGTATCTAATTGTTGGCCCTTTCACTGAGATATCACGAGTTCGATCCCAGAGAATGCCGCAGCCTTCTGTGGCCAGGAGTCCAGGACAGCGTAACTAATTTAGCTCTCTTTGGGTGAGTAGGATGCCCCGTGTCTCCCTGCATCATTCAATGTGATGCTGATCAATGCAAGTATCTTTTAGGTGAAGTACAGAATCGGCATTTAGCATTCTCCTCCAAGCGTGAGTTGAGTTGACCTGAGTTGTTCAATGGCATTGCCTTAGCAGCAGTTTAAAAAGTTGTGGTGGCTGGCTTCAGAGTGCTAGATCTCACCATCTGGGTTTGGTAATATCATATGATGGGCAAGATCAAACTTGTGGGTGGAATTGGCAATGATGAAATTGTGGAGAAAATTAGGCAAACAAAACAACGGCCAATAAACTTTGATCTGTATACACCAGGAGGTTCCAACCTTTCACAACTTGTGGCCCATACAAACAACCACAAAGCTTCTGCGGCCCACAAGATTTCATCAATTGGATAATTTTTTCTGAGTCACCTAATAAGAGCTGATCTTATTTGGCAACATTGAGTGCAGGATTACAGGCTGGAGAGAAGAAAGTTGCAAATGGATTTCTGGCTCAATTGGAATGGTTTAGGCACATATTTGCTATGTTTAGTCAATTGTAAATTGTTGCGTTTCAAAGTTTCCTTTAAAAAGTCCTCTGAGTATACAGTACAGAGGGATAGTCGCTTGTTCTCAGCTCTCACACACATGAAACCCACCACATTGTACACTTTCAGAAATAACGTGCGAACCTGTCATTGGGGTAGTACCCCTTTTATCACTGGGCTTGTATCCTCAAGGGTACATCTCAGTACCTTTAGTCAGAGAACATAATTGTACCATAATCCACTGAAATTTTATTTTCTAAGTTGTATTGACTCCACACACCCCGTCTCGTCTCCAGGCTTTATATTTTATTATTCCGTTTTAAACGTTAGGTTATGAAAAGGTACAAATATGTACTTTTCAACTGGGAAAAACTTATTTAAGGTGCACAATTGGACCTTAAAACCACTGTTGTACCTTTGAGGGTACATTTACGTTGTTAGTACCATGAGGAATGAAAAATGTACCTGCACAGTCCTTTACTTCTAACAGTGCATGCTACTCACTGAGATATTTTCTCTGTTTCGGTTTACACTGGGTTTTCTCGGTTTTCTCAGACTGAGATACCATGTCCACTTCACTTGTAGATGGCTTAGCCTCAAAATATTTCCTTTTGAAAGACCTTTTTAACAATTTATCCATGATGGATATGATCCATATGATTGAAAAGTGAAATGTAAATACTGACATTGACAATGACTGAAAATATTAACAAACCAGCATTTTGCCACAGCAATTAATGAGCTTGTTATAATTGTGATATTTATTTTTGCAAACAATCACCAACCAATGGCCCCTTAACAGTACCACCACAGCCCACTGGGTGGCTGTGGCCACAAATTGAAAACAACTGGTATAAGCTGATCTACTTGACAGGTAATACAGATGACTCTGCAAGTCATTCCTGGGATTTCACAGGACTCACACATGGCATATTGTATGAAAGCTCAGCCTCTCTGGTTTAGGGTGAAATATAAAGTGTGATGATCTCACAAACAGATGTAAAGTTATTTAAATTTAATAAGATTGTAACGATTTCACAGAATTCAGACGCTCGCGGATAAAGAAAGAGAAGTACGCTTTAATGTTGAAGTCAGAATCCAAAGTCGGCGTCAAAAAACAGGCAAAAAGGTCAAAACACAGAGAACAGATATCCGGGGCAATCAATCCAAAGGGCAAATCCAAATAACAGAGTTGAAAAGAACGGGTGATACAGGTCATACACAAAATCAAGATCATAGATAGAACGCTCAGTAATTTACAAAATGAAACAATACCTCGCAAATAACTAACGCTAAAGCCCGGGCTTATAAGCTAAACTGAGGAAGTCACATGATCAAAACACACAGGTGAAACACATCAGAATTCAGGCGATCGAGAACGCTGATAGGAGCGTGTGGGGAGATCAGCAGTCAGCTGGTCCGTTTCCTCCGCTTCGCTCGTGACAATCTTTCCTGCAGGTAGTGTCTTAGGGGTCTTACATTGAGCACAAGTGGAACAAGAGCTAACAAAAGTGTGAATGTCCTTATACATCGACTCCCACCAATAGCTATTTGCTATGAGCTGATGTGTTCTGGTCTCTCCTGGATGGCCAGATGTAAGTGATGAATGGGCCCAAGTAATGAGTGATGTGCGGAATTGAGTGGGTACATAGATTTTTCCAGAAGGGCACTGATCTGGTATCTCTATATTCGGTAATGCCATTGCGATCTCTTCATCTATCTGCCAGCGAATAGTACTGATAGATACTTCCTGTGGGAGTATGCGTTCTATCTTGTCAGCCACATCTGAACTGTGATCGATATGGTAAATTTGTGATAATGCATCAGCTTTAGTGTTTCTGGATCCGGGTCTATATGTGATGCTGAACTTGAAGCGGGAGAAAAACAAAGACCAGCGAGCTTGGCGGGAATTCACACGTTTTGCTGTACGTAAGTATTCTAGGTTCTTGTGATCTGTTAGAACTACGAAAGGGTGTAAGGCCCCTTCGAGCCAGTGCTTCCATTCCTCTAGAGCTAGTTTCACCACTAACAACTCTCTATCTCCTATGCCATAATTACGTTCTGCTGGCGACAGTTTTGGAGGGGATCCTGAGCGTTTGGATAAAACTGCTCCGACACCTGTTTCGGAAGCATCTACTTCTACAACGAAGGGCTCGGACGGGTCTGGATGTTTTAAAATGGGGGCTGTGGTAAAGGCTTCCTTTAGTGTCTGAAAAGCCTTGTCTGGCTGCTCTGTCCATTGTAGTTTCTTAGCACCCCCTTTAAATAAAGAGGTGAGGGGAGCCGCAATGCTACTGAAGTTTCTTATAAATCGACGATAGAAATTGGCAAATCCTAAGAACCTTTGGAGATCCTTTACAGAATTAGGTGTGGGCCATTGAACTACTGCTTCTATCTTTTGATCGTCCATAATCATGCCTTGGGAGCTAATGACGTAGCCTAAGAAGGACACTGTTTGTAAATGGAATTCACATTTTTCGCTCTTTAAGTATAAGTTGTTATCCAGCAAACGTTGCAAGATGGTTCGCACGTGTTGGACATGTGATTCTCTATCTGAAGAGTAAACTAGGATATCATCGAGATAGGCTATCACATATTTTCCTAGCATGTCTCTAAGCACTTCGTTGACAAATGCTTGAAAAACAGAGAGGGCGATGGAGAGCCCGAAAGGCATTACCTGGTACTCATAGTGCCCTCTAGTGGTCACGAAAGCAGTTTTCCACTCATCCCCCTCTCTAATTCGAATCAGGTTGTATGCACTTCTGAGATCAAGTTTAGTAAAGTACTTGGCCTCTTTTAATTGTTCCAAAGCTACAGGCACTAGAGGAAGAGGAAATTGATAACTCTTAGTGACTTGATTAAGTGCTCGATAATCAATACAGGGGCGTAATTCGCCATCTTTCATAAAAAAGAAACTAGAAGCTACTGGGGAGGTAGAAGGTTGAATAAAGCCTTGTGCGAGGGCTTCATTGATGTATGTGTCAAGCATATCTTGTGTCGGGATAAATGCGAGCCTTGGGAAAAACAGGATTGTCTATGAGGTCAATGGCACAATCATGGGACCTATGTGGAGGCAGCTTAGTAGCATTATGCTTACTAAATACTTCTTTCAAGTCATAGTATTCAGAAGGGACCTGGTAGTGTTAGAACAAAGTCTCAGTATGCAGTGCACTGGTTTGTATCTGCATGGGCTGTGTCACTTCGGAGATGAAGGTCCAGACCTGCTGGACCTCCATCCAGAGCTGTCACCTTCAGAGATGTCTTCAGAGTTTCTATGGGAATCTGCAGTTGCTCCACCACTCTAGTGTGAATGAAATTACCTTCGGCTCCAGAATCAATTAGGGCTGAAACGACAAGAGGCTGAGGCTGACAGCAGATAGTAACAGGTGTCATAACAGATTTTGAGACCAACCCCTTTGTGGGTACACTCACCATTGTCCAGGGGTCGGCGCCTTCAGAGTTTGTGGCCTAATCCTACAGTCACGGATTCGGTGTCCTGCTTTGCCACAGTAGAGACACAGTTGCTCTCTCAGGTGCTGCTGTCTCTCTTCTTGGGATAGGCAAAAGGATTCACATTGCATGGGCTCGGTGCTATCGTTCGGTTCTGGAACTACTTTCACTCGAGCATACGTTCTTCTGGTCCTTGTTTCGCTCTTTGAGTGTGTGCGGTGGTGTAGCAGGTGATCCAAGCGGATTGCTAGATTGATTAACTGATCTAGATTCAAGTCATCGTCCTTACATGCTAGTTCATTCAAAATTTCGGCATTCAGTCCTTGGCGAAACATTACTAGCAACGTGGCCTCGTTCCACCCACTACTAGCTGCCAGGGTGCGGAATTCCAGGAAGTAGTCGACTACTGAGCGGCTTCCTTGCCGTAGTTTGGACAACAACTCACCACTAATCTTGCCCTCGTATGGATGATCGAAAACAGTCTTAAATTCGTTTACGGATTGGGCATAAGATAGTCTATGAATATGAGTCCAACTAGCAGTAGCCCATTCTAATGCTTTATTAGCTAATCTGGACACTACAAACGAAATCTTTGCTTGGTCGGTGCAAACAGGAGAGTTATCAAAAAACACTGAACACTGCAGTAAAAATCTGCGACCCTAATCCGGGTCTCCCTCGAACTTATCAGGCTTACTTACAGGGAACCACGAAGAAGAAGAAACCTCGAGTTGTGATGAAGGGGCTTGGGATGGCACTTCTGGTGGTGTTAGGTTCATATTTTCTAATTGGCTCGTTAATCTCTTCACACTGGACACTAGTTGAGCTAGCTGATTCTGCTGTTCTGCTTGTTGGTGAGCTAGCGATTCTAGTGAATGTGTTACCCCCGTCAAAACCCGTTGATGACGTCCGAGCAGCTGGCTTTCTGGAAGGCTTCTGTGTCCGCCGTCTGCATTGCGGGCGAGGTATTCTGTAACGATTTCACAGAATTCAGATGCTCACGGATAAAGAAAGAGAGGTACGCTTTAACGTTGAAGTCAGAATCCAAAGTCATCATCAAAAAACAGGCAAAAAGGTCAAAACACAGAGAACAGATATCCGGGGCAATCAATCCAAAGGGCAAATCCAAAAAACAGAGTCGAAAAGAACGGGTGATACAGGTCATACACAAAATCAAGATCATAGATAGAACGCTCAGTAATTTACAAAATGAAACAATACCTCGCAAATAACTAACGCTAAAGCCCTGGCTTATAAACTAAACTGAGGAAGTCACATGATCAAAACACACAGGTGAAACACATCAGAATTCGGGCGATCGAGAATGCTGATAGGAGCGTGTGGGGAGATCAGCAGTCAGCTGATCTCCCTGTGTATTCTGGGGGATGGAGTCCGTGTGTGTATTGGGGTTTGTAGGAAGCGTCAAAGTCATGTGATCTCCCAGAGGATTCTGGGAGATCGAGTCCATTTCCTCCGCTTCGCTCGTGACATTCGTGACAAAGATGTAAATTAGTTGCCAGCACAACGTTCATCCTTAAAGGGTTAATGAGCACAATAGTCAAATGAGCAGCTAATGTAACAAAATACAATTACAAGGTGTAAACTCACCATTAATATGCATGAGATATTATCACTCATAATACGAGACATGGGTGGACACCAAGGATGGTTGGTACATGGCCAGAACCTATGATCACACACTTACATAACTGAATTAAGCAAAAACTAAACATGCACACAAACACAAACCAACACGTGTACACACACATTCTTTAGCGGTCTACATCATTCCTTGTGTTCATTTTCCATCAAGAGGATCGGCTGTGACATGCCAATAAGCACTGTTGTAAACCAATGCTGGTATTTTCACAGATGGATTATGTTGCTCATCACTACAGCTGGGTTCTAAAGTGAATCTCACCACTGGAGCTTCAGTCAAATCCCCACTAATGTTAAAAATTAGTTCCATCTGTCCTTTAGTCCCTCCACAAATCTCATCCGCACTAGTATAATTAGGCAGTACCAAAGCCTGCGTACTCCATTATGGTCTTGAGTGAGTGTTATTATTTGAGATGGGAAGTCAATTATATACTGCACAATTTGAACATACAAGGATTTTAATAAGGTACATGCTTGAGTGGTAACAAAGACTTAAAAGTAACATTTTTGTTCTGGAACAGCAGGATGGTCATATTTTCATTTGCATTTTTGGGTAACACTTCCTACAAACCCTGTATTCATTGCGCATTGTTAAAGCTTGTATAATGGCTTATAAGTAGTTATAGTTACATGCATGACACTTCATAAAGCAACAGCGGTAACACTTTCTATGAATGTCATCTTTGCAAGCATCTACAAACACATTCATAACATGTTATAATGCATTCATAAGACATTATAAACATGGCTATAAATATTTATTAAAATGCATTACACGTTATAGCCATGCTTATTATGCATTATGAATTGTTAACATAATATATTATAAGCACTGATCATAACAAATTATAAGAGCTCATAAGTCGTATTTGTCCGCTCTAAGTAAAGTGAAGCATACTGTACTAAAGCCTCCTCCAGTGTTAAGAGTGAGGCTTCAAGTTGAAGTATTTACTGAAGGATTTACTGAAACACTTCAACGTACAAAGTACAGCACATTACAGGCTTCAAATGTCAGATTTTAAACTATTGCTGCCATCAGTGTTTTACTCAACGTGGGAAAATCAAAACACCTTGGTAGCCACAACATTTTATGTCCAATATGTCTCAGTATGTGATAATGGCCTAGTATAAGCTAAAAATATAAACGAAAACGCAGATTTACTTTGCTCTGTTTAAGCTTTAGCTATAAGTTATCCGCTTTCCTCCTACCTCTGGCAACTTTTGGCAAAGGTTGAATAGTTTCTTGTAAAATGTCTCTTGACGTTCGACTGTTTTTAAGAGGCTGAAGTCGCTTCTTATTCTCCAGCTTCTTGTTGAATTTTTTTCGTTCCACCTTAAATTCTGCCTGAGGTGCCAGAATGTAAATGCGGCACCATTTAAGGTGGAACGGGAAAATTCGAAAGAGAAGCTGACTTCATCTTCGCAACTTTTTAGTGTTTGACAGTCTCTCTTTGCAGATTTAACGTACCAGGAAACCAACTGTGGTGCTTATAAATGCGAATACGAAGTCCATTCGTCTCAAATATTCGTTTCTTTCTCTTTGCCTTTTCATTAGATACTAGCTAGGCGAGACTGCGTTGCTATGTGACCTGCAGTCTGCACGCCATGGGTAAAGGGACCTGGATAAGAGCCATGATATGTGCAAGTTGTGTCACACTAAAATATTTTGGAAACAACAAACATGAGAAACCATATTACATGTTTCCACTTGTTTTCCTACTGGTTGTACTTGCTGCCAACCAGAAGACCAACTCGCAAGCGAATTTTTATTGCCAAGGATTTGCGTCCATTCTCAGTCATTGAGAACCAGGGCTTTCATGCTGTGTTGCACACTTTGGAGCCGAGATACAGTAACCTGTCTTGAAGATATTTTACTGACACAGCGACCCCCCCACTCTCTACAACGAGACCAAAACGAAAATGTGCTGCGTGGACACCCACTGCCACAGGATGTCACCGCAACTGTGCATTTTATCGCAGATGAGTGGCAGCCTGCATCTCATGTGCTCCAAACAAGAGCAGTGAATGAGAGCCTTACAGTTCACTTGCCACATCACTTCCATTTGTTTTATTAATAAAAGATATTGGAAGTAAATTCATTATGGATCATTACAAATACTTTGCTTTAAAACTACCAAGTCCTCACACAGTGAGAAAAAAGAAATTCTGTATATAAAAAAAAGATGCATCAACATGCATCGATAATCGTTTTATAATCGCATCGCAGCCCTCTGAATCGTAATTGGATTGAATCGTGAGGTGCCTAGAGATTCCCACCCCTAGTACATACATTTATAATGTAAGGTTTCATAACACAATATTATATAACATTTTTTACATTTATTATCTAAAATTGTAAACATGAATGCTATGTAATTTGATGCATAATAACAAGGTTGTTGTACATTTTTTTGTACAGTTTCAGAATGTTGAAAACAATGAATGTTGAAAAAGTTTTATAATACTTTATTTTGTGTCCTATTTCATAATTTTTATTGTTCTTATTAAACTGTGTATCTAAAGTGTGTATCTCTAAATCCATTAGTAATATTCTGTTTTATTATACATTTTGGCAATTGCTTGTGAAATATTTTGAATTGCAATTTGATTTGTTTGAAAGGTGCTTCATAAATAATGTTTGATTGATCAATTGCTTATTTTTTCACAATAAACTATGTAGTACTAAATACACAAATTACTATTGTATCTCCTATATTATCAATTAGATGTGATTATCTCACTCACAGCCTGTAAAGAGCATTGTATAATTGTATAACCACAGAGTGGTTTCCCACACCACACATTTTGTGCATGAGAACTCTTGCCATATAACACTTCATAAATGCATTTATAATACACTACGAACACAGCATTCATAGGAAGTGTCACACATTTTTGTTCCTAGCAAAATGCTATTCATTTCTGCTGCTTACTTCTTTCATTCCTTGAACTGGTCTAGAGCAATGGTTACAGGAGACAATGTCAAAGTCCCTGAATGTATCACTGGTGATTCACAGTGTTTGATAGGGTTAAGCACATACTGATTAAAGGTAGGCCTGAACTGAAGGATTGGCACTTGGAAGAATTATCAAAGAATTACTGAAGAACAACTTCTAAGAGGTTCCAGATTTGTAGCTGCTGGCCAGATTCAAACTGAGGAAGCAGAGAAGTCAAAACAAATAGCTAAGAGGTGAATTATATCTGCTGAGGCCAAAATATGGTAACTAATTATGTCTATCCATTTGGAAGAAGGGAAAAAGCTCTAAAACCTCATGCCAGCCTTTAAGTGCCTTTAAATCACACTTGATGGAGTCCAATCAGAAGAAGGAGACTGGCTTCCACAGAGATTCACTCATTTCAGCTCATATTCGGACGTACCTGTATTGCAGGCATTAACAAAAGCACCGATGCACTTTCTTTAACAGTCCCTCAAGTTACTGGTATTAACCAGGTATGTGTGAGGTACAAGGTACTGGGTACTAGGTACTGCTAAATGGACAAACTGCTGGAAATTAATATCTATAAACTAACAAAAAAAATTCATTTAGATATTTTAGTATACGTGAATATTGCTGAGTAATAACATAAACGCAGCATTCAACACAAACATTCCAGTAAAAAACATGTTCATCTTCTTCCTCAGATGAGGCTCAGCCATCTGCAGGAGCTCTCTCTCCTAGCCATTTATAAATGCTGTACATGATGTTTTAAACCCTTTCACTAATAAAGGATGAGTTGTACAGCATTAGTTTATGTATGCAAATCACTGCAGCAAACTAAAAAATGAATAACTTCTAATATGAACCTAAGCTTTGTATTTTGTCCAGTATGTATATAGATTAAAAAATATCTTTTGGCTATGAAATTAGATAACTTGTGTGAGGTTATAACTCCTGCAAACAGATGTGCGCAAAATATATATTCTTTAGTTACAGACCTTTGGGGTAACACTTTCTATGAACACATTCAAAACATATTATAATGCATTCCTAAGGCATTACTAACATTGCCATAAAAATTCATAAAAATAAATTCCACTTTATAGCCATGTTTATTACGCATAATGACTTGTTAATATAACGCATTTTAAGCAGTGTTAATAACACTGTATACTGTCAGTGTTAAAGAAGTCAGTGTAAAGTGAGACAAAAGTCTATTTGCATCATGGCATTTTCAATATTTTATTTCTCACCTCGGATGTTGTTAGGGATGCACCTTTGGGGCTTAAGTCCTGAATATTCAGATGCCAGTCCCAAACAAATTGTGCAGCCCAGAGTTATTACAATGCGCTTTCCTTAAATATCACTCTCACCTTAAAAACTACATTGTATCACAGCAAACCAAGTACCCATCAGGCCCCATGTACACCAACAGCGGTGTACACTGACTTTTCTGCATTGGGTAAAATACTACTGATGGTACCACTAGTTTAAATTTGTAATGTGCTTTACTTTGTAAGTTGCAGTGTTTCAGTAAATCCTTCAGTAAATATTTCAACTTGAAGTGTCACTTTTAATACTGGATTATAATAGTATGCCTCACTTTGCTTAAAGCTGACAAATACAATCTACAAACTCTTACGTGTTTTGAACACTACTTGTAATACATTACATAAACAACTCATAATGCATAATAAGCATGGCTATATATGAATGTTATGAATGTGCTCACAGGTTCTTACAGACCTGGTATTCATAGAAAGTGTACACACAGTAGCTAAAGTGGAAACTATATACAACACTTTTTAAAGTTTTCTTCACCTGTTTAGTACTGTAATGCTCCAAACACGGCAGTATCACTTAGACCATGTAAGAATTCAAAATCCCAGAATTGCTGCAATCTGACCACTTGTTAACCTATTAGTTTGTTACACAGTCCAGCACAGACGAAGCTCACCTCCTCCATGTAGACACACAGAAAATTGTAATTTTCTATTTAATACAGGAAATGAAATTTTGATGAAATTTTAATTCTTTCACATGGAAGGATACAAAGTGAGCCTGATTCCCCAGTCACACTGTCATGTGAAAATATACATGAGAAGTGCCTGTCATTGTTGTTTCTGCACTCGTTCGACTGTGTCTCTCCTTCTTCTCTTTCTCGGCCTAGTTGTAAGACCCTGTGCAACTGCAGTCCTGATTTTCCTGACTCAAAATTTTTGACTCTGTGAGAAGATTAAGACTTTATACAAGTCATCCAATTACCATAAGATATTTTGTCATCATATATATATATGATATATACACACACACTGGACAAAACATAAAACTTTGGTCAAAAACCACATGTAAAATATTGACTGATCTGACTCGGGCAAAATCCTCCACACGTTTAAACATAAAAGAAGCTTCTTTAATTGTGGAGGAACAGATACACTGTCAGAAGGTCTCAATATGGAGAGTCTACACACTCACACTTCACTCTACGATGACCTGCACACCTTGGAATATGAATCATAAACATGTGAATGAAATCAAAGAGCAACCCAACGCGAGGGACATCCGCTTCTTGACAACCTGTGCGGAAACACATTCAAGACTGTCTCTTAGGCTCTGTGTTCTGTCAGCCTCAAGGCTGGGGAAGAAAAGGATATACCTCCTGAGTCTTTAGAACAGATGAACAGATGAGTGTTTACATTGTTTTGCTGCACTATTCAACTGCATAACTACACAGTTAGTTACACAGTGAGTTAGGCAGTGAATTACGTATACATCAAACTATATTCTGTCAGAAAAAAAGGGTACTGCATAGCTACATTTAAATGTATGAACAATGTAAATGTACTCTCAAAGGTACACCATTGGTCTTAAGGTACAATTGTGTACCTTAAATGTGTTATAAATAGTATACCACGTTTACTTTTCCAGGGGAAAGGTGCATATTTGTACAATTTAAATGGAAAGATAAAATAAAAAGAAAGTCAAGAACAGGTGTATGGAGTCAACTTTTATTTTGACTCCATACACCTGTTCACACACCATGACTACTCTTGCCGACTTGTTTTGATGTCAAGAAAGGCAAATATGTGGCAAAAAAAGGTAAAGGATGTTATTCTTTCTGCAAAACAATAACTTCATCAAAACATAATACAACCCCATTTTCAAAAAAGTTGGGACGCTGTGCAGAATGTAAATAAAAATAGGATGCACTAATATGCAAATCATGGAAACCATATTTTAAAAGAAAAACTACAAAGACAACATATCAAATGTTGAAACTGAGAAATTTTATTGTTTTTTGAAAAATATATGCCCATTTTGAATTTGATGCCAACAACACCTTCCAAAAAGGTTGGGACGGGGGCACATTTACCACTGTGTTTCATCACCTCTTCTTTTAACAACACTCTGTAAGTGTTTGGGAACCGAGGAGACCGACTGCTGTAGTTTTGAAAATGAAATGTTTTCTTATTCTTGTTTGATATAAGATTTCAGCTGCTTTGTTGTATTTTTAATTTCATAATGCACCAAATGTTTTAGTGGGTGATAGGTCTAGGCTGCATGCAGGTCAGTTTAGCACCCGGAGCCATGCTGTTATAATACATGCAGAATGTGGTTTGACATTGTCTTGTTGAAATAAACAAGGCCTTCCCTGAAAAAGTCATCATCTGGATGGCAGCATATGTTACCAAAACATGTATATATCGTTCAGCATTAATGGTGCCTTCACAGATGTGCACGTTACCCAAGTCATGTGCACTAAAGCACCCCTATACCATCATGAATACTGGCTTTTGAACTGTGCACTGATAACAAGCAGAGTGGTCTTTAGCCCGGAGGACAAAGTGTCCATGATTTCCAAAGATTTCTTTTACACTCTTTTACACTTCCTCTCAGCCCATTTTAAATGAGCTCGGGCCCAGAGAAGGTGGCAGCATTTCTGGATCCTGTTTATATATGGTTTTTTCTTTGCGTTTTAAAGTTTTAACTTGCATTTGTATATGCAGTGATGAACTGTGTTTACACACAATGGGTTTCTGTAGTGTTCATGTCTGTTTTTAATGCAATGCTGCCTGAGGGCCCAAAGATCATGGCCAGCAAGTACTGGTTTTTGGTTTTGTCCCTTGCATACAGAGATTTCTCCAGATTCTCTGAATCTTTTAATGTTATTATGTACCGTAGATGATGAAAAACAAAATTTCTTTGCTATTTTATGTTGAGAAACATTATTCTTGTCTGTCATAGAGTGGTAAACCCCTCCTCATCTTTACTTCTGAAAGACTCAGCCTCTCCGGGATGCTCTTTTTATACCCAGTCATGTTACTGACCTGTTACCAATTAACCGACAGGTGTTTTTTTAGCATTACACAATTTTATCAGCCTTTTGTTGCCCCTGTCCCAACTTTTTTTGGAAAGTGCTGTTGGCATCAAATTCAAAATGGGCATATATTTTTCAAAAAACAATAAAATTTCTCAGTTTCAACATTTGATACGTTGTCTTTGTACAATTTTCAATGAAATACAGGGTTTAAATGATTTGAATGTCATTGCATTTTGTTTTTATTTACAAAGCTTTTAATGGAATTACTCAGCCTGTTCTAATAAACTATGATTAAGAAATAAGTCATACTAATTGATGCTATGTTTTTTTTTTTTTCTTTCACTACGATAGCTGTGACTGAAGTGGACAACGAGTAAATGTAGGAGACAAACAAGCAGAAAGGAACAGCCTTTTCTGACAAAACCTCAAGGGAAACAGAATGGGGATGAGAGAGAGCTGAGAGAGAAAGAGAGAGAGAGAGAGAGAGGGAGAGAGAGAGAGAGAGAGAGAGAGAGAGAGAGAGAGAGAGAGAGAGAGATGTGCTTTATGTCTCAGGAGATCAACTGAGTGAGGAAATGTTTTAAGACAAAAGCAATCTATCAGGGAACTTCACATAACGAACCAACAACCTTTGACATTTTGGCTATTTTTTGAAATCAGCACATTCCAGTTAAATTTCAAATGAGAATGAGTTAGATTAGGGACAAAAAGAAGAAAGGAAGAAATCAGCATGCGTTACATTTACTGTTTTCCCTATTTTATCATGAAATTACCAAGATTAACTTTACAGCCCTCAGAGGTGATGCCACTGTCTATAAAGTTCCCTATTAAACAGTAATGTTTGAGGAAAACCTCTTAATGCCGTGCAGTAATATTTCATGAGCAAGACCGAGTTAAAGTGTGTTTCTGAGCATGAGGAGGTCCTAGTGGTGATTCAAAACAGAGGTCAACAAACAAGCAGACAGAGTAAATAAAAGCCATCAAAGTCAGATATTTTGATGGGAGTCCTAGCTTAGACATGCAGTAGAAACACATGCAAAACTTCACAGAGTACACTGATTCAAAAAGCACTACACACGGTGTTGCCAGTTTATGTGGCACACATGCCTTTTACCTACACTCATTGGCCATATTATCAGCAAAGCCACTACACCTCACAGACTCGTACCAGTGCAACACATACTAACCTACCATTAGTGCTTCTCATAAAATGGCCAGTGAGTAAAGGTATGCACAGATATAGGAATTTTGGGCTGATGTCCAATATTCTTCATGTACATTTCTGCCAGTACCAATGTAAATACATAAATCTAACTTGATTAGCATTATGGAGAAATGTAACATTTATTAGTAGACTGATATGCAGTAAAATCAACATAATGCAGACCAAGGCCTATAGCCTTGTCTAAAATGTCTACTCTTACATCATCAAATATCAATTTGAAATACTGGTCAAATCTCAACAATGGCCTAATGTTGATAATTTTTTTTTCAATACCAATATGATTTTTATATCATTGTGCATCCCTTTTACAAGGTAGGTCCATCATAGCGCTGCTGGTATACAAAATAAAGTGTCCAAAGGCAGGCAGCTCATTGTATCTATAAAACATGGATGACAAACAAACAAGACCTTGGTGAAGAAGATGATGAGGGAGGTGGGCAAATGCAGAACCAGAAGGTTCCAAAGAACACCAAGGTGTAATCAGCAGGTTTGAGATGACAGAAGCTTATAATAAACAGCACATATAGATGGCTATAATTTCATGGCTAAATGATTGTTCTTCTTACTTTTCATAGGCAACAATAAAACTACATGGTAGTTCTCTTTCAGTAACCTCTTCTGGAACTGTGCGTGTACAACTGACATGTTAATATATTGCTGGAGTCAGCCCTTGACCAAAGCCACCATGAATGTCTCCTCTCATACTCACTCATGTGGTGTGGCAACCAATCAAATTAAAGCTGTAACCAGGACTGTGGCTTCCAGTTCTTTACTGCATCAAATTCAGACACATACACACATACACATGAAAGAACATGAGGGCATGATTTCATTTCAATATTTCACCAGCTTTCCAAAAAATGGAAAAGAATAATTAGTAAGCAGTAGGAAAGCACACACACAAACGCTCAGCTCAAACAGAACCACACAGGATTCAGCACAGCGGTTTGGCTGGGCTCAAGTCATCCACATCTGCAGTAAGTAATGTTCTTCAGTGGACTGGCCTGCACAGTCACAGTATACAGAGGAAGACAGATACTGGCAGGGTAAGGCTAGTACACAACTGTGCTCCAGTTTCCCTGAGAAATCTCAAGACACAGATATAAAACAAGATGTAGCAAATACATTCATTTTGGTTTATTCATCTGGTTAAACAAGAACAGTAAAGATATGAAAGGCTGCTGTTTCCTACTGAATCAATGTGATGTATAACGTGCTAATTTGCAGGTCAAAGATGTGTGAATTTGGGTCCACATAGCATAAAACCATGGGATTACTTTAGAGATTGACACAGCTGTGTTTTGGTTTGGTTAGCAGGAGAGAAGGGATAAAACTATGGGATCGTTTCGGAGATATTAAAGTTTAGGTCTGATTAGCAGGAGAGGTGTAATGGGATAATTTTGGAGATTAATAAGGCTGTGTTTATGTCTGGTTAATGGCACAGTTTGTACATAACTATAACAATTTTGCAGACAAAAAAAACTGGATAGGTCAGGTTAGGAGGACAGGTGGTACAGAATTATGGGATAATTTTGGAGATTAATTAAGACTAGTTTAGGGCTGGTTACCAGGAAAGTTGGTATAGAACCATATGATAATTTCGGATATTAATAAAGTCGTGCTCAGGTCTGGTTGGCAGGACAGTTGATACAGAACTATAGGATTATTTTGAAATCTATTAAAGATGTCCTTAGGTCTAGTTAGGTGGACAGTTGATATAGAGCTATAGGCTTATTTTGGAGATTAATAATGCTGTATTTTGGTCTGGTTAGCAGGACAGTTGGTATAGAATTATGAGATTATTTTGGAGATCGATTTATGTTTAGGTGTGCTTAATGGAATAGTTGGTCTTGAACTATGGGATTATTTCAGAGCTTAATAAGGCTGTGTTTAGGTCTGGTTAGCTACACACATACCAGGCAAGTGGAGAAAAAGACTGGCGAGAGACAGATGTACACAAGTAAGCTGTGGTATATGGGGCAAAAATATTGTGCTAATATATTGTGGTTTTGCAAAAAAGGTTTTGCATAAAACTACAGTAATTTTACAACAGTTAGGGGGGTTTTAAGCACAATGTGAAGCAGAGCACCATATAAATTGTGGTAAAATCACCATAACACATGGCCTTATAGCGTTAATGTGAAGGGGGTACAGCAGGACCATAAATTGAGAACCACTGATTTTGAAGCATAAATCAGAGACTGGGATTAAAGTCATTCAACAAAGTTGAAGGCTCCTGTACCATACCAGCTCTTAAATAACATGTTCCTGAAGTAGCCAGTGACAGACCATGTCTGCCTAGCAGCCTTGCCCATGCACTCCACACCATCATTCAGAGCATTTTGATTTTTGATGTGTGTGTTTGGTCTGACTCAACACTCTCTCCCCAAAACAACACCTCTTTCATAGACGCAACAGCATACTCTCCTACTCTGCAAAGTGTCTCAGCCTGAATCCCCTTTAGTACGTTGTAAATCATTTGCAAAAGTCCCGTTTCTGTGCGTGCACTGAAGTAACAAACCGTGGTGTTGAAAAGCCCAGAGAGGAAAGCCTGATGACGTAGCACTTCATTTCAAGCACAGTAGATGCCAAGAGACAAATGACTTTTCAATCCACGACTTTGAAGCATTACATCAATATGTCATCTCACATTTTAATCGCAATGACTGATTTGTTCCAGCCACTTTAAAACTAAGCACAACTACATAACCAAGGTAAACCTCAATAGTGTTTCACCTAGAAAATTGCTATTGGTGGGTAGCAAAGGCTGTTAACTGGGAAGAGGTTGGCTACAAGCTAATCTGCTGTGACCTTTTACTAGCCTAGGGTGCATGACCATCCAAGGACAACAGCTGGTGCAGTAGGTCTACGAATTGGAATATAGCTTATGTGATAGCAATTTGTAAAATTGCTATTTGTGCTGTGGTTAGGTATATTTTGGTATAAAAGGCCACGCAGTGGTTACCACTTTTGATTTAAAATGCCATTAATTTTGGCAGCCAATCACTGAAACCTGCTCCTTTTTATAGTGGAGGAATCACTATTAGGTGATGACTTTGGTCCTGAACAGTTAAGAGAGAAATCCAAGGAGAAGAAGTTGCTTACACAAGGAATAGTCCATTAAGTGGACATGGTCCAGTCATTGAACTTTAAATGGCGCTGCTTATAGAGAGGTTCAGACCCCTGGTTTCCTCATCATCTTTGTAACACAATAAGCACATAAACACATCAATTAGATGCAGACATGACCTGGCACCCACATGCAAATGGACATTAATCATGCCAATAAACAAGACTGCCCCAGACTAGACATGGCTCCCATGTTGATGACAAATGGACACAAGTTTGCATCCAGAAGGTGGAGGCTGGAGCCAGGGGGACATGAGTGGACTGGTCAGACCAGAGAGTTGCCAAGCGCTGTGGTGAACTGCTGAAATCTGAAGACTATTCCAGACACCTATGGTATTTATGTGAGGTCAAATGTCCAGAGAAAACATTGATTTAAGCCGACCTGGGCTCAGGCAGAAAGAGGACAGGGCAGTGAGCAAGAGAAGAGCAAAATGATATAAAGAAAAAAGAAATATAAGGGAATGGATGAACAGAATGAATTGTTTGAAAATGAAGAGTTGCTGCTCCAGTAGCTCCATCAGACAGGGTCCAACTATGAAACACACATACAAATTTAACACTAACAATGTTTTGGCCATTATGATTACAGTATGGCCCATAACTCAGTCAGTCTGAGAAAGATCCACCACCCAAATAATAATACCTGCTTGGTAATTAATATGTAGATACCAGAGTGGAACCCTCAGGGCCTTCTACGCCTTTAGAGAAGGCCTGGTAATTTCTGGGAACTAGAAACTACAATTTCAGACTTGTAATTTTATTTTTATTCAATAGAATCATGCTTGTATTTAAACTGTGCAAGTACAACACTATAACTTGTTTGCATAAGTTTTGATGGGAACAAAAAGGTTAAATTCTTGAAATGCCAGTGGAAAATTGGCCAATACGGAATTGTGTTTTTCTGTGGTATCTAGATAGATATAGCTAAGCAAGCTTTCCTTTTGGTTCACAGTTCAAGAGCTGAAAAGAAGCCCTAATGTGTTAGATTAACTATCAGCATAATTATGAAGTGACCGAAGAAATCAGGCAGGACTAATTTTGTGAGAAAACATCACTCTAGGCCTTCTGGAAGTTCTAGATAGATCACTGATTGAATATGAGCAGCAGTCTAATCAATGGGTTGTCAGAAATGGAAAACAGTGACAGTTCTATACCAGAGCTCAGTACTTTAAGAGTCACTGTGAAACTGCTACAAGGTAAAATACATGCTAATATGTCTTTTATTAGCTTCAAGGATCTTTAAATGTCTGCATTTAATCTAGAATGACTGAAAAATAGTCATGCAAATCACTGCTAGCTTAGAGCTTACAAACAAAATTAGAATATCATAGAGATGCTACAGTAAATTACCATTGTCAGAGGTTTTTTTGACATGTATGGCTACTGCTTGACACAAACACAGGCATATATCTATGCAAATACGCCCACAAACAAAATCAACCTATCAACAAAACATAACGTAAAAATATCCGTGTCCACTACTATACACAGTGAGAACCGCAGTTTTCACTCGCTACTTTTCATCATCAGAATCTCCATATTATCATATTTGGTAACACTTCCTATGAAATGTTTTCACAATGCTTTATTATTTATAATGTATTAGGTGTTCTATGGCATACACAACACCTGGTAATACTGGGCATAAGCTTCTATAACTGTTCTTAAGTAGTTATAGTGACATGCATAAGACTTACAAAGCAAGAATACACGATTTGATCAGATCAGGGTCCATCTCTCCCATAGCTGTTGGTGGGGGAAGAGATTATAACACAATAAATGTTTACCTGAATGTGTTGTGATGCAGAATATATATTGTAATTGTGTGCAATATAAGAAACACGTACGTTAAAAAAGCTCTTATGAATGCAGATTATAGTGTGTTATGAAACCTGACATTATTAAACTACATACTCTTGTTATGCATGTTATGTATGTAACTATAACTACGTATTAGCAGTTATTCAACCATTCATGCCAGGCTTTATAAGTTCATTTATTAAGCATAATGAATACAGGATTCATAGGAAGTGTTATCCCATATTTCTCTCCAGCGGAAACTTTGATAAGGGATTATTCAAAACAATGTATGTGACTTTAACAATGTTCCAAATGTCTCTTTGAGTTTTTCAGCAGTGCATTTATCACATCCCTCTGTGCTGTCAGATGTAAGCTCATGGTGGTCCAGAAGAGTTACAAATCCAGGCAAGGTAACGTGAACCTGCAGCTGGCAGAGTTAATCTGGGCAATTTAGAGAGAGCTGAGTGAGGACAGAGCATGTCATTTGGCGCAGGGGCGGAGATGGCGTAATCCCAGCTGACAGCTGTGAGAGTTTATGATGCTAAGCAGAGGGCCTATTGCAATGCATCACATCATGCTCGAACACAATAACGCTCTGATCGCTGCTACTTGCGTCCAGACCGGCACAATAAAAGACACAGAACATTAGCATGTGCGTAGATGCTCAGTGACAACTTCAGCTGTTTCCGTTCAACCAATGTTTACAGATTTAATGTCACTTAAAACCTCTTACAATAAATTGTGATAATCCACTTAAGGGAAGTCAAGGTTTTCAGCTCCTCAGTGCAAGCTTAAGGTCTTGTTGCATGTGTATAGTAATATATCACCTAAAACTGTGACGTTAGAAAGGCTTGGCTGAAATACATGTTTTCTAGTCTCACTTGAGGAACAAGCTTGTGCTGCAAGGTTTATTTTCACTGCCCTAATTCACCAAAAGTGGTGAAAAGTAGTCCAAACCCACATTCAAGTAAATGTAGTGTTGCTTTGCTTTACTTTATTCAGTTCAGATCTACAGGGACAATGCATATTAATAATATGTCTGCACACTGCAGTGTGTGCGGTGGCAGTGTTCAATTATTGAGATCCTTTTGATCTAAAATAAAATGCTAAAGCTCAAAACTGAGAGGTACAAGCAACAGCAAAGCAGTACAGATGCTGTCACTAACAGAACAGAATGAAATAAAAAAAAAACCCTGCAAATTGATTAGTATCTCTGAAATACAGCAAATATGGGGTGATTCAAAACGATTCATCTGATTTCAAAATGATTTATTTCACTTGTAAATCATTACAGAACAATGGAGTAAATTGTAAATGGTTTCAGTGAGCATAAAGTTTATTATGTAATTTTGCAAGTGCTCAGTATGAACCTCCTCCAGCTGTACGGACAACATCAACGCCATAGTTAAATTCATCCCATACTCGATTGAGCATATCAGGTGTCACTGTACCCACGGCTCTTTCAATGCTATTTTGGAGATCATCCAGTGTTCTTGGGAGTGGTGGCACATAAAAAACATCGCTAACATACCCCCACAAACAGAAGTCACACGGCGTGAGATCTGGTGATGCTGGTGACCTTTTTCTTGGAACTGCTGGTACCAACAACGAATGCTCTGAACTGTTGGAGGTTCACTGCCATACTGACAGTCTCTATGACCCCCTCTTTCAATTGGTATGTGATTGGTTCCTAGGCACCTCATGGTTGTAAAAATATGGTGCTTTGAAATCGGATGAATCTTTTTGAATCACCCTGTATATTATTAGTGAATGTATTATCATTCAAAGCTGCAATGTGTAGAGAAATATTTTGCAACATCGGTTGTGTTTTGGACCCCTTCCCTGAGGATGTAAGTGATTTATGTACCATTGGTATCATATCTTCATCAGTATAATGTTGATTTTGCATTTGAGACTTAAACATTCAGCTGGACCTTCATTCTAAAGCTATATGGGTGATGTTAATACGTAAAAACTCCCAAAAATCAGACCCTATACTCCTGACTTTTAAAAGACTATTATAGTGTATTATTATTTTTCTTCCTGATGCTCCTAATGCCACTGCTTTCAATTAAAAAAAAATTCTTACATAGTGCAACTTAAAAATAGTCAGAGAAATACAAAGCCAAAGCCAAAAACATTACTTACATACACGTAACTGAGTAAATATAACTAGTGACTTACTAGGCTGATAGATGAGGAGATATAGTTAGTGCATTAGAAACAAGTGTAACTGAACTATCTGCAAAAAAAAAGGACGCATGTCCAGTTTCACAAAACCACTAGCACAACGAGCATTACAAAATGAGGGAGAAAGAGAATTTTCACCATGATTTTGCTCTACCATATTCTTAAAAATAAAGGTCTCCCAACGTTTTTTGGCTTGAACATTGGCCAATAATGGCTATAGAACTTTTACATTATGTGGATAAACTTTAAAAGGCTCTTCACACTGCCATATTTCATTTAGATAAGTCTTTTAATAACTAGCCATTGAAAAGCTCTTTAGAAACCAAAAGTGTTTATGGCATCACTACAAAGGACTCCTTAAAGCACCTTTATATTTAACCATGCGTCCAACGAAAATCCCCTATGATCTTGAGAAACCAGGCCCAGGTGAGTGAGTCACAACCTCCTAAATGCCCCCAGATCATGCTTACAGTCACTCTTCCTTTTGCTCTCTGGTTTCATTGTGTATCTTAGGACCTTGTCAACTCACACAGGTTTCTTCAGCTTCACTAGGTAACGCTCCATTTAATTTCCACACTACACAGTCCCTTATCTCCTCCACTGTTTTCCTAAATGCCAGGTGCGTCAGCTCGTTAGCTCTTTAGTGGGTGCTTATGTCAGCGCCTGGGGCTGTGGCTATTTCAGGGTCCAGTGCTGGTTAACAACACTGCCTGCAGTGGTGATAAGTCAGAGCAGACAGACCGAGTATTATGGCTGCTTGGAGAACATAAAGTTTAGGAGGTAATGGAAGGAGGGTGGCTAGACCTTCATTGTGGTAAATTTATGTGTGTTTGTGTGCATGTTAGGATAGCAACATGGGTCATGGGAGCATGGTCTACTAAGGATGGGATGTATAACAGTGGTATATCATAAGTTTTAAAGATGCACGTATGTAAGGTTTGTGTTAAAGTTCAAAGAAGTAGCATTCTTGAGTCAGGAGAACAAAATCATGCTACAATATGGTGACTGTGCTGCTATGAGTCACCCTGCAAAGCCTGAAACAGTAATTCAAACATACAAGATGTGGGGTCAGATAATACATTTATATCCTCGGAAGACACGTCCTTCACCACGATTTGAGTTTTGAGTTCTCTTTGAATACTCTTTCAACGAGCTTGCAGTCATCAGATTCATCTGTTTGAGGAATGCAGTCCAAAGGCAATCAACGTTACAAATGTTCTTTGCATGCAATTGTACATTTCCACCAAAGAGGTCTCCAAATCCAGAAAACATATGGTTGAATGGAAAAACTTTCTAATAGAACACATAGCTATGGAAAAAATCTCAGCATCTATCAAAAACAAATCTCATGAATACGAAAAAACATGATCAACACTTAATAGCATTCTACAACCACCTTAACTTCTATCGGCTTTTATACCTACCTGTGGTGCCTCTACCCGAATGTTCCTGGTCACATATTAACACGCACACACACACACACACACACAAATAAATATATATGGCAGGTATTATAAATAGCTATAGCTTAATTCATAGTCTGAGAGTACAAATATTATAATTACTGTTTTCTTTCCTTTTTTTAATTTATTTTTTTATTTAATTTTTGTTTTCTCTGTTTTACATGTTCTATATGTTTGCTTTTTTTCTCCCAATTTCTATCCTTTTTTTTCTCTCCTTTATTCCCCCTTGCAATTTTTGTTTGCTTGTATGTTTGCAGTTTGTTGTCCTCCCTCTACACGATGACAGCATATACTAAAAGAAATTTGTAATAACAGTAATAAAGAAAAAATTGGTCCTCTGAAGAGGGGGGGTGGTGGCGGGCAAATACCGAAAACATATAGTTCAGCTTTTAAAATTATCACAGTCTTTCAAAATGATGACTGTGTCAAATGTCTGTTCCAGGTGTATCTAAAATAACACATTTCACATTCATTCACATTTTAGCCAGGACTCACTGATTGGTGGTTTGTGACCACAGCGCCATGACAGGTTGATGAAAAGAGAGCAAAAACAAGGGCCAGAAAATATTTCAGAAAACAACTATGCACAACAGTGGCTCAGCCATAGCTAAGAGCTACATGCCAAAAATACATTTGATTTTGGATGCTGTCAGTCCAACACCGGTCAGTCAACTTTCAGATATGAATGTTTATCTTCTAAACAAGTGTCATTTTAGCATCAGTTATCTGGAACCAAGACTGTGCTGTGGTGTCTGGCACTTTTGACCTGCTACGATATTGTTAGCTTAGCTAACGTGCTACAGATCCAAACATCAACAGGTTTGATTTCTGTCATTCAGACACCAGTCACTCAACTTTTCTCTCTCAGAGTTTTTATTGTCTACATTTGTTTCAATAGATCATTAGTCAGAATCAACCCCACATCGTGGTGTGTGGCAGTGACTGAATCTACATCCTGCTTGCTAAACTAATTTTAGGCTATCTAGCAGGCTACAGATCCAAACACTATGCAATAGGTTTAATTTTGGCTTTCTGACCCTCCAACACCAACTGCTGGACTTCAGTCCAATTTAAATCATCATCTGAACTTGTGTCAGTGATTTAGTTAGCCAGAATCAAGCATGTTCCAAGCTAACCTAGCCAACCAAGCTAATCCTAACTAGCTCCTCTCTCCTAGTTAGCAGCACTGATTAACAAGGAGCGTTGTTAGACTGATGTTTTGACATTCACTGAATTATGGATTGAAAACGGGGCATTGCTTTCACTTATTTAGTGACTTTTTTATAATTTCTATTTTGATTGAGACAGCAGAAAAACAACAGAAACACTTTTATCTCACTTGATGATGATGAAATTTTACTTACAGTCTGCCCGCCAGCCCTGGGTAACACTACCGCTAAATGTTAAGTTTCCATTCCACATGTTATTTGAACCAGAGTGTGATTTTGCGCACATTAGAGGTGTGTTCTTATTATAATATAAAACAAGTGACTTCAAAGTAATATCTGTGCTTTGCCAGTGATACCAGTGAATTACTTAATAAAACCTTAACATCAGCTGATTTTATCAGTATAATGATATATCCGTGGGACCGTTATCTACGCGCACTGACTACAAACCTGTTAAAAAATATAATACTGCTCTGGAACAGTCAAAAGTAACCACTAAAGCTAAAATATTATTTCTGCCCAAAAATACTCTCATCACTTTTGAACAATCAACCAGGTCCAGGTACCTCACAAAGCTCAAAAGGAAACGACTTATCCTAGATTATCCACATGCAAAGCATTAAACTGGTATGTTGAGTCCAGTGAGCAGAGAGGCAATTATATTCTCTTTTGAAGGTGTAATGGTAGGAGCCTGTGGCCGAGTTAGATCTCTTTAATGTTCCCCAAGATGAATGACAGCAATGTCCAGGCAGACCTGTTACGTCGAGTATAATGACCAGATTGTTTAGGCTGATGCAGGCTAATGAGCTGACATCATGCTTGGATGGCTTTCTCACCATTAGGGAAGGTGCAGAAGAAAGGGATACCTGTATGTTTTCAGGTTGAGCGCAGTAGCCCAGGCCATGTAAATGGGCCACAGTTATTTCAGGATACAAACCCTTAATTTTTGCATAGGATAAATCAGATGGCAATGAGCTTGAGGGTCTACACAGAGCTAGTAGTGTGAAGTACATAACATGCTCCTAGTTTCCAGTAATATCGCCTAAAGCCTATTACAACTGTAAATATTTTGTCCCTCCAGACTGAGCAACTGTTGAGGGGGAACAAAAACAAAGCTTATATGACTTGCGCTCCATGCACAAAGGGAAGGGAAAATGGAGGTGGGGGTTGGGGTGGTGGTGGTCCTGAACCTTGGAGAGAAGGGAGCCCATGGTAAAACAATCCTCAACATGCTTGAGTGTCGGGCGTGGGGGTAGGGGTGCAGTTTGGTCGATGGTAGCCAAGTTCACAGTCAAAACATAAACAAAGAAGCAGACGGTAATCAGACAGAACAAAAAAATATGGCGAGGGTACACACATGAACTGACTGTGTCTACAGTAACAAGATCCAATTACTGTGGACCTAAACACTTAATAAAAAAACATAATTAACACTTTTATTTTGGCCTATTATTATTATTATAGCCTATTATTCATCAATATGAATGATATCATTATTATTATTATTATATCATTATCTTGGCCTATTATTCAAATGTTTTTACATGTGTAACTACACGTTAATGATGTAACAATGTGGTGATTTACATTTACATTCAATTTACATTCTGGATTGACAGACTCATGTCTGCAATTCAGACATTTTCTGTTTGTCAAGAAATGACAAAATAGCTTGTGCACAATAACTTTTAATCAAATTCAATTTCTTCCTTTCATTAAATGTCAAAAAACAGCATGTTTTTGTGATCATGCTTTTAGTTAGAAAGCGATTCCATTAACATTTCTCCTAAATAGGTAGTTACTGTTTAACTACTATGTACAAAGTTACATTTTATTTTACAGTCCTGTTACCACAGTACTACAGAGTCCCTACTGCTAAACATGCCAATTAATATGGAAGGAACTACTGTAGAAAAGAACTTAATCTGTTCTTTTGTAACACATATGCATGTATTTAATGAAGCAGTCTGTAGTACTTAACACTACTTTTTAATTTATGTACACCTGGCATTTTTCACATTAGTTACTCTGTATTTACATACTGAACTTGCAAAGTATGTATCAGGAAATTACTAGTAAGTACTGAAGCGTTAGAAATAAAGATACTGTGCCGGTACATTTTTCATTCATCAAGATACAAACTGAAAGCTACGAGTTACATCTGCGCTTTCCATAGAATTTCCTCACTTGTTCCAATGAGTTTCAAGAAATAATTCATATAGCACTTGCACCATGCTTTTGTTTTAAAGTTTAAAAAGGCAATATCCCCACACTTCATCTGCAAAACAAGTAAATCTATAGTATGTGTAGTAGAGCCTCTGCACAACTCACATTTCTGACCCAGCCATATGGCCAGAAGCTTCTGTGTTGCTGGTATTCCAGCTAAAGGTTTTATTAAATCTGGAGCAAACTACAGCTCAGCTTACACCTTGCTGACGACTGCGCATTGCTGACTGCTCACTACTAGCTGTAGGGGATGAATGAGCAACGAGAGCGCTGAAAGCAGACTTCCGACAACCCTGTGCAAAGAAAACTTTGACAGGGAGCAAAACTGATCTGTCAGACAGTAATTTCTTAAGCATGTGGGGGTTTATTTTGCTGAGCCCTGTAATGAAATATGTGCTAACATCAAATTGATCTGTCAAACAGAAACTGAACCTGAATGAAACAAACTGTACTCGTCTGTTTTCCTCAAATTCCAAAAGCTTGATTGAGCTATGATTTATTTTTTTAAACCTTTTTTTCCTAAAGTAAGTCCAACTCCATTTCCAATGTAGGTAAGCTGGTGGAAAAAGCCACCCAGTTTAAGCTGTCACTTCTCCACACAGCCCCTCAAATTTGTCTCCTGATAAAGACATGGGGCAAAATTAACTATTAAGTCTGCCTATTTATGTCTACCTCTTTATTCATGTTTTTTTTTTTTTTAATGGAAGATTAGCACAGAAAGTAAGAAATTCATTGTGCAGTGTAACTGCCTGTTTTACTGTGCATACAACAATAAAACTCTTGAACATTGAAATGTAATCTCAACATATTTACTTCTTATTAATTCTGAAGTATCCCTTCATGTTGCCATTCCTGGACTTTGTACAAGAAAAGTTGTGAAAAATATGTGATGGGGGTTGGTGGATTTGTGGAGAGGGTTTAGTTTTGAGATGATTTTTTTAAACTGAAAAGGTAATGTTAGGTAAGAAGTCTCATTAAAAAATAGCATATTTTACAAATACCTACCTAGTTTTTTCTACCTAGATTTCCATTATAAAGACACAATGTTCTTCACTAATTTTTCTCTGAAAGGCTAGAAATAGCATTACATTCTAGCTATAGCAGTTGTTGGCTGGAATTAGGCAACATTTGTTGCCTTTTTCTATGTTTTAATGTAAGTTTAGCAGCTCAGCAGAGTTACATCCACATCTTATCTGTTCTGTTACATGCAATGATTATGATCAACAACAACAACAACAACAACAACAACAAAATAAATAAATAAATTTGCAAAAATTTATCCATAAATATATATGTCTGCGTGACCCCAGAAAAGATACCGGCTATCGCGATAGCAGCTAATGGGGATCCTAAAAATAAACAAATATACATACATAATCACAATTACTATTTAATTATAGACAAATTTGACATCTTAAGTGGAATCATTAAGACACTAAGACACTTTCCTTTTAATAGAATATATCAGAATTTAATATACATTCTGTAAAACCTACAAGACAAACTGATGCAAGATTTACCAGGTGGGCTTCTTGTTGCAGGTAGGGTGACATCATTGTATCTTCTTTTTTGAACAATAAAAGACAATACTTGCTGCTGCTCCATTTGAATTCACTGAACTGTGTTGGTTTATGTATCATTATCCCATACATACAGACGTTTCAAAATCCCAGTACTTGTTTGAAGTCACAACTGCCCTTCTTGATACAGAAATGAGCCAAGCTGTAGCCTGAATGGATGTTAATGTAAAACAGCTGGTCCTCTACTGGGTCATGTTCTGCCAACCAGCTAACGTCTGCTTACACAGACACCTGTAAAATGCAGCCAGCAACCGAAACAGGCAGACAAAGGCCTGGTGGAGTATCTGACCTCATGCTATCCTGCTGTCAATAAAACATACCCAACTGGAGAAAAGTGATAACAGAGCATATATCTGGTGATATAATATGAAAGTAAGTGGGAAAGAACAAATGATTAGTTGGAGAACATAATCCACTTGCATAAGGAAGGAGTAAGTCACAGGAAAATAACAAAAAAACAGGAGTATCCAAAACTGGAGTTCAGAAAAAGAATAAAAGCAATAGAGAAAAAAGGAACACCTAACAACCATGCAAGACCACCAAAACTGTCCTCTTCAGATAAACAGTACTTAAAGAGAGAAGACAACTCAGTGCTATGAGTCTGAAAGGATGTGTAGTTGTCAAGAAGCAGTTACTGAAAAAAGGAAATAGACAAAAAAAGAAGAGAATTTGTAAATCCAACAAAGAAGCTGCTGTTGTTCTCAGAAACAATGGACTGACTAATGATAAGTATGTGTTTTATATAATAATCTAATATTAAGTAATTTTGAATCCATCCATCCATCCATCCATCCATCAAGGCAGAGGCCTTGAAGATGTACTGAAAGAGTATTAACCAACAGAATAACAACTCTTACTCTCAGATGTATATGTGTAAATACACTAAATGTACAAAATGTGCCTTAATATAGCTGCAATACACACTAGTTTCCCTCACACAGTGTGTTCTTGCCATGGTTAGTTATAAACTTTATAAAATTTACTGAATTATTTCAGTAAATATTTTACCACAGTTTTAGCGGCAACCCAAAATATGTGTTCCTTCAACAGTGTTTTATTTAAATACTTTGGTGTCTTTTAAAAACTCAGAGAAAAATTTATGGTCCCAATGTTTGGTTCAATAAAATTTTTATAGCAATCAGGGATTATCTGTAATACTAGCTGAATAACTTTTTCCACAACTGTAAATCCTCATGGCAATGAGATTGGAACCTCCAGTGTTCCATATTAGCAGATTTATTTTGTAAGATAATGCCGTTTGATTCTTTCTTCCAAAGGATTTACATTCAAATCACATCACAGTATGGAACTAAAACATGACCTTGACTTTTAAAATAACAGTTCGGTCCAAAATGCTAATGCCATTAAAGATGAATGAACATAAGCAACCACCAATTAACATTATGTACATAACAACACTGTCTTAATTGGTGGCTACTAGTTTCCATTCATTGTTGGCTAGAGCAGGATGTTTGGTTCAAATATTCCTTTACAGATTTTCCTTCATGACCAAAGTATCCCCTCATATCCATGGCTGTCGAATGTGGTCAGGAAAAAGGGGTCAAAGGGTATGTGTGTGGGACTGGGGAAATCCCTGGGAAATCACAGCCAAATCTTCCTGACTTCTTAAACATATGGTGGAGTCATTATGTGATGTGGCAGAGAATAGGGCAACCACTTAAACATGATCCTCAGACTGACCCACAGCAGGAAGAGCAGATGGGGGAACCTCTCTGGAGCTTCAATCAGAAACTCAGGTCCCTGCAGCAGAAAAATGGAAGGCAATCTTTTTGAATGTTCTTAGGCTTAGATAGGTTAGTGAGTGGGTAAATGGATAGATAGGTGGATAGAGGGAAGATGAAGTGAGTGTTTGGTGGTGGTTGGGTAGGTAGAGAGATGGTTGGTGAGAAGGTTGAGGGACAGAGAGGTGGGAGGGTAGATAGACAGAGAGGTGGAAGACTGGATGGGTGGGAAAGTAGATGGACAGAGAGGTGGGAGATTGAATGGGTGGGAAGGTTGATGGATAGATAGGTGGGGCATTAAATGGGTGGGAAGGTAAATGGATGGATAGGTGGGAGACTGGATGGGTGGGAGGGTAGATGGATAGAGAGCTGGGAGATTGAATGGGTGGGACGGTTGATGGATAGAGAGGTGGGAGATTGGATGGGTGGGAAGGTAGATGGACAGAGAGGTGGGAGATTGGATGGGTGGGACGGTAGATGGATAGAGAGATGGGAGACTGGATGGGTGGGAAGGTAGATGGATAGAGAGATGGGAGACTGGATGGGTGGGAAGGTAGATGGATAGAGAGGTGGGAGATTGGATGGGTGGTAAGGTAGATGGATAGAGAGGCAGAAGATTGGGTGGGTGGGAAGGTAGATGGATAAAGAGGTGGGAGATTCGATAAGTGGGAAGGTAGATGGATAGAGAGGTAGAAGATTGGATGGGTGGGAAGGTAGATGGATAAAGAGGTGGGAGACTGGATAAGTGGGAAGGCAGATGCATAGATAGGTGGCTGGTTGGATGGGTGGGAAGGTGGATGGATAAACAGGGTTAGAAACATTGATACTAAGGAGAAAATTCTTGCTCTAACTTCTAACAATGAAGTGAGACTGAAACACAATAGAGAAAATGAGAAAGACGTCACTGCCTCAGTATGACGTGGATAACATGAGTTTTACAAGCTTTGAAGGTCGTGAGAGCCTCTTTCTTACAGACAGACGTGTTCTTCTTTCAGTCCCCTCCTAGTCCCCATGCTTGAAGCCAACCTCGTAAAGCCAATAGAGTGGGAGGTAAAGCTCAAAAGCAGAGGACAATCAAATCTTGCGGCTACTAAACTTTGCCATTCTTGTATCATTTGAATATTTGCACTGAAACACTGCGACAAAGACAATTGGAGTGAAATAAAAGGGGTGTTGCATAAAAGAAGAGAGAAAGTACATTTTACTTGGTTTATCTTTGTTTGGATAAAATCAACTGCAATCACAACTCTGATGGCAAAATCTCAAAATTCTAATAAACATGGACCATCACAGTAAAGACTACAGGCAGTTTTTTCCAATCTGAGGGAAAATTTTGTTTTCAGAGAATGCAGTTAACTTTTGTGGTTAGCTGAGATACAAGAATTATACCAAACTACCAATTTATTAATCACTTCTTTGCATATTCTGTCAATGTTACCTTTTTCAGCGAGCTATGGAAAAATCAAGGAAGCTGAACAAATGTGTGTACTATTTGTGAAATACTTGTGCAACAGCATTTTATAGAAATATATTATTGCATATAGCAATCTAATTGCTATAAGAATCAGATAGACAGCAATTGCCAGCCGCAAAATTAATGAAAATCTATTTAACGTGTTAAAATGTATTTTTTTCCATTTCCAAAATGTGCATAAAGTCCAAGGTAACACTGTTGTTTATATTTATGGCAAATATTAAATTTGAAAGAAACTAAACAAGCCTTTTCCCCCAAAGAAAACAAGGAAACATGCATGCTGGATACTTTCCAAATGGTGAGGATGGGGTGAAGAAGGGATCAAGCCTGTTTCCCCTTCACACTTGTCAGTACTGCTGAACTGCACACAGTAACGATCTCCCCTTATGTGAGATGCCCATACCATTCAGTCCCTCCCTGGAAAACAGTGCTCATGCTTAACAGACACAGATACCAAAAAAAAAAAAAGTTTAAGATACTGCCAGCTTCTCCATGATATTTCCGAAACATTTCTGCATTTACTGCAAAGCCGCTCTTATTTCATCTACTTTTACAGCTGGGGATGAAAAGTGCTGACTGCTGCCAAAATGTGACTTAACCCATGGAACCTCAAGCAGAAAGCCAAAATGTCAATCAAACATTTGAATTCTGAGTGATTCAAGGGCCTCAAAATAGATTTATTTCAGGGATAAATGAAAGAACATGGGTGAGGCTGAATGTGCTTGTATCAGCAGGTCTTTACCAATTTCTCCATTATTTATTACACACAAAACATATCAAAACATTGCTTCCCTACATGTGCAATTCACTACTTTAAGGCACACCCATTGCTGAAAAAGGTGTTCAACTGCACACACATAGCTTGCGTGACAATAAAAAGCATCATCAATAGAATGGGACACTCTGGAGCAGTGGCACTGGAGTTTAAGGTCAGCATGCCGAATGCCAAGCGTCAGCTAGAGAGGTATAAAACTCTTCAGGTGTTAGGCTATGGAGCAATGGAGTTCCAACCAACACCTTTAGGATGAGATGGAGTGGCAGAAGTAATCATTCAACTGCAGTACCTGACATCACTAATGCTGTTGGGGCTAAATCTAATCAAATCCTTACAGCAAACGTTCCAACATCTAGCATAAAGCCTTACCAGAAGAGTAGATAGTGCAGAAAATATAAGTATTGTGTGCCGCTGAGTTGCGTTATTTATCCCAATGGTTCTCCTAATGGGCTAATGGATTATTTGTAAGAAGTTAAAATCTCACCCCTATATTAAGTGGTAAATAAAATGTTCTACATTCAAAGAAACAGGTATGTATTTGTAAATATGCAAATGATTTACACTTAAATATTTTTTTCTTAACTTTATTCTGTAAGGACCTTAAAGATCAATTAAAACACATGATAAAATACCGAAAAGTTAAAACAAATGAATTATTCCTAATAATCACACACACAAAAAAAAATGGTTCCAGCAAGAACTGCAGTTCATTAACATTGGCAAAGGTTGCCAAGCAAAATAACATTCAATGATCATTTAATGAACAGCGTAATGCTTTTAATAATTTCAACTAATTCAACTGTGGCATACACTGCTAGTGTTTTACAATGGCTTTAAAAGAGGCTCAGCCAATCAGATTTTAGAACCAGAATTATCCGTTTCATAAGTCCCTTTCCAGTCTGGCCTCACAGCACTGTTGTTAGAGCCATTGACAAAGTTTGCACATGAAAATCTGCGAGTTTTCTATGTTAAAAAACCACAAACTCTCATTTGGAAAGGAAACAGGCCATGACTACCAATTCTGGTACAATAAAATAACCACATATCCAAAGCATAATACATGTTAGAATGTCCTGTTTCCTCTCTGAAACAAATGATCATACAGACAAGATCATGTGAATGTGACTGAATGGGTGTCTGTGCGTGACAGAGAAAAAGATTCCACTCCCAGGATCTATAGGGCACTGCACTGAAGCAGTCCTCCTAATCCTGGCCTTTCCGCACTGACCTTTGAGCCCTAACTGCAACCAGCCGTGCTTCTAAAACTAGAGGTCATGAGAGAAGTCAAAATACAACATTTACACCATAAAACAAATATAGGTTGAAATCTTGAAGTCCATATCAATACAATATACTTAGCAATGCAAAATACAAAACTGCTGCAGTACAAAATAAGTGTTGAATATATGGCATAGATGCATAGTCTTGAATGTATGTGTGCACGGAGGTAAAGTGTGCTAAATCAAACCTGAAATCAAAACTGACCTTTTACTTTGTTGATTCATGTGTTGGGATACATTAAAGCTACACCAAGTAAGATTTGGGGATTTGGAGACCTCTCTGGTGGAAATGTGTAATTGTACGCAATTTGCAGAAGAACATATAGAGCATTAGTTGTGCCTCGGACCACTTCCCCGAGCGAATGAATCTGATGATTGCGAGTGCATTAAAAGAGTATTCAAAGAGAACTCTGTCAAAACTTGGTGAAAGACATCGTATACTATTGTATACTGTTAAATACTACTGTCATCATTTCTTTCTCAGTATAATGTTGACTTTACTATATTAATAAGTAAATATAGTGCACAATTTTGAAGCCATTGTTCAAAAAATGTCAAACCAGATCAAACAATTGCTAAATGCTAAACACTGCTAACTAGGAGAAAGGAGGTTGTTAGCATTAGTTTAGCTAGCATAATAACAGCTCTGCCCACCACAGAACATGTTCTATTCTGGCTAACGAAAGCACTGACACAAGTTCATTTGATAATGATTCAAATCTGAAGGCATGAAGTCAAACAGCTGGTGATGGAGGGACAGAAAGGCAAAATGTTCTCTGGGCTAATATTATCATAACATGATGGCTACAGACCCAAACACTGCTACAAACTAAAGTACAGATCTGATTCTGACTAACCGGTGCTCTGCTAAAACAAGTGTAGATGATAAAAACTGATGCCTGAAAGAGCAAAGTCAGGTTACAGAAAGCCAAAATCCAACCTGTTAGTGTTTAATGCAGCAACTGTAGCGTTTAATGATAGCTTAGTCAACAGGCCAAAACGTGCCACACACCACAGGCTTGGTTCCAGCTAACTACTGAAAATTACACCTGTTTAGAGGATATCTGAGGGTCTGGTGTTAGAGCAACTGGAGTGAAAGCTGAAATTGAACGTGTTCTGGGTTCTGCAGCTCTTGGCCATTGCTGAGCAACCTCATCCTTAATTCCTATGAGGTTTTCCCTGGCTTTGATTTTTCCTCTCTTTCTATCAGCTCTAGCTCCCACACCACTAATCACGCTAAACAGTAAGCTCTGTAAAATATAACTGTGGTGGAATGTGTTTATTTGGCTGTTCAGATGTGGAGTAGGAATTTGACGCATCATAATTTTAAAATACCATCGTATCATTTAAAAATACTGTGCTCCTTTTTAAATATGGTACTACATCTTATTATTGTTATACTGCCCAACCCTACTTTAGCAGTAATTTACTATTTATGTACCATTTCCAGAAGGTTCTTAGAGATAAAAGCAGCAATATGTTTCCCTTCAGGCAAATCAATATTGCTTTTTTTCACATTCAAGCACTGTTTAAACTGGATTAGATTTGCCAGAAGATTTGAGCAACCGATTCATAAGGGATAAAACAGACAGCCCAGATTGCTACATGATACAAAACTTAGTAACAATAAGAACAACACAATGTATATCACTGTAAGGTTAATTCAATCAGGACTACTATTACTGAGTGATCTTCATGTTCAGTTAAACTTCAGCCACTTCAGAATGACATGTCAGGCAAGAACAACAGACACACACTGTAGATTTGTATAGGATTAAAATTATGGACCTTGCTAATGACCACTTGAACTACCACCACTGCCACCCCAGGCAAAACTAATGCAGTTTGAAAAAGTCTTCATAATGTCTTCCACACACCATCACTACAATCACAGGACGCTCCTCATCTGGCCCATGACAAAAGCAACGCTCTGACCAGTGCAGGGACTACAGGAACATTCCACATGCGGCCAGACTTTCCCACTGCTCACCCCTGTGGAATCCTAAGTGGTGCAGAACAGCGTGCTGATGTGGACAGAGAAACCACTTTGCAAAGTCACAAGGTTCGCCCCAAACGAACACCAGTTGTAAGCAGCCGTAGCTGTTGGTTTGAAGCACAACAGCTGTCTTCGAGTATAGGGGAGGCGGGTGACATAAACTCAGATTTGTACTATGATATTTTCCATGTCCCATCTGGACAACAATTGTCATCTACTTCTAAGTGAAATTAACAAAACTGATTTTCCAAATTACTCAACTCCAACTCCAATCCTGATTAAGACTGATACCCAAAACATTTACCACTAATGAGAACTAATGAGACCATTAAGTGACAATGAAAATCGTCTTTTGCTATTGCTTGGAGAACAAAATGGAGACAATTTTCTAGATAGAAAACAGCACTGCTGTTCCAATGAGGGCTAATTGCAACAGCTGTTTATATTTCTTAGAGTTTAGTAGTCATATGAGGTCATTTAGAATTCAGACTAGAGCAAGGGTGTCAAACTCAACCAATAAAAGGGTCATCAGTGTTATTTTTCATTTTTACTTTTAACATTTTGCCATGACCCGAACAGGCCATTGTTTATTCAAAATATGTTAAAACTGTGACAGAAAAACAGACATTAAATACTTATCCAGAACAAATTCTAAATAAATGTTTTAGGTAGTTTTTTTAAACTGCCTGTTTGCTTGAACTAGACACCAGGCATATTTCTTTCTGTGTAACCGCTGGCCCATAGATTGTTTTTGGGAAAGAGGGGTCGGAACGCACATGTTGCAGTGCTTGCTGGGAACTGTAGTGCATCTCAGGGTCAAATGGGCTAATAATAATAGAAAATTAAAATAATTTTGTGGGCCGAATAGGACTAGGCCTTGTGTTTGACAGATGGGGACTAGAGGTTTTCATGATTTAGAGATTTATAAGAAAATCATTTCTGATGGACATTCAAGACATGAGTGACAATTAACGGACAAATTAATATTTCAGTTTTCAGCCTTTTCAAACAAGTGCATTACCAAAAAAAGCTGAACTTAATAATGAGAGTTGAGTCATTTCGGTGTCAGCACATTACAACATTCGAGACTCATGTCGAAATCGAAAGTCCACTCCAACAGGCACCTGATTTTGATCTTTGAAAGATGAGACAAGACCGTGATTTTGACTTTTTGCTTTATTACCTTTCGTCACGTTTTCAACTTTTTTCAAAACAAAAAGATTTTCCGAATTTCTCACCTTTTTATTTTGGGGAAATGATATAGCCACCTGTCTGTCATGACACTGCATATGGGGAAGGCACTACCCACCATATAGGGAAGACATGTTATATATTGTTATTTCGAAACATGAGCGCCTTATTGTGAGCCAAGGGTGTATTGTTCATGATTAACTTTCACATTTTACACAGTTCACTGAAATGTTAGCCTAAAATGAAAATTTGAATAGTGATTTTAGTATTTATATTTAGTTTTAGTATTTATATTTAGTATTCATAGTGAGTGGCTGAATTTAACATATTGGAGAAAATACAACATAAAATATAAAATGTGCCATAACTTTTGTACAGACCACATTTTATGTTTCATTTTTTCCCCAAGATGCTAAATTTAGTAAATAAGGAGTAACTGTATATTAAAACGTGCAAAGGATGTGTATTTAATTTCAAACAAAACATGTAATTTGACCAGGAATGCCCAAACTTTTGCATACAACTGCATGTCACGGTTCATTCTTTGCAATGTGAGCACACTAAAAACAAAAGAAAAATGTAATTAAATCAAAACGAACTGTGACACTAAGAAGCAGATGAAAAAGTGTTACAGTCCTAACCAACATTGTTGCATCCCTGGAGCACTAAGAGAGCACAGCTGTAGGCACTCTGTTTTGAAAGACAGACTATGTCCCTCTTTGCTGTCTATTTTATTATCCAAGGCTTTTGCACAGGCAAGGGACAGAGCACAGCAGACCACAATAGAGTTCTCCACAAGGCTCTGCAGAGCAGTCACAACCCAGCGAATACAAAAACAGAGTATGTAGGGGGGAGGGGGATGAACAGAGGCAAAGGGGGGTACAGGATTCAAATCTAAGGGGGTGTGTGTGTGCTTGTTTTATACATTTTCAGGAGAAAATGTTCAGACTTTGAAGGAAAACCACCAAACAGGAGTACCCTACAGCCTAACCGGCCAGAACTGGCTCTGAGGTGGTCAACATTCTGTACGCTTATTTAAAATTGGAAGTATAAAACTATCACTTTTCGGTTACTGAGGTTAAAGGGGAATTCTTCTGATTTGTCAAAATTTATGTATGATTTAGTCTTTGAGATGTCAAAAGTTATTCAGAGTGGTTTGGTGTGAAATGGCTAATTGCTGAGAAACATACTGGCTTGGGTTTCTTTAAAATGGTGCTGACAAGAACCAAAACACAAAAAAATAGTTTTATTTACTATACAAAACAATCAGTGAACCCTGAGTTTTTATATGCAACATTGATAATGGTACACTGGAAAAAATATTTGGGAACTATTTTGCCTCACAGCACCCTGCAGGTACCTCTCCACCCTAAACAGATTAAAAAAAATAAATTTAAAAAAACATTTTAGGTTAAATCCTTCTCCTAAAACTACCGTAAAACAATGTGTCAGTCATCAAATTCATATCCATTTTTATATAATAACTTTCTGTGAAGCAGCTTTTAGAGGCATTCAACTATTAAGACATCTGGTTCCTATCGACACCACTGTCAACAATTCTGACTCCGCAAGTTTCTCTAGGACAGTGCATTTCACATCAAACCACTCTGATCATCAACATTCACATCTAAAAGACTGAATTTTCCAGACATTTTGAAAAATCTGTGAACTTTCCTCTTTATGTTTAAGCTTAAAAAGTTGACTTTATGTCCTCAAACTGTACAAAAACAACCACACAGTGTGTGTGTGTGTTTGTGTGTGTGTGTGTGTGTGTTTGGTGGGGAGGGGATGTTGTGGTGGTAATTCATTGAGGTTTGCTCCTCCCCAGCTAAAGGGAGGGCAGAGAGGAGGGCCCAATGAGCAAACTATTACCACAAGCTGCACAGCTAATGTCAAAACAGAGGAACAGGCAGAGGCAGAGGATGAAAAGCATTACCATGTTTACAGCCAACAGGTAGAAGAGATGGCAGAGAGGGAGTGAGAGAGAGAGAGAGAGAGAGAGAGAGAGAGAGAGAGAAAGAGATGGTACAACATAGTACAGAGCCAAATGTTTCACACTTGTCTTCATAGGATGTTAGAGGAAGAAGCCCTTGCCTCATGCTGAGACCCTGCAGCACAGCTGAGACTTGCCATGTGCTTTGAGCCTGTTGATGAAGCCGGTACATGGACACTCACTGACTGACAGCAACAACCAAGAGGACAGAAGAGTGGACAAGTAAAGAAGGGCTGAGAGATATACACAGAGAGAGAGAGAGGCGAGAGAGAGAGAGAGGGAGAGAGAGGGAGAGAGAGAGAGAGAGAGAGAGAGAGAGAGACAAAGAGAGACAGAGAGACAGAGAGACACAAAGAGAGAGAGAGAGACAGAGAGAGAGAGAGGAGGAGGAGGACAAGGGACAAGAGGTTACAAGATTGGTAATGATTTTCTTTGTGAGAGCAACCCTGCCCAACCTGCTGGGGAAGGAGAAGGTTTGAGGAAAAAACAAAAAGAGGAGGAAAAAGCATCTGCCTGGTAAGAAGGCTTTGTCTGATACTGAGTCAATTAGTCAAATCTGTAAATATTTAAGACCTTCTATGTAATTACTAGCATTGAGGGGAACTAATAAGTAATCTTTTACACCTTTGGTTACCTTTGACATGATGTATATAAAATACACTGAACTGTAAAAATAGAAAACACTGTTTTCATAATGCAATTTGTTTATGATACAAGTATAAAATGACTCAGTTATGATGTTCATCCTCTACAGTATCACAGATGTCAGCTAATTTGTATAAAACTGTAGAAAATCTGAAATGTTACGTGTGCAGAATAATGAACAGAGCTATAAATGATTTCATAATAACTGAAAAAGCTGTAAAGAAAGCACTGAAAATTAAATTATAATTAATATTCACTTAATATTCAGAACACCTTGTATTGGAAAAGTGGTGATCAAGTCTCAGGCAAATCATCAATGATCACATCTTAGGAATAACCATCAATTGATTATTACAGTTTATTATTTATCATTTAAAACATTTCTTGATGTTCCCCAGTGTCTAGACTGTAATATTTCAATCAACACTGAATAAATGATAATTTATGTAAAAGCAGCTGTGAATATGACTCATTATATTGTCACAGTCCAAAAAAAAAAACTAAAACATTTGATTTTCTTTGATTCTTTGAAGCCAATCTAAAGAGATTTTATTTCACTTTTCACATTTCTTTTGATCTATTCATTGACATTTACACCCAATATGAAGGACAGTAGAAATGATTTTTTTGACGGTATATAAACACACCCACACCCCACAGGGTTTCAGTTGAGAACACAGACCCACGTGTGCACGCACGCAAATGTTCACACATGTACACACAGACAGAGAGAGAGAGAAAGCCGTAAACACTAAACAAGCTCTCAACTTTCTCCCATGCAACAGGAGAAGAGCTTAACAGCAAACAGACATTGAGGAGAGAAAGAACTGAACAGTGGCCAGTACTAACACATTACACATGAAAAGAACAACTCCCTATAATCAAATGTTACATCTTTTGTTCCATGGAAAACCCTCCTCTTGAAATTCCATTATAGTCTATGGAATGTTGTGTGGGTTTGTGGCTCTGTTGATTATTTGTCCTCACAGAGTCCTTTACAGTAGTGCTAAATCCGAGTTAAATTTGATTAAGGTACAGATACATGAATTCTAAATTAAATCTGAATTCCAAGAGTGAAAGTGGTGTTGTCGGTTCTAACAAATATGACGCTAAAAAAGCAGCAACAAAATATTACTTTGATGTCATGATTTTACTTTATGCTTTAAAACTGTCAGTACTACACACGGTGAAGTTTAGTCCAACACCATATGATGCCATTAGGTTGAGGACACTTTGTTGGCATTCATACTGCATTTCTGCTGTTCTGTCACTGGCAGCAGAAAGGGTCTCGACATCTGCCCATGGCCTATGACCTTTGCGCTTCATGCAACCTGATCACTAGACATTTCAGCTGGCTTATGCACTCTGAATGTGTATGTGTGTGGTGTTATGTAAGTCACTGGATGAACATCACTGAGTGTATAATGAGTGGAGGTCTGGACCATAGGTTAATATTAGGCCCTAATCAATGTGGAAATTTTACGATACAGATTAAGGATGTGCATGGATAGTTGTGCACAGTTGCAATGGTGTTTATTGTGCTACATTGTATAAAGTCATGCAAGTTAAATATTGCTGTTGTAGGAAAAAAACTTGTATCTCCAAAATGATAACTTTACAGGAGAAGAACAAAACCTCTTTAACTTTTAATGTAAGTCAATGGAACCAGACTTTTTTACAAGTCATGTTGGGTCATTTCTTTTGGTCCATTCATCATGAAATTTACAAACAATGTAAAGGGCAATAGGCATTTTCAAATTATGTCAAAAACTGAAAAATGACAAAAATGGAGAGGTTTTCTTCCGACAATAGCGATATGCACGCCAAAAAATGGTATTACATTTTAAAAGGGTGGTAAAATGTGGCTGTTTTGCTCAAACTTGCAATCACATCAATGCATCATATTATTCTTTTGCTACTATGAAAATAAATGCCTGACCATAAGCATATGGCACGGGTAAGTTGTTAAAAGCATGATCAAAAAGGTAAAGATACTTCAGCTGTTGTAGGTTAACCACTCTAGGTGCCATTAGCTACAATCAAACTCAATGAAAAGATATTTAGCTGTTACTTAAACAAGCCAACACCTTAGCACATCATCTATTGTGGAGATAAAAAATTGTGTAGAAGCCCACAGGTCATTATCATCCACCGCTGTACTGGTTAACTCTAGAGTTAGTTCTTGCTTTAAGGGTAGCTCCAGCTTTAGCTCCTTTGCTCGTCTTGAAGTGGCAAACCTTATCTGACCGTTTAAAAAGAAAGATCCAAGATGCCAGTCACGATAAAGAGATAAAAATGATACAATACAATAAGATGCAATACAATTTGATAAAATATGATACAATGTTATATGTTTATTTCTAGGTATCAATGTATTTTCACTACAATACCCAGCATGCATCACACAAATGCAACCTGCCCTCAAGTATCCTTCCCAAAGCGCTCATAGTTTCTCAAAAGTTCCTCCCACCTTCAACAGACATCATCAGAAGGGTGTTTTCATAGTATTCAAATTTAATTTAAATAAAAAAATCTCACTCTAGAGACTAAAGTGGCGCTGTTGTAGAATGTGGGTAGACATGTGTACCAAATTTAGTGTTGGTTAACTTTCTAGTTGAATTTTAGCCTTGGAGAGAGCAGTGCCATAGTGCCATAGCTCTCACATTATGGCAGAACATTTTCATTTTGCTGTTGGGGGAAATAATCCTGATACATACACCATGTGATCTGCAGGACGGCACACACCCATGTGGGGATGCAAACCCCCGGCCTAGTTATTCAAACATCATCATCTTCATCAGAGTCCTCTCTAAATGTCATTATCTGATATGCCATGTGGGATGGCACAGTTACTTATATAATGATAATAGTTAACACTCTCAAAAGTTGATTCACTCTCAAAGATTCTCACAAGATTAACTTCTCTCATGTACAACTGTAAAGGTTAAAAATTCATGCCGAAAAAAGAAGACAAAACAAAGAAAAAAAGAAGACTGTACAAAAGGCACCTGCATGTTGGTCAATGAGTACTAACATAGGTACAAGGTAGGTATAGCTAATAAACTGACTACTCTGTTCCACAATTCTCCCTGTTCTCACTCAGCAGTGTCTTATTATTGTATATTATTTTACTTTGCTACTATGAAAAGAAGGCACCTCAATAACTCAATGTTTGACACAGATTCAAAGTCTGATTTTGCTTAAAAATAAAACTTAAAAAAGTTCCTGTCAGGCACAGAAGCTGATTTTTCTAGCATTTCACCCCATTTCAATGATGGAGTTGGGATTTATTTCAAACCTGACTTTGGTTAATGATCATCAAGCCACATATCTTTCCAATCATGGAGGTATTTTTAATATTTGCTGTCGAGCTAAATTCAGTTATAAACATCATCAACTTCAAAAACACCCCCAAATTGCTGAGCACACAGAAACAACCCAGTTGTCAGACATATTTCAGACAGAGTTCTGTGTACCTAATAAATGGAAACAGCTACAGACTTGAGAAAGCTAAGAGTGTGATATCACCATTGTTAACTTGCCAGCATGTGAAAACCATGGCCAAGGGAGCTCATGATATTTGGTAGTTGACCTTTTTCTAGCTGATGAGGAAATGCAAGATGATCAGTAAAAAGTCTAGTACTTTTAGTACTTATGATGAACTTTCAATTTGCATTAGTGTTTTTTTACAACATATTCTAACAACACTGTGCCAATGGAAACCGTGATATTTTGGTCACTAGTATGACAGGAAAATGTCCATCCGGTGGGTTGGTGGCAGTGAAAAGATCAAGATATTATCTATTAATTTATAAAATGAGGCCATGAAAAACTCTCAGTGTAAAAATGTGGGTGAAGACCTAGGTTTGGTAAATCACTACCTAACGGGATGAGTTAGTGTCAAAACCCCCAAAAAACTCATCGATCTAATAAGATATGTGATTACATAAACAGATGACATCATGCTGATGGATGTCCGTTACACCCCAGACTCACTCCATAGTGAAATAATGCACTCACGAGAGGAAGCAAGGAAAAATCATTTAAGCCAAAGAGATCATTCATCAATGCAAGTTTTCCTAGGATACAACAGCACTGTTGCTTCATATGGTTGGTTTCAGAAGAAAAGCTTGATTAAATGTGTTCTACTCACCTTTCCTTCCCAGATTTCCCTGTTCTCAGCTATGCTCATGTTCTTCATTATTTTCAACAGGGCTAATTAGGAGGTCTGCCAGACATGGAACATTTTACTCGATTATGCAGCCATGCAATACTGACTGTTGTAGTCTCTCCAGCAAAACACAAAGGCTGACTTAATACAAGCTTAATAGAGTTTGTTCATACAATGAGGCGCCACCTACTATACAACCACTACCTGTAGTTCACCTGATGCTAGGCTCTGTCAGACACCCCCTACCCTGTCCATGAAAGGAAAGGGATCACAATAAGACCACTACTGGCCAAAAACTGTTTAGGAGGTGGACCACTCCCAGCATAGCGATACCAATATGGTAGTGGCGTAAGTCCACTACTTAAATGATTTCTGGTCAGTAGGGGTCCTGTGATGGTCCCTTTCCACTGATAGACAGGGTTGAAGGTTGCTGAAAAATTGTACCTGGCACAATCAGCAAGTGTGCATCTTCAAAGCGCACCTATATGGTATGTGTAGTTAAGGGGTACTTAATCCTGGTCCAGGAGATCTACCAGCCTGGAGAGTTCAGATGTAATACACCTGGCCCTAAAATGTAATGGTCCCTTAAGGCCTTCATTACCTGGATCAGGTGTGTTATATTAGGACTGGAACTAAACTCTGCAGTGTGGTAGATCTCTAGGACCAGGATTAGGCACCCCTGGTATAGATTATATGGCTAATGAGGTGGACGTTCTGATTAAATTGGACTAGAATGCCTGAAAAGTTAAATGTTCTTGAAAGTGCTTCTCAATTTTGCACCTCTATTTTTTCATAGGAATTATCCTGCTGAGAGTTAGAGAGCAGACATGCCTGCTCTCATTATGAAGTTTTCACTGTCAGTGCTGCTGACCCTGACCATAACAAGGCCAGATTTGACTGTGTCTGGGGAAGTTCAGGAGTTTGACAGTAGAGACGAGGTGCTAGAACGAGAATTCCTGTACGCTGGACGAAGCAAGCGCTCCGCGGACCCTGCAGGCAGCCCGCCACCAGACAAGTGCTCATATACCTTTATTGTGCCTCAGCAGAAGACTACGGGTGCCATTTGTGTAAACAGCAAAGAGCCGGAGGCTCTGCTGGAGAATAGGGTGAATAAGCAGGAGCTGGAGCTGCTTAACGGTGAGCTCCACAAGCAGAGGCGTCAAATTGAATCACTGCAGCAGCTGGTGGAGGTGGATGGTGGCGTGGTGAACGAAGTGAAGCTTTTGCGCAAGGAGTCACGCAACATGAACGCCCGGGTGACCCAGCTGTACATGCAGCTGCTACACGAGATTATCCGTAAACGGGACAATGCTCTGGAGGTGTCGCAGCTGGAGAACCGTGTGCTTAACCACACGGCCGAGATGCAGCGGCTGGCTTCCCGCTACCGCGACCTCGAGCACAAGTATCAGCACCTGGCCTCTCTTGCCAACAATCAGACTGCGCTTATAGCACAGCTGGAGGAACAATGTCTAAGGGGCGGCTTCAGAGGAGCTGGTGGAGGTGGTGTGGCACGGCCTGCCCGACCCTACCAGCCTCCTGTAGCCCCTCCTCAACAACAACAACCCCAACTCCGTTTACCCCATCAACCCCCAGCTAAGCCGTTCCACCCACCTCCCTTCACACGACACAACCAGATCACTAATGAAATCCAGAGTGATCAGAAGGCAATGCCACCACCTTTACCTACCATGCCCGCTGGCACCCACAGCCCATCCACAACAGACAAGCTTTCAGGTGAGTTAGTCTTGTAATTTCTTTGCTAACATCGTTGGGAAAGCTTTCCATATTCTCTCTGCATTAAAAAAAAAATAGGTTCCTGAATGGTTCTTCTTTAGACTGAGTAAAAACATTAAATTGGGACAGAATCATTGTGTGGAGGTTCTTTAAACTTAAAAAAAAGGTTTTTTCAAAGTGGTTTTGGCACCTTTATTTTCAAGAGTGTGATTTAAGAAGACAACGAAACCTAACCTTTATTGTAAATTAAGAACAAGGAGCAAATTGAGATGTAAGCCTTCATAGGCAACACATTGCAACTGGCAGCCATGGGTAATGGAGTATAAATGAGAGACTTATTGCCAGAGGACATCCTCCTCAAGCAGTTTCCTGCCAGATCTTATGAATTTCATTTTCAGATGTGTGGCATAAAAACTCATGTATTTGACCATGTGATTTGCTTAGATCATGGTGTGTAGAGGTTCCAAAGAAAACAACAAATGCTCGCAGAAACACACAGCAGGGACACATGTGGATTTTCCTCATGTTAAGGTCAGCAAACTAATCACTCAACTGAAACAAATCCTTGTGGAACAGACTAACCGAGAAATCTCCACGTATACTTAGACCAACAAAAAAACAACCATTCAACTATATGTCAAGTCATAGAACAATTCAAAGAGGATTTACTGAGTAAGAGGAATGCTTTTGTAATGTTCTTAGGCAGAGCTTTGGTTCAACTCGTTCAAATATTTTTTAATGGCACAATCAATTTGACCTTTATTAATACCTCTATTTACCTTTTTAACCTCATAAAACCTCAACATTTTTAAATAGCTGAGCTTACATGACTAATTAACATGGTTATATCATATAATCTTGCTTATGTCAATGCACATCCCCACCTTTAAATGCAGTTCTTTTGTTGTATTCCAGGAAATGACCACTCTTCAAGGTTTATACATGTATTTTGACAACAATCTGCATGTTGGGGGGTTGCTCATGTACCAGTCTTGCTTGGTAATCCATCAAGGTCTCCAAATCACAAAGCAGCCTCAAACTATCAGCCAGGCAGAAGTAATTATACATTTTTCGTAATTTGCTGTGCAATTTACTACTGACTCTTAGTGAGCCACACATGTGAAAGTGCTGTTTTTTTCTGTTTTTGTGTGAGAAACAGCGCATTCCGCTGTGTGCTGACTGACATATGGCTGTACAACAGGTGGGCTATCCTGAGAGCCTAAAACTGTGGAAACCTTAAAATGTTTTTGGTATGACAGAGATAGTAAAAAAGTATTCCTATTGCTCTTTCCTGAAGAAATGCACAGTAGTTACACAAGCAAGTTCATCCAACACAAAAGATATGAAACAATCTGATGAATGTGACATTGTATCTGAGATGAGTGTGTTGAGAGAGTATCAATGATCCTTTTCCATAACAATATAAAATGGCAAAAAAGACTTCTATGGAAAACACTACCAACACTTTACCTTAAAACAGGAAAGTTGCACATTGGTTAAAGCTGTTAATTTGCAGGCTATAGAACACACTGAAGCAGACATGCTAGGAATTAATGAGTCTATGTCTACAATGTTTCATCTACACACATCCGAACAAGGTGAAAATGAATGGCACAGCTTGAAAACAAAATAATGACTTCCTGCCAGTAACACAAACAAATACCCCCTGCAGCACATTCATCCAACTTCAAGTGCAATTTTCTAAAACAAACAATTTTCCTTACGGTCTGTGGTTGCTGAGACAAGTCTGTGCACAATGACTGGCATTATTCAATAGCTAAAGTTGCTTTAAACAAAGCAACATTAAAGCATCATTTAAGTTAGTCAACAGTAGCGTTGCCAGCTGTCCAGGAGTTTTCTGGACTGTTCTGGATTTTGGTCTGTCTAGGAAATGTCCCAAAATACAAGCATTTTCATAAGTTATCATTTCTTATTAAGTTTAAACTGCTTCCTTAAACCAAACAAACATTTGTACATAAAGAAGGGGTTTGGCTGGTTCGGGTTATCGTGAACATAGACGCAATCATTTCAGAAAAGTGAACTGTTAGGGGCAGCACTGCAACACAATAACAGAGAGGTTTATGTTTTATAGCTGAATTCTTATCTATCGACCTACTGCATCAGGAGCATAGCTAACCATCCACTGAAATTAGCAAAATATCAAGTCACTGACTTGATTATCCAGGAATGTTTTACAGGGCTGAGGTGGCAACCCTAGTCTACAGTAGTAAACAAACTTGCTTTAATCACAATAACATTGAAGCAACATTAACATTAGTCAACAATGCCCTGATAGCAAGAAGACAGTAGACCACTGTCAGCCACTGATGGCAAAGCTGGCTGTCCAAAGGTATTTTGCTCAGCGTTTTCTGGGTGGTCCACCAGTGGTTAATCAGAGTAATAGACAAAATTCCACTTATCATCGTTCAGTTTTCACACAGTCCAATTTACTTTGTTTTCCTTCCTTCTTTTCTTTAGTTATACTCTGTAAATTAGTAGTTTAGTAAGTAATTTTAATGTAGCATAGGGTCAGCAACAACACGTTCTATAAAATTATTTAAAAGCATTTAAAATTTGTTTGGGGAGATAAAAAAAACTATTTAGAGCTTGTATGCAAGGCAGTAATCTGGGTGGTCCGAGGGTGGACCAGCAGTGACGTACAGTTAGCGGGGTGCCGACCTTATCAAGCTAGTGGACCGATATATGCTTGCTATCCGGGTAATAACTAAAGCGATTAGCTGAGGTTAGCATTTGTACAGTTATTAAATAAATAAACAATTATTCAACATTGACATTAGTTAACAATAAAAATTCAAGTAGTTAGCTGAGGTTAGCACTTGTGCAATGTTTAAACAAAGTAAAAATGAGGCAACATTAACATTAGTCAACAGTAATAACTATGTAGCCTTCAGTGTAGTTTAGCATTAGTGCAGGCTTTAAGTAAAGCAATATTAAAGCACCTTTGATATTGGTCAACCATAGTAACTAAAGCAGTTAGCTGAGGTTAGGATTTGTACCGTTGTTAAGCAAATCAACATTAAGGCAATACTGACATTAGTCAACAGTAGCAACTAATGCAGTTAGCTGAGGTTAGCATTTGTACAGTCTTCAAGCAAAGCAGCATCAGGGACACAGACTGGGACAAGGGCAGAATTTCCATTGCATACCACAAGTCATTTTGAAAGCAAAGCAATCTGCCAAGTCTTGGTCTGTGAATGTGGCATTCCATGTTAATTAACAATAGCTAGTGGCCTGATGTGTGGGAGAAAGCTCTCACTGACACTAAGCTATAACATGTGATGTGAATAAATGAGCTCTGCCCTGCTATATTCATAGTTGCTTTTCCAAAGATTTTTAGTTCTTGCAAAAATTGTAGTCCGACAACATGTGGAATTCTCAAGAGACACTTGCTGCAATCTGATGTAACAATGCTCAGGGTTAGCATAGCTGGCTAGGCTCTTATCCACATTGTTAAGCTCTGCAAGTAGACTTGTAGGTCAATCAATGTTCAGTCTCTTTAGAAGATACAGTAGATTAGCAGGTTCTCTAATGCTCCACTGCTGTGATTAAGCATATACCAGAGTAGAACGGGTGTAAATAGACTGGAAGCTAAAGAGACAATAAAGTACGCTGTAAGAGATAGTAGGGGAGGAATATATGAAAGAGGCAGAGAAGTACACATCTGACTAAGGCAGGGATACCTGTTTGTTTGTTTTTTTTGCAAAGTTGTAAAAGGGAAAAAGCTAGTGAGTATAGAGAACCCAAAAACATATAGAGAAAGATATGAACCTCAGAGCATTTCCTTTAAACATAATGAACAAAAGACAGAGAGTAGATGAAGGAAGATGGGAGAGAACGGAGGAGAGAGGGAGACAGACAGACAGACAGAAAGAAGAAGTAAACCAGACACATTATTAAATGCAGTATAATGTGTGGGCATTCCAACAGGAGCTCTAACTTGGACACCTTCTACCACCCAGGAGAAAATCCACCAGAAGGAGGAAAAAGCTCAGAGTCTTTAACATTCTGACCTCTGGCAGCCACGGCTTGCCGGCTCACAACATGAAAGCATTTATCCTCTGGATGATGTCCTTAAAGGGCAAAAGTGCAATGTTGTTGTTGGAGAAAGGCTTGCTAGTATGCTGTTAAACAAGAAGGTAGGATGTCAAGACTCCTTGCTCCTTGCATTTGTTTAAGAATTTTAATTGAAGGCTGGAATGCTAATTAATAACAGTGAAATATATACTGCGGTAACAACTACAGGAGCTTTCTGAAGTTCTTTTGATGGCACAAACTTGATGTCCATCCAAAAAGCACCTAGGTAATACCATTAAACAAGATATGCCGCACAATGTCACAATGAAAATCACTTAAAGCTGCCCTAAGTTTTTTGTTAAATACTGAAGTAGCATTATTGAGTCAGGAGGTGCTAAAATACATAGTCCACGCGCTGCTGAAACAGTAATTTAAAAGAGGTATCAGGTTGGATTTCACAGGAGTTTTTCTGACCACATCATCTGTCTTTATGTATTAATGTCACACGCACAGACTCAAAAAGAAGCTTGGGCATCTCCAATGCAACAATTAATCAATCTTATACTCATAAAGATACAATGACCATTATAAGTCATTCACTTACATCTTCGGAAGACACATCCTTCAGTAAGTTTTGACTGAGTTCTCTTTGAATACTCTTTCAATGCTCTTGCAATCATTAGATTCATCTGTCCGGGAAAGGGGTCCGAGGCACAACCGATGTTGAATGTTAAATGTTCTTCTGCAAATTGCGTGCAATTACACATTTTTACCAGAGAGGTCTCCAAATCCCGAAAGCTTACATAGTACAGCTTTAAGTTGTGCACTAGTGCCCTCCACAAATACTGGCACCCCTGGTAATCATGAGCAAAATGAGCTGTAAAAAATATTCTTACTTACTTATCCTTTTGATCTTTCATTCAAAGTATTAGCAAAAATCTAACCTTTATTTAAGGTATAATGATTGAAAGAAAAAACGAATGAAAAAAAAAATTACTTAAATCTGTGTGCCACAATTACTGGCAATCCTACAAATTCTTAAGAGTGAAAACTAACTGAAGTATATTTGCATTCATATTTTAGGTTTTTAAGTTCATCTGAGCAATTAGGAACACGTAAATGGTCAGCCATGACTTCCTGATTCACTGGGGAATATTTATGAGATTAAACACAGGCCAAATTCCCTCAGTCATCAGTGATGTACAACAAAACGTTGTTGAGCTACACAAATCAGGAAATGGCTACAAAATAGCTAAACAGTTGAACAGTTGAACAGTTTCCACTATCAGGGCAATAATTAAGAAGCTTAAAACAACTGTGGATACTAAGAATCTGCCAGGAAGAGAACATATGTCTATGCTGACCCCATGCACAGTGAGGAGGATGGTTTGAGTAGACAAAGAAACTCCAAGCAGAATCTCCAATTTTTGTACTTCAAATAAAAGAGTTTTGTTCATATTTTGAATGAAAGGTCAAAAAGATAAGCCTGTTTTTGTTTACCAGGGTTGCTTTGTTTAGCAGGGTTGATGTTTTTTCCTTCTCCTGTAAAGTTCTCATTTTGGAGATACGAGGTTTTTTTCCAACTGCAGCAATATGTATCCCTATTCTTTTCCTAACAACATGTACAATCACTCAAAGCTTCAAACGAGCTTCTGATGCACCCAGCATTAGCATTAGCACTACTAAAATTAAAGACCTTGGTCATGGAAGGCTATGTGCCGGTGTTGCTCTTGGACTGCTAAAATTCAACAAGAGGGAATTCTCCTCACACAACAGCAGCCAAAGTCTTCACTGAGAGTTTCCTGAGGAAGGAAAAAAAAGCTGGAGGCCCAAAAACATGCTAGGCAAATACCACACACTGAGATCCCAGATAACTGTGAGCTAAGTGGTTGATGGAGGAGGAATTCTCACTGCCATGACCGTTTCAGTTTATGACCGGTATATTAACAGTTTAAAATCTTTCTAAACATCATGAAAACAAAAGTACAGCACGTCTATTGATGCTGACTCATTCTGACAACAATAACCATTGTGCTAGAAGGTCATTCTGAATTGTGCTTCTCTGTGATATTATAAATGCAATGTATGTTGCAACATCTCTTTAATCAGTGCTTTTGCCTACACATCTTGCATTATTTAAACAGGGCCCTTCAAAGACTGTCTGCAGGCCTTGGAGGAGGGTCACACCAACAGCGGCATGTATCTGGTGAAGTCGGAAAATGGTAACAAGCTAATGCAAGTGTGGTGTGACCAGAGACATGACCCAGGAGGCTGGACAGTCATTCAGAGACGCCAGGATGGATCAGTCAACTTCTTCAGGAACTGGGAGACATACAAGGTGAGTTTAAGTTTCCGCTCAAAGTTAAATGGACAATGTCAGTGTAACATATTCTTAGATGGGCTCAATTCCTTTGGCTCATGGCAAGTGTTCAGAGCAGGCAAACACTACCAATGACATACAGCTGCAACAGAACAGGTAATGTCAGTTGTTAGGTATGCACAAAGATATCGGAATAGTTTCGTTATCGGAAGAGAATTGTTCAAAAAATAAAACTACTGGCATCAGATGAATGTCTAGATTTCACTGAGGTTTCAAATTGATATTGGACAACTCATTTATTGTACTCCACAAGAGCAGAATCTTTAGGATGGTTATTACACTAACATGTCTGCATTTTCTTCATTTTACTTCACTAACCTTCTAACCAATAATTGCAACATTACAAGGCTGATGCACATCGATTCAGTCTCAATTTGTACATTTCCTAAAATCTTGAAATGTCAACATCAGAATCAACATAAGTGTACATATTGTCAGAGATTACCCTTGTGTTTTTTTAACCCTACAGTCAAAACTGCCATTAACACAAACGCCTCCAAAACTAAGTATGTCACATCTATCTGTATGTAACTTGTGTTTACTTTAGTGCGCCTACTGCCACTTTAACTTGCTTCAATCTGAAAACCACTGAGTTACAGCTGTGTTCTCCCAACAAAAGCTGTTTAGTGCAGGTTATCCATATTCAGGCGATATTTCTAAGGAGATTAGATGTAAAATAGTCCACAGTTTCCAAAACAGTCATCATCAGATACTCAACAGATACAGAAACTCATCACTATGGGTCTGTAAGGATGTATAGCTGTAAAGAAGCTGTTACTGTGAAAAGGAAATAGACAAAAAAGAAGAACATTTGCACTAGAGCACTGAAATTGTACATCTGATATGTGGAGTAAGGTTTTATGGGCTGCTAAGCCTAAATTTGCAATTGGTATTTGGTAACTGGTAAATGCAACCAACCTCTAAGACTGAACTTTAGAGGTGGGGAAAAACATCCCTGTAGATTTCTTTGGAACGCTGAAAGTAAGACTCCCAAAAAGAATGCAAGCTGTAATGAAGGTCAAGGGTGGGCACACTAAATACTGAAAAATATACTATTATATTTATTTGGTGAGGTTGCTTTATAATTTTCTACTAATATGTCTTTTGCTTTTTTTCTGCCACTGAAAAATGAACAACTCGTCCTAACTGTCCGTTTTGACTGGAGATTAAATAAATGAAATGATGGTCTCTGACTTTTCCACTGTACTGAATTCTGATGTACGTAAATGAGTAACATGTGTAAATGACTCATATGTCATGACAACATGCTTAAGAAAGACTTCAGCAATCAAAGCTGAACTTTCTGTCATGCTGGAAGTTGTACAAATAGAGACAAAAGCTATGGCCAGAGTTTTCTTGAAGCCTCATTGTTGCTCTGAGAGCCTTCACAAAAAAAACTGAACCTTTCACACATGAGGTACTTGGAACACTGAGTAAGTGCATCAGGAATCCTTCCCATGTCTTGCTTATGTAAGCTGGATTGCGTTTCAAAACATGGGCCATGAAGCTTTCCAAACATGATGCTTTTCTAGGGCTTTCTTTGCTCTGTCCTTACTCTCAATGTGGGCCAACAGCTATTCACAGTTACATCAGGGCCGGCGATTAAAACCAGCTTGAAATGATGCATCTTAACCCTGACGCCCAGGTTAAGAATCTAATGACCAAACCTCCATAAAATGTGTTTTTCTGTCGGTTTCTGTTCATGATTTACCACAGCATAATGTAGACATGACAAAAAAGTGAATAAATTAAATAGGATGAATGTTATTAGCACGAACACTGCTATCAAGAGGACTAGAAATACTTTCAAATCCCCTGGTAAGAAACACCCGAGACATTAAGTGATATTGCCACTTTGGTTAACTCGTGATTGAACCCATGTGTGTGTTAATTAGCCCAGAATTGATGCAATGCTGAGTGTCAGAAGAGCTGAAACACATCCTGTAATTACTGCACACCACTGGCTTCATCTGAAAACCACAGTCTTAAACACACAAAAGGTTTGAGGAAATCGTGGCCTAAATTATTGCCAAAGGAAAGGACACATTAATAATTTGCAATGGATAGTGAAAAAGCTAAATATGAGCAGTCATTTTGGGGGACTGCTGACTGAAACCAGTTTTGTAAAACTGAATAACATACAGATAACAGATACTTATAAATCAGTATTTCTCAGATACACTATGTATACTACATTTCTCCTGAAGTAACAGCCTCTAGTCTTCTGTGAAACTTCACGCTGGATGTTGGAATATTGCCGTGAGGATTTGATTGCATTCCACAAGAGCATAAGTGAAGTCAAGTACTGATGTTGGATGATTAGTTCTGAATCATTAGTTTTGGAGCTCCATCATTTTCAGAATGCAATTGCACTGTTCCACAGCCCAACGCTGGGGGCTTTATACCCCTCTAGCTAACGCTTGGCATTGGGCATGGTGAACTTAGGCTGTATTTTCATTGTGATGGTAGACGGTCGATGGCAAAGCACATATTCCTATTGCTTTCAATGGCACAGCAACAGAAAATTCAAGCACTGGCAGCGTACCCATGCAATCAGTGGAATGTTCCGTCAAGTGTATTCCCAACTTTTGGCATCAATTGTGGCAGTGAAATAAACCGGATGTCAATGTTTTTTTAGTGAGTCATGGGCACCAAATGTCTCATTGTTGTCCGGACGCACCCAGTATTACGCAACAAAAAATCTGTTATGCACCACTATAAGGCATGGAACGATACTCTTTTCAATGCCGACGTGTAAAAGCTCATTTGTTGATGTCCCAAAGTTTTGCAATTTCTATTGACAATGCGTTCTACAGAGATTATACAAACTCTGTGCACAACTGAATGACTGTGTCAGTAATGGGTGCATCAAAGTACTCAAATTTACCAATTAAAAGTGGTGCCTGGACACTTTTAGACAAATAGTTTTGTGAGTCAAAAAAAGACACCTTGCATCAAGTCACTGATTACCAGAGCTTGACTATGCCCTTCCAAAGCTTTTATTCTCTCTCTTTCCCTCTTAGCAAGGATTTGGAAACATTGACGGTGAATACTGGCTTGGTCTGGAGAACATCTACTGGCTGACCAACCAGGGCAACTACAAGCTTCTAGTGACTCTTGAAGACTGGTCAGGCAGAAAGACCTTTGCAGAATACGCCAGTTTCCGGGTAGAGGCAGAGGCTGATTTCTACAGGCTGAGGGTGGGACGCTACCATGGCAATGCTGGGGATTCCCTTACTTGGCACAATGGAAAGCAGTTTACCACCCTTGACAGAGACCATGACGTCTACACAGGTACCTCAATGTTTAATTCCAAACTGTTTTAAGACTCACAGTGTACCAATACATTTAGAGATTCCATATCTCAGCATCAATCATATCTATCAAAGCTAAATTTAATGTTTTTCATATTAATAATATTTCATATTATTCATTTTATGCATGTACTGGTCAGACCAGTCCAGTCAGAATGACAGCACAATGTTCTTTACAAGGCAAAACAGCACAGTAACATTTTCCTCAACAAAATTATAGTGAATTATAAAATTGTTTTAGAAACTGCTCCCTGCCCTTGCTAAGAGCACTGATTGTGCACTAGAGCATTGGTATCCATAGCGCTGCAAAACAATTAAAAGCTTCAAATCCAGAAAGTGAGACAATATCACAAGACTATCTGTGGGTGGTCTATTAAAAAAAGGGGGGGCAAAAGAGAGAGATTGGCCCAACACTGCACTGGCATGTAGCCCAGTTACTTTGTGGAGGTTATCTGCACAAGGTTCCTGTGTGCTGACAGGCTGTTTTTTCAGGATGAGACAAGGAACAAACACTATCCTCATTTTGAGGCATTTAAACGGCTGAAATTATTGCTGTTGATAACATTATTGCAAGGCAAGAAGAAAAAAACAGATTTTTAACCTTCTGTCATTAAAATTTGAGATTATACACATGGTGTTTTGGGTACATTTTACAATTTGACAACAGACACTATGGGGTAAAATCAATTTGAAACAAAGTGTAGGAGATGAACAGGAGAAGAACATTAAATTGTGTGAAAACACATATATAAAAGTCAGAGATCACCTTTTATTTATTTAATTTTCAGTCAAAATGGCCAATAAGTACAAGTGTTTCAAAGAAATCTGCAGGGATGTTTTTTCCACTCCTTCAAAGTTCAGTCACAGAAGTGGGTTGACTGTTCTGCTTCTCATGATCCAAATAATTCCCAACACATTCAGCGATGTTGAGGCCTGGACTCTGGGGTGGTCAGTCCATTGTTCTGAGATCACCAGTAGCCTCTTTGTCTAATTTGCAAATTTTCTTCTTGTCTATTTCCTTTTCTCAGTAAGGGCTTCTTGACAGCTACACATTGCTTCATACTCATAGTTGTCCTCTCACAGTGGAAACATGGACAGTGGATTTTTGAAGCAGGAGTGGAGATTTTCTCTTTTCTCTCAAAGATGAAAGCTTTAAATATTGTTTATCTGATAGTGGCTGTTTTGATGGCCTACCAGGTCTTGCATGGTTGTTAGGAGCCCCAATTTCTCCAGTTGAACTCCAGTTTTTGAGACTCTGTGAAATGAATAACTTGTCCTTAATAGAAGTTTTAACTTGAAATAAAAGAAGGGTGGTCTCTGATTTTTTCAATGTAAAGTTTTGCAGATTAAAAGGTGAGAGCAGTGATTTTTCCATTGAACTAGAACCAATATTTTCCTCTCATTCAGGAAACTGTGCCCATTACCAGAAGGGTGGCTGGTGGTATAACGCTTGTGCCCACTCCAACCTGAACGGTGTGTGGTACCGGGGAGGCCACTATCGCAGTCGCTACCAGGATGGAGTCTACTGGGCAGAATTCCGGGGAGGGTCATACTCACTGAAGAAAGTCACCATGATGATACGACCCAACCCCAACACATTTCACTAGCAGCTCAAACCCAAAGGAGGAAAAAAAAACCCACAAGAACTCATGGTTGTGACATTTTGAACCAAGGGTACAAAAGTGCAATTTTAACTTTTCTTTTTATACATCTTCTTATGTATGTGTTTTTGTTACTTTCTTTACTGATTTTAAGATACAGTCAAACAAAGTGCACAAGCTCTCCATTGCTTGAGGGGACAATATTTTGGGTGCAATTTAGGGAGTATTGACTCTGAAGAATAATACTAAAAGTTTAGAATGCAGGCATTCAGAGTACAAAGTGTCATCTTGGTCCTCATTTTGCAATCCCAGTGATGTTTTTTTCACCGGGGCGCCAAAACAGCTGCAATGTCAAGAGGGAGCCGGACATTGCCCTGTGTGTGAAATTTCACCCTTTGTGCAATTAGAACTTTGACGAACGGCGTCAGAAGAACACATTGTACAATATAACTGTTACTTTGCTTACATTTATGCGGCAAGCCTTGAGATGATGTGCTAATTTGATGCATGATGTTATCTGGCTAAAATAAGGAGCTCTGTTACAATACTGTATTTCCTTTCATAACTACACAGGAAATTCTGTCCAATGACTGTGGCTTAATCATGAATAGCTCTTTAAACGGTAAGTATTGGTCAGTATTCCATGACAAAGAGGACATTGATGAAATATCATTGAGAAAGTCCAGTTTTGGGTGTCAAGTCATCCAAGTCTACCCACTTCCCAAAGCAGTTGAAATAGGCCAAATCAGTATTTCAACAAAGGCAAAACAAATACCATTATTTTATAGACTCAAAGAATTATAACTTAATATGAAGCATGATAAGGAATATCCCTTTTAAGAAGCAACATTTAAGATATGTGAGCTAAACTTTAAAAATGCAAGGTCCTCTCAAAAGCTTGTCTTATAAGAGCATTACATTTTGTTTCATTTAGGATGGGAAATAAAGACTGTAATTTTGCAGATACTAGTGTAGAGTGAAAGTAATGAGACTGCCCATCAGGTATGTTTATATAGTATACTTGTATCAATGACCTCGTTACATTGTACACTGAAGGTGTGTGAAGAAAATATGTTTTTTCTTTTCTGAGACTACAGAGTATATCTTACCTTTACAGTCAGTTGTCTATTTCTGTATCTCAAATAGGGCCCGACCGACATCCTGGTTGAGCAATAATATCGGTTGACATTGAAAATCCATGGTTGAACATGCTGTTGTCAAAAAGCTTGATGTATGTATCACCACCGCTAGAAGCTCACAGAAGCAGAGGACGAATCACAGTCAGGGGGAGGCCACAGAACACATAATGTGGTGATTAGGACCAATCACAGTCAGGGGAGGTCTCCAAACACATGATGTGGTGATTAGTACCAATCACAGTCAGGGGGAGGTCTCTGAACACATAATGTAGTGATTAGGACCAATCACAGTCAGAGGGAGGCCACAGAACTCATAATGCGGTGATTAGGACTAATCACAGTCAGGGGAAGGTCTTCGAATACATGATGTGGTGATTAGTACCAATCACAGTCAGGTGTAGGTCTCAGAACACATGCCTTGGTGATTAGGACTACTGCTCAGCAAGCAGAGCACACCACACTGGTCTAGCTCAAACCACCATGTTGGCCAAAAAAAGATTTTGCTTCAAAGTGCCATTTTTATATTTCCATATCGGTCGGGCCCTAATCTCAAACAGTGACTCTAACCACTGTGGTGATTTTGCTGGTAATACGAGCTCCTGTCGAGCAAATCTGAAGCCCTGTGAGAGACATGTAAAGATGTATAAAATAACAGTGAAAATATTTTTGTAATACAAGGCATTAATGTCTTGTGCATTTCCAGACTTTTGCAATAAATTATGTACAGCTACTAAGTTGTGAATTTATTCTTTTACAGCCATTAGCAGTAAGCCTGCAATGATGCACCAGGTTAAACTGAATGTGTTCATAGGTGTGTTTTTTGTAGGTGGTTTTGACTATGAGAGTGAAAACAGACCAGAGATCATAAACACAGGTCAATGTTAAAGTAATGCAGCAGTTTTCTACCTGATCTCTATGAGTTGCATCTGTACTGCACTGTTGATTACCACTGACATTAATTTCCGACAACGAAGCAACTACCCACTGGCTTCTGTTATAAGTGTGCTTCAAGTCAATGTATTATCTGCTCTTTAATTAAGTAGGGTAACATGAGGAAGATGCTACCTAGGATCAGAGCTCCTGTTTTCTCTCCTGATCAAATGATGGGGCCAAATCTAATCTCAACACATTTACTTCATATTTAGGGTCAGCTGATCTAATTTTGTCAGTAGATCATAGCAGTCTATACATTTTGTTGCTATCCAAAGAAAAACTTGTACCTCCAAAAGAGTAACTTTACAGGAGAATACAAAAATGTTCCTAACTTTCAATGTACGTTAGTGTAAAGAGGTTTTATTCCAAGCAATTTTGAGAATTTCTTTTGAGCCATTCAATCATGAAATTTTAACTCAGTATAAAGAACAGCTGATGTGTTCAAGTAATGTTGGAAAATAAAAATCAACAAAAATGGAGATTTTTCTTTGGACAGCAATATTTATTTATACACATTTTTTTTTATATTTAACAATGGGGTGCATGGAGAGAGCTTGGCTTTGAGACAAAACAAAATACTTTTTGTCTTTACTCTGTGTTTGCTCTATACTAACATTTGTTTTTTGCTTATAGCTTATTAAAATGAAGTAGAATCATAAAGACATAAATTGATAAAGGCTTCAAATTAAAATATGACAGTGTTGATCTTGGATTAATATGATATTAATTAATATAATTAAAAAAAAGATGAGAAATGATTTGACATATACATTACACATCATGCATAACTCAGATAAAAAACTAAAAACTAAAAAAAATAGCTTCAACAGTGGTACAAGGTTCCTCTGTTTAGGAATTTCCCCCATGCGAAAATGTAGAGACATTATTGTTCATGGTAAATCAACTGTATGCTTCAGATGTGGCAGAGTATTCCTTTAAAGGAGAATTACAAATTTTTCAACATTTCTGCTTAATTCAGTGTTTGAGATGTAAAGAAAGTCATTCAGAGTGGTTTCATGAGAAATGGTGCATTGTAGAGAAGCTTACTCAGATTTCTTTACAGTGGTGGTGATAGAAACCAGGGGTCACAATGTCTACAACACAAAAATAGCCATTTTATTTACTACCCAAAACCAGCAGTTAACTCACGTGTATTTTGAGTTTTTATACGTAACGTATAATGTGTAATGTAATGATGGTAAAATAAGATTTCTTTGGGACACTTTTCACCATTAATAGATCCTAAAAATTCAGTTTTAGGCCAAAAGTTCATTGCAAAACTACTGTAAAACACCGTGTCCAGCATCAGACAGCACATACGTAGCCATTTCATGTAAAAACTTTCTGAGGCCTTTCTTTGACTCTTCAGACGTCTGGCTCCTATCACTGCCACTGTAAATTCTGAATGGAGCATTTCACATCAAACCCAAATGACTGAATGACTTCGTTTTCATCTTTACAATTTAATGACAGAAATTTTTCAAAAAATGGTGGAATTCCCCTTTAAGAATGGTCATAACAATCAGGGCCTGAAGACCCTAAAGGCCCAAAAGGCTACTGCGATAAAAGCGAGCCTACAAAGCTATCACTCAACCCTCACTCCAGTCTTTTTTCTTTTATTTTCCCTCCTCTTTTGGCAGTTATGACTGACAGTTTCCAAAAGGGCAGAAAACTACATACATAATAAATGACTGGAAAAGACATTAAAGGGATGGAAAACAGTGAAGGAAGGGGAAGGAGGGAAACTGGTCAGAAGAATGAAAGGTTTCAAGACAAATACCACAGCTTAACATTCTTCTTCATGTGTCTTTTATTTGTATGAATGTAACCTCTTCTTATTATGAGGCTTATTTTAATATTTTAATGGCACTTTTTCTAATCAATGAGGCCACCTCTGGGGTCATTTGGAGCTCAAAGCCTTATCAGACCATGTTGGATGGCCATTTTAACCAAGTTGACAGTAAACAAAGAGCAGTCTCCACTGATTGCCAATGATGAAGAAGGGAGAGCAGACACAAAGGAAAGAACAGAAGTCTGACTGTTCAGGGAAAAGGGGCATTCGGAGGGCAAGCAGTGCACACGTGTTGTGGGTACATTTTGTATTCTGACAACACAGCCACTTTGGGTAACATCAGCTTGAATCAAAGTGAAGTAGACAAACTGGAGATGAATGACAAATTGTGTGAAAATACACAAACAGCACTGTGCAAAAGTCAGATATCACACTTTGGGCATTCAAATCGGCCATTAAGCACAAGCCAGTCATTTTTCAGCATCAGAAAAAAAGCAGAAAACACATTCCACATAAAATTAAACAGAAGCCTCAACAACTAAATACATATTTTTTTTCAAAGTATTTAGTGTGTTCCTCTATTGCTTTTATTACAGCTTCTATTCTTTTCAGGAGACTTGATTTCAGTTTTTTAAAGTAATCTGAATATTTTTCCACACATCTAAAGTTCAGCCTTAGAAGTTGGTTGCATTTGGGGTGGCTCTGGGTCGGTTTGTGTGCTTTAGGTTTATCCAATGGTGGTAGTTTAGGTGGTACTAGATCTTACATGGTTGTTAAAAGCCCCATTTTCTCTATCTTTTATTTATTTATTTATTTTTTTATTAAAATTCCTTTTTTTGGAAACTCTCATCTGACATCCGATGTTCACAGAAAGATGTCCTGAAAAATGAATAACTTGTACTTAATGCACGCTTTGATGGGATATTAAACAGATGAAGGGTGGTCTCTGTTTTTTCCACAGTACTATATAACAAGAATAACAACTGTAAAAGTCCTCACAAATCATAATGATAGATCTGGGGAAGCAGTGATAGAATTCACTTTCCGACCACATGCAATGATATTTATAAGGATCCTAACTTATTAGGGTAGGTCATGAAATCATGGTGCGATGATGACATATAAATAAACTTCTTGCTGGAAGACTAAAAACCAATCAGCTTTCATTATAGTCTAAACATGTGTTTCAGGTCCAGATGGTACTTGTGACTCATGATGAGCAAAACTATGACTCTAGAAGCTACAATTCCAAGGACTTGAAGGTGGTTAAAAAGTCATGTGTTAATCCAACTTTCATCAGGCTTCATCTATATCATCTCCATCCTGATCAAAGTGTATTAAAATTAAAGACAGGATGCAAACAAACATTTTAAGTATAGGTGACTTAGGTGGAAAAAAGAAAGATCCAGAAACACTAAAGGCTAACGTGCATGAAGAACAGAAGAAAAGACAGCTCTAGTGTCTGCACATCTGCTGAAAAGATGAATAAATTACAAAAAACTTAAGGTTTATAAAATCCTCTTTCACGGCTCAGCATGTTCTTGTGTCTGGAAGGAAATCTCTGACCCTGTTTGGAGTTTTACAGTGCAGTTACAAGGCAATGATTAATACTCCACCAGAACACCAGAGATGGGGGGAGGTTTTAGAAGTGGGCGATAGGAACACTCAAATATGTTGTGCTCTATGAACTTGACATAGTGATATTTTCCAGACAATAACAATACACTGATGAGCCAAAATATTATGTCCACTCACAGATGGAGCAGATAATGTTGATTATCTCATAACAACGGCACATGTCAATGTCTAGGATATATTAGATGGTAAAAGAACAGCCAGTTCTCTTAGTCGATGTGTTGGACGTGGGAGAAATGGGTAGACGTGAAGTGACCTTAACAAGGGTCAAATCATTATGGCCAGACAACTGAAGCATCTCCAAAATGGCAAGGCTTTTGTGGTGCTCTCATTCAGCAGTGGTTGGTACCTAACGACATTGGTCTGAGGAAGGACAAACCATGAGCCAGCAGCAGGGTGCTGGATGCCCAAGGGCAACAAGGACTATCCCAACTGATCTGAACTGACAGAAGGGCTACTGCGGTGCAAGTTACAGGAGGAATGTCCCACAACACACAGTGCACTGCACCCTGCTTTGTATGGAGTCACGTAGCTGCAGACCAGTCAAAGTGCCCATGCTAAGCCCTGTCCACCATCCAAAGCAGCTAAAATAGGTATGCGATTGTGAGAACTGGACCTTGGAGCAACAGAAGAAGGTTGCCTGGTCCGATGAGTCCTGCTTTCTTTTACATCATGTGGTTGGCCAGGTGCATGTGTGTTGTTTACCTGAGGAAGTAATGACATCACGATGCACTGTGGGAAGGTACACCCTTTCCTGGCAAAGGTAATCCCCAATGGCAGTGGACTCTTTCAGCAGGATAATGCGCTCCACCAGACTGCACACATTGTTCAGGAATGATTTGGGAAAACATGACACAGAGCTCAAAGTGTTGCCTTGGCCTCCAAATTCCCCAGATCTCAATTTGATTGAGTATCTGTGGGATGTGCTAGAATGCGGTTCAATCTGCAGCAGATCTGCTTTGCACCTTACAGGACTTAAACGATCTGCTGCTTAACGACTTGGTGCCAGATCCCACAGGGGGCCTTCTGAGGTCTTGTAGAGTCAATGCCTTGGCTGATCAGAGCTGTTTTGGCAGCACATAGAGAATCAACAGCATATTAAGCAGGTGGTCATAATGGTTTAGCTCATCAGTGTATTTCACATCACTATACACCAAAAGTAGAATGTAATTTATAAGACTTCTTTAATTTGTTTCTCCTGTTTGTGTCTTTTTTATTTAAATAAGCTTTCAAAAAGCAATTTGGGTTGGCGATAACCATTAAGCAAAATGCTTCCATCCTCAATAAACACTGCAATAGATTATTGAAAAACAACAAAAAAAAATCAATACATGACAGCTAATATCACCTGCTTGCCTTTAGGCTTGTGAAATTATGAACTTTTAAGTATATAGTTCCTTAAATATTAGAAACACAGGGGTGTGTTACTATGAAGGGACCGTCCCTGATGTTAAATGTGATAACACAAGACCTTGAATGTTCTTTATCATTCTATGGAATGTTCAATCCTAAATTGTTGTATTGTACGCAAAAGTTTTACCAAGTTAAGAAAAAGAACATTATTTTTTTTACATCAGAAATTTCCTCTGCCAGCAGCTTAAAGTGATTCTTATTACTTAGCAACCAGCAGTCAGCAGCATGATTCAGGATACAGAAATGGCTGTTATCATAGGTCCAAAAGTATCCAGGCACCCTTTGTAATGAGTAAATTTAGCCTCTTTAGGGTGCACTCATTAAGAACACAGGCATTAATTACGCACACACATTGTATAATCCCTATGGAAATGCACTGTCGATAGCATGAGACACTCTGCCGCAGTCGCACATGAGTCTAAGGTCACCATGCATAATGCCAAGAGTCAGTACTGGATTATGGAGCAGTGGAATTGCACTGTTTGTAGTGATGGAACCCTATCCTATACCTTTGGGATGAGTTGGAGCGGCAAAACTAATCATCCAGCATCAGTACCTGACCTCACTAAGGCTCTTGTGGCTGAATGAAATCAAAATCTCAAAGTAATGTTCCAACATAGAGTGATAGAGTACAGGATCTTACTGCAGTAAAGAGGGACAAACCTCCTATTAACACCCTTGATTTCAGAGGAAACACTGGATGAGCAGATGTCTACAAACTTTTGGACAGTGCATAAAAAAACATGGGAAAAATGCTTTTTAAACTGCTATAGGTCACAGTCTGAACTAGCTGTTGTGTAATACAGAACAGTAAGCACTCCAGTCAACAGAACATTCCTGAAAGCAGCTTGAGTTCACAGCCGACCAGCTTAAGTTTTAGTTCTGAGATAGTGGACTCACCCAGATAGGGGATGCAGGGCACCATCTTGAGGGACCTGATGTACTCTCTCATACGGGTGTAGTTCTCCTCCTTTGAGGTCAGGAAATCAAGCTTCTCAAAAGTTGCCTTGTCCTTACGGCTTATCAGCTGCAGAAAATGAATATATTCAGTCATTTGGAAGGCCAACGGAGACATCAAACAGCTGTAAACTGTTATTGATTTTCTAAGTGAAAATAAGCTAACATATCTATTACACAGAACACGTGTAAGGAATACGTTAATATAGCATATTATGTTAATATGTTAATATAGCATTTTTTGTAAACTTTTGTGCACAATTTCTATGTATTTGCTGAGGTTAACACTAAAAAAAAAACCCCAAAAAAAACAGGAAATAAAGTATGGAGTGGTCGTTTGTAGATAATTAATAAACTCTTAACAGACTACTAGTAACACATCAACAATATATTGTAGAAGTAGCAATAGTGAGGCATCTTAGTACCCTTAAGAAAATATATTGAAGATGTACTGTTGATACATTACTTACATTAAATAGATGTATTGTTAATGATACTTCTATTACGCAAAACCTAACCTTACCACCTTACCCAAAAGCTAACCCTAATCCTGGCCCTAATCCTAACCCTAACCTTAACCTCAACCCAAAACCTAATCTAACCCTCATATGTTTTTCAGATGTTACTGAGAGTCCGCTGAATGTTTGTTTCATCTTAAAAGGACTATTAAAAATAAAGTGTCACCAAAAATCAACAAAGCAACATGTAATTTGATCAGGGTTGCCCAAACTTTTGCATTTAGCTGTATATAAAGCTGAGTTTTAAATGTACTGAATTTTGTTTACCATTTTGGAGGGGAGACTGCAAAAACGTAAACTGCAATCATCAAGACAGAAGGTTATGAAGGCATATATAATAAGCGTGGTGTGTAAATATGTAATTATGGAATTAGAGCCTTTCAGTGAACGCTATTCTTTGCAGACATCCAGTCATGCTTCTGTATATATCATGGCATGCACGGCATCCAGCTCCTGCACGTCAGTAAAGCCATGCGGGTTAGCTAGTTTAATGTTGAAACAAGAATACACAGTATCGCTAATAAAAAAAAAAACATTACTGGTACTACATGTATATATACATCACTTCTGTTGTATTTGAGACCATGATCAAGACCCAGGTTCAACACCAAGATCAATTTTACAGGTACAATGACATTTAAACATATAGCAAAATTAAAGTATTCTGACGTCTAAGGGTTTTCCAGGAACTTCAGCAAGAGTCAGACTGGCGGTGTCAAGCAGAGTGAAGTGGGGAAAAAGAAAGATCGAGACACTGTAAGTGAGAACAAGAGTATATACTGTATGGAGTTGAAACCGAACTTGTGGGCAAAGCGGATTCCTGATACTTCAGGAAAAAATGCACATTTCCATCCTAAATGTGCTGAACAAGCTCTTTCCATTTCTGAATTACTTCTATTTCTCTCTCTCTCTCCTTTGTGTATTCTTCTCTTGCTTCTGTACTAGACGCACGTGGAGTGAACACGTCTTCGTGAACTGTCCACAGCCGCACCAGCTCCAGCGTTTCTGCTGTAAAAGCCTAAACAACGTGGGACTCAATCAGTTACCCAAACACAGGTTTAAAATACATTTCCACTTCCAGTGAGTGAATAAGCACAGCTGGTGAACCGCTGGGGAGGGGTGTAATATCAAAACAGCGTAGCAAGACAGGAACAAATGAGCGTTGAACAGACCGTCTTGTTTAAAACTGAATGGCTAAAGTGACCTGCAGTGCTGGGTGGTATGCTGCCTGTACCAGAAAGTAGACGATGTTGTCAAAAGTTGCATTAGCCGTTGAAGCTTGCCTAAAGCAGTATGGCCAATAGAGAGCTAGGCCATAGAGAAAGATGTTATCCTATGGAAAGAATGTAGCCAGCTCAAACGGAACAAAAAATATCACTAGATTAACTTCTTTAGGTACTGTTTACATTCTGAGTGGCAGCCATTGAGAATCATTTTATGGTTTGAGGCTTGCCACAATATTACCTAAACCTTTGTCAGTCATCTATCCTGCAGAGCTAAACAACAAATTCAGTAGAAGAAAAAAACTCATTAATGTGTTTATTAGGAGGTAACATTAAGAAAAGAGAAACATCTTTTTTAATTCAGCTATCATAGTTGGCCTAGCCACACTACGTCAGACCGCTCAGTCAGACCTCTGTGGCACTTGTAGCAAAGAATTAGCAAAGTAAATAATCTAAAATAGTAAGACACTACACTAGAGGCACAGATCTGCCGGTTTGTACACACATCTTATAGCTACACTCATTGGCCATTTTATCTGATCACTTACACCTATTAATCACTGACCAAAAAAACCCAGTAAGTTGCCGCTAGGCTAAACACAGAGAGGTAACTACTGTAATGTGCAATACACTTTTGTGTATTGTATTTATTGTGTATTTTACAGAGTAATTTTTAGTGTCTGCTTTTTTAGCTTGACAGTTTTAAATGAAAAGATGACCCTGCAAGGATAACGTGTCAACTTCTGACAGGATTAAAAGTTGCTGTCACATTTTTGTTACATCAGAATTGGTGTCACCCAACTAGGCCTGTGCTCAGTGACAACCAATCGAGTTACCATGGCAACAGCCCACAATAATGGTTAAAACTCTTTCACTGCTGGTTTAAACAAATGTTGTTCTTTTATCAAGTTATTTCAAGCCAGACACTTGTGTTCCCACATGTGAACATAACTGAGCATTTAAACATGGTGTGATGTGAAATCCTACAGTACTACCACATTTAATCTACCCAGCACAGATGAAAATGTTCTTGAAACACGGCTGTTGAGCTGCACTGGTTGAACATGCTCAGAGGCGTGTGCCACTACAGAAAGCAAATATCATGCCTGTACAAAAAGCTGACTATAGTACAGTGTACATTTTAAGACTCTGTAAGACCACAGCATCAGGTTTCAGGCACTAGAAAAATTGGTACTTGGGTTTGGGAAAAACACTACGGCCTCTCAGCCCTTGTACAATTTAATATTAGGCAAAATGGCCCTGAACAAAAAGCACCAAGCTAAATAGCTACAGACAAAATGGGCTTGTATGGTGAAGCTTGTGTGACATGTACAACGCCATACTTTGTTAATGGATTCATTACAGTTTCATACCAAAATTAAAGATTACTATATTACTATACTATAGAATATATACTACAACCACATTACAACAACTTCTACTAAACTGCCCTATGTAAGATTTGGAGATTTGGTGACTGCATGTTAAATGCATGTAACATTGTTTGTCTGTCAAAACTTGATGAATGGTACGTCTTCCACAGATAATAAGTGAATTATCTACTATTGTCATATTCTCATTATCTACTTTACATATTGTTAATACGTAAAGATGTATGATGTGGTCAGAAAAACTGTGATTCAATGCTTCTCACTTTAAAATTACTATTTAGGATTTACAGGGACCCGCAGCAATGAACCATACACCATATTTTAGTGCTTTTTTCTCCTGACTCACTAATGCTACTTCTTTTTAACAAAAAATCTTACATAATGCAGCTTTAATTACAGTTTCACAATTTCATTGTCCAATTCAAGATGACAATATGCTACAACCACCACATTTACTGCACTTTTATTATATTCATTTTAAAAACATTAAGCTTCCACCAACATACAATCACTGTGCTTGCTCCTATGTACACTTCCACGTTATGAAACATCTGAAAATTACTGGAAAAACAGTGTGTAAATGCTTTGTGGGCATAAAGGGAAGAAAAGTAAAACAAAGAAAAAAACCTTGAAGTAAATTTTCCACATGGTTATGTGAATAAGAGGATTCTGTTACCAGTACAAGCCTACCTACAAAAATCTAATGATTTTTTAGTTACGCTAGTGTTTATATCTAATAAAAACTTCACTGCAAAGTATTTGAAGGTTTTTTGGAAAAACAGTTCAAATTACAAAAAAGATCTAAATAAGTAATGAGTTTCCTTTTTAGAAATGTGCTTTCCTTCTGGTTAATATTTACACTGCTGCATGAGTTTCCCTTCCCCTTAGGTCTCCTTAGGTGAAAACAGAACTAAACAACCCAATCAAAACAAGCTATGTCAGGTTGGCAAGATGCTCTTTTAGCACAGAGTATCTGTACTCAGGAAGCCTGAGTTCACTTCATTAATGTACCTTAAAATATCTTATACCACGATATACATGGAAAACATTGTGATGCTGAATTTTAGTAAAACAAATCAGCAGTACTGACCTGGCAGGATACAAACTCATGCAGGATATTACGCGTCAGTGGAAAATAAGTAAACCCGAGCCAGGGTCCATCTGCTTTTGTGATGGGACATCCTGGCTTGGCTCTATGCCTACTCTTGCCACACATGCACCAGACTTGACCTGGCGACAAACTCTGAATGACTGCTTGTAAAAATACACAAACTTGCCTGAAACACTAACTTGTCTGTGAAACTTAGCTCACAGGCCAAGAATTACTGGTTCAAAGAGCAAATAAGGCAAGTGGCAGGCTATACTTTGAAATCCAGGCATGTCTTAATGCTCTTGACGAGGGGCTAAAATCTGTACCACCAGGTGTACTGTATATGGAATTCTGCCAGGACTCCACATCCAGTTCCAAATGTCTGTTCATGCTCATTATTCTGACATACAGTCAGAGGTGGACAAAGTACAGAGAAGCTGTGCTCAAGTGAACTGTATTAAAATCTTACTCAAATAAAAGTGGAAGTATGGAGCCAAAATTATATGAGTGAAAAAGCATCCGCATTTAAACAACCTCAAATCTATAAAAGTAAAAAGTAAATGATTTAAACACAAAAAAACTAAGGGTGAGGATATACTGAGCACAAGCCGATCACACTCTTTGTAACCCAGACTGGCTAAACCCTTTTCAGTGTTCAAGCTTTTGCATATGACTACACACATGGACATCTGGCCCTGAGAGTCTCAACAGTGTTGTTCTAATTCAGAGATCCTTGCTTGGCTGGATCAGATGCGTTAGTGTTAGGTAAGTGGAGGCAGCTTATTAGATGCAGGTTGGAATTAAACTCTACGGGAAAGTGGATTTACAGGAGGAGGGTTGGTGACCACTAGTTTAGACAATGTAGTGTTTATCAGCATTCTGGGGGTCGTCTAGTTCTCATATCGATTTGTTATACTTTCCTAAAGCTTTTGAAAGTGATTTAAATGAACTACTTCCTACACATTATTTATTGCTGTTTACAGACCCTCCATAATGGGTCCACACATTTCCCAACATAGTCCCACAAGTCTCAAAGGGTTCTAAAACATGCCTAAATTTCACTTAATAAACTGTGTGACGTCTTGCATTCACAATACAGAAAGCAAGTTCTACTGACATCCTTTTTCAAATAGATAAAAAGTCAATTAATTTACTTTTTTCAGTAAAATATAATTTGTAAACAAGCATGATACATATCTTACCTTTGGCAGCTTTCTGACTTGTGATTGGGCAATGATTTCAACATGAAATGTCTTGGTATTTCATTTGATATGTTAAAATATTTAACCATCATTTAAATTGCAACTGTTTTCTTTAAATTAAGCTCCAGCCCTGTTTTTTGGCCAAGAAGACTAGCATATTCACCTTTTCTAGATTCAGACCGGAACACTGAGTTGTGTAGTCATGGACATGTCATGTGTGTGTTTGTTTGATTTTGACTGGTCTAACTCATCTACAGGTAGTTCACAAGTTCCATGTTATTAGGTTAAACTTCCCTTTAATTTTTTACTTAAATTTTCAACTGCACCTCTTGTGCTTTTTTAAATTGCAATTTTGATACAAAAGCGATCTTTCAGCCATTCTGGGTTGGGGAAGGGTTATATACTGAGCACTTGCCTTTTCATTTAGAAATGTAATTGAGTAAAAGTCCTCAAAGTCTTTAGTTTCAATAATACTTGAGCAAAGTGCAAATCCTCCAAAATAATACTTAATTACAGCAAGAATCAAGTACAATCATGCTGATGGAAAGAAAGAGTCTCTTGAATGAACAAACCTCAAAAAGTGCAACCTATGCACACCAACTAAAGCAAGACCAAAACAAAAAACAAAAAAACAATAAAACCCCAACAAATCAGATTCGGTAAAAAAGAATGAAACAAAACAATAAATCCAATCAAGACAGTCCACAAATGCAGATGCTAAGTTAATCTTTCTAGCAGCAAATACCTGAATGATGCATGCTTTATTCAAAATTTCAATGGACGTGGGGGTCTGGCCTATGTACAGTGCAGTGTGACGTGATGAGTAACAATTACTCTTCATAACTCAAGCAGTGGATGGTGTCATAAAACCTAGAGAAATTGCTACCACATGTAGAGATGAAGAACGTGACAGTCACAGTGGTGTGGGAGATGTTCCCCACTTGAACAAGATCAGCAGCAGAAAACTTCTTTCACCTTACAAGAGTCTAAACTGTACATGTTTGAGTCTTTGGAGTGGTGAATTTGGGAAAAAGAGAAACTGCTAATGGGACAGCACTGATCTGATTCTAGAAAGGTCTGAAGTTGAAACATGTTTCATAATATTATGGAAGCAGCCCATTAGCCTATTAGCTACCTGCTGACCTCATCTCATATGGGGAGAATGTAATTCAGTTATGAGAATATCAAGTGTAAACCAGTTAAACAGAGCGTACGACACCAACCAGTGATGTTCAACAGACAGTTCTTCACTTGGTTGCATTTTATAGGCACAGATTTCAGTAATAGGCATGTTTATGCTGCAAACTTGTGTGGTAGCGGAGGAAGAATTTGGGTGGCGTCCACTAAACTCTGGGGGGAACAAAAGAACCCAGTGTACAGCGTGATGTGAGCTCTGAAAAGATGCTTTACAGCAGAAACTAAAATTTACTAATAACTGAATTTTAGTAATAATTTTAGTATTTAGACACGCAGTTTTTAATCAATACTTTATTTAACAGAATCTGACACATCGTCTTTAACATCTGCATGGTAATATGTGGATTGTGTTGATTGGATTTATTATTTTGGATTTTTAAATGATGGTAATATTAAACTGCAAAACACATTACAAAACCCATTTTTATGTGATTTATCAGATTTATCTGGTTCTTTTACAAATTCTTTAGGGCTCCATTTTACTCCTTTAATACTTTAATCTTATATAATTCACAAAAAAATTGTTAGGTGGATAAAATGATAAATCATCAGACAAATGAGACTAGCACCTCAACTCAAGGTAAACACAGCAATACACCACTCCAAAACAGCAACAAATCCAAAACTTTGGCACCTTTTGCCAAAAGGAGTTTAGTGTACACTGCAGCTTTGCCTACACAGCTCTTCTTTATACAGCACAACAAACCTGCCAACCCAAATAGGCACATGGTTCTACATGCACCACCTCATCTTTTCTGTCCCTTCTGTCCCATTAAAAATCAGTCTTGTTGGTAAAGGCATGAGCTCATGGAAGCTGAGAACTCATTGGTTTATAAGACTCTGGGGCCAATGCTGCCACAGCTTGTACACATTAGCACTGGTAAACACTCTATACAAGCACACATTAAAAGTGTACCGACATGCTAAAAAAGTCTGACATTTTCAGTTTTAATGTTGTAGCATCAGCTAAATTGCAAGACTGTGGCTGCTGTACACACGCAAATGTCTCAAAGCTATGTAAGATGCGAAAACAACTTAAAAAGACTCCTAAAACATATTTATTGTCATGTCATCGGCACCGCTGTGTCATTAACTAGAACTCTGCCACTTCAGAATTCAGCATATCTCATTATAAAACTTAATGTTTTTAGATGACACTTGGATCTGCAAATCTTCAGATACAGTATCACAGATCACGAGACTTAAATAAAGACACAGATTTATTAAAAGAGCCACTATTAATCAGTGATGTACTAATACAGGCTAAATACAGCTAAATGAAGAAGTTTTTTATTCACAATGTTTGGAATGAAACATTAAAATTTACAAGTTATTAAGGGAAAAAAAGACATTTTTTATTATTATTGATTAAGCCAGTCCTTTAAATAGCACAAAACAAATCTGACCATAAATAAAAACAGTATAACAAACTATACACAACTGGACCCCTGACAGAGAACAGTTGGTCATCCAAGAAATCAAATTCCATTAATTTTTAGTTCTATTTTGCATTTTGGCTCTGTTGTTTGCAAATTTTCCATCATTTTAAAAGCTGTGGCTAAGGATGGTGTCAGTGTTCTAATAGGAACTTTCCTTTCTGTTTCAGTTGTTTTTCGTTACCCTGCTTATTGAGCAGGATGTCGTGTTTTCAAATCAACTATCAAACCTGTAGTGGAGAAGTTCCCCTCAACAGAACAGAGATTACAAATCAGTTGTCTATTGTTCCTCACAAGCTGTGAAAACATTCTCGCAGCTGACAGCTCATTTGCTGCAGCTCAAACTGTTTGAATGTGTCTGTGCTGACAAGCTCAGGAGAACAAAGCCAAGGACACAAAATTGAACTTTCAACCACTGTTCCTAACTTTCATGACCATTAAAATTGTTTGTAAAGTGTTAGATTGTTGTTAGATCTCGAAACTTCATTGCAGGCCTATTTACGTTTTTTCTGGGAAAAATGTCAGCCTTATTCTCTTTCTGCCAAAACCCAGAAATGCTCTTTGTCATCATTTTTGGCCAAAAATGTTAATAATAATAACCAATGGTCTACAGAGAATTTGCGCGGGTGGGGAGGGCCAATTTACTGAGTTATCTACTAAGAACTTTCATGCAAATGAACAAAGGCACAACTTCATAATGAACATAAGAGCAGCACAATTTAACCCCTTTATTTTATTCATGGCTTTTTGTACGGAAGTCCCTTTCTGCCAGCTAGGACAAAAATTGGTTTCTGTTCATTATAGTTGTGTTGTTCTCTCTTTCTGGCAGCAGTATGTCTAGTTTGACTTTCCTCTGAAAATAATGATTAATTTTCTCAACAATTTGACTTAATATATTAAAATAATGAGTATTACTCTTAAAGAAAGCTTACTTTATTCAAGATAAGTCATTGTTTTGAGAAAATAAGTCAAAAAATAAGTAATTATTCCAAAATACAAAGCCAAAATATTGAGAAAATAGGTCATTATTCCAAAATACAAAGCCAAAACTATAAGTAATTATTAAATTAATTAAGTTGACGAAACACACCTCTACCCAAAACAAAAAGTATCAAAAATAAGACAAGAAGGTCTGTGATGGTGCAAAGCATTAGCAGATCTGCCCGAAAGTCTACTGATTGTGCAATGCATTAAAAAAGAAATGTACTGAATGTTAATGTTTGATGAAACATGCTAAGGACACTTGTCCCAGCTCCAGTTTTTAAGCATAACTGCCAGCAAACAGTCGAGCTAGGTTAACACATAATGTGATGTTGGCAAAAAACTGAGTTTGCTTAAAAATGTAAATGCAGGATGATGACTCTTTGGCAGTTGTTTGTGTTTTTTTTTTTTTAAACAGTGTACAATTTTTTATATGACTAATTGTACATTGTAGATCCTTTTTAAATTAATCATCCTTTACTTGGCAATGAAGCCTCTGGCTTTAGGCTTTAGGCCTACTTCATTTATTTTCATGCTTTGTATCTGTCCAAGCTAAACTGTCTCTGTCAAACCTAAATTGAGCGAGATGGAAATAAAAGAGACTCCAGGATTTTAAAATCTTCAGACGCTCCTCCAGAGCACCTGCGCTCTGTCTAGCTCAAAACATCATCTAACAGAAAGGTCTGTATTCTTACTTTCTTAAGAAAACTTTGAACAGCTCAGTTCATAAACAGTAAATGGACTACGGTCCATCTGTGCTGTCACGCATTTCTTGACAAACTTGGAAACTTACTGCACATTTCCCCAAAATGACACCCTCTACACCATTTGGATGGACAGGTGAACTGAACCTACTTCACCTTAAAGAGGTCTCTTAAATGGATCTGAAAGCACAAAGGTCATTTAAGTATGGTGATGTGAACTCACCCCCACACTGATTCACATTATATGAAATCATTTTCTATTGTTTTACAATCAAATGTCAACAGCCAAACATCACCAGATACAAAACCTTGGGTGGTAAGGCATACGAATTCAAACAAATGGACGACACCCAGCTGTTGTCAACAGCTTTTCAAGAAGTTATTAACTCTAAATTAACTCAACACAATATTAATATGTAATATCACTCAAGCTATCTTACATTCGTCATACTGTTGCTGTCCAAAAAAAGCGTTGGTGGATGAGAAGTCCAACAAAGCATATTAATAAAATTCAGCCGCAGAGTCCAAAGTAGATATTAAAACATTAATGATTACAATTCTAAAATCTGATTGGCTGAGCCATGATTGAAGTCACGGCTAAATATTCAATAGAAACAACTACATACATCTCATCTTGACTCCAGGCTTTTTATTTCATTGTTCTGTTTTAAAACATGAGGTTATGAAAACGGAACAAATACATACCTGATTCACATTAAGAGAAACTTATTTAAATGTGCATAGTTGGACCTTAAGACCACTGTTGTATCTTTAAGGGTACATTTACATTGTTTATAATTTGATGAACTAGAAAATGTACCTGTGCAGTACTTTTTTTTCTGGCAGTGTACAGTCAACAAACCACACTGATTGGCAGAAGAACTGCTAACTGTGATGATTAATAACATTATCCATAAACTAATAATTAAGTTATTAATAAACCTTTACCCGAGACCAAGACAAGACCAAGACCATTAATTTAGAGCCTCAAGACTGGACTCAAGTACTAAAAACACCCTTTAACCATGATAAAATATGGCCTCTCATGGCTTATTACTTTATTAAAGTAACAAGGTACAGTGTATTACATTCATGTTGTCCATTATGTATAAATTGCACAGTGTGCAAAACAGTACACTGAAAATATGGGCAACTCCATCTGGAAGTGCACACTGGCCAACTGGGCAACTCTTTCTGTAACTGGATACTAACCGCCAGATCACACACCATAAAAAGCAAAGAAAACAGTTATGAATCTTGGTGCTTCTGTGTTTGTTGCTTCAGACTGAGGGCCAGATGTATGTATTTGTGCAGACACGGTGCTAAATGAGCAAAATATGCTAAAACTTTTGCACAGTACTGTAAATATTTAAAAAAATAAACGTTTTATGTAGAAGTTGTGTTGTTGTTTTATGCTGAGTCGGTATCCCCCCAGAGTGCCTCTGCACAAAAGTATATTTCAAATCTGCAGGAAATACCGTTATTAGACACTCTCAGAAACACTGCTGCTTACATTTTCCGCTGCTATACATACATTACTGTCAGCAGTGTATTAAAGCTGCATTGCGTAGGACTGTACGTTGTCTACACAATTACAATAGAGTGGTCTTCTTTCTATTTATAAGTGATGCACCAAAGTGAAAGTTCCTGGCTGAAATCGAAATTCAAGACACACCTGGCTGGAAACTGAAAAAAAAAAAAAAAAAAAGAAAGAAACGGTTTTTAATACTTTTGAATTAATGCACTAAACATAAAACCTATAAGGTTAAAAAATATACAAATTATTCCCCCCACTGTTGATCTGCTACCTCTGATACATCTGTGTAGACCAGTGCAGGAGAACAAAGGAAACAAAAAACGCTTTCAGTCATGATATTTTCATTATCATTCAAATGATTTGTTAAGTGTTTGATTTTGAACATTGCCGTTAACCTACTTAATATATTTTTTTTCATTTCAGCCTTTTTAAATTTCAGACTTTTTTCTCTTTCAGATGAAAACCAAAAGTGTCATTCTGGACTATTTTTGGCTGAAATGTTTTGGTGCATCCCTCCTAACTGTAGATAAGCCTCAGTGCCAGCTCAACCTAATAAACGACATAAGCAGCTGCCTCTTGGCTGAAAAAAAGAAATGATTCTACCTAAATATGTAGAAAGTAAAGCATTTATAATGGCCACTGCCACCAGGGTTAGATCAGACTAAGCTTAAGGGAAGCTGGGTTAGCAAGAAACATTGCATTGTGAGACAGACTGATCTTGTGAGAAAGACCTCTGAGGATCGAGAATGCTAAGAAGGTTATCTGTAAATTAAATATTAACTGATTAGAACCCCAAACAAGCATCCAATCATCAGCAATACACAATTAGCTAGCCAGGTGGTCATTTTATTTGTTAGCTTCTAATTTTACAGTACATCAGATGAACAAAATCCTGCTTATGGCCCAAAAAAAAAGGCCAGAGTTGGCCCTGATAAACCTCACTGTTGTTAATCCTGTATAAGAATGTATTCCAGTGTATGAGAGAATCTTGTTTTTAAGAGAGCTAACAGTGGATAGGTGCATTACAGCATAACCGAGACAGCATTCGCCTGGAAAAATCTCTTCCACATGAGATAGCAATTTTAAACTGTGCTGACAGACTTGTCATATATCATTGACACTAACAGAACTTTTTCCAAGTGCGGAGATGGGTAATTATCCTTTCGTGGGCACCACTGAAAATTTTTATAGTGGAATTTCAAACGAGGCAAACAACCATAATGAAGCAAAACACGGGTCTCCATAGTTTAGAGCCAAAACTACAGTAACTACGAAAAGAGATCATTTTCTATCCCCACAGAAACTGATGACTTAAAATTTTGGAAAGGAATAAGTGAATTAGACCGAGTCTACAACGGTTTGATTGTTGGCTGGGAAATCTGAGAAATTCAAAGAGACTGAACAAACTGTAGTGCAAGTGGCAAGTACATTTCAATAGGGTGGAAAGTGTGATGAAGACAGTCTAGACAGAGCATCCATAATGCACACTAGGATTGGTTTATACAGCACAGCATGTGAGAATACAGGTTGATTATGATGACCGAGAAGGTGGTCAAGACCTATGGGAACCACGAATACATATACAAACACACAGGCCTTTCACATACTCAAACATGCCTTTGTAAACTGAGGACACACAGAGGGAGGAGAAAAAGGAGAAAATGATTCAAACATACACAACCACAAAACACAGCCCGCTACTGGAAAAGCAAATATACAGAAAAATCCAACTCAGCTACTACATTGTGTGCTATTATACAGCACAAGCCTTTCTTACAGGATGATACATAATCGTCTTGTGCATCTTCCAGTAACATGTAGTTATTTATTGTTGAGTTTAACACATGGAAAAAAAAAAACATGCCATAACTTTTTCACAGGCCACATTTGATGTGTTTTTTATTTGTTTGTTCGTTTTTTGTAACACATAAACAGTAATTGTGGGTTCAAATGTATCACTTCTAGGCCATTTTTGTCTATGAGAAAAATGAATGGCATTTTCCAAAACTGCTATTGTGAATGTGGTTAATTATTAAGTTCCAAAGCTGATATCTTTTGTATTACATACATTTCTATTTGTATTGCAAGGTCATTCAAAGCACACAGTTGTTAAAGTTGAACTGTGTAAGATTTGGGGACCTCTCTGATGGAAATCTGTAACTGCGCACAATGTGCCAAAATTTTTATAACATAGATTGTGCTTCAGACCCCTTCCCTGAGAGGATGAATCTGACGATTGTGAATGCTTTGAAAGAGTATCCATAGAGAACCCAGCCACAACTTGGTAAAGGACGTGTCTTTTGAGGATAAGTGAATAGTAGGTAAGTGAATTATCTACTATTGTCAGCATATTTTCATCAGTATAAGGTTGATTTTGCACTTGAGACCTAAACATCAAGTTGGACCTTTTTTTTGAGGCTGTTATGTTAATACGTCAAAAAGAATAACTAGTCTGAAAAAATCCTGCAGCACAGTTGACTTTTAAATTACTATTTCAGGCTGTACAGGTTGACTTGCAAGCTTTGTCAAATGCCTTTGGAAGTAGTAGACTGGTAATATCTGATATTGTATTGTTATAGTAGCAGTTTCACGTTCATGATTCAGTCAGTGTGCAGGAGTGTTAGCTTGCTTTAGCACGGATGTTGCAATATCCACATTTTGACAACTTAATGAACCAGACACATTATGGCAACAACTGCACAGAGAACAAAATGTACCAGCTTTGAATCTTTATTGTTTACATCATGGTGTGATGAGTGATTTTTCAAAATCAACATTCATTTTCCCCCACAGAGAAACATAGCTTAGACTGAGAGTTCCCTATTTAGACCTTCTGTAGGCTACAAAATAATCCAGACAAGGGCATACAGTTTAAAGGTGGACCTGGCTACGCCTCTATAGAAGGCCTGTAAAGAGAGCTCACATGTCTAGCATACAGCATGACAACTGTGTCTGCAAAAGACTCCTTTTAGAAGGTTCAATGTTAAGGAACAAGCTTCTCATAGTACTTCATTCAACACTGAACGTAATTCAACTCTCAAGTTCCCATACCAAAACAAACATTTTAAACCATTTCACAAATCACAGAGCATCTTTAAAACACTGGAAAATGTACTTTAAAGAAGCTGATTTGTTGGAAAAGTTTTAATGTACTGGAACAAATGGTATACACCATTACATGCCTCACAAATGCTCGTTATATTGCAGCCCACAGAGAATCACCTTGAAAATTATATGAAATTACCAGCAATGGGAAATAGTGACAAGGAGAAATCTGGTAAGAAAGGCTCCTCTTCCATCATTACCAGTAAGAGCTGACACGGCAGCAGGATTAGTGGAAACTATTGCTGTCGAACGCACTGAGCCAAACCTTAGTGCAGCTGGGAGCGGTTAACCTTAAACCTCTGAGATTTAGCAGTTCAGTCTACACGCTTCCCATTAAGAACCATAGTATGCCCAGGCTTTTTTTAAACAGCAGTGATTAACATAAATAAGGGAGTTCTACAGTGATACAATATTTTACAAATCCTTGTGAACGAATATGATAAGAATATGTTGCTCTCATTTACATAACATGAAACAAAGGCTCAGTTTGTAGCGTTGCATCGATACTGTATCAGTTAAGAACTGTGGTGTGCTGTATCACTCAGCAGCGGGGTCTCGCGGCCCGTCGCTTCACCCAAGCCGGAAAAGACACTGAAAGTTGCTAATACTGACAGCATGAACGACGGTGACATTTACTGAACTGATGCTCAGAGATGCAGTACGAGTGAACAAGATGCATACGAGACAAATGGCATGAGAAATTTGGACGCGAAACAACATTCAGTTTTTGAGCCAGAGAAGCTGCTGTGTGCTGATGTGTAAACACCACAGGTTTATCTGTATACAGTTCAGTTCTGTTTTAAATTGTTTTGCATAATAAATATATTTTACATTTACTTTAGTTGTTGAACATAGCTCTTATTACTAATTATATAACAATAAATACTAAATATGTACAGTATTAAAACAAAAATAAGCTTTCTTAGGAATCTAAAAAATATAATCCAACAAATCAATGCCAAAGAGCCAAGCTGAGTGTGTTTTATTTGTGACACATAACATAGATTTTACCAAAATAAAATATTTTAAAAATGTAATTGCATAAATATTAGGACTTAGATAGAGTTAGTATCAGTATCAGGATTCTCTATCGGCCGATACTAAAGAATCAGATATGAGTATCGGTGCTCCAGACATTATCCTTCTTTAGAACTAAGGGGCTGAGCCCAAAAGCTGAAAAATAGCCCCAGACCATTATCGCTCCTCATCCAAACTGGTGGCTGAGCTGTTGTTGCTTCCAGGTGCTTCTATTTCACAAGTATAGCACTTACAGTTTATGGTGGAAGATCAGACAAGTTTAAAGTCACTGAGCTTTTCAGTACAACCCATTCTACTGCCAGTGTTTGTCTATGGAGATTCTATGGAGTTTTAGCATGGCTAAAAGACCTGAACTCAATAATAATGAATCAATTTGGCCATAAAGTGTATGTAGCCTAATTTATAGGCAATATATATAAATAAGATTGTTTTAGCGTTAAAAGAAACTGAAATCTGAACATTTTTTTTACCATAATCTGTGAAATGCAAGATAAAGCTTCAGTTTTCAGCATTGTCTCTGATTTTTATTTTTAGTCAAAAGATATCTTGGAACTGTTTTTTCCCCCCAGTCACTTACATACCTGCTCATCTATTAGCAGCTGAGACTCACCTCTTTCATAAGAACATTAAGATATTCTAAAGAGGATTTCATCTTTCTGTGTCTTCAGCTGGTTGAAATGTGGTTTGAGTAGATCAGTGTTCTACTGCTAATAAACTTAATTTACACCAATTAATTTGCACGAAGTATTTAAAGAGCACATCATAGTAGATCAGGCACAAACTACAGCCAGCTGCATGTGCTGCATTTTAGCATGCAAAGCCGATTTTACACACTCCTTATTAAATCCGGCCCATAACGTTTACCTCATTAATGTAATTGTTTTTTGTAAATATATATATATATATATTTTTTGTAAAATATAGGCTAATTCTGAAATTCAGGTATGCAACACATTTCAGAAAAAGTTGGGAATTTAAGACTAGGAACAATGACTAGGACTAGGAACAAAGGCTATGCAGCCTTCTAGATTACTCTTTTTCAGGCATATCAATGTTTATTTCAATATCATAATACAAAGCCACATTCTGCACATGTTACAAGAACATAGCTGAACAATCAGAGAGTGCAAGGGCTATACTGGCCTGCTTGCCGTCCAGACTTGTCTGCTATTGAAAATGTGTGGTGCATTATGAAGCGAAAAATATGACAACAAAGGCCTCGTACGGCATACCTCAAGAGATGTATGATTGGATGATGATGAAGACTGGTAAAAATTCCACCTTCAAAACTGTATCAATTGTGTCTTCAGTCCAAAAAGATTACTAAATGTTGTTAAAAGAAAAGGTGACGTAACACAGTGGTAAATGCTCTTGTCCCAACTGTTGTGGAACATGTTGCAGGCATTAAAGAAATGACTGTAGGCTCCTGAGTGGCGCAATCGTCTAAGCGTTGGCCCTATCATCAGGAGATCGCGAGTTCGATCCCTGGTGATGCTACAGCCATCCGTAGCCAGGAGTCCGAGAGAGCACAATTGGCCTCGCTCTCTCTGGGTGGGTGGGATGGCCCCTCCTTCTCCCCCATCACTCAGCGCGATGCTAGTCAGCGCAGGTGTCTGTTAGCTGATGTAACAGATCTGGCGGTTGGCGCTTTAAATTAACTGAATACCAATCGCCAAACGTGTAGTCTCATCTTCAGAGTCTGACCAAATCAGACTGAGCCATAAAACTGCCGCAAGATCAAGTTTAGCTCAGTTTTGTCATTTTTTGCCCGATCGATATTGTTGTTTTGTTCCAGGCAGTCTGTAAAGCATCGTATAGCCCATTTTGTTTAGTGAATAGTATTCAGGTTCGTTTCTGGCTAATTCCAGGTTGCTTAGGTGTTCTTCTGTCACAGCTGACGACTGAAAAGCTTTCTCAGTGGTAATGACAGTTTCGGAATTTAGTGCAGTCTCATCTTCAGAGTCTGACCAAATCGACTGTAGGTCAAATGTAATCTTAAAAGTATCCATTTTCTGTTTGTGCACAAAGTAAGAAGTAAAAACTTTCAAATGGCTTGAGCGTCTCTACAGCTGTCAAAGTCGTTGCTTAGCAATGGCGTCTCAGCGGAGTGATACAGCGTTTGTGAAAAAACACCATAACAGCACGGTTAGAACGCTTCTCAACCAATCAGCTTACGTGGCCAGACCTAACTGTTGTATAAATTATAATATTCAATTACCCATGCTTTTTTTAAATAAAGGTGCATTACTGTCTTCAAAAAAATCATGTGTGGTGTGTTCTAATTAATTTACTGCCACCAAAAAAATTGTACAGTTACGTTTTGAATGATTAAAATCCAAAACTAAAATTCATTGCTGTCACGCCAGAGAAATCTCAGTAAAAAAGCCCATAGCCAAGGCATGAAAAGAAGTCTAGATAGGCCAATGGGCAGTAGGTAGTTTTTAGAGTGCCCTCTTCTTTCTCAGTACAAACTGCTGTGTAAACCGCAAACAGGCAGTACAATGAAAAAAAGTTTCCTCTTTCTTGTTTTTCTGACTGGAACTGCTGTAATAGAAGACGGCCATACTTCCCAAAGGATGGATCTCATTAAGGCTTTTAATGACATTTCCTTTCGTTGACTAAATGAGCAATAATTACATGTGCTTTATTCATTTTCCAGTCTGAACATACTGGTCATTTGTTAACTGCAAATGGACGGTGAATAACTACTCATAGCTATGAATTCATATGTGTGATTTCTTCCCTTCTTAAGCGCATTACATCACTATCTTTATCTTTGATTTGGAGATTAAAGCAACCAGAAGATGTAACAAAGTACACTGAAGCATCTATTCTTTTCAAGTACAGTACATCGCAGTTGCTTTACTAAAACATGCCAAGCAGGGCCTGAAACAAAATCGCAGTCATTTTCACCATCTGTAATTCAGATTACAATAATCTTTGCCAACTGCTGAATTCTGCTGAAAAGCTTTCAGACTAGCATATAATCCTACTTCACAACACAGTGGAGACCCTGTGCTGGGTTTGCCATTACCTTGTCAAGTAGTGGTCTCATCAAGCTGTACGGTTAATGCATGAAGCCAAAGGGCAAGCTCATGTTCTGTGTTTCTTTTCCAGTAGGAGGGTGACAGCTGCTGGTGGGAATCTCCAGAAAAGGAGATTATGCCCTGGACCTGGCAACCCAGTATAAACGCTCTTGGCTGACAGGCAAGGTGAAAGGAGGGCTTCTGAAAACTGTCTCATATCACACTTTACTCAGAGCTGGTTAGCTCTGGCTCCTCAATGTACAGTGAAGGACACCAGCGTAAGCATTAGAGCAGCAGTTTGGAATACCACTTCAAGGAGAAGGTGTGACATCAAAAACATGGATGTTTAAACTATCATATCGAAATTAGAAGTGCACTGCTGATACATTCCTCTGTTCCTTCACTGACACCACTGTCAATGATCAAAACTAGGCGTCTGGGTGCAGAGTAAATCGGGCAGGAAAGAAGGAGGTTTTTTGGCTTAAAAAACTTATATAAGTGCAAAAACTGAGCCTGAATTGATTCAAGTGTACAGAAGACCGGTATTGTCAATTACTACTGTGAAGACTTTCTCACATATGCTGGTTTGTACACTCATTGGCCTACCATTTAGGTGCAATTTGTAGGTTTACAATTGAAGCATTCTGTGATAAAATGCAATATAGATCACTTTCTAACATTTTCTTTTCTTTTTTTCATGGTATAAGTTGCTGAGAGTGGGCTTTACACATACAAGAAATATCAATGCTATATTATGATCATAACCTCCTTTATCAGAGAAATGAAAATGTGTTTTCCATTAACATCATTTCTTATTCTTACATGTGCATGTATAGCATTTTGGATTGAAACTCTTCAATTACTTGCTTTAGTCTGTCTTTTGCCGTACAAGCCCGTCCATCAACAGAATTTGATAAGAAACACTGTGCTTCAAATTATAACAGACATATTCATCTGTTCTTTGCTTATTACAAACCAGTATCTTAGCTATCGCTTCCTCTTTGAATGCCAAACTGTGCCACTGACATTCACCCTCACTTCTAAGGATTTTCCAATAGACACAGGTACAAAATATTATGATTCATTGCTTGTTGGTGAAGAAAAAGACTATGAAATAAACTGCTATATGCAAGGAGGGAAAAAGGGGAACTTACTGGATTATCCTTGTGCACATAAAAAGCACTGTAGTTGGAATATTAATCTGTAGGCACAGTTCCCATTTTCCTATATTTTTGGAATTTTATTGGAACCTCAATTCTTTCACATCAGAGATAATCTTTTCTAATTAAATGATGGAGCCAAATCTAATCTCAACACATTCACTGAATGGCTGTGATGTAATTACTTCTGAAAATTCATCTGAATGACAGCATTTCTGGGATTTACTGCTCTGGAAAAAATGTCACAGATAACCCTGATCTATGCATGTATATTATATAAAGCTGTCCAAAAAAGTTGCCAACATAAGGTGGCAAATGGCTCCCATAATAATGCCACAAAAATATGATTTAGTTAGATTTCCATAATAAAGTTATGTCACTGGAGTTTCTGTGACTAGCAAGAATTTGCATTATATGCTAGCTACATGCTATATGCTCATAATATATGCTAAGACTAGAAAAGATTTGACAAAGAAATTATACATTCTGTAAAACTTTGATGACATTTTGATTAAAGATTCAAAGGGGGGCTTCATACCTCAGAAAGAGGGGTGTTTTGCCCAAATAGAGGGGGCAATATACCCCTTTTGAAGATTTTGTGCTGTTCTAGTTTAGTTTCTGTAATGAAGTCATGAAGGGCACTGTTATCCCATACATTCTAAATGCATGCATACATAGGGTTTAGATTTACGGTTTCGTGAAGTGGGCAATACTACCGTTTTGGCACTTACGTGTTGCCTCTTTGCAGTAGGTGTGTTTTTGCTTAGAAACACTTCATATCAACATTACAATAAATGCAAATAAAAATAAACACAGTAAACAGTAAGATGAATTATCTAGTTTTTAAAAAGTAGTTGATAACTTGTGAACTAGTTAAAAGAACATTAAGTTTTGTTCCTAATTTGATACCATCAAGCAACACATGGATCTGTTAAATTGCATTAGCAGCACACTTGATTTAGCATGAAGTATAGATTGAACTTAACCAGGTGATGGATGATAATTAAAAACAGTACTGGGCTGCCATGAGGAATGGTTTGATTAAATGGCTAAACAAACATACGTAATTAAAATCACTACTTATTGTATAAATGCTAGGGAGATTCACTCGAAATATTCTGTTGTAACTCCCGTTAGGATGAAACAACCTGAACCAAAAAAATATGCTACATACCTTGACGTATGTATAATCAATTGCATTACATGAGATGCTGGAAGTGATCTCAGTTTTCTGCCAGACACATGAAGGAGTATGGAGGTATGCACCCGGAAGTTGCAAACGGAGGTTAGACGTCACAATGGCTGTCCAGCGCCTCCCTCAGTGCTCCGACACAGGGGCGTCCCGGCTTGTTCGAAGCTCCATATACCGAGGAGCACATTGCACGTTGTTTTGTTCAGATGGCTTCGTCCTCGAGAGAGTTATTACAGAATATTCGGGCGCTCTTTCAAGTGAATCTCCCTCTATTTGTGTTAATTCTAATGTTAGTGTTTTGTGAAACTTGTAGATGTTTAGTGCTCATATAAATAGCTTTCTAAATATTCATTTCTCAGGTGTCTAAAACTTTTGCACACAGCATGTGTGCATGTGTGTGAGTGTGTTTTACTGAAAATAAGTGCTGGAAATACTATCATCAGCCTTTGCTGTGTGCATGTCATAATTGGTGGAGAAAACGGTCATCTGGGGACATGGAAAAAGAGGCCAGGAGCTGCGGTAAAAAGACAAGGACACATATCAGCACTGACCCTACAGTGACGCCACGTATGGGTCTCAGCCTTTAAAACACTTCACAGCCCCTGCATGTGGCCTGGAGGGAGCAATATACTGCACAGCACGTTTTTCTTCTGACTTCAGATGGTGTCTTTGGACTCAGCTTTGAAACGTGCTTTTCATAATAATTTGTGCGTGTGTGTGTAAAATTTGTCCTGGGATTCCACATGAAGATCTCCTCAGCGGTTTTGCTACTGTTATTTAAGACCACAGTGGCTTTAGGCACAAGGGAGAGAAAGAAACTCTAACTTCTTTACGCAATGGGAAAAAGCAGCTACTTTTGCTTTGTTATTTACTATTCGTATTAAGCAAAATGATCTCTAAATGCTGCCATTGCGTCTATTTTTAAAAGATTTTTTAAAATGACTTTTGGGTAAAAAATCTTTTACCGTCCCTTAAGTTCTAGGTATTAACCAAGTATGTGTAACATATCGGTAAGTAAACTCAATTACACTGAAATGCCAAACAGATTCTAGATACTGAGTAAGTATGTTTCGTAAACTCCACAGCACCACGTAGTTTTACTGCATAAGAAGATTGTACACAAATAAAGTTGCAGCTGTTCATTACCTATAAATAAAAATTTAGTGTGTGGTTATGCTTAGCTTGTCACTCCAAATATTTATGGTGTATTTTACTACGTCCTTTATCAGCTTAACAGCTAGAGCATGTGTGGCATTTCAGTATAATTTAGCTAAACTGTCCTGGAACTAACTGTCATGTTACCTAATGTAATTTTCTAGTACACTGGAGTTTGTATCTAACATTGTTTTGATGCACACAGCTCTTGTCAGTATGTACAGTGAAATAAAATTGTGTTTTGGAAATATAATAAGTAGTTTATATGCATGCATGCATTTTTAACTATCCTACCCTTGTCAAATACCTACTAAATCACAGCTTTCATCATAATAACACATTTAAAAAAGTGGTGCTTCAAGGGTTCTGCTATTGTTTTAGGGTTCTGCTATAAATGGTTCTGCTACTATTATGCTGTCAAGCTTCTATTAACAGAGGAACCCTTTTTGGTGCTATACAGAACCTTTTTCAAAGAGGTTCTATATGGGACCATATACAACACATGCTCCACCAATTTGAAGAACCATCTTACCAGGCGAAGACAAAACTACACAGAACTATTGCCTTTACTGTAGAGCCCTTGTGGAACAATCTTTCTGAATTATATAAAAACTAAACACTCTTGCTTGGTGAAAAATAAAAATCACACTAAAACTATCAATAGCCCTGGTGTGCTATGAATTTAAAGGAAACATACAGTCCAGTAAACAGCTCATGCAAGCTGGTTTACTATTTTTATTAATTTTATAGCTCTGAGCAACAAGTGATTATGCTGTCTGAGGAGAATTTGTTCCTTCAGGATGAAGATACCACAGACTGCTTTGTTACTTTCTATTAGCTCACACTCCTCAACACCAGGATGGCAACTAAATTATCACAGGATGAGTGAGTTTCTACTGGCTTATATTTTCTACAAACCCATTTTTTTTGTTTGCATCACGTCATTATAAGATTGTGGTCATTATTTAAAGAATGTGGCCATTTTCTGATTGATTGTTTCTCTTTCTAAAAGGACGAAGAAAGTCTACCATCCACAACAAAGAAATGGTGGTGAGACTTTTCCAAAACGTATATCGTTTTGTGACACGGAAAGCAGAAAGTTTGTATTATGGATAGAAGCCTGAATATGGTGAGTAGCAGCAGTCAAAAAACTCTTTTCCAATGCAAGGTGACATGTGACCACCTCTGAGTTTGGTGAAAAGCAGTAGGTAATGTGGCCTGTAATTTTCTCAGGGAAAAGAGGGAAAACACAGACATGGTAAGAAAAATGGCAAGGAAAATCGCTGAGTAGCATCTGTAAAAAAAGAAAACTACCGTAGGACTTCAATCCACACTTCGACAAAGCCACATTTCCACTGCTAAACACGTGAAACAAGCCTATTTACAGTGTCCCCTTCAACAGAAACAACATGTTTAGCTTCAACTGTCAAAAGCACAGTGCTATTGTGATTTTTCTGGAAGCATTTTTTGGGAGTGTCAATGGTGAGTCTTTCAGAAGTAAAGATGGGGAGGGGTTCACCACTCTGTGATCACCTCTGTGTGGCCGCAGCTCATTTAAAATGGACTGAGGGGAAGTGGAAAAGTGTTCTGTGGTCCAACAAATCAAAAATTGAAATTAATTTTGGAAATCATGGACACAGTTCAAAAGCCAGTATTCATGATGGTATGGGGGGCATCAGTGCACATGGCATGGGTGACTGGCACATCTGTGAAGGCACCATTAATGCTGCATGATATATACATGTTTTGGAAACATATGCTGCCATCCAGATGACGTCTTATTTCAGCAAGACAATGCTGAACCACATTCTGCATGTATTACAACAGCATTGCTCCACATTAAAAGAGTCCGGGTGCTAAACTGACCTGGCTACAGTCCAGACCTGTCACCCACTGAAAGTATTTGGAACATTAAGAAGCAAAAAATATGTCAAATGAGCCCCTGAACTGTTGAGCAGCTGAAATCTTATATCAAACAAGAATGAGAAAACATTTCACTTTCAAAACTACAGCAGTCGATCTCCTCAGTTCCCAAACACTTACAGAGTGTTGTTAAAAGAAGAGGTGATGAAACACAGTGGTAAACATGCCTCTGTCCCAACTTTTTTGGAACGTGTTGTTGGCATCAAATTCAAAATGGGCATATATTTTTCAAAAAACAATAAAATTTCTCTGTTTCAACATTTTAAATGCTGTCTTTGTAGTATTTTCCTTAAAAATATGGTTTACATGATTTGCATTTCATTGCATTCTATTTTTATTTACATTCTGCGCAGCGTCCCAGCTTTTTTGGAAATAGGGTTGTATCATTTCATAATGTACATGCAGCCTCTGTTAATCAAAAAACACCCATGACTGTTTCTACTAGCAGAATAAGAGATTTCAAGCAAGCGTGAGACCAGAGTGGGAGCTTGTAAAAGCAGAGCTGCTTGCACTTCTAAAAATCGCCGGTGAAGACCTCAACTTGTTTGACTCAAAGTGGCAGTATTTTAAAGTGTTTAATACCACAGTATACCAAATTACCAAATACTGGCACATGTCTCAACTCAACTAGTTTTATTTATGCAAATAAATACTTTGAATGAAATTGTTTATTTGACTTGAACACAACTACTTAGATCGTTTTTTTTCCCGATTTTCTCCCCAGTTTTACAGTATCTAATTCCACCCACTAGTTAGGACTCCCCTTCAATCACAGGATACCACCAGTGCTAGGAGGACGAAGGCTAGCACAGGCTTCCTTCTACTACACCTGTGAAACGCCACTGCATGTTTTCGCTGTGAACGCATTTTGAGGAAAGCGCCAACTGACAGTTCTGTTGCATCAGCTAACAGATGCCTGCACTGACTAGCATCGCATTGGGTGACTGGGGGAGACGGGAGGGCCATCATAAACTCCCAGACAGAGCGAGGCCAATTGTGCTCTCTTGGACTTCCGGCCACAGATGGCTGTAGCATCACCAGGGATCAAACTTGCGATCCCCCGATGACAGGATCAACGCTCGGGTTGCACCACTCAGGAGCCCCCTTTATGACTTGTTATCACATGAAGTTTTCTTTTAGATTGAACTGATGAACCGTTTTTACAGTGTAGAGCACAGCAAATGGTAAAATGGATTTTTGGATGCATAACAGAACATCTTTTCGCTGCACACACATGTTCTCCAGTCCAGCATGGGTAACAACAAAAAGACTTCCAAGACAAAATGTCAGTGACATCATTGGTGAAACAAAACTATGGCCTGATAAGCAGTAGCACAGCATGTATTCATACACTTACGAAAGCCAATCAAAGACTTCTGACTACCAAAAAAAACAATTCAGGTGCAGAGTAGAATTTTTAGCTAATTTGTGTTTGTGTTAAACTGAACCTTTAAAAAGTGTGGGGATGGAGGATTACAGACCATACACAGACATACTACAGAAGTTAAATGTTATATGACCGTGTGTGTCTTACCGCCCAGGTCTTGCTCAGTCTGAAGATGGGAGCACTCTGCAGAGCCGAGACTACAGACACCAGAGAGTGAAGGTTGTTCAGCTCCAGCAGTTTCTGCAGATAAACAGTAAATCAAACCATAGAACTCTGCATAAAAAGCACGACTAGGCAAAAACAGTCTCTTGTGTTAAATGCCTGGAATTTACATTTTAAGGGGCAATTGACACCCTCTGGATTTAATTTTCAGATTTGATTAAGATTTATGAGAAACTTTCTTCTACACACAAGATGAGTCACAATTATGAAATGAGATTCATCATGAGGGCCATGTTTTTTCCCCTCATTTAAAATATTTGGAACATTTTTAACTTTTGGGAGTGTTTTGATCCTGAGGCCTGGTTAATTTCAAACCCCACCTATGATTTTCCTATGAAATACAATACTGTAAAAAAGTCTATACTTCATTTATTTCAATTCCAGTCAAAACTAAGTAAGTTATTTATTTTTCATTGTCAGGAAGAAAAGCAGAAAACAGATTTAATTGAATAGATTTAATAGAACATTTCCACTCAACAACTAAACACAACACCTTTTTCAGTATTTTATGTGTTCACCCTGTTTTTTATACATTTCAGGAGACTTATTATCAGTGTTTCAAAGAAACCTGCAGGGGTATTTTTTTTACACCTCCCAAGTTCAGTCTTAGAAGTTGGTTATATTACCATATTTTCAGATCTAAAGCAAGATTGGAGCTTTGTTTTCTCTCAAGAATGAAGGCTTGAAGTACTCCTTATCTAATTGTGACAGTTTTGGTGGTGTACTAGGTCTTGCATAGTTATTAGGAGTCCCATTTTCTCTATACATTTTAATCAGTTTTTAAATTCCACTCTTAGAAACTCTGTTTTTTCCACTTATTTTCTTCTCTTCATCCTTATGCAAATGGATTATTTCTGATCTATTCTCATCAGAAATGTCTCCTAAAAAATAAATAGCTTGTACTCAATTGCTGATTTGACTGGAAATTAATGAAATGAAGTGTGATTACTAACTTTGAGCAGAGTACTGCATGTTCCTCTACCAAAGCAATGAAGGTGCAAAACCTGGAAAACAGAACTGCACTACTTTAAAAAAAAAAATTTACAACCTCGAAGTTATGCCAGTATAATAACAGGCTACAGTATATTAGCTCACTGTTTCCCAAATGCAGTCCTGGAGGCCAAACTGCACTACAGATTTATGTTTTCCCTGCTCTAACGATGATTCAGCTGAAGAAGGACTAATGATAAGAGACAGGTGCAGGGAAAACACAAAACTGTGCAGTGCAAGTGGGCCTCTAGGACTGGCGCTGGGAAACACTGCACTTGCAATTTAAATCAAGGTAGGGGAGCATTCACACAGCAAGCACTAATAAGAATCACCAAAAACTCTTCTTCAAGTGTTTGCCATAAAGTAATACCATCCTAACGTTTTTTCTAACTTGGACCCATAATATTTGTTCATATACAGTCAAGAAAATAATGAAACAAAAAATATTAAGGCATAAAACCCACAGCCAATATAAAGACATGTTTGTTGACCATTTTTTGTGGAATTCGAATGTAAGAGCAATTACTTTCAAAGCCAGAACATATGAAAATTGAGCTTGTCCTTATTTACAATACTTACATCAAAAATTATAATAGATGAAATTCACAAACACATAGAAAAAGCCACAACTTGATTTGACTTGACTGATCTAAACAGATTACCTCAGATAACTCAGGTTAACTCTATGGAAATTATACTTCATAACTTCCTAGTTACATCTTAACCTTACTAAGGCTCATGATTAATCACATTTTTTGTTATGTTAACTGTGATAATGACATTTGTGTAATTTGCTATATATATAAGTTAATGAGCTGTTAATGACAGGGCTTCTTGTTACAGTGGCGGCCCTAAAGCTTAGTACTGTAGTTTGCTGCTCATTGTTTTATTCCTAGGTCTCCCACATGCACTGCCTAATATAGTCTGCTGGTATTGCTGGCATTGGTGGTGTTTTGCTTGTAAATGATGCTTCAGACTGAATGTACTTTAATGATTCACAAATTCATGGCATGACAATAGCTGGAAATAACTTTTATGGAGAGAGCCATCAATGGAACAGGATGGAAAAGCTGTATGTGAATGACAGGGCTATTGTTGTGAAGTCATAGCAGCAAATGCTGCCCTATAGATAGCTGGTTTTCATCTGCATTAGTTATGATTGAATATGACTGCCACATGCCAAATATTCATTTAGTTGGCTTTATTGTTGTGTAATTGCCTTCATAAAGAGCACTTTCCACAGCTGTGGCTGTCTGACTGTCTGAAGGCTGGGCCATTTCAGTAGCCTAAATGAATGCAATTTGCCTATTCTTCACCATATAGAATTAGTTAGTTAATTTTCCTCATTATGCTGTATATTACTTATATATGCTAACTATTAAGTGATTGTTATTATTTTATTTAGGCTATTCATTCGTGGGATTTCTCTACATGCAGATAAAGAAACTGGGCTGGTTAACAGCCCTCGGTCATGTGTGACACTAAAAATTAACTCTACTGCAGTGTACCATAGGTATACAAACCTATACCTTAACATATACATACATAACAGAGAAGAAAGAAAAGTGAAAGGAAGTTTTTGACAAAATATCTGCAAAATGTCACTGACAGTACCTTTGCGATTTTTACAAAGTGGGTCAGGATTTCAGCACGGATCTTCAGTGTCTGAGCTGTGAGGATTTCTCTCACCAACCAGAAGCTCACCTAGAGAGATACAAATACCACACTTTAACAGATTGTATATGAGGGGATTTACATAGGCAATCGATACCAAAAGCTTATAGTCACACTTTCTAAGTAATTTATACTTTAAGGTGCACAGATTGCTGACATTCAATAGCGCACACTTGTATAATCTCCATAGAAAAGCCTAAGGTCAACATGTGCAATGCAAAGCGTTGGCTAGAGGGGTATTATGGCATTGGGCATTGGGCTGGGAAGCAGTGGAACTGTGTTCTCTGGAGTGATGGAATTCCATCCAGTAACTTCAGGATGAGCTGAAGTGGTGTTTATGATCCAAAGTCAACATCAGTATCCGACCTCACTAATACTTTTGTGGCTGAATGCAATCAAATCCTGACAGCAAAGTTCCAACATCTAATGCAAAACCTTCCCAGAAGAGGAGGGATAAACTCCACGTTAATACCCTTGATTTCAGAACAAATGTTAGATGAATGAAAAGAAATAAAACTAAAACTTTAAGGTTGCAAAAGATGACAAAGCAGAAAGCCATCATTTACATAGTATATTAAGTGTTCAACCCGGTAAACAGGTAATGCATTCAATACAACTACTTGTGAGATAGTAAATGCTTGGATAGATGCTCATTTAACAGGGACTTATGGAGCTTTCATAAATTATTTTCTGTGCTTTATTTTTTATTACATCACACGTATGATAAGAATTCCAGATGTAGGAGAAGGTTTTGTGTAAAGAATTGGCAGATATTGAAAAGCAAGGGTCAGCGGAGGTGATGCAAGAATATCAGAGAATATCACTGAGGGAATTCAAGTGAGCTTTGCTTTATTTCCATCTGCTGCTGGAACTCAGCAGAGACTTTTCCACCAAAGGGATTTTCAGCTGGAGTTGAACCATGACCGTCTTGAGGAAAACTCATTTCTGACTGGACAAAAACAAAAACGTGGTCATCAATCCTCAGAGAAAAGTCCATACTAGTTCAGCTTAAAGAAAATAAGAGGAAAGAGACAGGGAAATGAAAACATGTGACACATCTGAAATGGCAAGAAATGTTTAGTTTGTTTGATTGAAACTGTGCTGCAAATGAGAAGAATGCAGTTTTAGCTCAGCAGAAAATATACATGACTTCAAATCAAAACTGTCTTATGTTAGACTAAACAACTGCTTAGGAAGTAGTTCTGCAGAGCCATATGTCTTGTAACAAGAACGTCTGGGGACTACCATGAGAAATGTCCAGCTAAATGGTTGGTGGAAATGTAGACTTATTAGCGTGAGAATAAACTGAGTGTGAAACTTCTAAACCGATCCATCGCCTCATGAAGGTGGAGCTTAAAGTAGAGGAGCACTCACCAAAATTGTCAGACATAAAAAAAGCCATTCAGTGTAGTCTGCTGGTATTGCTGGCATCGACAGTGGGTTTTGTTTGTAAATGATACTTCAGTACTTTGGTGATTAACAGATTCACCATGGTAGTAGCTGAAAATGCCTTTTACCAAGACAGATGGATGTCTGTCTCCCATTTCTCTGCTCTCCACCCTGACCCTGGCTCTCTCACCTCTGCCCCCTACTCATCTCAACACCAATGAGCAGGATGCCAACAGTCTAATCGGAAGACAAAACAGTGAAAAACAAGTGAAAAAAAGACCCAGGGCCAGACTTGGTCTGTCCATCCACTCTAAAGTACTGCTGTGATCAACTAGCTCCAATTTTCACAAACATGTTTAACAAATCAATGGAACTTTGCTCTACTCCCATATGCAAACATATGCAACATATTCAAAACATCTACCATCATTCCAGTCCCCAAACAATGAACTTTACTGGACTAAATGACTACAGGCCAGTAGCCCTGACATTAGCAGTCATGAAGTTTTTTGAACGCCTAATCCTAGCCTGCCTGAAGGTCACTTCAAACCCTCGACTGGATACCCTGCAGTTTGCATACAGAGCTAACAGGTCTGTTGAAGATGCAGTCAACTTGGCCCAGCACTTTATTGTACAGCATCTTGACCGTCTTGGAACCTCTGTTTGTGGACTTCAGCTGGGCTTTCAAAACCGTGGTGTCAGAGTTACTGCAAGTCACTCCCGTCTGCCGGTGGATCGTGGATCGTGGAGTTCCTGACAAACAGGAGACAGCAGGTGTGGCTTGGAAAACACGTCAGACCCCCGGAACCTAGTACTGGAGTTCCACAAGGTTGCATGCTCTCATCCTTTGTATTTAATCTCTACACCAAAGGCTGCGTCTCCAAGGAACCAAGCTGGGAAGATCCTGAAGTTTGCACATGACACCACTGTGGTGGGCCTTAGCCAATGGTGACGAGTCTGCATACAGAAAGGAAGTCAAGCAGCAACCACCTGCTGTTGAACACGTAAAAGACTGCAGAGATGGTGGTGGACTTCAGGCGTAACCTCTCCTCCCTACCGTCATCCCCAACATTTTTTTTTCCAGGTTTTTATACCATTACACTCAGATTTACACACACTCCCACCAGACCTGAGTTTGATCATTCAGACATGCCAACAATCCAGTAAAAATTTGTGTGCACACAAATCAGATTTGACCGTACACAACTTTGATGAATCAAGGACACTGCAACCTAACCAAAGTTCTGGCTTTAAAACATTCTGTAATATGAGGGAACTGGGAAATTATAGATTGGTATTAACTCGTGTGATTTGATTTCAGGTCACCATGTTACACAGATATTCCACAGTAACTATAAAAAAGCTACACTTTACAGTGGACAGTTCCTGTGCAGTTGCTATGTATGTGTAGTGACAGTTATAGATAACAGTGGACATGGTAGTTACAGACTGCTGATCTAGACATTGCATCTGAAGTAATATAATACATTTTAATTGATTATATAAAATTTCCTTTTAAAAATGTGCTCTAGCTGTGCTACTAGCTAAACATTAGGAAAGTTGGCATTTCCTGTATAGATGCAGTGTAAATACTCTCATAACGTACAAACTCAATTCCAAAAAAGTTGGGGTAGTTTGTGAAATGAAAATAAAAACAGAAAGCAGTGATTTGTAAATCCACTTTGACATATATTTAAATAAAATCAGTGCCAAGACAAGATATTTTCTTATCAACTTCCTTGTTTTTTGGTAAATATGCACTCATTTTGAAACTGATGTCTGCAACACATTCCAAAAAAGTTGGCACTGGCCAATTTAAGACCTGGAATGTAGATAATGTGATGTAATCATGCTTGGGTATAAAGGCCTAGTCCTTGGCCAAGGGTAAGTCAAGGCTTGCCACTATGCCAAAAACGCATCAGTAAGTAGTCCAACTGCTTAAGAACAATGTTCCTACAGCGTACAATATCATCAAAAGATTCAGAGGAACCAGTGAAATCTCTAAGAATAAAAGGCAGGAATGCTTAATGCTAATAAACTCTCACTGCATCCACAAATGCAAGTTAAGACTGTTCTATGCACAGTGGAACCCATGTCACCAACATCCAGAAATGCTGACAACTTCTCTGAGCTCATGTGAAATGGACTAATGTGGTGTGTTGCTGCCTGACGAGTCATCCTTTCAGATTGTTTATGGAAATAATGGATGTTGTGTTCTCTGAGCCAAAAGAAGTAAAGAATCATACTGAATCATACCAGTGTAAAGTTCAAAAGCCAGGATTTGCGGTGTTTTAGTGCCTATGGCATGGGTAACTTACACATCACAACACATTAACAATACATCTGTGAAAGTACCATTAATGTGTGTGTGTGTGTGTGTGTGTGTATGTGTGTGTGTGTGTTTATAATTTAGTACAGGACAATTTATACAGCATTTCACATTCTGTCCCAGCTTTTTTTTGAAAATGGAAAAAAAGAAAAATCTTGCTGGAAAAAAAACAGTTCATACTATTACACAGCTGTAATTACATAAGAGAAAATGCTTTTACAACTATCAAGATACAGCTAGTGCACTTGAGAATAAAAACTAAAGTTAATATATGTGAAGTTGATATAAGCTATTCCACTGTAATTCAACAGTAATAGGCAATATCTCACCAGTAGTTACATTATTGTTGCAAGCATTGATCATATGCAACTACACAGTGAAAGATAAATATATAGTGGAACCAATTGCAGTTAAGCATGTTGATATGTGTCCAGAGGACATGTGGTAAAAAATAAATAAAAATACACATTAAAATAAACAAGGGAAAAACAAAGGGAAAACAGTTCCATTAGCTAATGATAGCATTTCATTAGCTAACCTGTTTTGCTAATGTTATTGATTGTACTCCGGACATTAAAAGAGCAGGGGCTCGAGGAGTTGAGTGAGTTTTTAAAGGGCGATGGATTTCACTGCAATCCAGCACCAAAGGTTTAATGAGTCGTCTGCAGACATATATTTTGGTCACAAGATCACGTCTGGCCACCCGAGACTACTTAAGAAGCAGAAATAAGGACATGCAACATATTGGTGATCACATTCAAAATATGGAGTTGCAGTTGACCTCTTTCAGTAGACTGCATCTGTTCTTAGTTAGAGGTGTCACATTAATCACATGTAATAGTCACGTCTCGTTCTGCCTGACAAGGCCAGGCAGATATGTTGGCATTGCACTCGCAGAAAGAGTGACATGCTAGCTCATGTTCACAAAACCATGAAATTTTCTTCTGACCGCTACCGCTGTGATCTTGAATGAGGTGTTTAAGGACAACTTCCAGAGTGAACCTCAAGAAATGTTCCAGCATAGGACCTTTCTCTGAGCAAAGACCTCTCAGTGGACGTTCCTGCATAAATAACTGTAACAAAACTGAAGAAAATCTAGAAAAAAGGTACTTCTGGTGTGAGAAAAGACAAACACAGATAACAAGGGGTTTCACTGGAGAGGAGAGACATGATATCAGACTGTGTCTTCTCACTTGGGTCATGGCATTCAAACCATGGTAATGCATGACGGGCGAAAAGCAAATCTTCATTGGAAATATTTACATGCTTTGTGACGTTCAAATAAACGTCCCCAGCCAGACTTCCAGAAATGTTAGCCTTTGTATTCCATCGAAGCATGAGGTCATTTCTTTGGAAAGCACTGCGCATCAGTCAGCGTCTGACGACCCAGTGATGAAGATAAGTCTGACTCTCACCATGACAACAGAGATCTGGCTCCAGAAACAAGCATATTGTATGTTGGAGAGGTCCCGAGACGAAATAAAATCAGAAGTTCTCCCCCGTCAACACTGCGAATCAGATTTTCTGAACTTCTGAACTGCCTATGATCCCTCCAGAGGCAGAGGTAATTCCATTGGCAACTCCTTCACAATGTTTTGTGTGCATGTGAAGTGTGTGTAACAGATTTTCCATTACATACATGTTCTTAATACTTCATCTTCCTTACTGGTGCCTGGGGCCAAATGTCTTCGACCATTAATGCTTCATTACTTTACTTCTATGGGAAGGCGCTGACTTGTTTATTTGCACAAAATATGTTTAGAAGAAAATGTGGGTCTCTGAGGTTAAATTATTCTGGAGGTGTTTTTGTGTAATGTCTGAGACTTTCACAAGGGTGAGAACATCAATGTTAAAATATGGGAACAGTGTGTGAAATCATATAGATGTCCGTGTGTTCAGAAAGATGTGGAGGAGAACAAGACCTGCAGTCAGCTGTGGGCTGTTCAGAATAAAAAGTGCATACAGTTCTCTCACAAAGTGTATGTGTTTGAACTCATGACACCCTAAGGAGTCATAAATATGTGCGTGTACTGAGAAAATACAGTGTCAGCCATTCAGGCAATGATGTCTTTCAGGCCTTTCAGGAAGTTGTAGCCGCCTTGAAGTAAAGAGTAAAGAATGTATAGCCCTGAATTTTGTCTAAATAGGTGAGAAAAACAGCACTGTGCAAAGGTCAGACACCACCCTTCATTTATTTCATCTCTAGTCAAAACAGGCAAGAAGTAAAGGACAGTAAGTTCAGTTTTGGCCCAGGCAGAAAACATATATTTAACAAAATTAAATAGAAACCTCAACTATTGCATATAACTTCACATTTTCAGTTTTTAATATGTCTACACTTTGTCTTTATTAGAGCTTCCGTTCTTTCCAGACCATCAGCTTTCAGATTCAGTGAATTCAGTGACAGCTTCTGACAGCTACACATCCTTTTGAGTTGTCTTCTCACAGTGGAAGGTGGACAGTGGATTTTTATAGAGTGGAGCTTGATTTTTCTCCTATATCTCAAACTTGAAATCTTTAAGTGCTGTTTATGAGATGATGACAGTTTTGTTGGTCTACCAGGTCTTGCATGGTTGTAAGGAGTCCCATTTTCTCTATAGCTGCGTTCCAAAAGCTAGGCTGTGGTCCAGTTGGGTTGCATTACTAGACCGCTATGTCTAATCAGAAGAATCCTTTGAATAGAGCCAAGAAATGCAGCCAACTTTCTGATGATTTCCGAGGACATTAGCAATACTTCCGTGGATGCTTTCACTGCGTTTCTGTATCATTACGGAAACGAAAGAACCATGTTGCACATATCCAGGGCAATCTGATATGCTGTTTGCTGGAATGGAATGGGATGGTCTTACTGGTCACCAGCAAAACCAGCATATGTTGTATTCTGGGTGCTGGTATGCTGGCCAACCAGCATGCCCATACTGGGTGACCAACTAAACCAGCAGCAGACCAGCATAAGCCAACAAATACCAGCTTGGAATGTATGCTGGTCTGTGCTGAATGTTCTGCTGCTGGTTTAGTTGGTCACCCAGTATGGGCATGCTGGTTGGCCAGCATACCAGCACCCAGAATACAACATATGCTGGTTTTGCTGGTGACCAGTAAGACCATCCCATTCCATTCCAGCATGTTCCAGAATGTTCTGAGCAGGCGGTCCCTTCTTTTAAAAAGCTAATCAATGGAAATTATCAGAAATTAAAAATAAGACATTTATTATATGTAAAAATGTTTGCTGCTTTACTACAAAAGCTATAAATGTACTCTCAAGACCTGCCTGTGTAGTTGGTCATGGGAGCATGGAATCCACAGCACCCATTAAAGCTCCACTATAGATGTTGAGTCTTCAATTAGCCCAGTAAACTAGCAAGCTACAGTTCATATTAGACCATAGCAACAACTGGGTAGTTCATCTAAAAATAATGGCAAAAGAAGTAATATTAAAATGGCCAATTCCTGTGATGGCTTATGAGGGTATAATGAGGAATGCTAACCTTGCTCTATATCTGCTAAACAGGCAATTGCTTGCACAGCACACCTGAAGCTAACAAAGTGCAACAACAAAACAACTGAGTTAGTACTAGCATTCAAGCCTGGGCAGCGTATATGCATGGATTCCAGGGTGGGGCTTTGGCAGGAACACTGTATTTGTTTGGCTGTTGAGTTTCCAAGTATTTATCATTTATCATTGAGAGGCATACCACAGAAAGCTTTATGTATGCAGAATTTCCCATAAAGCATGTCATCATATATAGTATGGGAAAATGGAAAAATGGAAAAAGAGACAATTTAACAAGCCCCTAAGACCCTATACTCTTCAATCCTAAACCAGAGTTAAGCCACAATTAAACTTGCTCTGGCTGGTAAGTTGAGCTTTTCAGCCCAGAGCTATTCTTTTTGTTCAAGCAGAAGTGTTTCTAACAGAAGGGCATGACATCATTGAGGCAGCTGTGTTTAAAGTATACCACATAGCTTTACCAGATAAATGAGGCTAACTATACACTGATGTCATAGCCACATCAACAGCACATTTCCAACTCATTTACACATCGTATCGAGTCTGGTTGGCATGGAAACATGAAGACAACATGGGCCTAGCACTCAAGAAAGTAGGTCTAAGATGATACATTTTCCAAAGACAAAAAGAGCAACCCACAGATACGACACTACCTACACTGCAGGTAAAGGTGGATCAAATCTGACTTTTCTGTTCATTTGTGACAGATTGTGTTTTTAAGAGTTTTAATGATGGTGCGAACGGCAAAGAGCTCACTGAACCTGATATTTTCTTATTTGGCCCACTTTAAGTAGTAAACTGAATATACATCAGTATTATTATAGTAATGGTGGAAATGTAAAACAAATGATCATACTTTTCCTTTCGTGCTCTCCCTCTGCTTCTCACAACCACACAGGCACAGGTAGCCGCATGGGACAAGCAGTGAATGCTCTATGATGGTAGAATTGGGATTATTTCCCTAATTAGGCAGTCTGTGTGGTAGTTTATTTAATACTAATACTAGTAGTATACTAATACTACTTTTATTACACTGGTTTTTACTGTAGAAATCACAAACAATTCCCCTTTTTAAAATCACAGCTATCAGTACTGGTATAGGGATATCAGCCTTGGTATGACTTGGTATCGAGTCAAAAAGTAAATTAGTGGCATCACCCATCCCTGCTTCTAACTGAATCAGTTACCTTACTTTGTTGAATATAAAGTTCATCAATGAAAGAGCATGAAGCATTTGTTTACCACTTGCAGTTTTCTAACTTGAACCACTTTCAAGTCTGTAGACGCACCAAAGTATGTGAACACAGCACAAAGTGTTAACTTGTATTTAGCTTTATAAAGGCCATGATTTTAGAATTTCTGTTTTGATGCTTTTACTTGTTTTTCTATTGTTTTTAAGGCTTTCAAAATCATCAGTAAATAGAAATGTTTAAATCATTATTCAAAACAATGGGTATTTTTGCAACAGCATTCATTTGCCCCAACAAAGCAACATAGCCTTAAAGCCATTTCATAATGAGTTGGAAAAAAAAGGAAAGGAAATTAAATTAAAAAGCAACATACACATTAACACTAATGCTGTCATCACTTCAGAGCCCATGCCAATTAATTGCTCTGAGTTTTAAGCAGGAAATTAAACAGAGACTCACATGTACACACACACACACACACACACACACACACACACACACACACACACACAGAGTCCGCTTTATAGCGTTCAAGCTGTGAGTTGGTCTTGAATTTTTGTTTTTAGCAGAATGGCCTGTGTCTTTGAGCCACATTGGCTAAGAGAAAAAATTCTTTTCTTTGTTGTTGTTGTTGTCTTGACTACTCCTTGTTTTCTTCCCCTTTGTCTTTTTTGTCTTCCTCTTTGTCATTTTGCTGAATGCATAAATGAAGTAAAACCAGATCTCGAGCTTTAGATGTATATGCAGATCAGAACAATCATGTAAATGTCATATCGCGATACTTCAGTTTTCACAATGCATGATATATCACATTATTTACATTTTCTGACATCTGATGAGTTGGAACAGACAAGGCAGTGCCACATTTGATTATTCACTTCACATACTAGGCTGCAATAAATACAATTACATTTACATTTATGTTACAATTATGTTACAATTACATTTATTTAAGTTCTTATCCACAGCAACAAACTACAATACAAACTACAGTACAAACTACCCTTAAGCTAAAAGACTACCAGAACTGAAAGCCTATGCTGATACCTGGAGAGAAAGATACAGAATTAAGGTATAGAGTAAGTGCAATACAATGCATTTCAATAAGTGCTTGATTAGTTTTCTCTTAAGTACTTCACAAAGTGATGGGTCTTTATTCAATGTTTGAAGACAGTGGAGGTGCCTGGGTGCCAAGACAGAAGGAGTCTTGATGCTTGTCTTCCATGGATCTTGAAGGATGGCAGGTCAAGCCGAGGTGTATTTGAAGCTCGAAGGGTTCAAGGTACAGATCGAGTTTTGACCATTGCCATCAGGTAGGGAGCCAATGGTCCATTTTTGTCTTTGTGGTCAAAGTTTTAAATCTAATTGCTGTGCCTTTTCAGGACTAATTGTGCTGCCTTTTTAATAAAACAAGCACCAGCCATCTACGACATGCTGTGACGTGATGTAATTTATCAAGATAGCAATAAATACTGTCATATTGCCCACCTTTAGACTTATATAGTGGAAAGAAAAAAAGATTAATTCTACTTTTCATGGCTGTTAGAAATCACTGAACAAATCAATAAAGGATCCAACCATATTCATTTTCATTGGTTGTCATAGTTTATTTTCCTGCATGTTGCAAAAAAATAGGCTTGATGCCCAATTTGCTCTATGCCATGCTGCCACACTGCTCGCACAAGCTGTGTGAACACTCTAACTTGTTGACATGAGTGTCGAAATGAAAAGCAAGCATGTAGTATGTGAGACTTTTTCTTGATTATTTCATTTCAGCAAATTATTATTCATTTAAATAATGACGCTAGAACATTTCCAGCCAATTAAGAGCACTGGTATCACTATAATTGGGGATTGTCAACAACGCTCTGAAGTTATGAAGTGGCATAGTGGCAGAAGGTACAAAAACTGGTCACAGAAACTGGTCATTATTTACCTGTTTATACAGAGTTCTGTGAACGTAGAAGAGGTATGCCTAGGGGAGTTAAGCAGGTGGTAAGAAGTTTACTGTATGGGATATGATACTGTACAGGAGCTCTCACGCAAACAGGCTCTTGTGTGGGCTGGACATGAGAGCCTAGAGCGCCTCTATAAAACTGCAGGCCATCTTTCCGAGGCCCAGATGCCAGCTCATCATGTTAAGCTTAATGATGTCATAAAAAACAAAGACAGCGACAGCCAAGAGTGAGGGAATTCTGCATTATGAACATGAAAACCTTCTTAGCAAGCAGAATTCATGCTTCAGGGAAGAAGAAAAAAGACAAAAAGTGTAACAGCCCATTCAAGTTTGCTCTCAAGCTACGCCTTGGATGAAAATTACAAACAAATCCTCCTCATTGTGGTGAATCTGAAGTCCAGAGTTTGCCTTCAGATGGCTTTACCAGCTCTGGGATTGGAGACAACTGAGTTAACACAACTTTGAAATGTTTTAAACATCATATATACAAAGTTGAAGTTGAATAACTGCCTTTCGTTTAAAAAGACATTTGGGTACTATTAAATTACGGCTTACTGTACATTAATTTGGTCAAATGCCCAGTTTCAAATCATTACATGCACTTCGTCATTTCTCCCTCAGCTGTGTATATTAACACTGCCACCTGCATCTAAATGAGAAACAGCTCTGTGGAGTACGTGCCAAATGTAGAGCAATAAAAGGTTCCCACGCCATGAAAAAAACAAAAAACAAAAACAAATAAAACATATTTTACCTGCAGTCTTGTTGTGGGTATTTAAGAATTTATATTTATCCTCTACAGAGAACACAAAATTATATTCAGTTATCATTGTATTTGCTGAACTTGGCCTGTGCAAAAAATATTGCATATTTTATATTTTAATGTGTTTTTATTTGTTTTGTTTTTTTTTGTTATATATAGCTTCTGTTAGAAGAAAACCTCGTATCTCCATTTTTGTCGTTGTTCAGTTTTTGACAATTTGAAAAGACTGTTGTTCTTCACATTGTGTGTTAATTTCACGATGAATGGAGCAAAAGAAACAGCCCATAAAAAAGTTTTTTTTATTTTTAAAGTCTGCACTTTAACTTCATTGGAAAAAAAGTCTGGTTCCATTGACTTACATTAAAAGTAAAGTAGGTTTTCATTTTGGAGATACAAGGTTTTCTTCCGACAACAGCGATATGTTAAGCTTGGTAAATAAATAAAAACTGAGCAATAAAATTTGCAGATATTAAAGTTTGCTTCCTGTAAAGCAGGGGTGTCTGATCTTAACCACAAAGGGCTGGTGTGGCTGCAGGTTTTCACTCCAAACAAGCTGGAGCTCACCTGACTCCCTTTGTTTAATCAGTTTGTCTTATTCTAAACATTTCATCAGATGATCTCCTGCTTTGTTGGAGTGAAAACCTGCAGCCACACCAGCCCTTTGCAGATTACATTGGACACCCCAGTTGTTTTTCTCACTTACAAAAACAACAAAACATATAATTTGCCCAGGGGTGTTCAAACTTTTGCACATGACTGTACAGACAGCATTAGAATCATCAAACTTGTAACTTCAGTAGCAACCTGTATGAAGGTTTATCTAGTTCTTCTATATTTCCCATAAATTTCATAGAATGTGAACAGGTACAACATGCCTAATAAACTGGCAAATCAGTGTATGTCCTCAAATCAAACTGTGGCTAACTGACATGCTGATAAAGTCCCCAGGGTACTTTCAGCCAGTTTAAGAGACCACTTAGGGGCCACCTTACCTGGATTTGAAAACACACATGAGCTAGTGGCCCACCGCACTACCAAAGCATGTCAGAACAGCCAGGCAAAAGCCATGCATACAAATCATTGTTATTTCCTGGCACTGGGGAGCCTCCATAGGAAAATTATCTTCTATCCAGCATCCAAAACGTCAGCAGCGGCTGGTAATGAAGACTCATTTGCAGTTTCTCAGCTTTGAAACAGCTCAGGCAGAAAGAGTGGTTTAAATTATGCCCAATGAAGTGAAAACAAGAGCGGGTCACAGCAGAAGTGTTCCATTACACAAGAGCTCTTAGTCTTATCATCAGTTCTCCTGAACATGAAGCCTACAGCAAATAATTGCTGCTTTCAATTTGCAGGGTATTTTAATGTGGAAGGCTTTGGAACAAATATAGTGCAAAACAGAAGTTTGCAAAGTAAAGAAAAACATGTCATGTCGCAGCATGTACCTCAATTACTGACCCACAGCATAAAACTCTCTGCAAAGAATTGACAGAACTTAAGAGGTGGTCCAATAAATGTCTCTGTAAAGCTCCCGAAGGTATATGTATAATGGAAACACGCTCAACTGGGTAGTATTTAAAAAGATTTGGCCTACCTGGTTGAACCTGCGTGTGAAGGCCACTACATTGGGTGCCAGGATGTGTTTCTCTTTCCTGTTCCAGCCACAACTAGCCAGCTCCTACGTGAGAAAACAAACATGAAAATGTATGTTAAAAAAAAAAACTGACTTTTTAAAAAATTGACAGGTTACACAAGTTCCCCTATGATTCATGTCTAGACTCAATCAGCTAGAGAATCTCAACCATTTTACACTGTATGAATCTAAGTTAACGCACAACAAGCATCTAAAGTAGGTAAGTAAAGCAGTTTGCATGTAAAGCATTCAAAACTTAGGTTCATCAGTTTAAACAGCTTTTTCTTTTCTTTAAATGTAGTTGATCAACCAAGAGATGTCAGCAGTCTGAAGAGGTATATTGCTTGTTATGTGTTTCAAGTTCTGAATCTAGCTTCAAGGCTAACATAGCTAGGAAGCAGGTGAAGCGTATACCCCTCAAATTAGCATTGTGCAAATGTCATGCCTAAATCATCAAACACTCGCCTCAAATCGCATCAAGTCATTCAGGAATCTCAAACATGCTTGCTTCTATGAAATACTGTCATCTATAAAAACAGAAGCAGCCACTTTGAAGCCTGAATGCTGTTAGCGCTTAACAAATCTTGGCTGACTGATTGCATTTGGGGTAAATTTGATTATTCACCAAACTAAATTTATATGGCATCAGTCAATTTTTCTTTATTCTTCAATATAGAGTGTATAACTCTATAAGTAACTGAACAGAAGGAAAGAGTCAACGGGGTAAAAGTAATCATATATTGAAGAATGTAAAGAAATGTTCTTATTTTTGGTTCTACATTCCAGCAAATTAGATATGATACAAAACACTAAAATTAAAGAACATATTGTGAGCTTTCAGTTGATGGTATTTACATCTATGCAGAGTAAAATATATAGAAACCAAAGTCACTTTTATAAACAGCACCCCATTATGGATTTCTGTATGTAACTAGAGAAATGAACAGCCTATCAACTATGTTTCTTGTGATAAGGTGAAGGGCTTCTATTGACTTCTGAGGCATTTGGTTAAAAATGATTTTGTGATTCAGTTCTCTTGATGTGTACCTTTACAATAGAAACAGGATAGTCTGCACTTTAACTTCATAGTCACTCTTTCACTTCAAATACGGTGCATGAGCACATAACAAAAACAACCAAAACTGTGTCACTGGACAATATTTTATGGACTGCTCTGTATGTCTGGTCTGCTTATAAATGCAGATAAAGAATAAAACCATAATACAACATCATGGTACTAATATAACTGTTGCTGTATTATAAAGCTATAATGAAAAATACAGTAATGAACCTGTCATATAAAAAAACTATAAACTTATGTATAATGTGTATTATCCTCTAGGTTACTATAAACTGTCATATAACTACGGTTATAATGAATTTAAGAACTCATTCTTTAAAGGCTACCAAACCAAAGGACCTTATAACACATTCATAAGCACTAAATAACATATTTATAAAGCAGCATTCACAAGCAATGGAATATATTAAAGGACAAAGCCCCATACAGAGATGTTGTTACAATACGTGCACACGTTGTTGTTAATTTCAAACAACAAATATACAAGCCAGGGAACTGGAACTGACTTTCACAGAGAATGATTCATGAAAAAGCCCTGTTTTTGCTCAGTCTAGTCCTTCTTTTATAACCATAAATTAACCAGGACAGAACTGGTGATGTCACATGTTCATTTTAGCTTTATTTATGATCGCTCAAATCTTTGGGTTCACTTTGTCACTCAACAGAAATCCAAATCAAGATGATTATTTTCAGCAACACTCAAGGACCTAGCACTTTTGAAAGCAGCTGGAGATTTCAGACATTTCATTAGTCTAGTTTATTTGATTTGCACTTTCCTCATTAGGGCACTGACACTAACGAATTGAAATTATGCACCATACCTGCAAATTGTCACAAACCATTACTGTAGCAATTTGAAGAAAAAGAAAAAAAAGGGGGTATCTCCCCACCCACTTGAATCTACCATCTTGGACAAAGAATAAGAGTCTATCTGACCAAGGAACACAGAAATAACTTCAAGTATCACATAAATACGAATATGCACAAAGACCATCAGTTCTTCTGTGTTTCTCGTACAGTCTGTGCCTCAGTAGAAGATGAATAGAGGAAAAGAAAAGTGCCTCTTTCCAGTTGGCAACAATGTTCTCTCAGAGGTTCAATAATACAGTGCTCTGAGAAGCTCCTTGTTATGAGCGACTATTAATCTTCAGGGAAACGGACCATGATAGACATTTTCATGATAAACATCCACTGTTTTGTAACCCAGAGCCTGCAGTCCCACAATGTAGAGAGAGGTCAAGAGTCCAGTTTTGTCCCACTGGTGATAATTAAGCCTAATTCTCAGTGGCACACAATACTTCACAAAGTCTCTTTCACAAATATAAGTACAGAGGCATGTGAAAGTTTGGCCACCCCTGGTCTACATTTCTGTTGGTGTGAATTATTAAGAGAGGTGAAGAACTGATCTCCAAACGGCATAAGGCTAAAGACGAAACATGCTTTTTGAACATTTCAAGCAAGATGATTTTTGATTTGTAAAATTTTAGAGTGAAAAAAGGAAAGGATCACCAAGAAAAAGTTTGGGGACCCAAGATGTTTGAGCTCTCAAATAACTTACAAAATACTCTGACTCTTCAAACCTTGTCCCAATCATCAGCTGCCATGGGCTCCTCTAAGCACCTGCCTAGCACTGAAAATTAAAATAACTGATGCCCACAAAGCAGGAGAAAGCTACAAGAAGATAAAGTATTTTCAGGTAGCTGTTTCTTCAGTTCATAATATGATTGAGAAATGGCAGTTAACAGAAAGGGTTGAGGTCAAGTTGAGGTCTAGGAGACCATAAAAACTTTGAGATAACTGCCCTTAGGATAATAACAAATCAAACCCCCCGTTTGACTGCAGAAGACCTTCATTAAGATTTACCAGACTCTGGAGTAGTGGTGAACTGTTTTACTGTTTTACCTCACCACAAAACCATCAGCATCAGAAGTTTGCAAAAGAACATTTGGAAAAAAGTCCTGTGGACTGATGAAATTAAAATATTAAAAAGCTAAAGATGAGAAGAGAATGGCTTCTACAACAGGATAATGATCCTAAACACACCTCGAAATCCACAATTTACTGCCTCAAGAGTCCCCTAACCTAAATGTCATCAAAAATCTGTGAACAGACCTCAAAGGAGGAGTGTATGCAAGACCGCCCAAGAATCTCACAGAACTAGAAGTCTTTTGCAAGGAATAATGGGTGAAAATTCCTCAAGCAAAAATGGAAAGACTCTTAGATGGCTACAAAATGTATTTACAAGCTGTGATACTTGCCAAATGGGGCGTTACTAAGTACTGACCATACAGGGTGTGCAACCTTTTGCTTCTGGCCTTTTTTCTTTTTTGATCTTTTGATCTTTAAATTGATTCCTTTTGGAAATCAGGTCATCTTTTACTCGCTTAGCTATTCACAGTAACAGAAATTGTGACCCAAGAGCCCAAACTTTTGCATGTCACGGTACATACATAAGAGTAGCCATCAGAGCCACTGCAGTTTGAAATTTCAAATGTCAGAGAGATGTCTTTGTCTTTCACTAACTAATTCTACACAAACTTATTAGTGTTTGACTATTTCTTTAAATTTGCCAAAATTAGCTAACCACTAACTTAGATGCAATTCAAAGATTCTGCTTAGTGCAAAGTGTTATGTTTGATTTGTTATAATACTGGTGCACAAAAAAGGACATATAGGTGCATATACACATCAATTCAGACACAGTGAAACAATCACGGAAGTGCTGTTCCCAAATCAGGTGCTTGATCATGAAGCAACAGGTTTGTATAAAAGGCAGTAAATCCCATCGCATATCAGGACTTTTATGGTAAATGCTTTATGAGTACTGGCCCAGCTTTTTTAATAGGCTTCACAAAAAGCTCAAAATCAATACCTTTCATGATGTTTACTTGCGGCATTTTGGACATAGACTCTCTTTGATTTGGCAGCTCTCTGCAAAACTGATCACACAATTCTAATAAATAAATTAATAAAAAAAATTAGAAGGTGGTTCAACACAAGGCCTGCTAGGCTCTGCCAGCTCTCTACAGCTCAAACAACAGCTGGAACACATCCAGCTAATAATACGAGAACACTGTGGGTCTGTAGGTCAGGATTTTAAACATATAGGCCATAGCACTAAAGTGTATGCACAGAGCTACAGATCACCCATGGAGCTTTAGGGTTTAATGGCGACTCCACAAACACACAAACCCCTCCTTGGCCAACACCTGCACTTTAGATCATGACGACAATGCACTCATGTTTTCCACTTGTACTTGTGGATTTTCTGTGGTCATTTTTGCTTCTCTCAAGATGATGCCCAGCTAGCCCTGCACCAGTCTAATTACTACACAGACATTTTAGTTTATTTCCCTAACGAGACTCTTAGACAGCATTATGACTAGTAATTATTCCAAGCATTAAGTGAGAAAAGTGGTCCACTTATATGTTTTGATGAAAAGAAGTAAAAACAACCTCTGCAGGAAACTATTTTTAAAAATTATTTTTGCACATTACTGCATGGTTAGTAGGACATCCTACTAAGTAAATACTTAGTAACACCCCCTTTGGTAGATATCACACCTTGCAAAAGCCAGGTAGGAGTTTTTCATTTCTTGCTTTAGAAATTTTTTTACCCACTCTTACTTGCAGAATGCAAGTTCATGGTGGACTTTGAAGCATGTTCTGGGTTACTGTCCACACCTCTGTCTTATCTAGATAATGTTTTGCATATTGTAGACGTTGACTTTTGTAATGAGGATAAGATTTCCTTTCGATGACTCTTCCTTCCATACATACCATGTTTGTGCAAGCAGCACTCCCCAGTTGAACAGTGCACCACCACTCCTGTGTCAGCTAAACCTTCCTGCAGGTCCTTTGCTGTCACATGGGGGTTTTGCTTTGCCATTCTGGCAAATGAGCAGTTCTTTCTAACCACTTCAGGAGGTGGTCTAAATGTTATACAAGTGCAAATGTATCTCCCAGTACTGTGATGGTGCCTCCTTCTGCTGCACATGTTAATCTACTTGACCTGACTCAGAGGAGTTTCCCCTCAGAGTTTAAATCAGCCTTTATTATCTTGAGCTAGTTAAAATAAAGTTTGGTTAATCTTTATTTCACCTCGTAATTACTGACCATTTCACTACAATCTATTACATTTTTTAACACGTGGCCCATGACTGCATGACTGTGTGGGGAGGGCATAAATTTCCCTAATAATACTCTTGATTTCAGAGGAAACAGTGGATGAGCAGATGTCTATAAATTTTTGAACAGATAGGCCAAGCGCTTGTTATTGTGTGTGTATATTACACTGAGTGCATCAAAGCCAAGATCTTGTCAACAGTATTTACTGTATGATCCTGATACACACACACACATACTCACACACACACACACACTCACACAAAGACACTCACACACTCACACACACTCACACACACTCACACACACTCACACACACACAATCTATGCTCTCACATTTTCATGTTAGAAGACAGACTGGTTTCATCATTTCCACCTTTCCATATGTTTCTATGAATTTCCATTGGTTTCTTCTTTCATTCTTTTTTCCCATCACTCAGACTTGATTTAGGTATGGACATTAATATTTATAGACCTTCACAATTTTTTGTAAAAGCAGTTTTTAAGTAAAACCTTATTTTTTAGAGGGGATCTTTATTTTTTTTATAAAGAAAAGATGGCAAGCAAAGCACATGAATCCACAGCTGAAGGTGATTAGACTACACCACTTTTCCTCACCATCAGCAGGTTCTTTTTTGTTTGGCCCATGTCTCCTGTAGTAGAAAGGCAAAATTCACCAACTCAAGCTAAGTGTAATTGCTACACCTTTTTGTTTGAAGTATGATTTTGGAGACTTTCAGAGGAGAAACTCCATCTGCCCTGTTCAAAGTCTTATGGACTACTACACTGGTGATAGTTAATAAGTTGTTGTCAACCATTGTGCTGTGTTATTTGGTACCACATACACTAGGCTTTACTTTAGGGGTGGCAGGTTAGTCAGTGCTAATCCAAACTTCAAAATGCATTTACAACATCTTCATGACCATTCTTTGCCACTAAAGCCCCTTCTCCTCACATAAAACTATTCCTCTCTTTAACTCAGTGGTTTATTGTTCTTCTGTATGCACATGTACCTTTTTCAAAGAAAATATTTTTCTCCTCCATATATTCACATACATTTTTATTACTGTGAACATGGGAATGAAAACCGCACCGTACACTGTACATTTAAGTAGCGCTATGGTGGTGGCAACATTTAACCACTGGCCTGTCTGGGTGACTTATCACCATGATATGTGACACCACCTCCATAAACCTGAAAGGGGGGCAAATTTAATACTTACCTAAGGGAAAAAGTAATTACAGTACTCTGACACATAACTTGCACCACCATGGGTGGCATGTTACAACTGTATTCTGTACAACCTATTCTATACTGTACAACCTTTATTCTATGCTCATTGTCCATTTTATCAGCTCCACTTACTATATAGGTGCACTTTGTAGTTCTACAATTACAGACTGTAGTCCATCTGTTTCTGGACTACAGGACCCCCATGGACCCTCATAGAGCAGGTACTATTTGGGTGGTGGATCATTCTCAGCACTGCAGTAACACGTGGTGGTGGTGTGTTAGTGTGTGTTGCACTGAGTTTTTAAACACTGTGTCCACTCACTGTCCACTCTATTAGACACTCCTACCTTGTAAGTCCACCTTGTAGATGTAAAGTCAGAGATGATAGCTCATCTGCTGCTGCACAGTTTGGGTTGGTCACACACAAAGTATGCAGAGAAACAGATAGACTACAGTCTCTAATTGTAGAACTACAAAGTGCACCTATATAGTAAGTGGAGATGATAAAATGGACAATTAGCATAGAAACAAGGAGGTGGTCAAAATGTTATGCCTGATCGGTGTATATACACAAATGACATTTGCCACACACACACACATGCGTGTGACCAGTTGTGTAGAAATAAGTAGAAATAAGTTAATGCATCTTCTACATGGAACACATTTATGCATATTTTAATGAAAAAAATACTGTTTATTGGTGAATTTAACATAGTATGCAAAAAATGTTATAAAAGTTCATATTTTTAAGTTCTCTGTAGAGGATGAGCTAACTTATTTTCACTCAGAAATTCAACAAAACATAATTTGACCAAGGTTGTTCATGTGTCCATGCATACATACATTTGCATTTTACGTTTAAAACTTTGCATCAGCTTCACTACTCATATCCGTCATCTGCACTATAAGCCTTTAGATTAAAATTTAAGATTATACAAAAGTAATCATTTATTGATGTTATCATTAACGATACATTATTAACTAAACATTGCTGTATTTATTTTTTGCTAAAATAAATAAATAAATACATTTATTATTGTCTCAGTTTATGTTCCATAGGAGCCTGGAGGAAATTTGCTGTATCTTTACTTAGTAGTCATGTCACAAATAAATATAAAAAATTGTTTAAAATGCTCAAAATGTAATAATATACATATTCAGGAAAATCACTGGGCTATTCCTCCAGTTGGGTTTTGTGAGAGTTTTGGAGAGTTTTATTGCTTTGACTCTTTTCAGAGGATGGCTGAAGTCAATGGCTCATCAGAAATACCTTATGACTCCTGGGGTTTCTGCTGCGTCCCTCAGACACGTCACAATCAGCCTGCACAGCTTTAGCAGATGCCTGACAGAAGCATCCAAAGTCACTGAGATACAATAACAGTGCTCCCCAAACAGTTGTGAGGAAAAAATCAAAACGACTTCAGCAGAGATAAGGACAAAGAATAACAGATTTACAAAGTCTAATCATTTGTGTTATTATAGCTCTCTTTTTATTAACTTTTCATTTGTGCTAAAACACAACTCTGAAATTTGGGCAGGTTAAAGTAACACAAACTGAGATGTTAATGGATCACTACTGCATGTCTCATAACTTTATTTTTCTATATTTGAAAGAAAAGTGATGTTTTGGTGCTAAAAGATTTTTTTTTTCTAATTCAAAAACTTGCGCCAGTTGCTTGCTAGTAATACAAACTGCTATAGTTGGTTATTAGTGCTTAAAGCAGATGAACTCTGTCAATGTTGTTAGCAACTGCCCAACTTTTTGTTTATGTTTCATATTTTACTACAATTAGCACTGGCCCTGCTCTGGCCTTGTGCTAAGGGGGGGATGTGGGGGGGGTCAATGCCGTCTCTGTTGGTATATTGTGGCCCCTCAGCTTTACATTGTTATTTTGTCCTGCAAGGTGGAACTTTTGGTCGATACTGCCTGATATTAGCCAAATATAAGAGTGAACTGCTACTGTTCTCAGTTCGGGCAATTTATTGTTGACATTCAAAAAGCTTTTCACTTCAACTCAAATGTCTAACAATGCGCACCCAGACCTTCATCATTCCTAGTTATAAAAGCAGTAGAAAAAACTGGACAAAAAGCGAAATATATCACATGAAAAATAAAAAGTGTAGCTCAACTCGGACCAATTAGCTGTAAGTTAACATTGTTGCCATAGGAAATATGAGCCACATTACAATACAATCCAATGGTAAGATAGTGAACATTCGTCACCTATGATCCTTTGCCATGTTGCCTAATAACTTTCTACATTACATGTGTGTTTTTTATTTAAGCTAGATGCCATCTGAGGCTAGTGCCAAGGTTAACACTAATACTAAGCATATTAGCCTGTCACCCTAGTATCATTCATATCATTGGCTGTTTACTGGGTGGTGATAGTTGTGCCACATCAGCAATTTATGTTGCTCCCTTATCTAATTGTTCCTGCTGCTGAACCTGGTTCTGCTTCTATATTAATATTAGTCTGTAATATTAGAGCTATTTTGATTTCTACAGACATCTGGACTTGCTACAGCTTCACTGTGAAATTCAGCCAAAAGGGAACATTCAACAGTATCAACAAAAAAAAATGGACATTGTCCCTCATCTTCAGTTTTTAGCTGTTTTTCTTCTGTTTACCTTCTAATAAGTTGAACCTCAAATTAAACTGCAAAGTATACCAGTTAAAATTCTGCTTTTTAAGTTTAGCACTGGAGCTACGAGGCTAAAGTCACCAACAAACACTAGATGTCAATAGTCACCCAATAGTCATCTTTAAAGTAAGTACATCCCCAAAACTTCTCTCAACTTCCACAAGCCACATCAAAGTCTTCATTAAGGTCGTGAAGATCTGATATGATGAAGGACGTGGTGCTGTGTAAAATTCTGACTGCCCTTCATGTCACACAGGCAAATGGACAAAACAGATTGAGTTCACAATTTATATTGCTTCTCTTTATCTTTAAGTATCTTTAAGTATCTGTAAATCTTAATATACATGTTTATAAACAAACAAAAAAAAAATACAAATGTGCGCACATGAAAAGGAGCTGGATTGTTTGAGAGAGTCAGAATTCAGTACAGCACCTGCGGTTTAAAATGGTTGTCTGCATTCAGTTACACAGTGAAGTTTTGTCATCATACTCTAAACCACATCTACACATCTGTGCATCCTTAATGAAGAGCTGGAGTTTGAGATGGTTGAAGTTTTGAGGATGTATTAACAGAAGATTAACAGTGTTTGTTAGCAACGTTGTAGCTGCAGTGCTAAAGTAAAGAAGCAAAATTTGGACACAAAATATGTCTGGGTTAAGTGGAAATTGTGTAAATTTGATTTTTGCAAATTATTCCTAAATCATTCTTTTAAAAAGATGAGTTGAAACTGATTAAAACTATTAAGAGCAGGAGCCTTCTGCACTCTCAGGCAATGCATAAAAAGAAATGAAGCACTACACAAAAAAGGTGCTCTCTCTTATAGTTTTATAGGGCCCATAACACTCAAAAAAAAAATAAATTCAATTAATTTCAGCTAAAAATTATGTTCAATTGTAAACAGCTTCTTTGTTAAGAATGATTTAGTAATAATTAACTAAATTTGGCTAATCCTGCTATCACATCTCCAGCTCTGCCCATGAATTGCTGAACTTGATTTACTACTCTCGATTTAACTTGTGTTGGTCCAACTGTTATTAGAATTGGTTTAAAAGTGGTCACTGTAGTGCCAAGTCAGTTTAGAACCACATCCAGCAATAGAGAATATGGTAACACGCTCTTTATAATTAACCGACAAAACTTTCTTTATCTTCTTTCTCTTTAAAACAGACTTAGACCCAGGGGTGATGTAGGGCAGAGAGGTGTGAGCAAAAAACACAGGCTGCATAATCCTGAACATACTGTAACTTCTATAAATATATGATACTAAAACCATGAAAAGGGGCATTATAAATATCACGGCAGGTGGTGATAAACACATGTATTAGCCTTTCAGCATCAGCCTTCTAATAGGCGGTACCAATTTCGTGACAAAAAAGGGCACTATAGACCTTCTAGAAGTGCATATGTCACTGACTGTGAATATGAGTGGGTTGTTAGAAATGAAAAACAGTGGTGGCAGCTCTAATACCAGACCTCTCTACTGACAGAGTCACTGTGAAACTGCTACAAGGTAAACTATATGCCAGTATGTCCGTAACAAGCTTCAAGTAAAACATGCAAAAGAAGCTTCAAATGTCTGCGTTTAATCTAGAGGTGCCAAAAAATTATTGTGAATTATTGTTAGCTTAGTGCAACAAACTACTAGAATCCCATACGGACATTAGTAAAAATTAGTGTTATGATAGAGGTGGTTCTTTTGCTCGAGTTTTCATATTTATGGCTCAACTTGAAGGCCTAGCTCTAACAATTGGAGCTTATCATTGAGTGCCATTAAATTATTCTGTTTTCAAGCTGCTTAACAAAGATAGCAAAGAGAGACCGAAGTTGTTCCCACGTTCCCATGTGAAAAGGAGGGAAACTCGTGCACATACGCAGCACCAGCAAATATTAAGCCAATTCCACACTCTACTTCAGGAGAAATGATTCACACATAGCACTTCCTCACGCACTTACGTCACCTAGCTTAAATCATTTCCAGACATCATAAAATACAGTCTAACACTTTTCTTTGATGCTCTGCTTTATTGTGGACGGTACTACAGTTAAACGGGAATGGCCAAAATAGGTTATTTCCATCCCAATTTTTATTGTAAGGAGGCTAACTCTTTTCGTTTGTTCATTCTTTCTTTATGCAGCCAGATGTGTAAGGTGATCCAAGCAGATTCAAAAAGTCAAAAATTTCTAATCTGATTTCGAATGCATCATGCAATCTGTTGCATCAAATGCTGGTAATTTTATCAGAAACAAGCTCTTAATTCCATCGAAGTCCTAAAAGGAAACCAAGCAGATCTCCAAAATATTTATGAATTCAAAATATGTGACATTATCATGGTAAGAACCAGCAAAAAGTACAAACATTTAAGCCCATTAAAGGCTGAGATGTTCATAATGAATAGTGAATAAATAAAACGGAAGGTGATCCCTGTCATCCCTGGTATTTTGTCACCAGTCCAAAAAGAAATTAACTGATATGTTATTACATGACACGTTAACTGAAATGTTATTCTCCATCAAAACTGCTTATAAACGTAAGTGGTGAAAGGTTGCCAGGTTGTAGAATTCTCCACGTACACTATGTCTCAGAGATAACAGCTCATTCTTTCACTTCAGCAGGTGTACATTAGTCATTTATGACTTGTCACAAACTGTTAAAACACAGTACTAGCTTTCTAGACATTTTCTGTATAATGTATATGTACATATACGATTACACAAGAAAATGGTATACCATGTAAAAAGCCCTAGAAAACCTAAATCAGCAATGGCCTTCTTATTAGATTAAAGTTGGTCTTATGCAATGTGGACTATATGACTAAAAGTATGTGGACACCTGGCCATCACACCTACGCGAGCTTGTTGGACATCCCAATCTAAAACCATGGGCATTAAAGGTGCTGTGTGTGAGATTTAGTGGCATCTAGAGGTGAGGTTACAGACAGTCACCAACTGAATACCTCCCCAACCCCTACCTTAAGTAAATACGGCTGTCATGTTTTAGCTTCTTTGATGATGAGGATTCACCCTCCTTTGCTTTTTCTTGTGCTAAATAATAAGTATGATCCTCCATTTGTCAAAATTTGGGCTCTCAAACTCACAACACAAAACAATTAGCTAGCAGTGCCAGCAACCACTGATTCTTTTTCTTTCTACATCTTCCAACTGGTGCTATAGTGCCACCAAATTCAAGCTGCTGCTACAATGTAAAAACTTGTAAGGCAATAAAGGATAAGCAATTTTTTAGTGCCTCTTGTTATAGCACTCAGCAGCCCCACTCTGCGAGCTGCTGTTGCTCCTTGACACTTCAATTTCATAATAATAGCACTTACAGTTGACAGGGGAAGATCCAGCAATTTGACTTGTGGTAACAGTAGCATCCTCTGACAGTGCCACATTAAAGTTACTGAGCTCTATATTTTTTATTTTTTATTCAGTGACACAGCATTCAGAGTTTAAATAAGTTCATGCAAAGATATAGGACTATCCCTTTTTAGTATTGAAATATTCAATAAACATTTAAAGTTTTGAATGGATGCTGTCAGCCTCACTTCCTACATTACACCACCTACAATGCCAGCTACAGACAATTTTTTTAATTGATTCTCTTTCCATTTGATGTGACAGCAGTATACTTAATGTTATTCCTTGTGAATACTGTGTGCCAAATACATGAGGTAGAAATTTCTTGGAATGGAAAAATCCCTGCTTTCAGAGTTTCATGATGTGTCTCAGGCCAAGAAAGCTGAAAAGCTAAACATTTATTGAGAAATCAAGAACTGCAGTTATCCATCTTTTTGAAGATTCCATAATGCCTCAGGCCAAACTAAACAAAGCCACCGGCAAATACCACACTGGATGGGACATCCTGTTTTCCCAAAAAATCTTACTCATACAGTTTATACGTGCTGGAGGGAATGTTCATGTATTTTACAAGGTCTGCAGAGTGATAGAAGATTTAATGAACGCAGCATGTAAAAGAGTCTGTTCCAAATTGGCAACAATATAAACATAAAATTACCGCAAGTACGGTAAGTGTGTAAAACGGAGTAACCAGAATTACTAGAGACTAGCATTTTACATTTACTGTCCTTATTTTAATAGTTATATCATAAATTGCAAAGGAAAAAACATAATTGTTTTTGAAAATATTGTGTCCAACTGCTTATAGTCCCCTGAAATTAGAGGGTGTATGAAAAGAAAAGAGCTGTGATTCGCATGTTTTAGCTAATTCACATGTACACCCTCGACGCCATGTATGAATGGAGAGGGACCACCGCAAGACACCACTACTATTTTAGCATTACTGCTCTGCAGAGAATGGTCCACCATCCAAACAAAATCTGGTCAGTGGTGGTCTAGGACAGGGTGGGGGATGGCTGACAAACTGTGCAGATAAATGTATATTCTTAGTTTAAATAATTAATAGTTTTTTTTATTCATTCTTCATTATTCAACTGTGCCAACACGTCTCCAAATTCACACAATAGTAAGACAATAGGGAGCAGCTTATTAAAAGCTTATTAAGATAAACGTTAGGCCTTACTGCAACATCCTTGCTCTTCTTGTGTTTGCTTTTGTTTATCTTCCTTCATGTGCCTAGCCATGCACTTGTGTTTTTGTTTTCCTGCTTTTCACTGGCTCCGCCCATGTGTTACAGCCCTCACCTGTGTGCTCTCTGCAACCCCGCCCTCTAATCACTGGTCTTACCTGTGTCTTGTTCTGTTCAGTGCACAGACATATTGGGGCCATAAAAAGAAAATTCTCCTAGGGAAGCACACCCCTCCTATTAAAGGCTTTGCCCCACTATCCGTAAATGTGTTGTGACATCCCTGAGGTAAGTGTACTTTTAAATTAAAGCTAGCAATCTGTTCTATATGACTTAATCGTGTTAGTTTTATTAGTGTGTTGGAGTGCAAAGCCAAAACAACAACAGACCTTGTAATTATTTACAGACTGTATTCTCTGTCAGATAATTAGAGCTTACCTCTGGCTGAATGGCCTTAAACACAGGTGCGTCCATCAATGTAATTTGGCTCTGTAAAACAAAGGGAGAAACCCTATTTAATCAGGTAGTATGTGCATGAATAACCCTGAGTGTGAGTTTATTTTCATAAGTTCTGAATTAAAAGATACACTTGTGGCACAGAATGAATACAACTCAGCCAACCAAGAACGCACATCTGGTCATAATGATGAGGAAAGCTGGGCTAAATGTGGGTGAGAATGTAGATTTAGACTTATTAAGGCAGGAACAACCCCCCGACCCCAAACAAAAAAAAAAAAAAAAAAACATGTACATGTATGTTGCACATTTGTGATCACATTACGTGCGGTTAAAATAAATGGTAACACTTTACTTGAAGGCTATCTATACATGCATAATCATTGAATAGCATCTTTATAAAGCAACACCTTATGAACAGCTTAAGCTAGTAATCACAAGATGACATAAGATGTTTAATGACGCAAAGCTTTAAACTAAACAAGCTGCTGGGAATAATGCTTCATAACAGTGGTATAAACAAAACAAATGGCCATCGCTTTATGTTAATACAATGTCATTTACTTTGTAAAACACCTTTTGTTATCTTGTAATTATTGACATGAGCTATACATAAGTTTTCAAGTATTGCTTTATAGATATGTTGTTCTGTGCTTATGCATATTAAGTATCTATATACATAGACTTCAAATAAATTGCTAGCAAACAAACATCTCTTACAGTTCTGTTAAACCAGAATCCATTTTAGAAGAAATCACTGGACTAATGTTTGGGCATTGGAGCTAAATGATCTGCAAATAAGCCAGATGTCTTTTCTTCTGACTTACTTTGTCTTCAAAAAACATATTTGATGTGGTTACATGGAATTCATTTTGTGCATTTCACACAACTCTGACTGAATGTTAGCTAATGATACTGCTTTGCTAGTTATCAATAACTCATACTTTACCAAAAGCTTCTTGGCACAAATATGATTCTTAAATGGTAGAGCGAGTATCACAGTAAACACTTTTTTTTACCAGTGAAGATAAACAACTAAGATGCATTTGGGAAACTGGGCCCAGTGTGTTAGCCATCACTTCAGTGGTTGTATTCTTGTAAAAACTGTACCTTTCAGGGTGCAAACACTGTCTCTAGGGTGTTGGGTGGTAGGGTGTCTTCAGTACCATCACTTAGGGAACATAACTGTATCATGTTCCATTGCAGTTACATTCTTTAGGCTGCAATGACTCCATACTCCCTGTCTTAACTCCAGGCTTTTTATTTTATTTTTGAAAAGGTTATAAACAGTTTTGTAGTACTTGATCCCATAACAGCAGATTGGAATGTTATTGTTACTATGTTTTTATTTAATAACAAAAATGGATGTATGTTGTTTGGTTTATGTTCAGTTGACTTTAGCTGGTGATTCTGAACAAGTTTAAGAGAAGAAGGAACGGAGAATAACCTTACCATCATCTGCTTCCAAATGTTACAATGCAAAGTTGGACTAAGACTGTAATATAATAACAATTGACTATCGATAACATGTCAGGCTACATACTATACAATTTAATGTTATATTTAGGTATTATATTACTATATCATGTATAAGGATATATGTATTATGAATGTACAATGAACTATAAACTACTTTCAGTTTTTCCCTCTTTCTTCTTCTTCTTATTATTATACATTCTGCAAAAATGTGCAATCTGGTCTTGGTCATGTGTCAGACTTGATTACCACAAAGTCTCAGTCCTGATTCAGACCACTTTCCCCTGGGAAAGTAAATGTAGTGTACTTTTAAAACTTCTTTAACATACACAATTGGATGTTAGGGACATGCTGTACCTTTGAGAGTACATTTACAGGATACCTTGGGGACCCTTTACTCTGACAGTATGTGTGAGAGTGTCAATCATATTGTCTTTCGTGTTAAGCAGTCTTAATTTCTAACTAACAAAAGAAGAAGTTGTTCTTACTTACCGCAAACTCCTCCGGTGTCACCTTTAGCACATCAAACACAACCGCATCATAGCTTTTGGCATAGTCGCCACTCGGCCCGTCCAGCGACAGCAAGCTGCTAGTACCCTAAAACAGAGACAGTTTACTGTTGACTTCTGCTACAGCAACTGATCAAGTGTTTTAAAAGTCAGCATTCATTTGTTTCAGTCCTGCACCATTTATTAATGTTTCCATTAACATACAATTAGAGATTAGGTCAAGCGTAAACTGCTTTATAGCTGCTCTCTTATCAGTCTAGTTTTCTTCTACAAAGTCTCAAGTCTAAGTCTCTCACAAGGCTCTTCATAATAATCCCTGATCACCCTTTGACAAACATCATATAATATAATCCACTGCCATAGTTTTAACTGGACACTGGTGGCCCCTTTATCTGAATAAAGGAATCTGACTCAAGCATGTGTTTGAGAGGTCCAGCAGGCTTTTCCAATGTTAATTATGGTCACTACTTCCCTAGGTGGGGTGAAAAGCACCATAAAGCCTTCAGGAGAGTAATTCGGCAGGTTGCGCTTGGTTTTTATGAGTCGTGTAATGAGAGGTGAATTGAGTGGAGGGGTTGGAAAAGGTCAGTTGGATGCCAGAGTTGCTACCTCATCCCCGATGCTAATCTTTCAAGCTGAAGCCCTTGTTAGAGAAATGCAACGCTCGACTGCTAAACTATAAACCATCCATCATAAAAAACAGCCTCCCCGCAGCATATGTGAGTGAAAACAGCCAGGTGTAGTTATCCACTAGAACAGTGGCATGGCAGTGAAAAAACACCATGAAGGAAGTTTGATGTGTATAATTATGGAACTGTCTTTTTCTACTTATGAATGAAAATGTGCAAATGGCAAAATGTTTTGCATCTTTGGTTAGGGACATGTTATATGTTAGGCAATGGCTTTGAGTATCGATTAACCCTTTCAAGTCACAGTTATCGTTCACAATAACTAAAGCATGGTGCAAGATATAAATTATTTCTTACTCATAGCTCACTGAAACAGGTGGAGACATTCTATTAAAAGTACAGATTCTAAACATTCAATTCATACCACATTGGTGTTTCTGGGTAGAAGAGGAGATACTTCATTATGACTTCAATTTGATAAAACCTTACTATTGCGCATATTGTCTCGTTTATCAAAAATAAACCGCATGTTTTGTCATTTACTGACATTGAAGCAAACAGAAAATGTCAGTAGCGTAGCCTCTAGTGTAACAGCTGTCATTACAGAATGTAAATCAAATGAAAATGCAATAGATTTTGCAACTCACTATGTAATTGTAGTATTGTGCAAAACTCAGAAAGCAGCATTTAAGTATTTTTCCAGTCATATACAAGTTGTTCATTTTTCAGAGACATTTCTGTAGAGATTAGTTTATAGGATAATCCTTGCATAAGATGGGAGAAAGCCAAAAAAAGTGAAAAAAACAGAAGTTTCCAAAACTGGAGTACAAAATAAAAATGATTAAAGATATAGAGAAAATGGGAATCCAACCATGCAAGACCTGTCAGACCACCAAAACCATCATTATCATAATCAGATAATAAGTACTTTAAGCTTTCATCATTGACAGAAAGGAGAACATCAAGCTCCACTCTTGCTTCAGATCTGGAAAAAATCAACTGGTGTTTCTCTCCATCCTTCCACTGTGAGAAGACCACTCAACACAATGAGTCTGAAAGGATGAAAGGATGTGTAGCTTTCCAGAAGACAGTACTGAGAAAAGGGAATTGACAAAAAAGAAAATCTGCAAATCAATTAAAGAAGCTGTTTGAGTTTTTAGAACAATGGACTGACCACTCCAGAGTCCAGACCTCAACGTCACTGAAAATGTTTGAGATTACCTGGGATAACTTCATGGCTTTTTTGACTGAAACAGAAAGCAGTGAAGGGTGATCTCTGACTTTGGCCCATACATAATACACAACATATAATTACTAAAAGAAATACATCTATACATATGTAAACACACATGGCCTTGCCCTTTTCAGTACAGTACAGAGCTAGTCAACTAAGCTTATGATCTAACCATATAAATGGGAATCAGGGTCGATGCAGGCATATTCATAATAGACTGGGAATTAGCTAAATTAAGCCCAAACCACCTCTGACTGTGTTCAGAAGGTAACAATGGTTTGTCATATGTTTAAACTAGTCACCTTATAGCAAAGCATAGGCATGTGAAATGTGACAGACTACGATGCTTCAAGGTTATTTTCTGCCATTTACTGCCAGCAACATGCCACCATAAGCATGGACAAAATACACTCACTCCACATTTTTCACTTAAAATCAAAACTACTGACTGGCTGAAGTGCTCCTGGATTTACAGCACTGTTAACAGACATGTTTAAAACCAAGAAAGGTGCGTTCAAAATCGAGAGAAAGCTGAAAACTACTGCATGCAAAAAAAATAAATAAATAAATAAATAAATCAAGATGCAACAAAGGGTTCTTTAAGCAATGTCATTTAGGAGCAGTTTTACAATATGTTTTTGGTTCAAAGTATTTGAACCAAAGCGCTAATGTGCAAAATTCTTATGCATTTCGCATTGCATGATGTTGAAACAAGCAACAGTATAACTTTGATCCAGATGTTGAAATACATTACATTACGCTTCATTTATCAAAGCTCTAAAAAAGCATTTCAATCAGTCCAAGCTGCATCAACAGAATCTGTCAATTAGGTTTTTCTAACCACTAACAACATCAGGCTTCGTTTCCTGGTAAAAGTACCATTTGCACATGTTAAGACAGATAAGATCTGCAATGAGCCTAACTTTGGGAATGAGAGACGATGAGAGTACTTTTTTTCCTGTTTCTCACCAAAGCAAAGCATGAGCTGTCACTCAGGCTTTTTCCCCCTAGTGTGGACACAGAGGAGTCTGTACTTATGGATTTATTTTCTCCATAGACATCAATTCAAAGTGGTAAACTTGCTTAGAGCAATTAATTTCATACATTTTGATATATAAATGCTTTCATGTGACTTACTATTTTTATCGTGAAGACTAATTAATTATGTTGTTTTTTTTTTCCTTTGGAAACATACATTCATTCTGGAATTGATGCCTACAACACATTCCAAAAAAGTTTGGAGTGGAACAATTTAAGATTCTGTGACATGGGAATGTTCAAAAAACACATTAATTAAGTGATGAAATCATGCTTACACAGTGGAACCTGTAGCAGGCGTCAAATTGGAATGAGCGCATATTTACAAAAAAACAAAAAAGTTCATAAGGTAAAACATAAAATATTATGTGTTTGTACTGTTTTCAATTTAATACAGGTCAAACAAAATGTACTAATCACTGCTTTCTGTTTTTATCAGCACTTCACATACTGTCCCTTTGGAATTGGGTTAGTAATTTCCATGATGATAGAGGTGATATTATGCTGCTAGAGTGCTGTTAGACCACACTGACTAATCGTTTCAGCTCTTTGAATGGCAGTGCTTATAATAATAAGAGATATTCTTCAAATAGTGTAATCATGACAGAAACTGCCAAAAACATAAATTATATTCACGATAAAGAGAATGAACTGTACCTTTGCTTTGGCAAAACAGCCAGTTTTCATACAAATTCAATGTACTAAACTGTAATTAAACACTAACTATGCTAAAAGCAGCTTATCAATGCATTGCATTAATGACAAATAAGAGACTTACCTCTGAGGAGGCGGAGCTGATACTGGCACCATCCGAAAGGCCGTTTCTGCGGTACATGCTGGTGGCTGAGCCAACAGGGGGCACACGCCAGGGCAACGGCGGCCCTTAGCCGGACCCCATACACAAACAATCATCCATACCTAAGGAGAAAGAGGCACTCTTAATCACATATGAAAAACGTAGTTTAGTACTTCGGCTGCAACAGTGGTTGTGAGAAGCATTTGCTGGCTCTTTGTAGTCTCTGCCTTGTTGAAAAGCTTGTTTAGATTCCTATGTGTTTATGTCACTAGTTAGTTTCAATTAAAAATGCAATTAACTTTAAGGAGATGTTTGGAGCTATTAGTTTAAAGTGATACCTATACCTACACTAATGCTATGCCTCTTGGTTTATGAAACAATTCAGCGATGTTTTTAAACAATCAAAGCATGAATATTCCCTTTTCCTGACTGTTCTTAGTATTTTTTTAATGGTATCACTTGTATTTAAGAAAATAAAGTAGGTTTAAAGACTGAGGTTTAAGCAGCAACTGAATTACTTTGTTTTGGGGAATTCCTGGTGCTTAATCAAAGCATGAATGACCTGTAATGGAAATGCCTGGGCTGGACAGCAGCCTAGATTAATTTGCAACGATCTGTTGTTGGCAACATGCACAATTGCAGTGTTTTTGTTCTTTCAGCTTGAATAAAAAATGTTTGGAGAGCCCTGATGTAAGGTAGTAATTTTTAGAATAAACAGTCAAGCTTTCCTATTATTTTTATTGCAGAAAATACCTTTAAAGCATTTACTGGTTGCTTATATAGTCTATAAATGGAAAAGGCATTTTAAAGGGCCCTGATTTGGACTTACAATATATTACAACAATATATATATCCAACTTATTTACCAAAATAACAATGATAAAAATAATAATGTATGTAAAATTTGAACATACAATGCTGTGAAAAAGTGTTCACCCCCTCCTGGTTTCCCCTATTTTTGCATATTTGTCACACTAAATGGTTTAGGATTCTCACGCAAAACATGAAAAGTTCTTGCCCCCTACACTTGATAACTGATTGCGGCAGTTGCTCCAGCAGCAACAACTGCAACCAAATGCTCCCTATAACTGAAGATCAGTCTTTCATACCGCTGTGGAGGAATTTTGGCCCACTCTTCTTTGCAGAATTGCCTTAACTCTGGGCTTTTGAGCACAAACTGCCCATTTAAGGTCCTGCCACAGCATTTCAATGGTTCTACTTAAGTAATTTTGAGATTCAGTAGGGCTGGCAGGAATCAAGCCTGGGGGTGTCCAATTTAATTGATCCCACGTATCAACTCAACTTTGCTAATATCGGTTGAGTAACAAAAGACTAATTACGCTTTCACACAGGGCCTGTTACTGCTGGATAACATTTATCCATAAATGAATGAAATATTCATTTCAAAACTGTATTTTGTGTGTATTGTGATTTTCGTTTCCATGAAATTTTGTTGAAGATCTGATGCAACTAATTGTGAAAAATATGCAAAGACAGAAGAAATTAAATACTGGACTGAGTATTTGACAAAAGAACAATGGGAAAATTCAATATTTGATTTCTGATCTCCTCCTATTATCCTATTAGTCCTATTATCTAACACACAACCTTAACTAATGATCTAATTATACATGCTTGTTTGATAGCTAACTTTACATTAATATCAATACTGTAGCTACATGTCTAAATGAATACTGTACTTAATATTATCATACAGTTTCATGTTATTAAAAACCTTTGAATTTATCACTAAAGAGATATAAAATATCTTACACCGACCAACCACTTCATTAAGGACACCTTATTTCTACACTCACTGTCCATTTTATCAGCTCCACTTGACATATAGTTGCACTTTGTAGTTCTACAATTACAGATAATACAGACAATCCATCTGTTTCTCTGCATACTTTGTTATCCCCCTTTTACCCTGCTCTTCAATGGTCAGGACCCCTACAGGACCACCACAGAGCAGGTATTATTTGGCTGGTGGATCATTCTCAGCACTCCAGTGACACTGATGTGGTGGTGGAGTGTTAGTGTGTGTTGCACCGGTACAAGTGAATACCTGCTCTGTGGTGGTCCTGTGGGGGTTAAGACCATTGAAGAAGCCTATAAATAAAAAGTCTGAGTGTTATTAATATTTGTGTGAAGCAGACATAATAGTTATGTGCAATGGTCGTAAAAAAGTTAGTGTTATTTATTTATATGTATTTATCTCAGTGCCTCCTCCTGCCCCCCACCATAGCACCAAAGTTTATTTCAAATGTGTGGGAAACACAAATATCTATTCTCAAATTTAAACTCAGTGCTTGCTTGTTCCAGATGTTCTGGTGATGTCCCTGATTATGAGTAGCCCTCTCCCCCAGCATCAGCTCCCCCCACATAACTTAGATCCTTATGAGCACAAGTAAGCAGCCTCGTACTTCTTATACTTCAACTAGCACACTGTGAGCATATCAGAGACTGTACTGATATTAATCTTCTAGAAAGCTCCTTGTGGGGAAAACACACGCTCTATCCCACACAACGAGAGGAATTTGCAGGATATCGGCCTCTCCGTTCGACCAGTGGTACGGGAAAGAAGACAACTCATAGGAAAATATGTGATTTTTACAATGGAAATCCTAAAGCACTCTTACTCACAACCCCCGCCCCCCTTGCTGTTTTAGGAAAGTGCACTAAGTCTGGCTGCAAATCGAAAACAGAGCACAACCCTGCTTTGGTCTGGCAATGATGGTATAAATACATGTTAATGTACTAATACCAGTTGCAAAATGATGACTGACATGACACTCAAACAATCACCTCTAAGCACTACTTACTCTGTCAAGCAAAGGGAAAAACTTCAAAAAACTCCACAGAACAAACCTACAGCAATAATGACAGTGGCAGTAAATTAGTAAATATCACTGGACTAAGGGATGTTGGAAGAATATGTAATTCAGATCATTAGCAGAAGCGCAATCACGGTGGGGCCCCATGCCGCAGAGGGGCCATGGCGAACAGGCCCCTAAAACCTTTATTGGGCCTCTCATATAGATATTGACACAATTATATGCACATAATATACGCATACCCAATTTCTCAGCAATCTGTACTTATTGTACCTCCTTTATCTATTTATCTCCCTCTTATTCATAACCATTTTCAAACAGATCCTTCATGATCAGCAACATGATATACTAATATTGGTACAGCTCAAAACTATTAACAGGCAAGTCTGTTTGTAAGCTCAACTTTTTCCTAGACTTACATAGGTTGCTATATTTGCAAACGCTTATTTTAATCAAGTTTATTTAGCTTTCCTTAACTTGCCTGCTAACTGTTCACACTTGTGATTAAATGAACATTGTATCTAAAGATAAACAGCAGGTCCTTCCTTTGCATTGCTATCACTGAGGTTTGCGTAAGGCCTTGTGTACAAGATGAAGCTTATAAGGCTGCATCAGCTGGTTCCAGCATTGACTGAACTGAAGGATCAGTCTTCATTACTCACACTTCCATATTCAACACAAAAACCTACCAGTTTAATGTGCATCATCCACATTTAAACTTGGCCAACAGGTTTTTCATTGCTCAGGAGATGTTTCTGAGTAGATTAGATAAAAAAAATAATTCACTCGCATAAGAAAGGGGTCAATCAGTGAAACAAAGAAGCTTCTGGTGTTCTCAGAATAATGGACTGACCACCCCAGAGTCCAGACCTCAACATTATTGAATATGTTTGAGATTATTTAGATCAGAGACTCTCAATCCTGGTCCTTGAGATCTACCACCCTGGAGTTCAGATCCCAAACACTCTAATATCTAATAATAAATGGCTCTAATATTCAGATGCCCCAGAAAGTCTTCGTGACCTGAATCAGGTGTGTTAAATTAGTGTTGAAGCTAAACTCTGCAGGGCAGTAGACCTCCAGGTCCAGGATTGGGCACCCCTGAATTATATCACAAGAAGCAGAAAATGCAACTTCTAAGACATAACTTTGGAGGTGTGGAAAAATATCCTTGAAGATTTCTTTGCTTGATGAAAGGCAAAAAGTGGACACATTAAATACTGAAAAAAACTAGCATTGTATTTTATTGTTGAGGTTTCTCTGTAATTTTATGTCAAATATGTTTTCTGCTGTGTTCCAGATGCTGAAAAAAGAATAACTTAATGATTCTTCGCTGTGTACTCTAAGTGTCTTCATCAATCACATTTCCTGATGAGTGTTTTGATGAATTGAGGCATCCATGTAATCAATAAAAGTAACATTGAAACATAGCAATCAATATATGCAACGTATTCTATTTATTCTATTTTGTGCAGTCCTTGTGTCAAATGAACTGTAGAGTTCTACTGCCACATCATCATGTATCAATGATGATGTGGCAGCCTATCACCTATCGAATGAAATAACTCTTAGCATTTATTCTCTGCTGTCTCTGCTGTCCAGAGGTAGAGCATGTAGCGACGGATTGAGAGCAACAGTGATGCAGTGAGAGGGATGGCTCAACACTGATCAAATAAAAAAAAATGCTCCAGCGCCCTCTTGTGGGGATGTGTCTTCATTGAACTGAACGTTTTAGGCTGTTTTTCATTTCACTCATCTGCTCTAGTCAGATGCATTCGGTGGTCACAATATTTAATATTAGTAATCGAGTAATCTACTGATCATATTGCTTATTAGTCAAGCAGAGCTTTTTAAAAAAGGCCTTTATAACAAACAATAACAAACCAATTAAAAACATATTTTTTACTGGATAAAGATAAACAATGAGGTCTTTTAAAAAGACTTCATTAAAAATATAAAACACACTATTCGGCAGGAGAGTCATAAAACGATGCGTAAATCAGTCTTTGTTTAGTCTTTTACTTTAAAAGAGAGCATTTATGGGGAATATTTGTAGCAATATTGTATTGTGCATATTGTGCACATCGTCCGTAGTACTTAAAGAACACAGACCAACTACATGTTTCATTACAATGTTTAATTTTATTTTGTGCAGCACAATATGTGAAATGTTAAACTGCATTCAAAATTGTTGGTTTTGGCACTTCTAGTGCATTTTGTCTGTGTCAAAATATTGTGATAAATCTTGTATTGTGAAAATGTCTTTAAGTATCACAATATGCTTTTTCTTCCATATTGCCTACACCTAGTGGTAGCCTAATCTTTCTCGATATGTCTGTTAAACACGATGAGATTGTGTACTCAGTAAAGTGCCCTCATTTATTTGACACTGCCATTTCTAGAAGATAATCATCTACTTGTGCTCTTCTTAAGCTGCGGTCTTTGTAAAACCTGTGGACACTCCTGGCCGAGTATTTCTGTATATTCACTGGGGCCAGACTGGCAGAAATGTGAGCATATGTCATATTATCATTAAACATTTAATGATTATTTTCTGCTATGTCTCCAATGATGCTATCTTTCCACCATATTTCACAATTAGGTTATTTTAGAGTTTATTTGAGTTATTTTTCCCTGCATATGTCCCTGTTTGTGATCTTTGTATGTGTTTATGAAACAAAAAAAACGGGACCCTTTTGGATATTTGTCAGGTCGTATTTCCCATTCTTTTGTTAATAATGCAACATGGCAACTGAAAATGAATTTCAAGATTTTAATGTATGTTTTACATAAAAACAGGTTGTGTTTGTTTTAAGGGGCAAAAATAAATAAAAAAAAAACAAAACTTTTTCCATTATATGATTTTCGACTTCATGGGTTGAACGTATTTGTAGCCAAACCAATTCTTTGAAACCACCCTACTTGAATGAGAGAAATTTGTGATGCAAAGTGCGAGTGACACCTGGAATATTATTTTAGCAAAACATTATTACACTGATGTATAAGCAAAACCTCTGACCTGATGATTCAATGGTAATTTTGTAAAGTATAGTAAATAAAATGGCTACATTTGCAGTGTAAAACACTGTGACCCCTGGTTCCCATCACCACCACTGCATGTCTGTAAGTTTCTCTACAATACCATTTCACATGAAACAGCTCTGTAAGACTCTGATTACATCTCAACCACTGCATTATGCAGATGAAAAATCAGTGGAATTCCCCTAAAGCACTAAAGCATGATATGTAATGCAACTGAACAACAATTATTGAGTAATATCTCATGCCCAACCCTCTGCAGTATTGAAGTGGAGACATAATGGATACACTGAAGAGCTGAGATGTTTAAGTCAAGGGAGACGCTGACATTATAAAGCCATGCAGGCATATGGATGTGGTTAGGTATGTGGATGTCTGTGGTGAGCATCTGTTTTATGTTAACAGAATACAATGCATGAACATTTATAATTTAATCTGTTTCATTTATGAAACTGATACATATTTTATGAATCTCTGATACTGTTTCCTTGTCCTTTTCCGCATGTTTTAATTTCTCCCAGCAGATTTTTTCCTTCATTTCAGTCAAAAAGCCAAGTCACACAGCAGCATTCTGAAACCAGTAGATGGCAGCACCTTCCTGCAAACTACTGGCAGAAATTCACTTCAGATATCTTCACTGAATCTCTACTATCTCTACCGGTTAAGATAAATGTGCAGGAAAAAGCCACATCTGGACTAAAAGCTTCTGAGTTATAGCAGAGACCTGATCTAGCACTTCTGTATCACATTAATGCCATAAAACCTAATTGTTATAATAATCAACAATAAAGAGTATGAAGATGACTATTCCTTTTTAACCTCCCTCAATTTTCAATTCTTAGTAGCCTGATTCAACCTGAGATGCACTACAGTCCCCAGCATGCACTGCTACATAGTGTGCGTTCTGACCCCCTTCCCCATAACAACAATCTCTGGGCCAGCGTTTACACAGAAAAAAAAGATGCCTGGTGTCTAATTCAAGCAAATAGGCAGTTTTAAAAATAACTACGTAGAAAAATTTATTTTTTATTTGGAATTATTTTTAAATAAGTATTCAATGTCCATTTTGCTGTTGCAGTTTTGGCATATTCTGAATAAACAATGGCCAGTTGGGGTCATGGCAAAATGTTAAGCAAAAATAACATAAAAACACAGCTGGCCCACAGATTTGCTGAGATCTTTTAATATGGCCCTTTTAGTGGTTGAATTTGACACCCTTTGAAATGTATATATATATATATATATACACATTTATATACATACACATATATACATACATACACATAATATGTTTTATACAAGCGGCCACCGGACCAGTCACAACATTCATCAGAAAAAATGCAATTAGATATTTTCCCCAAATCGTTCATCACACATTTGCCTCAAACCACATGACGTCCTTAAAAGATCTTAAATAGACTTGCTTATGTGTTACTCAAACTGTTTAACAAGTTCAAAACAGACAAAAATAGCATCTTCAAGCCACAATTTTGGCTGTAGTTTTGTCCATTTTATGCAAAGCTTCATGTCACACAGTGTCAGAAACCACATAAGAACGTCTATTTGAGATTTATTAAGAACGAGATAAATGAAATAAACATGTGATGATTTAGACCTGCAGTTTGCACAAAGCTAACTGGTGGCAAATAGGCTCCCATTATTTATTAGATATAAGCCTCATAGCACCAATGTAAAACTGAAGAAGCACACTTTGGACACTGTGTTTATGGCTGATCTACTACATATGAGGTATGTCTTGCTCTCTCTCTCTCTCTCTTTCCTATGACTGGAGGATTGTTTGTGGGTTCTGGCCAAGAGCCACTGTTGTCCTGGCACATGCTTACTATTGGGTCAGCCAGTCGTGCTATCAAAGGCCAGTATCAGCTTTGCCTCCTCAGAGAGTGTTCGGACTGTTCTCACTGCTCTTCACTATTGCACTACTATCCCACATGAATGTATCACATATGTACTGTTGTGGCTCTTATACAACAATACAACAGCAACCACAGACTGCATGTGCAGATTAAACTGAATTGGTATTAGCACATTAACACTGTACTGGAGGCTGTTTTTGTAGAACACTTTCAGGCTGGGATAGCAGCCTCTGACACCATCCAAGTGGGAAGACATATGGGGCGAACCACAAGTGTGAAAGCCATCAGGCGTTTCTATGGGAACACGGAGCCGTTGAGCTCTTGATTTTTTTGTCCCCCCTCCAAACAGTGCTACAGTGAGGGGTTTCCTTCATTTTCTTATATTCACTGTAATGCTGGGTTCAACAATATCTACGTTGTATAGTTTATGAGGTTCATTTAAGAAAAGAACCATGCACAAAACCAGTGATCCCATTACAACTGATTTCCATCTGCAGATTCTTAGAAGTTGTAGTCATGAGAGGAGTTCTGCTGATTTGGGATCTCAGCATGTAATAACTGTGAAAGCTCTGCAGTAAAAAAAAAATTGTATGTACTGAACTGTACAAAGATTGGCTTTCCAGTTTATTGAGACTGACACCGAATGAGTATTACACCTACTGCTATTATTTATTTACTAATGAATAACAGCAATAAGGGTAATAACCACTGGACAAAAGAAAGAAAGAAAGAAAGAAAGAAAGAAAGAAAGAAAGAAAGAAAGGAAGAAAGGAAGAAAGGAAGGATCGAGGGAATGCTGGAAGAAAGGCAGAAAGAAAGGAGGAATGGAAGGAATGCTGGAAGAAAATCATAAAGAAAGAAAGGATGGAGGGAATGCTGGAAGAAAGGCAAGAAGAAAGATTGGATGGAAGGAATGCTGGAAGAAAGGCAGAAAGAATGAAGGGATGGAGGGAACGCTGGAAGAAAGGCAGAAAGAAAGGAGGAATGGAAGAAATGCTGGAAGAAAGGCAGAAAAAAGGGGGAATGGAAGAAATGCTGGAAGAAAGGCAGAAAGAAGGATGGAAGAAAATAGAAAGAAAGGCATGAAAAAAGAAAGAAAACCAATGCTGGGAGAAAGAAAGAAAGAAAGAAAGAAAGAAAGAAAGAAAGAAAGAAAGAAAAAGCAAGAAAGGCGGAAAGAAAGAAAGAAAGAAAGGCGGAAAGAAAGAAAGAAAGGCGGAAAGAAAGAAAGAAAGAAAGAAAGAAAGAAAGAAAGAAAGAAAGAAAAAGGCAGCTCTAGGTTCTAGGAGGCTGGTGATAACTGGTCAGTCTCCATCTCAGCGTGTTTCAGAGCAGGTAAGCTCTTCTGTTGTGCTTCCAATCTTTCGCATGCAATAAGCAAAGCTCTTCAGAGTTTGGCTGCCACTCAGTACAGGAGGAACCACATCAAAAGGGTGAAAGGAAAAGGGGGATTCAAACCAAAGAGCTGTGGCCCATGGGACATCCAAAATTAGACTTTGTTCCACACAAACTTGCAAGGACCACGTAAAAAAACTGAACAAAGATTCTGTTTTTATAGAACAGTGGACTGGACTGGACACAGAGCACTTCTGACCAATTTCAGAACATTTTTCATGAAACCACACAAATCACCATTTATAAATAAACTACTCCACGGACATACGGCACTAGCAAAAGCTATCAAATATTACATTCATTTGTGGTGAAACAGACCAATCATGAACTAAATTGTATTTTCACCTACTGACATAATATCTAATAATTTACAACTTGCACAAAACCAACACAGAAACACAGTAAAAGAAAGAAAGGGAGTAAGAAAACAAACAAAGAACATCACTAAGAAAGTTGCCATCATTAGGTGAAAGGCCTCATCTGTTCGTCAGAGGGATCAGATGTCTGTCTGCCTGCTTGTCTGCTGAGCTCATTGATTTCTGTCTGGATTTTCACGTCTACTGCACACCAATCACTGCCTTTACAATAGGGGGCAGTAACACACACTAACACAGTGTCTCTAAACCAAAGTGATATTGAAGCAAATGCCCAATCTAAATCTTTGCTCTTCTCCGAACTTATAGATGCACAGATTTAACGAGCGCATTATTAAGAAGATTGACAGGCTCGTAGGGCTGTCTCATTCACCTTGGCTGTAAGGGGGATAATGCACACTTTTGTGCGAACTTTCAGAAAGGCGGCTCGGGCTGTGCAAATTTGCAGATTTTGATATCAATATCAACCATAAAAGTGAGTCAAGTGGCCTCGCAGCTTTGGTGCGGTAATGTCAAGTACGTCAGTGAACATCACAGAAAACAGGTCATAAATTACTGTCATCAGGAAATTATGTAATAACTGTGGCAGGCCTACTTGTTAAAGAGCTGAGTAGGTGCATCAGAGTAGGTAAACAACAAAGAAATGTAGCGCGAGTACTCCAGGACCAGTGCCTAATCAAACTCCCTCATATCAGACAAGCCAACATATTTCAGTATTCATATTCAATTGGTCAATAGCATAAAATTAGCCCACAATTTAAATTCATATTACAAATGCTAATCTTTTGGTAGCCAGCTACTGGCTTGCTTAGACTTTATAGAATACTGACAAAAATCCCGTTCAACGTAGTGAGAAAACGTAGCACACAACTTCATTATTCACACTGGTGCTGCTTGTTTACAGATGCTTCATAAAGTCACGTTTCGAGTTTAAAATACTTGCTACCAAGTTGCTGACCATGTCGTGGAAACAAGGCAGGTTGGAAACAACAATGGCACTTGCATTTGCCACCATGCTAATGTTAGGAATAACTGGCATATGATTAATGAGCTCTGTTCTGTAGCTGATTTGTATTGTGTCTCATTCAGACGCAAAACACTAATTAGAACTTCAATAGTAATAGGAAGAGCTAAACCACTGTAGGCTGAATAGGTGGGTATATGTAATTGGAGTTGGTTTTCGTGACATAATGCAAGCAGTGAATTCAAAATGGGTTGTTAATTTCCATAATTTCCATATATGCACTGGGTAGTGAGTACATCTTGAAACTTTCACAATGATTACATATTACTTCAAACTCAAGAGAACTTTGGTTTTCCATAACACATACAATATTCTAGGTATTTGTCAAAAACTTACAGGTTTTTCATGGAATAACAATGTTTTTTTGCACAAATTTCAAATCACAAGAGCTGCTATTTTAATTATAGCTCATGTTTTCAAGTGTCTTATGATCTAAGTGGGCAAATATACTCTAATAACATGAAACTCATGAACTGCCTGCATGAATTTGACCAGTTGAAAGCAACCATCCAATTGTTTTGTGTACATGTCAGCCACAACTATCAGTAACTGGCAGCATTCAAGCCTCAAGCCAGAAAAAAGTGGATATGCTGGTCTTCCTGGCCAAAACAACAGGCCTGGATTTAATTTATAGAAAATAACTGCAATTTAAGGAACATTATTGTTCAGGAAAATCACATTTAGATATTTTCCTCAAATCATTCAGTCCTAGAAAGAGCGCATTCGTGAGAAGAGCACTGATAGGAATTAGCCACGTCGACAGCTTTTTGGACTGTCAGCAACATCTGAGATATGTCTGCATCTTCTGAGAACATTCACAATATTCAAAATCCCTATTAGCAGATCTGCAAGAACAGCCCACATTACAGATCACCAGGCCTAAGCCGTCCCATACATCTAAAATCCTGTCCTTTTCCTCTTTTGAAGTGCAGATCAAACACGGTTCCTTTAGAGAGAGTCCTAACAGGGCAGTCATCAGCAGTGTTTTAAGCTCTGAGGGAATATACCAGCGCTTTTAACAGCACACCATTGTTCAGCAGCAGAAAATAACAGGCTGTGTGACGCTGTACCCCTTTCAATTCACTCTCTCGCTCCTTCAATTTTTCTTTTTTTGTTTGCCTCACTTTTTTTTCCTCCAGATCTCCTTCTTTTTCAATACATTCCCATCGCTCTCTCTCTCTCTAGGAGCAAAGGAGGGGTGGGGGACATCTCTCATTTCCATTAAAGCAGCTCTGTGCCACCATAATTACACACCTCTGCCTGCATGGCAATTAGACTCTCCACACAAGCCATGCATATTGGGAGAGCGGGATAAGAATAGACAAAGTGTTGTTGGGAGGGGAGGGGGTACATTAGAGACATTAGGCAAGGAATATGGTAAGGGTTTAATAATGGTGAAAACGCATTAGTCCGTAAAAAGAAAGTGCAGTATAAACATGCAAAAAGAATATTTCAGTGTTTTTCCAACCAATATAATCTCTATCTGCCATATCTTGTCGTTGTCAGCACAAAGCCTGGTATCTTCCCAAAAAGTAACTTCACAGGAGAAGTAAAAAATGTTTTTTTTTTTTTACTTTAAGTGTACGTTAATGTCACAAGATTTTACTCAAAGTTACTGTAGACCGTTTCTATGACATTTCTCATAAAATTTTGATGCAATGTAAGTGGCAGCTGGCATTTTCAAGTTATATAAAAAAATAAAAAAAGAACAAAAATAGAGATACAACGTTTTGTTCCGAAAGCACCAATCTGTTTTGTATGGTCGATTATCATGAACAATAATTCCAATGCAGAGCCCTGTACAATAGAAAACCCATTTAAAACAGAAGCCAACTGGAAGCTGCTAAGTCTCTGAAGAAATCATTAGAAATACATGACTATATAATGCAAATCTGAATCTGTTACAGTCTGACAGATCCTGTGATGGGACAGACACAACAGAATGTCTTACTAAAGGTGTTCTTTTCAAGTTTTAGCCAATTGGATTTGACCACTTTTGCTTTCTTTAAAGATTTCAGGCATTCCTGTAAGACCAGGTAAAAACCTGTGGAAAGTACCACTATACTTCACATATACTACCTATCCATGTCTGAAAGAAGGAAGTCTACAGATGTACCTAATTTACAAATTCCTTTGGCTGAAGAATCCATGAAAATGTTCTTTTGCATAAACATTTATTTGGCAGTAGCCTCCACTAGCCTCTATGAAGGATGGAAAGACCGATAAGCTAAAAATCAGAATCGGCAGATTTTCGGCCTAAACAGATTGGTAATCGACCCATATTCCAATATGGCCAACAGAGCTCCAACTGAGATCAAGTCAATGACAGTCTGGCATTTTGTTACAATATCTGACTCTAGTCTAATTTTATTGCCAAAGTTTGAAAATCTAACATGACTAGTGATGGAAGCTCCATCTCAACTTTTAACATCATCCAGATACGACACTTTAGAGTACATCATCCAACCGAGTATAGTGAGTATCAGAATCTAGCACAACTAGCAGAGATGGATAACACGACACCAACAATAAGCTACTAAACTGTGGAGATGAGAGTGGATTCCTCATCTAACATGCACTCTGAAATACTCTGTTTGGCAATGAAATTTTAAGACTGTGCCCATTTCACATGAGTTTGTTGCAGTGTTTGGGTTGTTCAACTAATTTTAAACCTTTCTAAACCTTTTAACTGTTGCCTCAGGCTACAGTCATGATCTTGGTCTTATTTGAAAGGTAACACTCTCAAGGTCATTTTCCAACCATCAGAATAATTGTAAACATACAGTAAAAGAAGAGGCTAGAATGGAGGAGTTTACTTCTACCTGACTCACAGATCTCTAAACTTATCTCTGACTCTTGCCGTGTTATCAAGACCACACGTTTTATATTATGATGTCCCTTTGGATGGAGGCAAGGCTTTGAAGGTGTTTGCTCATTCGGTGCTTACGTTGCCAATCAGACAATGGCAACTGCTGTGAATAACAGATTAAATGGATTACTGGAATTTTATCCTGAGCTTTTTAATGATTTATTGTATCACTGTATTGCTGGTCGATTTGATGCATAAAAATTAGATACAAAAATAATGGAAGCAAACTCTTTGGTGGAAGTGCGCCTGTACTGGTAACTTGGTTAAACCAAGTTTGCGATCTTTGCCTGGGCAGTTAAGTGTTCGGTCATCCCGTTTCCGTCCTCGATCGAAACCGCCATCAGCAAATCGTGCAAATGGACAATCTGAAATCCGTACCAGCCTTACAAAACGCTGATCAGTCCATCTCTAGTCTCTATTATAAGGATGTTTTGAATAAAGGGGTTTTCAGTTCTTACAGGGAAATGTGTTGAAATTATTGTCTGTGGTAATCGACCATACAGATGCAGTGGCAGATGTGGCAGATAAAGATCAGGCTGAAAAATGCTGGAGTATTCCTTTAAGCTTCCTGTGATTGCAATTTTGGCTTGAGCAATATGCTGATTGCAAAAGCTGTAATTAAGCCACTTCATTTAGGAGAATGCTCACTGCATCAAAATCAAACATTTCATATTATGTACAGACCCACTCAGCAATTAGCGCTCTAATGAATCACAGCCGTGGCTGATAAGGGTGCCATGTGCATGCTGACCAAGCTCTGATGTTCTGCATGTGGTCGGATGAATCATGTCACTCCTGCAAAGTGTGACTATGTATTGAAATGTACAATCTCTGTTAATTGCAATCAAAACAATTATAATAATAGACAAAGAAAATTACTGCAAAAACACAGCAGGAATACTTAGCCATGCAGGAAGGTGCCGTGCTGCTGGGGCTCAACTGCATGGAGTTAATCCAGTGAGGACATCTGATTGGACAGGACTTCAAAATAAATGAGAAGGGAAGTAGAGTTACATTGCATGACTACTAGCAGTCTAATTAATCTCGCAATGTAATTGTAAGGTACTTATTCAAAACATAATTCACACCAACATGTATAATTAACTGCAGTATTCTTGGAGAATAATAATCTTTTTATCCATTACAGTTTTCTCCACAAAACTATATTAAAGGTGTCTACTTTGTTTTGTTGATTTACAGATGAAACTAAATTTAGAGGTTAGAATTTGGATGGACACTGAAGGTCAGATGTACTACACTTTAAGCAGCAGGTTTCAGGTGTAAACAGGACACATTCTGCACCAAAAAACATGCATTATGTTCAAAACTAGTACAGAGCATAAACATGTACAGTACGCACGGAAAACTGTAAAACATGTTTTTCTAAGAGAGGATCGTGCAAAATGAAGTGCTTATATATACACATACTAACCTGTCACTTCAATAAGTACACCTCCCTGTACCTACACTCACTGTCCATTTTGTCCGGTCTATTTACCACATAGGTGCACTTTGAAGTTCAATTACAGATTGTAGTCCATCTGTTTCTCTGCATGCTTTGCTATTAGACCTTTACCCTGTTCTTCAATGGTCAGGACCCCCACAGGACCACCACAGAGCAGGTATTATTTGAATGGTGGATTCCTCTCAGTACTGCAGTAACATTGACTTGGTGGTGGTGTGCTAGCGTGTGTTGCGCTGACATGAGTGGATCAGACACAGCAGTGATGATGGACTTTTAAACACCTCAGTGTCACTGCTGGGCTGAGTTTAGTCCACCAACCAAAAATATCCAGCCAACAGCGTCCTGTGACCACTGATGAAGGACTAGAGGATGACCAACACAGACTGTGCAGCAAAAGATGAGCTGTCATCTCTGACTTTACATCTACTTCATGGACCAACAAGCTAGGAGTGTCTAATAGAGTGGCCAGTGAGTGGACACTGATAAAATGGATGATGAGTGTAGACACTAGATATACTATAATGGCCCAAAGTATGTGGACACTCCTCCTAATTACTGAGTTCAGGTGTTTTAGCCACAACCACTGCAAACAAGGGTATAAACATTCTTCTAGAAATTAGCTCCCCACTGTCTTGAGGCAGTTTCACACTCTCAAGCAACTTCAGAAGGAGCCTCCTGGGATACTTTTCCAACAGGACTGAAGAAGTTACATATGCTGAGACTTCAAGGCTAGACTGAAAACCGCTTGTTAGGGGGCATTTCATCCCCCCCCCCAGTATTTTTTGACCATTTCTATTGGTTCACTCATAACATTTTTAATTGCAAAAGGTAAGTGGAGTTTTCAAATCAAGTTAAAAAAGTCAAAATGATAAAAAAGGAGATACAAGTTTTTTGCGTATAAGCTACGACATACAGTGCTGTCCAAATGTTTGGAATCACTTGCCATATTAACCATTTTTCTCATTACATACAATATCTTATACAACAGCTAATAAAAAGCAGATTTAAATATTACAAATAATTCTCCAAAAGGTATTTTTGGACATTTTGTTCAGATTTTATGAATTGTGTGAACAAAAAGTATAAAAATAAGTATAAGAATATGAATGGGAATCTGAATTCTGGATAATTCTTTAACCAAACTGGTTTTAAATTATTAAAAACAGTGATTGCAAAACTTGAGAACAGTGATTCCTTTAAACTGCAGCATATTTTCCGCTTTTTAGGTTAAATTTTACATCTTTGTTTTGGAGATAATTTTGCATATAGGCATTTTCTTCATTGTTTGCATATGTCTTAGAAACTAACTTCATTTTCATGAAGGTTTTAATGGTCTTAACATCAAATCACTAAACAAAAAGATAAAGTGACTTAGTATGGGATATTTTTTCTCCTTTTAAATGTTGAAGTCTTGTGGGCAAACTTGCAGACAGTCTTTTACAGAAAGAAGAGTAAGGGACAATCCCATTTCAACCCTTGCTCCTACCACTTAGCCCTTATCCCTCTGTTTTGCGCATTCGTGCCTAGGGGTAGGGTGTTTCAACCTGTTCCTTACATGGTACAGCAGTTACAGAACAGGAAAATTTGAACCAGAAGCTGTTTGAATAGATGACTTCAGCTTTATATCCCAAAGAATTATGGGGTGGGCAATTATAAATAACTGTTGCATCCTCAATCCCCTCTTTGAAGGCGTATGCTTCCCTAAAGTTAACCAAATTTAACCATAAATTTAACTAAATTAAACTTGACCCTCCTCTGCTATCACTGCAGACTGGCAGGGTTGCCTACAGAGCAGTGCCAGTAGCCTGTTAAAGAAGTAATGTTCGTTTTTATTTGAGGATTTTCCCATTTCATAGGGAGGATTTCAACCACTACCACTTATAACTCAGTTTCAAAGGGCAAAGTGACACTCGAAAATAAGGGGTAGATGTAAAAATAAGGAAGCGGATTGGGCCTAAATATTGTTCCACTCAGCACTGATGGCTTCAAATAGTTAAAAACACTGCTAAGCTAGTTTGTGTTTAAAATGAGATCAAATATTCTCTATAGGCTTTAGATCTGGACTCAGCCCAAAACCATCACTTGGTCCATTTTTCTTGCAGAGGAGTGAACATATTGAGATAGAGGCATCCAAACTTCTAAACAGTGGGGTAAACAAACACAAAGTTTTGATAATAATAACAATAATAATAATAATAATAATACATTTAAATACATTTAAGTATTAAGATATCACTTTAAAGAGGCATCAATCAAATTTTTTAAACATTTTAATGTTGTATTTTGATAAAACATAGTTTTTTTGGGAAATGCAAGACTAGAAAGCAAGATTCACCACAGCTGTTTTTCACTCCTGGTAGGGGGGCTTCTTGACCTGATAGCAGAGCAAGATGTCCACATGTAGGAATTTCTTTTTTTGTGCTAAAAACAAAAAAGGCTGCTACTGAAGTTTATTTCCTCCAACTCGGCATAGATGTGTGCATCATCAACCTGTACATGCTTAACCACTGCACAGAAATGGTTTAGCCTAACAGTTATTCTTTAACAATGACCCCAACACCATTTTCCTCTACTATATGTCAGTATTAACCAGAAATCACTGATGGGAGAGAGGCAAACATACATGCCCAGTGTATTCAGTCTCAAATATTTTCCGTACCCATTTTTATTCTTGTTTTGAATGCGTGAGATGAAAAGGCCATTAGACAGCCTCTGTAAAACAGGCTAATTAAATGAGGCTGCAGTCCCTGTGCTACTCAGACACACCTGCATCCCGCCATCTGCCATGCTTAAAACCCTTTCTCCCATTAATAGGGCTGGAGACCTCTGAGTCACACAGGTCATTCTGTGCCCTCTTAAACCCTTTGTACATTTAAACACACCACGAACAGAGCTAGATCTCTCTCTCTCACACACTCTCTCTCGCCCTTTCAGCTAAACCGACATGTTAGAAAGCCTAGGACAGCTTGGTAAGGCCTTTCAGAAATAGAGCTCTATTTCTGGTTCAGTATAATGTGGCTCTGTTCCTCTCCAGAAGTACTTTGTGAATGGAGTAGGTTGGTCATTACATCACACAGCAACATATTCAGCAATATATTTAGCAACAAATCCTCATCAGCAGAAAATGTGTATGTGGAAGGAAAACATTAATCCAGTCTGATTCTGTAGTATGAAATTACAGAATTCTCCAATATGACACAAAGCAAAGTAGATTACATGATAACAACAGTAGCCACATGTAGCACAGCATTAAAAGGAGACTTCCACCATTTCCACCCATTACACCAATTTTTCAAATGTATATTAACCTCAGAAACTCACCATTAAAATTTGCCACTTCTTGTCATAGTTGCCAAGGTTGAAATTCAGTAATGTGTCCAGAATTGTTAGAGAAGACCAAACACACAAAAATGTGGGAGTTCAATCTGAATAAAGGATATAAATTCTTTGTAGAAAAAGTCCTTCATAATATCAGAGTCTGATAATGTCAGGTAACATCTACAGAGCGATAAAACAACGGATAGATGAAAATAAATGTAACCAAAAAGCCAATTTAGCCAAGTTACCTAGATATATTGAAACAGCTTGCCAACAATAAACTAGTTGACAAAAAGGTGAAAACACACATACTGGCAGGGTAGTTATGATCTGCAGCACCACTGTAGACATTTTCCACAACCACCAACTCCAGCGTACAAACAGCTGCTCCTGCCTGAGCTTTGCTCTCTCAAATGCCGCTAGCTTTTTGAGGGGAAAACACGAGTTGGAGTTACTATCTCCCAGTATTCATGGGTTAAGTATGAGTACTGCTTTTGAAAAATACTCAGCATTTAATGCACAATGAATGTATGTAAAGGTCAACAGAGAAAAGAACTTGGTTTAAATAGTGAAACTAAAAGCTGAAATATCTGGAAGTCAACTGAAACTGACTGTATAAAACAGAACAGGATGCAGAGATACAGATCTGTAACGTGTCAAACAAGCAAAGTGTTGCTTAGCTTGCTGTGGCCGTTCGGTCCTTGAGGACTTTTCACTTTGACTGAGGATAAGCTATAAAAATGACTCAATGTACGAGGACGGTCCAATCAAACTTCATGATGGCAATAACACAGAGATTTCAATAACAATCAGTCTCTGTGTTCTTCTCCAACAGACAGCTTTATTTTGATTTTTCATCTTCATTAATGTCTCCTCTCATAGTCTGTACTTCCACGGTCATCCTTATGTGTTCAGAGGCCCAGCTAGGGGATTGGTCAAGGATGGGGCTTAGCTGTCCCCTGCAGGCAGAGACAAAGGAAAGCAGAAGTGAATGGAGCAGAGGCAGACAGTGCTAATGAGGGCTGGAGACCAGAGGCAGCGAGAAGAAAGTGAAAGTGCAGAGACTAGCCCGAGGGCATGGGCCTGCTCTGTCCAGCACCAAACACGCTGGCTCCTCCAGGGGCTATCCAGGGAGTAAGTGAAGAATAGAAAAAAAAGAAAGATGATGATGACATTGACGAAGAATGATGGAGAGAAAGACTAGAGGGGGATGGAAAGGGATAGATGAGCTGACAGTGAGAGAGAAAAAGCAACGTGACTGATGATGTCAATGCTTCCAGTGGACCTTAATCATCAGAGTGCCAATTTGACAGCCTTTAATGGCATACGAACTACTCTGTGTCTGATGCACGAAACTTTTGTACGACTTGGAAAGGAATGGAGCTGCACAAATGACGAATCAGCTCCAGTGCGTGAAATCAAGAGCTGGCCTAGCAGCACCTAATTTACATATAATTTGCATGAAGCACAGTTTACATATTTCACGCAGATGGTTCGGTAGGGGACAATAAAACGACAGCATTCAGTGGCTCGTGAACCAATGGCTGTGCTCGTAGGTGGAGTCTGAGGTCGAGTAGCGAGTGCACTGCTCCTCCTACTGAACAAAGTTTATAGCGTTACAATTATAACAACTAGAAAAAATAAAAAAGCAAACTGCTCTTTGTTTATTTGAAGATGGTAGAATGCTGTAAATTGTGTGTAGTTTTATTTTTTTTCACATTTAAAAGCTGTACTACTGCAGTGTATGACATTTTTCTGCATTAACTGTGTTTTGTATTGTTTATCTTTTGGGTGGTGTCAGTAGCATAAAACAAAAGCACATTGCAATATGTCACATAGGACAGTTGCAGCATTTGTTTATACCGAAAGTGCTTGTAAAATATGTACATCCACTTTTGTACTGGATTGCCATGTGCACAAATTATTAGTATTATTGTTATTTTCTATTACTTACTTTGGGAAGAAAACTGCTAGCATAGCTACAGATATAGATACAATAAGTGCATTTAGCTTTATAGCAGTAACATTTATACCTGGCTAGGGATAAGGCTGAGCTCAGGCAGTATTCGTATTTGATTTTGCTGAGCGAAATCTAGTTTCCAGCAAGGTTTCCACACAATTAACTCTAAGGTTTCAAAGTAGTTGACATAACAGAGGGCCTAGTGAAGTAAAACTCTCATCATTCTTTGCACTAGCTATAGTGCATGAACCTGTTGTGGTTTTGAATTCAACAAGAGAAACAGGTTTTGAGCACCTACAACTCTGTTGTTCTTCTAAACACTTCCTCTTCTGTTCTTTCCACAGAAAAGACAGGGTAAATTGCTTTATGATTACGTACGCTGTCACTGAATACTGAGTGTGCTGGCCAAATTCCTCTTAAAATATGGCCTGAGCAGACCAGTGAGCAAACCACTTCGCTTTCTTTTCTGGAACTGCCTGAAAATGCTAAGGTTAAAGGAATAAGTTAGTTACAGTTCAGTTCAAAGTTACACAATTTGCTTATTCCAAATGTTGCTGACCAGCCAAGACATGTTGGGTGTCAGATGTTTGTTTCAATTATTACATAATTGCCTAATCACAATTATTTGAGACAATTATTCAGGCTGAATATAGATTTCTACAACAAGCAGAATGTGAACTGGGTGTGTTGGGTTGAAGCAAATATATGTAAATAAAAGAAATCAGTAAATACATTCACCGAGACATCACTTAGCTTATAAAAACAAAAAAACTCAAACTTCTAACTTGGTATTCTAACATATTTAAAAGGCAGTGCAAGAAATATTGGCTTATTTGTTAGCTACGCAGCTAATCTTAATGTTTTTAGCATGTACACTAGCAAAATGAGTGTTTTTTGCCTGGTAGTTTCACACTTGTGTCCCCTTGCTACAAATGATTCTTTGTAACTGTAGACATGTGTGTGAGTTTGTGTGCACGTACAGAAAGAGTAATGTTCTCAACAGTACAGTCAGTATTAGCTACTAATCAAACATAGCTGGGAAGCAAGATGGATAATCAGGCAATTTGGCCTCTTTAGAGCTGCAATTTAATAGCTGCAGTGCATATAATGAACAAGAAAAGATAATTCAATAGTTAATCTCAATTATGTATATGACCATTAATCGTCAGGCAAAACGTCAGGATCGTGACAGCCCTAATTGCGTCTTTAGTTTTGCACTTGAGCTATGAGGCTAATGTAGCTAGCAAGTAATGGAAGCTTACACCTCAGCAATTAGCACTGATCAAACTGCATGCATAAACCGAAATGCTAATTGGTGGACTTTTAACCTCAGCTCCAGTGCAAAACTAGATCAACCACATCTTTATTCATCAGCAGCATTTGTAGTACACCGTTAAAACATTTGGGGCCAGTTTTATAAAACGTAGCGCCAGACTTGCCATGACATTAGGAGCAAATGTTGTGGTGGTGACACGTATCACTTGCGCAATGTGAGGTATGGCCATGCTATTATCTCATTTAAATATGGCAGTATTGATTCATAAAACGACAAAATCTTCCCAAAAAAATTAAAAATAAATAATGCATGAACCACTCTGATGGTAATTTTCCTGATAAGAGGCCAACATGGATTAAATTCTATTTCCTACAATGTTTCCAGACATGTTTGGTCCCACATACAACAAATCACACACACACTTTGATTAACTAATATATTCAAATGACACATTTAGATCTGTTTGGATGGAGCAGCATTACAAACTTCTTATCAGCTGTAGTAGGAGAAAAGAGAAAAAACACACATTTCAGATTGACAGATTTAACTGAAGCCTCTTCTTCCTGCATCAAATTCGAAGTTTGGTGAAGCCCCTATGAATAGAAAGTAAGTCTGGAAGTTTTAACTTTTATCGTATTTTTTCAATTTATAATGGATTTTACAAATAATTTTACAATTTAAACATGTAAAACAGAGTTAACAGTAAAAATGTACTTCCTACAAGTACGATATTTAATGTACAAGTCAAATTTCTGATATTAAGAATTTAATATTTACTAGTTGAAATTTAATTGGAATGTGTAAACTGAATTTCTGAGATAGGAAATAAAAGCGAAAATGGCAGACTAATTCGAATTTTAGCATGTTAATTTTATTTTATTTGTAATAAAAAATATAAATTGTTACATTTAATAAGTTCTTAATTTCTGTTAACATGTAAGTTATTGCTGTAATTATAATTAATTTGAAAATGGCCTGAATCATTTTTTCTTTATTATTACTGAATTATTTATTTGAGAAATGAAATATAACCTGCTAAAATATAATTCCTAAAATTAAAAGTAAAAACAAATTAAGTAAAGATGCACCCATCAAAGATCATAAGCCAAAAGCCAAAAAGTAAGCCATGCAGGAAGAACTGCAAAAACATTTGAAAAGACAAATTTAATAAGACACTTAAAACACCATGACCCTGCTGAATATGCCCAATTTGAAGAAGCTAGCAAAAGGCAAGATGGCTAAAAATAAAGCTAGGTGGAGTGCAAAGCCAGTCACAAGTCAGCGGCTTCTGCTATCTTGCTTTAGCATTGAAAATACCAAAGCCATTACAAGGAAAATCATTTGACAGATCACCTAAACCCAAGAAACACAATACCAAATAGTTAATACTTATTAGAAGGTACGTTGCCAGGATTGTTTAATCTTGTGTCACGACACACGCAGCCTGCCACAAGCCAATTCCATAGCAGCAATTAGTTTTACAACTGACACGTAAGCTTGATGTCAATGTTGAGCCTGACTGCTCAGTGGGGAGACAAAGATTTCCAGTTACACCAAGTCCTTCTACACTGTCAAGAAATATCAGGGTCTCACACTGCTGCCAATCCAACAGCCACATTTGACACAATATTGCAAAGGTGGGACATAGACACAAGCAAGGTTCATGTGGTGCTGCTAGACAACGCTAGAAATATGACCAAAGCACTGGATGAGGGCAACTTGGCGAGTTTGCCCCGCATGGCACACACACTAGAGCTGGGGGTGAATGAGGATCTGCTGTCCCAGTGAGTTGGGCAATTTAAACACTAATCATTCACCTATTCATGACTTCATGACATCCAGGCACGGTTGGGTCAGCCTAGAAAAGGAGTGCAGCTAGATGTTCCTACAAGATGGAATAGCACCAACTAAACGCTGCAGTCGCTGATGGAGTACAGACATTCTCTGGTGGCATACACTTCAGAGCATGACCTGCCAGCCACACTCAACAAGCATCAGTGGCTAATTGACAACGTGCTGAGCCTTCTCACACCTTTTGAGGAACTCGTAAAAGAAATCAGCTCTTTGATAGTAACAGTATGTGTTAAACGTGACTGCCTGTCTATATCTGAAACACAATTATTTGACCTATCCTTCTCACAAGAATCACTACTTCTCAGTTGAAGCAAAGGTTCAAGTGGAACAGGTGTTTCTGACTATGCTGGAAGGGAGACGAAACATCTGAGGAACCTGTTGCAGAAGCATCCATGGTACTTGGAACTGTCACAGAAAGCACCTGCAGCCAAACATGTAGACATGAGGAGGAGGAGCAACCAGGCCAGCCATTCATGTGTGCAGGTACAGAGATACCTGTATGAGCTGCCCTCACAAGAACTGAAAATGCATCGATATACATATAGATATATTATATTCTTCCCCATGTACAAGCATTGACAGTGAGCGCGTGTTTAGCTTGGCTGGATATGTGGTAGATGAGAAAACAGACTAACTGGTGACAAGGCAGAGACGCTTCTGTCTGTGAAGAAAAACTTGCCATTATGTTTAAGTGATTGCATTAGGCCTATACATATGCTGACAGCAACCTAAAGGTGTCATGTTATATTCTTCTGTTTTCTATTCTCTTCTGAAAACAGGTGAAACAGGTACCTACTGCACTTTGTTTTTAGTTAGTAAAAAAAAAAAAAAAGGTTTGTTCTATAACATAAAGCATAAATTTTTATTTTGAGATGTGAGAATTTTTCATTACAAAAAAGTTCAGAATCAGCAAGTCAGACTTAGGGGAAGAAAAAAAAATCTGAAATCAGAATCAGCCAAGGAAAGCAGCCAATCAGTGCATCCCTAATTTTAAGTTGTCATTCGTTTTTTAATATTGTCTTTTTTTTAATAGTAAAAATATTTTTCAAGTACAACTTTGTTACTTGATTAAAAGTTAAAAGTATCTTTACCAAACAATTTATTTTTATTTGTCAGCATTTCTTCCCTTAAAATTCTGAGAATTTTCAGAAGAAATTTGAGAAGTTTCTGGGAACTTTAGTTTTGGCAGCCAACTGGAGCTTCACTTGCCATGGCTCTTTAATATGTATGAGCTCATTTACATGTCAATTATGATTGGCTCTTGCCTAGGACACTGGTGAAAATACCACAGTGTTAAAAGACAACGGTGCGCTCATCACTGACTCTGTGACTTTACGAATACCTCTTATTTACCGTGACGCACATTTTATGCCACGGTGCGCTGTTACTGTCAACTTTAATGAATGTGGCTCCTGGCGTTTTTACTTAGAAAAGGAAGTTAACTGGTTGCCGTTTTTTCCTTTGCACTGGATCCATGAGGCTAATGTAACTAGCAAGTAATACTTTTGCCCCAGCAATTAGCATCGGGCAAACTGCACACACAATCCAAAATAGACGAGCCTTAGCTCTAGTGCAAAACTAAAGCAAACACATCTTTGTTTATCAGCAGCATTTGGGATCCACTGTTAGGTACAAATACATACAGATAGTAGCAAACTAATTCAGGTTATATTAGCTTGCTATTTGATGTCCAATAAACTCCCATGTTTAAGGCAGACAGATTACTTGCTTTTAAAGTTATTAACCAATCTTTTTTCTCTACTCTTGCTTCATGACGAGCTGCAGCACACTGGTTAGAGAGTCAGTCTCAGAGGTTACGAATCCCAGCCTGGCCAACAGACACTAGTCAGTCTAAACTAGTGTCCACAGATCTGTGCTGATTCCCTTGGGAACACGACAAATGGCATATCTGAAATCCTGCTGTTCACACTGGTCTGCAGCAATTCACAGCTCTAAATCCTAACTGAAGTCATTCTTTGACACCCATGCAGCACAGATTGTGTTTTCAAAAAGCACTTTTTTTTACATTGTGTCCATAGCAAAAACACATTAACATTGTGCTAATGGATTAATTACATGAATTAGAGCTTATTTTCTGGTGCTCAACTGTTCCACAGCACTAACACAAGAAAAAAAGAAAATGTATGAATAGAGATTAACTGCCACACATGTTAAGACAGTGAAGGCCTCAAATGTAGTGTTTGAATGAGAAACACACATTTACATACAAACACACTATGCACACATTAGTGCTGCACAATATGTTGTTCCTTAATGGTTATCTCAACATCAGCCTTCGCAAAACTGATACTGCAGAAGTGTGCAATATGCAAATGTACCAGTCACTGAGTGTTATGTGTGCTGTGAGCATCCTGACTAATCACAGATGTTCTTCGAATGCTTGGATGAATCAAGCCATTCAAATGATACAAACAGTCAAAGCTTTTATTTAGCTCTAATTTGTGTAAATTGTGAATGTCACACAAGGTGTAATACTATGGTCCCTCTTGCCTCTTAGCTTAGCCTGACTGTACATGAGTTGAGAAATGACAGCTTTCCCTCCGTTATTAATACTAAATGTGGTGTTAATCACATCACCCAACATGTTTAAGAGTTCAGATATCTTCACGTGTGAGAATACTAATGTCTTACCGGAGTTTGCATGAATTAAATCAATTAATAAACATTAATTCAGTCTGTAGTAAATTTGTTTTCACCATCACTGGTTATTGTCGTAAGTCGATTATGAGTGCAAACAAATTCTCACAGCAATATTCCAACATCTTGTGCAAAGCCTTCATAGAACAGTAGAGGCTGTTACTGCAGCAAAGGAGGAACAAACTCTTCATTAAGCGTAAGCTTTACTATGTGTATTTGGTATATTATCCTAACATGTAGCCTTAATCAGAATACTGAACATCTGCAGTACAGGAATAGTTTCTTTATCTCATTTTTTTTCCCCAAATGCAAGCAATCAGCCAAGACATGTTTGGTGTCCAAGTTTTCTTTCTTTAGTGTAGAACTGGAGCTGCTAGGCTAACTGTGCTAAAAACACTGAGAGTCAACAGTCACGTGAATCATTTCCACTAATACATGGCAAAATCTTCATAGATCTGTTGCAAATTACATCTATAAGCCACGTACACTCATTTCGAAAAAAAGAATTTGGTAGTGGACGGACTTTATGTATACATTTAAGCTAAAATTGGGACTACATTATCATCCGCACAACATCCTGCTTTCTGGTACTATTCCACCTTCTAGGAAGCTGGAGTACAGTGGCATGTTGGAAAACATCATTACGCAGGTATCTAGCTTTAGCACAGTAAAACCTTTCTGTAAGAGTGTTGTCTGTTGAAAATAGGTGTTGTGTTCCATTTGCAAAAACAGAACCAAGAAATCTACAGGCAGTCTGGTACATTACCACCAATGTCCTACTGATGCAGACACACGCATCAGTAAACTGCATGTAAACTTTTAGCAATGAACCACAAACTAGAAAGAGAGCTGTTCAGTAAAGTTACGATGCAAAATTCTGTGTATATGGTGATCATTTTTCACCGGACAATTACAAGGATGGTCTCCAGCAGGATATCCTTAAATCTACAGCTGTACCAAGTAATTTTTTTATGAATGACGCCCCAAAGAAGTGAAAATTAAGTAAGCACTGTTTAATTTTTCTCCACCCTTGTGACGCTCACTTGCTGACATGCCACATGTAGTTAGGAGAACAATGCTAAAGTTGGTTTACTATGTAAATTACGTTTTTCGTTCCACCTAAAATGGTGCAGCAGCTATATCATGGCACTAACTTCAGCTTTGTGAAAAGAGATGGGTCCAGGGAGCCACTGGCGGGTCGGCATCCAACTGATGTATTTCTTCTTGCGTATATTCAGGTTAAGAGTCTCATGTGCGCACAAAACGTGATCCTCAAATTTGTAATCAGACACCATATTGATTGAGCACACTCGCTATCTACACAAAGAAGTTTTTTTTTTTTCTTTTTTTTATAGTTTACAGCCACCTCAACCTGTCTATGTGACCTAAATTAAGACCTGGATGTGGTTTGAGTTGGTCGAGGGACATTTGGGCAAGCATTTGTGGTTTGGGAGGCAATTTATTCCAGTGTTAGTTATTAACGTTAGTTCCCAGGAGAGGAAAATGCTTTGGTGCGCAATAAAAACATACTGAACAGATGGACGAAGGCATGGTCAAGTGAAAATCCAGTTTTACATGCCACATGGCCAGAGACCAAAGCAAGTGCAGAATGAACATGAAAGCAGTTCCAGCACAAACTGATAAAATCATGTGTTTAAAGAATTAGGAACATTAAGAAACTGGTGTATAATGACCAGGAGCTTAGCCTAGCCTAGCTTGTCCAATAATGTCTCTAGCAGCTAATCACATGTCTCATTGCTGGCCAAAGTCAAAGTATATAAACAGACAGTAACTGTAATGAAGTGGCAGCCATTGTGGGACAGAAAGACTCTGTCTTGTGTCTTTACATATTGTGCCTTCAAGGACTGCTTTGTGTAGTGTTTACAAATGGCATTTAAAAATGTAATCATTTTTAAAAAAACACCAGTATCATGCTTTTTGTCTGCTGCTTACAAGGACAACCACAATCCTTGGTTCTGAGACAGTATTGTCATGGCAACAGCAAACCATTTGGAATGTCAGGTTGGCTTGCTGAGTGTGAATTACTGGGTGGCTTTGACAGTTGCTCTGGGAAACAGGACAAGCAAGCAAGAGCAAGGAATGGACATCTGGATGCAGAGTCAACTCAAGAAGAACAAACAGGTCAAAAGTTTACTACTGTGGTCAATTTCCCACTGTAATGAACCCATCCATGCTCTGCCCACAAATGTGTTCTTTCCTAACAACTATTGCGAGATTCGGTTAACTTTACAGAACACTGGCAAGAATCACAATCAAATAGAAATGAGGAATTGTAGCACACAACTTTTTAGAATGCGTCTTATTTGAAATTATTTTGGAGTGCATTATTAATTGGGGATTGCACACTGCAAAACACCTGCCACATCATAGCAACCACACAGCAACCTTAAAACCATAGCAACCACCTAACAACACCTTTGAAACCATGTGCAATACCGCAGCAACCACCTGAAATGCCAAAGTAACCTTTACGCAACACCCCAGCAACCACCCGGGAAATGGGTAAGCTGCGCAATCACACTACATTTTCTTCAGGAAATGCAATTTTCTAGTTTCAAATGATATTTATTTTGTAGGAGTGTTAAATGTCACATTATTAGGTTTGATCTGGGCCTTAAAGAAGGACTGCTGTTTGAGGATCTAAGAATCTTAGATCCTAGCACTCTTACTCTGAGAAGCTTCATGAAAATGAGCCCATGTATAGCTTTTCTGTCATGTAATTGAGGGGCATGCTAACAAATGTGTAGTTATTTCCTGCATAGATTTGATTAGTTACAGCACAGTCCAGCTCGAAATCATTGCATTTTAAACTGGAAACTCAACTCAAGAAAATCAGAACTCCAACCTAAATTCAAGAGAAATACAATGTGATTTTTGCTAAAGTTCTGTTCCAACCTCAAAACAGCTACTGTTAAGGTCTGGAAAAACTCAGAGGGCTGTTGGAGACTCTGTTAATTCTTGCCTTCATTCCTAATTTTAGTATCTTGAATATGTTTTATGTTTTACATAAAACAATAAAATTCTGAAGTAAAATGAGAACTTCAAAACTTTCCATTGCTTTTGCGATCTTTCTTTTGCTTCTGAATTTTGACAGATTTGTATGGACGGTAAGGTCTTAGAGAAAGGTACTGATCCTAAGTGTCTACTGGTCGACTGTTTGGAGTGACAGGTCCTCTGACTCTTAGCCATTCCTGTTGTGTGCAATTGCATATTTCCACTAAAGAAGTCTTCAAAAAATGTCCAAAACTTACATAGCGTAGCTTTAAAAGTCAGTTGCACTTGATAAGACATGTTCCGCATGTTGGGGGACTTCCCATTTTTTGTGCTGTGGCCGTGGCTAAGCATCAAAACAGTAGACCAATAGACATTTAAGGTCGTCTTCTTCTAAAACCCACCCACCCATGAAAATGTGTCAAAACACGGAAACAAAAGCAAGATTGCAAAAGCAAAACAGAGATTCCAGAATTTGCAAAATCTGCAAATACAAGATAATTAATCAAAGTAAATTATTATTTTTTTGTTACTTTTTTATTCAACCTTCTTGAGCCACCCACCCTAAGTAACACCACTGTAATGTATTTCTGTATGCTTTTCATAGTTTATTTCTTAATATAATATGAATCTCATTTAAACTGCTAGAGTGTTACATGTTTTGCACAGTACATTTAATCTGAAGCCTTGTGCTCTATAATAGTGAATGTGTGGGTGTACAGGGAATGTTGGTCCAGCCGGACCATGTAATACAGTACTGCCTGTAGCCTGTACTTTGCTGCATCCTTTTTATTAAAAATAATGCTGCCTCTAGCACTGCTGTTTATTTAACTGATTTAGAAACAATGTCAAAGAGACAGAGCCCACTGTTTGCTAAGAACAGTTGTGATAAAGGAAATGAAACCTTCAAAATAACATGTTGACAGCACATCTGCAGAATAATACCAGCACTATATTACTGCAACATCTTTATCACCATAGAAGTCACTCACTACAGTTAGACAGATATACTGCAATAATAACCCAGTTAATATGAAAACCGATCAATAACTTTTCAAGGCCTACCCAAAATGTTGCTGTAAAACTCCAAACCAAGACACAGTTATATTCTCAAGTATAATGCAGGAATCAAATTGATAGGGTGAACATTTATATAAGATAAATAACTTTATATTCACTGAAACATTCAAAAACAGTAAAATAATTTCCATGCAGCCAAACTACCCAATAGCCAATGTTTATTAGCCTTTTTTTCACCCAAAGCTCTCATTATGTCGGCCATATAAGTCGCCATATAAATAATATTATTTGCGCTTCAAATTTGTAAACAAAAATCAGTTGCCTATTTAAATAATCACATAAAGTGCTACATTAAAAAAGGCTACTGATTATTAGTGATTATTTTGGTATCGATGTAAAAACCCAGTTTCAAAAAAGTTAGACAGTATGTGACATAAAAACAGAAAGCAGTGATCAGTAAATTCTGTCTGACCTGCACTGAATTGAAAACAGTACAAAAACACTCATTCCAGCTTTGATGCCTGCAACACATTCCAAAAAATCTGGGAAAGGACTATGTTTACTAATGCGTTACATCATCTTTCCTTTTAACAACCAAGTGATCCAATTTTAAAGCAGAATTTTTTGCCAGTCATTTGTTATTTTGGTATCTAGACATAGACATTTTCAATGAAAAAAAGACAGGCAGGCAGGCCAGTCTAGTTCTTACAGTCACTAATTATGCAGCAACGCTGTTGTAACGTGTACATAATGTGGCTTTGCGCGGTCACATTGAAATAAACCTGGACGTCCCTGAAAAAGATGCCATCTTCACAGATGTGCACTTTACCTACAAATACCCCTCCATACCATGACAGACCCAGGCTTTTGAACTTTACATTGATAACAACCTGGTTGGTCCTTTTCTTCTTTGGTCCAGAAAACACGGCATCTATTATTTCCATAAACAATGTGATATGCTGACTCATCAGGCCACAATGCGCACTTCCACTCTTATCGATCCATTTCAGACGAGCTTGAGCCCAGAGAAGTCAGCAGTGTTTCTGGTTGTTGTTGACATATGACTTCCATTGTGCCTAGTACAGTCTTAACTTGCATTTGTGGATGCAGCAGTGAATTTATTTATAACGGTTTGTCAAAGTATTCCTAAGCCCATGTTGTGATAGCCACCACAGAAGCATGACAGTTTTTAAAAGCAGGGGCCTCTGAGGGATCAAAAACCTTGGGCATTCAGTTGTGGTTTTCAGCCACAGAGATTTCTCTGGATTTCCTGAATGCACTGATGAAACCATGAACTAAGAAGGATAAAATACTGAATATCCTTACAAGCCTCATTGAGGAACATTGGGCATCATTCACCAATGCATTCCTAAGTTTTTTCTTGAATTGGCTCTTGAGAAAGATCCTAAGAAAAACTGTACGTCAGATTCATTACATGTCCTTAAACCGCAGAACTATTCGCATCTTTGTGCTCTTGAGTGTGTGTAGATTCTGTTCTTACCTAAGAACAAATCCCAAATAAGAAAACACTGGTGAATGTCAGAATCTTTGTGAAAACTGCATAAGCGGGTTTGAAGAAGAATTTAAGAACAGTTGGTAAATGAGGCCTAGTATTCTTAAAATAATGGACTATATGCTGACGCATTTTTTGCAGAGTGGTGAGCCTCGATCTGTCCTTGCTTATGGAGGACTAGGCCTTTCCTGGATGCTCCTTTGATTCCCAAGCATGAGTGCATCACCTGTTGAAGATGTTTTTTGAACATTTCACAATGTTCCTAGTCTTAAATGGTCTTGTCCCAACTTTTTTGGAACATGTTGCCGGCATCATTTTAAAAATGAACGAATATTTACAAAAATAATCAAGTTGATAAGATAAGCCATTATTTATGTTGTCTTTGTACTGTTTCAGTTTAAATTCAGGTCAAAGTGTATTTACAAATTACTGCTTTCTGTTTTTAAATTTTATCTATTGTCCTAACTTTTTGGAAGTCTAAAAGTCTAAACAGTACAAGTAACATGGAATCCCCCAAATAATTTTATGCTACTTGCAATAAGAAATAAAGAGTTTTTTCATTAGCTCGTAATTTTTCAATGAACTTCGATTCAAAGACATACATTAACAGCACACATTTATGCAATGTACAAAAAAGTAAATATAGAATATTTATATATTTAAGATGTTATTTAATATTCAAAAATAAACATATTTGATAGTTGTAGCTCTACTGTGGTATCCCAGATAGTCATCCTCAAACACAGACACACAGCTTATCAGCTATTGGGTCTATGACATCACTGCAGTTCAATATCTCATTTCACCCTGGCAGGCTTTTAAGTGTATCTGGCACACGATACCACTCTGTTAAAGTCCCATGAGCAAAAGCAAAAGTGAAAGAAGACAGAAAGAGGAGTGAAAAGATTAAAGAAAGAAAAAGGAACAAACAATCATCAAGATGGTCGAATGAAACCCAAGCAACAACAGGGCAACTATTATAACTGAAATCTGATCACCCGATGAAGTCCTCTCAGATTGGAGGTGGGAAAGACTTTGCTGCCCTCACTGTAGAGCAGTCTACTTTTATCCCAGCTGCCACTGCTCTTTTAAAGTCAACCTGAAATCAAAACTGACCTTTTCACCTTGTTAGTTTATTTCCCTCATCATATTAAGCACAATTCATTGTATCATTGAAAAACAAGAATTATAGATTTTCCATAAAATTACATCAAGTGTAATGACCTTTAAAAAGTTTTATGAGTTTTAACCAGTTTAATATTAATATTTAATATTACTTTTCACCTCCCCTGTACTGGAAAAAGGTACTTTTGGCAATTTGTACAGCATTTGTTCAAACACAATTTTTTTTTCCATGGCAATGAATGGGGGAATGCTCAATATCCTGAAACAGTCATTCCAATTATATAATCTATAATGCTTATGCCTCTAACTCTTACTCCACAACAACTCTGTAGCCAAATGCTTTTGGACACTCTTATGTCACCATCATATAAATATGCTAACAACACCTTAGCAACCACCTGGAACAGCATAGCAATGCCCGGTGGCACCTTAACAACCACCTGGAACACTTTACTAACAAGCTAGCAACACCTTAGCAACCACCTAACAACCACCAAGAAACACCCTGACAACAAGCAACACCATAGCAACTACCTTGAATTACTACATAAACTCAGTTAAGTTATAAAGAACAATCAGAAAAAAAGAAAAAAGAAAGAAAGTTCTGTCACTGCTTTAACTTTCAAATCTTTATTAGCTGGCTTTGTAAACCCAACCTAAAGCTTGTTGACAAGCTGTCCTTGAAACCAACTGGCCTTTAGGGATAATTAAAATTCTAATGATTGCTTGATTGATTGAATACTTTAGTGAGAGTGTTCATCAACTGTAATTGGATTTTCACAAGTTTCTTTGATATAACATGGCATGAATATAAACACTGCTGTAAAAAGGCATGAGGCCCTTAAATGCTGAATGCATACCTACACTGATGTATACATGGTAATGCTTTGTTTTAAGGAAGATATTGTTTATTAACATTTTGTTCTTTGTTCAATAAAGCACAAATTAGCCACTTCTAAATGGTTTATTCACTATGCTTTAAGCTGTATTGATTTTGACCTGAATTGGTTCATATTTGGAGGTCGGTTATGTGACGATCACAAACGACTGCATTATTAGTTGTAATAATACACAAAAAGCACTTTGTTAATACCTTGTTATGCAAATTCTTGAGCAGGATGTAAATCATCTAAATTCACATCTTTTTAGGTTAGAATTGTCAATGTTCTATTCCTACAGGTTCTAGGTAGTGTCAGGTAACTTTTGGAGTTTACTGCATTAGAGCTAATAAGAGTTTAATAAGTCACTAATGCTTCAAGATGTAGGCAATATGTGTTCATAAAGCAAATAAAGTGTTTGTCTCATTTTTAAACTTGGTGCAGATTTTAAAGTAAATATATACACTCAGTTATCTTCTCTGTTGACTAACCAGATCCCTAATGCATGTCACTCAAAGTGTGAGGATTCTGCACTATTTAATTGTAAAAAAAAAAGAGTAGCACAGTCAGGGGAAATAGCCCACTTTAAAAACCTCCTTAAAGGTAGAAAATGCTTCAATTTGTTGCTCCACCACTCGGGAGCCACAAGGTTACTTAACATTCTGTGTCTAAAAAACATATAAGGTAAATTTACTCAGAGCAGCACAGACGGTTCCTCATGCTCAGAGAAAGAGCATTGTCTGTGCTTAGATGAAGAACAGTTACCTGTTCATACAAAGTGTTAAACATTAAAATTTTTTCCACTCTTTCTGCAATTTCTGCAATTTCACAGCCCTCCACCCCTCCATCCTAATCTGTGGTGGGAATTAGCAATGGCCAAATAGGGAGGAGGGGGAAACAAACAAAAATCGGATAAAAAATATTCAGACATTGGTAAGCAAGCTTATAAGTAAAAAAAAAAAACCTCATTCGCTTTTTTGAGTAAGCTCAACTTGGACTGTATAGTTTACTTGAGATACAGTACTAAAGTATGTGAGTTAGAAGAACTTTTGAGTAAACTAAGTTTGAGTTGAGTTAAGATGTCTCAAAACTGTGTAGCTGGTTGCCTGATAATTTTAGGTTAAATTATTTAAGGAATATAAGAAAATTGCTAAACACAGCAAAATTGCAATAACACAACAATAAAAATCACCCAATATTTCAGCCACAGCACACAAAATGATTCTTCATTTCCAACATATTCCAAATATTTCTGATTTTCATATTTTGAAATGTACGTTTTGGGGATTTGGTGACCCCTCTGGTGGAAATGTATAATCGCACACAATGTGCAGAAGAACATCAGTTGTGCCACAGACCCCTCCCCCGAGAGGATGAATCTGACGACTGCAATCGAGCTGAAAGAGTATTCAAAGAGAACTCAGTCAAAACCTGGCAAAAGATGTGTCTTCTAAGGATGTAAGTTTATTGTCTACTATTATCATCATATCTTCATTAGTATAATGTTGAGTTTGCATTTGAGACCTAAACATCGAGCTGGATCCTTTTTTTTCTTAACTCCCATAAAATGAGACCTGACTTTATTATTTCTAGCTTTACAGGGTGACTCACAGCAATGGACATATTTTAGCACATTTTTTTTCTCCTGACTCAGTAATGCTACTTCTTTCAATTTCAACAAAAAATCTTGCATAATGCAGATTTAATTTAAGAATATTCATAAAAAAGCTTTATGTTAATTGGACTTGCAACCATTTGAGACACAGCAACCCCACTTCCTATTAGCACAGTGACATTTATGGCGAAGTCTCTTAATGGTAGATAAACATGCCATTTATTTTAACCTAACAGAATGCCAGGTTCATCCATAACAAGTTCCTGAGCTGATGTCAGCAGTATCTATAAATAGCCAGGTATCAAAATGTGAGTGGTTCGGCTGGATGAAAGAAAAAAAAACCCTAATCACTGGAACAGGGAGAGAAGGTCAAGCAGCTACAGCTGGCAAAAGAGGAGGACAGGTGGAAATAATGTGTTCATGCATCGGCTCACACCGTTCGCTCAGTGTCCTAACTCCTCTCCCTGCTGTCGGGGAGATAAAGTGAACACTTTCATTTCTTCACACATCACTGGCGGTCTTAATTAATTATGGGCTTGGAATCCATCCTTGCCCACTGATTTCTTATTAAACCTAACCCTTGGCCTTCAAGAAGTCCTGGGCTAGAGCAAGTTGTAATCTCTGTAATTATATGTGATCCATGTGACCTACGGAAGATTTATACAGGTACTAATGCAAGGCAAAGCAATACTTGACTACATCGTCACTTAGCTTTCTCAAGGGGAGGTTCGAGAAAACTTGACTACCAAAGAAGAGCTGTTAAAGACAACACTGAGCGAAGCCTCTACCCAAACGAGGCACTTAACCCGTCTTCTTCCAGGGTACCTGCTATTCAAGCTTACCTAAGGGCCTGCCCCACTAACAGTTGCTCATTTTGCTTAAGTGAGTTTGAGACAGTTATTTGCAGACGTTCTCTCAATGTTAAGGTTCTTCCCCCATATTTCTAAAAACAATGTGTTGTGCAAAAGAACATAAACACACAAGTACACAAGTGTGAACCAGGAGTAAGTCAGGTAAGGTTTTAGCATTACTGAGTCAGGAAAAAAAAAAATTGCTAAAATATGGTGTCTGTTAGCTACTCTGAATCACCCTTTAAAGCCTGAAATAGTAATTTCAAAGTCAGAGGTGTCAAGTCAGATTTGGCAGGAGTTTTTCAGATCACGTCATACGTCTTTACGTATTAACGTCACACACACAGGCTCAAAAAGAAATTCTGGCTTGATGTTTAGGTCTCAAATGCAAAATCAACATCATACAGATAAAGATATGACGACAAAAGCAGATAATTCACCTACATCCTCAGAATAAACGTCCTTTACCAAGTTTTGATTGGGTTCTCTTTGAATACTCTTTTAACATGCTTGCAATCATAAAATTCATCTGCTTGGGGACGGGGTCTGAAGCACAACCGACATTACAAAATGTTCATCTGTACGTTGCATTCAATTACACATTTCCACCAGAAAGGTCTGCAACTCCTAAGTACTTAAGTCCCAATAAGAAACACTGTAAACGTTATCCTTAAAATGCATATATTCATTTACCTATCTGGCACTACAAGAACAATGCTGCTCTTTTATTTCTGTGGGTCGTTATCTTATGGGGCTCCTCATTTTCTTACTGTTATCTGTTGATTTTGGTTTATGCTTTATTATTTTAATGCTGTTAGGCAGCCAAGAGATCATAATGCCTAGTATAATATCATAATATCATAATGCATAAAATAAGTAGCCTTCAAATGAGACATTTTGTCTACTTTGTTCTTAAATTTTGCAGAATTTCCAAATTTCTAAAAATTTCAAAGGATAAATCTCTCACTGCTGACTCCACAGTTGATGTGTCTAGCTTGAAAGCTTGTCAGATGTAGCAACATGTTTACAAATTTATATTTGTTTCTAAGCAAGGTGAGAATATCATTTTAGATTGGAGATTATGCATGAAACGTGTAATGAAACATCTGAAATGTGTACATGTTATAATTTGCACAAAACTATGTTTTAGAAAGACAACTTTGCTTCACCTTCTTAAAACAATTACAGTAAAAGTAATACTTCACATATTCACACAGAAGCTTTAAAGTAGCAGAATGGACCTCAGCAGCTACAGAAAAAGAAGACTTCAGCAAATACATCACTATTAGGAAAGAGCAAGGCACGTTTAGTCTTTATAGCTATAGTTGAATAGTGGAATAAGCAATGTGCTGCTTTACAAATATACCAGAGAGAGCAGGTGGTAAAAATACAACCTTGCCTCAGTATAGCCTTCAAGTGGAGGAGTGGAGCAAAGCTCATGTAATGACAGACATTTAGACAGCTGCAAAGAGCAGCGACACCCTCAACTGACCCCCACCCCCCACCCCCCACCCTACGCATTTCCCCAGACCACTATGCCATGGCAGGTCTACAGGAAGATTCTTTGGAACACTAGACATGGAGGGCAATGCTGGATCCAGGTTACACAGTATATCGTGACTGTCCGAAAAAAGACATGCATATCTAACATAGTAACTTTATAAGAGAAGGCAAAAACCTTAACTTTTCATGTAAGTTGAATGTGAAGAGGTTTTATCTCAAGTAAATCTGAAGCAGTTATATCAGTCCATTAATCATGAAACTGACTGTATTATGTAATGATGCCATTTCCTGCAAAAAACTGTTGTTGCATAAATTTTAGTTTATGGATAAAAAAAAAAAAAGTCTGAAAAGTTTGATATGTTTCCATCTCTAATTTCATGTCGCAACAACATGCTTAGCTTTGGCTTCCCCGATATCCTATAACCTACTGAAAAAGACATTTTGTAAATTGTATTTTATGTTTTACTATTATTATTATTATTATTATTATTATTATTATTATTATTTCCTTTGCCATTTTTTCTATTTGCGTTTAGAAAGGGTGTGGTATTTTCTGAACACATCTCTCTCTCTGTAAGAGCTGAAATGTGACATCCTTCTTTTTAAAAACACTTTTGTCTCCGCCATGCTGTTTGTGTTTGTTGTAAAAAGCATACGAGGAAAATCTGTCACATGACACTATATTTATGCCTAAATGTGTTATTTTTTCCAATGAAAAGAAGTGGACCTGTTATGAATGACCATGCAGCTGGTGCAACAGCTTACAACAGGCTTGGCCAGGCCTTCCTTCTACACTATTTTCTACTTCCCCTGATATAGACAATCAGCCAAGACCACTTACTACTTACAGGCATTACTTTAGCTCTCCTACCGGGTGACAATAATGTAAAATTATGCAAATGATTACTGTCTGCAGAATTATTGTGACAATATCACCGCGATCCAAACTCAGTTACAAAGTACCACATGTGAACATTCCAAAGCCTTACCCTACAGCTTGCATTACCATTTACTTTCCAACTGGGCTAGCTCTAATATTACTTAATCATTTATAATGATATCTGTACAAATTCTGCACAGACGGCATGTACAATAGTGTGAAAAAGTATTTGCTCCCTTCTTGTTTCCTCTATTTTTGCATATTGGTCAGACTTAATTGTTTCAGATCCTCATCCAAAATGTAATAACACAAGTAACATGAAGAAATAACACTGGACATCAGTCTTTCACATCACTGTGGAGGAATTTTGGCTCACTCTTTGCAGAATTGCTTTCTTCAGCCACATTTGGAGGGCTTTCGAGCATGAACTGACCGTTTAAGGTCTTGCCAGAGCATCATAATGGGGTCAAGGACTGGTTAGGCCATTCCAAAACCTTAATTTTGTTTCTTTTGAGTCATTCAGAGGTGAACTTGCTCTTGTGCTTCAGATTGTTGCTGAACTTTAAATCACAGACATTCTCCTGCAGGATTTTCTGGTAAAGAGCAAAATTCATGGTTCTGTTAGTCAGTCACCCAGGCCCTGAATCAGCAAAGCATCCCTACACCATCACACTATTACCACCATCTTTAACTGCTGGTATGATGTTCTTATTGTGGAATGCTATTATCTTTATGCCAGATGTAATGGCACCCTTCCTTCCAAAAAGTTCCACTGTCGACTCATCTGTTCACAAAACATTATTCCAAAAAGCTTTGGGGGTCATCAAGTCGATTTTGGACAAATGTGAGATGAGCCTTTATGTTCTTGTTGGTTAGCATGACCAGCAGCGAGGCCTGCAGTTCCTAAGATGTTCATCTGGGTTCTTTTGTGATTTCCTGGATAAGTTATTGCTGTGGTCTTCAAGGAATTTTGGTAGGCCAACCACCATTGTTCCAAGTTTTCTCCATTTGGAGATAATGGCTCTTACTGTGAATTGCCAGAGCCACAGAGCCTTAGAAATGGCTTCATAACCAGACTGGTACATTTCAATAACTTCCTCATCTCTCCTGGAATTTCTTTTGATTACAGCATAGTGTGCTGCTTGTTGATACTTTCAGCCTACTTCACATAGCTGTAAAGATTCTATTTAAGCAAGGTTTAGATTTAACAGGGTTGGCAGTAACCAAGCCTGGGTGTATCTAGTTTAAGTGATCAAAATTTTCAACTAAATTTGGTCAAGCAAGTTTGGTCTTGGGTGACCGTCTACATCTGGGGTAAGTAGACAATAGCATAAATTAGATTTTTCGCTGAGCTATTTCTTTAAATACGTATCTGCACTCAGACTCAGACAATATAGTAAACAATTTAGCTTTGGCAAGCAGCAAACCAAACACAAAAATGTGCAGATATTTTATTGCCATTAACACAATGAAACAAAATGATTTTACATCTACGTCACATTTACTGCTGTCCTGCTATTGTTTTAAAGCCAAGTTTTTCTCTCAAAAGCTGCTGGACAGGTATGAAATGAAATCCCCAGATATGACACTTCCGGAGCTGAAGAATGTCCTGGCCTGCTGCCACTGGGTACAAGCACTCCCAGAAAATTCTGCAGAACTCTGGAATTCCTTCTGTGCTGCTTAGGGTTTCAGCTAGATCACTGGCATCCTGACAAATTGTTGAACTGTCAGTGTTTAAGTGGCAAATTAAAATCATACCACCTAGATGAACGTCACTTTGGAAATTTACAGTACTCTTTTTTTGCTGACAGTGTGGGGTGGGCAATATGGCAAATATCATGATATACACGATATATCCTGATATTTATTTGACAAGTTGGAATGGACTGAAAGGAAGCAGTGGTGCCACATTGAAAAATACTATCAAAACTATGAATACAATAATTTCTATACATACCACATTAGGGGTGGGAATCTCTAGGCACCTCACAATTCGATTCGATTACGATTCAGAGGGCTGCGATGCGATTATAAAACGATTATCGATGCATCTTTTTTTTCTATATAGCATTTATATTTTCTCACTGTGTGAGCTCAAGTTTCAAGTTTCTTTGTCATTTGCACAACATGTCAGGACATTTATGCATTGAAATGCTTGTGGTGAGGCTCAGCTAATCACTCCACAGAAAGTAAATAAGTAAAAATAAAAATACAAGAAAAACCAACTGAAATATATTAAATATACACAAAATATACACAAAATATATACAGAAAATAGAGACAGTAAACATTTTAAAGTGACTAAGTGACTCGGTGTTACTGTTATTTAAAGTGACTTGGTACTTTTAAAGCAAAGTATTTGTAATGATCCATAACGAATTTACTTCCAATATCTTTTTTAATAAAACAAATGGAAGTGATGTGGCAAGTGAACTAGAAGACTCTCATTCAGTGCTCTTGTTTGGAGCACGAGAAGCTGCTGCTACTCATCTGCAATAAAATGCGCAGTTACGGTGAAATAAGATCCAGTGTCAGTGGATGTCCACGCAGCGCGTTACAGCTATTCTACCCGTTTTCTTTAGTGATTTTATAACTTCGGTTTTGGTCTCGTTGTAGAGACGGGGGGATCGCTGTGTCAGTAAAGTATCCCTGAGACGGGTCGTGTGCAACATAGCGTGAAAGCCCTGTTTCGCAACGACTGAGAACTGGCGTGCAGACTGCAGGTCACATAGCAGCGATGCGTTATTCGCATTTCTAAGCACCGCAGTTGGTTTCCTGGTACGTTAAATCTGCAACTAGAGACTGTCAGACACTAAAAAGTTGCGAAGATGAAGTTGCTTCTCTTTCGAATTCTCCCGTTCCACCTTAAATGGTGCCGCATTTACATTCGGCGCCTCAGTAAGAATTTAAGGCGGAACGGGTAAATCCGAACAAGAAGCTGGAGAATGAGAAGCAACTTCAGCCTCGTAAGACAGTCATTGAGAGACATTTTACAAGAAACTGATCTACTTCTGAGGAAAAGTTTTCTGGCGGAGATGGGAGGAAAGCAGCTATAGCTGAAGCTTAAAGCAGAGCGAAGTAAATCTGCGTTTTCGTTTATATTGTTTAGCCTATATTAGGACATTATCACATACTGAGTGTTAACATTTGAGTTGTGACTCCTGACACCTGGCTTTAATGCACAGTGTGCTGGTCGGATTTCTCGCTCTTCCACTTGTGTTTTTGTTATGTGCCGCCACAGCTTTCTTTTTAATGAAACATGCATTTGTTCAGTGTTCTTTAAGTACTGCCGATATCCATGATATGCTCAGTCAAGCTTACTGTGACATATTGTAGCATAATTGATCACGATAATGATAAATATCATGACATTTCCCAGCCCTAATTCAGACTCTTTCAGGATAAATTCACAATGCATCAAAATTTACCCACTCTTAACATGTAGGTGAGTATCAGAATTTCTCTTTTAGTAATAATTTAGACCAGGAGTGTCAAACTCAACCACTAATAGGGCCATGTAAAAAAAATCTCACAAACTTGTGGGCCAGAGAACGACTATGTTTTTATTTCATTTTTAATTAATGTTGTGTTATAACCCGAACTGGCCATCGTTTGATGGCCAAACTCCACACAGAGCAACAGCGCTACCCACTGCGCCACCGTGCCGCCCCTCAGATTGATGTAGTAAAACTGAATTGAAATTAGGCCAAAAGACACAGTTAAAATATTTATTGTGACCACAGAGGACCACAAAAGTAACAAGAATCCTTTCAACCATAGTGAAAAGCTGTTGAACAGATGAAGTTGTGGATAGATGTGTGAAAGTCTACCATGATGACAAGAGTACACTAACAAGACCTCTAAGGGCTTACCTTTTGACTACATGGTAAGCCTCAAAAACAACACACAAAAAGCTGCCAACTTCAGGAACATATTCATATACATAGATAAGGCAAAGATTAAGCTTTTGTCAGGCTGGTGAAAAGAAAAGTGTACAGTAAAAAAGCTCTGCTCATTATACAAACACCTCATCTGCGAAACATGGTGGTATACCCAGATATGGCTGCCAGTGGAACTGGCTCACTTGTTTTTATTGGTGTTGTGACTGGATGAAAGTGTACATCTTAACTGCTCAGATCCAAATAAATGAATCTGCAGACTTCACCTTGCAGCAGGACAATGACCCAAAACACACTGCAAAGCAACTATGGAATTTTTCACCACATGGTAGAACGTTATTCTTGACCTCCAGCACATTGAGCATTCACTGCAGTTACTGAAAACTGAAAGCAGAAAGCCTCTAAAAACAGGCAGAGCATCACCATGACAGATATCCAGACAGTTATATAGGAAAGGCCTGGTAAACAGACATTAAATATGACAACTGTTACAACAATATACATTTCTATAGGACAATACACAAGTATTATAGACACAGCTCAGGATAGCATAGGGGGCAGGATAGCATCCACTCAATTAAAAAAAAATGACAAAAACCATCCCCTAAGACCTCTATTATTGATATTTTTATTCTATCCATATATGATTTAGACACTATCGGAGTTCTTCATTTAAAACAAATAGCCAGGTTACAGAGGTGGTTATGTAGAATCACACACTTTTGCTTTTCATATATTATGCTGTAGAGTGTTTGGTACAGTGCGTGCACCTGCCAGCACAGATCTCAGGTTAGCAGTCTTCCTGTCCAATTGTGCTAGTTTGAAAATGCTGTTGCAGGAGTTTCAGTTTCTGGTGGACTTTGGGCTGGGGACTCTTGCCACACCTGGTAACCCTACCCACCATAAGGAGTACTACTGGAGTTTATAACCTTTGGAGATTATCTTAATATTTATTTATGAAAAGGTACAAAATTAAAAGGTGGCACTGCCAGCCACATCTCCAAAATGAGAACTACTAAGCTAACTTAATCACATATTACTATCTGCATTGTTGCTAACACTACGGTCATACCTGAGATCTTAAATGTTGCTACTGATTAAAAAATGTAATTATTGATTAAAGAACCAATAAATGAGGCTGTTTAGCATTACGTCCATCCCTTTTTTAAACTCCAACCACTGACAATAGACTACTACAAGACAGATATATTATGGAATACTCTCGAAGCATATAGCACTACAGATATGTTAGAGATCCTAATAGTATTATTACTCATTATTATTATTATTATTATTATTATTATCATCATCATTATCTTTTCAAAAGGTTCACCCAATATTAATGGAGTAACAAGACATGCATCATGGAAATTGCCAATGCATTGTTGAGAATGGACATTGTATTAATTCTGCCATCTAATGCAATTACATTGTTTGAACGCCAACGTTTGCTAATGATCAACATTTCATCAGTTTTGTTTATTTAAATTTTGTCCAAAATATTGTGAGAATGCTGAAACATGAACCCAGTATTGTAAATTGGTTGATGTTTTGTTTTACCCCACCCAAGAGAGATGCAAATACTTTCTAAGTAAAAAGCTGAAATTCTGAACTTTTATCTGGCAATCATTGTTCCATTTCAAATACAAGGTGCTGAAACACAGAAGCAAAACAATAAAAACTGCGCTTACAGACTGCACACGTAGTCCCCCTCCAGGACCTCAAAAGAACAAAACCACATGCGTTGACCAAAATTCCGTTCCCACACTCTTGCAAGCTGCAAACCCAACATGACCTCAGCTGTGACTCATCCAATTGCAACCTAAACAACTGGGTTATACTGTACAAGACTGCTGCCTGCTGACCTACTTCATGCTTCTTACACAATACAGCCAAACTTATCCAGATACTCCACGTAATTAGAAGTGAACCCATTGCTGATAAAGGCTGAGTGTCAGCTTGAGGGGTATAAAGCCCCTCAGCATTGGTCTGTGGAGCAGTGGAACTGCATTCTCTGGAGTGACAAAGCAACATCAGATATCTCTGGGATGAGCTGGAGTAGCAGAACTAATCTGTCGATATCAGTACCTGACCTCAATAACGGTCTTGTGGCTGAACACAGTCAAATCCACATGTCAATGTTTTGAAATCTAGTGTTCCGAGAAGACTAGAGGCTATTACTAGAGCGACAGTGAGGAAAGCAACCTTTCTATTAATGTCTCCGATATTAAGACAATATCTAATATGCTAAGATATTAAAAGAAAATCAGAATTGTTCACAGTGGTGGCGATAGGAACCAGACGTCTCTAAGAGCTACCTCACTGAAAGCTATGACTTTAAATGGTTATTAAAAGGCTGGCTGATGTCTAAGGCATTGTTTTACAATAGTTTTGTAATACGTTCATTGTGGAGAGGTACACACAAGGTGGGGTAAGGCAAAACAAGAAAATGAAAATGTGTTTTGTTCAGATTTAGCATTTTTTATCATCAACATTACATTTAACAACTCAAAAGAAAATGTAGGTTCACTAGTGGTTTCGGAAAGTAAATAAAATGTTTGCATTGTAGGCACCATGACCCCTGGTTCCTAACACCACCACTGTAAAGAAATCTGAGTCGGTAAGCTTCTCTACAATGAAACCATCTCAGATCAAATCATTCTGGATAACTACACCTCAATGATTTGATTACGCTTGTTTGTTGTTTGAAAAATCAGTGGAAATTCCTCTTTAAATCTAGTCCTGGACCACTCAGAATTCTGCATGAAGGTTCTAGGGATTCTCCACTGAAAGGAAAATGAGGAAAATGTAGTCCAGGACTAAATTTAAAGAGGAATTCCACTGATTTTCCAAAGAACAGGCGTAATCCAATCCAAGCGTAATCCAATCAGGATTTCAAGAAGTGTAATTTCAATCAGGAGCTCTTTTTTGTTATAAATAAATAAATAAATAAATCACAAAAAAGTACAAATTACATTCAAGAACCAAAAATATACATACATTGATTGTCTTTAGTGCTTTCTTATCTTTTGAATATTGTATAAGGATGACGTTGTTTGAAATCTTCCAAAAAGTGTATAAAATCAGGTTTGGAGAGAGACCAATTTATTTAATGAAAGTGAAACGTCTCTAATATAGGAAACAACTGTATGACATAGTTGTCTTACTTCAAACTCATATCTAAAACAAGATTAAGCCACAAATACAGGCTTTCAATCCTCAAGACACTCCCAGGCTTTTTCCCCCAATAAAGTTTGCTGCATCTGTTCAAAACATTCGTGAGTAAACACAGTGACAAAACAAATGAACAATCGTTTCTTTCTCTCCTGGTCCAGGACTAAGCTTAATCCCTGAGTAGACGTTCAAGTCACAGCGCGTAACAAAACATGCTCGGGCAATATCAATTGGCACATCTAGTTTCCGCGGACGTGACGTAGCAAGCCGACCTACACGCTATAGATGTATATAGCGCTCCTACAGAGAGTGAGTGAGTGAGCGGGCGGGTGGGCTATCACCTTTACCCTTTGTAAGCCTTCGCCAAATGACACAAGCTGCCGGCCACTTTCTGGGTGGCTTCCTTTTGTTCCCGCATTTTACCTCAGGCCCTTCTCTCAGTCAGGCAGGCTGAAATCAGACATAAACAAAGCGACCCACCTCGCAAACGCCTCCTCGCTGTTGCGTCTTCAATCAATGAGGGGCTGAAGGCGATGTACTAGCCTAGGCTAGTCCACAAATCAGTAGTGTTTTATGTAAGTCAGCGGGTTCTCCTTCATGAAGAGCCTCTCTCTGTCTCTAGTCAGCGCGCGGTGTTCCAGTCTCTGTTATAGCCAACACACATGAGCTCCGTGACTGATTAAATATAGTTCTGCAGATGTACACAAACATGACAGTGAAGTACACAAAAAAAGGAAACACATCGATGGCAGGAAGTATCAGGTAGGTTTGTTTTTCTGATGGAAAGGGGCGTTAACTAATCACGCTCTTCGCCTTGCGGACGCCCCGCCCACCCAAGCGACAAAAGCCAATAGCAGCGCTTACAGAACGGGTTCTATGCAAATTTAGAGCGGGTGCGCAGGTGCCGCTCTTCTTTGTTGTGGGTGGATTCTTAAGGAGCGAGAGGTAATGCCGTTTAAATGAATGGAACTCTGAACTGAGGCTGCTATATTACTGCTGCTCTATATGAAACGCTAAAACAAGCCGAAGTTAGCTCACTAACTTGATTCATATGGGTTATTCCACAATTGGAGTGACATCGTGCCACCGACATTACACTTACAGATGTGTTTAAAGAGTAAAATACGTTTAAGGCCTTTACAACAACCTACGTGCATGTTTCAGATGAATATCAATGTCCCAGCCCGCTATAACTACACTTTACCTTGAAATATAGTAATTAAAAAACTTCAGAGACCTTGTAATGTATTAATCCATTTAACTTCTCATGCTTCAATCATGCTGTTTCATAAGTTATCCATTCCTGCTTATGAAAAGTGTGCATTTCAGTTTTGTCCTGGTTACCTGACACTTTCACCCCTATGAAATATCTGGAATATTCCACAAGTCACACGTTCAACAGGAAGATGAAGATTTTTAGTGGTGCTGTGATATTGATCGACAAGATCACTTTGACAGTTCAGCCCAGTTATCCAAATTATAGATAGTAAATTATAGTTAATTAATAGAAAGTCAATGTCCTCTTGCCATTAGCATGGATACAAGTTAACCATATTTACTGTATTTGCTAATTATATGCTTGTTACTGTCGACTCTGTTACTAATTTAAGCCACTGTTAGCAAAGAAACCTTGTAAAATACCTTGTAATGAGATCTTGTTTCTGAGATGGGCTAACATGTTTTTAAATATATTTTCTTAGATTCAGTGTTTAAAAATGTTTCATTTTTAATAGTTACAAAGACTGAATGGCACATCCATTCTTAAATTCCTGTTTATAGTGGCTAGTAACTTTCTTTTCTTAGTAGTTTGATGTCCAGCTCTTTTCTCATGTTCCAGAAGAGCACATTCCAATATGGCAGGATGTTAATCTTACTGTTATGCTGATGGCTAAACATTATATCTTAGCAAAGGGCTGGAACATAAACTTACAAGCATGATAGAAGGATGAATGCTTATTACAATGTTATAAAAGGGGTTTGTGGAGCATTCTTCTTATTCAAAATACTTCATGTTTTTCTGACTTAATCTGTTGGAGAAGTGTCGTACATTACAACATCAGCACAATAACAGACCACAATACACCAAAAAGCAAATCCAAATAATACATATTAAATCAGTGATCAGTGGTTCTCAAACTAGCCCGAGGATTCCTCATACGGTCCACATTTTTGCTTGATGTCAACTCCCAACACAGAGGGATAAAGAAAAAAGTGGGCTGTCTAGCGGGTTTGAGAACCACTGCCTTTTTTTGGTGTTTTATGTACATACCTCACCTTATCTGCCACATAATAAATAAAAAAAAATCATAATGTAATCATTGAGTTATAAATTTTAAGAAAAAGACCCTACTCAATAGCAGTAGACTGTGATACAAATGCCTACAGCTAAAGGTAAACATTATGTATCCACAGGCACAAAACCATATAGATAATATGATCAATCACAGACTGCCATCTGCTGGCCGTTTTTTTACCAAGCAAGCTATTTTTTCCCTTAAAAATGAGACACTCAGGACACTGACACCAAAAAAAATGGTCAGTAGTAATAAAACGTTTATTGCTCAACACATCTTTGTACAAACCTCTCACAAAGATCTTCTATAAGAAGAAAACAACACAACAATGTAAAAAAGGCAAGGGATACTCCTGAAAGAAAATCTCTGAGCAACTGTTCTGATCAACAGGTCTACCACATGATAATGCTCTTGAGGTAGTAATCAATTGGGAGACAGCAAAATAAAAGGCTTCCCAAACTGTCTTTAAGACAAACTGGTAAATAAGTGGACAGCAAAGATTCTGCTGGTTTCCTGAGCCCAGATTACATCAAGGTCTACCTAATTTACTGTTCATCCAGGAACAGCCTTAACATCTGTCCCAGAAACCAGCCCTGTACTCAAACGTCACATTGAATTTGTTCTATACTTCATTCATCAGTTGTTCCCCTGATTCTGATACTACATTTTGTGCCCCACTGACTGTAAATGATTTACTGAATTAATTAGTTTAATGTCTAGAATTTAAAAACATAATACTCTGTTTTGAATGAAAGACATTTCACAATACATAGTTTAACACATGTTCAGTTCTATTTTTTACAACTCAAGAGAGGGTACATCCATGTTTTGGAAAGATGCTGAGGACCTTTTTTGTACCAATACTACAATCATTTAAACACTAATTTCAAAATAGTCAAGTCTCAATTTGGTGAAATGGTCTTTAACACATAGCAATGGTGTTGGCAGACTCTACAAATCCCTACATGATTGTCTTATGCTCGTTTTCTTTGAGGCATGTAGAATCACATGAGCACACGTTCATGAAGTTTCCATTAGAATATTATTTACATAAATCTAAATAAAGGGACAGTAATTGTTTCAAATTCAAGCAATGTGTGATGAGGTGAACATATTCAGTATTTTGTGGCAACAGATAGTCCATATTTCATACTACGTCAGCCTACAGTTACTGTAATTCTAACTAAGACTGAAATAACTACCAATATACAGTTCATGCTTTCAAATATCACAAAAGCTGAGGTTCTGTTGTAATTGAGGTTTCATGTTAGTTATTAACTACTCTTAAAATGTGTTTTTGCTCAGAGCTTCTAACATTTGGCAGTTGAAGTAACAGCATCCCTGGAGTAATACGGGATTAAGGTTACCCATTAGTTCTTTTGCCTAGTACATAGCACTCCAGGAACAGAGTTAAAACATGAAGTGGGACAGTTTTTTTTTTTCTGTGTGCTATTAGTACTTCTATAATAATATACAATTTTCAGAGACCATTTTTTGCACACATTTTAAGTGTGTCAGTCAAGACCAGTAGCATCTGCAACTTTTCAATGTCACCAGGTTCCAAAAAAAAAATAAAAAACTTTGTTGCGATCATTTGTATTTGTATCACAAGCATCTGTGCTTCTTACGAACACACAACTAGACTTACTAAAGCCATAAACTCAATGATGCTGAAGCTCACGTTACAACAGGTCCGTTAAATAACAATACATGCAAATATTCAACTCCTATTCTATTACATTACAGCCCTTTACAAAGGTCTCTATATTCATTTCCCTGTTTTGGTGTTAATTCTTAACTAACACATATTCTGAGGTTTGCATTTTGCCGTAACAGTGAGGATGTATAAACTATTTCTGATATTTACACCTGTGCATGTTTTGATGGCTTTGTACAGCCATAAATATTTCCTACAATATTTTACAGAATTATAATGGCACCATTTACAAAGGAAATTCCTAACAGAAGCTAACCGCCTCAAACAGATTAGACTCTGGTTTTGAAAAAAATAAACACTGGTGAGAATAATCAGGTAGGATTTACATTTTTAGATACAATTGCCAAATGACCCTGATAATCATACAGACTTCAGTGTATAAAATGACTCAAACACCTTTTCTTCCCCATCACTGTGCTCTATAAAGCACATTGTGACGCCACAGAGAGCTGTAAGGGCCCCTATACCAGTGAAAGAGCAGTTCTAGCCACAAAAGCCATCAAAACATCGCTGATTCAAACTTGTGCAACTGTATTTGAGGTTCTTTAAGATGCTTTGTAGGCTGTGGTTGAAAATAGACTTTTTAAACCGTTTTAAAATATAGACATGGTTGCTATGATACCGTTTCATTCGAGAGAATGCATGGTCTTGGGTACACCTGAACACCTGTAAGTGCTATAGATCCCTTCAGCTTCAGCATATTCCAGCAGTGAATGAAAACCTGGGAAGCTTTCGTCCTCTTCTAAAACCTTCATGGCACAATGGAGTACCGCGCTTTCCTGGTAACTCCAAGCTGCTTAAGCAGCTTCCCAAAGCATTCCGAATCAGTCAGTGTGCTTGGGGCAGCAGATCTAAGAGGAATGTTCTGCTCTGGTCCGACGGGCCTGGTGGGCCTTGGCACAGGTGGAGGTGTGGCGGTTGAAGCTGTCTCTCCACATGAAGCGTTTTGAACAGAGGTTGCACTCGTAGGGCTTGATCCCTGTGTGGATCTTCATGTGCCCGACCAGATGGTGCTTCATCTTGAAGCTCTTGCCACAAACAGCACAGCCGAATGGTCGCAAGCCTAAGTGCATGCTCATGTGGCGATCTCTCTGACTCTTGTGGGTGAAGCTTTTGCCACACTGACATGGGTAGAGCTTGTAAACTACAGATGCGAACCCTGAGTGGGTGGTTTGCTCTTTTGTGTCCCCACCTCCCTGGGAGCTGTCTTCCTCCCCCTTAACTACACCTGCACTTCCATCTGGCTGCACATCATCCTTAGATACTGCAGGAGAGCCTTCATCACCATCCTGGGAGAAACCTGCGATGGAGGTCCCATAGAAGTCCAGGGGGTCTTCATAGGAGCAGTCTCCATCCAAGTTCTCATCAAAGCGTGTTGCCAGCTTCTCCTCCAAACAGTCCTCCATGACTTCTGCTGTATGACTGGCCTGATCTGAATCAGACACAGGATGAGAGTCGCCTCCAAAAAGGCCACCACAATCTTCACGACTCTGCCTCTCGGATTTTACGTGCACCCTTTTTCTATGACCCATAATGCTGGGTGGAACATAAGTAGATCTGGACCGCTGATTCTCAGCGGAGTCTGGGTCCCCACTTTCACTGCTCGACCTTTCGTGGGGAGAACAACTTGCACTCTGTGAAGTTCCTGGTCCCACTGAAGGGAAGGAAACCCCATCCTCCAGCAGCTCCTCTACCCCCAGGTCCTCCTTGTGACCACCTGTCTGGCTGGCTCCCTCAAATCCTCCGTCATCTTCATTATCTATATCATAACCATCTTCTGTAGGGGACGACCCCTGTTCAAAATTTCCACTACTTGCCTTATTCCCGACTTCCAACAGTTCAGTGCACTTGTCCACCACATGCCACATTTGCAGAAAACTAGCAGCAGTCAGGAAAGCCACCACCTCCCCAGACGGCACAGAGAGAGCTCCTGTGTAGCAGGACAGGAGGAGCCTCTCAAACACACAGGGGTGCATGACATCAGGCAGGACTACACGGGCACTGTTCTTCAGCAGGACCTGGTCACAGAAATAGGGGGAACTGGCTGCAAGTACAGCACGGTGGGCTCGGAACTGGTGTCCACCTAGGGATACAATGAGATCACACAGCTGCCCCCTCTGACGCTGCTGGTTCAGCTTCTTAAGTAGGGAGCATGAAAAATCTGGGAACTCAACATGGAAAGAGTTTGCTTCGTTCTCCATGATCTACCAGGATTCAGAGGTTCTGGAAGAAACAGAGATTAACAGTTTTAGCTTAATAATTCTTCACACAATAATTACAAATGCACTGAACCACAAACATCACCTTCGACACATTTAGAAATGCGCATTAATTACAATAACTACAAAAATGTGTCGAAGTCAGGTGAAGTCGCTTGGCCTGGGACTTCACAAAACGAAGCTAACTTGCTAGCTAGCCAGCTAACGCACGTCAAAGAAACAAGGTGAGCTTTCGGGAAAATGGTGCGCTACAGATTAACTGTCGTGTTTGAAAATGCACGTAATGCTGCTTTTTCTCTCACAACCGAAAGCGAGAAAACAGTCCGCTTACCGTTTTCACCATTTTTGTCAAATTTCTTGATAATTCTCAGCCGCTTCTCTTCCGAGTTCCACCGGATTTCGCACCTAATACGTCATCACGTCGACTAGCATGGCGCCCAAGAAATGTAAACAAACACGCCCCCTTTTCCGGGTTGCCAAATTGTGCTACATTCGCAACACAAATAGAGACGCGCCACTTTTCTTTGTCTCTGTACAGTTGGTTCAATATGTGTCTCTATTTTTTTAATTTTATACGATAATGTTGGTAAATGAGTTCATAATTTCCTTTATTTTTATTTATTTATACCATTTTTTCATCTTTATCATTTAAGAGCCGCTGACTGATGGCATCGGAGAAATGAAAAACGTTTCGTTTCACTATATCTCCAACAGATGGCGCTTCAGGATAACCGTGCTGTATGCTGCTTTGATAGATTGCTCATTGTAGGCTTATTTCTTTTCGGTGACTGCATAACTGCTGGAAGAAAATCATAGAAACCATTAAAAGTTTATTTTGGTTCCTGATGGTGTTCAAGCCTATATTCCTGATGGGTTGATATCACGGTGTAAAGGATTCTAATGGTTTAACAGGTGTTCCACTTGCATTTGATGGCTTCCTAATGGGATCTAAAGCTGTCCTAATAGAAACAGGTGGTCTCTAATGGTACACTAAGCCACTTCCCATCAGAGAGCAAAAACATTTTATATGTATACAGACTTTCTAACTTTGCTCTCTTCAGTGGTTCCAGTTGTTGTATAGTACCCTGTTTTTTTCCTGGGTGTGTTTTAATGATCCGTACAGAAAACTCACATATATTTCAAATGTGAAGTGTGCAAAAATCTCGTTTACAAGTATTCACACATTTTTTTCACATGTGAACACAATTTCACCAGAGGTCTCAGATTTTTTCACATGATCACACATCTAAAATATGCGGTGTAAAAAAAAACAAAAACCACGTGTTTTAATCACGTAAAAGTCATGTGGCTTGTCACGTTCACGTAGGTCACATTTGTTGCATTTCAAACAGTTTTCCAGGAATACAGTAAAAAGCATGAGCACCAGCATGGAACAACACAGTATGGCCCTTAGAACCATTTGGCTCTAGAGTGTAAAAAAAGGCCTTTGTTTACATTTTAGCATTTCATATTCGAATTTTCAGCACTGACATTATTTCCAATCAGAGATGTCCTGATATTTTTAGTATATAAGGTATATTGTAGTGTTTCTCTTTTGCTCTGCACTGCATTCCATTCCGATACCTGGAACTGACCCATCTCTGTCGTGTGCAGGCAGATGCACACAGAGGCACACACACACAAGCGTGCAGTGGAATGATTAAATTGGGATTCCTTGTCTCAAAGAGTGATGCCAATTTTGATAATATTTCAGAAAGCTCCACCATCAAAGAAACCTCTGTTTGAGTCGTATTCAGCACTGAAGAGAGTCTTTGTCACAGTGGGCTGTATGCTTGACCAGCCATTCTTGCTTAGCTGTACAGCCACCTTTAAAAAGTGCAGGTGCAGAGATCAGAGGGCTACAGGTACTTGGTGGGGTGGGGTGTGCCCTGTTCACTTTGATGTGCACGAGGTCACAAGGGAGAAACATTCTTCAACTCTGACTTGTTGCCAGCCAAGCAATATCAACGTTTGTCTACGGGCAAACGCTTTTACTTTAGTGACTGGAGCAAGCTAATAAATAAATGAGTGGAGAAACATATCAAGCGTAGATGCTTCCAGACCTGTGCTATATGATACGATTACACAATCTGTGGCAGACCAGGCCCAGTTGACCTTGATTTTCAGTCAAGACGACAAGAGGAAAAGATGTCTTTGAAAGAAGGTTCATTATTGCGGCACGGATGGCAGGAGCTTCAGTCACAAAGACTTCTCAGCTGGCTAGTGTTTCAATAGAAATAGGGACTAAAGTGACATCTGCATTTAGATCTATGGGTAAGATATCAGTAGATAGGGTTGGAAAGCACACATTCAATGGATGATAATGCTCGTGCATTAGTGCACTGTGTAAGAAAAGGGACTGAGAATGTCAATGCAGGATGTGATGAGACTACCAGCAAGAACTGCCCATCATAACTACATAGAGAGGGATATTATAACCAGGTTGCACAGCATAAAACCCTCATTACAAAGATGAATACACGTTTGAGAGTGGCGTATAAACCTATGAACTACTCTACAGAGATGTGGAAAAAGATGATACAGTCAGACGAGTCATGGGAATGGTAAAGGCCTACTTTAATTTGTCTGCTTACAGATGTACAATATCCAGTAATGAACAGTAACTATTAGAACTACGCCTTCAATTTGGGTAATAAATGTCAAAACTTGACCAAAACATGAGGGAAAAACCCACCTCTAACATCACACCTCTAACCCATGTTCTTATAGGATTCCAGCTGTTTGTTAGTGCTAAGTTAACGGCGATTCACATATATATATATATGTGTGTGTGTGTGTGTGTGTGTGTATGTGTGTGTTATAGTATGTACAGTGTACACCACTATTAACATACTATTATCAAATGTTAATCAAATTGTGTAGATGAATATATTCACCCAGAATAACATTTCTCAATACATTGCTGTTTCATTTGTGTATGTGTCCACCAAATGGTCATGAGTTAATGTGTACACAAAATTAGACCAATCAGTATTAATTTCATCCATCTGTCCATTATGACATGTAGAACACCTGCCTTTTTATAAAACTGCCTAGCTGTCAGAATATAACTGAATTTATATTACATTGCATTCTATATGAAAAGGGAACGAGTGGGATGACAATCAGATAATTCCATCATCTGGCTACATTTAATATTGAGTCTTTCAGGACATGAGCAGGGGTGCTGGGTACACGTTTTTCTTCAAGAATATGAAATAAATAGATGTACATATACATTGCTAGTTTAGAGACTGTGCTATTAATACATTTACATAACACTTTACATGTATATTTCCATAGATCTTATATATACACCATTGTTATCATTGTTATTCTTTCTTTTTTCCTACATATAATGTTGTGTCACAGTTTTCTAAACAGGTTATTTTTAAAGGGGAATTCCACACATTTCTCAAAATGTAACGCTGTTAAAATGTAAACAAAGTCATTCAGAGTGTTGAAACACCATAACATGAAAGAGAAATGTACCAACTCAGATTTCTTTACAGTGGTGGCAATAGGAACCAGGTGTCTACAACGCAAATATGGCCATTTTATTCACTATCAAAAATGACCAGTGAACCTACACATGTCTTCTGAGTTTTTATATGTAATGTTGATGATGGTAAAATACTGATAAATCAGGAAGTTTTCTTTAGGGATTATTTTGCCTTACAACACCCTTCAGTCATCTGGTTCCTATCACCACCACTGTAACAGTAAGTTTCTCTAGAATGGAGCATTTCAAATCAAAACACTCTGAACTACTTTATTTACACATTAGTCATCTAATTATGCAGAAATGTTGAAAAATGGGTACAGTTCTCCTTTAAGACTGATATATGATAATGATCTCTGTTCTGATTGGCTGCCCTGTATTGTGTCTACTTCAAAAAGCAGTCTGGGCTGAAATACTCCTGATACCTTCAGCCTAAACTGCAATAGGATGAATAGGTATATATATGTAAATGAATATATATACATATATGTATATATGGACTGTGTGGATTGTGAAGTGAATGGTACATTTTAAAAACTTTAACCAAGTTTTCTTACAACATCCAACTCTTGTGTTTCAAAACAAGTGAAGAAAATTCACTTTTCTATACATGGATCCTATTTCAGCAAATTAAAAGTACCAAAAAGTAGCAAAAATATATTTGGACATGAAAAAATTAAACTAAAATCTTCTCAAGAAATGTGAAAGGTGTTCAGATACAGGTGGGGCATCAATAAAAAGGTAAGGACGTCATTTAAGATCTCTTTCATCATCTTAAATCAGTGTGACATGAGATATCCAACTAAAACAGTACTTCTGAAAGACGCACTAAACAAGGCAAAGCAAGTGGCGATTGAAAACTCAATAGAGTTCCATGTTAGCAAGCGTGGAGAGCACAATGGCGGATGATTGTGTTTGCACTGACCAACCTCACCACAAATCTTGATCTGGCATCTGCATTGACAGACTGCCAGCGAGGCACGAAATGTAGCGGAACTCAGGAATGACGCTCGCCAACACTTAGCGTGCAGAACCACTCAGTCTGCTCACGCTAACCAGTACTGATGTATGCCATGTACAGAGGGCAAAGGTGCATCGTCTGAAAATTGAGTAACACAGCAAAAAAAATGAATCATTAAAACAATATTTCATTAAAGCTGCACTCTGTAAGATTTTTGTTAAAATTAAAATAAGTAGCATTACTGAGTCAGGAAAACAAACATGCTAAAATATGGTGTGTGCACTGCTGTGAGAGATTGGGTCAGATTTCGAGTGAGTTTTTCAGACCATGTCATACGTCTCGATGTATTAATGTCACATGCATAGGCTAAAAAGGAAGGTCCAGCTTGTTGTGTAGGTCTTAAATACATAAGCAACATTATACTGATGAAGATATGATGACAATAGTTTATAATTTACTTACATCCTCAGAAGACATGTCCTTCACCAAGTTTTGACTGAGTTCTCTTTGAATACTATGTCAACATGCTCGCAGTCATCAGATTCATCCTTTTGGGCACGGGGACCGTTGCACAATTGACATTACAAAATGTCCCTCTGCATGTTGTGTGCAATTACACATTTCCACCAGAGAGGTCTCCAAATCCTCAAAATCTATATAGTGTAACTTAAAAAGTTTTACTGAATTCTCTTAGAGTTCTTTTTCAATGTGCTCACAATCATCATATTCATTTGCTCAGGGAAGGGGTCCGAAGCACAACCAACACTGAAAAATCTACTTACAATATAGTGTAGCTTGTGTGGAGACATGGTGGAACAGAATTCAAAATCTCAGGAAATACAGTGTAAAATGTTAAAAATGTTTGTATGATACTATAATTAAGTGTTACATTAAGTATCCAGCAGAGTTTTAAAGGAAAAAAAAAATGACAGAAATATCATAAAACATTAAAAATCACTGATCAGACCCACTACTGATCAGACTACCTGGCCTAATATTCTGATGAGCATTTGTGATTGACATCCCTTAATGTAACACTCACAGCCTGCTACCTCATTAAAGCAGTACTAAACACAATTAGTGGAATGGGCGACACAAGTGGTGCTACAGACCATGTGGTGTCCATGGCTAACTAAAAAAACTATCCAGCTTTTATATGGTGATGTTTTAAAGGTAAGGTTTATATTCACTACACAAAACCCACAGCTTTAGGTAATTTGGGGCTTTAAATGTACATGGATAAGTACTGGGCCTAATTGTGGCCTGGATACTTGCATAGGACACTATGCTTACCAAAAAGTCTTTCTGTCTAAACCCGTTTTGGTCTACGATGTTCTTAAATTCACCTTTAAACCCATTTGCACATAAAATTATACCCATATGCTCCGTTATCTTTGTCGCTATTTTGCAAGGCCGCTGCCACAACTTCAGCGGCTGTAAACTTTATGCACGCCATTTCACATGTGCCTATGATGTGGGCTGAATGAAGAATCAAGCGTTTCAGACTAGATGGGTTAGCCCTTAATGATTTACTGAGTGTCAATTGGTCAGTTTCACACAAAATGTAGATGAACACACAAATCTACAAATTACATATGGTGTGAGGCAGATAATGTGCATCTCAACCACTCTTCATAGCCTAATAATGGCAGATGTGAGTCATGTACGATCATGTGATAAGATTGAACTGAAAGTGCGACTCTACTGATTCAGGAAATGTTTTAACCACATTTCTGTGCTGTATTATTGCAAAGATAGAAAAAAAAATATAGAAACATTTGACATGCAGGCGAGTTTGTGGACCCCAGAGGGTTAATGTTTGTGCCCATATTTTTCCATTTTATTCACCCTGACATACTGCTAGTGACCCATTTAAACAGGTTCAACATGTATTTTCTCTGAATTTACAGAATTCCTGTAAAACTGTATTATTTAATTTGTGAATCTTTAAAAAGATGTCTACAACACTTTCTTAAATGGCTATAAACTGTGACAAATTCAGTTGCCAGTGTGTTATATGTTCATGAATTTAGTATTTAAAGTGTTGCAATATTCACTAAATAAATTAAACACTGAGTCTTCTGGTTTAGCTGTGATGCTCTTCTTTAAGCTTTAAGGCACAGAGAAGTCACGTGGTTTAACAGATAGATTAATACTAGTTGTGAGGCTAACGGTTTGAGATGGACCTGGCCTATCATGAGGCAGGCGAGACAGGGCTGTTTTTGCCCAGCCGAGTGGAGATCAAAACCTGGGCAGAGGAGGGGGAACTCACCTGTGTCCACCTGGGGCTCTGGCATCAATAAGTCTGTCATCCCTGCTGATATTGGCTTCAGTAATGGCGCTGGGCGATTAGGGCCACTTCCCTAGGTATTAACTGCATCTCTCATCCTCCAAGACCTAGGCCAAACCGAGGAGAACAAAGGCGTGTTTGATGGCCTCATCTGAGGGTGCGGGGAGGAGATGGGCAGGGGTTGAGGGGGCTCTAAAATGAAGGGCCTCTGAATGACTGAAGGCTTTTGGCAAGGAGCGCGCCCGAAGTGAAACTGCCAGCTTCAGCGGCAGCTTCAGAGAATACACTTTTGTCCCTCCCAAATGCTCAGGTAAGAGGAGACAGACATATTGGAAAGTCCTTTCTCTCTTTTTTCTCCTTGCTGAGCCTCAGTTTAGATGGTCGGGTGAACCCATTGTACTCTGAGCGCAGGTTTGCCAGCAGGGCAGGGCTACAAGGAGAAAGGAACTGAGGCCGGAACATCTGTGAGGATCTGAAGAGGATCAGCTGGATCTGTGAGTTCAGCTTGACCCCTAGGCAGTAGACCTTGGGAGGGATGAGGGAGACATAAAGGGTTTGTCCCAACCACTGCACCTCATCCACCTGTGCCACTGCAAATCATGACCAAAGTAGATACGGATACACTTGAAGCTTGCTTGCTACAGTGGTTGGGTAGAACTTCTACCATCATAAAGTCATAAAAGTAGAAAAAAACCATGCCAAAACATGCACATTTAATCCTCCATTTAAAATTAGTGCTTTGATCTAGGGGTTCTCCAATCCACTCTCCAGGTATTTCATTTGTTCGCAGAATGGAGCACCTGAAAAGCAGTGCCAGGTCTGATTTAAGCAGAAGACACAGAAACAACAATGGTCAAGCAAAAGCAATCATCTTTGGATTAGACCTAAGCATCCCCACCTGACTTACAAGACACAGTCTTTCATCTAAATTCCAGAGCTCTACATCTAACCCCCTGTTTGTGTCTGTTATTTCCGGACAAAAGCACACAGAATCTCAGGAATTGTTGTCTCAGCCTCCAGCAAAATGACTAGTGAAGGACACGAGAGGTTGGAGACAGAAGGACAGGGGGCCTGGGAGAGCTCACCTCTCATAAAAAGCAGCAGGGGAAAAGGAATCACACTACAGGTCAAAAAGTCACTCATAATCAAAGACTCCCTGTCGTGGCATTCTTCGATGCTACATGTTTTGAGAAGAAAGAAAACTACCTAAGACTGGTTAAATAAGCGCATGTCATCATTGTCAGAGGATTTGTTGTTGGAATATTTCACTATGGATTTATTGTGTTGGCCTTCATGGATTAAGTTGCATGGTTCATGGGAAGAAGGCAATAGAACACTTATCTCATGTGACCAGTGTAATATCTATATTTGCAGGAAAGTGAAGAGGTTTACAATAATATTTACCCAAACTGTCTACACAATTAGCACAATTCAACAATGACATACCCCAAGGATGAGAAGGTAAGGACTACAGTATTCAATGACTGTCTTAAGGAACATTATCCAGAGGCTATCAAAAATCAATGAAACCCTAAAAGCTACTGTAATCTCCATATTCCAAATTTCAAGAATGTTTTAATCTGACTATCTAGAGATAGCACTGATCTGATATCAGCAGAAAATGCTAGAATGGATATCAGAGGGAAAAAGAATGAATCTGATCTTGAAACCATCTGATCTTGTAACAAATCTAGCCTGAAATACCACAAATTCACATTATGTGATGCTGTTGTAGTTTCGAAACTTTGAGTATCAGGCGATACTTAAAGTTTCAATATTGGTATCAGTATTGGGAAAAAGTGGGATCGTGCCATCTCTAATCTTATCCTTTTCTTGCCTCTTTATTCCGTTAAAAAGAAGACAAACATTGAGATAAGCATTGGCAGATTTTCCAACTGAACACATTCAGAGTTGTATTCATTTTATTACTGCTACCTAACAGTGAATGACGCTTTAATAGTTCAAGCCATTATAATTCATCCTAACATGAGAACCTCCCTTGTGTCCAGCTTTAGGACAGTTACAGAAGCAAATTTCAACAGGAGTTAGGGTTCAATATGAGTCAGTGCTTATCGTCTAAGCATAGGTCTGATCTGTCTTCTGCTATATCTTCATGCAGATTTCCATGCTGAACCAGAGTGTCTTCGTAGAGCCTAGCTGGGATTTAGAGGAATGTAAACCATGTGCAAGTACATTCTACAGTACCACGCACCTCCTCTCTCTCTCTCTCTCTCTCTCTCTCTCTATCTCTCTCTCTTTTTCTCTAAAGTCAGTCTGGTGCCTTCTAAAATTCAGACTACATACACATACGATTAAAGTAGCATAAATTGAAAATTAGGCAATGTTTTATGGTTAATAACCTCTTAAAATCAGATTTGAACACCGTTAATATGTGATATTGGATATATATCCATTGCTTTTACACCTTGCATCTGGGTGCATCTGGTGAGCTGGATCTAGCAGGTGAGAGGATAAACAAGAAAACACAAGATGGATGATATGCAAACCTGGATTTATCTCAAAACCAAGTGCCTTCTTACACTTTGGGCCAATGAAAAAGTCCAAGCCAAGCTTTTCAACTCACTGCCTTAACAAACTTGTCTTAGATTCCTGCTCTCCTGTAGCCACCCAATTCAGCCATGCTCTGCTGGCTTCTGAATCATTTGACCTATGTCTGCTGCAACAGACCTACTGCTCATGACTGCTCCAGTCATGTGGTCCATGGTCACTTCAACTTCATGGTCGTTGCAGTCTCAGCTGAGCAGATTTTTGGCTCTCTTTTTTCTGGATTTTTCCAATTTTTGCCCAATTAAGTCTTAACCAATTCCACCCACTAGCTTGGACTCACCCAGTCACACAATACCACCAGCACTAAGAGGGTGAAGGCTAACACAAGCTTCTTCTAAGTCCTGTGAAGCCAGCCACTGCATCTTTTCAAACTGCCGCTGAACACATCATTGGACAGTTAAATGAGCTTGGAGGAAAGCGCCAACCTCCAGTTCTATTATGTCAGCTAACAAATGCCTGCGTTGGCTAGCATTGCGCTGAGTGATGGGGGAAGAAGGAGGGCCATCCTACCCACCTAGAGAGAGTGAGGCTAATTGGACTCTCTTGGGCTCTCGGCCAGTTTTTGGCTGTCTTGACAAAACAGCCTCTAGATCCTCTGCCAGGCCAGCCATTGGTTGCTCTGTGATGTTGACAGTTTCATAAGCACCAATATCTCCCAATATGTCCTCTGTTCTACTCACCCTATTGAAGGTTTCTCCTGCAGTTCAGACCCTAGACTTTCAACTTCCTTCTCCAAAATGTGAGTGCTGTTTTATTTCCGAGCACTGGTACTTGGCTTTCTGTTTTCTGTTCTCCATATCTATATTCTCTCTGCCTGTTCTCCAAAGGACTGTGGTGTTCTACTAGCCCTGTGGCTTAAATCCAGCAATCCCACTGCTGGTGTTCTGCTGCTTTGTGTATCATGGATTATAATGCAGTCTCAGATCCAGATGCTGCTTTTCACCCAGTCTTAGACTCAGATCATAAAAGCTCCACTCTTTGAAGTTCCTGTTCCTCTCTGAGTCATTGGTCCATTTCTTGCCCCTGACCAAGTTTCTCTCACTCATTCAGTTTCAGTCCTTCTGTCATGGCTTCAAGTCCAGTTCTTCTGTCTGTTCAGTTTCAGCTCCAGTTCATCTGTCACTGTTTCTGCTCTTAACTCTATGTTGTTTTTTTCTGATTCCCCTTTCCAACTTCCAGCTCCAGTTGCTAATTCTTATGCTCCAACCACTCTTCATTATGTTGTTAATCCAGCTCCAGTTTCTGTTTCAGCTCCTATATTTGACAGCAGTTCTGTTCCAGTCTGTTTCAGCTCCTTTCCTTGGTGCTATTTAAGCCTCTGACTTTCTTTCTGTCCCTGCCTCTGTCACTGCATCAGATCTAGCTCCTTTTGCCATATCTGCCATCTACCCTGACGCAGCCTCAGCCACCAATCCAGCTACTAAATCAGTGAGAATCACTCCTCTTTCTGGTCCTCAGTTAGGATACGCCAATCCTTTCTTCTCTTTATTGCATCTCTGAACCATGTTTTTGTCACTGCCTCAACTTCTTCCTCTGTCTATGGTCCATCTCTGTCCACTGTCTCTGATCCTAACCCAACTTTTGATGTGATCCTTGACGTAATTCCTGATGCAGAGGGTCAAGTTGCTCCTGGTCTTGATGTTTTCTCAGCCCTGTCCACTGTCCCAGTTCCTAACTCAATTTTTGACATGATCCCTTTTTTTTGATGTGCAAGGTCTCCGTGCCCCTGGTCTTTATGTTTCTCTCTACCCTTTCTTCTATCCCTGGTCATAACCCAACTTTTGATGCGATCCCTGATCCAATTCCTGATGCGGAATTACCTTGCTCCTGGTCCTGATGTTTTCTAAGACTCCAGATGTCTTACCTGTTTTGCCTGTGCCTTCTATTGGCCTGTGCCCTCACCTATGGTCTATTTTTTGATGCTTCACATGTTAAGGTGGAACGCTGTCACAGAATTCCTGGTATTGAATACTGGTTTGGAACTTTACAGCTTCAACCAGGCTGTTCCTGGGCATTATCACCAGACCTAGGTCCAGACTGTGCCTTCAACAAGCCGTGGTAGCATAAGGAAAGACTGACTGAGGGAGGGGAGAGAACTCTGAGAACTTGGGCTGGAGTTCTGGGTGGCTTCTGCTTGCAGCCAGGAGGCCGGAACCCCCTTGCAACTGTGGTAGGGCTGTCATAGGACTGAGGAACAAGGAGGTGACGGAGTGGTGGTGGGAATTGTGAGATCTTTGTCAAGGGAAACAGAAGAAAAGGGTGTGAATTTATAGGGCGTTAGATTGGATGGAGGACAGGTTTCAGGCATGTTCTTCCGCCCAAACTTCAGTTATTCTATACCTCCTTCAAATGTTTCTCATTAATTTATGGTTGTATAAATTGAATTTTGGTCTTCCATTACTATACTTCATCTGCTAATGTAGATTATGCGCTGGGGTTCCTTTTATTTCTTAATTGTCTAGCCTCGCCATGAAGTATCTACTTTGTTTTTGTTTGACTGTTGTTTTATCTCATGATCTGTACAATAACATGAATGGGAAATACACATACATGATGCCTCATCATCTAGATCACTACACACAGATACTGTGTTCACCTCTACAAATAACTTGCCAAAAGAATTACAGAAAGTATCTGAATTCATTTTCTTCAACTTACACCTAGACATTGTTAAACATATCACTCCATAACTTTTACATTACCATCACTGACTAACCACCTAAACTTGGCAAGTCCAACTTTCCAATTTTGTATCAGCAGTCAACAGATGTTTGTTTTTTTTTTCCTCAGAGTGCAAAATCCTTCCTTTATTGCGGTATGCTCTTTAGACCTTGAGTGTTTATCTGACAACTTTATCGGCTTGCCTCTTCTGAGCCATAGCCACTCTTTCCCCAACTAATAACAAACCAATCAATACATAGACCACATTTAATGTCTTCATTCCTCTGTGCTACCTTGGGAACTGACCTTTCGTGGGCAGACTCAAAAGTGCTCTAAGTGAAAAATTAGTTTGGGGTCATGTCTTGCCCTTTGCATGGACTCAGGAAAGGTTGACCAATATTATAAGACACCATGACAGCAGCTCACCCCCTCTCCAACCCCTCAGGCATTTCATTGTTAATAAGGTTTCATCACTTACTAAAGACTTATTGAAAGATGTATCTGTACTGTCTCAGATGGCTATTGGCATTACGTTCCTCAACTAAAGTTCAAGTTCCCTTCAGACTGCGGCTGGCTTATATACGCCTATGCTATACCATTGTAAAACAACTTGGTAGTACTGTAATAATAGGTCATATTTTGGTGGTTCGTCTCAAGGCACAGCTTTATTAATAACAAAATTTATACTCCTGTGATGTATATCACTAGCTATAAATTTTGCTTGATGGTACTGTTTTAGGTACATATTCTTATCATGAATTATGACTTTATTTATTACTGTATAGATAATATGTATGTTAAGCAACAAGGCTGCATTCAGCCCCGACAAAACGTAGTAAAACGTTTATTTAAACAGAAACGATGGTGCACTGAACACTTGGTCGTTCAACTCAGAAACCATAGCAAAATGGGACACAACATTTTGAGATTGAACATGACTAAACTCTATTTTGTTTGTTTTCCATCATGTGACTGCTGGTGGGCAGGTAGCCTTGTGATGTCACTTCCTGACCTTATATAAACCTATTTTTTACTTGAGTGTTTAGCGTAATGAAGACCATGGGGGCTGAAATGTTGGAATTGTAAGTAAATAAAAAAGCTTTGATTTAAACAGTGTGCAAACATTTCCTTTTATTTTTTGACACTGTGATAGGACGTATCGGTAGAAAGGTGGGTTATTTATGACTCTGTGTACCATTTATTGTGTATATGAAGTCGTATGCAAAAGTTATGTCACATCTTATATTTTATGGTTTGTGTTTTTTCCCCATATTGAAAATAAATTGAATTTGTGCACTAAAATTTGCAGAAAAATGCTATGTTTAAGTTTATTCCCTGTAGAGGATATGTAAATCAACAAAAAATGGAATATGACCAGGGGTGCTCAAACTGCACACGACTTTATAAATATCTCCTTAAAATTATTGCAGTACTGAACAGCCTTCCTATGTTAACTTCATACAATACCCATTTATATTGAGGGCACAAGGTCACCTACCCAATCAATACAGAGTTGATAAGCTATATGAGGACACATTAGTAACTGGAGTAGGTAGAAATAAGTATACATTATTCTACTTTCATTTAATTTTATATATTATGTTCACTGTACATGCAACTCTCTGCATCATTTTAAAGATAAGCAGAATTACGAGGGCAGAGAAATTTTTGATTTATGAGACTGAGAGTTACTTTTATAGAGAAAATGGACTAAATGTCACAAGGTGTTGTCATTGAACTGTCAAATTTCTAGGCTGAAACAATTGAATTCTGCAAATGGAACAACATACATAGGGCTAATTCTGCATTTTTCTGTGAACATGTGAACATGCTTTATATTTTATATACTTTTATGAATTTATTTAGTTATGTAGGGAACCTTGTTTGTCAAACATATTTTCTCTTTTTGCAGGGACATTATTCAGCCAAACTTACTGTGCAATCCCAGTAAAAAAAAAAAAATGTACTTAAGTAACACTGGGCCAGTACCCCTTTTGATACTGAGGTGGAACCCACACGGGCACGTCTTCAGTACCTTTAGTCTCGGAATACAATTGCACCATAATTCATTACCATATATATTTTTTTAAGTTATAATGACTCCAAACATCCTGGCTTGACTCCAGCCTTTTTTATTTTATTGTTCTGTGTTAAATATTAGGTTATGAAAAGGTACAAACATGAACTTATAATACAAACTTATTTCAGGTACACAGCTGGATCTTAAGACTGTACTTTGTACAAAATAACTACTAATTTGAGTCAGATTCTAACATTTATTTATTGGTTATTTGGCCATATTAGTATTATTAACAGGACAGATTCTACATGAAGCAGGCTTGACAGGTGACATAAAACTAGTGGAATAATCAGAATTTCCAACGATGCAAAATTCAGTATTGGTTGAATATTTTGTAAAGGTCTATCATGTTTTTCTTTCTTCCTATGCCTTTTTTGATGTTTTATGACACTGCATAGTGACAATGATGATGACCCTGACAATGCTATAATGACGGATTCTGCTCAGGCTGTAAATGGCAGTTACCATGAATTATTATTGACATATGCCATACAGTAAGTAACTACTCTACCATTGAGTCATGTCAACATAAGCTGAATTTTTACAACGTGTATTTTCACGTTGTTGCTATTTGATCACATAATAACCCACGGCTGATCAATTACTGGCACTGGTGAAAGAATCTCGGTTTACAGCACACTGAAGTATGTGTAGCTGAAATATGTGTCAATGAATGAATAAGAAAAGAACTCTATCCTTAATGCTGATTGAGTGAGTGCAAGCCACAGTTCATTTAAACTTCAACAAGTGAAACCAATTTCATTTTTTCATGCTGCAACCTATTAGACCAAAAACATCCAACTCATAGTGAAACTGATACTTGATTGGGCTGATCTGGTTTAAATTTTTACAAATTTAAATGGACCATGAATTAAGAAGCATTTGCTGGTGAACATGTGGGACCCACTCATTGGTCAGATACATCCAGTTTAGTTAAACTTTCTGCACTCAAAAAATGTAGAACTGTCTTTTGTGTTGAGAAAACAAATCAAGTTAATATTAATTGAACTGATTTTTTAAGTGTACTCAAAGAAAATTAACGCAATTATCTGTAAGTTTTGAATCAGTCAAAATCAATCAAGTCAATTAAAAGACAATGAATGTTTTTTCAAGACACAGGATTCCACATGGTATCACAAGGTGCATGCCCAAATAAAGTGTGGTGTGCTTAAAATAGGATATATCTCACAATACTCAACTGTTTTGAGTTAGAAGAACTGTTTTGATGTTTGATGAACTGTTTCATGTATTCAAATGGGATCTTTGACATGAATCAACATGTTGAAAAGTAGTTCAGTCTGTTCTCATTAGTAGTTGGAGAGATTGGCACAGGAGACAAGATTTTATTTGCTCCTGGCTCCATCTATTTGCATATTTGGTGTGTCTTTTCCCTTATTTTATTCACCATCTCTGTGTTGTCCTTCCTCTTCGGCTATCTTCTCTTAGGTGTACATTTACATTCTACATTATGGTTATTTGCCTAGCCTTAATTTTATTGAGCATAAGAGTGTAGTAAGACATGGTGGACCAACATAAGTTAAATCAACACTAGTAAATCAAGTTCAACAAACTTTAATAAGTTGAGTTGGAAACTTGCTAACAGGTTAAGTTTAGCCAATGTTATTAAGTTATATAGGATCAAAAAACGGCCTTGTTTCGGAAAAACACAATTGACATGTGGAAATATATTCCATAATTTAGTTAAGTTCAGGTAAAACCATGCACGCATTAACCTTGATTAAACCTCACTAGGGCTTGCTTTGAAGTGGCCCAAGACCACCTCTCACAACTGGTCTCAGACTGGTTGCGTTGGTCCACACCCAAATGCGATTGCATGTTCCCTCTGGGGAATTCCCTCCTGAAAAAAAACTAACTGCATCAAGGGGATAAATGCAGCAGTGTTCAATTCAAAGAGATGAAATACTGCACCTTTAGACATTTCAGAGACATGAGCACTTCTTATCTTTGACCTCTCAGGGAACTTACAGAGTCTCTGAGAGGATCTGGGGTGATCCATGCCCAGCTGAGAAATGCTGATTACTTTGGAGCGCTCACATTTTTGCCTTCGCCGTGGGCAACCTCCAGACTGGAATGTGTGTGGGAGAAAAGGAACGAGGGAGTCTCAGAAGACACATATTCAGAAAGCCAAAGGAGGTCTTCAGCATGGTGCCTTCTTGACGGCTCCAAACACGTTTACCCTTCACCCCCTCCACCAGCCGCAGACAGTTCCACACGTCTCTGACCATGCTCCTGTCCAGAATAATGCACCAAATGTTTCAGGAAAAGCTCTGGGATCTTCTCAAACACACAGACAAGAGGGAAGTCTCCTTTTGACCCTTTGGAAGGTCAGGTGGGTTGGTGACAAGCCGAAGAAGATTAGTCTGTGGTTATAATCATTTTAATCAGCTGTTCTCTGTGGGGGGTGTGAGGGGTGTTCAGGAGAAGAAAGAGAGGGGTCAAACACTTACATACTTGCCAAATACGTACATAGTTGCTTAAAGAGAAATTCCATTGATTTTTCAAAATTTCGGCATAATTCAAGCCCTGAGATGTAAACAAAGTCTTTCAGAGTAATTTGATGTGAAATGATACAATAACTCTTCAGGAACCAGCAACCAAATATAGTGATTTTATTTATTTTCCAAAATGATCTGAGAACCTATATGTGTATTCTGAGTTTTTTATTTGTAATGCTGATTATGGTACATCATGCTTTCTTGGGGATCACTTTTCCTTACAATGCCCTACATGTACTTCCCAGCCATGAATGGATATATGAAAACTATGTTTTATGTCAAAATCTTGTCTCAAAAATATCATAAAACAATGTCTCAGGCATCAGACAGCATACCTTCTGTGAGGTAGCTTTTAGAGGTTTTAGACATCTGGTTCCTGTCACCACCACTGTGAACAATAAGTTTGCTTGTTTCAAACATCACAGTAATTATTGTTGTTAATGTACATATACAATGGGAAAAAAAATACTCTTATTATAAAGTTGCTTTAAGATTATTGTAAGATTACTCAACCTATTTCTAAACAATTCCCTTACAGTTGTATACAAAAATTTGAACACCCCTGGTCAAATCCTACATTTTGTAGATTTTCTAAGTGAAAATAAGTTAACACATCCTCTGCAGGTAACAAAGTTAAATATGGAATTTTTATGCAAATTTTTGTGCACAGTTTCTGTTTACTTACTGAGTTTAATACATTAGGGGAAAAAAACATAAAATATAAAATGTGGCATATCTTTTGCACAGGCCACATTTTATGTTTTATTTTTTGTCCAATATGTTAAATTCAGCAAATGAACAGAAATTGTGCATTAAAATGTGCAGAGGTGTGTGAGGATGTGTTAACTTTCAAATGTAATTTAACCTGTGGTGCCCAAACTTTTGCATATGACTGTATATTACATGGTCTTATCTTACTGTACTGGTACATAATGTTGCTTCTTTGCAAAAGTACATTTTAGTGTTTTCTCTGCTCCCAACACACCTATGATCCAAACCATCAGCTCATTAGCAACTCCTTACATACCCTGAAATTGGCATGTTAAAGCAGGGAAAACGTGCAGGACAGTGTGCCTCCTGACCAGGGCTGGGAAACAGTGGTCTAGAAGGTTACAAAGCCCCCCAGCATTGGGCTGTGGTGCAGTGGAACTATGATTTTTGGAGTGATAGGGTTCCATCTAATACCTTTGGGATGAGTCGAAGCAGCAGAACTACTCACCCAACATCAGTAGCTGACCTCACTAATGCTCTTGTGGCTGAATGCAGTAAAATATTCGCAGCAATGTTCTAGCATCTAGTGAAAAGGCTTCACAGAAGAGTAGAGGTTTTTACTGCAGTAAAGGGGGAACAAATTCTCTATTAATACCCTTGAATTCAGATAAAATGTGGGATGAGCAGGTGTCTACAAACTTTTGGACATACAGTATATTAACCAGTAAAATATTTCACTTTAAAATAAGTGCAAATGTTTAGACACAGACTGAATAATTTTACAATATTACAATCCAATGATGAGAACAATTATATTGTCCACATATATGATGCTTTCACATGCTAAAATATATTTTTTGCAGTGTACATGCTTGAGAATTTTCCTAGTATTTACAGTAAGCCATAGAATATATCGTATATTAGATAGCTTACTAATAACATAATATGTGGTAATTAAAAGTTTCCCACCAGTGGCACCACTCGATTTTATTTTTATTTTTTTCCTCAGCTAAAATTGCTTGGGACCAATCTTATCTCAAGGTTATTTTAGTGACAGTCTTTGTCATCAACAAGCTGCCGAGCTTCAGAGATAAGAACTAAGTGTTTGTGACGTGTGTCAGGGCTTGGGGTGATAGCACCGTGATAGTGATCTGTGATTCCAAATGATCTTTTCTGAAATATTTGTGTTGAGACATCCACAGATCGTGTGAGGATATCTTATCAACAAGCTTGCTTTTTCAACAGTGGACTAGCAACAGTATGCCAACAGACACTATGAACATGACTTCATATCTCAGAGGCCCTTAATGAACTGTTTTTGTTTAAAGTTTTATTTCTATTTTTTTCCTAATTTTCTCATTATTGTATTACAGTGGATGTTGATTGTTTCACTTCTTTTATTTCACAGTCGTTATTAACATTTTCTTTTCTTTTTCATTTTATTTTTTTGTTATTTGTTTTTCTTTGGGACGCAGGACCCCAGAGTGCTCACCCAAGCTGCCCTGATGGTAGACCCAGCCATGCTTGTGCATTTATGCTACACTGTAAAGTGCTTCCTCAGTGTTTTCAGAGAATAAACAAAGATTTGAATTGCACTGCATTGAATTAAGTTGCTATTTTACAAAACCTTACAGAAAAACACATGTTGGGACATCTGACAACTAATTAGGTTAATTAGCAACAGGTCAGTAACATGATTGGGTATAAAAAAGCATCCCAGAGAGGCTGAGTCTTTCAGAAATAAAGACAGGGAGGGGTTCACCAATCTGTGAAATACTGAGCAAATAGTGCAACAATTCCAGAATAAAGTTTCTCAATGTAAAATAGCAAAGAATTTGGGGATTTCATCATCTACAGAACATAATATCATTAAAAGAAAATCCAGAGAAAACTCTGTATGCATGGGCCAGGCCAAAAACCAATAATGGATAGCCTGCAGGCCCTCAGGCAGCACTGCATTACATAAAGACACGATTATGTGGTGGAAATCACTGCATGGGCTCAGGAATACGTCCAAAAACCAATGTCTTTGAACTTGCTTCATCGCTGCATCCACAAATGCAGGTTAAAACTCTACCATGCAAATAAGAAACCAAAAATAAAGAGGATCCAGAAACACTGCGGTCTTCTCTGGGCCCAAGCTCAATTAAGATGGACTGAGGCGAAGTGGAAAAGTGTCCTGTAGCCTAACAAATCAAAATTTGAAATTCTTTTTGGAAATCATGGACGCTGTGTCCTCTGGGCTAAAGAGGAGAGGGACCATCCAGCTTGTTATCAGTGCACAGTTCAAAAGCCAGCATCTGTGATGGTATCATAAATGCTGAATGATACATACAAGTTTTGGAGCAACATATGCTGCCTCCAGACGACATCTTTTTCAAGGGAAGGCTTTTTGCTTATTTCAGCAAGCCACTGCCAAACCATATTTTGCACATATTTCAACAGCATGGCGCCATAGTCTTGATGCTAAACTGGCCTGCCTGCAGTCCAGACCCGTCACCCAACGACAACATTTGGTGCATTATGAAATGAAAAATACTACAAAGGAGACCCCAAACTATTGAGCAGCTGAAATTGTATGTCAAGAAAAAATGGGAAAACATTTCACTTCCAAAATTACAGCAATTGGTATTGTTAAAAGACGAGGTGATGCAATATACATGCAAGTGGTAAACTTGCCTTTTAAATTCATAATGGTCATATATTTTTCAGTTTCAACATTTATTATGTTGCCTTTGTACTATTTTCACTTAAATATAGGGTTTAAATAATTTGCACATGATTGCATGTGCCCCAACACAAGTTGTGTCCCAACTTTTTTAGAAATGTAATTTAATTCCTTTGATCGTAGAGATTAAGTGTTTAAGTTGAACTGAATGATTTTTTTTTGATTATTTAGACTTGGAGTGCAGAAATAATTAACTAGTTTTATCACTTTGATCACAGATATTAAGTAAACGTTTGAACTGAACTGAATCGAGCCGAACTGACATTTCACAAGATCTAGATTAAAAAAAATTATTATCCACAAAGATAAAATAACGTTTGAACTGAAGTGAACCGAATTATTAATTGAGTTCAGTTGAATTAAACTGAAATTAACTGAAGACCTGAAGAAATAATCATCTAGATTGATCACTTTGACCAATTAAATAAAGGTTTGAACTGAATTAAATTTGATTGAATTAAACTGAAGTGAACTGATGTTTCACAATGCCTGATATAAAGATTCTGGCATAAGAGCATAAGGATGCTATTTTTGCATCTACTTAATTTTGTTATAGTCAGTGAATGCCTTCTTGGATTAGACCACAGAATGGATCCCAGATGGCGCTGTTGAACAGGAAGTTGTCCGGCAACACTGAGAAATGTTCCCTAGTCTTACTGAATGCTCTATTATTGTAAGTGACAACATATAATACAGAGTGATAAACATACATACAAATATTTAATGAACATTGACATATATACAACGAATTTTAATATGTATACAATGAACATAGATACATGTAAAATGAACTTTAAAATATATTAAATAAACACTGATATATATGGAGTGAATGTTGATATATATACGGAATATATATATATATATGGAACGAACACTGCATATAACAGAAGAGCAAGATCAATAAAAGAGCATTTGTGAGCAGAAATTACAGCCTCATCTGACTCTTCTTCTGCATAGCAGCACAATATGTACATATATATATATATATATATCTTGAAGACCCACCCATCTGTAGCTACACATCATTTATTAGCCAATCTTATATCATTCTATCCAAGGGATCACTGTGTATATATACTGGCCACTTTATCAGAAACTTTTCCCTTTAAGCTCCACCTGGTGTTTGTTAATGCCCATTTGTTGATTCAGTTTGATACAGAACCATCCTTAAGTCCTTCAACATTTTCTAAGCAGAAAACTGCTCTTGGCTAAAAATATTTGTGTGATACATCAGAATGTCTTTTCACTGTATATACATATTGATTCCATAAATATCAATATTCAGTCAATGCATATTCATGTTCATTTCATATATTTGAATGTTCATTCCATATATATATATAAAAAAGGTCATTTTGTCTATATTAGTGTTCATTCAATACAAATATTTATTTATTTATTTATTTATTTATATTTATTTATATAGATAGATAAATAGATAGAATGAACACTGATATATAATAAGTTAATATTGATACATATGAAATGAATATGTATTGAATGAATATTAATATTTATGAAATCGATATATATTATTAATGCAATATATATATATATATATATATATATATATATATATATATATATATATATATATATATATATATGTATATATATATAATGAAAAATTCTAAAAACAACACTGATATGTTGCTGTATTTTCAGCCAAGAGCAGCTCTCTGCTCAGAAATTGCTGAAGGACTTGAGGATGGTTAACAAAAACTGTCAACAATGGTGGAGCTTAAAGGGAAGGGTTTCTGATAAAGTGACCAGTATTTATACACAGTGATCCCTTTGGATAGAATGATCTAAGAGTGGCTAATAAATGATCTGTAGCTACAGATGAGTAATTCTTCGATATATACATATATGAACATTCAATAAATAAACATCAAAGATTGTTTTATTTAGATATGAGCTTTGGTTACAAATGTGAAAGTACATTTCTTTCTGCTGTGTTATGCGGTGGCTCACTAATCTAATCCACTATGCCTAATACACACAGACACACACAGTCAAAGGCCTAATTTGTCATTCAGCTGTAGTGTAATGTGAGAAATGTATATTTGCCAGACACCGTTGAGGATTTGGCCTGTTCATATGTGGAAGAACAGCTGCAGACAGATTTCTCTGACCTTGGTCTCATTTACTTCAACGATTCATTGTCTTTAATATATGGTTAAACTTTTTTTTAAGGAACACATTTTATTAAGGTCATGTTCTTTATTCTATGGTTTATTCATTATGCATTATGTGTTATATATGATCACCTATATTAGTACACTATGGGAGGTCTGTTATGTGAAAATCTAATAATAAATAATAATATTGTTAAAAATAACTATTGTTAAGATCTTGGTATGCACATTATTATCTGAATTCACATTGTTTTAGTGAATAACTGACAGTATTTGGATCCTCTATGTCCTGGACAGTGTCAAGTGACTTTTGGAGTTTATTATTTTAGAGCTACAATAACAACAAATATTATAGAAAATTATTGTAAAATAATAATAATAATGATAATAATTTCATGTGTTTCTGTGTTCCATATTGTAAAAATTTAGTCATTAGTTATTAGAGGCTAAAAACTGTTTGTTTGCATCACAAATTCAACACCTATCCAATGTATTTTGGTGGCTAAAACAGACTAAATATTATTCTGTCAGGTTGTGTTCTGTATAAGATTTCAATGGAATATGGAACACGTTTTAAAGCCTTAGTAACTTATGAAACTCTCATTAGATTATAACTTCAATGAAGCAATAAACTTGACATTACCTAGAACCTATGGGAATCTAATACTGCCAAATAGATGCTAATAAGATTCATTCATGCTTAATGATTTGCATAACAAATACTTATGAAAGTATTTATTGTGCATTACTGGAACTAATAATGCAATTACTAGTTATTTTCACATAACCCAGTTTTATGTATTGTTATTAAACCATTTAGAAGTGTGAATTTTGTAATGAAGCGCATAAATAAACTGATACACTGATACCTTATATTTAATTTATTTCAATTTAAACTTTATGTGCTTGGTAATCTTCCTTAAGAGATTAGAAACAGGGAAGAGGACAAATCACATTAAAAGGGGGATAATGGCAAATAGAGCTGTGTAATATTTATATTTTGAGACACTGGGTACTAAACATTCAACTGTTGGACCAACTGCTCAGTTCTTGCTGTTTTAAGTCCAAGAATACTTTAGATACCTTAAAACATTGGAGTTTTCTGAGATTATATAGAACTAAGAGTTCTATATACACTCTTAAAAAACATGGTTCATCAAGGGTTCTTTAATAAAGAAAAGGGTTCTATATAGCACCAACCCTTTTTGGTGCTTTATAGAACCCCTTTCAAAAAGATTACGTATAACCATATACAACACATTCTCCATCAATCTGAAGAACCTTTTCACGATGCAAAGAACCCTTTAATCATACAAATTGTTCTTTCAGTGTTCATGGTTCTTTACTAAAGACCCCCTGAAGAACCATCTTTTTAAGAATGTAGAACCATTTCACGCTTAAATGGTTCTTTGAATGGTAACATGGTTCTTCAGATTGATGGATGTGTTGTAAATTATTATATATGATTGATTTCTTTTTGAAATTGGTTCTATTTAGCACTAAAAAGCATTGTTTTATCGTTACGATGTCAAGCTTGTAACAATGGCAGAACCATTTTTGATGCTATATGGAACCATACACAACACATTCTCCATCAATCTGATTAAACATTTAACTCGTGGTTCTAAATAGATCCATTCACTTTAGTAAAGAACCCTTGAAGAACCATCTTTTTAAGTGTGTACATGTGAAACCATTATCTTTTAAGAGCACTCAGGAAAGTAAAAATCCATTCAATTTTCACTTGAGTAAGTATGAGTGAGTATATATAAATAGCTTTCACGCACCTCTGCTGGAGATCAAAGCTTTGGTGTGTAATATGAAACAGGACTTGTGTTGTTGTCAGTGCAAACACTTGCTATTAACCTAAGGTCACAAGGGCTCACCATCAAAGACCCCTCTGCTTGCGAAGGCAACACCTACCCTCGGGGCAATGAGTGACTGTCAGTGCTACAGTTTAGCACATTAGTGTGGTTTTGCACTTAGATCTAAAATAAAAAAAAAATCTTATTAAAAACACTTCAAAATTTGTTATGATCATGAAGTCATAATCATGCAGTCATTCTCAACTTGTTTCTAGTAACAAAGTTTAAGAACTGTAAATATGCATTATATTGAGCTTAATTGCTTAACGAAGTAATTTTGTGAAAAACTTTAAACTTTCTATGAAAAAAAACAAACAATAAAACAGAGTAAACTCTGACCTGTTGGTGTTGGTCTTTGCTTTACAAAATCAATCTATGAATCATTCAGTCTGTTAGTCTATCGCATAATTTGCAGTTACAGTATCTACTCAGAACTCAGGCCAAATGCACTGTTGTGTATTGACTGGATTGTACTTGGTATTGTATTGTTCTGTACTGTTTCATTGTACTATATGTAGTCTGTGTCTTTCTCATTTGTATTACATGGTCCTGTAAATGCAGGCCATGTGCGTATGTTCCAACAAGACCCACTATTTTTTGTTTTTTTCATTCCACTATATCCTTGTACATAGACAATAAAGTTCTTCTAGATCTTCTTTTGAACCTGCAGAACTTACAGCTTTAGTGTCAGGGACACTCATATATTTTAACTGCATTTTACTTATATTATTGTGGAAGGCAACTCAAAATGGGCCTACTTATTCCCATCACTCAATGTAATAGTGTTGACATAATAAAACCTTTTAAGCAATGGCAACACAAAATTACATGAGTGACTACTCACATTTTAGGGAAAATGATCAAATCAAATCAAATGTGTACCACTAACTCAACTCATAAAATCTTCTGAATGGACACGAAACATTTAAGCTACACTGTCTTCTGTGCTTTGCTGTGAACATTTGATGACAGCACATGAATTTGGTATCTTAGAAAAACATGAACAATTATCTGTCTACTCGGTAATTAACTCATTAAAAAGCCATTTAAAAAACAGTAGGAATGACCAATTTCAGAAAATTCCCCTGCTTTTGTGTGCTTGTACCTGTCTAATAAGAACCTGATCAGAAAACAGCCACAATACTTGCTGACCTGGTAAACTGCAACACAAAACACTCATGGTTAATATAACAAATACTTGTAAAATATATCCAAAGCTAACATTTAGCATGAAGATAACATGTTATAACCCACAAATAACTTTATTTGATGATGACAAGTAAAAAATAAGAAAAATAAGAGCTGGTTAACAGAAATCAACAAACTGATAAGAATGCTGGGAAGCTCTACCTTTCAACTGGCTTTCTGTCTCTTAACATGACCCAAGAGATAATACTCATATTTGTTTCTATTGTTCTGAATGATGCACCACTTAAGTAAGGCAGTGGAGATGTTGGTGCTGGATGGTGTTTCGTAATAAACCTGAAATGGGCTTAGTTTAGGATCATAATGAAAAGCAGGTGTGTAAAAAGCACAGAGAAATTATACTTATATATACTTACTTAATTATACTCGAACCAAATGTAGACACGTTCTTGTTTTAACCAAAGTATATTTTAGCTCCAAACTTTCATTTTGGAGCTAAAATATACTTTGGTTAAAACAAGAGCGTGTCTACATTTGGTTCGATGTTATAATAAAATAATACAATCAAATGCAACTGATAAGAAAAAAAGAGGATAATCTCCAGACCTTTGAGATTTGTCATGAGTACTTTGAGGGTCAAAATGAAAATGTGAGGAGTAAAAGATGTTTTGTTTTTTTGGGAAATGTAACTGAGTAAAAGTACAAGTATTCAATTTAACACAAGTACAAATCTTCTAAAAAATACTTAAGTATGGTGACAAAGTACAATTACTTAAGCATTTTCCAACTCTGATGAAATGCTGAACAATATAGATGACCCATATGGCCAGTCTGGGTCATTTTAATTGCCTGAACACAAAGTTGCATAAAGATCCTGCCTACTGGACTCACTGAGACTTTCTGATAGGCTGATTTGGCTTCATCTGGGAGACTGGAATCTCAAATATAGACATCTTTGCAAATCATTTGATCTTATACACTACCACTGAACTAAGAGAGTGAAGTACATGATGTTCTACTTCCACATCTAGAACATTTGCAAGTGGTTGAGATAACAAAACGGTCTATTGCTCTATTGCGATAGATACCTAAGGAAGGAAAATAGACCACATATTGTGGCGTGCCAGGTGTCTGACAGTTTTCATCACTGTATTAGTCAAAGGCTTGTGTGCTGTATAGTCATTGAATGGTGTGTATACATTTCTTTCCTCCGCCAGTTGTTTTTGCTTGCTGGCGATTTTTCGCTTGCACTGCTGCAGAGTGATGCGCACTAATGTACAGGCTATAATGTACACACATCCAGCTTTAAATAGCCAAGCCCAATTTATCAAAATCAGACTCTTAAATGTTCAATGCTTTGAAAAATTGTGCCAGAACACTGAAGTGAAAGGTGGTTTACACTCTAAGAGGACCATATCCTACATGTTTCTTGAGTTTTATTTTTACCGTGATGTAAATGTAATGTATGCAAGGGTTTGTGTACTAAAACAGTTATAATTCATTTTCACATGATCATTTTCCAACCTCTCTTTATCCCTAAGAATTAAACAGGCTTTTTGTTACTGCACCTTTAAGACTAACATACACAAAACATTATTACCACCTGTTTGACAAGTTGGTCCTCCGTGTGCCACCAAAACAGCTCCAAACCGCTGAGGCGTGGACTCTACAAGACCACTGAAGGTGCCCTGTGGTTAGCAGCAGATCCTGTAAGTTGTGGGGTGGAGCCATGGACATGTTGTTCAAGAACATCCCACAGATGCTCAATCAGGCTGAGATCTTGAGAATATGGAGGCCTTGAACGTACTGTAAAAAAAAACAAAAAAACAAAAAAAAACTCTTGAGAGAACTCCAAATATTAAGACAACAGGATTCATTAAGAGTTTTTAGTTTCCTCAACAGCTGCTTTTGTAGTCATTCTTACTACGTCCACAAGAATGCCGGATCCAGGGTCTCCCAGCAAAACACTGCCCAGAGCATCACACTCCCTCCATCGGCTTGCCTTTATCCCACAGGGCATCCTGGTGCCATCACTTCCCCAGGTAAACAGTGCACATGTAAATCACATGCCTGTCCATGTGATTTAAAGGAAATGGGACTTTTCGGACCAGGTGACCTTCTTCCATTGCTCCAAGGTCCGATTCCAACCCTCACATGCCTATTGTTGGTATTTTCAACGGTGAACAGGAGTTAGAATAGGCACATTGCTAACTCATGGGATTCTGCAGCCCCATATGCAGCAGGGTGCGCTGCACTGTGTTGTAACACTCCACCCGTAACCATCTTTAAAGGTTTCTGTGACGAGTGCCACAGCAGCTCTGTCGATTTGGCCCAGACATAATAAACTTTGTTGCCCTCATGCATCAATGAGCTTTGGGCACCCAACATCCTGCCACTGGTCCATGGTTTGTCCACAGGTATTTCTGTCCATTATTTTAATAAGACAACAACGCTATGGGTCTGAAAGAACGTGTAGCTGTCAAGAAGCTGTTACTGAGAAAAAAAAAAAGAAAAACAGAGAAGCTACTGGTGTTCTCAGAACAATGGACCTACATTCTCAAAAAAGATGGTTCCTTAGGGTTCTTTAGTAAAGAAACTGGTTCTATGAAGAACCATGAACACTCAAATAACCCTTTGCATGATGAAAGGGTTTGCATCATGAAAAGGTTCTTCAGACTGATGGATAATGTGCTATAGATGATTCTATATAGTACCTTTTTGAAAAGGGTTCTTCTATTGTTACAATGTCAAGCTTGTTCCAACGGAAGAACCCTTTTTGGTGCTATATAGAACCCTTTTTCAAAAAGGTGCTGTAAAGAACCATCTACGGCACATTCACCATCAATCAGAAGAACATTTTCACCCTTTAATCATGTAAAGGGTTCTTTGAGTGTTCACGGTTCTATATAAAACTATTCTAAAAAAAAAAAACCCTTAAAGAACCAAGAAATACAGTCTTCCGAAAAGAACAGAAACTAATGAAGGCAAAGGGTGGATACACTAAATACAGCAAAAATGTGAAATTATGAAAGAAAAACTTGTAATTAACATCCGTTTTGCAGTAAAATTAAATAAATGAAAGGATGGTCTCTGACTGCCCAGAACTAGAAGCAGCCTCCTCTGTTTATAGTGATGTGCACCTGTCATGTAGCCTTTGGTCTGGAGCTGCATGGCTGTGTTTTTATGTGTGTGTGTGTGTGTGTATGTGTGCATCTCACACTGTCGCAGAAGTCCAATTGAGTGTGGCTGCTGAATACACCCATGATTAACCATGACTTGATGTTCTCCTCCCCTTGCTTTTCTTCTAGGCAGTGACGGTGGACGTGTCGCCCTGCAGCTGCTGCATGCTGCTCTTTTCCTCTACACCCTTCTCCGCCCTACCCTGCATGCCCTGACCCTGCCAGAGGGGCACTGCGTCCATCCCTCCCTCAAACAAACACTCGCCTCTCAGAGAGCTTGACTTTAAAGGAAATTCCAGACCATTGTTTTCTTTCAGATAGCACACAATAAGCAGCTGTGAGGGGCTGAGCCGATGGGTGCTGCCAAAGTAGTGGTTTAGGGTGGTGTGGTGAAAAAATAATCAGAAAAACACAAGCAGGACCTGCCACACAACTCACTTGCAATAGAGAATACTCGATATAGACAGTACAGCTCAGAGAAAGAGATGTTGTGTATACATATAGAGGTGGGGAGAGTAACCTTTTCATGCTCAAATAAAAGTATTGTAACTTCAATACTGCATGATTGTATCAACGGTTTCAGGTAAAGTACTAATAAAACACAGCAGATTCAGCATCCATCAGCATAGGAACAGAAATTTGTTACATGCTATTCTTGTTTATTTGATGCATTTTGCTCTAAAATAAAATACTATTTTATTGACAATCTTAGACTTAAAAACACATTTTGGACTTCTAACTGACTTGGACTTTAAAATTCTTTTGCTTGGTACTTCCCTTTAGGCTACCTTAATTAATTTGTTTTATTAAAATATATGACTGAACATTGTTTCTCTACCAAAACAATCATAACACTATTGAAATTTTACCAAATGTTTCAGTTGTATCTGTTTCGGTAGTGACAGTTTTAGCTAATTTAAAAGCAGAACTCAAAAATGCTAGCCAGTACATGACTAACAAACACAGCTTTAAACAGTTGTACACACATAAAATCTTAATATTTTTTTAATTAAAACACAAAAAAGTTCACTTAATTGCAGAACATCTGTTTCGATAGAGACAATTCTTAATCTTTTAATCTAATCTTAAAATTTTTAGACTTTGGGACAACTTACTTCAAAACAACGAGATCTAACCACTCACTATGTGGCCATGAGGGACAGGGTTGCAGTCTCACTTCCTGTGGCTAAAATAAGATTCCATCTATGAACTAAAACTCATTCACTGTGTCCAAAACCACATACCATACCATACTAATTAGTATGTCAAAACTAGTACACCACATTCATAAGTGTAGTATGTATAATATGGTAGCATGCAGTTTTAGACACAGCTTGTGTTTTGGTAATGACATGAAAACATGGAACAGCATTTTTTTTTTTTTAATCCTGAAAATTAAACTCAGTCTAAATCTGTCAACTTCACTTTAAAAGGACTCAAAAATTTATTTTTAAAAACAGAAAAAACATAAAAAAATTGTAAAACAAGTTTAAGGGGTTTTTAAATTTAAAGGGTTAAGGTTTGGGACAGAGACCTCCCAGTTTAAAGTACTATAAATAACAATTTTGTATAGATTTAGCTTATTGCTAACTCAATTAATGCCTTGAGTGTTAACAGATCATAACAATCCTTGTAAATATCTAATATCTGGTCTGAATACTTCATTGTTTTTTATATAGTTTTTACTGTAGGGCTGCAGTTTTAATTAATTCGGTAGAATGTTACATATACATTTAGTTCAATGAGAAAGACTTTGGTAAAAAGGACCGGAGATTGTGGTTGAAAGTGCATATTCAAGCTTGTGCATTAGTGTAATATGTAAGGAAAAACAAAAGACGAACTGTTCAGTAGGTGACTGAGAATGCAGGAGAATGCAGGACATGATCAGACTGCCAGCAAGAAGAGTCCATCTACAACAAAATAGGGAGGGATATTACAACATTGATACAGAGGGATATTTGAAAATTCAGTGCTGCAAAAACCATAGAAACTGATCTACAGAGATGTGGAGAAAAGCAAAATAGTCAGATGAGTCATCCTCACCATATTCACCACAAGTGGCAGAGTACACGTGTGGTATCAATCAAGAGAATACTAGAGAATGTCTGACCCTTACAATGAGAGGGTCTGGTGTCTCTGTAATGCTGTAGTGGGCATTTTGCTGGCATGTATTTGGTCCACTTGTCCTCTTAAAGGAGAAGGTCACTGCAACACAGTATAAAACTGTTCTGACTGATCACCTTTATTCTATGATGAAACATTTCTATCCTGATGGGAGTGATAGACAGCATTCTTCACCACAATCATCAAAACACCAATTAAGGGAACAACTTTTGGAAGAATGGTGTTTCATCCATTTTTGTACAGTTCCAGAGACTTGGAGAATCTATGTCAAGGCACAGTGAAGTAAGTGAAGTGCTCCTGATATATATTTAGCATTGGTGCATTGTTTGCTAGCTTGGTCTACTTTGTTCAGCGTGATATAAGAGAATGGACTGGCTAGTAATGCATCATAATTCATAATCTCAGGTTTTCTGCCTGTATTTATGACTGAAACTTGCTTATAGAAAAAGAAATTCCTGAGTTTACTAGTTTACAAGGCCTATCTGGAATGCACTGATACTATGGCAGTTTGAGCTGGGGTTCAGCTGGGGAGACAGTTTTAATCCCAGATCTGTAATCAGAGCCCACCATTTGAATTAGCTGCAGGCTGAGTTGCCTTGTACTCTGAGATAGATTTGTCTTTCACCCTGCCCTTGACGTTCCACAGTAAGCTCACTCTGACATATGCAGACAGCTCTGGGTGGAGTAGTGATTTAAGCTGGTCATACTGATCAAAATCATGCCCTGTGGTCATTTTGCATTGACTAAAGCTCTGAAATGGTATCTTTGAAATGGTAACTTTACAGGAGAAGAGAAAAATGTTCTCAACTGTAATGTAAAAACAAGGTCAGCTCAACTTATAATTATGAGATAACCGATTACAAAGCTTTCTTGAGTTATCTCATCTTGAGAACAACTCAAACTTCTGAGTTTAGTTAAAAGTTCTCCCAACTTTTCTAGTACTTTTCATCACACAATCCCATTAGACGTTTTCTTCTTTTTGGGCTTCCAGTTATGGGCAGCTGTGCTTTGCTAAGCTTTAAACATTCAATCTGCTGATGTTGGAATAGATTATGAAACAGTTGCGCCACATGTGGCCATGCTACTTTTTAAAGTTAAAACAACAAATATTTTCTCAAGTGTAATAAACATTTATGTACATGAAATCTTCAGACAGTGGAAGGACTAAGCCATCCCCCCAACAGGAGACTGAGTTTGAACCATAGCAATACCACAGTCATCCATAAGTAGATACCAAAGAGAAGGAAATGTTTGATAGTACTGTGTGATGAAGAGTCCCAGCTAGTGGGGAAATTGAGTAAAAAAACTATTCTATATTATTTACCAAACTGAAATGCAAACCAAAAAATTTAAAACCTTTGACTAAGCTAAGATACTTGACTTGAGTGAACTGTTAACACATAAAAAGCGGTGTAATGAGTTATGTTATAATTTTAAGTTCAGCTGACCTATAACAGTGTACAAGCTGCACCATGTAAAATTTTTAAAACTGAAAGTAGCAGCATAACTGAGTCAGGAGAACAAAAGCATGCTCAAATATGCTGTCCTTTCACTGCTGTGATTCACCCTGTAAAGCCTGAAATAATAATTTAGTTGGGTGTGAGGTCGGGTTTTGCAAGAATTTATCACAACACGTCATACATCTTTACATCATGTCAAGCACGCAAGCTTAAAAAGAAGATACAGCTTGATGTTTAGGTCTTAAATGCAAAATCCACATTATACTGATGAAGATGATGACAACAGTAGACAATTCACATACATCCTCAGAAGACATGTCCTTCACTAAGTTTTGGGGAAGGGATCTGAGGCACAATCAACATTACAAAATGTTCTTCTGCATGTTTTGTGCAGTTACACATTTCCACTTGAAAGGTCTCCAAATCCCAAATCTTACATAGTGCAGCTTTAAAGAAACAAGATTCAAAGTAATTTTGGACTGACTCTATTAGCCCATTCATCATGAAATGTTCACATATAGTGTAGTATGTCTCTGGTGTCATTTTGTTATGAGAAAGAAGTCACATGCCACATTAGTATGAAGTGAGAATGATGCTATGACCAAAAAAGGATAGATGTAAGGGCAACAGTTTAAAGCGGAATGCCCCCTGTTTTTTTTAAAAAGTCAGCATGATTCAATCATTGAGGTCTAAATGCAGTCCTTCATAGTGGTTCGATGTAACATGGTGCATTGTAGAGAAACTAACTGACTTCTTTACAGCGGTGGTGAAAGGAATGACTTCAGCCTCGTAAAACAGTCGAACGTTGAGAGACATTTTACAAGAAACTGTTCTACTTTTGAGGAAAAGTTGGCGGAGATGGGAGGAAAGCGGCTATAGCTAAAGCTTAAAGCAGCCTATACTAGGACGTTAACACATACTGAGACATACTGCTCATAAAATGTTGTGGCTCCCAAGGTGGTTTTTGTTAAAAGGACAAAATTAACATTTGAGTTGTGACTCCTGAACTAACCTAGCCTTTAATGCAGAGGATGCCAGTCGGATTTCTCTCTCATCCAGTTGTGTTTTTGTTATGTGCTGCCACAGACTGTCTGGGCAATGAACTTCTGCACTTCCAAGGTCTGACTTCTGCGTTCCGTCAACATTACGTTATAAATTAAAATTTAGAAAATCGATTTTTGACATTTGTGAATCGATGCAGAATCGTCCACATCCGCATCGCAAAGCATTTAAGAATCCCGCCCCCCCCACTCTACAGTCTACTCTGAATGACTTTGTTTACCTCTCAATGACTTCATTATGCATAAATGTTGAAAAATCAGTGCAATTCAATTTGACAACCCACATTTAATTAAGGTTTTATTTTCATTTACATTGTTCATTGCTTATTGTTTCAGAATGCAAACAGTGCTGAGAATGGAAGTAATGCTGTATCTGAAATGTGAGCCAGTTTCCAAACTTTAACCATTAATGAAGCCAGAAACAGCATCATGCTATTAGTAGTTAGTAGTCAGTACGGCTCAAGTGGAAACTTGAAGCGGTTTGCTTTAGCAAAGTAATCAAGTAGCACTGAAATATAATTGTAGGCCCAGGGTGGAAACCAAGAAGAAAAGTATAAAACGCAATGTGTTATGTCTCTATTTTAAATAACTGTAAATATTATATAAAGTTAGTGGTTTATTTGTGCTACAGTGATGAAGACAGGTGTGTCAGGTGAGCCTATTGTCACTGTTGTATCAAAACCTTAAGCAAGACATCAGTTTTGGACACACTGAATCTACAACATGTCTTAAACTATAAATCATAAAAATGTAAAACATTCAGAAGTCTGTTTACTTTGGTGTGTTTTGTTCATTTGCTTCCACTTGCGTCTAACAGTTTAGTTAGTTCAATAAAGGCTCAACTTTGCCCACTCTTGGCAGTGTTTCCTGTAGAACCTATCTAGAACATCCAAATATGGCTTTCCTTTATACTCATGACAACATTCACACAAATGGTGTATGTTGTCTGTGATCTTATTGTATAATGCAGCTCTGAGGCCATTTTTCTCGACTTCCAGACACAAAAATCTTCTAAACACCTGCGTTTGTGAGATTTTACATGTTCATTCCTCTCACTATTCACAAAGACATCTCTGAAGGGTCTTATATACTGCAATTACTTGTTTTTTTTTTCTATATTATCAACTATAAAATGACCTGAAAATGTTTTAAGTACATAGCACAGGGACAGATAACTGACAAGGCCAGTGCCCAGAGGCCTCTGACAGCCAGGGGCCTCAAATCACAAGGCCTGAGGTGGCTTAAAGTCTGTGGACAGTCCACTGCAGATGAACAAATGGCCCTAGAATATGTAACAATAGGTGGGTGGGGGCTCCAACACAATTGTGCCCAGGGGCCTCCTGAGATCATGATCCATCCCTGACATAGGGTTGTCTTGATTAAACAACAGAACATTTTTAATGTCAACATACTTGACATTTTAATAATAGGTTATGTAAAATAATCTCTCTGGATTATTAATAATCATGACACATTTCTGTAATGTTTTGCTGCAAGCATGGCTGGATCAGCCATTAGGTGACCTGCGTGACTGCCCAGGTGCACCAAAACGTTGCTCAAAAATGCCTAGTTTTAAATTATTTAATTTTTTAATCTGATTTAAATTTTTTATCTGTTAGCATAACACTTTATGAAACCCTCAGTTTACTCTAAATCTGTTCACACACTGCAATAATCAGCCTGACTGTCCATCCATAAATATCTAAAAAGCATCCTCTTTCTTTACATTTGGCAGACAGTGTCATCTATGTTCATTTTGGCATTTTGTATTGATATTTGCGAGTGAACTGATGCCCTCTCGTTGGCATACCTGTGCAACCTTGACAAAGTCTTTGTTGAGGAGTTGACTCTGATGCAGTTAAGATATTTTATGAAGAATTGATAGAGTCTTCAGCAATACCAAGACTTTAGGTTTGTGGGGATGGGGCACTATAACTTTAAGGTCCAACAGCACCACAGGATCTTAATCTGGCCCTGGCTGCATATTCATTTTTTCACTTTTACTATTTAAAATTTTGCATTTGAGAACACTGTCATTATGTAAATATTTCATGATAAGACAGAGAAAAACATGTTACTACATGAACTTATTATATTTACATATTTACATACAGAAACCTGTTACATGAAAAGTTATTTTTTTCTCCTGAAAAGTAACCATTTGTAGTTTTGTTACAACAGCAATGACACATAACTGGCAAATGTTACTCAGTGATTAATTTAAAATAATTTAGTACAATGTTCTAAGGACACTCTTAAAAGTAATGGTGCCAAAAAGTGATGATTCATTAGAGAACCTTTCAATATATGATTCTTTAAAGAACCATATTTATAAATGAGATGTCTTTTTCTTTTTTTTTAGTTTTTAGAGTGACTTTTTAACTTTAACTGATACTCATAGTAGCCATAAAAAGCTATTCTGCCAGTTGTGGAGATCCCGCAGTTCACTATGCATTTTTATATTTCAATAATCTTCAATAATTCATCCTTGTGGAGAGGTATGAAGTGTTTTCACTCCTCTTATTTCAATCGTAATTTCTCACTAGCAGCTCAACACAGAGCAACAACTTTTCATACACAGAGAGCCAAAGGTGTCTTAGTTAATCTACTAACAGAAAAATATTTTATTTGATTATATTAATTCAAAATATCTGAGTCAGAATGGCCAAGAAGGCCTACAGATGAAGGATCCAAAGCCTCCACATTATGTAAAGGCTTTATAGTAATTAAAGTTTAGGTGAATTTGATGCATGTGCCAGCTAAATGGTGAATTCAGTCACAGAAGTGGTCTCTACATCCAATGTTGATCTCAATGCTATTAACAGGATTCATCATACTGTTATTAAACACGCGTGTACACTGCCGCATCCATCACCTTACCAGTCAAGAGGTAATTCTGTAGAAAAGCTATATATACAAGCCTGAAGTCTATTGCTTACATCATATGGTCCTGACAGACTGTGATATTCCCTCTCACTGAGTCAAAGTTGACTACAAACTTTAAATGTGAACTTTGTGCTTTCATGAATCATCCTGACCACATGTATCACTTTTGCAAGAACGTTCTGCCACCGTACTGCGTCACAGACTGGCATCCAGACAGGCGGTGCACCAGTCACAGCAGTCTTCGGCCAACTGCCCATAAAACAGCTTTTACATGTGTTTAAGAGGGAAAACGGACACCTCCCTGCACCAAAACACAGATGTAAAACCCATAAACTGACACGTCCACATCTACCTCCACCCATACTGTAGGTTTAATAGCAAGGAAAGACTGACACCTTCATTTTGATGGACTGATTAATTACTTTAGCAACTGAGAGAAGGCGTTTAGTAGCTTTCACCTTGTTCAAGATGATGTTAGAGCTAAAAATTTGGATTTAGCACATTCATATTCAAAAGTAAGGGCTTAAATCACTTGCAAATGTCAGATAGACTGCTGTCTTTACATACATATTCTTATTTTTAAACCTATATATTGCCACTGTTAAAATAAAACTTCACATCTTCAAAATAGCGACTCATTTGTAACCTGTAAGGAAGTTAATGGAACAATATTTTTTCTAAGTCATTTTGGACAATCGGCCTATTCTGTGGCAGCATATTCCGAACTTCAAATTCAAATGCAAATTTGAAAATGTTAATTATATTGTGTACTTACAATTGCATTTCCCATGTGAGTGTGCATCATTTAAGAGATAATTCAAATTCAAATGTAAAACTTGTATTTGCAGTACATTTCTTTGCATAATGACTGGAAAAAATGAATCTGGAAAAGTCCTTTTGACATTTCATCTTCACTGTCCTAAAACAAACTAGTGGTACTGTAATACATGCTAGGATAGGATAACAGATACCTCTTTGTGTCATCACTCACTTTATTCCAGTAATCATTAAGTTTACTACATATCGCTGTTGTCAGAAGAAAACCTTGTATCTCCAAAATGATAACTTTACAGGAAAAGGAAAAAACCTACTCTACTTTTAATGTAAGTCAATGGAACCCGATTTTTTTCAAGTAATTTTGGGTCATTTCTTTTTTTTCATTTATCATGAAATTTACATACAATGTAAAGGCCAACCAGCATTTTCAAATTATGCCAAAAACTGAAAAACGACAAAAATGGAGATATGAGCTTTTCTTCCAACAGCAGCAATATGTAGTTTGTGTGTATATAAATATGTAGAAACGCGAGCGCTTCTATGTCCGGATATACAGTATGTGTGTGTAGATTTATGTAAGTGCATGTGTACACCAAGTTATCTTTAATTTAAGGTGTTTATCTTTTGTTTCTAAGTAAACTTTGTTAACTTGACATACCAACTGAGGGTGGATGGGTGGAGGGGAGGGAGATCAGTGGGAGAGCATTTGTTTTTTTGTATTTATGCTATCATTGTGCATCTTGCTTTCTGCTCTTTCATAAAAATAAAAAAAATTGTTCACAAAAACCCCCCAAAAAAAACAGAACAACAGGTTTTGCATTTGAATCATATCTTAAATGATGCACACTCAAGTGGGAAATGCATTGGGAAATTTCAAACACACAATTTAATCAGCATATACAAGTTTGCATTTGAATTTGAAAAAAGTCCTAAATATGCTGCCACTTCTGTTCAATATGACATTTTAACACAATGCAAACGGTAAGTGGAGATTTCATATTATGCCAAAAAAACTCAAAAATGGAGATACAAGGTTTTTGCATGGCAGTGACATTTATAACCTATATATAATCTTAAGAAGATTAATATATATAATCTTAAGCAGATCTACACTCAAAAATCTGAAACATTGGAGTTACTCAAAAATGTTATGTCAAGTGATTCCATGTAATTGTAGCTTTGAAAATACTTGACTGAGTAATATGTATTTAACAAATTCGAGCAAAACACACAAAAGTGAACTGAATAAATTGCAGTTAATTGGACTGATTATTTGTATGTCACTCATGTTATGTCAAGTGGTTCACACTGCATTAATTAGCTAAGATGTTCACTAAATAATGTAAAAAAAGTTAATTTAAATCAAATCTACATAATTTCATGAAGCTATTACTGTACTACTGCACTGTCATAGCATTATGCTCAGCAGTAGGTTACATGGTAAGTTGCCCTTACAGCCAACAAAGTGGCTTGGCAGTTAACCATGAAGTACAAGAAATATCCACGCCGAAGGAAAGGTAGGACGAAGGAGAGACAATACGATGAGAGTGAGTAAAACATGTAAAACAATATACAAATAGATGATGCCAGGAGCCAATGAGAAAGAAGTTGAGCTCTACTCAATAACGCTGCATTGACCAAATAAACACTTATGAAGTAAATCTGACAACTCACTTCATTTCGTTGAAACACTACTCACTCAGTTTCACTGACTTACATGAATTTATAGTAATATCAGCGAGAGAAAACTGATTAAAACCAACAAGAGAGCGAATACATATTTTTTTGAGTGTGCTTTATATCATCATAACTCAAGTATTGCCATCAATGAATGAGAGCTCATGTGAAAATCTTCCAAAGTTCAGTCTTAAAAGATTCAATTTATTTGTTTGAAAAAACACCTTTTATCTTATGTACTCTATAAATTTACTTGATAGCTTTAATTAAAAGCCAGGAAAATGTAAACTGGCTAGTTACATATGTGCAAAGCAAACAGTTCATAGGAAAAACTATCGAGCAGCTCAGTGTGTTATCTCTGATTATAGCTTTATGGAGGTGAGTCACATTCATCCATCCCGGGTTTCATAACAAGAGAGCAAATAATTGGATGGATCTGATCGCGGCACCATTTACAGATCAGTGCTAAAGCTATGTAAACTACAGCTATGTGTACTTCCGGACCCAGCTTGCTTACTTTACTCAATTGCACTGAGCTCAAGCACGACTACTGTACACACAGCTGAGTCTCATAGAGTATACAGGCTAAATGAAAAGATACAATACATAAACTGTTTTCTAGCTCAGTGAATTATGACTTTGGCCGTGATTACTGTTATTTGTAAAATCAAAGAAGGGTAGGATGTGTGAAGGTGGAATTTGTGTGCAGAAAACACACTATGACTGAAATATACTGTCGCTGTCCAAAGAAAAACAACCATCTCTAACATGACAAGTTTTTAAGAGAAGGCAAACAGGTAAGTTTATGTAAAGAGGTTTTATTTCAAGTGATTTTGAAGCATTTCTATTGGTCCATTCATCATTAAATTTTCATACAATGTAAATCACGGCTGCTGTGTTCAAGTGATGCAGAAAAGTAAAAATGGAAAAAAAATGAAGATAGATGTTTTTCTTGGGAAATTTTGAAAAATGACTGAAAGGTCAACTTTCAAAGACGTAAAATGTCAATGATGAAAAGTCTTGCATAAAAAAGGACATCCTCCGATAAATGAACCTGTTGTAGGAATTTATTAACATGAAACTTCTCTGTTTAAAGTAAAATATTATTCTTAGTGTTATATTCATATCTGTAATATTTCAACTCAGTTAGTCAAGCAGTTAAACTCAATATTTAAGACGCAATTTAGAAGCTAATTTAAAAATCAATAACTAAAAAACTAATTACAGCACAACTTTTGCATTGTTGAGTGAGTTAAGTTGAAGCGTTTGTTTGAATTTTTCCATGACATACTAAATGTGTTAGTAACAGGTACATAGAAAGTATGAAGCTCAACATGAGCATGTGGTAGGTTAAGAGCAAGATGCAGGTTGGGAGTTAGGATGGTAGACTTTTTCATCAAAGTTCTGAAGAATTCAAATCAGAATATGACAAACTGGAGCATCGAGATTAGGCTCTTCACTCCAGGAGGGACAATAATATACAGAAATTACTCAAATCAAACTGTGCTGGACTGGTAATGCCAGACTGTCACCTTGTTGTTTCCTTCACTCTGGCGGAGCAAAATCTGGCGAGTATGGGTGTTCCTGATGTGAGGTGATTTTGGAAGGAAGCGTATTACTCCATAAACAGCTAACATTCGCCAGTAAACTAGTTTGTTTTTTGCAACTGTGGGCGATAAACGACATAATGTTGGCTGAGGAGCAGGTCCTCCATTTGTTTTTTTTTCCAGAAAGAATATACCACAGCTTGACCTCGTTTTTCGACTGAACCACGTTTCGAATAGGGTTTAAGTTTAAAAGCAAACTAACAGCTGCTGTTAGCTAATTCCTTTTTCACCTTCCCGTGTCCGTTCAAGTGAACTGGCTTTCTCGTCAAGGAAATTTTACTCAAGTTCGATGTGACCATGGCTTAAGCCGAAGAACATGGTAATGCTTTAATTCTCACCCATTTGCAACAGAATAGTACTTTACCCCGAACAGAAAAGCAGTATTTAGTACACCAATGCATAGAAAAGTAAAAAAGACAGGGAGAAGAGAAAAAGAGAACAGTTTTGAAACCTCTGGGGTCAGCAGAGCCATTCCAACTCAGCTCGATGGCAAAGGTGTTTGTCGCCAGGGGTGACAGGAGGGCACAAGTAGCCTGGGGCCTAAGTTAACCCAGAGGGGTCGTCACCAAGGCATAGGGCGCTACAGGCCTCAACACTGAGGTCAGGCTTCCAACACACACACGCCTGCTTTAGCACAGGCATGTACCAGTAAGCTCTAATAGGGGTGAATAATGAAAACCTCAACACATGCCATTCAGTAGCAGTTGAGGATTATTATGGTCAAACTATGGCTGACAACATTTTTCTTTGACAACATGAAGTGCTTCTGGATGAACTGAGAATCTACATGTCTGAAACAATTCTAACTGAAAATAGCATTCTCCTTGTCAAAATCAGTAGAAAAATAAAAAATATTCAGCCTAAATAATTATCCCTCATAATGAACGGGTACACTTCTGAAAAATAAAGGTGCTAAAAGAGTTCTCTGGTGAGATGCCATTAAAGAACTGCTTTTTTTAAATGACTGACTACTGACTGATCATTTTTCATTACGTCTGTAAATAACATAGGCAAGTCTGAAGAACCTTTGATGCCTCTTATAAAGTCTATTATGACTGTGTTGAGCTGTTAGTTAGCAATGAGGAGTAGAAGAGGAGGTTGCTGTTAAAACAATTCCTACCTCTCCACAAAGATGGGCATGCCACAATAAAACAAGACATCTCCAACTTTATTGAAATACCAAAATTTTGATCATCTGCCACAATAAAAATAGGATTTCAACACAGTGAAACATTTGAATAAATGTTGACTTGACTAGCTGACCTACAAAGATGAAAATCTAGTTTACTTCGTTTCTCTCCAAACATGTTCATAAACTGAAAGACCTCCAAAATTGTCAGTAATTGCATTTTATCATTACTGCTACAATGGGTTAATTTTTTTTTAAACCTTTATTTTATAAAATGATCCAAATGTTCTTAATAGCTGTGCAAACACAAAACTTGTATCTTTTCAAATCTTACTTGAGCCACTTTCGTATGTGCTAGATTGGATACCTATCTCATATGTGGCCATTTGACCATAATGTGAAAGGTCAAATCAGAATTCATGTTTTTTATTCTTTTATTTTTTTCCATATGTTAATGCATGCTTATATCATTGTGGTCACCATCTAGTGTGGGCAGTGGGTCAGCAGCAGGCAGCAGCTTTAACTGTTCCTTACAGGGTGCAAATATGTAATGACAGATTAAGGGCACTGTCTCCTTTCTAGCAGTTCAAGTTACTGCATGATCCTCTTTCAGATCACACTATGACCCCTCCTATCCAAGAGCAAATTTCATTTTAATAGTGAAACAGTGACTTAAGTGTGATTTGCAGGGGAAATAAACTAATGGCCAAGTGAATAATACCTCATATGAGGTGTGATTGACACCAAACATAAAATGCTAATAAAAACCTGACTGGGATTTATATTTGTGTCATTTAATGCAATAAGTGTCCTCTCTTGGGGAGTGAGGATTCGAGTGTTCTTGATTAAAAACTGGGGATGTGTTGTTCTAAACCTGTGAAAGGTTGTTTGGGGTCAGCGAGGTCAAGACTTTCCATATTAGCGTGTCATTTACCCTGAGGCATCCAAGCACCTCTTGCACTGCTGTGAGTCCAGTGAGAATGTCCAGCACAGCACTTATTAAAGAATGATTTGACCAAATATACTAATACTGATTATAAGCAATGAAACTACTGGCTAGTTATTAGCATTATTCCAGTCAGAGAAGGCCTTTTTCTTTGAAGAAAAAAAACATGCCTGTACTTTTTAGTTTTATATAATGTAATCATCATATTTGTTGTATTTAATCTCTGCAGGTACTGTAGTAAAATTTTGTTTGGAAACAATAGGGTTAAATTATTAATATGCCGAAAATATAAAGAAAACCGCCCAATGAGGATTTTTCCCCCTGCTGCATATAGGTAGATATAGCCAAGGTAGCTCTCCCATTGGTTAGGATGTCAGGAGCTAAACTGAAGGCTTAATATGACAGATTAAAAAACACTACAATTAGAAATAAATAGTAGAATCAAACAATCATGTTTTGATTTCCAATGGGACCAATTTTGTGATTAAAAACACCACTCTAGGCAATCTAGGACACCTAGTTACATCTCTGATTGTGAATATGAGTGGTCACGTGATCAATGTGTTTCAGCCAATTGTTAGAAATGGAAAACATCGGCGGTTCTATGCTACGGCTCTTTAATGAGTCACAGTGAAACTGCTACAAAACAAAATATATGTTAATGTGTCTAACAAAGCAGCTTCAGCTTCAAAAACATTTCAACTTTAAAAAAATCTAATATACACAGCTGCAGTTAACTCGTTTTACAACAGTTGTTAACAGCTTTTTCCGTTAATCCAAGTTTAGATACTCAGGCTGTGATTAATCCTAGTGTAGAGCAAAAGTAGTAATGTAATCCCAAGAGTGTGAATTATACAATAACAATTGTGGGGATCAACTTTTCTCCAGGGCATAAAGGGAACCCAGTACAGCAAAGACGCTCAAGTCTTATAATCCTTACACTATCCTGCTTGTTTTAACACAATGTCTGCAGTCTGTAGATGATCATAAATCCATTACACCAGCACAACAACTTTTGTGATCGAGGTCACCAACAAAGTATTCTAGAGCAAAACTGCCAGCAAGTCAGTCCCACATACAAACAACAAAAGCAGACCATCACTTCCGCTCAAACATAGACCGACACAATGCTATACCAGAAACAGAGATGCTATCAGCATGCTAACAAGGTAGGCAGATGTGTTATTAACATACCAGCTAACCAGTCAGGCCTGCTGACTAGCATTAAAGGCACAGACCACTCAATAATGTAAATTTGCCTTCAACAGTAAATTCATATTCTTTTCCATAAGAACCATTTGATTCTCACTTCTGACACCTAAATTTATTTATTTTTACACTTTATTTATTAAAACTTTATAACATCTTATTAAGCGTATTAGTTGGTAACGGTAGGGTATGACTGTTGTGCATCCCATCAATTTCTGAAAGTACTATTAGCCGAAATATCAGGTATGATGGCACACATATTTAAGTGCAGTCTCCTTTCTAACTCACCTCTTTGCTAGTAGGTCCTGTCTGCTCACTGTCGTCCTGACCTCCTCCTACCTGCTGACAGTCAGCCTGACCTCCCTCTTCTTCCTTAAATCAACAGATCGACCTAAACATTAGCTGTGTAAGCAAGAAATTATGCTCTATGAGACAAATCTCTGGAATGAGAATGCTAAGAAGGTTATTATTGAAACTGACTCTATACTCAATTAGCCAGTTATACATAATTTAAAGATCTTCTGGTAGTCATTGTTATTAGTTAGCCTATAATTTTACAGTATATCAGCTAGCAAGACAAAGCCCCCAAAAGGTTAGAACCAGCGGAGCTAAAGCTTCTACTTGCTAATTACATTAGCCTCATAGCCCCACTGCAAAACTTAAAAGGCAATCTTTGGGCAGCAAACTCTGGCTGATCAACTACATTTGGGGTAAGAGGATAAATGTGCACATTATTTTTCACTAAAGTACCACCTCAGCATCTCGCGACAAAAAGTCGCCCACATTCTGCCATGTCACAGACAAAGAGATGTGAAAGCTGTCACATAACTGTCAAACACTCCTTCCAAACCATGCAACCTTCACAGAATGCTGTTGGTCTGCTAACAGCATGCTGAAAAAAGCAATGTGAGCCTTTTTTCTGTGAAGTGAAAACTGTATAATGGACTCCTCTCCAAAAGTGCCACCCTTGTACCCTTGTGTGAAGCATGGCCACCCTTCTGATCACTCCAGTTGATAAAGGAATCAGTAAAGCAGTTACTAGACAAAAACTGTCCCACCTACCCTGTGGAAATGATAGAAGTCACCTTTTGGTTTTCCTTAAGTGTAAAATGACAGAATTTTTCACTGGTTAAGACTGCAAGTGTATGGGTATGCACTGTAGCATTGGCAAGGAAGAGGCTAGACCAGGAAACATTTTAAAACCAATGGAGATGGTCTTTATTAGCTCACACTTATAGTGACTGAAAAAGCATTCTGAGGCTAAAAAAGCATTGAGGGAGATCAATGAAACTCGTCAGTGTCCCGCTGACAAGTTCTAGATGAACAAAGGAAATATGCACCAGCTTCACAGGAATGCAAGTGTGCTGGCTACGATGCTGGGCCCAGGATCGCTTCAGTGTTTTGTCAATGTAGCTCATGCTGTTGCTGACGTTCTTGGTATGCTTGTTATATTATTTTTACTTAAATAATGTAGATCATTTCCACATGAATGAAATGTACTGTATCAACACAGTTTTGTCTTTCAGTTAATTTATTTCGCAATGATTGAAATTATGTGCTAATTCAGTTATGTTAAAAATAAAGTCCTCATATGTGCACAGAAGTACATTATTACCTGCTCTTTTCATTTTTTGCAGTTTGACACCCCAACACAATCACCTGGCCACCCACTTGTATATTCTAACTACACCCTTGCACAAAAGAAAGGGAGAGAGCAACCTGGAAGAATAGACCATGCTAGCATTTTTTAGTTAAGCTGGCTCACTCCGTAGGAGGATGGCATGCAGTGGTGATGTCAACGAACTTGCCCTCAGGCTGCAAAGTACTCTCATGCCACAGCGACATCTCCATGATGGACAGCAGTTCCTTCTAGCGTTTGAGAAGTAAGATAGCTGTTGCGATAAGAAGGAAAAAATACTGCAACATTCTCACCTTCAGATCCACCCAACCCAGATGATCCGGTCATTTTGAGTTCATCAACACCTGCATCTCAGTGTCTGAGAAACCATCTTTCATAACAGGGTGTACTTGTTTTCATTGTCCTGGCTATGTAAAAAACCAAAAATGAGGTGACCTACTCTCTATTCTGGGCTTGAATATACTGTTCTAGGAAACAAGTTTAACTGGTGTAGATTCTTTGCCTTATGAGGAGGTTCTTTAAACTTTTATTTTATAAAAATAAATCTTTAAAAAGTCATTCATTGAATGGTTCTTTACTTTAAAACCAAAAGCAGTTCCTCTGTGGCATCACTTCAAAGAACGCTTTTGGAGTGTACAATAAAATTTTAAGGCTTGAAAATTCTTATTATGTATAGGTACTTATATGTCAGCCCTGTCACAACAAAACCTTTTATCTTCAAAATGTTAACTTAAAAACTCAAAACTCCAAAAACATTCTTAATTTTCAATTAACGTTAATGTAATAAGATTTTGTTCCAAGCGATTTTTGACCTTTTATATGATGGAATTTTAACATAAAGGGCAGTTGGCATATTCAAAACAAACAAACAAGCAAACAAACAAATAAATAAATAACAAAAATGGAGGTAGAAGGTATATATACAGTGCTGCGTGAAAGTTTGTAAACCCTTTATCATTTGGTGAATTTTCACATAAATTTAATTATTATTTAATTTTCTATTTAAAAAACATTAACCTGAGTCTTCATCATTAAAGTCTGGTCTTTACCACATACATTTGTTAGTGCATGCCATGTCTCAGTCAAAGGAGATTTATGAGGAAAATGATTTGCCAATGCTCATAAGTCTGGAAGAGTTTCCAAAACTACTGCTGACAGTTTTGGAATTCACTGATCCAGGTAGATATTGTACAAATGGAGGAAACCACCATTGTTAGCCTTCTCTAGAGTGGTCATCCAACAAAAATGACTCCAAGACTAAGGTATAGAACATTCTGGGAGATCATGAAGAACCCCAGGGTAACATCTGAGGATCTAAAGGCTTTTCTTACACTAATGTCAGTGTTCATGAGTCTACAATCAGGCAAACACTGAACAACATTAGTATGTATTGAATTATAGCATTATGGAGAAAACCACCATTCTACAGGAAGAACATTTCTACCTGTTTAATGTTTCCTAAAGATCACCTGAAATAATGTTACGTGGATGGATAAGGCAAAATGGATTTTCATGGCTTAAATAAGAGTTATATTTGGCAAAACCGAACACTACATTCCAGCATAAGAACCTCATTCCGACTATGAAACACGGTGGTGGCAGTATCACGGTTTAGGGATGTTTTGCTGCTGTTAGATAAGGACAGCCTATCATCGGAGCTATGATTTTTGGATTGTATCACAAAATTCTAGAGGAAAATGTTAGGGTATCCATCCGTACACTGAATCTTAACAGAAGGTGGGTCCTACAGAAAGACACTGACCCTTAAAACACCAGTTAGTCTCTGCAGAAGAAATGTTGCATTTTTGAATGGCTCAGTCAAAGTCCAGAACTTAATCCTATAGAAATGTTGAGGCAGAACCTAAGGTGTGGCATTCATGCAATAAAGCCCACCAACATAACAGGGCTGAAGCTGAACATGGCTGCTGTCCTTCACATTGTGTGAAAATTTCATGATGAATGGACCAATAGAAATGCTCCAAAATATCTTGGAATAAGGCCTCTTTTCATTAACTTGTATATATATATTTTTTTTTTAAATTTGCTTTCTCCTGTAAACTTACCAATTTGGAGATACATCTTTTTCTTTGGACAGCAACAATATATTTCATTGATGTACAACACACAGTGGTAGAAGCACAAATCGTCCCAATAAAATGTCTAGAATAACAAGTAAAAATGTACTTTAAACAGAGAAGAATTAGAAACAGTCAAATATAACAATCATGATGGCATTAACCTGTGAAAAACTGGCACATGAGTGATCCGGGAAGCATCGCCATGAATCGTGTTCTGTCAAGCGATAAGACATGGACATCTGTCTTGTGCCATAACTTCCAGATGAATGAGCGTAAACCATGAAATGACTGTGTACCTTCTTTGCAGGAGAGAACAGCGCAGTCAGTAAATGATAGCATCTAATTCAGTGACACGATTGTTTGCCTTAAACCAAGCGTGGCAAATCAGGTTATTCCATTCATGCAAAAGGATAAAAACTGAGGAGAATACTGGTTGGGTGAATTGTAAACACTGCATTTTATCATTTAATTAAACATCAGAGGCAAAGTTGTGCGTCACTGATGCTGCAAGGCCAAACGTGATCTGTTCTTGACCTCATTAGATCAGTCAGGAATATGACTGCTTTAAATCTTATGACTAAAATCACATTCAGTACACTTTTACATTGTGTACAGTGAGTACAAGATGATCTGCTAAAGGGGAACTCCACCAATTTTTCAAAATGTATACATAATTAAACGGTTAAGATATAAACAAAGTCGTTCAGAGTGGTTTGATGTGAATAGCTCCATTTTAGAGAAACTTACTGAGTCACAGTTGTTTACAGTGGTGGTGATAGGAACTAGACATCTGAAGCGTTTAATGCCTCTAAAAGCTCCCTCATGGAAATTAAATGGTTATTAATACATTGCCTGATGTCTGAGACATTGTTTTACAGTAGTTTTGTGTTAAAGTTTTCTGTCTGAAAAATATTTTAAACAATTTATTTTAATGCTTTTATAGTGGAGGGATACATAAAAGGCATTCAAAGGCAAAATAGTCCCCAAAGAAAACTTATTTTCTTAGACTGACCATAGTTTTACTATCATCAGCGTCACATAAAAATTTCATACGACGTGTAGGTTCACTGGTGGTTTTGGATAGTAAATGTTGTTTTCATTGTAAACGTCACGATTCCTGGTTCCTGTCACCACCTCTGTAAGTTTCTCTAGTAAAGAACCATTTCTCATATTTCATTCCTCGTTTTCCAATTCGAATGACATTGTAAACATTTAAATCACTGAATTATATAGAAATTTTAAAAGATCAGTGGAATTCCCCTTTAATTTCAGTCATTTTTCTAAAATTTTAATCTAAAAATCTGAGACTAGTAGTAGGATGGTTCTATTTTGCATTCATTTCTAATTTTTTGCAAAGTGTTTCATTACAATTGATGTTATCAGCATTACAGTTTGAATGAAAATTACAATCTTGAAATCTTAGCAGGAATTTCAGAATTTTTTTAGCATGCGATATCCCCCTTTTGCTTTAATGACAGCGTGCATTCAAACCTCTCCACAAGAGTTGTGCAAAAGCCTCTAAAGAGTAGATCAAAGCCACCTAAAAATCTAAACATGTCTTTCAATAGAAGGGATTAAAAGAAAAACCTGACCTCTGTGTCCAAATGTCACAAACGCCACAAATTTGCATGCATTTGAATGGTGACCTAGAAATAGTGCAGATTCCTGAATATTTCGTCATCATTGTATTTGTCATAACTTTTCTTTGTAAAATTCTAAAATGCTGTTTATTTCCAGGTTTAAATTAAGAAAATCCAGATTTTCAGTGTAGTCTCAGACTTTTTGACCCCACTGTAGATGTAAATTACTACCCAGATGTTGATGTTTTCTTTTTATCTAGAATAATACCTTTTTATTACCATATTTACTATTTATGGTGCCTTTAAATAAATTGAAGGCAGTTTCTTGATTCATTGAAATGCGAAGAAGGTGTTTTTTGTGTAGTTGGCAACCAACACAAAACCAGATGGTGAAGGAATAATAGGCTGACTAAAACACATGCAAAACATTCAGCATGTATTATTTTTGACAATACCTTGTAAGCAAATTTAGGTTTAATTATTTAAATATGCATGTCAGTTAAGTCACAAGATGTGTACGACTCATATTATTGACAAAATGTTAAGGCTAAGTGCAGATTTAGGAGCTTAATCTGTGATTCTGTTCATATAAAACGTTATGAAATCTGCAAGGCCAAATCTAAGCAAATATATGGCTAGCAAATTGCTAAGCTAGCATTTAGCACCAATAAAACTACAAAAGCAGTTGCATTTTGGTGCAAAATAAGACAAACTGAGAGAAACAAAAAGAACAACAAAAACAATAACAACGATAAAACTTAAAAGATTTATCATTTCTTTTTTATAGAAATTATGTTTTGTTGATTATGTAATGAGTTTATGTAGAAATGTAGAAATTTTGAAATCTATCTATCTTTTTTAGAGACTCTTAAAAAAAAAAAGCAACAGCATTTTTTTTTGTCCTACTTTTATTTGTAGTACCAACCAACTTTGGTAATTTAGCAAATACTGAGCATTAAAAATGCATCCTTAAGAAGTTCAGAGAATGCATATAACAAATAAATAGCACAGCGAAAGACAAATACAGCCTATTTTAAACAACAGGAAAATTACTACATACATAATCTTCTCACCACTTACTATAACACCATTTCTTTAAATAAAGCTTCTCGGATTCAATTGGCACATGTACTCAATAAATATTTTGTGTCCATATACATATACAGTTCAACATACATGTTTTGAGCTGGATGTTGACTTGCAGATGCATTTGAAAAAGAGGTCATCTCTGCCCATTTCTTCAGTTTTGTTTTCTGTTTTCTGAGATATTAGAAGAAAATAAAACTCTAAATTGGTGGTGAAACAGCATTAAATTCACTGCAAGTGAAATCTGGAATTACATTTCTGTGAAGCCTTCTCCTCTTCTTACTCAGAAGTAAGCATGTCCACATCTAGCAACTGGCATCAGCATCTAAACCAAACTCAAATGTCCAATATACTACTATAACTGTAAAAGAGTTTCTGCGTGGAATTATTTTACTGATGTAAAAGATCATTGTCTTTCCATTTCTGCACCAGTGATCATCAGGTTAGTTGAGCCCTTCTTTCTTCTCATTCCATAAACATGACGACACCAACCTCTTCCATCATCCTTCTGCTTCCCTTACTGTCTGGAAATGATGGTTTAGGTCATAGTGGAAGTCCAGGAGAACCTCTGTGACACAGTAGTCTTTTTTGATTATTTATTATAGAATTTTTAGTTTTTATGTATTATTTTTTTCATGAGGCTGGCTGTTTTTGTCATTTTGGGTGGAGTGCCCCTTTCAGTCTGCTTCTGGATTTGCTTTCAGGAGGTGAAGTAGGAGCTCTGCATGGAGTAGAGGCGATCGATGGGGTTTCCCATGCGGGCCTGCAGGGATCCTGTCTCTGAGGCAGCCATGAAGCAGTCACTCAGGCTAGTCAAAGACGTGTCACTGTCGATGTCATGGAAAATTGAGTCGTTTCCTACAGAGAAGGAAAAAAAGCAAAAGCAAACTTAGGAAGGGTTCAAGGTCTTGTTATTGCAATACAGATCAACAAAGCCAAGAAAAAACAAAAACAAAACAAATATAAAAACAAAACAAATATTATGGTTAAAGTATGCAGTGATTAAAAGATATATATATATATATATATATATATATATATATATATATATATATATATATTATGTGTGTGTGTGTGTGTGTGTGTGTTTATACACATATTTTTTTGCACACACCTTTGCACATTTTAGTGCAGAATGTCAGAATAAAACTTTGTATCCAAAGAAATTGATTTACTTTAATTTTATTTAATTAATTTAACATTAATTTAATTCATGTAAATTGTACATCAGAATGCATTTTTCATCCTTAACCTGAAGTTAAATGCTGCCAGATATTTGAACTCCCTCGCTCGTGTTAACATGAACATAGTTAGCCAGCATAAACGAACTGAAATAACTCATCAGAAATTATTTTACAACCGGTCCAAAAAAATGAAAGTGAGAGAGTAAACCAAGTGATGAGGAAGTTGTCTGCTGCAGGCTAACTAACTGGAGCTGAGCGTACGTGCAGCCGGGAGTGGAGGTGATGAAAGATTCTCACTCTGTGATATGTCAGGGTGGTAAGAGAGTGAGGGAAAACATGCTAAGATACAGGTTAGTATATTTTTGCCATTTTTGATTTAAGGATGACTTTAATGTTAAGTTACTGTGTAAAGATTTTATCCAAAGTAATTCTGGAGTATTTCTAATGGTCCCTAAATGCAATGTTGAGTTTTTAACTGCTTTACAAAAACACACCCGCATATGTTACCAAAAGAACTAAAAATCCAGAAAAACAGCTGCAGTTTATTTGGTAAAATCAGATCGTCCCAGCCAAACTTCCAGAGAAAACTTGGGTTTGCAGCAGCCATTTTCAGAGAACTGTTTTGTAACAGTAAAAACAGATGGGGTTTGCCACTAAACTTACATTAAAGCTAGACACTGTTCCAGCCACTTATCCTGGGGACACAGCGAGTAAAAGCCAATCGGTAATATTATTTTTCTGGTGTTTTATCCATTGACTGTGTACAACAAATCTGTGAGGCTGAAGTCAAGTTCGAATTTGCTTAATGTTTAAATTTTCCTGTTCCACCTTAAATGGTGCAGCAGTTGTGGTAAAATTCAAACAAGGCCTTTGATGCCAGACTGTAAGTGCTGCACCAGTTAAGGGAAATTCAGAAGAAGACTTCAACTTCATGAAAATCTACATATGTGCTAGACAACGTGAGCCTTACAAGGTACATGATGGCTCATGTCAAATGCTGATGGGGCATTTTAAACGGCTTTGGGGTGCTGACAAAAAAAGTTATTCAAACATTACTCAAAATGTTTGTCACACAGTTAAGCTTGCTGAATTAGATGATGGATATATTTATTATGATAATTCTGACAAAAGTTGTCATGATAAAGATCGTCCTAATAAGCTGCTAGTACAGCGTTAGCAAGATCAGGTTAGCTGAATGAAGTACATATGGAACGTGGAGAAGGCTGCTTTCTGGCAGAAAGCCCTGAAGGAAAACCTCTGTTTGCATATTCACAGATCCGTACATAGTCAATGAAAGCAAAGGTGTAGAGTTACATCTGAGCAACGTTTAAGGAATTAGGGTTTTTTTTTTCTGGGAAATAACATGATAATAATAATATGTAATGTTGATTAAAAGAAATGAGATTTTAGGAGTTTGATTAATGCCTGGAGAGGGTCTTTAACTTGCAACTTGTCAGAAGTAGCTGCAAGATGTCGTTATGAAAAGGCTGGGCTGGAATTTCCTTGTTTGCATGTGTTTTGTATATGCCTGTGTAAATGTATATTGCATGCATGTTCTGCTTACCATATGGATTCATGTGATCTCCAGGCATTTGTGGGGGAGTGAGCCCTTGCTGGAAAGGATCTGTGCTGTAGCCATTTGTGTCCATGGTCACAAGCTGCTGTTGTTGAGGCGGGGCGAGCGGTGTGTAGGAGGTCATCAGACTCTCCATTCTGCTTGATATCACCTCTACAATGCACAGACACAGACAGACATTAGAGGTCTACGCTCCAGTACAGGCTGCACTTTACTGTATAGGATTTACACAAAGTGCCACTGAGAACTTCTCTTCCGCACTGACGGAAAAAGCATGAGCTCTTAGGCTTTGTTCGCACAGCAGGACAAATCAGATTTGTTTCTTGTACTTTTTAGACCGACTGTTGAGATTTGTGAGTGACCAAATTTGTGATTTTTGGTCAGACTATGGCCGCATTTGCTGGCACATCCACATTAGTTGCTGCACATGTACATACACTGGACAAGAAAGGGCAAAACATAGCAAACCTAATGATGGTAACTAGCGAACAAATCAATCACGCTATATTTCACAACAACGTTTCACTTTTTATTAACGACAGCATGAACAGAACATAACAGCAACATAGGTCAGGGAACAGCAACATGCAGCTCCAGAGCCGCCTGAGGCTCTTTTACTGCCTTGTTTCGGCTCCACAGCAGAATCAGATTTTTAGGTAAAAATAATCTTCCTTTGCAGTACAATAAAGCTCAGCTGATCGCTAACTGCTAACACAGTTTTAACAATAAATGGTCTTAACTGCTGGAGTTAATGTATAACTGCTTATTCACCAACCTTTCCTGCCAGAGATGCAAGAAAAGCGGCTATAGCTGAGCTAAAGCTTAAAGCACAGCAAAGTAATTCTGCGTTTTTGTTTATATTATATATTTTTGCCTATGCTGGGACATTAGCACATACTGAGACATATTTACAGCCAAGATCATAATCGTTATTTCAATAAAATGGACATAAAATGCTATGCTATGCTCCCAAGGTTGTTTGATTTTTGTTGAAAGGACAAAATGGCTCTTCTTAATATTTGGGTTGCCAACCCCTGGAGTAGGTTGACCTTAATATGTTAGTCTATTGAAAGCTTCTGTCCTCTGTGTCTATGCTGTAATATGTGAGTATGCACCACTGACTTATGTTGCACATTCTGACGTTATGAACCAACGTGCGATTCATTCTTTTTTCCCTTTCGATATCCAGTGCAGCATTTTCTGCTAATATTGGTCTGACACCAACACACGTTGATATAAACATGCCATCTCTGATTTGCAGTACCATTTCATTTGTTTTTGTATTCAATGGAAAGTTGTGCTCACAATCATGGAAGATCACTATTAAAAGGAAAAAGTCTACATGTGTAAGTGCTCACCTTGTCCAAGTCTCTGCGAGTTCTGCTGCTCCTGTTGCTGCTGCTGTCGACGAGCCAACTTCTTCATCTAATAGAAAAAACAGACATTATTAGCAACTAGCACTTTTCTTCTTCACTGAAAATTTATGCAACAAAGTTAAATGTGAATGTGCTGGTGTGTGCTGACCTTAGCTCTCTGGTTCTGGAACCACACCTGGACCACTCTCACACTCAGTCCAGTTTCTGCTGCCAGAGTCTCCCTCACCTTTACCAAAAGAGATGAAAACTTGTTCATCTTAGGCACATTTTTCCTTCAGTTGTTGACCTTCTTAAATATTAGCAATCAAGATCTTAGAGAACAGCCACTGTGGGCTTTTGTAGACCTTAACGTGCCGACTTGACCTAACTGAACCTAAACAGAAAAACTAAGGCTTTGTTAGCAGTTAGTAAGATAGCTAGAGTTTCCGGCCTTGAGTCTCAAGGAGTTGGTCGAGGCCTCCCGGAATTATAAAAATTCAGTTTTTTAAATTTGTAGAAGTTTGCTAAACTTGCTAAACTTGCTATTTTCTTTTTCCTTTTTCCGAATTTAGTTGTGCCCAATTCCACGTCCGAACTAGGTCTCCCAAAGCCACCAAGGTGAAGGCAAGCTCATGGCTCCTCAAAGAAGTAAGCCACCACATCTTTTCGAACTGCCGCTAACACAGCGTCATTGGACAGCTCAGTGAGCTTGGAGCATAACTTTAATGGCTAATTCTGTTTTATCAGCTAAGTGAGTTGGAAAACATTGCTAACTGAGTAATGGAGAGTGATGCCAATTACACTGTCTTTGACTCCCAGCCACGGGTGGCTAACGCTAAAGATCAAACTTGCAATCTCCCAATAATACAAATGATTAGACAGTTCCACCGCTCGAGTGCCTCTACCTTGCTAATTCAATAAGACGCTAAGAGATTGTAATTACGGAGCTGGGGAGGAGCCCCCATTAGTAATACTAAAAAGGCAACCTTATGTAATGCTAACTGGCTGTGCTACTATTTAAGCATTTTGTTAAAACTATTTAATGTTCTTTATTCATTTCATTTGCAAGACTGACGTCTTACCTTCCTACAAGGTTTGGAGGAAACCTCAAAGGAGGCTTTGAAGGCACGACGCTGCTGTGTGGTAAGGATGGTACGGGGTCGTTTGGGCCTGCGAGAGTCTTTGCTATCATCACTGCCTTTGTTCTGCCCTCCAGAACCTTTCTCTGGCTTCGCATCCACATCCTCATCCTCGCTCTTATCTGCAGAAGATAAGTCGGTTACAATTCAATAGATATTACCTTTTATAAGACATAACAAAGCAGCCTCCTAGACTCTCAAGCAAGCTGCAGATGTTATTAGAAAGGAAAATCTCACTAAGGTGGCATAAAAGCAGAGATGCAAATGAGAAACCATACTACAGCATAGTAGAGTTATTTGCAAATGAGACAGGTGTGGAATTTTCATAACAGACATTAAAAGTAATAGAACCATTCATGGGACAAAGTAAGCTAGTCTCAAAAGAACATTCAAAGAACCAGCTTGATGACTCGACACAGAAGCGCTCAATAATTTCCTCTGGGTTTTACAAACTTAAACTTTTAAAATGAACTACTTTGTTTTTCTTTGATTGTGTTCTTTACATGTGAAAATGAATAAAATGAACAGGAAACAATGTGAAAACATTCATTACAGGCTTATTTGCTTTGTAATTTACAGCGGTATATAAAACCTGACCACAAATTAAGTTATAGAAGCACAATTAACTTGATTGAATTTCGCCTACTCATTTACACAGTGCTATAAATGTTGCTTTTACATGTTTATAGTATTTTCAAGTTGAATATACATTGTACTTTCTTATCTACTGAAATGAAATGTGGACTTTGCAAAGTTATGGCACATTATATATTTTAAGTTTTATTTTTTTTCCAAAATGTTAAAAGCATATAGACAGTGTGCATTAAAGTGTGCAAAAAATGTCATATTTAGGTTCCCTGCAGAAAGTGATTTTCACTTCTACAGAATTATACTGAATTAGTTAAAACTGTGGTCCTACAGTAAAAAAAAAATACTGAAAAAAACAATTAAATATTGAGACCTTAGATATTTACAAGGATTATATTATGATGTATATAAACTCAAGGCTATAATAGAGATAGAAATAAACAAAACATATCACTGCCGTTGGAACGAAACGTCATATCTCCATTTTTGTCATTTTCCAGTTTTGACCTAATTTTAAAGTATTTTGGTCCTATTTATTGTGTGTAAATTTCATGATGAATGGACCAACAGAAATGACTCAAAATTACTTTGAAAAAATTCTGGTTCCATTGACTTACATTAAAAGTAAAGGAGGTTTTTTTCCTTCTCCTGTTGAGTTTTTGTTTTGGAGATACGAGGTTTTGATCCTCGTATCTCCCCAGCAATATACAAAATCATCATTTATTAGGGTATTGGGAGGTGGCCATCTGAAACACTTACTACTACTTACTACTAATACTACATACATTTTTTTCAATGTTGTTCTTAAAAATCTTTATCTTTTCAGGTGAAGTTGATCTTAATTTGTCATTAGTTTATTTTTTTAAATAAAAAGACTTCAAAAAGTGACGCCCCACGTTTTCATATTACTTTCGAAACACAAAGAGTTTTAGTCCAAGGGTGGAGCCTTGTTTTAGCCACACCCCTTCATTATTAGAGCAGGAAGTATGCATCTCTGTCCCTCATGGCCACATGGTGAGCAGCAAGGTCCCATTGTTTTGAAGCAAATGTGTCCCAAAGTCCGGAAATCAGTGGGCAACCTTAAGAACTGTCCCCATGAAACACATTTTCTGCATGTAAACTTTTTTGTGTTTTTTATGAAAAATATTATGATTTTATGTGTGTACAACTGTTCAAAGCTGTGTTTGTCAGTCATGTCCTGGCTAGCGTTTTTGACTCAAAATTAGCTAAAATTGTCCCTACTGAAACATAATCACATTTGATAAAGTTACAGAGGTAATATTTTTGCATTGGTATTGACAAAATTGAATGTTTAGTCATTTATTTTAATAAAATTAACATAATTAATGTCTTTGATAATTCAAAATTTTTTGTCTAAAGTCAAAATAAGTTAAAAGTCCAAAATGTGTTTTCAACTGTGACTTTAAACCAATTTCCAAACCAATTTTGGCTCACACTGGATAGTTAAAACCACGAAAGGAAAGAAAATCCTCTTCTCACCAGAGTCTGACATCTCTGGACTGATGGAGTTGAGCAGGTCTTTCTCCCTCTCGTAGTCGTTCTTACACAGCAGCTGTCCGTCCTTCAGCACAAACTCATCCCCTTTACACAGCTGCCTCTCACACACACAGCAACAGAAGCAGCCAAGGTGATACACACTCTCCAGCGCACGCATCACAAACTCAGTGGGAGCGATTTTCTCCAGGCAGCCGCTGCACTTAGTGGCAAACAACCTGCAGGAAAAATGATGAGCGTAACTAAGAAGATCATAAATGTAGGTTTTAAATGGTACATTCACAAGGTGAAAGGTTATGCTGTGCCCTCTAGAAGAATAGACTGCAGTTATTTTGTATGTAAGAGCATTTAGATGTAGGGATGAGGGAATGTGATGATATTTCCTGTTATTTTGATAAATTATGTCACGTTACAGCACAAGAACAATATTCACTATTATAAACATCACCCAGTAAACTGTACACAGAACACTGAACAACTGCATGTTTCATTATTAGTATAATTAGGCATAATCATTAGTCCTGTTTAAATTGGATTTAGTGCAATTCATTATCAGAAATGTTAATAATGTATATATAGTGTCACTGTATTCTTTATTGTAAGTTTTCAGTTGTATTTTTTAATATGTGGCACTGCTGGTTCTTTTTTGTCTGTTTCAACAGATCAAACCTCAGAAAAACTAAACATCGTCATGAAAATGTCTTTTAAGTGCCACATTAATATATTTTTGACACATCACCCTTATTCAGAAGTTATGTAAAAGCACCAGAAGTCTGCAGTAACAAAGTACAATAGCTTCATTAGTCTGCTTAAGTATGATTTTGAGATATCTATACTTTACTTTTACTTTTTTTTATCTACTTAACTCTTGCATTTTTACTCTCTACATTTTAAAAAAACCCTTCTTTCTACTCACTACATTTAAAAACAGATGTTATTCTATAATGTACATAATTTTAGAAATCAGTGGTGCATCAGGCTTTTACACTTGTTTTTCACAGCTTTGTAGTTTAACTTGAGCAAAGAATGTACATGTAGCATTTTCAAATCTGTCTGCTGCAGTTTTGCATGTTCTAGAACCAGTCATATCACTAGACTAGGGCTTTTCAAGCTGGGAAAGAGGAAGGGGAAATAGAGTAAAGTGGAGGAATGAAGAGAGAATAAGATACAACACTTTGTTGTCTCTGAAACTTGTGTTGCATCACAGTAGCACCATTATATAAATGCTCACATCCACAAAAGCCAAAAAAAACTTGCACAAAGTATCGCATAACACCTTAGAACAATTCCGAAACAATACCCTTTATACTCTCCCCAAAGTCCAAACGCTCCCCCATTACCCCAGTGTTGCACAGTAAATATATATGTTGCTACATATGTACTTACAGATAAGGATTCTATACCAATAACCAAGGTTCTACACTAATATACCAATCAAAGCTCTTCCTAGAACCATGCATCCAAGTCAGGAACCATTTAGGAACCTTTCTTTTTTTCTTTCTAAGAGTGATGAGAAGCACGCTGAATAACTTCCTTCGCTAAACCCATTCAAGATGAGCCACTTTTTCTTCGGACACAAATCTGAGGATCTGTTTATCTCTCCACTTTTCAGTCTCCCTCACTTTCTTGTCCTTTTTTCTTTTGACGATGGGTGATAATCTCCTAAGCTGGAGCTCTTCTACTTCCTCTCTCTGTCACTGAGCATTATGCTTGTGCCAGTAATTCCCATGATCCCTTGAGAGATCTTCCTGTCTTCTATTGTGTGCGATGTCTAATCTCTGCCTTTTTTTTTTCTTACTCTTTGTTGAGAGGCCTGTGCAGCGCCTTAGTCACAGGATTGCGCACAGGACAGCCACGCGTGACGCTCGCGCCATGGTGACCCCACATTGGGGGTAACAGTGAAGAAGGTAGATGTTCTGGAATTAGTGATGAAAGAAAAAAAAAGTGACTCTGAGGGCTGAAATGGAGAAAAACATCTGCTTCCAGTTGATCACTGTTGGCTGGGCTTATGTCACAGTGCTGCATGTGTGTGTTTTTTAGTGTTTTTAGAGCTATTTCAATGTAAAAATCTCCTGATTTTTGCAAAACAAAATGAGAAACAGAATTAAACAATGTCAGGTTGACAGCGATGGTCCTGACTTTGTAAAGTGCTTTTATACTCGCAAAACAAAAATGAAAAAACAATACATTCTGTCTTTAAATACACACATCAGTGTGTTCAATTAAGGACAACAGATTTTGTGTTTATTTTAACACAGCATGTGTTGAAACAGAGGCAAGTGTGTTGTTATTCAACACATCACTTTTTAGATTACTTGCTTGCTGGAAAAGACTCTGTTATCTCTGTTTAACTGTTGCCTGTGTACCTGTTCCTTCTCCATCTCTCTCTCTCTCTCTCTCTCTCTCTCTCTCTCTCTCTCTCTCTCTCTCTCTCATGTACACATGCATACACCACACATAAGCTATATATAGTACATATGGGGCATCAGTTACTGATGCATGTATAATAGACAGGCTGTGTGTACATATCACAGCTGTCAAAAGAAAACCTTGTATCTCCATTCTTGTTGTTTTTCAGTTTTTGCAATAATTTGAAAATGCCTGTTGCCCTTTACATTATGTGTATATTTCATGAAGAATAGACCAAAAGAAAAGTGTGTGTGTGTGTGTGTCCAAACTGACTTTGACTGGCACATTCAAGGTGTGTGGTTGAAACTAATCCCTCTTTAATACCACTAAGGGGGCCCTGAGGGAGAGAAAGCTTTCACAGCTAGTCAAACACACTTAGTAAAACCTGAGAATATGTGATCTGTGTGAGTGAGTGTGTTTGTGGGGGGAGGTGGGGTGTCACATGGCTTGTGTTTGTTTGCTATAAACCCATTCAAAATTACTTGTCTATTCTTTGCTGCCACCAGTGTTGTTTGGTACGGAGGCCATGGCTTGTGCTTATTTTTAGAACTTTCTTTCTAAGAATTCCTAAAAGACTTATATATGTTTTGCTTTAGAGTGTCCAAATTCTTGTAAAGGAAGTTATAAACAGAACTGCATGTATGTATTGTCTGGCATGGCCATCATACGTATACCGAATCCAGTTGTGAAATGCATTTTACACACAGATGTGTCCAATCTTAGTGGTTAAGCGATTTGCTATAATTATATTCTTTTTTTGGTCTACTCTTTGATGCTGCATTGTGGACCTACTGGCCTGCTGGAGCCCAGTACCTCTGTGTGTATGTGTGTGTGTGTGTATGTGTGTGTGTGTGTGTGTGTTCCACATCCACGTAAAGCAGAAGCATGTGCGCTACAAAGGAGCTAAAGATGTCATTAAACCCAGCCGCTTCAAACACAGCCTTTCTTCTGATGGGCTGCCTAGCACTGAGATACACTCTGCATGGAAAATACTCTGTGGCTCATAAGGGCAGTTTTTGCACACACATACACACATATATATACACATGCCAGATTAGATTTTTCCACAGCAACTGCATCCTGACTTTGTCAAAGAGTTGGGGACAAGCCACATCCATCCTGCTCATGGAACAGTAAAGCTCATTAAATCAAAGTTCTCTGATGGTTTTATTTTAAGATAAGGCACTGGAAACCTTATTTCAACTTTACAGTACATAAAAAATCATGCTCAGAAAACTTAGCTTCCGTTCTACAGCAGCCACATAGGTATTTGTGCCATTCTTAAAACTAGATTAAGTCCATTATTAGGAAACAAAATGTCAAATCAAGTGCCATTTATTTTATCATTCCATGGCTGTTATTTTCTTTATGGCAAATTATTCTTTCAAAATGCGGCTGGTGTTTCAGATAGCTACCATTTCTTTGCAGACTTCTGCGGTTTTGCATCCATAATGTCTTGGTACATTTCTGAGTTCATAATCCCACCAGTGAATATAAGCAGTACTCAGTATATGTACACATATGCTACCATTCAAAAATTCGGGGTCACTTGTCATGATAATAATTGCTATTCAGTAAAAAATCACACAGTTTACATTGAAATGTTATAAACCACACAAAAAAAAAACCTAAACCAATACTTTATTCACAGTTTACAGTATTTTTGGAACAACCTAAAGTTAGAACATGGTAAAAAAATTTAAGTCTTATTAACTATAATTTTCTGTTTATTGGAATTTGTTGTCACAAAAATATGAGTATTGTGGATGTTAGTTTCCTCCCACAGACCAAAGACATGTTGTCAGGTGAGTTGGAGATGCTAAATTGTGGTGAATGTGTATGTCTGTTTGTCTGCCCTGCGATGGACTGGTGACCTGTCCATGGTGTTTCCTGCCTTCCTAGCCGATGGGGATAGGCTCCACTTTCTGTTGGGAGTTGGCTGTCCCAAGCCTTAATTTCAACTTGCGGAAAATATACTTATATACTTTTTTTTTGATTGTTTAAATGCTGGAACTGAGGTATAGTGAAAAATAAATGCTACTGTTTATTGGTAGTTCCAGATAGATTTAGTCATATGTGTGCTAATTATAAGCAAAGTTAACAAGTCAAAATGTGTATTTGTATTTTTAAAATGCAAATTTGAGATATTCTGTGCATATATGGCGTACAAGACTATAAATAATTATGTGCACTATGTTCACTGAGCACTACTTTTAGTTGTTAGGTAAAGATACTGGAGATTATTGCATTTTAATGACACTCGATTACTGTAAATGTACAGCAGAATGCAACTACAACATAGTAATATTGTGTAGTTGACTCTGGAGTCATGATGTTAAACTGCTATTTTGCTGTTTTTGCTGTTAACCTGGTGTAGTAAATTACTGTGAAAGTCATGCAAGCCAGTAAAAGTAATGTGAAGGTAATGCATGCCAGTAATTTACTATAATTTTACAGTGAAAGTTTTTACAGTGTACATAATAACCAATAATATCATGTTTCACCTGCTCCTCCCACCAACTTCAACAACCACCAAGCGAAAACGCCTAACCACCTCAGAGACCCTCAGTGATACTGATTTCCACTCATAAACACGCACATTATGAGTTTCAATTCACGTTGACTGTAAGTGGTGCATATCATTGTGACCAATTGCAGTTATCTAAAATGATGTTGTGCACCCAGGAAAAAAAAGGAAACTCCATTCGTAAACCAATCACTTAACATTCGTACGACAGACCCTCATCCACCACAGTAGGACGCCATTAACCACACAAGCTAATTGTTGTTCTTCTATCTCTCTTCAGAGGCTGTGGCAAATTAGCGCTAATGTGGCTAATTAGTGCGCGGTTAAACAAAAAGGGGTGAGAAACAACTCTATCTGCGCTACCGGTCAGTGTGTGTGGCTAATCGAGGTGACAAATGAAGTGTGTGTTTGCCTAGGTCCCCCAGAGCACACTCCTGACTAGCTGTAATGTCTCCTGAAGTCATATCCACAGCTGCTGCTAGCGCATTAGCATGCTAATGGGCTATTGGAGGGGCTGCTTTGTTTTCTAATTAGGTCCCAGCAGGTAAACTTTGTAGAGGGAAAGAAGAGAAAAAATGAAGAGTATGAAGAGAAGTCTGGTAAAAAATAGAAAATATTGATCAAAATATTTATAATTGACCTGGTGGAATAAAAAGGAAAGCAGATGGGTAGGGTAGTTAAAAAATATGAAACTGTACATATGAAGAAGATGGACAGGTCAGAGAGAAAGAGAGCAAAGTGAAAGGATAAATGGAGAGAGAGAGAGAGAGAGAGAAAGAGAGAGGGAACAGGTACACAGTGGCTATGTTTGGACAGCTGCTCTCCTAAGCCTGGCAGTTCCATTCAGAATAGAGTTTACTCAACTCCACCACTACTGTAGGCAACATGACAGAATAATGGTGAACACACACACACACACACACACACACACACACACACACACACACATACACACACACACACACACAGGCTCATGCCACATACACACTGCTGTACAGTCAACAGGTTTTGGCAAGATGTATTAGGCCTATATAAAATCTCCACTTGCATAAAGGAGGGAGAGTCAAAGGAAAAAGAGGAAATAAACAGGATTTTCCAAAACTGAAGTTAAAAAAAATATTAAAAGAAGAGAAAATGGGACTCGTAAACTGTTGTGTGTCAAAACGGTCATAATCAGATTAACAGTACTTAAAGCTTTCATCTTTGACCGACAGGATAAAAACCACAGGTGTTTCTATCCATCCTTCAACTGTGAGAAAACATCTCAATGCAATGGGTCTGAAAGGATGTTAGGAAGCCATTACTGAAAAAAGGAAATAGACAAAAAGGAAGAACATTTGAAAATCAAACAAAGAAGCTGCTGGTGTTCTCAGAACAATGGACTGACCACACCAGAGTCCAGAGTTCGGAATTACCTGAATTGTGAGAAGCCGAAAATACAAACAACTTCTAAGGTGTGGAAAAACATCACCGCATATTTTTTTGAAATTATTGAAATCACTGCATCCGAAGTCTATTGAAAAGAAAATAAACTGTAAGGGAAACACTGAAGACTAAATATTGAAATATCTGATTTTATATTTACATATGGTGCTGATTAACAAAAACGTGTACTTCATGGCCATTTTGACTGGAAATAAAATAAATGAAGGGTGGTCTCTGACTTTTGCATAGTACTGTATAACATTAAGGATTCCATACAGACTTGGACATTTTATAATATCCTCACAGCGGAGTCAAATAGCCAAAGTTTTGCGTGGGTGAGAATGTCCCCCTGGCTTAAGCAACTGTGTATGACCTATCTAATACTGGATGTGACTATAGCCCAGCTCTGGAACTCTATTTCTTCTGGCACCTTCTTCTCATTACATTCTGTCCCTTCTTCTCTGTCATTTATCTTTCACCAGACCAACCGTTAAGCTAGCCTAACCATTCACCTGTGCCACCATAAGTACACAATGCTTTCTGGTCCACTGCTGCTTGAACAGTGGTGATATGTTGGGCCCCATATTGCTGTGAACCTGAAACACTGTTTAATGACTCTTTCTCGCTCCATCTGCCCCACTTCCATGTTAATTTGGCTGAAGTAAAGCAGACGCTGCCTTTTAGCATGACTCAGCAGGAGTCCTGGCTAACTGCTAAGGAGCTCAATCCAGCATTGGGCCCAGAGCTCCACTTATGGGTTATAATGGGCGTCTGGGGAATACAGCTGCTTGGCTCAAGGTTGGACGTATCAGAGAACAGGCGGCACATGATGGCGTATTGACTACAGCACCCGCCCGCCTCCATTTCCCATTGGGCGAAAATGAAGGTAGATGGGTCCGGTCTGATTGAGTAGCACCTGGGCAAGCCAGTGAGGATTAGCAAAGCTGCCTGAGTGGCAGGTCACGTTCTTCTCAAGATCTAATAGTAGGATAATCCCTGGTTTAGTTTAGATGGCAAAAGGCCAGGGCAGTCTCTTGAGCAGCAGATGTGCTTAGCAGTATTGTCTGACGCAAACCATATGATCCAGCACTGGGGAGAATCAAAGCAAAGAGCACATGGAGGAGAGTTAATAAAGTGACTGCATAGGGTGAATAGGCCTGGTATTAACTCGTTGTTTACCAAACACAAGGTCACTGCATCCGAACCCTGACTCTAAGCAAGAGGTGAATGACTGGGCCCAAGGGTAGATCAACCTAAGAGCAGTTCTCAGACAGGTTTATAATTACCCATGACCCCAATCTTTATCCCTGAGTCTCTAAACAAACAGTAATATAGAACATTCTGGAGAGGGGCTTCTCAAGCGTGTGAAAGTGGGATGCTCAGTCCTTATACTGGTAGGTTCTTAATCTGCAGGGTGGGGGTTTACGCCAGTGACCCAGCTGTGAGATTACCACTGCTCTCAAGAGCCGGGCCCCCAAAAACACACAATCACATGCACACATACCTGCTTCACCCCCATGGTCTTGCCCACTGTTTCCCCAGGGTTTCGGTATTTGTAGATTAGCATGTGTGCGTTTTCCTGCCATCTTAAGGATTTCTGGGTGTGTGGAGGGGAGGGGGGTGGGGTAGGGGGCAGTGTGTTGGAGTTTTAATTAGCTGTAGTAATCCTCAGATTATTGGAAATGACTCGTGGAATGTTTACTCAAGAAAAGCCCCTAAAGAAGTGGAGACAGTTGAGGAGTAAATCACAAGTCAATGTGTAATTTAGAAAGTTCTCATGCTTCACTCCTTCACTTAGGATTATGTTTGAATCTTTTATTCTTTTTAAGGATAGCCTAATATATATGCTTACTAAAGTGTTCCTATTCTCTATAGTCTTTGTGGTGGTTTAGCACTATTCAGGAAAACTGCGTACCAACAAAGTTCTAACAGCCTTTATCTAAAAGTACACTTCTAAAAATAAAGGCGTTACTTTAGAGCAATGCCATAGAAGAACCACATTTAGTTCTCTTGAAGCCTTTGCTGTAAAGAAGATGTGCAAATGTAGAGAACCTTCATAAACCCCTTAAATGTCCAGAAAATTTGGTGGGTCCAAACTTTTATTACGAATTTCTGTGACTTATGAATAACTCGGTCAGTTTGCAGTGTAGTCCATGTAGTTTCTGAGTTATAAGCCATAGATTTTATAAGCCTGTGATTTTAAAGGATTAAAGTTAAGAATTAAAAGAATGTCAGTGTCAACACTGTACAAAGACAAACAGGTAGCTCCAAAATGGTAACTTCACAGAAGAGGGAAGAAACTTTGTTTTTAACTTAAGTTAATGTTAAGCGAATTTATTCCAAGCCAGTTTAAAACATTTCTATTGGTCCAATCATCATTAAGTTTACACATAATTTGTTTTGGACAGTGATGGTATAATGAGAAAGTTCTACACCACTTAGGAACCCTTATTTTTCCCTTTTCAAGGGAAAGAATAAGTTGAAAAAGGGAGCACTGCTTGGTTTGGCAAGGTTGAAGAGAAACGTGAAAAGGAATGAGATGGAAATACTGTACATTACGCTTGTATTTGAAAGCTTGCCTCAATCCCAGTCAGTGCTTTCTTGCTCCTCTCCCTTTTTTGCAGTTCACATATAACCTAAGTGACTACAGAGGGAGCCTCAAGACAGATCACTGTCCGAGTGATGGAAGCTTAAAGTGCTGTCTCTTCCAGCTTAAAGAGTAAATATTGGACCATGGTATTTTTTTTTCTGACAGCTCACACTCCAGCCTAAACTCTACAGGGTGACTCTCAAACAAAAGGCTCAAAGTGTGCAAGGGGCATTGTCCGACAGGCACGTTTCCATGGTAGCACTGGCAAGTTTCTGGGATATTGGAACCTGATGAAGGGCAAACGAACAGAGGGGTGAATCCCATGGGCTGAATTCGCAGTCCTGTTCTCTTAGACAAGTTAAAGTTAACAACAACTCCAAGAGATGAATCTGTGGTTTTTCAACCACATTTCAAGGGAAGGTATCTCCCATAGAGTAAATTACGTTCTGAAGACATCACTCAGGTGGAAAATATCTGCCATGGAGATGACTTCAGATGATGAAATCACAGAGCTGGAACATTAATAGACAAGAAGTAAACCACAACTGTTACAGCTAGACCTTAAGTTTGGGCCATAAATGACAAAACTTTAAAAAAAAAAATTACTCTGTGATAATTTCTGCACCCCTGTGGAATTCTAGTGATATTTAAAACTAAAAACCATTTACGTGAATATTTTAAAATAAAATGTTTTAAAATATTTTAAAAATAAATGCTTGAGGCTTGTAAAATACATTTCATGTTTTATTTGAAGGTTGTAACATACATTAACATATTTTACCTTGTAGCAGTTTTACAGTGACTCTTTCTGCAAAGAGTGCTGGCATAGAGCTGTTGCTGTTTTCCATTTCAACTGACAATCAACAACTCACTGAAAGTTTTGGTCAGGCTACCACTTGTATTCACATATGATGTATCTATGAATTCCAGAAGTCTATAGCTAAATTGGACCCACCCATTAGAAAAGCAAAACATGACTGGTTGAGTTCATTTCCACTTCTTATTTATTAGGGCTAGACCCAAATATTCAACTATTCAGAGATTCGTTTATTGGGTAGGTATTCAATTTTTTGTTGATTTTTTTGTTCTTTTTTGTTGATTTTTTTTTGGCTAAATGTGGGCCATCAATAAAAGCGAGCTGCAAAATACTTTAGACAACTCAAGGTTATGGCCTGTAATGCAGCTTTTTCAAATTTGCAGAGAAAAAATACAGCCTCAATAGCGCTAACAGCTAAAGACACAACCCTCTGCTTTGTTCTGCATATTCAGGGTTTTCAACATAAAAGTCCTCATACGAATGAACCTAAAAGAGCCCAACATTTCTTCTCTTTAAAAAACCGAACTACTTACAAGTTGGCGTTGTGATGCCAAAATATATTTTGTCATTATCCATTTTTGTACTGCATTTATACTTTTTTAAATTGCACTGTTAAAATATGGAAGTACATGCCATCTCAGCTCGGGTGCCTGACATCCCACTGCAAACAGTGCCCCGCCATACTGAACCCTTACTGGGTCTGCAGTGTATGTCATTTGTACCTCAAGTAAGTCCTCCGAGAAGTGCTCATAACCTGAGCATGCACTGTGCTGTTACCCCCTAGCCCACCACTAAGAGAGACTAGCAGGCCTGGTAGACAAAGCAAAGCCATGCTGTGTGCGCCGTAGTGCTTTACAAGGAAAGCGGCTATCCTGGAGATTCGGATTTTAAAGCAGATGAAGCTTCGGATGTGCTTATGGATTTTGTGCTCATAGATTTTCTCAGCACCTTCAGTTCAGTTCCTGAAGTCCTAACCAATTGGAGAGCCAGTTTGACTGTATCTACACTGATACCACTGAAAAGTAAATTCTGTTTGGATAATTTTCTGTTTGGGCATCACTTATAACTTGCAAAAAAGTCCAACAATTATGAGTGTAATGATACAAACAACTGGTAAAAATGAATTAATAAAATATAATGACGTCCAATCAGCTACTGTTTACTGTGCAGTTTACACAGTTACTATACTGCTTCTGTTGTTCACAGCCTCTCTAAAATTGATCTATTGGACTTTCTATCATGCATGCAGTTGTTCAGTGTTCTAGAAGTACTGACAATACCCATGATAAACTCAGAAAAGAGTACTGTGACATAATTTATCATGATAACAATAACATCTCTCCTTTTATTAATTTTGTCAAATGTACCATTGTTCAGATCACTGAAACAGCGCGGCTTTTCATACATCTGGTACACATCAGGTACACAAGCGTCAATGCTGATAGAACGATGATGTGTTCCACTCAGTGGACACACTCACTTACACACGCCTAATCATGGCCATTAGATCTAATCATAACCATATTATGATTACACAGTCCATTTCTAGACACCCACCAGTAGCTGCTCATGGGACCCATATGTTTAGTTCAAGGGGACAGGTTTATTCTTGCAAGCATGGCACTTCTAAGCTCATCTGTTATTGTTACGTCTGTAGTCGCCTCAAAGCTGTAGGACTGTATAAGTGGTAAGCGGCATGGTTCTACTTTTGAAGGGCTGAGGTTACACCTCCCAAGTGTTGTTTTAATATAGCCATTACTGGCGTTTTATAGTGACCACCAGAAGTCTTTGCTCTAGCTTTCCACAGAGAATTCAAGCATGTCCAAGTCATTTGAGTTGGTGAGGGTGGAAAAAGTCCTGCTTCTGGTGACATGTACCCTTAAAAATATGGGTTCCTAAATGGTTCTTTGCTTGGACATAACAGGGTTCATCATACAATGCCACAGAAGAACCACTTTTGGTTCCCTCAAGAATCTTTTTAATGGATGGGTCTTTAGAGAACCATTTTTGTAAAGATGAGTGTGAGTGTGAACAAACTTCTTAACGTTTAAAGAACCTCCACATAATGTGAAGGTTCTAGGAAGAACCCTAAAATTGGTCTATAAAGTTTTACAATATAAAAAAAGTGCAACAAAAGGTTCACAATTGGTGGATCTAAAAGATTAGTGAGTGTGAAAAACTTTCTGAAGGATTAAAGAAACTTCACATAGTGTAATCGGTTGATACCATTTCTAGGGATGTTATTAGAGCCTTTACATTATGTGGGGCTTTAAAAGGGTTCTTTACACTCATACACCTCATTAACAAAAATGGTTTGCTAAAGAACCAGCAGTGGAAAAGTTCTTGAGGGAAACTAAAAGTGACGTAATGCAAAGAACTCTTTTTGGTACTTTTTTTTGCAGAGTGTACATTATGTGAAGCTGCTTTATACCTTTAAAAGGTTCCTTTGGGTCACAGATCTCTTTTTCAAACATAGTTCTTTATGGAACCAGGAGTTGCTGTGCTACAACATCGCTCAAAGAACCTGTTGGCATTTTTTTAAGAGTGTATGGTTCAAGGAAAAACTTTACGAAAGTTCATTAAACTATAGTACTATAAGATTTTGCCTTGTCAGGTCACAAAGATGTCTTTATTACAGGAATATTCTATTTAATTTCATTTTTATTGATTGGGAAATTGTGAAAAATCAAAACTGTGTTGAAGCAACAGCCCATTGGCTTCTATAATAAATGTGTTTTGAGTTAAAGGGTTTTTTGTTCTTTTGCTAAGCAGAGGGAAACCCAGAACTCAGAATCAGAATTATAGTCATTGGTAATCGACCGTACGCTACAGATGCCGCAGATAGAGACTAGGTTGAGTAAGATGTAGGCTGTAGAGGGGAGTTTTCTATGCTGTTTTCTATGTGTGTGGATGTGGCAGCAGTGTTGTGTTTTTTTCTTCCAGACAAAGTCAATGTGGAAAAAACAGACTGCCCAGTCTGACCACTTCTTTGATGTGGAGATTTACTAGGATGTAGTTCAAAAAAAAAGAAAATCAAAGATTTCCAAAATCTTTTTTTCGATATATTTCAAGACATTATTATTCCGTTCAAACCCCCTTTTGAGTGTTTTGTGTGTTAATTTTTTAAGTATTTCAGCTCAGTTTGACAGTCTGACTTCTCTGGAAAGAAAGAAAAAAGTGCCATATATGGTTTCTACGACAACAGCCTTCTACAAAAGAGGAATAACAAGCGCAGACCACAAAATATGCATGACTGTGACCGATGCGTAGGCCTCTGTGACGTGCTTTAAACAAATGCATAAAACACACACACACACACACAACCTGAATAGCCAGACACACTCTATAAAGTACGAACCCTCAAAAAAACAACCAAGAAATAAGAACAATTAAAGAAGTGTTTTGAAATGTGCCCTGCCTGCTGAAACACGTCTCCCATCGGCCTGCTTTGTTTATCAGACTAGCAGACAATGGGGATTTCTCATGGCCAAGTCTATAGTGTCAGATAGTTTAGTGGAGCTCACGCTGACATCACCCTGTCATCTTGCCGCGCACAGCCTGGGGGGATCTGGCAACCAAGCTGGTCTGTCTGGTGCCCTCGTCTCCCTCTCACTACCTCCCTGTGTACTTTGTCTCCCCCTCCAACCACCCCCTCTTCTCTGACATTTGATTTAAATAGCAAAAATACAAAAAACAGGTTTCCCCAGAGGTCGTATTAGAAAATGTTAGTGCACGGAAAAGCCAGTTCATCTTATGCTCTTATTAAACTGCCCATTTGTTTATACAGAATAAAGTATACATATTGAAAAGCATACATTTTTACAAAATCACCTCCTTAGTGAACAAACATTTTCCCACCATTGATTGCAACATGTTACTTTGACATGATGCACCCAAGACAAAGTGAAGTGAACATCTCAAATATGGATGGAATTTAAATATCTATTTTAGACATCTCGGTGTATGTCTCATAAAATTACAACATGATCATATCAGGCTGTATATCACTAATCCAAAGGCAGTTCAATAGCATTCAAAAATTTGGGATCACGTGTCTGAAATTTTATATACCATAAAAAAACATCTACAATTTGAATCACATTATAAACTATTCACCAATTTTCACCACTATTCACAATTAATTTTGAAGTTGTATTTAATATTTCAAGAAAAGTGAGAACAAAAATGAATAAATGATGAATAATAAATTGTTAATTTTTTTTTATTTTATCTGTCTTGAGATTCAATCACCACTTTTGAAATACCCATTTGCATTTTCTGGATTTTCTTAATTTTATTTTCACTTAATTCTTGATGTTATTTAGCTTTCTCTGTTATTTTAGAATCTCTTATTCGTCGATTTCTCGAGTGTGATGCCATCAATCAATTTTTGGTTACATAAAGAACCTTTTAATGGATGGTTCTTTTAAGAACAATTTTTTATTAATGAGATATAAGAGGGAAGAACCTTTTAAAGGTATAAAGAACCTTCACATATACCTATAAACAGTTCCACACACTCACACGTTATTTACATGATTCGTTAGGGAACTAAAATAGTTCTTTTATGGCATCTTTTAAAGAACCCTTTGTGACGCTTTATTAAAAATCTTAAAAATGATGGCTCTTCAAGGGTTCATTAGCAAAGACAATGGTTCTACATAGAGCCATGAACACTCAGTGAAACATTTGCATGCTTTTCAAAAAGGTTCTATATTGAACCACACATAACACATTCTTCATCAATCTGAAGAACCATTTCACCATACAAAAGAATCCTTTAAGCATGCAAATGCTTTTTGGGTATTCGTGATTTAATGTAGAACCATTGCCTTTGCTAAAGAATCCTTGAAGAACCATCTTTTTAGAGAGTGTGTATAAAAAGAAGAAATTTGTGTTTTAAATGCATTGTGTATAATTAATATTGTTCTCTTACAGAAGGAGTGTCTAACTGAGTTCTGTCCAGGCCACAGCTCTGCAGGAATTAGCAATCTCCTCATTCTAACTCAACGCATGAAGCCTTCACTAATTAACTGATGAGCTGAATCAAGGTGTGTTTAAGGAGGCAGAAATTGTGCATTAAAATGTGCAGATGTGTGTTCTCTGTAGCTGTAACCTATTTTCACTTTGACTGGGGGTGTTCAAACCATTGCATATGACTGTACCTAATGCAAGGAACAAAATTCTAGTCAAACCAGTAACTGTAATGTGATTACAGGAATTTTAACCGTGAGTTACTCTACTTTGTTGAAGAGATAATGAATTACGCTACTGTAATCTGTTGATTTCTACTCTGTTTATCCCAACACTCAAAACTAATGCAGTCAAAATTAATTAGAAAACTCCCTGAATGAAGTAAGAGCAGCACTGCTGTACCCACCCCTCCAGCGGCAGGCCTCCCTTTATATCACCCAGTACAGTTACAAACGCAGCAGGTGGCAAGTGCCATGGGTACGAATCCTGCCAACAGCAAAAGTCATTAGGCTAACATCAGCCAATTATCCTCCAATCACTCAACTCATGAGCTTCCAGTAGCCAATCAGAGGAGTCCATTAGGGAATGAAAGGCAGAGGGGGCTACAATCCCCCTCAGAGCGTCCATATTTCTATTGTTGCCCTGAGGCTGGCAGGCAGGAGGAGCCGAACTGGTTGCAGGTGTTTGTCACCAGCTGAATCTCTCTCTCTCTCTTCCTCTCTCTCTCTCTCTCTCTCTCTCTCTCTCTCTCTTCTGAGGAACTCTCTCCCCTCAGGCAAACCTCTCACCTGCTCCTCCGCTCAAACCCCCAAGCCGCCACATTACAATCCATTCGATCAAGCAGATTCACACACAGCGGGGTTGTTTTCGATTTGCATATATTACTCAATACTTCATGTTCAGTGACAACTGCCAAGTGAAAACATTAGCCATAAGCTCAGGAGACGCATGTTGTCTTCCATTGTTGCCGCTGAAGCTGTGAACCTTTAGAGGTCTGTGCAAAAAAAAAAAAAAAGATGTCATTTTATATGGCGTATTTCTTAAGCACAGCTCAAAACACACAAACTCTGTTGAAATTGCAGATTCTAAACTTTCACTTGATACCAAATTTGTGTTTGTAAGCAGAAAAGGAAGTATTTTAATACGATTTGAATTTGATAGCCACATCCTAAATATTTGCTATGTTTTCATCATTTGTTGACACTGAAACAAATGTACAAAAGCTGGAAGTACCGACTCAATTCTGAAGATTCAAACTGTAAATTGAATGAAAATTTAATAATTATGGAACCAAATACATTTTACTATGTAATTATATAGTTACATTTAAAAAGCAAGGCAATATAACACTAGATAGCTGAAGGTTAACTGAACACAACAGAAATATCCACAAGCATTTTTCAATTAGAAAAGTAAATTTTCTACTATTATTCAAGTTTTTAATTCAAGTTTCTATTATTATTCAAGTTTCATTATTATTCACGTTTTAAAATCCATTCAGCCTATGTGGTCCATATATGGAAACTTTTTTTTATGATGTCACAAAAACCATTTACATCTATCCATTTATTCAGTCTGCAGCAGTTTAGCCCCACCCATTTACACTGAAGTTATAAGGGGTGTTTCAGCCTGGACTGCTTCTTGAATGAGGCACAGTACAGGACAGCCAATCAAAACAGAGCTCTTTTACATATATCAGTCAGAGTTTGCTTAATTCAAAAGGATGAAGAGAGGCTAGAAAAAGAATCATGACTGATACATAAACTCACACAAATGGACCCGTTAAAAAAATTGCAAATATGTCGCTGCTGTCAGAACAAAACCTCTCAAAAAGATAACTTTACAGGAGAAGCAAAAAACATGCCTAACTTATAATGTAAGTCAATGGAACCAGAATTTTTTCCAAGTAATTTTGGGCCTTTTCTTTTAGTCCATTCATCACGAAATTCACACACAGTGTAAAGGGCAACAGGCATTTTCAAATTATGTCAAAAATTGAAAAACGTTTTTTTTCCGACAGCAGCAATATGCTCTTTCATACGCGTTACAAAAATACAAGAGAGGCCTTACAGCAGCATTAACTTAAGAAGCAACACAATGTATCTGTCACTGTCATGACAAAACCTCCAAAATAAGTTTACAGGACAAGAAAAAAACAGTCTTAGCTCTGAATGGAGTTTTATGGAATTTTTATGCATCATTTTGGGCCTTTTCTGTTGCCCCATTCATCATGAAATTTTAACACATTGTAGAGGCCAGGTGTTTTCATATTATGTAAATCAATAAATAAATAAAAAGTGTCAAAGATGGAGATACAAGGAGATACAAGAATGATCTCATCACTGTCCAAAAAAAAAAAAAAAACAATATCTCCATTTTTTTTCAATTTTCATTTGTCTATATTATTTGATCACAGCAGCTGCCCTTTAAGTTGTGTGAAAATTACAGGATGAATGGACCAATAGAAATGCTCCAAAATTGCTTGGAGTAAAATCTCTTTACATTACCTTACATTGAAAGTAAAGAACATTTTTGCCTTCTCTGTAAAATTGCCATTTTGGAGATGATTCTCTGCGATCATATGCTCCATCTTTTCCTCCCTACTGTCTGTGCAAATGGCTCTTTTGTGTGGGTGGGACAAAAGCGACGTCTCTGAGGAGTGCGCATGCAGCTGCTGCCTAAGAGAGTGATGACAAGCGGGTGTCTAATTCAATCAGCCGCGCGCGCCTGCCGCTAATCAAAACACATTAAAGCTGTAAATTTACAGCACTGTATGAGGAGCTGTGCTGAGACCGAGCTTAAGGATTCTGTGTGTTTTGGGGTGTGCATGTGTGTGTGAGTGGATAGGAAGGGTCTGGATGGTTAATCATGATGTGCCGTCTCACTTGGGTCAAGAATTTGCATCGAATCCCTGTTGAATTCACTCACACAAGTTATAATAGCAATGATGATTACAGCAAGGTGATAATTATTATTATGACTTGACACAATTATGACTCTCATTGCGGTGGGCAATGTGCCACACACCTCTCTGCTTGTGAAACCCCCTGCTTCACTGACTGAGTAACACCATAACAGCTACAATCAGTACTTTCTTATGTCTTTAGGATCAAATGTAAGCACTTAGAACACTTCAGGAGCATCACCCTGCATACTTTGGCCAAACAGCGCTAATCAGACGGTGACAGATTGATATGGTGGTCTAATCTCATTTACAAATCTCTGAAGGAAGCAGAGTCAGCCCCGATTCTAAGAGACTGGATTAAATGTAACTCATATGTCTGCAATTTGGTGACAGAGACAGATAACAAGATAACAAGAACAATTAACCATGAAAATAGTAAAACAGCTTTACTCTAAAGACAACATAATAAAAATAAAAAATAAATAAATAAAATGCCATTGTCAAAGAATGCATTTGCCAAAGCTAATAATATTAATACATTTATCACATATATATATATATATATATATATATATATATACATATATATATATATATATAGAGAGAGAGAGAGAGAGAGAGTGAGCGTGAGAGAGAGATAGATAGATAGATAGATAGATAGATAGATAGATAGATAGAGAAATTTGTGTTTTAAATGCATTATATATAATTAATATTTATAGATTATTAGCAATTTCCTAATTCTAACTCAATACATAAAGCCTTTGCTAATTAACTTATTTTTCAGTGAAAATATGTAAAAATATTCTCTACAGAAAAAAAATAAATAAATTTGACATTTTTCTCCAAGTGCAAAATTAGTGTACAATTCCTATTTCTTTAAATATTATAAAAAATTAAACACTGAATATTGCAATGGCCACATTTAATATTTTCCCTTAATATGCTCAATTCAACAATAAACAGTAATTGAGCATTAAAATGTACAGACGTGATCTCTGTAGAGGACGTGTTAATAGATTTTTACTTAGAAAATCAGCAAAACAATATCTTGGCGACAAGTGTGTTTGTGCTTGTAAACACTGTCATATAGAAACATAACCACTACTGTCCAAACCTCACAGAACAAAAGAAAAAAAAGTGAACATGCCTTAAAGTGTGTGTTACAACAACACTTGATTGACATGAGAAAACACACCACATTATTTTGAAGGGCAGGAAAACAGTGAGTTGTTTGAAGGCTACAGAAACGAATTGTTTGAGTGTTTCCTCGTTCTTCGCCTTCCAAAGAACGAGGATAACACCACCTTCGTATGAAGGGAATCGTATAAAGATTATTGCAACATGCTATAGTTCAAACAAGCAACAAAGAATCCTAGGATTCTGAATTCTGAGCAGCTCGAGTTCTGCTAAGAGGACTCTCACGTACTTGGCTTCTGGGAATAACCTTGAAAAACTGATGTGGAACATTTTACTTACGTATAGAATCTTTAAATTTTAAAGCTTTTCTCATGCAGAATCTTCAAAAGCCATCCACTGAAATGTTCTTGATGGAGCCTAAAGCCTAAACCTTTAGATTCAGAAGTGTACATTGATGAGAAAAACACTGAATATGAGTGATATTCATGGGAACCACTGCACTACAATAATAAAACTGCAGCATATTTTAAGTTTTCTAAGACTACTTTGATGTCCCACATGTACACAGTGTTATGTAAGGAGAAAAAACTCTACATTGCAAAATTTAAGCCTCTTCCAAATGTGAAGCATGGTGGAGGGTGTATGTCTCAATTTGGTTATCTGTCTGTGGTGTGAAACCCAAAGGACAGTGGGTAACGCAACATGATCCAACAGTGAATCAACAACAGGGTGGCTGAAACTGAAGAAATGTGGTAACTTTTTGCAGGTTACAAAAGAAGAGTAACCTAACAGGAGGAGGCAAAACTGTTCTTAAATTTTAATGCAAGGTAAGAGATTTTATTCTAATTGATTTTGGAGCATGTCTATCAGTCCATTTATTATGAAATTTTTACAAAATGTAAAGGACAAAAATAAAATGGAAAAAATGGAGATGCATGTTTTTTGGCAATATGGTAACAAATTAATAAGTACAAAAGGTTTAACTTACATATTTTTTTTAAGTTTTACTGTAATGTGTTCTAAGGCTTTGTTAAGGACCTAGTAAAACTGTAGTAAAAATTCAGATTTTTACTATTGTTTCTAGGCCATACACAAGAACATGCTATCTATACTATCTTCTGTTTATTTTTAGGTCTGATTAGATCACCTTTTTGGGGCTGTACATGCAGAAATCCAGATAATTCCTAAGTGTTCACATCCAGATAATTCCAAAAGGTTCTATGTGTGAGTGGCTGTGTCTCAGCTGGTCAATGGAGGCGTGTAGATTTTTTATATCCACAACAGAAGATGCTATCCTGTGGGAAATAACATTTATCTCTCCCCCTCCCACCTTTTCTTTAAATCCATACCCCCTCCCTCTCACTCTCTCTCTGTCTCTCTCTCTTTCTCTCTCTCTCTCTCAAACCAGAGGGGAGCTGAGATTTATTAGAGCTGTTAGGCCCTGTGCCCTAAGGATGTTCCATCCCAAGTCAAATAGAGCTCACAGTAAAGGCAGGTCATGATCTGATCACCATGCTCTCAGCAGGAGATGAGCTAGTTAGCTATATTGGGGCTGCAGTTGTATTTACCTAACTGCAAAAAGTGCAAAGTATTACATCAACTGTTGCCGCTCGAAACATCTTGCCTCAAAAAAAGATTTTAGAATTTGCTAATTTTTTAGCCCCTAAACAACAACTCCCAGGGAAGGAAATAAAGGGGCTACAATAAAGCACCAATCAAACTGGATTAGTTTTACCAGGTGAGGTTCTGTAAAAAATTTGAGTGGCCAATTCACACCAGATAAAGGATCTTTGTAGTGGTGCATGTGGACATTGTCATATCTTCAAATAGCAACTGTAACTAACCAGTTGTTTTTGTCTGAGTGATAATCAGTACATGTATTATGATGCACAAATTGAAGTGTCATTGATGCACATTATTTACTTATAACTTTGTAGACTATATAGTTTGAATTTACATGGTATCAGAGACACTGGAAATTCACAACTTTACGAGGACTACCTAAACACGTCACATTTTTCCTAAATTACCACAGGGAACGTGAATAGTCTGGATGTTCACGTCAACCTTACGCAACAGGCACAAAACTCAATAACAATAACAACACTGCACAAGGCCATGTTTGTCAGCAGGTTTTCTTCTAACATTAGCCTGACCAGAATTATTATAACTAAGAGGGCTCCAAGTTCAGCCTATTACAGAAAGTCACCCCCCCCCCAGGGTTAAACTAATGCAGGATTTCAGTTAGCAGTACTACATTCGTTAGTCGTTACATCTCAAAAATGGAGATGAAAGTTTTCTCAGTCAACTGACAAGAGACATTAGCACATCTTTAAAATCTCATGCACTACTTCAATGTCATCACAAACTTTAATTTACAACAAAAGCTGCTAGAAATCTGTTAAAGAAGTGCTTGTGTTGAGCGTGCATGACATTGGAATTGAGGAGCTGAGGTTTCCTCTGAACCAACCACACACACATACGCACTCACACTCACAGCATCACAGCAGGACAGTGAAACACACTCAGGCCACTGTTTCCATAGGACACCGTTCTGAACAGAGATTTGAAGTGAGTATAATTGCGGTGGGTGTCGGTTTGCCTGGCTGTAATCCACGCGATGAAAAGCAGTGGAAGGAAAACACGCGACAGAGGCCAACCAGAGTCCTGGCCTAACTGCCTCCGCGCACAATATGAGCTCTCATGCAGCCAGACCTGGCCTTATAAACACACTCTGTTTTTCACTTCTAACACCCACCAGTCTAATAAAGATGACCATCTCTCTCCATTCTGTCTCTGCATTTCAGTGTTAAGTTGCCATTTTTTCCATATGCATGCCATTCAGTGCAATACACCTAACTGCAAACCCTTTCTGTGTGTGTGTTTGTGTGTGTGTGTGTGTGTGTGTGTGTGTGTGTGTGTGTGTTTGTGTGTGTGAGATGGTGACTATGAATACATAATAAATGCCTGTTCACACAGAGTCCCCCTCAAAAAAGTCATGTTTTGAAAACAAACAAATGCATATTAATTCAGTCTTTTACACTCAGTCTGACTAGGATGCTGTGTAACATATTTAATCAGAGTCAGTAGTGACTGTTTATGGTCATTTTTGTTTGTTTGTCCAGGAAGAACCGTACTCTAGCGTATGCATCAGACTTGATGTGGAAGTTCCGCTACATGAAAAAGGGCGTCTGTTTTTTTCACCTGAGAAAATTGTACTTGGTGTAGACAAATATGTGATTAGTATATTTATTTGTTCATTTATTTATTTATTTTGGTTAATAATTCTCTTTTTTCATAGTGTCTAGAGTCATTTTTAGAGTTTGCAGACTGTATTATCAGTTGACCGTGACATCTAAGCACAGTATGCATATTCTACATATATATGGAAAAGTATCCTGTACATAATTCAATCTTTTCTGTTCACATGCTGAATACTTTTCTGTGTGTGCACGTTCATAACTGTACCTATAAGTGCATAATAAGACCTTTGAACAGTGTGTGATTTATTTTTGTTTATATCTTTTACATACTTTAAAATGCGCATCAATCTGACCGCAGGCGATATTTCAACACCTGTGTTCTAGTGAATGCCTTATAGCCTAAAGTACCGTCACAGAACACAGGCTTCATTAAACAATGCTCTTTAAGAGGAACCTGCCGAAACAGAGTGAGAGGAGACGAGTGTGCAATATGAGTTGACGTGTCCAAAGAATCTCTATAGAAAATCACATTCATAACAGCTTAGTGATCCAGTAGTTAGTCTTAGTGCTCCAGAAATCAAGAGTATTAATGGGGAATTTGCTCCCTCACCCCACTCCACACTGCTGCTGTAAGATCCTCTGCTATTCTGGATGTCTGGATGATTAGGTCTGCCACTCCAACTCACCCGAAAGGTGTTGGATGGCGCCCCATCTCTCTAGAGAACAGATTCACTGCTCCACAGCCCAATGCTGGGGGGGCTTTATCCCCCTTTAGTCAACACTTGCCATTGTGACCTTAGGCTGATGTGTCCCGTTTTATTGGCAACGCTTTTCTATGGAGATTATACAAGCCGTGTGTGGAACTGAACTTCTGGGTCATATTCATATTGAGCCTTATATGCAATGTAAGGCTAGTTTACTTACTAGACACTGCAATGACATCAGCATGGACTAACTGTGGGACATGAGCATGAGCTAACTATGCAAACACAGACCAAGACACAGTAGAATTAGAACAGTTTTAACACATCATAAATTCCTGCTTGCGTGTGCAGATGTTAAACAGCAAATGAAAGATAGAAATAGTTGGCTGAAATGACAAAGAGTAGCTTGACTGACCACAAGAGCACTGCGGTCAACATTAGAGTTTTGACCAGTGTTCACTGCTGAAGACACTGAGCAGCACTGCTGCAGCCAAACCCACAGCTTAATCCACATTTACTATCAAACTTTACTTAACAAATATTCCGCTACACGGACTGTTCCAGCTTATGCTTCCTTCCCTCTTTCTTCCTTTTCTTCCCTTCCTTCCTTTTATCTATCCTTTTATTCCCTTATTTTTTCCCTTTTTATTTTCTTTCTTTCATTTTTTCTTTTTCTTTTTCCCCCTCTCCCTATTTATTTGCTTCATTTTTGTCTTTCCTTCAGGCATTGATCAATCCTTTCTGTCCTTGGTTCCTTCTGTATTTCTGTCCTTTGTGCCTTCCTTTTATTCTTTCCTTCCTTCCTTCCTTTGTTCCTTCCTTATTTATTTTCCTTCTCCCGTATTTCTTTCATTTCTTCCTTCTTTATTTCTATCTTTGTTCCTTTGATGTTTTCTTTCTTTCTTTCTTTCTTTCTTTCTTTCTTTCTTTCTTTGTTTTCTTCCTCATTTCTTTTCTTTCTTCCATTACTTTTCTAATATTCTTTCTTTTTTCTCTTTTCTCTCTTTCTTTCCTTCCTTAACACACACCTTTTTTCCTTTTTCCTTTCCTTATTTTTCGAATGTTCTTTATTTTTTCTTTTTTTTCTCCTTGCGTCTATTCTTCATTGTGTGTGTGTAAGAAAAAAAGAAAAGGGAGAATGTGTGCAGAGAGAGAGAAAGACAGAGAGAGAGAGAGAGAGAGAGAGAGAGTGTGTGTGTGTGTGTGTGTGTGTGTGTTAGGGGTGGTCCTTGGGGGTCTTTCTTTGCACTTGGAGCAGATTAGAAATGCCTGTGTCACAGCTGTAATGAAGCCAACACACACACACACACACACACACAAACATGCACGCACACACACACACACACATGCACACACACACACACACACACACAGACGCACGCACACACACACACACTCATCCCTCTGCAGTGTGTATGAGGACTAAATCTGCGGAGGGCAAATGGCGTCTAATCCTCAGAGCTATGTCAGCTATTTGCCGGCTGCGTCAGGTGAAAACAGGTTACATTTGTGCTAACGGCAGATCAGCTCATCCGTGCTCCGTGTCCTTTGAAGTTCTCTAAAAGACATGTTTGCTTTTGAATCCCTGTCAGGTGTGACTGATTTGACAGCTTGTGCTGAGGGCCACGTTCTCCCAATGAGGCATGAAGGCCTATTTCTTGACTACATTTCCCATGCTCCTTTGCACCAGTAAAAGTACAGTGAAAGTATCACTTTTCTCCATGTTAATGTTGAGGTCAAAAAGCTCTTTCTTCTTCTTTAAAGTCATTCTTCTTCTGTCTAAAGTCATTTTTCAGTATTTCTTTTGCATGTATTTTGATATTTAAATAATACAAAACATAAATATGTAGATGTGTGTGGTATAAACTACTATTCTGAGCAGAAAAAAAAATGTTATGGAATGTAAAAAATGCATGTTTCTGTATAATCATTATGTTTATGGCACTTAAAGCTACACTTTATAAGATCCTCTTTAGTGGAAATGTGTAACTGCATGCAATGTGCAAACATTTTATAACATCTGAAGTCCTTTCCCTGGACATACAGTTCTGATGATTCCGAGTGCATTGAAAGAGTATTCAAAGAGAACGCAAGTAAGCAAGCTCTCTCATTGGTAAACTTTCAGGAGCTGAACAGAAGGCCTAACGTCAGATTAACTTCTAACATAAAACAGTAGAATCAACCATTCACTGATTTCTAATTGGTAGGACCAATTTCATGAGAAAAAAACATCACTCCAGGCCTTCTGAATGGAGATAACAGGGGCGGCTCCTGGTCCCCGGAGCTACAGTTGGTTGTGGGCCTTATGGGCATAGTTAATATTCATCAAATCGGTATAACACAACAGCTGAGTAATGTCAACAGGTTACACCAGATTTAGTAAGTATGGAAAGAGGCCGTCACATGGGATACAATCAGCAGAGCCAATGTTAACTGTTACCTCCCTCCAAACAGCACTCAGCATCCAAAAACTCAAAACCTTTAAGGTGCATGCACCGCCATCAGTGACCTCAAGTACTGCCATTCTTCTTATCTGCATTACTGCATTCATATAAATCCAGAGACTTTACTCTGTAAAACCATTAGCATCACTAAAACAACTGAGGTTTGTTTGCCAAGGTGCAAATGATCTCTTTTTCCAGATCAAAATGCTGTAGAGCCGTTCCAATGGATCAATAAATACACATAGCTAACAGTTCCTTGCTATTTCTTCCTTTTCTTAGCTGAAATGCCTCATTTCTCAAAACGTCATCCTCAATACACATCATTGCCGAAGAAGACAGCAATCAGTCTACTGTTAACATGGCGTCCTGGCTATAGGAGCTAATCAGAGTGGTAGCTAATGTTGACACCAAAGATAGTGTACTAAAAACTATTTGGGGAGTTTTTAAAATAAAAGTCTGCCACTTTGAGCATTTTGTTTGAGCTTTGCTCTCATACATTTTGCTATAAGTAACTGGTTCTAACTTCCAAGTCAAGTAACCTACGTTACAGCCACCCAACCAGCACCAGAGCTGATGTTTTGAATAAATCCAGCCATTCAACAGTCATGGATATGAATGACATACATATAAAGATAATTATTGGTGTATGTGGGTTGGTGGGTAGAGGGTAAATAAATAAATCTTTTTTTTTTTTAATTGGCCAATCAGAGGCCCAGTCCAGGTAAGCTAATACATTAAATTAAATTGTATTCATGTGCTTTGCAAGTTTCAAAGTTTCTGTATTTTAACAAGAATATGCAAAATAAGACAACGGTGCTAACTCTAGCTCCAACAGTCACTGTTCGCCATTGGTGAAAACCCATTTCCAACATTTCCAGTCTTTAGAGCTCACTTAGGAGCAGATCCATTAACAGAGACATAAAAGAATAACACCACGAAAGTGCTGCTATGGAATCCAACGTAAAGGCTGCAATCATGGTTAATACTCAGTCCCACTGAGAGGAATGAATTTCTTGGCTTCCAAAGAAGTTGGATTCCACAGAAGCCTGACAGAACCTTTTCTCTTGGTCATTATGTTCCATCAACACTGAGGATTAACTGAGAGGCTGCTAACAGTGCTTTCATTACCAGATCAACTCAGGATTAACCCAAAACTATCTAGGCATTGATGTGAAACTGATCAGCTGTCCTGCCTCTTATGTACATCACACTGGACAAAGTAAAGCACAGGATTCACTTTATTTTAATATGCACATTTCCAAATGAAAAACTATATTATATCAACACAATTTTGTTATATCTGGAAATGATGCGCACAAATAAATCATGTAAATTTGGAGCATTGCTATTTTCAGTGTGTGTTACAAAAAGCGAATTTTTAAATGTTTTGTTTTCATCCATCCTCTCAAAAAGAGAGAGAGAGAGAGAGAGAGAGAGAGAGAGAGAAAGAGAGAGAGAGAGGCAGAAAGAGAGAGAGTGAGAGAAAGATGAAGAGACAAAGAGAAGAAGAAAGAGAGAGAGAGAAAAAAGATGGAGAGAAAGGGAGAAAATGAGAGAGACAGGGAAGAGATATGAGAGACAGGGAGAGAGATGAAGGACAGAAAGAGAGAATGGAAGAGCAGAAGAGAGTTTGAGAGATAAACAATAAAAGAGTAGAGAGAGACAGAATAAGAGAGAGAAAGAGTTACACAGATAAAAATAAAAGAGTAGAGAGAGATGAAAGAGAGTCAAAGTATAAGAAAGAGTGAGAGAGAAGGGAAAGAGAGATAGAGAGTGAGAGAAAAGCAAGAGAGAGGGACAGAGAGAGAGGGAAAAGACAGCAAGAGAGACACAAAGAGAAAATGAGAGTGAGTGAAAGTGAAAGAAAAAGAATTGAAGAGAGAGAAAGAGAGAAAGATAAATAGAGAGAGAGAAAGGAAGAGAAACCAAGTTATCGATAGAGAGAGAGAGAGAGAGAGAGAGAGAGAGAGAGAGGGAGAGAGAGAGAGATGGATGTAGTGTGGGGTCTGAATGAGATTGTGGGTGTTCGTCTGCCCTGCAGGGTGAGCTGAGTTTATGCAAATGAGCCACCGCTGTGTTATTGCAACAGGAATATCAATGGAGCAATTACTGTTACATGACAGACCAGTGTCTGCCCCCCAGTCCCTCTCTCTCTCTCTCACACACACACACACACACACACACACACACACACACAATGAAATAAGAAAGCTAATAATGTGTGTGTGAGCGTATCAGTGTGTGACCCTGAGGGCCAGATGCTGCTAAATGGCTGCGCAAGCTCAAAGCTAAGCTGAGAAAATGTCAGGTATTATTCTGAAAGCACTACAGTCGCAGTGAGAGAGTGGAATATAAACCATTCAGCACTGGCTTAATCTGAACATGGTGTGCTGATCCTCTGAGAGAGATATAAATTCCTCATAATTACTAATAGCCTCAAATTTGATCAGACGGGTTTTTACTCTAAGAAGTCACAATCATCACCGCCGATAACAAAACCATTTGGTATTTTGATTCTATCATGTCCCTGACATCTGACACACCGAACAACACTGAAAAAAGTGAAATGAATGGAAATGTCTTTCATTACGTAACTTACTTTACAAAAGACAATGAACAGGAAAAAAAGAAAATGATAGAAAGAAAGAAAGAAAGAAAGAAAGAAAGAAAGAAAGAAAGAAAATAATTTGAAATTAATAAAAATTAATTTAAGAGAAAGAAAAATTGTTAAATTGTTTTCTGACGGTGATGTGATGTCCTACTGCAAGCCCACAGGCATTTACACACTCCCAGACACTCCCCGCCCACTCCCACACACCCCACCCACACACACACACACTCCCACACGCGTTTGTACAGTGTAAACGTTCAGAGAGGAAGCCGTTGTCGGCGTGTGCTCTGTGTGAGTAATTTTGCAGTCAAACTGAGCTGCTGAATCATAAATCTGAGTCAGAGCAGAGCGGGAGCTACAACAACACAACTCCAACAACACACACTAGCGTTCGAACAACACACACTGCTCCTCAGACTCTTACAGTCACACCAACTTCACCATAGATGGACCTCAACACTTCACTGTAGACTCGCTACATAACACTGACATAATCATGTCATAAACAGGCCATACGCTGTCAGGAGCTGCCATGATACAGTTTTATTCAGTAAAATAACAGTGTCAGTTTACCAATACGAGCTGAGAGAGCTCAGTCTGGCTGGACCTTTAGATAAAATCAGAACTTGAACTTACTTGTGAAAGGGTTACATTTTTGCCTCTGATTGTTTTCAGAATCATAACTATTAAAACCAGTGAAATTATATTTTATCTTATTTCCTCACAGTCATGATACTGTACAACATAAGGTTAATCCTTTCGTAATATGGTGAAATTATCATACAACAGAAAACAGGCTCTTCAGATATTTGAGACCAATTCATTATGTAGATAAATAAACATACGTGAATGCATTAGAATACTTTCAAATATTGATATTATGGTTACCCATTGCCTCTGATTACCTACACAGGACCTCCATAACACATGCACAAGCACTGAATAGCATAGTATTTGAAAAGCATACGTGAATATTTATGAACAGCTTATGTCAGTTTTTGCAAGATGACATAAGTTGTATTGACATCAGGGGACATTTGTCCCATTTATAACACTGTTACGGAGCATCATTCCCAATTACGGACTTTTAAAACGTCCTGTCTTTCTTATAAGATTATGGCCATTTATCAGTTCCAAGAAAGATGTCCAGTTAGTTTGAGGCCCCTTATGCCAATACAATGCCATTTACTTCATAAAGCATCTTATGTGAATGCTGACATTAGATGTTTACAAACATTCAAGTATTTCTTTACAAATGTTATTCAGTGTTTATACATGTGTAATGAAGTCAGTATGTGTGTAGCCATCAAATAAAATGATAAAGTATTAGATAATCTAATATGAAGAAGCCTAATTACCAATTGTCTTTGAATTAAAACTAAACAGTACAGAAATTAGCCATGAAAGTATTCATGGAACTTTGCTGTCATGGCTTTGACTTCATTGATGCCTGGTTCTCATTTGTCTGCCTGGTGATAAAAATAATTAATCCAACAAATTGTTTCATCCTGGAACAAGCCTCCCACCCTGGGTTGCATTGTAAATCTGACAATAATGAGAAACCACGTCCCCCCACGCCCCCCACCCTCTGAGAGACAGAGACTTTGATGGTGAAAAGCCTTATGAATCTATCATATAAATGGTCATGTTCAGTGGACAGTTTAAGTGGACCTCTGCTCTGTCAATGCGGAAGTGGTGTTAGGCTGGGGCTGGACGCCTCTCACCACAGACACTTTACGGGCAGCTGCATTTCACTAGAAGAATGACACAGTCCTAAACACATCTATAAAAGAAGCGTGGGATGACTTTTTTTCATCATCTCAACCTGTGGCTGTTCTGGCTATGGATTGAGCTTTGTCATGTTTATACTCGCATTTCGAGCTGTTTACCAGGAGAGGTTTTTTTTTCCAATTTCATATAACCCAGGTTCTATAAGACAAGCTGAAAACTCTGTTGGCATCTTAACCTTGGGAATTTTTATACAGTGCATACTCAGGATATGGGGTCATACATGTGTATATGTGTAACTTCTACAGCACCGTGCAGATGTCCACTTTTTTTAAATTTACTTTCCAATAAAGACAGACATTTAGTACAAGTTTTTCATTTTCAGCATCAGTGAAATCACTGGATGTGTTTGGGATTATTTGGATTGTGAGAAGCAGAAAATGCCACCAACTTCAAAGACTGAACTTTGTGGAAAAATATCCCTGCAGATTTCTTTGAACAACTGAAAGTAAGATTCTTGAAAAGAACGGAAGCTATAATAAATAGAAAGGGTGAACACACAAAATTATTAAAAAAAAATGTTAGATTTAGTTGTTAGAGCCGTGTAATTCCCTGTTAAATATATTTTCTACAGTTTTTTTTAAAGGTTGACAATGAACTATTTGTGCTTTTGCTGTTTGCCATTTTGACTGGAAATCCACAATTTTTCCTAAATATTCAGGACGTTTTGTATGTATGTATTTAGACAACTACTAATGCCAAAGGGCTTTATGGCTTTAAGTTTGTGTTAAGATGAGAGCATTTAAACAATATACACACACACACACACTGACTTACACTCGAAGAGCTTTATATTGACCTGGATTTCCATATTACTGTAGCTAAACCACTATGCCAACACCCAAACCACACCCTAACCTTACCCTGAGGAACCAAATGGAAAGCTTCAGTTTGTCCATACATGCACAAACACACACACACATACACACACACACACACACACACACATCTTCTTGAGGCAAAGTGTACCAATAAGGTATATTTCATTTTAGGAATACTTAACACAAGTTATATAAACAGTGGCATGCAAAAGCTGTAAACACTCCTGGTCAAATTACATGTTTTGTTGATTTTCTTCATGAAAAAAATTTGCACATCCTAAGTTTAGTGCACAGTTAATATTTATTTGCTGAGGATAACACAGTGGGGAAGAAAATAAACATGAAATACAGATTTTAAGCTTTATTTTTCCCCATAATATTGTAATTTCATAAATTGTAAAAAAGTTACATTAAATGAATATGCTCAAAATATATTCTCTAGTGAGGTCAGCTCCTGATGTTGGATGATTAGTTTTGCCACTCCAACTCATCCCAAAGGTATCAGACGGAGCTCCATCACTCCAGAGAACACAGTTCCAAGGCTCCACGGCCCAATGCTGGGGTCTTTCTACCCCTTTAGCTGATGCTTAGCACTGGGTGCAGTGAACTTAGACTCACGTGTGGCTGTTCCATGGAGATTTTACAATCTATGGAGATTATAAAAGCTGTGTGTGCACCGTTGAACATCTTTTTCAGCAATGGGTGCACATTAAATCAGCTGAATTCACTATTCAGAAGAGTTGTCTGGATATTTTTGGATATATTGTAAATACAACACATATGGGACATATGTTTGATCTCACGTCCTGACATTGTATAAAACAAACCTGTGTGTGTCTTGTGGCTGTGAGTCAGCTGATGTGCAACAGGAAAGAACACACCAGAACACACACAGATCCACACTTGCTTTCCCTCTCACATACTGTTGTTGGTATGTGGCATAGCAGGGGGGTATCATGTGGTCACACTCCTTCTCTAAAACCTCTCTGAACCTGGCTTGGTCACCATTCACACATTTGTGCTGACAGCACGCTCACTCACGCAAACACACACAGGCAGAAAGCAACACACACACACACACACACACACACAGCTTAGGGTTTATAGTATTGACATACAGCAGTTCTCACTGACAAAAAGAACTAATGCTGAGGTGTCATTGCATGTCAAAGATATTCAGTGTTAAAAATGACCAGGCCAGACATGTCAAATGGGGACCTGTACCATCATCTAACACTGAATTCAGTTCACGAAGGCCTTGCTGATTAGCTGATGAGCTGAATCAGGTGTGTTTAATGAAGCAGTGTACTGAAGTCTGAAGTGTTTTGGCCCACGAGGACTGGAGCCTAACACGTGTTCTAGGCCTTCAGAGAAAAAAAAATACATTTGTAATTTTTAGTTCATTTTTACATAATAGATTTAACATGCTTGTTGCATTTAAACTCAGCAAGTACTCTAATAGCACTTTTGTTTAATTCTTATACAAGGAAAATGTGTTAATGTCTGTTAGATTCAAATAAAGTTAATAATATAATCCATATTGGCAAAAACTGTTTCTGTTTTCTTAGTTTAGCGCTAGCGTAGTATTAGAGATCCCATAGGTGCACTAGCAGAAATTAGCATTACTGCAGTGTAAAAGTCATGGTGGCCACTAAATAGATTCTGGGCAAGTTCTACTGCTGAAGTCCACATTTACTGTATACTGACTCCATAGCTTCCCCTTCATGGGATCATCTAACAAACCTCACTTTAGCTAATACAGTCATGGCCTATAAGATGGTATTGGGGATTACGATGAAGATGTTAAAAACTGCACTAAAATGGTGGGAAAAGGAGTCTAGATCTTCACTGTTACTGCAAAGAATGACATGACAACAAGGATGCAAAGGGTATAAACTACAGAGAGGTTAGAGGCAAATATTTTCAGGAGACCCAAGATGAGGAAGCAACCAGACACTGAATAAGCAAAGCAGAAGAAAATAAACAATAACAAAGGAAATTGAATTACTCGTCTTTGAGAGCAAAGTTCAGCTAAACCGTCAAGCAGTGGTGCTTATTTGTTGGAAGACAACACGACTAGCAGCTTACCACAGCTCTAAGAACGTCAACATAACATAAAGGTTCTGTACCAGTCTCCTAGAAACATGCAACCAAGCAAAGAACCACTTAGGACCCTTTATTTTCAAAAGTGTAGTGCCAACATGAATCACTGATCTAACACATTTGCACCGGAACTCCATGGGCAAACTGAAACAGCCACTTTTATGAATTCTGCTGGAGAAGGGAGAAGGCACTGACCCAAACCATGTGTCTCTCTCACATCGGCCCCAGAGCCCCACCAGCACATAGGCGCCATGCACAGTGGCAGGCCCGAGCACATCTCCCCCTCGTGTCTCCGTCCACCTCCGTCAAAGCCCAGCGCCGAAGCTCCTGCTGGGAGCAGAAAGTTAGAGCTCGGCTCGGGTTACGGGCTGCAGCCATCGTGAGGAAGCCTGAACGGTGTCCCACCCCCTTAGCCCTCCAGACCTCCAGCCTAGCGCTGCTGCAGGGCACAGACAAACCGGACCCAGCTGACCTCTGCCTGCAGGGGGTGGTGACGAGCATCTAGCACCATGGGTGCAGGAGATCAGACCCCACCACTGGAAGCTTGACCTCCCACGGGTTTTGTGGAGTCCTTGTGAGTGCTGCTTCGGGTTTGTGGAATTTTACTGTAGAGCTAGAGCAGAAAATTTGGTATGGACAGAAAAAGGAACTGTTGTCAAGCCTTGGACCTGCTTTTTCTATACCACATCCCCAAAGCTACAATATAGAGCTGTCTGATGTTTTAGACAACTAATTCAGTAATCAGGGGTCCAAACAATAACAATGTATTTAAGTAAATAATAGCAAACTATGCCTAGTTTATAATCTTTGCATAGCTATGTCCATTAAAATGTCTTAATCTAGTGTTGTACTGTGTTGTTGTACTATTATGGTATTTATATCTAGGCAAGACCAATGCATGAATGTAAAACATGCATCATTATTATCATCATCATTATTATCATTGAATGTTTTCTTAAGCCAAAAATAAATAAATGGATATTAAGGTAAAGACATTAAAGGGGCATTCCAGCCTAAAACTAGCATCATGTTCGCTTTGTGATTTCCTCTATCAGTATTCTTTCACTACAATATCCAGCATGCCACCTGGAACCCCCTCCCTCAGCTTCCTACCAGTAACCAGCTACTGGAAACCAGACAAAATGATAAATCAAAAGCCTTCAGATATCTGCCCCAAAGCACTTGTACTTTTCAATTGTACCTCCCACCTTCAAGATACATCAGAAGAAGAGGGGTTTTGCAGTCCTTAAACTGGAAAATCTCGCTCTAGTGACTACTGTGGCACAACTTTAGGAGGTGAGTAGGCATGTTTATAACAGATGTAGCAACGGCTACGTTTTTCATTGTGGCCAGAGCGTCCCTTTAAAGTATTCAAAAGAATATCCGAAGAAGTGACTAAAGAATGTGAACCCCTGAGTGGCACCAACAAAAACCAAGCTGTAGAGGTTTCAACAAAAAAAAACTAATCAAGACTGCAGGGCACACAACCAAGCCTGACTACCAGCTCTCCCCATGTAGTGTGAACGTACACTGTCCTGTAGGTTTGCTCAGAGACGGGTTGGTGGTGAAAAAAAAAGGGTCCGTTCATTTTCGATTGTATGTATTAACTTTAACGCACAACCTTCAAATCTGCCACCAAGAAGCCAGGTGGCTATTTCTAGAACACTAAAAAGGAAGACTCCTACTTTGAGTGTGGTCACTGGTACCAGGCAATCCACACTCAAATATGACAAAAAACAAACATCCTACGAGGTGTCTTAAGGTCATGGGCAGGGAGAGGTGTGTGCCGGGGGGGCTTGCATAACCTTAACATCTAAATCTTCCAAAAAAGATTTACTCTGCAACCATAACTCTCAGATTTGGGCAGCAGGAATTCTAGAATGCAATCGTTAATCATTCAGAGAGAGACCACAACAGATCTGTTTAAGACAAGTCCACAAAGATAAGGGTGGCAACGAGATGAGGAGATTTATGCCCTTCCATCAGTTATCTGACCAAGTGATAAAGTATCATTTTTTCCCCGTATTCAGCCAAAATATTCTGTGGCCAAAATTTTAGTACATCCCTAATAATTTGAAATCATTGTAGTTCACTGAAAAGAGCAGAGAAATCATGCTGATTCTAAAATTTCAATTAACACCATATTTGTGTTCCTAAGTAGCACAGATGTTTATTGTGATTTGAATTTGAGGAAAAGCCTTCACATTTTTGCCATGTGTTTATCGTTTCTTGACATAGAGGGGGTTAGTTGATGTATCCATGCTTCGCCCACAAAGGTACCGTTTCATTACAAATGTTCAGAGCGTGGAAAAGCTTTATAGTGTTTGGTAAAAATCCCATTCAACCTAAAATAACCTATAAGTTATAACCTATAAGTTATTTTAGAGTTTACATTTGCTACATAACATTGAGTTTTCAGTTTAAAATGCTACGCTACCAAGCTTGACCATGTTCTTGCAGCCAGAAGCGACAAAGAATTTGCTACCATGCTAACATTAACTCCGTCATCCAACAAAAAACTGCACCCATCTATCCTAACTGGTTGACCTTTCATACATATTTAAGATAAATTTGATTTTAATAACGCACTCTAAATTTCTGTATTATGATCTCATGTTAGAATTTCTCACTAGGTTGAATGGGGTTTTAACAGTGTTCTGAAAAGCTTGTCCAACCTTGCAACACTTGCTATGAAATATTTGTGGGTGGAGCATGCATAAGTGAGTCAAACAATGTAATCATTCTTTTTAACAATTTGTTCTTAAGAAAGGTTTTCAGAAAAAGTCTATGTCAGATTCATGACGTGTTCTTAAACCACAGAATTGTTCATACCTTTGTGCTCTTGAGTGTGTGTAGATTCTGTTCTTACCTAAGAACAAATCCCAAATAAGAAAACATTGCTGAATGTCAGAACCTCTGTGAAAACTGGGTTTTAAAAAGAAATTTCTTCTTAAAAATGTCGTTGAATGAGGACCATTGGGCTTTGGTTTAGAATGCTATGCTATCAAGCTAGACAGTGTTGATGTAGCCGTTTGAATCTAGGCATGTTGGAAATGACAAAGAATTTGCTACTGTTTTTAATTGTTAACGCAATTGTGCAACAAAAAATTGCACCAATCTATCCTATGTTTAGATAGATAGATAGATTGACCTTTTTTTGCTGTATATTTACCATTTAGCTGGAATATGCAATATGCAGTATGTCATGAGGCAACTGTTTTGTCCAGGCTCCTCCCACACGTACATTATTTTGTAGTAGCTGCAAGGTTAGACAATCTTTACAGATCATTGGCAAAAAACTCTTTAACCCAATAAATTAAGTTAAGCTTGACAGTGTTTTTGTAGCCAATCAAAACTAGGCAGATTGGAACCGACAAAAATTTGCTATCATGCTACCACGCAACAAAAACATGATGACAAAAAATACACCTGAGTTATCCTTACAGTGATACACGCAACATAGATATCATTTGCTTTGAATAAAGCATTCTAAATTTGTCAAAAACAGAGCTACAACCTCCCATCAGGTGACTGTAAAGTTTGCACCACCCTCGCAACAGTTGCTACAAAATATTTGTGAGCAGAAAATTAATAGGTCAACTGGAATAATGAACACTTATACATGTGAATTCATGACGAAAACAAAAAGTTGAGAGTTTGAGTCGAGTACATGTCCACATGCACGGTGGTTCTCGAACATGCCTGAAGGCCGTCTGCCTGCCACACATTCTAATGGCATACTCCCGCCTGTCAACGCCTTCAGCTCTGTAATCCAAACAGCTCTTACACACAAGCCAATCTCCACAGCTCAGCATCCAACCACAGCCCCCCTGCCTTTCCACTTCTGCCAAATCTTTTCCTTGACTCCTTTTTTGAAGCTGCTTGAGGGGTCAGGAGACTTGTGCACAAATCATCTTAAGCTAAGGGAGCATGGGGCGTGAGGGAGGAGAAGGGAGGGTGAGGGCACGTGGGTCCGAGTGGCGGGAGGCAGCGAAACACAATCCGGGAAAAAATATATATGTATATTCACCCAAGCTTGTTTTTATAGCCAGTGAGAGAGCAGCCGGCGATCAGCTGCGGTACCCAAACAGAGAGGGGGTTGAAGTGTGCACTCATTGCTTGCTGGCACGCTGGGTCTTCGCGTTTACTTAGCACTCTCTCTCCACCCCGAGGAGATGGGGTTGTGTTTAGAGTTCCCGACAGCCCGCTGAGCTCAGGAGCTGGGATTTACGCCCGGACGTGCAACACCCTCAATGCGCTGCTCTCCTTTGATAGGCAGACAGCGTGCTATACATCTTCAGCATTCTAATAAAAATGGAGTGCTTCATTTTAACAACTTGACACCCATACTTGACTCCTTGTTTGAGGGTTAGTTATGATCGGGCCAGGCCACGGGCCGAAGAATGGTTGCAAGGCACCATTATTGTAAGGGGACAGCAAAAGCATGGCTTAATTTGATATACTTGGTATAATTACAGGGACTTTTTATTCTGCTTCTGTTGTTTCTGCTTATGTGTGCGATGTCATGATTTCAAGTGGTATCAGGCCTATTCTCAAGAAGTTTTTGAGCATCCATGTCATGGCATTGCTTGTCAAATGTCCCTTGTAGAAACAGGAAAGTAGCTTCACATGGATAACATTTCCCTCAAACTGCTACTCAGACTGTTTAGACATGTCTACGCTGACCGGTACAGGAGAGTAAAAGGAACAAAAGCATTTTTAACCACTAGTTGGTCTTTATTGATCTTGCTGCCCAATAACGCCCAGTCTGGGAGCAGCACAGCACCACCTTGGGCAGTGTGGGGGTTAAGTCCCTTGCCTTAAAGCACAACCAGGTATACCCAGTCAATCCTGTGATTTGAACTCAAAACCTTCTGGTTTCTGCCTCAACTCTCCAACCACTAGACTACTGGCACCACCCTAATAATTTGACACCACTCGCAACTCATAAGTGAAGAATTTTTCTCCGAGATGCGGATCCTAAATTTTTAATCGATACTCTATTTGTGTTTTCAAGTAGAAGTGAAGGTGTTTTATTGTGATTTGAATCAGAGAAAGTTCTTGTGTTCTGGAAAGAATAAACTAGCCTTTACATTTTTGCCAGGTGTTTGTCATTCATTGACATTGAAACAAACAGAAAAAGCTGGAAGTGTAGATTCAAAGTGTAGACTCAAACGGGGGTATTTTGGCCAATCTGAAAAAATGAATCACTACATCCATTGTAAATCTGCATGCTTGCATGCTACAGCGGTGCCATAGAAGCCTCCAGAGTGAGATTTAAAGTCTAGGAAACACTCAAATGGCAAAAATGACTCATCAGATGTGGAGGACAACAAGCTAAAGGTTAAAGTTAGCAAAGTATACCTGGCTATGTAGATACCTATGTCAGTCTGGCTTTGCTCTGACAGAAAAGAACAAAAGAAGTCTCTGGTGTCTATTTTGTGCTAAATAAAGATAGAATTAACTAATGAGGCAAAAGTCACTCTAATGTTAGTTTTGGTTATCGTCACTGTCCAAAGAAAAACAAGCTCCAAAATAGTAACTTTGCAAGAGAGGGCAAAAACGTTCTTTACTCTCTATGTAAGTTAATGGTAAGAGATTTTATTCTAAGCAATTTTGAAGCATTTCTATTGGTCCAATCATCATGAAATTTTTACACGATGTAAAGGACAGTTACTGAGCTCAATTGATGCAGAAAAGTAAAACTCACAAAAAATGGAGATACATGGTTTTCACTTGACAGCGACGTTATGTTTGCTGGCCTTTAAATCAGTGGCTAGCAATCAGGATCGGTTGACACTACACAGATTCCCATTGGTTGTATTCCATATTTGCAATGCATGGTGGGTATTATAGTAAGAGAACACTGATAAACAAAAACAAGAAAATGATATAGTAGTGAATTCTATCAAACCAGTTAGGCTGAGAGATGCATTACATGACAAATAGCACATTAAAATCTATACTTGGGCTGCATCGCTCCACTGATACATCATCTGAGACCAAAAGACTTCACTTTACAATATCATGCACATCAGATGAAGCCATCACCTGAGCAAATGTAGTCTTACTGTATTTCTCGCGACCTCTTAAAGCAATATGTAAATAAATCAGACATCAGTTGATGCCTGTTAGCTACAAGGCTGAACTTGGATGAGATGTTGGAAGAACATAATAACCTTTAAGTGTTTGAAAGGTGGAGAAAAGAGGCAGAATGGGATGGGAGGGTGGTTAATGCCCTACAGACCACCTGCCATCTCCACATTAGTTCTGAGTGAGTGGAGGTCAATATGGAAGAAGCTGGGCGATTGCTTCCATATCAGGATAATGAGATTGGTCTCAGCTCAACTGATCTCTTGGCCCCTAAGAGACTTCCAAAAACAATTGGACAAGTAAATAAAGCTCCCAGGGTGCTGGGACTCCGCCTGCTCTGAACCAGATTATCAACCAGAGTATGTGCACAGAAGGAATGCATTTAGGACACGTTCTGGGCAGAGAAAGAAGAAAAAATGGGTAATCGGTGAGTTCCTGAACGGCAGATGACCCACCAGTTGCACAAACATCCCACATTTTGAGCAGCATATCCAAAGTTGCTATGTAGGCCATTCTTTTTAAAACTATTTTAATGAATATGCATCTTAACTGAGAGATACGAAAGGTGTTAATCATGAGTATGAATACGCATTTTCAAACTCCTGAAGACGGGAAAAGGATGCTGTTCTAGGACTTTGTGGTTAGTGCTGAAAGTATAAGAAAGAGAAACGGGCGACCAAAAGTAAACACGCAGCCGGCCAGCAGTTAACCACCAGCTTGGCAACTTCTTAAAGCAGCAAAGGCTGCAGAAGAGCTATGGACATATTTGGATGAAAAGACACTTGTAGGAATTCTGCCAAATCTATACTCTCGGCAAAAGTACAAAGGTAAAGGGGGGCAGTCTCTTTAGAACTGGGGGTAGGGGGCCAGAGTGGGGGGGGTGTGTGTGAGTGTGTGGGGGGGTGCATAATATCACCCTCATTCTGACTTGGCTGAGGAGCAGAATTTCAGGGGAGTGGACTTCTCTTTCATTCCAGATTGTTCTGTCGCCCCCTTTTCTCCACATTCTTGACACAAATAAGGGGATTAGGGGAGAGGGCTTCCGTTGAGAACAAAGCAGCGGGGGGGTGCTCAGTGTCACAGTCAGTGATAAAAGTGTGGGACTCAGAGTCAGCCGGCCGGTGCGGAAACATGGGGCTCGCACACCTAATCCCATTAGAAGATGAGGAGGATACAGAGAAGTGAGATTTTTGGGGGTGTGGGGGGCATTGGGGTTTGAGGGGAGAAGAAGAGGTTGGATGTCCAAGGATTCCCCAACTCTCCTGCTCTCCCTCTGTTCAATCCATCTGTATGATTAGAGGTCGATTTGAGAGCAATGCCACCCCCTTTAAACAAAATCTTGTACTACTGCAAACCCCACTTTCTACCCCCTTTAGGTGAAAGCCTTTTATTGGTACATCTAATGTAAATCCATTAGTGGCTTTTAACATCACAATTTGACAATCTGATTTCCCATCTCTAGCACATCATTGACACCTAGTAATTAACTAAGAAGTGCGCTTAGTCACCAAATTGTTCAGGAATCCGGCCCTCTGGGTCCCCACCCTTGGTGTGATTGCAAAGAGCTTATGCTTTGTAGCATATTAACAAATTGCTTGTAACATGTAGTAACAGTGCACTTTTACAAAAAAGTTGCTAAACTGTCACTGCAATGGTACCTTCAAGGTCACGTCTTCACTACCTTTGTTTACAGAATGTAATTGTGGCATAATTCATTGCTATTCTCCAGCCTTTTATTTTAATGTTGTTTTAAAACATTCGGTTATGAAAAGGTACAAATATGCATTTTTCCTCTGAAACAGACATATTTGAGGTAATCAGTTGGACCTTAAAACCAGGGCTCCCCATGAGCCAAGGTCACCGTGAACATTCAAATTAGATATGCTGTATGCACTGATGTTAAAGGTCTTATTCTGAAATACATATGCAACTTAAAAATAGATGTTATTTGTGATTGTAGCAATAATTCTCATTCACTTCAATGCAGACTTAGTGCAGGTCATAGTTATAGTGGACTATAAAACAAGCAAAATGATCTGCCAATATAGTGAGATAATTTCACTAAATAAAATTACTTAAGTAAAAAATGCCAAGATATCATTTTTTGTAGTGTAGTCAGTTGTGCCACTCAAACACCAGCTACTTGAAAAATGTGCATCCAGCAGTACCCCATTCCTTTCTTTTGCCTAGAGCTCCACTATCACTAAATCCACCCCTGCTTAAAGCCACTGTTGTACCTTTGAAGGTACATTTACATTGTTTGTACCTCAATGAATAAAAGATGTACCTATACAGAACATTAGTTTCTGACAGTGCATGAGAAATATCTAAGAAATATCTAAGTAAAAAAGTATATTACAGTTTATAATCAATTTTTCTAATTCAGCACCATCACCCCACCCTACCACTACCCCTCCACCCCCACACTGGCCAAAAAATATTTATAACAATTCCACCATTGCTTATGATGGCTTACTGGACTACAGCTGAGCAACTACTGGATATGAAATATTTTGCTAGCTTAATATTTAGTTGATTTTCCAAAACTCCTTTGCTTACCATTGACTATTATAAGAGATCCACAAGGTCAGATGCTATTCTACATGGTTAAAAATGAAACTGACCGATACTGAACCTTTCTGTATTTAAAGGAATGCTTCAGTATAAAACTTCTCTGCTTACCTGTACTGCGCAAAAGTCAGAGACTACCCTTCATTTATTTCCTTCTCAGTCAACAACTAAAGGAGCTATTCATTTTTCAGGAAATAGATCTGAGGAGATAAGATATAAGAATCTATGTGCATAAGGAAGAGGAAAGTTGAAGAAAAATATGTGGGGGAGTTTCCAAAACTGATTTCAAGACACAGAGAAAATGGGGCTCTTCTTGTTAATCAACAACTGTCCCAATCAGTTAAACAGTACTTAAACTTTCATCTTTGAGAGAGAGGAGAAAATCAAGCGCCGCTGTTGCTTCAGATCTGAAAAAATCCACAGGTGTTTCTGTCCATCCTTCCACTGTGAGAAGACACTCAACACTATGAGCCTGAAAGTATGTGCAGTTGTCAGTGCCTGAGAAAGGCAACAGATAAAAAAGAAGAAAATTTGCCAATCAAACGAAGAAGCTACTGGTGTTTTGAGAACAATGGACTGACCACCTCAGAGTCCAGATTTGAACTTCACTGGATGTGTTTGGTATTACTTGGATCATGAGAAGCAGAAAATGCAACCAACTTCTAGAACTGAGAGAAGTTTTAGACATGCATTAACGGGAAAGATTTGGATGACTATTGAGTTCTAGAGTTTCTTAACAACCTTAGCCTCACAACTCCAGGACTAAACTAAAAAAGCAAAGTTTGGAAACCAAACATGTCATAGTTGACTGACTATATCTGGGATATGTGGAAAATTGTGTATGTTAGATTTTTTCACTGAACCGTTTCTTCAAGACAAAGCCGGTGCTCCGCACTACGCTACCAGTTTGACCTGCAGGTGAGTTCTCAAGCTGCAGGGTGTGTCTGTGCCTTAGAAAGGCGAGGTCTTTTCTCCTCAAGGCGGTCTATTCGGCTGCACCCTCATCTCCATGCAGCAGTAGAATGTGGGACTGGGGTGCGAGAGCAGGTCTCCAGGTACGCAGCACCTCAGCAGCAGCTCTTAGCAGGGTAGTGCCACCCTCTCCTCACACAGGGATGAGAGCAGCAGGGGGAGGTGCTGTTTGAACAGACAGCCCACAGTGAGAAAGAGAGAGAAAGAGACAGAGAGAGAGAAAGAGAGAGAGAGAGAGAGAGAGAGAGAGACCTGCACAACCATCTAAGCCTCACCCCTTCTGCTGAACTTCTTTATCCATACATTCCAGCCTGTATACTTACTCTCTTAAAATAAACCTTCTCCAGAGGTTCTGGGCTTGGGTGTTCTGTGGGAAGGTTCTTTCATTATGTGGAGGTTCTTTCAACTTTAGGAAGGTTACTTAGACTTGACAAAAACAGTCTTTTTCATTCTTAGGGAAAAGAGAACGAATTGACTGTTTCTGGTGCATAAAATCACAAACTTCATAAAATAACACGACAAATATAGGATATGGGCCCCGACATCTCAAAACCTACATCCTCAGTGCTATTCTGGTCCATTCTGTTTCTGAACTCTTTGGTGATACACTATGGGCCACTTTACTGGACTACATTTTCCTTTCAATAGAGAATCTCTATTCAGAATGTTGTGTAGTCCAGCACTGGGCTGAAGCCCTATTTGGGAAACGAAGTCTATATGTCCGAAAAGTTTGTATATATCTGATTATCCAACACTTCTTCTGAAATCAGGGGTATTAATAGGGAGTTTGTCCCTCCTTTGCAGCAAAAACATTCTCCACTCTTCTGTGCAGGGTTCATGCTAGATGTTGAAACATTGCTGGAGGATTTGATGATCACTCCAGAGAACGCAGTTCCGCTGCTCCACAGCACAAATCCTGGGGGGCTTTATACCCCTCTAGCTGTCCCATTCTATTGGCAAAGCTTTTTTGTGGAGATTATACAAGCTGTATGTACGCAACTGAACACGTCTCAGTAATGAGTGCACCTTAAAGTAGCTGAATTCACTAATTAGGAGAGGTGTCTGGACACTTTTGGACACAGTGCATGTCTGGTCTGGCATCTGCCCTTAATTAACTGTATGGTTGCTTCTGTTGCTTTTCATTGTGTTTATGTTGATTCTACTGCTTTCAGTTTATGGACTTTGTAAAGCCACATTGAGTTTGAGAAAAACACTACATAATTATATGGTAATCATTATTATAGAGAGAGTGAAAGAGAGAGAATGAGAGAGAAAGAGGGAGAGTGAGAGAGAGAGGGAGGGATGAGGGTGAGCAGAACGAGAGAAGGGAAAAGTCTTGGTCAACAAGCACATCACACTTCCTCTCCAAGGAGTCAAAAATGAAGAGAGTTGAACAGTCTCATGCACACGCCAAGCCCAAGTAAGAAACACACGTTCGCCTCAGGGCTTCACTCCTCTCTATTCCAACCCTGAGTCCAGTGGTTAAATCGTGTGGTGCAACAGACATTCTGGCATACAGTTCCACTGAATGCAGTGGGAATATGAGACCAGTAGCTAACGCTAGATGTTCACACAAAACTTTAATTAGTGTAACTTTTTAATAACTTTTATGTTATGTGGAGGTTCTTAAAAACAATACAAGGGTTCTTTACTCTGACGTGTCATTTACAAAAGTGTTTCATTACAGAACTATCAATTGAAAGGTTCCTTAAAAGACATTCCATATATTATTTGAAGCTTGTAAAGCCAAAGTAGTATATATTTTTACCTTGTATATTACAGTTTTACAGAGACTCTATTAATAAAGTGCCTTAGCATAAAATGGATGCTACTTTTCACGCATAACAACTAACTGAAACCTGTTTAGACTATGGCTCATATTCACAGTCATTTACTTATTTAGTACTTTTAGAAGGCCTAGAGTTTTTTTTTCTCAAGCAAACTGGTCCCACCCATTGGACAATGGGAAAATGTGATGGGTAGATTCCACTGTCAGTTGATAATTATGTTAGTAGTTCATTTGAGTATTAGGCCTTCGGTTCAGCTCCTGAAGGCCTAACCAAAGGGAGAGCTCACTTTGCTGTATCTACCTAAATAATATAGATGGAACAAAATCCATCCAGATGGACAATTTTCTGTTGGGCGCTTCAAGCAATGAACCCCAACCAAAACTTCACACTGAAATAAGAGTAGTACTTCAATATTTGCATACTTTAGATTTTTCTATTGAATAAAGATGAATGAAAAATGAAGAAAGTTCACACTGTTGTGAATTTTTTTCCACACCACGAAGAGAGTCAGAACAAGAAATGATGTCTTCATTCCAAGGGCATTCTGACTGTCTGCAGCAACCCGGTCTGACAACAATTTTACATACAGGCTTTTATACTATGTTTTTGCCCTGCAGCTATTAAAACATGTGATAAGGACAATATACATTCTGCTGTACAGCATACAAGCTGTTTGTGCTTAAACGCCACTGAGTGTTTGGAGGTGTTAAGTATCTATAGTCTGATTTATTTATATAACAAGTACTGATTCCAGAATCTCAAGGCCTCTCAGAATCATGTACTGCTGCAGTTTTTCCGCCCACCTGGAGTGCTAATATTCACTACTAATAGGGAAGCAGTTTCTAGTCTATTGAGAAATGAAAAAGCAACAAGATCAACATTCACTTCAAAAGCTGGACACGTCTTTTTGAGAACTCTCAAAATCGGGTTCTTAAAACAGGAAGAGTGGACGCACACAGGAAGTCTGATCTTATGCTCAGTGGCAAATCCAGTTGGAACTCTTTCTGGCAAAGCATCACACAGAGCAAGGCATTAAAAGTAGATGCTGAACTGTCCCATCATCCTGTCAGCAGTCTTTTAGGTCAGAAGCTGAAACATTTATTTTCATGAGAAATATAAGAACCAAACTGCCATTTGTTTTAGATGGATGGTATATTCATCTGTTCTCAAATATATGATTATGATTTACCACAAAGTGGCAAAAACTACCAGTACGATTACAAAACTCAGACGCACAGTTTGATTTCATGCTTATGTATCTATTTTACTCTTTTGCTCCTCAAGTTAAACGTCACTAAATTATAAAAACAGAACACCAAAGTCTTTGCTTATTAAGTTATCACTAAACCCTTTTACCGCATCAAACTTTGGATATCTTTAGTTGCATGACTGAAGGATCTGTAGAGAACTCAGACAAGAAGACAATAAGCAGGTATGATAGATGAGACAGCAGAGTAGAAAAAGCCTGCCTTGAAAAATCTGAAGGATAGTAAACATGAAAGCCAGTCCTGGAAATGAAAGTCAATACTTCCCAGTGGAGAATGCCAAGACGCCAGTGCTGGTGCACTGATCCACTCAGCCAGAGGCAAGGCAAGCCTGAGCAACAGCAGCCAGTGAGCATGAGCTGGCCTACTGGCTTTAGGCTCATGCGTGCACAATCAGCTCATATACCTACTTGTTTTGTTGGCAAATACTTAAAGGAACAGCTTTTAGATACATCTGTTCCCAACATATTCAGTGTTCTATTTAGTGCTGTAGAATGCTGTGAAGCCATATTTTCATAGCAAGTTTAAAATGCGGGTATTCAATTTTATGTCCAAGACCTAAAAACTGATTCTCTACAGCAATGCCTGTTACATTACAGTGCAGCTATAAGTCTTCATTTGTAAAACCAGCCTGTTGTAAAGATGTCTACTCACATAAGACAGTGCCAAAGTAGTCTCTAAAGCAACATTTTTAGCTTTAAAGATTACAAAAACCCCTTATGATGTATCTTACAGGTGGGAGGAACTCTTGAAAAACTACAGCTGCTTTGGGTGGATTTTTGGGATCAAAAATCTCAAATCATATTTTTTTCATTGCTAACTAGCTAATGCAGAAGTAGTGAGCAGGTAACATTACTGCTTGGAAGCTAAATATCATGTTTGTATTTATAAGCCTCTACATCAGAGGCTATGCTATTCTAGTTAAGAGTTCTTTATTGTTGTGGAGGCAATTCCCAATGTAAAAAGTATGGCATTTGTGTAAAGCATGCTGGGTATTGTAGTGAGAAAACAGTGATGGGTGAGTAGGCAGAGGGATCCAATGCTGTGCTACAGAATATGTCTTAACAAAATAAATAACACATTGAATACTGGTTTTAAGCCAGAATACCACTTTAATTTGCCCATGTCCTTTTTTTCTTGTTGTTTATTTTATTCCCTCGGCTCCTCTTATAGCATTCATGTGAAAAACAGACATAATTCATTTAAACATGATGAATCTGTGATCATTAAATATCCAAAGCAATCAGGGTGTTTTTATAACTGCATTTTCAAAACTCACACAATATATGTGAACGATCTCTGTTCTGATTAGCTGTCCTGTATTGTGCCTGGGCTGCAACACTCCTTATAACTTCAGTGTGAGTGGGTGGAGTTAAGCTGCTGCAGGCTGAATAATTTAATAAATGTAAATGTGCTGTTTTTTGTGACGTTACAAAAATCAATGAAATCATGGCTTTTGCAGCATAGTTGTACATATGGATTAAGGAGTAAATGATACACTTTACAGTTTGAAACTTCAATACTGTTTACATAGTTCTTCAAGCTTTTTTATTCAAATACTATTTGAGTAGCTTGGACAAGTTTGTTGGCACGCATGCTGCTGGAATTTACTCACAGAGTCAGGATTGGCACGAAGAAGCACGTCAGGACAGCGTAGCATTGAGTGCTGTTTTGAATCTTTTATGAATGTCTACAAAAATATAAGCGATTATTGTTTTTTAAGGTTGATTCAAGGCAACAATGCTGCATTTAGACAACATGGGGAAATTCTCATGTACTCAAATTAGTTTTTTCTGCTTTACTTGATAGCATGCATGAGGATATAAAAGTCACTAAAATGAATGCATCAATATTCAATACAAATGTGGAGCCCCAAATGCCGTATGATGTTCACTTGTGCAAAAAGTACCACCAATTGCCCAGCAAACATTGAGAACTATATGCCAACAAACAAGCTCTTGGAGAAGAACACTAAGCACCATCACAGGACCTTGACACACTTTCCTCACAGAACACAAACAACTGTCTCCTGCCACAGCCAGCAAACCACCTATACGGGACTCCAACCTGCATCATAGGCCATGCGTACTTACTACTATTCGGTGGATGACGGACTTATTGGTGAAGTCTGTTGCAACATGTACATCTGACCTATATATGGCCATAATTCTTGAACATGAACGTAAAGAATCATTAAGTAGAAAGTACAAAGCTTTACATGTTCAAATGGCTCCAGAATTCAGTGCATTAGAGGAGAATTTTTCAAAATTTAAGCACAATTTAATAATCAAAGGCATTCAGAGTGGTATGATATGAAATGCTCTGTTATGGAGAAACTTACCAAGACAGAATTGTTCACAGTGGTGGTGATAGGAACCAGATGTCTGCAGAGTTTAATGTCTCTTTAAGTTCGCTCATAAAAATGTATTACATGAAATATGTATGTTATGCCTGAGACATGATAGATTTGAGAAGGCTTTGCCCAGAAATGCTTTTTTAAAGCTATTCTTGGCAGAGGGGTACATGCTGGGTGCTGTACAGTAAAATCGTCCCCAAAGAAAACTAATTTTTTCTAGTTAATAAAATGGCCATATTTTTGTTGTAGACAGCTCAACACCTGGTTCCTGTCAGCACTGTAAAGAAATACGAGTGAGCAAGCTTCTCTACATTAAACCATTTCACATCAAACCCCACTCTGAACGACTTTTCCACAACTTCACGATTTGCACAATTGAATTATGCATATATGAAATATATATATTGCATTTCTGTCATGAAAATCTGATTTTGACATTCAAAAGCATACATACCACCACCTACACAATCTAAAAGCTTTTAAAGTGTACAGAAAATTCTTAGTCATGGTTTTGTAAATTTTATTCTAAAAAAGCTGGATATTCTGATACATCAAAGAGATAAATATTCACCTTATATAATACGTCAGTTAAACAAATCTTTCATTGGTCTTTTTCATTGGTGGTGGAGGAAAAGCAGTTGTTTCTGTAAACTGAGTAGCAGAAACGATCGTTTTAAATTCTACCGAATTTCCAAAATTCAACTGCCATAATGTAAACAGTCATACAGAGCGGTTTGATGTGAAACAGTGCATTGTAGAGAAACGTATTGCCTCTAATTACTTTACAGCGATGGTGATAGAAACCAGGGGACACGATTGAAATTACAGACATATATAATGCAAATCTCGCCATTTTATTTACTAGCAATGTTAATTATGACAAAATAGTAGTATAAAATATTCGAAAACATACATTTTCTTTAAGGACGTTTTGCCTTGTAATACAATTTACACCTCTTAGGACCGACAAAAAACGATTTCTCAGACATCAGGGAGCGTGTTCAGAACTATGTCATGCATAAACTATATATGTGAGGTTGCTTTTAGAAGGATCAAACGCTTCAGACGTCCGGTTCCCATCACCATCACATCAAGTTCTTCTAGAACTGAGCTTTCACATCAATTTCTCTGAAATGAAGCCTGATTGGCTTTGTTTCTGAACGATTTAATTATGCAGAAATTTTGAAACGTCGGTGGAATCCCCCTTTAAGCGTGCTGGAATTCCGTCTCAGGGTGTGATTTTCAACTTTCCTGGAATTCCGTCTCAGGGTGTGATTTTCAACTTTCAAGCAATCTGGTACACAACAGCTCTTGAATTTTGTATTAATATCCTCATCTTACAAACAGTTAATTGACAAACGTGACAGATTTTTATTTAATCAAAAAGTATATATATATATATATATATATATATATATATATATATATATATATATATATATATATATATATAACAAGAAGCTTTTCTAAATGGAAACAGAGAGAGAGTCTGGTGTGCAGGACTGTTAAAGGCGGCTGTCTGAGAGTTAAAGCGTGTGAAGTGCAGGCTGAGGTGTATTTACGGAGATTTACGCGCGGATAATTAGAGCCTCGCGCTGATCGGAGCTCGTGTCTGTTGGGGCAGATGTGCTAATCAGGGTCAGTTATTATCCCATCAGTGTAAAAAGCGCCGCTCCTACAAACCACAACCGCTCAGCGAGATCCTGAGCGCGAAGTGCGGACACGCTTTACTGTCTGCTGAGGTTCTGCTGGGACTCTAAACCCTGAACAGCGTTAAAGACGCCGCAGCGCTCCGAGCAAACAAACAAACAAGCAAATAAACAAATAAACAGGATGTCGCGCTAAAAATCGTTGTGTGTGCTCCATTTTATCACGACAAATTCAAAATAGAAATTTAAAATTTTACAATAAAGTCCAGCCCGCATATACTTTCTTTCTTTTTCTTTTTCTTTCTGTCTTTCTTTCTTTCTTTCTTTCTTTCTTTCTTTATTTCTTTCTTTTTCTTTCTTTCTTTCTTTCTTTACTCATTTCTTTCTTTTTTCTTTATTTATTCCTTTATTCCGTTACTCCTTTCTTTCTTTCTTTCTTTCTTTCTTTATTTATTGCGTTTACAATTAATGTCGACATATTTTCTATTTGCAAGTTTATTCTGTTCTATTCTATTTGTAAGAACCTCTCGGTTCTTCTACTTCTTTTTTTTTTCTTTCTGAGTGAACATTGGAGATAGAACCACCTTAGGACCACCTAAGTCAAACAGCCAGAACCAAAAGCCCGTCATAACCTACAAATGCAACCCGACTAAAGCAACGCGAGATCGAGCGTGAAAAGTGAAAAACTCAAAATAAGAAACTGTAAATAAATAAATTAATAAATAAATAAATAAATAAAGAGGGGTAGTCTTGATGGCCTTATATTTACCTGCGAACAATTCAATGCCTAATAAACACAAACACAGTACTGATGTTCTGAAGGCGCAGCTCCAGTCTGAGAGCTGTAATGGTGGTTTGAGTGAGTCTCCTGTGCAGTAGGCCTTTCTCTGAAATGAAGCCTGTTGAACAAACCACTAAACTCCACAAATCTGACCTACACAGAGCTGAACCGCGCTGCTGACTCAGGACCAAAAGCCTCACAGTGAAATAAGCGGATATTTTTAGATGAATAACTTTACATGTTTAATGTTTAATGTACAAATGTTCAGAGTTCGGTTTAATATCGCTCAGAAAGACAACGCGCTCAGAAAGACAGCACTGACCCTGACACACTGAAACACTGAAAACACCGCCTGATGATTGAGCTCTGCTGGCTGCTCGTGAATAAAAGTGGTCCAGTAAGATGTCCAGCGCTCGGCGCGCGCTGTTTGGCATTTGTAATCTCAGCACGGAGGAGATTAAACTGGGTCTCGTGCAGCCTCTGCCGCTCTGCTCGGCTCCAGACTCGTTCCCGGGAGAACAGAGCCTCTATGAAATGTATGAAAATGAAGTTGTTCGCCAAATTGCTGGCGAGCACGGGAAAAAAGCTGACAAGCGCAGCAGCGCGACACGACGGATGTCGTTCATTGTCCGTCAGCAGGCCTCTACCAGCGCGCGCTCATGTTTAACCGTGTTTAAAGGCGCGAGACAAAGGGCGTCTAAAAGTTGGTGACAGGCGTGAAGAGCAGCCATGCGGCGCGAGACAGAACTGAGAGACACCTCACCGGACACTGCAGCGGTCACTGCACAGAACTGAACCAGCAACACAGCCGCTCAAACACACCGAGACTTATACCTCATAACATTACAGCAGAGGGAACACACACACACACACACACACAGTCCACAAAGCTATAAATACTTCATTATTAACTTTTAAAAAAAATGTAAAAATTATTTTAAAAAAGATTATTTTATTTCGAGGATTTTAATACTGATATTATTTAGTGAAAGAAAAATTAATACACGCAAATAATATTTGCAATTAGGCTGCTAGAATATGTCGAAAAATTACCTTATTTTAGAATAATTAAAAATATGTTCTTTTATTTTTAATAATTATATATTTACACTACAACTGCTCTGCTTCTGCCACTGACAAAAAATTGATAATTAACTAATAATACAATAATATAATAGAAAATGTATTATTACTATTATTGTTATTGTTATTGTTATTGTTATTATTATTATTATTAGTAGTAGTAGTAGTAGTAGTAGTATTGCTGTTATTGTTGCTGTCTGTGACCAAGAATTTGTTAATGTTTAATGTTCATTAATTTTTAATAAATAACATCTTGTTTTCACTACAATATTCCTTGTCTGCTCTTGCTGCTGCTAAAAATATTGAAAATAATACAATAATAACAGAAAATTTTTATTACTATTTTTGTTAGTAATAAAAGTGGACAGGAATTTGTTAATTGATGTTTACACTTTGAAATGTATTTGTACATTAAAATTTGTATTTACATTACTGCTCCCGATAAAGGTGTTGATAATACAGTAAGATAACAATACGATAACGGCACAATACTATTGCTGCTACAAGCATTATACATTATTATAATAGAGAATACATTACTTAGACCACATTATTATTATTATTATTATTATTATTATTATTATTATTATTATTGCTGTGATTGTAACAGCAGTACAATGAGCTGGCTCGGCTGCAGTGCTGATGATGCAGTGAGTTCTGGTACAGGCGCTGTATTGAAGTCTATGTAAAAGTGTAAAAGTGTCCTCTTACTGTTGGTAGTCCTGCTTGCAGTAAACTTTCCGGTCTCTGCAGTAGCAGCTCATGGTGAGCGGCTGTTGACACACGGCGCACTGCAAACACTCCTCGTGCCAGGAAGACTCGTTCACGCGCATGAGGAAGCGGTCAGAGATGGGTCTCTGACATCCTGCACATACATTCTGAGGATGGCATTCAGCGCCTGCTGGGTCACACACACACACAAACACACACACACACACACACACACACACACACACATTTAAACATATTAGACGCACGAAAACAATCCAAACAGCGGCTCAGACAAGGAGATATGACCGATATAATGAATGGACATGTACACTGGTGAACCACACTCTTTAAAAAGACGGTTCTTCATGGGTTCTTTAGTAAAAAGAATGGTTCCTAAAATAGTCTATGTAGCACCAAAAGGGTTCTGCTATGGCTACGATGTCAAGTTTGTGACAATAGAAGAACCCTTTCTGGTGCCATATAGAACAATTTGTTTAAAAAATCTGTATGAAGCAAATTCTCATCAATCTGAAGAACCTTTTCACCATGCAAAGAACCATTTAATCATGCACAGGATTCTTTGAGTGTTCATGGTTCAATATAGAATTGTTTTTACTAAAGAACCCTTGAAGAACCATCTTATTAAAGAGTGTATATATGACTCATGGTTCTAAATAGAACTATTTCCTTTACTGAAAAAAAAAACCCTTGAAGAACCTGTTTAACTCTTTTTAAAGAGTGTATATCGAACCATTTCATGTTTAGATACGTGGTGAAATGTACCTTCAGATTGATGGAGAATGTGCTGTATATGATTCTGTATAGAACCTTTTCTATATAGCACCAAAAGGGGTTCTTTTATTGTTACAAGCTTGACATTGTAATGAGAGAAGAACCCTTTTTTCGTGCTTTTTTCAAAAAGGTCCTTCGAAGAAACATATACAACACATCCTCCATCAATCTGAAGAACAATTTAAAGCACGAAATGGATCTATATAGAGAAAACAGAACCACTCCCTTTACTGAAGAACCCTTGAAGAACCATCTTTTTAAGTGCGTAGACTGACCTACTGTAATACTGTTTTGTCCTTTATTACATTTGGAGGGACTTTTATTGATTACTGTTAAAAGTAAGGCGAATGAAAACTAAGCGCTCTTTCCGGGGGAGCAGAACGAGCGCGCGCGTGCTGAAATAAATAAAAGCTCACCGAGCATCACTCCTAAGGCGGCGGGTCCGGTTCTCAACTGCTCTTCGATTTTGATCCCGTCCAACATCTTGACACAAGACGACTGACCGTCCGCGGAAAAGCACCTCTGCACTGACCAGAGATCCGCCTCGCTGGCCATAGACCAGCACCTGAGCTGAGCGGACTGTGTGCTGGAGCGCAGCGCTCGGAGCGCTCTGAGCAGGACGGAGAGGAAAGTTGGCTTCTGCTCGGCGGGATGGAGAGCAGAGCAGTGCAGTCGCTGCAGCGAAGACTCTTCAGTGGTTTGTTGAGCTTGTTTTGGAGCTTCATCGACGAGCTTCACGAGGACACTGTCATTCCGGCGCGAGCGCTTTTTCTAAACTGTCTCGAGCGGTCAGGCACGCGGAGAGAGGGAGGGAGACGGCGGAGCGTCCACAGAGAAACACAGCCGAACTGGCGACTGGTGTAAAATCCAGAGCTGAGCGCTGCTGTGACCGACTGCGAGTGCGAGTGGAGCAGATCGAGCGCGAGGCTGAACTATCCGAGGAGCAGCATCCCTCCCACCCGCCCACTGCGTCACTTTCTACCCCCCCCCCTTCCACCAGCTTTATTTGTTTATTTATTTATTTATTCATTTGTTTGTTTGTTTGCTTATTTGCCTACCCACCCACGCAGCAGGGTCCCTCAAAGCCCCGCCTCCCTGCGCTGGGATTGGCTTGTAGTTTCACTTGCTCGTGAGTCCGAACTACTAGCCAATCGTAGCGCGCAGGGGGCGGGGTCTGTCGGAAAAACAGGTGGGGAAATGATGAATGGTGGTGAATGTTAATCAATGTGACTTAAAGGGAAACTTCACCAACTTTTAAAAGAAATTCTGGGTAATGAACGGGTTAAAATGGAACCAGAGACATTCAGAATGATTTAAAATGTTTCATTCTAGAGAAACTTACTGAGTCAGAGTTGTTCACAGTGCTCACCAGAGGTCTGAAGAGTTCAACGCCTTTAGAAGCTCCCTCTCAGAAAGCTATCACATGATGTGGTGATGAATACACTGTCTGATGTTTGAAAGATTGTTTTGTGATAGTACTAAAATAAAGTTTTTGCCTAAGTCGTACACATATTTGAAACTTATTCTGGTGGAGAGGTACACGCAGGACGTTGGAAGGCAAAAGTAAACGTATTTTTTTAGATTTATCATTGTTTTATCGTCATAAATATTACATATAATCTCTCAGAAGGCTGTTAGTTTTGGATTGTAAGTAAAATGGCTAAATGTGTTGTAGACATGGTGACCCCTGGTTCCTATCAGCACCACTATAAAGAAATCAGTAAGTTTCTCTACAATGACCCACTTCATATTAAACAACTCTGAATGACTGTCAACCATTGAATTTATAGAGAAATTTAGAAAAGTCGGTGGAATTCCCCTGTAAGCACAAAACAATTGAAATGAATGGAAACGAATGAATGCTTACGTTTTTGTGGATGTAGCTTTACAGAACCCTTTCCTAGTTCATCTATCTATCTATCTATCTATCTATCTATCTATATATATATATATATATATATATATATATATATATATATATATATAATTATTATTATTATTGTTGTTATTTTTATTCACGTCTTTCCCGTTGAATTAATCAGCTCTAAAGCAGCTCTTCCTCTATAAGTCGTATATATATATGAAACAAATAAAAACATTCTTTTATATATATAAAAGAATGTTTTTATTTGTTTCAGCCATCAACAAACTCTATACTCGGGGTCTTTGTGTAGGTTCATAAATAATCCTCTGCTCCTCTCGCGCACCTGCACGAGAGCTGCAGCTGAGGAGCGGCTAGTGGTGGGTGGTTTGGGGTGGGGGGGGGGCGGGTGAGTTGGGGGTCCGCTTTAGCTTTAGAAACTGACATATCTACATGATTAATAAAGGCAGAGATAAAACGCGATATAAGAATGGGCTTCAAATGAAACGGCTAATCTGTCCGTCTCCTTTATCTCTCAGCATAATGTCTACTGTGCATGCAAAATTCATAAGGAGGCGTTTCTTTTATCCCCCCAATCTCCGCGAATTCATTTCAGCGATGTGTATCGCGGGGCAATAATACTGCGAGTGTATATCTTTATTACTTTTCTCCTTAATATTCTCCTCGGTTTTAATTAAACAGGTCGGATTAAACGGCCCTGCGAACCAGCCTCACCTCACCGTGCGGGAGAGAAACGCCTGGAAGGAGTGAAATATATAAAATTTATACACCACAAATAAACAAAATAAAGAAAAAAAGAAAGGAGAAAAAGACTGACATTTGTTTACACAAACAAATTTCGCCTACGAGCATTATTTCAAAACGATTTAAAAATAAATGGATCATTTATTCATTTTCGTGTATTGATTTATTTGTTTTAATTTGTAAAAACGGTGTCGAATTAAAAGTTTAAGGCACAGCTTTTCATAAATGAATGAATATGCTAAAAAAATTAAAAATTCAGGTAAACTTAACATTTTAAGACAGTTTATTTCTTACTTTTTCAACTGGAGTTCAGCAACACCTTCAAACTCAGCTCACTCAGAAAAGCCGAGAAATAAAATGTTATGTTTACCTGAATTTTTTGTTTTAATTTTTTTAGCATATTCATTCATTCATTCATACAACCATTCATTAATTCTGTTTAGAACCATGAGTTCTATATAGAACCATTTCACGCTTAATGGTTCTTTTCATGGTGAAATGGTTCTTCAGATTGATAAAGAATGTGCTGCATGTGGTTCTAGATAGAATCTTTTTGAAAATGGTTCTATAGGGTACTAAAAGGGTTCTGCTTTTGTTACAAGCTCGACATCAGTCTGAAGAACCGTTTAACCGAAGGACCATTTCAGCGTGGGATGGTTCTATATAGAACTCATTGTCCTAAATAGAACCATTACTTTTACTAAAGAACCCTTGAAGAACCATATTTTGTTGAGCGTCACTGGGTAAATGATTCTGTTCTCGTGCTCTCCAATAAAGGAAAAAGTGGAGAGTTTATAGCGTTATAACTTTCCTCACAACAACATCATTCGAGCTCTTTTACGCTCTTGCTGTTCATGTCTGAGCCGGTCGGTCAGCGGTGTTATCCTCCGCCAGTGAATGAATCACTGACTGTGGACACTGTTATGGTCACTGTGAGCGTCACTCTGCTCGATAATTTAAAAAAGACTTCAATTATAAAACAGGTCTACACGCGCACACAGCAGCCTGAAGCTCAGCCTGCCAGATAAAACAACGTCATCAGGAGTAAAAAACTAAATCATACAAAATCTGTTGAACATGGCAGCGCGCGCACAAAACTACTTATCATGGTCAGTGATGACACTGCTGTGAGAGTCCAGGCAGAGCGCAGTGAGCCTGAGCTCTGGAGACCCTGCCCTCATGATGAAGTCTCCGCTCTTTGGCTGAGCGCTGGCCTACATACGACTGATCCTGTGGAGAGTACTGCCCTCTAGCGCTGATGGCCTGCAGAGCAGCAGGTGACCTCCTCACAGGGCTCAGATCTGCCCCAGTGTGGAAACGGTACATTTATTTATTTATTTATTTATTTATTTAGACTCTGTTGGATTTCGAACTGTTTTCCCATCTTACACTGTTTGGAAAATTGTGTGGTAGTGTATGTAAAATGTTTCGATTTTGAAAATAATATTAATTTATTAGTATTTTGCCAAATATACAGGACGGCCAATCAGAACAGAGATAACTTGGCCTACATATACCAGTCTTAAAGACTCAGGAACAGAAACAGTCAAAAAGAGAGACAATGAGAGGTTGGAAAATATTTAAGTAAAGGAATTTGTCTCTAATTTTGGTATATAACCTCACACAAACGTGCTAAGTGCAAATTACAGTGTTACACAAAATATCTGTAAAAGCCCATTCATTTTGAACTCTCTCTGGAGCGCCCTCTAGTGTCTGACAAACACGTAAGTAAAAATCAGTACCAAAAGTGCCACCAGCTGTTCAAGACCGGTATAGGTTGTGAGGAGAGGACTAGGAAAGGCTAAACCGGAATGGCCACACTACGAAAAAGTAATGTTTTAACTATCTGCCTAACTACAGATTTAATTAAGCTTCAAATAAATCACAGATTTGCCATAACATTAAAAACTTGTATCTACACTCACTGTCCATTTTATCAACTCCATTAACCATGTAGGTGCACCTTGTAGTTCTACAATTACAGACTGCAGTCCATCTGTTTCTCTGCATTCTATGTTAGCCCCCCTTTACCCCATTCCCCCACAGAGCAGGCATTATTTGGGCAGTGGATCATTCTCAGCAACGCAGTGACACTGGTGGAGTTTTTAAGCACTGTGTCCACTCACTGTCCACTCTGTTAGACACTTTCACCTTGTTGGTCCATGTTGTCCATGTAAAGCCAGAGATGATAGCTCATGTGTTGCTCATCAGGGGTCACAAGAGGACACAGGACGCTGTTGGCTGGATAATTTTGGTTGGTGGACTACTCTCAGTGCAGCAGTGACACTGAGGTCTTTAGAAACTCCAGCAGCACTGCTGTGTCTGATCCACTCAGACCAGCACAACACACACTAACACACCAGCACCACATCAGTGCTGAGAATGATCCGTCACCCAAATAACACCTGCTCTGAGGCTAAATACAGCTAGCAAATTCAAACCCCAAGTATCCACCCTAATGCATTTGTAGTCCTTTAGAATTTACTTCCACCTTCAAGATACATTATCAGATTTTCCAAGGCTGAGTCCAAAACTGTACACACCAGTGCTAAATAGCATGTCAAAATGGCACACCATCATTAGAAGTGCATTCATTACTTTAGTATGTATAGCAGCATTATAAAGTTTTGGGAATTGAAATTACTGAAAAATATTGCTACAGTCACAGAAAACAGCTATTTTCAAAAGGCATATTTATTTTCAAACAGTTTTTTTTAACAAATGTGTATTTTTATAGGGCCCTTGGTTCAGGGTGGCCTTACTTGAACGCCTACCTTTCCCTAGCGCAAAGACTGCCCCTGCATGCAGAGTCATAGATAGGGCTACCATTTTATATCAAATATTTCAAGCTTTAATAGGTACTTATTTATTCATTTATGCAGTGGCTGCTCTGTGGTCCTATTGTGCATAAACTGTTCCAAAAAATCTGTTCTTCAAATGAGAATGAGCAAATAGGAACTTAGTGGGCACCAAATATTAAGTCAAACACGGCCTTTTGAGTTCTTCTTCATTGCAGCTACCGCTAACAAGTTAATACGCTTAATCAAATTACTTCTACTCTTTTAAAGTAAATTTGTAAAAGCTCCTTTTATAAAGCACTGAGCTTCCTCCAAATGGAAGATACCACACAGAACAGTGTTAATGTGGAAAAACAAACCAAACCAAACAAACCAGAGTTTTAAACTGCTTGTTGTGGTTGTAGTTCAGAAACTAAAAGGAAACTTTCATCTGGCAACAGTGTATTGAAGATCACTCGGATTAGGCCAACGTTCTAAACCTCAAACAGCTTGCCATTTCACTTTAATAAGAGTACGTACATAGACCCTGTCTATAAAGATGCCATTTGAGTACATCAGCTGCAAATACAACTGCTAATTCCCAACAAACCCATCAACAGATCTTTTGAAATGTATTAATGTGCACTTACTGTGCAGGCAGGAACACTGCATAACTTATTAAGAAAACCTGACTTAATGCAGATTTGCTTGTGGAACTATGTATGTATGACAAAGAGGCCCTTCTCAAACATCTCATCAGCCACTCCAGCCTCCCTGAGGATATCATTTCACCTATGAGGTACGGTGGGCTTTTATGGTACAGTTTGGTATATGGTTAGACAGTAGCCTCTTATTGTCCTTGGAACCACCGGTGGTTCCAAAACGCACTTCGTCATATTCTTCACAACTTTCATTTCATAAGCTACATTCAAAAAGTGGGTGTCACATGAGAGCTGTAACTGTCTTCTTTCCAGTAAAATAGATGGGTAATGTAATTTTAAACCCTTATAATAGAAGAAGCTGAACTCACAATTTTTTTTGTCTACTGAAAGTCGACCCATTTTTCCACAAATCTGGGCTATAAACTATAAACAGATGGCGTTTCTTCAGTGATCTGCACTGTAACATTATTTTTATAAAATAATACAAACAGCTCTAAGATATTTGGCTTTCAGCAGTAAATTGTAAGCATATAGCAATATGTGTACAATCATAAAATACATTTTCTGTTAATTTGAGGGGAGCTTTTACAATAAATAAATAAATAAAATAAAAAATTGCATTTATTTCATGCAGTTACTGAACAATTTGCCTTAAGATTTGGTCATGTAAATTCAGATGGACAAACCAAAATATACCCTGGAGCGTAAGAGGTAAGGAAAGTCCAGTTGGAGATGCTGGCCAGTTCCTGTGAAGCTCCCCTGGTTGAAATGCACCCAGAGTTTCTTGTCTTACTTGAGTCCCAAACTCGTACCAATGTTAAGATCTTTATTCAGTGTGATAGTCTGAGCTGCCATTTATCAAAAACATAATCTTTTGATTGCCGCTATGGTATGATGGTTTGCAGAGAATAAACCCCTCATTACAAAGACGAATGCACAACTGAGATGCAAAAACATAAGCACTGTTCTACAGAGATATGGATAGAAGTGATACGGTCAGATGAGTCATCTTTCACCACATTCTTCAGAAGTGGGCAAGTGCATGTATGGTGTACACCAAAAGAACAGTACAAGCTTGAATGCTTGACCCCTACTGTCAGTGCAAACCAGTACAAAGTCATTCTGACTGATCACCTTCTGACAGACAACACCCCATCCCCAAGGGGTCACTGAAAGGTTTGATGAGCATAAATATGATGTAAATCTAATGCTATTTCTTTTGAAATCGCCAGATCACAACCCAACTGAACATCTATGGGAGATTCAGGTCCAGTGTGTTAGCCAGCATTCTCCACCACCATCATCAAAACACCAACTGAGGGAACCTCTTTCTGGAGAATGGTGTTCCAGCCTGTCAGTACAGTTTCAGAGACTGGTAGAACATGTGCCAAAGGTATGCATTAAAGGTGTTCTCGCAGATTGTGGTGGTTCAACACCTTGCGAAGACACTTTGGGTCAGATTCATGAAAACCGGCTATAACAGGGCTATGCCATGAAAAATGTGCTGTGCAGTAAATAAGAGCTATTCATAAAGTCACTGTGGAGGCGATTAGCTCACCAGTGTATTTTTAACAGTGCTGTATTTTCACCTGTGTCCCAGATCCAATCAAAATAAACATGCAAATGAGGTCATACATATTAAAGACCCAATCCAGTGAAGCTCCAGTTGACTGCCAAAATGGATACGATGATGGAAACAAAAACAAAGAGAAAAAAACAAAATTCTGAGAAACAGAAAAAGTGCTGGCAAATAATACTAATCTGTTTGGTTACAGAAAATGTATATAAAACTGAAATTATGACACCTTAAAATTCAATGTTAACTGTAGAAATTTTATTTTAGCTTGTTCATTTCTCTTTGATAAGAATTCAAGCCTTTTTTATAATTTATTAAAACTGTAGTGATAATTATTTTGTTATATTGCTAAGAAGAATTATGTGTGGTAATTTTTCCCAACATACATAAAAATGAAATAGACCTGCTTAAATTCTATGGCAAGCTGTTTTAGCTTTAATGTCCTATTTTTCTTGATTTTAGAAATTCAATTTACACGTGAAAATTAAAATTCAACTACTAAATATTTAAATCTTGATCTCAAAATTCAAACATGTGAAAATTAAACTTCCATAAGTAAATATTACATTTTGACTAGTAAGAATTCAGTGTTTATTTGTTTATTTGCAAACAGGCTATAGATTATAAAATGCAATAACAATCAACAAAATAAGTCACACAAAACATGGTTAAAAATTAAAAGAAAAACAAAACGTAACTGAGAGAAAACAAAACTGGAAAAAAATGGAAAAAAACATAGTCGTACAATTTAAAACATAAAATAACAGTAGAAAGACAACTGAAAAAACAGAAATGTTGACTACAGAAATTTGTTTTTGCTAGTAAAAATGTCAAAATTACGTGTAAATTGAAATCTTTTTAAAAATTCTACGCGATTTGAAAAATTGGATTAAAAGCTAAAACTGCTTATAATAAAATCTATTTCGACATGTCAAACTACTCTTCACTCATTTGTAACACAAACTGTACCTACTTTCCACACACAAGAGGAGGATTCACCAAACATTGAATTTGACGCAGGAGGAAGAGGCTGTTTTACGTTCAGTGCCAGCTAAATCTGCCAGCCTAAAGTCCTGCTAAAGCAGGTCTTCTACTCCTACAACAGCAGTTACAAGGTTTACTGGGGAAACTCACCGTCAGAGCGGTTCAGGCATTACTTTATGCAGGATTGTGTGGTGCTATGAATCACTACTGGGACATGTAAATGAAGGAAAAGCGTAGCCATGCCTCACATCACGCAAGCAGTAAAACACCAGTAATCCTCATTTATGAATGAGCAAACATGTTACCACCATACTATTCGCTCTTAACGTCACTATGTTTTATGAATCTTGCCCTTCATGTTGGTTATTCCTGTAATTTGTCTCCAGCCCACACTCAGATTCCATATTAATAATAATGTAATTTCATGCTGCTTTCTGTGATCCCAAATCAACAGTGTCCTGATTACATGCTGGCTGGTGTAAAACTGCACATGGAGCACCGTAACCAATTCAGTACCATGTTGAGGCCATTTTCCGGATCTTCATCATCATACGGATTTTGCTTTGTGCATCTTGAACATAGTCTAGGATTTCATGTACCCTACATTAGTATAATCTGGTTTGCCTCATTATTTGGTTTTATATAGTAGTACTCCACCACTTCACATGGCAGTGTTTCAAAAAGCCTGTCTTCTGAAGCTAATGGAAAAACATCAATCCATAACACTCCAGAGTTTTAAGGGCCTCTGACAACTGGGAGGTCTAAACCCACTCTTCTTTCCATGACGACAAAATAAGACATCAGAGTGAGCCAAAACAGTAGTTAATTATATCAAGGAGGTTGTAAGACGTCTGCTCAATCTGCGCTGTACAGCACAGACTAAAGCTCTGATGTGTTTCCTAATGTATAAAAGAACATTATATAATGTATAATGTAAGAATAAACACTTAAACTGCTATTTGTTGTTTCTTGTGCAATTTCTTTTAATAGAACACATTTTATTTTGCACTGGAACAGCCAGCTGTGAGGCTACACTGTTGACACTGTGAATTTCTCGTTCATCAAGGTACAAACAGTGTAAATGTTCCCTGAAAGGTACACGTGTGGTTTTAAGGTCCAACTGTGTAAAGTTTTTCCTGTGTGAAAAGTACATATTTTTACCTTTTCATAACCGAATGTTTTAAAACAGAAGAATAAAATAAAAAGCCTGGAGACGAGACGGGGTGTGTGGATTTAATACTTAGAAAACTTAGAAAATATCATTTCAATGGATTATGGTACAATTATGCTCCCTGACTAAAGGTACTGAGATGTACCCTTGAGGGTCCCACCCCAGTGACAAGAGGGGTAGTGACCCAGTGACAGTGTAAGGTCACCACACTCAATGCTAACCATCAGCTAGATGGGTATAAAGACCCCAGCATTGGGCTGTGGAGCAGTGTTCTCTGGAGTGATGGAGCTCCGTCCAATATTTTTGGAATGAGTTGGAGTGGCAGAACCAATCATCCAGCATCAGTACTAATGCGCTTGTGGCTGAGTGCAATCAAATCCTCACAGCAGTGTTCCAACACCTAGTGTAAACCTTCTCAGAAGAATAGAGGCTGTTACTGCAGTGAAGGGGAACAAGTTCCCTATTAATATCCTTGATTTCAGATGAAATGTTCAAACCTTTGGACATAAATGCACTCAAATCTTGGTTCCTCTCCAATTTGTCACAAAGACGGGCATCTATCTTCAGTTCAATGAACATCATTTTAAATAAATATGTACAGGAGAATAACAAATTAAAGGGAAATCCTGAATAAATGAGTGGAGAAACATAAGTGCAGATGTTTCCAGGCAGAAGTACTGCATGACACACTACTTGGACAAAAGTATTGGGACACCTACACATTACACCTACAGGAGCTTTCATGACATCCCATTCTAGATCCATAGGCATTAATATGGAGTTGATCTCCAATTTTAGCTACAACAGCTTCCACTCTTCTGAGAAGCTCTCTACAGGATTTTGTAGTGTGTCTGTGGGAATTATTGTCTGTTCATCCTGAAGAGCATTTATGAGGTCAGACGCTGATGTTGGACAAGAGAGCCTGGCTCACAATCTCCGTTCTAGTTCATCCCAAAGGTGTTTGGTATGGGAGGCAAATTCGGCCAAAAAATAAATTATAATTAAAACAATAAAATGTAAATGCAAACCTCATTTTTCCAATGTCTTTTCTCAAACATCTGCGCAAATATCCTGCCAAAATTGAAAATTAATTGAAATATCTACATTTGCAATGTAATGTTTTACATAAACACAAGTCATTTGTGGCAAAAATAAAAATACATTCACAACAGCTATTCCTCATTTCATTTTAGTCATTATTCTGGTATTTTATGGCCACATCTAAAATGGAAAAGCTAACAGAGAAAACTTTTCACTTTGCTGTTGATTTACCCATTTTGCATTTTCAATTTGTCAGATATGCAGCCTATTGCTATGAAAAAGAAATAACAATGTAAACACTGCATTTTGATTTTAGTTTTGACACATGTTATGCATTTCCTCAAGAAAGGCAAAGCCAAAATGAAGCTTGGATTTTCTTTTCTCTATTAGCTTTTCCATTTTAGATATGGCCATAAAATACCAGAATGTTCACTAAAATTAAATGACAAATGGCTGTTTTAAATGTATTTTTATTTTTGTCACAAATGACTCGCGTTTATGTCAAAAATTAAATTGCAAACGTAGGTATTTCATTTCATTTTCAATATTGGCAGGATATTCGCACAGATATTTGGAAAAGGTAAAGGCAAAAATGTTTTCTAAAAATGGCTTTTCCAGCTCCAGTGATGTTTATCTTTTTCAAGCTAACAAAATCCAGAAGGACAGCCACAAACAGCTGTGTTCTGTCTCCAACCATTCACAGCATTTCGAGGGATTAGGCCTTTAGCCATGAAAGTGCTCCTGTGGCTTGTGCGCATGTTGGATCTTAATAAAACCCAGTTTTGAAACAACCGCAAAGGAAGCAGAAAGAGCTTGTGAATGTGAAAACAGAGAGTGACTTCTGGAAAACATCTTTTGCTTTCGGGTAACAATATAACTCGACAGGCTTTGGACTTGCCAAATTCAATCAGATTCTTTACAAGCGCACGGTGGAACTGCTCCAGTAGAGTTTATAGAGAAACTCACAAGCAAATACTGTGAATGATAATGTAAATTTAGATCCAATTATTAAATGTGATGCATGTGTAAATATTAATAAGTGACGTGGGGATGTGCATTCTGAGTAATTTTAAAATCTGAGTATCTGTTAGAGTCAATGAACGCATATGCTATTAACTGTGAGGAAGGAAAAAGAAGGTTTTTTTGGCTTGATATTACATTTGCATAATACACTCAAAGGCAAAAGCATGTAAACACCTGACCATCACATCTATATTAGCTTATTGGACCTCCTGTTCAAAAACTATAAGGAATTGGCCCCACAATGCAGCTATAACGGCCTTCACTCTTCTGGGAAGGCCTTCCGCAAGATTTTGGAGTGTGTCTGTGGGAATGTGAGCCCATTCAGTCAAAAGAGCATTTGTGAGGATAGGTACTGATGTTGAATGAGACGGCCTGGCTCACAATCAACATTCCAGTTCATCCCAAAGGTGCTTATTAGGGTTGACACTGGAGTTCCTCCACACCAAACTTGTCAAACCATGTCTGCTACAAAGTTGGAAGTATATAATTGTCTAAAATGCCTTTCCATGCTGTAGCATTAACATTACGCTTCACTAGAACTGAGGGACCAAGCTCAAACCCTGAAAAACAGCCCCAAACCATTATCCCTCCTCCACCAAACTTTACTGTCGGCTCTCGTCATTCCATTAGGTAACGCTCTCCTGGCATCTGCCAAACCCAGATTTGAAATCCAGTGGCAGCATGTTTTATACCACACCAGCCAACACTTGGCATTGCACATAATGATCTTAGAGACAGAGACAGTTTGGGACTTTGTAGTGAGTGATGCAACAGACAATAGGTGATTTTTACACACTATGCAGCCCTATGCATAATAATCGCACTTACAGTTGACCAGATCTAGCAGGGCAAAAAATTCTGACCTGTGGCAAGGGTGGCATCCTCTAAGAGTGCCACACTGAGCTCAGTGATGACCCAATCTACTGTCAGTGCTTGTCTATGGAGATTGCATGACTATGTGCTTGATTTTATATGTTATCATTATTATTCAAAAATTGATAAGGCAAATCTTTTGGTTACTGAGTAGGGAAGTTGCCTTAAATGAGCTAATACACTTAGAGCTAACCGGGACAGCAGTAATGATGATGACTCCATCCTTTGCGCAAAGTCTTACTGATCACAGGGCGATATGCCAACATGGTAGTCAAGATAAAACTGAGATCAGTGAAATATCTTGGCTTTGTCCAAAACCACCTTCTACTATATGATATGTTCTATATTAGTAAATGCATTGCTAATGCACACTATCTTACCTAACTAACGTAGACTGGTCTAAAGTCACATGCTGCCATTCTGCATAATATGACAAATAATACACCACATACTATTTCTGAAATAAGCACAAGCTAACACTACTTAACGTAACAGTCAAGTAGAATGTCCTTTTAGTCATATTTTCACAGCAATCAGATATTTCTCAAGATTCACCCTGAAGAATATTTTTGTACTATGAAGCTTTATTTTTTAACCTTTTCTCATAAGTTTATCACAGTTTTTTTCAAATACTGGGTACAGGACTCCTATAATTGTTTAATCATCCTCTTGATGGCTAAAAAATAGCTCAGGGTAGAAGAATATTAAGAACACAGTGAGAGCCAGGTAGGCTAAAGTATGGTCAGCACATGGCAGAGTTAGTTTTAACATAGTGTAACAACTAAGCCTCATAAAGTAAACAATGCAAGAAGCCCATATCCTCCCATATCAATTATCAAAACATGCCAGGTAAATGTTTGGACACCCCAGGTCAAATTACGTTTTGTTGATTTCCTACATAAAAACAAGTACATATCTTCTACAGAGAACACACGTCTGCAAATTTCAATGTACAATTACTGTTTGGCACAATTTAGCTTTTTCTTCCCCAGTATGTTAAATGCAGCAAATTAATAGAAACTGCATACTAACATTTGCAAACAAATGCCATATTTAATGATGTGTTAACAACTGTTCACTTAGAAAAGAAACGAAATGTAATTTGATTGAAAGTGTTTAAACTTCTGTATACAACTGTAGATATATAAATAAAATATATTTCAATTTTATTGTGCTGAGATTTACTCTTCTACGTTTTGGTGAAAACTAAATTTGACACATTTGAAACACCCTGGAGTTTGCATGTTCTCCCCGCGTCTGTGTGGGTTTCCTCCCACAGTCTAAAGACATGCAGTCAGGCTAACTGGAGACACTAAATTGTCCCTAGGTGTGAGTGTGTGAGTGAATGTATATGTCTGTCTGTCTGCCCTGCGATGGACTGGTGACCTGTCCAGAGTGTATCCTGCCTTCCACCCAATGACTGCTGGGATAGGCTCCAGCTTCCCCCAGAAGGATAAGCAGCTTAGCAGATGTGTATGTGTGTGTGTGTGTGTGTGTGTGTGTGTGACACACCCTCCTTTCACTTATATTTTTTGCATTTATTTTTATGTATTTGAGTTCAAACAACATAGAACTGTACTGAATTAATTGCTTTTTGCATTAGTTTTTAGACTTTTTAGCAAGTTTTATAAACTAGGCCCTCCATATGCTACAATTAACCCCACATAATATTTGCTCTGAGCCTGCTTTCAGCAGATCTTTTCATAATCGGTAAACAGCAGAAATAAAGTTCAAGCTTTCATTTGTAGCAGGGATATATAGGTTGCGTGTATAAAACAAAATTGTCCAAAGTACTTGGGCGAACAAAAAATGGGCGGTAAAAACCTAAACGTGTTGTGCCCCACTGTCCTGCACTATTTAGTGTGGTAGTATGCGCTGCTAGCTAGCTTAGTTTTAGCCATGTTAGCAGTTTAGAGCACTTTAGGCCTATGGACAGCTGTGCTCAAGTAGCTGAACAGCATTTCCAGTATTCAAATATTGGCACCTGGAAAGGTTTACCAAGTGCTTGAGTATTGGTGCTCATCCCTGAATTTCCTTATTCAAAGCTGCTTGGTTCTCTATACACTGAATCTGAAGTCTTTCGGTTACGCCTGCTGTCATTATACCTTTATCATAACAAAACCCACATCACACAACAGGACAGTACTAATATTCACATTTATACATGTTATAAAGAAAACATCTGATGACAGAGCATTCAATTCCAAACTGCTTGAGTCATTGCACACTGAAGTTGACATGAACACAGCAGGTTTATAGGGAGGCAAAACAAAGTCATTTGAAACAGACAGGGGAAAAATATGCATAATGTAATGGTTCCAATGTAACATGTTCATTCCAGATGAGTACTAACTTGGTTGTGTATGGTTAAAACGGAATCACAGATTAAACTAGTCCAGAGTAAACATTAAAACACTTTGTGATTAACTAGCTACAAACAGAACATTTTTTAAGTTAGTAATTAAATAATTAACAAAAGCAATAAAATAAGAATTTAATAAATGATAAGCATGAAAGGTTGAACGCAGAGCTTTTTTGTTGCCATAATACCTTTTTGGATCGTTTTCTAACACCCCGGGAATCTCAATTTCAAATCCTATAATACTGCATTGCAGCACAACATCAAAATGCTTGTTTTTAATAAAGTTAATTCAGTTTGATGTCATTCACCCACTTTTACAAGGCAGTCCTAAATTTGAAAGCGGATTCAGTCTTATATGCTGTGGGTAGGGCTGGGTATCAAAATTCAATACTTTTATGGTCCTATCAAAGACTTTATCATTCAATACCAAACTTCAATACTGAAGCAGTCAGTCTCATTAGCACCAGTGAGCCGATATGAATGCTTGTTCCAAAATTTACATTGTTAATCGGCTGTTCTTAACGTCCGAAGTTCTTGTATAGTAACCTATTGTGGTCATCGAACATGCCCAGTTCCAGAGCCTCACACTCATATCTGACTTAAGCTACACCAGAAATGCTCGCAAGTGACTTGATGTGAGTCGGAGTCGAGTCTCGAGTCTTTAGTAGAGAATTTTAGTTTAGTCTGGGTGTACAAAAGTAAACTCCTTTACTTTGTGTACCCCTGTCAGGTTCAAATCTGCTTCAAATAATGAGCCTTTCACTACAGAAAAACGTTAAGCGTGAACGACGAAACTGAAGCGCTACATGCAGTAAATACCATGTGAAAAGGAAAGAGGCAAAACAATTTAAAACGGCTGGTTAATCTATGCAAACTAGTCACTATAACAGCTGAGGTTTTGTTAAGTTTTAAAGGAATGTAATCGGTAACCTAATAAAACTTCAGCTACATTAGCAATTGTGCTAGCTAGCAAACTTGCTATCCAAACCACACACTAGTCAAATGTTTCAAATTGTTTTACCTCTTTGCTTTAACCACCACATCTACTGCATGTAGTGCTTCGTTCTGTCCATCAGACTGAAAGCTTTTCAGTCACTTTATTTTGATGGTCCCCTATAGATGATCTACAGATTAAATTATTAACAAATGCTCTGTTGATCTTCAACACCATCATGGTAAAGGTTAGGCTTTGGAGTAGGCGTAGGTTGTGTTGAAGATTAGGATTAGGTTTAAAGTTAGATTTAGTCAAATCTAACACATTCAATTTTAAGTGTAATAGATATTTAGTTGAATACTAGTTGAGGATAAACTAAGCCTCACAAAGCATCTACTGAGGACACGTTATTTGAAGCCGTATTAAACCAGACGCTGGTGTGAGAACATGGCATGACAAAAGCAAAACTGAGAGGCAAGATGCACGTTTAGGATTGAAAAGTAAATGCATGATTGAAATATTCAGTCCTGACTTATTGTCAGCTTGAAATTTCACAAGTCTATCTCAATTCTGAGCATGTTGATGGACAAAGCAACTTGAGTGCCTACAACTGAGCCACACCCACTTTTAAAATAAGGTATGAATAAACGTATCGTTTTGAATCAGTATAAAATAAGAATTTGAATGATACCCAGCTCTAATTGTGGACTGTCATTTTGAATTCAGAAACATTTCCAAAAAAAAAAAAAAAAAGACACACCCTAAAAAATAAAACAATTAAAAATGAATACTGGAAAAAGTGTTTGGATTGGTAGGATTTGACAAGCTTGTTTAGAAGGACTAGATCAACTATGCCAACACATTCTGATTAATAACACTCATTTAATGTTTGATCTTATAAAGACCATTAAATGAAATTGGAAGAAAAGTGTTCACGTATCTCTTTTAATATTTTAGACAGCGGAACTCGTTTTCAATAAACTTTTGAGCAGATGGCTAATACTGTCAGGGTTACTGGGGTCAAAGAAACGATACACTAATCATCCACAAAAGCCAGGCAACAAAATGTAATAAAATTAAAAGTTCTGAAATTTGTGTGTGAAACAGATTTAAAGGTATTTACAGATGATTTATCCACGCTTGCACCTTATTATTTGGTTGTAAAATTTGAAAAGTCAGAACGTTTGGTTAAAAATGGTTAAAATTTCTCTCAGCATTATGCAAAATCTAAAGTAACTGGCCAATCCAACTGAAAGATTTGCAGCATTGATTTTTCAGTGGCTACGATAAAATTGGCTCCTTGAAGAAAACTTGTTAGTGATGTTAATATTTCAAAATACCAGAAGACTCTGACATTTCTCCCAAAAAATTAAGCCACTATTTAAGCCGTAATGCCTCTCATGGTGACCGCTTTAAAAATTCTCCTTTAAATCACTGGCTTTAGCCTGATCTAGGTCTAGAAAACTACTCAACATTGTAATTAAATTGCAATAACTAAAGCCAGAACTCACTTCCCTACATCATTACTTTTTCAAAAAATGTCTCACAGTGAAGGTGCTAGTTAGAGCCTAACCGCCAGATAAAAGCACAGAGAGCCTTTTCAGCACTTGGTGTTTCCAAACTCAACACTTTCACCTGAGTTTGAGTGAACAGGGCACTTTCAAGAGAGACGGAAACAATAGAATAACACTACATATGCACAACTATATTCACCAAAGTAACGTATATGTGCATTGAAACCCCTACATACTTAACGTAGGACTAAGAAAACTACATGGTTGAATTTCTAAACTTCTCACATGTTGAACAGACAGGATTATAGCAGCTATGTAAAGTATACTCTTTTTTTTGTTTGATTCTGATGAATGGAAAACTCCTTTTTCAAAACCCAGAACAAACAGCAGACATTTAGGGACCGCACGTCAGAAATATATCGAGTGTGTTCCCTAACTGTGTGTAAGCATGGCTTAGAAAGTAACATAATAACTGCAGAAGCCACAACTGGACAGAGAGAAACAAGTAACAGTACTTGTGCATTTTTTAGCAGTCTGACTGGCATGTGCAGAACTGTGCAAAAGTCAAAGACCACCCTTTATTTAATCAATTTCCAGCCAAATCAGCCATTAAGTACAAATCATTAAGCAATTATTTTTTCAGTATGTAGCGTGTCCACCCTTTATTACAGCTTCCATTCTTTTTGGGAGACCCGCAATCTGCAGGGATTTTTTTCCACACCTCTAAAGCTCAGTCTTAGAAGTTGGTTACATTTTCTGCTTCTTATGATACAAGTAATCCCAAAAACTTTCAGTGATGTTGAGGTCTGGACTCTAGGGTGGTCAGTCCATTGTTCCGAGGCCACCAGCAGCTTCTTTGTTTGATTTGCAAATTTTCCTTTCTCAGTAAGAGCTTCTTGGCAGCTGCACATCCTTTCAGACTCACAGCGTTTAGTTGTCTTCTCACAGTGGAACGATGGACAGAAACACCTGCAGATCTTTTCATATCTAAGGCAAAAGCAGAGCTTGATTTTCTCCTCCCTCTTAAAGACGAAAGCCTTAAGCTCTCTTTATCTGATGGTGACAGTGTTGGAGGTCCACAAGGTGTTGTTAGGAGTCCCATTTTCTTTTTAATAATTTTTTACACTCCAGCTGCTGAAACACCTGTTTTCACTGATTTTCCCATTCTTTATACAAGTGGATTAACTTGCATCTAATCTCCTCAGAATCTGAAAATAACTTACTTAATGGTTGTTTTGATTCGACTGGAAATTAAATAAATGAAGGGTGATCTGACTTTTGCACAGTACTGTAGCCCAGCAAGCCAGATAGTACAATACAAGGCATGTATAATCTAAAATTATAGAGATAATTCAGTGGTTCTAATACACCAACCAGACGAACCTTTAGAAGAAAAACAAACAATTAAAAAAAAGTCACATAAAAACCCACAATATGGAAAAAAAAAAAAATCACTACACAAAAGACAATTGATGAAACACAGTAACAGAAGATCCCAAAACTATAATTCATTCCTGATTTTTAACCTATTTACAGTATTATTTTTGCAGGGTGGAGTCAGGATGGGACTGGTTTGTTTTTCTTTTCTTTTTTTCTTTTACAAAGAATATTTCAAAATAATTCAAAAGTCCTTTTACAGTACAGTGAACTGGGCTCTGTTTTCAGTGGCAAACACAGAATGCATATCAAATAATCTGAGAAGTCATGCAGTAACAGTGGAGCAAAAGAAGAAAAGAAATCCCAAAAATAACGCAAAAACAAAAGCAAACACAAAAAGGAAAAACAAAAGGTAATTAAATACTCTCCCATTCCATGCAATTTAAACCTGCTTTTGTTCGACCGACTTCTGTAACGCAGCAAGAACGCAGGAGTGTCCAAGCTCAACCCTTTAACAATTAACATCATCGTAGTTGAGCGGCACTTTGTCACAACAAACTTTCCTAAGAGATAGTGACGCGTTACGTCCAGAGGCTATGCCTGGCGAGACACAGAACTTCCAAGGAGCATCCACAGGCAACTCCTTCTTTTGGCATCCCTTTTAATTCAATAGTGGTTTTGATTAGATCACTGTAGTGAAGGAATGATGCTCATCCTCCACTTCAATCAGCAGCAAAAACGTCTTTCTTTCCTTTAACCAAATGTCAGCGTTGGGAGATTTGTTTTTTGTTCTTTCCTAGTTAGAGCTTGAAGGGATAATGTTAGAGGGAATTCTGTTTTTCACTGTAAGAAAGGCAGTATCCATCACTCTCTGTCTCTACTTTACGCAGAGCATTCTTTCTCCTCCAAGTTTTCCTCTGTTCCATGTGCTTTTAGGCCTCAGAACCCAGAGAAGTCCTGGTGGGACTGGGTGGCAGGCGGGCAGCAGCACTGTGCTCTGTGCGGAAGCTATACTCGTACTGGGACAGAAGAAAAAGAGACAGACAGAGAGAAGATAGGGAGAGAGAGAGAGAGAGAGAGAGAGAGAGAGAGAGAGAGAGAGAGAGAGAGAGAGAGAAACAAAGAGAATGCTATAAGCTATAGATATTTGTTAGCAAATCCTGACCTCTAGTGGCTGAAAAACACAACTGCACTAGTCACAATGACGACTGAATTTCAGTGATCATAAAAATCACAACGCTTCTACTTTCAGCACTGACTCAATAAACCCAGTCTTCATTAACCTGATCATTCTGCAGTCATAATTATTACTTAATCAAAATTACTCCACAATCAATTTTTAGTCATTAGACTGAGCCAAATAGCTTGAGCCAAATAAATGGAAATAAACTAAATCAGTTCTTTTTCCTATTTTTTCTTGTTATAACAAAGCTCAAACTTTTTAAATGTGCGCTATAACACAGGAGAACGTTTCATTTATATAGCTAGTTTTAACAGCTAGTATAGCTAATGCTAATTTTGGGCATGCATGCATGCTTTGCTCACATTTCACAGTCTGAAAGGATGTAAGTTTTGCTTTTGCTACATACACGGTAGTGCAGTGTATGTTTTAGACCTGTACCATAAAGGGCCCATATAATGGAAAACCAAATTTTCCTGACCTTTTTTTAAATGACAGAGTGATTTAATATGTACACAGTCAGTCGTTCTCTCCCATCAAAGCATTTCATTCATTCCTTACAGTCTATATATGGAAAAATAAACTTTAAAAACATCACATATAGAATTAATTCAATATTAATATCATTAACGTAACCACCTAACAGAAGTTTAGCTCCACCCACTTGCATTCTGGACTGAGTTTGGAATGAGGCACAGTGCATGGCCGCCAATCACAACAGAAATTTAACATATCTTACAGTACACAACAGAAATTTAACGTATCTTAAAGACTGTAAGAAAAACAGCCTGCATAACGACATGGGATAAAGAGAAGTTGGAAAATGGTCTTGTAAAAAAGAAATATAACTGTTACTGGCACATAAAACCACACATCACAAGAAAAAAAGTGTTTAGCGAAATTATTTATACACCAATTAATCAACAGCTAAAATGTAATAATTGTGACAGGCCTGTCTGCAATGATATCTAGACTCATACGCTACTGTTCAGAGCTAGTCAAAGGACAGTTGATACTAGAAAAAAAAACTCACCTCTTTTTCAATCTCAGCAAGAGATTTGATTCTTATGCCCATCAAATCCACCTGCTGTAACTGTAAAAGAGAACAAGACATTAGGAAAACCACTAGTGGTTATTTTTACTTCACTCATCTTTCATATGAAAATTCATAAATGTGCTGGAAAAGAAACAGTAAAACAGCCCCAGTATGAAGACATTTGAACCAACCATTTACTAACTAGCAGAGGTAATGCCATGAAAATCAGTTAAAGCAAACTCTCTAAATTCCAATACACTTAATCAAAAATTAGTCCCAAAAAGCCATACATTCAAATGTTCATTTTTCACAAAAATGAACTTGTCAAGGGAAATACAGCAAACAAAATATGTAATTCCAAAGCTAAGCTAAATAAATACATAAATACTTGTAAAGAAGTACTTACGTCACTGGAAGCGCATGCAAACTTCTCTGAGATCATGAAAGGCACTCCATCCATAGCTTCAAAACACATGACCAAAGAGTGATTCATCAATGAGGGAATGAATTAATTAATGTCATGACATATATATACACATCAAGGACATGATTCAAGCAATACTAGTCAGGATTTTAGTAAAATATCTTTCAAGACACAGTACTGAGGAGAAGGAGAAAGCTCCATCTGAAACGATTATAAAAAGATTTCTCACTGAAAAAGATAAGTGGAGAGTGGACTGCATACAGTGCAGTGGTTTTATCATTAGTTCTCAGATTACATAAGCTATAAATCTGGGGGCGAAATGAGGCACAGGCACTCAGAACAGTACTGAGGCGTTTAACAGTTCTGCACAAAGAGCGTTTATTTATAAAAGCATATACTAACTAGACCCTTTTGCAGCCTTTTGTCCTCTCTTAAGTCTACAACAGTCTTAAAGAGCTTTTAACAGAAAATCACACAGAAGACTCAACTAAATATAGCTAAATATGTTCAGTATTTATTGTGTCCACCCTTTGCCTTTATTACAGTTTCCAGCTTACAGACTTCCTTTCAGTTTTAAAAGAAATCTGCAGGGATATTTTTCCACATCTTCAAAGTTCAGTCCAATGTTCTGAGAACACCAGGAGCTCATACATGTTCTCAGGATTCCAGAACCTAATATTTTATTGTATGATGAACTAATTCTTATTACAGGCAAACTTATGATAAAAACATATGAGATTTTTACCTGAGATGGCATACAGGTTGGAGTTTTGGTGTTCGTAGTCAGGTCTAGTGGTACTCTTTCTAAAGCTGGCAGGTAGGGTCATTGATATGTGTCTGTGAAAAAAAACACAAGCATTACCATAGAATCAAACAAGTGCACTTTCATTTCATCCAAAAAAAAAGAAAAACCTCTATATTTATGTTCCCCTTGTATGCATAAGCACTGATTATCACTGTGAAATCCTGTTAAACGAGAAGCATCATTAGTGCTACATGTGACCAATCAAAAGTTTTTTTTTGCATGTTGACTTCAAGTTGAAATAAATGTAACAGTTCTTGTTCTAACTGACCAAGTGTGTGCCATCCTCTGCAGCTTCTGCAAACTGCCGCCTCTCCAGCCTGATGAGGTCTTTTTCCTGACCCGAACATTTACAGCAACGTGTCTGTGCTTCCCTGACTTCCAGCAGCAGGGTGAGTTTTTCAATCTCCCAAAAGGTTAGCGTCAATCTCTCGGCAGGCGACTGACAGCCTTAATGAAGACCAGCTCCTGTCTTAAAGGTTGTGCCCGTCTGCAGGCCCATAACACAGGCGTCCTGGAGCAATGTGATATTTCGCTCACACTGATGAGACTGACAGATACTGTTTGGATGCTCTTTCTGGGGATATCTGAGGTAATCGAACCACGGATTGAGATCCAGACACATAAATGAGGTACATTTGCCTCAACCCAGCAGATGAAAATGAAACCATTTCACAATCAGTTTGTTGTGATATAAAGATATCATTGTCAAAGCCAACAACTGTGGTCAGCCTAAATAACTGATCAGCTCAAACAATTGTAATCAGGCAGTTACGTACAAATTGTTACAGGCCTGCTGCCAGAATCTGTCCCCATTATGATCTGGAAACACTCTGTACACTGGCCAACAAAACAAGGCCTCGAAAACAATAAAGGTCCATACAATAGGATAACGAAGCAAAAGCAGTAATAAATAAATGCATTTTTAAAAAAATCAAATACTTTTGATAAATGCCCATGGCATATTCTCATTCCTGCAGAAACTGGTCTATCATTTAATCATTTTTTATATTAAATTTCATTCTTATTAAAATGAACAAATACTCAGTTAATGGCTGTTGTAAACAAAACATTACAGAACCCAAAACTTACTTGTATTTGCCATGACAAGTCAGTGTGCCTTACATAGGTAGCTCATGAAATCCCTGAGGCTGAATCTTTAGCATATCTAATCACAAAGTTAGCCTACTTAGCTTAGAGATGATTGTGCTTTGTAAACGTAACATAAGCCATTAGTCCAGTTATAATGGAGAACTACAGCAATTTGAGAAAGAGAAAACTCTGGGTCTACAAGAGCCATTCAATAATCCGATTTCTTTTTTTCTTAATATTTGATATGTATCTTTACTATTGTTTAGCAACTTGCCAATGACCTAAAATTCAATTGAAATTTTCTTTTTAACACAGAGTTCTTTATTTGGGAGTCTATATAGCTCCAAACTGCACATAATGGGTCATTTCACCCCATTTCACAGTTGCAGTGCTGAAACAAGTCTTTAGTTTTGCTGTTTCCCAGGAATCTCTTCTCTATCTGCCCCTGTTCTCATGCATGCTCAGATGCAGGAAAACAAAAAAAATCAGATTAACTGTTTACAGGCACAGAAAAACATGATTACCAAGCTAAAAGCCAGGTCCCTTTACTGGAAATCACATAACGACTTTAATCCAATCTAAGAACTCAGAGTATGCTGTTTATAAGACCACTTGAATAATCGGGTAACTGACAAAATCAGATGATGATAGTATTACAGGTGTGAAAGTAAACCCACTCCTTTTTTAGCACTGCATGTGTCGTAAAAGAACATCTGTTAAAGGATCACTGCAAAATCAAATTTACATAATTTCTCCCTTATCCTAAACTGATCAGTCAAGATATGTTTGGTGCCAGAAAATTACCTCTTTTGTTTTTTGCACTGCAGCTGCAAGGTTAATGTAACTAGCAGCTAATCTGGGACAATTAGCTTGTGTGCAGAAACCAAAACCTAATGTCTGTAAAACAATCTATCATAAAATCATGAACATGCCAGCCATCCACACCCACTCCAAATAAAGCAATCTTTTATCCAAAAACTCATTTTTTAAAATTTGCTGTATAAATGCCATTTTTCATGAATTTTCTACTGCTAGCATAATGGTCATTTGCATTAGACTTTTAATGGGAATTCCTATGCAATATCAGCATCAAGCTAACTGTGTCCATTAGCGTTTCTTAGCATACTGTATCTTCAACATAGACAATTTAGGATTGTAACATTCATTACTTTGTATGCTGGAGTTTTACAGTCTCTCTGGAATCTGGTCGAGTATGGTAGTACTAGGGCTGGGCGATTAATCAAAAAGTAATCGAAACAGACATACAGAACCTTTAACTGACGTAATCTTGCCCACGTCGGTTATTTCGATTTTTTTAAAATTCTGTTAATCCTTTCACCACTCTGTGTGTTCATGTACTGTCCCCTTAAAAACTTACTACCGCGCGTGTAGTCACGTAACTCCACCAAGTCCACTCTGCGTCATGGAGGCTAAGGTAATGTTCACACAGCAGGTAAAAGTTTGTTTCCTTTGACTTACATTAAAAGTAAAGTATGTTTTTTTCTTCTCCCGTAAATTTCTCATTTTGATACAAGGTTTTGTTCTGACAACAGCGGCATGTCAAATTATTTACCATGTATTCATTCAAAGCATCTTTGGGGTCATGAATACTCTCTGGGAAATACTGCGAGTGCCTCTAAACTTTACAGCAGAACCTACAGCACTGACGGGGATTCTAATTGAGACAAATCTTTTTTAGAGGATGAGTGAGACACACATAAAAGTCAGGAAGCAGACAGATGTTGAAACAGCAGCTGAAGTTGACTTCTTGCTTCACAGTGACATGAATTAAGCAAAAAAGACAGAAAAAACTTCCAAGAGCCTCCAAGCTACTTTGAAAACTAAAGGCATCATCAGTTTTAACAGCCCTGTTTTACACCAATAATGACTACATGACTTCTGCTAAGGCAGGCAGTGTCAGACAATGCTGAAAAGACAACTCAAGGCAGCCCTTTTAACTGTCTGGACTTCCCATTGTAGGTTCAACTGCAAAGCACTGGGGGATCTCAGCAGGCCCACATTTGTTAATACTATTATCTGTGGAATGCAACGCATCTGGCCGCCTGACAGACTCTGCACACACCCTAGCGTTTACTCCCCCCTCACTTTCTTATTCTTTCTTCTTCTTTTTCTCAGTGGCACTGGTCAGCTCTGAGTTGCATGTATGGCTAACACCTCCTTATACTTCTTTTTCACTTAGTCTTCCTCATCTGTACATTCTGAAGCACATTTTACATTGGAAGTTGCTAACTGCAACACTTCTGCACTGATGCAATATGCTCCTAGGTTAATAAATGTAGCTTTTATACTGACTGTGTATAGAAAGCAGCTTAGCAACAGGCACATATGCATTCCAACATTTTTAAGCTTCGAATTTATTTTTTGCCACTTGCTGTAAGTGGAACGCCACTAGAAGCACGTACAAAATGCACTCACACAACGGTTTTCATTCAGAACTGGTGTAAAAACAAATGCACTGTGGAAACATTCTGCTTTGCTGGTCATCCCATGCTACATGTGGTATAGAACAAGCATAATAATACAACCACACGTACTTGGGCATGACAGGTGCTGGAGTGGAGTTGGTGGTGACTGTCTGAATGTTGGTGGTAGTGCCTGTGGAGGAAGAGTTGCTCTGTACTGGAGATGAGTCCTGGGTCCGAGGCACTTTCCCCATTCGGTACCAAATCCCCATGTTGTTCAGCTCTCTGCAAAGGAAATCTCATTTAAGTCAGAAATACATCAACAGCAGCCAATGAGAACAATTAAAAAGGGCATTAAGTATTAATCTAGCTTCTTATTTGGCCTTAAGAATACATGATATCAAGAATGGCACATTTCAGGCCCTTGAGATAGAAAATTACTGACATCTGCCTGGCAAACTCGGTCATAATAAGAGGACTTAAAAATATCAAACTTGAGCTCATCTGGACATAAGAATATGTAGGAATGCTCATGGACAACATGTCTTTACGACTCTGCCAAGCCCAGCAAAATACCAAAAATAACCATTCTGTGGTTTAATTTTTGCTTTGTGTTCGTTACTCCACAGTAAGCCCGATGTCCATGACTACCGTGTTACTTCTGCAGAGAATAAAGCTTTTGTGAATAGACCATGTCAAATAAAGGATGTCAGTTCGCCCTGATGGAACTCAACGTCAAGACGTTTCGGTAGCGGGCGGGCGAGGGAAAAATGATTTTGATTTTTTGTGGGAGACCTTTACCATACACAACAGTACAAGCACAGGTCCAGCAAACTGATGTTCAAATTATATAGGTTTAGAAACTAAAGACCCATATATGAGAGTGCAAAGTCGAGTGAATGGTGTTGAGCGACATCCATAGTCAAGCATGTGAGTGAAGCTGTAATTTACTGAACCACTGTCTTGCACAGTTTTTTGGCACATCAAAAAGAAAAAAAAAAAACCCTAACCGGGAAAGATACAGCTGTGGGAACCATTTAGCTTTAAAGTGGAGGTCAACTGCATTAGTAAAGTGATTAGACAGTGCTTAATTTTTGGATGAGAATGTCTGTTGGACACATTTCTGTCTCTGTTAAACAATTTAGAACATGGCACTTTTGCAGACCAAAGTGAGCAAAAGTATAGGAACAGATAGTCTTGAAGTAAATTAAAAGTAAATAACACTTAATATTTGGGCACATATCCCTTGCTTACAAGTTCTGTATCAAGCCAGCGACCCACTGACGTCACCAAACTGTTGCATTCTTTTTTGTGATGCTTTTCCAGGCTTTTACCACAGTTTATTTTAGTTGTTTGTTTTTGAGGGTTTCTCACTTCAGCCTCCTCTTCAGGAGATTAAATGCATGCTTGGTTTAAGCTCTGGTGGTTGACTTGGCCTTTAAAACCTTCCACTTTTTTCCCCTGATGAAGTGCTTTGTTGTGTTGGCAGTGTGTTTTGGGTTATTGTCTTGCTGCATAATGAAGTTCCTCCCATTTAGATTCAATGCATTTCTGTGTAAACTGGCAGACAGACTATTTCTGTAGACTTCTGAATTTGTTCGGCTGCTACCATCATGAGTTACATCATCAATAAAGATTTAGCTAGCCTGTTCTAAAAGAAGCCATGCAAGCCCATGCCATGACACTACCTCCACCATGCTTGACCAGTGAGCTTGTATGTTTTGGATCTTAAACGTATCATTTCTTTCTTAACACTCTGGCCTTTCCATTACTTTACTAGAGGTTAATCTTGACCTCATCATTCCATAAAAATCTATGCGCAATGCTTGTGCAATCGCTCTGACTGATTTTTCCTCTTTTTTAAGCTTCAAAATGGATACTGATGATATCAGCGCTTCAGAAAAGCTTATTGTGACATACTATGACATAATTTATTACATTAACGATACATTACTGTCACACTGTCCAGCCCTATACAGAGCTATTAATTGTTTAAACAACCTAACAGGGCACACCATGGCAAAGAGAAACACCTGTCACATGTTCCAGTATTTTCGCTCACATGAAAAATGGACCAGTTCAAATAAAATGTGCCATGTTCTAAATTGTTCAACACATCTAGCTGTACATATCAGGAAATAAAAGCTGAAATTCTAATCTACCTTCTCATGAAAGATAATACACTGAAACACAAATGTCTTCAGTGTATACAGCAAATACAAAAGAGTTAGCCTTGCCGTTCCAATACTTTCAGAGACTGTACTTACTACTTAAAAGTGGTACTGTTTCCAATAAGTTCATATCAAGCCCCAATATCTAAAATCGCAACTGACCCTATGAAGGTATACTGTGGTGGAGCCTGTTTAGAGCGGCCTAGGATGCGAATGTCGCAGATGGCAGCTTCGGTTGAGTCCCTTGGGATAAACTTGATACACAATCTCCTCTTCCGGAACGCGGGCTCCTCTACAGAGGATGAGAGGCAGAGGAAGAAGTGTGAATGAAGTGAAAGTCTGCAGCAGGGTCAAAAGCATGGTTAAGGATCAGTTCACTTAATCAATTAGCTTAAGTGCAGGAAAACCGCAAAAGAGGAACATTACATTACTGACAGATATCACACCACAGAAAGAAAAAGCTTAAGGTCATTAAGATGTATGCAGGTATGTGATTAAAGGTTGCTGTTGTTTTATAAGGGACTTCTTGCGTTACATCAAGGGGAAAAACCAACCAACCATTATTTAGTTCACCTGCTGATACTGTTCATTACAGCACTGAGAAAAACCCTGAGAAAGACCATGTATTACATCAGGTGTTTGTATTAAAAGCTGGCATATAGGAGCGATTAAGGTTGATTATTACAACTTTCACAGTACCCGTTTTGCAGGTCCCTCAGTTCAACTACACATTTTTCCTTCAGTAATGTTGACGGAATCTAATTTCATGAAAATGTGTACAATTTGCTAAACCACAAGCAAACTGGATTTTTATTTTCACAGGTGAGCAAGCAATTCAACATCTATAAGTATATTTTTATTGTACTTAAATGCTATTTTTTTATTGTGGCAGTTTGATACCAAGAAAGCTGCAGTTGTGCTGTCCATTTTATATCTGCACAGCCTTTTTTGTTTAGAGGTGCAAATCGTTTTCACAGACGGTTCTCACCCTCCCCTTTCATCTGTCATTGCTTGCTGGCAGCTCAACACAAGGTCACCATTTCACACGCAGAGGGTCAACAGTGTTCTAGTTAGTCTGTTAACAGAATTATGATTATATATTTACACTGAATTGAATTCCACTGCATTATGCATTCGACTGGCATAATGGCCATTGGCCATTATGTTTATTGTCGCTGTAGTGATTTATTTAAATAAATGACTTGAACAGTGTGGTGAAGTTTCCATTCTAATGTGGGTTTGTTAAGCTTTTTAAAGTTTAGAACCGTATTATTCTAAACTTAACTTAGAGAGCTCTCAGAATGAAAAGGTTCCATCTGTTTTGTCCACTCTAGAAAAGACTATTTCCAAATACTATATAATTTTAACATTCAGCCATTGAAAGCAATGACTTTGTTTGTATTTGAAAGGTGACTGTACTACATGTAAGTTTTTCCATATCGAAAGTGAAATCTTTTACCTTCATTATCTCAAAACTGCACTAATTGCAGACGGAGCCTTAAAACAACCTAAGGCGATGACGTCTGTAGGGTCCTAATAATACTAAAATACTTTTTGAATGTGATATTTTCAAAGATTCTGTACATATGTATGTACACTGTCTGGGGTGAAATTGAATATATTCTTAATTATTCAAAAATAAACCAAACATTGTATCTTGTTTTTCCCCCCCAATACATGCACCTAAAATGTACCCCTTGCTTAACCTGCATATCTGTTCAAGATGGCTGCACTTTTGGAGTTAGTAACAAACAGTCACATTTGGAGAAAAAGGTAGAGTGAGACGAGGAGCAAAAAAGGAATAAAAGAAGAGAGTAGTGCTTACGTGTGTCCACAGTCTCCTGGATTGGGATAAAGCCCACAGGCAGTGTATCTTTAATGTCAATGAGTTTCATGTCTACCAGCACGTTTCCTAAATGACTCTGTGGAAACAAGTACAAAGTGGCCCATATTATTAAATTTCTCAGAATAAGAGTGCTGATCTGACATCAGTTCTTGCCTTTTATATATATATATATATATATATATATTAGATCAGAGTTTTAACAGAATTACCAAGAGTAATATAAGCAGGTAGTAGTCAACAGCAGGGCTGAGCAATGTGGCAATTATAAATTAATCAAGATAACAATATCATAACATGTCAAAAAGCTCTATCCCGTGTACATCGTAGATATTGTCAGTAGTCTTAGAACACAGACCAACTGCATGCTTTATTAAAATGAGAGCACAATTAGTCCTGTTTAACTAGATTTAGTGACATGCACTGCATGAAATGCTAAATACAAATCATCTGTACTCAATTTTGACAGTATTTTTAAATATGGCATTATTACTCTTTTTTTTCCCCATTTTAACTTATCAGATATCAGAAAAAATAAATATTGTGATACACTGTGCATGGTGAAAATTTCTTTGCCATGATGCCACTCCACTAGTGGACTGATAGTACACACACTCACAAAAACAGTGCCTGTCCACTTAATTTGAGATAAAAGAAAGTAAAATTAGACCATATATTCAAATTAGGAGGCGACATGGCACTAATGTCGCCCTGAGTTTGTCTCTTGTGGGCGTGTATAAGGCCTCTCGGGTTGTTGCATGTAGGCATGTACAGTTCAAGCTACTGACAACTAAATAAATAAAAAATAAATACATAAATAAAAAAGGCTACATATGGGTCACTGTTTTGTTTCAAATATGAACCATGGTCATAAGTTTATAAATTCAAATGGTTTAGACGTTCCTCTCCTATTTTTGTGGGTGACACCATTGGGAATAGGAACAAAATGCTGGTGGGCACAAAAAGTGAGGTATTAAGAGGCTGGGGACCTTGGACAAACCTGGGTCTACCGCTCTGTGAAATCTGCTGGACCCAATCATTTACAGTGCAACATCACCACATCATAATTCATTTGCATAAAGCTGAGAAAACCTCAACCTCAAATGACTGGTAGCCTGGCACTAAATGCAAGACAAAAGATAAGGCCTTATGTAGGATTCACAGATATTCAAAACTGCACGATAATTCCAAATTAATAGAGAATTACTTGGGAAATGCACCATTCTGTTCAAATCTTTTGTGTAATTAAAAGGTTTAGAGAGTCACCATTCGCAGTGCTGGTGATAGGAACCAGAAATCTGAAGCGTTTGATGTCTACCCTAAAAGCTTTTGGATTACATGATTACAAATACACTGCCTGATGTCTCACACATCACATTACAATAGTTTGAGAAGATTTTGACCTAAGTTACTCTTGCTGATTTAGCGCTTTTTTTATACCATTACATACAAAAACTCACAGAGACACATAGGTTCACTGGTCATTCTGGTTTGTTTGTAAAATGGCTATATTTGTGTTGGAGACATGGTGATCCCTGACTCCGATCACTACCACTGTAGTCCACTTTGAGTGATGTCATTTACATCTCAACAATTTAACTAAGCAGACATTTTGAAAAATCAGTGGGATTCCCCTTTCAAGTCATCCTGTCTTAAGCATGCAATTCCATTTCACCTACAAAAAGCCAACAGTCAAAAGACAAACGACAAAAACAGATTTAAGAGTGTTCCCTCCTCAGAGAGTGATCACTACTGTGATCTCCCTGTGTGTGACATAAGTAATTGCATCAGCTACAACTGGCAGATGATAATAGCTTTTATCACTAAAATCCTCAAAAACTAGCACGGACAAATATTCCAACAAGTGAGGATGTAATTCTTCCTGATCCGAAGAGATGTGATTTTAGGACACATTTACTTATGTAGCAAGTATTCTGACAAAAAAGTAACCTGGCAGTAGATACAGAATTAGTAAAGGAAAAAAAAACAAAAAAAAAAAAAAAAAAACACTACACATGTAAAACCCATAATTCAAAAGTTTTTCCTCTGAAACACTGCTGACCTAAATACAAGAACAATTGACAGAGATGGCCTAAGAAGCATTCCGTGAGACAAAGTATTCTGGGTTTTCTCTAAAACTTAGCTTGTCTTGTGTCTTATCCAAGACTCTGAAAACTCTAAAGTCTCACCAATGATAACTTCACAGCAGCAGACAACATCCTTCATGATACAAACAAAACACAGAGACCATGCTTGAGATTAAGAAAAAACAGAAAACCAGCGGAAACAAAATATTCTTCCTTGGAAAGACTGCCAACATATCAAAAAGAGCACTTTTAAAACGTTCCAAATTAGGTCTTTATTTATCATCCTCCTATTTAAAATGCATGAAAGAGTTCTAAATATTTAATACGCAATCAAACCATAGCTGGACTATGACTGAGGTTTAGTTTTCTTCTTTAAGCACTTCCGTTAACAACCATCTTCATTTTACTACGACTGGCTGACATGGACTGTCACAGCATAAATACTTTAACTGTACAGGGAAAAGACAAGGCAGTCAAAAGACAAATCACAAACTGAAAATCAATGGCAAGCTAGCCATCCCCACTTTGGCCAGGAATTAGAAGAAAAAAAATCTTCAAAGGAACACAAAAATTGAACCTCTTTTCAATTGCAAGAAAATGGAAACAATAAGTAATGTCTCAATCCAACCTGAAGTATCAGGATTGGAGCTGATCCAGACATATGTTAATGGGCTGGATATTGGCTATATGAAGCCTGAGCCAATTCTCATAGAGGCAAATGGACATTATCCACAGCCTGCAGCAGTGAGGCACGTTCTTGTTAAAGTTAATAAAATCAAAATGTCTGCAGCGTTTCAGTATATATATATATATATATATATATATATATATGGAAAATGAAACTTGTAATACCTCTGAAGCCAATGTTTTGATTGTCTGTAAACAAGACACCTTTCAACAAAACACAAACAAGCTGCACATAAAATGTAAGCACACAGCTGTTCTGCTTAGAGTCTATTTTCTGCCTCTTTCAACATGTCGTTAATTTTACCCCTAACTGTGTAGTTATACGTGCAGCTAGTTTCACAGTGTTTTGACAAAAAGCAGCTAGCATAACCACAGTCAGAGCACAAACACTGTATATACTACAGCTGGCTGTTAGGCTGTTTTCATTTTCCACTTTAGAACAGTAGCAGCCAGCAGCAAAAGACATTTAAACCACTTGTTAAAGCCCTGCCTAATTTCTCAATTTACTACAAACTGAAAGAAGAGACAACAGAGAAAGAATGAATGGTATTTAAATGTTAAGAGATTTTAAATTACTTTTTTCAGACGTTTTCTTCAGTTCGATTTGAGTTAGGTGTGTCTAAATTTGGTGTAGGTGACATCAGAGCTATCAAAGTACCAGAGTTATATGTGTATACGTCAGCTACTCACATTCCTCTCCCTCGCACAAAGTGACTGTTCTCCCGCTACTCCCAGACAAAACTCCAAACAAGTAGGTTATTTAGGCTTTTCTAAATTTGTTAACAAAGTTTGTTATGAAGGTTTATTACACCATTGTTTGCAGCGTACATAGACGCTGCTTCCCACTTGTGTTATCCACCTGTTACAGGATCCTAATATCCTATATATAATATAATTAACTTCATTTACTAAAGTGTGATAGCTAGCAATCCACTTTAACTGTAGAAATTAAAATGAAATGTTACATCAACAGCTACCCAAATTAACATCAAGGCTCACAATATTTCCCCACGACTGTCCTTTACAGATGTGGCACACAATAAGGCACACAAGAAATTTCTTCACAGTGTCCACAAATATGACTATAGCGACTTATAGCAGGAGCTTGTGTGACCCCACCACCCAGACACTGGTTGAGAAGAGCGATGCGATTCGTTTTTGTGTCTTTCTTGTTCTTTAAAATCTAACATTTAGGGCTGAATCACACTGATCCTCACCACTGTCACTGGCTGTGGTTTGTTTACAATGCCAGAAAGATGCCACTGTCAATCATTATGCTTTCTGATACGCCCACACAGTTCTAAGTAGGCAGCCGCTTGGGATTTTTGCAGCACTTATCTACTATTACATGACAGGGTTCTGCATATTTAATATGCACAAGAATTTTATTAATAGATATATTTCTTGAATATAACTGGTAAATGGAATATCTTTACTATTAAATCAAAATCTTTGGCATTTGAAACCATGTTGACGGGCTGTAACATCACTGCCAAAGGCTGTAAGCAATGTTTGTGTAAGCTTGTGCACAAAATACTACCATCCGATCATGTCCCCTAGTCAGCAGACAAGCAAGAGCTGCTTTACAAAAAAAGAAAGAAAACAAAGTTCTGCCTTGCACTGCTATAGAGTATTTTGAAGACTGACAACATGTTGGGGTTGATACCGGACATGGACTACAGATTTTGTGACAACCAGGTCCTCTGTGCTTTTAAACCCGAGGCCAGTGTATTTTCTCACACTTAAATCGTTAAGCTTAACCATCTTGATACTACGCTCAGCTCAAGCCTACTATCCAGGTAAAATTGTCTTAACAAAGAATCTAAATTGGTCATTTTTAATATAGCCAACAGACAAAGTCAGGTCCATAAATATTTGGATAGTGATTAAAGTTATTGTTATTTCAGCTGTCTACCACAGAATATTGGAACTGAAATTAAATAATGAGCTCAAATTGAAGACTTTCAGCTTTAATTTGGGAGCATTTATGAATGACTTACAACCTTTTTCAAGCACAGCCCCCCATTTTTAAGGGGCTTTAAAAATAACTGCTATTTTAAATACTTAATTGCAAATCCTTTGCAGTCAAAAACTGCCTGAAGTCCAGAACCCATAGACATCACTAAACACTGCATTTCTTCCCAGGCGATGCTCTGCCAGGCCTTTACTGCAGCTGACTTCATTTCCTTCACGTTCTAAGCAGATAATACAGCCCTGTATACTTCAGAATTCACCCTGCAGCTTTCGTCCGCAGTCACATCATTAAATACAAGGGAATTAGTTCCTTATCGTACTTAACACTTTTCCATACTCTTCTCTTCTCATAATTCTTTTACAAGATGATCTGCGTTGACTAATAAGCTAGTTAGGTTAGACAGAGTTAGCATCAGTATGGGTACTCGATATCAGCCGATATTTAAGGATCAGGTATCCGTATCAGAAAGGAAAAAGTGGCATCAGTACATCCCTATTACCAATGGCTTACATTTTGTGGTAAACCCTCTGTATTTACTCTGGTGAAGTCTTCTCTTGATTGTTGACTTTGATACAGATACAGATACATAGATGCGGCCGACTGTCGTGAAGGGGTTTTTCTTCACAAGGGAAAGAATTCTTCTGTTAGCCATCACAGTTGTTTTCTGTGCTTTCCCAGGCCTTTTGGTATTTCTGAGCTCACCAGGGTGTTATTTTTAAGTAGCTAATTTTGGTCACACCCATTTTTTTTGGCTGTGTGATGGCTTTGTTTTGACTTTTCACTGGCAGTGACAGCTCTTTATACTTCATGATGAGAGTTAACAGCAACTGATTCCAAATGTGAAAGACCTTTTATCTGCTTATTTAGTAAGTTAAATACTGAGGGAGTAACACACACCCAACCATGGAACAGCTGAGCAGTCAAATGTCCAATTACTTTTGAGTCCCTCCTAAAATGGGGAAGCTCTGTATGAAATGGTTGTAATTCCTACACTGGTCCCCTGATCTGGATGTAAATTCCGCTTAGATTGAAGCTGAAAGTCTGTACTTTGAGCTCAAATTCAGCGTTTAATATCAACTCCAATACACTGTGGCAAACAGCCAAATGACAATAACTTGATTAGCTCCAATACCAAACTTTTAGATAGAACCACATCATCCCAGTATTTCCATGAACTTCCCAGCCAACACTTCAACTTCTCATTTTTTAAACTAGGTCATGTCAAAGATGTAACCGAACTAATAAACACTGCACCAAGAACAAGCAGAATTCCTGATTCGAAATAATTCCTGATTCAAAGTTTAATCCAAGAGGGGGAAAAAAGCAACTTACGTTTTCCTTGGAGAAGACCCTTGTGAAACAGAGGTACCGTGTCACCTTAGATTTGAAAAGGCCGTCTTTCCACAAATCAGCATCCATTCCATCTGTGGTTTGTGCAACCTATGGGAAATAAGCAGAATGAACAAGGGAGCAATCTCTTTTTTTGGAATAGTCCTATAAGTCCTTATAAGAAATCTATCATTTCTCTTAGTCCATATTCACAGTTGCTACACATGAAAGCAAAGGTTTGTTAATTGAAACACTGAAAGAATGCTACCTTATAATGAATAGGTAAAGCACAAAACGGATTTGATCAGGGAAAAACAGCCTTTCAGCATTGCAACTCCCAGCCTGGCTATTCACAATGCAGACTAATCAGATTCTCAAGTGGCCTATATGCTTGAACATGCCCCATCATTTTTATGAGTGCTGTCCACAAAGACAAATGTTCAATTAACAGCATATGGAGATCATACAGGACTGCAGTCAGTGCCGAAGTGGGTAAATCAGGAGGATTGGGAGAGCTCCCTGTAGGCCTGTAGTAACATTTTAATCCGGTTAGCAATTATAGGTGTCTTACCCTTTGGCCCTTTTAATTATAGTCTTAGCAGTATCACCATTTTGTGTCTGCTCATTTTTGGAGAAATTAGGATGTGCTATACTAAGTTATACTGAATTCTTGCAAACGGTCAATTCCAATTCTTTTGCAATAAAAGTCCTTAACTGTCATATAAAACAAAAATCTGTACAAATGTACATGCCAACCTTATACGTGCACCATTTTTGGATCGGCCAAGCAAATGAGGCCTGCCCATAGTAATGCATGGATGGGTGGATGGACGGAGAGGAGTTGGCCTGTCTCTGTGTTCAGCTAAGCTGCAAGTACCCTACATTAGTGCACCCCTTTGCATTCTCGTGAAACACAAAATATGTAACATTTTTTAATTAGAAATTTATGTCATGTTCCTGTCTGCAGGCATGGAGCAAAGTCAGATGAATACTGATAAAGCTAAAGGCAAGCAGAGAAAATACAGTTACAAGCTAGGACGGGCTGGTCTAAATCACATAACTCCTGGTCTGAAAACCAGTCTCACTCTGGTCTTGAGCATGGTAGTAGACTGTGTGGTCTCACCTTCAAGTTCAAAAACAAGCAGAGGAGACAGAAGAAAAAAAAGATGACAGAAAAATAAAGGGAGGCTTGTGAGAACGAGTGCAAGATTTAAAAAAAAGGAGCAGCAGAAAAAGAGATGCAGGCTTTCGAGATGCAAATGAGCCAATGTTCACTTCTCTCCTTTCCAATTTGAACACCTTTTTATCATGTTGAGATCTACTCAACAACTACTTGACCCTTTTTTTCCCCCCCCAGGTCAGTACACAGAGCATCCTGACAAAAGCAGTTAAAAGAAATAACAGAAATAACATAAATAACATTCAAGAAAGAGGAAACAAATGTTAGGCCAGACAGCCAAGGAGGATCTGCCAAAAGAAAAGACATCCTAAAAGTGTCTACACTTCCTGTTTTCTGTGATGAAACATGGTTCTTTATAAGAAAATCTACATGTAACAAGTGAGACCTCATTAACACCACGTTGAGCTTCTTCCTAAAGACTTCAATGTAGAAGCACAAAAACAAAAGAGCACGAGGACAATTCAATATGCCCGTATAAGGACGACTATACATACAAGCTTATGCATCAACTCAAACGATTAGGCAATGCATCGATACCATCTTTTTCAACTACTGTAACGAGTAACCTACTTAGAATTAAGCAGTTTTAGTGTAAATGAGTGCATCATGCCTTAACAGTGAAATCATTAATTGTTAAATAGTTTTGATTTCATGCTCTTCCTCTGTCTCTTTCAACAACAGACTCTGTAGCACAGTGACAGCAGGAATAACATCTGAGACTAATGCAGCCAAAGAGCTTACTTGCCCAGTTTTATGTTGTGTTGGCTGGTTAAGCAGTAATTGAATGTCCTCTAAAGCCAAGCATACACTTCGTGATTTTAGCAATCATTCTTTGGTGACAGCTCACACTGTACATTTGACCAGACCATCATGTACATGCAAAGCCCATGATTTATATGCACAAACTGTGTGAAAACACTCGGTATAATTTATGCCAAACATAGCCCCTTCAGACAGCCCTGTCTATGGACAGTTATCAGTAAAGCTGTTTCAATCAAAACAGCAGACTACACACCAAGTACTAAACAGAAACGCTGAGAAAGTGAACTACAGCAGCTCTGCTAGCTTGTGCCACACTGTGCAATGAAAACTAAAACCAAACAATAGACATATTAATATAGACACATAGACAAATTAATATAGCAATTTTATATATGGACTTTGGCAGCAAACATCAACTTTTTGTCTCCGTTTTGTTAGCCTACGTGTGTCCACCTGTGTTGGGATAAAGGTTACGACTGTGTACACGGGCTAAAATCATACAGTGTATGCCTGATAGGAATGTACCAAGACCGAATGTTTAGTGACCAACAATTTGGGTCCGACTGCCACAGCGTCTGCTGCACTTTAGCAGACCCTCAATCACTGTCAGCCTGAGTCATTTCTTTATTAGCCTAGCAGCCCTACACTAGGCTTGTCACATGTTATTAGGTGCTATTGGATGTTGAGTATGAGTATGAGTAAATGAGCATGGTATCGGGCAATACCCGTATCGGTTCAATGCATCCCTACAAACCACGTTAGCCGCCACAGCACACGGCAATTATAAAAGGTAGGGATGCATCAGAATTTCAGCCTTTGAAAATCTTTTGCAGAAAATGGTTGAAACGGTCACTCATTTAATGAAATTCTTTAATAGAAGTCACATATCAAACATATTTAAATATCAAACCAACTTAAATCTTTCAGTAATGAGCAGAATAAATTCTTTAGAGTGAAATCTAACTGCCAAGGGTAGTTTCAAACTGTCTCAGGAGAAATGGCTTCAGAGAAAAGGGCAAGCTAGGTTAAGCAGTCACAAACTCTCAGATGATAAAGTTCATGTGGCATTAGCAATTCTGTTCATCTTTAGAATCAGAATCAAGCTTTATTAGTTTTTTGGTTTTGGTTACAGGAGCTCACAGTGCAATTAGATTATTAAATTAATTACAGTTTAGTGGGCGACTTAAAGATGACAATATATTGCAAACCATTTTTACTGAACTGTGCTTCATTATGTTTATTTCGACTCAGCACAAAAGGGTCTGACCTTGCATGTGTTCTCGGTAATTGGATCACATTCCAACTTCACTTGACGACATGAGGAGCCTGATGTAAACACACCCAGAACACATTTTGATCAGACTGTGATCAGATTACGATTGGCTCACTCCAATAAGAGTAAGGGGTTGATCCTGACAGAACAGAACAAGTTTTCAATGTCCATATACAATTACGTGAGCAGAAATGCATCTGCCGAGCTGACCAGCAGGTGAGAGGATAAACAATGAAATGAAAGATGGAGAACACATGATTCTGGAGTTCACCCTAAACTAACAGCCGTTTTGCATTCTGGGCCACGCCAAGTCTGTCAACTCATGTCGTAACAGGGAAAAAAGTAAACCAAAGTAAAACGGAAACAGCGCATGTGCTGATGTGCTTTTTTAAAAAGAGAAAGCAAAATCGGACCACACTGGGGTCGCATTTTAGTGAACAGTGTAAATGGAATCCGGCCAAAGTTCGGGCAAACGATCCGGACATGAAGCACATGTTCAGTGTTTTCTCCTGCTTCCACTTCAGTGTAAGGGACCACTGGAAAATTACAGTAACGTGGTTTTTCCACGCGGTTACCTGCATAAGAGGACTTGGCAAAGGCCTAGTTCCCAGCTATCAGCATCACAATCCGCAACCCATACAATAAACACTTTTTTTATATTTTACATTAATATCATAGTTTAAAATATAATTCAGTAAATGTGTGCACTCATAAGTATTTTAAAATGCCTTTGAATGTGGATCAGCCAATCAGCTTTTAGATGTGGAAGTTTCTGTTGTCTAATTAACTACTTTATTGGGTCAAATCCTTGACTTTAGGCTTGCTAGTTAATGGTCGGTTATCAGTCATCGGTCAAAAGTTTATAAACAAGCCATGTTCTTTGTGTGCCAGTGTAATATTGCTCTTGATTCTTGAACCAAACAGAAGAAAAGAATTTCATAAGTAATTAGTACATGCAACTAGGATTCACTAGGATAAACTCCCATTGTAACCATCTAGATTAAAATAATTATAAGAACACTTTTTGGGACAGAAAATGAATACAAGGAATATAAAGCATGAACACAATTACTACTGCGACAGTCTGGGCTTTAGAGAGACCCAAATGTCAACCCATAGACATGCAGACAGTGAAGCCAACAGAAAGATGACAACCAATCTATTGTTATCATCGGACACAACAGAGGTCTCTCTTGCTCTCATTCACTGTCTGTGTCTGCATGTAAATTGCCACTGGGTTGCCATTTGAGAATGACACGTGGGAGGGTTGGTCTTTCACACAAACTCCACTGCCTCACATCACACAAGAAAGCATTGTCATGGTCCACGCTGGGGTGTCGACCACAACTAAGCCAGCCAAAGGAAACACCACAATCCCACAGATTTTCTGAGACCAGCACAGTTCTCAGAAATAGAAAGAAAGCTGAACACTGTAAAGAAAATCCTTCAAAAAATGCAAAAATCAGAAATGAAAAGAAGTGATTGACTTCATGTAAAACAGCTTAAAATGTTCTCCTAGACTGCTAGATCTGTTCAAAATAACTGAACAATGGCAGTGTATCAAAACATCATATCGTATCGTTCAATGCAAGCCCCTAAATTTCTATAAAATGTTGTACTTTATAATGTTCAGTGCGCTAATAAACAATCAACATGAGGCACATTTTGCGCTGTATTAAAAAAAAAACAGCACTGAGAACCACTTTACTGAATTTAATCATATTATTATTTAATGAATCGTTACAGTCATAGTAAATAAATGAATAAATAAAAATCTCCCTTATGTTTGGCACTACAGTCTGTCCTACATGTCTGGTGGCATTTCCAAGTCAAGCCCTGGGAAAAACAGCTTCATTTACAGCTCAAGTTACCCAAAAAGCTTTAACTGGATATGCCTTTGAACCAAAGCCAGTACAGCCAGATATTTTCTGCAAATTAAATGGCTGGATTGCTGGTGTGTAGCTCGGTTTGTTTTGTGTTGTTTACACTGCTGACTACTGACATTCGGCCACTGGCCAAAACAGTTACATCATATAGTCAAATAGATTTGAGATTTTTTAAAATACAGGGCAAAGGGAAGGTGGAGAGCAATATATAATAATAACAACAACAAACTCTTCATAAGGACCCTTGATATAAAGAACGGTATTGTTATCATTTTTCTTGCAGAATCTAGCACATATGAGGCAAATTAATAATCAATAATACAGTCCTGAAAAGCAAATTCAAACTTGCAAAATCGATATTGCAGGGTGGGGGAAAAAAATCAATATTGCGGAGGAGTAAAAAAAAAAAAACAAGGTTCAAAATAAAATTCAGTGCTTCAAACCTAAACCTTAATCCAAAATCTAAAATCCCAACCTTTTGAATAGAAACATGGCCATAAGCTTTGAGACTACATGATCATTTTTGACTTATCAGTTGTGCTGTCCCCATCAGCGATCAGTTTAGATCACAGGATCGCTGTCGGCTAGATATTTTTGGTTGGCAGACGTTTCTGTATTATTTTTTATACACACACACACACACACACACACACACACACACCACTGTCTTTAGGCATCATCTTACAGTTTAATTAAAGATGTCCTCAATCATTTTTTGGGCCCCAATCTTATCTGAGTGCTTTAATATTAAGCGTCAGCAGCACAGTTTAGGTAAGATTATGGTACACTGCCAATTAAGGCTACAGTAAAATCAGTTCATTTTAGTGTGAGCATAACGTGAAATTCTGGACTGATTTGTTTTTTTTGTTTTTTTTTTCAAAATTATAATTTTAAAGTGTAATATACACTCTGAACTGATAGCTTGTTATAGAATACTTACTACATCATAGCCGGTGGGGGCTCTGTTTCTTGAGGCAACAACACCAACACCAGTGATGGGATCCATGGGCATCTCAGGTAGGGCATCCGACAGGTCCCGTACCTCAGGCATCCTGGAGTTCTGATATGAAAATATTTAGTTAGACCATCAATATATAAAGACAGGAAACGTAAGAGCAAGCACCAACAGCACCAACAAAACCACTTAACAACTTAGATACATAGCAATACTGTTGAAAACAGGTCCACAATCTACACTTTTCTTCTATTCCAGTGCCTAACATCTTTGAGCCAAAAAAAATCTGCAATCTAAAGCTCTTGCCTTGAGTAATGTGTGCTGGAGCATAAAGAAATGAAAAGTATTTATTGACTGGGAGCTGGCTGGGGAGACTTGCAGGTAAGGCTGGTTGAGTTTTTCATTCATAAGGTTACAATGGCATTATAAAATCAGGTTAAATGAATATTAATAATTATTGCTAATCAGGTTACACACTGTTCACTTACATAACACTTCCATCCTGTTATCATTCTATTAAATTTATCAAAGATGTCAAACTTGATAATGTAAAGACATTAAAAAAAAGTTCTTAACAGATTAATTATGTATGAAAACACCTTGGACTCTAAGCAGTCAGTGCATGGAAAAAATGTGTTATTCTTTGAATTGTTGGCTAAGAACATTTTCCACAGTAATGCTCAAAAACAAATGTTGCTCATTTATCTAAAACAGAGGATGGTGCAAAACCATGACGACACCGCTAAACTATGAAAACGACCTCATAAAAGGAACTAAACCCCTGAGCAGGAAACATGTTTGAACAGTGCAGTGGTCTGTGAGAGTACAGTCAAAAGAGAGCGCCCAGTGGGAGGGGATTACAGGGTGGGGGCTAGTGAAGTGCACCGCTTTGCCAGGTTTTAAAGACAATCTGAAAGGGAAGTTGAAGGCACTTATAAACTTTTTATAGAAACGACGATTCCAATTTGCAAAGCAGCAACTAGAGATTGCACAATACCTTTTTTTTTTGTTTTTCTGATATTGATATTAATTGAACATTGGCAATACAATTTCTTTAAAAGCCACTAAGCTTTGAAATGTTCCAATTTTCCAATTTAATTTAAGACCCTTCATTTAAGATGAACATCTAAAAGTAGACTATCATGCTCAAACTACTCAAACACTAACATTACCACATCACACAATGTGACTGCGTGCTATTTCAGGCTAGATTTGTTACACGATTGGATCAGATTCATTATTTTTTCCCTCCTATACCCAATTCAACATTTTCTACTGATATCAGCCCAATACCGATATCTGGTAATGAATCAATGCCATCTATAGCTGCAACTAACAGATACTTGTTCATGATTCTACATAAGAAGCATTTGTGTATGAACATAGAGTTAGGTTATCATTCTATTCTGCAGTAAGAACTGAAGAAGCATTCTACTATGAACTGTCTAGTTGATGTAAAACTGAAAAGCAAGCGCCTTGAAGTTAACGTTAATCTAAAATGTATGAAAGTTATTAAGGCATCTGAACATTTGCTAGTATTCAACAAGCAGCTCCTCCATTGTCACACATATACATGTCTTTTCTTCTTCATTCTCACCTTGCTCCCTCACTGGCTACTGTATAAATCACTCATTCCATTTCATCACTGACCATCTCACACTACAGGACACAAACATCTTCAGTCCTTGGAAATCTTCTGATATTTTCAAATCACGGCAGCTTACTCCAATCAGACTGACTCGTTTGTCCTTTCACACCACCAGATGAGCCTTCTGATCAAGCTTCCAACCTAAAAAATCGTTAACGATTTTAAAAAGTTCATCAGAAGTGGCACTTTGAGTTACAATCAGGCTTAAAATAGTGTCGTGCGTGCCCGGCTTAAGGCGCAAGTTCGGGCATCTGTGCAAACTCTTGACACTATCACTATCTTGAAAACAGGCGGAATGACGGCAAAACCCAGACACAGACATTCAGATCCAGTGATGAAGATAAGCACAACCTGCCAGACCAGATACCAGTTCACAAGTCATCCATGGTATAGACTGATATAATAATTAAGACTGCTGGGGATTTTAGGCACATTTTCTTTCAGACTCTCCAGAGTTACACATAGACCCGAGACGTCTAGATCACAGTAGCATACTAATAAGAGTAGTGTTTGAAGGAATCCTGGCAACCAGACCTCCCTGCCTGGCTTTTTCTTCTTGGCTACACTCAGCTCTTGCCCAAACAAGTCACAAAGGGGTTGTGTCAAATCACTGGCACAGATGGAGCTGTCTTGAGGTAAGGCAAACAGCAGACGCAAGTGAATAACGAAAGGGTGAGAAAGTGAACACAAGCTCAGTGTGAGAACTCTTCTGATGGGTGGGAGGGGCAGAAAAAAGCCTGCAGCAGTCAACAAACAAGGTAAATCACAGTTGACAGAAGTGGCTTTTTCACAATGAAGTGCCATGAAGACTGGTGGTAGGTTATATGCTGTATACAGGAACTGGATGTCTAAACAGGCCTGTCATAATTATTACATAATCCCCTGAGTGCAATTATTTGGGCTGACTGCCATTATTTTCCACTGTTGTTAGCTTTCACAATTATATGTTTAGATCACAAAATGAATGAGAAGTGGAGGCGTTTTCATCTGTTGGGCTATGAAAACACACCAACAGTCTCACTAAAACAAAAATGTTCTGACTGGCTATGACACAGTGGTGAGGACGGAAAGCAGCAGTGAGTAATGTTAGTTTATTTGAGATGTGTCTGTCCTCAGTTGGCTGCTACTAAGTTTGGACAGCTAGATTGCAAGACTAATTTTGATCAGCCAGCCTGACTACTTCAGCCCTGTACTTTAATAGTTGTTTACCATTGACCAAAAAAAATTACTGCAGTTAATTTTTAACTGCAATTATTATATAGCAATTAATAAGGGCAAAGTTAGGCCATCTAAGCAATAAGTACCACATGAACAAATAATAAGACCTACCATGATTAATATAAATACACATTTAGGGGCCATACCTTTGTAGTATCTACACTCACTGTCCATTTTATCATGTCCACTTACCATATAGGGACACTCTGTAGCTCTACAATTTGTTAGTCCCTATTTTACCTCATTCCTCAATGGTCAAGAACCCTAAAGGACAACCAAAGAACATGTATTATTTGGGTAGTGGATCATTCTCAGTACTGCAGTGACACTAATATGGTAGCGGCATTATCTGTGACTGTAGAGCTGCAAAGTGAACCTATATCTTAAGTAGACCAGATAAAATGGACAATGAATGTAGATACAAGGTGCCTAACAAAGAGGCCAGCGAGTAAATATTCCAAAGGACATAAAGGCACATCAAACTTAGCAGGTGCCAGAGACAAACATTACATTCTGGCATGCAATACGAGCTGCTCACTGAGATGCTCCTCACATTGCACGGGGCGGTCTTGTTTCACATCACTCACTTTCCAGGTGAATACAGGCACTGACGGCTGATTCAAATAGCACATATACTGGTTTCGGGTTCTCTCTCTACTCATATCACAATGTCTGGAAAAATCTTACTTAACAACAAGGTGAGGTGGAATCTCTTATGCCACTGAGTCAGTGAAAGCTTTTATGCCATTTATTATACGTCTGTCAAGTTTGGGCAACGTTTCTATTAAACTTGTATTGTCAAAGAAAATAGCTGCTGCCTTATTTCAGCCAAAAACACTTCTTACCAAGCAGACAATTTCCCCAGGGTTACTAAAATGAGACAGCTCAGATAACTTTTAGTAGAATTTATACCCACTTTACATACCCATCAAATCCATAAAACCCAAACTCAAATTCACTGACCACTGATAAGAGTGAATTGTCTGAAAGCTGGTGACCACCACAAACAAGCAATGGAAAGCAAAGAGAATCAGCAATGCAACTGAAGTGTGAGACATGACAATTTAAGCAAATATTAGCTTCTGAAATACTGAAAAAGTCCTAAAAAATAACGACAACTGTGCATTTTTATACTTGCCTGGCTATAAATGGATATCTCGCTAGCTGATCGACACCCCCCCAAAAAGGACACCGCAATAAGCTGAGCATTTACATCCCCACAGCACATAAACAGGCCAATTTGATTTCAGTGCACTGAGCATTAGTTAGTTGGTTTTAAATATATTCTGCATAACGTTTTTATTTAATAGACAGACTTCCGAATTTGTAGCTACATTTTGAAAAACAAGCGACTACTCAGACGACAGAGCCCTTAAGAAAACGTTACGGATTGTAGCTAGCTAACGTTAGCTGTTATCCACCTAGCTAGTTAGCTAGCTTAAGTGTTTATATTAGCTCGCTAACTATAAAACTTGAATATGCTACACTTGCCTAGCCGACTAGCCAGTTTCATGGATGAAGTAATTACTGTACGCTTTATTCTTCACCATGTCATGCATGAGAAAGATACAGTAATAGTTGGTGGACGGCTGTGAAGAAAATAACGGTAAACAGCTCTCCTTGCAAGCTAGGTTAGCCATCCAGCTGGCTGGTTCAACGACTTAACATACAATGGTTGCTAAAATGCTGTTAGCTTGGGTAGAGCAATTCAACGAACTGTCTTACGACTAGCGTTAAATGTCGTCTCGACTTAACTGTTACTCGCGGCAATGCGTCCTTCCTTCTCTGACAAAAGCAGCTTTTCATGACCACACCACACAGCAGCTGCAGACGCCGGAGCCTCGGGTGAGCTTGAGGCCACAGCGGAGGGAAGCGGCGGGGAAGGCAGCGCGGGGAGGCCAGCCCTCGGTGAGAGGGAGGCAGCAGCGGGGAAAGGTAGCAGAGGTAGCAGCCTACTAGCTAGCTTAGCTGATGCATCGATGTCTTACCCTGTCGAGGTCAACAATTTTATTTCACACGAACGATTTGGGGTTTCGAAAGCTAAATCCACTTGATCCTCTTCTCCCTTATTCCTACGGCTCAACGTTGGCAAGTCCACATGCCCTTCGATGAATCAGTCCATGTTAAAAACCCCAGAAGTCCTCTGTGACTGGCCCCGAGTGCAGTTAGCGGTCCTCGATAGCTGCCATTTGCATCCCACAGTTGGAGTGAAGAGGGTGTGTTGAGTCGCGCAGCTCGAATTTGTACCGCCTTACCGAAACCACAAATCAGCCTTTAAAGAAAGGAAAGGAAAGGAAAGGAAGGAAGGAAGAAAGAAAGAAAAGAAACTTGTTCAGTTAATGATAGCTCGTGTACTTTGGTAGCAACAACAACAACATTAATAACAATAATTATTATTATTTTTATTTTATATTTTTTATTTATTTATCAATCAATCAATCAATCAATCAATCATTTATTCTTCAGACTGATTAGCTTTATCCAAAGGGGACACTGTCATTTTAAAAGGAAATTCCACCAATTTTTCAAATGAAATTTTCTCCATAATTCAGTAGATAAGATGTTACCCAAAGTGGTCTGATGTGGAATGCTACATTGTGGATTAATTTATTTATTTATTTATTTTTTTTACAGTGATGTTGGAATGTGTGAAACTGGTAGTCACAATGTGTATATTACAAGAAATAAATGTATTCCCTATGAAAAGGACCAGTGAACCCAGTGTAGGTTTGTGAACGCATTGTTGATAATGTAAAAGCGATAAATAAATACATACATACTTTAGGTTCTGTTTTGCCATCCGATCCTGCCTACACCTCTCCGCCATGAATGGATTTAAAGAACTATGTTTTAGACCAAAACCTATATTTTTAAAAACTTTTGTTTTAATAATTTCATGTAATGTAGACTTGCCTCACAGAAAGTGAGGCAGCTTTAGAGGCTTGAGCCATCTGGTTCCTTTCACCACTGCTGTGGACAATGTGGAAAATTCTGACTCAAGTTTTTCTAGAATGGAGCGTTTTACATCAAAACACTCTGAATGACTTTGTTATTTTTTGTCACTACGCTCCACCAGAAGAGCCTGTGTCTTACGTTTTGGTCAGTTTCATAAGGGTTTGGTTAGAGATGTTATAAAGGAAGAGACAGGACACTGGACAAAACAAAGTAATGCTCAACATGGCGTCTGTTTACGAGGAAAGTTCTGCCTCTCAATGAAAAGAGCCAATCAGCTTGCGGGTAAAGCCTCAAACAGAAAATGCGCCCTCTCCTTGAGAAGAAAAACGCATGCTTTCTGTGCATTATTTGAGGCAAATACTAAAAACTGTTTATGCTGTTTTTGTCAGATTTGACCAATGATTTTAAATATGAAATGTTAAAGAGGCTTTTAGTTTTGGATTTAGTAGTATCTCTCCATTAAAAGAGATAGGAGCTGTTAGTGCTGTATGACTAGAAATATCTGCAGGGGCCTTACCAGGATGGCCATCAAGTGGACAGATTTTCTATAAGGACTGTGGCTTAGTCCAGGCATGTCAAACTGGGGACCTTCCTGCCCAAAGTGCTGCGGAAATTAGCATTTACCCTCATTTAAAACTGTGAATTCAGTACATTCAGTTAAGGAACTGATGAGCTGAATCAGATGTTTTTCATGAGGCAGGGTGCTGAAGTCTGCAGTGTTTTGGCCCGCGAGGACTGTTGCCTGACACATGTGGTTTAGTCCAAAGAAGGAAGTACAGAAAGACTACTTCAGGCAGCTAGAGGTTACTGCACAAAGGAGGAGAAGCTCTGTGCTGCCTCACCAGACAGTCTCTGGCACTGAGGGCAGCAGATAATACAGACAGAACAAATATATATTTTTTTAATAATGCCTTATAAATTCAAATATCCGAACCACTGATTTCGGAATTCTTTCTCCTAAACCACCCATATGAGCAAAGAGGAGGCTAATGCTGCATTCAGGTGCTCCTCAGAAGGTTGTACATGCCAAATGGTTAACTAATAACACAGGAAAAAGCATGGAGAATGTCTGGAGAATACCTATTTCACTTTCACAGAATTATTTTTAGGCATCACTTTCAAGGCCAGATTCATTGGTTCTCACAGTGAATGGTCACATACTTACTTCACATCTGGTAAACACAGCTGAATTTTTCACTTGGGAACAAAGCTTCATTGGTTGTCCGTGGACAGTTTACTAGTTGGACAGCTGGTATTTCCCAATTTCCTCTAAAGACAAATGAGTTCCAGAGACAAATGAGATGAAAATTATTCTCCATCTACGCTCACAGAAAGCTGAAATATTTCTTAGACACACAGAAAAGCTGTAAAAGAAAAAAAGATCTCACACTTACATAAATATAATTCAGCGGAGGCTGGAACAAGATGAGTCAGAGACAAAAGAGTTAAGCCATCTGTGAGACAGTAAAAAAATCGGAGGCTTGTTTCTCAGGAGGTGAGTCTCATACTGATTATGAGTCTCACACTAACTACGCCGAGGAGAAGTAAATGAGATTAAGAGGAGATCCCATTAAGAATATTACTTCACAACACATTGTGTTGTTCTCTGGCTAATTAGAAAGAAAGTTTTTAGTGAGGAGAAAAGTGCTGGCAGTGTGTGCTTCTAGTTCTGTGAGTTTCTGTATACACTAGATGCCCCAGATCCCATATGAACCTAATGAGATCACTGTAATCTATTCTACAGCTTATTCTTAAAACCCTCTTAGCAAAGCATTGCCAAGTGAGGAGTGCCAAGAGCACACAGCCCCACTAACATGCTAGAAGTTCGAGCAGACTATGCTTGAGTATCAGAATCAGAATTAGACTTTATTCTCCAAGTATGTTTGCACATACATGGAATTTGTCTTCAGTTACACAGTAGTTCAAGGTTACACAGTAACTGACTATAGATGTTTAACATACCTGAGTTCTACAATACTTATGCAGTGCCATAGACAACCATATCAGAGTTCTACAACACTTATCCAGTACCATAAATGTCCATACCAGAGTTCTACCACAATGTTACAGTACTATAGATTTCCATACCTAAGTTAGGTTAGAACTAAACTCTGCTGAAAGGCAGATCTCCAGGAGGAGGGCTGGTGACCATGGCTCTACAGAGAACAAACATCTGCATATTTTAATGCGCAATTACGTAATAAATAAAACAAATAAAAACAAAGTGTGGCCTCTGCGTCACACATTATACAGTGTGGGACACTGAGCATGACTTTCATATAGTGTTTCCATTATTTTTTACACCACCAGTACATACTGTAGTGTAATTTTCACCAGCTTTATAGTAGGATTGTTTTATCATATCGTGGTGAGTAATCCAGCCTGCCAGCTGTAGTGATTTCTGTTTGGGACTTTAAACAAATGGATATCTTAACACATTCTTCCCTGAAACACTAGTGAATTTGGTGTGTCAGCATATTGGCATCAGTATGAAGAAAAAAAATGAAATCTATAAGTATGCAGGAAATGAGCAAACATAACTTAATTCCTTCCACTACTTTGTTACTGTGCTTATTCAAACAAGATGGATGAGCAGCGATGTTTTCATCACAAGTTTGCTGTTCTGGGAAATGTGTTTGAAAGTGAATTATTCCTTCAATTCATGTCTTGCTCATGGTCCAAAACCACAGTTTGGATAACACGGGTATGCATTTAGGTTCCAGTAAGTTAGCCACCGTGTGCAAATCTTGTTTCAAGCTCAGTACTAACTGACCTTTTCACCTGGTTAATTTATGTCCTTGGTCATACTGAGCACAATTCATCATGCCATACCATTTAAATAACAAAATTCTTCATTTGCTTTAGTTTTCATCAAAATATAACAACGTTTGCCTGCCACTAAAATGGCTACTGCTTTTTGATGAGGTCACCATGCACCAGCAGGTGGGGAAAAATAATATTAACCAATAATATCATGTTTCACCTCCCCTCCCACCACCCTCACCTATCATTTAGCCAACACTCAGCTATCTCAGAGACCCTGGCTACGTCCAGAAACCCTGAAAGTTGCTGAAAACCAATTTTGTGACAGCTGTCTGAATAACAAAGGAGACGAGAGAAGTCGCTTCAAACACCAGTCGAAGCAGCTTCCAGCAGAGGATACAGCAGTGTATGCTGTCCAGGACGTCTTTTACAGATATTAGAGTGACATCACTGCAGATATGCCCAGGACGGACAAACATGGAGCAAACGGAACTGTACTTTAAGTTCTGTTTTCAATGGATTTCTAGAAATATCTGTGTTGTGCATTTTGCACTTTGTGCACAACAAAAAAGGGAATAGAAAACCACACAAATGTGAATAGGCTGGCTCTGTGTAGCAGCTGAAGGACTGCTTTCAAGCAAATGTTGTGATAGGCTCATTTCATCAATAGTCAACATCAAATTTAATGACGTTGAAGGGATTTAGCTGTCCCATTTTCCCAATGTCTGATCGTTCTCTCTATTCCTCCTGCTCCTTTCCTCTCCTTGATTCCTCCATGGTTTTCCAGGATAGAAGAGGAGCAGTAGGAACAGAGATGGAGTACAGGAGCAGCCGCAAAATGTTATGATTTTCTATTCTTAAACTCTCTTTGCATTACTGTATTATACACTGTATAAATAATCAAAAGTACTGTAAAATGTAATGGTTGATACCTTTTTTTTAAAGTTTAAATTCATGTCAATAAACCTTACTCATACTGCATTTTATCACTGCTGTTGTTAATTTACTGAAAAATAAATTCAAAGAAATTCATTCAAAAACATATGATCACCTTTATTTCACCAACATTTTTTCACAGACAGTGTTTATTTTAATGGCTGTTGCTGTTATTATTACAGTAAAATACTGTATAAAAATACTTCAGCAAGACTAGTTCAACTGATTTCTAGTAAAAGGCAGCATTTCTAAGAAATTAAATGTAATTTTACAGATGTTTACAGTCATTGAGAAAACAAACATTTACAGGTTTTGTCTGGCACCTCTGTTGCCAGAACCTTTTCCTGTTTTTTTACAGTTTTTTTTTATAGTGCACATTTCTATGATTTTAGGGTCAGTTGTTTACAATACAGACTTTGTGCATTTTGTCCTCACTGACACTGTCATAGATTTCATAATTTGGGTGATCTAACACTCTGTGAGAGCTTGAAGAGAAATAGAAAGCGTTTAACCGATTTCAGTTCCTAGGATTAAGTTAATACTGTGCTGTAGACTTACTCAGGCTGCATCAGATGTTCATACACAAGGCAAAGAGACAGCCTTACCACCAAGCAATACCAGAAGTGGAAAACCACTTCTTTCTTAGCGTGAAATCTCAGATTTAGAATCAAAGTGTCAGCATGTGAGCAAGCTGGCAGCGACTTTCCCACCAACACCTGCAAAGTGCAGACAGGAAAAAAAATAAAACACATTGTACAGACTTAGCTCCCCATGGTAACAAGGTATGATGGATAAATTTAGTCTTATGCAGTGGCGTAACTAGGATCTTATGAGCCTCAGTGCAAAAAAAAAAAAAGCCAAATGCCATGCCATTTGCTTGTTTACTTGCTATTGCTATGTCTCAACCAAGTTGCTACGCTAATTCCACCAATTAAAAAAAAATCTGCGTAATTCAGTTGCTGAGATGCAAAAAAGATGAAAATCTAGTTTGCTTCCAGTTTTGTAAATCATACACATTTACATCAAAACATATTCCATCAGTCCTATTGATAAATAAAAGCGCATAGTTTAGTTGAGGGCCCTCCAAAACAGATGGAGAATTTGCTTTTCTTGGCTACTGTGAAAAAGAAATGTTCCGATATCTGAGTCTCCTGTTTTGTCAACTTTTTTCACATCCATATTTTTCCATAATTAACCCCTCTTACCTTATAGTTGCCAGTCAGACTGGTTTTCACATCACGTTATGTTTTTTTTTAAGAATAAGAATTTAAATCAGCATTCTCCATGCAAAATATGATAAATGAAGATCCTTATTCTTCTGCAGTATATGGCCACAAGGGGGTGGCATTGATGTAGTCGTCCAGGGGGCATCAGCTTTGATGACTTCTAGGTTTGCTATTTTATTTGTTTTCCTGCTGGAAGACTAAATCTGCAGAAAGATGGACAGAAATTACACGTCACCAGTTCATATGTAGTTCACATTCTTAAAACAGAGGTGCCAAAAAGGGTTCTTTGGAATGCCATAGATGAACTACTTTAGGTTTCCTTAAGGAACTGCTCAATATTCTGTAAGGAACCATATTTGTAAATAAGATGTGTGAGCATGAAGAACCTTAACAGTGTTTCCATATAAAATGAAATATAATGTAAAAGTTCTATAGCAATTAAAGGATTTTCTTAGAACCACACGTCCAAGGCAAGAACTATTTAGGAACATTCATTTTTAAGAGTGTAGGCAGAAAAAGCACTAAGGTTCCTTGGCTTGGCCACACATTTTGAAAGGTTGAAAGGTCCATTAAAGGCTCTAATTAAAGCTGGTTCTCCTAATTGAACCTTTATTTTAAAGAGTCGAGAGTACAGACATGCTTCTATATCAACGTTCTCTGGAAGCATGACTACATGGCAGACTAGACAGTGAATCAAATATTAAATTAAACTAATATTAAATTTCGTAGGCTTGTCACCCTTTTCAGAGATGCCACATGTCATATTTCACCCTGAGACACAACAGGGGTCGAGACATTTTGAAATGCATGGGCCCATTACAGGATATCTAATGCATATGAATTTCAACTTGAGGGCGAATGGGGTCTGAGAGAAGAGAAATTGGCGATGGTGAAAGGTCAACCACTCCCAACGATTTGTATGCACGCTGTCAGACAAGCCCACCCAATTCGCTCACCAGAACCAGAGATGCAAAAAAGCAAAAAAAGCTTATGCAGGACTCTAGAGTTCGACGTATATATTTTACATTTTGCACTTGGATGACATATTTGAGACGTTGTGCACATTCGCACCTGTTACAGTCATAGCCCACATGATATAGCCCCTACATTAGTGTAAATACCCTGGGTATATATTTTCACTGTAGTAAGAAAATGTTGAGAGAAAAAAACGTACTAAACGGTAAATGGTCCATATCATGGAAAACCAAGTTTTCGTGACATATTTAAAATTAGAGGCGGATGTTATATGTAAATATAACCTCAAGAAGTGAACTCTTAAAAAAGATGGTTCCTTAGTAAAGACAGTGGTTCTATATAGAACCATGAAAACCATTTGCATGAGTAAATAATTCTTTGCATGGTAAAATGGTTCTTCAGATTGATGAAGAATGTGTTGTATATTGTATATATGCATATGGAACCTTGGGGCTGCTTCTCTGCAAACAGCACTGGGGCATTACAGATCACTGAAGGAAATGAACAGAGAGGAGAATTTAATCTCATCAGCCAAGAAACTGAATCTGAGGAAAAGATGGACGTTGCAACAAGACAATGGCCCTAAACATACAGCCAAAATAATTCAAGCTTGGTTTCTAAAACAGGAGATAAAGGTGCTTGCATGGTCAAGTCAATCTCCTGACCTGAATCCCATTGAAAATTTATGGAAGATGGTTTGCCAAGGGATAGGCTAAAATTGAACCACAATGCTGCAAAAAGCTAATTACTTCTTAACACAGACATCTCAAAGCTCTAATTGCCAACAATGGCTTTGCAGCAAAGTACTAATATAATTACTTTATGGTGTTTGAATATTCTTTTCCTCCCATTAATTTTGTCTTTGTTATGAATACATACTTTTTTGTTCATACTGATAAGTACAAATTCATGTGTGCAAATCTGAAGTAGACATACAGTATGCCCTGGAAGTAGGGGTGGGCAATATGACTTTTATCATTGTCGTGATAAACAGTATTTTCATATCATGTATATCATCAGTAATTAAAGAACACTGACCAACTGCATGCTTCCTGACAAAGAGAGCAAAATTAGTCCTGTTTAATTGGTTTTAGCACAGTACAGTATGTGAAATGCTGAATAATAAACAATGAATTCAAAGTTTTGGATTGTATTCAAAGTATTGTCGCTTTCCCAAAAATATATACATATTTATATAATGTATGTATACGATACGTGCATAATTGTGCACATTTGCATTTGTTACAGCGATAGCCTACAAGATATGTGATGTAAATACTGTAAATACATTCTGCTTACTTACTGTGGATAGTGTATCGCTTTGTAATACCAACTGTGACTGTGCCTTTGTATTATTCGTTTACTCTCTGCATTCTGTGTTGTTCATTTATGCACCATTTCCACCAAAAAATCCTCTGCATTCATGCAAGTATACGTGGCCAATAAAGTGATTCAGATTTTTTTCATTGTGAATGTTGTATATTAAATATGCATATCTTAAGACATATCTTCAGAATGTACCTATATCTCACTGTACAATCAAACAGAAGCCAGTGCCAGTACAAGCATTCTAGCAAATGAATAGGACTGTGATTTGCAAATATATTACAGCATGAGCAGAATTATTTAGGCCTCAGAAAAGACTGCTGACATCAGTTTCCACTGAGGGCAAACGAGGGGAGATCCCAGCGAGAGTTCAAATTAGAGAAACAGGATTTAGTGTCAGAGTCATGATGACCCAGTGTAACCCTTTGCCCCCATTAGCACTTCCCTGGCCTTCATTTCCAGCCAAAAGGTCAAGGATGGTGTTGCTGTGTGGCAGTATTGCCATCTTTCTTCCACAACTTTAACTTCTCCGGTCTAATCTAAGGGTGCCTTTTTATCGTTGGGAAAACCACGTGATTTTAAGTGAGAAAAAGAGAGAAAGCGTGAGGGAAATGATTGAAAGAGAGAGGAAAACAAGTAATCACACCAAAGATTACAAGCACAGTAATAGACCTGGCAGTTGAGAATCTAGTAGACGGAAGTAGCCAGACATTGCGTTCCTCTAATACAGATAGTGTCAGTTCCTAATTATATTAGTGGTTAATCTAACATATTTGGCCTTCAGTTTAGCTTCTGAACTCCTAACCAATGGGAGAGTTAGCTTGGCCATGCCTAAATCCCACAGAGTAAAATAAAACCTGATTTAATCATTTTCAAAAATACAACCCTTGTGTTTCCAACCAAAACTTAACAATGAAATAATGCAGAGTCTAAATACAAAAAGCATGACAATTATATTAAATCAAAATGGGACAGGGTAATTTAGGACTAGGAACAATAGCAAGATGGTAGCTATTACACAATGTTTATCTAACTAAATAGATACGTCAGGCTTTAGCTGTAGTTGGCTGGTTAGTGTTAACTATATTTTTTAAAGATTTTTAAGACGATTTACTCATAAGTCTATGTAATCAAAACTAGCACCTGTCAGTAATTAACAGTATAGCTCAGCTTGCTGCAGAATACAGTGATTATTATAGAAATGTTTGGTAATTTCATAATGTAATATGTAGCTGTAAAATGTATATTAGCTCTACTGAAGCAATATTTTCTTTATTGAATCATTACAAATTGTCACAGTAAGCCTGCTTGTGATGACTCACTCACATAACATATTCCAGTGCTTTTAATACTGATTAAGTATTTTGGTCCGATCTGAAGCCAAGAGTCTTTTGTCCAGTAGAGTCAACACTGTTTCATTTGCAGTGATAAATTGCAGTGATAATCAAGGCCCATATCACTGAAAATAAAATTTTCCTCACTTTTTTTTAAACATAAACTTATATTGGTTTTTAAAAAAATGTTTGATGTAGTACGAAAACACTGTTAAATTTTTTAAAAAGTAGCATTCACCCACAGTCCATGCAGCCTATTTACATAAATTCACCTATTCAGCCTAAAATAGTTTTGCCCTGCGCATTCACATTGATGTAAGGTGTATGAAAGACAGAAACAAATATATTGTTATTAAATATAACCTGGATATGAGCCCTTTAAATATTTGTAAATGATCATTATGGTCTCTTCTCCACTGTAGAGTCAAACGGTCCCCAGTGCTGTACTGTGCTGTGTTCATCAACAGGCTAAATGCTACGGAACATGTTTGACTCCAGTTGTCGCTCCAACCACAGTCACTTAATTTTGTGCTCTTGGAGTCTTTATCTTCTAAACAGTGTTATTTGAGCATCAGTACCTGCTAACTAATGTCATGTTTGCATTAGCCTAGCCCAGCCGGCTACAGCTCAAAACACTACAGAACATTGTTAAATTCAGTTTTCTGTCGCTCCAACACCAGTCGTTAGGCCTTGCTTACTCGGACATGAGGACATAAGTTTATATTGTAACTGAACTGAATTGAAACTGAACATGTACTGCTAGGCTAGGCTAGAGGAGCCAGTTAGCATTAACCTAGCTAGAAAGCTACAGATCCAAAAAGTACCAAACTGGCTTAATTTCAGCTTTCTGTACCTCCAACACCAGACGCTCATTATCACTCCCTCAGACTTTAGTCATTATCATTTGAAATTGTGTCAGTACAGCTTCTGTTAGTCACAAGTGAACTTGGTGGTTAAAAGAACTGGTAGCATCCCAGCTAAGCTAATGCTAACCAGCTCCCCTCTCCTACTTAGCAGCACTGTTTAACATTTACCAATTGTTGCTATACTGATGGTTTGACTTTTATTGAATGGTGGACTAAGAATCGTGCACTGCTTTCATTTATTTGAAAGCCATGTATGCGAACTGAACTCATTTGATTGGTTTTGGCTGGATGAGGTGGCACAGTACTGACATGAATGTAGAACCAGTAAATAGCTCAGTAAAGAGCTACACTTTTGCATCTTCCCACCAAATGGTTCTATGGCTCTGAGCACAGGTAGGTAACCGTATAAAGCTGAGCAGAATTTGTGCTAAACTGTGTGGGTGTGTGTGTGGAAATGCCACTAAAACGATTACACTTCGTGCTCAGAATCATTTGGTGGTGGAAACCAGTGGAAAAGAGACCTATGATTGTGTACTCTTCAAGGAGACTTGTTTGCTTCATCATGAAACATTTTAGATGCTATACTATGCCTTAAAATGCTGCAAGGATTTATATGCAACTTAATTGATCTAAAGTTAAGGCTCTGCCATTTCCACACAAAATCAATCATGTATATTTTTGAATGGATATGTGTCAGTACACAGTTTTTTCCCACTGCAATTCTCATAACAACAAAATCTCAGTTGTGCTTTGATGTCATAAAAATCTATTTTAAAAAAATAAACATTTACAAAGCCTGTTACTGCCTTTCTGCCTCCAAAAAGGTTGTTTTAGTGTCAGCAGGTCTAACTGACCTCAAATGCAGAGCATGGCAGGTCAGAAAATTTGGGAGAGATTTTGAAGAAAAATGGGGTAACAAGATGAGCCCAGGTTGTCAATGACACACTACAAAACAGGTTTCTGCTGACACCAGCCAAGAAGCTGCAGTGACCTTTGACCTCACTAAGTCAGTTGATGCCCTTCCTTGTGTGTGATGGATAAAGCCATTATAGAGTGAGAAAGCTGCTAACAGTGCATGGTTCGCTTAACCATGAATCAGGCAACACTGACAGAAATAGTATCTAGAAATGCTGCAGTGGATGGGACTCATGTTCACTGTCACTGTGCAGGAAATGTGGCTTAGGAAATTTTGCCTAATGCTTATAGTGCTGTTAATCATTTAGAGTGCTTTATGTTTTATGTTTCTGTTTTGCATGCACACGCGTGAGAAGGTCTGTAGTCGGTTTTCTCACCATTGTTACCACCAATTTGCTGATCTTCATGCTTTATTTGACTTCTTTTTTCTTTACAAAGTACAGGTTCCCATAAAAAATTGAGGTCTTCAATTATCCAATCAGAATTTATCTCTCTGTCTTATCTAGGTAGATACAGCCAGGCGAGCTCTCCCATTGGCTTGGACTTCGGGATTAATTAATTAAGAACTGATAATGTAATCAACCAATCACCTTTTGATCTCTAATGAGTGGGACCAATTTTGTGAGGCCACTCGCCTTCTAGATGTATAAGGAATGTCACTGACTGTGAATAGGAACCAATGTGTTTTAATCATTTGTTAGAAATGGAAAAGAGCAGCAGCTCTGTCTACCAAGTCTATATACAACTGCTGCATACAAGGCAAAATATACTGTCCAAAATGGTAATCTCCAAAATGGGCATTTTTCAGGAGAAGGAAGAACAAGTTAATGGGACAGGATTCTTTTTCCTAGTAATTTTGTGCCATTTCTCTTGGTATATTCTTGGTATATTAGATACATTTTTTATTTTTTTGTAAAAAACAATTAAAAAACAGACAAAATTGGAAAAAAAGATTTTGTCTCGACAGCGACAACGTGCTAACGTCTGTTACAAGCTGCAAATAAAATACGGAATGTCTTTTACAGTGTCTGTGTTTAATCAAGACTGGTCAATAAATGTTCATGCGACTCGCCGTTAGCTTAGTGCTAACACACTAGAATCAAACTAGAGGCTCTAGCAGAAACCAGCATTATTGTATAGGTGTTTTTTCCTTCTTTTTTTTTTTAGCACGTTTTGACATCATATATGCCCCAAAGGTGAGCCCTAGGTCTAGTAGTCAGGTTGGCACTCATGTGAATGTTGTTAAAATTTAAAAATTTTCCTTGCATATTTAAAAATTTAAAAATTTTCCTTGCATATATGGAAACTAGGGCCCTGTTCATACCTGCAATTAACATCTCAGTGACCCGCTCACAAGTGGACAGAGATACATAAACACCTGGCATTTCTATGTGTCTTGAATTTGTCTCCAGAAATTGCAAGCTAGAACCACTAAACTTTGCAGGATCATAGAAACTAGATGGGAATTGTGCACTTGTGCTTTTGGGACTGATCACATGTATGGTTTTTGAATGGCAGAATATTGACAAAACTTCAAATCTATCTGCCACAAATGATGCCACAAAGGACATCTCTCACCCTGACCCTCACAGAGATCCAATCAGACTTACATACATACTCAAACATGCTAGCAACTACCATAGCAATGTCCTAGCAACACCTTAGCAAGCACCTGGGACACCACAGCAATGGCCTAGCAACGCCTTTACAAGTCCCTGGATACCACAGCAGCAGCCTAGCAACAGCTTAGCAACCACATGGGATTCCATAGTAATGGTCTAGCAAAACCTTAACAATCACCTGGGATACCATAGCGATGGCTCAGGAACACCTTAGCAATCACCTGGGCTATCATAGCAACAGCCTAGCAAAACCTTAGCACCATGGGATTTCATAGCAAAGGCTTTGTTAAGCCAAAATAAGGTTTGTTCAAGAAATTTCCTCTTCTAGTTGTTTTTACATATAGGCGTATCATCTATTCAGCCAACAGCATCTTAACACCACCTATGCATTTTGAAGCTGTGTTTAGCCTGGACTGCTTCTTGAACTGAAGCATCAAACAGTGTAGACAAGCAGAACAGAGCTCTTTTACATGTATCAGTCTCAAAGGTAAAGCAACAAAAACATCCTGTTCCAACCTCTTTTTATCTATGAGAGAAAGAGAGGTTGGAAAATGGTCATGTGAAAATGAATTACCGCTGTTTGACACATACATCCACACAAACATCATAAGTGAACGTAAGGGTAAAAATAAAATATGAGGAAAAAAGATACTGCTGCTTTAAGTGAGGTTAAAGTTAGAATTTGGTTTATGTGCAGGCATAGCAATAATTACAATTGGTTAGTGGCTACAGAAAAACATAAGACAACAGAAAATGCCTACAAAGTTAATAGAGATAATGTCTGTGGATGTGTGCTTGTGTGATTAAAAACAACAACAACATACTGGAATGCAAACTATCACACCACTGCAGGCTTGCAGATAATAATAAGAAACCAAATAAGACACCTACACACCAGCTGGACAGTGAAAACAGCACCTAATCATGCTCTAGTGTAAATGTCACTAAAATGTAGAACTCAAAAATACATTGATGTAAACACAGAATCACCCTGTGTAGCATAATCACTTTATGAGTATGATCAGTATTTTTACTAACTAAATACAATTATGTATTTAATGTCTTTTTTGTCAGACACAATTTTCAACATTTTTCTTCTCTTTCAGACGATTTTTGATGATTTTTGGCTTAAATGTTTTGATAAATTTCAGTGCACCCTACAAAAGATGTGGAATGTAAACATTGTAAAGATTTCTAAAGGTATCATTTACTCCCCAGTCCATACAGTCCATAAATGGAAACTAGGGCCCTGTTCATACCTACAATTAACATCTGAGTGATCTGATCACAAGTGGACAGAGATATGTGAACACCTGGCATGTCTTTATGTCTTGAATTCGCCCTCAGTGACCGCTTATGATCATATTTTATAACTGGAGGATGGGTGCACATCTACTATATCAGTCTCTCTGTATTTGTTGTCAAATAGAAGTGTCCAAAGAAAAGTCCTTGTTCGTGAACATGCAAGAGCTGTTCGAAATGTTTAGAGTGTATGGACTGGATAATGCAGCTCTGTTTTACAACTGCAATTATTTACATTATACACTCACCAACCACTTTATTAGGACATCTACTCATTCATGCAATTGTCTAATCAGGTAATCAAGTGGCAGCAGTGCAGTGTATAAAAGCATGCAGATACAGGCCAGCAGTGTTTATATTAGTGCCAGACAGGCTGGATTTAGTATTTCTATAACTGCTGATCTCATGGGATTTTCACACAATAGTCACTAAAGTTTACATGGAGTTATGCAATATAGAAAAAGCATACAGTAAGCGGCAATTCTGCGGACAGAAACGCCTTGTTGTTTAGAAAGGTCAACAGAGAAAGGCCAGACTTGTTCAGGCTGACAGAAAGAATACGGTCACTCACCTAACCACTCTGTACAATTGTGTTGAGCAGAAAAGCATCTTAGAATGCACAACATGTCAACTTTGAGGTGGATGGGCTACAACAGTAGAAGACCATGTCGAGTTCCACTTCTGTCAGCCAAGAACAGAAAACTGAGGCTGCAGTGGGCACAGGCTTGTCAAAAGTGGACAGCTAAAGACTGGAAAACGTAGCCTGGTCTGATGAATCTCAATTTCTGCTGAGGCACACAGATGGTAGGGTCAGAATTTAGTGCCAACAGCATGAATCCTTGGACCCAACCTGCCTTGTCTCAACAGTCCAGGCTGGTAGAGGTGGTGTAATAGTAAGGGGGATGTTTTCTTGGCACAATTTGGGCCTGTCAAAGTCAGCAAATCATCACTTGAATGCCACAACCTATTTGAGAATTGTTGCTGACTATGTGCGTCCCTTCAGGTCCACAATTTACCTTATCTTCTAATGGCTACTTCTAGCATGATAATGCACCTTGTTACAAAGCAGAGGTCATCTCAAATGGGTTTTATGAACAGGACAGTGAGTACCCAGAGACAGTGAGTACCCAGAGTGCAGTCACTGGATCTCAATCCAATAGAACAACTTTGGGATGTGGTAGAACAGTAGATTCACAGCATGAAAGTGCACCTGGAATCTGTGGGAACTGCACGATAATTGCAAAATAATAAAATTCAATTGCAATTGTATAAATATCAGGACTTAAATTAGTGAGATATTGGTACTTGGTAACAGTATCAGAAGGGATACTGTTATGCCTAGTAATGTGATAAGGAGTAAGGAGTGCTTTAGCCCAGACTACTTTTTGAGCCTCAATACAAGCTAGCCAATCAGAACAGAGCTCATTTACGTATGTCAGTCTTGAAGGCACAGTAACCAAAATAGCATGTTTAATTTTAAGAGGTATAGAGAGGTGGCGTTATGGTCATGTGAAAATGAATCATGACTGTTTTTGGTACATAAAACCTCACAGATGCTATAAATGTATTTCAGCAAAAAAATAATAAAATAAAATAAAATGCTAAAAAATGTAGGACATGAGCCCTGAAGGTCTGAAGAACTGATTAGCTAAGTGAGTATTGGATGGTAACTGGAAATACTGGATCTTCTCAAGCAGAGCTTTAGAAAATGTTAAGCTAACACACTGACAGACATGAAATCATAATGAGTTGTTTAATTTGTAACTACGTAAGTGAGTAAGTAAGTAAGTAAGTAAGTAAGTAACCAAGTAAGTAAGTAAATAAATAAATAAATGAATAAATAAATGTAATTTTCTCAGATGGCCTAAGACTTTTGCACAGTGCTGCAGATACAATAAATCTGCCTCCACAGAGTTGAGTAGAAGGCACTCTAAACACAGCAATATTTACATCCACTTCAAAGTGATCAGCTGAAGTGCGTCTCTCGCACGTCATGTGACATGTCAAGAAATAAGGAAGCCATCCTCATATCGTCATATATAAGTCATTTGACCTAAATTACGAGGCAACGCTTCTTGGATATTGATGCACTGTGAAGGACGCATGCAGTACAAAATAAAGACATATCAATCTACACAGCAGTCCTCGTTTATGCAGGCTCTCTTCACCAGCCTTCTGCTTTTATTGTCTTTCCCTATAATCATAAAAACTATCCCTCTATTAGCAGGAAAAATTGTTTTAGAGGAGATGTAATTTGTAAACCCTCAAAACTGTTTTCATCTTAAGGCTCAAATTGATCCAAAACCAAAATAATAGTTTTGCTTAAGGCCTACTTTTGGTGCACTGTTTTGGTTGTGAACAAACTTTTTACTCATTTCATGCTCACCTGGACAGGAACTTTAAAGGGCCCGTATCACGGAAAACTGAATTTTCCTCACCATTTCGAAATAAAAGTTTTATGAAGTGTATAAACATTGTTCAAAGTTTCAAAACGTACCATTCACTCCTCAGTCCATACAGTCGATATATAGAAACCAAACTGCAAAAACAACTTCTATTGCGTTCATTGTTTTTGTGATGTCACAAAAACCAACGTGCTAAAATATCGACCTATTCAGCTTACAGTATTTTAGCCCTGCCCATTCACACAAAGTCATAAGGAGTCCTTCAGCCAGGAGTGTTTTTTTTTATGTGGCACAATACAGAGCAGCCAATCAGAAAAGGGCTCATTTGCCTTTGTCAGTCTTAAAGGCACAGTGACAAAAGCAGCCTGTTTAGTTCTTAGGGATAAACAGAAGTTGGAAAATTGTCACCTAAAATGAATTTGGACTATTTTTGCTACATAAAACCTCACATTTTTCTATTTTTGCTGCATAAAATCTCACATTTTCAGTGAAGCTCAGGCCCTTTTAAATGTTGTGCAAGCTTTACCCACCATTTGCACCACCAAATTTATATGGAAATGGGGGAAACTGTCAAAATACACTGGAAAGTTATTCAGAGGACAAATTTTCTATCATTGATGAACTGTGACTGTTAGAGTTAGGCCTTCAATTCAGGCCATAAATCTCAAAGCTCAGTTGGAGCTTAAAATCACAACAAATTAGCAGATCAGTAACATACTGAAGATGTGAGCTTTCATGACCTGCACAGGTTGATATATAACCCACAAGTCAAACCTTCAGTTTATGGTGGTCTACAAGACAACCTGGTGTTTGCAAATGAATGTATTCTTATGGCAGGCTGCACATGTAAAGCGGCAAAATCTTATATGGTAATTTCTTTATCTGAGCGAGTTACAAATCCTTCTCCTCATTCCACTCCTCTACTTTCAAGAAACATCGTCATTGTAATATACAAGCACCTAATAGTCTCTCGCATTGCCTCCTACCAACGCGGACGATGCATTATCAGAGGCGCCATTTATCTTTTTAATGTTTCTTTTGTTGTTACTACGAGTATTACCAGCTTGGCCGTTTGTTTAACAAAATAAATGAAGTTTGTTCTTGTGCACCCTTTTATTTATAGCTGGAGGTGCAAGGATGAAAAGTAGTCTCGCTCATCCCCACACACACATAACTCAATTCACCCCTCCCTCTCTCTACAAGAGATGAATATCAAAATCATTTGCTTTCTCAGAGTTTGCTGAGTGGAGGGAAATTTATTTTCCACACTGCTACAATGCATTATTCATCAGAGTTTGTAAATAACGTGCAACTGCTTCTCTGAAAAAGATTAACCCTTCCCCTCTTAAAACCCATGGCAGTCATTCTCTTGAAAGGCAATTATGGCACCTAATTAACACACATATTAATGCTGCAATTAGCTCAAATAACAAGCTGCTAGGGATCATTATGGTGGTGAAAAACACACATTTCAAAACCACAGAGAAACTAAACAAACAAATGTTTTTCAAGTTGAATCTTTAAATTTTTTAGACTAAGCTCAAAATGCAGAAACAGGCAATGGCATAAATCATATTTTAAAGCCGATAATAACTGACCTATTTTGGCCTAAAGTACATGCTTCAAAAAGGTGGCTCTTCAAGGTATCTTTATTCTGTTTAGAACCCTGAGTTCTACATAGAACTATTTTGTTCGGTTCTTTGCATGGTGAAAAAAAATTTCAGATTGATGGAGAACGTGTTATATGTGGTTTCATATAGCACCCTTTTAAAAATGGTTCTATATAGCACCACAAACTGTTCTTCTGTTGTTAGAAGCTTGATGTTATCACAATAGCACAATCCTTTTCAAAAAGGTTCTGTGTAGAGCCATCTACAGCACATTCTCCATCAGTCTGAGGAACACTTTCATGATGCAAAAAAAAACATTTAATTGTGCAAAGGGTTCTTTGAGTGTTTGTGGTTCTATATACAACCATTTCTATATAAATATTTCCATATATTTCATATATAACCAGGTGTGCAACAATAGAAAAACCCTTTTTGGTGCCTTATAGAACCATTTTCAAAAAAGGTTCTATATAGAACCGTATACAACACATTCTCCATCAATCTGAAGAACGATTTTACCATACAAAGAACCATTCTGCACTAAATACCCCATAAAGACAAAGTAAAAACAGAACTTTAGAAATTTTGCAAATTTATTAAAAAGGAAATACTAAAATTTCACATCGACGTAAGTATTCAGACCCTTTGATATGAGACTTGAAAAAAATTAGCTCTGGGGGCCTCCTGTTTCTCTTGATCATCTTTGAGATGTTTATACACCTTGATTGGAGTCCACCTGTGGTAAATTCAGTTGATTGTACGTGATTTGGAAAGACACACACCTGTCTATGTAAGGTCTTACAGCTGACAATGCATATCAGAGCAAAAACCAAGCCATGAGGAGGAAAGAACTGCCTGTAGAGCTCAGAGACAGGATTGTGTGGAGGCACAGATCTGGAGAAGGCTACAAAAAATTCTGCTGCAATGAAAGTCCCCAAGAGCACAGTGGCCTCCATAATTCTTAAATGGAAGAAGTCTGGAACAACCAGGACTCTTCCTAGAGCTGGCCACCCCACCAAAGTAAGTAATCGGTGGAGAACCACCTTGGTAAGAGAGGTGACCAAGAACCCAATGATCACTTTGGCTTAGCTCCAAAGATCCTGTGTGCAGATGAGAGAAACTTCCAGAAGGTTAACCATCACTGCAGCACTCCACCAATCTGGGCTTTATGGCAGAGTAGCCAGACCTTTCCTCAGTAAACGACACATGAAAGCCCGTCTGGAGTTTGCAAAAAAAAACACCTAAAGGATTCTCAGACTGTAAGAAACAAGATTCTCTGATCTGATAAAACCAAGATTGAACTTTTTGGGCTCAATTCTAAGCATCATGTCTGGAGGAAACGAGGCACTGCTCATCACCTGCCCAATACCATCCCTACAGTGAAGCATGGTGGTGGCAGCATCATGCTGTGGGGTTGGTCTTCAGCAGCTGGGACAGGGAGACTGAGGGAAAGCTGAATAAAGGGTTGAGGGAAAGCTGAATAAAGCAAAGTACAGAGATATTCTTAATGAAAACCTGATCCAGAATGCTCGGGACCTCAGACTGGGCCAAAGGTTCACCTTCAACACCTTAATGTCACTGCTGGACTGAGTATAGTCCACCAACAAAAAATATCCAGCCACCAGCGTCCTGTGGGCAGCATCCTGTGACCACTGATGAAGGGCTAGAGGATGACCAACACAAACTGTGCAGCAGTAGATGAGCTATCGTGTCTGACTTGACATCCACAAGGTGGACTGACAAGGTAGGAGTGTCTAATAGAGTGGACAGTGAGTGGACAAAAAGAGTGTTTAAAAACTCCAGCAGCACTGCTGTGTCTGGTCCACTTGTACCAGCACAACACACACTAAGACACCACCACCACGTCAGTGTTACTGCAGTGCTGAGAATGATCCACCACCCAAATAGTACCTGCTCTGTGAGGGTCCATGGGGGTCCTGACCACTGAAGAACAGGGTAAAAGGGGGCTAACAAAGTATGCAGAGAAACAGATGGACTACAGTCTGTAATTGTAGAACTACAAAGTGCACCTATATAGTAAGTGGAGCTGATAAAATGGACAATTAATGTAGAAACAAGGAGGTGGTCATAATGTTATGCCTGATTGGTGTATATCACAATGTTTTTTCTACCTGCTAAAAATACAGTTATTCAATATCTAATGGTCAAATTACATGTTTTGTTGATTTTCTAAGGGAAAAACAAGTTAATATATCCTCTAATAATCTACAGGGAACAAACTTAAATATGTAATTTCATGCATAATTTTGTGCACATTTTCTATTTATTTGCTGGGTTTAACATAGAAAAAATACAACGTAAAACATAAAATATACCTAAATTCTGCATAGGCCACTTTTTTATTTTATTATGTTAAATCCAGCAAGTTAACAGTAACTGTGCATTTAAATGTGTGTTCTCTGTAGATGTAAATTAACAAAACATCCCATTTGACCAGGGGTGCCCAAACTTTTGCATACTACTGCACTGATAATAAGCTGTCTACAATAGTGTGTGAAAACTTTGTTTTATGCATGGGATAACCACTTGATGGTTGGAAATCTTAGATTGCAGTGATATGGTGATATGTTTCTGATATAGCCTGACATTTCATGTTAGATTCATATTCTCACTATTTTCTACATCTGAGCTCCATGGAGAGAAAAAGAGAGCAAACCTTGTTTGCCTAAAACAAATGGCCATTCTGCCTTGCTCTCTGAGTGTAGCCATGTTAATAGATTGCGTCTGCTGATGTGCTGGTGTAATACAGTCTGGCCTGAACAGATGGTGAACCGTAATATTTTATGAAGCAATTGAAGAAGCAGCTGAATGGAACCCTTGCAGGTGTTTCGCCACCATTAATGACATTGATAAGACAACTGGACCAATCAATGTAGGTCAAAGTAAGTGGTGGATCTAGAAAGTTTTACCAGGTGTGACAAAGGGGAGGCAGGGAGTTTTGGCATGGTGGCTTTGGTATATTTAGTACAGAGGGTAAACTAAAGAAATAACTTTTTGGGTAGGCCTGTGAAAACATGGGTAGGCCACAGCCTGACAGCAGTGCAGTCTTCATTATACCTATACTGACACTTCTGCCAACAATAGCCAGACTATTCATGTCAGAATGACAGATTCAAATAAACCCAAACAGCACTGCAGTGCACTTCACTATAAAGCGTGTGTCCACTCACCACAGGCACAACTTTTGCCCAGTAAAGATGACACATCCATGTTCGATTCAGATAGCTGAGATTTTGAAATACAGTGCAGCAAACTTAACCCTTTACATGGCCAGGACCTGCCAGTGTGCCCAAAGTTTTATTACACACTTTTATAACCTAAAAACAGCTCAATCAGTTTGCATTGAATTCTCTGTAGTTATTGAATAATAAGCCTTAGTATGTAATAAGCCTGAGATTTTAAAGGGGTTAAAACCTAAACACTCAAGCATAAAGCATACTGCCACAGTGGGAATGAAATGTTTATAGGCCATTTATATCTTACTTCTGATGACTTCATGCATGAAAGTAGACATTTGCTTTGGTATTCTGACATTGCCATTGGCGCTGACACAGAGAATAATGGGATATGTAGGGCAGCGAATGACACATCTACACTTTAAAGAAAAGACTGAACGGAGGAACCTCAGCAGGAGTGTTTTATACAAACGGTCAATTTGGACATTTGTCTAAATGGGCAGCATTTGTTACGTTTCAGACACAGCCTCAATTTTTTGAGTCTGATTGGCTTGGTAAATGGATTACATGACATTTTTTTTTTTGTTCTGCACAGTAAATAAAAGCTATTCATGAAGTCACCATTTTGTGATTAGTGCATCAGTGTCTCTTTAATGCTGTAGATATTTTCACCTGTGTCCTACACAAGAGCCAACCAAAATTAATAAATGTTAAAGATGTGCCCAGTGAATCTCTATTTGGCTGCCAAAAGAAATTAAAACAAAAAAAACGAAGAAAACCAAAATTCCAAAGTTTGGTAAAGACACGTCTTTATCAGAAAATGTTGATCCTAAAAAACATGACATAGATAAAAATTATTCATAATGTTGAATATTCAACTTTCAATTGCAGAACTGATATTTTATTTTTATTTATTTTTATATTTCTCGTTGGTAAGAATTCAACAATTTTAAACAAATTAAAGTTTAACATGTCTTTTTTCACCATACGATAAAAAAAAAAAAATTGACATGCTAGATTTCTAATTACTATGGCAAGCATGTTTTAGGAAGTCAGTTTGCCCATGTGAAAATGAAAATTCCACAGTTAATTATTAACTTTTGAGTACAAATGAGTACAAATATTGTGTAATATGTGGAAATTGAATTCCTCTGTAAAATCCACTGTAAACGACAGGATTAAAAGGTAAAATTGCTTGCAATAAAATCAGTCCGAACATGGAATTAGAACCTCAATGTCAAAATACTCTTCACTTTTTTGGATTACAGGGTAAGTCTTCTTTCCACACACAGGAGGGGGATTTGTGAAATATTGAATTTGGTGCATGAAGTAGAGGCTGCTTTAAATTCAGTGCCAGTTAAATCTGCCAGTCTGAAATCTTGAAGCAAGTCTTTTTTCTCCCCCAGCAGTTTACTGGGGAAAATGATCATCAGAGCAGTTCAGGCGTTCATTTTTTGTGGGATTTTGTGGTGCTATGAATCACTACCGGCACATGTAAATGAAGGAAAAGCGCAGCCCAGACCTCACAAGCAGTCAAACTCACTGGTAAACCCTCATTAATGAATGAGCAAACATGTTACCCAAGTGCTATTTGCTCTTAACATCACAGTAAATCTGGCCCTATGAGCTTAATACAATCTTGCATTATATTTTAGGGGCTGCAGAATTGGGGTGGAAAGCACTATGGAGGTGATGGCAACTGCATCCAAAACCACAAACCACACTTACTATATTGTTGAATACATTACTGTTGGTGGTGTACTATGTGATATACTATTTAGTATGATAGTATGCAGTTTTGGGTACAGCTTAGGACACGGGTTGGCCAGGTAAGACTTCTGTCAGTGCATATTAGTAAACTTAAAGAATAACATTTCATGGTTAAAAATGAGTCTAATCATTAGAAAGTGAGCCAGACAGCACTGTGTGAGCTAACCTACAATACATGCTTTATTTAACTGTAAAACATATTTGGTTAGCATGATAAACAATTATATCTGACTCATTTTTGATAGTTAACTCTTCTTATCATTGCACAACCTACTTCATAATGTAGCTCATGGAGCAGCACTGCTGAAGAGACTTGGTGCACATTCCACTTACCTCTTTAAATAAATAATAAATCACTGCCATAGCGCTGTATAAATAAATCTTGAATTTAATTGCTTTCCTGTTCTGTATTGTTCTATTGGCTTCATCTGATAAACTCCTTAAGCAGCAACTGTATTATAAGAAAACAAAACATCAGCAATTCCTGTTTGGCACTTGCTTAATTATAATTAATGTAAACATATACCATGACTGTGAATGTATATTTTAAAAAGTCTTAACTATTTCACTGTGTTTTTTTGTTTTGGCCAGTGTTTTCCACTAGTAGCACAAACATTGGCCATATTTTAAGCATTCCTGAGTATGTGAAGTGAACTGGGCAGTGTGCCTGCAATTGATTTTTTGTCCCTAACATTTTATCACCTGTTACTAATCGCTGACTTGCATTACATTGACTTTTACAGAGGAGAGAATTGCCCACTTCCATCCCATTTTCACTCTTTGTCATTTCAAAGTTAAGTGGCCCTTATTAGTCCCACAATGGGGAAATATTACCTCTGCATTTTGATCCATCCGTGCAGTGAAACACCACATACACACTAGTGCATGCACACACTAGGGGGTAATGAGCAGCCCTATCCATGGCACCCAGGGAGCAGTTGGGGTTAGGTGCCTTGCTCAAGAGCACTTCAGTCACGTACTGTGAGCTCTGGGGATCAAACTGGCGACCTTCCGGTCACAAGGCTGGTTCCCTAACCTCCAGCCCACGACTGCCCCATATTACTATTAAGTGGGGAAACTCATTTTGAGTGTTTGGCTTGTCAGCGTTTGAAGACAGTTTGCCTTAATTATGAAATGGATTATGAAAGATGTTCACATTTGATGCTATAACGTTATTATGACACTATATCTAGAGCTGTTTGCTAAGATATTTAGTTCATTCTACTAAATTAGTTCAAGCTGTGGTCTCACAGTAAAAATAAACAGATAAATGAATAAATAAATGAATAAATGAATAAAAATCCAATGCGAAGATCGTAATCAGGTAAAAATATATACAAAGTGATCATTTATATGGACTTTCTGTTGGGAGGTGTCTTTTCTAAACCCTAACCGCTAAATTTAACATGTGAAAATAATTTTTTTGTTTTTTGGCTGTAAGATTTAATGATTTCTTGTAAAGTAAAGTTGAAAGATTTAGATTCATCATGAGTTTAATTTTCAAGTTTAAAAAAAATAATATATCACTAACGTTAGCTGGCTAGCGTGCTGCAAACAAAATTTCAGAAGCAAAATTGCAATTCTAGAAAAAAAAAGTATCAGCAAAATCTGCAAATAGAAAAAATCAAAGCAAAAACAGGCAAAATGAGTAATAAATTTATATCAAAATGAATGAAAATGAACAGTAATCTTAAATAGCGCTGTCGACTCACAGCAAGAAGGGTCTAGGTTTGATTCCCCAGCCAGGCAATTCAGGGTCCTTTCTGTGTGGAGTGACTGGAACTGGAAACCTCTGCCACAGAAGTATTGCTTTTGGTCCTCTAAAGCAGGGGTTTCCAAGGGACCCCACGCTCTGTACGTCATTGCGTTTTCCCTATTCTATACACCTAATGCAGCCAAAGAGGTGCTTAGTAATTATGCCATGTTTCCACTGGGAAGTGTGTATGGTATGACGCAGTAACAAATCTATACCCATTTTGTCATCATTTCCACTGCCAAGTCAACCTTACCGTACCTGATATTGGAATACCCTTCTTGCTGAAGTAGCCTACTGACCAGAATATTTGTGGAATTAGCAATAGTGCAAAACTGATTGGTCAAACACAGTCATCCAGGAATTGACACACTGTGTCACTAGAGTCAGATGACCACCATCTGTGACAGCCACATAAAACCAAATACAGTAAATCAGAGCTTGAAGCTCCTCCACTGTTGCTACTGCTGTTTGTGTTTACTCTTAAAGCTAGATTCATGAGAAATCATATGACCACACAAGCTAAAGAGGACTCCACCTACTTTCGCAGTTCTGTTATGTAATGCTAGTAATATGTGAATCTTGATTTAATGGATTTGACTCTAACTGGTGACTGGAGTCGACTCCTCAACTCCACTTAAATTTAACCAAGACAATGGCAGAGCCAATGATAAAGTGATATAGCAAAAAAAAAATCCTGAACATAGTTTACCTACTTTTTCCAAGTTGCTACAGGTTGTAACGAAATGATGAAAATTCATAATAACTCTAAAAAAGAATTCAACTTATAATCCTTTTGGACTGGTTATTATGCGCTAGCATGCTGAAAGGCTGTTGTAGTTATCTGCAGGTTTGTAGTAAACCAAACTAATGTTATAAGCAGTTTCCTGCATTACACATGCATCTTTAAAAAAGTCCCTTGAGGCAATCTCAGAGAAGTTGAATCAGTTCTCAATGAAACAAAGCACAAAAAAGTGTATAGTGTGGGTTTGACCTGTTCTAAGGCATTGCTTCAAAGATCCCTTTTTGGCATCTATAAGAGTAAACATGTTTTTAATGCATTTAACTGAAGATCTTCTACCACATTTTTCCTGAGCAGTTTTAAACATTACAAAATCACCATCGTAATCTTGAAAACAAAGAGAAGACCAAAGCAGAGAACTATTTAACAGATAAATCACTGCCACCCAGTCACCCACCACCAACAGCACTTCGAATCTTCTGTCCTGAAATGTCCTGATTAACATAAACAGACGGCATCAAATATTCAGTAGGTATGTTGAGCTGTTTCAGAGGTCAGGCCTTTTCTCTAATAGCTCATGTTTAATATTAAAAAGTTGAGCTGATTTGCATGTCTCTTGTGGTGTCTGCAAGCTTTAGCTTTGAATTAGCTGAAATATCTGCAGTATGTGGAGCAAGGACATAAAACACAGACAGCACACAAAAAGCTCTGCTCTAAATGCCTGTATTATTATCATATTCTACTTGTCACAAAAGGTCCTTCAGTTCCTGTCAGGGAGGGCCAGTGTCCAGCACAGTTTGGTCATTTCCCTGCTCCAGCACACCTGATTCAACTCATATGCTAATTGCTATGTTTAGTGTTTTTTGTCCAGGGGTCAGTGGTTTTATAGACAGTGAGTGTGTTTACAATAATCTGATAACTGCAGAAAATCAGATTTTGTCAGTAATCTGATCAACATGTTTACATGCACTTGACTAATCAGATAATGGAAAACTCCGGGTCTACATGAGTAAGGCAATAATTGGATTTCTGCTTTGGAACCGGCCAATAAACTCACAGAAAAACATGTGATGTAGCGTAATGTAAAACTCAAACTTTGGGCCGCAGCAACTCTCTTTATCGGATTTCTACACCTTACTCCGATCTAAGAAATTGGATTATGGTGTTTACATGACCATTTGAATGATCAGATAACTGCATAAATCTGATTATGATCGAATTATTGAGTGCATGTACACCCACTCAATAATTTAGTACATTCCAAAAATGTGTGAAATGCAAATAAAAACTGAAAGCAATGATTTGTAAATACACTTTGAAAACATATTTAACATTTTACCTTGTCAACTTCATTGTTCACTGAGGAACGGCTTGGGAACACTTTGTCAGACCATTGTAAATAAATACGGTTTGTTGCCGCATCCACAAATGCAAGTTAAGAGTGTTCACTACACACAGTAAAGGCAAATGTTAACAACATCCAGAACTGCTGCCGATTTCTCTGGGTTCGAGCTCATCGTAAATGGACTGATGCACAGCAGAAACACAAATTGTGGTGTGACAAGTCAACCTTTAAGATTGTTTATGGAAATAAGGGATGTCGTGTTCTCCAGGCCAAAGAAAAAAGAACCACCCAGATTGTTACCAGTGTAAAGTTCAAAAGCCAGGGTCTGCCATAGTATGGGGGGTATAAGTGCCCCTAGCATGAGTAACTTGAGTAATCTGTGAAGGAACCAATAATGCTGAAAGATGTACACACATTTTAGAGCAACATATGCTGCTTTCTAAACATCGCCTTTTTCATGGACTTCCATGCTTATTTCAACATGACAGTGCCAGGCTACATTCTGCACGTGTTACAACAGCATAGCTGCGTGATCAGAGAGCACAGATTGCAGACTTGTCTGCTATTGAAAATGTGTGGCACATTATGAAGAACAATGTCAACAGTATGTTGCACAACTGAAGACTTGTCTAATAGAAAAAAGGCAAAATTTGGAATGTGTGTATATTTAAAAAAAAGGTAAAATGTCATTTCAACATTGAAGTTTATATATCCTTCCATTCAAAAGTTTGGAATCGCTTTCTTCAACCATACAATTTTACTGCAGACAAGTATAAAATGATTCTAATTTGCTTATCCTGTGCAACTTCACAGCTTTCAAATAATTAGTAGGACATTAGGAAAATTAAAAAAAAAATAGAAATGTTATGTGTTCACAATGAACAGAGCTGGAGATTATTCTAAAATGATATAGGAAAAAGCTATACTGCTAGGAAAGTTAAAAGAAATTTAAATTTCAAAAGTGCAGATCTCATGGCGGAAAACTTCACCAAAAAGTGAATGTAAATAAATAAATAATTACAATATATTATTTCTTATTTAATGACTTTTTGTTCACAGAATTCTTAAAATATTGAGTAAAACATCTAAAAAAAAAACACCTTTGGTGAACAGCTTGTAATATTTAAATCCACGTTATATCATTTGTAATTGTATACAAAATGAAAACTGTTGACATGTGATTCCAAACTTCTGAATGGTAGTGAATTTGTTAATGTATTTACAAAGACAGCGCCTCACATGTAGTTATAGTCCATTCTTAAACTTGGTCTTTGACAGTTACTGCCTTAGGAAAAATGTGTAGCAGGACATCAAAGCTTGTGCCTAACCTCCCAGTGTGTTCCTCATGTGGCTCAGCTGCTCTGACTTGACTGACTAAAAATAGGCCAGGTCAGGTGATCACCCCCGGGGCTGTCAAAATTATCAGATGAACACATTTACACTACGTGTCCTTGACTAACCTGGGAGATGCTTAGACAAAGCACATCACTAACTGTTTCAAAATCCATTCAGGGCTTTATTTTTTTATTTGATCATTGATTTATTTGATCACTGGCCAATACCAGTTTTAATGGAAGTTGTAAAAAAAAAAAAAGTTTTTGTTGTCTCTTACAACAAAATAGTCAGCAGACTCAAATAAAAATATAAATACTGGCTACCCCGATTGTTTTTTTGCGATTTTGTGTTTCTGTTAGTTACAAAATTTTTCTGTTGTCTAACATGTTATTATTATGTCATTGGGCACATTTTTACATGCTTTTGTTATTTTGACCATGACGGTGTTCAAATTGATTAGTTTAGCCTTTATTTCTGTCATATTGCTAAACAGGGGTTCCTGATGTAAGTCTCCCATGGTATCCCTGCCTAATGTTTCATCCTGTAGTTGCCAGAGATTGCAAGTTCAATGCTGGAAAAAGTAACTGATAAAACTAAGCACTGACGGTATCATTGGGAGATTCCAAGTGTGATCCTGGTGCCTCAAACAAAAAAACATTGCTGATTATTGCTGGTATTTCCATTGATATCAGTAAATATAGTACATATCGTCAATATTGATCAAAATTATCAGTCAACAAATGTGGCATTTACATGCTATTGTTCCTGACCCCATAGAGGTTCACAACCAATGGCTACATGCAGCCAAGACAACATTGTCTATGTCACATCGTCACCAGCAAAAATAGATGACTATCAGAGGAAAGCATCTGTCAGTGTGGATTATTGAAAAAAGTTGGAAAAAAGGCAGAAAGATGTTTGTAGATGTTTTTTTGTTGATTCTGGGTGCACCGGGACTTCAACACAGACATTCAGCATCCAAGGCTCACAAGAAATGAACACCTGGTTTATTCCACCACTTCAGTCAACGGCAAAAGTTGGGAAAATTGAACTTTTGATGGAACATTCCTCTTAACACTCTGTCATCGCTGTTGGGGGTGATGGGGGTTTCCATCGCTACTTCACTGAAAACAAAGGAATATCCGCTTTGCCAAAGCCATCCAAATTCCCTGTTATTATGCATCAAGTATTACGACAAACCTGAAAAGGCCATACAATATTTTCTACACATTAGGTCCCTGATGTCTGATTCCACGATGTTGTTGAAAAGCATTTATATCGTACAGGTGTCTGTAACGTATGAAGAAGTTTGGTACCAACCTGAGCCCCTCAAAATCACACATAAAGCCTACAACACTTCTTTGAAATGGTCTTATTACATTACAGAGAATGTTTATTGTGCTCCACTGTGGTCATTTTCTTTCTAATATTAGCTTCTCACAGCTAAGCATGGTCTTTTGCTTTATTGATAATTGTTGCTCATGAAGATTCCTCTGTTGTCTCTTGACAAAAGAAATAGGGGTAGGCAATATGATGATATTTTATTGTTATCATAATTGTTGTTATCATGATAAACAAAATGTGAAAATTAAGAGAGGTAGATTACTCAGTCAGGAACGCACAATGGACAAAAAGGGAAACAATATATATAAATATATATATGACTCAAAAAAAACATTATACTCATGAAGATGTTATGCCAATAGTAGATTACTCACGTACTGTTGAATGACATCATTTATCAAGTTTTGACTGAGTTCTCTTTGAATTCTCTTTCAACGCGCTTGCAATCATCAGATTCATCCGTTTGGGGAAGTGGTCTGAAGCACGACCAGTATTACAAAATGTTCTTCCGCATGTTGCATGCAATTACACATTTCCACTAGAGAGGTCTCCAACACCCCACATGGTGCGACTATAAAAAAAACACTGACCAACTGGACGTTTCATTGCAAAGAGAGCACAATTAGACCTGTTTAATTAGTCTTAGTGCAGAACAGAATGTGAAATGTAATAATAATTGTATTCATGGTTTTTGATAGCAGTTTTTAAATTGTGCGACTACTAACTTTTCAATGGGTCAAAATATTTTAATATGTATCATGTATCATGAAAATGTCTAAGTACTGTGATATACTTTTTTTTTAAATCGCCAACCCCTAAAAAGAGTACACCAATATGGATATGGGCTGTAAAACTATCACGTTTATTTTTATCGCTTCTACTTGAGACTGTACTATTATCAGACTTCTAATCCTAATGATAATTTTAATAGTATCAATATTAAAATCAATAATGTAAAAAACAAAGGCTTACGCATAAGTAAATAGCAACTGATAAGGTGCGCATTGCTTTGGGTCATTGCCTTTCATAAGAGACATATGTGCATGAGTAATACTTAGCATAAAGTCTAATCAAAAGCTTCCACATATAAAATAAAAAATGAATGTTTCAGAGATTTTGCGTTTATATAGCAGTTTCAGAGAGAAGCTAAGTAATAGCAGTGGAAATACTACAGGAGAAGCTTCTGATTAATGCAGCAGAGGCCCAGTCACATTTAAACTGACCTCTCCTCTCCAGTCTTTAGCCTTTTCGCTGACAGGAGCAAAGAAAAATAAATAAATAAAGGGCATTTCAGTGCTATTAGAGTGATTGCATTTTGTGGCGTTGACATTTTGAAAACAAATCTCCGATTCATGAGCCATCACCTTGAGGGATCGCCAGAGGCCATTAGTTTGACTGACTGAGGTTGACGCAAGCCTGAGAAATATAGTTCTGCAGTCTGCCCAATATATGGAGGCATATCCGCATTTCATTGTGAGTGATCGAAGATTTACTGCCGCACGAGTGGAATTATTAATGAGCTTCAATTTACCCCAGCCGACAAGACATACATGTACTTGTGCGCCTGTATAGTAAAATCCTGTTAAATAGTTTGCTTATATAAAACAGAGAGGGGGACAACCTAACATATTTTGGGCTTTCCTTAAATAATTTTTAATTATTTTACCAATAAATTTTTTATATAAGCAACCTGCACATCTCTGCTACAAATAAGAACATAAACGTTGTTTTGAGCACCTACTGTTTGTGAGCAATCAGCTCAGTGGCGGGAGGGTAGAGGTTATAACTTACCCTACAGGCGGCTATGGGGCTAGTTTGCTAGAAACGTTCGGTAAAAAAAAAATATGTGAACACAGTTAATTTAATACAGTCCCACATTGATTGAACAACGCAAGCTTTCTAACCTAAACACACACAAAAAACAGTACTGTGCAAAAGGCACCCAAGTACATTGTTTAAAACCATTTATTGCAAAGCAATATTGCCATGAACTTATTTTGAAAAAATGTAACTGAGATCATGTGAGCTTCAAGGGTTCTTTAGTAAAGGCAATGGTTCCATTTAGGACCATGAGTTCAACATAGAACCACTGGCATGCTTAAATGGTTCTTTGCATGATGAAATGGTTCATCAGATTGATGGAGAATGTGTTGTATATGATTCAATATAGAACCTTTTAGAAAATGAAAACACAAGGAGCGGAAAACCTGACGCTTAAAGATCTCAATGAGACTGAAAGTAACTGCACACAGATGGTGGAAATCAACAGCAGCTGCTGACACAGGCTAAAACATGAAAAATGAAATATGAGCACTGCAGGGATGCCATTTGTAACCCGTTTTACATGAGACAGTTTAGTGGGAAGGTATTAGCCCCTCTATATTTGCGTACTTAAATGGTTTCATATCCGCATACAAAATGTAATATAAGACATGAGAAAGGAGAACATGAGGAAACAGTTTTTAAAATGATCATTTTATGTTTTGAAGGAAAAATATTTGGCAACATCTATGTCACCAGTGTGAAAAAGTAAATGCCCCCCATGAACTTAACTGGACATCGGTCTTTCACATCACTGTGGAGAAATTTTGGCCCACTCTTCTTTGCAGAATTGCTTTAATTCAGCCACATTGAAGAGATTTTGAGCATGAACTACTGGTTTAAGATCCTGCCCCCGCATCATAATGAGGTTCAAGTCAGGACTTTCACTAGGCCACTCCAAAAGCTTAATTAATTAATTAATTAATTCTTAATTCTGTTTATTTTGAATCATTCAGAGGTGAACATGCCCAACTGCAGTTGAGCTTTAGATGACAGACTGATGTCCAGACATTCTCCTGTGAGATTTTCTGGTAGAGAGTAGGATTCATGGTTTTGTCAATTAGTCACCCAGGCCCTGAAGCAGCAAAGCATCCCCACATCATCAAAATGTTCTTATTGTGGAATGGTTAGCTTTATATTAGATGTAACAGGTCCTGGAGGCCTGCAGCTCCTTAGATGTTTGTCTGGGTTCTGTGACATCAGGGATTAGTTGTTACTGTGTTCTTGTAAGAATTTTGGTAGGCCAGCCACTTTTGGGAAGATTCACCACTGGTCCAAGTTTTCTTCATTCAGAGATAATGGCTCTCACTGTGGTTCACTGGAGTTCTAGATCCTTAGAAATGGCTTTGTAACTGTCATATTTCAATAACTTTCTTTCTTCCAGAATTTATTTTGATGGCCACAGAGTGTGCCAAGTTGATACATTGAGACATTTTAGCCTGCTTCATTCAGTTGGTGTTGGTTCCTTCAGTAAATGAAATTATCATTTCATCAATTTAATTTAATTAAGGTCAACTGTATTTTGTGTTTACTCAGGTTGTCTTTGTCTTATATTACATTTGGTTTGAAGATCCAAGACAAGTAAGTGTGACCAATATGCATAAATAGAAGAAATCCTGAGGTGGGAAATACTTTTTCACAGCACTGTATATTTGGCTATAATATCAGCAGACAGGGTAAAAGTCAGTGGAAATTTCTAATGCGTTTTTTTTGCAGTATCTTACATAATGTTCTTATCAATTTCCTCCAGACTGAAGATGTTCAAAACCGATTCCTTCAAAGGAAGAGAGAACTTGGGGGAGCGATGAAGCACCTTCTTGCCAGAAAGATGACGAACTGCAATTAATTTATTTTATCAAAACAATGACAGTGTTCAAATAAGTTATTGTAGAGAGATGGGCTGATCTAGGCCTTCCATTAAAAATAAACACAAAACTCATTTAATACATTAGAACCACCTCATTTTTCTCCTTATGACTATTAAGTACAGTACTGTGCAAAAGACAGAGACCACATTATCATAATTTCCAAATAACCATTACATACAAGTTATTCATTTTTCAGTGTCAGTAAAAAGGCAAAACAAAACAACAAAAAAAAAAACAACAGAAAGTATAATATCAAGATTTTCAGTATTTACTGTGTCCACTCTTCATCTTTACTACAGCTTATCTCTCCTCTCTCATAGAAAACAATAAGAATAATCCTAGATTACTTTTCAGCACAATCTCTAAACTAACAGAGAACAAAACAGTTAGTGAACCCCAGATGCCATCAGCCTATAGCAGCAATGATTTTATGAATTTCTTTAGTGATAAAATTGAAAAAATTAGGCAGAAAATTCAGAATACGCAATTAAACTCTAGAAACCTGCTTCCCCATAATGCCAGCCTCAACCTTGAAAATATTATAATTCCTGCAGAGAGGCTGGAATCGTTTACCTTACTCCAAGAAAATGAACTATTTAAAATAGTCTCTTCCGCGAAATCATCTACCTGTATGCTAGATCCGATTCCTACAGGTTTACTCAAGGAAATTCTGCCAGAAATAACCAAGCCTATTCTGTCAATAATAAACTCTTCTCTTAGCCTTGGGTACATCCCAAAATCTCTTAAACTAGCAGTAATTAGACCGCTGATTAAGAAAGCTAACCTCGATCCATGCGAACTTTCAAATTATAGACCCATCTCGAATCTCTCCTTTATATCTAAGATCTTGGAAAAAGTTGTAGCAAAACAGTTAAGCTCCTTTTTACATAGGAATCAAATACATGAAAAATTCCAATCTGGTTTTAGGCCACATCATAGTACAGAAACAGCACTAGTAAAAATTGTAAATGATCTATTATTATTTTCTGACCAAGATCATGTGTCCTTGTTAGTCCTCCTCGATCTTAGTGCGGCATTTGACACAATAGACCACACTATCTTACTAGACAGACTAGAAAACCTTGTAGGGGTAACAGGAACAGCTCTTTCCTGGTTCCGGTCCTACCTCACTGATCGGTATCAGTTTGTTAATATAAACGGTGAATCATCTGTTCTCACAAAAGTAAAATATGGTGTTCCACAAGGCTCTGTTTTAGGACCTGTATTATTCACTTTATATATGCTACCACTGGGCACCATTATCAGTAGACACGGCATAAACTTCCACTGCTATGCCGATGACACTCAGTTATATTTAGCAAGCGACCCAGATGATAGAATTAAACTTAGCAAGATTGAAGACTGTATACAAGACATAAAGGACTGGATGTCGAGTAACTTTCTCCTTCTAAACTCAGATAAAACAGAGGTTCTGCTTCTTGGTCCAAAAGCAGCTAGAAACAAACTGTCTAATTTAACACTTAAACTTAACAATTTCTCAGTTGCATCAAGCTCATATGTAAAAAGCCTTGGTGTCATTATAGACCCTGATCTGTCCTTCGACACACATATAACTAATATTACTAGAACAGCCTTCCTGCATCTTCGCAATATTGCTAAATTGAGAAATGCATTATCTCTACAGGATGCAGAAAAGTTAGTTCATGCATTTATTACTTCAAGGCTAGATTACTGTAATGCCCTGCTGGCTGGATGTCCCAGCAAAAGCATTAACAAGCTTCAGCTGGTCCAGAACGCTGCAGCCAGAGTTCTTACTAGAACCAGAAAGTTTGACCATATCAGCCCAGTTTTATCAGCCTTACACTGGTTGCCAGTAAAATTTCGGATTGATTATAAAATTCTCTTGCTGACTTATAAAGCACTAAACGGACTCGCCCCGCTGTACCTGAGTGAACTTCTCTCTCACTATGAACCATCCCGCCTACTTAGATCACAAGGTGCTGGCTTACTATTAGTACCTAGAATTAATAAAGTTACGTCAGGGGGGAGAGCTTTCTCATACAAAGCCCCCCAGCTTTGGAATAGTCTTCCGGTTAATGTTCGGGACTCAGACACAGCCTCAGTCTTTAAGTCTAGGCTAAAAACCTACTTGTATATTCAAGCCTTTGGTAATTAGTTTTCCCTGTTAGTTCTATACCTGCCAGAGTCTCTGCTAACACTGTAATTTGTGATCGGTCACCCATTACAGAACTAATTCTGTGTGTTTTCCTCTCTGTGTGTTTTCCTTTCTTTTCTTCGCCGAGTTGAACAGCTGCCCATCCTGTGCGTTCTGATGCTGCTGCCTTTTCTGCCTCGATCGGGTGCCACTGCTCGCCAGCCCTCTGGACCGGGTTACCAACATTGAGCCTCCTGCTGTTCAACGCCGTGCAAACCTCACCCTCACAACCTGACCCCACTGATACTACTGCTGTTGCTGCATGAACTATTCAAAATTATTCACTTGAACCAATCAATCATTCAAACTAATTCAAATTAATCAATCACCCATTGACTGTGTTTTTCCTCTCTTTCTTTTGCTGAGTTGAACAGCTGCCCATCCTGCTGCTGATGCTGCTGCCTCTGCTGCCTTGATCGGGTGCCACTGCTCACCGTGCAAACCTCACCCTCACAACCTGACCCCACTGATGCTGCTGCTTCTGCTGCATGAACTGAACTATTCAAATTAATTGTTTCCTTCACGTTTTACCCTGTTTTTTGTACTATAATACTTTATACTAACAATGTTTACTATCCGGTGTCGACCAGAGGAGGATGGGTTCCCCTTCTGAGTCCTGGTTCCTCTCAAGGTTTCTTCCTGTTTCTCTTAGGGAGTTTTTCCTTGCCACTGTCGCCACTGGCTTGCTCATGGGGGCTCGGACCCGGACTTCTTTTTGTAATGCTCATTTCCTTGTAAAGCTGCTTTGTGACAACACCTGTTGTAAAAAGCGCTATATAAATAAACTTTACTTACTTACTACTTACTTCTAGAAATTTGCTTTCAGTTTTTCAAAGAACTCTGCAGGGATGTTTTTCCATGCTCCTTCTAAAATGTTCAGTCAAGTTGATTACACTTTCTGCTTCTCATGGTCCAAATAATCCTAAACGTAGTCGATGATGTTGAGGTCTGGTATCTAAGGTGGACAGTCCATTGTTCTGAGAATACCAGCAGCTTGTACCTTAATAAGTATCTTAAGGATCTTCTCAGCAGTGCGCTTGGGGTCGTTATTTTTCAGTAGAATTTTTCCCATTAAAATGTTTTACACCAGGTATGAAATAAAGTAGGTACATGATGTATTAAAATTGTACTCCAATGTTTGCACTTATCAGTATTCATGATGTCCTCAATCCACAACAATTAACCAAGTCCAAATGCTGTTAAACATCCTCATCACTGATCTTCCACCATGCTTGACTGATGGCTAGAGACATGGCTTGAAAACTCTTCTATTCCAGCTGCAGCATACATACTGCTTCCTGTTACTTCCAAAGATCTCAAACTTGGACTCATCAGTCCATTAAACCTCACTGTACTTATGGAACACACAGTTATGGTGTTCTACTGCACATTTTTTTTTCTTTTCTCAATATCAGCTTCTTGACTTCATAGGCTCCAGCACCGCCCCCCGACCCAGGAGGATAAGTGGCTTAGATCAGTGATTGAGTGAACTTCTTGACTGCTCCACATCCTTTCAGACCCATAGCCTGGAGTTGTTTTGTCAAAGTGGATCGTTGTACAGAAACAGATCTTCATATCTGAAGCAAGAATGGAGCTTGATTTTCTCCTACCTCTTAAAGTTGAAAGCTTTAAAGCCCGGGTCAACACGGTTTCAAATGTTTCCCCGTTCCCATTATAAGTCAGGACAGTCATATTTGTGCACACGTGGAGAAAGTTCTCATGTGCCTCATTGTGCACCACGCCTGTAAAGTTAAACGGCAGGGAAACACTGTGAGCCTTAATGTTAGGGAGGTAGCTAACATAATGCTCAACTAATGTATCACTTTATTCCTACAGTTACAGAGGACTGCAAACTATCACGCTCTTGCAAATGAAGGTCATCACTTTTATTAGGATCTTGTAAGCGGTGGCTATCACAATTAGGAAGCAGCACCTAGCTACTCCACAAAAAACCTTGTAAAAAACCTTCATAACAAGCACCATTAATAAGTTTAGATAAGCTTAAATAACCTACTTGCTGGGAGTTTTGGTTGAGAGTAGAAGCCACCTCTGATTGGTACTTTGGCAGCTCACCTGAATCAACTAAATCTACCAGGTCTGGCGTGGTTGTAAAGAGTCCCATCTTCTCTAAGTCTTTTAATCATTTTTATCAACTCCAGTTTTGGAAACTGTTTTGCTTATTTTCTTTTTTAACTTTTCCCTTCCTTATTACATGAATTATATTTAATCTCCTCAGAAATCTCTCCCTTTAGTCATGTTAGATGTTTATGAGAAAGAAATTTGTGAGGCAGCTGTGGTGTGTTTGAGTAGTTGCTTGTGTGAATGTTAGTGTCTGAAGAGGAACAATGTCAAAGTCTCCTTTTCTTGGGAGGACACAGCTGTAACAGGTCGGGAGGAAGATTTGAAAGATGGAAGAGTTAAAGTTACAGGAGGTGGACGAAAGTGACAGATTAAATATGTATAGATTTGGAATGATACTTTTTCCTTTAGTGTTAATTTCTGTTGTGTTAATATATATATTTTTCTGACCTTTTCTGACACTGAAAAATAAAAAACTTATGCTGAATGGCCAAAATAGCAAGAAATGAAAGAAATGAAAAAGGTGGTCTCTGACTTTCACACAGTACTGTATATAAACACTAAACTATATAAACAAGAAGAGAAATAAAAGTGAAAAAACACAGAAACTTGCAATCAAAGAATATATATACCCTGTAATACAGAGTATGGATTAGAAGCACTAGGGCTTCATATGTACAGAGTTTATAGCTACAGTTATTTAAAAAGTATGAAAATGAACAACATTCAAAAAAATTTCAAAATGTACATAAGTCCCAGTGTTTGGTGTGTGTGTGTGTGTATATATATATATGTATATGTATATATGTATATAGTTACTCTCTATATAGTTTGGTATATATAGTTACCAGCTGTGATCCTGGATTACACTTTGAGAAATAGAGGTGCCAAAAAGGGTTCTTTAGAGTGATACCATAGAAGAACCATTTTTGTTCCCTATAGAACTCTTCTTAGCCATCAGTGGATGGGTCCATAAAGTTACACTATGTCAGACATGGGGATTTGGAGACCTCTGTGGTGGAAATGTGTAACTGCACACATGTGGAAGAACATTTTCTAAAGGTCAGTTGGACCCCTTCCCCAAGAGGATGAATACGATGATTGCGAGCAAGAGTGTTCAAGGAGAACTCAGTCAAAACTCGGCTAAGGACGTGTCTCCAAGGATGTCTACTATTGTCATCATATCTTCATCAGTATAATATTGATTTTATGTTTGAGACCTAAACATCAAGCTGGATCATCTTTTTGATCCTGTGTGTGTGATGTTAATATGGAAGGAGGTTTGATGTGGTCCAAAAAACTCCCACGGAATCTGACCCGACACCTTAAAATTATTATTTCGGCCTTTACAGGGCGACTTGCAGCAGTACATACACACCATATTTTAGGGTGTTTTTTATCTTTTATTTTAACACAGGTTGTATAATATCCATTACTAATAGAATGGGATGCTCTGGAGCAGCCACACATGAGCTAAAGGTCACCATGCCCAATGCCAAGCATTGCCTTAAGGGGAATACAGCCCCCCAGCATTGGGCTGTGGAGCAGTGGAACTGCGTTCTCTCTTTGGGAAGAGTTGAAGAGTCGTGGTGTTTGTGATCCAGAACTAATCATCCAACATCAGCATCTGACCTCACTAATGCTCTTGGGGTTGAATGCAATCAAATCCTCACAGCACTGTTCCAGAGCCTTCCCAGAAGGGAAGAGGCTTTTACTGCAGCAAAGGGGGAACAAACTCCTTATAAATATCTTTGATTTTAGAAGAAACATGGAATGGTCTACAAACCTTTGGACACATAAACGCTCCTTAAATGCTCCATGTTAAAAAACGCTGGAAAGAACAATGAGCTATAATGCTAAGAGGTAGTTGGTGAGCACGAAGTGAGCCCCATGTTAATGATATCACTGTTACATGTTAGGGAATGTAGAAATAATCTGAATTGTTTTGTATGATTTTAGTCAAATCACATCAATGATACTTTATACATACAAGAAATATTTGAAAGATTTGAACAAAGGCAGGTATCTGTTCAACTATTATTAATGGACGGTCCGGACATTATTTTCATAGTCTAGCAAACACTGCGTATATACCAAACAGAAGAGATGCCTCAAAAACGCACTTGCTTCATAAAAATGAACTAGAAACCAATCTAATTACATGTTAACTATTACAATCGATATACAATTATAGATTCTGGTGAAGAAGCTGTAGTTGATGTTCCACTAACAGCTATCAGTTTATATTTCCAATGTTTGGACTTCTGGTTAATTGGCAGGAGAACAGAGTGAAATAATCTTCACAACTGTATGACTGTAAATGTTGATTTATAACCACTGGAGGTTTTCCGACAGTATATGTTTGGATGTCTACCAAAAAAACCTTCCATAGGCAGCTGTCACTGGGTAAGGTTTTTGCAGAAGACGTCTGAATGCGTCATTCAGACGTCTGAATGCGTCATCTTAAAACGCTGTTGGTGCTTCATCAGCAGGCATTTTGATGAAGGTGGCTGCTTTAAGAATGGAGAAGGCCAGATCAGTTGGAAGTATCAGAATGAATGCTGCCTGCTGCTTCTGCAGGAGAGGTCACTGAGGAAGGAGTAGCTGCTTCATGCCATCCACCATTACCCTACAGAGACAGAGAGAAAGATAGAAAAAGAGAGACAGAGAGAGAGAGAGAGATTACCGTAAGGGTGTGATACACCATATATATATATATATATATATATATGTATATATATGCAAGTAAATTGAAACAAGAAAATTTGTTTTAATGATACAACATATGTATCACTATATTTTAACATGGACACAAAGCACCAGTAGTGCCACATGTATAAACAGCCATTTTTATTTATCATTTCACCAACTGTATTGCACTAAATCCATTTAAACAGGGCTAATTGCCCTCTATTCGTAAAGAAGCATGCAGCTGGTCAAGGATCTTTAGGTACTGATCATATCCATGATATGCTCAGAAAACCATATTGTTTATTACAATAACAACATTTTTACTATAATGATATTAAAGATCACGAGTATCAGAGCAATCGATTTATTTTACCTAAACATCACGATTGATTCAGAATAAGCATCACTACCGATTAATGCGCTGAGGATCAGCATATTTTGGTCATATGAGTCACGCCCTGTTAAAACATATCACAGCAATACAGGCTGAACAGGTCAATGTGCTTACAAAATATCATGTGTAAATGCAAAAATGTTAAATGTATCCACATCTTTAACATGAGAAAACCATATCACAAAATTCCTTTTTTATGAAGAGAACTAGCAAAAAATGAGGTAATTGACAGAAACTCTTTCTTCGTGAGTTTATGCAGTTTAGTTGACTTTATAAAGTCTAACACTTGAGAACAATCATCAAGTACTACATCTAAAATATCTAAAATAAAAGAAATAAATCTTAAATTAATTGGCTGATATTACTGGTTATTGAAATTTTAAGCCCCTTAAAAATCTGTATCAGTATCAGCCACAAAATGTTTATATCAATCAAGCCCACATACACACACATACACACACACACACACACACACACACACACACATTTATGTATATATGTATATACATATTATATATATATATATACACACACAACAGATCCTCTTTGACCTAAATAAGGCAGCAGAGTGAGAGTGTGTGTGAGACACTCACTACTCTTTGAAGCTGTTAGAAGATGGCACTTCGCCTCCGTGCCCTCGGGCCAGACGGCTTTGCTCGACTAAACCCAAAACGACACCTTACTACGCAAATGCCTCCAACCCATCCCGCCCACTTTCACACATCACTCTGTTGGGTACCCAGTTCCTTTTTTATCGCTGATGAAATGCAGGCTGATTTGATTCCCTCACAGTGGGCCCTCACTAAGAATCTATATACTGCTTTCTGTTGCTTTGACTAGCGGGCACACAGTTGGTTCTATTGTTGTCTTAACAGAGCTCAATGTGTTGTTGCTCATGAAAACAAACAACTGGCTAGTGGGGTTCCATAGGGCTCTATCCTTGGACCCATGCTTTTCTTATTATATATCAATGAAAAAAAATTTATGCATATGATACTGCCAAATATTCATGTGCTTCCTCTGTAACACAAGCCATGGAAATTTTAGGAAAGAAGATTTTACACAGGAAGCTTTGATACTGTAACAGAAATCTTTACTTAGCATGAAACTAGTGTTGAATGAAGGGAAGACAAAATGTATGTTGCTCTTGATCTCATGGAATTGATAGTTTTAATGCAAACAGTAAATGCTTTGAATGGCAGAGTTGGGAATATGGATGTATGGCAAGCTATCTTTTAGGACACATTTAGGCATTAATAAAAATACTAAGACTTACACTAAAACCTTGTCTTTTTTAAAAAAAATTGAAAAAACTAGCAATTTTATCAAAATTGAATTATGGTGAAGTAATCTATATGAATGCAGCTCCATCGATACTGAAACTACTTGATCCATCACAGCACACTTTACAAATGCAGGTGAAAAAAGGTGATGGACCTAAAACCCACTATGAGTCGTTTACATTACTTTAAAATAACCTGATAGAGGAGAGTTTTGTGTTTTCTATGTGCTCTATTGTGTAGATGTTTTAAACTGTTTTATTGCTTTAATTCTTTTGAAATGAAATACACCTAGCAACACCATAGAAACCACCAGAGATACCAGTTAGCAACACTAACAACAACCTGGGATACCATGGCAACCACCTAGCAACACCCTAGCAACCACCAGAGATACCACAGCAATCGATATGTGACACCCTAGCAACCACTCAGAATATTATAGCAATCAGCTAACAATACCCTAGCAACCATAGCAGCACCCTGAAACACCATAGCAACCTTCAGGCAAACCCCTAGCCAATACCACAGCAGCCACACCTAGAAACCACCTGGAATAATATACGAACCTCTTAGCAACCACCTAACATACCATAGCAACTGCTTGGAAAAATCTTAGCAACCCCATATGATAACATAGCAATTGGCTAGCCACACACTGGCAACCACCATAATCACTACACCAACCACCTAAGAACACCCTAGCAACCGCCTTGGATTCCTTAGCAACTGCTTAGCAACATCAAACAACCACAGAGCAATACCCTAGCAGTCTTGCTACCACCTAACAACCACATAATAGCATAATACCATAGCAACCAGGTGTTTTAAACTTATTCTCAGATGTTAATTAAAATATTGTTTCATCTCCATATTACTATATATTTGTATTTTATTGTATATGTTACAGGGTCCCACTGTAACCCTACAGTCAACCCACCACACACATAACTAAATTATATATATATATATATATATATATATATATATATATATTTATAGTTTTATTTTATTCAGATTTAGACTTAATATCTAAATCCTGAGATTTTTCCACTGTGATTTAAATGGTTTGTTCTGTTTTTAGACTTGAGGTGATAACAGTTAACTCTTTGCTGCAGGACGTTATATGAAGAGCTGAATCAATGAATGTGCACGTATATGTAATTTAGGCACTACCTTGCTTTTCCTCAGAGAGATAGCAGACTGTGGTCAATTTTTCACCACAACTGCTTTACGAGGACACGCTATCTGGAAGGCATTTTCCCTTTCCTCGATGCAGCCACCTCAACAGATAAATGAATCTGTAACGCTGCGACTTCAGATTGACTCCATTATAAAGTGTGTCTTATCGGCCCTCATCTGGGACGACGCTACTCACATCTGTACAAAGCTGCAGGCAATTCCAGTTTCATATTTCATTAAAGTGATAAGGAAATGGACTGCAAATTTGCTCAGTGAGAGAGTGAGAGAATGGTGGTGAGGGTGTAGTTTGGGCGGTCAGGAGTTGCTCTTCGAGCAGCCCAATGAGAAAGGAGATATTCGCCAGAGAAAGCCCGGCATGTCGCTGCCTTATTAGATGCGTTTCAGAAAATGGAAATGAAATGTGTTTGCTTTCTCCCCTTTGCAAATGGCTGTATGTGCGTGTGCGTGAGAGAGATGGAATATTAATACAAAACCCCACATTTATCTTCCTTTTTTTTCCACAGGACTGCTGTCAACTCTCCCCAGCTTAATCTGTGCTGTCGTCTTTGCGCAGGCTCGTGGAAAGAGGCAGTTTGATCATACTGGCGACTTCCTGAACGGCTTTGGGAGGCCTGCTAGAACGAGATTATCCCAGTTCCTTTTCCAGGCCACTTTCAGAATGGTTTAAATGTGTAAGTGTGTGTGTGTGTATGAGGGTTAATATGGAAGTTGCTAAAAAACAACATTCCTCTTTAAACTTACCATCACTGACACCATCAGAGTTTCTTTGAAAATTATTTCCCAATGTGGGAAATAAGGCTGGGCATTTCAGTCAAAGGTGAATGTGAATTTGTAAGGCATTATTGTAGGGGACCCAAACTCAAATTACCTGGGGGCCACTAGCCAGCCAATCTTCAAGTGGGGCAGCTGAAAAAGTGCTGGGAAAAAAAGTGTATGAATTTTAACTACATAACTTATATAACTATATGCAAAAGTTTAGTGGGCTAGTGGGCCGCTGTGCGAAAGGCTAAACCAACCAGGCCACCGCACACCGGACATAGCAGAGTTTTACAGAATGCTAGCAGGGAAAGCCAATAAATGCTAGGTTCAAGTTCGTTTTTACACTGCATCTACTTGCATACATTTAATGAAATAAAGCGTTCAGCAGCACTCATCTTGCTTGGCATCAGTTTACTACCTCTACACAGACTGGCTGTTTTAAGCTGAAAGATACAAGCTAATAAAGGCTTGGAGAGTAATGTTAGCTGAGGTAACTTACCATTAGCATTTGTCTGTTTATCTAAAAGACTGACTGCCTTTCTCTGTGTAAACTGCTAGCCACATGTGATCTACTACAGCTTTCTGTGTTCCCCATATGGCTTTAATTTAATCTAGCTAGGGTAAAATGCTATGAGAGTAATTCAACAGTGTGAGCCAAAGCTGAGTGTCTGTGGCAGTGCATGAAACTCCATTAAAAGCAATGGTTTTGAATTTTTGGATGTTGTGCGACGCGACATGGTGCGTCCAGTGTGTGGTGGCTATCATTACCACAAGAGACCAGCTGTTTTGTTGAAAATTCTTTATTTCTTCTAACATCTCTCTAACTTTCACTCTAACAACCTGGACTAACTCAGACTGCAGCTAACTACACGAGAGTGAGTGATTACTGAAAGAAGCCGGACTAAGCCTTTCAGCTAAGTGGCCCCCGTTAGCGTGTTTTACACTCTGAAATTTATACATAGAAGGCCAGCCAATCTAAAGTCTTTAAGATGACAGACACATGTTACCTTAGCTAATGTTACCAGCAAAATCACTGAACTTATTTCACCTCATACTTTTATATGGAAAACAGCAAGTTTGTGTAGAGCCAGTTAGCTGATACCAATTTAAAAAAAATCACTAAATGAACTTCAGCTTGATGTGTTGGCACTCTTCCGTGATGCTTCCTATGAGCTATAGCTACACATTGTACTATCTGCTGTGCGACACAGAGCTTCTCATTCCGCGTACAGTAGCCTTCAGATAGCTGCAATATGTTTTCTAGGCTTCCTTCATGGGACTAAACAGATCAGAACCTCTTACCAAACTGTAAGGTGTAGGCTCTGGTGCAGTATAGTGTTCAGCTATCTCATGGTTCTTATATATGTGAATGCTGGTGTAGAATTACAGCCCTGTAGAATGTTTTGGTGTGAAAAATCTTTTTTGAATACATCACTGAAGTTTTATTTTGTCTTGAGTTTGTTGATGGTTCCACCACACCTCCACTTTCAAACACACTGAGAGCACATATTACGGTCACATCAAGGCACCTTTTGCACAGATCCTGCGCTCATATGCACATCTGGCCCTCTGTTGTCTTTGAATTGGACCATAGCTGAGCCAAGAACTTTTGTCACATGATAAATTTAATCCTCAGGTTCCAATTCTAGTCATATTTTTGACCAAAACTACAAGTATACTTATTTTAGGTAGGGCAGTATAATACTAGTTAAAATGAAATCTAATAGGTGCCATTTAGCATTATGCAAATGAAATCATGTTAACTGGTTCTCACCTATTTTTTCATAGATTGTTAGCCATGGTAGCATTTTTTCAGCTATGGTACTACACAAGAAAATTTCTGCTCTTGCCACTTACATTCAAACTGTGAGGACTATAGAGAGGATGACCCCGCAGAGCTTCGCTGTAGTCCGCCGCCTGACCAATGCCATGTATGTTTTCCCCCTGCAGAGACAGAGAAAGACAGAGTAAGCAGAAGATACCAGTCACATATTTCCCTTCACAGTCACAAGCACTCAGCCATTTAATTTCTAAAATCTGTTTGGAAAATTAAATGTCAAATGACTCGAGACATGAAATGTATTCACTTTAAAGTACCTTTAAGGTCATGATTTAAAACACACACACAAAAATCTATGTAAAAATATATTTCTGTATTATTTTTATGCCCAGGAAACCACTAAAAATGGCACAGAAGCGTCCCTAAACCTAAACACACACACACATTAAGAATGCGAAGACTTATAAATATGCATGATTATGCAAATTGTAAGCAACCACCCTTCCCCCGACTACCCTGCATGCTGTCTCTATGTTTCAGAGTGAACAGTAGTGATGCATGACTCTGGGTTTTCTGGAGTTGACTCTGACTCTCGACTCCTGCCACTGTAATCGATTAATTTTAACCAAAACAGCATCAGAACCACAGATACATGGATACAACAAAAATTAAAACATCCTAAATGTAGCTGACCCACTACACTGAGTTAAACAAAAACCTTTGGCTGGGTGATACACTATTTTCACTGTGCATTAGTATGAACAAACTCATTTCAATTCTACTGGATTTGCTGCAGATGGAAGCTGGCCTAAATCATTACAACACACTTATAAAAAGTAAGAGATGATTTAAAGGAAACAAATACAGACAAAAAAAAAGCTTATAGAGCAGCCATGCAGAAGGACAATAGTAGTGCAGAGCGACTGAGGTGGTCTAAAAGACAAAACGCCAGAGCACGTACTGAGGAAATCACTCATATAGTGACAATTAATATTGTTATATATCGCTTAACAACTTTCTAAAATAGTGTTTTCACACCAGAAAGGTTGAAGTGTTTTCTACATCATTCTGTGAAAAATACACGTGCTGTGCTTATAAGCACACAGCTAATTGCACACATATACAAAGTTGTTTTGGCACCCCTGGCCAAAAGACACATTTTGTTGACTTTCTAGTGCAAAACAAGCCTAGAAATCAATAATCACCCAAATCTTTTCATTAATCACCACAGCACAGCAGGTTTTGTCTCATAAGCTGTATGACTTTCCAGCTGGCATTTAGTGTAATATTTGGGTGTACAAGCCATAGTTTGATGATCTATGCAGTGCACTATACAGGGAGCAGTGAGCCATTTGAGATTCAGCCAAAAATGGATGACCACAGCATTCAGCTACACAGTGAAGTTTGGTTCATTTTTATAGCTCGCAGTGAGTCATACTGTGTCTTATAAAACAGATAATTTTGGTCCTAAAATCTGACCGACTGAGCCGCTTTCGAAGCCATTGCAAAATCCACGATATATGCACACCCATGACCACCTCACAATAACTCAACTCTGTATTACTGTGCCACAGCACGAAAAACCCTTGTGGTGTTAATGGAATATTCTCTGACTCTCATGCTGCTTGGATCGACCACTGAGTATGTTAACAAAGTAAGAACACATTTTTTGTTTGAACTGAAGGGCTGGAGATGTTTTTAACTAGGACTAGGCTGATCAGCTAGCTAACAGGAAATGTCACTTGAATGAATGACACATTTCAAATGTTTGTCTATCAGTCAGAAATCGTGTGAAACCCAGGCTGATTCCCAAATGGCTCCATATTTCCTAAATAGTGTGCTAGCTATGAAAGTTTAAAAATCCCAGCCTCTACAGCCAAGTAGTGCATCATTTATCAAGTATGGATGCGAGTCCCAAATGACTACTTCTTAACTATATTTTGCACTGTTTGGGCGCAGGATCCAGTACTTAAATTCCTACGTAGTGCACTGTGTAGGGAGCGGGGAGTCATTTGAGATTCAGCCCTTTTGAAACTCTGCTAGTAAAACAGATCAGATTTTGATAGGCCTAGTTTTTTGTCTGTGTGTTACCTGTGGCTGTCCAGTGTTGCTGAGCTGCATGCGCTGGTAGGAGCCTCCATTCAAGGTGGGCATGCTCATGAACATGTCTCCTGAACTTGGCAAGCTAAAAGATCCTGATGAAGCTTGGAGAGAAGAAGAGCAGATGGTAGAGAATTACTCAGTTTTTACTTAAATCTCCATGCAAACAATCATGACAACACATACTTGCACTCGGCCCACAGTGTGCTGAAGCGCTTAGTGCAGAAAAAGTGCCTATCCTCTGTAGAATCACCAAATACAGAGTTTCAAACTGCCTCTGGAAGCAACATCAGCACAAAAACTGTGCGTTCCGAGCTTCATGAAATGGGTTTCCATGGCTGACCAGCTGGACACAACCCTAACATAACTATGCTCAATGCCAAGTGTCAGCCAGGGCTGTGTAAAGCACGCCATACCAATGGAGTCTGGACCAGTGTTCTCTAGAGATGAATCAGGTTTCACATCTGGCAGTCTGAAGGACGAATCTGGGTTTGGTGGATTTTAGGAGAACGCTACTGGAATGCTTAGTGCCAACAGTAAAGTTTGGTGGAGGAGGGATAATGGTCTGGGGCTGTTTTTTAGGGTTTGGGCTCCTTAGTTCCAGTGAAGGATAATGTTAATGCTACACTTGTATACTTCCAACTTTATGGCAACAGTTTGGGGAAGACCCTTTCCCGGTTCCAAGATGACTGTACCACTGTGCACAAAGTGAGGTCCATAAAGACATGATTTCGATTACAAAGAGCCTTGACCTCAACCCCACAGAACACCCTTGGGATGAATGGGAATGTTGAAAGCCACCTTGCATGTGGCAATATTTGTATTTTGACTCCTTTAGACCTTATCATTCAGAGGATCCAGTTATATTTGGAGGGAAAATCTATGTGGGATAAAATGTTTATTATTCTTTGGGTCCGTCTGCTGTACCAGTATGCTTTGGTCTATGATGATTGGGTTTAGGTTTGTAATTTGCTGTGTTTCTTTTCCCTTATCTTTGTACATCCCAGCTGTCTGATTTATACTTGGTTATGTCATTGGCTGAACATGCCTGTCGAGAGTGGCGTATGCTTTATGGTGAAGGGTGCTGAAGTGTTGGCTATGTTTGTGTGAATCCAGCTTTCTGGTTGATTGCTATTGTTTTGTATCATTATAAGGTGGTAGCATTGGAATGGGTAGGGTGATGACTATACAGCTGCCAGGAATAGGCTATACACTGAAAAAATGACATTGCACATTTGAAAATTGTATCAAAAACATACTATGCTTATAACGGTTAGCTAATAAGATAAATTAAGATTGAATAAGCAGTGTTAACTAATAGCTTAACTGGCTGTAAAAACACTGAAGAAGAAGAAGCAGGTAGTATTTACATTTATTCAGTTACATGTACTCAAGTAACATTTTGATGGATTTGTACTTTTCTGAGAATTTTCAAATGCCAAAACTATTTCAAATGATAACAATGGAAGGTGTGGTACCTGTGAACATGCTAGTTAACAAATTGTTTTTGCTTTCTGTGGTATCCAGCTGAAATTCTTCATCTTTCAACTGGAAACCTGTGGGGAAAAAAAACATTTTGAAAAAAAATATGTATGTACACACATATATATAGGTGAAGATGGGGTGTCAGGGGGCTTTTGTACCATGGTTGGGTGTAGCTGGTGAACTGCTGTCCTGGCTGTTTTGCACAGCAGCGGCTACGGCTTGAGCAGCTGTTACGGCTGTCTTAGCCGCGTACAGGTTAGCCTCTTCCTGGAATTTACTGATGTTCTTCTTGTAGCGAATGCGTTTGTTCCCAAACCAGTTAGAAACCTGAAAAAGAGACACAGTGAGAAGTCATAATTTGATGTATCAGTAAGTTAAACCTATAACACATGACAAATATAGGCACATGTTGCTGGTTCAAAAGAATACGTCTAGGACTGCACAGCCATTAGATACAAGTTATTCTTTTTTCAGTGTCAGGAAGAAAAGTGGAAAACATTTAACAGAAAATTACACAGAAGATTCAACAACTAAATATTTAATCAAATTTAAAAGAAGTATTGTGTCCACACTTTGACCTGCTTTAAGTTTTTCAAAGAAATCTACAGGGATGTTTTTCCACACTTCCAAAGTTCAGTCTTATAAGTTGGTTGCATTTTCTGCTTTTCCCAATCAAAGTAAACCCAAACACATTCATTGACCCTGAAGTCTGGGCTCTGGGGTGGTTAGTCCATTGTTCTGAGAACACCAGCATCTTCTTGGTACTGATGGTGTTGCCTGATGTATTAAAATTCAAGTTTGCATTCATGATGCCATCAATACACTTGCACTCATCCTCATCCAGGGTTGACTGATGGTGGTAGATTGTTCAAAGAGTCTTTTGTTGCCTTGGTTGTGTAAATAGTGCTTTCTGTTCCTTCCAAAAATCTCAAATTTAGGCTTGACAGTCAATAAAAACTTACTGAGATGTTGCTTTCAGCTGCAGGGATATTTTTCCACACCTCCAAAGTTTAGCCTTACAAGTTGGTTGCACTTTCTGCTTTGCCCAATCCAACCAATCCCAAACACATTCAGTGATGTTGCGGTCTGGACTCTGTTGTAGTCAGTCTATTGTTCTAAGAATAGGAGCAGATCCTTTGTGTTGAGTTGTCTTCTCAGAGTGGAAGGATGGACAGAAACACCTGTGGTTTTTTCAGAACTGAGGCAAGAGTTGAGTTTGATTTTCTCCTCTCACTCAAAGATGTTAGCTTACTGTTTATCTGATGGGAACAGTTTTGGTGGACTACCAGGTCTTGTATGTTTGTTAGGAGTCCCAAATTCTTTGTTTCTTTTAATCATTTTTTTTTAACTCCAGTTTTTGAAACCTTTAGTTATTTTCCTTTGACTTCCCCTTTTCTAATGAAAGTGGATTATCTCCTATTTAATCTCCTCAGAAATCTGTCCTTGAGCTATTTTAGACACACAGGAGGAAGAATTGTGTAAGGCAGCTGAGGTGAGTTTGGGTAGTTGCTTGTGTAAATGTTAGTGTCTCTCTGAAGAAAACAATGCCAGTAACTCCCTTGGGAACCTTCTGTTGGGAGGACACAGCTGTAGCTGGTTTTAAGATTGGAAGGACAGAAAGTTAAAGTGACACTAGAGTGCACAAAAGTAAAGAGTGAACAAATTAAATATGGATAGATTTGAAATTGTACTTGGTGTTGTGTAATTTTCTGTTTACTGTTTTTTTTTCTGACACTGAAAATTGAATAACGTACTTAATATTCACAATGGTTATATTAATACAGTAAAGCAGACGCTTTTAGTATTAAGAGTTTCAGAAAAGTGTGGCTGGTGTGGAATTTTCCTTGTGTGTGCGTAGACAGACAGGTTTGTTATGGTTTGAGACTTCAGCTGGAGGTCCACGTCAAACTTTGTACAGCACAAAAATGTCTGAATAGCACAAAATATCTCAGCTTTCACAGTATTAGAAAAATAGAAAAATAGAAACAGCTATGACATCAAGTGTGTCAGATATCTATGCCTACATTTCTGTACATCTTGGCAAATGCATGAATCCTGTCATATTTGTAAGCACACTGCAGCTGAATGGCAACAGACAACATGGAGGACGGATGTTTGGTGACGTACCTGTGACACAGTGATGGTGCTTCCCATCCCCTGAGGGCAAAAGAGAAGGGGCTTTTTACACTATAAACCGCCTCTACGTCCTCGCACACCCGTATACCCAGCACAACACAACATCTCAGAAGCCAAACAAAAGATGCCCCCCATATATTTGTCATGCTTACTGTCTGTCTCCATATCGCTTTGCCCTTTCAAGATTCATTAAAATATGTGGGCCGGATTAAGGTTGGCATTTGGTGGCAAAGCAGTTTGTATCTGAATCAGTTTCTCTAGCTGCACCTTCACAGTGTCACAGTCCTTGCACAGACCTCTGACATAATATTATACACAATGTCATCTTCCCTGCAATTGTAACTGTAACTGCTCCCTTAAAAGTAAAGGAACCAAACTGGGTTGATAGAATCAATACCACAGAAGTAGTCTTGCGGGGCCAGACATGATCTCGTAACAAACACACATATCCAGGGACAACCTGTTATACCTTTGGTGCTGGATTGCGGCGAAATCTGCCGCAAACAAGAGTACGTCCCCTCTAAAACCCATCACCGGATTCCTCTAATCTGTGCTTTAGAGGAAAGTCCAGAATACAAGACCAGAGGCTCTGAGTGGATGAATGGGAGTAAGCTGTTCTTTTGTAGACGTAGATAGCAATATAACAAACTGACTGTCCTATAGTTTATGTTCAATAATATACCACACGTATATTTTAAATGAGACACAACATGTCTTATACAAAAAAAAACCCATAAAATAAATATAATATAATATAATAACAATAAATGACAATCTAAACAACTCATGGTTTTCCAAGATTTAACTTAACTAACCAAAGTGGGCTTACTCATGTCGAATCAGCATGACTGACAGCAATTTCCATTGTTTTGTACCAGGAAAATAAGCTGAAGCAGAACAAAGTAGCACACTTTTGCCAGCAAACATCCAAACTGCAGTGATTTTCCGTTAATTTCATTTTATTTCACAATCTTCGAGCAATAAAAGGTCTGTTCACGTTATACAACAGCATGTAGAAGACAGTAACCCAGAAAAGGATTTCTAACAGTGATTAGCTACAGTAGCAGTAACACTCGTTTAAGTATAAACAGGACTAAATGGCTATGGGTTGTAGCTATCAGTATTTCAGTGAACTTTAATAACAGTGATAAGTAATGATATCCTTAAAACTAACTTTTGTAAAGTACTAGCCTTAATTATTGTGCTATGACCTTACTTGTCATTACTGAAGAGAAGTGTTGTAACACTCCACTAACATCAGGTTGGGTTAAAATTGGCCAGGCTGGGCATTACGCTTTTTTTTTCCAATGCCAAACAGAAGAGGACAGCCATCTCTCTTTATGTTAGAGAATGTCTGATAACACAAGCCAAACAAGCCAGCTAGCTAGCATGTTACTGTCATTAGCTAATTGAACAGTTTTTCTCTCGCAAGAGGTAATGTTTATTTCCTGCAATGTGTTCTCAGCACAGGTGGCATGATCTGAATACTTAAATGGAGTTTTTGGGGGGACTTTTCAGTAATGATAACATACATTACATCCATGAGCTAACAACAGGCACAATGTTCAACAGACAATGTCGATGACTGTAACGTCGCCCCCTACTATGAGCTCCGTCTTCACGAGGCGTTGGATTGGTTAAAAAAAATGTCCATTTCCTAAAAATGCTTGTCCTCAGATATACTTGTTGAGATCACATCTGGCCCGCAAGACTATCACTGAAGAACCTCTTTTGGTTACCTAAAGCATTATTTCCCAAAAACAACCAGCCTCCCAACTGGTCCACACTTTTCCCTGTCTTTATTTTTTCCCTTTTAATGTTTTGTTTTGCCTTTATAAAGTAAAGGCAAAACAAAGCACATTGAATTGCCTTTGAGTATGATATGTGCTATATAAATAAACTTGTCTATGTTTCAGAAGTTAGGACTGAGCAAAAATATGGACCTTCTGAGTACTGGCAAACAGGGCGCTGTATCTGGGTAATGATGAGACACGAACACTTGAGGCTGCAGCAGAATGATCTGTGATGAATGAATTTCATGTTGATTATACCGAATATTCACCTATACTAAAAGATTCAAATTATTTATATTGGTGTTAGTTTTATGAATACAGGTAAGTTAATGTCAAGCAGTTTATATGAACATTTCATCCAATTTCCTGAGATGGTCAACTTGGGAAAAAAAAAACTACCCAGTGAAAAGTATAGTATAAAAAGCTGCCACCAAATTTTGTCATCCAGACATTTTTTATTGTCACAAAGATACACAAAGATTTGTTTTTAATCGTATTCTCTGTTGCGTATAAGTGAGCATGTGAAATTCAAATGGTCAAAAAAAAACACTATGGTCTTTTTAGTAGTTATGGAATTCCAGCCTTTCTAGTGTTAACAAGCCATTTTTGACACTCAGATGTGTAAGTGTGAAGAGCATTTTTTAAGCTTAAACAACCTCCACATAATGTAAAGGTTCTATTTTCCTTGAACCATATATCCTTTTTAAGAGTGAAGATTCCTAAATGGTTCATGGCTTAGAAATACATTTTGAGAGGTTGAAACGTCCACAGAAAAGTTCTTTGGGGAACCAAAGGCGGTTCTTCTACAGCATCACTCTAAAAACCCTTTTTGGCACCTTTTTTAACAGTGTAGAATCTCAGCTTAAAAGCTTACGAGACTTGGCTTTAGCAGGGCAGATGTTAAACATGTTGACTCACCTGTGAGACAGTGATGCTGCACTTTTTGGCCAGCTCCTCTTTGGCCTCTTCAGTGGGATAGGGGTTACTGAGGTGGGAATAGAAATACTCGTTCAAGATCTCTGTTGCCTGCTTGCTGAAATTGCGCCTTTTTCTTCTGGGGAAGTTAAGAAAAAGACAAACAGAGAACATCTCACACATTAAGGCACACTTAATGTATCAAACAAGTTCTACTTAACTGATTAATACTGAGGAAAAAAGCAGCTATTTCTGCTTTTATAATCTACTTTTCATGTCATTGTGATTCCTCAATTCTGTCATCACCTTTACTTCAATATATAAAGAACCAAGTCAAAAATGAGTAGATTTTTAATTGTCAGGAATTGCTATTTTGAGCAAGAAAACAAATGAATATTCACACTGTTACTCTGATTAAACAAATCAATAACAAGTCATTCTGAATTGGAGTGCAGACTAATTCAGAAACTCTCACAGTGCATAAAGACAAAGACAGCATGGTGCTTCCTTTACATAGTGATAGGAAACATGCTAGCACATAGAAAGCTCAACTTCCATGAGCTGATACATTTTGCTATGCTCAATGCGGACATTAGGGATGTGCTTTCTGACTAATTTTGATGTTCAGGTATCTGTAATCGTTAATAAACTTCAGTCGAAATTAATGTAGGGCTGTAGGCTTACTTTTCAGTATTTTTCTGAATTTCGGTATAATTCTGTGGTTGAGCTGTAAACAAAGTCATTCAGAGTGGTTTGATTTGAAATGATTCATTGTAGAAAAACTTATTGACTCACATTACATTACGGTGGTGGTGACAGGAACCAGGGGTCATTAAGTCTACAACACAAATATAGACATTTTATATGTCATCCAAAACTACCAGTGAACCCACATGTGTCTTCTGAGTTGTTATATGTAATGTTGATGGTAAAATAGTGGAAAATCTGGAAAAAACGTTTTTGCTGTACAATGCCCTCTCTGCCATGAATGGATTTAAGAAAATATATTTAAGCCTTAAAATATAAGCCTTATAAAACACTGTAGCAGACAGGTAACGTATTCATAATCATTTTCATGTAATAGCTTTCTGTGGGGGAGCTTTGAGAGATGCCTGGTTCCTGTCACCTCCACTGTGAACAATTCTGACTCGGGAATTTTCTCTAGAACTGAGCATTTCATTTCACACCACTCTGAACTCTGTTTACATCCTAATAATTATTTTATGCAGAAATATTGAAAGATTAATCAAATTCCCCTTTAGGGCACTTGTGTTTCCTATCAGCAAAGAATAATATAACACACTTACTAATACACTTTGAGCAAACCTGATGTTTTTTTTCAGCCACAAAACAATGTAAAACAATGAACTGAACTTTTATCTCTGTGTTCCTGCAATGAAACATAACAAATACATAACCACCCACGTACATTCCTAGTAGATAATCAGGTGTCTTAACTATTCCTCAGATTTTAATGAGTTAAAGAGACAAAGCCTAAGTCTCTGAATGCCTCACTGATCAGACACAAAGACAGAGTTAAATAGGAAATCATCTATCAGTATATCAAGTTAAAAATATCTGTCTTTCTAACATCAAGCCACAGATATGCTTAACTAGCTTTAAACTCTGCTAACAACCTGAAAACAATATCAAAAATGGGAAAAATACCACTAAAGTCAGGAAACAGTGATGAAGTCTGAACTCAGCTGACCCTAATACACTCTCTCTCCTTCTTACTCACTAATCAGTGACGTTCCCAGTGAGAGTCTACTGCTCTCTGTGTGTCCTGCTATGCAGTCCTTCAAGCAAATGAATCACTGGTGAGCAGGTTTCTGCCTAATTTACTCTGGGCTTAAAGAAATGTACATGCTCAGCCGACTGCAACTCTGCGCTTTGTGAGAGATTTTTTCCCCAATGAACTTCAGGCTGTCTTGATAATGTTAAATGTGGCAGTAATGTAGTGGCTTGCTGAAACACTCATCCTGCCCCCTCACTTGGTAAAGATGTGAAAAAAGCTTGTTTTTGGGTAGTCTATTATCTTGATCTCAAGTAAAATTAAAAACTCTTTTTTAAAATCTTTCAGTGAGGTAAAATGTTTTACAAAAACAGTAGAGAACACAACAACCCCTAAAAACATGCTGCTTTTAAAAACATGAGCCACTTCATTCAGTACTTTGTGCACCTTCTTTTTTGCAAAGATTAATCAGTTGTTTTCAGCCTCTTACTTATTGTATCTTGGTGAATTTAGTACACCTGGGTTTTCAGAACTATTTTTTTTTACATCAGATGACTAATTTATGTATTTGCTGAACTCAGCCATGTATATTTAGCAAGCAAAGGTCTGAGGAAACCAAGAAAATTGTTTCAAACAATGAAACATTGCATGGAATTCTTCAGTCTGCCCAGATAAACAGATTTACACATCATTTTCTCCGGGAAGGTTTTACGCTGGATGTTAGAACAGTGCTATGAGGAGCTGATTGCATTCAGCCACAAGAGCATTACTGAGGTCAGGTACTGATGTTGGATGATTAGTTCTGCCACTCCAGCTCATCCCAAAGGTACTGAATGGAGTTCCATCACTCCAGGGGAGACAGTTCCACTGCTCCATGGCCTATTGCTATCCTTCTAGCCAAGACATAGCATTGACCATGGTGACGTTACGCTCATATGTGGCTATTCCAGAGCATTCCATTCTATTGGCAATGCTTTTCTAAGGTGATTATACAAGCTGCGTGTGCACAACTGAATGCCTATATAAGCAATGAGTGCACTTTAACTTTATGCTGGATTCACTAATTAGAATTTGTAAGGCTGATAAAGATGTGCTGTTCACTGCTTTTGATAATGTTTACCAAGGTTCACAAACCTACCTGGCATCAAGGAAGCGGGAGCGTAGGATCATGACAGCTTCGCAAGTGCTCTGCTTCAACTGCATCTGGATAGAACTGAACTTCCGGTGTATGATGCCCACCATGCACTCAATCTCTTTGGGCGAGATGGGTCGAGTGCGAGACTGCTCCCTCAACAAGTTCATCACATGGGTTGTGAACTCATTACAAGCCTGCCAATCACAAAAACCTCTTACAAATAGTTATACTTATATTGTTAAAAAAACTGTAAACTGTCAGTAAATTCCTGGCAGCAGGGTTGCCAGGTAGTTACTGCACTTAATATATATGGCCCTTTTCCATGTATATGCTTATACATATTATAATATGAAAGAGTTAAAACAGCAGTTAAATTGCATCTTACATATATTGCCTCTCTAATTTAAAACTCCCTTTTAAAGCATCAAAAAACAATAAAAGAACAAATTGTGTCATTTCAGTTCATTTACTCTATCGAAAGCTAGCAGGCTACCAGGCTCTTCTAATAACACTAACAGGCTTTTACTTAAAGTATTTACTAAAGGATTCACTTAAAAAATGCATTATACAAAGTAACAATATGTTACTTGCATGTGCTCCAAAAGAATTTAAGCTTAAACTCTATAATGTTAAACTCAATGTGGGGAAGTGAATGTACACCACCATTAGCTTGGAGCTAATGTACACCGTAAATCCCAAAACTAGGTGAATTAGCATTATCGTGGCAGCAGTGATCAGATACTTACAAAGTGAACTTACCAAGCTACATTAAATAGTTATGTAATGACATGACAAAAAAGAAAATGTTCATGGACTCACTTTACTCACTGTATATTGGTACAGGTTGCGCTAGGTAAGCTAGTATGCTATTAGACATGTAGTCTATAATAGAAAGCTTAAAATTAATCGCAGTGAAGATGTCGGTCCTTTGCTGCTTCAGAGAAGTACTTTCAGTGATGTTGTATTTTAACAATATTGTTAAAATAATATTACAATAGCCATACATACAGTATGGTCTGTCTATACGGTAAATGTTTTCAACATAGGATGCTGTATAAAAACGTATAAACACATTTAAAGTATCTTCCTGGCTTGAATGCAGCATGTGGTAGAAACTACAGAAATTCTTTCTGGTGCATTCACAGGCCCTTATATAAATACATGTCATCTTTATAAAAGAAGACATACACTCTTAAAAAAGATGGTTCCTCAAGGGTTCTTTAGTAAAGGGAATGATTCTATTTAGAACCATGAGTCCTATATAGAACATATTTCATACTTAAATGGTTCTTTGCATGGTGAAATGGTTCTTCAGATTGATGGAGAATGTGTTTTATACTGTTCTATATGGAACCTTTGTGAAAATGGTTCTATATAGCACCATATACCAAGTGAGGGAACCATTAAGACCATATAGAACCATTTCATCATGCAAAGAACCATTTAAGCATGAAACGTTATATAGAATATATATATTCTATATACCGTTTAAACGATATATAGAACTCATGGTTCTAAACAGAATTCCCTTTACTGAAGAACTCTTAAAGATCTTTTTTAAAAGTGTACATTTACATAACATGTAAATATATAGAAGAAGACAGCAGACCTGTTCATATTTCTCCAACTCCGTGTGATAGATTTGCCGGATTTGGGCAAGTTTCGCTCTGTAGTCAGTGTGCTCAATGGAGTTTTCGGCTCCACCCCCAAGAGCTGCTGCTGCTGCTGCGGCAACAGCGGCAGACCCTCCCCCTTTTTCTGGGCCAGACACACCCTCAGCCAGCAACATGTTATCAAGACGCATCAGCTGAGGGTCAGGAGACTCGTCTTCATGGACACCACGGATACTAAGACCTGTGAGAGGACAGGACAGACACGTTCACTCCAAATACATGCATATCTGTATCATCTACACAACATCAAATGTATGTGCTTATACTGAAATACAACATTATAAGCATTTTTCAATTCCTGACTCACAGAATTCACACCAATATTATTTTAATCCCAGTATTGGTGGCAGTAATGTAGCACCATTTTAAAGCATATAAACAACTCATAATGAGAGCTAGCCAGAAAGAAGTGCAGCCCCCACGTGGTGTGGTTAGTTTTGATGTGGTGTTACATCTAAGCCTAAAAGCAGGGTTGGGATAGCTACAGAAAAATGAGTAGTTAGCTACTGTGTAGCTACTTTCCCAAAATTTGTAGCTAGCTACAATTTAGCTACTTTTCCAGAAAACGTAGTGGCTACTTTTTAGCTACTTTTTGAAAAGTAGTGCACTACTTTTTAGCTACTTTCAAAGCCAATTGTCAGAATGATTGTGAATCTCCACCTGACACACCAAACAAGCCCAAATGATTGTGTGAACAAGATACTGCATTTAATCATGTGCCAGAAAGAAACAAACAATTGAAAAGCTGCAAAAGTACAAAAAGTGTAAACAACATTCAAACTTACACAACCAAAGTCAATCATTCCAGGTTTTTCACAAAAATCAACAAAAATAACTGAATATAATCCAAACAATTTTGTGCAAAGCATTGTCAACTGTTGAAATAGAACTGCTCCAATTTAAACATTTCAGCAAGATGTACAGACACGACATTCAGAGTCCTTAATTAAACTTCAGCAGCACGTTAGCCTCAAAATTCTCATCAGTGACCCTGACTCTGTTTGGGGAGAGAATCAGGCCTGCGCAGCTGAATAATTTCTCCACTGCTGCAGAGCTGTTGCGGCTCCACAGCAGAACTAGATTTTTAGGTAAAATATCATAATCCTCCTTTGCTGAAATATCGTTATAACACGCAGTTCTAACACAGTTTTCACAATAAATGGTCTTAAACGCTGGAGTTAATGTATAACTGCTAATTCATCAACCTTTAACGCTGAAGACTGACCCGCAGACTGCTGGTCACACAGCAACGCGGACAACGAAAAGGCAAAGAGAAAGATTTAAGACGAACATCGATCATTTGGAGATGAATGGACTTATTTGCATTTATAAGCACTCAGCTGGTTTCCTTATAGGTTTGATCTGCAACAACTCGTGAAGCTGAAGTCGCTTCTCATTCACCAGCTTCTCGTTCGAATTGTCCCGTTCCACCTTAAATGGCATAGAAGTACAATCTGGCACCTCAGGCACCATTTAAGGTGGAATGGGACAATTCGAATGAGAAGCAGGAGAATAAGAAGGGTCTTCAAACCCGCGTGTGCCCGTTTGCTCGGACTGTCCGCAGCTCAGTCAGGATAGCACAACCTCCACCAGCCCAGTTAACGACCACGTTCTGTGGTTCAGATTTTGCGCGGATTGCCTGAAGCCAGTTGCAAAATTGTAGCGAAAATTATCGCTATAGCTACACAAAATTTTGTAGGTGCTACAGCTACAAGCTACTTTTCATAAAACTGTAGCGGCTACAGCTACAAATATTTGTAGTTAGCTACAAATAGTAGCGCGCTACTTAGCTACTCCCCCATGTCTGCCTAAAAGTAAACAGAGAAGCCCAGCCCTCCCTGAATATCAATTCAGAACAGCTTTGTTCACAGATTAAAACACTTTCATTTATTTAATTTCCAGTCAAAACAGCCACTAAGTACAAGTTATTCATGTTTGAGTGTCAGGAAATTATCCAGAAGCTTCAACAACTGAATATACAAAAGCTGAGCAGTGTGATGGACTAGCAACCTGTCCGTGTGCGCTAGGATAGACTTTCAGGATTCCTCAGTTAAGTGGATGACGGAAGTCAAAAGTTGAGGACTGCCCAATAGGAATGTTCCATAGTGCTTCTCTTACCACACAGGCTTGGATTTTTTGGCCAAGATTATCTCCCAGGATCTGTGAATATTCAATAGAACACTTTCTTCTTCATTCTTCTCTCTCTATGCCCACAACATTTCCTGTGCCCTGTGCCACACAGCACCAAAGGATAATATATCCACCCTCATGCTTAACAGTCGACAAAGTGCTTTTTTATTGAAATTCTGCTCTTTTCCATCTTCAAATATACCTTTGGTGATTGTGGCCAAAGAGTTGTTTTATCGGACCACAGCACTTGTTTACAAAATGCCTCTGGTTTATTCTAAATTTTGTATTGCACACTTCAAACACTGACCTTTGTGATGAGAAAAGTTTTACAGTTAAGTTACAATTCTGATGATTCTTCCATATAGACAATGTTTGTCCAACAACACTGCACAGTAGAGCAGTGCAACATTATTCCTGTTCCAGCCAAATCCTTCTGCAGATCCTTGGCAGTGATGTGGGGGGTTTTGCTTTGCACACCTGATCTGTCTACGAGAATTTTTTTTTCCTAATTTTCCTGGTCTTCCAGATGTTGTCTTGAATTTAACAGCTCTACTTAACTTATATTTCTTAAAGACATTTTAGACAGTGAAAATTACAAGCAGGAAGTGTTTAGATATCTTTTATAGTCTTCTCTTGCTTTGTATAAGTGAATTATGTTTAGTTTCAGATCTTTTGCAATTTCGATGAGAAGTTTGAGAGGTTCTATAATTTATTCGGCTCTGGAACTGCCTACATCTGACTTGGATTAAGGCCTAAGAAGCCAAATAAGCCAGCAAAAAATAATGATACTGGATCAACTAAAAGTTGCCCATGACCCATTTTTTTTCCAATATTAAATTCAGCCAATGAGTAGTAAATCTACATTAAAATTTTGTATAAATGTGTAATATTTACATTTGTTTCATGTAATTGTTTCATTAACTTATTTTATTTTAAATCAACAAAACATGTCGTTTAACCATGGTTGCCCAAACGTTTGCATACAATTGTATACGAAAAAAAAAAAAGAAATCAAGCAAAGAACAATTAACATAATTGAAAATGCATTAGTACAGCTGGAAAAGGCTGTGGAGGAAAACTGCATTTGTCTCAATCAAACTTTAAATATTTGATTAAACAGCAGGATAAACAGGTGATTAAAGTGTGGTTCGCCATCAATCAAAACTGATTGGGTGAAATGGCAGGAACGCTGAAAAGCCTGTCTGCATCCTCAGCCATAACATGTCACAAGGTTAGCCCAGTATGACATGATGTCTATCAGAGGTTTTCATCAGTCAGCGAGGTGTGTTTGTGCCGGTGTCATTGACGAGAAGAGGACTGACAGTGGCAGGTCACCCGTCTGAAGCGGGCGGACGAAGCGCCGGCAGCAATAATGCCTCGCTCCAGCAGCTACTGTCAGCATTCAAGCCGAATGCGCTGCTCCTTTGTTCCACGCCAATGGAGTTTTTCAACACTTCACATCAGAGGGTCCCCGCGCAGGGGAAAAAACATCAATCTTAAAAGGCTCGTCAAAACTGACAGAAGGTCAAAGAACAAGCACAGCGCATGAATGATGTGTGTGTGGGATAGAAGGACCTCTTCACTGATATGGTTGCGAGTTGCTGCCTGGATTTCTACCCTGAGGCAGAAAAAGAAATCTCTCAACCTATTTCTGGTGTCTACCACATTGATATCTTCTCAACAAGTCAAAATTCATAAAGAAAAATAAAACAAGAGGTTCAAATTAGTAACTTGGGGCTGAAAGTTAAGCAGTACAGTGGTATTCTAACTGAGGTTCAGGTACAGCTTTTCATCTGCACTCTGACAAAATAAAGGTTTCTTTGGTGTAATGCCCTAGAACAGGGGTCAGCAACACGTGGCTCCCATGACTGCCATGTAGTGGCTCCACAGCAGAATTAGATTTTTAACTAAAAATAAAATGATTCTCCATTGCAGTAGAATAAAGATCTGCTGATTGTTCTAATTCACCGTTCTAACACAGTTTTAACAGTAAATGGTCTTAAACGCTGGAGTTAATTTATAATCACAAGCATTTATAATCACTCTAGTTGGTTTCCTGATACATTTAATCTGCAACGAGAAACTGTCAAACACTAAAAGTCGCCAAGTTGACTTCTTGTTCGCCAGCTTCCTGTTCGAATTTTCACACTCCACCTTAAATGTCGTTGAGAGACATTTTACAAGATACTACTTTACTTTTGCGGAAAGTTTCCTGCAGAAGATGTGAGAAAAGCAGCTATAGCTGAGCTAATGCTTAAAGTAGAGCAAAATAAGTCTGCATTTTAGTTTTTTTTATATTTTTTAGCCTTTACTAGGACATTAGCACATACTGAGACATATTTACAGCCAAGATGGTGAAACATTACTTCAATAAAGTGGACATAAAATGTTGTGGCTCCCAAGTTGGTTAGATTTTTGTTGAAACTTGACAAATATGGCTCCTCTTAACATTTGGGTTGCCTACCCCTGCCCTAGAAGAACCACATTTGGTTCCAGAAAGAACTTTTCAATTGCGTTTTTTAGAGTTGATTTTTTTTACACCGATTTTTTTGTTTGTTGTTTTTCAATTTCTAATAACTCAATACTTAGGAAAGTCATTCAGAGTGGTTTGAAGTGAAACGCTTCACCTTAGAGAAACGTACTAAGACAAAATTATTCACAGTGGTGTTGATAGGACCTGAACTTAACGGGCCCATATCATGGAAAAATCAAAACACGGCTAAAGTTTCAAGACATGCTATTCAGTCCCCAGTCCTCACAGTCCATATATAGAAACTACACAGCAAAAATGGCCTGTTTTGAACTCAGTGTTTCTGTGATGTCACAAGAAACAATGCACTTACATCCATCTGCCTATTCAGCCTGCAGCAGTTTAGCTCCACCCATTCACGCTGAAGTTATAGGGAGTGTTTCAGCCCAGACTGATTTTTGAAATAAGCACAATACAGGACAGCCAATCAGAGAAAAGTTCATTTATATATATCAGTCTTAGATGTGCAGTAACAAAATAGCCTGTTTAATTGCAAGGATTGAAGAGAGCTTGAAAATGGTCATGGTAAAATGAATTATGCCTGTTTTGTTAGATAAACCCACACAAACCTTGTAAGTGGACCTCAGGGGAAAAAATAAAATACGAGAAAGACGTAGGATGTGGGCCCTTTAATGAACCTAAACACACATCTCAGAAAGCTATCACACAAAATGGTTATGAATACACTTTTTTCTTTAAATCTGTTCATGGTGGAGAGGTACATGCAGGCTAAAAGGCTAAAGAGTCACCAAAGAAAACTTTTTTCAGATTTGCCACTTTTTACAATAACCATCGTTACATATAAAAACCGATGCCTTATTATGCTGATTGCAAATAAAGTGTCTATATTAATGTTGTAAACATCGTGAAAACCTTTTCCTATCACAACCATTGATATTAAAAGTGGAGTCTGTGTGTTTCTCTACACTAAACCATTTCACAACAAAACACTCTGAATGACTTTCAACCACTGAATTATGCGGAAATTTTGGAAAACTGGCAGAATTTAAAGCACCATAGAATTGAGAGATGCTTTAAGGACACAAAAGTGGCATGTCTATGACACTCCTCCCTTTGGCCCCGTAATTTTTAAGACTGTTTTCTTTATTTAATCTAAAGATTATTTGCTGAATTAATAATTGAACCCTATCTGGAGAGAACACAGTTATTTAATTTGTACTAGTACACTGTTGTGAGTGCCGAAGCCAGTGTTGTGGATCAATTATTACACAGTTATGTCCAATGAAGTGAATGAAACTTGCTATGATACTTGTCTGACTGTGTGTGTGTGTGTGTGTGTGTGTGAGAGAGAGAGAGAGAGAGGTTTCCATTCATCTTCTTATGCGCATTTTAACATATAGATTGAAAAAGACCTTAAAAAAGGTTCAAATATTGAATAAAAATGTAATAAAATACAATGTAAACACATTTGCTGAATAAATGATATAAAAGTGAATAAAGTTGTATTACTCATAATGTTTCCATATATGTCTACCTGTCACTGCAAAATATTATAGAAAGCAGCATGTACAAACATGTACAAACAAGGTAAATGTACCCTCAAAGGTACAACTGTGTTTTTCCCAGAGAAAAGGTACACATTTGTACTTTTTCATTACCCAGAGTTTTAAAACAACTAATACTCATGACATGCTTCAAACAGTAGTCACTAGTTTGCATAGATCTTTTTCTCCTTGGTTACTCTGATAGTAGAGCTGGGCAATATAGGACGATATTTATCATTATCGTTATAAATTACGTCACAATATATCACAATATGTTTTCCTGAGTATACTGTGGATATCGTTAGTGCTCAAAGAACAATACCCAGCTACATATTTCATTACAAAGAGAGCAGAATTATTTCTGTTTAATCAGAAATAGTGCAGTCCATTGTGGAAAAACAATGTATATTCATAGTTTTTTAATAGTATTTTTAAATGAGGTTCTTTTTGTCTGTTCCATCTTATCAGATGTCAGAAAAGATAAATATCGTGACATACTATATATCATGCAAATATCTTGAAATATCATGTCAATCTGGTAGGCCTCTCATCAGTTTCACTGGTTAATCTGAACACTTCTTTCCAATGACTGGCTCATTTCTTTACTTCTTTTCTTTTTTCTGTGTTCATTATTGTATATTAACTGACTTATTCTTTATTCATACTGCTCTTGTTGTTTTTAGGGTAACCTCTCTGGGTTTCTTCCTCTTGCTCTTAGCAAGTTTTTCTTGCTACTGTCGATCGTGGCTTGCTCATTTGAGGCTTGGAACCATTATAAAAAGCATTATAAATAAATCTTGAATTTAATTTAATTGAATTCTCTTGTACAGAGCTGATGAAGACTCAGCCTTATTTGCATACTTTATGACATTTCAGTTATTTGATTGAAAGGAATTTGACAGCTGGATGCAAAACTGGCTACTGGCTAGAGAAAGAAAATATGTGAATAAGTGAATATGTGAATAACCAATAATTGCAATGGTTACAACTTTGGATGCACCAGTATGTCAATTCTGGGCAGATGCTGATATTCAATATTTTACATGTACATATCTTTACATATTGGGCATGCAAAATTGCCTTCTGTAAAGGCCACTCACACCTATATGCGCCACATTGCGCAGCGTCCAAAATTTGAAACCTTTTTTTTTTTAATGGAGGTACACACACCAGTACCGGTGCTCCACCAAGCACTGTTCAATTCCTCAGTGAATCAGAGCATGCCATTCAGCATTTTGCCATTATTACATTAAATTAAAAACCACATGTGGCTTGAAATGTGCAGAGTGACAGGCAGCCAGTCTTTTAGGTAAACAGATAAATGCTAATGGTGAGTTATCTCAGCTAACGTTACTATCCTTTCAGCTTGTAAACAGCCAGTAAAAGAAAAGCTAGTAAACTGATGCCAAGTGTGATAAGTGATGCTAAGTGCTTTGTTTAATTCACGTAAAGTGTAAAATTAAATGTAAATCTTGCCATTATCACCTCTCACTAACGGTCCCTCGGGTGCCAGAATGCAACTGTTGCATCATTTAAGGTGGAACGGGAAAATCTGAACAAGAAACTGCGAATAAGAAGCCAAATTCAGCTTAGTAGTTTTAATGCTGGTAGTGTTTTTTTTTAATAAGCCAATTTAAGCTATCAAAACATCCTGCCTAGAATGTATGAACAGAGCTACCTGCCTGAGTGGCTAAAGGTTTTGCTTGTGTGCACAAGAGGAGATGGCAATCATCTGCAGTTTGACATCGGGGAAAAGCATAACACCCAATAAACCAATCACAGCCAAACCTGATGTCATCGAAGCTCTTCCATATGTTACAATAGTTCTCTTTAGCCACAGCAACACCGAGTCATCAACGTTTACAAACTTGGCAAAAGTTAGTTTGGAATAAATCATTACTGATCACTGCTGTTACTGATCGTCTGGGTCCCATCACCACCACTGTGGAATATTCTGACTAGTTTCTCTTAAAAGCCACATTTCACATTAAACCACTCTGAATAACTTTGTTTACATTGGTGGAATTCCCCTTTATAAAAAGCACTGCTCCACAACTTGCAGATATACAGCCTTTATCCTTGCCACCCTCTGTGGTCTTGCTTGGATTTGTTTTCAGCCAGAAGGCAAAGACATTGAGATTCACTGTTCACACTTTGTGTTACACACAAAATAAATAAATAAATAAAATGCTAATTCAGCGTAGCACACGTCTCGTGAAATACCCACAGGCTTTCTGTATCCAAGCGGTCACATGACTTCAGCACAGTTCTAATTAGTAAGCAGAGACTGAATGAGGGCAGGTCAGGCAACAGAGAGGAAAGAAGGAGAGAGGAAGATGCACACATACATGCGATATGCGGTTTAGCCCCATAGCTCACACTGGTACTACATATTTTATATTTTATACTGTATTATAAATAACGGATGAGCTCCGTGACTTTGCTCTGCAGTCATTTGGGGAGTAAATATCATAAAAATCCTGATGTTATGAGAACGAATGGTCATTACAAGTCCAACCCATTTTACTGACCTAAGGTTTAGGGCTTAGCAATATAAGGGTGTTTTCACACCTACCTTGTTTGGTGTGGATTAGGGATGTGTACAGGTACTAAAGTACTCTTAACCGTTCCAGGTGCCAGTATTTGGGTACCTGTTACTTTTCATTGTGGGTAAATAAAGAAAATAAACAGGTTAACATTTCAGTGAAACGTGACAGTTTTGCTCGTAATTAAAAGCAACTAGATTTACACAGTGAAACTTCCATGCAACTACAGCTGCATTTTGTCAGTTGCCTGCAACATAATTTCTGTGCAACCTGACAGCTGCACAAAGCTATTCAAAAACAAAGTTGCAGGCAAAACGTTCAATTATTGTCCTAGATAGACATTTTCTTCAAGTTATTTATTGATGCACCATATTGTTCTTGTTTTAAATTAATCTGCAAGGTGTAATTTACATATTTGCAGCATTTTGATCATCTTGTTGTTTTTTCCAGCTCTTACTGCTGTTTTTCTTTTCTATATCTATCTCATTATTCTGTCTCAGGTTCTTTATTACATATTTTATTTTTTACCTGTTCTGTGTATGTTAAGCCTTTAAAAATTAATATTAGCTGTTATAGTTAGACTACTAGATGCCTTGCTCATTCTCTTCTAGACGCACAAATTCATCAAAGATGGCATCTTGGTCTCCGATTCAGTAATAACTTTCATCCTTTGGATCCCAAATGAATCTGAGCTCTGTGTAAAATTACAGTTCAAGAGAGGAAAAAATGAATCTAGCTATGTAGATGGCGATAACAGCAGGCTAAAGAAAAATAAATGCTGCACAAGCAGCTGTTTAAACAGCTGTTAGCGCTGTCTGGTTAGTTAGCGCAGGTGGTTACAAAAATGTTAGCTTAGAGAAACTCTTGGCTCAGGAAACTGACAAAACAAAAAATTACCAATGTTAGGTCAGTGTTTCCTTTTCAGCCGAACCAACAAACCATCTTCTGTTTTATTTTCTTGTCCATTGACCTGCTGAAATCCATCATTTGAAAGTATGTCATTCAATGGGATCATGTGATGCGTTACTGCCATTTTAATTGGCTGTTTCACGAAACTCTGCTGAGATGCTTGAAACTGTTGCAGTTGAGTTTCGAGTGAGATGCAGGATACTTACGCAACTCAAGCGCAATTTAGTGTCATGTAGGTGTCAAGCAACTAAATTTGCATTATAGTTTTCCTTTTGCAGACGAGTGTTTGCACATGAGCACTTGCCAAGGATGTGACTGAGAAGGCGGAGATAGCGCAGCTGTATCGTGAACTAAGCTAGCTACTATAGCTGATGTCAAGCTCTGCGCTACATGGGGAGGTTATGATGCTGCTGCTGTTAGTGTAATTGCGTTAGTTTGTTAAATTGTGTCTGAGGAGGTTCGGCCTTGATACTCAAATATCAAAATAAGTCGGGATGCACATCCCTGGTGCGGACCTATCTAACTTTTTCTGTATCTTGGTCTGCTTTGACACGTGTGAACACTTCATCTCTACTCAGATGTGCACTAAACAACAGAACGTGGTCTGGCAAAAATCATCCACTTCCACGTGAGCTCTGGTTCACTTCACTGGTGGTAGGAGCGCAATTTTATGATGGTCCAAACCAAACAAGGGAATTCAACATTTATTCATTCAATGAGATCACGTAATGCATTACTGCCATTTTAATTGCCTGTTTAATGAAAATTTGAAACTGTTGCGGTTTACAGTACGCAACTCAAGTGCAATTTAATGTCATATAGGTGTCAAGCAACTAAATTTGGAATGTATGTTTAGCCAAGCATCAGTGACCTAATTGGGTACACTCCAACTCCAATCAGAGATCAAGTGAGGTTTGTCAGTATTGCTTAGATTGTGATTTATATGTTAGACATCTCTATTTAAATACAAAGTAGGGGTGGGATAATACATTTACATCAAGAATACATGTGAGGGATAGATCTGCATTTTATACGATGACAGACAAATGAAATAATTAATTAATGATGGTCATATTATGGCTCTAAGGTGAAGGTAACATAGTAATTGTATCCTAGTCAGATTTCCGAACAATCAATGAATACCCAAATGTAATTAGATGCATTTGAGCCATTACAGTGTGCACCCAACCAAACCAAATGACAAAGATACAATGTCCCAAAAATCCAAACTCTGGTTTGGATTTTAGAAAACAAACTAGGAATGAAAACAAACTAAGATAAAGTTCAAGAGTAAATATACATTTAAATTGGGTGAATGGTGTAGGAATTATAACCATTCTCATACAAAGCCCCCCTTTTTAGGGGCTCTAAAGTAACTGGACAATTAACTGCTCAACTGTTCCATAGCCAGGTGTGAGTTATTATTTCACTTACAAGTAAGCAGATAACAGGTCTAGAGCTGATTTCAAGTGTGGCATTTGCATTTGGAATCCCTTTCCACCAGGCAGGGAAAAACGTTTGTACCTGTGTAGTAAAAGTAATTATTTTCCCGCCCCCCTCACTGTTTCTGGCAGCAGTATGTCTATACTGCAAGCCTGCACTGGACCCCCACCACCATTCCGGAATGAGGCCTGCTGTGGGCTGACTGTGGGCAAAGCTTCTCAAAGGCATTAAATCATCCGGTCAGTATTCATTATTGGCTTTGGTAAATGGGAATACATTGTTCATTATAAACATTCTTCACTCAGTATTGAGAAATTTTTATGGGGAAACACCTGTAAATACATACGCAATGAGGCAAAAGCACAAAACAGTAGCAACTGCCCTTTTGATTTTATTATGAGTGCTTAAAAGGCTTAAAGGATGGCTTTCAACATCAGACAGCACTGGAAGCAAATAAGGATGGCGCAAAACCTTAGTATCTGTAAGAAAAGTAAAAATTAAACATTTCAAAATTAGGAAATTGTAGCCATGTCCAGAATGACAAATGGCACGGTAGACAATTTCAAAATCATTGTACAGAGTTGTGGTGTAATTATTAACTAATATTGAAAATACATCATATTTGCATGCTTGATGCCTCCTATCTATGAACACTTTTCTATCTCATTTGCTGCACAGTGGACACATGACCTTTAGGGAGACAATATTGCTAGGAACCCTGCTGGAGCAAATGCAGATCTCTGAGAAAAGATCCACCAATCAATGCCATGAAGAGCAAACGGAACACAAATGCCACTTACAAAATAACTGTAATTTTCTCCAAAACTCCACATATGAAAATGATCCTCCGACTGAAGAAAACACTTTCAGGTCATTAGAAGTGACATTCAGGCTCCTGGCTTTACAAATACTTGAGAAACTAGCACACCAATGTATTGGTTAGGTGATAATATCGCCATAGATTTAACGATAATCAATAAGGCACTGTTTCTTTCCAGTATTATAATTAAGCATACTAGCTTATAAATATTATATAGTTCATTCAGGTCCATAAATATTTGGACACTGACAAAGTTTATTTCAGCTATCTACTCCAGCCTATTGGAGTTGAAATTAAATAATGAATATCAGCTCAAAGTTCAGACTTTCAGTTTTATTCACATGCAAATCAGGTGAACAGTACATAGCCCCCATCATCTTTCGAAGCTCTGTAACTGGACAACTGACTGCTCAGCTGTTTCATGGCCAGATGTGCGTTATTTCCTCAGTATTTCACTGACAAGTAAGCAGATCTAGAGTTGATTTTAAGTGTGGCATTTGCATTTGGAATTTGAATTTGTTCATTTTTAATATGATACCCAAAGATCCGTCACTGACACTGAGTGAAGCAAACTATCACAGGCTGGAAAATCTATATAAACCCATCAGAGAGGCAGAAAAAACATTAGGTGTGGCCAAATCTAAAATTTGGTACACTGTAAGAAAGAATGCACTGATCAGCTCAAAAACACCGAAAGGAACATAAGAGAAAACAACTGTGGGAGATGACAGAAGAATTTGTTCTCTAATGAAGAAAAACTCTTCAGAACAGTCAGCCTGATCAAGAACGCCCTCCAGGAGGTAGGCATATCTGTCAACGTCAACAATTAAGAGAAGACCGGTATTTTAAACTATGGGACCAACAACAGTAAACAGGGTTGGAAACTGTGGTTGAAAGTGCACATTCAGTGAATGTGATGCTCATGCATTAGTGTGATATGTAAGGAAAAGACAGATGAGAAATTGTTTCTCAGGTGACTGAGAATGTCAGTGATAGCATCTTCATCGCCATCCTCAAAACACCAACAGAGGAAACATATTTTGAAGAACGTAGTTCCATTACTCCAGTACAGTTCCAGAGACTTGCAGAGTCTATGCCAAGGTGGACTGAAGCCGTTCTGGCAGCTTTTGGTGGCCCAACACCTTACTAAGATATTTTATGTTGTTTTTTTTTTTTTCCTTTAATTTGTCACTTGCCTGTATATTATAAAGAACATCAACAGCCAAGCTTACATGCAGCCTAATAATCCGTTAATAATCCGACTAATAGCTCAATCAGAATAGAACACGTCCATGTAAACACCTCAATCGGAATAGATTAGTACGATGGAGGTCATTCGGAATACAATTTTATCCGATTGAATGAAGTGGGTAATCCTGTAAATAATCTGTTAAATAGAAGAACAATAGCCATGTAAATGTCTGTATCCGATTATATTTAGAAAGTACGTTCTGTGCATGTACATCATAGCAAAAGTTTATAACGTTCAACCGGGGACTGGAATCCAGCATATGTACGTCAGAACATGACGTCTACCGCTCGCCCTTCTTTAATAAGTGCATGTGAAGTACGTTTTCCTGAGTCTGCCATAATTTTAACGTAATTAAAAACACAAGCGCTGCTTACTGCTGCTCGTCTCACTCTGACTGGACTCGCACGAAGCTTGTTGTCATGGTAACGTCTACACTAAGTGGTTCTCTACGCATGCGTGTAATTTTGGATCTGATTACTTGTCGGGTGCATGTAAACAGAGATTTCCATCAGATTGTTGAGTAGAGTGTGCATATAAACACCTCAGTCTTAATCTATTAATCCATCTTAATCTAATCTCGGAATGTATTCAATCGGATTGGCAAAAATATTTGAATGTAAACATAGCCAATGTGAGGAAAATCTATTTCTTATGGTTTTAATAGACTTATGAACTGACAGTCACATCAGCCTGTTAAACTAAAATTATTGTTTATTGTTCTAAAGTTAATGTTTAACTCCTTAAAATTTAAATCGGCGGTGATGTTCCTTCACTTATACATGTACAATATGAAGTTTACAGCTCATTCAGTCAAAATACCCCCCAGTAGTGTGTTATGAGGAAGAGTTTAATAATGGAAGTGAGCAAAAGGCACACTGAAAATGAAGAGAAAACTGCACAGAAGAGCTCTTAGTGGAAAGGAAATGCATTCATTAATGTAACATATGTACTGTCCTCATCTTCTGTTTGCCTTCAAAACAAGATGGTGATAACAGAGTTGAGTCGTAACGGACGGCTCGTTGAGTGAGCAAACATCGCCATGTAACAGCTGCACAGCGAAGCAGGCAGTTCTCAAGGCTTACTGCAATTTATCAACACTATTTCCCTCTCTGAGTGACAGTTAGGATGAAGCTCTTCAGGCAGGCAAATATTTTAACAACCACTTTGGATACTGTTCCTGGCAGAGCGAGAATGCAGTAGGATCCTTTTTTATTCTTGTTGAAAATGGGCTTTTCACATTTCACATTTGCTTGCATGTGTTTTGAAAGGGGGTAAAAGAGGCTGTGAGATATCCGTCCTAGCAATTTAGATAGCCTAACAAGGGGTCACAGCAGTAGACTGCTGAGAGTTGGAATACAGAGAATGAAAAAAAAACAGAGGACACCTCAGGTCAAACATGATCTGACACAAGCCTACAGTACTGTCCAAAAGTCTTTGGGCCACTGGATGCATAAAGTTCATTTTTACACTCTTCTAATAAAAACTGAATTAAATGAAATGCATGGATGTATCACGTTTTGTCTCTGTAGCTAGTATGACCAACTGAGGGGATGCTGAGGAGGAGATGCCATCTTATACAGAGTCTTTTTAATTTTAATAGAACTAAATAAATGATATCTGAGTGCAATATTTGTTTCGAAACATTTTTTTAATAGCAAATGCAGACACTGTACAGTACTGTTTAATTAAACGAATTTATCAAGCTTACAGTCAACAGCTTAAGTTGGTTAACTACCAGATCTTAACATTGCTCTGTAATATTATTTGCAATTAGACATCATATTAAATATGTATTAGCAAATACAGTAACCCAGATAAAGTTTATCTCACCTTAGAGCCAGCATAAGTCTACCTGTTAATAGTTTTGCCATTGAACTATGAGTGTAGTCTTCCACACAGATTAATCCAAAACCTTTGCAGCTTCATAAATGAAATAAAAAACAACACCATCCTCTAGATGGGGTGCTCAGTCCTAGTCCTGGACACAGATAGAAGTCAGCCTCTAATTTTAATTTTTCATTCCACTTTAAATAATGTAGCCGATACGGACACTATTATGTAACTACTGTACTATTTAAGGTGGAACGAAAATTTGACTAAAGCTAACATCAGCCCCAGGAGATTGATTTTGTGGCATTTTCAATGTATGTAGATGTCCCCATAAAGGCCTTCATTACATGGATTAGTGTTATATTTGAGTTGGAGTAAAATTTTGCAGGGTGAGATCTCCAGGAACAGGATTAAGGATTGGACTAGATAATCAGCATACTGTGTGTTTTTATTACATGTTCCTCAGTAACACCTTTTCACCATTTCTTTGTCTATTAATTCTGACTAATTTACTGGCATCATTCTCACTGCAGGCTGTTCTGAAGAATTTTTCCTTTGCTTGAAGGAGGAAGCAACATTTTTGGCTACTGATAACTGAAAAATAATGCACTGTTGGCATCTTACCATCAAAAGTCCATCACCCTCCACCTCCAGCACTTGAATGCACACACACACACACACACACACACACACACACAAAGACACCAGTTATTGGACATGCAGCGAATCCTCCAGCTGTAGCTTAATTTCCCATGACTCGTCTAATCACCATAATTAAGGAGCAACTGGCATTAATTACTCCCACATAAGCTCAGAGCAAATCAGCAGGAAAACAGCTAACAGTGGCTCCTGTATGTGACATATATAAATACATTAAGACATCAGAGGGGTTCTGAGCAATGAGGAGCATGGAGGAGTTCTACTGCAATTTCATATTTGGCTTTGGGACAAAAAATGTTATTGTTTTGGGGTTTGCTTGTTTGCATTTGTGTGAAGAGATCTTACAAAATTCATATTCATCATTTGAAAACGTTGATGTAATGACATTTTTCAACTGGTTGATTTATTCCATAGCGTTTAAGATATGCCAGTGACTACATACAGTCGTATGAAAGCTTGAATACCCCCAGCCAAATTACATGTTTTGGGAATTGTCTAAGTGAAAATTTGTTAACACATCCTTTATACATTTATATGTCATATGTCATTGTTGTGCACAATTTAGATTTATTTGCCAAGTTTAACATTTTTGATATGCCATAACTTTTGCAAAGGCCACATTTTATGTTTTACTCTTTTCTTACATGTTAAATTCAGCAAATAAACAGTAATCATGTATTAAAATGTGCAGACGTGTATGGGATGTGTTAACTTTTTTCCATTTAGAAAAGTATGACCAGGGGTGTATATGGATCATTCTACGTAATTCGTTGAAAGTCAGAGTTGAGAACACTCTAAACTGTTTTGTCACTACCAAAACAATCATAACACTACTGAAACTAGGGCTACACTGATACCGTATCAGTATCGGTGATAGGAATACTGATACCTGTGACCGACACCATGGAGTAATTTCTGATGGGCGCATGCACGCCAGTAGACAGAACTTAACATGTCAGGAGTGGGAGTTGACAAGCAGTAGTAAAAATGCTCATAGCAAAATCTGTAACACCAGTACTTCATGAAAAGGCAATAGTAATGAGTGATGTAACAGTTGAAATTCCTCCTAAGCTTTCAGTTTCACCAACATTTCACAAATACAGCAGATAATGCAACGTACACACAGTGTAAAACAGGCTAAATGGAGCCTCTTACCAGAATGGCTGAGCCAGGCTTCTTTCAGGAAACCCGCATCTCCCACTGTGTAGTTACTTACAGTCTGAATTATTGTTGGTTCAGGTTGTTATTGAGGAAGCAAACATTAGAGAGATATACGGAAGGAATGGCCAGTCTCTTAGGGTAATGAATGCCTTTAGCTTTGGTCTAACCTTTAGCATAGCAGCGCATTAGCCGGGCCTGTGTGTCCACTAGCCCCGTCTGCGGTAAACCTCTGGCAGAGTCGGACACTCAGAGACATCAGTAGGAGTGAATGAGCCATGTGCATGAGACAAATGTCTTCAGAAATATGGATGTGAAACAGCATTCAGCACCATTTTTATAGAGCCAGAAAAACTGCTGCACACGTGTATACATCACAAGGTTTATTTTTATATTGTTCAGTTCTGTTTTTAACTGTTTTGCACATTAAAATATTTTGCATTTAAGTCAATTGTTGAATATATAAACAAAAATAGTTAGTTTAAAGCATCTGAAATGGCTATATATGTATGTGTTTATAGATATAAAATCCAATATGTAAATGCCATTCATTCAAACTTGATATGTTTTATTAGTAAGATAGAACACAGCTTTTACCAAAGTAAAATATTTTAAAAATGGAATCGTATAAACATCAGGACTTAAGCTAGTTAGGTTAGATTGAGTTAGTACCAGTACTAGTACTAGGTATCAGCTGATACTCTAAGTATTAGAAGTGAAAAGTAGTATCGGCACATCTCTAACCGAAACTTTACTGGTTTAGTGGGTGTTTTGGTAGTAACAAATGTTGCTATTTTTGAGCAGAACTGAAAAACACTAGATGGTATATGACTAGCAAACAGAGCTTTGTATACACATAAAATATAAAAAATGCATTAAAACAAAAAAAATTATGGTAGGGACAGTTCTTAATGTTACAAACTGATTTTCAGACTTTAGGACACATTTACTTCAATACAGTGGGACAGCTTTTTTGCAAAAAGTTTATTTTTTACTTAATTTGATCTTCTAACTTCACTTCAAATCAAAACAATAAAAAAAAATAAAAGAATACAAAAAATGTAAATATTATTTCCACAAGTTGAAATTTGTTCAGGACAGCCACACTTTGAAGAGAAAGAACCTTATAAATGATGAGTTTAAATATATTTAGCTTATTACTGACTCCATTAATGCTAGTAATGCCTTGGGTTTAAGTAGATCATAAAAAAATGTGTGTAAATATCTAAGGTCTGAATACTTTTTTTAAACTGTCGGACTGCAATTTGAACTAATTAAGTAGAATCATCCATATTTATTTCCATATATGTTTTTATGCTTATGCCGATATGCCGTTTCCTTTGTGTATGTTGAAACTGGTTGAATCCTCATGTGCCCTCTGTCAACAGTGCCTTCTCCTACAACTGACAAACACCAAAGCATGTCAAACTCAGTGTGCTTCAGACACACACACACAGCCTAGCTTTCTGCCAAGACTCTACCATGGCAACCGGTGTGGATAATTAGGGTTTATGTGTTAATTGGGGGATACGGAGTGACAGGGTAGCAAGAAGGGTGCTTACAGTTCTGCTGTCAGTGTGTCAGCCTCTGATTAAGTAGCAGGGCATTAGGAGTGAAGTTCTTAATAATTACAGCTATAACAACACCCTGATAGAGGAGACAGCACATTTTCTACATGGTTACAGATCTATTGTTACATCCACCCGTTGAAAAAAAAACACCATCTGCACCTTTTACTTCTTAAGGTACAGCTCTGGTAAACGCACACTGTGCGAGTTACACTTTACATAAGCTCTAACAAAATGAATATGAGGATCTGTCTCAGTCACACTCAGATTAAACAATATGGTTTTGGGTACAACGGTAATATGAACAGGTGCATTTCACTTTATCTCATCTTATACTAGCTGTGCATTTATTGTACAAATTGTTAATATGTATATAAACCCTCAGAAACTACATAAGTGACAGCCAACAAATGAAATGGCACTGGTGTCCTATTCTCTCATGCTGCCAGCTATGCTTGTAGCTAGGCTACAAAAGGTACAGTACTTGCCTCCCAAATAGAAAAGCCTTTTTTTAATAAATACAATACAGCAGAATTAGGCAGAGTAGCCTAAACCTATACACGAGTAAAAGTATTATTACACTGGTGAAAAAATGACACAAGTAACAGTGAAAGTACCTTTCCATAAAACAACTTACTTTAGGTAAATGAGTTGAGTTACGTCCCATCAGACTGTTGATGTGTGGTACAGTAACCATTCATGTCACACCCACAGTAACACCCTCAAACACACCAAGCAGGAGCTATAACAGTTGATTCAAAGCGCAGAACATCATTAAGGTTTTTGTCAAAACAACATTAGGCAGCTTTGGGGCTCAGAAATGGCCTACAGCTCTGCACACACTTTCCCTCTTTGCACCTCAACCTGCATGTGTTTTAGTGACGTGCCCCCAAAGCTACCCAGCAGTGGGCAAGGGAAGCATTTCTCTTCACTGTAATGAACATATACTGTTAAATGTAAACAGTGCAGCTACTGCAGCTTTCTAAAATACATGAGTAAAACACAGAAATACAAACTCCACACTAAAACAAGCGCATATAGGTCTTTACTATGTTTAAATTCATTTCATGTTCAGATCTTTTATATTTTTTTTAGCAGTTGCAATTAACCAACCCTGAAATCTTAACACTGAGACTGTGGCAGCACCCCCACTTCCCACATCCCTATTAATCTCAGTATAGACAGCTCCAGTGTTGGAGTAATCAGTCAAAAAACGTAATCTATACGACCAATTAATTTTCCTCAAACTATAATGGGATTACATTACTTACTACTTCCTGGAGAAAAGTACTCATTACTTATCACTTCTACGTGAGTCTGTACCAAATTGTCTCACTACATTGGCAGATCATTTAGCTTGTTCTGAGCATATTTCTGAAAACAAGCAAAATGATCTACTGATATAGTGAGATAATCTCGCTTAGTGAAATGACTAAAATGTCTAAATGTCTATGAATGAGTTAAAAAAATACAATCTCAAAATTAGTAATACTAGATATATTGACTAGATTTGAGATGAATTCACTTGCCAATATATCATTTTTTGCAGTGTAGATGGTTGCGTTACTCGGGAGCCCAGAGCATCAACTAATTTAAAATGTTCATCCAGAGGGCCCCATTCCTTTTGTCTAGAGCCCCACTATCACTAAATCCACCCCTGGGCCTAAAATCAACTGTTAAACCATAAAGAGAGAAGAGTTATCAATTACAAAGCAATACATATGCTCCCTCCAAACAAAACATAATGAAATGAAACAAACAAAAAATAGTAACTAATGTATTAAATGCATTAGTAATAAATGTACTAATGTAACTAATTAATCAAAATGTAACTGAGTAAAAAGTCCATTTCTTTCCTCACAAATGTACTTGATCAGATGTAAAGGTCTTATTTAAAAAATCCACAGTCCATCAAAATTGTTGTAAGCAAAGGTTTGGGTGCGGCTGGTCAAATTACATGTCTTATGGCTTTTCTAAGTGAAAATAAGTTAACAACCTCTACAGAGAGCACACTTAACACATAAACACTATATTAAACTCAGATAAAGCAGATAAATAGCAACTGTGCACTAAGATTTGCCAAAAAATGTCATATTTAAGTGTGTTCTCTGAAAGACATCAATAAAATCAATAAAACGTAATCTGAGCAGGGGTGTTCAAGCTTTTGTATATGACTGTGACTGAGTAAACAGAACTAGTTACAACCCACTTCTGAGCATCACCAGATTGGCTGATAGCCTGTTGTAAAATAAAGATTTACACTGGGCTACAACAGCCTCATGGAGATTTACTGTGACAGTGTTATGAAATCTTCTTAGAAGTGCATTCAGTTTTTTCAGACTGGGAGTTACATGAAGCTGACCGGCCCATCCCAGCCTGTTTCTTTGCTACACAGAAATACTAGACAAGACAAGACATCACTTTCACCAAAAAAAAGGCAACAGCAAATCCAGTACTTAATCTTATTTCTGCAAACTGCTAATGACTGAATTATTATTAGGTGACTTAGCAGAGGAAGGCTAGTTAACCACTGTGTTTAAATCAGTAGTATAGTAGTGCTCAAGTCCATTCTCAACAGCATAAATGAACTGTCTCATCTTGGTCTTGGCATTAGTTGGACTCAGTCTTGTCTCAGGCTTGGGGTAAAATAGACTCAGAAGCTGTTCTCGAGATCAGACGCGTGTGATGCCTCTGTCTGAGGTAACTGGAAACAGAACTTTTTTCTATCATTACTGAATATCAACAAAACCTTCAAACAGTATAAAACAGTCCTTTCTCTACATGTTTATATGTTCAAATATGTTCTGCTGGTTGAGGATCTAATCGATCTTTCCATGATGGCTTAACTGGGTATTATTTGTTTGTTGATGTTCATCGGTTCCAAAATTCAAGCATCCCCTGAGGGCAGATCAGAATGTTATTATTACTATGTTTTCATTTAATAATAAAAATGGTTGCATGTTGTTTGGTTCATATTCAGTTGATTCTAAATAAGTTTTAGAGAAGAAGGCACAGAGAATAACCTTCCAAAAGTTACAATGCACAGTTGGACTAAGACTTTAATATAATAATAATAATTGCTAATAATAATTTTAGGCTGTACATTATTTAATGTTATATTTTACAAAATATATTATAACATTATTTATTAACATATCACGTATAATGAACAATGGTTGTACAATGAACTGTAAATATGTTTTTGTCCCTCACTTCTTTTAATTATTCTGTTCTAAAAAATAAGTCTTAACTTGAATTGCATGTCCAGGTCTTGGTCTTGTCTCTGACTCGCCTCTAGTGGTTTTGGTTACAACACTACAAATTAGTTTAGTTAACTACTTTTTCTAAAACTTAACACTGCTTGTTATTTCTCTCTCTCTCTCTCTCTCTCTCCCCCTCTCGAGAGCAAAAGATTGGACAGCCTTCCAGCTGTAAGGTCTCAGAACTTGATTAACTCTTTAGGCCTTAATTGACTTGTTAAGCAGGTGAACAATTGTCATTAGGAATTGTGAGCAGATGACAGTTCCTGAGCACAATAGATTATTACCAGTGTTTCTTCTAGGATTTTTTTTTCAGCAGCAGTGGCAGACAAGATCCCCCCCACCACATATATATATATATATATATATATATATATATATATATATATATATATATATATGTATATATATATATATAGAAAGAGAGAGAGATAGATAGATAGATAGATAGATAGATATATATAGAGAGAGAGAAAGAGAGAGAGAGAGAGAGAGAGAGAGAGCAGAAACACTAATTTGACCTTTCAAACCTTGTTTTAACACTCAACAACTGGACTTCTCTAATCTGTTGGCTGAGAATGAAGCTGATTAAAGCAAACTTTAGAAAATATCAAAATGCTTCCAGCTTGCAATTTCACTGTCTGAAACATTATTAAGAAATGGCAGCTAGGGAAAACTGCTGAAGTCCAGACAAAATCTGGAAAACCAAGAACTCTCCGCTACAACCCCTCACATGCTGGCCAGAAAGGCAAAGCAAAATCCCCATGTGACAGCAAAAGCGTTAAAGTGACCATGCCACAGTTATTTATTTTTTCTATATTTGAAGTTAACCAAATATAAAGTAACTGTGCATTAATGTTGCTGTTTTTGTTTGCAGCAAATGTTGTGTTTATCTGACTTTTAAAAAAATCAACAAAATATTAGGCCCAAAAATTTGCATTCAATATATACATAGGTTAGTCCACAGTAATCAAATGAATTCAGAGTTCTTCTCAATCTAAGGTTGGGCCATATAACTGTAACAAGGTATTTAAAAATTATACCGGTATTTAAAAATGAAAAAACTCGACATCTGAATGCCTAAATACAATCCAAACAATCATATTTTAGAGGGCTCACTGACTGGCAGATCAATTTCAGCTTTCACTCTAACATCAGTCACTTGACCTTGCGTTCACAGTTATCCTCTGACGTCAGGCATCATTTCAGCATCAGTTAGCTGGAACCAAGCTTTTTATCATTTAATCTTGTTATAGCAGAACACCAGATTGTCAGAATCAAACTTGTACTGTGGTGTGTTGCACTGCCCTGCCTTGTTCTAATGGTGTGTTGCACATTCATGTTGGTCTAAACTGTTTTTTTAGCAGGGTGTTTGGTCTGCAGCCTATTCGCTAAGCTACCGTTAAGTTAGCTGATCAGGGTACAAGTCCAAACACCGCGGAACAGGTTTAATTTTGCTTGACTTCACCATGTCTGACTTGAATCATCACCATCTCAACCTGTCAGAGCTTCAGTTAGCCAGAACCAAAAAAGTTCTGAGGTGAGCAGAGCTGTTGTCAAGCTAGCTGAGCTACAACTAACCAGCTCCTCTTTCATAGTTAGCAGCACTGTTTAACATTTAACAATTGGTAGATAGACAGTCACATTTATTGAACACTGGCCTGAAAACCTGCCCCAGGTAATATTAACACGTTAATATTAGTTGGTTTGAAGGTATGAAACAAGTGGATACTGTCCAACCTTACCTGACCCTCCCCATTACCCATTCCATCACTGCCTGTAAGTGTCAGGTTTGATTACTAGCCAACAAACCTGTGCTTTTCCCTTAATCCCTCTTGCTACTCCATAATACCCTGTTAATGATGGCAGACTTCTGTGGAAAGACACATTAGTTTTGCTAATCGGAATCTTGGCCACTGTTCAGGGACATATCATCCTTAAATACCAACCAATGTACAACGTCTGACAGCTCTCAATGCAATGCTAATTGTAGCTTACAGTAACATCCATACACCCAGAATTAGATCAAATGCTAATGAGTGATATGTAGGACCAGCAACGTACTTGAGCCAAATACCGTAATTTGAGTGCTGCGCAAACACTAAGCTTATGTACGTCCTGTGGGTGGTCTTGCCTAATGCCTGGATTGGATTAGAGGCTGGACTGATCATTAATGACAAAGGAGACCACACATGCAGAGACTGCCCTTGGCTTACATACATATTCTGAATGTTCTAACCTTCCCCATATGCAATCCTGGCAGAATTCTCACCGCCTGCTCTGGATCCCCTCTTCTTGTTCCAATAGGGAACAGCCATAATGAGCTACTGAGTACAGGTCTTAATGATATTTTCGGGGGCTACTCTTCTAACCGAGCCACTGTTATACATGAATTCCCAACAACTATGTGAGAGAAACAGCTGCAGTCAATTATGAAGCACTAAGGGGAGAAACGTAAAACCCAGCATGCATTACACTGGCAGCATCTAGTTGACTGTTAGCATGGTTTTGTAAAAGTTCAGAAATTTTGCTAGCAAGAAAACTCAAAACTCCCATGCCATCCCTTATCTTTCACTGATAATCTGTTGGATCCTTATAGGCCTATCTAGAACCCCTCATAAATTATTTACACTGGTTCTCACGATTGATCAAGAAGATTTATTTGAAAGAGAGGCATTGAGAACTCCCTGTGCTCTTTAGTGTGTATACAGCCATCTCTCTGGAACGAGAACTATTGATTGGTGTGATTTCCCAAGACTCCAGAGAATGAATGAGAATGTGGAAGGCGGGGGAAGGGAGGACTAGCTGATCCAATCAAGCCCCAATGTGGCCTGGCATCAACTGCTCACTTGGCTGTTTGCATGTCTTCATAAACAATGCAACAACCTATAGATTTTGAAACCACAATTATATTTCTAATTTTGAAATAATTAGCACCAAAGCAATCAAGAGTTCATTTTTACAGTACTGTAACACATTTCAAGTGAATACAGAGAGATTACATATCTTACCCAGAACAGTCAGTGCATATCAGTTTTTTTCCTAGCAAATAAGTTACTTTGTATAACTAAATTAGGAGTCCTGGACATGGGTTCTGGACAGGGGGCTTTTTACCTGTCTGCACCAGTAGTTTAGAACCAGACCGACACTGACCTCCTCAGGGGATCTCTGAAGGGTGGTCTCTGATTTTTGCAATGTACTGTAAAACTTTAGCCCATTTCAATTCTGTTTTTTAACTTACCCTCAAGCACTTCGACTGACCATTCGGATGTGCATCACACCTGTATTACAGAAATGGCCACTCATGGCAGAGGAGGCGACACTGAAGAACGCACTTGCCCTCAGCAGGTTAGTCTCAGCAAGCTAATCAGCTAGCCATGCAAACTTTGCAATACAAAACGTTTTTAAGAAGTTTGAGCATAACGTACATAACATGTGAGTAATTGCTTTGTCTGGTTCTAAACTTAGAGTAGAACAGCGGTGCAGCGCCCTTCTTTTTGTTCTTGTTAGCCATGTGGCCTTTAGCATGCTAATGAACCAGCTAGCAGAGGAAAGTGAAGTTGTATCAGCAGTCATGTATAATAGATGAAGTAGTTTGTAACTTACAGCCCAGCAAATCAAACCTTATGGTTTTTGAAATGTTAACATTTTAAAGTAGCGTACTGCTTCAGCTTATAAACAGCTTTGTTCGCCATTGTTTTCAGGTTTGAAAAGGGAAACGCGTCACGTCACGATGATTTCTGGGCAAGTTCTGCTGCTGAAGTCAACACTGGTGTTCACTCGACCCCTCCAGGGGCTCGTCTAACACCTTTCATTTCAGCTAATAAAGTAATGGAACAGTCTTCAGGATGGCACTGGTGATTCCCCGAGGGGAAATGATGAGTCCAAGTGGACGAGGACTTGTTCAAACTGGTACTGAAACAGGGTTTGTTTTGGGCCTGTGTTTCTGTTTTTGACTGTTTTCTTCCATGCACTACTTATTTCACTTCAGTAGCTATAAGGTTTGAGGACGATACTGTTCATACGCTTTTTGTTCCTTGATATGAAGATGGACGTGCCCTTTTCTTCACCTCAGACGGGGCTTAAACTTAAACGTACTGTCTACGGTTTGTTTGGTTTTAACTTCTTGCATGCCTAGCCTTTGTTTAGACTGTCGAATAAAAGGTGAATACTGCACTGGAGATGAGGTATGCACCACTTCACCTTGGCTCTGCTGCTTTTCTTGGCATCACCTGAAAGCATTCTTTGTTCTCCTGCAGAAGATGAAAGGCTCCAAGACTGACAGCAACTGTACAGGTGAGACAGTTTTTTTTCCCCTCTGAAAAGCACCCATTGTCAGTTCTCAGGTCTGCAGCTAAAGTGAAGTATGTTAGCATCTGCATTTATTAGAAGGACTGTTTTAGACTTTGTTTTACAGGTTCAACCAAAACTGCTAACCACCTTTATTTTAAATAGATTGACACATAAATGCTTACTTACCAAGGTGCTTATCTATGTATATGAACAGGAAATTCTTTTAACTAGGTGTCTGTGGAGAAATCAAACTCTAACATGGAAATGGGGACATCTCATTCTTCTCTACAGAAAAAGAGGAATACAGCATTACTGAAAAGAAGAAATGCACAGTGCATTTGTGACATCACACAGTGCAAAATAAAAGTGCCTTTTATGGCTACTGTGAAAAAGGGGTTAAAAAATATATGTATACATACATATACAACTAACCTTATCTTAAACATTACTTTAACCTATCTTTACGGAGCACATATCACATAAAACTCCTTATTTCCTTGCTTTTCATAATTAAAAAGAGTTTGATGTAAAATACAAATATTGTTAAAGTTCCAAGTTCATAAACTGCATATATGAAAACTAAGCTGTGAAAACTGCCTTTTTTATATTCACTGTTTCTGTAATATCACAAAAACCAACGTATTTACATACATTTATCTATTGAGCCTTCAGCAGGTTAGGCCCACTTGCCACACAATTCAGTTTAGAATTCCTTTTGAAAGACACACAATACAGGGCAGCCAATCAGAATAAAGACAATTTAAATATTGGTCTGACAATTTAAATTTAAATTGGTCTTGAAGATATAGCAACAAAAACATCCTGTTTAATTCTAAGGGATAAACAGAGGTTGTAAAATGGTCATGTTAAGAGTAAATATGATTGTTTTGGCACATAAAACCACACAAATGTACCACAGTAATTTTCTATTATTTCAAATATAGTTCCTGACAATGTTAAAATGTGTTAAAATGCATGTGAACATGCAAAGACCAGCAAAAGGGACATCATTAGACACTTCTGTATCTTTTTTTCTGTAGCTCTGAAGTAGTAGTGTGAACTGTGTAGCAGTTGTTTGCACAGTTAAGAAATTAGCCATAAATGTCAGAAAAGCCATAAATTTAAAAGCTTATCCATCAATCAAAAATATGCATGGAAAAGAGAAGTAGACTAATTCTTTATGATTGTCTATTTAATATACAGCAAACACTCAAGTGGGTCAGTTGTACACAGCAGCAATAAGACCATCATACCAACTGAACAGACATCAGCAAACAAACATGAGTAAAGCTACAGATTTAGTATGCTCTTCCTGCTCTTCATATCAAAGCAGTCCAACATCCACAGTTATCAATCATGCATGTGACTTTTATATGACCCCAGTAGGGATCCTAACAAATTCCCATGAATGTGACACCAGCAAGGGAATCAAACCTCTTCTAACATACTGAAACATGTCTAAATTATCTTTATGTGATAGAGTAGCAGAGAAAGAGGAAAAAACTATGTGTGCATGATTACTGCATGTGTTTGTATGCAGCAAGCATATTCAATAGTAGCGGGCAGTATACCAGGTCATATGATCACAGTTCGGTCACAGTTCTTCATTAGATATAAGGTAAAATAATAAATAAATAAATAAATAAAAGGCGAATTAGGTATGTTAAGTTGAGGCAAATGAATGTAAAAAAAAAAATAAAAGAAAACAGTAGACATTCATTGAGACATCATGGGACTTTCCCAGACATCATGGGAAAAACAAACGTTCTAACATCTAACTTGGTGCTCTAACAGGTCAAGTAATGCTAGATTAATGGTTTGATATGTAGCCAATTCTAATGTTTTTAGCATGTGTGCTAACAAAATGAGGGTTTTTGGCTCATATTTTCACTCTTGTGCAGAACATGTAGCTTAGCTTGAATCTGCACATAACTCTGTAACTGTAGACGTTTGTGTGAGTGTGCGCCAAGTATTAATTTGACTATACAATGAGTGTTAGCTACTAGGTTAACACTGCTAGCAAGTGAGGTGAATTTGGCCCCTTTAGGCTTGTATTTTAATGGTTGCAAACCATGAACAAGAGGAGACAATTAAATCATCAATTACAATTATTTATATAACAATTAACTGTCATCTTTCATGATTGTGACAGCCTTAATAACATGACCTACAAGCCATTCATGCTAACTTTATCCCGTTTAAGTGAACAGCTGAGCCAGGGATTCAAAATGAAAATGCAGCAGACCCAATCTAGTCTGTAGCATCAGAAGTAGTCTACTTTGGTTTTGAAGCGGAATGCCCAGTTTTTGGGTTTAGCATTTGCTTAACATGGACACCAGCATGGTCACTGTGCTTCCTCTCGTACCACCTGAGAAGCCTCCTGACTCAGTCAGCTGCATCAGTAGAGGCTGCGTTCTCAAGTGTGAATGACTGACTGCAATATTTTTCAATTTCCAGCAGCATTGCTGTGTCTGATCCTGCACAACACACACTAACACACCGGCACCACATCAGTGTTACTACAGTGCTGAGAATGATCCACCACCCAAGTAGTATCTGCTCTGTGAGGGTCCATGGGGGTCCTGACCACTGAAGAACAGGGTAAAAAAGGGGCTAACAAAGTATGCAGAGAAACAGATGGACTACAGTCTGTAATTGTAGAACTACAAAGTGCACCTATATAGTAAGTGGAGCTGATAAAATGGACAATGAGCGAAGAAACAAGGAGGTGGTCATAATGTTATGCCTGATCGGTGTATACGGTGCTAAAAATTCAGTTTTCCATGATATGGGTTCTTTACAGGGGACATCCATTCCAATTCCTCTTGTCTTAGGACTATCTTGTGACAGGTTCTATTAACTCATGTTAAAATATCTCAGTACAAAATCAAACAGAATGAACTTCAGGAGAGGATGTGGTGGGCTGAAGATTCAGTTGAGGTGTCCAGCCTTGCTACACACCAGTCACTCTGAACTGTCAGGCCTGATAAATGAGCACCGAGCTGTTCAATTTCACATTTCGTCCTTGTCATATCTTCACTCGGTGATCATGCAGCACTGACCCTTGTAGGGCAGGCAGGAGGATATTGATAAAACAATTATCTGCTCGCCGCTCATTTGATTTTCCATTTCAATTACCCCTAGCGAGGATAGGAGCAGGGAAGATTGCACTATTGATTTTTTTTCTTGCTCTCTCTCTCTGTCTCTTGTCGTGGCAGGACAGCAACCGACTTCTTCTCCGCCTGCTTTGATGACATGGCAAGCTCACGGGAGGGTAATAGCTTGCTGTCACTTGTCTGTCTTTTCTTGTTTTGTTGTATTTATGGGTATAGATACGTATACAGTTGTATGCAAAAGATACCTCTGGCCAAATTACCCTTCTAGCAAACAATTAAAAAAACAACATTTTTTCCCACAAATATTAATGTGTAGTTACTTTCTACTTAATTAACTTAAAAATAAAATAGTAAATGTAGCACAGGCAAAAGTTGGGAGCCGTTTCCAGCTGTACAGTCTCACAACTTAATTAATTCATTAGGCCTTACCTGACTTATTAGGACTGGTAAGCCAGGTCAAAAAATGTCTATAGGAACTGTCATCTGATGACCATCTCTAACTCTTCAAACTTTGTACTAACACTCAACAGTCATAGGCTCCTCTAAGCAGCTGACTAAGGATCTGAAAATGAAGCTAACTGATGCCTGAAAAGCAGGGTAAGGCTGTAAAAAGATATGAAAGTGCCTCCAGCTTGGGAACTGTGGAGGTCAAGGCAAGATCTGGAAGACTAAGAAAAATCTTGGATATTACTGCTCTTATGCTGGGCAGAAAGGCAAAGCAAAACCCCCATATGACAGTAAAGACCTACAGGAAGGTTCAGCTGACACAGGAGTGGTGGTGCTGCACTGCTTGCTGAAATATGATCTACATGGAAGAGTCATCAGAAAGAAACCCTTATATGTGACCTCTTCACAAAAGTCAATGTCTGTATTATGCAGAACAACACCTAAATAAGACAGAGGGATTTTGGAAATAAGTGATGAGGTCTGGAAGTGAAAACAGAACTCTCTAGTCTCAATCACCAGCCCTCTGTGGCCGGACATCAGTTTACTACCTCCTCACAAACGTGCTGTTTAGAAGTTGAAAAAAGACTAAGATATTAACAAAGTAGTAGCTGAGGTAACAGACCATTAGCGTTAGTCTGTTTATCTAAAAGACTGATTGCCTTTCTCTGTGTAAATATCAAGCCACCTGAGATCTACTATGGCGTTCTGTGGCCTCCATATGGCATTAATTTAATGCATTAATGGCAAATTGCTGAATGCCACACTGAGAAACTGAACAGTGCTGAGCGTCGCCAAGCATTGACTCAGAATGTCAGCTGGTGGATGTACCTTTATTAAAAACAACAATTTTAATTTTTGGATGTGTGGTGGCCTTAAAGCCCCAGACAACATGGTTTCAAATATTTAAACTTTTATTTTAATAGTAAAGATATGCCACAGATAAAGCATTTACCAGTGTTATATTCAGGAAATATACATACATAATACAATTTAATAGTAGATAAATGCTCCAAAAATGCAGAGCTGCTGTCTGCTCAGAACTGTACGGATGAGACATGCCACACTGACTAATAGTAACATTTCTCTAGAAACGTAAACAACCTGGAGACAGTGGTAAGTGACACTACCAGTGCTACAGATGGCACACACAACAGGCAGGATCAGTGTGGTTCAGTCCTAAACATTTGATTTTGAAGAACAAGAGCCCCCCCACAGGAAGTGGACTGCATTTCTGAAATTGAGGTCACACAAGCTCCTGTTATAAGTCAGTACGGTCATATCGTGGTGGACCGCTAGCTATCGCACTCTTATAAATGAAGTTAATCGTTTATAACTGGATCTTGCAGCAGGTGGCTAATACAAGTAGGAAGCAGTGTCTGGCTATGCTACAAACAAGAGTGTACTAAACAGTGTTGTAGTCAAGACTGCTAGAGCAGAGTCAGAGTCAAGACCAAGACCGGGACACATTGAGTCGGAGTCAAGATCGAGTCCAAATCAAAACCAGGGACAGGAGTAGGCCGAGACTGAGACAAGGCAGAGACAAGTTTAAGATTTTTTTTTTTTTCAGAATATAAAAATTTTATATAAACTTATGTATACACACACACACACACACATATATATATATATACATACATACATACATACACATATTATAGATATACACTTAGACTATATGACAAAATTACTGTCATATAGTCCAAGTCAAACTCTTTTCCTTTCTTTTCTTAAACTTACTGAGAATCACTACCTCAATTCAAATAAAAAACTAAACTACATCCATCTACACCCACTTTTATTGTTAAATGAAAACAGAACTGAAAACAAATAACTGCAGCTCTGTGCTGGATGCTCAGAGGTCGTTACAAATAAAGCTTTAAAACTCAATGACCTAAACAGTCACTTGGAGACTAAACTATAGAAACATGTCAAACTGTCAGAACTCTGTTTGCTGCTTTCCTCATTTCAGCATGATGTCCAGCACTCAGTAGCTAACAAATCAGCCTTCTTATAAGGTGATTCAGAAAAAAAAAGTGATCGTTTAAATCCCTGGAAGCTCCCATCCACCAAGACAAGACTCCAAGTCCAAATGACGTCAAGACTGACACACCAGTTTATGGTCTCAAGACCGAGACCGGACTCGAGTACTACAACACTAGCACTAAACCTTCACAACAAAGCTGATGTTAAAAAGGTGTTAAAAAGGTAAGAACGGCTGTTGTTCCACATAAACTTCACTACATCCATACCTCGCATAATTAACTCCACTTCGTGAGGCTGCTGTGACAGGAGATGATTAAAGAGACATAAAACAGAGAGACATAGTTATGTGTAAACGAGAAATAAAGCGTGAGAACCAGTGACTAATCTGCTATAACTCAAGATAATATTTTATGAACTTCTCTTTCCAATATGCCAAGTAAACACACACTCACACACACTCACAAGCACATAGGCTGTAGCCAAGGGATGCTGAGGCAGACCTCATCACCTTCAACATGGGCCAGATTCATAAAACGTACCAGCAGATTTACCATGATGTTAAGAGCAAATAGCATAGCAGTAACATGTTTGCTTAGAAAAATGCCATATTTAAGTTTTGACCAATTTTTATGTTAGCCCAATGTTTTTAGTGTATAACACCTGGATTACAGCAGGCATTAAGAAAAGCAATGCCTGTTACAGTGCTCCTGTAATACTTCACATATTAACTCTTTACCAAAACTGCCAACAATTTTGCATGTCATTTTAAGCTTTAGTGAAAGAGTCACTTTACCATTATGTGATCTACATGTGTATTCTTGGTTATGAGTAGAATGAACATGTTTTTCTTATATGATGTGCAATAACAGTTGGCGTGACATTGTAACAGAGAAACAGATGTAGTATGTATGAGAAACACACAATAAATAAATGTCTCAAACATGTGGGACAACATTCTAAGCTCATTTCAACAGATATTAAAAGACATATGTAGGGAATATCCAGAGCCACGTCAATATGAAGAAAAATGCATTCGTTCTCATGCTTCATTCGCTTGCTAGTCTTGATGCCAAGACAAAGATAATAAACATGTTAAATATGAAACAACACATTGCGAGGACTACAGGGACCCCTGTCCACTGCCAAAGAGAGACTCAGACTGCCGTTTCATTCCTATTATGGCTGACTGTTGTCACCTGTTTTGACTGATTACAGTTCTCACAGGATAGCACACCATTTAGAGGATAGCGCAAAGTGGAGTGACTTTTGTTAGAGTGAAAGCTGAAACTGAACATGTTCTGTGGTGAGTGCGGAGAATGTGTGGTTCTGATACATGTAGCTCTGTGTCCCGGGGCTGCTATCATGCTTAGGTTTTTTGAGCCTGAGACTGATCAACCTGCACTTTGATCCTCTCTTTTTGAGTCCCATCCCTAGTTATGGACAGTGCAGAGATGTTTTTGTCCATGTATAGTCTATGTCTTAATTCTAGTCAGGTTATCTACTAGCAGATCCTCTTTAAAGAAGCCAGAGGCAAATGTGGATGCAGAAACATGCTAGTTTCGTAGCAAACAAGAAAATGTCTAGAATCAAAGGCCCTCTTTACTCCTTTCATTAACATGCATTTTAGCTGATCGGGTCTCGTTTGGTTTTCATTGACTGCATGAAAAGCCAGGTGTAAACACCCCCAGGACGCATTGTGAGTGTTTTACAATTGGATCAAACTCAAACCACATTCAGAGGTGGTCAGAGATGGACCTTGACTGGATTTAACTCATGCAAACACAATGCACTTTTGCTATTCTGTTTACAATTACGTCAGTGGAAATGCTGACTAGCAAGTGAGAGGATAAACAACAAAAACGAGACATGGAGGATACGCAAGGCTGGAGTTAGCCCCAAACCGAGAGCCTTCATGCATACTAGGCCATTGAAAGTGTCTCCAGGCCAAGCTTATCCACTCTTATAGTAACAGAGGAAAAGAGCAAACGTTAAAAAGTATGTACAATCGGATCTCAGCTGGTCAAACTGGGGACGCAAGTGTAAACAGGCTCTGGCAAAATTTATTCACATACAATCTGGACACAAAACACACATTAATGCGTGGTGTAAACAAGCTCAAATTGTGCACAGTCCTAGTACAATATACTACATATGTGACTTTGTTTACACAGACTCCCAGCATGCACAGCAAACTTAACTTCAGTCATATGCTGCAATGGAGGTGCTTATCATTAAGAAATCAGCTAGACAGCAGCACAACTACAGATGAACGCAATATTAAGTAATTATAATCATTATAAACAATATAGGCCCATTTCTCCCATTGAGGAGTGTAATGGGTTTCCCACGCAAGTCTTTCAGATCTTTGTATTCTCCCTTGAGCTATTCAGTTCCACCTACTACACTCTGCAAGAGTGGGCTTATAAAAGAGACCGATTGGATGCACAGCCGGAAAGAAAAGCCACACATCCACCACTGAATTTTTTTTTTAATTGCTTGTTTATTCTACAATTACAAAGAATATGAAGGCATCCACACTGATGAATGCGACTGGGTAAAATCATTATAGGAAATAACAGGCAGGCTAAAACATCAAGCCCACACTAATAAACCACTTGCAGGTTTCCTCAATGAGCCTTGACTGTTTTTCTCTTTTTGTAACCCTGTGATGTCACTGAATGCTCAACAGTGAGAGGTGTGACCAAACACGAAGCAGTAAATACACTGGACCAGGGAATTAATTAAAACCAAGGAATTAGAATTCAAAATACTCAGAAAAGTACAAATTTATCAGTTTATAATTTTACATGAATACAGTGCTGAGTATATGGAACTAGTTGCTCCTTACTTCTGCTGTTAACCCCTTAGTGCCAAGACAAAAATGGCTATTTCTGCCTTTTAATGTATGTAATTGCTTTATGACAGTAGCATTATCACTGTATCAGTATGAGGCCTATAAGAGGCCCTAGGCAAGATTTTGTTTTCGTTGGTGCACTGCCCTCCTCAATACACACAGCATGTTTTGGGTTCAAATCTGGAGACCGAGAGGGCCATTGAAAACTTTGATTTTGTGTTTTAACAACCAATTCTGATGTGTTGTGTGATCAATTTTGATGTGTGTTTGGGGTCATTATCTTACTGGAAGATCCATCCATGGCCAAGTTTTAGCCTGCTGGCAGAGGCAGATAGATTTTGGGCTAAAATCTCCTGCCATTTAGTAGAATTCATCAAGCCATTGCTTTTTCTAAGAGTCCCTGGACCACCAGCAACAAAACAGCCCCAAAGCATCAAAGATCAAATGTATGCAGTCTCTTTTTTGCCAGAAGTGATGTTATTGTGCATAACCACACATAAGGCTTCTTTCATGGAACTCCTCAAAAAGCTTCTGGCCATGGCTGACAGTGGATTTGAAAATTTGATACCCCAAGATGAAACTAAATTGTGCAATTCTGAAACTGTGATCTTTGAGTTCCTCTCTGTCTCGCTTATCATCCTCTTTATTGCCAGTAGGGGCACTGTGCTCATGTATCCTTTTCCTGGCAAATTTTCAACAGTTTCATACTGTATCATCACCCTAATTGTGTTTAATGGATGACTAATTTTTTTATAACTTAAAATTTCCTAACCTGAAAGGCTATACTCGGGCCTATTACATCTCTTCATATATTAAGATGGTGGAGCCCACCTTGAATGCATGATATGAATTGGTTTTATGACTACTGACAACCAACCAATATATCCAATACAAAAACTAATAACCATTCACTAGTTTTGTCACTGCAAAACAATGATATGGAGAACCCACCTCCAACCCCTCCCCTCCCGCCAGCATTGCAGAGTCTCTAGGCAGAGTCTCTAACGCCGACCCAGCCTAGTGTTACTTTGACTTGTGTCAGCATCCCAGTCAAGTTTAGTGAGTTGAATAGTATGTCACCGAAGTCTCTTAAAGGCATAGCAGGCTTGGTATCAAGCTTAAAAGGTGACATTACTTTTAGATGTAAATTTGACATCTTAGTTTTTCTGTCTTGTCAAATTCCATTTTTTTTTTTTTGCATTCAGCCACAAGAGCAATAGTGAGGTCAGGTACTGATGTTGGGTGATTAGCTTTGCTACTCCAACTCATCCCAAAGGTCCTGGATGAAGCTCCATCACTATAGAGAATGCAGTTCCACCGCTCCATAGCCCAAGGCCGGTGGGCTTTACTCCCCCACAAACCAATGCTTGGCATTGGGAATGGTGACCTTAGGCTAATGTGCAGCTGCTCCAGAACATCTCATTCTATTGGCAATGCTTTTCTATGGAGATTTTACAAGCTATATGTGCACAACTGAACTCCTGTGTCCAAATACTTTTGGACATACAGTGCTGTGCAAAGGTCAGAGACCACCTTTCACTGATGTAATTTTCTGTCAAAACAGGCATTAAGTACAAGATTCATTTTTCAGGAAAAAGAGAAAATATAAATGTTAAAGAAAATTACACAAAAGCTTTAATAACTAAATATAACATCAATATAATATGCAGTTTTTTCATTCCATGCTTTGTCTTTAGTACAGCTTCAAGAATGGCTGTTCTTTTCAGGAGACTTTCTTCAGTTTTTTTAAAGAAATCTGCATGGATATTTTTCCACACATCCGAAGTTCAGTCTTAGAAGTTGGTTGCATTTTCAGCTTCTTGTAATCAAGTAATCCCAAACACATTCAGTGAAGTTGAGGTCTGGACACCAATGTGGACAGTCAATCATTCTGAAAATACCAGCAGCTTCTTTGTTTGATTTGCAAATTTCCCTTTTTTTGAATAACGGCTTCTTGACAGTGGCACATCTTTTCAGAGTCAGAGCACTGAGTTGTCTTCTCACAGTGGAAGGATGGAAAGGAACACCTGCAGACTTTTTCAGATCTGAAGCAAAAGTGGAGCTTGACTGTCTCCTCTCTCTCAAAGATGAAAGCTTTAAGTGCTGTTTATCTGATGGGGACAGTTTTGGTGGTCTACTAACTCTTGCATAGTTGTTAGGAGACCCAATATCTCTGTATCCTTTAATTTTTTTTTTTAAAACTCTAGTTTTAGAAACTCCTATTTTTCATTTATTTTTTTTTACGTTACTCTTCCTTACGCAAATGGATTACCTAATATCTAATCTCCTCAGAAATATCTCCTGAAAATGAATAACTTGTACCTAATGCCTGTTTTGACTGGAAATAAATAAATGAAAGGTAGACGTTTATGTGCACTACTGTTTCGTCATTTTTACCATAAACTTCCATTACACTGTGGGTGGGCAGCATCCAGACCTCCTTGAGTAGAAATGAGACTCACTTGGCCTTGTATGGCGCTAAGTACCTTCATTCATCAAATCCAAGAGAACTGAAACTTTGATTTATGAAATATTTAAGGTTAAATCCAAGCTTGAGGTCATGAAATAAGAATTTGAGAGATGAGAATCAGTTTTCTGTCCTGGCTGGTAAAAAGCTAATAGGCCATACTTGTTGGACATCAACAACAAAAGCAAGGCAAAGTAAAAACAGCAGGCCACCTTCAAAATACAGATAAGACAAACAGCCTAAGTGGTTTAATGAGTGTCATTGGCATCACCAGGTAAGAAGTTCTTTGCAGTTCTTATTTGAAGTTCTTATTTAAAAGGACACTTACCGGTTTTCTCTTTGATTTCACAGAGCACGCTGAACAGAGCTGGCTTCATTCTGTGACAGTTCAGGCCATGTTTTCTTTAGATGAAAAGAAAAAGAAAAGGAAAATTGGTTAGGCCAACTTAAAGACTGGAATATCACTTAACAGACTTCACAATGAAACCATTTTAATAATAAACATTCACAGTTAAAAGATCCTAAGTACACTTTTTGCCACGAGATAGTCAATCCATTATATTACATTACATTACATTCCATACATGACAGAACTTTATTGGTTTGGTTTATTATAACTAAAGCCCTGTATCAAAAGGTACCAATAGTGCTACCCTATGCAAAACAGTGCTCAGCTTAATGTGGAATTTTTACAGATATCTGCATAATTTAACCAGTATGATGTGAAAAAAGTCATTCAAAATGTGCTGTTCTAGACAAACTTTCCAAGAAAGAATTGTTCACAGTGGTGGTGATAGGAACCAGATCAAAGAGTTTAATGCCTCTAAAAGCTATTTCACCCAGTTTTGAGATCCGGAGAGGTACATCCAAGGCATTTTAAGGCAAAACAGTACCCAAAGAAAATAAATTTACCACTATTTTACCATCATCAACATTACATATAAGAACTTGTGTAAGCTAAATGGTCATTTTGGATAGTAAATAAAAAAGCTATATTTGTGCTGTAGATATTGTGACCCCTGGTTCCTCTCACCACCATTGTAAAGAAATCCATGTTGGCATGTTTCTCTACAGTGAAGTATTTCACATCAAACCACTCCGAATGAATTTATTTACATCACAACCACTGAATTATGCAGAAATTTTGAAAAAACAGTGGCATTCCCGTTTAATGAGACATGCAGCGCAGTGGTGCTCCAAATATTTTATCTTTCTAGGGCTGAAAGGAGATTGTATTACTGTTAGACCACAACAGAGAGCAATGCAAGCGTTAGTGCAGGAAGATACATCGTTTACAACAGTATATCATGACACTGACAAGCTGGGACATTGCTGTGTACTTTTAGTGATATTTTTAGCCATTTCATATATAATGAGTGTTACATCCATAACACCATCCATGTTTCTGTTGCCAAGATCGTTTTTAACTTTTTAATTTTCTTTTATGTGCTTTACTCATGAAATTCAGACATTTTCTGCATGAATAAATCATTAAAATGTAAACCTTTCTAGAAGTTCTAACATGAAATACTATGTTGCAGAGAAAGAGAAAGAGTCAGAATTGTTCACAGTGGTGGTGATAGGAACCAGACATCTGAAACTTTTAATGCTTCTTAAATCTCCCTCATAGAAAGTTATTACATGAAATGGTTACGAATGCGTTGCCTGATGTCTGAGACATTGTTTTACAGTAGTTTTGAGATGAGATTTTGGCCTAAACTGTATTTTTTAAATATATAGATGATGTAGAGGTACATGCAGGTCATTGTAAAGCAAGATGTAACATAAGATGTTATGTGTTCACAACTTTTCAAAGGTGTGTCTGTTAGTCAAGTACTGACCAGAGTCAACAGTTCTACTTAGAAGCATGTGTTCTATATAAAACTGTTTGCATGCTTAAATGGTTCTTTGCATGGAGACATGGAATTTACACAAACCCCTTTTGAAAATGGTTCTATGTAGCACCAACAAGGGTTTTACTGCTGCTCTGATGTCAAGCTTGTAACAAGAGCAGAATCCTATTTATGTGCTATATAGAACCATTTTCAAAAAGGTTCTATATCGAACCACACAGAACACATTCTCAATCAATCTGAAGAACGATTTCACCATGCAAAGAACCATTTAAACATGCAAATTCATGGTTCTAAATCGAACCATTGCCTTTATTAAAGAACGCTTGAAAAAACATCTTTTTAAGTGTGTAGTGTCATGATTATTTTGGTTTTAATAAAATGAAATGTTCAGTCATTCATTTTAATAAAATAAACATTAAGGCATAGGGTCATTCAAAACATTAGGCAGTCAGTTAAAATGGGATCTGTTGAATAGCCTTCATTTTTGGTAAAATATAACCTTTTTGCTGAGAGTATCCATTAAAACCTGATGCTAATGCTTTCTAATGGGAACTGGCTTAATGGTTATACTTAAAGACCTCTAGTATCCCATTAGGAAGCCATCAAATACACAGTCCAAGAACACCTGTTAAGCCATTAGAACCCTTTAAACTGTGATATCAACCGATAAGAAAAACACAGAATACCATTAGTGGCTATTGTTCACCAACAGCAACCAACTGAAACTTTTAATTGTTTCTATGATTTTTTTTAGCGGGGTTATTAATGCTAATTTAGGCTAAACATCATCGAAAACCGCGATACTGGAATATATTTGGAAAATATCGTGATCCAGAACTGCCTCAGTATCGCCCAGCTCCAGCTATAGGGTGAATGGAGATGTATAAACTAACTTCGCTTGCGCTTCGTCCAGGCTTTGGTCCGTGATAGCCATTATTTGGTGGAGGATGTCTCCGATGTCCTGCTTTCTTCCGTCGTCCTCCGAGCCCTGGTGGTCGAGCGAAGGCGCTAAAGCCATGCCCCCGTGCACCGTGCGGCTCAGGGTCACGCCGCCGAGGGACTGCATGATGTGGGTCTGTTCGTCCATGCTGTGCCGCAACGCAATCAATGCGCTCTTCTGATGCACAGACGGCGTTTCAAACGGGCAGCGCGTGCATGTGCGTACAATAGCTGTCCGGACAGACGCTGACCAGTAGTAGGATTAGAATGGGGAAACAAACAACAGAAAACAAGAGACGCGTCCAATTCGCAGACTGGCTACTGCAACCTCCTCTTCTGTCCACTGACTTGTTTTTCTAAGGAGTTCCCGCTTCAGCTTTACTGCGCGTGATCCTCCTCAAACAGGTCCCTCTCCAAAACTTCATCCAAGAAATCCGCTCTGAGACCCTCCAGAGAGGCGAGCAGCGTCCGGACAGAGACGGATCAGCTCAGACTGAGAGCGAGGCTGCATCAGAGCGCCGAGTCTCAGCTGAAGTACCCGAGAGAAGAAGGAGGAGGAGAAACAGACTCTTCAGCTTCTCTCACACTCCGAGCTCCGCGGACGCGCCTGATGACTGACGCTGACAGGATCTGAGAGGTGCGCGCGTCGGGTGGCGGTGGTCGTGATTCTCGCGCGAGCCGTGTGTTGCACTGCCTCATTGGGCTGGCAGTTAGACGTAAAGGCTCCGCCCTCTCGTGGCTGTAGCATGTTAGCTATTCTCACACTTAAAAAGAGGTTCTTTAGTAAAAAGTTCTTTGTAGACCCATTTCATGCTTAAATGGTACTTCAGATTAATGGAGATGTTGTGTATGGTTCTATATAGAACCTCTTTGAAAATGGTTCCACACAGCACCAAAATGTTTCTGCTATTGTTATGAAGCCAAGCTTGTACAAAAAGGTGAATCTTTAGAGGGGTATGCTTCTATTTAAAACCACAAGTTGTACATAGGACCATTTCATACTTGAATGGTTCTTTAGTGATGGAGAATGTATTGTATATGGTTCTATATAGAACCTTTTCAAAAATGGTTCTATCTAGCACCAAAAAGGGTTCTGCTAATGTTATGATGCCAAGCTTGTACACTCTTTAAAAAGTGGTTCTTTGGTAAAGGGAGTGGTTTATTTAGAACCCTGAGTTCTATATTGAACCATTTCATGCTTAAATGGTTCTTCAGATTGATGAAGGTGTTGTGTATGATTCTAATTAGGACCTTTTCGAAGATGGTTCTGTATAGCACCAAAAAGGGTTCTGCTATTGCTGCAATGCCAAGCTTGTACATTCTTGTAAACAAAATGATGGTTCTTCAAGGGTTCTAAATAGAAGCATTTCATACTTAAATGGTTCTTTGCATGGTAAAATGGTTCCTGATGGAAAACTGGAAAATTGGTTCTTTATAGCACTTCTATTTTTATGATATCAAGCCTTTAACAATAGCAGAACCCTTTTTTTTGTTCGAAAAAGTTTAAAATAGAACTATATACAACACATTCTCGTCAGTCTGAAGAACCATTCCACCATGCAGAGAATTATTTAAAGATGAAATAATTCTTCTACATAGAACTTAACATACTCTACTCACCAACAGGAGAGCTAATAGAGTGTAATGATACACTCATAATGGTGATAATGAACATTGATCATGTCATCTAAAGAAAACCACAAAACCACACTCCTAAAGTAAGAGTCATTCTGTTCCAAGTGCCTTAAAGGGGAGTTCCATCAATTATTCAAAATCTCTGGATAATTAAATTGTTAAGATTAAAAAAGCCGTTCAGAGTGGTTTGATTTGAAGTGCTCCATTCTAGAGTCAGATTTGTTTACAGTGGTGGTAATAGGAACCAGATGCCTGAACAGTTTAACCCCTCTAAAAGCTCCCTCACAAAAAGTTATTACATTATATGGTTACAGATATGCTGCCTGATGTCATACATTGTTTTATGAAAGTTTTGCGCTATGGATTTGGCCTAAAATGTCTATTTTTATAAGCACTTTTTTTGGCAGAGGAGTGCATGTATGGCACTGTGAGGCAAAAGCCCCTAAAGAAAGCTTATTTTTCCAGATTTACCACAATGTTTTCATTAAGCAATAGAATAGTGGGAGTGTGTTATCGCGTGAACATGGCATGTAGTGTTTTAATGTTAACAATTCCTTCCGCCAAATTATAGTTCTTTAACAAGCAGCTTGTTGCTAAGTCAAAGTAAAAAACTCTGCTCACTCGCTGCACAGTATGCTGTAAGCCTCGCCTCTTGAAGTACGGACTGAGCCATAAAACTGCCGCAATATCAAGTTTAGCTCAGTTTTGTCAATTTTTGCTTCATCAGTATTAATGTTGTTTTGTTCCAGTCAGTCTGTAAAGCATTGAACAGCCCATTTTGTTTTGGGGCATGGTATTAGTTCCATTTCTGGCAAATTCCAGGTTGTTTAGGTGTTCTTCTGTATTCAGTCGTATTGACAGTTTGGGAATTCAGTGTAGTCTCATCTTCAGAGTCTGACCAAATCAGTCCACAACATTTGATGTTCTGTATAAGAAACAAAATCTACTAATAAGCTTTTTTAAACATATTAATTAGTTTATCATTTTACTGCCAGTTAAAAAGGTATGCTCATAAACAGTGGCATGTCAAAGTTTGAGTGCCACTGGCCAAATGGCATAATACTGATTTTCTAAGAGGAAATAATTTAACACACTTCTGCACATTTTGATGCACAATTACTGTTTATTTACTGAACTTTACTGAAAAAACTGTAAATAAAACATGGTCTGTGCTAAAGTTATGGCACCTTTTTATAAAATATTAAACTTAGCAAATAAGTAGAAGCTGGGCATTAAAATTTGACTTATTGACTTATTTTCATTCCGAGCACAAAACATGTAATTCAACCAAGGGATATTTCGGAAAGCAGGATTTCTCAGTTAGCCAGAGGACTTACACCCAAAAATGAGGTTGTCCATCAGCTCTCTTCCTATTGGACAGACTTATCTTTGGGATTGAAGGAGAATTCCACCCATCTTTCAAAATTTCTAAGTAATTCAGTCATTGACAGGTAAACAAAGTCATTCAGAGTGGTTTGACTGAAATGCTCCATTCTAGAGAAATGATCCTCTTTAACCAGACAAAAAAAAACAAACAAAAAAAAACCAATACATTTCCAGAATGGAGATGGATTTGATATGAGATGATTCATTGATAGTTCATAATTTACAGTGATTGTGACAGAAACCAGTGGTTGTGATAGCTATAATGCAATTTCAAAATAGTCATTTTATTTATTAGCCAGTATGACCATATGTCTTCAGAGTTTTTATATGTGATGTTGATAATGGTAAAATAGTGGTAAATCTAAAGAAAATAATTCTTTTGGTACTCTTTTGCCTTGCAACACCCTATAAGTATCTCTCAAACATAAATGCATTTAAAAGAATACATGTGAGGCCTAAAGCCTATATCTTAAAACTATTGTAAAACAATATCTCAGGAATCAGGCAGCATATCAATAAACATTTCATGCAATAACTCGCTGTGAAGTAGACATTAATGCTTCAGACCTCTGGCTTACGTGAATGTCTTTATTGTACATTTAACCATTTAATTGTGCTGAAATTTAGATAGAACTGCTGCAATGTCGCTCCCCATGATTTCAAACAGGCCTTAAACATATCTAAGATTAGTAAATGAGATTAAGATGAGATTTCTTTTAAAATATTTCTTTCCTTTTGAAATTAAACGAGCATGAGCTCACGGTGGTAAATTCTTCACTCATTCTACAGCATGGACAGAATATGATATGGAAAGTAACAGTGAACAGCTCTTGAGCATGTTTTAAATTTGTTATGTTCATAAACTCAAACCAATATCCATTGGCCACACTACTACTAACTTTTTTCCTCTTTTTTTCCTTTATTTTATTGTTAGTCATTCAATTCACAGTTCATAGTAGTGCAGTGTGATGTATTACAGGCAGTGATGAAGTGGCCATAAACCTGATCCACCCAAGTGAAGAAACAATAAGTGAAAAAAATAAGGGAAGAAATGAGTGTGGGAAAAATTATAATAATAATACTACAAGACAGTGAACAGATAGGACATATAGACACACAGATAGCAGACAAACTAAACAAATGAGCATACTAGTACATTTTACAATACCAGATAAGGTTTCAGTAAATAGTGAGTTAATATACCTTCAATGGAGCACCCCATTGCAGTTATGGGGTGATAAAAAGACTGACACATTCAGATAAGCTTCAAGTGCCCAAGTAGGATATACTGGTGTATTCAGATGGTCCTCATCAACCAGTCAGACAATACCCTGGTTAGATAGTCATTGGTAAATAACTGATAAATTAAGCAATAAGGCAAGCAATAAGTATGGACCAGTGCCAGTTTGGTCTACTGTGTTCACAAGAATGCACTGATGATAATATGACAACGAAACTTCGGGAACTTGGAACTTTCCTGAGTTTACTGCTTGCATTTACGACTGTCAGCCATCTGAATGTAACTTCCTTGTGCTGAAGTCAAAATTTTACAGGTTTACAAGTATCGTCAGAATGCGCTATGAGGGCAGGTTCATTACTGGCAGCATATGAGCTACCAGTGTGTGCACTGACCCAGTCGTAAGTTACACCACATGTACAGCTCGGAGAGAGATGAAGATGATTATTAGGTATGTTTAGAGTATCCTTCCTTAACATAAGTGTACAGTCGTATGCTAAAGTTTGAACACCCCTAGTTAATTCACATGTTTGTTGATTCCCTAACTTTAGCCCTTTTTAAACAAACATTAGTGCACAATTTCTATTTATTTGCTTTTTCTGTCCATTTGCTTTTGTGGAAACAAAACTTTAAATATGCCATAACTTTTGCACAGGCTGCATTTTTTACATGTTAAATTCAGCAAATAAACAGTAAACGTCCATTATAATGTGTAGAAGTGTTCTTTGTAGAGAATGCGTATTTTCACTGTATGTCTATTTTCACTTCAAATCAACAAAACGTACTTTTACCAGGCGTGCCCAAACTTTTGCATATGACTTTACACCCAGAATCATCAAATAGCAGCCTGTGTTCTCTGGCCAAAACTTTTTTTCAGTTCTATTAAAATAACATGGTAATGTAATTGAATTCAGAACCATTAGCCAACTGTGTTTGCATACAGAGGAATAAGACCTCCGCATTTAACCCATCCGTGCAGTGAAACACCCACATACATGCACACTAATGAACACACACACTAGGGGGCATTGAGCACACTTGCCCGGAGCGGTGGGCAACACTAACCATGGCGCCTGGGGAGCAGTTGGGTCTTAGGTGCCTTGCTCAAGGGCACTTCAGTCACATACTGTCGGCCAAGAGGATCGAGCCGCCGACCTTCCGGTCACAAAGCTGGTACCCTAACCTCCAGCCCATTCTAGCATCAACTAGGAATGTGCATTCTACATCATTCTGAAATTTGAGTATCCCTAAGAGTTACCAGTGGTGGACAGTAATGAACTAAATGTAATTCGTTACTGTACTTAAGTAGTTTTTTGTGTATCTGTACTTTACTGAAGAATTTCCATTTTGGGCGACTTTTTACTTTCACTCCACTACATTTCAAAGTCAAATATCTTACTTTTTACTCCACTACATTATGTTTAAAGCAAGTTTTTATTAAACTTAAACTTGTAACTAAGTTGCAAATAAATCTTAAACTGAAACTTTGCTTGTTCACAACAGGTTTGGTTCTACCTAATGGAAATTGTTTGCCTTCAGTGTTTTGTTCTTATGATAATTTTAATAGACATCAGTGTCAGACTAATTAATGACATTCTATTAAAAAATTGGTTTACCAAGAGTGACACTGGAGTATTTTCACCTAAAATGAGATTCTTGTTACAAAAGTGGTAATAGGACATAGTCATAATTAATCTTTTAGTACTTTTACTTTCAATACTTAAGTACATTTAAAGGGAAATACTTTTGTACTTTTACTCAAGTGGAGGTGTAAAGGAAGGACTTCTACTTTTACTGGAGTAATATTTTACCATGGGTATCTCTACTTTAACTTAAGTGCATGATTTGTGTACTTACGTCCACCACTGGGAGTTACATAACACATATTTGGTTAACTAAAAAAAGCTATTTGGCTGAACTTAACTCCAGGCTGTAGGCTTAATATTTTAGATGAAATACTGGAGGCAGGAGGCTCATAAATCAGTAACACAAAAATGTAGCATCACAAAGAAGAATACATTTGAAACATGAGGGAAGTTGGTAGGCTTTTGTGTTGGAGATAACACTACATGTACATGACTCGTCGCCTTCTTCACGCAGTGTTTTCTCTTCAGGGAATAATGTGCCTTGTTAGTTTGTAAGAGAAGTATATATTCACTGTTTCCAGACTTAGCTAACATCAGCTTGAGCAGCTGTTAGAGAAATAGCTAACTTATGAGCCATAGGTGGTCCGTGTGGCACAAAGAGTATATACTCTGTGAGAATTTTGCCAGAAGTCACAACCCCTGATGCATATGATGTTTATTTTGGAAAAAGACTCTGATAGACCCAGGCTTGTTCAGCTAAAAAGTGAGAAAGTAGCAAATCCACAATATATCCCAGAGACATAAATGCAGCTCTGCTCTACCATCAGCAAACCTGAGTGGCATGAATGATAGACAGCAGCCTAAAAGTTCAGGTAAGTGCAAAAGCAGTAAGTATGCAGTATGTGACAAATGTAAGTTTTACCAGTGCAGTAAAGATACCTGGATGACATATTACTCTTAGCAGATGTTCTAGTATGCAGCCAGAGCTACCTTCATGACATTCTGCTTCCAATAATGCAGTGTGGTCATTTCAGGAGGATCTAACCATGAACATAACCACCTAGTTGTCATGTGACCCTTCGGTATATCATGGTAATTGTGCAATACTGGAAACTATACAATATACTAGTGTGGGGACTAGCATGCAGTATACTGGTGCAGTATGCTGTATACACTGCATATTGTATATTCCTTTGTCACACACTGCATACTTGCCACATATTGCATGCTTTGGCAGAATACTTGTATAGTATGCTATGTCAAACACAATCATTGCAGGAAGGAGAAGGCCCTTAACCAGTACTCTGACTACGGTAATAGCAGATAGTTGAGCACCCTGCTGAAAAAACAACATAAACCAGGATACTTTCCTTGCTGGTCTAAGCTCGTTTATACTGCTTTATGCTGGTGTAGCTGGTCACCCAGTGTGGTCATGCTGGTTGACCAGCATATCAATATCTAAAACACAACTTAGGCTATTTTTTCTGATGACCAGCATGTTAGTTTCCATTGCTGCTCATCAGCATCTAAACCACAGCATATGCCAGTTTTGCTGGTCTACGCTGTTTTTTTTTTCTAGAAAGGCAGTGATGGGAAAAATGAAGTGGATGTTTAGGCCCCTTAGTGGTTTGAGCCCCTGAGCATGCATCCTTAAAACCTGTAGGATGATCCTACCTTGTCAAAATGTCCTAGAACACATTTATAGGTGGATCTCTATGTAAAACTAAGTAGAATATTTTGACAGCCCAAAACACCTTATCAGAACATGCTATCAGCCTATATTCATGATATTTTGAAAGCCTAAATCACTTTATCAAAAAATGCTTCCAGCATAAACTATAGGTAGCATCTTTTGATAGCCTGAATGACCTTATCAGAAAATGCTACCTGCATTAAAACTGTTGGTGGGAGATTTAAATATCCTAAATTAACTTAGCAAAAATGCTACCAGCATTAATACTATACATAGGAGACTTTGATAGTCTAGTCAGTTCATCAAGGGTAAATAGTAATATTAAGCTAAGTCTGTGTAATACATCTGAAGTAAGTCAGAATTAACATCATAAACAATAAAACTTTACTATAATAATGATATGCACATGCACGGTAGAACTGATTAATGAGTAGGACGTATTGTTAGACTAGGCCTGTCAGTCAACAGCAGTAACTGTAAGCTAGTAATAAGTTATGTGCTCTACTACACCACATATCTTGAGCTTTTCTGTGCAAAATACATTGTAAGATGAATATTTGGAATACAGATCCTTCTTCATGAAAAAAGAAACCTCACGTCATCTCAAAAAGTCTAATATATTCACTAGTCACGTTTTTGTCTTAGGTGGGACTTTTGAGAGCACACACAAGACACATCAGCTCAGAGCTATGGCACCACCTGCTGGCCAAAACGGCCACTGGGTTCTCAGCTTTTCCCACCTCAAGGCCCACCTATTTATGACTAGAAAGCATGAAGAACCATAAGGAGACAAAACTCCACTTTTTCTGTTAAAAACATCTGTTTAGGCAATCTAGTCAATCTCTGTATTAGAAAGCTAATGGCTAGTTATTGGGCAATTACACTAGAGTGACCAGACATCCCTGTTTTTTAGGGACAGTCCTCGGTTTTGGTGGACTGTCCCTGGAAATGCCCCTGTTTTTAAGTGTGCATTAACACACACCGGTCCCAAGAAAGACCTGCAGCAGAGCAGATGGACAGACGTCTCGGGTTGCGCTTCTTTTGACCAACACTAAAGAAAAAAGTGCAGCTCCCATCTTTTATCCTCCTCGATAAATGGCATTGTGAGAGAACATGTGTGTAATTTTGGCTCAAAAGATGTGTTATATGTTCCAGTTTTTGACCAAAAACAAGTTCAATCAATCTTATCAGCTTTTACTCACATACTGTTTATGTTTCTGTGAATTAAATTATTGTTGTGTGTTTTTTAGAATGTTTTACGCTTGTTGTGTTAAGGTGAAATGCTAATTATAAAGTAAGAGTATGGATGCTAATGGTAGTTGTTCACAGAGCATTCCCTCATTTTTTAAACTTAGTATGACAAGATTAAACCCAATGAAAACAACAGTTTGATGATATGTGCTTGTTTTTAGAGCACATTTGGAACTTTAATTCCCAATTTGAACTGCAGAGAGACAGAATTAGTATAGTGAAGTTTGTTTATTCCTTCTGTCTGCTCTTTATGCAGGTATGTTGAGATATACTGTTAAATGTATACGAATTTCATACTGGTAAATAGGGAGCGTGTATGTTGTCACATAAGCAGAGAGTAAAACAGGGGAGGCCAAGGTCTACTGTGAGAAGATGTGTCACACACAAGGGGTGTTCCGCACACTGGGCAGGGTTATTGTCACAAACATAGTATTTTGTTTGATATTTTCAAAAAACAAACAAACAAACAAAAGAAGAAAAGTGGAAAAAAGTAAAACAGAGACGTTTCCTCAATAATGACATCTTTAAAGTTCTCTGCACATTTCCTCTCTCTCAAATCGGTCTCTTCCGGAAGCCCAGGCCAGGCACCTCCCCTGGTTTCAGTTTGGTTATCTGGGCTTACAGCTAGAGGTGAGGCTAGATTTGGTCAAGGATCCAGCTGTTTGTTTTCTTAGCTGTCCAAACTACTCTTTTCTCTTCTGGTCTTCACCAGCACCAAGGCACAACACTCTTAAAAAAGATTACTCAACTCTGGACAATGGTTCTATATAGAACCATGAATGCTCTAAGAACTATTTGCATGCTTAAATGGTTCTTTGAGTTTTTAAATGGTATTTTAGATCGATGGAGAACATGTTGTAAATGATTTTTTTATAGCATTACAATGTGTTCTGCAAATGTTGCAAGCTTGGCATCTTAACAATAGCAGTACCCTATATAGAACCATAGAAAACACAGTCTCTTTCAGTCTGAAGAACAATTTCACCATGCAAAGAATCATGAATGTTGTAATATAGTACTTACTATTTTGTGCTTAAATGGTAAAGTGGCATACTAAAAATCTTTTACTGTGTAATTATATATATATATATATATATACATATATATATATGTGTGTGTGTATATATATATATATGTATGTATATATATATATATATATATATATATATATATATATATATATATATATATAATTTATACACACACACGCACACACACGAAATGGTTATATGCTGCCTGATAACTGACACATTGTCTTATGATAGTTTTGTGATAAAGTTTTGGCTTGAAATGTTTTTTAATCTGTTTACTTTAATCCGGGGTACATGCAGGGTGTTGTGAGACAAAATAGATTTTTACACTATTTTACCATCAACATTTTATATAAAAACTCAGATGAGTAGGTCCACTGGTGGTTTTGGATAGTAAATAAAATGGCTTTATCTGTGTTGTAGACATGGTGATCCCTGGTTCCCATCACCACCACTGTCAATACTGTAGAGTCTGTACGTTGCATTGACTATATATTTGTTAATGAAAGGGTCTGTTTTAAGCTAAGATGCTCAACTTCCAAGCTTCCATTTGCTGCTGGTTGGGTTATCCTTATTTCTCCTATCCTTTGAATGGAGGCAGAGATTGAACAGTGCCAACTATCCCCGCTGTCTCCTATTATGAGGAGTATTTCCCATGTGGTTTTGGACGCAGCCATCATCTCAATTTATTTCTTTCTTTTTCGCAGAGGGCGTTCCTATGCGGCTAGTTCATGCATTGTACTTCCTGTATGAGGGTAAACTTGACGGAAATAGCTAGCCCTTTAGCTGTGGTAACAACAGAGGAAATGTATTCTTTTTCTGTGATTGTATGACATACAAAAGCGGTGATGAAACACGGCGTTTAAGAGTTATGGCTGTGCTGGCGGTGTTACACAGTCTGGATTTTTTCAGTTATCGGTTTGGGTATGCATGAAGGTACGTTGGTTTGTTTACCCAACCTTTGGTCAGTGGACAAGTAGCTAGCAAAGTAACGTTAGCATCTGACAAGGCCTTATTATTAACGTAAGCTAGCAAGTAGCTAAGTTAGCTACATTTGTTATCCTAACAAATCGACGTTAACATTTGCTAACAAAACAAGCGGTAACATAAGTGTAGTTACATTGTTAAGCTGCAGGTCTAATTCAACGGCTTTTCTGTGTTTTGCTGATATGTGTCTTTTCACTGGCAAACTGGGGTCAATGCTTAATGCTTGGGGCTGGTGAACAGTAGCTGGCTATTTACTGTCTGCTAGCATTACAAGTAATGTGAACGAGACCTAGGCTGATCTCAAATGGCCCCCTCCTCCCTATATAGTGCGCTAGGTAAGTTAGGAAATTCTGGCTTTTACACCCAAAAAGTGCATTATTTGTCCATTAGGGAATTGTACACAAGTGGCTGAATCCCACAATGGCTATTAGTTAGACACATTGTGTACTGTTTGAGCGCAGGAGCCAGTGTTTTAGTTCCTACGTAGTGCACTAGCTAGGGGGTAGGGACCCATTTAGGATTCAGCCCTAGACATGCATCAGTCTAGCTAAGTTAATTAACGCACTGTAACGTCGCGGTTGAGACTGCAGTAGGGTTAAGTTTACTTTAGTGGATTTAGTGGGACTCCCTGTAGTAACTTACTTGGCGGGTAGCATCCATCCTGGCTAACATCGCTACGTAGCATCGGCTACTGTAGCTAGATAGCCGAAGTCCTTAGCTAGCGGAGTCTTCCCTATAACAAAGTTCTCTAGGTTAGCTGAGGTTAGCTCACATCATCTTTGGCACAAAGCTCGCTGCAGATCGTCAGCTGTAGTGGTAGCTCCCCGCTTTAGCTGGTTACATGTATTAGTGTTCATGTTGGAACTGGAAACAAGTTGAGGAGACGTTGAACTGGTAGACTGTTAATGGATTAACATTAACGTTGGTACACTTTCTGTATCTCTGCAACATTTGGCGATAGCTAGCTCCACATGTAGCAAGCTTGTCATTTTTACTGATAAGACCTCCCAAAAGAAATCTGGGTTTGAACACATAAGCTATTGGAGCCATGCTTACTCTGTATATGCACTGCAAGATAACATGAAAACTGGTTTAGTAAACTGGGTCTGAGTTGAAACTCACATCTGTATTTGAAGCTAATAGCTGCTAACGCTTGGTTAGCAGTTGGCTGTGTTTCTGGGCGTCAGCTGCCAAAACTGTGCATTATTTGATGCATATACATGATTTTTAACTTAAAGGGGAACTCCACCGTTTTTCCAAAAAAATATACATAATGAAATGGCTACGATGTAAACCAAATCATTCAGAGTGGTTTGATGTGAAATGCTCCTTTTTGAGAAACTTGGAGAGCTGCTGAGTTGTTCACCATAGTGGTGATAGGAGCCAGACATTTATAGCTCCCTCATTGAAAGTTACTACATGAGATGGTTAGACATGTTCTGCCTGATATCTGACACATTGTCGTGTGATAGTTTTGTGATACATTTAAGCCAAAACTTTGTTTTAATCCGTTGACTTTAATCCGTTCGTGGTGGAGGGGTGCATGCAGGGCGTTGTGAGGCAAAATAGATTTTTACACTATTTTACTCTCAACATAATATATAAAAGCTCAGATGTGTAGGTTCACTGGTGATTTTGGATAGTAAATGAAATGGCTATATTTGTGTTGTAGACATGGTGACCCCTGGTTCTTACTGCCATTATTGTAAATGAATCTGTACATTTCTCTACAATGAACCATTTGATGTCAAACCACTTTGGATGACTGTTTATGTCTCAAGGACTGCATTATTCAGACATTTTGGTGGAATTGCCCTTTAATACGTAGGCTGCCTGTTTGAAAAGTTGGTATATGGGTCTGCATCACTTGTGTTGTAATGTGATATTTACAGGTAATGTGTATAATAGAATGACCAGAAAAATAAAAGCGTGCTCAGGCCAAGATGGAAAATGTAACTGTCACTACCTCTGTTAATGTTCCTGTTTGCTTGTTAACTGATTCCACAATTTTCCCATGCAGGCACACATGCTCCACCACAGAGAGCAGAAAACAAACCCAAAAAGAAGAGGACATCACTGGTGAAGAAAGAGCAGAATCAAACCTCAGTTAAGTGCCAGAATATTACACAAGTGAAGAGGAGCGAGCAAGGAGAGCAGGTGGGGAGGGTGGCTTAAGGAGCAGCAGGAGGTGCCACTCAGAATGGCTTTCCTTGACAACCCCACCATCATATTGGCCCACATCCGACAGTCCCATGTGACTAGTGATGACTCGGGTATGTGCGAGATGGTGCTGATTGACCACGATGTGGACTTAGAGAAGTGCCATTCGACTGCCACATCTGCTGGTGGTGGATCGATGGGGGGTATGTTGGGGGATGGAGGTGTTGGCGGAGATGGTCAGACATGTGACCTCTCTCAGTCCATGGACATCACCTCCAGCTGGGACTTTGGCATCCGCCGTCGCTCCAACACAGGTAAGCGGCTGTAGAACTACTAAGAGTGCTGCAAGCTGGGCTCTAAATCTAGCAAAATGGTGTATGGGTAATCCTGTTTGTGTGCTTTGGTACAGGTAAAGGCTTCGATTTTCAGACAGGTGTCTTATAAGAAGCGCTTAAGGTTAATGGGGTAAAAGTGCATCATGCTGAAATCTCCTTTCTGAATTCTCGCAAATTAGGGCCATACTGCTGACCTGCTGCAACTGCTTGATTTGGCTTTTTTTGTAAGGCAGTAGTTAATGTAAATTGTTAACTGCATAATCTTGATCTTCCCTACTGCACTGGGATAAATGTTATTATTGTTAGGGCTGCAACTACAAAGTATTTTAATTTTCTGTTGAAAAGTATTTTAGTATTTTCTATTGAAAATTATTTTGAATATTTGAATATTCTATAAGAATGTGTATCATTAATCATTAAATCACTTCAATGATTAAAAATCGTTATCTGATATTTTTTGCTATTGCATAAAGTGCTTGCATTTTTGGAATGCATACTGGGGATCCTGCCCAATCTGGCCCCCCTGACGAGGTTGCAAAAACTATTCATACATTATAGGAAACAGCGTCTTTTAACCACATTGTCTTGAAAAAAGATTAATGGTCAACTCTTGTCTGGAAGGCCATTGACCATGTTTTGGATTTTATATAACCAAGTTTTTCAAGCTGCTCAGAAGTTTCTTTGCGCTCTGGACAGCCAGTGTGCTGGCCAATGACAGAAGTAAATGCAGTGAAGAGCAGGCACTTAGCAATCCAGAGCAGAAGGAAAAGCATTTGGGCTACACCAGGTGATTAAATCTGATATCATCACCTCAAATGAAAGCGCTAATACAGACGGTTAGGAACAGAGTCTCAACAGCCCGACCTCTGACTGCCAAGATGTTGGGGCTTTGACAGGGAAGGACTGTTTGGACATGGGGAAAAAAAAGCTTACCGTAAATCACTGCATGACATGCAGGCAGATTATCTTGCCCTCTGAGAAAAACCAATACACTGAAGCGCTTGCTTTTGTAATCAGTTAAAAGTCCCACTCATTCAAATTGTTTTTCAGTTTTCAAATATTTTAATTAGTGAATTTGATTGATTATTTGTTGCAGCCCTATTTATTTATTTGTTTATTTATTTTTGCAATCAGGAATGTGTCTCAAATTGATTTGTGTGCATTAATGATGGCTTTGTATCTATGGTAAATATCTTGATTTGACTAAATGCCACACTAAGGAACAAACTGACTGAAATTCATTTAGTCTAGTTAGACTGGCTAGACTATGTATTGGTCTAGCCAGACCACAGAATTCAGCTTGAGCTGTGGATGCTTAATATTGTAATGCAACTGTAACACAGCTAACTACGTTGTAATACAACTGTTGTGTTGTAACTCTGCCTTAGGGATGCACTAATACCACTTTTTTCACAGCCAGTGTGTAAGTCTGAGAACCGACACTTAAGGGCCTGCTAATATCATATTCCCAGTATCATTAGCCACACTCTTCCTCCACACTCATCTTCCTTGTGCCACAGTGCGGCTGTTATAGGTCACAGTCGTTTGATAGTGTTAGCTGCAGTGCGTATGCAGTTTCTTGATATAGTGTGTTTCTCAGACTTTGCATTATGGTATCTTTAGTACTGTTGGCCTGGCTGCTTCTGGATGGCTATCAGTGCATCTCTACTCTCACTACACTGAAAACCTAGTATTTTCTTGGTTAATGCTGCAGAGCTGTTCTCTCTGCAGGAACAGTGCACCATCATTTGTTAATTGAAAAGGATACGTTCACATTACAAGCCTTGATTTTCAGTTCACATTTGTGTAGATAAGTGACTCAAATCTGTCAATGTGAACAAACCTGTATCCTGAAATGACCCGCATGCACACATCTTGATCAGTAGTGTCAACGTGAGTGAACCACATGTGCCATCAGCCACAGACTAACCAGCAGAACAAGGCTTTGTTGCGAATATAATTTGCTCTAAACAGCTCACAGCTGCTCGTTATTAAAACAAGGCGAAATCACTTGTGTAGTGTTTTCCAGCACTAACTTCAGGTTAGGCACTGCTGCATTAACACAATGATGGTGCATGCGCGGTAAAGGAACAAATAAAATGTGATCTGACTGTGCTCAATAAAGTCACATGGCCATGAAACTTTTATGTATTATCTGATTTAGGACCACATATGAAAGTGGCTCAAATCTGATTTGAAAAGGTCTGGTTCACACAGCTCTGAAAAAAAAAAAATCTGATCTGTGCCACAGTAAAGCAAAAAAATAAGATTTGTGCTGCCTCAGCCTGGTAATGTGAACTCGTTTTAAAAGTCATATGACCTTCACAGTAACAAAGAATGAGCATTGAGATGTGAATTTCTTAGAGACTAATTGCATAGACCTAGTTTGAACCTTAACGCTACACTATGTAAGATTTGGGAATTTGGAGATCTCTCTGGTTTAAATGAGTGGAAGAGCATATTGTAACGACACTTGTGTTTTGGACCCCTTCTCCAAGTGGATGAATCTGTTGATTGTGTGTGCATTGAAAAGAGTATTGAAAGAACTCAGAACTTGAACGCAGTGTCTTCTGAGGACTAGAATAATCTACTATGGTCATCATATCTTTGTCAGTGTTTTTTTTTCCTTTTCTCCTGACTCTTCTTGTTCTTTCTTGTTTTATCAAAGAAAAATCTTACATAGTGCAGTTTTAAGACAGTTAGAAAAGTGCCAAATTGTCTCCTCTTGTCTCGTCGCTTTAAGTTGAAGATGTGTGGCATCAAGTTTCAGTCAGTTTCTGTCTATTAATATGGGCAAAGGATGACACACTTTAACTGCAGCTTTTACTCTACAGATGTTACAAAAGAATAGAAGTGGGGATGTAAATGATTAACTGATTAACCGTTAACCAGCAAATAAATAAAGTTGTTCAATAGATGCTATTGTTAAAAACAGTTGGTATGATTTTGTTTAAGTTCCTATAAACAACAGTTCCTTTTTGTATATGCGGGTTTATCATTAAAGTTGAACTTTTTTCATTTGCATGCATGAGGGCACAAAAGCCTATTGGTTCCACTTGATAGGCCTACTAAAATTATCAAGTGTGCTGGTGAGAATAGTGACATTTGGGAGTTTTTTTCGAGAGGACAGTGGCACAACTACAGTATTGTACTGTATCAAAAACAAACGTGACAATCACACATGGGTGTGCAAAATTATAAAGTTGACTACTTTTCAGAGAAACTGAAGTACATTAAGCCAAAGCTAGCCTCAGTCATGGCATTTGTTTGTTTTAACTTGGGCTAGCAATGAGTGGTACATTAAAGCAATAAGCCAAGAGAAGCTGTACTGTGATTTTATCATGAGGAGGGTGTTCACATCGTGCCTAAAACTCCCTTCCCTGTGATAAAATCCCAGTAACACGTCTCAAGTGGCTTATAGATTTTCTAAAATGGCGGCCAACATAAAATATGACAAAATACACAATTTTTCAGAAAAAATGTAAGTTATTATTTATAATAATCAACAGAGTATTCCGCCAAGAAATGTAGATCCTTTAGAGTATGGTATCATTGCTAAGCAAGCATGGACTGCTAAATAAGGAGAACCATCACTTTGGTCGGCCATCACTGCATATTGTGGTCATTTCATGATTTTTTTTTTTTAACTTTTTGTTGTATAACATTGAACATGTGATAACACGGCACTGTTTAATGCAGAAACAGGGTTGTTGTTCAATATGGTTTCGGGCTTGTTTACTTTATATACTCATTTATGCCTGACCACACTTGTGAGTACTGTGTTCTGCGGTCCGTACAGGAAACACTTTTTAACATTTCAGTGTTTTAAAACGGAATTTAGTTGATGTGTCCTCATAAGAGAGTGCATATCAAGTATTTTACATTTGCTTTGAACATGGCACTATTCGTTTTATAATTCAGGGATTATAATTCGAATGAATATTTTGATGGGTCGTGTCCTTGTTTTTAGGCTTGCTGGTTAACTGTTAATTGCCCATTAATAACAGTCTATCAGTCAAAATAATTCATCTAAATGTGCATCTCTAAATAGATGTGATCTAGTCAGAATGCCATGTTTTCCTATCAGATGAGTTGTAAGGGCTGTGGTGGTAAGAGAACAGTGGGGATGTTCAAGAAAGAATGTAAATGAAAGAGTTAATATCCGGTGTGCAAAGTGAATGGACAGAGTCTTTGGCTGTAGACTATATTCCTTTGGTTTGTTCAACATTTTACTAGGTTCATTTTCTTTCTTTATTTATTTTCGAGAGTTCCTGAGTGCACTAATTGTCTAGGTAATTTCTTTTGGGAAGCAAAATCCCTTTCCCAAAAGGGACAAATCAAGCATTTGTCCATGAATATAGGATTTATCTTGTCCATGACTTTGCTCCACTGGCTGAGCTCTTTTTCTGGGGTTGATGTTTTGGTGGATAGTATACTATGTTGAATTGTTTTTCCGTTGGAGAAACATCTGAACAGCTTGTCTCCAGAACAGGAAGAGAGTTTCGTGAGACCAGAGCCTACTGGTAAGCAATGATGTGTCAAGGAGTGGGGTCAGTTCATTAGTGTGTTATATATGGATGATGGTGGATTATCAGCTTTTCTTTTACTGTCACCTTATTGATTAGACCTACATGTAGTTTATGTTGTAGAAAAAGAAATAAAAGCAAAGTGCTTTGACATTTCATTTTCATTATCTTAATGGTCTGACTGAAATTAAAAAAGGAAAATCAATCACCCATTTGCAATTAAACTTTCACTGTCAACGAGGCACTCTTGTCGATCAAAAACTGTGCTTGGGACGTCAGGAGAGACTTTTTAGGAGTGGAACTCGATGCTTATTTAATACAATACAGATCTAGCACTAGCAAACACGGATGACATTAACTCTCACTGACCAGGCTGAGGATAGTTCTGTCCAAAGTGATTTTTGTGTTTGTGATTCTTGACCAACTAGGAGAGCTTGTGGCTGCATGAGCACCAAAGTTAGTGACATGGTGACCAGCTTCAGGCAGATGCAGGACTGTTGGAGGAACAGTGGACCTCGATTAACAACTACCTGCACATTTCGGTGCTATTCCTGCTTTAACACACCCATGGCCACACAAATGGTCAGGGGTTGGAAACAAACTGTTTTGTGTGGAAGTCATTTTTGACTAACCTAGGAGATCTTGTGGCTGCATAAGCACCAGTATTATTGACACTGTAACCGGAGGCTCGCAGGACTGTTGGAGAAACATGGTCCTGCACATTTTAGAGCTTTAACTGCTATAACACGCGCATTACAAATAGCCAGGGGCTGTTACGAGCTGTGCATCTTGTTTTTCCAAAATCTTATTGTCGAGTTTCTCCAGGAGCGGGGTTGGGAAACACTGTGCTAACCCACAGTGGCCCTTCACCTGTTTAATAAGAATATCCATTGTTGGCCATCCAGGTCTGACAGTCCTGTGAGACTCTGCCTGAAAAAATCCTACTTACCATTTTATGTAGGGAGCTACCTAAAAATATGCACTACGATAGACGAGGCTGAAATCAGCTTCTTATTCGCCTGCTTGTTTTTTTTATCTTCTCATTCTATCTTAAATGGTGCAGTAGTTAGCACCTTGCCAGAATGTGTCAGAAGGTAACTGCTGCAACATTTAAGATGGAACAGAAAAATTTGAATAGGAAGCTGACTTCAGCTTCATCTACGGTAGGACATTTTGAACCGGTCACTATGTCACTAAAACTGGTGCTTCTGCGAGCTCTCCTAGAATCGCTCTCCTAGAACGAGCTCTCCTAGAATCGCTTCCACAAAAAAAAATCACTTGACAGAATTATCCTCGGTGCTGGTTAGCGGGTGTTAATATGTCTCTCTGCGGTTGGTATTGCTGGCTCTGTGTTGCCCTAAATAAGTCTAGCTCTGCACCAGAGCCGTCAAAGCATAGACTTGTAACCTCCTCTTCAAATACGTCCCACACCAAAAAGTTCCAATTGCAATTCCACTTTGGCAGAACTGAAGTGCGACAAAGAGGAAATGCAATTGCAAATGGGCAGTTGTTTTTCAGACCATTAAAACAATGAAAATGAAACGTCACAAGCACTTTGCCTTTCCATATTAACTTTAACAGATATGCACAGAAATGCAGATGCAAATACACATTTTGCATTTGAATTGTGTTAATAATGTACACTCACATAAATACCCAAATAAATTAGCATTTTCAAATTTGCATTTGAATTTGAATAAAGTCTGGAATACGCTTCTGTTTTCTGCTTGTTGAATGATTCATTTTTTAAAATTTGTTTTAATTCATGATTTAAGTTGCCAGTGTCTACTTTCTGAGATCTGTTTTCCGTGACATTACCTGCAGGGCTTTGTTCAAAACGTTTAGGGTTTAAGCCCCACTAAGCCCACTGTGGGCACCGTCTGTGTCACTAGTAACAAGTCAGATTGTCTGGCCTTTTTTTCAATAAATATTTCTTGCTCTCATTTTACCAGACACTACGTTTTTCTTTAATTTATTATCGATTCTTTAAAAACATCGATTGGATTTTTAAGAAACACAGTTAAACCAGTTACCTACAAGCTGGTCTGAAATTAGTCAGAAATCTGAAATTTTACCATTGATACATCTGTTGCAAACACGTCATAGCAGTGATAGAGTAGTCTCTAGAGCAGGATTTCCCATTTCTCAGTATTTGAATACAGACAAATTCACTTGTGATGACAACTTGATAGTGAGAATAAATAAATAAATTGTGAAGGCTTTGGTCTGGATACTTGGAGGCATGCTGTTTTGAATTTTTTGGGCTAGGCGGCTCACAAGCTTGGCAATCATAGTCCTAATGCAGAGGGAAGCAAGATGCTTAACACTTCTGCTAGGAAAGTGAACATCTTACTGCTCTCTTATTCCTGTCTTCAAATCGTCAGAATTGAGAGCAGTGGTTCTCAAACCAGTCCTCAGAGTCTCTCAGGCAGTCTGTGTTTTGTTCCAGCCCAATCAAATGTAGGGGGAGAGGAAAAATTTAGACCATGTCGGGGTTAACTTACCTAGGTAGAGGCTTTAGAAATTGCCCTTGTCAAACCAGTGAGGCTGAGAGCAATGCTGTGCAACAAAAATCTTCATAACACGAGAATGTGTCACTGGATTTTAGACACACTGTTCTACTGTTTGTATCTTTGTATGTATTAGTAATAAAGGGGTAGCCCTTCATATGTTTGGCCTGAGATGAATTCATGCTGTATAATTCCACATAACTGAAATGTCATATTGTGCTTTTCCAGCTTTTTCCCCAAGTTACCTCTTTTTTATTTTATTTATTTTTTTTAAATGATAACTATGGTATCTGCATTTTAAAGCTCAAAGGCTGGAGAGACTGAGGAAGGAACGCCAGAACCAGATTAAGTGTAAGAACATTCAGTGGAAAGAGAGGACGTCTTCTCAGTCAGGTACAGCACCTCTAACTGGGCAAGGGCTGTGGTTTTATCTTATGTGTTTGCATTCCTTTCTTTCTTGCCCATTCTTTATGCCTACTGATTTTGTTGGTGTTCATTCTGAATCTCTGTAGCGGATGACTTGAGTTCCCTTTTTGAAAAGAAGGACTTCAAGGACAGACCTCGGTGCACAGGGACCAAATCCACCCTCTCTTTGCGGCTAGAGCAGTGCCCTCAGCAGCTCAACAACCCCTTCAATGAGTACTCCAAATTTGATGGCAAGGTATGAACTATTCATTTAAATGGTGCTTTTTTTTTTTCTCCGCTCATACAGTACATGTAATTAGACATCTACAATGAGTTTCCTAGAATGAAATGAATGAAAAATGAATCCAACTGTTTAGCCCGATAAAAGGTAATCTATAGTAGACATTTTTCTGCGCTGATATGTGAAAGTGGCTCCAAGCATCCCAAAACTAAACATCAGAATGCCTGTGCTTGGTCTTGGTATCTGTGAAAATATTAGCGATAATTTTTGCCTTTTTTTGCGGAATAGCAAGGATATGACAGCAATACAGACTGAACTGGTAAACTAAGCATCATGGTTAAATGACATAAATATATGTTCTCATTGAATGTATGTGTATCTGAGACCAGAATTATGAAATCAAAGGATGCACCAAAATTTTGGTCACCAAAACATTTTGACCAAAAATCCAAAATGCTGTTTTTGACTATTTTCAGCCAAAATATTGCGGCGTATAAAACTGCCAAAAGACCAAATATTTTTCCAAAAGAAAAAACTCCAGATGACACTTAACAAATCATTTGAAACATGATGAAAATAGCAAACGGTGATTAAAACGCTATATTTTTCTTCACTCTCCTGAGCAGGTCAGTGCTGATGCATTAAGTTTGAGCAGCAGCAGATAAACAGTTGGAGAAGTCAGCTGCGTGGAAGTATTTCACTGTTTTTGTAAGGGACATTAGACAGGAGGTGTGTCTCTGTTCATCCCGAATATTGAGGGAGTACGACCCTCAGCTTTTCCATCACAGATTTGGTACCACTTGAAAACCGAACGTTCCACTCTATAAACTAAACGCAGCAAAACAGAAGCCGACAGGAGAGTCCCTGCTAGCACGCTTACGCTATCTGTAGCGTCAGTTCTTGAAACGATGAAAAAAATTAACAGCCAAAGTGCAAAGTATAACTAAAGAAATAGAGTTTCTTGCCTTAGATAAACAGCTGTCCTTTGTTGTTGAGAACTCTTACTGGTGCACATTCTGTAATTTTAGTAAGTTTATTTTATCCAAACACATAAGTGTATTTTCTTGATTTAGTTTTTATGTTCATTCGAAAGCATAAATAAAACGTCTGTATATATAGCATATTGCTTATGCGTTACATTAAATGGTATAGATGCACCATAAAGGTAATGCATTAGTAGAATTTATTTATTTCGTTTACACACACAGCAATGAGTTGCCCTGTGATTGAAAGTTCCCAGTTTGACATGCCTGTCTTAGTGTAACAATCAAAGTGTTGTGGAGATTAGCATTTACCCTTGTCTAACGCTCTGTATTCAGTTCATGAAATTGTTAATTAGCTGATTAGCTGAATCAGGTGTGTTTAATGAGGCAGTGTGCTGAAGTCTGTAGTGTTTTGGCCCGAAAGGACCAGAGCCTGACACACCAAAAAAAAACACTATACACCAACACTTTGTTGTTGTTGTTGTTGTAGTAGTATCTCCATTTTTGCAGTTTTGTGACATAATTCGAAAACGCCTGTTGCCCTTTACATTGTGTGTAAATTTTATGATGAATGGACCAAAGAAAATGGCTCAAAATTATGGAAAAAGGTCTGATTTCATTGACTTACCCTAAAAGTGTTTTTTCCCCTTCTCCTGTTATCATTTTGGTGATACAAGGTTTTGTTCCGGCAGCAGCGATTTATTTCTTCTTGCTTCTTTGAATTTAAGTTATTTCAAGTAAAATTAAATAGATAAGTTTAAGTAATTAAAGTTAGCATTCTAATAATCCTCCTATTAAGTGGGAAGTAACTTATTTCATAGGTAGTCGTGTTAGATTTACAGAGATTGAAATACTGCTTTTTTTTCTTTTTTTTTTTTAAGTTCATATAATGCTCATCTAATTATGTTTAACCAAAGTTTTTGCATCATGCTTAGAGTAACTATAATTTGTGTCTTTACTGTTCCTGTACAGGGCCATGTAGGTACAACAGCAACCAAAAAAATAGACGTCTACCTCTCAATGCAGTCTGCCCAGGAGAAGTTGCATCCTATGATGGTGGTCACTATGGCCAATGCACGGGTCCATGATCTCATTGGTCTTATCTGCTGGCAATACACCAGTGAGGGCCGCGAACCCAAGCTCAAGTAAGTAATGACACAAGTGAAGATAAAACCCCAAAAAATCTGCATTGAGTGAATCAGAAGCATTAAGAAAGGTGAGTGTAGTGAGAATTGGAAACGTAGAGCCAAGACAGGTAACTGGTGAAGTATGATGCATGCAGATGTTAGCATCTTGCTTTCTCTGAACACTTCATGATAATATGGACAAAAGAGGACTAAATAGACTGTGCTTTTAATTTATTAGGAATTAATGTGCATAATTACTGTCGAACATTGTGCATTAAGGATTTAAATTATTGAATGGAAGATGAGCACTGTTACTTATGTGGTAATATAAGCCTGATCTACAAATGGGTCCCATCTTCTTTTGTTTTCAGTCTTTTTGATTGCATTCTAATACAAAAAGCAGTGATAGCTGTGCTGCATTGAGCCAGACATAAAATATATTTAGAATTGGTTTTTGTCTGTTTTTTTTACATTTGTTGTCCTTATTGGTTCGCCTCATTGCATTATTATCCTTATTGCTTTTATGTTAGTGCTGATTAAGCATCCCTGGTGGTTCACAGCTTTTGGGATTAATATTGTAATTTAAAATTTTCCCACGTTATGTAAACATTTGTATGCATTTTTTTTAAGCTATGCAAGCAAAACCTTTGTTTGCTTCATTTGTTGCATTCCAGGATGCAGGTTTTGTGTATTTAAAGCCAAACTTCCCAAAGAAAAAAATAGGGGAGAAAATGGTCTTTATTTCTTTGACCTGCTAAGGGCTATGCATTTGTGAGCAAATATTTGTTGCTGTATGATTGTCCTCACTGTTTGGAATACACACTTTTTGTTTATAAAAGTGCGGTAGTTGCAAAAGAGAGCTTGACAAACTAGCACTTTAGAAGATCTAGGTGAAACAAGTGTGTCGATGATCAAAGGGTTATATTGTGTCTGAATCGTCAACAATTTATAATGACTTGTGCAATTGTTACTGTTTAAAAAATTTAAAATGCGAACTCTTTATTTTTGTCTCTGCAGTGAGAACGTAAACACATACTGCCTCCACATAGCTGAGGATGATGGAGAGGTGGACACAGATTTCCCCCCTCTAGATTCCAATGAACCCATCCACAAGTTCGGCTTCAGCACGCTGGCCCTAGTGGAGAAGTACTCATCTCCAGGACTCGGGCCCAAGCAGTCACTCTTTGTCAGAATGTAAGTCATTCTCAGCCTATTGTAGATACAGATAAGGCAGATGTTACTGGACAGTCTTCAGACCATGTATTACTCTGTGTATAACTCTGTGTATTATAAAGAGTTGTGCACACTTGAATAACTGTAAAAATACCACAGTAGATACTAAAACTTGGGGGATGTGCTCCTTTCAGTAACCAGATTACCTGCTTCTTAAAAAAGTTACTAGCAACGTTGGTGACATTGTTTTACTCTATTTGTTTGGCCAAAGACCCGGAACCAAGATGGTGTGTGCTGGGCAAAGATGTTCAGATGATTGTTTACAGTGACACAGTTCAGATGGCTTTACATATTTAACTAACTTTTTTTGGTCTACAAAGGATCTCAATCATTTGGTTTGAATCCAAAATTATTCAAAAATAACACTGGGCAGAAGGGCAGGCTGCCGCTAAATCTAGCTTGTGAATTGAAAAATAAGTAGTTTTTCTTTTTTTTGGATGCCCTGACATCTCGTTTTATTATGCTGTCCCTGGAATAGTCATAAGAAGAGCACGTTCAGCTTCAGAAGGTTTGTCTTTTCTGTATAAATACTCTGCATTAGCCTTGGGCCGACAATTCAGTTCATCATATATTGCGTTTATTTAAAGTGCTGGTATCATGCAAAATATTGTTGTTTTGTTCTCTTTCATGTGCCTTGTGATTATTTATCATTAATAAAAAATCCATACAATGGAAGAGATTGCACTGAATTATAGACTATACAAACAGAGCATCTGCTAATTAACTATATACATGCCTCTTGGAACAATTTTTATGTAGATTTTCAGTCTGGCAAAGAATGCTGAGTAACATGCCAATGAAACAAAGAAACTCTGGTACATGAGATCTTCTATCTGGTTGAGAGTGAAATATACAGGCTTGTCCAGAAGAAGGATGCCAGTGTGCCATGTATTTGAAAGGCCATCAGTAAGCTGTTGTTTGGCATTCCTGAATGTAGGCAGATGTGCTGCCAAAGAAATGTCAGCAATTTTTGCTACAATAAACTTTTGTTTTATACACCTCATCTGTTTGCTGCTATGGACTGAGATTTGGTCCCCGGGGCTTTTGTGCTCCCCAGGTCACCTTCCTGCCCCCTACCGCGGAGGCAGTAGCAGACCTTAGGGGACAGCTGGGCCAGTGCTCGGCCAGTAGTGGGCCAGCAGGGCTCTGTCCTTTCCTGTTGGACATGGTGTCTCTCAGGATTGATATTAATGCCTCCTTATGAGGCTGTCAGGGGCTTTTGCTCAAGGCAGTAGGGTCAGGCCTGCTAAATAGAAGTGGACAAGTGAGTCCTCTGTCAAAGACTCAGTGCTGTCCCTCTGTCTATGGCCTTGGGTTGTTTTTATGTTGTGCTGTAGAAGTATTTGTGGCTGACAAACACATGGGGTTTGCATCCAAAGCTTTGAATATGCCCACATCCAACTCTTTGGGTTTGGGCCACAACTAGACATGCATACAGAAATTTGGACAGTGCAAGTAAAATTGTGCTTTTCATCTCTCAATTAATGCTCAGCACAGTATGCTCATGTCTTTATAGGCTAATACAGTGTTTACAAGCTGTGAATTTGGGCTGCCCAATATAGACATAAAATGCAATGTGCAAGAAAAGCTGTTAGATACTGCAATGACAAACTGAGTTGCAATAAATTATGTTTAAAATTTACAATTTCAGCATGTCTCTAGATATGCAGGAAGTACAGACTGCATTTTTTAAAATAATTAAGCCACATATAATTTTTTAATATAAGTTTATTCAAAATGAATGGCCATATTCTTCATATGCAGCATTTTCCTGATGTTTCTTGATTAAAAATAACAGTTCTTAAAGCTTCTTGTTGTGATAGATGAGTAGATGACTGTACTCACCATTGCTTGTTGAGAATAACCATCTTGTTTAAAGTATTTTTACAGGCTAGTAGTTCAGGATGGTCTGCTTTGTCAGTGGCTGGATAGCAAAGTGGAAAAGACATAAACCCTGCATGCAGAAGACCTGCTTTTGTAGCCCTTTTTGTGTCCTTTATGATTATTTTATTCAAAATTTCAATTCTACTCATTAGCTAGGTCTTCCCCAACACACAGTTGCCAGTAGGGGAGGCTGAAGGCTAGCATGTGGTTCTTCGGAGTCATCGTAAAGCCAGTAACGGCATCTTTTTGTACTGCTGCTAGCCTCATTGGATGACTCAACATGATTAGATAACAATCAGATGTCAGATAACAAGTGCCTGCATTGGCTGTCTTGGACTTCCAGCTACAAATGGCTGTGGCATTGATAGGCAGAATGCTTAGACCAGCTAGTGTCATACACACCAATGATCACAAAGACTATGATCCACAATGCTGAAGTGGCACAAATCTGCCTTAACGTGACAGATCTGATGTTTTCAGAGCAGTGTGGGCACGCTAATCTGATCTTTTCAAATCAGGTCTGAGCCACTTTCATATTCCTAGATCTGCATATTCACCATTCTTCTCTGTTAACGTGGCAGCAACGTCTAAGCTGAAGTTAGTGCCATTAAGTGGTGCAAATGCCACTGACCATTTTTCACACTTATCTTGGCCTAATATTGAACAACTCAGAGCTATTCAGAGCATATTATCTTTGAAACAATGTCTTGTTCTGCTGGTTGTTAGTGACGCATGTGGTTCATTTATGTGACATTCCTGATTCAGATATGTACATGCAGCTCATTTCAGGACACAGGTTTGTTCACAATAATGATGTATTTGAATCACTTACCTACACGAATGTGAACCATCAAGTTAGAAAGATCGGATCTCAGCAAAAAAATCTGAATTGGGCAATGAGGCTTATAATATGAACATAACATAGATTTAGGACCAGAAACTGGATTCAGATTTAAAGACCTCTGGCTTAGATGGCTGAAGACCTAAAATGATCTTATCGTATTTGTCTAGAACTGGCAAAAGTGTTTTGCTGTAATAAATGTGATCAGAAAAAAATGATTTTTATAAAAGCAAATTATGTCCCAGGGAGACGAGGTGTTTGACTGCCTATGTTATCTTTCTCTATAGAAACGCTGCCCATGGTTTCTCCCTGATCCCAGTGGACAGTCTAAAGGTAACCATGAAGGAGATTCTACAGAAGGCACTGAAGAAAAGAAAAGGCTCACAGAAGGGATCAGGTAGGAGTCTTCATGTGTAGCACTGGGTAGTGTTCGAAATTTGTTCAGGTCTGGTACTTTGAAATCAATTCCATCGTGAACCTTTTTTCGGTACTTTTTTCTGAAAATCATAATTGCTTCAGATGTCAAATGTCAAGGTAAGGTCCTTGGCTCTCACTAAAACATTCTGATAGAGTAGTCTTCGAAATATTACAACACTGTAGAGCTCAGAGTTCACTGTAGAGCTCAGGGAATGTCATAGCTAACACTGCTTCTTAGTGCTATCCAAAGCATCACTATCAAGATCATAGTGCATACAAAATGAAAACATTTTTTAAATCTTGCAACTTATTGAAAGAAAACTAACTGAACTGTTCCTGATGTGTCCTTGCTGAGAATTGCCATTGCTTTGCTGTGTGGCAGTGGGATGTTTTGCTTTGGATAATGAGCTTTTTTAGTGAAGCAAGTGAGTATCTTTCCCATGCAGTTAAAAAGGTTCCTGTTTTACTGACATCAATGTTTATCTAGTGTTATGTTACTGTCTGCTGTGCAGTCATGCAGTCATTATTGGGCTATGATTTCAGCATTGTCTATAGTTTCATTATCAATATGGTTTCGATATCAATTGCAAATCAGTTCATTTGGATATTACAAAATATCATACAAAATCCTTAAGTGGTCTGAGTGCAGATTTTTCTTTACTGCCTGTCATAACATCTTCCTATGTCTATACCTACTGTGTGAACACCAGCATACACATCACAGGAACTGAAAACCTACACGTTCCCCCTTGCCCTGATTGTGTTAGATGTAAATGTGTAGACGTGTAGTATCCGACTGTAGCAGCGGAGGCATGACGGAGCATTGCCTGCAGGAAGGAAAGCCAGTCTAGGTAAAACCATAGATTAATTACCTGCTGGTTTACCTAAGGTGGCTCCGCATCCTACAGTCAGTGCTTGATCACGTTCCGCTGCCACATCCAAGTTTGCTTCTTTAGTTTGGCACTAGAGCTATTTTGTGCAATGGCACTGCAAATTAGTATATTTAGTCTTTTTAATGACAGCGGGATAAAAAACAGAGAGCTGAACCAGGCCAGTTCACAACATTGAAAACAAAATTCTCCTAAACAGCATCTTCCAACTTGCACCAATGGATACAAAAAGTTTTCTTCTCTGTGATCTTCAGTCAAGATTGCACTGAAAGTTGAAAAAGATAGAGCTCTCCATTGAATTGCATTTATTTTAGAATAAAATGCGTACCATTTTATGAAGCTGTTGTTTTTACTGTGCAGCTGTTGGACTGTTTCCCAGCTTCTAAAACTCTTTCCATGCAGCAAAAAAAACATTTATGCCAAAGTAACATCTATGAGGTCTCTGAAGTCACACAGGGTTGCATGCACTTGGATAGGCCTTAATCAAAACCAGCAATTCTTAACAAATTGCGATGTGAGTCACATATGGAAGGTTTCGCTGAAAGCAGTTTCTGTCCACCACACCCATCTTTATAATTTTACACACGTATGCATGGTTTGATCACATCACCATGCATCACACTGTCTTTCTGAAAACATGGATAGTTGTCTTATCACTTGCAGATATTTGCTCTTGATATGGTATATTATAGTTGTGCAATTGTCCTCTCGAAAAATGCTCCAGAACACCACTACTTCTAGCTGCATACTATTTAGTCTATTTAGCGGAAACAATTGTCTGCTGCACCCTCATATGTGAAATTCAAAAATGCTTTTCAAGCCTATTCAAATAGGAACTGCTTCAGAAATTAAATAAAATTTTTCTAGGACTTTATTTGTAAGTTAAAGGTTAATCTGTTAATCATGTACATCCCTACTCTGAACCTTCACTCTGGTCGTCTCTTCTTGAGTAATTCAGCTTTCCCAAAACAGTCAAGAAAGTCAGTAGCTTCTTGCTTTAGTTAAAGAAACTCCACAGTCTAGTGCCACCGAACTTTAAATATTCAGTTTGGAGTCATTTTTTTCAGTCCCAGCCTGTTTTAGTGTGGAGCTCAAAGGCAAGATTGAAACACCAAAAGGTCAAATTCAGTGTTTCTGAATGAGTTTTTAAGCCTCTCACTGCCGCCGTGCTGCTACAGGGATGCACAGTCTATATGAAGTGCACAGACAGTCTTTTCACTCCCACGTTAGTTCAACGCCCACAGTACAAATATACAAGGACCAGCATGGTTGGACTATTTATAAACCCAACTAACCCAAAATATAGGCAAAACTTAAACTAGCAAAACTGTAGGCAGAACATATTGCATATTTGATAAGAACATGACATCTGACTCGAGATGTACGATCATGAAACCTGAGGGAAAAAAGAAAAAGCACAAATAAAACCGATTAAATTAGGAATGTCAGTCTTAATGTGGTAAATGGATAAAATCTTGTTTCCAACCTTGTTAGTGACTTTGCCTGTCAGTTTTGCTATAGCATCAGGTTCGACACAGCTTCACTGAGCCGTTCATTATGGAAAAGCTTTCAGTCTGATGGACAGAACGAAGCCCTACATAATTAATGTGTTGTTTAAAGAAAAGAGGCCGAACAACTAGAAATAGTTGACTAACATGTTGTTTGGATAGCAAGTATGCTAGCTAGGACAGCTTGTCTTGACAATTGGCCAAATGCATCATGTGATTTATGAATAAATAAAATGTATGCTTTTCAAGTGATAATGGGAAAGCAGTTGAGGTTAGCATTTTAGTAATGGGCTTAACACTTGAGAGAGAAGGCAGGGTCACAAGATGAGTACTACTACTATGGTCTTCAGAAGACTTATTAGCCAGAATAAAAACGTAGTGATGAGCTGTAATAATGTAATAAAGTAATAATGGACAACAGTGATTTGTCATTTTATTACTTCTAATTAATTCTAGATTCCAGTTTATACATCATGTGATTGTGTTATGTGATATAAAACAGGTAGACCAGCATTTCTAGCATCATTTTGTCTTAAACTGAACATTGGAATGGGCAAAGTAAGTGATCTTAATGGGTTTAAACCTGGCATGACAGTAGGCATTAAGCATGATGGTACTAGTATATACAAAACGGCTGTTATTCTTGATGACCTTTTGATATCTGAAGCATTTAACATTCAAGAATTTACAGAGAATGGTGTGAAAAGAAAAAAAAAAAAAGTCAAAGCAAACAGGTTGCAGATTCAAGAGCTCAGAGAAGACCCATGCAAATAGACAGGCACAGCCAAGCAAGTCACATCAGAATTCAGCATGTGTGTAGAAAGTTATATTAGAATGCACCGCTTAACTGACTATGTCTCAAATGGTCTGCAGCACCATAAGACCATGTTGGGTCCCAGTGTTGTCAGTTCCTGTAGGCATAGGTTTAACATTCAACTGTTGCCTTGTATGGAAAGAAAGACTAGTTGGTGATGGTGGACGCATCTTTGTGCTAATGTCTGTATTAAATTGTGCTATATAAATAAAACTCAATTGACTGAAAATATAAAAAGCCGAACACCTCAAAGAGAAGTTTTCTTGAACTGCTTTTAGACCTTTTTAAGATTAGACTGTTAAGGACTTCTTGCATTAAGCAAGAAGTCCTTAACTTTCTGTAGAGCAAAGACGGTAATCAATGTTTACAGTGTCGGTTGTGTTGTTACAGGGCCCATGTACCGTCTGGAGAAGCAGACAGAGCCAAATGTGGCAGTGGATCTGGACAGTACGCTGGAGAGCCAGAGCACACTAGAGTTCTGCCTTGTCCGTGAGAACAGTGAGTTTCAGCACAGCCCACTACAAAGATGACACTCATCTGAGAATAGATGCTGTGCTCATACTTTATATACTGTACAGACACAGACACAGAAACATTAACCTAGGAGTTCAGACAGTGGAATACACACAGCACACCTTTTTAAGCTATGGGAACAGTGAGCTTTGACAGTTATTTTTGTTCTTGCCCTCTATTTCTGTCCATGTTCCTCTTTCCCATATTCATCTGTTCCTTTCTTTCTTTCTCTCTTTGTCTTCCTCTTTCTTACTTTCTTTCTCATTATCTCTGTCACACTCTTCCCACCATAGGTTCCAGAGGAGAGGAGAGTTCAGAGGAGGACCCTCCTATAGACATCACTACAGTACAGGACATGTTGAGCAGTCATCACTACAAATCTTTTAAGATCAGCATGATCCACAAGCTCCGCTTCACCACCGATGTTCAGCTAGGTATGTTGTCCCATGAATAAGAGTCCTGCCCAGTACCGATGTAGTAATCAGCATTGATATTAACATTCTAGCGTTACATAATGATGTTATTTCTTGTCCCAACACAGATTCCTTAATATTTCTTGAACTTTTTTCAGGCAAGACCAAAGTAAATGCAAACGTTGTGCTGACATTTGTTACTATTGAGTCATTATAGTCAAATGTGATATTTGAATGAAATCATTATATGAAAAATATTCTTAAACTCTCCCACCACCCCCCACTACAAAAAAGTAAAGGACTGTAAGGCTACACTGGATTTTTTTCACTAGTAATGTGTGTGTCTAGTTGCAATGTATTTCACCTCATACCTCCTCAAAAGCAGCGTGAAGAGTTGGTTAGCAGATATCAAACCTGATAATTCACTACATAATATTGCAGTTTTTATCCTATTAAATTTATACACGTAGAGTGTAAAATTACCCTCTTTTTATGTTATTCTGCAACATTTCCAATGTGCTATAGCTGCTATAGCTGCATTTTGTATAGCCAGCTGCAGTAATCTTTCTGTGATTCCTTCTTCTGAATAAACAGATAAGAATTCTGACCAAAATGTAAAATGCAGGCTCTTTACTGCCCTCTGATGGAGCATAGAGTTATGAACATTTAATGTTAGAAAACATTTAATGTAAGAAAAGCTGATCTACTACTCAAAATTTGAGTTTTCTATTTAGTCTTTTTAAGGCTCTCATGACTAATTGTATATTCTGACTCCTCTCCAGAGTAAACTTAAGCTTGGTCTCCTTTTATGCAGCCATGCTTTTGTTTCTTTGTCTGTTTATATTGCTTTCTACTGCAGAATTTCACGAATACGGAATACACCACAGTGCTTTAACTTTAGTTTGCTTTGCACAGTGTTATAGGGATAGGGTGTTGCTATGTTTAGGACATATGAAATCTTGTTTTCCCCAAACTCTGGTCTGTTTTTGCTGCCATTTTCTTTTTTTTATATTTTTATTTATTTGTGTTTTTATTCAGATTTGATTCTTTTTACTGCAAGAAAGTGCATTTTGCATTTTTTGATTTGAAGTGCTGAAATGTTTTCTAACAGCAAGAAATGTGTCATAACAGAAATGTAAGAGTGAATGAATTCATTTACAACTCACTTTTTCCCTATTTGTACTTCTATTTACACTATTTCTTCAGCGTGCTTTAAATGATATGCTCTGTGAAAGTGAGTGTATGAGCTCATAATAACCTCATTCTGGACCCCATGACAGGATACTAACTTAATGTATTTTGTATTGCCTTTTGGTATCAGTTGCATTAAACACCCTTGTTACAAATAGTCTTTAAATTCTACCCCTGCCTGTCCTCTTTCAGGTATTTCAGGTGAGAAAGTGGAGATCGACCCTGTCACCAATCAGAAGACAAGCACTAAGTTTTGGATCCGACAAAAGCCCATCTCTATAGACTCAGATCTGCTATGCGCCTGTGACCTTGTGGAGGAGAAGAGTCCAAGTTAGTATTGCTGTTATCACAGTAATTTAAATACATATTGTATGTCCAAAAGTTTGTAGACACCTCCTCTTCCAACACTTCTTCTGAAATCAAGGGAAACATTAATAGAAAGTTCACCTGTTTTACACTAGATGTTAGAAACTTGCTGTGAGGGTTTGATTGCATTCAGCCACAAGAGCATTAGTATCAGGTCAGACACTGATGTTGGATGACATTCATCACTCCAGAGTGTGCATTTACAATGCTTAGACCAGTGCCAGATTAAACCAGCCGAGTTTTGTGCGTTAGGCCTGAAGATAAGACTTAGTCTGAAAATAATTAGACTTTGAAATTTGGTCCAAGACTAGGCTGAATATGTGAGCAAGAAACTGGTCTCTTGATATCCAGCTGTACCATGGCTGCAGTGACTTCAGCTCATACACGGCACTGTACCAAGGATTTTTTTATTTTAAAAGTTTTAGTAGGCTTATGGAGACTCAAATAATTTTGTCTTTTCTGCTTGTATTCCACATGCAGTCATTGTCTGTGTTCTCCTTTCAGGTCATGCAATATTTAAGCTCACATATCTCAGCAACCATGACTACAAGGCTCTTTACTTTGAATGTGATGCTGCTACAGTCAACGAGATCGTGCTAAAGGTGAAGTCTCCTCACCCAGTCATTTTCTGATAGTGTCTTTGCTGGGAAGACACACATGGGTTTTATTTTTTCTAGGAAGTAGGCACGTGTCAGAAAATTCAAATAGTCGTAATGTACTATTTTGCCTGATAACACCCTGCATGTAACTCTTTACCCTGAATGGAAAAAAATAATCATGTTTTAAGCTGCAGTCACACTAGAGTTTTGCTGTGTGCGTTGCCTTGTGAAATGGCTGTGACTGAGGGTGGCATGTTTGGTGGCAGTGGAGTGAATTGTGTTAGCCAAGGGCCTAACTCGCCTACCATATACAGTAAAAACACAAAAGTGACCATTATGTCAGATAACTTTATACTTGCCTCAGTATAGTGCTACACACTGTTTTGTAGCAAAACAGGTAGATAACTGCTGTGGCTGGCAGCAGTGGTGTGCAGCTGCTGTTAGCCAAGGAACTATCATCGGAGTTAGATAACTGGCTAACTTGTCTAGAACAAACAATAAAACCACAAACAGTGATACAAGGTTAAAACTTAGACCTTGGTTAAATTAGCATTTGCTTTAGTTTTTAAATTTCAGTGCTATGAAGTGCCACCCCTTCCGAGCTATTAGTAGAAGATGCAAATTTATCTGTCAAAGTTTACCATAATTGAACTAGTATTTGCACGTTTTTTCTGCAGGCAAATTCAAGTTTGACTGAGCTTTTAGGCCAAAATCTTCTCAAAACTATCATCAAACAACATCTCAAACATCAGACAGCGCAATCATCAATGTTTTGTGTAATATCTTTCTGTGAAGTAGCTTTTAGAGGCGTTAAATGCCTCAAACATCTGGTTCTTAGCCCCACCACTGTGAGCAATTCTAATTCTCTAGAGGGCTTTGACTGAATTTGTTTACATCTTAACGGTTTAATTATGTAGTAGTTCTTAAAAAGCTAAGAGTAATCCTCCTTTAGGAACTTTAAGATATCTGAGCTCTGTTCTGCACTAGAGGACAGTGTAGAGCCTGCAAATGTTTTTAATAGGTTTGAAATAATGCTTTAAATGTCAGATTTAATGTCAATTTCGACTGCGTTGCCCATCTATACTAGTAAGAGCCAGCTTGTCTTTTCCTACCCGTGATTTAGCTCTTGATCCTTAGGGTAGTGTGACGTGTCACTGCTGTTTCCCTTTATTTTATAGCAGCGTTTTCTTTGAATGTTTGGCTTCTTTTGAATTTACACTAATTTCTCCTTTCACAGGTGAACTACATCCTAGAGTCTCGTGCCAGCACCTCAAGAGCCGACTACTTTGCCCAGAAGCAACGTAAGCTAAGTCGGCGCACCAGCTTCAGCTTCCAGAAAGACAAAAAGTCAGGCCAGTAGGATGCACAGCCAAACCCCTGATTAGGAGTCTCTCTGAACCAAGTGTAGAGTCAGACAGTGTGAGGTGGATTCTGGATAGAAAGAGGTCCTGGTTAAAGACAGAAAAGGAACGAATAACATCAGGGAGAACCAGAGAGAGGTGAAGACAGAGAAGGATGACAGAACATGTTGGAGGTAAAATTAAGCAGGGCACAGTGAAAATGAAAGAAGAATGATGGAGGTAGTGCAAAGAAAGTAAGAGAGAAGAGATAGGGGCAGGCAGTGAGGGTGAGGGTGGGGGTGGGGGTTGCAGAGTCGTCTTGACTGTCTCAAAGGTGGAATCAGCTTCTGGGGGTCTGAATACTGGAGCACTGTCAGTCCTCAGCCATATCAGAGTGCTGTCAATCAAGAATGTACAAGAGGAAATTAAATAAATAAAACGGGACGAAACTGTTTGAAGCCACAGACCGAACACAAATTATCATCAGTCTCAGTTTCTGAAGCACAAGCTGCTGTTTGTGCAAGAGTCGATTTCAAAGACTTCTTTCGGTTTTTTAACATCATCTCCACTGCCTACAAATGAACTGTACATACGTACCAAATGACCGCAAGTGGACATAAGAAGCCACCAAGAGCAAGCAAGCAAGCAAACTTGTACCTGTTACCCATTGTATCAAACATAACGCGCTATACAGTGTTGGGACATGTAAAGGGAACATTCTTGCATTTTTTTTAACCTTTGAAATGAAAATAAGCAGCCACGTTCGGGTCACACCCTCTTTGGCCATTATACTTCAGTGCCTGGTACTGTTCAATTGGACAACTTTGCGTTCTTTTGAAGTGGACGATTTAAACAAATCAATTCAAGACACTTATGCTTGTAAGGTTGGGGAGGAACCTTGAACCACTCTTATTGTTTAAAGCAACACATTTGGCTGGTTTGTTACAGAATTTTTAATTATCAAACTAATTCAGTGATGACCTGTACTTTTTTACTGTGATGTGGGCTTTTCCTCTTCTGCATTGTATCTACAGACTGTAACCAAGCACTGTCTGTCAGGCTGATCAGAACATTTGTTCCGACTGTCCTTTTGGGCTGCATCTAGGGAATGTATGACCGTTTTTACAGCCTTTTTTCCTTTTGAGATAAAAAACAAACAAGTGATAACATTATATACTCTAGGTTCATTGCATTTGCGTCTTTGGATGGTTTTCTTTTCTTGCCCACTCCAGTTTGTTTTCTTTCAAACATGGGGGGAGGCAAACTCACATTATATAACCCAAAAGCTGCTGTTATAAACTGGATTCAGGGTGTTTGTTCAGATCCAAAACTCATGATTCAACTCAGGTTTCTGATTGCCATTTTGTGTTTACTGGTCTAGGCTTTTTCTCCTTTTTTCTGTCTGTTGGAAATGGAGAGAGAGAGAAAGCACTTGTGTTCTGTGCCGCTGTTGGCTCAAGTGAAAGAAAGTGTTCCCATGATGGGAAGTAGAGCTGCATAAAGACAATTCAAATGAAACTTTATTTATAAGGGGTAATGGTTTGATAATGAGCGGGGGGTATCATATGACCTATGAAATTAACAATATTTGCTACAGTATACGCAATGCTGTATTATATAAGTAGATTTTCTAATTAAAGATTGAACTAAAAGCATTTTCTTCCATGTTGTGGTATTCAATTTACTTTAATCAGTGTGTTCACTCTGCACCATCACCTGTAGCGATGGTCAACATACTGCATATGATTCTGGAGAAGAGAGTTGTTCAATCTGATCAGTACATACCCACCAAGCAGAATGTTCTTAAAGTAGAATAGAAATTCAAAATTGACCTTGTTTACCTCATTTCATATCTCGTCATTTTTTGACCTTCCAGCAAAGTTGCAAGCTTCTAAAATATCTACGTTTTGATTACATCACCATGCACCAGCAAGCATGGAAAAATTTCCACCAAGAGTATCATGTTTTGTCTCCGGCCCCGACCAGTCATTGAGAGAAAACACTCAGCTACCTCAGAGACCCTCCCTGATACCATGTTTCCTGTGCAAATGTGTCATGGTACAGAAGGAAAGTGTGTTATAGTTTCCTATGATTTCACAGTGACTTTCATATTTCCTATTTATTGCCTGGTTTACACAAAATTACACGCTTACTACAGGTGTTTTTGATAAGCCAAGATATGTTTGTTGTCCAAATTTCGCTTTTTTATTGGTCTTCATTAAAGGAGAATTCCACCAATTCTTCAAAATCTCTGCATAATTTTATCGTTGAGAGGTAAACAGAAACATTGAGTGGTGTGATGTGAAATGGTTCATTGCAGAGAAACTGACAAAATTTTAAATTCTTTACAATGGTGGTGAAATGAACCAGGGCTCACAATGACTAGTGAACCTACATGTGTTTTAATGTATTATCTTTATGTTTTCTTTTGGCACTGTTTTGCCCTGCGTGTACCTCTTTGCCTTAAATATAGGTTTCAGCCCAAAGCTATATCCAAACTATCGGAAAACAATGTTTCAGACATCAGGCTGCGTATTGAAAACCAACTGGGAGGTTGCTTTTCGAGGCAATAAACACTTTAGACAGCTGGTTCATATCACCAACACTCAACAATTCTGACTAAGTTTCTTTAAAACAGGGCATTTCATGTCAAACCCCTCTGAATGACAATGTAGTTTATAATTATGCAGAATTAAAAAAAAAATCTCAAGCGTCCATATGTCTCTGTGACGTGTGCAAAAGGGAGCTGGAGACGAATTGTTGGGGATGTATTCACAGAATAGATTTGGGTGACTTGACTTTGTTAGTGATGTTAGCCTTTCATAGCTCCAGTGTTAAACTAAACAAGCCAAATTTTGGCTCTAAACCTCAGCTGATCAAATACATGAGGGGTAAATGGAAAGTTGTATACATTTTAATTTTTAGCCAGACTACTCCTTTAACATCACAGCATTATTGCTGTACTAAAGTGGCTGTTCAATGCAAGTTACGTCCCAAATTTTACCCAAATCTCGCATTCCAAACAATAGTAACAATATCCACTTTTCTTTGATAGTAACAAGGAAAAGAGGACAGTTGCCATTTTTTGCATTTTCCAGTTTTATGTGACTTTGTAAATGCTTACAGGAACAGGACACCAGAGCCTGAGCCGCACGGTTCATGTAATAAGAATATTATGCTGAACAGCAGAAACAATCAGTGAGTTTAAATCAAAGAATAGTTTCGATTTGAAATCATCCAATCACAGCTGGACATTTCTGATTTATCACGTTACGTAACTTCAGATGAGAACTGCGCCGCCAGTCTGACACAGTGTGATTTAGTGAATGCATGCAAAGCTGATTTAAGGTATGCCTATTTTCAGGGGTGGAAAGAGTGCTGAAAATCCATATTTAAAAGTACAGTTGCTGTAGTGATAATCTAAGTTAACAAAAGAAAGTACTCAAGTAAGAGTAAATAAGCACTTTAGTGGGAAACTATTTAAGTAATGGATTTACTTTTTTAAACATCTGCAATCACAATCTGAAAATAATTCAGTTGACTTGGCTACATGATCAGAAATAATCTGTACAAAGAGACTGATCACAGTATGTGGGCACATTTACACATCTTTTTGGAATAGCCAGAACTTTCACAATAGGGTGGTCGGGTTATACCCAGTGAATTTGGGGCTGTATTTTGGTGGCAAGGGAAAAAAATCAAACTTCAGTACAATTACTGCTGAAAGTAAACCAAGAGACAAAACTGAGTTGATGTGTTTTATTCATTCATTCAAAAATTGTGTAATCACTTGAATTAAGTACATTAAATGCATCACTTTTGCTTTGTATTAATGTTAATATTTTAGGTCATAGACATTGGGCTGCCCTCACTACAGGTCACTCAGGAGTCTAGTAATAAAGCATCCAGCAGAGTATAAGGTAACGTTATAAGTGAAGAGTCTTTAGCTTATTCGAACAAATGCTGGATTCACCTCAGATGAATCTAGCCTGAACACACTGGTACTTACCTGTGAAAAAGGAATTATTTAACATGACAGATGATTATAGCTGAGTAATCGTGGACAGTTAACACTTATTACCTCAGTCTACTTGTAATGTGCTGTAGCTCACAGAGCAGCCCTGCTGTAGACAGTTTTTTTAAACACAGTGTGCAGTAGAAACGAAAGGACAAATGATTAATGTGGTCATAATTCTGTGTAGATTAATGAAATAATGTTATTGTCTGATTAACCACATTTTTAAATGTAGTTTTTACTCTGAAAGCAGGACATGATTTTGTACCAGTTTTTGCCAGGATTCTATAAAATACTCTTTCATTTCTTGTTTTGTTTTTACTGTTGAACATGACCTGTTATATTGGTTAAAGTTTGTGTGTGATCTGCACAGAGCACAACAAAGCAAAAAGTACTGGACCATACTGGTGTAGATGAAAACTGTTTCCTAGTGTAGGAAAAAAATATCAAACAATTTTTGCTGGCTCATTATGCAAACTGACCAAGACTAGCATTAAGGTTTTGACCAATGTTATCACTGGTTTGCTCAGCAGAGTCGTTTATTACAGTGAACTGTGCTGATTGAGTACAGAGTGATCAGACTCTTACAGCTCATTAGTAACTGCCTTGACAGTTTTCACTGTAAATGTAACTGTTTACACAGAGCAGATACTACAGCTTTTCTCTGGTGACTGCTTTATTGACAATGGCTGACCACCTCACTTTGCATAACTGGGTTGGCCAAGTTTTATACTATGGTGACACTAGCAACCCCTTGGCTTGGCCCCTGGAGTCAGCCTGCATTCTGTTATGAACTGACAAAACAGAAAGTCTCTGATCATGTATTGTGTGCGAGGTGAGATTGAGGGGTGAATGGTTGCTTCTCACATGACGAGATATCAGTTTTGTTTGTGTACAGCGTATGTGTGACAAAAGAACCTTAAGAAAAAAATCAGAATACCTGCTTATACCACCACTGGCAGTCTGCTCAGATTACACTTTAGTCCAGTAAGTCTAAGGGAATACGAAAACATAGCAAGTGACCACAATGTAGTTACATGTTCTTTTTTCCCATAATGGCTTTCAGAACCAAATGGTTTGAATGAAACCATGCTTTCCTCTGGTTTATGAGCTGAAATGCACAATTTTTCTACTCTGTGACAGTTATTAAAAATTAAAGTAGCAAAGTAAAATAATAAAGTAAAAAATAGAAATTATATGCTCAAAAAAATACCATTACTTGGAAAAAAATGTGCTCAAATACTGTAACAAGAGTAAATATAATTGGTCACTTCCCACGTAAGCCCACTTTTAGGAATAATCCTGAAAAGTATAGGATGCTTTAGTTTTATAAACATAATGAGATGTCACCAAAGACCACCAGATGGTGCCATAAATGTGTAAAAGCAATTTCCACATAAATCAATAGATGCATTCATCCAAATATTAAGTCCAACCAAATATAAAATCATGTTGCCCACAATGCAAGTCACCAGCAGGTGATTTAGTTTTTATACTGCCTTTTCACCAGTAGTACATTACAGTCATTTTATTGGACAATTCACAGTTACAATATTTTTTTATAGGCCAATCAAGAACTATATCAGAAGGATATTTCTGCTGATCTGGAATCAACACAATCAGCTTAACACCTTAGTTTAGTCTAAACGTGAAAAAGTGAATTCTGTGGACTGTAAACAGTGTGAGAGATAAGCGACCATCCACAAATTACATTGCCAACAGCAATCATCAGGGTCCAAGCATGGTGCACCCTATGGCGGCAGGATAGACTTTAAAGCAGATACAAAACAAATGATGGACAATTTTTAGTAGTAATACATGCTAATTTTGTCTTAGACTGCACCAGAATGAGTTTCATGTTACAATCACAAAATTGTTCTCCTGGAAACAATGCTGCCAGACCCATAGGATCGATTTCTGAACTTGTCACCTTCTTCATTGCCGAGGAGTTTTCATTAATAAAGCATACCATTTTTTTTTTTTTTGGCAAACCATTTTGCTAGTTATGATGCTTCAAGTGTAAGCAATGCTACAGAAAGGTTTGTGTGTTACTTTTTAATTGTTTATATGACACTTGATTTCAAACAGAAGCCTAACAGCTCCTCATTTACACATCATTAACATGAAGCCTGCCCTAATTCATGCAGATGTTTCAGTAGGGAGCCAATAAACAACAGCATTCAGGGGCTCATGAGCCAATGGCTGTGCTTGTAGTTGGTGTCTGAGGCTAAAGCAGTGACTGCCCTTCCTACTGACCAAACTTTTATTTATTTTATATTATAAGTTATTGTTAAAGCTGTTAAAATTGTGACAACTGGAAAGAGTAAAGTGTGAAATAAACAAAACAGTTATTTTTTAAGATGGTAGAATGATGTGATTATTTAGTGTGATTATTTTCCTAAAATAACATATTTAAATGCTGTATTATTGCAGTGTATGAGATGTTTTTAAATGGATTATAGAATAGTTTCAGGATTTGTTTAAACCAGTGTGCATTCCACTTTTGTACTGGATTGCCATGTGCACAGTTATTAGTATTATTGTCATATTTTTATTCTTATTATTGCTATTATAGATGATATTGATAGTTCTTGTTAGTTAACTGCAAATTACTCTTTTTTTTTTCCAGGTTGTTAAACTCTTACACTCACATTTACACACTTTTACACATTCCTTTTAAAGGTTTGATCGTACGGATATGCCAAAGATGAAAGTTATGAATAACAAAGGTGTTTGTGAAATTTGCGTGCATTTTATGATCAGATTTGATCAGATATTCTTAACATTTTTAAACTTCCAGTTCATCACACTTTAGTTGTGTTTGATATTTTTACATAGTCTGTTAGATAAGAGAGAATTTCAACATTAAGCCAAGATTTGCTTCTGTAATACGAATTTGCAAAAAAAAACTTGTCTTGACCTTATCAGATTTTAACCTAGGACTAAAGATGTGGTAGTCTATTAGAATTTCAACTGTCATTGCTTTTCGGGACCTATTGAAAATGGAGCATCCTGCAGGTATTCCTGCTTGTGCTATATGAGCAGTTATTCAGTATGGAAAACACATGTAAAGTATAGGCTTCTTACCAGGGCTTATCAGGTTCTGGAAGGAGTGGAATGAGCCATTATCTATTTAGTAACTGTCATTTTAATTTATAAATGTTAACTGCTTGTTAGTGAAAGTGATGTAGGGTGAGTTGCACCAACAAGGATTAAATCAAGCACAGTTCAGCGCTAATCAAGGGTTTGCTAATCTAGGTTTTATTTTAAATCAAGTTGCACCACTTCATTTTAAACATGGATTAACAAATCTGCGATTAAAACCTTAATCTGTGATTACAGTCTGGATGTGATTAAACTAGATTTTCCCACCATCATGGATTCAGCAGCATAAACGGCAACGATGTTACTCTCAACTCTAATCATTGTTAATACTTAGTCGTCTTTTTTGAGTAAACCCCAGAATAGGCCTCCATCAAAAACAGCTCTTTAGGGCATGTTTGCAAATATTACAGCAAATGTAACAAAACTTGTCTCCAAGTAATCCTGGTAAAGCCACTTTGTTATCTAGTTAAATTTACATGGGGTAACTTTCTCTTTTCTACTTTCTCAGGTGCTACTTGCTTATTTTATTTCTGTCCAGATCAGCCATGTCTGTGTTTTTCTCCCTCCTCTCCTACAAAATTGCAGGACAGTATTTCACTGACCTGAGTGGACACCAGTCTCTGTGATTTATCCTTAATGAACACTTCCTGAAACCCAAAATGATGGATGCTACGGAGGATCTCTTCCACATTTTCTTGGTCTGGCTGGTAGAACTTCGTCTTCATCCTATTTTAGACAGCATTTTCAGGAAGACAAAGAATATAGTCAACCAGCAAAGCAGAACATCATTAACATTTTAATGATCATATGAGTACATGTGATTCAAACTTTGGTTTGTAGAAAATACAACACACTAGAAACTTGCTATTAATGCTGGCTGGACACCAGAGTTTCATTACTGAGGAGAAATGTAAAAATGTTATTACAGATGTCCCCCTTCTAAAATAATCCAATCTGAGCAGGGCTTTAATTTAATGAGATGATAATCCAAAAAGGTTAGAAAGTATGCCTTTACATAACAGTTCTATAATGCTTAAGTTTCTCCCAAAGTGTGACCCAAAAACTCATTATCTTACCAGTACTTGTATGTTACAGAAAGGAAGAGGGAATCAACAGAAAAGTCTAGTCCTTGTGGTTGGATGTGACTACCAGTTTTATAATAAAGCCTGTCTGTTGTTAAGGTCAGCTCTTTGAGTCTGGAGAACAAAAAGGCACTCCCATCCATAGAAAGGACTAATTGGAGAAGAGTTATGGTCTAACTTTGATCTTTTTCAGCAGGCTTTCTGGATCTCTTTTATCATTCAAATGAAATTCCTCACCAATTCCTTCGGTTTGGTTATGATGCAGATTCACAAATTCAGTTATTTCTCTTGCATCAGCTCGTACTTATGAAAGATTTCATAATTGCTTAAATGGCATAATAGATATATTATGGTTGCTCATCATGTATGCAAATATTTTGGAAAATATATTTTTTCTCTGTGTTTTTGGTCGTCCACATGAAAACAGCGTTCACTGAAAGTGGCGGTTTCTGAAAGGACTCTCCAGGGCGGAGATTTTATTGTTGTGTGAACGGGCAAAACGCAGCTTTATAAAAACAATGACATCACACTGTTAACTTGCATATGTCTGTAGCTGTTTTTAATATTTTAAGTATTCAGAATGACTGCTGTATTGTTTCTGTGTGCTCAGCAATCTGGGCTCAATTTCAGAGCTGAGAACTTTTATGACAATTTGCCATTCTGCCAAGAAAATTCTGACATTCTCACAATATCCTACCTGTAGTTTTAATGCTGGTAGCATTTTTTGATGAGGTTATTGAGGATATCACAATATCCTACCTGCAATTGTGCTGCTGGTAGCACTTTCTGACAGTGATTTCAGGTAACAAATAGCCTATTTAGAGTTTTATGTAGAGCGCTACCTATAAATATGCTATAGTAGGACATTTCGACAAGGTAGCACATTCGGTCAAAACATTGGATATGTGTGGACTAGGTCTTACAGCTTGAAAGGCTACTGCAGCTTCTGAGAGTTCCCCCTTTTCACCCAGACACATAAGAATGTACCTGCGAGCCAGCAGTCAGCTGTAGTCTTTGTGGTGTGTTCGGGCATTTTTCACAGGAGCTGAGAGGCGATCATCAGTCGGTCTTTGCTGACATTCAGGACAGTGGTTCGTCGTTTGTGATTGGAGGGACTCTTCGAGACCGCTCTTTTAGGTGAACGCTGCCTTGCGTTGAAGGTTTTTTTTGGTAAATTACGGCAAAAAAATGAGTAGATTTTGTGTTTTCTGTAGCTGAAAATCACAGAACCCCCCTCTTGCATTCTCGTTCCAGCTCTGCCCCCTCATTATCCCCAACACCTGCTGCTTGTTGTGTCAGTTTGTCTCAGGTTTTCTTCTTGTGCCTCATTAGTTTTTCTGATTTTTTTTATTGATGCCTGATTGATTTGCCTGTATTTTGTCCAGATGCCTATCTGGTGCAGGCCCCCATTTTTTGCCTTTCACAGCATGTCACTGGAAGTGAGCTGCTTTGGCACGAGAGGACCATTTGAGAGAAGCTCTTCATACACCTTCATTCATTTGTCTTCAGGCCAGAAATAAAGGCACACCTGAGCCCTTGTAGATCACTTCATGACACTGTACCCTTCTAGAGAGACCGGACTGTCTGTCTTTTCATGCGCAGGCCTGTCACTCACTTTATAGCTTCAAATTGTTCTCATCTCAATTCCACAGTATTTTTTCCACAAACAAATAATGGTGAAGGAAGTCATAACTTAATTTAGTTTCATTATGTGTGAAAAGTGTACTATTGTACTGAATGGTTGTGATGATTTATGTTCCATTCAACACGTTCACAAAAATGTGCGGGGCAGCTCCTACATACAATACGGTTGTTTGCACCTCATGCTTTGGATTTGCATCATGAAGGCGCCTGCACAGTCTGGTGCATTCTTTTTTGTTAATTAGTCCATTAAAAGGTAGACTAAGATATTATTAGGCTAATTTCAGGAACAAAAACCTGACAATGCTACTGAACGAAGAGCCATTTGTGAACTGAAAGAGCTGGCTCTTATTGCAATGGCCATCAGGAGTAGGGCATAAACAGAGGTGTCCCATAAGACTGCTGCTCTTGAGCTAGCCCTTTACGTCTGGATAAAGGGGCCAAAGTTACAGTTAACCCTTGTTCTGCCAAATATATCATAATTTAATAATAATCACATTAGAAATGAAGTTTTTAGTTTAATGAAATTTCTTCCTGGTATTAGTATATGCAGTTACTGTAATGTTAATGAAAACAAATTATGTATTAATTTTATTTAAATTCTAAAAACTATTCATCAGAATCTTTGAGCACAGATGCCACTGCTGAGCCAAATGAAGTGGCTAAGCTGCTGATCTCCCAGTGCTGCTCACCCATGGGGAAAAGGGGATGAAGACTTCATCACTTAGAGACTTAAGATACAGATTGCCAAACCAGTAATGGCGGTTATTCTCCTTGATCATTGAGAATCTGTGGATATTTGCATAAAACATCTTAAGTGAATTTTGGTTTTAAGTTTCCTCTTTTACCTCACATGAGCTGTTTAAATTTCTGCAGGGAAATGTTGAAGTGGAAAGTGAAAAAAAAAAACATTCATGATTGTATAATTAAGTTGTAGTCTCAAAGTTTGTTTTAATTTTGGACAATTGCAAAATTTAAATATAACTTTACAGATTTACAGGATCTTGAGGGTTTGCGTCATTCACCTTGAAAGAAACATGCAAAGAAGTGGTTAACCATGTGCAAATTTGGTCCACATCAAATAATCTGCAGCAAATTCTTTGTAGTCTGGGCATCATCAAATGCTGGATTTCTTCCCTTGTGATGCTCTTCTATGTCTTTACTATGGCTGTCTTCGGTTCCTGCTTGTTCTACCTTCAGTTTTGCCTTCATTAAGTGAAACGCTGGATTGGATTTCTTTGCCTTAAAAAAAAGTCTTGGGTTGCTTTTACAGTATGCTTTAGGTCATTGTTCCTCTGTACTGTGAAGCGCTTTTCAATATACACTATATACTTCAGAATTCATACTGCTGTTTTTCTCAAGTCACATGATCAGTAAATACAAGGGAACAAGTTCACTTGGCAGCCATACTTACCCATGCCATAACTCTACCTCCACCATGCTTGGCAGATGAGGTGGTATGCTTTGGCTCGTGAGCAGTTCCTTCCCATCTCCATATTCTTCCCTTTCCATTTATTGGCACAAATTGATCTTTGTTCACCAGAGAAAGAAATCCTCTTTCACCCACCACAGTTGTAAGAGCTTACCAGTGCATTCTTTCTCTTTAAGAATTATGAAATATAAGAAATATGAGCCCAAAAATTAGCCACATAAATGCTAGTAGCATTAGCTTCTTAACCAGCTTATGTCACCTTATGGTGAACTGCTCTACAAAGTATTAATTCTAAAACTAGCAATCAACACATCAACATACCATCCTAGCTGACATTCAGGTTCACTTATTGGTCATATAATAGTGCTTGGCAACTTCATCTTTATCTGGAAGAGAAAAGGATTCACTAAATTGTCAGTGTTGTCAAGGATAGAGGATCCCTCACTAATCTCTTGCTTATAGCTGCTCTACCTGCTGTAGAAAGCTGGAAAAATGGGAAAAAATGTTCTGCTTTGGTCTATAATAACATGTCCCCCCAACCAGTCCTTGTGCAAACGATCAGTTAACTCAGAGACTATCCTTATACCAGGTTTTACTCAAAAATGACTCAAAACATGCTAAGCCTTCTGATTTAAAATCTATCAGAACTAAGATCTCTTAGGTTCATGGTAAAAGAATGGTAAAATAGCATGTGCAAAGAGAACATTTGGATGCTTTATTGTGGATTTTTTATTAGCAACGATCAGCAAACTTAATTTCTTACATTAATATATATTTTTGAGGCCTCCTAAGTGTACTTTACAGTAGTTTTGCATGGAGACATATAAACACATACAAAGATATATCTTCAGTCTTCTTGATCAATTTATTATGGAACTCAGTGATGCCATTAGAAAAAATATAAACCATGGTTACGATAGATTCTCATTTCTTTTTTTTTATATATAATAATCCTCTCCTTTGTTCTCAACACTTGACACAATGATCTTTATATACTATATATATTTATATATGAAGTTGACCTATACAGCATGCCCTCTGTAGTAATTGGGACAGTGCAGTCAAAATTGTTATGTTTTTATATTCTCTTTGAATTAAAGATAAGTATATGATAATGAGGTACAGAATATCACACTTTACCATTTTTATGGTTATTTTTGGGCATAGGTTTTATTGGTTTTAAAATGATAATATTTTTGACGAGTCCCACATCTTAGGTGAACATATGGTTTGGTACAGTTTGTTGAAGTGTATTAATTCTGACATATTATCTAAAATGGAGCTGTTTCTCTTGTCTTTGGCTTCTCCTTCTGCCCTTTAATAGCCATAAATAAAGTTTTGAGATTTACTCATATTTCTATCTTTAACCCAAAAGTCTTGAGCATCTTCAGCAGAAATAGCAATTTTGACTTTGCTGTTCCACTGTTTTTGAGGGGTGCTGTAGTTTACCAGTATATTTTCAGTATAAATAATCAAACAGGTCTTCATAATCATGTTTGTTGAATATTAAAAAAAAACACATGCAATCATTTCTTTCTTCTTGGCCTTTTACGTCAGACAAAAACATTTGGACCGTGTGCTCTAATAGATCTTTTCAAGTAAATGAGTTCAACCAAAAATCTAATTTATATGTTTTTCCCTCTACTGCAGGTGTGGCCAAATAAACTTCACTCTTCAAAATTATGGTTCCTAATGTGTTCTTGGTTTGGACATTTGGTTTGAGGAAAAATCTTAAACTGGTTTAGAACCATTACCTTAGTGGTCACCAACCCTCCTCCTGGAGATCTATTTCCCTGCAGAGTTTAGTTCCAGCATGCAACTAACATCCAACCTCCTCCTTACCTAACACTAATGCATCTGATCCAGCCAATCAGAGGCTTCTGAAGAAGTTAAGTAGCTGGAACAGGTGTGGCAGATTGTGGTTGCAACCGCACTCTGCAGGAAAATAGATCTCCAGGACCAGGGTTGGTGACCACTGCTTTACTTTATGTGAGGGTTCTTTAAACATTAAAAAGGCTCTTCATACTTGTAGATCCCATTTACAATAAGGTCCTTTAACAATCATCAATTGAAAGGTTCATTAGGGGACCAAAAGTGGTTCTTCTACAGCAACTTTCTAAAGAAACTTTTTTAACATGTTTATTTTTTTGGCCTGTAGCTCACTCACTCACATTTAGCAGGCTGAACATTCCCCACAGGGGGGCACCATTAGTACTAAATAGCTTTTGGTGCTTCACACCAGTGACACTATGTGTCCTGTTTAAGAATCTAAGATGCAAATTGTGGTTTTGAACAAAGTAAAAGCCAATACTTCTCAAAATGCAAATAAAAGATGTATGTAAATAAAAGATCTTTCACCCAAATGTATTAAGAATGAAAGGTGGCCATAATGCTAACTGTATCCTAGAATTATCCATTATTCATTTCTTCAGTACACTTCAATACATCCTTTCTGACAAAGCCTAGAGTTTTTAAAATGCTATAAATATGAAGAATTTAGTTAAATAACGTAATAACTTGTTTCTTTGCTGAACATTTCTCAAAGTAGTCCTGTTGTTGACAAGCAATTTCATCATCGTAACTGAAGATAAATGGCTTTCACTTACTTTGCAACTCAAAATATGCATTAGTTTATTGGACACACCCATGACTTGAAAAAACATGTAAATTTGATTTTTGGATGAAGCATTAGTTTAAAACGCAAGGAGTTGTGCTAAGGTGTTCTTAACAAATTAACTTTCAATATATATGATCAACACACTACTCAAGGACAAAACTGCTAAACATCATCATTGGGCAAAAATGCAAACATAAATGTTTCCCTTTATAAACCTAAAAAGGTTTCTAAAACATACAGTGATTTATAATATGATAAACAATTGCTAAAGCATGACCAGAAACTCTTAAAAGAATACACTATAAATGGAAGTTCTCATTAAAACTTGAGGGAGCATTAATGACCATTACTGGTATATATGGAATGTTACACTGTTAAAAAAAATGACCAAAATACACTTGATGTCCTGTCACATTGTGACACAGTATGTACCAGCATGAGATATTTGTGAGATTGAAAAAGAAAGTTAACAAAGTAAAGGTCACAGTGTGTATATGATAAAACCAACATCATACAGCCTGTATAAGCTAGTCATATACAGTACTGTGCAAAATCTGAGACAACCCTTAATTTATTCATTTCCAGCCAAAACACTCATTAGGTACTAGGTAATCACGCTATTAATTTTTTGGCATCAGGAGAAAAAGCAGAAAACATGTACCCAGAAAAATTACACAGAGGCCTCGACAACTAAACATAATATCAAATTTTTCAGAAACTTTTTAAGTTTTAAAGAAATCTGCTGGATATTTTTCCACATTTCCAAAGTTCCATCTTAGAAGTTGGTTGCATTTTCTTCTTCTCAATATTTAAGTAATCCCAAACACATTCAATGATGCAGACGTCTGGACTCTGGGGTGGTCAGTCTATTGTTCCTAGAACTTCAGCAGCTTCTTTCATTTTCTTATTTTTAGTCTATTTTCTTTTCTCAGTAACTGCTCCTTGACAGCTACGCATTCTTTCAGACTCATTAGTGTTGAGTTGTCTTCTCACAGTGGAAGGAAGAACAGAAACACCTATGAATTTTTTCAAATCTGATGCAAGAGTGGAGCTTGATTTTCTCCTCTCTCTCAAAGATGGAATAACTGATTATCTGATCATGACAGTTTCAGTGGTCTTCCAGGTCTTGCACAGTTGTTAGGAGCCTCAGTTTCTCTTTATTGTTTAATAATTTTTTGAACCAGTTTTGTAAACTCCTGTTTTTTTTGCTTATTTTGGCTTTCTCCTTCCTTATGCAATCCTATCTTTATATCTAATCTCCTCAGAAATACATGCATATAGTATCTAAGCCGCTTATCCTTCTGGGTCGCAGGGGTTGCTGGAGCCTATCCCAGTGGTAACTGGGCGGAAGGCAGGAAACACCCTGGACAGGTCGCCAGTCCATTGCAGGGCAGACACAGACATATATCCTCAGAAATATCTCCTGAAAAATAAATAGCTTGTACCTAATGGTATTCTTGACTGGAAATGAAGTAAATAAAAGGTGGATTCTGACTTTTGCACTGTACTGTACTACAAGATTTTGAAAGAAAAGTACAGTCCTAGAATATTTAATGACAGAGATGTTCATTCATTCTACATATGCATTCACTAGACAGTTTAGCAAGGACAGATTTTTTTTGTGCATAACACAATTTCTTCAAAGTTTATTGATCATAATGAACTTGATCTATTTCATAAGTCTGTTGAACTGCTCACTGAGCATCCCACAACATAAGAGCATCAGTGGCAGCTGCATGCGCTGATTAAGCTAAAGATATGGATTCATTTCATACAGACCAAACCGTATCTCTGGGATGAGAAAATCATGACAAAAATCATGCAGTGCAAGGCTGGCAAAAACTACAGGATAAAAATAAATAAATAAACAAATCCTTTGTGAGAAGGTAACTACTGTGAAAGGCTGCATCTCTTGAGTAGTCGGGCACAGGCTTAATATGACTTTTAAGGCTCTACTGCAGTAACATGTCTGAATTTTACTAATAAACATAATTTACTGAAACTGTGATCCCTTTGTAAGATCTGAAGATTTAAAAAACAAATAATTTACGTCTCTCAATGAATCAGGGTAAAAATAACATAGAAAAACGCATATTCTTTCCCAAGTGTATTAAATAACATACCATATAGCTACTGAGACACACTTCAACCACATAACTTTAGAGACAAAACTATAGCAGCTGTTCATAACATGCCCATCATAATCATAACAATATATTTCATATATCTCCAAGTCTAGTAATTGATTACAAGGGCATTAGATTCATGACAAGCATACGAGATTCAGTTCACAGTGTTTCAAATGGAACAGCACAGGTATCATAGTTAATGTATGGCACAACTGATACCATACAACCAATATTTTTGACTTAAAATGGTCTTCAAGTTCATTATTGCTCAGGTTATTCTACCAAGCATACATAAAAGCACCAAGGACTGAATGTGGTGGATACCTACATTATATAAATATTTTTTTTCTTCTGCAGTTTTTGTCAGCCCCAGTTCTGGGAACACCAACGAGATCATAGGGAACCAGGACTGGTGTTGAAAACCACTGTTTACTTAAATGCAGTACGGCACTATATTTTACTTCTGAACAGATCAAAATGGTCCAGTCTTCTGTTTTTAATGATCAATTTCCCAGATTTTGATAAGCAAGAAAATCCAATGTTTTTGTTGACGGTCATTCCTTTTTGCATCATAATTTGTGCGACACTCATAAAGATCCATATTTCTACACAATATACTATATCATATAATATCATTTAATATAATATAATATATATATATACACAGTAAATACACATTACTTTTTTGTACTCAAACTATATTTTGAGGGAGGATGTTGATAATGCTTGCATAGAACAAAATATTCTTTGAATTAAATACATAATAGACGTTGCTGTTAAGCTATTAATTTGTCAAAATAAATATGATTATCTTTACATATTTTTATATTTGTTCTTTTGATATATGAATGAGAAAAGAAGGGAATATCAAGAAGGAGAGCAGTGCTGACAAAAACTGGACAAATACAATAAAAAAGCAAACATAACACAGATCAGAAAATAAACTTGTGGCTTCTCCTTATAACAACAAATAATACTGGCCTTAGAGACATGGATCTTTTTCAATAACAAAATACATAACTATAAACATTTATAATAAATATGCTTAATATATAGATATGAACTGTATAACAATATATATGTATATCTGTCTTTTTCTATACATATATACGTACATAAAAAAAGGTGCACTTGTTTAAATAATATCATCTAGAAGATGCGGGGTAGCTACCCAGTCCAAAGTCCGTGGCTCAGAAGCTGCCATTATCATGCACATGAACTGCTTGCCAGTTCTCTTGTCAATAGGATAAATAGTGGTAGGGGTGAACCTTCTGTTGCTCTCCACAAATTCACATAGTTTCTGGTACACTTGGGGGTACTCATGGCGAAGAAACACCCCACGAATCCTTAGCTCCCGTTGAATGTTGATGAAACAAATCTCCCTAGCTTTTCTCCCCTCCTCACCTTCCTTGTCGATGTCAGCTGTACCTGGTGGTGGAGTGAGGATTAGCGTCTCCATATCACTATCCTTCCTATGAACCTTCCTCTCTGGGCTGTAAGAAGCTAAAGCAACCTTGGCATACTTCCTGACGGTTGGGGCTTGGACCCTTGGTGATGGTCCGTCAGGCACTTGTTCACCAACAGCAATGGATACATTCAAGAGAAAACATTCATTGGGGTCGTATTCCTTACCCGCCTCCTGGAGCTCCTTACAGTACTCCCCAAGATTATCCCTGAAGCCCTCTAGTTCACGTAAGGACAGGTATGTTGGAGACATCAAGAGGCTTTCTAGACCAAATTGAAGGAAATTTGTTGAAGATCCTGGATTCGGAAATCCTAAAAATAGGACTCCTCTTCCTCGAGACAAGTATCCTACTTTGGCTATACGTGAGAAAGCTTTGTGAACCTCTGTAGTTTCCCGACAGTACTTAATGATGTGGCGACACACACTGCCAATACGCCCATAGAGACAGCTCTCCTTGTGAACGTCCCAGTCTTCTCGGCGGCAGTTGCGGGAGCAGTAGTATGTGTAGCAGCTGTGGCAGGATTTAAAGTAGAGGCAAGCGTTAAACAATGTTTCTGTACGACGACATTTATTGTTAGAACACATCATTGTGTCATCCTCATCTGGGCTCTGATCAGGGGAACACTCCTCAGTACTTCGAAGTCCATCACAACTCTCCGTGTCTCTTAAGGAGTCAGGATCTATTTTTATGGACGTGGGTTGTTTGTCAAGGGGCATACTGCTCTCGGATCCTGCCTTCGAATCTTTTCTTCCTGATGATACTGCCTCTTCTTCATCAATAAGCTTCTTGAGTTGATCCAGCAGATCTTCACTGGGCCTTCTGCTAGCTGGTGGTTTGTAATCAATGACCAGGTCAGCTAAAAGCTCATCAAGCTGTTCTAAGCTTTGTTGGAGTGAGGTGCTGTGGTGTGTCTTTTCTTTAGTGGATTCCATTGATAAGGACATTTTCTCACGATGAGCAGACTGTTCATCTGGAGCACTTTTAGAATCCAGAACATCCCAACTGGCAGAACGTGCTTCTGCTCTAGTACCCTTGCCAGGTTTAATATCATTGTCTGTGATCGTGATCTCAGGGGTAATAAACCATTGTTTGCTTGAGGTGCTCCTAGCATCAGTCGGGCTTTTGTCAATCAGGGAATTTTCAGACAAAGACAGAGCTGCATAGCGTCTAGGTGAACTCGAAAGGTTAACAACTACAGGTTTTGGCCTTTCATTTGTGGACAAAGTTTGTTTCCCCTGACAAAGGAGATTCTCATCGCTTTTCCCACGAGGCACAGGCTGTTCCCTCTCTACATGAGTGTTGAGGATGTTGTCCCAAGATCTAGAGTATGGTCTTGGGTCAGCTACTTGCCTTGTAGGCTCCATACATGGGTTGGTGTACCAAGGTGCAGGCATTGGCTCTTGTCTAACTCTTGTTGGTGTCACCTGGGAGGTGTAAGAAGAGGGATAGTGTGTGGAATAGCCAGACACATCTGAGCCATACCAGTCATCTGATTGTGGCTGAACCACACGAGCATGGCGCCTACCCTCTGTGTAATACGCCCGAGCTGGATGATGATGTTCCATTGGTGGCACATAGGGATCACCCATGTAGAAAATCCTTGGGGGGCCTGTTTGAATCTGATATGTCCTGGGGTCATCCCCATAGAACGTTCTCGCTGGAGGCGTCTGTATTATGTATGGTCCTGGTTCATTTGCACCATAGGATTTTGGATATACAGGTGCAGAATATTGATAGGGGTCAATTTCTGTAAAATATGGCCTGGCAGGTATAGAGTGAACCATGCGTGTCCTTGGATCTTGGACATAGTGTACTTTGGGAGAATAGGTTTGGCTCGGAATGCTGTAACGATCATCCTGATAGTAAGTTCTTGTAGGAGCTGAAGATCCATATTTCCCCATATCCTCTGCATAGAAGAATTTAGTTGGCACATTGGGGCTTGAGTGAGCCCTTCGTTCCCTTCCATAATGTTCCTTTGACTCCTGTTGAGAAGGCATCCTTTGAAGTGGGGTCTCCATTGGCAGCATGTAACTGTTTGGCATACTTTGGGAATACTGGTAAGTAGGCCTGTATTCACCTGTGAAGGATTCAGTGGGTGTTGGTGTTCTGGAGGTGGAATAGTGGCGAGGTACTGTAAGACTCCGACTGCCACTACTGGGATATTTCTGCCAGGGTATATCCACCCTTGGAGTTGATGATTTTTGCCCACGTTGCTGCAAAGCTGCTTCATCAGGCTTAATGTCCACTCTACATCGTACATGAGGACTAGTGGCAGGTTTATCCGGCCTTCCCTCTTCCAAGCCTTCAGGCACATAAACAGGAGAGTACCTGCTGGTATCAGTCCTCTGTGGCTGTAGTTTGATGGGATGTACCTCATGGATTAGTGCCCGAGTTGCTGCATAGGAGGATTCTCTTCTTGGAGACACCTCTGGCTTCCACTGAGGTTGCCTTGGAGACCTCTGAACTTCCCTACCCCTCCTTGTCACTGGAGGGGAACCATCAATCGTTACAGGAGTCAGATTGGTCTGGGCTCGTGGAGCACTTCTTGATCTGGTCCGCCTCTTATGTTCTGTCACAACAACCTCACCAGCCATTTCAGCAGTAAAAGGCTGAGGGGTCAGTCTAAAGTTATATAGGTCTGGGGAAGAAAAGCGATGAACTCCATGCCCTTGTTGTTGGGCTAAGGCATTCCAGGCAACTTCTGGGTTTGCCGCATATCTGTCAGCCCTTCTATATGGGTAGTCCATTTCGATTGTGTTATATTTGGGCTTGCCTGGAGACTTAGTATCAAATATGTGGCAGTGCCTTTTTTTGTCGTTCTGTTTGTACTCCAGTGTGCTAATGCATGTGGAATCACATTGTTTAGAGGAATATTCAGACTTGATGTGGTTAGAGAGGAAATTCACTTTAACAGCTTGATACACAGTAGATTCCAGTATGATGGGTGGATCTGTGCGTGTCATTGTAATGGAACTACTTTAGTTTCCTCCATAAAATCATTTTTAGGTTAGCATACCCTGTAAAAGAAAATGAAAGAAAACAGGATCAATTTTATGTTCTATTAGCTTGTATTTTTTAAAACTGTAAATAAATGTAACGTAAATGTTAATACATATATAGTATGTTATACTTGGCCTCACCAAGTTTACATATAAAATACCATCATCATAAGTAGAACCTAATCATAAGCTTTTAGAGGTGTATTCTAGGTCTGTAACTATCAATTAAATTAGAAATTGAGTAACCTGCCAATTATTTTGAGAGTTAATCGAGTAGTCAGGCATTGTTTTTAAAAGTCTAAACAATAAAAATGGACTTAACAATAATGTACCATTTCCTTAAGAAGACTCCAAAATACTTTACTGGTAAAAGACAAAGAAAAGCATTTTCTTCGTCTTAAGTTAAAGTTAAAAATTTGTGGCCGAAAAAAGAATGACAGAAAAAACAAGTGCAGGAGGGCTTTTCTAATTGTACTGTGCTTCTTAGGCAAATAACTATTTCAGATTTTACATTTTCATCAATTTAATGTAGGTTAAAACAATAAAACTGTCAGTTTTGTGCTGACTTAGACATAATACGGTAATAGTTAAGAAGTCCACAATGATTATTTGAATGTTCTATAAGAATAACAATAAGAAAAGCCCAAAATGTTTCATTTTACTGTGTAACTTGAATGAATTTTTTTTTTCTTATTATTATTACTGTCATAAATACTGTATATTAAGTACATAAAAGTGATGTGCTTTTAATTAAAACCTAATTGAAATACAAACTTCACTTATAAACAACCATTACGTGGTAAAAGTGTTGGTTATTCAAAAGACTTTACTGGTCTATTTTAATTATCAAATTTATCCGATTTTATTGAATATTCACTGCAGCCCTTTTCACAAAAGCTCTAAGACACAAGTTATAAACAGATTGAGAATGTTGGGAACAATGTTGACAATAGAATTAAGGGACAGCGTGCACCACACAAGCTAATTCGCCATTACTCGTACACCTTTGCTCTGATTTTCCCCATACTCTTCCTCAGAAGATAATTGCACTCACCCTGAGTGACACTCGCCCCAAGTATTTAATTATCACTGTGACTGTGAAGCTGCGGTTGTCACACTGTCACAAAGCTGTCGTAAGTTGGAGCCTGACCTTTTATGCAACATTGTAATGACCGATATAAAAAGAAACATATGAGTGATGCATGTATAAGGAAATAACTGCCTTAAGAGTGCTCCCTTGTAGAAAAGAGGAAGCCTCACAGATGGAGTCTCAGGGGTACACACAAAAAAACCCAAATATCTACTGGTTGATTAACTGGCATGGAAACCTATTCCACTAGTCTGTTCAATGTTCAGTGTTTAGAGTTCGCTTAGACTTTGCTTTTAACTGACTTGGACTTCAGACTAAAACCATTTTGCTCTCAGTGATCCTGTACCTTAAAAATGTTTACTTATTAAGACAAATGATTGAACATTCCATTTTGTCACTAACAAAACAATCATAACACTACTGAAAGTTTACTAAATGTTTCTGTAGTGTCTTTTCAGTAGTGTTCCACTTTTTTTGAGCATAATTTAAAAATTTTAGCCAGACTAGCAAACACAGCTTTGAACTGTACTCAGATGAAATCATATTTTCATTAAAACACAAAAAAAAATACTTAAGTTTTGAAGACGTGTTTCAGTAGTGACAGTTCTTAACATTACACACTGATTTTCAGACTTTGAGACACATTTACTTCAAAACAGTGGGATCTAACTGCTCACCATGTGGTCATGAGGGACAGGGATGCAGTCTCACTTCCTGCTCTAAAATACAGGGGTGTGGCTAAAATAAGGCTCCACCTATTGGCTACAGCTCTTTCAGTAGCTATATGAAAACCTTTTTTACTTGTGATAAGTCTAAATCTTTTAACTTCACTTAAAACAGATGAAAAAAAAAACAAATAAAACCAAGATTTAAAAAAGCAAAAACAGTAATATATTTTCATTTTATATTAGATCTATTCATTTTGACTGTATTTTGCCTTTTACTATGCTTATTAATGCATTTTCTTTAAACAGATCATAACAATATTTGATCTTTGTAAATAAATAGGTCTGAATATATATATTTTTTTAAATAGGCCCTTTTTCATCATTATTATAACTCATTCGCTCAGATTTCTTGACATTCTGTTACAGCATATGTGACATGCGACAGGATGCATGCATTTGGAAAAAATGCAGGTGGTTGCTACTGGATATAGTTACCCTAGCAACAGAATCTCACTATAATTACAAATCATATGGCAAAGCCCATGTGAAGTGTACCTGTGTTCCCCTGAGACTATGAAACAGAAAGGACTTTCCATTAGGTGAAACGTACTGATATAGCATTTCACACTGTAAACATTAGTTAAATGTATACAGTCTATATGCAAATTCTCCTTCTTTTCAGCCAGTTCATTTCTCCTGGGTGCTGCCTGAAACGTAATATGCAGCACAGTAATCAGTCTATGGCAGACCCTTTGAAGAGCTCTGGCTCATCTTGTCATTTTCAGAGGCTAAAGAATTCTAGGGATAAACAGCTTCAGACTAAAGCTCATAAATGATATTTTTGACAATCTGACACAAAATATTAAAGGATTAAAAAAAATACTTATGTACATGGAGACCAACTGGTTGTTTCTTAATCAGGATGCAGTTTGCGTTGTCTGTCAGATAAGGTCAATTATATAGCGATTTTACCACAAAAAACACTAAGGGATTTGGGTAACTAATGCAAGGGCAACTTGACATGTCAAAAATATATCCAGCAATCTTTTAAGACTTACTAGCATGTACTCACTATTTACATTCGTATTGTTTTTTTACCTTGTCTTGTTTTTAAAATGGTAGCAGAGGATATCTTTCTGTAGTATTAGTGCTTTTATTACAGGTTACATCATATTCCCCATTTTGTTATGAAATAACTCATGACTTGGGGGAGACCCCTCCTAATTCATGTCTAACTCAGGGGCATAGCAACATGGGGTCTGGTGGCAATGCCAATAAAAACGTTCTTATAATACAGGTTGAATGTAACATGCCGAATACTTGCATCATCAGACATTTATATTCACTTTAAATAAATAAAAAGTGATTGGCCAAAAATTTTCTTTGATCTTCACTCATTTTTGGCATGTGCCATCAGATAGAAATGTTCAACTTGTGTTGAGTTTAAATGTTTTTTTTTCGCTTGTTATGGTAGCAACAATGAAGTACGCTTGTTGATGGTTGTCAATCTCAATATAGCTTTCTGGCTATGCCAATGACCTAACTTGCTATAAATTTCCATCTCTACTTTCCCATTCCTGTGTTGCACTATTGCACTAGGCCAATACTGTCTGTGTTATGTACCATTATGCTTTGCTGCATTCAGCTCTTCCCTAAGACTTAACATCACATCTGCTGTCTGTATTTTCCTATGTGTCCTTCTGTCAGTCATTCTGCCCAACATCCAAATTGAAGTCTGTTTTTACCATTCATGCTACTTTGGCTGATGCTGCTACATCCAGATTCACCTGGCTGGTCAAATGGCCACCCCAACTCTATGGTCAGACTGTACTGAAGAACAGAAAGCTGTCCTTCGCCCAAAAGGAATCATTTTTACTCTACCTCAGTTCTTTCAGTGGTAAACAACACCTGTGTTCCAGACCGACACAGCGACCCCCACCACGTTTCTGTGCATCACCTTTAGTGTCTAGCCCTGTTCCCCACTTTCTCAACCTCCTGTATTTCTCATCCTTCTCCTCACTTCTCCTGTTCTTTCTCTTCTGACACTAGCCTTTTCATCTCATTTCCTGACCCCTCTCTCTTCATCCCACCCCTCTACCGTTTCATGCCACCCCTTCTCTATTCATTCTAGACCTTTCCACTTTTCTTCCAGTACTTTTGAGACCATCACTGAAACTGACACAGATGCAGAAGTAAACAGTGATAATGTGTGAATGAGCTTAATCTTTTTCAAACAGAAGAATATAATAAAGTGCAATTTGAGAAAAGTTGTGGTTGTAGTATGTTGTCTTACTTACTTTGGCCAGGAAACTGTAATTAATCTTGTTATAAAGGACAGAACTGGGAATGTCACACAAACTTCACTATCTGAGAGTTTGTAGCGAGCTTAGCCTGATGCCTTCTTCTCTGAAGCCGCATAGACTGAGGTTGTTTGAAATGGCCTGATGTATGAGAGCTGAGATGTGTTTTTCCTGAGATCTGAAGCTGTTTTGTCTGATGTCTGAGACCTGGCCATGTGGTCTAAGGATGTCCTAAAAATATAAACTGTACCATACAAACAGCTTTTTGTACAGGGATGATACCTGCTTGCAGCTTGCTATCACATCTAAAGCTTTTGCTATCACAGTCTATATCTTTTGCATTCAAATATACAACTTCTGCTTTCACAATTTACAGCTTTTACTATTAAATCTACAGCTTTTGCAGTGAATTCTACAGCTGTTGCAATGGATTCTACACTTTTGCTATAAATTCTATAGCTTTTGAAAGCAAACCTACTCTTTGGCTATGAAATCTATAGCTTTTGCAATTAATTCTACACTTTTGCTATGAATTCTATAGCTTTTGCAATGAATTCTACACTTTTGCTGTGAATTCTATAGATTTTGCAAACAAATCTAATCTTTTGCTATGAATTATATAGCTTTTGCAATCAAATCTACACTTTTGCAATGAATTCTATACTTTGGCAATGAATAGCTTTTGCAGTGAATAGCTTTCTACTCTTTTGCTATGAATTCCATTGCAATCAAATCTACAGCTTTTGCTATGCTACTGTTTCTTCTCACAACTCTATATGTCTATATATATAATCTATTCGTTATATGAAAACCAGTACACCTTAGCCCCAAAAAGATGTCAATTTGTTGTTTGCTGCTTTAAGTATAAACACAAATGCTGCTTTAAGTACAAACACAAGAGGAGGAGGAGGAGGAGGATGTTCTTTGTGAGCTGAGTCAGTGTTTCAAAAGCCATGTTTTGTCTGCCTTTGAAATGGGTTGATTACTGAAAAAAATTGGCAGAATGCATAAGGACACTACTTTTTATAGACCAAGTGAACACAGACGAAGCCTCTTCAGTAAAGAGACTTGACAAAGGGAAAACTGTGCAGTGCAGCAAAACAGACCTCAGATTTCTTAAACCCTGGCAGACTGGCAAAAAAATGAGGTACAGTATACCAGTGCCAGTGGTTTACCTTTATGTAATGGTTACAGGATCTCGGAGAGTCTCAAGAATCTTTCGAGAAGAAGCATGGAATTGATCTATCACCTCACATGTAGGTCTGTCAATCACTACATAATCACAATTATTTGAGCTGATGGCATTTATTTAGATTGCAATAATTTCCACAGCTGTTAGCGTTAACAATTATTTGCGTATGTCACAAGCAGAATGTCACCTGGGTGCGTTTTCTTCCATTGCTTTAAGGCAAATCCATGCAAATAAAAAAGCAGGAGTGAGTGATGTTTATTTATTTGAGCTTGAGCTGTTTCTATTAGCAGTTTGGAGTATCGATACTTAGGAACAAATACAGCTAATCAGCCAGTTTGACCAGTTCGGGCTTATACTTTAATAAGTGCATATAATGAACAAAAAATTATTTATTTAGCAGTTAATCATCAGCTAAAATGTCAAGACTACTCAAGTTATGTCCAATAATGTCCACATTTAGACAAACGATTACTGTCTGCAGAATTATTGTAATAAACAATATAATTGTGATCCAAATTCAGTTAAATGAAGTATCACATCTGAGTGTTGCAGAGTCTTCCCTGTAGCTTGCATTTGCCCATTTAATTACATATAATTACCATCTGGGCTAGCCAAGTGAACATGGGGAACCACTGGATGTTAACATGCCGTCTGAGCAGAAAACAGATTTTTAGCAAGGAGGGTAATAATACCATTTTGCACATCTCATGATACATCATCCAGCTCAGTGTACTAAACTGGGGCTAGTCCATAGCCGAGGAGAGGGTCTGTCAAATCTATCGACTGGCAAAATTTACAGACTAGTACCTTTCTTCTGGAAAAGCTTGTCCATTTTACTCTCTACCCTAGAGAGCAGATCTTATGTACCAAAGTTTCTTTGTTTCATTTGTATGTTCCCAGAATTCTTTGCCAGACTGAAAATCTACATTGTCATCTTTCCAATTGGTGTCTAAGTACAGTGTGTGTAGTACAGTACAAAAGTCAGAGATCACCCTTCATTCATTTAATTTTCAGTCAAAACAGTCATTAAAGAGTCATTCATTTTTATGGAGATATTTCTAAAGATTAGATATAATCTAATACAAGGGGATAGTCAAAAGAAAATAAGTGAAAAAACAATAGATTCCAAAACTGGAGTTCCTAAAATAATGAAAAGATTTTCAGTCTTAATCCTTATTAATTGGAGAAGCAATAAAAAAGGTGAAGCAATAAAAAACTGATATTCGAGGCTAACCTGCATGCAGAGTGACAAACAAAATTTCCTTCTATCCTGTATGTAGATTAAAAATTATTCCATCAGTAAGTTCTTTGCCTCTCCTTTCCACCTCTGGCTATTTTCACTTGCATTAACGAACCCTTCTCTGAAAATACGGCTCCTAATGAGCAACCAGTCTCTCCTCCGCCCACTCTATTCTCGGCGACAGACTTGTCTCACGCTGTTCTCCAGTAAACAAACTGCAGCCTCGCTTTGTATACAACCTTTCCTTGCCAAATGTGATGGCTGTCAAATGGATCCATTCAGCAGCTTGGGCTATGCACTAATTTGTGCATAATTACTCTATTTGTTACCACAGACAATGGCGTCCCTCAAAAAGGGACGGAACAAAGGCACATCCCACAGACTAAGCCCGCTCAAACTTCACTGCAGAGACACCAGCCAATAGAACTAAAACAAAACCGTGCTGCCTACAAAAGAGCAATGGAGACACCAGAGAACTACCATTCCCATACAGTGTGGTAAACGGGCAAGGCTGTGTTGGTATTTGCGACATCTACTGAGCAGGTCTGATCTGTGTCAATCTAAAAAAAAAGGCTGATCATAAACACTAGAAAAAATCCTCTCATTGGCTCCCTCCTGTGAGTTCTCTCGGAGGACCATCTGCTCAGGCTGATCTGGCAGCACCCTGCCACTCCCCACCCTTCATCTAACATCGTGTCCAAATGCACAAATGTTTATCCAGACCAAATTTTTTTACAAATTCAATTTGGTTCTTAAAATGTATACAGTCTCTTCTGAAAGAATTGGAACAGCAAGGCCAGTTCTTTTTTTTTTTTGCTATACACTGAAGACATTTGGGTTTGAGATCAGAAGATGAATATGAGGTGTGAGATCTGAATTTCAGCTTATATTTTCTGATATTTACAGCTAGATGTGTTAAACAGCTTCAAACATGGCAATTTTTGTTTGATCCCAATCAAATTTTCAAGTGAGCGAAAATATTGGAATATGTGACTAACAGGTGTTTCTTGTTGCCCAGGTGTGCCCTGTTAGATTGACTGTGTAAACAGTGAATAGCTCTGAATGTCTACTCTTGGTTTGATCCCAGGGTTTCACCTGTGAAGACTATATTTGTTGTTAAAAGGATAAACCAACATAAAGACCAGAGAGCTGGCTATGGGAGAAAAGCAAGCCGTTTTGAAGCTAAGGAAAGAGGGAACGTCCATCAGAGCCATTGCACAAGCACTGGGCATAGCCAAGTGTCATGAAATCTCTCTCTCTCTCTCTCTCTCTCTCTCTCTCAATCAATTACGAGACAATTTGGAATGTCCTGCACAACAGCAGCTGATGAAAGAAGGATCTGCCCGTGATCCAAAACATCAGTCAAGCATGGTGGAGGTAGTGTCAAGACTTGGGCTCGTATGGCTGCCTCTGGAACAGGCTAACTAAACTTCATTGATGATGTAACTCATGATGATAGCAGCAGAATTAATTCAGAAGTCTACAGAAATAGTCTGTGTGCCAATTTACAGAGAGATGCAGTAAATCTAACTGGGAGGAACTTCATTATGCAGCAAGACAATGACCCAAAACACACTGCCAACACAACAAAGCACTTCATCAGGGGAAAAAAGTGGAAGGTTTTAGAGGCCAAGTCAACCACCAGAGCTTAAACCAATTGAGCATACATTTCATCTCCTGATAAGGAGACTGAGGGGAGAAATAAACAGTAAAAGCCTGGAAAAGCATCACAAAAGTAAAATGCAACAGTTTGGTGATGTCTGTGGGTTGCTGGGATGATGCAGTTATTGCAAGCAAGGGATATGCAACTTTGATCTGATGTTTGATGTTTTCAGTGTATGGCAAAAACAAAAGCATTGGCCTTGCTGTTGCAATACTTTCAGAGAAGACTGAACAGACACAGACAGAGAGAGAGAGAGAGATCACCCATGATCAACCTCACACAGTGATAGATATTCGGTCTTACATAGATATTAGCTTGGTCTGCATCACAATTTGATGAACATTTTGCAGGTGTAACATGCATAAAATATATAGTTAAATAAAGTAAAACTGATATTTTGAAGCGAACTGACCTCAAAGTCAACCTGAAATAGATGTTTTTTACTTTTTTACTTCAGTCCCTGGTCATTTTAAGCCCAATTCTTTATACCATTTGATTTAAAAAATAAAATTCCTATTTTCCCATAATCTGATTGCAATATAATGACTTTTGCCCACCTCAAAAACATCTTCACTCAGAAGTCTGTCACGGTACAGAAGGAAAATATGGTATAATTTTCAATTCATGTTTACATTGACATTTACTTGTCATTTTAACTGTTTTAGGAAATGGGTTGAGGCTAACTGGGTTAAAACTACCTCACTTTCAATGATAATACAATCAGCTCCATAATTACTGTCACGCTTGGTATAGATAGGTAAAAAAAGCCTTAATTTTTTTGTAAATTAGCCCAATCTCACTCTGAAAATACAATAAAAACACAGCACAATTACTGGTATCACTACAAATTCTTATGAACAACATGTAGCTGAAACATGCTCATTTATCTTTCACTTTTTTGTGAGGAATTGTTCAGAAACTCCATGACGTACTGTTTTACTGTGGTATAAATATGAGGTGACACAGAAGCCAAATTAGCCATTCATCAACATGAATGAACAAAATGGTGTAAAAAGAAGGATGGCTATACAGAAGAGAACCTCATCACCGCTGTTAAGTATGGTGGAGGATTTGTGATGTTTTGGGGCAGTTTTTCCTCCAAAGGCCCTGGGAACCTTTTAAGGATACATGCCATCATGGACTCCATAAAGTGCAAGGAGACTTTAAATCAAAATCTGGCTGCCTCTGAGCCTCTGAATAGCTAAAACTAAGGTCATGATTGGATCTTCCAGCAGAACAAACAGCACAGCCATCCCAGTTCCCCAACATATACCTCAGTGAAAACCTGTGGGGGGAGCTGAAGAGGAGAGTCCAAGAAAGATTATGCATCGAAGAGTGGTCTCAGATTCCTTATTCTGTATTCTTCAGTCTCAGCAAGCAATATACGAGAAAACGTGTTGCTATTATTTTGGCAAAGGGAGGCCGTACTAAATAAGAAGGTGCCAATAATTGTGATGTGGTTTTGTTTGAAAATATTTTTGGATTTTCTCAGACTAAATTTACTTCAATTAAGGGTTTTTTGCCATATTTTCAGTGTGACATTAAGCTAAACAACCACAAAGCCTTTTTTACCCGTATTTTCTAAGGAATTAATTATGCAATTATGCAGCTAATTGTACATGCTAATGACTGACAAACTCATTTTTCTCAGTAATTTCAGTTCTTCTGCTTGTTACAATTATTAAGTAACATGAAGGTTCAATAATGACACTTGAGAGCATCTTCTCTGGGAGGATGAGTTGTGAAATAAGATTAGGCTATTTTTAGAAGCCACACTGGTGTCTTCTTGTGTTCCACTCAAAGGTAAAAGTCACAGATGTCTAGTGTTTTAAAGAATTATTAATCCATTTAATTCTTTTCTCAACAGCATTTGTACTGAAAGCGTTTTCAACACTTTTACATTTGTGTTCAAATAACTCATTTTAAGCATTTTTGGTGCACTGTTGAATAACAGACATGTAACATGTCTCTAATGAAGATGCTAATAGCACTTGGTTTAAGTTACAGTTAGAGGAAAATATATTTGTCAAATTTTAAGTATCATGTATGGTACTGTGCAGACGTCTTCAGTACCTAAGCAAAGTTTAAAACCATTTATTTTGGGAGTGTCAAAAACATTAACATTAGAATAAATGCAAACATTAATGCAAGAGGAAGAACTTAGAAGAAGAAAGTTTGGTTCCAGAACACATAAATTTGTTAAATTCCATCAGCAACACATCTGATTTAACTGAGAGAAGTACTGACTGAGCCAAACCAAGTACTGAATCATAATAAGCTCTCTGGACAAAAAAAAACTGCATGCATTATTTCCTCTTTAATGCTTGGTTAAGTGTCTCTTGCCTTATTGACAATGCAAATTTTGCCAAATAAGGAATACAGCAGCCACTTGAGATGGTTCCTGTCCACTTTAGCTCCCTCTTCCACTAACTTTGTGCTTAATGTCCAAGCAGAACACAGCACTGACACTCCCACATTCCAGGATGACAAATGTAGGGTGTTTGTATGTGATGATTTAACCAGACAACACTGGAACACTAAATCACCACCAATAATTTGGAGATGCCAAGTTTTGTTCTAGCAGAATAGTCCACCAACTAAAAATATCCATTCAACAGCGTCCTGTGGATACAAACTGACCAATGATTAGACCTAGAGGATGACTAACAAAAAATGAGCAGCAAGAGATGAGCTACTGTCTCTGACTTTGCATCTGCAAGGTGAACCAACAAAGTAGGTGTGTGTAATAAATTCACAGGTAGTCCTGTAGGGGTCCTGACCATTAATGAACCACGTAAAGTGGGGCTACCAAAGTACGCAGAGCAACAGATGGACTTCAGTCTGTAATCGTAGAACTACAAATTGCACCTATATGGTAAATTAATTTGATAAAATTGACAAATCATGTAGATGGACAAGGTAGTGTACCTAATAAAGTGGACTATACATTATACAAGACTACACATTGACTATACATTCTTCATTAACTGTAAATACACTTATCAGGTACATGTACCATTTAGGTGCACTGTGTAGGTTTACAATTACTGCCTGTAGTTCATCTGCTGCACAATTCATCAGCCCCCTTCTACCCCATCGATGGAAAAAGACCACCTCAGAATTGACCAGTCTCAGCACACTAGTGATACCAGCATAGTAACAGCATGCTAGAGTGTGTTGTGTTGGTACAAGTGCCTCTCATTCAGTCATGAGTTGTATAACCTGCAACAAGTATAACCTTTAATTTATTGTGATCAGGCCTGTCACAATTATTACATAATCACTTGATCAGCTTATTCAAAAATAACTGTTTTAAAAATAATTTAGAGTAAAATACTATAATTAAATAATAATAAAAATAAAATACTTATAATACGTGTAGTCTTGACTCCAAAACATAAACCAATAAAACTCACAATTTAAAGTATTTTAAGAACAAAAACTTACACTCAATGGTCACTTTATTAGGTACACCTACCTTGTATTTACACTTCAGGTACACTTACCATATAGGAGCACTTTGTAGTTCTACAATTACAGACTGTAGTCCATCTGTTTCTCTGCATACTTTTATAGCTCCCTTTTACCCTAAGCATCAATGGTCAGGACCGCCACAGGACCACCATAGAGCCGGTATTATCTGGGTGGTGGACCACTCGTACCAGCGCAACACAAACTAACACGCCACCGCCACGTCAGTGTTACTGCAGTGCTGAGAATGATCCACCACCCAAATAGTACCTGCTCTGTGGTGGTTCTGTGGGGGTCCTGACCATTGAAGAACAGAGTAAAGGTGGGATAACAAAATATGCAAAGAAACAGATGGACTAAATTTTGAAACAAAGTACACCTGTATGGTAAGTGGAGCTGATAAAATGGACAACAAATATAGATTAAAGTTAGATGTACCTAATAAAGTAGTGAGTGTATGATGACTCGGTAAGTTTCTCTACTACAAAGCACTTCACACCAAACCATCCTAAATGACTTTGTTTATATCTTAGCCAATTATTAATTATGCATTATAAAATTTGAAAAATTTCTTTCTTTACACAAAGCCAGACCTGATTTAGGTTCTTTAATTATAGAGTATATTATAGAGTATATGGGGAAAATGGTTTCATGGTGCATGGACACACAGGTGTTTGGGTGAAGGTCCCTAAGAAGTAACAGTACCTATTCACCACTACACCACTGTCTAGCCTTTAATCAAAAACAAACACCACCACTGCACCTGCTACACTCATATTAGTGCAACAAACTGTGTAGCAACAGATGGGCTACAGTCAGTAATTGTAAACCTGCTGTATTCACTTATATGGTAGTGTTTCTAATATAATGGACAGTACAAGGAAGGTAATAAACTGGCAACTCAGCATATACTGACCATGTTTTCTGATGAGTTCATACTCTCAAGGTCCATGCAAATTATACAGGCTTGCACAATGCTGCACTTGTTAATGGAGCAGGTGCTGAGAGCAGCATAACAGCAACACAGTAATTTGGTTGGTATTGTAAGTCTACCTAGTAGTAATGAGGTCATCTGAAACTGAGAGGTCATCCTACTATCGCCAGATTTCTACTATAGTAAGAGACTCCAAGTTGTTCAACATAAAACTGGGATTGCACCTCTAACCATACTGTAGCTGTCAAAATGGGAAAAGTAAGATATAAACAAAAACCTCCTGGTAAGCACAGCTTGACAGTACTGTGCAAAAGACAGAGACCACCCTTCATTTATTTAATTTCCAGTCAATTAACTATGAGTTATTCATTTTCAGGAGATACTTATGAAGATATTAGATATAAGGGGAAGTGAAAAAAAAGAAGTTTCCAAACATTTTTAAAGGATACAGAGAAAACAGGAACAACCCTTAACTCTTAATAGCCTAGTAGACCACCAAAGCTGTCAACATCAGATAATCAGTACTTAAACCTTTCATCTTTGAGAGGAGATAATCAAGCTATGCTCTTGCTTCAGATCTGAAAAAATCCACAGGAGTTTCTGTCCATCCTTCCACTGTGGGAAGACAACTCAACACTAAGAGTCTGAAAGGATGTGCAGCTGTCAAGAAGATATTACTGACAAAAGGAAGTAGACAAAAAATAAAATTTGCAAATCAAACAAGGATCTCAATATCATTGAAATTATGTGGATTGTGACAAGTAGGAAGTGCAACCAACTTCCAAGACTGAACTTTCGAGGTGTGCAAAAATATTAATTTTTCTTTGAAAATATTCCTTTTTCTATTTCTTTGAAAAACTGAAAGCAAGTCTCCTGAAAGGAATGGAGGCTGTAATAAAAGGCAAAAACTGAACACACTAAATATTGAAAAATCTGATTCATCTGACTTATTTAGTTGTTGAGGCTTCTGTGTATTTCTGTGCTAAAAAATAAGTAATTAATTTTCGTTTTGACTGGAAATGAAATAAATGAAAAGGTGGTCACTGACTTTCGCCTAGTATTGTATATTTTGTAAAATATTTTGTGAAAGTGAAGCTGTGCGGATCTTCACTTTGCTCATTTTGCCCTTGGTTTGATTATTGATGCCACTTGATTTGATATTTCATTTCCTGACACATTTACAGCTTGAATTCATTTCATTTCTTTCTTATTTCCTCCTCATTCCTTCATCGCCTGGTTACCCATGGCTGGTCTTATTAATTTCATCGCTATCAGATATGCCAGCGCGCTGCCCAGTTTACAGCCTTGTCTTAGCCCAGTGTCTGTGCTGTCAGTCAATCTGCTACCCCCAATCTCTAATCTCTATAATCCACCCCTACCCCTGAACATGGGAGGTCATCTAATACAGGAGAAATCAGGCCATGCCTAAAGCATAACAAAACCTTCATGTGTCTTTTAGCGTGGCTCTGGAGCACGTTAAATTGTACAGTTCAAGGTTTAAGCCTAAAGCACCAAACAGATAAAGAAGTAAATAAAGTGTGGATGCTTACACTGTGGTTTTATTTTTGGCACCATCACCCTTCATCCCTTCCTGAGAAAATGACAACCCACTCATGTCTAGTTGAGTGCAAGCAAAAAAACTGCATGGCGTACTTGGCAAAAACCCATAACCACAAGCCCCTTCTGAATAAACACCCTGAATCATGCTTTGTTGGAGCTCCCTGACCCACATCAGTAAACAGAGGGAAGTCAGTGCCAAGGGGAAAATAGCAAATTCATATTTGTGTGGGCCCAACTGTCCTTTGCCCACGGGAAAGTGCAAACAAAGTAAAAATAACCAGTGACATAAAGGCCTAAAAAGAGTGACAGTGTCCTCGAATGATTCAAGGAATGCACTCATACAAACACAGTCGCATATGGACTATTACCACATGAACAGACCTTTGCCTGGTGCTATAATATTGAACTACAGTAAATCTTTTTTTTTTTCCTAAGAGGCAATTTGCATGTTAAGGGGGTTAGGCTGGCTTTACATGGTTAAACCTCTATGCAATTTAAGTTAAAACTAAATTACATGAATTGCATAACGTAAAGAATCCTGCAACTCATTTGAAACTCAGCTGCAACAGTTGCAAGCGTCTCAACTGTAATGAACAAGTCTAATTAAAAAAGGCAATAACGCATCATGTAAAAACATTGGAACAACATTTTTTTTAAACCAATGTTTTCACCAGATCCGGGGACAAAACAATAAATTAGAAGATGGTTTATTGGGTAGCTGAAAAGGACGTCTTGCTTACTGACAAAAGGTTGGTCAGTTTTTCCATTTGTCAATTTGCTGAGCCATGTGAACAAATATAAGTTTCGGTAGCCAGCTAAAACTAAGTGCTGCTGAAACACCTGCTTGTGCCACCATTATTCTGCTTTGTTAGCCTGCTATTGTGATCTACATGACTACATTCATTTTGTCCTCTAATAATTCTCCATAATTTTTGAATCCTTTGGGATCCAAAAGGAAGAAAGGGAGACAGAGATACAGTCCATGATGATAACCGTAACGGCTATGTAAACGTTAACTGTCAAGGGCTTAACTTTCACAAAACAGATTAATAACTCAAGTATATAGTAAAGGACCCCAGACAGATAAAAAACAGATACAGATATAAAATGACATCTGGAAAAATTCTATGAGGATGATGAAAATGATGCAAATATGTAAATAACATGTCACGGCAAGACAGATATGATGTATCAAAAAATGCAAGCTTCTTATTTGGCTGTCTAGTAGAGTAACTTAATTTGTTGCGTGCAAGTTTGCTTTTGAATAGTTTTGCGTAACTGTCAAGTTGCAGGCAACTCACACCTTGCAAGTGGTTACGTGAAAATTTCACTATACAGTAGACATTATTAACATTCTTTTTTGTCCACCGTTTTCGTGATAAATCATAATATGATTTTCTGAGTATGTCCAGACATGCAGCCTCAAGTGCCGTGAAAAGGATGACAAGTTCAGAAACTAATGCCCTGTAGCAGCGTAAAGCAACATCGCTCTTAGGAGATATTTGGTGCATTCTGATGCACTCTGAGAATAAAATACATTGCTGAGGAATTATTGCATTCATTCAGTTCACTGTCAGCTATGCAAAAACATGGTCATATCCAAACATTGTACTGTTTTCTAGGCATGTTGACTTATTTGCTAATTGCAAGCATGTTGCTTACCATACCTAAAGGTCAGTGCGTACAAAATCTTTTGAGACCCCCACATCTATTACCAATCGAGGCCATTCTAAAAATTTTGCCCATCATGGCTCCATAATGACACGTTGCGCTTGGACCCATGATCCCTATTTGCGATGTCGTTTGTAAATGGCCATTAAGCTCTCAGAGCAGTTACAGTCCACAGAAATCAACAAAATCAATTTCAGACAAAACCAAAGTGGTAGATGATTGTCTTGGCTGCAAACAATGATATTTTACACATTAACCTTTCCGCCCACTGTTCAAAAGCTTTTGAAGAAGCTATTTGAATACGAGACAAATGAAACCAAGCTCACTGCTCGCAAAATGTGGATCTCATTTCACGTTTCTTTAAATGTTATATATCAGAGATATCAGAAGTACTGATATAAACTGGAATGGATTTTGTTCTATTAAAAAACACTGCAACAGCAGGCTCCTGAGTGGCTCAACAGACTAAGCGTTGGCACATAAGGAGATCCCCACTTCAATCCCCAGTGATGCCACAGCCATCCATAGCCAGAGGCTCAAAGGAGAATTGGGCTTCCTTCTCCCCATCACTCAATGTGATGCTAGGTGTCTGTTAATTGACGTAACAGAAATGGCAGTCAGCTTTCTTCTCTAGGCATACTGAGCTGTCCAATGACATTGTGTTAGTGACAGTTCAGAAAAAAAAAGGAATAGAGGCTGAGTTCACGTGTCCTGGACGAAGCACATGCTTGCCTTCACTCTTCCAGCTTGGCAGCAGCATGTAATGGGGAGGGGGAGACCTAGCTAGCGGGTAGGAATTGGCCAAGACAAAAAAAAAAAAAATTATATGTATATATATATAAACATACTGTACTTTTAATGTAAGTCAGTGGAACCAGACTTTTTACCAGACTTTTTTGTTGAAATTTACACACAATGTAAAGTGTAACAGGCATTTTAAAATTATGTCAAAGACTGAAAAACGTCAAAAATGGAGCGACATATATATAATTATATTCCTGAGGGAGACAACAACAAAAATAAGAAAACAATGCATGTAAATGTACAACAAGATTTTGTTGACTTGTAATCTGAAAATAATTACATCTTTCTGCGAACTGTAGTGCATAATTTCTATCTAATTGCTGAGTTTAACATTCTGGGAAAAATAAAACATAAAATGTGCCATAAACTTTGCACAGGCCACATTTTATGTTTTTTTTCCAATATTTTAAATTCGGTAAAGAAGCAGTAATTGTGCATTAAAATGAAGATTTAAAGAAGAAAAATCAACAAAATAGCATTTGACCAGGGGTGCCCAAACTTTTGCTTCCGACAGTATAAAATAAAGAAAATTCTTAGTAGAATATTATTTGTTAATTATACTTTCACCAGGTGTTGCCATCTTGAATTGAAAAAGCGACGTGAACGCTGACATTTCTACCTAGGTGTGGTGCAAAATCCACAATACATATACCATAAAACCTGTGAATCTCTCTCAACCCTAGAAAGAGAGAGAGAGAGACAGACAGAGAGGGAGAGGGAGAGATAGAGAGAGGGAGAGAGAGAGATATGAACACTGCAAGCCGTCATACTGTAAATAACCTAAAGGAATATAAATCTATTTTCTGTGTTTCTGCCACTGCAGCATGTAGACTCTGCACATTTCAGTCTCTCCGGCCACTACAGTCGTGTTCTGTCACCGCATGACGTATAGCCCTACAGCATCCCGCACCACGTGACACTAGTGCACAATTTCATCACGCATCATTAGAGGTTAGTCCAGTTTCACTAGTAGGATGTCCCCTGCCTGCGGGCAAACCTGTGAAAACCGCTCATTTCTCATTTCCCGCTGAATCTTTAACACTGAATCGAAAAAAAGATTCATTATTGTTATCGCGCGCTTAACTTAGCTTACAGTTGTTAGCCAAGGCAAATATTTCGAGTCAGTCTTAACGGAGCCCAGTATTTCTGAACGCACACGGTATTCTTCACGTATAAGCCATGAACATGCACTCTAGCGGCTTTCACAGCTGTACATCCCAGAGTGAACACGCATGTATCTGTATGCTGACTAAAGTCATGATTTCGTGAATATAAATGTTCGACTTTCACTCGTTAAAATGACTGAATCTGCAGGTCTAAAAGGTTCCTGTGTTAACGGACACTGTGATGGAGGTGAGAGACTGAAAGTGGCGTCCTACTCTCCTGCTTCATGTTCGACTGTTCCGTTCCACCTTAAATGCTGCAGCAGTGCAACTGCTTAAGGTGGAACGGAGGATTCGAATACGAAGCAGGTTCGTATGATGGATTTGGTACAGAGGAACTGAAAACGCTGTTCCTTCGTCATATTCTCATCTGTGCTGATGAAGCAAGCGACGATGCATCAGAGTGATGTAGCTACAGCTCGACGCTCTTACCGCTTTAATCCATCCGCCGAGACCACGATTATCCATTTTCGTCCCCCGAATGATGCAGAGGTGCTACAGTGCGGTGCTGTTTGATGAACGCTGCATTTTAATGCGAGGGAATCGACGTTTATCCGCCTTATCGGTCAATCATGTCGTCCTCCACGCCTTAGCGTGTAGCTGTGCGTATGTTTAGCAGCGCATACGTAGCGTTACTACCAGCTCTCAGCTCAGGATACCCGGCGTTTCCAGAGCGTCTGGGGTGCCTTTTAAAAAGGGGCGTGTCAAAAGGCAGCTCGTGCGAACAGATTTGGGCGCGCGTTTTCTTGTGGGCAGTGGTCATCAGTGTGCCAGTGGGGGTGGGCAATATCACAGATCTTCCTGATGATCCCACAAACAGTTTAACTGAGTGATCCTTACAGAAAAGTCGTGTGCATTTCACGTATGATCACATGTGAAGCGTTTAAAACAAGACATAATGTGAATAGTATGTGATCACATGTAGCATCATGTCAATATATGTTAATATGTGACATAATCTCAATTATATGGTCAGGTGACAATGTCAATATTGTGATTACATGACATAATGTCAATAATGTATGATCACATGTGACAATGAGGATTATGTAATCGTGTGACAATATCAATTATATGCTAAGTCAATAATATGTAATCACATGTGGCATAATATTAATATGCGATTCCATGACAGTGTCAGTAATACGTGATCATGGGACATAATGTCAATGATATGTGATTGTAGGACATAAGGTCAGTAACATGTGATCGTAGGACATAAGGTCAGTAACATGTGATCGTAGGACATAATGTCAATATTATGTGATTATGGGACATAATGTCAATAATATGTGACCATGAGACATAATGTCAATAATATGTGTGACCATAGGACATAATGTCAACAATATGTGACCATGAGACATAATGTCAATAATATGTGTGACCATGGGACATAATGTCAATAATATGTGACCATGGGACATGATGTCAATAAAATGTGTAACCATGGGACATAATGTCAATAATATGTGACCATGGGACATGATGTCAATAATATGTGTGACCATGGGACATAATGTCAATAATATGTGACCATGGGACATGATGTCAATAAAATGTGTGACTATGGGACATAATGTCAACAATATGTGACCATGGGACATAATGTCAATAATATGTGACCATGGGACATGATGTCAATAATATGTGTGACCATGGGACATAATGTCAATAATATGTGACCATGGGACATGATGTCAATAAAATGTGTGACTATGGGACATAATGTCAACAATATGTGTGACTATGGGACATAATGTCAACAATATGTGTGACCATGGGACAATGTCAGTAATGTGTGAATGTGATTACATGACATCATGTAGTCATGTGCCATAATGTCAATAATATGACCACGTGTGACATAATGACAATTATGTGATCATGTGACCAGGTTAATAATATGTGATCATGTAACACAAAGTCATGTATATAATCACATGTGACATAATGTTAATATATGTAAAAATATGTGGCATAATCCTAGTAATATGTGGTCATGTGACAATGTCCATAATATGTGATCATGTGACAATGTCAGTAATACGTGATCGTGGGACATAATGTCAATAACGTGATTGTGGGACATAAGGTCAGTAATATGTGATCGTAGGACATAATGTCAATAATATGTGTGACCATGAGACATAATGTCAATAATATGTGACCATGGGACATAATGTCAATAATATGTGTGACCATGAGACATAATGTCAATAATATGTGACCATGGGACATAATGTCAATAATATGTGTGACCATGGGACATAATGCCAATAATATGTGTGACCATGGGACATAATGTCAATAATATGTGACCATGGGACATAATGTCAATAATATGTGTGACCATGGGACATAATGCCAATAATATTTGTGACCATGGGACATAATGTCAATAATGTGTGTGACCATGGGACATAATGCTAATAATATGTGTGACCATGGGACATAATGTCAATAATATATGTGTAACCATGAGACATAATGCCAATAATATGTGTGACCAGGGGACATAATGTCAATAATATGTGACCATGGGACATAATGCTAATAATATGTGTGACCATGGGACATAATGTCAATAATATGTGTGACCATGGGACATAATGCTAATAATATGTGTGGCCATGGGACATAATGTCAATAATATGTGTGACCATGGGACATAATGCTAATAATATGTGTGACCAGGGGACATAATGTCAATAATATGTGACCAGGGGACATAATGCCAATAATATGTGTGACCAGGGAACATAATGTCAATAATATGTGACCAGGGGACATAATGTCAATAATATGTGAGACCATGGGACATAATGACAATAATATGTGTAACCATGGGACATGATGTCGATAAAATGTGTGACCATGGGACATAATATCAACAATATGTGTGACCATGGGACAATGTCAGTAATGTGTGAATGTGATTACATGACATCATGTAGTCATGTGCCATAATGTCAATAATATGACCACATGTGACATAATGACAATTATGTGATCATGTGACCAGGTTAATAATATGTGATCATGTAACACAAAGTCATGTATATAATCACATGTGGCATAATGTCAATATATGTAAAAATATGTGGCATAATCCTAGTAATATGTGGTCGTGTGACCAGGTTAATAATATGTGATCATGTGACAATGTCAGCACATGACAATCTCAATAATATGTAATCATGCAGGACAATGTCAATAATATATTTGCTGCACTTTTTTAAGATCTAGGTTCAACAGATACTGTGAGTAGAAAAAGATAAGAAAACAGAAGATAATGATTGAACATAATGATTATAATAATAATAATAATAATAATAATAATAATAATAATGTAAATTATCAGAGGTGTAATCATATGCTTCAAGAAGATTTGTGACCTCTGGATCCACTAATGGCTAACAAAGCAAACGAATTGACACCATGGTGAAGGTTATGAAGACAGACATGTTTGTGTTGGAACAGATATTCCCTAATTATCCAGATTTGACCTTGCTATGACCTTGCTGTGGAAATCTAGAGAGCAATGGCAAGATATTGGCTACTGGACCAAAAAGTAGACACAGGAAGTGGTCAAACCAAGACAAGATTTAAATCCATCATCAGATGACATCATCACAGAGCAAGGGCTAATGAACCAGAAGAGGTAAATGAGAAAAGCCTTCTCAGCATCCATAATAATTCTGGCCCTCCAACAAGCAAATGAATGTGAGGAAACTATGGGCCTGTCTGAATCTAATGAAGGTGACATCTCACTCAGCCTGTTCTGCTCCTGTGACGATGAACACCTGAGATAATCTGAATGAATAACAACATGAAATAGTGCAGTAGTTTGGAGACTGTAGCCATCTAAGAGTCTCGCAATAACCTACAAGGGACTACTAAGACATAATGGTTTGTCACTGTCATCTCCAATATATGAGTAATCAATACATTAATTTAGGATAGTATAGGTTTTTTTTTGGACACTAGGTGGTGCTAGGGGGACAAGAGATGCAAAAAAACCCATACCCCCCTCTTGCAAGCATTATGAGAGTCAAAAATCTGGGAGAAAAAGACTCAATTTTGCATAGATTGTTAATAAAATTAAAAAGATAAATAATGTAATGGTGGTCCTTTTCAGGTATGTTGCCATAGGGAAAACACTTAGTGACAATTGAAAGAAATGATACAAAATGTCATATGAATGTCATTTTTTATCTACATATTTGGAATAAAATTGAGTAACTACATAATTTGTTGATCTCTAAAAGCTAAAACAGACATTAATCCTATTTCAAAGAAACCATGTTACTATGATATTATGAAGTATTTTTTTGATTTCTTGCACATCTAACAATAATTTAAAACCACAATTAACCATTAAAACTATGCTAAAACATAACAGTCAAGTAATTTCCATGTGCTCAGAAATGGCGTTCATTTTCTAAACAAAACTGATGATACTAGTAAAACATACTGTGAAAAACAAATTTCAGTTACAGATGGGGTTGCCAGGTGTCAGGTTTTGCACTGGACCATCTTGTTTTAAGCTCTTAAATATCGTTGCTGTTAGAATAAAACAAATAAAATCTCCAAAATGGTAACTCTACAGGAGAAGGAAAACACCTTTGCAATGGAAGTAAATCTGGCAACCCTAGTTACAGATGCTTCCAGGTGGCCAGAGCTGAAAATCTGACAGATGTAGCAATGACAGCTAGGAGAGAATTGGCAGAATTTTGCAGACAGTCAATATTAGAAAACAGTGTGCTAACAACCTGGTGATGAATTCCTGGAGGAGCACCCGGAGACTTCAAAAAGAGAAAACAGGCACAACAGAGACAGTATCTGCTTTCAACAGTGGAACACAGACATGGTGGCAAAAATGTAGAACGCTGGATTATTTGTTCCAATCTAATATCCAGCCAATCAGTAAAGTAGCTATAAAGCTATGCTGGTCAAAAGACTTATCTTAATGCAGAGTCAAGCAAATATGTTACATGGATATATGTCCTTTACACACCCAGTTTCTTTTCAGAGTATCACTCAGAGGAAAAAAGTATTGCTCAATACTCAAATCCTGCTGTTTTATGGCTCAGGAGACTTCTTAGGGTTATATATATATATATATATATATATATATATATATATATATATATATATATATATATATATATATATATGTTATAAAATATAACAGTTACCCACAGCATCAAAACTAAGAAGGCTCTTATTTTTGGATGAGAAATGAGTTCCTGTCTTTTGTTCAGACATCCTGATAAATGGACCCTAAAAAAGACACACAATTGACTCTAAGGTCTTGTATCCAGTGACTGAAAATGACCTGAACTCAGAAATAGAGGTTGAAAGCATAGCTTGGGCTCCTAAAAAACAAAGCAAAAAAAAGATCTGTAAAGGGGAATTATGATTTTTCTAAATTTCTGCATAATTAAATCATTAAGATGTAAAGTTGTTCAGAGCGGTTTGATGTGAAATGCGCCATCCTAGAGAAACTTAATGAGTCAGGATTGCTCACAGCAGTGGTGGCAGGAAACAGATATCTGAAGCATTTAATGCCTCTAAAAGCTACTTCACAGAAAGTTATTACATGAAATTGTCTCAAATACTTTGACTGATGCTCACAACATTGTTTTATGATACTTTTGATGAGCTTTTTATCTAAAACATGTTTTTTTATATAAATTCTTGACATAGAGGTGTGTTGTGTGTCGTTCAATTCAAGCCATTAATGTCAAAACCTGTTGCAGAAAAAACATGAGGAAAAAAAAAACAACCTCAACAACGCTAACGTCTCCAAGGACCCCATGGGATTCTTTTGTTAGCACTAAACTAACAGTGATTCAGTAAACATTTTTGGCAGTTCTAGATTAAAACAAACTTCTGAACCTTCTAAAAAGACATTCTATGTTTTACTTGAAGCTTGTGACATAAAGATTCGCATATGTTTTACCCTGGAACAGTTTGAAGTTTCAGTAAAGAGGCCTGGTACAGAGCTGCTGCTGCTGTTTTCCATTTCTAACAACCCATTGATGATGCTTCTGCTCGTATTCACAGTGAGTAACATATCTAGGATTAGAGTGAGTTACTTCAAAATTATGCTGGGAGTTTATCTAATATGTTACACCTTAGCTAGATTTACCTACATACCACAAAGAAAAGCAATTGCTCGTGGCCAATTTTCCAATAATTCTACTCTTTTGTTTACACCCTTAACAATAAAACAACAGTTGTCTTGTAATACTTACACAGTTTAAATACAAGCATGATTCCACTAAATACAAATTTGCAAAAACTTACAGATATGTATTTTTAAGTTGCCAGAACTCATGAGCTGATGTGTCTAGATACATATCAAAGTCATTCATATTATTAATGTATTCCTTTTGCAGCTCTGGGTTTTGAAGCAGAGAGTGGCTTCAATATTTATGGTAAAACAAATGCAATATGGGTAGGTTGGTGTAGGGACAAGAATGAACTAAGTTATTTTTTCCTGTATGTGTAATGTATACTGTGCTAATATATGCACCCCTATTAATTTGTAGTGCACCCTCAGTGATTATGAGGGGCCAGGCCTGCACCACAGAGCCTTTCCACAATCCCTCTTCTAACAAATTAGTTGAAAGTGCAGTCCAGACCTTTAAAAGGTGGCTTAAATACAGCATTGAAACCTCATGCCCATCCCACACAACGACTTGCAAGGATAGAATACTCCTTCAGAAGGGAAGCCAGCAGCTGTTCAGTAGTAAGGAATTCAAAGGAATATAGACCCAAAAGACTTCAGAAAACAACTGTAGAGTGACAGAAGAATTTTTGCGTGGTAAAGAAAAAACTTCACCAGAGGAAATACAGAGGTTTTGCCATAAGATGTAAACTAATGGTAAGCTGCAAGAACAGATTAAAAAATACCCCAAAAAGCCTGTACCATTATGTACCAACAGCTTATGGGCAGATAAAATAAACCTTGTACCTGAATGATGGGAAGAGAAAAGTATGGTGAAGGGAGGGAAATGTTCATGAGCCAAACCATACCACTTCATCTGTCAAGCATGGTGGAGGTAGTGTTATGGTGTGGGCATGTATGACTGTCAGTGGAACTGGTTCCCTTGTATTAATTGATATTCTGACTGCTTACAAACACAGAGGATGAATTCTGATGTCTATAGATCCACATTATCTGCTCAAATTCAGTCAAAAGTTTCAAAACTCATTGGACAGCCATTCACAGTGCAGATGGACAAGCATAAAGCATAAAAGTAACTCAAGACTTGTTTTAAGGCAAAGAAGAGGAATGTTCTGCAGTGGCCAAGTTAATCATCTGATCACTTCAAATAAGCATGCATTTCACTTACTGAAAGCAAAACTGAAGGTAAAGCGTTCAAAGAACATGCAGGATCTGAAGACAGGTACAGTAACGACCTGGAAGAGCCAGGAAAGAAACTCAGCCTCTGGTGATGTCTTTGGGTTCCAGACTTCAGGCAGTCACTGACTGGAAAGTCGATGACTTATTATTATGTTAGTTTGTCTAATCACTTTCTAGCCCCTAAAAATGGGGACCATGTATGAAAATTTAATGTAAATACCTAAAATTATTCATATTTATTATTTTATTTGAACCTCAATATGCTGTGTTAGGCAAGCTAGATTGACAATAAGTTTGTCTATGTGTAAATATTTCTGGACCTATATGTAGTTTATCATCTGTGAGAATTATTAGGATCCATTAAATTGAAAGCTATGGTTGCAAATAACTGAGACATAGAATAAGAATGATATGAAAGAAGACCTCAGAGATTGTGAGGTGCTTTTCCCATGATAAGACTAGAATGTTCTCTCTTTATTATAAAATTCAGCAAAATTATACAGCGCCTACAGACAGTGTTGTGCAAAAGTCAGAGACCACCCTTCATTTATTTAATTTCCAGTCAAATCAGCCACCACCAAAAGTTCCAATCTGCTTCATATGAAAAAAACTTTCTGTCCATTCTTCCACTGTGAGAAGACAACTCAACACTATGAGTCTGAACGGATGTGTAGCTGTCAAGAAGACGTTACTGAGAAAGAAAATCAAACAAAGAAGCTGTTGGTGTTCTCAGAACAATGGACTGACCACCCCAGAGTCCAGACCTCAACATCACTGAATGTGTTTAGGATTACTTGGACTGTGTGAGTCTGAACTTTGGAGGTGTGGAAAAATATTCCTGCAGATTTCTTTAAAAAACTGAAAGCAAGTCTCCTGAAAAGAATGGGGGAAGCTGTAATAAAGTCAAAAAACACACGACACACTGAAAAAAATGTTATTATATTTAGTTGTTAAGGTTTTTGGGTAATTTTCCATTAAATATGTGTTTTCTGCTTTTTACCTGACACTGAAAGATGAAAAACGTGCACTTAATGGCTGTTTTGATTGAGGGTGGTCTCTTTTTGCACAGCCATAACCACAAAGCCCCATTGTACCATGGTGTTCCTTTTGTCCTGCTGTAATTACTTTGAGTTTGACACTTTACAACCAACAACCTCACACTGCTGTGTAAGCCGAGGTTAGGAGGCAATTTAGTCACTATTGTGTGCTAACAAGGTACGTGCTGCCTCTGGCAGAACACAAATAAAAACACACACAAGCTTTTGAAAGAAGTCACACATTGTTGATTGTGATTATGAAGGCTTTTGTGCCTAATGCATGCATACTGTCATCAAATTCTCATTCACACACTGAAAGAGAAATTGTCTCTCTCTCTGTTTCTCAGTGTTTAGATTGTCCTTGATGTTAGAACTACATTGCCCTTACTGCTTCATGTATGGATATCTAATTCCCCTGGAAGACTGCAGTAAGCAGAGTTTCCAGGAGTGAGAATGGATTCAGCCCAGCTCAATATTGATCGCCTTCTAGGAAGAAGAAAAATATGCTGAACAGCATGAACACCTACTAGCATATCACAGGACACTGACAGCGCCTTCTCTGCAGGAGGCCACTTCATATAAAATCACATTTACAACCACAGGAGAGTCCCAGCAGAATATTGTCTATGACCATTAGTAATCCATTGTTAATTATCATGCTATTAAAGATGAATTCCACTGATCATTCAACACTTCTGCATAAGTAAATTGTTAACATGTAAGCAACATGCTCCATTCCAGACAAACCTACTAAATCATAATTATTTGCAAAGGAGGATTGCTCTAAAAGCTATATACATTTATGGTGAAGGGGCATATTGTGAGGCAAACAGGTTTACCACTATTTTACCATTAGCAACAGTACATATAAAAACTCAAGACACATTTAGGTTCACTGGTCATTTTGGATAATAAATAAAATGGCTATATTTGTATTGTGGACATCATGATGCCAGGTTCCTATCACCACCCTTACTGTAAATGAATCTGTACATTCCTCTACAATGCATAATTTCACATCAAATCACAATTAATGGCTTTGTTTACGTCTCATCGACTGAATTACGCAGAAATTTAAAAAATCTACAGAATTTGCTACGTTTTTGCTCTGGTAGCAAAATCACTAAAAGCAGATGGAGAAGTTAATTCTACTACTGATTGTCTTATTTCATACTTACGGTACACCACTGCAATTCTTCGATAGTTGTATATATATATATACACCAACTGGCCACTTTATTAAGTACACCTCCTTGTATCTACACTCTTTATCCATTTTGTCAGCTCCTGTAGTTCTATAATTACAGACTGTAGGTCATCTGTTTCATCCTTTGTTAGCCCCCTTTTATCCTGTTCTTCAGTGGTCAGGACCCCCACAGGACCACCACAGAGTAGGTATTATTTGGGTGGTAGGTCATTCTCAGCACTGCAGTGACACTGGTGTGGTGGTGGTGTGTTGGTGTGTGCTGCACTGGTACAAGTGGATCAGACACAGCAGTGCTGCTGGAGTTTTTAAACACCTCAGTGTCACTGGTGGACTGAGAATAGTCCATCAATCAAAAATATCCAGCCAACAGCGTCCTGTGGGTGCCAACAGAGTGGACAGTAAGTGGGCACAGTATTTAAAAAATCCAGCAGCACTGCTGTGTGTGATCCACTCATAGGCTAGTTGTTCCAGCACATTCCACAGATGTTTGATCGGGTTGAGATCTGGGGGATTTGGAGGCTGGGAAAACTTGAGCTCTTTGTCATGTTCCTCAAACCAGAACGGGGTGCATTATCCTGTTGAAAGAGGCCAATGTCATCAGGGAATATCACTGCCATGAATGGCTGTACCTGGTCTGCTGCTGTGTCTGATCCACTTGTACCAGCACAACACACACTAACATGCTACCACCACATCAGTATCACTGAACATGTAGCCACAGACCAGTTAAAAAACAACAACAGTGCCCATGCTCTGCCCCATCTCGTTATTTTTTACATCACATGGACAGCTGGGTACTCGTGCACCATTTACCTGGGGTAAGTGAAGGCATCATGGCATCAGGATGCACTGCAGGAAGAAGACAAGCCAGAGCAGTGAGTGTGATACTCTTAGCAACGTTCTGCTGGGAAACCCTGAGTCCAGGCATGCATATGGATGACAATTTGACTTGTGCCACCTACCTAAACATCATTACAGACCGTGGCCGTGGTATTCCTCGATGACAGCGGCCTCTTTCAGCAGGACGATGCACCCTTATCTGGTCTGTGGAACATGACAAAGAGTTCTAGTTGTTCTGGCCTCAAAATTCCCTGGATGTCTATCAGATCGAGCATCTGTGGGATGTGCTGGAGCAACAAGCCTGATCTGTGGCAGCCTCACCTCTTAAAGGATCTGTTGCTAACATCTTGGTGACATTCAGAGTTCTTGAAGAATGCATGGCAGCAATTGTAGGACCAATAGCAAGTGGTCATGTGTTGGCGTTTTGGTGTACATCCAGCTATTCAGCCTACAGCAGTTTAGCAGTTTAGCCCCGCCCACTGACGCTGAAGTTAAACGTCAGCTCAGACTGCTTTTTGAATGAACCAGTCAAAACAGGGGTCATTTACATATAGCAGTCCTAAAAGCAGAGTAACAAAAACAGCATATTTCATTCTAAGGGTTAAAGAAAGGTTGGAAAATGGCCATGGACAAATTAATCATGAGTGTTTTTAGCACATAAACCCCACACAAACATTATAAGTGGAACTCAGGGAAAAATAAAGTACAATGTAGGTCATGGGCCCTTTAAATGGAGTTCAGAGAAGATTATAGTTATTTTTAAATTTGTAAGTTTTGCCGGACATTATGCAGTTGACGTCATGCTTTATGATGGGTCCATAAGGCAGTAAAATGAGCAGAGGTCTGAAACTGCAACAGGCTTTGTGAGCCAGTGCCTATTACATAACCTTCTCTAAATGCCGTCAGCGTCTGATGAAGCAGCCTGAGCTCCAGATCAAAGGGGCAGTCTTAAATCAGCTTTGAGTGGCACGACTGTGAGGGCTCAAATTTCAAATGTGGGCCCATATGCAAAGAATTCAGCTTCTGTAAGGAGGAAAACCAGATGTAATTATTATTGTTCATTGCTACTGAGTAAATATATTCTTTTCATAACACACATCTTTTGAAAAAGATTTTTTGAGTTCATCAGTCAGACTTGCAATTCACTGACTGAATTGTACAAAAAACACATTACACATTTAAATAGAAAACAATAGAAAACATTCCAAATATGTTCAAAGAAAGGTCTTGAGTTAAGCAGATCCCAAGAAGCTTGAAGCTATCGACTCTCTCTACAGCAGAGGTGGGTCTGTGGTTCACTTCCTGAAGCCAATGATTGGCCTGAAGTTAATGATGAACTCCTTAGTCTTGCTGACATTGAGGCACAAGTTGTTCTTGGAGCACCAGTCCACCAACTGTTCCACCTCCATCCTGAACAGCATCATCAATGAAAGAATAATGCAAATCATAGCACAACAAAACATTCCAGCTGCCCGTTCCTCAAGTAGCTTCGCTTCACATTCCACACCTGATTCACTTGGAAAACCAGGTTTCACATTTCAAATGGGACCTAAGTTTAAAGACTAAAGACTTTCAGAAGCTGAATGAGGTGTCTGAATTTGACAGTTAGCTCATGCTCCAAGTGAAGGCACTCAGCTTGGAGGGTTGTGCTTTGTTTCTACTCTATTTCACTGAAGGCTACCAGCAGGCATCCTTGATGCCAGAAGCTTTGCTTGGGAGTTTTGCCCTTTTTTCTCACTTTACATCTCACCAAGGTCTGCTAGCAGGTACGTTTGATGCCAGAGACTGACTAAAATTTACTTTCAGCACCCCCAGTGGCATCAATACATAGTACATAGTAACAACTCCACACTGCAGACAGGGGTTCGATCCCCCACCCATGCAAGCAACCCTGTGCTATACCAATAAAGTCCTTGGGCAAGACCCCTAACACTACCTTCACCTACCTTTGTAAAATGACCAAACTGCAAGGTGCTCTGGATAAGAGGGTCTGCCAAATGCCATAAATGTAAATGGGCTTCTGTGATCTACCAGCACCTCACACACATAATTCTCCCACCCTGCAGCATTACACTGTAGCATTGCGACAATGTGGTAGGACAGTAGGGCTGAGCACCCTGTGAAGCTCTGGAACATCTTGAAAAATAATTCCTTGCTCTGACGCATATCCTCTACCTCAGCTACTGGATTGGCTGTGGATTCATCCTCAGGAAAATAAAATCCAGCCTTTCTCCTGCCAGAGAACTGGGGATGGGCTTTTTTGGATTTGACAGAGTATTGTCCCTCACTTCTCATCTACAGCCTCCTCCCTTACAGATATGACCTAGAACAGTCAGACAGGATGCAGTGGAGCCCCGCAGGAGAAAAGGCTTTCCAGACTTTGAGACTGAGCATCTGCCACTGGCTGTCGCAATGTAAAATGATCAGTGCCAAAGTACTTAGTCCAAACAATCAGACTGAGTAAAAATGGGTGTACCATTGTAAAACCAGAGATCAAAATTATTTGGCAATTCATGAAGAGTAAATCGACAAAGAAAATACATTCACTACCTGCCCTACAGGAACTTCAGAGACTTTTTTGTTACTGTGATACACCCAGTCAGTAATACCTGCTTACCAAACTAAATTTGCATTCTGAATTAGCTCAAAAAGACTCTGCATCCAACAATAAAGGAAGCGTTGTGCATCTTTTATACAGTGATAGAAAAACAGCAGCACACAGAAAGCTCAGACTCCACATGCTAAAACATTTTACTCTGGCCAACACGGACTTCTTAAGTGGTCTTCCTCAAATTCTCAGAATGGACCCTGGCAAGGTTAAATTTGATTTTATTGTTTAGTCCAGTCTTAAATGTTGCTACAGAAATAGAAAATATTATGCTACAGAAAAAAATGCATTTTGTATAATTTATTCATATCTCTATTGTGACAGGGCAACACCGGGCCCCACTGTCATGAAGTCAGAGTGAGTCATTAGGAGTTTGGTCAAGTAAACACTTGTTACATATGGTGGGTACACCGGCCAGCCAGCAATGACATTGCAAAGAGCCAGGACTGACACCACCATCTGTTCCAAGCCTACTCCACAGCCTGGGCATGTTTGATCCCACACAGACATACTAATAAGGGGGCTGCATGGAATAATCTGAGCAATCAAATGGTCAGCATGAACCATCTGCAGCCATATGGACATCTATTGTAAAATCTGAGCACACATTTCTTTTTTTTATTAACATTATTAGGTACTGTCCGACTTCTGGTGACCATATGGGTAGCGTTTCTCCAGAGTATCCTGTCTTCTGCTCAGGCCTTTAGGCTTTTTAATGGATTGTTTAGGATGTCTTTGATTGCATCCATACATCTAGTCGCTGGCCGTCCTCTTCATTTATTTTTTCTTGCCCGTAATGAACTGCAAAAGTAAGCACTTTCAGTGCTGCCTGTATGATGCAAATGCTGCGTAACGTGTCATTAACTCAAAGCACTCATCCTCATCCACAGCTATGTGTTCTGGCCTGATCACTCTAGAGATTTCTCTTCAAAACAGCTCTCAGTGCTAAAGAGAGTCAAAGAAGTTTTTGTGTTAAAATGTTAAAAAGCACTCTTTAAATTCAAAACTTTCGCAAAGAGTTGCAGAGTGCAAAAAGAGAGGAGACTGGACTGGACTGGTTATTTCTCAGTGAGAACATTATTATTATGTTTACTCCAATAGAGTGTAAGGAGATTTTAAGACTATGGAAATATAAAACTGGTCATTCTATTTTAGCATAAGAAACTACAAGGGGAAATTTCATGAATGAATTTTAAGTTGCTATCCCAGTGGTTGCTAAAGTGTTGCTAGGCCATCGCTGTGGTATCACAAGTGGTTACTAAGGTGTTGCTAGGTCATTGCTGTGGTATTCCAGGTGGTTGCTAACTAGGGTGTATATAGACTCTATGGCCAAAAGTATGTGGACACCCCTCCTAATTATTGAGTTCAGATGATTCAGCCACACCCATTGTTAACTGGTGTATAAAATCAAGCAAAACATGGCATGCAATCTCCATAGAGAAACACAGGCAGTAGAATGGGTTGTACCAATGAGCTCAGTGACTTTAAAAGTGGCACTGTCATAGGATGCCACCTCTGCCACAAGTCAGTTTGTAAAATTTCTGTCCTGTTAGATCTGCCCCAGTCAACTGTAAGTGCCTTTACTGTGAAGTGGAAATGTCTGAGAGCAACAACAGCTCAGTCATGAAATGGTAGACCACACAAACTCACAGAGCTGTACTGGCAAGTGCTGAAGCAAGTAGTGCGTAAAAATCACCTATCCTCCACTGCATCTCTCATTACAAAGTTCCGAATTGCCTTCGGAAGCAACTTTAGCATAAGAGCTATGTGCTAGGAGCTTCATGAAATGGGTTTCCATGGCTGAGCAGCTGCACATAAGCCTAAGATCACTATGCCTGATGCCAAACATCAGCTGGAGTGGTATAAAGCACACCACCACTGGACTCTGGAGCAGTGGAAACGTGTTCTCTGGAGTGATGAAACACGCTTCAATATATGGGAGTCTAATGGACTAATCTGGGTTTGTGGATTGCAGGAGAATGCAACCTACCTGAATGCATAGTGCCAACAGGTAAGTTTGGTGGAGGAGGGATAATGGGCTGGGGCTGTTTTTGGGGGTTTGGGTCCCTTAGATGCTTCCAACTTTGTGGCAGCAATTTGGGGAAGGCTCTTTCCTGTTCCAGCATGACTGAGCCTCTGTGCACAAAGCAAGGTCCATAAAGACATGGCTTGACAGGTTTGGTGTGGAGGAACTCCAGCGGACTGCCCAGAGTCCTGACCTCAACACCACTAAAAACTTTTGGGATGAACTGGAATGTCAATTGTGAGCCAGGCCTTCTCATCCAACATCAGTATATGAACAAATAAATGCTCTTTTGACTGAATGGGAACACAGGGCTGGCTCTTGCCTTTTGGGGGCCCTAAGCAGGATTTTCTGGTCGCCTCTTATCTTGCTAGCTGATGTATTGCAAAATTAGAGGCTAAGTAATAACAAGGACTAACACAACATGTTTAAATTATATACATTTATAACTGGCTAATTGTGTATTGCAGATGACTAGATGCTCATTTAGGATTCTAACAAGTTACAGTTTACTGACATTTCATGCACACAAGCTTAAACATCACATTTGTATGTAAAAAGATGATGAGCCAAGTTGCATGACTTGACTTTCAGACTTGCTCATTTTGACTTGCTTTACAAAAATATAAGAGGATTCTTCAGTATTTATGGTCCAACAAACACATGCTCTTAAGCTCACATTACATTCTGTGGCACGAATGAGAAAAAAATAAACAAAAATTCTTCAATTTATTAAAGTATTTTGGGAGAAAGAATAATTTTTGCTGATAAAGACATTTTGCTATGTGTTACATTTCATATTCATTTATCAACATTGCAACCCCTGTGCTGGAGTGCGCCAAGAAGTCAGGAACCAAACTTCTACCTAGGTTTTTTATCCAACATATCAGAAACTTTTTTATCTAAACAAAGATTAATATTAATATTTTTACTGTATATTGTTTCAATGTTAAACACATTTACAGCAGATGTCTCTATGTAAACACTATTAAACTCCAGTTGGCTATTATTTCTGCCTTTTAGATGAAATTTCTCTGTAAGGCAATAAGCAAGCAGCATTTTAGCATGTCTTTTAAGGGTCTTTGTGTAAAGTCAGGCTGCCATCCTACTCCCCCCTGTGGTCATGTACCAGTACTGCACATACACCCTTTAAAGTGTATGCAAAAGTTTGGGCACGACTGTTCAAGTTAATCCTCTACAGAAAACACACTACTGCACATTTTAATACACAATTACTGATTATATGCTATTATTTAACATATTGGAAACAAAATTACCCTATGCAAAAGTAACATATCTTAAAATTTATATTTCTTTTCCCTGAAAGTTTTCTAACCCTAACAAGCTTGACATTCTAAAATTTTTGGTGCTTTATAGAACCCTTTCAGATGTTTCTATATAGAACCATATACAGCACAATTTGCATCAATATGGAGAACAATTCCACTACGCAAAGAACCATATAAACATGCAAATGGCTCTTTGAGCGTTCATGGTTCTATATAGAACCACTGTCTTTACTAAAGAACCCTTAAAGAACCATCTTTTTAAAGATTTCAAGGTTACTTTTTATGTATAACCACAACCTGAAAACATTTCTGAATTAACTTATATGGGTGAAATAAGCTGTACAAACAAGCCAAATATGATATTACGAGCCTTAGTGCTGAGACTGATGACAGTATGCTCTGCTACATACTTTTCAAGGTTATGTAATTATATAATTATATTAGACTTCCTAGTTTAGAGTCCCTGAAAGGCTGTAGAGAGTTTCATACTGTTTAATTTTTTGGTTTGGCCTTTAAAAAATGTACTGTCAAAACAATGGATTATTACTCTATTAATAATGTATTTTTTAGTGAATGCTAGCTTACATAACTCAAAGGTAAACACATTCACAGTCTTGAAACTAGAAATTCACTGATACCCATATAGAACATTTCTACCATTAAAATCATCAGTAACAACAATTTACCCAGCTTTGGTTTTCTTTACTGTGACACATGGACAAGTGACAAGTGATAGATTGTTTTGAATATCTGGAGCTTATATTCACAGGAATGCTAGCTCACTACTGAAAACACTAAAGGTCTGACCGAGGTAATGGCGGATAGTGTAACATTTGCAAAGCAGTGATTGGAGGAGAAAATAAAGCACATGTTAAGGAAAGACAGAGAGCATCAGTATTACGTTTGGCCAAAAGACAAAAACAAGACTTAGTTTTTATTTATTTTTTGCTGTGCTGCCACAGCCCTATGGCAAATTTATGCCAAACTGAAAAGCAATCACTACAGTGAAAAAACATGAAATGCAATGCACACATAACATTAGCTCTCCACAGTGACATGCAGAATATGTGCAAAAATGAAAAACAAAACCTCTATTACATTGTTTTCACTTTGCTTGACCTCTTTACTAAAATAGTGCATGAAGATTTGCATTTTAAAAATGAAATAATGCTGAATTTATGTCAGAATTGAATACAATCCTCCTTGAAATGAAGGCACAGTTATTACCATTAGCCACCTTGAAGATATAGCTATTGCTTTCCACCTTGCAGTACGTCTCAAACTCAAAGCATTCTTCTGACAAGAGACTACCTGGAGACCGAAATGGCATTTTTCCTTGAATAGAATTTATTATGCAATCGAAAAAGGTCACATAAAATGCAGGGAGTGAAACAGGGAAGGATAAAAATAAACATATTTTTATACAATCATTATCAGGCAAACAAACGACAAAGGCTTTGGAATATATCTGATGAGAAAAACAAAAACAGTTTCAGAAGCTATGAAATCAATATATTCTTCCATGAAGAGAAACAAAGGACTATGAAGGGTGAAAGGTGGAAATTCCATACAGAATTCCAGAAATCCCAGAAACGCTAGATTCCCTTTCCATTCCCTTGAGAATAAGTTAACACAAAGATCTCTTATTAAGCAGTACGCATGTCTGGGATGTGTTGACAGAGAAATAACCCTGGGTACTTTGCTGTTTGCCCAGCTCTAACACACCTGACCCAACTAATCAGCTAATTATAAACACTACCTGAGTTGAATTGGGTATGTTAGTGCAGGAAGACTCTACAATGTGCAGGACAGTCCAGGATTGGGAACCACTGCAGTCTTGATGAAGGCTAATACAAAGAATAAAAGGAGAAGTCACACATTTGAGGTGCTCTTTGCTTAGAGGGGGTTGGGTTGCACTAAGGTAATCAGTCAGTCTGACAGTGAATGTGTCAATGTATTCAAGTGAAAATCACAGTGAGCATGCAGAGACCACCAAATCACAGCTCAGTGCTACAGTTTCCAGACTCGTCCTCAGCAAACAGCGCACTCACAAAGAAATAAAGATCTCTGTAGGCAGCTGTAAAAAATGTTAAAATTACTACACTCTTAAAAATGAAGGTTCCTAAATAGTTCTTGGCTTGGACATACAGTGGCCGCAAAAGTACATCTTAACCAGTGAACCTTTGGTAGACTTCAGTGAAGTCAGAGGTTCCCAACAACTAGGCTATGAACCAGTATTGGGCCCTGAACAGTTTGATACCAGGCCGCAACAATGCAGCAGTAAACGGGGGCTGTCATTTGCCAACTACAGAAATGTAATATTTTATTATTATTAATTGGTGTTATAGTTATTATAATAGTATTTCTTCTTTAATGCTTAATTCTTCCCATTAAATGTTTGTGGAATTTTATAAACTGATATTATTGCCAAATGTTGATAATTGATATTAACAGATTTTATTGGGGCTGCAAGCACAGAAAAAACACCCTCTTCAAAGACAACAAAGATGAAACAAAGCCTAAAAAATGCATAATTTAATCGAGAACATGAAGACAACTAAGGAAAGGTGCAGGAGGAAAGATCTATGGTAGATCTGTCCAAAAGAGCCACACATTCAGGACAGAATCACCAGGACAACCACACTTACAGCAAATCACCAACTATCTACCAGTTTTGGAAATCTGTCTGCTGATTAATCTTCCCACAACATACAGCTAGCACTAAGTGATACAAACAAATCCTCATGTTAACTGATGTAGTCATGTTGTAGTGATGTTTTACTATGTTTAATTGGAACTAAGAGTACTGTAAAGCACGCTAAAGAGAAGGAAATGTTAAAGTCTGAGGCTGCTTTTCTTACAATAGTGTCAGTAAGCTTCTGGTCATTACGAGATCATGAACCTTAGAAGTAAACCTGTAAACCTTCAAAAGTCTGCAAAGAAACTGATATTGCCAAAAAGAAATGGACAGTCTTGGAACTGTCTGTTTAAATTCAGTGCCGCTTGGTTTGACATCCTAACACAATAAACTTGTCGCTTTGTCACACACTGAGTATGGCGCATATGCCCAAATACTTTCTGGGGCCACTGTACAGTTCTAGAAAATCCTTTGATTGATGCAGAACCTTTACATTATGTGAAGGTTCTTCACACTCTCATTTGATTTACAAAAAATGTTCTTTAAAGCACCATCCATTTAAAGGTACACTAGGGAACCAAATGTAGTTCCTCTATGGCATCATTCCAAAGAATCTTCTTTTTGGCACCTTTATTTGTAAGAGTGTGTTTTTATGGTGTCTTTATGTCCCAACTTGGACAAGTCAAAGTGACCCAGTGCCTTGCGAAAGAATTCAACCCCCTTAAAAGTCATCAGATTCATCTGGATTACAATGACCAATAGGACCAAAGAGCATTTTAAGGAAATTAGTTATTTATATTTATATTTTAGTTAAAGAAAATAAATTTATAGATATGCACAAGATAGGAAAAGGCCACAGAATAGCATCCAAGTGTCTGGATATCCCAGTGAGCACTGTTGAGCAAGAACGGGAGTTGAGAGAGGAAAACCACAGAAAGGCCAACAAGCACTTTGAAGGAGATACAGAGTTTAGTTTCTGAAACTGGACTGAAGGTGCACCAACCGCAAGAGCTTTGCATACAACTGACCTGTTTGGGAGGACGGCTAGAAAGAAGCATCTAGAGTTTGCCAGAAAGCATCAGTGACCCATCTAAAATGCTGGATAAGGTTTTGTGGTCTGATGAGACAAAAATTTAGCTTTTTGGTCAAAATTTAAATGCCAGCAGAGAAATATGGGGGTGGCAGTGTCATGTTGTGGGAATGCTTTTCCTCAGCAGCAACTGGTTATCTTGTTGAAACTAAAATACAGATGGATGGTGAAAATACAGGGAGATATGTCATGACAACCTGCTTCAGTCTGCTAAAAAACTACAGCTTGCTTCATCTTTCAGCAGGGCAATGATCCCAAGGACAAGGCCAAAGAAGTGGTAGACCAACAAAAAGAATGTACTATAAAGGCCATGTCAAAGTCCAAATTTCTGAATCTGTGCCACTATTTGAAAACTGTGGTCCAAAAGAGTCATCACGCCAACCTGAACAGCCTGGAGAAAACCTGCCAAGAAGAATGAGCAAAAATCACTCCCAAACAGTGTGCAAAGCTGGTAGAGACCTACCAGACTTAACAGACTTAAAGCTGTCATTGCCATAAAAGGTGGTTTTACCATGTACTAGTCTTAAGGTGCTGAACACTTATACAAGTAGAATTTATTTTTGTAAAAGATACTGACAAATAATGAATCTTGACTTTGAAAATTTACTTTAAGACCATAATGGTTTGCAATAAAAAACTGGCTGAAACAATCTGTAATCCAGAGGAATCTCATGACTTTAAATTGGGTTGAATAACTGTGCAAGGCACTGCATGCTGCATATGAATTCCAACGCAAATTAAACCCACAAATATCTAAACACATAATTTATGTTCATTAATATATGCACGTATAACTCATTCACCATTTGAGACTGAACATATGAAAGTGTATAAATGGTATTCAAACTATGAAATATGGTTTTCACAAACTTTTTCAAAGGTAGGTTTAGAGCTGCACATATATTTAAACCGAAATGGCTTGTCTAACTAAAATGTTAATGATCTTGCGTTGATTCTGCAGAAGAGGCATGGCTGTATAGCGCAGCATCCTAGAAAACAACATCGGTTTCATTAACCAGAGAGTTCAATAAACTGATATGGTTATCAACATTCAGACACCTATCAGTTCAGAGACACTTTTTTGGTTTAAATCAAATACCTTTAACATGAAATGATGAACCTCTGAGCGCATTTTTGATTCACATCTGAAATAAATGATTAAAATGTAACCTCTTTCAGCAAACATAAATAGGTGACTTGCATTCATACATCAGGACTGTGCGAAAATGTGCATAACCAGCTTTCCCAATACAGTCCAATGTGATAGTCACATGTTGTGTGAACAGACAAACTGTCAACCAGAACAGTTAAAACAATCTTACTGGTGAAATAAGATGCAGTTTGTAAAACATTTATCCAAAAAACGAAAGCAAAACAGAAAATTATAGACCGGGTGCTGGATGCAACCAACAGTCAATGACAAACACTAAGATTTATATATTCACTATATGTCCAAAAGTATCCAGACAGCCCTTCTAATCAGTGAATTCAGTTATGTTAAGGTACATCCACCACTGATACCAGTGCTCAGTTTCAACTAGACCTACACCTGCTAACAATGAACCACCTGTTACGGTGTACATTTAAAAACATCCTCACACCACAGTGTCAGGTCTCAAACATCAGACAAAACAGCTCCAGATCTCGGAAAAAAACGTCATGTCTCAGCTCTTGCATAATCGTGCTAAGCTCAGCGGCTACCGATGCTATGGCATTGTGAAGTTCTTTCTTACTAAAGTAATCACAGTTTTGTAGCCAAATTAAAGACAGCATCATACTACTACAACTTTTACTGAACTCTTACTGGAAGAACTCTTACTGCTATTATTATTATTATTATTATTATTAGCAGTAGTAGTAGTAGTAGTAGTAGCAGCAATAGTAGTAGTGATAGTATTAGTAGCAGTAGCAGTAATAGTAGTACAAGTAGTATGTAAGTACATCTGCTGATACATCTGGATACAATCAGATACACTTACCAAGATAATAATAATAATAATAATAATAATAATAATAACGATGACAACAATAATAACAATAATAACAACATCACTTTCCTTCCAAATAAATGTTAAAGCAAAAACAAGCCACTGCCCCGCCCCCCAAACCCAGTTTAAGCATTTATCATGATTATTTTCCGTGCGGTTATCCAAAAAAAGAATAGCATCACAGGCCTAATTTCAATAGCTTGTATAAGCTCCGGTAAAAAGCACTGCCAGTAGAATACCCTGAAGCAGCCACACATGAACCTATAGACACCATGACCAATGTCAAGCATCTGCTTGAGGAGTATAAAGACCCTCAGCATTTGGCTGTGCAGCAGTGAAACTGCATTCTCTGGAGTGAAGCTCCATCTAACACCTTTGGGATGGAGTGGCAGAACTAGTCATCCAACATCATCACACAGCGTCACCAATTGTATTGTGGCTGAACGCAATCGAATCCTCACAGCAATGTTCCAACATCTAGTGCTGCCTTTCCAGAAGAGTAAAGACTGTTACTGTAGTAAAGGGGGGGGACAAACTCCCTATTAAAACCCTTGAATTCTGAAGAAACGCTGGATGTGACGGTGTCTACAAACATTTGGACATACAGTGCATGATGCAGAACCAGGTTTAAATGGCTTCTGACATGCCAAACTGTGGCTGTGTTTTTGCCCTCTTGTAAAGTTACCATTTTGTAGATGATGATATTTGAAATGTCTTCTAGTGGTCTCTCTCAGAGTGAGAAAAGCCTTTTCAGTCATTGTGTAGTTAAACTCAATATTTAAGATGCAATTTAGAGCCTAATGGAGTTAAAATCATACAGAACTAAAAACTATTTGAAGCATGAAATTTTGCATTGCTGTATGAATTAAACTAAGTTTTTAGTTGACTTTTTAAATTGAAATCCATGATGTGATAGGGCAGGTTAGTGGAATGATCCTTAAGCATTTTCAAAGGATTTCTTTATTAATGTTTAAAGCATTATGAAATCTTATGAAGACACTGCATAGTATGTCATTGCTCAGTTAGGCCTATGTTTTGTGGTCAAAATAATCAGTATATTACTTGCTTACTAATATAATTGATGGTGACACCCATTAAAACAATTTGGTGGGAAGCTGGCTGCATTAGTGTTATGTAGCTACTTGGATGAAATACTTCTGCCATTATTTGCAGTGCAACCACCTGTAAAGGCTTACATACTGTTTAGTGTGAAAACAAACCACCACTTAAGGCATTAACAGCAAAAATTATAGTAGAATGGAAAATATTTCTCTTATACCAAATGTGCTTATGTAGTAACCTAATTCAGTAAATGCACTAATAAGAGGTGAAGTCTGGCACAACTGCCACGCAAATTTCTATATGAAACTGGAAGACACTGAATGTGAAGACAATGTAAAAATGTTGTATGTTTAGTCAGTAAAGAAACACACATTATACAAACACAAATAAACACTCACGCTCAAACAAGCTACTGCAGTGTAGTGTAAAGTCCTCGTCATAGAAGTCAATTTATGTCAAGTCAATTTATGTTCTCGAGTTTCTAGAGTGTGAATCAAGTCTTGCTTCAATAGTATTTGTTTAGCATCATTATTAGCTACGGGCACTGCACTTTACAGAGGTAAACTCATAATAAAAAAAACCTGTCAGGTTTGACGTGGCTTCAATAACAAGCCTTTTATTATAGAAAAACTGAAAACTGAAGCGCTACACCCAGTAAATACAGTTTTTAAAGGAAAGAAGCAAAACAACCTGAAACAGTTGGTTAGTCTGTAATTTATGGAGCATGTAGGCTAGCTAGCTAGCTAGCTATCACAATAACTAACCAAGCTGAAACTTATAATCTGAAATGTCATCTTTCAGCTTACCACAACATGCTAGCTAGCGTACTTGCTATTAAAATGACTTGCTAGCCAACAGTTTCAAGTTCTTTTCCCTCTTTCCTTCATACATTGCATTTACTGCATGTAGCACTTTGTTCTGTCCATCAGACATCAGGTTCTTCTGTAATAAAAGGTTCATTATTTGATCCATACAGAACCTGACTCCACTGTGAGCTGCAGGAGAACAGCATTGCAGTCTGAGCTACTTATGACCATAGCAAAACTGACAAGCAAAGTCACATACATTAGGTTATCAACTAAAGGCTTTATTCATTTACTGCGTTAAGGTTGTCCTAATTTAATGTGCTTTGTTTGTGCATTTTTTCAGGCTGAAATTTCATGAGTTGCATGAGTCTCAAGTCTTTAGTAGAGTGTTCTAGTTTAGCATCATTATTAGCTACAAGCATTGACAGGTTTTTAGATAAAACCCTACTAAAAATCTGTCAGGTTCAAAACTAGCTTTTAATCATAGAAAACCTTCAGTCTGACAGAACTGAAGCCCTATATGTGCTAAATGCAGTATTTGAAGGAATGTAGCAAAAATAGTTTGAAACGTTTGGTCAGACTGTAGTTTAGCCCATAGTTCAGCCTTCCAGCACAGAATCTAGCTAGTTAGCACACTAACTAATCCAGCTGAAACTTACGTTTTAAAGGAACGTAATCTGTAACTTATTAAAACTTCAAATATAAGAGCTACTGTGCTAGTTAGCATCCTTGCTATCAAAGCTACTTGCTAGCCAACACTTACTGCAGCATTTACTGTACGTAGTGCTCGTTACTTGACGTACAGAACCTCCACTGTGAGCTGCAGGAGAACGGATCTGGTACAATGTCTACTAATGACTGCAGCAAAGTCACACATATTAGATTAGAAACTAAATGATCCACTCATTTACTGCATTAACAGAACAGTGTGTAACCTATAACAGTGAGGCTGCAGACTGCAACCAACTGTACCTGCCCCCCTTTTCAAAAGCCTATGGTGGTCATGTTTTCTCAGTTTCATTTGTCTATGTGTTTTCGCTTCTTTGACATCAAGACGTCAGCATATATGCTAAATAATGAGCATGATCCTTAAATTTGGGTTCTAAAACCAAGCATTAGTACAGCATAGTACAGCACTCAGTGTTTTAATGCGTGTTTAATGTTGATTCAGCACAGACTCAGTTTAATATCACTATTTACCCCCCTGATAAGGTGATTTAGGCTATTAAAATATACTCAACATTCTTTTAACGCTGGTAACATTTTCTGATAAGGACATTCGCCAGCTTCTTGCTTGAATTGTCCTGTTCCACCTTAAATGGTTCAGCAGTTACATTCTGGTGCCTGAGGCATTATAATGACCATTTAAGGTGGAATGGGAGAATTTGAACAAGAGGCTGATGAATAAAAAGCTGAATGTCAGTGCTAGAATGTCGATACTGCACCACATAAGTTTCAAACAAGAAGCAGTCGAATAAGAAGCCGTCGTGAATCGCTGGTCTTGAGTCAGAGTCAAGTCGAGTCACTAGTCAATTACGTGCGAGTCCCAGTCGAGTCATGATGCCCCATCTCAAAACCTTGTGTAACATCTTGACACCTGTTGCATCATTGCTAAACGGAATAGGCGGGTATACATAAATAACAAATATACTTCATATTCTTTAAAGCAGCAAGAGAAATTTTCCTTATAGCACTGTCTCCTCCAAAACAATAAGTAGCCACTGAGGGTCTAGTGTTGCATGTGTAGAGTTAACTTCACGTCCTTTTACCGTGTATAAGTAGCTGATACAGCTGAACAGGGCTGAGTCTCGTCTTGTGGAATCACTTGAGGAATAAATAACTGACATGATGAAAGTGTGCAACTAATTACTGTTGGTGCATTGTAAACTTGCACAGCTGAAAACAGTAAAGATAAGAGCGAGATGAAAGGGTTTCAATGAAGAAAAGTGAAATCAGAAAAGCTGGAATGATACAGACAAGGACCCAGGCATGGCTTGATCTGACCGTCATCTTGGTACTGAAAAGCGAACCCTGGTTGGGCTGTTGAAGTCCTACAGTTCCTCGTAGTCTCCTCCCTCACTCTTGCCTCCTGCAAGGAAGGCCTCCAGATCATCCATGTTTCCAGATTTCTTGCTTTTCGATTTCTTCTTCTTCTTTTCTTTCTCATCACTTGTCCCAGACTCCTCCCTGTCCTTTTTCTTGTGTTTGTGTCGTTTTTTACTGCTTTTCTCATCCTCCTAGAAAAAATAAAATAAAATAATAATAATAAACATATTTTTGGATCTCTAGGTTATTCAGCATTCTGTAGTGCAGCACTGGTATCACTGAGCCTCAACATAGTCCAATTTTTTATATTGCTTTCATGTTTCCATTCTTTAATATTCTCTCACTACAATACCCAGCATGCATTACACAAATACATTCAACACTGGGACTGCAGTGCTCAACAGTTACACAGTTGCAATAACATGTTCAGTATTCTATGTTCTGCATTCACCAGCTAGGGAGGAGAATCATCATCAGATTATTCGTTTAACCAGAAAACCTTACTCTAGAGACTACAGAGGCAAGCAGGCATGTTTACAATAAATGCAGAGATAGGTAAACTTCTCATTTTGGCTGGAGTGCCCCTTTAAATGATAAGACACTGGCATATTAAGACCTCATTTACACTTGGTTAGTCCAATGCTACGTGTATCTGGATTTTATCCTGATAATATGTGGTTGTCAAATGTGGCTTGGGACAGTATGTACAATGATGTACAGTACTGTGCTAAAGTCAGAAACCATCCTTCATTTAAATAATCTCCAGTCAAACAGTTATTAAGTAAAAGCTATTCATTTTTCAGCATCGGGATATAAAGCTTCCATTCTTTTCAGGAGACTTGCTTTCAGTTATTCAATTCAGTTTGCTTCAGTTTTCCCATTCAGTCCTAGAAGCATTTTCTGCTTCTTACCATGCAAACAATATCACATGCATTTATTCAGTGATGTTAAGGGCTGGACTTTAGGGTGGTCAGTCCATTGTTCTGAGTACAACAGCCGCTTCTTTCTTTGATTTTCAAATTTTCCTTTTTTTTTGCCTGTTTCCTTTTCTCAGTAACTGCTTCTTGACAGCCACACATCCTTTCAGATCCACAGCGTTGAGTTGTCTTCTCACAGTGGAAGGATGGACAGGAGCACATGTGGATTTATTCAGATCTGAAGCAAAATTGAAGTTTGATTTTCCTCCTCTTCCTCAAAGATGAAAGCTTTAAGTTCTGTTTATCTGATGGCGACAGTTTTGGTGGTTTATGAGGCCTTGCACTATGGTTAGCAGTTCCTGAGTTCTCAACATCTTTTAATATTTTTTAAACGAATCCTGTTTTCTTCACTTATTTTCCTTTGCCTCCCCCCTTCCTTATGAAAGTGAATGTATTTAACATCCATTTAAACTGATTATTTAGTAAATAATTTATGGTCTCTGACTTTTCCTCAGGACTGTATTTAGGCTTGTACATCTGGCTAAAATGTGTCCAGTGCACTTCCTGAAGTGGTCTGACTAAGCAGATTTAAATCTGTTTTTGAGGCATCTTAGGTGCAATCCTGATACTCAAGACATATGTGTAAAAAGACCAGGTGTAAAAAGGTCTAAGACCAGGTGTAAAAAGGTCTAAGATTCCATTGCTTATTCATCCTTACCTCTTTGCCTTTCTTTTTCTTCTTCTTCTTGTCCTTTGAGAAGTGCCTGCTGTCATTGTCTGCAAAGGATAACACTGGCTCAGAAGTGTGTAGAACCCATGCAATTTCACTATAGAGTACAGAGAAGGTGGACCCTACCTTCCTGGTCCTCACTGCTGTCTTTGCCCTTCGGTGTACTCTCTTCAAACCCCAGGTCAAACAGGTCGATGTCACTGTTGAGGCTCTTGAAAGGGGAAGGAGTAATTTTCGGGGGATCCACGAGCCCAGCTAATACAAAACCATCATCTGACTTCTCGGAAATGTCATCTCGTGCTGGAATTGACTGAGACTGCTTGGAAATGGAATCATGTAGCGAGAACAAAAAAAAGAGTGAAACTGATTACTTCATCACTGTCAAAATAAGCAGTAATGTAGAAAAAAAAGACTACAGCAGCAATCCAATCACAAGCTTATCATGGATCCTGGGCTGTAATTGTTATAATGGAATAGTCTTCTGCAAAGCTTTGTGCTTTCAGAAAGAAAAACTACGCTTTTTGTCCAAAAGTATCCAGACCCCCTCCTAATGAGAGAATTCAACTACTTTAAGGTGTTCCCACTGCTGACACAGGCATTCAACTGCACACACACAGCTTGTATAATCTCCATAGCAAAGCATTGACATTAGAAAGGAACGCTCTTGAGCAGCCACACATAAGCCTAGAGTCACCATGCCCAATGCCAAGCGTCAGCTGGACGGGTATAAAGCCCCCCAGCTTTGGGCTGAGGAGCGGTACTCCAGTTCTAGGGAGTGATGACGCTCCGTCAAACATCTTTGTGATGAGTTGGAGTGGCAGAATTAATCAACCAACATTAGTACCTGACCTAACTAATGCTCTTGTGGCTGAACACAATCAAATCCTCACAGCAAATGTTCCAACATCTAGTGTAAAGCCTTCCCAGAAGAGTAGAGGCTGTTACTACAGCAAGCAATGCATGTAGTGAGAGCTCTTTAACAGTTTCTGTTACCTTCTGCTTTGTAATAACACAAAGTTCCTTGCTCTCAAAGTCGAGGGTCATCCATAACAAAAGAAAGGATCTGCTGGGCCACAGGACCCTCCACATCAGAATCAGATGATTCTGCCTTGACTGTGCCCCCTGCCTTACGACCATGCTTTTGCCCTGGAGAGTGGGATGAAGTTTTCAAGCTGTGAGGCCTTTCGGTGGGTTTAGATTTGGTCGACTGCTGCTTGGCTGAATTCACTGTGAATCTTAGACCAAAAATAAACACATACAGGTTAGATTATCTAAGGAACCAGAACTATTTATATCCAGGGCCTACCTGCAGAGAAGTGTGACACAGGAGTAGTGTAATACAGAGGAATGAGATTGAAGGTTGGACAACATTGGTCAAGAGAAAACACTCATGCAATGACAAATATAGATTCAGAACATAATCACTTGAAACACTTTAAGATCTACTTCTTAAGAATTATTTAACAATAAACAGGCATTTAATAACGCAATAGTAAATAGAAACATATCATTTGTAGGCAAGTCTAGAAATATAATGTATTTATGATATGTTAACAAGGTCTCTTTAGAATTAGTTATTAACTGTTTGTTAACTAATGAGTTAAATGTTAATTAATTGTAATCTTTCAGTTGCAAGCACATTTAAATTTATTTTGCAGTAATCAAGGAATATGGACTGATAATAATTATCTGAATTCACAATGACCAAACATGAGGTAGTAAATGCAGTAGCACTGTAATTTTACACCATTTTCTTAAAATACAGTATTTCATTGTATTTTGCTACAAAGTCTGGAAGCTAATGTCCATTTTTAACTCTTTATGACCTGTAAATATTATTTGTAAGCACTTATTAAAGGTATGGCTATTAAGTGTGTTCCTTTTCAGTTATAGTCTTGCAAAGTCAACGATCTTTTAAATATAACTATTTTTTTGGAAGTTGTTTCCAGGTGATTTGTAAGCATTTACAAACAGAACAGTATTGATAATTAAGAATGAGTATGTTTTACTTTAGTCTTGGTCTTGAAATTCATTAATAAAGATCTTTTAAATGTATTGTATAATTTGCACACTAATTTTAACGAATTTGTAAACATCTGTAAGCATCTCTTCATCATATGATCATACTAAACAAAAAGTTTTACTAAGTTATATATACTTATATAAAGTTACATAAAAGCTGACAAATGCCTTCTTCAGATACTTTTCATTCTTCAGCTCACTTGATCTGCTTTTAAATATCCTCTTCATGTGTTACAGACCTCAGCGATTAATTATTATGTATATTACTATATACTTTTGAACACAGTAAAATTAGCTGTCAGTTGTTTATGAATTCTGATTAACAGGACATGCATTCAGAACACATAACATGTATGAGTATGCCTGCAACTGAAATGTGACCATATACTCGCATTTACTACCATGTGTAGTTATTGTGAATTCAGATCATTATTACCTGTTCATATTTCTTGATTAACGTCAAATTAAGACATTTCACACGTTTACAACTGAAAGGTTACAACATTCCTTCTAAGTTTGCTTACAAATGAAATGGTTTTATTTACTAGAGTATTACTAATAACTACCATTAAACTAATAGTTAAGAAACAGACCTTAAAATGAACCTAAACAATAATTTTTTGGAATCTTTACAAATATTCTTGGAATATTTTATAAATATTTTACTTTGTAAAGCTAATCCTACATCCATTAGAGAGCTCAGGTTAAGAATTGTACATAAAGACTAAAACATTTATTCAGCGTTTATAATATTACTTGGAACAGTATTGCTTATCACTAGACAAATGATAAAAGTTGTCCTGTAGAACAAAATAAAAGCCCCCTTTAGAACAACAAAAGCAGATCTTCTCCAGGCATATGTCCTTAACCTTAAGACCTGGGACAGGGTTGTTCACATTTGACTAATTAAAAAAGATTAATACATTTTAGCATAACTTGCTACTCAAACTGACAAGATGTTTTCTGACAAGATTACTATTCTAGGACATATTTCTAGACTCTTTCACACTTCTCTTACATTTTGCTTCATTTTCAACCCCAGCACAGGTTTAATTAACAAAGTAATTCATAATCATTTAAGAAACCTTCAAAAAAAAAAATAAATAAATAAATGAAATAAATAGCGTACCCTTTTGTGTCAAAGCTAGTGCTGAGGTCCTTATTGTGAGCGGCAGCAGACGTAGGCTTCTCATCTTCTTCATCACTAGTTAGGGTGATGCCCAAGCTTGGAGCTACTGCTTTAATCACAGGCCGGGATGGCTCTTGATCGTCTGGGTCCAAATCGTCCTGGAAACCTGAGACCAGTGGATTCCCGCCTCTCCCCTCTGCATCACTAAATTTAACATGAATAAGAAGTAAATTAACAATGCTTTATTTGGTGTATGTGTATGCCCTGGTCAAATTAAATGTTGACCAGGGGTGCTCTCTCTCTCCCTGTCAGTGTTCTCCTCCTATTTTAACTGTAAGGCACGCACACACACACACACACACACCTCCCAGTAACGGCATAGGCACTCACTTTTTTTCATCCTGCCATGATCTGACACTCTACAGTTATGGGTTTGGCTGCAATAATAATTATGAACAGTACTGTGAAAAGTCATGTTTAACAATCTGTGACAAACAGACAATATAACTTAACATTACTTTGCCAACGTAAATGCCTGGTGAACAAGCAAGCTAGCTTGCAAATTACGTAACGTTAGGTTAACGTTATTAACGTTAAATATTTTCCCAAGGTTGGCAGGTCCATGTTAAGTTAACTCAATTCACAATTTCAACGTTCCACATCCGCCTCAGCTAGGGCTGGGCGATAAAACGATAACGATAAGTATTGCGATATAACTTTTCCTCGATAGAGCGATACGACATGTTCGATATAATACACCTTTCTCACACTTCCACGTTTTAGCGAAAGCCCTGGTGGTGTTTTCTACTGCAAGGAAAGCGACACTACTCTGCTGTCGCCAGGAGAGGGCGCACTTCCGAGTTTTTCCTCCGACTTGATTAGAGAGGGAGGGGGCCATGAGTAAAAAAAGGGTCGCCAAATATACTTTAGCAACGGCTGAAACGCGGAGTTATACAGTCCCTGTTTGAGTGGAGCGACCGGCGATCTGTTCTCCTGTGACCGAGTGTGAGTGACGAGATCAGTGGTGTAACTGTACTGTCCTACAGTGAACTCACCTCTTTCTGTGCATCCTAACAACTTCAGCGGTGTTAAATCACGTCTCCAGCGCCGTGTTACAGCGCCAAACCGTCATATTTTAGTATTAGTCACCACTTTCAGTTTAAACATACCTAAAAGGAGGACTCTGTGACTGGTGTGAGAGATTCACATTGCAGATAATGCTTTTACACAGCGAACGTTTCACCCCTTAAACTACTGCAATAGCATAGAGAAACCCAGCCGTCGCTAGCTGGTGTCTGAATACTGTGATATGCTCTGACATGGATGTGGTAGGAGTGACAGCAGTGACCTACCGAACCGAGTTGACGTTGTTGAGAAACTAAAGAGTTTACCACTGTTGTTGGCCACTTGTTTAGCATTTGTAACGGGGTAGCCAAGTGCTCGTCACCAGACAGCTAAAAAGAATCTGTTTTCTTTCTTAAATCATGACTATTACAAAAATTGCAGCTGTGCTTTTCCAGCTGATAAAAACAGCTCAGAAACTTTCTCCCACTTTTCCATGACAGATTAGTGAAATGTTCCACTGTTTGCCGAGTGTTTGTCATAATCGGACCATAAGTGATAGTTTAAAACCACAGTTAACCACCCAGGAGCAAAATCAGCCTTCAAACGTGAAAGAAATCATGATTTGACATTTATCGCGATATGTATCGATATAGAACGATATGAATTTTGTTTATCGTGATAACGTTTTTGGCCATATCGCCCAGCTCTAGCCTCAGCCCATTTACCTATGCAAAGGAGTTAAAAAGCACCTTCCTCCCTTTTGGAATCAGCCAGGCGGAGTGAGAAGGCGAACAAGACGGATTAAAAACATGCTGTCGATTTGCTGTCTCTCGAAATTACTGACATTATGCATTTGTTGTCCCCAGGGAATGAACCCAGTGCTATGATTGGTCGCTGGGCTATGATTGGTCAAGCTCTTCTTACACTTTTCTAGAAGATGGAGGATGAGACGTTGCTTCCTCTTGCAGATTTGAGCACTGCACATGCACAACTGAACTCACAGGTGTCACCAGCTTTTTGCGTAGAGTGACAAATCGTATCAGTGTACTCTGATGTCAAAATGTGTACCTGCTACGCAAAATGCATAAAGGTTGGCAGGTCTGCGCTCGTACTAGCGCAACACACACTAACAAGCCACCACATTAGTGTCACTGCAGTGCTGAGAATGATCCACCATCCAAATAACACCTGCTCTGTGCTTCTATATATAAGTAGAACAGTCATAATAGTGTGTAAACACTTGCAATATATGTAAAAATGAACTGATGGCTTGCCTGTCACTGTCCTGAGCAGGAGCTGCTGCCGGAGCTTTTTTTCTGGATTTGTTTGCTTCTCCACTGTCCTCCAGAAAGCTCCGGTCCAGACCTACATCTGGCACAAAGTCATCCACATTTTGTACCTTCCCTGAGGGCTTAGGGGCCTCACAGGCTGCTGTTTCTACAGAGAACAGGGAGAGTACATGTTCATGCAAAACTCATCTTCAAGTATTATCTAACTACACTCTCAAGATTAAAGGTTCTTCAGTGGCACTGCTTCAAAAATCCTGTTTGGCTTCTTTTTTAAAGTGTCTGCCAAAGACATTCAGCCATAAAAGGTCAAGATGTATGACTTAATTTAAGAAACACTGTATATACACACAGGAACATCCAGAGGGAGATATCATGTTTGGCTGTGTCAGCAGTGTTGCTAAAGCCCATGATTTAATTACTAGACTCTTTTCCTCACCTACAGAGGACATCTTAATGCATAAATTGAGAAGAGGACCCAACAGGCTATCATGTGGGACATTTTTAAGAGTCAGTGTCAATCAAAACAACAGTGTCACCTCAGCACAGGACTGCACAGCTGTAAGTATCTCTACCCACTTAACTCCCCATTTCATAAGCGCATAGACAATACAGTAACATGACTAAATGCACAGTTACTTTACACAGTAGTCTGAATACAATTTGTATCCTGTTTATTTATTAATTTCTGATTTTTTTTTTTATTTATTCATTTCCATCAGAAAAGTTATACCAACCGCTATGATTGAATGATCCCAGTAATTAATTGAAAACTGATTAAGGCAAGTACAAGCACACAATATTAGTGGAACAAACATTAGTGTCTCTTTCCCTTAAAGTGGGTCAGTATTTAGTATTTTATGTAGGTCAGTATTTTGTTGCATATCTCAGCTTGAAGCCTTTTTTTCTATGCATATACACCCATTCTGAAACTGATGCCTCCAACACGCCCTCCGAAAAAGCTGGGACAGGGCCATTTAAGACTAGAAATTATGTGAAATGTTGTAAAAAAATGTCAAACAAGTGATGCAATTTCACTTTCAAAACTACAATTTGTGTCCTCAGTTCCTAAACATTTATTAGGTGTTGTTAAAAGTAAAGATGATGTAACACAGTGGCAAACATAAACACCTAAATACCTACAATGCAATACAGGTCAAAAAAATGTGCAAATCACTGCTTTCTGCTTTTATTGGCATTTGACCAACTGTTCCAACTGTTTTGGAATTGGATTTGTACATTCCTATTGTTTTTTTGTGATCTACACAATTTGTTTCAAATTTGATTAGATGACAAACAGAATGGGTGCGGGGGGTGGGATTTGAGGTCTCAGAAATTCCAAGACTTTTGCAGCACTTATTTTTCATACTCGTTCCAGGCCAGGAAAACTAAAATTCTATAATCCATTACTTTTCCTTTTTCATGGCCATCCAAACCCTGAAATAACGTGTCGGTTTGGCTTCCTGTTTGCACCTTTTGTAAGTTGCTCTGGATAAGAGTACCTGCACTGGTTGGGACCAGTGATAAAGCTAATTTGTGTACAGCCTTACCTGGTTTGTCTGGAGACTCTGGAGTTGAGGAGCCGAACAGGCGGGAAATGAAGCCTCGTTTCTGAGCAGGAGGAGCTGCTTGGGCAACATGGGTGGCAGCGGTGGGTTCCGAAGTCTGTGAGGGAGGGTGGCTCTTGGGTACTGGGGGTGCTGAGGACTGAAGTGGGAAGTGTGCAGGATGGGTGTCTGGTAGAGGATGGGGCTGAGGAGGGACAGGGAGAGGGGCCTGGGGGGTGCTAGGGCTGGAGTTACTGGGGGAGGCAGCACCAGGCAAGACGATGGGGGACTGGGAGCCTGAGGAAGGGCTCTGGCTGTTCGAGGGAGCAGGAGAGCCATAGGCTTTGCGTGCCTCCATCATTTCCATGAAACTGAAAACAGAACAGGGAAAAATCACTTGCATCATGTTGGCTACTATATGAAATTTCTGATGTATATGTAAAGTATAATTCAAAATTGGAATTGCAATTTGCTCCAATTAAAAGACTCATATTACGGAAAAACAAAATTTGACATAGTATATAAACATTATTACATGTACGGAAACCTTTCAAAGTGTGCCATTCACCTCCCAGTCCATATGGCCCACATATGCAAACTGAGCTGCAAAAATAGCAACTGAATTGAATTCATTGCTTTTGTGATAACACAAAAACCAACACATTTATACATACCTGTACGCAAAGGTTTAAATACCCCTGGTCAAATTACAGATTCTGTTGGATTTTCCAAACGAAGGTAAGTTAACACATTTTCTACTAAGAACACACTTATATGATTCGGGGCAGGGCACGTTTAGTTGGGTGATTGTGACCTAATTTGTCACAATAACAAATTTTTTGATGTTGCCTAGGTCTACTGTTTATAAAAGTATGTTTTACAGGTTTTAACTGCACATAACTATTATTTAAAACACAACTAATTGTGGCAGCCCCACTATGAAGTTAGTTATTTCCTCCACAAATTAATCACTAAATTAATTTAGTTAAAATTTTGAAAAGCATCAAAATTAGTTTCCCTAACATTTGGGATGTTTACATGCTTGCACCTTACATGTCATAGTTCTGGTCCTCGGTCTCCTGCTGAACATTAAGCTCCTCAAGGGTTGCATCAATGTCAAGCTGATTTGTCTCCAACTGCCGTAACAGCGTCTCCCTCTGCACACAGAAATGTGCATGTTTGCTGATAGTAAACAAAAAGCTACACTATACGGATAAAAGTATGTGAACACCTGACCATCACACCTATATGAGCTTGTAGGACATTCCGTTCCAAAACCATGGGCATTAATATGGAGTTGGTCCCCTTTGTGTCTGTAACAACCTCCATTTTTCTGGGAAGCTTTCTACAAGATTTTGCAGTGTGTTTGAGGGAATTTGTGCCATCAGCGCCATCATTCAAAAGAGCATTTGTGAGGTCAGGAAGTGATTTTGGACAAGAAGGCGTGGCTTGCAATCGACGTTCCAATTCATCCCAAACGTGTTAAGTGGAGTTGAGGTAAGGGCTCTGTGCAGGCCACTGAAGTTCCTTCACACCAAACTCATCAAACCATGTCTTTATGGACCTTGCTTTGTGCACTGGGGCACAGTCATGCTAGAACAGAAAATGGCCTTCTCCAAACTGTTCCCACAAAATTGGAAGCATATAATTGTCTAAAATGTCTTTGTATGCTGTTGTATTAATATTACCCTTCACTGAAACTAAGGGTGCTCGTCCAAAGCCTGAAAAACAGCCCCATTATCCCTCCCCCACCAAACTTTACTGTTGGCATTATGCATTTGGTAGCATCTGCCTGGAATCTGTTTAACCAAGATTCTTCCATCAGACTGTGAGACAGTGAAGTGTGATTCATCACTCCAGAGAACAAGTGTCCAATGCTGCAGAGCAGATACTTGGCACTGTGCATAGTGATCTTAGGCTTGTGTGCAGCTTCATGGCCATTGAAACCCATTTCATAAAGGTCCTGATGCACAGTTCTTGAGCTGATGTTGCCTCCTGAGGCAGTTTGGAAGAGGACAGGCAGTTTTTACATACTACACACTTCAGCATTTGGCTTCTCACTTTGCATGGTTTATTGCTTCGTGGCTAAGCTGTTGTTCCTAGAAGCTTCCATTTCACATACTAGCACTTACAGTTGATGGGGCAGGTCTAGCAAGCCAGAAAGTTCACTGAGCCCTTCAGTATGACCCACTCTACTGCCAATGTTTGTCTATGGAGATATATGGAGTATAGCTATGTGCTTGATTTTACACACTTGTTAGTAATGAATGTGGCTGAAAAACCTGAACTCCATAATTAAGAGGGGTGTCCACATAATTTTGGCCATATAATGTTTCAACACAATACACAGAGTATCAAACACATTTCTAGTGGATTTCATTGCTGCTTACCACTTTGCTTAAAAGCCGGTGTCCAATATAATCTGCATAAGGGTCAGTGCCTTAAAGTTTCAGTATTCTGAGATTCAGTTTGCTCTAGATCAGTGGCACACTGCTGTTGTCTGACCCACCTGAAAATACAAACGTTAAAGACACGACTCTTTCCTGACCTGCAACTGTAGAAAGGGAATGTTGAAGAAGCGGTGCAAGTATTTGAGACCGAAGCCGTTCTTCATGGAGGACTCTGCATAATGAATGTAGGAGGAGCCAGGAGGTCTGCAAGACAGGATGGCAGGGTCAGTGAGAGGTTGGGTGTAATATCAACCGCTGCTCCTCTGAACGACTGATTATAAATAGTTAACTTAAGTACGACTCAGACAGGATTAGTTTAACATGGGGAACTGCGGTCATGTAATTATTATCAGAGTATCTCTGTGATTTTAGTCCTGCCTGAATCTCCACTGTATCAGTAACCTGAAGTAACCTTTTATGGACTGAGCTCTACCACAGAAAAAACCCAGAGTAAAAACTATGGTAGCTTTTCACCTACTATAAAATGATGAACAGAAATATGGTTATACACATTAAAATGTGAAAATGCACACAGTAACGTTTTTTTACGTAAAGGGTAACAGTCTAGTTTCTCCAAAAGGCAGTCTTACTAACCAGAAAACCTGAACCAGTCACAGTAGTATATTTTTTATATAGAGTCTAGGAGCACGTTGACATTTTCAGAACTGATTCTGAAGCAACCATAAAACCATAGAAGTTCACAGTGGAAGAGAAACGACAGCACCTTTATGAGAGGTAAAGACACAGTGAAGTCTATGAAGACAGCTTATGAATGCAAAAAAATGTATCTTACTATATTTCAGGTACATGTCATTATGAAAGCACTCTTTCTAGCAGTTAGAGCAGTGTTATCTTAGTTATAACCTCTGGTTTTCTGTTTCTGCCGAGTGTCCACGGAGATACACAGAGTTCCAGTCTGGATTTTGAGTGCTTCTTAAAATTTACTGGATTAAAGTGTTTTGAACTCACGCAAATGTTTCTTGGAACAACTGTGTTTCACTGCAGTTTAGGTTGTTTACATGCAGGATTTGTGACCTCTGTCACAGTCTTTCAATGTTGCGCAATACCGACTGTCTTTTTTACTTGCATGTCATATTGACTGATTCAGAGTTAAACAAAAACAAAAATGTTCAATAATTCAACAAAAAACATAGGCCTTTACTAAAGATGCAATGCTAAAGAAATTGCGTGGCTATTTCAGCACTGCACATGCATTGCCATACCCCCACCAACTATACAGTACAAAGAAACTAAACCATATCTTTCAAACGCAACAAGGAGAATGCTATTTGCCAATTCTCTTACATTATTTAACAGATGCCTATGTTGGCTAGCATCACACTGAGTGATGGGAGGGTAAAAGGAGGGTACTCAGACAGAGAGGTCAATGATGCTCTTCTGAACTCATTAGCAGTAGCTAAGAGCATGTGTGTACCATACCTGGGTGCATGTGAATGAAGGATATCTTCTATTCTATTGACTGGGCATTTTATTACAATATTTTACACATTTACATGTTTCAAGAATTACCACTAATAGAAGAATAATACCGTGTATAACAAAAAAACTGCGTTGTTAGCAAGACTCACCTGTTAAGGCTGTTGATGAAGTCTCTGGTGTCATCGGGTAGGATGACACGGTGTTCACCCATGTCCCGCTGGTTACCCAGTACACATACAGGCACATGTGTGGGCACCTTGGGCAACTCTCTCAGGATGTAGTTGAATGTCCTTTTGAGGAGAGAGAAAGAGAGACATGTTTACTAAGGACTGTGCAAAACCTTTGACGCAGCACTGGTGTCACTGGTGAAGGTGCCAATATACAGATCCACCTCACATTTTAACCAGTTGTAGAAATTTAAAAGAAATCTTTTTAATCTCTTAAACTTAACTAAATTGGAAAGAAGGGTAGTTTACTTAAGGCTCCTTTAGCTCGGTGGTGGCCTCGTATTTGCATGTTTAATTGGTACGGCTATTAATGCATTACTAATTAAAAGAGAACTGTGAACGAATCAAAGTACAGCTTAGCCTTGGAACATCAGCGATACTGGATTTTTACATTTCTTCCTCCAGTATAACATGTAAATGTATGACAGCGAACATTCATTGTGCTTCCCTGTCCTCCTCCTCCTCCTTTCACAACAGTGCCAAGCTTCACTGAGATAGTAGCTCTGGTATCCTTACCACAAACAAATGGGATCAAATATACAGTAAGGAATAGACCAAAGAGGAAGGATAAAGGTAGAGGGAGAAAGGAGCTGGGGAAAGAAGATCAAAAATAAGATATAGTAAAAATATGCTGACAGACAGAGACAGAGGAAGCAAAGATAACATTAAGCAGGCAGGGAGGTAGAGGCACAATAAGAAAGAGAGCTAAATTCATCCTCACCACTGCTTGGTTATGTCAAACATCATGATCACCCCATTGCAGTTCTTATAAACATCCAGAAACTCAGCATCTAGAGCCATCTCTGTTTCTGACTGCATGAAGAAGAGAACAGTATTGATGTTATATATTTATTGGGTTAACACACATTTATGCAGTAGTGATACTACATCAATGAATTCTGGTCATCCAACAGTTTCTTAAAATGAGAGAGACAGCAAGGTGCTTGGTAAAGCTTTTAGCCATTAAGCTCCACTAATTTCACTATAAGGTGAGAGATTCCCTGGCAGTTCATTCTCTGAGGGTGATTCACACGAATGCTGAGTTTACAGGCTGGCAGTAGACAGTTGATGGCAAACCATATATTTCATTGTTTTTAAATGAACAGCAATGGAAAATTCTGCCACCGCCAGCAGAACTTATTCCATACGCAGTGGCAGAATAAACCGGAACTTAATTTTTTCGGAAACACAGATGCTGAGTGGTCATAGTTTAAGTTCCGAAGTTCAAAGAAAACACACTATTGGAAATGTTAGCATGTGTTCAAATTGGAATAAAACAGTGGTTCACACCACTGTGCCGCATACGGGCCAAAAAAAACAGTAATGCTATCACCATGGTAACATTTACACAAGCTTCATGCGGTCGTCAGCAACAATTCTGCTATGAGGCACAGAACAACAGCAATATGTAATAGCAGCATAACAATCAACCAGCACGAAACACTGCCAAATCAGTTTTGACACTGCCTCTGTTAGGGGTGGGAATCACTGGAGGCCCCATGATGCAATGTATTGTGATATGCAAAAATCTGTTATATGCTAAGAATTGTGATTTGACATCTTGCAATAAACTGCAATTTATTACTTTTTAATGCAAATTATACTTTTCATTAGAGCTGCAGCTATTGAACACTTTTTGAATATTATCTCTAAACTTGAAAATTTTAATCATTTATGAGATTAAGAAAAGCTTTTCTTGTTAATTATTAATATTATTCCTACTGTAATTATTGTCATTAACTAATGAAACATTAATATACTACTAAGATTACGGAAAAACAAACATCACTGATAAACGATTACTGTCATAGCAAGTAGTGTAAAATGCTATTCCAAGGGATCATGCCCAATCTGGCAACCCTGAGCAGGCTGCTGAGACGTTTAAGTGTGTCACTGGTGAGCGCTGCAGGACAACAGAGGAAACGCGATGTTATGAACACATTAAAAAAATTAAATCAGATTTTTGTTCAACTCGTCAGTGAACAAGGGGATGAGCGTGTTTTAGATTTTACATGACCAAATGTAGATGACCAAGCCCTCAGAAACAGCTTCATATCCGAGCATGTACTCAGCTGCACGAGTCGTAATGCCTAGTGAAGTTTTTTCTGCTTCAGATGGACAGCTTGCTAGCCAGCATGCTGTAGTTAGTTATCTGTGATAAATGTAGTGGCCAGCAGGCTAGCTAACAAGTTGAAAGAATTTGGACTGAAGGCATTATTGTCTCATTTCAGAGCTCTATTACAGACGGTTAGGAATGGAGTCTGACCTCTGACTACTACTGTGTCTTTGACAGGAAAGCACTACTTAACTCACATGAAAATAGGATAAATCACAGTGCTGTTTTTGTGTGGTGTACAGGCAGATTCTCTTGTCCTCTTTAAATGCACTGCTGTTGCATGCTACTAGAGACTTGCTAGCATTTAGCTTCTTAAAAAAAACTTTTTCTTGTCGAACTGATAAAAAAACGATGCAGTGAAGTGTGTGTTTTCATAAAAATCGATAAGTTTTCCATCTTCAAACATTTTAATTGTCAAATGTATCAAATTTGAATACTTTTACTACTTTTTATCTGATCAGTTTATACTTCATTTACTCACTTACTAAAGCAAAACACAATTCTAAATGTTTCATTTCTGAAACATTCACTCAAAATTCACCTACATTTATTTACTTAGCACACAATCCAGAGCATTTTATAATTACAGTCAAATGTAACATTAGGAGTCTAGTCCAAGGACTCTTATTACTGCAGCAGGGGTGTTCCTGCCTGAGCTGGGAATCGAATGCTGGTCTCCCATATTTATGGGTCAGAAGCAATAGTGTTATACCCTACATTTTAAGATATATGATATGATGTTTTAGGACATCACAGTCTCAACCATTTTCAGTTTCAGTTCAACAAGTTTCAGTGACTTTCTATGGTGAGACTGCCCTTTACTGGCTCTTCATAATCTCAGGAAATATCTTACCTCTTGAGGTTCGTTTTCCAGCTTCAAATTTTCTCCACGTCTTTTACCCTTGCCTATTTTGGGAAAGAAGTGCAGGTTAAAAGGAAATCACTGCACCACATCAAAAACATCTGAAAGCAATTAGCCGAGAGCAACTAGTGTGTAGTGCAGTCTGTTCCGTTTACACTGCTGATCAACAGGGCACTTTGGTATTAATGACACTGCATTGTAATGTGCTGTACAATGAACATTTTAAAAATTATTTGAATTTTACAACCAGGTTTTTGGAAGGCTGACAGCTACTCATATTTTCAAACAGATTACTGACCATTTTCCAGCCTTTCTTTATTCATTAAAATTAAACAAGCTGTTTTTGTTTCTGTGCCCGAAGACTGATATATGTAAATGAGCTCTGTTCTAACTGGCTGCCCTGTATTGTGCCTCATTCAAAAACCTGTGTGGGCTGAAACACTCTTTATATGAATAGTGGGCTTAAGGGTTTCAATAATCAGTCTTTAAAATTTGTAACCTGAGCAGCAGAGAGACTTCTTCAACCAATATGTAAGGCAATTCCACACACTCTTTAAAGGAATACTTCCATGTTTTCAACCTAGTTTCGAGTCAATGGGTTTGCAGTTCTTTTATTGAGTACTGAAATTACTGTCTGTGGTAATTAAACTACACATTTGGGAGGTAGGTTGAAAATGCTGGAGTACTCCTATACTGTCCTTCTATTGTCCTGTATGCTTATACTAGTGCACACCATAGCAAACAGCACAGTCCCTCTAGAGTTCAAACACAGTCACATCTGAGTGAAAGAGAAGGGAAGAGAAGTGGACACTGCAAATACAAGAGACCTATGTTTGTCTACTACACGACAGTCAGTGCTCACCTACGCCCTCCGGCAGAGAAATCTTTTGACCTATTGGTATTGCAGAGCAGGAACAAGATGACAACAGTAATATAGCTTATCAAACAAAGCAACATTTTAAGATTTTTAGTTATGTTCCATCAGCATAAGAATTTTGCATAAAACAGCATTCAGAATTTTATATTCTGATCACGGCTGGTTCTCGTTGTACTTAAAAATGTTCCTTATAAACGGACATTGGCTTCAGAGGGTTCATTAAAAGCTTACCTTTATCTACCACATCCCAGACCTCCACCTTCACTACATCATCTGTTGCTGAGGATAAAACAGAAAACAATGACAGCCTGTCAGGAAGAACAGTCCAAACCACAAATGTTTATTCTGACTAATTTTGATATTTGAGTATAAGTAAATATAAGTCAATGAACTCACATAATTTAAACTTACTCGCTTGATGTTAATGTATCGTGACAAGTTAACATAGAAAATTGGTTCACTGGTGCTAGCAGCCTTCAAAATCAGTAGCACAAAAAAAAAGCAGTTTACAGAGGTGCACTTTTGTATGTACGTGCAGGTGTATGTCTTATTATTCAAAAATAGCCACGGTCAATCTGTTTTGGTTACTGTGTCTCTGTAATAAAGGCTGCCTTGAATGAGCTAATAAGCAAATGCTAGCACCAACACTAGAGCTAAGCAGAGAAATAGTAGATGGTGATGATCTGGTATCTTGTACAGAAAGTTTTTTTTTCCTCAGCAGGTGTCGATATTGTCTGATGTGCCTGGCCAAAACATTTCATAATTCTGTCACATTACTTTTCACTCTTCTGCATGAGACTGAGAGCCTGACTGGTTGGACCTCAAACTAGCTGCACCAAATCAGATTTAATTGGAAATCAGCAACTGTAACATTAACATTACCACCATGATAGCTAACACGATGTCAGGTGACAACTCCTTTCAAGAACTCTGTCTGCCACAATGGCTGGGTTATTATAACAAGGCTTTGCTGTCAGCGGGTCTGCTACTTGTAAGCACATATTTTGGGTTTTGTGTCTCTATCTTGACAGGTGTGCCTACTTTCTGTCATCAGGGCCTTTGACTACCAATCCTGACTGGAGTAATTACGGGAGGAGCTTAAAAGCTGCATTTAAGATGGCTAAAGACAGAGAGGACTGTTACCACATGTGTGCTGTATTTTAGTTTGTGTTTTAAATCTTTTGTATTGGGAATGTGCTCATGTTTTAGGTATTTTACCAGAGTTCCCCTTAACTTGGTTAACTTGATCGTCTCTTGTGTTGGGAGAGTACTTCAGTTTGGAATGTTACCTGCACACTTTTAACTTTGTTTTACAAGAGATTGTTTGATTATTTGTCCCACCTGGGGTTTCAAACAGGTAAGAGGGGCATGCCCGTACATTCCCAGGTCAGAGCCACATGTAAGTTTAATGTAGGTAGCTTGTTGTTCCTTTTGTAGTTTAGCTAAGTACTTTTGTTTTGTCCTATTCTTTGCTGCCGTCTACAGTTTGATTCTTCCATTGTGGTGCCAGGTTTCATAGCACAGCATTTTTATTGTGGTTGGTTTTAATAAAATAGTGTCAAAAGCTCTTATGTATCTGTTCTGTGTGCTTTTATCCATTACTGGTTCACTATTTTAAATGCCACGTTACTGATCTCACAATGCCCTAGATACAACATGAGGTAGTAACAGGGTCAGATAGCCATGACAACAGTGGGGAAAAAACTAATTAGAAAATTCAGAGTCGAGCGGAAACAAGAATGTGCTGCTGGAGTATGATTTCAAGAAGGACGGGATGTTCTGTCAAGCATGTCGTCAATTTCCACAACAGCCAGACACCAAAAGCATTCTTGATCATTAAAGATGAACAAAAAGAGCTGTAAAAAGGTAGTATCAGCTTAATCTAGCACAGAAAAAATTAAGAATAAAATATCTGATTCAAACAAAAGCAGGACGCCATGAGATCAGCTACAATGTCTGGTAAATGACTGTTTAGTTGATGTGTGGGCCGTAGCCATTCTCTGCCCTCGACGTTATTGGCTATAATTATTCTAAAATACGAGATATGTATATGGACCAGTTTTTCAAATTAGTCCAAACTGCAAGACTATTGAGTATTCATACTAAGTATTAATACCTTAAGTATTTACAAGGTTTATTTTATGTTCTATTAAAACCCAAGGCATTAACCCCAACAGATCATAATAAGCTAGATGTATAGAAAATCATCATTTATGGGGTACTTTCTATTAGGAGTGTCTGTCTTAAAGCCTAACCCCTAAATTTCACCTTGTACAAATGATACTTACAGTTTTTACCAGTTTTTAACCTTTCTGATTCATTTCATTGAGTGATTTATAATAAGTTTAATTTAAAAACAAAAATGCCAAAAATGCTGTCCCATGTTTTCATGTCACTACTGAAACACAGTGTTTAGTCCCCTGCATTTTAGAGCAGAAAGTGAGACTGCATCCCTGTCCCTCATGGCCACATGGTGAGCAGTTAGATTTGTTTGTTTTGAAGTAAATGTGTCCCAAAGTCTGAAAATCAGTGTGTAACATTAAGAACTGTCACTATTGAAACATATTTCTTGCAATTTAGTAAACCCTTATGTGTGTACAGCTGTCTAAAGCTGTGTTTGCTGGTTATGTACTGGCTAGCATTTATGAAGAAAAAAAAAAAAGCAAAGATTGTCTCTACTGAAATATTTGGTAATGTTTCAGTAGTGTTATAACTGTTTTGTTTTACAAAATTGGAGCGTTCAATCATTTATTTTCATACATTAAACTCAATTAAAGCATAGAGCGACTCAAAGAAAAAGGATTTTAAAGTCCAAGTCAGCTAAAAGTTCAAAATACATTTTGAACTCTGACTTTGAGCCAATTGGGTAGAGTGATCCCTATATGTTTGAAATAAGCCAGCCAACATGCGTACACTTCTTTTTCCTTTGAAGTACTAACTTTTGTAGTTCCAGTGAATGCTGGTGACCTGGATCTCCTGCGTAGGGATGTACTCCTCAATAAATTTCTTCCCCTGGAGACGATGCCACAGCGCACTCTTTCCAGTGTTCCTGTCTCCACGGATTACTATTTTCACTGCGCGCATAAAAAGAAACAAAAATGATAAGACCCAGGCACACATAATTGTAATTATAAATCTATGACACCTGAAATGACTTAATGATGCTTACTAATTGTTATCAGTACAAGCACAGAAAGACAGACAGAAATATACTATAGTTTAGACAGCAGTGCTGAGATAAAAAAAGTACAAAGTGATGTGGGGTAAGTAACTTAATAAAGCATTTTGTTGCTTATGTTTCTGAACTGTGGTTGACTCTCTTCTTCATGTGCAGTTTCTCTTATGTAAGCTATTTTTGTCTGCAGGAGTTAAAATGACAATGACAGTGGTTAAAAAATATGTGTATGAGCCTTGTCATCTCAAGGCATGTGATACATTTAAATAACAAAAAAATCATTAAAATGCTAAGCAGACTAGTATAAATGTGCGGTTAGAATGATAAGGACATTACTAAGGCTTTATGAAACACTTTGAGGCATGTTACATTTTTACCATGCCAAAATCAACTGCTTCTTATGAGGTTCTGACTACAGGAAACCAGAGTGTGCTTCCTGAAGTGTCACTGGCTATTTCCCATCACCACTATTGTTATGCAAGGACAACAGTCATGATTTTTTTCTGAGAGTTATTTTAGGTAGATTTATAACGGCCTGTTACAAAAAAATCTACCCAAAATAAATACTGACCTTTTTCACCTTGTTATCTCAGGTACCCTGATCATACTAAGCACAACTTATCACATCATATTTAAAAGGTAAAATTCTTGTTTCCCTTAATCGTCCATCAAAATGTTAATGACTCTAAAATGTCTTATGAGTTTTGATTACATTACCCTGCACCTGTGTGGGCGGAGCATGATACTAATTTTCTCTACTGATGCCCCATGTATCGGTCGATACTGATACTGATCCGATATTTCTTCTTTTAAAACTACTAAGCTACATTTTTACAGTTGTATGTAAAAGTTTAAAAACCCAAGTCAAATAACATATTTTGTTGATATTCTAAGTAAAAATAAATTAACAAATCCACTACAGGGAATTTAAAGATGGAATTCTGCTAATTTTAGTGCATAGACTAATTTTATGTGCCATAACTTTTGCAACGGCCAAACGTTTTTTCTTACAACTGTAAGCAAAACCACAATGTTGCCGTGAAGGTATTCAAACAACGAATGCTGCCACTGAAGTAGCATCCAGGCAGCTAAGACAAAAACACCAGGTAGAAACTACAGGGGACTGGAAAAATAGGCCAGCAGGCCTGATCATATATCATTCATGCATTTTTTAGATCACCACATAGAGCAAACTGCTCTGCAAGTAACCCATTCAGTACAGGATCAATGAGAAGATACTGACGGGCCTATAGCTGTGAGGCAGCTATATCTGTGAGGCAGATCTATTTATGGATTCTATATTGTTACAAAACAATCTGAAGCTCACAGTAAACAGCACACCTTGCAGTTAGCTCTAAAGTTCTGGATATGATAAGTAAGGCAAAATATAATTAAAAAGCTAAAAACAACCTGGAACACTTATTCATGGGCATTACATCATGGATGTAATGCTCATTAGATATCTTTTAAAAACAAGTTGAGGGTTCAACATCACAGTATACCAGTACAGACGGTGCCAAGCCCTGTCTGGCAGGCACAGCGTTCGCTAAAGCTTTTATAGCAACTTGTTTCTGCAAAAGACAAAGTAAAGTGAAGTAAACCGAACGCTATACTCACTGTTGTACTGCACACCCTTGGCAAAGCGCCTCTGCAGACTCTGGTTCATGGACTGCAGACCAGCAGGTATGTTTTTGTCCCGGAACTGCCCTGCTTCAGATCCGACCAGCTTCTTCAGTGCGGTGAACATCTTGACCCAAAGTGTCTTAACAATGTCTTTGCAAAGTTAAAACCTAGTCTATTGTTATATGATCCTTGCAATGTCCCACTGACAAATGTTCAGCTTGTTAAGTCATATTGACGACCAATACGTTTTCATAAGGTGAGCTGGAGGTCACCTAAGCCAACCAAACTGTTGATTATACTGTTTACTGTAGCCAGTACAGATATGTACGAGCCATTCTTACTGCTGAAAACAGTTATATGGCTGTTTTACACCCTGCTGGTGTCATCTGGAACGAGAAAACACAAAATGATGAAATTTAGACAATTTCTGCCAGGTATTTATAAAATATTCCTGCGTAACTACACTGTCAAAAGGTGAACATAATCAGAGTGGTTTGATGTGAAATCAGCCTCTCTAGAGAAACTTACTGAGCCAGACGTGGAGGTAGGAACCAGACATCTAAAGCTTTTAATGCCTCTAACAGCTACCCCACAGAAAGTTATGAATATGTTGCCTGATACATTGTTTTACAACAGTTTTGAGAAGGTTTTTTTGCATAAAACACATTTTAATTCATTATTGGTGGTTACAAATAACCATTTATACAATAACAGAATAGCATTAGAATACATTAAAGCTCAACAATCACATATCAAACTGGATTTCTTTGTGAAATATCAACAGAGGAAAAAAGAAATACAGAATACGGAATATATTGTCCTAAATATATTTAGTAACATATTCCACTACAATATATAAAAATTACTTATTCAGAATACATTTAGGATACATACTGGTAAGGCACATGGCAAAAACTTTTTACTTAATCCACACTGTTCCTCACTATTACTAGTAAAGTAAATTTTTCATGAAACTTATTATCATTTAAATGAAGTTCCAAAAATTCTCAACATTTTTTTTTCTCATCACCTGCTTCAGTCCACTTCTCCTCCCATAATCCACATGAGTCCAGTACAACACCAGCGCTAAGCTTATTACTTGCAAACATGGCCACTATTGAGGAGAATGTTAGTTTGATCATCCCTCAGAAGAGCTCAGTAACACTGAGATTAATAACTGATCATCACATTGATTTATCAGTCTACTCAGGCTTTAGCAGAGCTCAGTAACACTGAGATTAATAACTGATCATCACATTGATTTATCAGTCTACTCAGGCTTTAGCAGAGCTCAGTAACACTGAGATTAATAACTGATCATCACATTGATTTATCAGTCTACTCAGGCTTTAGCAGAGCTCAGTAGCACTGAGATTAATAACTGATCATCACACTGATTTATCAGTCTACTCAGGCTTTAGCAGAGCTCAGTAACACTGAGATTAATAACTGATCATCACATCGATTTATCAGTCTACTCAGGCTCTAGTAGAAACTTCAGGGTTTGTACAGAAGCCGTTAATTGAGATCCTCTAACCGACAGAGTTTGTCTAACAGGCATGTCTTCTACACGCTGCGTGCTGATTTAAAATAGTTTATTTGATTTTTTATTATTTAGTGGGTAAGCAATCTAAAAGCATCCTTTTAAAATTTATTTATTTATTTTATTTACAACGGCCTACCGTGAACGTACAAAATATTGAAAGGGGAATGTCAGCCACATAGCTTTACTTACATACTTAAAGATGGTTCTTTAAGGGTTCCTTAACAAAGTCAATAGTACTATTTAGAACCATGCATTCTATATAGAACCAATTCATGCTTAATGGTTCTTTGCGTGGTGAAATGGTTCAGATTGATAGAGAATGTGTTGTATATGGTACTATACACAATCTTCTTGAAAAAGGTCCTATACAGCTCCAAAAAAGGGTTCTTCATTTATTAGCTTGACATCATAACAGCAGAACCCTTTTTAGTGGTATATAGAACCATTTTCACAAATGTTCTATCCAGAACCATACACAACACATTCTCCATCAATTTGAAGAACGATTTTACCATGCAAAGAACCATTTAAGCATGAAGTGGTTCTATATGGAACTCCTGGCTCAAAACAGAACCATTCCCTTTACTAAAGAACCCTTAAAGAACCATTTTTCAGTGTGTATCCCAGTATGCTAAACCAGACGTTATCATAAACACTTCTTGCAAGCCGTTCGCTTCGGAACTTAGCTAAAGCGAACCAAAGCATTCCGGCAGACAGGCAGAAAATTTAGCCGTGCCTTACATAACCTAAACAGCTAACCTACCTCTCTCTCTCTCCTCGGCTCTCCAACTATTTCCCTGTTTCTCAGCAGGAACCTATTCTGCTACTCAGAACATCAGCTACATCAGGTAGACACAGCTCTAACGGAGGTGCTAGCTATATGAGCTGGCTGCTCGGCTTCATAGCCCACTAACGTTACTGAGCTACGTGTCAGCGGCTTTAATTCAAACCAACAAGACAAACAACAATCCGGCCGAGCAATATCGGCTTTTTTTTTAAATATTACCTTACAGATTGTCTTCTTCCTCTCCATGAGTATTTGCGATTCGGCCCGAATGGTTCACAGCATCATTTACCTTTTACTTGTGTCCAGCATTTCCGTACTATCATCATTCCGAGTGCCTGCTGGAGAATCCAGTGATGAGAGACCGATTCATCTGTTTATGGAAGCCTCATGCTACAGCGCCTCTAGTGGCAAGGTGATGAAATGACTGCACCGTTGCCAACAAAGGGGATTTTCAAAATCTCTGAATAATTCAGTGATTGGGAGGTAAACACAGTCATTCAGAGTGTTTTGATGTGAGATGATGCATTGCAGAGAAACTAACAGATTCAGATTTCTTTACACCCTGCTAGAAAAACCAGCACAGACCAGCATGGCTGGTCACTAGCAACACCAGCATGTTGTGTTTTGGATAATGATATGCTGGTCACCCAGTATGACTATGCTGAGTGAGCTAAACCAGCACTAAACCAGCACTAGACCAACTTAGACCAGCATGGCATTTATGCTTGTCTATGCTGTTTTTTCAATGGGGTAGAGGTGGTGTTAAGTACCAAGGGTTGTGATGTCTTCAACCCTATACAAAAATCTGATATATGGATATATATATATATATATATATATATATATATATATATATATATATATATATGATATATAAATCTGATATATGGATCTCAAATGTGTCACACTCAACAAGCACATTATTAGGAACGCGTCTGTTTCTACACCGATTGTCTACTTTATCAGCTCCACTTACCATATAGATGCACTTTATATTTTACAATTACAGACTGTAGTCCATCTGTTGCTCTGCATACTTTGTTAGGTCCCTTTCACCCTGTGCTTCAATGGTTAGAGTATCAGACAGACATGTATGATCCATATATTATGCACATATGTCTAATTTTTGATACTTAGAAAAAGAAAAATGCCATATTTTTTATATTTACACACACACACACTTACACACACACACACACACACACACACACATATATATATATATATATATATATATATATATATTGCAACAAAAAGGTTTAAATGCATTTTAAGAATGATCCACTTTCAAAACAATGTGACTTTGGTAGCCAACAACCGTGTCTAAAAAGTAAGACCTGTGCTTGAGAGTGTTTAAGAAAACCTGTTCTCAATTACAGAACAGTCTTAAATCATCATTAGTGGGGGTTCAAGATCTTCATGCATGTTGGTTTCTAACATATCGTCAATGTCCAAAGAAAAACAAGTATCTCCAAATTGGCAAGTTTACAGGAGAAGGCAAAAATGTTCTTTACTTTTCATGTAAGTTAATGTGAAGAGATTTTATTCCAAGTAATTCTGAAGAACCTCTGTTCACCCATCATAAAATAATAATGCAATGAAAAAAACAGCTGCTGTGTTTAAATAATGCAGAAAAATAAAAATTGATAAAAAATAGAGATACATGTTTTTCTTCGGACAGCAACAATAGGTTTATGATTTCCTTACTTTTCCTGGCAAAACCACATTTGATAGTACAGCAGAAATGCCAATCAGAGATTTTGAGACAAACTGTTAACAAACAGAAGTATTTTAACTGTCAAAGTAAGGCAGCATAGGACATAGGATTTTTTGGATCTACCACAAAGTTACCATAATTACCATTACGTACAAAAAAATCTGAATTTGGTCCTTTAACAACACAGTAAAAAACAAAAATATTTTCACGGTCAAAGTACTGTAAAATGTAATGGAAAAGGGTTAAATTCATGTAAATAAACCATAAATATACTGTATTTTAACACAGCTGTTAATTTACAGTAATACAATGTAAATTCACATAAACAAATGATCCCCTTTATTTCACAGACCTTTGTGTTTATTTTAAAGATTGTTGCTGTTATTATTATAGTAAACACTGCATGTCAAAATAACTAGTTGAACTAGTGAAACTGCTGAATTACAGTAAAAGGCGGTATTTCTAAAAAAATACAGATTTTTTTCATCTTTAAAAAAACATGCTTTTACTGTTAATTAACAGCTTTTTTTTTACCTTTAACATATTTTTTTTTACAGTGTAGCATTTTAGCCCAAATCTGCAGGATCATTGATTATATTGTTTATTTTGACAACTTCTTTATTTCTCTAATCTTCATTACACATTTTAAACCGTCACTTGGCCTACTCAGATTGGATACCATCTGCAGAATTGATTACCTGAATTGAAATTCAGCTGCTATGCCTGCCCAGTTCCAGAAGGGGACACCAGAGCTATTTATAGTGGTTTGATGTGAAACGCTCCCTTCTAGAGAAACTTAAGAGTCAGAAGCTGTGGTAATAGGAACCAGAAGTCTGAGTTTAATTTTTCAAGTTTTTGGCCTAAAATCGATTTCTTTCAAACCGTTCATGCCAGAGATACAATTGATTTACTGAATTTAACAAAAACTAATACCCAAAATGGACTGTGCAAAAGTTATGGCATATTCTCTATTTTTATGACTTGTGTGTTTTATGTTTCATGTTTTATGTTCAACTCAGCAAATAAACAAAAATTATGCTGTAACATTTAAATGCCCCAGCTAGAATTTCTTTGTTCTAAAACATTCTCAGAATTACACACTTGTTCTATTAATATTTTTAATGGTAATTTTTTTTGCTCCTAGAATGTTCTTCTAAAACATCATCATGTATCAATCTGTGGCCCTGACAACATCCTCAAAACATCTCTGAATATTGCGGTTAAAACATCATCTTAGTTAACATGTAACCTTACAGGAACATGATTTTAAATGATAAACATCTTTAAAATGTTTTTTAAACGTTAGTTTAAAAGGTTTTCTTCAAACATTATTAGAACTTGTAGGTAATGTTAGCCAGTTATGTGAACGCCCACTGCTAGCTGGGGTGTTATCTGTAGAGGATGTATTAACTTATTTTCACTCAGAAAATCAACAAGACATAATTTGGCCAAAAGGGTGTTCAAACTTGTGCATACAGCTGTACATGAAGGTGTAAAGCAGCATAGTGCCCTTATTTTTTGGGATCTACCACAATGCACCATCAGCAACACTTCATATAAAAACTCAGAAGACATGTAGGTTCACTGGTGGTTTTGGAAGGTAAATAAAATGTCATTCAGAGTGGTTTGATGGGAAATCCTGAGTCAGAAACCTGCTGAGTCAGAATTATTCATAGTGTTGGTAATAGGAACCAAACATTTCAAGCATTTAATGACTCTAAAAGTTATTCACAAAGTTTTTACATCAGAAAAATGCATAAGATCTTCAACCAGTTATTCTCCAGGGTATATTTTGTTTTTTTCCATCTGAATTTACATGCACAAATTCTAAGGCAAATTATTCCCCTAAAATGAGCAGAAAATGTGTTTCATGATCATAAACATAATGTCATATGCTTACAATTTACTGCTGAAAGCCAAAAATCTTAGGTGCTCTTTGTATTTTTTTATAAAAATATTTTTTAACAGAGCAGATCACTGAAGAGACACCATCTGAGATCCAGTTTATAGCTCAGATTTGTGGGGGGTCAACTTTCAGTAGAAAAAAAAATTGTGAGTTCAGCTTCATTTTTTTTTTTTAATTTCAAGTTTTAAAATTACATTTCTCATCTACTGGACTGGAAAGAAGACAGTTACAGCTCTCATATGACACCCACCTTTTGAATAAAACTTATGAAATATGAAAGTTATGAAGAAAAGAATACAACGAAGTGCGTTTTGGAACCACCGGTGGTTCCAAGGAGTTAAAGAGGTTAAAGGCTTAAAATACATAGTAATTTCAAAAGAAATGTTTATTTTTATTTATTTGTTTTTGTTTTTTTGGTGTCAATTCATAGCAGATACAAAGTGTGGCTCACGCTATAGGCTTTGTGGTCGTAACACAACAATAACAACAATAGTGATAATGATAATCATTATATACATGACAGAAATATGCCCACTGTGCCAAATTTACAAACAAATTTTATTGTAACAAAGAAACTTAATTTTACCTCATTATCTATTCAGTTTCAGAAGCAACTGTGCAGATCATGTAAGGATGTTATATTTTGTAGTGTTGTGCTTGAATCGTACTCCAAATTATATTTTACAAGTTCAATTTTACACATTTCACTAGTAAGAATACATTTAAGATGCGTAGGAAGATAAACAATCAAACAGTTCATTCAATACAAAGGAATTAGAGGTTCTTTTGTTTAAAAAAATAAACATAAAACGTTCTGTTTTGGTCGGCTGAATAATGTCATGTGCAAAATGTTAGGAGGATGTACTGGGAAATTTATGAATGTTACACACAACTCCGCTACATATATAGGCTGAAGTAGTAGCTAATTACAGACCCCAAAAATGAGAACTGTTAGATATTCACCCGTTCCATTTCAAACAAGAATTTTATATGTGGATTTAAAGAATGTTTGGTATTATTGAGATTTGCCTTTGGTTGCATTAGTATTTAAAGATTTTAAGATTTCTTTTAATTATTTTAAATTATTCCTTTGTTCTTACATTTAAAAAACTACTTTGTAAATGCTTACACAACTTAGTTTTATTGTAAAGCTGCTACATGAGTGCAGTAAAATCCAATAAAATGTTTAGTATGTATGTTTTATATGTCCGAAAGTGCAAATCCATTGCCAAAAACAGAAAGCATTGATTTGTAAACTGTCTTTTGCAGCTATTTACAGCACAAAGAAGACATATTTTAAAGTGTACCTTAACAGCTATATTGATTTTTGTAAATATAAGCTGCTTCCAAATTTGATTCCTGCAACACATTCCAAAAAACCTGGTACGGGGTAAAAAATGACTGGGACGTTTGTGGTATGATCAAAAAACACCTGTTTTGGAACTTTCCACAGGTAAACAGGTGAATAGGTAACAGGTGATGCTATCATGTTTGGGTATAAAGGGAGCATTAACAAAAGGCTCAGTTGCCACTTTATGGTTATGTGGTCATATTTATTACAAACGCATGCCGTTTTTTAATGCAGCGCTGTCTGAGAGATAGAAGATCATAAGCATTCAATTTTGGGTATAACAATTGGGAAAGCCCTGGTCAGTAAACACAGTTCATGGTTGCATCTACAAATGCAAGTTAAGCCTCTACTGTGCAGAGTGTAAGCCATAAGTTTTCATCAACAACATCCAGAAACACCGCCGACTTCTCTGGGCTAAAGTTTATCTGAGATAGATTGATCATCAGTGGAAATGTGGGCTGTGGTTTGACGAATCCACCTTTGAAACTGCCTTTGGAAGAAATGGATGTTGTGTTCTCTGGGCCAAAAAGGAAAAGGACATCCCAATTGTTACCAAAGTTACCAAGTTCAAAAGCAAGCGTCTGACATGGTATAGTGCCAATGGCATAAGTAACTTGCACATCTTTAAAGCTGAGGGATACACAGGCAGCATGTGCTGCCGTCTAGACAACATCTTTTTCTGCTTGTTTCTGTAAGACAATGCTAAGCCACATTCTGCACATTTTACAACAGCATTTACAACATGCAAAGAGTGCAGGCGCTAGACTGGCCTGCCTGCAGACCAGATCTGTCTTCCCTTGAAAACATGTGGCACATTATAGAGCACAATATATGACAACGGTTACCCCAGACCATTGGGCGGCTGAAGTTTTATAACAACCAAAAATGGGGAAAAATTCTACTTCCACAACTACAACAATAGGAGTCATCAGGTCCCAAATGGTTACTGAATGTTGTTAAAAGGAAATGTGATGTTACACAACAGTAAACCTGCTCCTTTCCCAACTTCTTTGGAAAGTGTTGCAGGCATCAAATTGGTTGAAACACTAAATATCTTGTCTTTGTACTGTTTTCAATTGAATACACTTCAAATCATTGCTTTCTGTTTTTTTTTTTGCATTTTTCCTACTGTGCCAACTTTGTTAGCTGGGGTTTAACTAGATTGGTATTAAAAAATTCTTAAGCTAAAAAAAATTTGAGAGGAAAAAAAAGTGGAATAATTTGTCTTGTTTCCCTTTTTTAGTGAGAAAACAGATTAAATGAAAATAAAAAACTGTGCTATCTTCTGTAAAAGGAGACTCATAACAACAAAAAACAAACTATTTCTTTAAGTAGCCATTGGTAAAATAAAATTACATACGAAACATATGTGCCAGGTCAGGACAAGTCCCATTGCAATCAGTTATTGTTATTATTTTGGCATGAAAAAGCCTTAAAAGAAGTAAAAGAGCAACACTATCCTTCATTGATTTAATAAAGTTATCTCTGTGTCTGGTTATTGACCTTGTAAATCAACTGAGTTTCGTGATAAAGTCTATGACCGTTTCCGCCTGCCTTCCAAGTTCCGGAAGTTGACTGGTCGAATCTTCATCTCTGCGAATGGAATTGAATGCTCATGGCCTTTCCAGTGGAACCAGTTTATGCCCTGTACAAACGAACACAAAGTACATATTCATAAAAACAAATTGAGCCAGATATCAGACGTCTTTTATAAACAATAATAATATATAATCCATACAGATTCCCACCTTGCTGTGGCTGTTATCTCCATATCGTCCCATAAGGTTAACACGATGGCAGTTTTTGTACCAGAAAGCACCTTTATAGGACAGTGCGCAGTTTGTCACAGCAATGTCATTGTCGTTATCATAGGTGGAGAAGGGTCTGTTCTGATGATAGGTCATAGAGTCACCTTGGGATGGGATGAAAATGGAAAAGAAAATTTAAAAGAATGTGCTTTAAGAGAATCCCAAGAGAACCAACCAGTTTTATTTTCTTAACATGATAATTAGTTTGAAGTTTGTATTGTTTACATGCCATATAGTTTCAATTCAATTAAAATAATTATATTCCAGTATATAAGACAGCAGACTTGGACAAACGTAAGAACTATCTAAAGCAGAGTTCAATTTTACCCATAAAGGCTCTGTGGGGTTGCAGACAACTGATCACGTGTGCTCCTACTTTGATGGCCCTTTGTGGATAACATTGAACACTGCTGATCTAAAGTTTTTGACCTGAAAGTTACACTATGTAAGATTTGGGGATTTGGAGACCTCTCTGGTGGAAATGTGTAATTGCATGTAACATGTGGAAGAACATTTTGTAATGTCAGTTGTGCTTTGGACACCTACCCCCAGCAGATGCATCTGATATTTGTGAGTGCATTGAAAGAGTATTCAAGATAACTCAGTCAATCTTGGTGAAGGACATTCAAGTCTATAAAGGGGGACTTGCAGCAGTGCACCGACACCATATATTGTTGCATTGTCTCAGTAAGGCTACTTCAAAAACTTTAACAAAAAATCTTACATAGTGCAGTTTCATTTTTAGAGTGGCATCTCAGAGCTTAGCAGATTCAAGCAAGTTTTGCTCTGGGTCACTAATGTACCTGCAACTAGAGCCATAGACATTTAAAAGAAAAGTTTGATAGTAGGCAGATGGCTAAAGGCATCAAGTGGGTAGTAAATAGTTCTGTTTACACGTAGGCCAAAAAAGGTTCTTGGCATGGTGCCATAGTACAACCACTTTGAAATCATTCACCAACCGTTCTTAAGAAGACACCTCTTCTTTAAACACACGCAGTTTTCATGAAGATTCTGAAATTCACCAATCTATTCTTATTTGGGCTTTGTTCTTAGGTAAGAACAGAATCTATGCACACTCAAGAGCACAAAGGTGTGAACAGTTCTGTGCTTTAAGAACACGTCATAAATCTGACGTAGACTTCTTCTTAGGGCATTTCTTAAGAACACATTAAAGAAAAAACTTAGGAAGATATTGGTGAATGAGGCCCATTGTGCTTATACTTTACCATACACTGCCGAACAGAAGTTTGGAATCACTGTTCAAATGTTTGAAATCACCATTTTCAATGATATAAAACCAATGTGGTTCTAAATACTTGTATTAAATTCAAAACCGGTGACCAAATCTTTAGGCAAACATTCAATGTAAATAGATAATTAAACTATATTAGTTATCATTTAATTACTGTAAAACAACCTCTTGTTGTTCCCAAAATGCTTGAAATATAAAAAAACCTTCTAAAATACCATGGTATTTTTGTGTTTTTTCAGTTTTATTATTCTATTTATATTTACAATCTACACAAGTAATTGTTTTATATAAAATAAAAATGATTGGTCCCATTTCATTTAGATAGCTCCTACATATGATCTATAGATGTTCAAATTATTAACAACTCTCTAGTTGTATATAGTTAATTCCCAATAGCGTTTGGGTTGGGTTTAGGATTAGTTACCAGGTTTAGGTTAAGAGAGAGGGTTAGGCTTAGGTTTTGGGTTGAGGTTAAGGTTAGGGTTGAAGTTTGGGTCTGGGCTAGGAATAGAGAAAATTAAGATGAATTAAATGGACATTTAGTTGAATAAAAGTTAAATGCAAGACAAGCATCTACAAAGTATCTAGAGTGGTCTATCCATATAAAGTGATACCAAATTATTAACATGACAAATGATTGAACACTTTTGCATAGTATTGCGGTATGCAGAAGGTAACATTACACTCCTACTCAAACTTTTGCTACTACCCCAGTCATTATTTCAATGAGGTAACAATACTTGTATTTACAAACACATACAAACAGTAACTATTTAAAGATTAGTACCAAAAATGTGTTGAGTGAGGAACGAAATGCAGTTCTGCTGAAACACAGTCCTACCTTTAACATAAAACAGTAGCAGAAAAGTGGACAGATTACAACAGTACAAAATGATTTAGCAATACTGAACAGAAGCACTGTTCCTACCTGCAGTGCCACTGTAGGCACCAATCTGGACCTTGTATCGGCTGCGGGGTTCCGCAACAAAGAATCTGTCATATTGTGCATAAGCTGACTCCTGGCCGTCTCTCAGTTCCACTCGGAGCTCATACTGGCCTGATGCTGTGATTTTGTGGAGGTTGTTGAGTCCTGGCAGGAGGGAGCAGAGAAAGAAAAAATAACACAGTGACTCTCAACATCTTTCTGAAGGGGCAACTTACAGGACTCTGAACAAATATATCTAAACAGTGGGGCAGTGAATAACCACATTCTGTGTGTATGAATGCACTGATTAACCAGTGCATTTCCTGAAGAAACTGCAAAGTGATTCTCTAGCTTAGTATATTCCCAGTATTGCTAGTACTGTCACTAAATGGTTCTTATGGTGTTCTAAGAGCTTGTCAGGAGATTGCTCAGCAGGATGTGTAGTTTTCTGGGTGTTTGCAAAGGTGTTTCTAGTTGGTTTCTGTTTTATTCTGGTATTTTGGGAGGTTGCTTAGTTTTTGCTAAGTGGTTAGTATGGGGTTGCAGGTGGTTGCTAAGGTGTTGGTCGTTGGTTGCTGTGGTATCTCAGGCAGTTGTTGATAGAGTGTTCCAGGTGTTTGCTATGGTTTTGCTCGACAGTTGCTACAGTATTCAAGGTAGTTGAAGCATCCTGGGTGTTTCTGGCATACTATAGGTATATTACATATATATATATATAATATATAGGTGGATATATATAATATATATAATATATATAATATATATATAATATATATATGAGCTGTAAATTTGAATTAAATGACTGGGAAGTTGTAATAAATGTCTACATTAAATGCGACATATGCACTGAACCCATTCTTCTACAAACATCAAAATATATCAGTATTGTGGTCCCTATTTATCACATGCTGTTTACATTGTGCAGCCTGAGTTTGTATAGATTCAATGTAAGTTCATTTGAAAAGGATGCTCTTCCATAATTATGTTCAGATGCAAGAAAATTACCCACCTAGCCAGAACTCATCATTAACATCACCAAATCCACTGGTGTAATTCTTCCAGTTCCTGTAGAAGTCAACATTTCCATTCTGACGCCTCAGGAACACCTACAAGATATAAAGGCCACCCCAACAAGTATGGGAATCAACTTTTATCAAAGTACAGCTAATTTTCACTGCTTATTTGAATGAAATTAAAGCTTTAAAGCGTCATGCTCATATTACTGACCCTTTGAGAACTGTATGAACACCTTTTGCTTTAGAATCAGATAGTCATCCACTATTGTCGTGACACTACTCACCACCCAGCCACCTCCATCAGTGGTCATGTCACAGTAGACCTGCACTGGCAGCTTCTCATCTCCACCAGGATAGATGGTGTATAGACCTGAGGTGATCTCTCCATTCAGAAGTGTCTGTGAGCAGTCCTTTGGATTCTTGTAGAGCACTCCAACTATGCACACAATTTGGGAGAAACAGGAAGGAAAAATAATTGAAAAGATAAAAATGTATGATAATAAAGTGCCATGCTAACATATCTAAGGCCTGTCCAGTCGATCAAAGAATTAATTAAATTAATTTAAAATGATTCTGTTTCTAAAATGTATCTTACATAGTCAGTTTAACTGACTGACCTGAGCTGAAATATTAACTGGCTATATATACACACACAATGCTAAGAATAATATTTCACTTTAAAAGGCCACAACGAGTTAACTGCCTTTGATTATGCTTTCAATCATTTTTGCAAAGTATTTGCTTTATGTAGCATTTCTATATTTCAGCCAAAATCTTAGAATGATTAATTTCTGCATACAATATTTGTAGCTACACTTGGAGCTCAAAATAGCTTAAAATCAATTTTGTAGATTTTTCGACCCCATTTTTCTCAAGGGGGATTAATCTTATTTCCTTCACGCTTTTTTTTTTTTACGCTAAATAAGAACAGTCATGTTTCATTACTTTATAAAAAATACAGTTGTGCTATGACTCCTTTAAGACTGACAATTTTTTAAACAAAGTATTTGACACAGAAGCATAATGTGAAGGGTGAAATCAATGTAACAAAGCTGTCAATCTATTATGGCCCCACAGACATAATCTCAGCTAGAATAAACTGTGGTTTGTAGCCACTTTACAGCTGCCTCACATTTTGTCAGAAGCTTGTATGATCAAACTGGTAAACAACAACTATTCACTTTTTACAACAACCAAACTTTCATAGATTTTTTAGTTTTCTGGACAGCATTGTACCTCCTTCCTAAACAAATATAGGTCTCCATAAAAGTATCAAAACAGTGCATATGTGAGAGAATCCAAATTAACTCACCAGTGGTGAAATCAGTGCTGACTTTCTGGCTCTGGTGCTGGCTTCTGTCTGGCTCAACAAAAGCCTGTAGTCTGACAGAGTACGCAGTGGAGCCAATGAGCTTGGGCAGCCTGTGTGAAGTCACTGAAGGGTCCAGAATCTCTTCCTGATTGAACAGACAACAATTAGTGATTCACCAAGCTTGGCTTAAACAGGTTCTATGGTCTTTTGCTATTATACATTCAGAACTACTTGTGTGTAAACTGGTTCTTCTTATGTTCAACAGTACTAGTACTATCTATGACTGGTAAGAAAAATGAAATACAAGTGAGCAGAAGCTCATGTACTGCCCTCTGGAGATCAGGTTTAACCCTTTTACAGACAAAAGATGCAAACCTAGTGAAATGCTAAGAATGGCATTGCAAATGTGCCATGATGACTAACGATTAAAACATGACTCAACATGCAGCAAATGGATTGTGTCATATATTTACCTTTTCTGGTCCAAGTAGGAAGGATCTGCATGATTAACTGACACGATAGACTGCAAAAAGGCACTCACCTTGATAGTGCCATCAGGTGACTCAATGGTCAGCACATAGCCTTTGATGGGTGCCCTAGGTGGCTTCCAGGTGAGAACAGCACTATCAGTCTGAATATTACTGGCCACCAGATCCCGGGGAGGATCCACATCTTCAGAAAACAAATATTACAGTCAGAGTCAATGTTTAAGGAATTGTTATTCCATGCTTTATATCCAGCATCGTACTTGTTTATATGGCAAACAACATTTTTAGCAGTCACACCATACTTTTACATTATGCAGTTCTGAATATTTGCAGGATTTGTTCTCATACTGGCCTAGATCAGTGGTTCTTAATCCCAATGCTCTGAAGACTTTTGGTTTTGCTCATCTAGCTCACATGATTTAACTCTTTATCTAAACAGCAAACCCTAATGTGCTGGGTTGTTGAAATTAGTGAAAAAACAAAAATGTAGAGTCATGTCTAGATCAATTTTAGAGGGTGGGCCCTAAAGAGGCACAGAATCTGATGTGGGAAATAGACTGTCAGAAACATTCTCCATGTACATTTTAGTCCCCCAAGGTACAAACAATGTAATGTACCCTTATATAAAATGAACCTTAAGATCCAATTGTAGACCTTGTAGTTTTAAAGATACACTATGACTATTCCAACATTTCTGCCTGTTGATTTAGCACTGTCCAGCATAGTCTGCCAAAGGTATTGCTGTAAATGCCATTTAAAACCGTGAATACAGTTGTGGGTTCTATCAAAGCAACAAATCACATATAAGCAGTTGGGCTTCAGCCTGCACTACTACGGATGATGTGAAGGGTCAAACTACTCTTCTTTTCCAACCAGTGTCTTTGTTGGCGCTACTTGTTCTCTTTGCAGTTCATCTATGGCAGGGGTGCCCAAGCCTGGCCCTGGAAAACTACCACCCTGCAGAGTTTAGCTCCAACCCTAATCTATTACACCTGATCCAGGTAATGAGAGCCTTCAGGACCATCTGACTATTAGAGTCAGGTTTGTTGAATCAGAAATCAGAGTGGCAAACGTCCAGAATCAGGATTTGGCACCCCTGATCTATGGTGTTCTGATAGTGATCACACGATTCACTCTTGCTGGAGTCACAGGAGTGACACTTTTCTGTTTAAGTTCCTACACAGCTATCAGTGTATTAATGTAAACTGCAAAGTATCTGTAAATACACAAAAGTAAAGCATGGCATCACACAAGGCTCTGTTTTAAGACCGCTACTATTTTTGTAACATATGTTGCCACTGGGTGCAGTTGTCTGTAAACATGGCATCGGCTTCCACTGCTCTGCAGATAACACCCAACTGTATGCCACACTAGATAAACATCAATGTAAGAAGATTGTGAATTGTGTGAAAGCACAGGTTCCCAACCCTGGTCCTGAAGTACACTCTGTTCTGCACATTTTGATTTGCTACTTAAGCACATCCACTTAAACTGTAAAGCAGCTGGTGAATTAGCTGATTAGTTGGTTATGTCTGGTGGAAGTAGAGAAAGAGACCAAAAACACTCTCAGTTTTTAAGTTTATTCTGAAAATCTACCTGCTTAGCCATACTTTATTTAAGGCTCTAGTTCCTTTATTTGCACAGCAGGTGCAGATCTGGGGGTTCATCAAGCTCATAATTCTTTAATGAAAAGATTAATTAAATTATTATTACTAATACTGTGTATCAGTTTGGTGCAACTTTTAATGGAATTATTATTAAAAATAATTTTTACTATCTTCTATACTGGTAATAATTCACATAAGATCTCCTGTTCCAGAAACTTTGTGGGAAGGAAGCTATAATCTGCTAGGACAAGTATGGACTTGGCTTACCTGTGGTAAAATCAACAGTAGCAGGAGCACTCTTATGGCCGTCTTTCACGGCATGTACAGTAGCAGTGTATTGAGTGGCTGGTTCCAGATTATTCATCTCAAATTCTACAGTGTTGCCAGATACCTGTTCTGTCACTGGTGCCACTGCAAAGAAAATGGATTTTCTTTACAATAACTATACAAAATGTGTCCACAGGCAAAATATGTGATGTGTGATTCATAAAACAGAAATGCATATGACACTGAGAAGAGTATTAGTGCATACATAAATCAAGAAAGACAAATTTCCAACCTGTGTCTGCACTGTATGTGATGACATATCCATCAACAGTGGCTACAGCAGGTTGCCACAGCAGCAGTGCTTCTGTATCAGTGACATTGGCGGCAGTGAGACTCCGTGGCATGTCTACAGCTGCAAGTGCAGAAAACAAAATCAAGAAAAGATCTTTGGTTTCTGCACTGTTGATTCCCAACAGTTTTTGCTTGGTTTATATTGTGTTGATTCCTTAAACATGTTAACAGATTTGAACTACATACAGATTTGTTAACCCTTTAAGATGCCACCCTTATTACATAATAAGGCTTATTATTCAGTAACTACTGTAGAAACTGCTATGGGGACTTCAGTACAAACTGGCTGAGCTATTCTTAGGTTATACAAGTGTGTAATAAAACTTTTGGCCCTGGCCATTTAAGAGGTTAAGCCCAGACTGTTAAATCAGCATGTTACAACACAAAAAATTCCTCCTCCCCCTGGTACTACAATAATATATTTTCAATTCCAAAAAAGTTGGGACAACTTGGAATGCAATTAAAACAGAATGCAGTGATTTGTACATCCTCAATGGTTTTTATAAACATATCCTCTTTCAGAAATTAACGCTTGCAACATGCTCGGGACAGGGGCAGTTCAAGACTAGGAATTTTGTGAGATGTTCAAAAATCTTAAAAAGGTGATTCAATCATGCTTGAGTGTAAAAGGAGCATCCAGGAAAGACCTTGCCCCATTAGCATTCTCCTTCAAGCACATTAAGCTGTCCAATGACATGAGTAGTTGGAAAAGATGCAGTGGCGGTTCAGTGTCTTGAAGGAAGGAAGCCCTCACCCTGCCAGCTTGGTAGCATCACATAAAAGGGGGAGACCTAGTTAGCAGGTGGTACTGACCTTGACTAAAGTGGGAATAATATTGGGTATTCCAAAAATTGTATTGGATGATGTTCTCAGTTATGAAAATTCCCAGCCATCGGTCAGTGTTTCTATACATTACAGTCAGCCACAGGACCTACCTGCAGTGACAATGCCAGTTATTGGATCGCTCTCCTCCAGACCCTTCATTGCAATGGCTGTTACTTGATATGATTCACCAGGTGTCAGGTTGGTCAGAGGCGTCTGAGACTGTGAACCGTCCACTTCAGTCACTCTTGCAGGGCCACCTTTGGCAAAACATTGCAGAGAAATGTTAACTTAGTTAACTTCTTCATTAATTTCTTTATTAACTAAGTTGAAGTGAATATGTTAAAATGCTGTGGTACAAAGAGAAGTTAGATGTAATTTCTTCGTGACTACTTAACGACAGAACAATAGCTGCTGGTATGCACTGTTACGCAGTTAAGTACAATATATTTTAGTACTTCTTCTCTGTCAGTTTTTGCATCAAAATCATATCAAGATATCTTGTTTTTCTTTTGAGACAAAGACAAAAGTCAAACTTAAACCTCTGTGCAACACTTAACTGCCAAGTGTTCAATGCCATCCAATCAGACTTGGAAACATGCTTCTCAAACTACTGAACACTCCAATATAACTAACCAACTTGATTCTAATTAACAAGCAACATCAAACTACAGACACTGTTAGCAAGCCAGCTAGGTGAGAATTTATACTTTTCAATACATTTAACAGCAGCCAGTTTGCTGTCAAGTTTAGTAAAAACCCCCTTTTACAGGAGACACACCAAATGTATAGCCAAATGTTTGAATTAGCTTCATCAGTTGTGAAAGCATCTGTCAATGCAAACTCAGCTATGTGACAGAATTACTTCAGATTTAACAGGAGAAATAATGTTTGAATAATCTAGGCTACATGTTGGTATAATGAAATTAAAAAAAATCTATTTACCAAGTTAAAATAGCATGAAACAAAAGAAAGGAACCCATAAATACTTTTGGGTATGTGACACTGTTTAGAGGTTATTTTTTAGTGTGGTTTATCACATGCACTAGTTAAACAGATTTCATAAAGTGATCAAGTTACAGTACCAGAGCTCAGCTCTGTTTGAGCTCTGGCCCAATTTAACCCCTGCTGTTACCACTTTATGTGTTACCTCCATAACAGTGCATGACTGTATTGTGCTCAAAGACACAAACACACACAAAGAAGTAAATAGATATGAACATATGCTTTATAATAGGATTTACAACAGGCGGGTGAGCTTTTACCTCCCTGGAGTGGCACGTAAGTGATGCGGTAGGTGTCAATCGTATCATGAGGGACATTCCAGTGGACAACGGCAGAGGTGTCCGTAATGTCAGAGAAGTGAATGGACCGCGGAGCTCCAAGGCCTAGTATAAACATATGGAATGTAGGTATTTTATTTAAGAATAATGAGAGCTTAGGTAACGCCACACTGGTTCAGTGCATCTGGATTTGGAAAATAAGATAAGAGAAGTAGGATGACAAAAACATTCCCGGAAAAAAAAGTTTCTGGTTATCAGGCTGAGAACAAAACCTAGAGGGAGCAATCTTTGGAGACAAAAGGACACTTTTTCATAACAGATACGATCAGATGAAAGTCATTTCACAACATTCAGCAAATCAACCGGCATGACAAGTAAGTCTGGCTGAAAGGAAATTTGCATATGATAGACAGATGTACAGTTGTGTGCAAAAGTTTGAACATCCCAAGTCAAATCGCATGTTTTGTTGATTTTCTAAGTTAAAACAGATCAAACAGAACAAACATCTACCGTTTTATGTACCCCCCCCATATGTTCAATTCAGCAAATAAGCAGAAACTTTGCAGTAAAATGTGTTCTCTGCAGAGCATGTGTCCTTATGCTTCACTCAGAACAGCAACAAAACGTCATTTGACAAGGGGTGCCAACACTTTAGCACACAACAGTATGAAAAATCATTAGTTTGCATGCTGAGGAACAAAAAATGCTTAGTTAAAAGTTTCCTTTTAGAATCATAACCATGGTTTAGTAGTCAAAGGTATACAAGGAACTTGTTCCTGTTTAAATCAACATTCATTCATTACAAACACTTTCTTAGTGATGCATAATCACATGCAAAGTTCAAACCCAGAATGAAATGCATCTTCAAGTCATCAGTGTGAGTAGCAAACTGACACATCTGTAACATGTTTTAGGACAAAACTAAATCATATTTCCACAGAGCATAACCGTCTGTTCAGGCCCAGAAACAATGCAGGTTAAAAGTGGAGAGACTGTAGAGATGCACAACATTTCATTGGCCAATACATTATTGACAGATAAATGGGAAATTTCATTTATCACCAATATTGAAATTACAGCTGATAATTACAACCGATAATTTAACACCTCTTCTTTCACACATATGCTGAGCATTTTCAGGTTTGATTCAATCGAATGGATAAGAAGAGTAATGTAGAGCCTCACACATGGAAGGCTGGAGAGGTTCGATTCCCTGTTCAGGCAGGAACACAACTGCTACACCAATAAGAGAACTATCATACGTTTAGGGGCAGATTTACTACTGTTGTAACTGCTATTTCCTAATACCTTTGTATATTTTGCAACTCCATCAGAGTGGTTTGATATGAAGTGCACCATTCTAGAAAAACTTGCCAACTGTTCATAAGTGGTAGTGAATGATTTTACATCTGAACAAGTGATTGATACGACAAGATTTGAGGATTTGATAGTTTTCTTTTTCGAATGATTGAAGTTCAAAATCATACAGTTCCCAAACAACTAGGATGCACACAGTAAAATTAAACAGGGAATTTACAATATTACATGGTTCCCTGATGCACTAGGCACAAATCTCATGTTCAGTTTATCCTTTAAATGAAAAATGAACGAGTTTTGAAAAAAAAGGTTAAAATGATCACTTATTTTCTCTAATTTCTGACGAAATATGTTGAAATAGCTTATTATATATAATGTATATATGTATATTATATATGTATTATATATAATGACTTATGTAGAGATAATCACCTTCATTCAAATTAGTCATCATTTTGAGTTACTAAGAAAATACATCATTATTTCGATCAAATCACAATTTGACCTAAAACCAGAGAAGAATAAAAAAAATGTTTCTTTCTCCTACCTGGCTGAACTGTGCTTTCAAAAAATTTTAGCCAAACATATATTGCTGGTCATATGTTAATTACAAAACTGCAGCTGTAGGAATTTGCGTAGAAGTTCTTAGAAGACCAGCTACATTGGCCACACCCACCAGCACAAAGTGTTGGTAGACTGTCACAAATAAGAGCTTCTTTTAGTAAATCTGCCCCCAAACTGTCTTACGCATATAGCACATACATGGCTTTTGATGGGAACTATCTGTGGGATAATGGGTGGTAACAATAGGAAATGATCAGTTATCAGTATCAGCCATAACATGGTGTCCATTATCGGTTACTGTATCGGCCCAGAAATTCCATATCGTTGCATCACTAACACATTGTAGTTTTAAAATGGACTAGAAGAGTAGGATGTAAAATGGTACCTGTTCTGGCAACAGCTGTTATGGGCTGGGAGCGACGTTCCAAAGTGACACCATATAACTCAATTTCATACTCAGTCCCCCCAGTAAGTGCTGTCAAAACTTTGGTTCTTTCATCCCCAGGGACACTGAACTCTTGTGGGTAGGTAAGCTTTTTGGAATCCCTGACTTTAATCACAAATCGATCAAAGATGTCGTCTGCTGTCCAAGAAAGGCGGAAGCTCTCCGGAGTGATATCCGACACAAAAAGGTGCTCGATCTCAGGCTCAGCCTCTGGTTTGACAAGGGAAAACGTATCTTTTTTTTTTCTTTCCTTTCTTTCAATGTGCAAGGACACAATCAGCAGCCTGAAGACTTGTTTTAATTCACATCCCACAGCCTTTTCCCCCATTTGGCCATGCCTTACAATGCAAGCACTGGAGGTCCCTGTTTTCAGCTCACAGAGGAGCGACTTGGCATTCCTTCATTCGGGCACACATGCAACCACAGTTCATCCACAAATACATGAGATGCAAAGTGCATCAGAATTGGGAAGAATGATGGTTCAGACCATGCCCCTGTGTTAAAATCACAATAGATTAAAAAATGCTAAGTGTTAACATTTACTGATGTCAGGTCAATGTGTATAAAGTTCAAATTTCAAATTGGACACTATGTGTTGCTTAGATATACATATAACTAGCCTGTTAGCAAGTGTTGAAAGTGTAAGTATAGCCTAACAATATTTAATTTGTGTATATGGATGGAGCATAGGCTTGTGTTGTGAAGTGGGGGGGCAAAATTATGTTTCACCTGTAGGGGCGAACTGGCACGCACCCCGATTGTAAATGTACCATGTAATTATTATGTAACTTTAACATTTAAACATAACATTTAATTTGATCACATTTGAAGCAGATTGAATGTAATAACTCTTGGCTTTCAAGAGTCAAGACCTTCATACTCAGTTTATATAAGTAGGACAGTGGTGCAATGAATATCTAAACAGTTGCACTGGAACCTCCAGGACTAGAGCTGTAAAACAATGGCGTACACACTTCTTTTTTAGATCCTGACATCAATAAAGATGTAAACCTGCAAGCTTCTTTGACTATGTTTACCTGTTTTCTAGAATCTCATGTTTAGTATTCACTGCAATCCGGGGTCTAAATGGGAAGAGTTTAGCAATTCTTCAGTGTCAGAGTTTTAGTTTACTATGTCAGTGAAGAAACTTCAATATTAAAGTTGCTAGTGCTTGACGAAATGTGAGTTGAGAGTTTTACTAGAAAACAGTTTAAATATGGCAACAGTTTTGATTGCACATATTTTTAAATAGAACATATTCATTCATAGTGCACAGAAGAGAAAGAAATAGATTTGAGAAAGGAAGAGACTTAGTACATTTTATAGAGGTGTTTGGTATTTGTGTTGTGGTGTGACTTCCCAACCAAAGGTTACATTAAGTGTCTCTGAAATTAAGCCAGTTTTGCTAGCGTCTAAATGAATGAGCACATCTAGTTCTTCTCCAGTGCACTCCAGCCAGTGTATACCAGCAATGTCAAACGACAAGTGCAAATGTCATAACTGAATGTGAAATTTCATTTTGAGAAAATAATGGCATTTATGAATGTTCAGATGGAAGAATACATTGCCAAATTACATAGTACAATTTCATTTCAATATTGCCTTCAATATACTTCCATAGAAGAACAACAACTGTGTAACCAATACTCCAAAAGTAATCGTCCTCTTTTTAATAGTACCTTAATGGTATATGGTATCTCTAATACAGGACCCTTGATAGAGAGAGCAATGATGGACATTGGGCCGTTGAATAATAACTGTGGACTCTATTACATTACTTTCAACTATCCAAAATATTGTGTTGATGTTAATCTATAAATAAGCCTTATAATTAACATTCTTAAGTATTGCTATTTTCTTAGCTATGCCATATTTATCACAAAATGTCTTGTATTTGTAGTTGTAATATCTGGCTGACATAACAACTTTAACAGAGCTACAGTGTACACTGGGCTCATATTAATCACTAGAGAAATGACTTCCTTAGCTGACAGGGTGTCCTTTTTTTAGCCCTGTTTTCTCCCCAATTTAGTCGTGTCCAATTCCACCCACTAACCAGGTCTCCCTGTAAGACACAACAATACCAAGCTGGGAGGGTGAAGTATGCGCCTCCCTGATAAACATGAAGCCAATCCTTGCATCTTTCCAAACCATGCTAATGCTAACTTTCGCTAACCAATGCAAACCAATTCTGTTAGATCGCCTAAGATCGTTAGCGTATTGGTTAAAGTTGTGCTGAGTGATGGGAGCGAGGAAGAGGCCAACACAGGTTTAACCGCTCAGGAGCCAATTTGGTTACCACTCTTGACAAAATGCATCTACATAAATTTTGGAATAAATATCACTTTGTGAGTTCTGAAAGTTTCGACTTCATAAGGCCATCAGTGGTCTTTTTAACTGTATACATTACACTGTGTTTCATATACGTGAGTGGGCCTTTTTCCTGTTATTCCAGTGCAGTTATTCAGTAGTGTAGATTAGTATTACATAAGCATTTCCAGCTCAAAAGGCTAAAGTAGTCATTTTGACCATATACATTAGACTGCATTTCGTCTGCTTGGGGTCTTTGTTCCTGCTATTCCAGTATGTCAAACATTTTTTAGCAACAGTTATTCAGCCATCTCTCATTTGCCTCGTAGAACATCTGGAATAATTACAAATTATGATCCACAACAGAATAAAACAATAGCAATAGAACGGAACAAGGCAGACAATACAGAATATTACGTAAAAACCCCAAAATATCTTATAAAATTTTGGTTGGCTGTAAACATGATGCTATATCTTGAAAAAGAAGAGGAACATTCGGTTGTGTTCCGACATTTCTTATGTTATTTCCCAACATAACAAAATTATTTTTTTTTCCAATTATTCTCTATTATGGTATAAATAAGCATTTTAAAAAACAATCAAAATGATGACCTTGGCCAGTCTAATAGTTATGGAATTAACAGACTTTTGAGAGCTCACCAGTCTCTGTATTATTTTTCTGCTTAGATAGGCTTAATATGATAACAAGATGCTAGTAACCTTGTTAGCAAATATTTTTACAGAGTTGCTTAAATGTATTGAATTATCGGGTGGCAGGTGATTTATATAGAGTTTATATAGATTGTTTTGAGTTAGGAAAACATTTTTTCTCCAAATCACGTAAACTGCAATAGCCAATAGAACACTCTGCTCTCTCAATCAAAGGACCAGCTGTAACTCATCTAGAACTGTTCCATATAGAATAAACCTTTGGGTAGGGAAGTTGCCAGAACAACACAGAAAGCCTCAAAAGAAAAGCATAAAAGTTGGTACCTGTCACAGCCACTGTGGTCACTGGGAGGGACTGCAGCCCAGACCCTGAAACCCCAGTCAAACTGATCTCATAGCCAATGCCAGTAATCAAGCCCCAGATTTCCAACGAGGTCTGGTTGCCTGGCACCTGGAACTCCTGTGGTTCCAGCAGTCGACCAGAATCTGACACCTTTACTTGAAAATGCTTGAAGCCCTCACTAGACCGTGCTGTCCAGGACACCCGGAAACCATATGGAGTAATATCTGAAACTGTGAGGTTTTCCACTTTGGGTAACGGTGCTGGGGTGGTCAGCACAGGTTTCATTTAGGTTCCGAAGTCAGGGTATCAGAATGAGGGGAACAGTAGTGAGATGCAAAGTTGATTCTGCAGTGATTGCAAGAGTCAAAATAGCTTGTCACAGAATTATATCTAAAACCTTAAAACTATCTAATACATGATCTACATTGGTTTTACCGTAGAGAATAAAGTGTGTTGAAATGTAATTATTAAGAACAACTCTTTGATAATATAAATTCTATACCTTCATTCATGGGATATCAACAGCACAACACAGACAAGCGTTTAAAAAACGATTTAAGTATTCAGCTATATACTTTAATAGCACATATATGCTATAATGTTTTATGTGCATATGTAAGTACACTGTATGCATTTATATCCCAAAACCTGTGCTTGTGACTTAACTGGAATTGACTGAAATCTAATACTATGGTGCATGTTGATGTATGTTTAAAATGGTACATGCAAATTATAGTTTTAACTTATTTTCTGAGCTCATGTTGGATGTTTACGAGATTTTATAAAAGGCTATCAGTCTTATTAAATGAGATAGTTTGACCAACTGAAGAATAGAGGCTTTTGATCCAGTAATCCTGATTTATATGATATATGAGACCTCACCACCAACTAAGCACTTACACTGCTGGTGGAAAAAGTCAGTGAATCTTTGGATTTAATAACTGGTCGAACTTCCTTTGACAGCAACAATCTAGGGCAGTGTTTCTCAAGCCTGGTCCAGGAGGCACACTGCCCACACATTTCAGTGTTTTCACTGCTCCCAACCCACCTGATCCAACGACTCAGCTCATTAACAGGCCTTTACTGAATTGAAGTGGGTGAGTCAAAGCAAGAAAAGCACTAAACTGTGTAGAGCAATGTGCATCCAGTATAAACTTCCAGGGAGAGTAGGCACAGTACTGAATGATCTCCGTACTTAAACTCTTTGAGATTGCTTTGTAACTCTTTCCAGCATTCTGCAAATCAGATATTGATCCTAAGATTGCTTTTTTGTGAGGCATGGTTCACATCAGCACTCTAACTCTAATTCACACCTCCAATCTCACTTTATTGATTGGACTCCAGGTTTGCTAACTCCTGACTCCAGTTAGCTTTTATTGAAGTCATTAGCCTAGGGGTTCACATACTTTTTCCAACCAACATTGTGAGTGTTTGAATGATGTTTTCAGTATGAATAAGAACATTTCTAATTCCAAACAAAGTTCAGGCATTCTTAAGAAGGTTTCAGATTGGTGCATATATGGTAGCCTGCACCTGAGCCCAGATTAACATATGTTCTGTTAACTAGTTAACTTGTTGGAAACATTTTTTTTTATTTATTTTATTAAATGATAATATTTTCAAGGGCACATTATAAGAAAATACTTTTGGAATGTGATCAGAAGGTTATATTAACTACCTCTGCCATGCAGGCCATCTACCTATATTCTATTGTCTATTATTATACTTATTATTATTATACTTATAATTAATTTTGTAATGCTTTTTAACTGCTCATCATTTTGCTACTTCCAGTGTGGAGAAAAAACCAAAATCAAAGAAGTAAAGCTAAAAACTTTACAATCTGTGTTATTACACACTTCTATAACTTAAAGGGCCCATATCCTACAGTTTATTGAATTTCTTTATTGCATTTGTGTGGTGTTATTTTAACAGTGTTTACATACTACATTCAACAAATATTTTTAAAAACTGAGGATCATTCAGTTTTCTGTGAGATTCTTTAAGATTAACTCAGTTTGTATTGTAGTCTGTGTAGTTACTGAATAATAAGCCTTAGATTTTACCAAGCCTGGGACTTTAAGGGGTTAAACTGACATGCACAAGCTAAACAAACTTTCATCTGAAAGTGTGGCTAAAACATTTGACCAAAGGAATCAACATAGCATAAAACAGTACTGACTAAAGTACCATTCGGATGGGATTAGTTTAACATGGAGAGGTGTGGTGATGTAATTATTACAGGAATATTTCTAAGAATTCAGACATATCTAAATTTGTCAAGTCAGTAACTTTTTACAGACTGCGCCATCCTGCATCAGTAAAGACTATGGAATATTTTACTTCCAAAATCAAACCAATACGTACAAGCCTTCATCAGCGGCATGCCACACATTATGACCTATCATATAAGGTTTTTAACCTTATCATGCCATAAACACATCATGGCAGATGTTACATGCAGCTGCCGTCATATTCAAGTTTGATTTGGAAAGGAATTAAATAAACAACATATGTTGTATTCAGAGAGTGTCCCAAGACAAATTTTGACCACAGTATGTCCAGAAGACTTATCCCATCTGAATAGTACTAGAAACTAGTAATAGATTTTGTTAGCACTTGTGAAAGCATAGACGAGCTTGAGAAGTTAGATTGTACCTGTGGTAGTTTGAAGGGAAACTGAAGGGGTCTGGCGACCATGAGAAATGCCATAAAACTGAATATTATAGACCGTAGAATCCACAAGGCCAGGCACAGTTACATTTCGAGTCGCACCCAAAGGCTTCAGCTCAACTATGTCATACAACTGCTCCATGTCACTGACACGAATGACAAAGCCATCAAAGTGCCCTGATACCGTGCTCCAGGATAGGGTGAAGTTATTCGGGTGCGTATCAGATACCACTATGGGACCCAACCTGGGCTTGGGTTCTGAATGAAAGAGAATTTTATTCTTTATTTTAAAGAAGAAGTAATTGTTGTTCAAATTAATGGCCCTTATTCATCAAAGCTGCATAAAAAAACAAGTGCAGATTTGACCACCTTTAATGACAATGAATTTATGAATTTATGAATTCATGTGTCTGACTTATGAACATAGAAGCAGGTTAGCAACAAGTAGAGCAAACTGAATCAGCTTCAGTGTGTGAAATCAAGCACCAGCCTACCAGTACCTAGTTTACACATCATTTACATTAAGCATGCCCTAATTCATGCAGATGTTTCGGTAGGGAGCCAGTAAAACAACAGCATTCAGCAGCACATGAGCTGATGGGTGTGCTCATAGGTGGAGTTTGAGGTCAAGCAGTGAGTGCACTGCTCCCCCCTGCTGACCAAACTTTATAGTGTTAAAATGATGCTAACTAGGAATAACGTGAGTTTGATTGTATAGATACACCAAAGGTGAACCTGATGAATAACAAAACTCTAAGTGAAATTTGCATGCACTCATGATCAGATTGGACCATATGCAATGCTGATGAATAAGGGCCAATATGTATAGGGGAAAGGGGGGTGATTTGAGTCAGTGGGCGCACACTGAGTCACGCTCTGTATCTAAAACCTAAAAATTTGACCTGTAGCTTTAAAACAGGTCTGACTGCATAATTCCATGCATCTTGCATTGCAGGGAAGCACATGGAAATTGACATGAGTGTGTTTTTTGCCTGCAGAATTAACTCATTGGTTTCCTGAATGGAAACAAAAGTAGATACACATTTTTGATGTGAATCATATTATCTAATACATACATAACCTATAAAATAAATCCTAAGTCTGGCATAGCATCAACTCCAAGCTGTAGTGTGAATAGACTGTCAAAATGGAGCTTGTGTGGTATTAGCTTATTTATCACCATGTGCACTGAAGTCTTGTTGCATATGCACATAAGAGCTCAACTGAGCTTCAGATTTTAGTGCACTTGATATAATGATTATGCATTTTAGGGCATGATTTACTATTGTGAACTGACCAGAAATATTGCGTATCTTTTAATGCCAAGGAGAAGGGAGCATAATTTTTTTTTATGAAAAGCAAGTATTTCTTTTCATGTCTTCACTTTTACACGTCATTTAAATGGCAAGTCATAGTAAATCAGGCACAAACTACAGCCAGGTGCTCATGGTAAATTTTAGCATGGCAGGAGATTCTGCACACTCTGTGTCCTTAGTAAATCTGGCCCTTAAAAAAGGGGAAAATGAGACAAAAATTTGTTTTTCCTTGCCTTAATCTCACTTTAGTTGTGTGGCACAGCACTGGTTAGGTTACAGAAATGCAATTAGCCTATGCCATATGCATTAGTAGAAAGTACTTAAGCAGATCTCTTTGTTTGCGTTTTGATTTTCATGTTCACTGGTGTACGTTTCTAACTGTCAGTTATGCTGAAACAAATGGATTATTACCCCACCTTGTTTGAGCATGGCTTATTTTACCCTTTATCACACTCAATGTACCCCACACTTGGGGCAATTTGTGCCAGATTACCATGTTTAAAGGTGAACTCCAGTGTCAAATTTCATCTAAATACCAAAATCCACATAATTATTACTACATTTGACTTACTATTACATTTGCAATGTGTACATTTGACAGTTTCTGCTCTCACACAAATTTCCTCTTATACATTAAATCCTTTTGTTCCTCCCAGTATTTTGTGAATGCCACTTAAAATATTCCTCCTGTACCATCATATTTCACTCCATGCTAAAAGCATGTAACTAACCACATTCTGCCCTAACTGTAAGTAGCTAACAGCCTAATATTGATAATAACTAATAAGTCAGACCTTTACCAAAGGAATCAAATGTCCATATTAAGATAGGATTGGCAGCAAAAACTATAAATTTCCATAGCGCTGAAGGAAATTAGCCTTATGTTAATGACTAATCAGATAAATAGTGGATACTTACAAAGTGAATTAAATGATTTCTACGTTAAACATTACAATGTGATTACACAGCTGACAGATCGTTATAATTAAATGACTGAAACAGGAAATAACTGGAATATTTCCTGTATTAGTTACATTTTGTTATATCCATGCTATCGCTAGGATTAGCAGTTGGACTTTCTTTTCCTCAAACTCTGTGCTCTTGCTATAGACCCCAGCTGAAGTTAAACTGGGGGCAGAATTTTGAACTGTATATATAATAACATATTTAAAAAGCAGAAAGTCACTCGTTATTTTTAGGGCCCAGCTCTTCTTCCACTTCTCTTACTGTTTGTGCTTGTGTGTCATTGCCAGCTATTCAGCCCAAGGATGAATATACATTCATACGACAATTCATTTTCATTTTTTAAACCTCTTTATGTGGACACAGTACATTTACAAAGTAGCCCAAACTAAAATGTACCCTGTGACTGTATAAAATTCACTCACAACTGCACTTTCCAACCAGCCTGATTTGTCAGGAATACCACAATCCTGTGTGAAGGGGAAAGAACACATGAGTGAAACATGCGTGGAAAAACGTATGGTATTTAAGGTTGCCGTGGCGACCCTGCAGCTTAAAATCACCACTGTTAAAATCAGTTTCACCATAGCAGCTGTTCTGTGCAGTTATTCTACTTTGACTGAGATTGGTGGGACATTGCCCCTCCCCCTTTTTTTTAGTTATGGGGGGGGGCAACAACCCAATTCCTCTCGTAGTTGACGCCTATTGCTCTTGCTCACACTCGAACATGAACAGCAAATGCTCACGCATGCTGAAGTAAGCGCTGACCTGCTGTTCTACAGTAGGAGAGTCAAAAGAGTTCTATCTCACTCACTATGGTTGGTGTTGCTATTTTCCTTTACTATCCTGATTTACACATCACACTTAAGCCGCACCCTCACGTCAAGATATACGTCATTCAAGTATTTGGCACTGGAGTGCATCTTTAAAAGAAACTCTTCACATTTTGTCAATGTTTAACTACACTTCTTTTAGACCAGTAGTTGACCAGTAGTAGTTACATTTCAATAACAAACATTAGGCTGTACTGTGGATGCAGAACATGAAAACTTGCTCAGATCACCCCCTCCCCTACATATTATCATAACTACACTCTGTAGTTTCATATTTCTGTAGATGTATACTTGGTGAGGTGTATTTTAAACATGCAATGCAGTACCTGTGGTGACCACAGCAGTCAGGGGAGCTGAGTTGCGATTGCCAGAGGAAGCATACAGCTTGATGCGGTACTGTGTGTCTCCTTTTAGCCCACTCAGCACTGTGGAGCGTGCCCCGATGGGCAGAGTACGCCCCATAGCCTGCGAGGGCAAAGCAGACTCTCTCACCTCGACTATAAAGTTATCATACATCTTCTCTCCCATCCGCCAGGAGAGTGACAGTCTGTCTGACGTAACGTTAGAAACAACTAGCCCGGACAAATCTGGCTCTGCCGCTACAGAGGAAAGAAAAGCCAGCAGTGACATTGTTTCAGTTCGACATAACGTTCCTACACTGCTGTCTTCTGTGACAGAGACCCCATCATACTGAATCAGGCTTACTCCACATTGCTTTACTGCTAGCACAGAAACTGATGAAAACTAGAGTGAAAGGAGAAGCATCCGGTTACCTGTGGTTGCGAAAGCACTGATGGTGTGAGTTCTCTTTCCCTTCACAACTCCACTGAGGTAGGCTATATAGTCAGTGCTTGGTCTCAACCCAGTGACATCATAGGAGCTTGTATTGCATGACAGGTTATATTCAGCTGGCTCCCTCCGCCAGCTGGAGTCTATTATCTCCAGAATAAACCCTTCAAAATTCCCTTCAGTGCCATTCCAGGAGAGGGAGAAGCTCTCTGATGTCACATTAGACACATACAGGTTTCCAACCAGTGGTGCACTTGCTAAAGGAAGAAACGTGATAGAATTAACAAGCTGGAAAACTGAAAAAGCATATGTGTTTGGAGGTGTTTGTGTAACTTCACGTGAAAGATCACAATATAGACAGTGGTGGAAAATGTATCCAGTACTTGAGTGGAAGGAAAAGTAAAAAGGTAAAACTTTCTTTTGCAGTCCCTCATAGGGGAGTTGCACCAATTTTCTTTCTAATGTCTGCATAATTCACTTTTGAATGTACTAATTATTAAAAGTGAAAGCATTGTGAGATTCTGAACATTTCTGCTTTTGTATCTTCAGTTTAGGAAATTTCACTAACCATCCACACTCCCAGGTTACAAAGTATCTAACTTAAAAATACCCTGTAGGACATGCCATTTTTTAATTCTGAAAGCTTGTCTGTACAAGAACACAAATGATTAAAAAAAAGTACATAAGTATGGTTAAAAAGTACATGTAATTTCATGCTGTCCACCTCTGGACTAGAATTCTACTTTCTATAGGCATATTGAGATTTGGGTGGACAAAAAAGAAAGGTATCCTGAGAGGAAATAAGAATAGTATGCTATAACATTACATCTGAAATAGTTCCAATAGCATTTTATCACATGCTACTTTAGTTTGCATAGGTAGATAAAAGCAAGGGGGCTAGACATGTTTTATACAGTATACTGGCCTATTTTAAGTGAATGGATTTTAATTTGATAGCCAAGTAGTTTAACTGACCTTTGCAAAGCTCTTCCCCTAAATACTGATTGTCCAATTATAGCCCAGGCAACTGATAAGCTTTCAGAATTTGCCACAACGTTGTGCATTTCTCCAAAACCAAACACATAAGAGAGGAGGATCTGTTCTTGTGGAACACCACATTACTAAGTAATTCATCAACAATCACCTAGAACATGTACATCTGCTCAAATAATGCTAATTCTCTAACTAATGAACTGGACTAGGCCTTTCTTTGTGGTTGTAAACTGATTATATTTAGTATCATAGATTAAATCCACAATGTGAGCACAAATGGGGTGCAGAAAAATTAAACTGCAGCAGATGGGATATGCTGCCAAAATTTGTGAACACTGCAGTTTATCAAGTATATAAACTCACAGTGCAAGTAATACACCGACCAGCCACTCACTGACTAACCATCTCATTTCTACACTTATTGTCCATTTTATCAGCTCCACTTCTAGCTCTACATTTAAAGATTGTAGTCCATTTGTTTCTCTGCATACTTTGTTATCCCCCTTTTACCCTGTTCTTCAATTTAAGGTATTACTTGGGTGGTGGATCATTCTAAACACTGAAGTGACACTGACATGGTGGTGGTGTGTTAGTGTGTGTGCTGGTACTAGTGGATCAGACATAGCAGTGCTGCTCTGTGTCACTGCTGGACTGAGAATAGTCTACCAACCAAAATATCCAGCCAACAGCATCCTGAGACCACTGATGAAGGACTAGAGGATGACCAACGCAAACTGTGCAGCAACAGATGACTGTCTCTGACTACAAGGTGGACCAACAAGGTAGGTGTACCTAATAGAGTGGACAGTGAGTGGACATGGTGTTTAAAAACTTCAGCAGCACTGCTGTGTCTGATCCACTCAGCCGGTCAGTGTATAAGCATGAGATAATTGATAATGGTCAGTGATCTTTAATTTGTTCATTGATTATTGAAGTTAAATGTGTCACCCTTTGTGAAGGAAGGTTTTGGAAATGTAGGAATACAAAATGGTAGATTTGTCAAATATGGGTACAAAAAGGAACAGAAACTATCCTTTTGTCTGACTCATGCAGTACAGATGCACTAACTCATATACAAAAATTAAATGGCTACCAAACACATTTCTGCTCAACACCACAGATCAGTATGTCCATCAACAGGTCAATCGAAGGCAGACAAAGAAATGAAAAACAGGTGAAAGAAGCTTACTGTCCCATATTCAGTGAAATGTGGGTACCTGTGGTTGCTTCAGTGTAGATAGGTCCTAGTATGGAGCCCTGATGCACCCCATACAAAGCAATTGTGTATGAGGTGTTGGGGCTAAGGCCAAACATGCCCAGGCTAAGAGCATCACCGGACACTGACAACTTCTGCCTCTCTGGACCGTCTGAGCTTGCCACCTCAATCACAAAACTCTCAAAGGCAGTGCCCTCCTCAATGCTCCAGGACACATTGAAGCTGTCCCATGACACATCAGATACAGTGACATTCCCAATTTGTGGCTTATTTTTCTCTGATAGACAAAGAGACCAGACTGGAGTTAAGGCTTAGATATAACACAATACTTAACAATGAATTGAATACCAACACTTTCCTGCAGTTAATACACAACATGGAGAACAAGGACGAAACAAGAAAGAAAGAGTGATGGGAACAAGCAGTTTGTGAGTTAGTTTAGAAATGGATGCATTTCTACAGGCGTCTTCACAAGTTTTTACACAGATTGCTATAACTGAATCATTGTTCTGAAATAAAGCCAAAAGTTCTTTCCTAAAACTGCACTTAGTACATTTTCTGCTACTTCCACATTAGGTAGAATTCACATTTTTCCATAGATGTTACTATTTATGTTTATCTAAAATCAGATTCTTGTGCCCAATGAAGCTGAACTAGTAGAAATTCTGAGAGTGTCTATATATAAAAAAACATGGCATTAAATATCTAATGAAGCTCACAAATTGCATGCATAAGGCACCATTAATAAATCAACAAAAGGATCATTGGTCACTTTAGATTGGAATGTTGTAATGGGGTAATATGCTATGGCACATGCCCTTTGTACGTTCCCATATATCTCCTGTCCTTCTCTTTGTTTTGAGCTTATTTACCATGACTACTAAGTACACATCACCATTTAGGGACAACTTAGGGAAAAAGAAAGTTTTAAGTGTCTTTGAATGGAGTATCATAGCAATGTGTTGTTTTGAATGTGCCAAGAACTTCAACCTTGCTGGTTTTTTAGGGATCCGCAGAGTCCCATGATATCTGGAACGTTCCACAATGTAAAAGACATCCAGAAAATGACTCATTGATGAATGGGCCACATGAATTGCACAGATAAACAGACGTTCTAGTGAGCAGAGAGTCAAACTTACACCAACTAACAACTAAGCCAAAAGATCCAAAACAGAATTAACTCTTTGGACTCTAAGGGCATGTTCTGGATTTTTGCATATCTACTTAAATTTGCCTTTAAAGGCATTTGGATATAACATGATACCCTGCTCTGTTATCTTCGGCACTACTTTCCAAAACCACTTCAGTGGTTGTAAACGTTTTGCATGGCATTTCACATGTGCCTCTGATGTCAGCTGAATGAAGGTTTTCCAATGTGAAGGGTCATTCCTTAGTGAGTTCCTGAGTGTTCATTGGTCGGTTTCATACAAAATGTGGACAGACACATGAATCCACCAATTACACGCATTGAGAGGTAGATGACGCAACTCCTCGTGTATCTCATATCTCCAGGTGTGAGTCATGTATGATCTCGCAATACGATGGAAAGAAATTGTGTAGTGAGTTTGTAGACCCCAGAGGGTTAAGAACTTCTTCCATCACTTTGCACCCTGACACAAGAAAGATATAGGAGTCAATGATTCTGCTCCGATTACGCTCAACGATTAGCCTCACTAACTTAACAAAGTCAGTTGAAAGTTTTTCAGATAACAAACAGGCATCCACGTTTGTCATGGGCAAAGAAATAAAAAAACACTGGCTTGTCTGATGACTCCTGGTTCCTGATGATCCACATTGCCCCTTTTGACTTTTGAATGCTGACGTATATCTGAGCATCATTATTACTGAAATCAGAATGAATAGAATGAATACATCTATGAATTTCTTCTTCATCCACAGTTTCACAAGACTGTTGATGAAAGGTTTCATAAACATGACGGTCATTTCAGCTGTGGTGTCAGCATGGACTGCTTTTAACGCCTTTGGGTCTGAATCACAAGGAACTGAGACTGTTATGAGTGTAAGAGAGAGTGCAAGGCAAAATTATCATAAATTATCATAAATTCATGTTTTATACATTTCAGAGGGTGTTCTCACAGCAGAAACAAGTGTGTTGAATGTACAGATTATGGGAGATCAGTCTGAAATACTTTGGGAAGTTTAAAATATACAAATTAGCTTTGTCATTGGTGCCGCTTGGTGGTTAGTTTTGTCATTTTTTGGCATACTACATTCAATGTTCAAGCCTCAAGGCCAGGAAAAATGGATATGCTGGTTTTTATTCCAAAGAAAAAAGGCCTGGAGCTTAAATATAAGCCATGGCATCTGTAAGAAAGCTTAGAAATGTAGTACAAATGTGTTTATGGTGTGTTTATAAGGTCTTCTGTATATTAACTGTTAACTGTTTGGTGATGAAGGTAAATGTTCATTAATCATAATCTTTCAGTTTCATGCATTCTGAAAATAGCTTATCTTTGTGACGTGTTAATCAAGGAATATGCACAGGTAATAATTCAATAAATCTCAGTTCATAGTGATCAAACATGGCAGTAAATGCTAGTAAATGGTCGCATTTCAGTCGCAAAACCATCTGTATGATTCATATGATGGTTTAAGGAGAAGCTTACAAATAAATATATATACATTCCTTAAAAATCATGTGCAAATGATAAAATACATTTAAGAGATCTTTATTAATGAGTTTGCAAGACTGTAACTAAAGTGGAACATGCCTTAATAAGTGCTTACAAATAATTTTTTTCTATGTTATAAACTGTAAAGAATGGACATTTGTTCCCTTCACAGCAAAATACAGTGAAATATTATTTAGGAAAACATGTTGTTTTTATTGTTAAACATTTTTATTGTTTTTGTGAATTATTTTTTATATTACTGCAAAATTGCATTTACTATCATGTTATGCGAAGATATGTAAATGTGTAGTAGCCAGAGCAACTCGAAATACTTCTTTTAGTGTGTGTTATTTGAGATCAAACGCTACAAACTGTGATTTTTGCCAGATTTTACTAGTGATTTCAATTTGATTATTAAAACATTAATATTGCTTTCAGTTTCTAGGGCTCTTTTTTAACTCAAAGAAGGAATCGTTTTTTTTATGAGAGGAAATAACTGCTCTCCTTTATAATGTCTCTGGTTTCGTTCAAAGGGCAAACTTTATCAGCAGTCCTCTCACCGAATACGAGATCAGGTTTTGTTGTGTCGGAAATGGAGTTTTCCAAGTTCTGACTCTCTGTCTGTTCATGCCTACAGGTCAGCAGTCTGTGCGGTTATACCTTCGATGTAAGTGTCCTGAACTGAATGAGAAAGCAATAGGGCATCACTCTAGTACTTTGAAAAATGGTGGGTCAAACGTCTGCTTGCCCCTGTGGTCCTGGCAGCTCTGATCAGTAACATCTTTCCACCATTCCTTGGTGTAATAATTCCAATTTTTTTCTAATTTACTGCCAGCTCTGTTTTCATAGCAGGTTTGTTTTTAGGAGTTTGGTCGCTTGATGAAGTCAACTAAGGCTCAGTCATTCATCAACATTCGGAAGATTAGAGATTAGAGAAAAACTGGATTTGTTCAATCTCATACATCAGGCAATGGCTATAAAAAAGATTGACACCCCTATAGCTGTGCTGGGCCTACCTGAAAGTGGACACACATGTATTTTTCCTACCACTTACGATAAGTAGGATAGTTAGAAAAGCCAAACTTTCTCCAGAGATCACATGTGGACAACTGCATGCGTTTGTTGCATTTGGGTGTCACCAAGTCTCTAAAAGTACAATTTTACGCCAATCTCCACGCCAACAAATAATGAAAGGTTTGCCAGAAAAGAACCTCTGCAGTTGCCAAATCGCACAGTAAGGCAATGATCCAAGGTGTTCTTCCAAATCCAAATCCAAAAATAGTTCACTGACTACAGAATCAAGCTTTTTCAAGGGCCATCCTAATCCCCTGACATAAAACCTGTGGGATGATTTAAGCAGAAAATACACAAGGAAGGGCTAAAGACTCTGAAGGATCCAGAGAATTTGTAAGGAGGAATGGTTTTATATCCCTTTATTCATGTTCTCCCCCTCATCTAACATTTCAGAAGAACACACTGGACCACATGTATTATGTGCACAGCCACAGCGCAAAATGTGCCTTGATTCAACTGCTGAATTTAACATTCAATTTACAAAAACTGCAGCTTCTCTCACAAACTGTGTGTAGCTCCGCTGACTAACTACTCGCTCGTGAGGCGCAGGGCAGTGAATAATGGCACCGTTAAAACGTTCGAAACCAAACATAAAAATGAAAGTTCAGTGAAAAATAGTGTTAATAAAGTCCTTTCCCACCAAAACATTAAGAATTTGCAAAAATGATAACATGGACTGCATGTGCCTATTGTGGTGCATACACAGTATATCTTTCTTCTTACATACTAGTGATGGGCATTCAGGCTCTTTTCAGTCAGCCAGCTCAGTACACCAATAAGAGCTAACTCTTCTTTCTTTGTTCCCAAAATTAGCCAAATTATAGATTTTAACTATAATTTAATTTTCAACAAAATGATAGACTACCTTTTAATTAATTAATTAACATTATGCATTATGTTTGCTATTTCTTATTTTAAGAAAAGTCCGATGTTAATATGTAGCTTCACTGGATGAATTTCAAGAGGTAGAAATCACAAAATATTCCAACAAATATCATCAATCAGTCATCAACAAATGCAGGTAAAAGTCAGAAATTAGAAGAACTAAAGAAGCACACTTGGAAATACACGAAAACTGACTAACAAAACTAGCAACAAACTGACATAACAAGCAATAGGTGTTAGGGATGATAAGGAGGTGGAGCTGGAATATTCTAAGGAGATCCAGGAGGTGTTTTTCAGCTACATAAGTCATAAGATGGACCCATTTCTTTTGTCTTCAATTTCTTGTTCTGTCAGTGTCTTAAATGCAAGTTAGCTCCCAACATTCACCTAAAATCACATGCACATCACTACCACTTATGTATATCTGATCTTGACAGTTTAAACAGTGTTATTCTGTTAGATAACGTTCTTTCAGCAATGAAAAAGTCCCTCAACAAGACATCCAATGCAACACGTCTAATTCTAACAGGTGGCACGAGTTGCTCAAACTTTTGTAAAGAGCAGAATATATAATCACAGCTACATGTATGATATCTCTATCCATTCTTTGCATGATGCTCCCACTTTTTACAAGGCCATCCCTCAAACACATATGCATGAAGAGGAAAGCAATGCATGCAACCCATAAACTGGCTTATGCACCAGTTTCACACAACATGCAAGTAAAATATGTCCGATTGTGTCAGCAACTGATATAAAAGGCTTAGTACATTGAGTTATCATTACTGATACCTTGGAAATGAGGAGGGACTAAATACTGCTGACCTCCATGTGTTAGACTAGGGTTCGATTTCCTGCCCGGATAAGCACACAACACTTCTAATGCTACATTCGCCTACCACTGTAACATGATTGTAAGCCATTCTGAATAATCTGCCAAATGCATACATGTAAATGCAAGGGCACTGTAACTATCCAGAACTTTATACCTGCAGAATTGCATCCCATATTGTGTGAATGTTAAGCAACTGACCTCACCATTTATGTGTAATTATGTTAGAATGGAGAAGGAGATAATGGAGGGGATTAAGAATGTCACCATGAATAAACCTTTCACACAGGCAGTGTTAAAATCAGTGATGAATGATGGGCAAGGCTGATTCCATGTACCTGTCTTGCCAGGAGCACTGACTGGATGAGATTTCTTTTCCTCCAAGAGCCCATCCAATGTAGAATTATACAGGATTCCAGGGGCCAAGTCATCTATTTGGTTTTCTATTGCTCCTTCCGAAACGTTTGTTGTATTAACGTTTGCTAGCTCTGAACTTGTTTGGTTTACATCAGAAACTTTTAGATCACGTTGAGGTTCTTGTGTGAAATTCACAGGTTTATCACTTGCTGCCACAATCACTGACTCCTCAGTTACCACAGTATAGGTAGGACCTGTTGTATGAACCCTCACTGGGGAGGCTGGCAGCTTTGTTGGAACACTTACAATGTTCAATGCAAGGACATCTACAGAGGAAGTAGACTTTGGTACTAAACAAAAACACATTAGAAAAATGTTAGAGACACAGCACAGAATGGAAAGTAAGCGAGACATTATTAACCTGTAGGAGAAAAGTAATGTTAGATGTTTACTGAGAGAGTCAATCACTGATGAATCACTGCAGAAAAATCAGAATTGTATCATTTTTTTTAATGCATTTCTATGCTTAGTCTTTGTCTGCTCCTTTTTATGTCATGGCAGTGCTGCCCAAAGTGTGTCCCATGGGACAAAGTTGTAAGTGTGACTCTTAAACCCTATAATTTGAAGGGATTCAAAAACCCATAAACCAACAATTTTTATCATTTTATTCATTTTCAAGTCACTTGATTGGTTGGGCTTCATTGTGATATTTTAGCTATGCCTTTTAGATTCTATTCTCAAGCCTAATACCTAAGGATAAGTTTGCACTAATGCTAATTCCAGTCCTGAAGGGTGAAGTCCAGCACAGTTTAATTATTTCCTTGTACAAACATGCCTGATTCAACTGCCATGTTTATTTGGTATGTTGAAGGTGCAGCATATCAGTTCAATCCAACACACTCTTTTTTTTTTTCAAGGCCGAGAAAGAAGTTCTTAGATCAGGTGAAGGCATTTCAACAGTGGAGAGACCACAGAGAATTGACGGAGAGGAGTTTCAACAGTAGAGAAACGTCTGAGAGTTGAGTGGCTTCCTTATTCACATTTTTCCAGTCCAGCTTAAATCGTGCTGCAGTTCCATTTTGGCGTTGTAGATATTTATAGGACTATGTTCAGATCAATTTAAACCTAAGGCATTAATTAAGATAAATAAGCTAAATATATACAAAATCATAATTTATATGGCACTTTATATTGAGACGTCCCAGACCCTAACCTCTAAATATCAACTTAAAAAAGAAGAAAATTACACTTGTTTTTTTAGTAAAGAAAGTTGCTTTTATTGTTCTTTTCAATAGTAAGAAAAATAGTTGCCCCTTCCCAATTTCTTCTACTTTTGCATCTTTGTCACACTTGAATGTTTCAGATCATCAAACTACTTTTAATATTAGACAAAGATACCCCAAGTAGACACAAATGCTGTTTTTAAATGAGGTCACTTATTAAAGGAAAAATGGGATTCAGCCCTACCTGTCCCTATGTGAAAAAGTAATTGCTCCCTTAGCTTCTAAATCAACCAGTTAACCAGATTCAATTGACTGTTGGGTTTAATATCACTAGCCACACCCAGGCATGATTACTGCCAGACCTGTTAAATCTAAACATCACTTAAATAGAACCTGTCTGGCAACGTGAAGCAGGCTAAAAGGTCTCAGAAAGCAGCACAGGATATCATGTTCTAAAGAGACTCAAATACAGACGCAAAACAAAGTCTTTGAAATCTACCAGTCTGGAAAGGGTTACAAATGCCATTGCTAAGGCTCTGGGACTCCAGCGTACCACAGTGAGAGCCATTATCTACAAATGGAGAAAACAGTGGTGAACCTTTGCCGGAGTGGCTGACCTAATAAAATTTCACCAAGAGCACATTAACGACTCATCCAGGAGGTTACAAAAGAAGGCAGACAAACATCTGAAGAACTGCAGGCCTCACTTGCCTTAGTTAAAGTTATTGTACATGATTCCACAATGAGAAAGACACTGGGCAAAAATGGCACCCATTGGAGAGCTGCAAGGCGCAAACCAGTGCTGACCAAAAAGAGCACAAAGGCTCGTCTTGCATGTGCCAGAAAACAAGAATGAAATGAAATTATATGACATGGGTTCTGTTACACGTGGGGTAAAGCTTACAGAGTATTCCACCACAAGAACATCATACCTCCAGGCAAACACGGTGATGGTCTGAGGCTCCTTTGCTTCTGCAAGACCTGGATGACTTGTCATAAATGATGGAACCATGAATTCTGCTCTCTATCAGAAAGTCCTGGAGGAGAATGCTGGCCCATCAGTTCAAAGCTCAAGCACAGTTAGATCATGTAGCAAGACAATGATCTGAAAGCAAGTCCTGAATGGCTCAAAAGAAACAAAATTAAGGTTTTTGAAGTGACCAAGTCAAAGTCCTGACTTGAATCCCATTGCAAGAATTCTTTTTTATTTTAGGACTGCACCACTGGTATGTCTATTGCATGACTTTACATATTTAAAGTGGTCAATCACTCTGGGTAGCATTTCATACAAAGATTAACACAGTGAGCAGTCAAGTTTATGGCTAAACCACAGCTGTTCTGAGGTCAGCTGAGAACCAGTCACTGCTGATTGGGTAATCCCATCATTCTTCTTAGCGCATTCCACACTGAACCTCAATAAGCACTTCCGAAACTACTGAGGTATTCCAATGATAATACTGTACTTCTGTAAAGCGTTTCCTGTCTGGATGATATTTCAGAGCAGGGAAATCCCCAAACTGTGCTGAAATCTGGCCCTCCAGGACCAGAATTGATGACCCCTTCCTTACACTATGCTACTTGGCTTTCAAACTTAGACTTTTGTCATGCATCTTTGACAAATATCTTGCAAACTGTTGTGAATATCCAGCAGTGAGATCAGCCTAAATGAGTCATTTCTTTGGCCTAGATACATGAAATAACATTGTAGAAGTATGCTAATACAATTAGCCTAATTGGTTGGAACCATTTGCAGATGAGATACAAAGAATGCTTTTATGTATAATTAATTGCATTAATAATTGATTCAGTACACACTTAAAAAGATGGTTCTTCAGAGGTTCTTTAGTAAAGAAAATCTTTCAATGTAGAACCATGAACACTCAAAAAACCTTTTGCATGAATAAAGGGCCATTTGCATCTAATAAGGGTTCTTCATGGGCTTGACATCATAACAGTAGAAGAACCCTTTTTGGTGCAAAATAGAACCATTTTGAAAAGGGTTTTATATAGAACAATCTACAGCACATTCTCCATCAATCTGAAGAACGCTTTAATGATTTAAAACCTTTAATCACTTTGAGTGCACATGGTTCTATATGGAACCCTTTTCTTTACTAAAGAACCCTTGAAGAACCATCATTTTTAAGAGTGTATAATTTCATTATTTTAATAATTTATTGTCACTGCACTGTATCATATATATCATATACATTCATGGCAGGAGCTTACCACATTATTGGGGTTTATCAGACTTAACACCGTTAAATTTTAGCTCTAGCTCAGGTGTCCCAATTATATGAATTCTAATGTCCAAGAATAAGAAAATATTTTGGAATCTTTTGGCTGTGCAAGAGGCAAGCACTAGTGTGCAGATCAGGTATACAGAGGCCTAATCCTAGATTCTTAATCCTATTTACAAAGAGGATGATTGCTGGAGATGACAAGCCATTAATCATTGAGGTTTCCATGAAGAATGCCAGAGGAAGTGCATGGCAAACCTCAGACTGATGAAGATGCCATGCAGATATAATAACGCTGTTATTATACAGACACGTTTTCACTTCAGGCTTTAGTGACTCTCTCATTTCTGGCATTAGCAAAATCCTAAGGCTACATATCTACAGCAAGCTTTAGTGAATTTTGGGCTTCTTTTATGACTGCATATATCACTGTCAACTGTTCTCTGTCTTAAAATGACAGCAGAGTGCAAATAAAGAAGATGGGCTTTAGAATCTTGTCCATTATAGATTTGTCCAAGAACAGGCAAAGGGAGATGCACCTATATGAGCCCAGCATATTTAATGCATCTTCTAATTATTTTACAACACTATATTGCTGTTAACTGTTCAGACTGACCATAAAAAAGTGTCCTAAATCTGAGTCTGACTGTAAATCTCTGAGGCATCTGTAAAAAGAATATGAGTCGGCATGATATCACATTAACAGCTGCACACTGGCTTCCAGTCTCCCAGCACATCATTAATGGTGCTGACACAGTTCTTGCAGGCTTGCAGCAAATTTATCAAGTGAAAAGGGAAAATAAAAGGAAAAAAAGTGCAAACGGTAAGGATGTGGAATTCTTGTTGCCTGTACAAAGTCATCATATAGGAGAAGAACCTGGAGAAGTGGAAATGTTACTTGGGAAAACATGACAAAAACATTACTCCATAGTATTTATATACACAGTATATCGTCGTTGTGGGAACAAAACTTAGTATCTCCAAAATGGAGAAGAAAAAAAACATTCTTCACTTGTAATGGACATTAATGAAAGAAGTAGTTTTTCCAAGTGATTTTGCACCATTTCTGTTGGTCTGTTCATCATAAAATGTTAACACAATGCAAAGGGTAACTAGAGCTTTCGAATTATGCAAAAAAATTAAACCACAAAGATGGAAGAAACAAAAAATGGAGCACATTTGTTTTGTGACACAGCGACAATATACTCTTAAACATGGCACAATGTCCCCACCCCCTTCCCCTCTTCAACTGAGACAGCAAATAAGAGCAGTGATCCTTAGCATACATAATTAACACCCAGAAAATGACCTGTTTTTCACAGAAGAATGAAAGTCAGTGTAAACACATCATGCAAAGACCCAGTTAAGATCCTATTGCTTTATACTCTTCACAGTTTTCTTTCAAGCAGCAGAAGGAACTATACTAATTGAGAGACGTGACTCCTTAATGCTGTTATGCAACAAAAGGTGTCTCCCCCAAATATTAATATGTGGGGTTTGAATGCTTGTCTATTGAGTCTATTACAGTTTTTGACCTTTACAGACAGATAAGTGGTTATTAATTATTTTGCCTATGAGAATGTAGTATTAGAGCATTAGTTCACAATAAAAATGATTAGAAATGGGTAAGTATTGTTTATAATCCAGAAAATATGGATATCTTTTAACAGGGTTTATTACTTTCACAGGGCACTGGATACAGATCTTATGATCAATAGAATATAAGACTGAATTTCAAACCAGTGTACTTAGCTCTTGTTTATGATGTGCCTTCCAAAGGTAGTTTAAATTGAAAAATCAAATCATAGTGCTAATCATTAAACATCACTAACACAATAGAGTAACATCAAAACACCTCAAACAACAGTCCAGACCTCTCTCACTTACCTGTGGATGCAGTAAGAGTGGTGGGGGCACTTTTCCTCTGGCCCCGTTCTGCCACCAGGCTGATGTTATATTGTGTGCCAGGCACTAGATTTTTACGAGTGTGGCTGGTAGCAGAAGCAGGCACCTCCACCTCTTTTTGTTTGCCATCAGGTGAGACAAACGCCAGCCTGTAGTTAGAGATCTTGGCTCTGGGCCTGTTCCAGACCAGGGTCATTGTGGTTTCTGTGGATTCACTCAGCTCTAGATCTTGTGGGGCATCCAGATCTTCAGACGTGGGGTTGGGTGAGGGGGTCAGATCAAGAATACGTTAAAACCTTTGGAAACCTTTTTCAAAACTTATTTATGCATTTCATTTTCATTTAACCAGAAGGAGCAAGCAATATGGAAGTATGCAAAGTTTTTAACATCTTCAGTCAAATGACATTTTGTTGACTTTGTTGAAGGAAAAAAAAGGGACACATCCTCTACAGAGAACACACTTAAATATGGAATTTTCCTGCAAATTTTAGTCCAAAATTTCCATTAATTTGCTAAGTTAAACATACTGGAAAAAAATAAAATAGAAAATATGTGCCATAACTTTTGCACATTCAACATTATATGTTTTTATATTTTCCCCAGTATGTTCAATTCAGCAAATAAACAGTAATCGTGCATTAAAATGTGTAGGAATGTGTTCTCCTTGTAGAGCATGTTAATTTGTTTTCATTTCAGAAAATCAAAAAAACGTGTACTTTGACGAGGAGCAGGCAAACATTTGCATATGACTGCATAAACTGATAAAATACAGGTATGATGAACCATTTGAATGTAGATTTCTACATGAAGTCGTCCTAAAATGTAATCTGATATCCATGGCATAATAATAAATAACAATTAACATGAACTTTTGGTATGAAAAAAAAAATTACAAAACATAACATCATTAAAATGATTAATGGAATGTTTCCATATATGGAACGTATGGCCTGGGAAGTGAAAGATGTATTTTGAAAATTTACCAAAGTTTATGTACTACATCAAACTCTTCTATTTCAGAAATGTGAGAAAAATGGGGTTTTCTATGATACGGGAGCTTCAATAATATTTACATACTCCTTTAAACTCTTACTATAAGTAAAATTCCGTTTTCCATGATACAGCCGTTTTAAACAATTTGTTCAATAAACATAATGTAATAGATAATGCAAAATGCTGATATTTAACGAATAAGGCTTTAATTTTTTTACCTTTAGTTATATTATTATTTATTACATTTTTTTAATGGTACCATTCATACAGAAATCCAGAGAACTACACACACACACACACACACACACACACACAGACATATTTAAAAATCTCACCTGTAATTGCATTGATGGTGACTTGCTGACTCTCTTTTTCTTTTTTAATCGCTGTAACTCCAATCCCGTACTCTGTTCCAGGCTTCAGGCCTACAGTGCACATAAGCATTTCATAGGAAAAAACCTCCCAGATTCACAATTAGAGTAAATATTTTCTTTCTAAGCTACAGACACAGGCTTTGTGTGGGTTTTCGGCTTGCACATTTCTCTTGTTCATAAATATGATAAAGGTTCCACAAAAAGCTTGTATATAAAATAGGTTTAATTTTAAGTACAACATGATACTCACCAGTAAGGGTGGCCTGTGTTGTATTTCCTGGTCTCCTGGGGATTATATCTTCACCATGGCTACCTCCAACAACAGGACCATATTTGATACGGTAGCCATCTACAAATGCACGACTATTATTCCATTCCACAGTGATGCTGTCATCTGTCTGACCCACAGTGTGAACTTCACGAGGAGCATCCAGGCCTGCAGCACAGTGAGGTTACATCAGGATTAAAATGTGCAACTAAAGGTTGCATTTCGCACGGAACAATTTGATAGCACATCTCTCTGTTAAACAAAAGATGAAATATTCTTTTCAAACTTTAAAAGCAAAGTAAAAAAGTAAAGCAGGGCCCCGCCAATGTGAGAATTTTGTACACAATAACAATACCAATTTTAAGGAGCTAAAATTTCTGATAACAGGTCACATCGGTAGTAAACCCTCCTGTTACATTTGACTGTATGGAACAGCAATAATGTTCCCAATGCATGTTTAACCATTCGAAAGTGCACCATATGGACAAAAGTATTGGGACACCTACACATTACACCTACAGGAGCTTTGACGACATCCCTATCTAAATCCACGGGCATTAAGGAATAGGCATGTTGTACAATAATCATATTATGTTGTGACTATTTAATAAATGACTAACATCACATTTTTATTACCAAAATAAGATTTGTGGTGGTGCATGATGTGCCAAGTCAGTGCAAAGTAGTGTTAGTGCAAAGTTTCTCAAAGGTGTTATTGGTTTCTGTTAAACTGTCATCATTCTTTTTTCTTATTTTCAGTTTTATCTGTTTTTCGCACATTAGATATGTTTCACAATATAAAAGAATTCACTAGTTATTGGTATTTTACTGGAAGGATTTTTACCAAAACGGATAAAACCTTAAGTTGTCAATATCAGCTAATAATAGCGCTTTGACTCTATGAAGTCTTTAAACTTCTTAGAGCACAAATATCATTCAGTTGGTTTGCTTTGCACAGCAGACTGTGATTTATTTTCTCATTGTCCCTTAGCTCCGCAACTGCCAAACATTTCCTGTCCTCCTGCCCAGCACTGGACACATGAGCACTGAAGCTGAGCCATTAACACAAAAAGCAAATGCTTAGAAAGTAGGCTGCTCAACACATTAAACAACTTTATTGTTGTGTCTTTTAGGAATATCATGGAGTGCTTTACACTGAAAAACACTCCAATTTAAATCTTTATGTGTGGGATGTTATTTGTATATCTAAAAACCCAGAGCATGTATTGCAGTGCAATTTGTTTCCAGTAATTTGTTTTAGATGGAGCCATAATGAGGTCCTGTTCAGGGGCCAAATAAATGCCAAAAGATCTTCATAATTGTCTCACAATATCTCAAAATAAATTTGTTACAAAGAGAATAATTTTTAAGCACTGCTAATACAGCTCAATCCATCTATTATTCCATGTGTTTTACATTCAGTTTCAGACATGGTAGAAGACGAGTGTCCATTTTCAACTACCACATTCAGACATGCACACATATGTGCAGTGAAAAAGGTGACAAGCACATAAACCAGCCCCCAGTTAGGGGGTCAGGGGGCTTAATTAGTTCCCCAGACATTTCTTAGTGATTTTATATCGAAAATGCAAAGCATTCTGGTGCCCTCAGAGAAAAAAATACAGGAAAACAAGTAATTGCTATAGAATGATTCAGTTCAGAGTCCAACAACTGTGCCAATACAAGTCAGTACAAAATGTGTGTTGATACTTATTTTGACTTATTTGCTAACCATACCAAGGTCAAAAGGTCAGTGGTGTACAAAATCTGTCACAACAGTTATTATAAATAGAGGCTATTCTAAAAATTGTAGTTCTAGAAATATACAGTTTTATATATAAAAACGTATAAATTTATATATAGCACTGTTTGCACAGTTATGTCACTTTGTATGTCACTTTATCTGCGCTTATTTGTGGCATACCAATAAAATGGTTATGATAAAATTTATACCTAAGGAAGAATTTCAACCAGTACCATGTCCTACAATGCTAGTTTACAGTGTATGGTTGGCCAAACCCCTACTTTGTTTTACTTATCCAGTCATTCTATATTATATTTACACCCAAAATTATATTTAGACCCAAATTTATAGTTTTATAATACAATTTTCACATAATTCACACTAGAGGTGTAACAATACACAAATTTCCTGCTACGATACATACTGTTGTTTCTGCATCACAATACATTTTTGATACAGTAGTAGAAAAGAAATATGTCTAACTAACATAACTTCAACATTTATTTTCATATTTCAGCATGTATTTTTGTAGCTGCTGATGTTTTCTCCACAAGGATGAAGATGGCTTCCTATTTGGCAAAAAAATTTGAATAAGAAGCTTTCTAACTTTAGCCTCATGGCTTCTCCTCATTCCGGTCACTGACATGTTTGAAAGTTTTCACAAATAATTTAACATATTTGAGGTACCAGCACAGGTATCCAATCCTTGCGCTAACCCATCTCCATTTGATCTACTGCTCTTTGTCTATCATTATTGTACTCGAATAAGAAGGCTCACCATTTCAAATAGCTTGGCTAATCGACCATCTGAAGTAGGAGAACCAAACTAGCTGTTATTTGGTTCCAAGAGCTGCACAGTTTTTTGACCTTTTTAGTTATCACTGTCAGGACTGTCATTGATTGTGTTGAACAGAACTGTAGAAACCATTCTCATCATCAAACATTTTATAGCATGATATGTCACTGCACTTGAATTACAGCATGTATCACCCCTGTATTATAATCGTAACACCCCTAATGCACAGAGTGTGCAGTCTAGTCTGATAACAATTAGGCCTGGTGATTGCTTGTATAAACTAGCTTATATGTGAGAACATTATATTCAGTTAATTTGTTATAGGGCTATTTAGTCCATTGTGCCTGAAGAGATATTTCTTATCTGTGTGTTTAGCTGTGTGTGAGAAAGTCAGAGAGGGGAGTACAGACAAATCACAGCGGGACCATTCGCCTGTCTATCTGACTGCTACTGGAAACATCCATCACTGCAGCATTACTTTTTTACTATGAAGCAGGCCTTTCCACTTAAAGTAAAACTGCACTAAATGCAAGCAGATGTCTACTTTCAGATCCACACTGTTTTAAACAGACATACAGGTTTGCACCACAACAAACAAATATTTACCTGCAGCTATTTGTTTTTTTCCTCTACTTCCTCCATTAATGTGCATTTATATATAGCACAGATCCTTCAACATTTACAATCTTCAATGGAGCAATGCTACAGAAGAACCATCTTTGGTTCCTGAAGAACCTTTCAAAAGTTTACTTCTTTAGGAACCCAAAAGTGGTTCCTCTATGGTAATGTTCCAACTCCTTCAGAGACTTTTGTAAATCTAAACTGTAAAAATACAATTTTTTATTGCAAAAAAGAGAAATATTTCTTGTAAATCATAAATTTACAGTTGAAACTTTACAGTTTACTGCTGCTTCTCTGTGTCTTCATGTACAAACTGAATCCCTTTTGCAATGTACTTAAGTATGGATATAGTTGTTTTCATAGGGACTGGGGACCCTTTAATAACCATAGGATGGATAATCTTAGCTATTTTACAACTATGATGGAAAATAGGTTGTTAAATTGTTGTTTTGGCTTAATTTGAGGTCAATGGACCTCCTACATTGTCCTCCTACACAGCAAATTAAACAGCACTTTCATTGAATGCTCCATTAACTTCCATTCAAAGAATCTTTTTTTCCTTCTCCTGTAAAGCTACCATTTTGGAGATAGGAGGTTTTGTCACAAAAGCAACAATATATAATACATAAATAAAACTGGTATTTACTAACACGTAGATGAATATGAAGCTGAGTGCAGCAAAAATACACTACCTGCCATCCTTGATATGGAGAGCAGGTTTTGACTAAATAAATTGCGTTCAAACTGTTGTTAAAAACACATATTGAGTCTATTCTTTCACCTGTGAGGCTTGGGTGCTGATGAGTACCCATAAAAGTGTGGGTCAAGTCATTATTCTAAAGTTAGTACTGTCAGAAGTGTTTATCATATATGTTTACACATTTGCAGCTTGGTTAGCCAGTCAGGGTTTAGGCCTAATTCAGGACTACATTTTTCTTTCAATGGAGAATCTCCATTCAGAATGCTGTATAGTTCAGAACTAGACTTCATATCTGTCTTGGAACCTGATCCTTGGTGTTTAATTTGTTATTCATGAAGTTTTGTTATTGAAGTTTTGAAAAGCTAAAAAGTTTGAAAAGCTTTTCCACTTTTAAATGGCAGGAGTATTATGTGGGGCTGCAACAGATACTGAATAAATTTGATTTGAAATTTCACACTTAAATTATTTAGAAACAGAAAAGCAATTCTAATAACTGTTAATTTTAACTGTTTTTATGAAAGCACACCTCAGTGCATCGGCTTTTACCAGTCATCCTCTCACACACTGACAAGAGTTGACTAAAAAGCTGTTTCCTCTTTTTAAAACAGTGAGGTTGAAGGATTGTTTCCTCTGCTCTTCTGCACTGCTCTTCACTGATACATTCTAACAGTCTCAGCAACCTAATCGGGGTTGTCAGATTGAGCAGGATCCCCTGAAATAGCATTTATGCTACATGCTATGATGATAATTGTTAATTGATGTTCATCGAAGCAATGTTTTTCCATAAAAAAGTATAATAATAATAACAATAACAATAATAATAATAATAATAATAATAATAATTGATAGTTGCAGCTTTAGGTATAATGATTTGACCACATTCTTAAAAAATTAGTTTCTATTTTAAATGCATCAATGGGTTCTCTTTTCTTTCTCAGGTACAGAGAAAAGCCATTATTGTCCTTGGTAATCCATCCAATGCTACTGGTGTGGCAGATAGAGATTAGGTTAAAAACAGGATTTAAAGGAGTGTTTCCTTTAAAAATACAATGAAAGGTTCTTTAGAGAATCAAAGATGGTTCCTGTTTGACATTACTCCAAAGAAAACTTTGGCCTTTATCTGTAAGTGTGTACTTGTAGTTCATCATTGCGTACCTGTGGTGAAGCTCTCATAAACAGGTTCACTAGTTTTGTTGCCCCTCTTTGAACTGAGAGACACTCTATAGTCAGTGTCGGGCTCCAGTCCCTCCAGACTGTGCTGCATGTTATCTGCGGGTACATCCACATGCCTGGCTGATGGGTCTCCACTCGGGCCATATGATATTCTAATTCTGTCCACCTCTGCCACTGGCTTGGACCAGGAGATCAAAGCAGATTTGTCTGAAACATCTCGAACTTCAACTTCACCTGGAGCATCAATTTCTGTATAGGGAGAGAGACATATAAAACATATCTATTATTTCATGTCAATTACTTACATTTGTTGCTGAATATAAAAATAAATAAGGCTCACAATTTTGTCATATGACATTATCCATTACATTACATTAGTGTCATCATGATAATGAAATTTGGGGAATCTCTGGTAATAGCAGGATAGCAGTAATGGCCACTTTCACACTGCGCAAAAAAACCCAAACACATAATTTAAAACAAACAAACATAAATGCAAGGGATACACCTTGATCTGCACCCCTACTGGATATAGCAGAGACGGGGATGCAGTATGTATTTTGTTTGCCTTATTTTGGGCCATTATTCAAAATTGACACGTGGTGGTGATGACAGAGTAGATCAAATTCCCCACTGTTTCTGCTACATACCATTTGAGAAAACCTCTGTATTTTCAAACCGAATGGTTGTAAATGTATAAAAATCTAATCTGTAGCTGAATTCCAGATGCTACTATATATATATATATATATATATACATATATATGCGTGTTTTTTTTTGGATTCCATGTGTAATATTCTTGACTTATAGGCTACTTAATGGTAGCATAACTCTGGTAAAGTCAGCTTAACCTGAAATGGGCTACTGTGCAATAGCACAGTACAGAGCACATCTCAAACTCCCGTATGCAAGTCTTCATAACCTGTCAAGAACGCTCTTCCCAAGAACACAAGTCTGTTCTTCTCGTTCTTCATATTAAGAAACACTCAATATTTTTTTTTGTCTGCCTGCTACTGGATCTACTACTTCCTGTCCAACAGGAAACATTATGTCAGTGTGGTTGGCCACATTTCGGACCTTATTTTTCTCAGCTCTGGTGTTCTATGTGCTCTTTCTCTTGCTCTACTCACTCTACACCAATGATACCAGCTTCCAACCATGAGTCTGTTAAGCCTATTAAGTTTGCACCTCTTCACCTTTTGCACTGACCTAATATAGCGATGAGGTAAGGCACTGAGGAACGCAATTCAGGATATGAATTTTCCATATATCCTAGAACTTAATCTGACATTAAGTCTACCCTTGAGCAAGTTGCTCCCAGTGGACTATTCTTGCAGTAGACTAAGACATCTAAATGCTGAGGAGCTAAATAATTTAAATGGGTGATTCTCTTAGAATGTTCTGTATAATTCCTTTTTTTGCAATGTTAATCAATATGGACATCAGCAGTAATGCAACCATAAAACTGCTAAAAATGCACTTTGTACAGCAGCCCACAGCTGTTTTCAGAGCTGGGCAGAAAACTTTGAAAAAGTACTGATGGCTGCATACTGAATACAGTGGCCTAATGTAGTCAGTAACGTATTATGTTACAACCCATAAAAAAGAAACATGTTCAGAGTATATTTAGAATACATTTAGTATGCATCTTAATAAGGCAGAGGAACCATTACTTACTGGCAGTTTGTCATGTAATTCTTCTGTTAATATGTTTCATGAAAAAATCCAGCCATATCCCAATAACGTTTTGGAAATTTGAACATAAAGTGGGCGGCTATGTGATTTTTAGGTGTATCTTCAAGCCAAATGTACACATGAGCTAAGCTTATCATGAGCGTGTCCACTAACAAGGAGATAAGCAAAAGTCAGAGACCACCCCTTATTTTAATTTCCAGTTAAAACAGCCAGTTTTGAGAACCAGTTATTCAGTATCAGGATAAAAAAAAGCACAAGAACAGATTTAACAGAAAACTATACAGAAGCTTCAACAACTAAATATAAAATCTGGAAGATCTAGGGGCCTTTAAAGGAAAGTTAAAGAACAGATGGGACTGCAGCTCAATATGAAGAAGTCTAAGGTTATGACAACAGGAAAGACTGCTAACTTGACCATTGGCGGTGAAGATGTGGAAATGATGGACAGCTTTTGCCCACTTGGATCAATTATTAACAACAGAGGATCCAGCACTCAGGAAATATGACACAGATTGGCACTAAGAAGAACAAGGATCAAGGAGCTTGAGAGGATCTTGAGATGCAATGATATCTCTGCAAACAAAGAACCAAACTGTCCAGGCTGTGGTCTTCTCTGTGGTTCTTTACGGATATGAAAGATGGACAATAAACAAGTGAGACAGGAAAAATACTGACGTCTTTGAACTTTGGTGTTGGCGAAGACTTTTGAGAGCATCCTGGATGGCAAAGAAAACAAAAAAATGGATCAAGACTCACCTCTCAATCAAAGCCCAGGCAACCAAACTGAGGTTCTCATTTTGGATATATCCTAAGAAGAACTGATTCATTGGAAAAGACAACTATGCTTGGAGGTGTTGAGAGTATAAGACAAAGAGGACAACCAGAAACAAAATGAAGGGATACAACCCGAGGAATCATGAATCAGTCATTCAGAAGCTTGAAGAGACAAAATAAGACGGATATTGTGGAGGAAGACTATCCATATGGTCACCAGGAGTCGGAAGCGATGATAATAAGGCACTTAATAATGATAATAATTACACTAATAATAACGTAGTTTGTCCACCCTTTACTTTTATTACAGCTTGGTTCGTTTATGGAGACTCACTCTTAGTTTTTCAAAGAAATCTTCAGGGATATTTTTCTACACCCCCAAAGTTCAATCTTGGAGCTTTTCTGCTTCTTTAATTCAAGGAATCCCAAACACATTCTGTGATGTTGAGGTGTGGACTCTGCAAGGGTCAGTCCATTGTTCTGAGAATGGCTTTTTTGTTTAATTTGCAAGTTTCCTTTTCTCAGACTCATAGTGTTGACTTGTCTTCTCACAGTGGAAGGATGGACAGAAACACCTGTGGATTTTTTCAAATCTGAAGCAACAGTGGAGCTTGATTTTCATCTCTTTCTCAAAAATGAAAGCATTACGTTTATCTAATGAGGACAGTTTTGGTGGTCTACAAGGTCTTACACATTTGTTAGGAGTCCCATTTTTTGCATCACTATTTATCATTCTTTAAACCTTTTTTCCTTCTATTTCTTTGACTTTCTTACATGTTAACTCCTTAGAAATGTCTTGTACTTAATGGCCATTTTAACTGGAAATTAAATGAGTGGTGGCCTTTTACACAGTAGCATAAAGAACTAGCTCATCACCTTGATTTATCAGTCTACTCAGGCTTTAGCAGTGTTTCAGTGTTTGTAAAGAAAAGACATGTCAGCTGTTTCTTGAGTTCCTCTGTCTAATGTAACTTTGTGCTGATTTTAAAAGATTTGAGGAACAAGCATTGATGGTGTTTCTTTAAAAGGTGGTATATATATATATATATATATATATATATATATATATATATATATATATATATATATATATATATATATATATATATATTAAATTTAGTGAATAAGTATTCTAAATGTTATTTTTCCAAACCAGGCTGATTTACTTTATGGTTTAGCTCATGAAAAGTTTGTGAGTTAATGTAAAAAGTATGCTGTATTACTTGTCACGACAGTCCTTTTCAGTGGGGGTCCTCTGGTGTTGTTCTTGATGAGGCGCACAGAGACGTTGTATTTCTGTCCTGGTCCAAGTCCTGGCTGCTCAAAATGTGTTTGGGAAGGTGGTAGAATGTTCACAATCTTTCCGTCCTCTTCTTTCTGCGATTGCAAAAGCAGAAAAAGAAGAAACCATGTGACGTCCTTCTCATGTTGTGCATGCACAGCTCTTAAAATCATACAGATTCATACTGAATTTACTGGAAAGCTTTTGTCTATTTAGAAATGTCTGCTTCAGTACAATATTATGGTGTCTTCCAAAATTAGCTCTGTGATTTAATTGCTTTAATGTCATTGACTCAAATGGAAATTATTCTACTTTAAGGATGAAATAAACTTTCGACTGCTCAGCATGCTATATTTAGAGATGAGATGGGTAGAGTGTGGAGACTTCAGAGGCCCTTTTGAGGAATAATGAGCATAGCTGTGCGAGCACTTGACTGAAAATCGGAGGTGTTTTCCTGAATGTCTGTGGAAAGAGTCTGCTGAAAAGCCACTGAAAGGACTTCTATAATAAAACCTTTTAACTCGCAGGATAATTCCATGCAAAAGTTTGAGCACCCTTGGTCAAATTCACAATTCAGCGTTTTTGGAAAATGTCTTTATGCAACCAGGGAAGTTCCTTCTGGACAAAATGGACAAGAAGATTTTAACACTATTAGCCTAAAGCCACACACAGTGTAACCTGTTTGGATGTCACTGTCTATATTTATTGGCTAGTACAGTTTAAATGTCATTTTAAACAGACAACAAATTACAAATTATACTTTGCATTAGGCCACAGAAAGAGGAAATTCCATTCAAGAGGATTGTTTCTAGAACTGTTTAGGTTGGCCAGAGTAGGAAAGAGAAAATAACGCATTCAGATTTTAAGGTTGTTTGCCACAAGCGCACAGCTTGGCCAGTTTGTATGCTGGCATTGTGCTTCTGCACAGACCTCATATAGCTCATTATAATGTCTTAAAAATTTTCCTGACCACCAAAAAAAAGGTTCCAGATAAGGGCCCACCAAACATTTGTGCCCTGGGACCTAAAATTGGATGACCTCGGCCTGGATATAGCCATATCAAAAGGCACTGCTTTTTAAAAGGGAAAAAACAATTCTCTTTAGCATCAAAATTGAGCCAATAAGAAAAATGTGATCAATTGCGATGAACTACTTTAAGCGTTTGACAGCCTAAAGATTTGGATGGGATTAGTTTTACAAGAGGAGGTTGGGTAATGTAAATTTTACTGGTGTGTCTTGGTGATTTTAGTCCTGCCCAAATGTCAGTCATTATTACCAAATGCTCACACAGTAAAGATTTTGGCATCTTTTACCTTCTATAAAACAAGCTGTAGAAACAACCTCAGGTTGTATTAATCTCATGCAAATCAACATGTCAGTAAAAATGCCATCATATTCTGTGGAAAAGGAGTTTCGTAAATATGGAGGAAAGATGTGTTTATATGTGTTTTCTGTGGCTAAAATCAAGTTTGTACGTAAAGTGACTGTCCAATCTCACATGTAAAATTACAGAAAATGTTTGATTTTATGCAGTGACCGTTTGTTGTAAATTCCCAAGCTAATGGTGATGCTAATGATATGTCGCATTCACTTCAGACAGCAAAGTAGATGGTTAGGGTATGTGAAATAACAATGTGGCCATTGATGCTGTTTAAATCTGATTTCACAGAGTCCAAGAACTGATTAGCTTAAGTGAGTAAAGCAAATCAATGTTGAAACAAAACAGAAAGAAAGCAAACAGAGCAAAACAAAACGAAACACAAAGAAAGGCAAACTGAATAACTCAAAACCTGAAGACTGAAGAAACAGTGAACAACACAGCAGGACCACAAGAACATCAATACCCAACAGCAACATCAACAATGCAAGACAAAGAGACAGAGCAAACACAGGGGTATGAATACACTGAGAGGAAACAAGAAACACCTGGGACTAATAAGGGGGTGGTCTACAAACTACAGACAGGTGAGACAAATGACGAGAAGGCAGGGCCAGGGAGGTGACAAACACCAAAACAACAACAAAAGCACATGGAAACAGAGAAAAACTAGGACAGCACAAGACAGGATGTCACAGTTTTGATGTTTTCTACTCTTTTCTGGAGAAAAAGCAGTGCGTAAATTGAGTAGTCACTCCACATCTCTGTCACTTACACTGAGATTTCTTATCCTGTGTAAATAGTGCTTTAGTATTTTAGTGTTTTTCCTATTCAAATCATATGTCCACTTTGGGCAGCTCTGATCTGTACAAAGCCAATATCCAGTTTAGGCCTAAATCTCTTTACCTAATAAACAGCTTCCCTCCACGTTAACACTGGTCTCACTTTGGGATAGTTTCCATAGTAGGGAATACAAGAGGACCAACCATGTTGTGAAAGGTGAGCTCCCAGCCATCAAATGGAATGTCCAGCGGGTCCCAAAACACCTCAACAGATGTTTCTCTGATAGATTTAAACTTCAGGCCTTTTGGTTGGGGCAGAGCTAAAGTGAAAGGACCACAGAGAACAGAAATGTGAGCTGACTTCTCTTTTCCATTCATCCACCTCTCCTTTCCTTTGACCACCTACTATAGGAAATGTAGAAAATAATTAAGCCCAGGAGAATCATACTATGACTGCTGCATTACCTACAGGAGAAAGAAACGAATGCAGTGAAGGCAGATAAACATTTGCTTTTTCATGGCAGTCATATTCCGTTCATCGTTCATCAACATTTCAGTGTAAAAATAATCTGCAACAATGTCGAATTTTACTGATTCTGTTATTGCAGTGTCTTCGCATACTTGTGAGAAAGAAGCAGAATTAAATTTTTAGGTAAAAATAAAATGATTGTCCTTTGCAGTAAAATAAAGCTCTGCTGGTTGTTCTAACACAGTTTTAACAATAAATGGTCTTAAATGCTGGAACTGTTTATTCAACCTTTAACCCTGAAGGTTGGCGTGCACACTGCTGGTCACCATAGCAATGCAGATCTTGCATAGCTTGTAGCTAACAAAATGGCAAAGAGAAAGATTTAGGATGAACACCGATAATTCGGAGATGAATACATTTGTAAGCACTCGAGCTGGTTTCCTGGTACGTTTAATCTGCAATGAGAAACTGACAAAGACCAAGAAGTTCCTCATTCGCCAGCTTCTTGTTTGAATTTTCCCATTTCACCGTAAATGGTGCCTCAGTTACATTTTGGCGCCTCAGGCACCATTTAATGTGAACGAAGAAATTCAAACAAGAAGCTGGTGAATGAGAAGCTCACTTCAGCCTCATAAAAAAATCGAGCGTTGAGAGACATTTAACAAGAAACTATTCTACTTTTGAGGAAACGTTTCCTGCTGGAGATGCGAGAAAAGCGGCTATAGCTGAGCTAAAGCTGAAACTAGAGCAAAGTAAGTCTGTGTTTTCGTTTATATTTTTTAGCCTATACTAGGATATTAGCACATACTGAGACATATTTACAGCCAAGATGGTGAAATGTTTCTTCAATAAAATGGACATGAAATGTTGTGGCTCCCACGGTGGCTAGATTTTTGTTGAAACTTGACAAAATGGCTCTTCTTAACATTTGGGTTGCCATCCCCTGGGTTAGAAAAATGCCTGAGTATTTCTTTCATTTTAAACTGAAGTGTAACTGTAAGAAAGCTTAGTCTAATGACAGGTAGTAAAAATATTTTATTAAATATAAATTAGTGTTTAATAAAATATCAATTTTATGATTATTAATATTTAACATAGATTAATATTTAACAAATATTACCACAAACCTCAATTCTGAAAAAGTTGGGACAGTATGTAAAATACTAATAGAAACAGTAAATTCAGTTTGACTTAACCTGAAAACTTTCTATGATGTTTCAAAAAGATGACAGAAGCATGTTTGTCACTGTATTACATCACCTTTCCTTTTCCTTTCAGTTTAGAGACAAAAGACACCAACTGATCCAGTTTTGTAAACAGTTTTTGCACTATACTCCCAGAACTCTTCAGCTGTGCATTATGGAGTCTTCACTGTTGTACTTTGCACTTCATTATGCACCACATGTTTTTAATGGGAGACAGGTCTGAACTGCAGATCTCTGATTAGCCAGCCACGCTGTTCTAACACGTGCAGAACGTGGCTTGGCACTGTTATGTTAAAATAGGCATGTATGTCCCTGAAAAAGACATCATGGTGTTTTTACAGATGCAAGTTACTCATGACATGGGCACTAATATACCCCCATACCATAACAGGCTTTTAGATATTTGAATTTTATGCTGGTAACAGGATGGTCCTTTTCTTCTTTGGCCTGGAAAACACTGTAGTTTGTGAAAGTATTCCCAAGCACAGATGCATGTGTTGTGCTGGTGCGAGTGGATCAGGCACAGCAGTGCCGCTGGAGTTTTTAAATACTGTGTTCACTCACTGTCCACTCTATTAGACACTCCTACCTTGTCAGTCCACCTTGTAGATGTAAAGTCAGAGACAATAGCTCATCTGCTGCTGCACTGTTTGTGTTGGTCATCCTCTAGTCCTTCATCAGTGGTCACAGGACGCTGCCCACAGGATACTGTTGGCTGGATATTTTTGGTTGGTGGACTATTCTCAGTCCAGCAGTGAAACTGAGGTGTTTAAAAACTCCAGCAGCACTGCTGTGTCTGATCCACTCAGACCAGCGCAACACACACTAACACACCACCACTACATCAGTGTTGATGCAGTGCTGAGAATGATCCACCACCCAAATAGCACCTGCTCTGTGAGGGTCCATGGGGGTCCTGACCACTGAAGAACAGGGTAAAAGGGGGCTAACAAAGTATGCAGAAAAACAGATGGACTACAGTCTGAAATTGTAGAACTACAAAGTGCACCTATATAGTAAGTGAAGCTGATGAAATGGACAATAATAGTAGAAACAAGGAGATGGTCATAATGTTATGCCTGATCGGTGTATATACAGATCAAAGTGGACTTACAAATCACTGTTTTCTCTTTTGATTTGCATTTCACAAACTGTCTCAACTTAGAATTGAGGTTTGTACTGCGGAAGCAAATAAAGAACCTACTTCAGTACATATTAGCAAACAATCACTGACTCATTGGTGCATCTAGAGAAGAAAAAAGAGGGGTCATACTGATCGCACTCAGTCCAGATTTCACAAACTTACACGTGGTGTACAAGATAATGGAAACACCACATGAAATAGGAATAAGCCATTTTATCAGGTGTTTACAAATACTGATTGTAGCCCAGCTGTTGCACATCAGCCTGCTCTCTACCCTGACTATCATCACTGTGTCACTGCTCTGATGCAAGTAGTCCGTCACCCACATGCGCCAGCGCTAGTGCTTTGGTGGTCCCTTTTGAAAGATAGATGGTGTATATGGGACTGATGAATTGCACAATAACAGATGGGCAACAGACAAACTACATGTATATGGTATGTGTACCTGATAAAATGGCCAAGGGGTGCAAGCATTGCATGTGGTGTTTCTATTGTTTTGTTCACCCCTTAGATGTGGAATGTATTATTTACAGTCTTGGGGTGGTAACTCGACAAAAAGTATTCCATTACAAATAACTAATTACTTATTACTTCTAAAACCCACCAGTTTTTCTCCATAGGTTAAGAGTCTGGTTTCAGATTTTGCTTTAGGGAGCTTCTTCTACATTCAAGAGATCAGTCAGGTCAGCTACTGTAGGCGCTACTTGCCTTCATTATGGCACTCAGAGTCAAAACATCACATGTAGCTAGATATGAATAAGCTTAATTTATTCACAATGATCCAGAAATGCTGATTTGTTGATGGCATGTGTGTGAAAAAGTTTAGACACCCCAGTCAAATAATGTTTTGTTGATATCATAGGTGAACCAAAGTTAACACATCCTCTATAGGGAACATACTTTGCAGCAAATGTTAGTGCACAATTTATTTGCAGTGCTTAATAAAAAAGAAATAAATGTATTCCCAAATTGGTTAAGTTCTGATGAGGTGTTGATTTCCACATAAATCAACTTGTAATTTGACCAGGGGTGCTAACTTTTGCACATGACTGTACATGTATAATAGTTATATGTATATGAATAATAAATATATGTTTAATAAGTGATGATGTGTTTACATACATGTGCGCACTCTGACGTTGACCGGGACGCTTTTGTTGTTATTGAGGATGGCATGGACGTTGACAGAGTACTCAATGCCAGGTTCAAGCTCGGTCAGAGTAGCAGTGGTCTGGTTTGCAGGCACATGGAAGTCCATCTCCAATCCCCCTGGTGTTGTGGGGACATAGGTGACCAAGTATTCCTTCACCAGCATATCATTGGTCCACGTCAGGTTCACTGTCTTTGGGTTTACTTCAACGGCAATCAAGGATTTTGGTGGAGAGACTACAAAGAGATTAGAGAACATGTTTTTGTCATGCATGATGTAATAAAACAATAAGCCACAAGAGGCCTTGTGTTACACTGAGGGTTGTTAAGCACAGAGCAGAGTAATATCACAGTAACGCACAACCTCAAGTGCCTTATTGCTGTTAAAAAAAAAGACAATAATATAAAAATACACCAATACTAAAAAAGTTGAATTTACTATAAACAATTAATGCAACAAATAGTTCTTCCACCATCTACATTGGTGGTTTCTGATTGTTACATGACATATTTGCAGGATACATGCTGGGTTTTGTAGTGAGGCAACACTGATACAAAACAAGGATGCAAAATTGTCACGCATTCGGCAAGAGGTCAAAGGAAAACGGACTCCATTTCCCAGAATCCCTCGGGAGATCACGTCATGGCACAACGTCCTTCAGAGATGGAGGACAACACGGACTCCATTACCCAGAGTTCTAGGGAAACTCACGTGATCACTGACTCTCAAACACGCTCCTATCAGAGATCTAGTTCCCCTGAATACTGATGTGTCACACCTGTGTAGGATGTCATATGACTCAAGCTGTTTAGTTTATAAGCCCGGGCTTTAGGTAGGCAAATTGCGAAGTATTGTTTCCTTGAGAACTACTGAGCGTTTGTATTCATATGACCGATACTCTGTTTTTGACCTATGCTTTGTTTGTCTGGATTCTGCCTCTTGTCTTACCCTTTGGATACTTTTGCCTGTCTTTACTGACCTGTGTTTTTTGACCCCTTTTTCTGTTATTTGGATTACGTTTTTGCTCTGCCCTCTTTGGATTGGTCGCTTGGTATTTTTTGAATACACTTTGGCCTAGAGTGATTTAAACTACTGCTCTCGTTATTTTTTATCCGCGAGCGTCTGTTTTTTTCTGTCAACACGTTACAAAAATCATGAAAAAAATCAGTTTCTGTCAAACAAATGAGGCTGAAGGACGCAGTGCTGTGCTTACTTAACACGCCAAATAACATGTGACAAACAAATGCTAGTTTTAGGCCCAATCCCATTTCACCCCTTGCCCCTACCACTTAGCCCTTAGCCCTCTGTTTTGCGTGTTCATGTCTAGGGTTAGGGTGTCCCAATTTTTGTTGAGATGGAGGGGTAGGGTGAAGTGTTAGGGCTAAATGGCCTCCAAACTGAGATTTTTCAGAGGCACATTCAGAGTCCATCCATCCATCCATCATCTAAACCGCTTATCCTTCTGGGTCGCGGTGGGGTGCTGGAGCCTATCCCAGCTGTCATTGGGCGGAAGGCAGGATACATTCAGAGTGTTATCAGGAAAAAAGAAAAACCAGCAAGATGGCTGCGTGAGCGACCAAAGAAACCCACAAATGTGAGTATTTTCTACGTAAAAAAAATACAATAACTATCGTATTATCTTAGTTTAATGTTGTTTCAATGTATTATGGTCGTTTTCTTCATAACAAGCATAAAAAATCGCTAATAGCATGCTAATGTTTTGGTAGCTATCTAGCTAACTTCCCGTTCCACCTTAAATAGTCTGGCAATTCTGACGCCTGAAGCGCCAGAATGTAACTGCTGCACCATTTAAGGTGGAACGGGAAAATTCTAACAAGAAGCTGGTGAATAGCTGACTTCGGCTTCGTATCACCAAAGAATTAGCGGTGGGCGATAATACATAATTGTCTTAAACCCCCTCTTTGAAAGCATATGATGCACTAAACGTAACTAAAGCCCAGCAGCGAGGTTGCTGAACTTTTCCCTTCTCTGCTATCACTGAAGACGGACTGGGTTACCTACAGAGGAGCACTAGTAGCTGTTAATGAAGTAATGATTTTTGTTTTTTTAATTTGAGGGTTGTCCCATTTCGTAGGGCAAGATTTCAACCACTACCCCTTGTAACTCAGTTGACACTCGAAAACAAGGGGTAGGAGTAAAAGGAAGAAATGGGATTGGGCCTTGGACTCGACAGTCCCTTTTACAAAATTCCTAGAATCACGGAATTTAGCTCTCATTCATGCGAATGGTACAAATTTCTTTACCTTCTGAACAGTCCTCACCGATGTAACCTTCGTCACAGATGCATCGTCCATCCACACACTGGCCCATTCCATGGCAGTGGTTTGGGCATTTTTTCTGTCCACAGTCATTGCCTTCAAAGCCCTCATCACAGAGGCATACACCATTGATACAACGGCCATGGTTGTTACAGTTGGCAGGGCAGGATTGAACAGAGCAGTCTTCACCTGCATAACCCTCCTTACAGACGCAATGGCCATCCACGCAGTATCCATGGCCTAGGCAATCATTGGGGCATTTCTTCTGACTACAGTCCTCTCCAGTGAAGCCCTCGTCACAGATACACTGCCCTGCTACGCAGAGGCCACGGTTCATACAGTTGTTGGGGCAGCCCAGCTCACTGCAGTCTTCACCTCTATAGCCTGCAAAGCATACGCATTTGCCGTCTACACAATGACCCTGGCTGTAGCAGTGCGATGGGCAGGTTTTAACACTGCAGTCCTCACCTCCAAATCCCTCTATGCACACACACTGCCCATTGACGCAGTGCCCCTGGCTGTTACAGTTGTTGGAACAGGAGAGTTCTGAGCAGTCATGGCCACCAAAACCAGCATCGCATTCACAATTGCCGTTAACACAGCGGCCTCTGTTGTAGCAGTTGTTAGGACAGGAGAGAACGCTGCAGTCCTCACCTTGGTAACCACTGTCACAAATGCACATGCCGTTGAAACAGTGACCTCTTCCGTTGCAGTTGTTCGGGCAGGTGAGCGTGGCACAGTCTTCACCCGTATAGCCAGCATTGCAAACGCACTGGCCATCCACGCAGAAGCCCTGGCCCATGCAGTCCTTGGGGCACATGCGCTGTCCGCAATCTTCCCCTCTAAAGCCTTCCTCACAGTAGCAAGTACCATTGACACAACGTCCGCGGTCATAGCAGTCCTTTAGGCAGATGAGCTCGGAGCAGTCAAAGCCAGTCCAGGGCTCGTCACACACGCAGTCTCCATCCACACAGCGGCCACGGCCCAGGCACTCATTGGGGCATGCAGTCTTTGAGCAGTCATCACCAAAGAAACCCTCAGCGCAGACACAGGCTCCACTGATGCACTGACCGTTCTCGCCACAATCAACAGCACAGACCTCCATGCTGCAGTCCTCCCCCAGCGAAGCCTTCAAAGCATTCACATTTGCCATCAATACAACGACCCTGGTCACTGCAGTCTTCTGGACAATCTGGCAATGTGCAGTTGGGGCCCTTCCAGCCTTTCTCACAGATGCAAGCACAGATTTCTGTGCTGTAGTTTCCACGGCCACTGCAGTAGGGCTTGGTTCCTAGCTCACCTAAAGAAAATTGTGAAATGTTAAAAATGAGCGATGAAAACTGGATCCTGTTAGGTAAAAAAAAGTAACTTATTACTGTTAGCTTGGCTATTGCTAACTATATGCACACCAGTGATTAAATTAGTCCAAGACTGGTAGGTTACTTAAGAAATGATCATGTAAGCAATGCACTTTGAGTGTTTACATGTTAGCCGTAGGCAGTTGTTTTCAAAGCAGCAACAGAAAATAACCTCCAGTTATCAGCAGATTGTTCTGTCAAGTGTTCAATTTTCCCAACTTTTGCCATCGACTGTTGCAGCGGATATTGTTTTTGCTTTTGAGGCATGTTATTTTTGCCTAGAAAAGAAAATAAAAGTATAGAAAATGCTCTGACCTTTTTCACCTTGAATAAACAGTCATCACTGCTAAAGCTCTACGCTGATAATTATCTATTTTTGCTGGTGATGCTGTCACCATGGCAGCATTTTCATGGCTGCATGCTGCCATTGGTGGTGTACTGCTATGAGGCTCAGAATGTTTCAACGTCAACATGTAAACACATCAGGGTCTTTCAATCAAGCTTTGCGTGATTAAAACATGGTCTATGTTGATACTGGTTGGACTAGTAGTGGGCGATATACCGGTTCATCCAGTTTACTCATTGAAATTCTTCTTAAGGAATTAGTTTTGTCCTTACTGTTATAACAGTATGCAAATAAACACAGATAATGCAATGTACAAACAGGGCAAAACACACTGATTCCCTCACCTATTGTGTAGTGAGTTGCAGCCTGAAATTAGTTGGTCCAGTTTATGGTCAAAAGAGCAGACATTAGATTATAATGAGTTAATGAGTTAACAGGGGGAAAAGACAGTGAAAGGAAAAGCCAGTTTCTTTGGGTTTGCTGCAAGCCATTAGCCTAGTATGGAGATTAGTCAGGCAACACTGCGGTCTCGGGCTACAAACTGACAGGCTTCACAGCTTCTCAGCTAAAACTGAAAGTGTGAATGGCTTGTAATATTTATTAAATTGCAGTAGCGTCTGATGGTCGTAGATTAAAACCCGAGAGTAAGAGACGCACATGAGACCTAAAACAATGTTTGGCACTGTTTTTACAAAGCTGAAGTTGGCTTCCTATTTACTAGCTTCTTACTCAAATTTTCCCACGCAGTTGCATAGCTGCAAAATGACCCTAACCTGCAATCATTGGTCTACATTAGATGATTAATTTGATGTAAACAATAGATCCAGATAATGTTCACATATGCATTTCATAGAAAGCATACTGTATTAGCTCTACAGCTAGCTGCTAAAGCTAACTGCATTAGCCCTACTTTAGCCTTACAGCATGAAATAATATTAAAATTTATAACTAGAAATAACATTTTTACTTACACCTAAGTAGTAGTAGCACCAGTAGTTCTAGTAATTTACATTGTTCTAACACACATTAAACAATAAAAAGCCAACCATGCAAGTTTGTTTATTTATATATGTGTATTTATTCTGATGTTAACACTTTCTTGTGCAGATACTCCTCAGATAAATGGCTTTACATATGATTTTCACTGGTTGCTAAGCCACCAGTGAGTAGTTTTTTTCCATATTTCCTAGTCTTAGCAGCAAACAGATGGATAAAGAATTCCACATCCTTGCCATGAAACTGTTTGGCTCTAGAGCAGAAAAGAGGATTTTCATTTTTATTCTGTTATATAGACTTTCTTGCATTGAATGCATAAAGGTGGTCTATGTGATCATGAATTAATTTCCTACAACCACACTAGTTTTTTTGACAAATTACTTCTAAGTGTGCAGTGTCAGAGTAGAGCATTGCATAATAAATAAAGGTATCAAAAGGGTTCTTTGGAATGGTACCATATAACAACGACTTTTGTTTTCCTGAATAATTTTTCATCTCTATCTGCCACATCTATAGTATATAGTTGCTTATCATGGACAACAATTTAGACATTTCACCCTTCTAAGGATACACAGTTGGACCAAATTGGGAATTGGCATTTTTTTGCTCAAAACACAAAATCAGCAATCGGCTGGTTTACTGCTTTTATTTCGACAGATCTGTGTTGCAATTTCAAGGCGTAAATAGCATGAATCAAGCAAGTTCACTCACACTGTATCTGAATGCTGACGCTACAATTGTACCAAAATGTTGTAGCATAATTACACATGATTCATCACATTAAATAGCCTCTTACTTTGAATGTAGCACTTTATTTGATTCATGTTATTGAAACTGATTGGAAATTGAACAAAAAATTGCCATTTAAAAAGCACATATTGTTGATTATTGTTGTTCATAAGACTGGCTATTACAAAGTTCATGTGTTCATTCACCCCACAAAGTGTGAGCTTTGAATTTAAAAAAAAAGGCCAAATACAAATCAGTCAAAAAAACAAACAAACAAAAAAAAAATAGCCATCAGCCATATCGGCTGTAAAGAATTCAAAATTGGCCATAAAAGTTGATTATCCCTGCCTTATGCTTCATAAAAAAAAAACAGAAAACTTTTCATAAAGTCATTGAACGACATGTTTTGAGTCAAACAGAATGCTGCACAAGGAAGACCATCTAAATTACTGTGATAATCGACTATCGCTTGAGATTTGGCAGATAGAAATTAGGTTTAAAAATGCTCCTTTAAAGATCCAACCATTGGAAGGTTTGATAAGGAATCAGTGGTGGTTCTATCAGAACCCTTTGGCACCTTTATTTTGAAGAGTCCAAGCAAAGCAATCAATTTCCAAAGTGAAGTATTCTCTGGAATTAGGCTTAAATGACCTTGTAATGTATACAGTACCTGTGACCTGTGCGCTGCAGCAGCTGGAATCCCCACTGCACTGCTCTCTAAGGGTCGAAACTTCTCCTTCCAAAATTTCCAGCCGGTTCAGAAGCTCTTTCAGTTCAGGAAGGCCATCTGTGCAGCTACATGCCTGCTTGGGGATGTTGATGCGGTGAGTGAAGACAATCTGATTCTGCCCATCTAAGGTGTAATCAGAGGCCTCTGGTCCAGACGGTGCATCCTTTGGCTCAAGATCTGAACCGGCAGGAGGATCTAAGTCCACCGAGCAGAGGGCGCTCTCTGGGACATTAATATTATAGACATGGCTGAAGATGACTGGCTTTTCAGGGCTGGGATGGGTGACATTGTCTGTATTTTGAACTGACACAACTTTACTCTGGTGATGTAGAACCTTCTTTACCAAGCCGGCTTGATTCAACTTCATCAGTGTGGCGAAGAGTAGACATCTCAGAACCAAGCCTTCTGTCCTCATGTTACTGGAGACTCAGAATTTGCCACAATGGAACTTCTAGGCAAAGTTGAGAACTGGAACTATCTGTTAGAACACCAGAAAACCTAAGAAAAAAAAATTATTAATTATATTACAAATGAATAGTTCAGCTGGTTGGAGTGCATGAAAACATCCTAAAACGTGATCTCTATTTCATGATCGAAGTAAGAAATAAAAAAAGAGAGTTATGAGTTAAAAAAAGGACCAATTGCACCAATTTATTAGACATTTCTAGCATCTGTTAGCCCCCAGCCCCTCAGCCTGTTACAATTAACCCCCCCCCATGAGGTAAGTTGTAACAGGGTTGGGATGTACTGGAATACAAGTATTGGGAATCTGTATTCAGAATACAGAAATTAGGCATCTATGCAGTCCAAGTTAAGTATTGTAAAGGCATTATTTAGAATACAGCGACTTTTTACAGTTTCAGGAGAATATTCTTAGAATACGTATCCACTAAATTTATTAAATATATTCCATCTTTAAAAACCTCAGGCGTATCACATATTAAAGCTTATTATTCAGTAACTACGGGGTCTTCATTGCAAACAGGATGAGCTTTTCTTTGGTTATAGACGTGTGTAATAAAACTTTGGGCTTGCTGGTGGGCCCTGACCATTTAAGGGATTTAACTCCATTTCCACTATGGTGGTATGTGTAGTGTTGTGCTTAAAAATCCATCTTCTTGACTGAAAGCTGTACAAGGCGTAGCCTACTTTTTGGGGTTTGCCTTTGTTTATTGCTAGGGAGCTAGATTATGCTTTTGGATTTTTGGATTTTTATTTCCCTTTGTTTCTATTGATAGGTAAGTTAATTTATTAGAAAGCGTTGCTGGCAGGAAAGTTGGAGAGACTTCATTATGTTGCAGCCTAGCCTAGACAGGTCGTAACAGTCATCATGACAGATTTTGGTTAGTAATATAACAGCGTCATGTTAACATTAACAGTAAGTGTCGAGATATGTGGTTACTGCCATGACATGTTTAGAACATGGTTATGTCAGGGTTCAAGTAAAGTGTTGCCACTTTCTATGCAGGGTTGACCGAGGATGTACTCCCTCAACATTTGGATATTTAAGAAGATACTCTCAGTGGCAGCAACTGAAATAAATATCTGTGATTTCCCTAAATTATAATCCAAAAAGACTGGATCTTTATGGCTTTTCCTTGTCCTGGCAGCATTGAGGAAACTTTCCCACATGGAAAAGAGGGATGAAGAATGTTGGCTTCCATCTCAGGCCATCTGTTATGCCTGGTCCACAGCAGCACAGACCTTGTGTGAGTGTGTGTGTAATGCGCTCAGAATGGAACAACCCTGGTCTTCAGACATTTTTTACAATTTGTTACATTTCCCCCTGGCAGGCGTTCAGTAATAGTGTGGAATTCTGCAGCTTAAGGAAAGTCTGCTTATGACTATTCTCAGACAGAAAATATCCAGCTGTTGGCTGTCTAGTCAGTTTTGGCCATTATATCTGTAAAACGTCCTATGTATATGGTAGCACTCTTGTGAACTGGTAAATAAAAGCCTCTGATCTGTTTTCATGTTCTTCCTCTCATAGGTCTAAAAGGATTAGTGATGTGATCATCTGAAGTACTACTACAAACCCAATTCCAAAAAAGTTGGACAGTATGTGAAATGCTGATAAAAAGCAGTGATTAATAAATTCTGTTTTAACGTATATTATATAATGAAAATGGTAAAAACAAAAAAAAAAACATACACACACACACACATACCTTAATTTTACCTTATTAACTTCATTGTTTTTTGTAAATATACACCCATTCCAAATTCAATGCCTGCAACACATTCCAAAAAAGTCAGGACTGAAGTTTGTTTACCTCTGTGTTACATCACGTTTCCTTGTAACAGCACTGAATAATTATTTGGCGACTTCCTTTAGCTGTGCAACTGTATGAGGCTTTTGTTGTATTTTGCACACGTTTTCATTAGTAGGCAGGCCAGTCTGGCACCTGCACTCTCTGATTATGCAGCCATGCTGTTGTAATGTGCAGAATGTGGCTTGGTGTGGTCATCTTGAAACATGCATGGACGTCCCTAAAAAAGATGGCATCTAGAAGGCGGCATATGTTGCTCCAAAATGTGTTCAGGAACTTTACAGGAGAGGGCAAAAACGTTCTTTACTTTTAATGTAAGTCAATGGAAATAGATTTTTTTTAAGCAATTTTGGTGCATTTTGATTGGTCCATTCATCATGAACTTTTCACACAATGTAAAGAATGGCTGCCATGCTCAAATGATGTAGAAAAGTGAAAAAATGTCAAAAAATCGGAAAAGATACATATTTTTCTTTGGACAGTGACGACTTGTGGATGCAGTGATGAATGGTGTTTAGTTACAACAGTATGTCAAAGTATTCTTGAGCTCATGTGGTAATATCCATCACAGAAGCATGCCAGTTTGTAATGCAGTGCCATAAGAGATTCTGAGCATTCATTGTGATTTTTGGCTTTGTCTTTTACGCTAAAATTTCTCCAGAGTCCCTGAAACTTTTGATCTTATGCACTGTAGAGGGTGAAATCCTGATCCATTTTTGGCACATGCCTTTCCTGGATGCTCCTTTTGTACCCAAGCATGACAGCTTCACCTGTTTGACATGTTTCATGAACATTTCACAATATTCCTAGACTTAAATTGCCCCATCTTAACTTTTCAGTTTCAATTATACATTAAATATCTTGTCTTTGTACCATTTTCATTCAAATACAGGTCAAATGCATTTCACCTACTGTCAGCTTTTTTGGAATTCTTGTTTGGGACTGCTGCTGTCACAACAAAACCTCATAACTCTAGAATGATAACTTTGGCTGTGTCTGAAATTTACTAAATGCTCCCTACTCAGACAGTATTCTGAGGCACCCAGTCATGGCTGAATAGAATGTGTGTAAGAAATGCTGCCTCTTGAGGTTCCTCCGTTTGGCCGTTTTTTTGAAGGCAGTGTAGATGCATCCTTTGCTGCCTACATATCCCATAATCCTCTGTGTCAGCACTGATGCGGTTAGGAAAAATAGCAGAAAACACCAGCACTGACTCAGAGGACAATGCTGCCTTCTAAGGCACTGACTTACAAGACAGCACAGGCAGGAAGGCATCGAGTCAGACTTAAACACGAATATGAACTTTCTAATGTTTGCACTCGTCCTTAGAACATTGAGAAAAAGAAACTTACATGTGAACTTACAATGAACTAAAATGAATTATATAATAATGAAATGTTTGTTTGTTCATGTGTGTTCATGTTTCTCCCATTGGTGTACTCTTACACCAGGCCTTAGAAGTCATAATCTGAACAGTTGAGTCACATTGTTTAGTTTGCCAGGAAAAAGTGCGATTGAAGATTGAAAGCATACAGTTCACTTGGGAACACAAAAGCAAATCATTTGAAAGAACCTGGACACCAGCTCAGTCAATGTGTTCTCAATCATATTATCATAAAAAAGGGATCCTGACTTTCTCTCCTGTGTGTTCTGTGACTACCATCATTACTGTACCATTATGAATGATTTTTACATCTTAATGACTCCAGGCTGAAGTCTTTGTTCCTTAAGATTTGCAGTCAGAGAAGTAATTACACATTGCTTTTCTCTCTATTTGACGATTGTCATGGTGGCTCTGAATGTCTAAAAGCATGTGCTTCTCTTTACAGGAACATGGTGATCCTAAAGCATCATCAGTCATTGGGGAAGTTTTTTAACACTGATTCTTGTTGTACGGGTTTCTGTTGGAACTGCACTATATGGCCAAAAGTATGTGGACACACCCCCAATGATTAAGTTCAGGTGTTTCAGGCACACTTCTTGCTAAGTGATACATCAAATCAACTGATCAACTGTAAGAGCTATTACCCTGAAATGTAACCATCTAGGAGCAAAAGGTCAGCCACAAAGCAGTAGACCATGCAAAATTGCCCATCCTCTGCTGCATCTAAACTGCCTCTGAAAGCCACGCCAGCACAAGAATCTTGCATCAGTAGCTTCAGGAAACCGTTTCCATGGCTGAGAAGCAGCACACAAAATAACTATGCACAACGCCAAGCAACAGCTGGAGTGACGTACAGCACACTGCTACTGAACCCTGGAGCGCTGGAAACATAGTGTCTAGAGTGATGAATCGTGCCTCACTATCTGGCAATCTGATGAACGAATCTAGTTTTGGCATATGCCAGGAGAAGAAGGTGAAGAAGGGAAAATGGTCTGCTTACTCAGGGTTTGAGTGAGGTGTAGATGGTTTAGTTCCAACGAAGGGCAATGTTAATGCTACAGCTTCCAAAGACATTATATGCTTCCCACTTTGTAGCAATAGTTTGATGCAGGCCCTGTCCTGTTCCAGCAGGACTGAGCCCCTGTGCACAAAGTGAGGTCCATAAAGACATGGTTTGATGAATTTGGTGAATAATAATTCCAGTGGCCAGCACCGAGCCCTGACCTAAACCCCACTGAACACCTTTGGGATAAACTGGAACATCGATTGCGAGCCAGGCCTTCTTGTCCAACAGCAGTGATGCTCTTTTGACTGAATTGGCACAAATTCCCACAGACACACTCCAAAATCTTGCGAAAAGACTTCTCAGAAGAGTAGAGGCTGTTTACAGCTGCAAAGAGGGGACAACTTAATATTAATGTCCATGGTTGTAGAAAGAGATGTCAAACAACTCATGTAGGTGTGATGGTCTGGTGTCCACATACTTTTCATACTTTTTAGTATAGGCAGAAAGCTCTGGCACTTTTAGGAGGTGATTAGTATTACTACCAAGCATTGTTCCACTAGCAAAAACAAGCTAAACTAAAAAAGCTGCTTTTCATGATAATTTTAATCCATGCTCAGTACTCAACCAATGCAACACTAAATCCCTCCTCCATCCTCTGCCACTGAAGACCCACCTTCCGTTTGATCTGAAGTGTTCATGACGTAGGCTAGCTGACCACTTTGAGTTTTCACCCAGCCTGCCAAAAAGTGGGCCTTTCATTTCAGAAACAATTGTAATGCCATGTGAACACCCCCCCCAAATATCCCTTTCCCCCACCCCCCACAACCCCAAAACTTAGAAAGGCTAAATCTGTGTACAGATTTTAAAGGCAAGGGGAAAAGAGATGACAAGAGCATGAATTAACAATTTAATTTACATTATATTGCAATCACTCATCATTAGAGACAGTGTAATAATATAATCTTAATGAGAACATTACCTATAGGTATGGCATAGTAAGTCATGTTATGAGATATTAAGTCATAATCATGAGATTTTAAGTCATGTTATGAGATACTAAGTCATAATTATGAGGTAGGATCTCATTATACAATAGCAAGTCATAATTAAGATGCTTAAATCATATTTGAGATACAGAATCTCATTATGACATAGCAAGCCACAAATATAAGATAAGTCATAAATGTGGGATAATACTTTATTATTACGAGACAGAAAGGCATAACTGTAATACCAAGTAGTAATTATAGTGACTGAAAGAAGAAACCTAGGTCTTATTGTAAAAGAAATATATATTTTTCTTAAATCTTTGGGTGCCACAAATGTTGGCACCCCTTCACTTAATACTATGTCTAAGAAGTTAATAATTGGTCTCACTTTCTTTGGATGAGTAGGATGTCCCTCCCTGTACTCAATCAGTCAGCGCAAAGCTAGCCAACATAGGCAACTTTTAGCTGATGTAAAAGAATTGGCAGTTAGCATTCTCTTGTGTGTTGAGATGTCCAACAAAAGCACATTAACGGTACTTCAAAAAGACGCAGTGGCTTCACGTAACAATGTGATATGTCCAGAGGTGGCAGAAGTACATAACTTACTCAAGTAAAAGTACGAGTACTCTGGTTAAAAAAAAGTAATAAAAAACACCATTAGAAGTTGAAGTATGGTGTACATTTTATATGTATAACTGTATAAATGTATGTGCCCCTAAATATACTTTTTTTTGTATCACTTTAAGATTCCATGACTTATCAGTCTCATCTGCTGCCTCTCTGTTCAACCTTTTCCCATGATCTTGGTAGCTATAGAAGCAGCAGGAAGCACAGGTGACCTGCAGAAATGTGAAAATGTATATCTCAAAGGGATTCTTTGAGACCAACACCAACCGTTCCGATTTCACATCCTGTCAGATTTTGATTTTATAATAATTTGGAGCCTGATGAGGTGCCTGAAAAGAAGTTGCCTTTAAAAAATAGATAAATAAAAAGAAACAAGTCTGGTTTGAAAATGTAGTCAGTAGAAAGTACAGATTTTACTTTTGAAATGTGGTGAGTAAAAGTAAAAAGCATTAAGTGATATCATTATGTCCCACAATGTTTTGACACCAGGCTATAGCCTACTGCTGGCAGCAGTATGGTCATCATCCTACCTATTCCAAAGCTATAAGACAATAACAAGACTGAGTACACATTAAACAGAATAAGAGAATGAAGGCTTCACATGTACCCAACCAAACCTGTTTCTATATGGCGTGCGCCTGATAACTTATACAATGTAAAGGACAGCTGTCATGTCCAAATGATGTAGAAAAATAAACAGACATGGAGGTACATGTTCTTTCCTGACAGAGAAGATAATGGAAAGCTCTTATTAGATTGCAAAAAATGATCATCCGAAGTCATTGCATCACGCATACTAGTTATTAAGCTCTTTGCCAAGGTGTTTAAGGTTGTATGCAAAAGTTGAACACCTCTGGTCAGATGACATGATTTGTTGATTTTCTGAGTTAAAATAAGTTTATACATTCTCTATTGCGAACACACTTAAATATGGTAAATTCAACAAAGGATACAACTCAACACTATGGGTCTGAAAGGATGTGTAGCCGTGAAGAATTCATTACTGAGAAAAGAAACCAGACAAAAAAAGAAAAACTGCAAAGCAAAGAAGCTGCCGGTGTTTTAAGAACAATGAACTGAAAATGCCACATTTCAACATCACTGAATGTGTTTGGGACCACTTGGATTGTAAGAAACAGAAAGTGCAACTAACTTCTAAGACCAAACTTTAAAGTTATGGAAAAATATTCCTGCAGATTTCTTTTAAAAAATGAAAGCAAGTCTCATAAAAAGAATGGAAGCTATAATAAAGGTAAATACTAAAAAAACTTTTTTTGTAATATACACACACTTACTGGCCACTTCATTAAGCATCTTCATTATATACACTCTTTGTCCATTTTATCAGCTCCACTTACCATATAGGAGCACTTTGTCATTCTACAATTACAAACTGGTGGTGGTATGTTAGTGTGTGTTGCACTGGCATGAGTGGAGACACAGCAGTGCTGCTGGAGTTTTTAAACATTGTGTCTACTTTAGTAGACACACGTACCTTGTTGGTCTACCTTGTAGATGTAAAGTGTGTAAATAGAAAGAGACAGTTGCCCATCTGTTGCTCCACAGTTTGTGTTGGTCATTCTCTAGCCCTTTATCAGTGGTCATAGAACACTGTTGGCTAGACATTTTTGGTTGGTGGACTATTCTCAGTCCAGCAGCAACACTTAAAAACTGATCCTCTCGCACCAGCATAACACACACTAACACACCACCACCACATCAATGTCACCACAGTGCTGAGAATGATCCAACACCCAAATAATACCTACAGATGGACTACAGTCTGTAATTGTAGAACTACAAAGTGCTCCTACATGGTGAGTGGAGCTGATAGAATGGACAGTGTAGACACAATGAGGTGTACTTAAGGAAGTGTCCAGTCAATGCGTGTTCCTTGGCTCAGGCTTGTGAAAGAACTACAAGTACCACATCAGCATAATAGTAAAATACGGGATTCCTCCATCCCTGTTGATATGCCATATGCTAGAAGAGAATGTGCCAACTAGATGACATACAGTCTCCAAGTTAGAACTCACTTCAAAGCATACTTTCGACGTTACTGTCACTTTGTGTCTTTGCAAACAGGAAAATGCAGTAGATTTTTCCTATGCTCCTGATTCAGACATACAACCAAATCCAACCCAGATAAGCAAGAGGCTTTTACTAAGTTCACTTCCTATGAATCGTCTTGGGAGCATAATGCAGGATGCATGCTATAAAATATACATATTCGTGATAAATATGATTCAGCTTATTCCCTGCCTTCTTGAAAAACAATGTACTAGCCAACAGTATTGATGTAGTAGCTCAAAAAAAGGCCAGGGTTCAAATTAAAGAGGACTAAGGGGGTCCAAGACTTCCTGCTCAGAGTGAAAGGGGCCTCCCACACGAGAAAGAAAATTGAACTTGGTGGGATCCCACATTATTTCCTTGAATTAAGTGTGGATTTTCTGACAAAATAAATGCCCTCTCACAAAGTGACCATCCTCTTTTCTAGTTTTCACGGGGTTCAAGTTTAGATTCCACCTCTGGACTCGCTCAGCTCAAATTTATAACGTAACCACAGAATCTAGAGAGCCGAACTACGTCACTCTGGTTAAAAACTGAACAAGACAAAAAGCTTGAGTGCATCTCAAACTGCCAAGAGGGCTACTAGATCTACTTGACCTGTCATTCTGCCAGAAGACCACCGCACACCACTGTGTAGCAGTGGGTAGCAAATACACTACAAAGCGCATTGCACTGAGCCAATAAACACCAAGATCAAGTTCACTTTTACATTCTTTTCATATATGTTTAATGTAATACAACTACATCAGTGTGAGCACCTTCACAATTTTTTTTGTTTGTGTTTCCAGATGCCACCCGACGTGATGTGTCCAAACCTCATAAAAACATATTGTGTGCATCAATAGGCCGACATATATTGGCCGATATATACCTAAATGTTTAGGGGCTTGAGGCAATGGTGGAAAGCAATGGTTGTGAAGGAGTGATTAGAGGGCTAAGAAAAGAAGGCTGAGCTTGCCTGAAAATGCGATCATTTCATTGGCCATAATACAATGACAGCACACACAGAAACCAAATGAAATGTCATTATCTTAAAAAATGCCATTCTACATTTCTTTTCCCATTTGATCGGGTGGGCCTGCAATTAATCTGGGCAGGCCTAGGCATTACCCATGCCTATGCTCCTGGTTTGCATATATGCATGTGGGTCTCAGTGAAATTATACAGTTTGTGGGCTGCAAGTTCAATGTTTACTATCTCAAGCTGTTGACCCCTATAAGTTTTAGAGGTGGGCAATACCTACTGCCCTATACATTGTGTGAAAATTTACAGTGAATGGGACAATATAAATGGTACAAAATTACTTGGAATAAAATCTTTTTACCTTAACCTTCATCATAAGTTAAAAATGTTTTTTGTCCTCGAACAGCTTCCCATTTTGGAGATATGAAGATTGTTCTGATAGTGATGATATGTTAGCCTGAACAAATGTGTATTTAAAAAACACCTATAGAATTGAAACTAAAAACACAATTGTCTTAGGGGGTTGACAGTGAAACTACAATTAGCCACTCTAAACATTCTAAAAAATGGCTTATAAATAGCTTGTATAATAAGCTATAGTTGACAATTCATTACATCTTTGTTGGTTTAAAATGACAGACTGTAGCACATCTGTTACTGCTCAACTCATCAGCCCCTCTATCCGATTGATTGACTAAAAGGGAACAACATTGGATTACCACAGGACCCCCGCTGACCGGATGTTATTCGGACGGTGGATCATCAGCTCTCAATCTCTATTAATTCGAATTTCTGCTGAATATTTTTTGGCTGGACTTTTCCTAGCGATGACAGTGATGTGTTTAAACTCCAGCAGTGCTGCTGTGCCTGAGGCACTTGTACCAGCGCAACACACTAACAAGCAACTACCATGCCAGGGTCCCTGCTGTGCTGAGAAAGATCCAGCACCCCAATAATACCTGGTCAGCAGTGGTCCTGTGCAGTGGCAGCAGATGCGTTTTGACACAGGGGATGCACAAGTAATAATCTTATGGGGGGTGGGATTTACTACATATAAAGTACTGCATTCAAATGTTTCGAATCACTTGTCATATTAAATCAAAGTTACTTTATCTTCAGTAATAACTAAAATGTACATATCAGGCCCAGGTCATCAGGTTTTTGGCCTCTGGGCACAAATATTTAGTGGCTACATGGCTACCTTTTTTCAGGTGGTCTTTGAATTTTTTATATCACCACAGCAGGTTACACAAGGATTTTGCAGCACTACAATGACAGCATAGTAAGGCAGCTTGTCATGTCATACTAAAAACACATTTTTTTTTCCCAATTGATACAAAGAATAGAACTATTATGGCCACATTAACCAGAGCACAGCTTAACACAACAAGCAATGCAACACTTCCTTATAAAGCATGCATCCACTCTAAGCAACACATTTACCCCACTGAAGAGGACATCAATTAAAATCTAACAGCTGAAATGTAAACAAAGAAGAAAAAGCAGACAAGCCTTTCAAACATCCTAGCTTAAGCATACTGCCATCATACTTTCCCCATTTATATCTCACCTCTGATGACCGCTTTCAGATCACTGCCAACAAGGACTATGCAACTTTTCTCTCTAACTCAGGTGGCTGATATTTTAGATTTACTTTGGCATCCTCTGCTCTGTTGAACTATCAGGTCTCGCTTTTACAGATCCCCCAGGCACATCTTTTGAATATCTGGAGCTTAAATTCAAAGTACATTCACAGGAATGTTAGCTCACTGCTAAAAACCTGAAAGCTCGAAGTAATGGTGGACAGTGTAACAGCTGCTAAGCAGTGATTAGGGGGAAAAATGAAACAGACCTTTAGGAAAGACATGGAGAGTGTCTAGATTATGTTCAGTCATAAGAAATTATCCATTTTTATCCACTATGCCATTAATAAATTTCCCACCCTGATTTAAAGCAGTGGTTTAGATTTTTACAAAATTACTCACGGGGGTCCCATGGCTCAGACCCCTAGGCATGCGGCCATAAAACCCAGTGGATGATCTGGACCGGGTAGATATAAATATCATAAACTAGAGGTATTTTTTGATGTTTAACTCAAACATATTTTTGAGAAGCAACAAATGTGGGGTGGATTTTATTCAAAATATGGATTCCAAACTTGAGCATTGAATCGTAGTGAATCTATTTTCCAGCTAATCTTTTAAAATCAGCAAACAACAACAGCAGTGTCTGTGCTCCTGCTTAAAAAAAGCAGCTTTAGCTGCTATAATACACACTCTCAAAAGCTACAAAATGCTTTACCAGTAACAGTTGCCTTAACAAGTACAACCCCAATTCCAAAAAAGTTGAGACGCTGTGTAAATAAAAACAGAATGCAATGATTTGCAAATCCCATAGACCCATATTTTATTCACAGTAGAACATAGAACATATTAGATGTTGAAAGTGAGACATTTTACCATTTCATGAAAAACATTAACTCATTTAGAACTTAATGGCAGCAACACATCTCAAAAAAGTTGGGACAGGGCTAAGTCTACCATTGTGTGGCATCCCCTCTTCTTTTAACAGTCTTTAAATGTCTGGGAAGCGAGGAGACCAATTGATGGAGTTTTGGGAGAGGAATGTTATCCCATTCTTATCTGATGTAGGATTCTAGCAGCTCAACAGTCCTCAGTCTTCTTTGCTGGATTTTTTGTTTTATGATGTGCCAAATGTTGGTGAAAGGTCTGGACTGCAGGCAGGCCAGTTTAGCACCTGGACTCTTCTTCTGTGAAGTCATGCTGTTGTGATGGATGCAGTATGTGGTTTAGCATTTTCAGGCCTTCCCTGAAAGAGATGTTGTCTGGATGGGAGCATATGTTGTTCTAAAGCCTCTAAATACTGTTCAGCATTGATAATGCCTTTCCAGATGTGTAAGCTGCCCACGCCACAGGCGCTAATGTAACCCCATACCATCAGAGATGCAGGCTTTTGAACTGTGTGCTGATAACAAGCTGGATTGTCCCTCTCCTCTTGCGTCAGCAGGACACAGTCTGTGGTTTCGAAAAAGAATTTCAAATTTTGATTGATCTGACCACAGAACATTTTTCCATTTTGCCTCAGCCCAGCTTTGGCCCAGAGAAGACGGTGGCATTTCTGGAACATGTTGACATATGGCTTCTTCTTTGCATGATACAGCTTTAACTTGTATTTGTGACTTGCACGTGACTGTGATTTCTGGAAGTGTTCCTGAGCCCATGCAGTGATTTCCAGTACAGAATCATGCCTATTTTCAATGCAGTGCTGTCTGAGGGCCCGAAGATCACGAGCATCCAATATTGACCGTCAGCCTTGTGTACAGGGATTTCTCCAGATTCTCTGAATCTCTTGATGATATTATGTACAAAACATTTTTCTGAAATTGTTCCCCAATTTTTAGTTTTTCGCAGATTTGTGAACCTCTGCCCATCTTTGCCTCTGAGAAACGCTGCCTCTCTAAAACGCTCTTTTTATACCCAGTCATGTGAGTTGGTTGCAAATTGCTCCTCCAGCTGTTTTTTTATTAGTACCACTTACTTTTTAACGCTATTTGCTATCCGGTGTCGACCAAAGGAGGATGGGTTCCCCTTTCGAGTCTTGGTTCCTCTCAAGGTTTCTTGCTCTTAGGGAGTTTTTCCTTGCCACTGTCACCTTTGGCTTGCTCACGGGGGCTTGGACCCGGATTTGTCTGTAAAGCTGCTTTGTGACAACACTTGTAAAAAGCATTATATAAATAAACTTTGACTTGACTTCACTTTTCCAGCCTTTTGTTGCCCCTGTCCCAACTTTTTTGAGATGCGTTGTTGCCATCAAGTTCTAAATTAGTTAATGTTTTTCATTAAATGGTAAAATGTCTCACTTTCAACATCTGATATGTGTTCTATGTTCAATTGTGAACAAAATATGGGTCTATGAGATTTGCAAATCATTGCATTCTGTTTTTATTCACATTTATTTACATTTTACATAGCATCCCATCTTTTTTGGAATTGGGGTTGTAAAAGAAAATCAAAGAATCAGAACATTTATTATATTTATAAAGTTTACTCACAACATTTTTGCGATGGAAAAAGACCATAAAAAACATTACATCAAGTTACAACATGTCAGTGATGCTAATGCTAGTTTACAAATGAGTGCAGCACTGAGGGCGTATTAAACAGACAGCAGACAATGCTTAAGACAATGTCAGTCATGCATATTATAGTGTCAGCATTGGCAGTACAACATGATGTAGTAAAAGTACAGTTCAGTACAGTTCAATGAGATGTGTCCACTGGCTTTGGCAAACACATTCATGACTGTGCTGTCTATCAAATGCAGCTCTTGTTAAATCTTCTCACTGCCAGACTGCAGCGAGAGGAAATTTCACACTTTTTATTTGCTAAAAATACTTATGGTTATGAGTAATAGGTACATTGATAACCCTTTCAGTGCCATGTTATGATAAAGTTTTAGTGGAAGTCCATGTAGTCTTGAAAAAAGGAACTACCACAGGTCCTCCGGCAGTCCCTTTCCATTGATGGATGGAGTAGAGTGGGTTGATGAATTGTGCAGAAACAGAAGTGCTCCACTAAATAACTGTAAACCTACAAAGTGCACCTATATGAAAGGCGCTTCTGATAAAATGGGTAGTAAGTGCTTGTACAATGTAGATGCACCTAATAAACTGGCAACTCAGTGCATACAGCAGGCCTCATTTCAGTGTGAATTGTCCATGCTTCCATAGGGCTATTAGTAATGGAAAATATGCATCACTGTGGAATCAAGCAGACTGATAGCATGCTGCACATGGAAAAAAAGGCTTGACTCACAGCAGTAAACCACAGCGGTGGTTATTTAATTTGCTTAAATGACAGGACTAACTTTAAATAACAGAACTTCCTTTGTCTTAGACGGCCGAGTCCAGCACAACGTTTTGAACACGGAGAAATACTTTCATCAGTAAAACTGCTGAGCTTATGCTCTCTATTCACCACCGCCCACACTACCCAGAGATCATTTTAATGCTTTGCCACCACACACATAAACTGTTTCTCACTCATTCTACAGGCAGACATTTCTCTTATGTCACTGTGAACAGTAAGCAATGAGGATTCTTCTTTCACAGGGTCCATATCATGGCAAAATGATTTTCTTGAAGTTTGAAGTTAAAGTTTCAAATCATGTTATTTGCTCCCCGGTCCTCTGGTCCATATATAAGCTGCAAAAACAGCCCAATTTGAATTCACTGTTTTTGTGATCTCCTAAAAATCAGTGCATTTACAGGAACACTGTACTTGAACACTGTCACATAACATTGGAAAAAGCATGTCACATGCCGTCATAAGGCGCCATGTGACATTGGGTATCCTAGCTACATTACTTAGTTGGGCAGGTTGTATCTGGTAAGTCTACTTAGCTTACTAGCTAAGTATCCATATTAATCAGTGACACAAAGCAAACAATAATTTAGTGTTGTAGTCAAGACCAAAACCTGGACACACTGATTCCAACTGAAGACTTCATAGTAGTTAAATCCAAGTCATGACCGAGACCAGGAGTGGCTGAGACCGAGACAAGACTGAGACCTGATCGTGATTTTTCCAGAATATAAAAATGAAAAGAAGAAAATGTGTAAAAATTTGTATTTGTACATTCATATGATAAATATTAATGAATGATTTTTTATATATTTTGTAAAATAACAAAGTTTAGCCTAAAAGTATGAATGAATTATTATTATATTACAGTTAATATTTGTATTGTATCTTTTCTCTGTCCCTTTTTCTCGACAACATATTCAGACTCTCCACCTGAAGTCTACTAAATATAAACCAAACAACACATCCAGTTTTTTAATAAATGAAAACAGCAATATTAACATTTTGATCTGATTCTGATGTTTGAATTTTGGAACCAATGAACATCAGACAAATACTATCCAGCTAATCCTTCATGGAAAGGATCAGTTAGATCCTCAACCAGCAAAACAGATTTTTTTTAAAATATGTAGATAAAGGACTGTTTTATTCTGTTTGAAGCTTTTGTTGATATTCAGTAATAACAGAAAAAAGTTCAGTTTCCAGTTTCCTCAGACAGGGGCATTGGACTCATCTGATCTCAAATAATGTCGAGACAGAGAGAAGTCAGAGATCATTCATGTACAGTCTTGAGACCTCGAGTAGTTAGCTACAACACTACCTATTTACCTTTAACTTCCAGCACTGACAATTTTTTTCACATTGTTTTCTTTCTGTTAACCTTCTTTATTATATTTACTAGAAGGGCCGTAGAGATCCCTCCTCTCCTCCACTTGACAGAGTTTCTCCTTATCCATTTTGAGGTGAAGTGGCAAGCAATGCAACAGATCAGAAATAGAAATGGGGCATCCGTTAAAAACAGCGCTCTGCCGCTCGCAGTGGGTATAGACAGGTTCACTGATTATAATTGGAGCATGACTGTCAGAACAAGGTTTAAATGAAAATTATGTTATGCAGCAGGGTTCAAGCAGGGCTTTTTGGACAGGGCATCCAATCAGAACAGAGCAGTCAGTCTTAAAGGCACAGTAACAAAAAAAAGTCTAAGGGATGAAAAATATATTGGAAAATGACTTGCTTTGGTACATAAATCCACACAAATGTTATAATGGAAAAATAAAATACAGGAAAAACATATGACATGGGCTCTATAGTAGAGACAAGCACCAAAAGCAGATTTCTCAAGTAAAGATAGATTAGATTTAAATATATGAGATTTTAATACACAGTATAACCCGTTTGAAAGCGCATCCTGAGTCTGAGACTCCTATTGAGGTGGACTTCAAAGGCTTAAGCAAAATCATGCCCCAAAAAAACTTATTTTGAAAAAAAGCACTGAAGCTTACCTGCACAGAGCACCGCTGAGCAAAATCAGACGTGTAACCAGTGAATCAAATTTGAGCAAAAGAAAAAAAAAAAGGCAAAGGCAGCTTTGTCTGTGTCTGCCTCTCCACGTGCCTCTGTTCGCTGAGCTAAAGCTGCGTCTGTATTCCGCACATCAGAGCGTGCCTTGCCTCTGGGCTGATATGTGTGTGTGCGCGTGTATGGCAGAGAGAGAGCGAGCGAGAGAGAGAAGAAAGCGTAAAAGAAAGAGAGGGGGAGAATTTTGGTCAGACCCATGTGGATTACAAAGACTGCCCTTAAAACGCCCCTTTTTTCTGGTGCTCTCTCTCCCACTTTCTCTCTCTCTCTTCCCATCACTGCCTTTCCATCTTTTTATTTCCTGCATGCAGCAGAAATTACTCTGTAGCCATTTACTCATTTTTGTGTGACAGCTTTTTTTTTACTTCTGAGATAAGAAGGCAGAGAGAACAGAGACACTGCAAATAATAAAATTTAATCATATTAAGTACATATACAATACTTTGCAAAAGTCAGAGACCACCTTTAATTTATTTAATTTCCAGTCAAAATGCCCATTATGGGTTTTTTTTTTTTGAAGATTTCTACAAGGAAATTAAATATAAGGCAAACCGTCGCCTAACAACAGCACAAGAGCTGGTAGACCACCAAAACTGTCCCCTTCAGATAAACAGTGCTTAAAGCTTTCATCTTCCAGAGAGAGGAGAAAATCAAGCTCCACTCTTGCATCTGAACTGACAAAAGGTGTTTGTCTATCCTTCCACTGTTAGAAGACTACTCACAACACTATGAGTCTGAAAGGACGTATAGCTGTCAAGAAGCTGTTACTGAGAAAAGAAAATAGACAAAAAAGAAGAAAACAGACTGATCACCCCAGAGTCCTCAACATCACTGAATGTGTTTGAGATCGTGAAAAGCAGAAAATGCAACCACCCTCTAAGACTGAACTGTGTAGATGTGGAAAAATATCCCTGTAGATAAAAAGTCTCCTTAAAAGAGAGGACACACTAAATACTGCAGAAAATTATATTTAGTTATTGAGGCTTTTGTGTAAATTTCTCTCTGCTTTTTTCCCTGATACTAAAAATGAATAGCTTGTTTTCACTGGATGTTCTGACCAGATATTAAATAAATTAAGGGTGATGACTTTTTGCACAGCCTTGTATATTAAGCTTTCAAGACAAAGAATTAAACACAGCAGCCAAAGGAAAGATAAAGACCCCCCACATACTCACAGCTCCAAAATGCCTTGTGATTTTTGATTGTCACTGTGCACCAGCATGTGGGGAAAACTAATATTAGCCAAATCGTGTTTCACATCGCCCTCCCACCACCCTCATCAATCATCAAGTGAAAACCCTCTGCTAACTCAGAGACCCTCACTGATACCGCATTTCATTCAGAAATGTGTCTCAACAGGACACATACCAGAGTATCTGACTTTTAAATGCATTAACCAGTAATAGTATTAATCAAATTTAAACGTAGAATATACAAACTACAGCTACAACTGCTCCTACTAGTAGTAATAATGTTAAGAGGAAATGTGGCTGTGGCAATCGGTGGGGTCCAAGCACATCATCGCCTCACTTTTGCAATGACTGTTAAGCTATTCATGCTAATGTGGTTAACATAGTTTAAACTGCCTGATTACCTGTGAAATTTAGAAAAAAGTAATATATTGACACAGTAATTAGATAGTGTTGTTTAAAACCAACACCATTTCACTATTTTAGTATACTGAAATTTACCTACCTGTGAGCAAAGTGAACATTGTAGTGCCTTTGGAGGCCAACTCGCACCAAATTTGGCATAGGGATGGGGAAAATAAGTGACTCTTAGATGCATTGTAAGATTCTGCATGTAACTGAACATCATAACTGGACTTTACATAGGTTTTCCAGAAATTTTAGTTTTTTTCTTCAAATAAAGGACATGTATAGTTTATATATAATAAATACATCAAATCAAAAAGTTTGGTTTTTCTTAAGTTTTAGTTTCAACTCATTAAAGGGTATGATGAATTCCACAAAGCTAACACTACTTATGAGAAGATGGACAAATTCAGACATGCAGCCTCAGGAAGTGACCATATCTGCAAATTTTGGATTTTGCGAAGTAGATGGGAAAGAATGAAAGAATGAGAATGAACAAGTAAAATTGCATTGTACATTCGATCCAGAAAAACAGCACTGTTGCTGCCAGTTAGTCGCAATGTTATGCAAACTCTAGTTACGGTACAACATACAATTTTGCCATCACTTCAGTCACACAGCAATACCCATGCTGTACAGCAAAACTAAATTTCAAGTTTTGGAATCATTGAAGGTAAATAGGGTAGCACTAATGTGATGTGAGGACATCTATGAATTGCAGCTCATGTGTTGCATCTCCAAAGAACAAAAGAAAAAAAGAGTGATGTCTTAGAGCTATACCATAGTTCTGGTAAGAGATATAGATGTTGCTGCACAGCTGTCTTATTTCAAACACATGAAATGTAACATTCACACTCCGAATTTGGCCTCAAAACGATTTGCCTACTGTGTCAAGGCCATTGGGGAGGATCAGACCAGTGGCAAACCATGACTGTCAAAGCTAGACATTCAATTCCAGCCAAAACTCTGTCAAAACATGAAGAAAAAACCCCAGCTCTATGATAATGCTAACTTCTGTTAGCATCCCCATGGGGTTCAAGTAGTTTGTTAATGCTAAGCCAATGTCAATATGCATGAACATTTTTTGAACATTTGAAGTATGAAGTATGACAGACATATTAGCATGTTTTAGCTTGTAGCAGTTTCACAGTGACTTTTTCAGTAGTGAGCTCTGGCATGGAGCTGCTGCCATTTTCCATTTTTAACAACACACTGATTCGGCTGCTGCTTGTTTTCACAGTCAGTGACGTATATAGGACTTCCAGGACCTTAAAGTGATGTTTTTTTCCCCCTCACAAAATTGGTCCTGCCTATTGAAAATCAAAATGTGACTGGTTGATTCCACTGTTCCTTTCTAACTATACTAAAAATAAAATAACATTAGGACTTTTTAATAGTTCTTGAATAGCTTGCTTAGCTGCCTAGATACCATGGAAAAAAACAATTCCTGACAGACCAATTTCTTTCCATTTCAAGAATATACCCTCTTTATTTCCTTCCAAAACTTAATAATGACACAAAAGTCCATGAAGCAGATGTTGCTATTAAGGCTCTAAAGCCAGTGAAAGATGCCACTGCATTCATGTCACAAGAGAAGTCTCTCAAATTGTCTATGATTGCTCTACTGCATGCTCAACTCATCCACGACACAAAAGACACAGACATCAGTTGTCTGGCAGGTAAAGCTCAACATCAACAAAGACCTCACCAGGAGGTACATCAGTAAGTAGGAGTGCTCTTGACCTACATTTTGAATAAGCAACTTATTCTGTAGATCTGTTTATGGTTTTAGCAATTTTGGACTGACTGAGCTGGGGGTAGTGTGTCCAAGTAAATTAAGAAAGCAAGTAATTTAGTTAGCTGGTGTAACGTAGCCAACAAATGCCCTGCTTAAATGATTTGTCACTTATTGTAGCCATCTTGCCATAAAACTAAATTTCAACAAATGCTAACAGTACTTGCATTCAGAATGAACACTTAGCACCATGACATTAACACTTCTGCAGTTACTGTCATCATTCCTGGTTGAACCTGACTCTACATCCATAGTCCCACACAGACTCAGAGTCCGACTTCTGCCAGAAAATAAAAGCATAAAAAAGAGCTTGTGACAACGGGATCATTCATGCAAGTGTCAATCACCATGCTGTCTGAAATGACCCTACAGTCCAGATCCAGCAGAGAAGTTGAATTTTTCCAGCTTTTCACTCCATTTGATAATGATTTAGATTTAAGTTGGATTTATTCAAATCTGACTGATGAGACATGGAAGAGTGACTACTGAAGCTGCATCGCTAGTAATTCTGGCATCATCTTAAATGCTGAAATTAATAAATAATAACGTCACTTTAATTTTAAACTCTTTTATAACATTACATACATTGTGCATGGCTTTTGATAAGGCGTAGAAACCAACACTTCCACCATGCAAGTCAGCCCCTGCCAGTGCTTTGTGGCCAAATATTGTATTTCCTCATCACTCTCTCTCTCAGCATCCTCCCAGTTAATGATGTGTCAATGAGATGATGTTTCCCCTGCTTTCCAAGCTGGCAAATAGATAATTATGCATTCCAGGAAACAATGTCTCTGCAGAGAAAGGGCCAGATATATGTACAATGATACATATGTTGATGCGACTGCAATATGCGCCCACAACGCACCAGAATTTTAACATTCAGTTTATTCATACTGCAGCTGATCATGCAGACTGCGTGTGGACCCACCAACTAACTCTTGAGGTGCAGGATGCTGGGTTACTCTGATGGCAAGCATTCTTTCAGCATGTGTTTGAGGCTCATGCAGGTCTGCTGCCACCATTAACAGGTCTTTTGAGACCCTAATGCAATTTCACACCTGGTTTTAAAAAGGCAGAGAAAAATTCTTGCAAAACAGGCCACTGCGGTTTGCTCAAACATATATGTAAACATTAAGGAGTATGTAATGAACCTCATTTCTCATATCTCCAACCTACATATTGTGCAACCTTTAGTCTGTCAATATTGGGCAAAATCCTACTATTAAACCACCAAAATGTGTTTTATTTTATTACAAGCCTCTGACATAAGGAAAACTACTTTTGAGGACTTAATGGGCTCAAATCCCACATGCTAGTCATTAAGACTTTTAAACTTTCAAATAGTCATCTCTGCATCCACACCTAAACCTTAGCTGAGAATAATTTGTTATAACATGAATATATGAATTAATGAAAACTAAGAAAAATAAGAATGAAAGGGAAACCAAAACTATGAAGAAGCTGTTTATTTAAGATTAAGGAATTTGAGTTGAGGTCATATTTGCCATTTCACAGTTCACAATACAATCCCATCAGTCAGTAAAGCACTGTTCAATTAAGATCACTGTAGTTTGTTTGTTTGTTAATTTTTCCTTTAATGCTTATTTTAAATGTTAAATTATATGGGCCAATATCAGAATTTTTTGCTTCTCAAAATTGCTATAGGTCACATTTTTTCATATCAGCCAAGTCCTTCTGTTGTAAGAATTTGTCAAAGTGATTGCTTTTGTTAACTAAGCTCAACTCAAATGTTTCATTGGTGTCTGAAATAATTGAAATATATTTACTAGTTATTGAGGTTCAGGCTCAGCAAAAACACCTAGGACTAGTTGGCAAAATTGGTTTCAACTTTGACTGTATGTCTCATGGTTCAGGGAATATGGACCAAAACATAAAAAGGGCATTCTCATCAGGGAATACTGCTTCATTTTCTCCAAATTGGTGTTCCCACAAATTTTGGTCTCTATTTTGATGTAGAAGAAGAAGAAGAAGAAGAAGAAGAAGAAGAAGAAGAAAATAAAAAAAAATGTAAAATTAAACTAACAATAACATCTTAGCTGCTTGGACCCTAATAATAATAAATATTATTAGGTAACAACAGAGCCAACAGGGTCATTGCAGACATTGCAGCCTTTAATCCTGTTCTCCAGAGCCTTATTCTCTAGACACAAAACAGATCTGCTCTGTCATTTTGGACATAAACATGAACAAATATGGGATTCTAGGCACTGGTACCTTCCGTTTGTGTTGGCCACTCGAAGCCTGCCAACTCATGGCCTTCCACGTGGAACACTCTAGGCTTGTTCACACTCAGAAGAACCATTTGCTTCCAATGAAAATGTGTGACTCAGAAGGACTGGACATTTTGTGCAGTTGCTTAACTATAGGCAAAGCAAAATTCATGATCATTTTTATAGCTCCCCTATATCCCCTTGACTAAACCTAGCCTGTTTCAGTGGCAATTTTATATTTGGAAATGTCCAGATAATGTCCAGAAATGATTATCTAAGTTATCAATAAAGAAGTTCTCTAAACTCACTTATTTTTCTCTTAATTTGTCTTGCAAAAAAGAAACTCTTTCCCATCCATTTGACAAAACAAATCTCTACATCTCACCATCATCATAAACATGAAATTTCTTGTTTTCCTTACTGTGATCTGTCTATCATCTTTTTCTCATAACAGAAATACTGGTAACACTATACTGTACGACTGTATTCATACGGCTCCATGATACCTATATAAGCCCTTTATGACAACATGATTTTTTCTGACATTAGGTTGAGTCGAGATACTTTCTGGGGTGAAATGACAGATTTTGTAGCTCAGTGTCTGTCACAGTGAATGCTGATAAGACATAGCTTGCCAAGTTGGGCTGGTTGAACAAAAGTGAGCAATTCATGCGGCTCTAAGTCTAAGTTTCAGTACCACTAAAAAGATTTAAACCAGGTCTCATCATCAGCATTATATCACTGCCATATACACTAAGCTACAATGTCAGTTGTCATAACAAGTTGTCATTTTGCCTAAAAAAAAGTGTCATGACAATGTCAGAAAAAGAAAAAAAGAAAAAAAAATGTCACCTGACAGTGTTTTTGTCAACTTGACAATATTGACAAAAGCATCTTAAAGATGTCTATCATAAGATGTCTTATAACAGACATCTTTATAAATGTTTGTCAGTTAAGATAATAAAGAGCATGTGTCATGTAGCCTTGTGAACACCCCTCTACAGCAAAGTGTTATCGGAATACTTAAAATAATTTTTGTACACACAGTTTGGCAGGAAGAAAATCCTTCCTCTATATTTAGAAGCAAATAAAGATTAGCTTTTTAGTTCTTTTTTTTTCATTTTTCATACTGTGTCATAATGTGTAAACCACAGCGATGTGTCTGTGCGTCTTGAATTAAAACCTGGATATGCTGAGAGAAGTTGCAGGCATTTCAAAAGCGGTTTGGGTAAATATTGACTCCCAGTGTTTTTTAGCAACGTTAGCTCTAGCAGTTTCAGTTCTAAACTAAAGGAGCACAATTTGGATATCAGGCATACCTTGGCTGATCAACTGCATTTGGGGTAAATGGAAAATCCAGTAAATTATTCCTTTAACATAAACATATGAACACAAGGCACATTTTTTTTTGCTGCATCGAAAAATTGTATCAATGCATTGACACACTTAAAGAAGATGGGTTCTTTAGTAAAGAACATGGTTCTATAAAGAACCATGAACACTCAAAGAACACTGTATGATAAAAGGGTTCTTTGCGAAATGGTTCTTCAGATTGATTGGTAAGGTGTTATATATGGTTCCATGTACAACATTTTTGAAAAGGGCTCTATATAGCACCTAAAAGGGTTCTTCTATTGTTACCATGTCAAGCTTGTAACAATAGAAAAACTTTTTGTTGTGCTAGAACCCTTTTGTGTGGTAAAACAAAAAATGTTCTGTAGAACTGTATGTAACACATTACCCATAGATCTGAAGAACTACTGAAGAGCTATGCTGTTGCTCACACATCTCATTTTTGAGATTTAGCATTCAATCATGGACCCCACAAACTTCATTTTGCATGTTGACAGATGCTGGATGTACTATGAAGTACCACTGCAGTTTCATACTAGTCAAGTAGTTTCCAAGCATTGTAGCTCATTGCCTAATTCTGACACGTTACACACGGCTAAATTCTGCACACAAGCATTGACAAATCAGAGCTGTTTTAGAACAATGTACTGTGGTCAGATGAAAGAAAAACTCTTTGACAGTAGTTCAGCTCATCTTGTTTGGAGAAAAAAGGGTAGCAAAGGATTGTTAAGTATTGGCGAAAATGAAAAAGCAAAACTGTCACCACTGCCATGAGAGTCAGTGCGAACTAAGCTTAAAGTTAGCTGAGTAGACAAGAAATACTGTGGGGTTTCCCCCTGACAGTCCGCTGGATCCAGAATGCTGAGAAGGTTATCTGTGCCATATGGAAATCTGATATACGAGACATATGGACACATATCATAAAGTGTCGGGCATACATTTTAAAATACATGCACATTTGTGTTGTGTACATTTATGTAAGTATCAAATTAAGGACATAATATACGGATCATACACACATGTCAGATAGGTGGGGGAATACATGCATGCGTTACAAATAGATCATACACATGTGTCTGATACCTGGCTGAACACATCCCAGTGTAGTTTAAATTGCTCCAAAATACTTGGAATATAATCTCTTCGCATTAACTTTTATTAAAAGTAAATGACCTTTTTTGCCTTGTGCTGTAAATTTGCCATTTTGGAGATAAATGTCCATATGCAACTAATATAAGTTGGATATAAGGGAAATCTATATATGTCAATGTAGGTCATATTTGATATCCATATATGGATATACACCAATCAGGCATAACATTATGACCACCTCCTTGTGTCTACGCTCATTGTCCATTTTATCAGCTCCACTCACTATATAGGTGCACTTTGTAGTTCTACAATTACAGACTGTAGTCCATCTGTTTCTCTGAATACTTTCTAGCCCCCTTTTACCCTGTTCTTTAGTGGTCAGGACCCCCATGGACCCTCACAGAGCAGGTACTGTTTGGGTGGTGGATCATTCTCAGCACTGCAGTAACACTGACGTGGTGGTGGTGTGTTAGTGTGTGTTGTGCTGGTCTGAGTGGATCAGACACAGCAGTGCTGCTGGAGTTTTTAAACACCTCAGTGTCACCGCTGGACTAAGAATAGTCCAACGACCAAAAATATCCAGCCAACAGCATCCTGTGGGCAGCGTCTTGTGACCACTGATGAAGGACTAGAGGATGACCAACACAAGCTGTTCAGCAGCAGATGAGCTATCATCTCTGACTTTACATCTACAAGGTGGACTGACAAGGTAGGAGTGTCTAATAGAGTGGACAGTGAGTGGACACAGTGTTTAAAAACTCCAGCAGCACTGCTGTGCCTGATCCACTCAGACCAGCACAACACACACTAACACACCACCACCACGTCAGTGTTACTGCAGTGCTGAGAATGATCCACCACCCAAACAGTACCTGCTCTGTGAGGGTCCATGGGGGTCCTGACCACTGAAGAACAGGGTAAAAGGGGGCTAATAAAGTATGCAGAGAAACAGATGGACTACAGTCTGTAAATGTAGAACTACAAAGTGCACCTATATAGTAAGTGGAGCTGATAAAATGGACAATGAATGTAGAAACAAGGAGGTGGTCATAATGTTATGCCTGATCGGTGTATATTACTGTTGTCAGAAGAAAACCTCGTATCTCGAAAATAACAACTTTACAGGAAAAGGAAAAAAACCTACTTTACTTTTACTGCAAGTTAACGGAACCAGATTTTTTTTTCCAAGTCATTTTGGGACATTTCTGTTAGTCCATTCATCGTGAAATTTACATACAATATAAAGGGCAACAGGCACTTTCAAATTATGTCAAAAACTGAAAAACGACAAAAATGGAAATATGAGGTTTCCCTCAGACAGCAGCGATATATATAGATGTCTTATATATGGGTAATTAGTAACTAGTAGAACCTCAAACAAACACTCAATCATCATATATAAACGTATATAATATAGGTAGCTTGTGGTGGTCATTGATATTACTTACATAAAAATGTTTCATCAATTCAACCTAAAAAAATTACTTCACGTGGTGATCATGTGTTACATTTTTTTTTATAGTGTGGCTTCCTCTTTATGGTGTGGATGGAGGGAGTGGGGGGGGTGCATGGTGGGTCCTGCTTGGGGCCCCTGGAAGCTAGAGCCAGTCCTGAAAATAGGCCCTGGATCAAATCTGGAAGGTCCACAGTTTAAGCCCTGAATCTGACAAGAGTAATTGTGCAAAACAGTGATTACATGGAAATAACGACTGTGAATCAATGTTGTATAAATGACAAATACAGATTGTGCGTCATTGTTTACTGTAGTTTGGTGGTGCGCTCCTGCCAGTCGTAGTCTACTGTTGAACTTGCCCATGACACCAGAAATCAACATCATGAATGCCTCCCCAGATGTTTCCAATACTTTGGCTAAACATGTGGTGGATACAGCAGACCAAACAAGGCTCAGGATGTCAGGCATAAACAGCAACAACACATCAACAGAGGAATTAGTAATGGACAATAAAGTAGTCACCAAATAGAGATGATTTACTTGGTTTCATTCCTGCTTTTGCTCAGTTTGATTTATACTCAGGCCTGGAACTGGGAAACAACAGCTGGAGACATGTTCTCCACTGCTTCTGAAAGACACCCTGATGTAAAATGTCCCCTAACTTTCTCACCGCTGTGTCCAAGCAGAGCAGGTGTGCAGTTTATGATTTTATTTGAAGTTTAAACTGCTTTTAAATTATGATACTGTAAAAATGGGACACTGTTGGACACTATACAAATCAACGGTCACAATATTTCCTATACGTTTTCTCATACTGGAAAAAGAGAATCATTCAAAGTGGACTGTGCAAAACCAGACCGCTCTGACATACTCTAATCCCAGACATGCAGATCTGTATGATCGATGACAGAAGACCCTTTGTTCCTGAAGAAATGCGCAACAACCTACGTCAGTCACATGGCTGAAGTGGAATGTAAATAGGATGTTCTGGTGATTAATTAGTATCTTCTCAACCAATCAAATTACTCATATGTTTAAACAGCTGTGCTAAGCGCAACGGCTAAACATAAAAATGGATCACTTGAGGCAGTGCCAAGAGTGCTTCACGGCAGGGGAGACTGAGGTGCTTGTGCGTGAGGTGTAAGACCGTCATGAGCAAATATCTGCCTGATTCTTCTCGCAATAATGTACTCCATACTCTGTTAAACCACAGCAAATTAGCTGGTTACAGACTGTTAGTAAGAAATCAGTTGACAAATTAGCTCAAAGATTTTAGCTCTGGAAACATTAAGAAGCAATATTTTATATACAGTACTATGCAGAACTCAGAAACCATCTTTTCATTTGTTTAACTTCCAATCAAAACCGATATTAGGCATAAGCTATTGTTTTTTAATGTCAGGAAAAAAAAATATATCGCTGCAGTCAGGACAAAACCTCGTATCACTATTTTTGATGTTTTTCAGTTTGACATAATTTGAAAAAACCCGTTTTCCTTTTTGATGTGTGTAAATTCCATGATGAATGGACCAAAAGAAATGACCCAAAATCACTTGGAAAAAACTCTGGTTCCATTGACTTACATTAAAAGTAAAGGATGTTTTTTCCTTCCCCTGTAAAGTCACTATTTTGTGACTTTACAGGGAGATACGAGGTTTTGTTCCAACAACAGTGATTTTATATATATATATATATATATATATATATATACATACATTTCTCCTCTGGCAGAAAATCAGACTATGAGATGCATACTATTTTCGCTACATATTTGTGAGTTTTACTAAACAAGAGTCTTTCAACCTCATATCAATATAAATTAGACAAATACTAATCGCCTTTCACCTCACAGTCAGTTTGTGAGGAGTTAGTTAGTTTATACTAAATGTAATAAATTCACAAATCATCTGAATAGAATAAGCTTTTTTCCATTACACTTATAAAAAAATATCAAACTTGCCCTTTTTCAGCTCTCTCTGTGCTTTGTACTGTATCTGCTGTATCTTGTGTGTGGTGGCTTTTAGATGTTGACAAGAAGACACAGTAAGCAGGTCTACCAGCTCAGGCTTTTCTCAGTTTATTTATTAAAATACATTGTAACGTGTTAAAGAAATGCTTGTACATGTTAGCTTATTAGTTCTTCAGCATTTATTTATAGGTCATTCTGCTAAGGAGTGAGAACATTACCCATCATATATTCTTAAAAACTCTTTGCTAAAAGAAAAATTTGTTGGCATGGCAAAACCACAAATCTCATTTATATCTTGTGTAGGATTGTACAGTGACAATTTTGGCACACATGCTAAGAGAAATTAATTCTGTGCAAATGAAAAATGATCACAGTTTCATGCATACTATATGTGTGTGTGTGTGTGTGTGTGTGTGTGTGTGTATATATATATATATATATATCCATTCAAATATTGGGTAAAGTGCTCATTTAGATGATTCTTTAAAGTCAATTCTTAAAAGTCAGTTCTTAAAAGTCAGTTCTTTAAAGTGGCTCATAAGCTACTGTAGCCATGTGTGCAATGAAAGAAACAATAGCTACAGATAAACACAATGTCATAAATATGTTTAAAGAATTCTGTGTATGTCTCAGAAACATTGAAAGCCTACTACAAGATGCGATGATTAGGACCAGGGGGAGGTCTCAGAACAGGGAAGCAATGACTAGTAACTATTTAGTATCTCATAATTGTGACTTGCTATCTCATAATAAAGATATCCCATCTCATAATTACTACTTAATATCTCATAATCATGACATGCTATCTTATAATATGGAGAGATATTCTTGTTATTTTGACTTAGTATCTCATAATTAACACTTTGTATCGCATTTTTGACTTCTCAAAATAATGACATCACTCAATTATGAGAAATTTCTCATTAATCATAATTATTAACAGCTTCAAAAGCACCAGAGTGTCCAGTCATTTAGATTACCAGTGTCTAATAATGCCAGTTTGTTCATATTTATATTGGACTGTTATCTGCAAAAAACACCTCACGAGGAACAGGCTTAGAGAGGAAAAGTGCTGTGCACTCCCAGTGGCTGATAAGTAGACATATCACATTACCTATAGTGTAAATTTAAAGCTCCAGTCTAAGCATTATATTTGTCTTATGTTAAGGATTATTTCCAAATATTTTCATGTTGCTATTATTTCCTATATGTTATTATATTTCACCAGTAATTGTGCAAATAGTTAAATTGATCAAAACTACTCACGGTTCGGTTTGTTTAAATGTAAAAGGACTTTGTGCTTGCGAAGGAGGACCAGGCTTCCTGTGAAGAGCCAAGAGCCTGTCATTCCTCATGGTTCACAGCTGCTTCACAGTCTAAACATTATGATTAAGGCAGACACGTTTGTTGAGCTACTGTAATTCAAACAATGCACACGGTTGGAGGGTGAATACTAAATAAGATTTGGTTTAGTTTTTGGTTAGGTAAATGGTTAGGTAGGAGATACAAGCTCTTTTTACATTTAAAGGAGTGATTATATTTTTAATACTCACACTTAGTTTAAAGCAATAGTTCTTTGAAGAATATTTGACGCAAGATGTATTCAGTCAGCCAAGACATGTTTAGTGTCCAAATTTTGCCTCTATAGTTTAGTGATGGAACTATGAGGCTAACGATGCTATAAAACAGAAATCAAGTCACCCAAATAATTTTCTTAAACACATCCCTAAAATCTCTCTCAGCCCGATATCAAACATGACTGACTCCCATTCATGGGCATGCACATCATGCAGGCATGTAGACGCTAGATTAGACGCGATTTCTGTTGATTCTATTCATAAACATGTATCATTAGTTCAAAACTTCAAGATTGAAAGTTATTTATAGTTAATAACATATTGCAAATGTAATCTGTGGTGTCCATATGCACATGCAAATGGGAGTGGGAATTAAGCACATTGTCTAAAATGGATGCCCACTTTGTTGAGCCACAGTTTTATTCATTTTCACAGTAAGTCATATTGTGCTCCAAACCACATCAAGTCTATGCAAGTCTTCTAAATGAAGACCTGGATGTGGGTTGGGAGAAGTTTTGGGGATGTATTTTCAGAAAATGTTTGGGTGACTATAGACTTCTAGTGTTCCTTAGCAACGTTAGAGACACCAAACATGTCTTGGCTTGATTGACTACATCTGGGGTAAGTGGAAAATTGTGTCATTTTGATTTTACTCCAAACTATTCCTTTTAAAGTCCCTTCGTAAAACATACCACATACACAGCCCACTTACAAGTTAAATATGCTCTTAAATATATAGAAGTGCCAAAAAGTGTTTTGAACCATTTTCATAAAGCAGATGAAAATGCAAATATGAAGGATCTTAAAGTTTAAAATTGTCCAAGTACTGTAAAGGTTCTATACCGATTAAAGGTCCCCTTACAACTGTAAGTCTAAGCCAAGAGTCTTTTAGGAGCCTTTATGTTAAAAAATGTATGGCCTTATATTATATATGGACTTGTATACAGACCACATGCAGTGTACACAGCTGCACGCAGCGTTCTGTCTTTGGCTGTTGACAGATGCATTCCCAAATGTCTACATGGGATTTATGAGATTTATAAGTGAGGACCTTCAAATAAAGTGTTAGCAGAAAGCTTCACCATCACCAAGGCCACAAAGTCACTGTTTACAAGCATTAAGAGGGTCAACAGTAAGACCTTTCATAAACAGTCATTGCAGATGGAAGTCATTTTTTAATTCTAAAAGGACTCTGCCCATCATTTGTGTTCTACATCTGGAAGACCTATTGTTGTGGTGACGTTGGACAAAGATGTATAGCTGGGAGCAGCTGTCTGAGTAATAAAATGCCTGGAAACTCATTGGAAACTCACTGGAAGATTATTCAGCGTATTTGTAGATGTTCTTACTCACTTTAAGTGCTTTTATATTTAAGCTCCAAGTGTCACAAAGATACAAATCTCTTACTCCACGAAGCTTCCACAGAAGCATGAATGAGTTTTATCTCCGTCATAGACAGTCATGTAAACTAACATTCCGATCTCATGCAGCAATCCAATACTCTGACAACCTCTTCTCGATGATTCAGTAAGACCTACCATCTGTTTTAATACCCAAGTTCTAGCAATTTGTCCTACCAAGCAGCGAAATGTCAATGCTTCTAACGTTTTGTTGTGTTTTCAAATGTTAATTCAGTATCTACTCAGCTTAATTTTACTCTTTGACCTCTGATAATGTGCTTTAGGCTGTCATTATATCCTAATTACTCTAAATGCTGGTAGCATTTTCTGATAGGGTGAATTAGGCTATCAAAATGTACTGCCTACAGTTTTATATATAGTGCTACCTATGAATATGAGCTACAGTAAGATATTTTGACAAGGTAGCACAATTTGTCAGAACCCCAGTTTTAACAACTCTTTGTCCACATCCCTGACACCACCTTAAGGCTGTTCTGTTACTATTGTTCTGTTTGTTTGTTTGCTTGCTTGTATTTGTTTGTCCTTGGGTCTTTAAGTAGAATCAGGCTTGTGAAGAAAATAACCAGAACAAGAAACACTGCTACCAGATCTAGCAAGATTGTGTTCAACTGCTAAGGACATGTTGCATCCAAAGATGGAATCCAACCTGCCAATCCCACAAAGCGTGTGAAGTGTAAGACTGGCCTATTTGATATAAGTGACACTGATGTAAGGCTGGTGTCACCCTTACCAGTAATATTCTAGCACATTAAAGCAGAAAGAAATTCATCTACATATGATAGAGAACTACAGTCAGTAGTAAGATATTTCCAGCTCTATCTTTACAAGCAGCTCCCATAGAAAAGAAAAATAAAAGCACATCTTTAATATCTCTGTAATGTGTCCTAGACCAGGGGTGTCAAACTCAACCACTAAAAGAGCCATATTAAAAACTCTCAACAAAGCCATTTTGCCATGACCCCAACTGGCCATTGTTTGTTCAAAATTTAAATAATTTTGCGAGCCAAATAGGATTGTGCCAAGGGCCCAAAACAGGCCTTGTGTTTGACACATGGGTCCTAGACAATGAGATCAGATGGATAGACAAATGAGACTTTTGCTTAAGCCTTGTGTTTTTCAGATGTTTCTCCTTAAAAAAAGCCCTCAATAATTTCCTAGTTCCCCTTGAGTTTTAGTAGAAACCTCGGTAAAGTCACACATTGCGCTCAGATTTGCATAGATGACATTAGTGAGCATCCAGTATCTTAACAACAGAGGACGGTCAAACATTTTAGACTTTATCAGACATCTAAGCATTATGTAAATCAATTATGGTGTTTTTTTTTCATAATTGCAGTATGATGCAAATCTGAACCCAGAACTATTCACGCCCTGGCTGTGTACATGTTTGTTTCTTATTGTGTAACGGAACCTTGATTTCTCCTGTGAACAACAATGGAGGAGCTTCAAGTTATAATTTTACCTTTTACTCTACCATTGGTTTTATCTGAAGAGTCACAGACAGACATTTTGGCTAGCCAATTTCTTTTTTAAAGGCAGTCATCTGAAGCAAGAAGAGTACTTAAAATGAGTGCATGTACTTAGGTAGGGTACGTCTCACTTGTCAGTGGAAATGACAACAAAATGCATGATCACAGATTTGTAACCATACAGTTTTCCACACTGCCCAGTGGAAAGCTTTCATTAGTCAAACCTTTTTGACCTTAGATTCTCTGTAACTTCCTGAGGAAAAAAAAAACATTTTTATATTCAGTGTTGAAGAATCTAAACAGCTCTGCACTTCAAAACCCTGGCACAGACGGTCACTGACCAGACCAGTGTGTTCAACACTGTTTCCTGCAAATTAACAGATTTATAGATTACAGATGCACCGATATGGAAATTCTAGGCCATTGATGATATCAGGATATCAGACATTTTTCATGTACACAAAGAGACTGCAAATGATGCAGAGACTACTGTCAATACAATACAATTATTAAATATAGAGAATGCATCTGAATTAGCATTACAAAGAAAAATAACACTCAGACAGTTACAAATGCATTAAAATAAATAAAATGTGTACATTCTAGCGCAGTAGACAAGCGTCACCTAAGCGTTCTGTTCTTCCAGAGTAAAATAATCATCAAATATCAGTTTCAAATATCAATTAAATCTAGATATCTGTCTAGGTCTGGCAATTTTTTATCTGTCGATACTGATATGATTGATATCATCATGCATCACTACTACAGATCATACGACGTAGCACAGAATGAATTATGCAGGCCTGTGTCTGTACTTGTCATTTACTTCTGTATTGCTTTTGAGACTGGCTTACTGGAGCAGCCTTTTGTTTTATTACAGTTCAAACACAGTCAGATGATGTCTACACATTTTTAAATGTGGGGAATAAATGTTTGATAATTATAGTTCATATTTACATGATCAGTCTTTTACTGTCTTCAGTAGCTTGTATATTGTCGCTGTCATGTCAAAAACCCATAGAACAATAGAACTGGTCTAAGAGTGGTCAAAAATGGTGTAAAATCTAATTGCATTAACATACATCAACCATTTGTGATCTTTTGAGAGGCAGTTTTGTTACAAAAGCGACAATATAGTAGCCTGAATCTGCACAAGTGCTTCTTCATCATTGTTGAAACTCAGGTCTTCTAAGCTAAGCAGTGTGATGTGTACATACTTAGTGCTGAAGCAGTAACTGCTCATATATGTAGGCAAGACAGATATGCGCACAGCAGTGCAGTAGGCAGTCTATGTTGCTTCATTCGTAACAGTGAACACCAACTTATTTGTTTCCATTATTCTCAAGCATTGGCTTTGTGATAGTTCGACCTACATTACATTCATGGTCATAAAAAGGATAAAACATTAACACTTACTTTGTCCGTCCTCTCTATGTATACATTCCTTCAGGAAGGTCGCAGTCAGCCAGCGTCAAAATAAATTCAAGCACAATAAGAGTCCAAACTAAGTGAAGTTTGCGATCCTTGGCTCTATTCACGACATACTGGCACACTTCTGTCCAGCCTCGGTCCAGCACGCCTCTATAGGGTGTTTGACTGAGTCAATGTCAATTTGTGACTGCAGCTACAGGCTTGATTGCAGGGAGTTATAATCAATAATTATATTAGTGATTAGTCACACAAAAGAGGTCACAGACTCCCTCCCAGCAATTTTGAACAAAAGGTATATCTGTGAAGATCAGAGGTGGAAAATACTTATATTTATATATAGTCACTATATTTAAGTGTTACTTTGGAAGATTTGTATTTTACTTAACTGCTACAGAAATGTAATACTTTTAATCAGTTTCTAAGATAATGCACTACTTTTTACTCTTTACATTTCACATAGAACAGGGGTCGTCAACTGGCAGACCGCTGCCCGGGTGCGCTGTCTGTAGCAGTCTTGCATTTCAGTTTATCCAATCATGTGTATTAATGTAAACCACTTTAGCCAAAGGTAGCTCATCAGAACAGAGACTACAGATATCAGGTCTGAAAGCCAATAATCACATATTTTCATAGACTTAAGATTTTATTTACTATTTCTGGTCTGAGCAGTTAAGGGAAAAGATGGATTGTTTAAAGCTGAACTATGCAGCACTCTGCATGAGTACAGTTCATTTTGTGACTCAAAACTTTTAAAAATGTATTTCTTTGACAAAGTATTATTGTCCCACCTCAGCCTGTCAAATCAGATACTATATGAGCTATTTTCACCATAAATGACTGGCTAACAGTGTGAAACGCAGATCATATCTCCCATTAAGCTGATATTAATGCAGGAAGAAACATAAATTATACAACACAGAGCAGAGGGGAAAGATGAAAAATTGTTTTAATCAAAATGTTTTACTAAAACCTTAGTTTCCATTTTCATTTAAAATAAGGTTAAAAATGCTAATTTTAATAATTTCATTTTTAATTAAAGTACATTTTAGTTTAATTCCACTTTTCACAGAAATTAAAGAAACTATTACTTTTAAAAAAGGACAAAATTTTGACTCTATTTGTGGAATATGCCATGTAGGCTTTTGTGTTAAATTTGAAAGAGATAGCATTACTGAGTTGAAAAACAGGCTGAAACAACTAAAAAAGTCAGAAGTGTCGTGTCAGATTGTGCAGGAGTTTTTCAGACCACATCACACGTCTTTACGTATCAGAGTCACATGCACAGCCTTAAAAAGAAGATCTGGCTGGATGTTTAGACCTCAAAAACAAAATCGACATTATACTGATGAACATATGATGACAATGGTAGATCCATAACTTACATCCTCAGAAGACACATCCTTCACCACGTCCTTCAGTTCTTGCTCACAAATGTCAGATTTATCCTCTTGGGGAAGGGGACCAAAGCACAACAGACTGACGTTACAAAATGTTGTTCCATGTGGTTCCACTAGAGGTCTCCAAATCCCCAAAACTTAGAGTGCAGCTATCAAGTCAATGATGAAAACAGAGTGTTTAAACATGAAAGGACAGAGGGTACTATGCATTTTCCTCACTGTTTCAAAGTTTAAACTCAATGTGTCTCACCTGTTTAGAGTTTGTGGTGCTATTCAAAAGTGAAAATGTTAAGCGTCAGCATCATTACCAAACAAAATCACATTAAATTTATATACCCACAAAATCCAGGTCTGAGGACAAATGAAATAATCCCATGATGTGAAATACTCATTAAAATAGCTATTAATTTTATGTTAATTGAATTACAATTTAATCTTCTGCATGCCATTCTCAGTCATGTAACAAGGCATAGACAGATGCTTTTTTAATGCTAACATGCAGGGTCTGCTGTAGCCTTTTGGGAGCCCTAAGCAGCATTTTTTAACATAACAATCCACAATAAAACCATAAGCTGCCTTATTTACATACATTTATAACTGAATAAGTGTGTTTTACTGATGATTGAATCTCAATAAAGGGCTCCACCTCACCATGCAGTATTTCTTGCTTACCCAGCTAACTTTAAGCTTAGTTTGATCTGACCTTGGTGGCAGTGAAGACAGCATTACTTTTTTACTGTTATAAATACTTGAGATTCTAATTACATGTTACAAATTATTTTATTGCAAGCAGTTTTAGCATTTAATCCTATTTTTTAAATTGCAGTGGATTTTACAAAACAATTCATTTTACACTTCAAATTTTGTAAAAACTGAATTTTAACTAGTCAAAATGTAATATTTGCCAGTGGAAATTTATGAATCTGGCCCATTATGTTTTTATGGTCAATGTTTGACAAACTTATCTACATCATACAGGTTAAAATAGAATGAAATACCTAGGAATACATGTGGTGACCTAAACTTTTTAGGAAACTAGGAAGACCTTTTTTCCCCAAATGCAATTAGCCTAAAATACACAAAGTTTACCAAATCTAACAGGCAGACTTTGTCTCCCTCATAAGCATTATTATGAAATGATAAAGATGTTGTTACAGGAAAATGAATTTCATGAGCTTGCTTTTCTATGAACATTATAAGATAAAAATTTCCTGTCATTTTAAGTTCAACTGATAAATTGATAAATTGCATCATTGATTATGATACAATTTTCCAGTGATTTTAAGTTCAATTTTCTGAAAATATATTTTCCTGTCATTTCAAGTTCATTTCTGTCTGCTAAGCAATTCCCTGTTTTAAATTGTTTGGGTTTGAATGATTGATGTGTTTTGTAACAAGGAAAGTGAATCAGGTGTTTGTTGATTTTATGAGAGTATCTTTGTTTCTCATTTCAGTCCTACTTCAGTTTGTTTCTCCTCTCTTCTGTAAATTCACTATGAAAGATGTTTACTGTTGCTACACAAATCCTGACAGCACTCTTGAATCTGTAGTGAACTGTTTGTGTTTGCAAAGCTGTAAAACAGATTTCCAAGCTTTATTCCAATGTTTGCATTTGAAGTGAAAATGGAATCTTTATTTTTCACTATATCAAACAATCCCTTAAACTTACCAACAATACCTCATGCCCCCGTATTTTCTCCTTTATTTTATTCTTTAGTGTAATAACACTAACACTTGTTTTGAACCACTTGTGTGAGACCTACCTTTAATTTTGAAAAGTAGAAGGATGTATTATATTTTTTAAAAAGCAAAGAAAATAGTCCTGTCAGGATTTGTGTACCTGTGTATCTCCGTATTTCTATAGTATTTCTATAGTGTCACTGAGTGCTGATTGGTTGGCATTACTGCTACTGAGTGCTGATTGGTTGGTGAGTTAATCAGCTCATTGGCTGAATGAAGCGGTTCGTACTCACTTATGTCATGATTCTACATGAGACCTCGTTATAAACTGCTATAACTCGCTCGAAAACATATCAGGAGTGTTGAAATATTCAATGCTATTCTGTGTTTATCAATAATTATAACTTTTATTAATACAAAAGTTATAAAATTAGTGTATTTTATATACAAAAATGTTTAAGCATCTACAAACTATGATTTTGCATAAAAGCTCGACAGAAACCCATTCATTTTGGATTTGCTCTGGAGCGCCCTCTAGCATCTAACAAACCCAGAAGACATTACTGAACGTCGCCTCACTACACATTACAGTGATGACGCTGTGCTGCTCCCAGACTAAGCATAGTTAGGCAGCAATTCCCATGTAGGATCAATAAAGTTCATTATTATGTACAAACGTTTTCATTTTTCAAAGCCTCCTAGAATCAATGCAACGACATCACATTTATGGTGTACCCTCTTCCTTCCAATAGCCTCTTCTTGCGAACAGTACAAATTTAAGAGTTTACAAAGAGGGAAGCACAAAGGGAGTCTCATATATATATATATATATATATATATATATATATATATATATATATATGTGTGTGTGTGTGTGTGTGTGTGTGTGTGTGTGTGTGTGTGTGTGTCGTCAAATTACTAACGCAAAACAAATTTACCTCAGTGTAGTTCAAGCCATGTAACCTTGCTGAGCTGTTTCTTATTAGCTAACATTAGCATACTTAGCATTCACCAGTTAGCAATGCTACTTCTACCTCAGTTACTACAGACAACATACCTTAGCTCGGGTTGTCTTCAGTGATGGGGATGTTTCTGTTGACTCTAGCTGGTTGTCCACAGAAAGACTGTGTTTAATTTGGAAACATCCTTCTTCAAATCTTCTCGAAGTGTTTTAAACACAGCTCTTCAATAATTGCCAGCTTTGGTTTGCGGAGTGAAATGATCCATTTGTGTGTAACTGCTTATAACACTCATTTGAGCTACAGTTCATAGCAAGTAGACCAGTTTTTTCCAAAAGTCTGTACCCTGCAGTTTTCTCTGCTCTAACTCACCGAGTCAGCCCACAAACAGCGTGTTCATTAATTAATGAGGTGAATCAGGTGTGCGAGCTGAGGGAAAGCACAATAATGTACATAAGCTGTACCCTAGTAATTCCCAGATAGCAAGAGGATAATGGGCTGCTGCTGACCTGCTGATGCTGAGCTTGTTGCTCAGTGCTTTTCAGGCAGCCCACAGGTGGCTAAACAGAATATTAGACAAAATGTCACTTTTCAGTGCTCATTTTCCACTCACAGTGTAACTGACTTTTTTTTCCTTCATTTCTTTCTTTTGTTAACCTTTGTAAATTAGTTTAGTAAATAATTTTAACAGCAATATCATAAATAAAACCAGTTATTGTTTTATTTATTTTATACTTCGTTACAGCCTGTAATGGTAGAACTACAAAATGCACCTATGGTAAGTGGGGCTGACAAAATGGACAAAGTGTATAGATACAAGATGTACTTCATGAAGTGGCTGGTTGTATGCTGTATTTCGAACCCAGTCCTGGGGTGTGACGTGGGGACCACGTTTTTTTGTCTAAGCCAGCTCCAAACACACCTGAAACAAGCCAACATTCAATATAAAAACTCAGAAGACACTTGTAGGTCAAAGGTGGTTTTAGATAGTAAATAAAATGACTAGATTTGTGTGGAAGACATGGCAACCCCTGAAGAGCAAGAAGGGCCTGGGTTTGATTCCCCAGCCGGGTGACCAGGGTCCTTTCTGTGTGGAGTTTGCATGTTCTCCTTGTGTCTGCGTGGGTTTCCTCCCACAGTCCATGCAGTCAGGCCAATTGGACATGCTAAATTGCCCCTAGGTGTGAATGTATATGCCTGTGTGCCTGTCCTGCGATGGACTGGCAGCCTGTCCAAGGTGTTTCCTCACTTCCGCCCAATGACCACTGGGATAGGCTCCATAACCCCTCCGTGACACAGAAGGATAAACGGCTTAGATAACGTGTGTGTGAATAGTGAAATTATGTAGTATAATGTAGTGTGTAAACACAGTTAAAGCTTCAAAACATACAGTTCGCCCACCAGTCCAGGCACAGCACTCCATATATAAAAAAGAAGCTGCAAAAACAACCTGCTTTGAATTCACTGTTTCTGTGGAACAGAAAAACAATATATTTGCATATATCCACCTATTCAGTCTACAGCATGTAAGCCCCACCCATCCACACTGAAGATATAAGGAGCATTTCAGCCTGGGCTGCTTTTTAAATAAGCTACAATATTGAGCAGCCAATCAGATCATTAACATAAATCAGTTTTAAAGGCACGGGAACAACCTGAAGAACAGCCTGTTTAACTCAAAGACATAAAGAGACGTTGGAAAATGGTCATATAAAAATTAACTGTGGCTGGTTTTGGTACATATAATCACAAATATTCCCCTGAAATAAGTGGATGTTGGGGGGAAAAAAATAAAATGCAAGCAAAAATGTAGGATATGGTCTTGATAACAATGCAGGATAAATTTGTACCTCCTTCAAACACTCAGTTTTACAGTCAGAAAAAGCTTCAAATGTATACAAAACCTTTGACAAATGCAGAACACATAGCTCCAAGGTAAATGCTATGCATGCAAAACAAATGTCAAGGGTGCATTCCTGTTATTTGCCTCACTGAGTTAGAAGCTATTCTCTGTTATGTCTGAGGTGGAGTAGCTTTCAAAATTTCAAATGCAATACCCGCAGTCATATTAATAATCTGCTAATGCATTTGCAATATGAATAATGTATTTTGAAGTGTGACAGATTTTAATTTAAATATTGGTTATGGGAAACACCGCCAGCCTGGTTCCTTCGCTCCTGCATATTGGTATTGGGCCAATATCAGTAGAAAATGCTGGATCAGATATCTGAGGGATTAAAAGAATGAATCTGATGTAATGCTGTAACAAATGTAGCTTGTTATAGCATTCATTCACATTTTGTTATGGGATGTAAGCTGTGCTTCTCTTCCTGTGGGATAGCAGAATGTTTGAGCAGTTTGAAGAAGACAGTTTACTCTTACATGCTCATCTTCAGTGAGGTGCTTCATTTTAATGCTTACTAAATTGTAAACATAAAATCTGACTGGTATCAGTGCATATGTGAAAGCATACCAAAAAGGTTACTGAGTTATTGTTGGAAGAAAGCAATAACAATGAATAACCTCACAATGTGTGTCCAACTGTTGTTGATATTCGGCAACTCTTCCAAAATTTATTTTGTAAATCTAATTAATCTCCAATAAAACAACTTTTTAGTCCTCCATGCAATTATTTAAATATAGTAATAAGTCCATTGAACAAGAAAAGTCTCTCTTCTAACTATCTGGAGTGATTCCACATCATGGCTTTTACTGAACACGTTTGGGGGGGAAAAAAGACATGGAGGTTCCCCTAAAACACTGAACAGGAGTGAACTGAGTGTGTAAATGAAGATGAAAAAGACTTTTAGGGAACTCCTTGTTTTTAAAACAATGTAATTGACCTCACTAATGCTCTTAAGGCTGCTATCAAATCCTCACAGCAACCTACCAACATCTACTGTAAAGCTTTCCCACAAGAGTTGAGGATGTTACTGCAGTAAAGGGGGACAAACTCCCTATTAGTAATCTTGATTTCAAAAACGCTAAAAGAGGTGTCTTCCAACATCTGGACATACAGTCCGTCTTTGTCCTTAAATTTCTATATCACAGATATTTTACAATGCAAGATCTCACAGCAAATGAAACACTACGCCAGTGTTTGATAGTTCACACTTTTTTTTAATCATTCACTGACAACTGTACAAGTATGCCAATTTACATTCATGTACGTTTAACATGGCTTATGTTCTAGAAGTTTCCATGCAGTTTTGAATTCCCCCCACATATAGATGCATTAACATTTAAAAAAATGTAATTTTTACAAAAAGAAAGAGTGACAAATGATGTAGAGATGGTGGTTCTGTAGAATCTACTGGTTGCTGACCAGATACTGCTTCTGATTTGTTAAAAGCTGCACTATGTAATTTTTTTTATTAAAACTGAAGTAGCAACATTAAACCAGGAGAAAACGTCTCCCCGTAAAGTCTAAAGCAATAATTTCAAGTCAGAGGTGTCCGTTTTCCAGACCACATCGTCCAACACAGGCTCAAAAAGAAGGTCCGCCTACATGTTTAGGTCTCAAATGCAAAGTCAACATTATACTGATGAAGATATGGTGACAACATCAAGTTCACGAAGTTCTTACACGGTTTTTGTTGAATACTCGTTCGCAATCAAATTCATCCGCTCTGGGAAGGGGTACGAAGCACAAGTGATGTTAGAAAGTGTTCTGCACACTGCCTGCAGTTACACATTTCTACTAGTAAGGTCTCCAAATCCCCAAAACTTACATAGTGCAGCTTTAATAGCCTTTTAATCAAGCAGACTATAACCTATTAATCAAGACTTGAGTGGACAAATAAAAGGAGTGATGAGGAGGAGAGACAGAAAAACCCAGTAACAAGAGAGCCGAGAGATGAAGATCTTCTGATCTTGAGCAAAAGTAAAAAATGGCACATGAAGACAAATCTGATTATGACTGCTGGTCACGTAAGCACCATCACTGGAACACTGGGCAATCAAAAAACATTTTTCTGTCATTTTTCTGTCATAAAAGTCTTCTAATCAAGGGTCTAACAGTTTCAATTCCTCCAAGTCTCCAAGCTTGTGGGCCAGAGGTCCAACAGTGTAGCATGTCTCTACCACTTGCCCCTTTTGCTCCAGTCTTTTGGGGTGAAATGCAGGCATTTGGGGTCGATGCGAAGGTGGCGCTTCTGCATGGCACGTTCATGACCCTCTACAATGTCCTCTGAGAGAGTGAGAATATACTGACCCTGAGAAAGAGAGCAGAGAGACTATTTAATCATTTCCATTTACAGCTTTTAGTATATGCTCTTAACCAGAGTGACCTACAATAGTGCTTGGGTTTGCCCAGACTGAGGAAATGTAGCTCCTCCTGCTGGAGGAAAAGTTCCAATTAACCAACTCTAGTTGATGTCTCCTTGATTCCTCCCTCCTCCGTCCTTCAGCCCATGACCCAAAAATCCATTGAGATCTGTTTTCTTTAAAGATGTATCAATTCTTTGAACATGCACAAAGAAAGTGAGGAGAGAGGAAGCTTAGAGAGGGCGGAAATGTATATGGATCATATGCGGAAATCTTTTTTTTTCATACCGTAGGTCTGTAGTAAAAATTTTGCCACATCTACCCTGCTTTTATTAGATGATTTCAGTTGATGGGTTGGTACTGTGAAAGGTTAATGAAAGTAGGGATATGTACGGGCACCCGGTTATCCATTTGAGGTGCCAGTATTCAAATACTGAAATCATTATTTGGGTATTTCTTAGGTTTCATCAAGAAAAAAAAATGAGAAAATATATATGCTAACAATTCAGTAAAACAGAGATTTTATGTTTTAACAGAAAAAAAAATATTCACAAGTATGTTATGCTTGCTACTCCGAAACGCGAGTGCCTTACAGAATTACGCAGATCTTTAAAAACTTCAGCATAATTTAATTATTAAGACGTTAAAGTCATTCAGAGTGGATTGATGTGATGCTCCATTCTAGAAAAACTGAGTCATCATTTTTTCAGTGATAGTGATCAGGACCAGGAGTCAGTGTCTACAACACAAACACAGCCATTTTACTTGCTATCCAAAACAATCAGTGGACCTACACGTGTCTTTTGAGTTTTTATATGTAATGCCGATACCAGTGGTTTCTTAAAGAACTATTTTGTCTTACAAAACCTTATATGTAACCCTCTGTCATTAATGTGCTTTAAAAAGAATATGGCCAAAACATTATTACAAAAGTATGATAAAACAATGTATCATGGAATTAGCCAGCACATACATATATATATACAGAAAAAGCTAAAATATATTTCTGACAAACTAACATATTGGCACATTGCCCACTGGGAAGGGGAACACAAAAAACTGTAGAAGATAAGTCCTCATCAGAATCCAGTAACTCATCTAGGGCAGTTTCTGTCCAACACCTAATGAGTTCCCTTGGTTATTGCTGAATAACAAAAGTTTATGAAATGCAATCCTCTGCTTGCACGGTGATGTAAAAAGTTACATGCCCTATATTCATTTCAGCTGAAGTCTACTTTTTTTCTAATTACATACATTGTTAATGAGTTTGAATGGCAATAAAGCATGCTGATGTTTAAAGTCAGTCAATGAGAGAATATACAGTTGTATGCAAGAGTTGGGTGCTCCTGGTCAAACGTGGCCTGTGCAAAAGTTCTGGAAAATTTTATATTTTGTTCTTTTATTTCCCCCAATGTGTTAAACTCAGCAAATAAATAGAAATTGTGCTTTAAAATTTGCAGAAAAATGCCATATTTAAGTTCGTTCCCTTTAGAGGCTTGCCATCTGGTTTGCTAGGATAGCAGCAGCTCAGTGAAGAAGTAGAAGAAGAGGTTCTTTAGAAGTTTACCCTTTATGCTGACTTAAGGTCCTCCTTCAGCTTACTACTCTGGAGGTCATAACTACGAAGTGACTTGTTGGTTTTGGTCAGAAACATAACGGGTGCTCTGGGAATAATGCTTTTTGTTTGCTTTTGCTTTTCTGTCATTAATTGATGTATGTTTATTTTGTGTTACTACAACAAAATGAAGTGCAGAGAATGTTTATACGATGTTTTTATCCAGTTAGAAGCATCACATACCATGTTTATATTTGTATTCTGCATGTGGATGATGTCAGTGTTCATGTGTGGCTGCTGAATAACTGAATTACAACCAGTTTACAGCACAACCATTAGTAGCCACTACTGTTTTTCGCTGACAGGCCGAAAACTCAGGGCTCATTAAAATAAATAAGTAAATAAATAAATAAAAATATATAGTTTCCCAGTAGTAAACAAAAAACAACATTGTGGTGGCGTTCATGTGTGCTCATCTTGTAAATACAATATTTCTGAGACGACCTAAGGGCAGCATTTACTTCCACTACGTTTGACACTTTTTAATCTTGCGTCTGCCTCTTTAACGAACTGGCCATAACATGGAGCGGTGCATAAATCTCAGAATAACATCATGGAAATTATTCAGGATGTTGCTGACTTTTTAAACATTGAGAAATAAGTTTAATTAGCATTGATACTTACCTTGTAGTAATTGATGAGGTTGAGATACTGCAAAGTTGATATTACATCCTCCTTCTTTACACTGGTTATCTCGCTAATTTCACTGCAAACAAGACAAACAGAACCACATTACTCTTCATATAATCCTAGAATAGGTCTGTTTTGTAATGGTTTTGTTTCATGGAAGTACTATAAACTATACACTATATACAATATACAGCATATGTGCCCCTGTGAACAAAGCGAGGTCCAAAAAGACATGGTTTGATGAGTTTGGTGTGGGGGAACTCCAGTGGCCTGCACAGAGCCCTGACCTCAACCCCAGTGAACACCTCTGGGAGGAAATGGAACATTGATTGCGAGCCAGGTCTTAGGCACAAATTCCCACAGACACATTCCAAAATCTTGGAGAAAGCCTTCCCAGAAAAGTGAAGGCTGTTATAGCTGCAACGGGGCAGCCAACTTTAAATCAATGCCCATGGTTTTGAAATGGGACGTCCAAAAAGCTCATATAGTAGTGACGGTCAGGTATCTACATCTTTTGGCCATAGGGTGTACATAGGTTTGACAGATATACAGTAGTGTATGAATACTTAATTTGAGAGGGCATACTTGATTGTGATTTGCGGTCGTTCCCCATTGTCTGATTTGAGGTCCATGAGTATTTCCAGGATGGTCTGAGACCAGTAGGAACGGTAAGACAGCAGACCCAGATCAGACAGAGGCTTCTCTGGGGTACCCGTCTTGCCCTCAACCTTAGAAAGCTCATAACCTGAGAGAAAGACAGGCATGACAGTTGCATATTATGCACTCAATAGAAAACAGGTTTACTGACTTCTTCCCAAAGCAAAGGGAGTTATTCTTAATTTTGAGATAACACTACATCATTTTGAATAAGAGCAGTTTGAGCTGAGAAACTTACTGAACTCAATTAGCAGTTTGCCATAGCCTCTCCTCTGATATGGTGGTAGCGTCAAAATACAGGCCACATTATAATCTTCTGTTGATTCTTTTTCCTTTAAAAGATTGAACACACAACATAAATGCATGGTTAGGACTGAGCAGAGTCAGGTTTGCCAAAGCCTTTAGTAACCGTTCAAGTATATAAACTTTTGTACTAGGGCTGCACAACATGGACATAAATTGCAAACTTCACTAAAGCTCTTATATATCACAAATCATGATAAGAGAAGTGATATAATAATATTAAAATAGTGTGTCTCTAAGTGGATGTCCAGCAAGTACTTTTTGTTTTAACTGTGTAAACAGAAAACTAGCATCTCCATTAAGCAAACAGAACAGTTAGTTTATTGATGACGGTGAAATGCGAAAATCGGTGATAGAAACAGGTTTTTTGAGTAAGTATTGGCATAGCAGAAAGGAAAGTCACTTATTTGGTAGCATGTCCTATAAGAAATGTTTGCCCCAGTGACAATCACAGGGTGGGTGACTGAAGTGAGACTTCAGCTCTCATTAAATTTGCATCATATCATAACAAATGCCACACAGGAAATTCACAGCCAAGAAAGCTAACATTTTAAATACACTTTCTGAATCCACAAATGACTGGTCCTCAATAAAGACAGCTATTTGTAGTTTGATGCTAACTAAGACCCAGTTTTAGTGCTGGTGATGCTCCATTTAAACATGTCTCTTTGCTGTTGCTGCTATGTAAAAAGCAGCGAGCCAGCACAGGTAAATGGAGAGCACCCCTTATCTAGCTCTGTGCGTCGTGATCTTCAAAAATTTGCGCATAGCTGTGTTGATGTTATCACTGTTTAATTTGCGTTTCTTTTTCTAACTTTTAGAATTGTGCTTCAAATTTGTGAAACATTTGAATGGAAAACCTGTAACTGATGCGCAGCACTGCTTGTATGAAGCATTAAAAGCTATCTGACAATTAAGGCCTCCCATGAGGTGCTTCAGTCTAAAATTATTTGCAGTTAGCCTACAAACACAAATATATATATTCATTTTAGTCCTACAAAAACAAAGAAATACTTCATTCCTTAAAAGGGTCTCATGATGATGCAGATTTGTTGTAACAGTAGCCATTACTGCTACACACTTTACCATACAGTTCATGCATTGTACATAAAATACTGAGAATAAGAGTAGTCAAATGGCAATAAGAAGAGCTAAAAGGTTAAGTTACTCCATGCTGGATAGCAAGATTCAAGCCCAGCACTGCAACACACTTGTTGGGCTTCTAATGCTACATTCCCACCAATCAAATTATGTCACTTCGACACTGCACATTTAACGAAATCCATTCTGTCGTCACAGCTCTTCATATTTATCGCAGAAACTCATACTGTGATGCGACAATGACATAACGCACAGCCCTAATTTGCAACCAAGCATGGACTACATGATCGATGATTGGAGCATGTCTAATAACTCAACCAGAGACTCCCTTGGTTTTACTCCAGATGATCCTGGACATGTCAGCAACTGGGCTATGAGTTATCAACTGAGTTCATGTGAACGATTAAGCTCCTAAGGCTCTACGCTAGTAATTCACATAAAAATGTACCTTAGAGAAGTAGCCAACAATGTGGAAGCCCTTGGAGTCGTACTCGGTCATAACGTAGAAGAGGAAGGGGTCTGTGTCATAGTACAGGGTCTTGTGGTCCAGGAAGCATTTTGCTAATAAACACAAGTTCTGGGAGTATGTCTGCAAAACAAGCAACAAGTGCGGATAATAGGTCTGAGTATAATGACTAGAAAATTATTTGAAGTGAGAGAAACTATGACAGACTTCTACAACAAATAATTACTCTTACATTGACCTTATGTCACTTAAATCAGGGTGGGTAAACAGATACTAGACCAGCCACCCAAAGTAATGTTAGAAGCATTAAAACAATCACCTTGTTTTTCCTCCCGTCAATTTCAAAGAAGGAGATGGTCCCTTTGCGGTAGATCTCATTTCCTGGAGGATGCCGGAGGTTGCACTTTGTCTGTTCACAATAAAGAAACACAACAATTACCTAGAGACAATGAATTTACAGTGCTCATATGTCTTGGGACACCTCTATAATTTTTTGCTTTTAATTTATTGATGTCTTATGGAAACTTATTTACCACATCCAAAAGTACATAACTTCAGCTATATTATAATTTATCAATCAACACTTTGGATGCAACTGAACAAGAGAAAGCTAGTAAACTTCCACCTCCCCATTTTAGATTGAAATATCTGACTGTCAAAAAATATTTTCTCTTACAAAATGAATGTGAAAAAGTAGGGACACCACCTCCATTCGGTCTGCAACTGTTTTAACTGATGTGTTGTTTTCTGACTTAATGTTTCTGCTTTATTTAATCTTTTTATTTGACCAAGAATTTTAGTTGAATGTCAGATTTACAACTGTCTTATTTGGTTTTTTTTTTATTAGTTGATTAATTCCATTTTTACTTTTCAATTCCAGCTTTTTTTTTCATAATATTTGAATGAATGCTTGGCTCCAATGTACGTGAGGGTCACCCTCAATGTATTTCCAAGTGAAGAAATAGGTGATTGATTGAGATAAATGGTAAATTCCAAAACTAAGCATTACAAATAAAATTACTGAGGTTTTGGAAAGAAACCGGAAGTATTCAAAACCTGACACCCTCTCACCATCCAAAGTACAAAATCCATCAAGCCTAGTTGAGCATCAGTTACAAAATCATGCACTCCATGCTTAGAAGACTTCAAATTGTCATCCAAAAGAACAGACAAACAACAAAATACTGATCTACATAATAGAAAAAAACATTAAGGTCTCGCTTGCTAATGTTTCAGTACTTTTACTTGCCTTAATTTTCAGTTATTTACCGGTATCACTCCAAATTTTTCTGGTGGACACACATAATATAAATAAGAACTTCAGCTTGGAAAGTAATAAACAAACTAGACATAAACTGTACGCATAGTGTGTCCCAAGACAACTTAAAGACAACATACTGTTTGGAAAGGAGCATGTGAAGCTTATGGGCATGCTGCTGCAGTAAGACTGCAAACTGAAATACAGCCCATTTGATTGCCACCTAGTCTGTGCTATAAAGCAGTGTTGCATTTTGTAGAGCTAGAAACCACAAGTATGTTGCTTACAACAAGCAGCAAGAAATAAGACAGTGTAAAATTATGCTCATTGTTGCTTAACATAGGAGCGTATTACAAGTACTACAGCAGCAGTGTGGTTAGCGCATACTGTCTAAAATGAGCTTATCACCCCTCAAGCATATTTCTCTAGAGCAGCAGTCACCAACTTCCCCTCCCCCCTACCCCCCCGGAAATCTAGGTGCCTGCAAAGTTTCCCACCTATATGTAACATGTAACAAACTTCTGAAAGAGTTATTTAGCTAGAGCAGGGGTGTCAGGCCGTGGTAGACACTAAACACTGCCCCTCACCAGATGCCGCTGCAGACACTTGAGGCTCTTGAGGAACTTGAGGCAGAACTCGCAGAGGTAGAGGATGGGAAGAGAGGTCAGCTCCTGTGGGTACGGTGAGAAATACCAGGGCTTGAGCCGGTGACGACCCAGCTCGATGCAGTCAATGTTCTTCATGCGCGTAACAATGTCATCATGGCTGCGGTCCGACACCAAACTGCCAGTCATACGGGGTGCTGACGGGATTCCGTCCGAGCTGTCCTGAGAGTCCTGATGCCGGGGTGGAGTTTAGGGAACAAATCACAAAACAGTGCTTAATGTACTTAATTTTGGAGCATTATTAAAGGTCTATGGTAAAATCTTGAACTTAAATTTGAGACAGATCAGGAAAACAACTAATAATTCAATAAAAATGACCAATTACATATTGAAAACATTCTCTTTAAGAGTCGTTTACTTCATTTTGTAAATTATAAAGTCCTCGTTGATTAACACTTAACTGAAAGCACAAAAATAGATTTGAACTCTTCTGTACTGTTAGCGGATCCATCACGTTATTATAAGATCCAATACATTTAGAATCTCCCAGAGCAGATGCTGAACTATAGTCAGGTCTCCCTCTCTTTGTCCTGAGCTTAAACGAAGACTTTTGTACAGCACTCATGTATGTGGGGCCACTGCTCTCTATTCTCCGACAGACACACAGCAAACAGGCAATGGTAAAGAAATGAGACGGACCTCTCCTGGCGGCAGACAGCCACTGGCGTTGCGAGGGCTGTTATACTGGAATACCTTTATCATCTATCAGAGAAACAAAAGGGTTGCAAAGGCTTTGGGACACTTTCATTTGAGAGGGGAGGAAGAAAAGTTACAACATAACAGATTTTACTCTTTAATAACAGGGTGGGCTTGACTTCTGGTCTTTGTTTTGATTTCCTGCTCAGTAAGGAGTCTGTGTTGGTATGCACAGTTTAAGTGAGCAGGAGTATGTCTTCAGTAGCTTTAGCAGGTGTGTATGAAGCTCTCTTGATGGTCACCATGCAAAGGGTTCTTTGAGTGCACATCGTTCTATATGGAACCCTTTTCTTTACTAGAGAACCCTTGAAGGACTATCATCAAGTTTCCTAGATATTAATAGATATCTGGATTTTACATCTACATATCTAATAAATATATGGACCCACACTGTGGACAGAGGGATGATGCGAGTAATATGTAGGGATGTCCTGACCATATTTTAATGGATCGTATTGACTGCACTAAGCTTGATCCAACCATGACTCTTCGTTTTGACTAATGATCCAGTCTGACTGACCAACTGATGATGTCAGCTACTAGTTACAAGGGCTCAACATTAAAGGAGTGGTTCAACGAATAATCAAATTTACAGTTTTCACCCTTACCCAGAATACAGTCAATTGGCTAGGACATGTTTGGTTGGCCTCTTTGGTTTTGCACTGGTGCTATGAGGCTAATGTAACTAAGCAGTCACTAAAAATCTTTTTGGGTAACCTAGACTTTTATTATATTAGCCTCGTATTTCCACTGCAATCCGCTTGCTAACTCTGATGTACTCCAACTATACACTGTATGGCTGTATTATCTATGAAAACACAAAGTATCAGCAGATTCTCAATTTCATATGACTCAGATCGGCAGCAAAAACTCAATCAACACTAATAATGGGACAGTAAGCAACATACTGACATGAGAATGTGGTCTAAACATGAAGTGGTTTTCCAATAAAATGAAATGGAGCGCTGACACATAGTCTTAAATGGAGCCTAAGGTGAGTACTGAATAGTGAGATTTAGCATGTTGTGATAATGTCCTAAATAGAGGGTAGAGTGCTGAGGATCAGAGCTCTGTGCTTCAGTGCTTACCTCATCTGTACCGCAATTCTTCCTCTTCCTGCCAGGCTGAGATGGGAGAATACGCCTCGTTGTGCCATTCTGCCAGAGAAGAGAAAACACACATAAGCACAAAGGCCATTTTCCCCTACACCCTAGAACAGAGTTGTAAAAGCTATATTAATAACTAAAACATTCACTGTCCACAACAGGTAAAGTGTCTGTGGATGCTGTGGAACAGAGAGAGAAAACATCGTTACCGTGGTGATGGAGGTGAGCTGTTCGTCCTCTCTGGATTTGTTGCTGAAAGCTTCTCGGACTGCTGGGTACACAGACGCCTGCGAGGCCTCTGCAGAGCTGGGAAGCGAAGGCACTGACGTCACAGCAGAAACTTGAGATGCCAAAGAGACAGACTCAGCTTTTCTCTTCTGTAAAACGCAATCAGAATAAGATCAAAACTACCTTTTTTAACAAGACATAAACATACAACATTCAAATATGTCTTTCTACCACACCACTATTTGTTTAAATATACATTTGCTAAAAAGTGAACAAAATTATGCACCCAAAAATAAGAACTGTATTACTGAGATCTGTAGGTAAACATGATGGCCCACACCATACAGACTACACAATAAATCACATATATACTGTTATATACAGAGTAAAATAGTCAAATATTTACACATTGCTATGACTTGCTGCACACACAGGCATGTTAAATAGGATTTTCTTACCCTTTCTAATATTCATTGTCAAGCTTCATCTTCAATCACTGTTGACTTTCTTTGATCAACCAACAATCAAAATCTACATGTCCTATGGTTGTTCTTCTTCTGCTAGCACTTATTAACTGTGACCATATACTCTTACCATAAGGTGCAATATAGTCTCAGACAGGTAATAAAAATGAGGCAAAAGTCACTTTAAGCACATCCCTCCCACTTTTGGCAAGTGTCAAAAGAGGACCTCATCAGGGCTTTTTTATGCAGCACAGAATATTGAGCCCATTCATTCAAATGTCTTGCAGTAATTGAAAAGGGTGTTTTTAGTGTAGAATGGGCAAAGTTTATCAGTACCGGAGTGGGAAGGGTTTTGCCTCTGGAAGGAGCTGAAGCAGACTGAACGTTGAGATCTAGACTCTTCCTCTGAATTTGAACAGAAAGGAAGAGATCAGAATAAAAGAGTACAAATCATATGAACACCTGTATGAGTGACTTTTCTGGTAATCTTGCATTAACACATCCCTGGATCTACCTTTAAAGTCAAGCAAAATACTTCAAAAGGAAGAGCAGATAACTCCAACACTGATATGAGTGGTCTAGTTTCATAGGGTCTCCAAGGAAGATATGTCACAAAACAAGGTTTCTCAGTTAACCAGATAACTTAAGCCCAAATTTAACTTTGTCCAATAAGAGAAGGGTTAAAACACATTCCTACTGGATCATATTTTGTAAAACATCTCCAGGACAGTTAAGAAAAGATTTGACATTAGCTTTGGAAAACATCTTCACAAGACATCAATAGCAGAAAAAAATGTTTTTAAACATATCAAATATATAATATATTCATACATTTCATAACATACACCGATCAGGCATAACATTATGACCACCTCCTTGTTTCTACACTCATTGTCCATACTATATAGGTGCACTTTGTAGTTCTACCATTACAGACTGTAGTCCATCTGTTTTTCTGCATACTTTGTTAGCCCCCTTTTACCCTGTTCTTCTGTGGTCAGGACCCCCCCATGGACCCTCACAGAGCAGGTACTGTTTGGGTGGTGGATCATTCTCAGCACTGCAGTAACACTGACATGGTGGCGGTGTGTATTGCGCTGGTATGAGTGGACACTGTGTCCACTCACTGTCCACTCTATTAGACACTCCTACCTTGTCAGTCCACCTTGTAGATGTAAAGTCAGAAACGACAGCTTATCTGCTGCTGCACGGTTTGTGCTGGTCATCCTCTAGTCCTTCATCAGTGGTCACAGGACGCTGTTGGCTGGATATTTTTGGTTGGTGGACTATTCTCAGTCCACCAGTGACACTGAGGTGTTTAAAAATTCCAGCAGCACTGCTGTGTCTGATCCACTCATACCAGCACAACACACACTAACACAACACCACCACATAAGTGTTACCGCAGTGCTGAGAATGATCCACCACCCAAATAGTACCTGCTCTGTGAGGGTCCATGAGGGTCCTGACCACTAAAGAACAAGGTAAAAGGGATGCAGAGAAACAAATGGACTACATTCTTTAAATGTAGAGCTACAAAGTGCACCTATATAGTAAGTGGAGCTGATAAAATGGACAATGAGCATAGAAACAAGGAGATGATCATAATATTATGCCTGATCGGTGTGTAACAAGCTAAAAGAGTATGAGGTCTTATCATTGGCACATTTACAACACAAAACTTGAAAACAGGTTCCAAGTTAGTGGGACTCCAGAACAGTGTAATGAAATGGTAAGTGCTGAATGTAGGCAGGGGTAAAAATGATCTAATGTGGCCCCTCTTACCACGTCTCTATCTGGTGAGCTGGGCCGAGACCCAGGCAGACCATTCTTCGTGGGTGTCTTTGCCTCCTTCTTTGGGAACTGGAGCTTTTTCATGTCCAGCCGGTCTGGAGTGACCCATTCATCCAGACGCTTGTTAACTACATAAAATATATGATGATTATAATATTAATAATAATATTAATAATAATAATGTGGCATATTACTTAACTGTGAAATACTCCAAAACTAGTTAGTGTAAGTCACTGATGCTAAAGTTATGCGGCTATATATTAATAAATGTGCTTACAGTCAACATAGTGAACATAGTAGAGCTTTCTCCCAAGGGTATCTCTGACGCTGAGAATTTCAGCCAACGCTAGAGGGGATGAGAAATATCACAATTAAATAGCTGACATAAAGCAGTGGCATTGTCACATATTCAGGTATAGCTAAACCCTTTACAGTCAAGTAAAACAGTTCAAAAAGAAAAACAAGCAGCTTCAACAGCTCCTTAAAGTATGACTGGTTTATGTTTGTTTTTTTTTCAGGTGAGTTATTTCACAAAACAGCGTTTCTCCCTTACGTTATCCTAATAACTTAAGCTCAACGTCAAGTCTGTCCAATAAAAGAAGGAGATGGGATCAAGTATTTCGGCTTTACTAAGAAATTCTGTTTTGTAAAATATCTCCAGGACACTTTATGAATGAACGGGTTTGTCATCAGCTTCGGGAAACAACTTCACAGCCTCAACTTCGCATGACAGCAATAACGGAAAACAAGTCGGGCTTTATGTAAACAATATATGAACTCAAAAGAGCTATAGTGGTAAGAGGACTCATTTTCGGTTCATATATCGCCTAAAAACCTGTCTATTGTTTACATGCTGCTCCGCCATGACAGCGCGCTGTTTATTAGCTATTCAGCTAACGTTAGCGCGTTAGCAGCGGATGCTAGCGGAGAGCACTTACGCCACTCGTCTTCATTTTCCTGATTTCTTCGGAGCACAGGAAGACGGCAGCCCTCCACGATCTCCACCTGTGAATATGTAACATATTAGCGAGTCGAACGTGGTTTAGTGCGACGGGTTATTTCAATGTAAGGACAAAGTACATCCTGGAGATTCATCAAACACTCACCGAGGCGTCCGCCATTTTGTTCGTCAGAGCCATAGATGGTGCACCTAAGTTACTGTAGAGGATTGTGGGATGCGACAGCGGCGGTGCTGAGGTGGACGGTCGCTACCGGCGGCTGAAGTTGTGACAAGCTGTGTAAAAATGGCAAAAATAGCTATTTATAACTGTCCAAAGTAAAGTGCATTCTAAAAACACATTGAAAAAGAAAAACTGCGCTATAAAAAAGACTGCCTAAACTGATCAGCTGAAGTAAAAGTGAATTCCACCAATTTTTCAAATTTTCTGAATTATATAAACAGAGAGACTTACGGACTGTGATTTCTTCACAGTGGTCGTGACAGGAACCAGGAGTCACCATCTCTACAACACAAATATAGCCATTTTAGTCACTATCCAAAACCACCAGTGAACCTACACGTGTCCTCAGAGTTTTAAATATAATGCTGATGATGGTAAAATAGTCAGAAATCTTAAAAAAAATAAGTTTTTCTTTGGGGACTATTTTGCCTAATAACATCCTGCATGTACTCCTCCACCATGAATGGATTAAAATAAATAGATTAAAATAAATTTTAAGCTAAAACTTATCTCAAAACTAACAATGTGTCAAACATCAGATGCCTGTCTGTTTTATTTAATAACTATCTGTGAGGGAGCTTTAAGAGGCATTAAACTCTTCAGACGTTTGGTTCCTATCACCACCACTGTGAACAATTCTATCTCAGAAAAGTTCTCTAGAACAGAGCACTTCAAATCAAACCACTCTGAATGACTTTCTTTACATCTTAACTAATTATGTAGCATGTCTGAAAAATCTGTGGAATTCCCCTTTAACAGAAAAAGTCATGGAAATTAAGGTTTCTGGGTGATTCCGCAACTGGGGTGCCATTTTTTATGTTACATTTAGCGTATGTGTAAATTTTAAAGTAGTCATGTTGTTCATTTTAAACAACATGACTACGTTTACAACGACCTATGTGCTTCAGATGAATAACTTTAAAAAAAGAAACTGAAAATAAAATCCGTCAACAGCACTGAGTAATCTTTGTTTATTTGTAGCTAACTGTAGCATTTTTAGCATTTAGCTAGCAGAATGAATGTTTTTTGCTTATAATTTCACTCTTGTGAAGATGCAGCTTAGCTCAGCTCTACACATAATTCTGTGTAACTGTAGACGTTTGTGTGAGTGTTCGTTCGACAGTACAACCAGTGTTAGCTTGTAAGTAAACAGAGCTAGCAAGTAAGGTGGCTGATTAGCCGTTTTGTATTCTAATAGTTGTAAATGAACATGAAAAGACAATCTAAACATAAATCACAATTATTTATATGACAATTAATCATCAGCTAAGATTTCATGATCATGACTGCCCTAGTTGAATCCCTTAGCATTCACTCAACCCTGTTACCAGAACACTTTTACCCCTATAAAATATCTGGAAAAAATGTTCAACAGGAATGTACATTATCCAGATTTCTGAAGACCATGGGAAGAGCAACTTTCTCTTTTTTCTTCAATGTTTTAACAATTATTATTAATTTCTATTGTGATATTGACTGACAAGGTCACTTTGAATGTTCAACCCTTGTACTCATATGTTACCTGTATTATATTAATGTTACTGAATATCAAGTGTCATGAAAGTAGATTACTTTTTTTTTATTTTATTTATTTATTTTGGTGCTTTTAAATCACCATTCCTGGCAACTTAATAGAAAAATAGAGGGGGGTGATGGAAAACTTCCATCAAACAAACAGAATTGGGTAAAAAACCATGAGTCAAGCATCCGTTTTGGTTTAAATGTCAGCACACAAAATCAGTACTCTGTTGTTTAATGTTGGGCAGCTGAATACTGAAATAGTGCTGGCCGGTGTAATCCAAATACATACATGAATCCGGTTTAGGTTATTATTGTGATGATGCTGCGTAGCACACCTAAACATTGGGGAACAAACTTAATTTTGAGAATGTGAAAACACGTAAGATTCACATTCACAGCCATGAGACTGCAACAAAATGTGAGTCTCCTGGCTAAACCTTGAAAATTGATAGAATACAGCTGCCACAATGCACTCTGTCTTCTCCAAGGTAGTATTTAGGCCTACTATAAAGCTAAGACAAGTCCATGAGTGCTGTGCTGCTCTAGTTTACTTACGGACATTTACTGAGTTCACCTAAGGACTTAGAAGTTATGAATGTAAATAACATTGTGCAGTGTGTGGTTGTGCACACACTGCACACACGGAGGCGCAGTCTGTTTATTGCACCTGGATGTACTGCTGAGCACTGTGGTTTCCTGTACAAAACCTAATGCGACCACAACATACTTCTGTTCACAGTAATGCAGCTTCATGCTGCAGGCTGATCACTTTAAGAATCCACTGAAACATCTACAGGACAAATATTTAAGCCTATCTTAATTTTAAAGACCTGTATTTGGACTCGTTGCTTGATTTATTAATGTGAGTGGTGCCTTACATCTTACTCTGCAGATGAGTAAACCTTGGAGTACCCCACTGTTCATTGTTGTTCATTCTAAGTTTGTGGATAGATCTTGAGATTAGATGAGAACATGCTTGTCTCTTAGCCAATGACAAATCGTTTTAACCAAAACGCAGGTGCAGTTTATTGCAATCCTTCTCTTAGTCACACAGAGCAATTTAACACTGACTCTTAACCCAGCACTTCCTGGTTTTATTCACAATTGCATGCTGACAACACTTTCAAGATCGCTGCCAAAAAAGTGACAATGTAGCTGATACTCTATAGTCCACATTACTCCACAAAACTCATGACTATCCAAAATAGATAATCAATAGTGTTCCATTGTACGGGTCACACAAAACGTCAACCTTTTGGATACAGCAAGTGTACTGTTCCTCTTAAGCAGTGTTAGCATGCATACTCTTAAAAAGGCCCTGTATACTACAGTCATATAATAATGACATTTGCTTGGGTTTATACATCAAGAACGGTCATAATTCATTTTTGCACAACTATTTTCAAACCTCTTTTTATCCCTTAGAAATAAACGAGATGTTGTCTGTAAGACTGATACACATAAATGACCTCTGCTCTGACTGGATGCTCTGTATTCAAACAGCAGTCTGGGCTGAAACACCTTATAACTTGACCAGAATATGTACTTGTGACACAAGTACACAGTGAATTTAAAAGGGGCTGTTTTTGTAGCTTCATTTCCACATATGGACAGTATGGATTGGGAAGTGAATGGTACATTTTTAAACTAGCAGTTTTTTACATACTATATTAAATTTTCATTTCAAAGAAGAGAGGAAAATCCATTAGATTCTCCATGGTACGGGTTCATTAGCTCTTGTCATTTTTTGGCAGTTATAAGCAAATTGTCTTAAATGTGGATTGTCTCTTGGAGATTCAGGATCATAAACTTCTTCATGGGGATGTTTGGACCATTTTCAGGACAGGAGTCTCTCTAGTCTTTCTCCACTTCGGGGTGTAAGTTCTCTCAGATAGCATCGTGGCCTCCTGTCAGTTTGTGGAAGAGCTCCTCATTCAGTGTATCGTTTTGCTCACGGTTCCGGGTGGACATGAAGATGTAGCCGCCGATGTACTCATGCACGATCTTACAGTCCGCTGTCACGCAGCTGAAGGCGATGTTCACGTTACCATTAAACTCAATGGCGACCTGAAACCCAAGGCAGAAATGAATAAACAGGACATTGTCAACCACAGAGGTTTACTTCAGAGAAAGAACAGTATTGCCAACATGGAGAAAGAGAAAACAGGAGAAAGACAGCTTTCTGTATGTAGTTTTTTGATGAAGCTTCCAGTTATATAGAATGAAAAAACTGATGTTCAGTCAAGCACATGCAGCACACCTGTTTAATGTCCCAGTTGACGTTCCACTGTCTCATCGTGTTGTACCTCCACGTCTTCACAACTTCCTCCACAGTCAGGTCAATGCGGATCAGGCGGTTGTTGGCAATGCCCATCACCTCGTCTTTACGGCAACCTTTAAACCTGCTCACATGGACCAAGAGGCAAATTAAAGTGATGGTAAATATCAAATTCTTATCAGATTTACTCCCATTCACCGCCCAAAAGGTACAGAGGCTGAAAATGCCTAACCTCTCATTTATGGGTTGAAACTTTGGCTGGCAATTGGGCTTAGATAGCAGTAAAGAATATTCCACAATTTGGTGGAACACTAGTATGGGCAACATAAGCTTATGAGCTTACCTGACCACAAAATAGGAAATTCCAAAGTCAGGCAGAGCTTGCCATATCTGCAGGAACTTCAGGAGGGCATCTGTTAGAGAAAGCTGTGCCACATTCTGATAGGCCTCCAGAATGCGAGGGGTCAGCTGAACAAGAAAAAGGGGGTAGAGACATTTACAATGGGTATACCTACAAATTCAACAAAACAGATGTCTTAGAAGGGGAATCTACGAATTTTCCACAATTTCAGTGTAATTAAATAGTTGAGATGTAAACAAAGTCATTCAGAATGGTTAAATGAAATTAGTCATTCTAGAGAAACTTAACAAGTCAGAATTGTTCACAGCGGTGGTGATAGGAAGCAGATGCCTGATGCCTTAGACTTTGTTTCACATTAATCTGTTGGCCTAAAATGTTATTTTCCTTTGTTTTATTTTTTAAATCAGTTTTACTGCTATTTTACCATCATTGACATTACATGTAAAAATGCAGAGGATGTGTGTAGGGTCACTGCTGGATATGGATAGTAAATAAAATAACTATTTTTGCTATGTAGACTTTGAAACCCCTGGTTTTTGTCCCCACCACTGGAAAGAGATACTGGCTGTTAAGTTTATCTACAAGGCACCGTTTCACATCAGTCCACTCTGAATGACGTTGCTTACATCTCAGCAATTGAATTATACATAAAGTTGCTATAATCCGTGGAATTCCCATTTAACTAAAATGTCTGAATGAAATCAACTGAAGCAACTTTCTCAGAAGTGAATGTTGCCACGGGCATTGGATGCTACCTGTTTGGGCTTGTACTTCTTCTGGTAGCGAGGAGAGACGAGGCTGTGTGTGTTGATGCTGTCATCACTCTGGACTGCCTTACTGCCCGGCGTGGTCCTCTGCATTGCTAAGAAGGACTGAATACTCTGGACCTCGCTGGGGAAAGAGGCGTCAGCCAGTGTCTTTCCCTTGGAGGCTAAACGGCATGCAGCCATCCATTTGCTGTACTGCTGCTCCTGCACAGAAAGAGAAAAGCAAAAAGGAGCCCTTCATACCAGGCATACAAGAGCTTTAACTGTAAACAGCCTACTTTAGTCAATGGACATTTTTTAAAATTAATTATTATTTAATTCAGAGTAGCATCACGGCAAAGCATCTGCAAGAGCTAATTGTCCTTCAGCTGGTCCATTCAATAGCCTTTGCAAACTTTTTGTTCTGTTGGCTTTGCTTTGGTCCCCTTCCCCAAGTAGATGAATCTGATGATTGCAAGTGCATTGAAAGAGTATTTAAAGAAGATCAAAACTTGGTGAAAGACGTGTCTTCTGAGGATGTAAGTGAATGATCTACTGTTGTCATCACATCTTCATCAATATAACGCTGATATTAATCACTGGCACATCATGTTGATTTATCAGTCCATTCAGGCTTTAGCAGGAACTTCAGTGTTTGTATAGAAGTCATATGCTGAGTTCCTCTTAGAGTCTGTCTAAAAAGCATGTTTTCTAAATGCTGTGCATTGACTTTAAAATAAATAATAAACAAGAACTGATGGTGTTCATTTTAAAGACCGTAACTTTTTTTTCTAAAAGTATTCATATAAACAATTAAAAACATAACTGTGTTCCGAATACTGCTTTTCAAAATATAACGTGAACTGAATACAGATATTTCATTTCATTATTAGTTTTTTTTCTTGACACTGGTATTCCATTATATCCCAACCAAAAACAAGCTGATTATTTACTAATAAAGCCTGGCTGCGTGGGTCAGAGCACTACCCTGCTAGCTTAGTCCTTCTATTTTTCTTTTTTTTGCTCATCAGCTTCTGTATATGTAAACTCTGGTCATCAGACCATGTGGAAAAACTAAGCTTTTCACAAAGATTCTTCACATTAGCGCCGCTATAAACAGAGATTAGAAACAGGAACAAAATTTGTGCTAAAGAGAAATGAAAAAATACTTTCAACTGTTCTAGTAAAATTCAGTAAAAATGTAAATAATGCTAATACTTTGTTGTGGTTAATTGTCATAAATTTGTTATATTATTTTCTCAGCACATTGCTCTGGAATTTTGTCTTGTAGACCATCCCAGTCGCTCTGCACTATAATACTGTCTTTCTTCTGCATGGCTTCTCTATAAGCTTCACTTAAGTTGGCTATATTAGTTCCCTGTAATCATTATTAATCTATTACCTTTTAACAAGCGCATGTTTAGTGATTTATGAGTTGTGCAGTACTACTGATCAGTGAGCTTGAATTATTTGTAATAAAACCTGAACAGAGATCATGAATGGCACTCACATTGTCACAGCGCAGATAGACCTCATTCATGCCCTCAGGTTCAGGAATCAGCAGCCTGATACAAAACTTCTGGGCAGCCACGCTCACATCAGGAGCCACCTCGCAGCCTGAAAAAGAAGCAGTATTAGCGTGTGTGTGTGTGTGTGTTTGATGAGTCCAGGTTCAAATGTCCTCTGACAGAGTGTGTGTGAGCACAGTTCTTATGAAGGCATGTTCATTGGGCCTGTATTTGAGTGTGTACTGTGCATATATACTCCCATTCAAACATCTGGAATTACTGCTTTTTAATACGACCAATTTAGTTACAGAAAAGTATTCTAAAATGTTACTTCTGTGTTGTATTTTGTACCTAATAATGCACCCTGCTTTTTCAGTGAGAGACAGGTCTGGACTGCAGGCACTCTGATTACACAGCCATGCTGTTGCAACATGAAGAACGTGGCTTGTCGGTGTCATGTTCAAATAAGCAAGGACAATAGTTCACTTCACTTGTTCAGGCTCAACCTTTATCTCTCTGCTCACCATTTCAAACATCTTGGTTAATCAACCATCCAAGGTAACATTAGCCATTTGAATTTTCCTGCCAGACTGTAACTGCTGCATCATTTAAGGTGAAACAAAAAATTGGAAGCTGGCGATGAGAAGCTAACTTTAGCTTCCTCCAATGTAGGCCAACAAAACTTCTTTTCCAGTCTTTTCCAGTTCTGTGAGCAAAGTGTTTTCACATTTATGGTTACAATTTTTAAGAATATCATATATTATGTGAAATAGAACCACAGAAACAATTCTGGGTATCACACATTTTATAATGTTAAATCTTACTGTATTTAATTCACAGTGTGTATCGTCTCATGACCCGCCTCCCTTTAAAAAAAGAACATTAACTTTCTTATCGTGACACCCCTACTATGTACTATGTAGTACTACTGTAGTACTATGTAGCCTACTGTATGTACCTTGAGTTAATGAAAAATGAAACATACATACAAACTAGGGTCAAACTAGGGACCTTCCAGGCCAAAGCACTGCAGAAATTTGTGTATACCCTCATCTAACAACAGTTGTATGCAAAAGTTTGAACCCTGTCAAATGACATGTTTTGTTTACTGATCATTTGTTCATGATTTTCTAAATTAGTTAACACGTCATCTACACTGATCAAATTTGGCATTTTGCAAATTTTTGTGGACAATATCTATTAATTTGTGGGGTTTAACATATTAGAAAAAAATTAATATAAATATTAAAATGTGACATAACTTCTGAACAGGCCACATTTTATGCCTTATTACTATATTAGATTCAGCAAATAAACTGTTATTGTGCATTAAACATGCAGAAGTGTGTTGTCTGTGGAGGATGTGTATTTGTTGTCACTTAGAAAAGCAGCAAGTGTAATTTGACTGGGGTGACCTAACTTTTGCATACAACTACTAACTGTCTTCAAATCATCACTACAGTGGAGAAAGTGGATTACACAAACACATAAATAACTCATCAGATCTCAATCTAGATGGCTATCTAGAGTTTACCATCTTCTCTCTGGCTCAAAGGGTAAAACTTTTGTCTCTGACTTCCAGTTTGTGCTGATCAAAGATAGAATTGCTGTTCTCTTTAATATTTTCTTCAGCGACTGAATTAGCTTGCTTGGTTGCATTTATTAGCCTATAGATCAGCAGCTAGCAGTCAAAACTTGTTGACAGCACAGGGATTGTACTACAATGGTTGTATTACACAGTTGTGAAATGCATGCTGGGTATTGTAGTGAGAGAACACTGGTGAACAAAAACATTAAACAGAAATGTAAAATCGATGGGGCTGAGAAAAACAGCGCTGCGCTACAGAATACTGCACAACACGACAAACAACATATTAAACGAAACTAGATTTAGGCCAGAATGCCCTTTTCATCGCTGTCTAAAAAAACAATTATCTCAGTTTTTTGCAGCATTTAGTTTCCTGCATAATTCAGACTCAGAAGTTGTCCTTTACATTGTGTGAAAATTTCATGATCCATGGAGCAACAGAAATGCTTCAATATTGCTTTGAGTAAAATCTCTGTACATTAACGTACAGCTGAGAGTGAAGAACGTTTTGGCCCTCTCTTGTAAAGCTACCATTTTGGAGATACTTGTCTTTCTTTCGACAGCAGCCTTTAACACCCAAATCAATGATAAACAGACCTTTGAGGTTCATCTGCTGTATTGGCTCCTTGCAGCTTTCTTCTTTACTCTTATAGTAGGAAATGGACGTGTCCTTGAAGGTGAACCAGAACTGCTTATATTTCTTAAGCGTCTGTTTCTTTGGCCTGAAGAGATATAAATATCATTTAATACACTGCTACGAGTTTAATCCACTGTGTGTGTGTATGTGTACTTTTGCCTGTACTTGTCTGTATCTTACCTGAAAATCTTCAGATAGTCATGCAGCTCTGGCGCTGTCATTGTTTCCTGAAACAAAATGTGAACATGACTCAAAGACAAAATCGACCCACTTTTTGTCTCAAACACCTGCATGCTTAGTGTAACCATTTTACTGCATTTACCACTAGAGTTCATTAGGCTCAGATCTAAAAGTAGGACATTTTACTTTGAAATGTAACAGAGTAAAACTCAAATTCTTATGTAGTTAAACATGTTCATGTAGCACATGCTTTTGGTTACTTTCTTGCTTTCCCATTGCAATCTCATCTGTGAGTTTTGACAGCTATCTGACAGATATTATCTAAGATTGAAAGACTGTTTGTCTATTATTATTTTTTTCTAAAGTGTTTGTTCTGTTGCTAAGTTGTGTGTATAAGTTACAGAACTCACACTAATATTATTTTTATCACTCTGTTGGTGTGATGGCACTATTTTGAAGCGTGTACATAACTCACAGTTTGAGCTAGCCAGACTAAAGTGCAGCCTCCACACAGCGGCATTAGTTTAAACACATTGTTGGACCTAAGCTGCTGAAGCTAAACAATGAGAGGAGACCAAACCCACGTGTATGGATCATTCTACTGAATTGGTTTAAAGTCAGAGTTCAAAACCCATTTCAGACTTTTAATAGACTGAGACTTTGTCATTTAGCTTGATCACTGAGTGACCCTATACCTAAATTATGTTTATTTTATTAAAACAAGTGTCTAAACATTCCACTCTGTCACAACCAAAACAATCATAACACTATAGAAACTTTACCAAATGTTTGTAGTTATAACTTTAGATCATTTTGAGCAGAACTCAAAAACACTAGACAATACATGACTAGCAACCACAGCTTTGAAAACACATAAAATCAAATCATAATATTTTTAATTAAACACAAAAAAGCTTACTGAAGTATGTGTTTAGTAACAATTCTTTAATGTTACAAACTGATTTTCAGATTTTGGGACACATTTACTTCGAAACAATGGGATCTAACTGCTCACCATGTGGCCATGAGGGACAGGGATGCAGTCTCACTTCCTGCTCTAAAATACAGGAGTGTGACTAAAATTAGGCTCTGCCTCTAGACTAGAACTCTGTATTTTGGTACTGACATGAAAACATGGGACAGCATTTTTTTTATTTAAAGGTTTTTGTATTTAAAAATTAAACTAATGATAAGTCTATTTCTTAAATGATAAATTTTTCACTTAAAAAAATCAAAAGGATTTTAAAATATACATAAAAATGACAAAAAATATAAGTATTGTTCTCACAAGTTGAAATTTAGGGGTTAGGGTTTGGGACAGACACATTTTGTATATTTAGCTTATTATCTCAATTAATGCCTTGAGTTTGAATAGATCCTAACATAATCCTTACAAGTATCTAAGTTCTAAATACCTTTTATACTTTATCTAAGGTCTAAATAAATATATATTTTTTTTTATTTGAAACCACTGTTTGTAAAGTAATTCAGTAGAATGCTCCATATATTAAAACATTTCTTTTTTGGAACGTTTATTCACGGATTCATCAAAAAACATACTGGACATTTGTTCATACGCACCAACATCTCATCTGCACTCGTCTCTGCCTCCATCTTGACCTCCAGGCATTGCAAGGCAGAGTCCAGATCATCCATGGCTGGACAAGATGCCACCAGCTGCTCCGTCGTGGAAACCTTTCCTATGTGGTACTGGATGGTTACACACACATGCAAAATGTTAAGCTTAGAGAATAATTATGTGTTAGATTAAACACACCCATCCCTTCATGCCATGATCCTGCAGCACAAGGAACAATATCCCTTCCCAAATACTTCATACAGTTACATCATTTGTACTTTTTGTGGAACTGAAAGAACCCATTCCATTAAAAATCCCACTTATTTAAACACAGGATTATGAGTATGTAAACAGTGAAACAGAAGGTTTAAAATGTATCAATCACTCCCCCTAAACAAATCTATACAAAGTCTGGTCTGGTCTGGAGAAGCTAAATTATCTCACAACATATTATTAACTTCACTCCAACGCGATGCTCTCATTAGTTACTATATTATGCTAATTTGTATTTGTTCTAATGTTACATCATGTTATTTTAAATGCAAACCTGTACATACTGCCCAGATAAATGGTTTTAAACAATTTTCTTGGCAGGACTTTTGCACAGCACTGTGTTTACCTGGAGGGCAGCGAAGAGCATCATCTCCTCCTCTGTGCAGTCAATCTCCTCCAGCAGAATGGCCCATTTGGCCTGCTCATACAGCTGAGTCAGACGCACAGCATCGAACTGTACGTTCAGAAACATAAACATTACAGGATCAGAGCTCTAAAGGAAAGCTGAAGAGAGAATTAATCACTGTGCTTCTCTACAACTACACCCAATCATCTGAGCTGTGGTGATAAAAAAGCAGATCAACAGCCTTTGATACAGCTGCATTGATTTAAAAGTCTACACTAACATTATGTTGATAATGATAAAACACGGATCCTGAGCCTTTCAGTGCCCTGCATATACACACTGCCTGATGCCTGAGTTTTTGTTTTATGATACATTGGATATTTTGTCCTAGCACATAGACTAAAAATTGCTATTATCAACATTACATATAAAAACTCGGAAAACACATGTAGGTTCACTGATCATTTTGGATAGGACATAAAATGGCGACCACTAGTTCCAATCACCACCACGGTAAAGAAATCATAGAAATCAATTTCATATCAAACCACTCTGAATGACTTTGTTTACACACTGTTAATTATTGCCAGGATTTCACAATATTGTATTCATCATTTTAATAAAAAAATAAGTATTTTATATTGGCAATTCAGATTTTGGTGTTTTAAAAACTTTTAAACATTTTGTGTTTTTTTAAAGCTGGAACAGTTATTGACAAAAGATTTATTATTTTGCCATTTGTGGGTTTTCAAATGATACAAAAGTGTCAAATGTGTGCAAATAATAAGCACATTTAAAGTGTCTGTAAAATGTCTATTTGCATTTCAAAAAATGCTTACTTGAGATATTCTGTGCATATACAGTGCAAGATGTGACTAAATATGCTTGTTGATATTGCTTTCGAATTTTATATCTTAAAACTTCGCTATTTTTATTTTATTTAATGTTTGAGAATATTAACATATTTATAGGTTCGATAATAAAAGTCATTTTTATCATATGTAAAGTTACAGTAAATCACTGGCTACTGAGCTGCATTACTTTTACAGTTGTTCTGTAAAAATACAGGAGGTATACAGCAGAATGCAGCTATATCACATTGATTTTGTGATGCAGGCTATAAAGGTACAGTATAGTACAGTAAATTATGGTGAAAGTAAAGCAACTAATAGCCAATACGTTTTGTAAAGTGCATCTAAACAGTTTATTTATCTAGAGATCCTGAAAAATCAGTGGAATTCCTCTTGTACTGTATAATTTTTGTAGCATATCTTAAACCAAAGAGGGAGATACACACCCCTAGTAGGAAGGCACTGCATGAGCAATCTGCTCATACTACATGAAAATGTGGTAGGCTTTCTTTGTCAACTCACCTGAGGCGCAAGGTCATGGAAGCTGTAGTATTTATAGCGCAAAAATAGTTTATCATTTTCCTTCAATCCCTGCTGCAGAAGAGAACGAGAAGAGTCGAGCCACCTGAGGACAGACAAAACAGTGTGAGTGCACAATGCATTAATAATGCATGATATAAGCCAACTGTACAAGACACTCAGCAAAATGCTAATGGAAAACAGTGACATGGAAAAAAGCTAGTCAGAAAGCCATCCGAGCAAAATGAGCACAGATCTTGTATCATCCTGTATGTTGTCATGTTTATGTTGTCTTTTCGGCCCTAGATCAGATATATATCTGATTCGTGCCCATACGACTTTAGAACGATCAGATCGGAATTCATTCTTTTTTTTTTCATTGCGCATGCACCATCGTTCAGCGTTCACATGGCAGCAGCACCTAACCTGAAGTTAAAGCTGCATTCACATTAGTAGACTGAAGTGGCACAAATCTGAAGTTAGTACCATTAAATGGGGCAAAAGCATCTGACCCTTTTTCGCCTTTGTCACAATAATGAACAGCAGTGAGCGGTTCAGAGCATATTGTCTTTACAATGAAGGACTGTTCTGCTGGTTTGTTTGTTGTTCATTACAAATGTGGTTCATTTATGTGATGTTATTGCTTCATTTACATTAATAACAGATTCGATTCACTTACCTACGCAAAAGTGAACCATCCAGTTAGATCAGATCTGAGCCAAAAATCTGAATCGAGCAATGGGGCTTGTAAAAGGCTATGTTCAGGCTGAAGTGACACAAATCTGATTTGTGCTCTAATGTGAAAACATCTGTTTTTTTAGAGCTGTGTGGACACACAAATCTGATCTCTTCCAATCCGACCTGACCCACTTTCATATGTGGTCCTAGATCAGACACATATCCGATTTGTAGCCAGGCAATCTTAATAAAAACGTTCAGACCAGAATTCCTTTTTTTTTACTTTGTGCACCATCATTCAGCGTTAACCTGAAGTTAGTGCCAGTAAATGATGCAAAAGCTATGGATCTGACCATTTTTTGCCTTAGTCTTTCTCTGACGCTGCATTTACTCTGCTCCGGTATGTCAACACACCATAACGTGTACCATTCATTTTTGAAAGAAAGTGTCGGTCCCATCAGATACAGATTTGAGCAAATAATACAAATGTGATTGATTGCAACTAACTACAAAAGAATGTGAGTAATCGTGATTAATTATTTGAATCAGCTGACATAAAATGAATGAATGGGTGAATGAACAAATGAACAGAAATAATAAAATATTAAAATAATGGGAATAACAAAAAATGTGATGCACTGAATTGACTTGATTCAAATGTGTTCATCAATTCCACATGAATAAAATGTATCATCAAAATATATCAACACAATTATTGTTAAATGTACAGTTGTATGCAAAAGTTCAGGCACCTCGATCAAATGACGTTTTGTTGATTTTCTGAGTGAAAAAAGTACACAATAAGTACACTTCTATATACATGCACAGTTACTCTTTTTGCTAAATTTAACATTCTAAGAAAAAAAGGTGGCCGATTATCCAGAATCTTAAACTCATTGAATAAAAAGAAATTGTGCACTCAAATTTGCAGAAAAAGTGTGCTCTCTGTAGAGGATTTATTAAGCTATTTTCACTTAGAAAATCAACAAAACATGTCATTTGACCAGGGTGCTTAAACTTTTCCACATGGCTGTAAACAAACTGAAAGACAGAGCTGTGTTGAGAGTGTGTAGTGATGATGTGCACAGTTAAACAAGTAAAACTCAGGGTATCACTTTAGAAAATACTGTAACACTTTTGGTCTTGTAAGCATCTTTCAATCATACAATTTTACACACTTTTTTTTTCACCAACCTGCCGTTAACTTGTGCCTTGTCCACCTTAGTGGTGGGCCGGTACATCTTAGCGATGGTCTCCGGAGGTGGGGCTGGCTGGCTGACTGACAGCATCTTGTATACATTCTCCATCTGAGGAGACTCGGCGAAGAATGCAGGCATGCCATTGGCCAGCTTGACGATGGAACCTGTAGTTACAAAACGCACAGCTAAGTCAATCACACCCCTTACATATGAAGTGTAATACTGTCACATGACTTAATAAATCTCCAAATCTCCAATCTGCAATTCTAGAGTTTTTTTAACAACATCACACTAAATGTAAGTATACAGTACTGTGCAAAACTTTTAGGCACCTGCAAAAATTATATCAAAAAACAATTTAATAGGGCTTTTGTGTGTATATTTGCTCAGTAAAAACTCTAATATTAGAATAAATACAAATAATATTAACACAATACGAATAAGTAAGTGAGCCCCATCATTTCAGACCTTAGACTGTGGCTACTACAGAGCATCCCGTTCTACTGGCAATGCTTTTCTATAGAGATTATATGAGCTGTGTGTGCACAACTGAATGCAATGGGTGTTTAAATACTTCAGGACATATAAAGTTCCATCACATATAGGTGTACAATTACATACTATAGCCCACCTGCCAGCATGCTCAATTTATCAGGCCCCTTCTACCTCATTTATCACTGGTCAGTTTCTGGACCACTGGTTACAGGCTCAAAAACAAATACCAAGGAAACCAAAAAAGCACACACACGCTTTTTACTGATATGCACAACATATGTGCTTAAACCTTCTGCTTCCCTGCTGCACTGGAAAAAATGGTGCTTCAAATTAATATAGCCCAAATGTGTGAACTGGCTGCACATGAAAAAAAATGTGTTACATCAGTGCTGTTCTGGCCAAATGAAGTAAACTGAAATTCAGCAATTGTGCTGATGTAGCATACTGTATACATTTTATTCAAACACAGCCACTTGACACATTGCATTAATTAAATTAAAAATTTTTTGGTGTAGTTCTAGGAGACATCCAGTACACTAACCATAATGATGCTAACCACAGCATAGTACACTCTGACTGTAGATATTGTTTGAGATTTTGATTGTTTTGAGCTTTACCTGCCAATATAGCCTGCATAATTTAGCCCAGTGTGTTGACTTTTCTGTGCTGCCCATTTAAACAGGCTACCAAAAGGTTTTGCTAAGTAAAATAGCTAGCGGCTAAATGGCCCTCATACAAAACAGAAAAAGTCTCCCAAATGGAGCACTTACATTACATCACACCATGAAAACTATGCAAACAACACAACAATATGCATCTTGCATATTGTGCGAAAGTATGTAGATGTGCTATAAATTTCATAACTTCATGGGTGTCTGATATTCAAATGATGATCAGAGTGGAAAGCAAGCTGCAAGATCACATAAAGCACAGCGCTTGGGACAATTTAAATATGCACACGCTCAGGCAAGGTTCTACTCGATGTTTAAAAAGGCTTGTGAAATGATGTGTATTGCTATACGACACATTGCATTTCACTGCAATTTATGCAAATTATTCCATCCTATGAAAACTTTCTCTGAAGTTTGTACTTCATATAATTCAATCTTTTTTACTGAAGCAAGACAGACTGCAAAATACTCAAATCAACATTCAAAAAATTTTAGCCTTGTATACAATACTGTGCAAAATTTCCAGTCAAAGCGGCCATGAAGTACAAGTTATTTATTTTTAGTGTCAGAAAAAAAGAAGAAAACAGAATTAACTTACACTAAAAGGCAGTTTTGACTGGAAATTCAAAAAGGAAGTAAAAAGGTCTTTGACTTTTGCACAGCACTGTGTTTATTTGTAAAGTAGACAAACAACATTCAAATAACAAACTTGGGCCTCAGTGTGCCGATATTTTTAAACCTAAAAATACTGTGATATTAAACCATTTTTTTTCTTCTATCCTTAGCATGGGGCCTCAGATTTTGCAAGTTTGTAATTATTACTGTGCTCAATATGTTTCAGGTAATTTATGCAAAATTCTACAGGTTTCCATCATCCACCTTTCTACTTCTATTACAGGCATGAACAGTGGCATATTGAGCACTGTTGAACTTTTCATCACAAGTCAAGGGTGGCCATCCAAAAATACCCAGCCAAGACCAGTTCTGCAGTCACTAATTACTGATTAAGGGAGGGAAGGCTAACACAAATCATGCATCAACAGTGTCTAAAAGTGGAGCTAGTGGTTTCTAATTGAGTGGATGATGAGTGCAGTTATGTTTACCATGCTTTCTGTTCTGAAAAAGGAAATGTACCTGTTGGTAGTGGCGCAGAAGTGATATCAAACACCTCCTGCTCATCATCCTTTTGCTTTTTCTTCTTCTTCTCTTCAGCAGGCCTGAGAAGCGATAGCTCTTCTGGGTGACGGATATCTGAGTGATAGAGTCATCAGGGGGAAGAAGAAAAAACTGAGAAATGTCACGTGCGCTGGGCAGGCAAATCTAAAAACTCCAACAGCAAATTAACAATCGCCAAAAACTGCAATAATGGGATTTTCCCAATAATCTTTACAAGTTTATACATGTTTGATAAGAACTGGAACATTCCTACAGATCAGGGGTAAAGGTCTGAATTTCCCATGACACAGAATGCTTCAGTAGACTTGACTGAATGCAAGTGATGAAGTATTGTATGCTATACACTTCCATTCCTGTCCTGCTGGGCTGAAGTCCAGCACATTTTGATCATTTCCCAGCTTTAAGGCACCTACTAAATCTGGTGAGGTATGGAATGATTTGGTGAAAAATCTAATTTATAGTTTTACACTTACCCCAAGGTTTCATCTATACCTTTCATCTACAGTGGGTGCTCTCAGCATTCAGCTACATGGTTAGGTTTTGTATAGTTTTTATAGTTAAAAGTAAATCATACTGTGTCCTAAATGACACTGACAAGTCTGTGTGACCTTAATACAGACCTGCATACAGCTTGAGCAGGTGTGGGAAAAGTTTTGGGGATGTATTTATGGAAAAGAATCGGGTGACTATTGACTTAAGTTGGGTGCTAGCCATGTTAGAGTCATACCTCCAGGGCTAAACTAAAGAAGCAAAATTTAGACACCAAACATTTCTTGGCAGATTGACTACATCTGGATTAAGTTGAAAACGGTATATGTTTGATTTTTCACCGAACCATTCCTTTAACTGTGTTATAGGCATTTTAGACTTGGGAAATGACCAAACCTGCATATTCCAGGTATTGTACCTAGAGCATACAATACTGATCAATTGCATCCAGTCAGTTTTGTGTTGTGGAAAATGTGTTGTGTTTTACACCTGATCTGTAGGATTTCCCTATCACTCTTACTTAACTCTCACACATGCTTAGATACTATTCATGGTTTTTTTTTCCACCACGGAAGGTTCTGTAATGTATTTTGTGAGAAATATGACTTGCTAGTTCTTAATGGGATATGAATGGGATAAAATATGTGTAGTTTCCCTAAATTACCAAAGATAGCCAGTATTGAAATGCCTTGGCGTATATATATGTGCTATGCGAGAGGCCCAACACTCAATGACAATAACAACACAGTCTACTACCATGTCAATTGAAGTGGTTTCATAACATTTAAATGATTCAAATAAGGCTTCTATTACTACTATTAAAGTTCACTCCTCAATAATTACTTGCCAAACATGTAAACACTACAGGTATAGTATGGCATGCTATTCTTGCTTTTTATTAATATCAGAAATATTTTAACAATGTGTTACTAATACTAATAAAAAATTGAGATGTGACATAAAAAATTGGCTTCAAACATGCCAAAATTCCACTTCTCCTAGTAGGAGAGCATTAGCATATTTGCAAGATTACACTTCTCACTATAAAAATATGGCTTTTTCAATTCATTTTAATGTGAGAAACTAGTTTTACTTGTAGAAATTGCATTTTACATTTGTGCTAACTTTCACTAGATCGGTTTCCTAACTGTTCAAAATGCATACTTACATATAATAAATGCAGTTGATTGCAAAGGTTTGGCCACCCTTGGTCAAATTAAGTTGTTGTAAGTTGGCTGCCTGTAGAGCAGGTATGTCAAACTGGGGACCTTCCAGGCCAAAGTGCTGCGGAGATTAACGCTTACCCTCATCTAACACTCTGAATTCAGTTCATGAAGACCTTGCTAATGAGCTGATGAGTTGAATCAGGTGTGTTTAATGAGGCAGTGTGCTGAAGTCTGCAGTGGAGCCTGGAGTCTGACACGTGTTGTAAAGGATGTGTTAACTTATTTTCAACATGTCATTTGACCAGGGGTGTTCAAATCTTTGCATTCAGCTGTACATATAAAAGAGTTCCTAAATGTAAAAGGGAAAACATTCTTGTCTTACGTGTAAGAACTGAAGAGTTTGATTATGAAACTTTCAAATGTCCACTAGAAAAAAATAATTTAAATAGATTACTAATAACATTTTTACATGTTCAAATGGAATTTCTGACATCAAAAACAGTTGAATAAAAGCTAAATTGGTTTTCCATTTATTTCAGGTTTGAATGGTCAGCAGTCACCTAAACGACAGTATCCCTGCAGGTAAAACAGGGCTGTACTCACTAAGGAGCTTGCAGATGCCCATGACAGTGCGGAACACGGGGCTGGAGAAGCAGGCGCGGAGTCTGAGGGTGACTCCATTGGGCATGACCAGCTGTAGGGGCTTGTGCTGGGGCGTGAGGCAGAGGCGGGCGTCAGCGTGGATTCCACATTTATCCAGCGTCCACGCTGGCTTCAGCAGCCACTGCTGTTTCTGCTCCCACCACAAAGCGTGATCAGACCAGTCCTTCTTAATCTCTGCAGCACAACAGAGAACATGTTACTAAAGTCATGGATATCTCTGGCTCTAACAGGTAAGGTGTAATTTGAAATTAATCATTTCTCACTCATTACTGTTCTGTGTATAGTGTTCTTTTGCAGAAAGAAAACATATACCATTCTACACTTCAAACTGTGATTCCACAGTAAAATAAATAAATAAATAAAAGTAACAAAGTATTCAGACCTTGTTTATGTTATGATTTATTTAAACCCAGTGCATTAATTGAGATAGTAATAAGCTAAATATGTTTAAAATCCTCATTAATAGTCTCAGTTTTGTGAAAATAATTCTTACTTTTTTTTTTTGAAAAACTTTAGAATATTTGGATTTATTATGTGTTTAATTTTTAAATAAAAATGCGGCCCACATTTTCATTTTACTACCGAAACATACAGAATCTTATTCCATGGGCAGAGCTTTATTTTAGCCACACCCCTGTATTTTAGAGCAGGAAGAGAGGCTGCATCCCTGTCCCTCATGATCACATGGTGCGCAGTTAGATCCCATTTTTTTTAGTGTGTCCCGAAGCTTGAAAATCAGTGTGTAACATTAAGAATTGTCACTACTAAAACACATATTTTATACAATTAAGTAAACTTTTTTGTGTATTAATGAAAACTATTATTATGATTTTATGTGTGTACAGCTGTTCAAAACTGGCTAGCGCTTTTGAGTTATGCTTTAAAGTAGCTATTGCTATCATTATTGTTTCGTTAGTGACAAAATAGAATGTTGGATACAATGTATGTTTATTTTAATAAAATAAACATAAATAAGGCATAGAGTCACTCAAAGCAGAAGTTTGGGTGTCCTTGATCAAATTTCATGTTTGTTGATTTTTAAGTGAAATAAGTTAAATTCTGCACATTTTAATGCACAGTTATTGTTTATTTGCTGAACTGAACATATTGGAATATGTAAAACGTGGCCTGTGCAAAAGTTATAGCACAATATTCCAATGCATAAAACCCAGCAAATAAATAGAAATTGTGCCCTAAAAATTGCAGAAATATATATGATATATATCCTTTTTTGAACATCCTTAACCCGAGTTCTGAGAACTGGCCCCAAGTGACCCCCACTGCAATGGGTTTTAAAAAATACCAGCTCATGTGTGCTATTCATGTTCATTATGCACATACTGGTCTAAAAGACTGCGGTCAGTAAAAATAAATTTGTTTCAGAACCCACACCGAAAATATCATAGTGATTGACGTAAAAATAAGTAAACTTTGAATGTGCACTGGGCCACTAATGGGGAAACTCTCTGAAACTGCTTTCCATCTATGTTAACTCGTAGAAGTTGCAATTATCACTGTCAGTTGCAATTTTGATATTCATTCTGACATTTTGTAGCTCATTAAACAAGCAGACATACATTAATACACAGTAATACATTAATAAACAGTTTTATTATGATTTAATATCTAATATTAATATCTAATAATACAAATATATAATATTTGATATAGTTATGATTTAATTTGATTTACAAACTGATCTTCAGTATATAGTCTCGCACTGTGAAATAAACAATGAAAATATAAAAATATATAGTATGAAACTTATTAAATTCTTATTTTTTATTATTTCAACATGTTAAATTCAGCAAATAACAGTAATTGTGCATTAAAATGTGCAGAATTGTGTCCTCTGTTTCACTTAGACATGTACTTTGACCAGGGGTGCCCAAACTTTTGTATACAACTGTACATTAATGTTGCTGCTTCTCTGGAAAATTGGTGACTAGTGCCATTTACCATGATAAAAACATTGAGCTTTTGAATAGTTAAACGTGTGTCTGCAAGTCTTTGGACAAGCTATTTGAGTCTCACGTGTTTTTTCCACAACTTTGAGGATGACGCCTCCGATGTGGAGGTCAGAGGTGACACTGATTTTGAGAGGCGGAGCCTCTGCTCCCAGTTCCTCTACACTGACGGACAGGTCCCACACTGCCATGCTGTGGAACAAGAACACACACAACCACACAGAAAGAAAGAAGGCAGAGAACAGTGACTTTCACTTGTTTCACTTTTTAAAAGATTTTAAGTCTAATATACATATTTGACTATAACAAATGGTCACTTTCCTGTTAAGGTTAAGGTTAAAGTTAACATAAGGTTCATAGTTTTAAGTTATTACTGTGCTACTGAGCTGCTGTAGAATTATGCTCAGCAGTAGGTTACTGGCCACTTGCACTTACAGCCAACAACAACATGACTAGACAGTTAACTGAGGCCTGTAAGCAAGATGCACACACAGTGGAATTGAGGCAGGGGGGAGACAACATGAAGACAGAGAGTAAACAAGTAAAACAATATGCAAATAGATGATGCCAGGAGCCAATGGGAAAGATGTGGAGTTTTACTTAACAACATTAGATGACAACTCACTGAATTTCACTGAAACAACACAACTGACTCAGAGCAATTTCATTTTTTGAGTGATGCACTGAATTAGATAAGGAGGTCAACATTGGGACAAAGTTCTGCTTGCTGTGAATCTTTCTGCTTCATCATCATGTCATGCAATCTGTTAGTAGGGCTGGGCAATATGATGACATTGTATCATTATATTGTGATAAATTACATTACGATATGCTTTCCTGAGAATATCACAGAGGTGGGTAAAATAGCCTAAATCAATACTCAAATAAAAGTATTGATACTTGGGTGAAATAATGACACAACTACAGGTAAAAGTACCATCCCACAAAAGTATCTTCCCACCTTCAGCACAGGAACTGAAGACTTGGCTATTCTTCTGTTCTTGTTTGGGGTCCTTTTGGACTAATATAAAATGCTAAAGCTCCAGAGACAGAGGTGTGACCAATCACAAAGCAGTTCACCACTAAAACATAATTTAATTAAAAAACACACACAAAAAAAATAATAATAATTAACGCCCTAAACGGCCAGGGCCCGCCAGAGGTGGTGACAAATCACAAATCCCCAAAGTTTTATTACACACTTCTATAACCTAAGAACAGCTCAGCCAGTTCGCATTAAAGTACCTGTAGTTACTGAATAATAAGCTTTAGTATGTAATAAGCCTGGGATTTTATAGGATTAAGTACATGTACCTGAGTCAAGGTACCTAATTATTACCCATCTCTGGTGTATTGTGAATATCATGAATAGTTAAAGAACACTGACCACCTGCATTTCATTACAAAAAGAACATAATTAGTCCTATTTAACTAATTTAGTGGAGTGCTTTGGATAAAAATTACTGTATTTATAGTTTTTGAGAGCATTTTTAAGAAATGTGGTGTTGCTGGTGTGCAGAAGTGGGTAGTAATTACTTACATTTAAGTATATGTACTTCAGTAAAATATTGCTCTCCTGAGTGTTTTCAAATCATAAGACTTTTACATCTACTCAAGTATATTACTGAGTAAATGAAACTACTTTTTACTCAGATACATTTTAGCCATTCAAATTCAGTTTTTCCTTTTTGTGTTTCATTTCACTCGTTAGTGACAACGTCTGTTCTGCTATGTGATTGGTCACACCTCTGATTTTGGGAATTTAGCATTTTATTTTAGACCAAAAAAATCCCAAAAGAAAAAGAATAGAGCTGTACAGTCTTCAGTTCCAATAGTGATAGATGCTGGATTTACTATGAAGTTCTGTCTTCAAGTATCCTAATTTTATTGTTTACTTATTTATTTATTTTTATTATTTATTCATTTATTTATTATTTTTGCATCATCGCCCACCCTAGCATGCAAAGGTAGAGAAGTACAGATAAACTGTATTTAAAGCTGCACTATGTAAGATTTGGGGATTTGGAGACCCCTCTGGTGGAAACGTGTAATTGCATGCAATGTGCAGAAGAACATTATGTGACATTGGTTGTGCTTCAAACCCCTTACCTAAGCAGTTGAATCTGATGATTGCGAGTGCATTAAAACAGCATTCAAAGAGAATTCAGTCAAAACTTGGTGAAGGATGTGTCTCCCAAGGATGTAAGTGTATTATCTACTATTCATCAGTGCAATGCTGATTTTGCATTTGAGACCTGAACATTGAGCCGGAGCCTCTTTTTGAGTCTCTCTGTGTAACGGTAACATGTATGTATGATATGGTCCGAAAAACTCTCACAGCAGCTCACACACACTATCTTTCCTTCTGACTCAGTAATGCTCCATCTTTCATTTCTGACAAACAAATCTTACATAGTGCAGCTTCCAGTGAAAGTATGCATGATCATAGTTGTGAACACTTTTAAGTACAGTTGTCTGCTAAAGTTTGGGGCGACCGTAGTTAAATTATGTGTTCTGTTGATTTGCTAAGTGAAAATAAGTTAGCATATCTTCTACAGAGAACACACTTCTGCACATTTTAATACATAATTACTGGAAAAAATTTAAAAGCTAAAATGTGGCCTGTGCAAAGGTTATGGCACATTTTATATTTTATATATTGTTTTTTATGTATTACATTTTTATTTTGTTTTTTTTCCAACTTTGTGTACTAAATTTTGCAGAAAGAATTCAATATTTAAGTGTGTTCCTGTAGAGCTTTTGTTTACTTTTTTTAGCACATAAAATCAACAAAACATGTAATTTGATTGGGGGTGTTCAAACCCTTGCATACAACTGTATGTTTTTTCTCTTAGTACAAATAATCAACTTCAGCACATATGAATCTTCCAAAACAACACTTAATATACTACAGTAACAAAGCACAATTATTTGATTATTTCCACCTGACATCATGCATCAAGCCCTTTCAGATGTTTTGAGGGAAGCCTGTTTAACTGGGTTCCACCAGGGGTGGAAAATACTTTGTTACTGTTAAGAAGTATTATTTGTACTTTACTTGATTATAATTGAAATTGAACACTTGTACTTTTACTCAATTACATTGCCCAGAGAAAGAAACACACTTTTCACTCTGTGACGTACTTTTTCCCACCTCTGCTGCCCCCACATGAAACATATTCACATTCTTCTACGATTTGGAGCTGTTAGCAAAAATCAAGTCAAAAATCAAGTCAAAATCAAGTCTGTATTCAAGGATTTTATACCAGCCTCATTAGAGGCCCTCTGACCTACCAGTTCGGTTACATGAGCCAACTTTAAACAAGGACCACGAGAGCAGGCCCCATCCATGAGGCTGAAGTCGAGGCCAGACCCTAGTTTTATCCTCCACATGACTTTAACCAACCACACATACACACACTCACAAATACCATAACTTCTCCCGCCCTTCCGACACTCTCTTTTTGTCTTTCTTACCTTGTTTGTGGTACTCAACAATCACGTTTAGCAGACTACGCCCTTAGTCTCTGCCACTGTCTCTCTCTCTCTCTCACTTTCTCTCTCTCTCGCTCTCTCTCTCTCTCTCTCTCTCTCTCTCTCTCCCCCACAGCTTGTGACTCTGCTGTCACTTCCTCCAGCCTGTCTCACTCACCCGTTAAGGTTTCACTAGGCCTGTGAAGTGACTGTTCCTCTTTTTAGCTTATTTCTTAAGCCTTTTGACTCTGCATAGAATATAGTTTCTTTTCCTCTTACTGAGATGCATCCTGTTTTGCCTTGTTTGCTTCGTGATCAGCTTTAAAAGAGAAATTAGAACAGTTGGGGCCCCACATTTGACCTCACACCAATACAATGATAAAGAAGTGATGAAATGCTATCAAATACACTCTACAAGACAAAGGAGTCATAAAAGTGATGAAGAAGTGCCAGGAAAAACCTATGAATAATATAACAGGGGTGGGGGGATTACACAGATAAGTGGTGAATTGTGAAGAACTGTAGCTTATCAATGAAAATTATGATGAAATGAAGAGCTGGAACTGAAAAAAGCAGACAGTGCCCTCTCTTGGACAGAGTTTGTAACTACCACACAAATCTGTGAACATTGCCACACGTTCACTTGTCTATTAAAGGGCCTGTATTGTGGAAAGAGACTGATGTAATATGGAAAAACCAACACATCAACATGTATCTGCCTATTTAGCCCACAGCAGTTTAGCTCCACTCATTCAGGCTGAAGTTACACTATATGGCCAAAAGTATGTGGACACCCCTCCTAATTACTCTTCAGGAATTTCAGCCAAACCCAGGTTGCTAACAGGTGTATACAATCAAGCACATAGCCATGTAATCTCCACAGACAAACACTGGCAGCTCAGTGACTTTAAACATGACATGGTCACAGGATGCCACCTTTGCTAGAAATCAGTTGTGAAAATTTTGTTGTCCATAATGCTTTGTCCCAACTTTTTTGAAATGTGTTACTGGCATCAACCCTGCGATGGACTGGCGACCTGTCCAGGGTGTATCCTGCCTTCCGCCCAATGACAGCTGGGATAGGCTCCAGCAACCCACCGCGACCCAGAAGGATAAGCGGTTTAGATGATGTATGTATGTATGTATGTTACTGGCATCAAATTCAAAATGGATATACATATTTATAGATCAAAACAATAAAATGTATTGTATGTTGTCTTTGTACTATTTTCTGTTAAATTTTAAATGATTTGCACATCATTGCGTTCTGTTTTACATTTTGCACAGTGTCCCAACGTTTTTGGAAACAGGATTGAAGTCTTAATTTTGAATTTTTTCTCCCCTGCTAGCTGGTTAATGCAAATCAACCCAGACAGCTGACTTTACTGCTAGGAAGCTAAATATCATGTCTGTATTTATTTGCATACACACCAGTGGCTATGCTAGGGGGGATTCCCAGTGGTTGTATGTGTTTGTATAAAGCATGCTGGGTATTGTAGTGAAAAAAATATTTGTTGGCAAAAACACAACAAGGACACAAAACTCCAAACCAATCTTTAAAATTACCCTTTTATGATTAGTTATTTGTGGTTATTTCACCAAAGAAAACTTTTAAAATGTTTCATGATGCATCTTAATTGCTAAACTTGAGAAAAATGATACTTTTAAAGGTTTTACTGCTATTTCTCTGATGATCAACATCATTTAATACAAAGTTTGACTGTGGCTAGGTTAGCTTACAGGCTAAAAAACACAATATTTTCAATCAAGCCATTTTATTGAAAAAAATCCAAGAAAATTCAATTTGCTAATATATATATATATATATATATATATATATATATATATATATATATATATATAGTATGTATGTATGTATGGTTTCATTTTTCACTGATCCTTCAAAAGTGGATTTTAAGGATTTACCAAGACAAATAAATAGTTGTCCAAATAAATAATTCATATGTCAGGGTAAGTTTAAGATCTTTTGTATACCTCTTTTAATTGCCCTGTAAGTATGTTCCCTAATGGAAAAATTAACTTACTTCTGTGGCCCAGAGAACATGGCGTCCATTATTTCCATAAACAATCTGTAAGGCTGATTCAACTAAAATCATTGCAATTGCTCATTGTGTAACATTGTTTTTAAACAGCTGGACTTACTGCAAAGAGGCAAGCCTCGACCCATCCTTGGAAAAGGACTCATAAAACAATAGGCCTTTCCTGGATGCTCTTTTTATACTCAAGCATGATTACATCACCTCTTACATTGCCTTGTCACAGCTTTTTAAACAGTGTTCCCCTACTGTCCACTCTATTAGACATGTCTACCTTGCTTGGTCCACCTTGTAGATGTAAAGTCAGAGACGATAGCTCACCTGTTGCTGCAATTTGCGTTGGTCATCCTCTAGTCCTTTATCAGTGGTCACAGGAAGCCGCCCACAGGATGCTGATAGCTGGATATTTTTGGTTGGTGGACTATTCTCAGCCCAGCACCGACACCGAGGTGTTACTTATCCACATAGATGGACTACAGTCTGTAATTACAAAGCGCTACTAGGTGCTCTTACGGTAAGTGGAGCTTATAAAATTGACAATCAGTGTACATACAAAATAGATGTACCTAATAAAGTGCTCAGTGAGTGTATTCACAAACAAATTTAGTTGATAAGACCAAACATTAAATATCTTGTTTTTATACTGTTTTCATTTAAATACAGGTCAAAATGGACTTACAAATCACTGCTTTCTGTTTTTAATTGCATTTTAAACTGTCCCAACTTTGGTTTGTATTGGCCTTTTATACTCTAAAAGAGTAAAACTGTTTTTACCACATTTCAGTGAAGACCTCATGTAAAGACAATGCAGTTTTGTATTGCTCATATTTGTATTACAGACTTTTATTTTGGTCCAATTTGTAACTTTGTAAAGTAAAAACTGCCTAATGTTTCAGTTTAGAAAGGAATTCCACCTTTTTTTTGGAAAACGCCTGCACAATTGTTTAGATGTAAGTCATTCAGAGTGGTTTTATGAGAAATTCCTTATTGTAGAGACGCTTACCTAGTTAGAATTGTTCAGCGATTTGATGGGAACCAGATGTCCAAATCATTTATTGCCTTGAAGTCACATCACAAAGTTATTACATGAAATTGTTGTGAATGTTGCCTGATGCCTGAGACAGTCTGTTTAAAAAGTGCATCATTTTTGTTCTATAGGTGCCAACATGTTGAAATGTTATGAATTTGAAACATGGAAAAGTCAGAGCACTTGAGAAACTCACACCTTCCAAGTTGGAATTGAGTTGGAGGCACAGTCCAATGATTTTCCCCACTTTCAAATCGGTGACAAATGCAGCAACATCTGAACTGAATTATGTAGAAATGTTGAAAAAGTGGTGCAATTCCCCTTAAAGCAGTGTCTCTTCCAGAAAGAGGTAACGCTGTGATTGTGTAACCAAAATTAAGTCCTTCATTGTGAACATACAAAACTGCTTAATATAAACACGACTCACTTTCTGTGAGGTTCTCCACATCCTAAAACTATTTCTAGGTTACAGCTAATAAGCTTCATCCAGGCAGGAAGTCAAAGGCTATTTCAAGAAGTGACCAGAGGCTACAAGTTGACTGGCAGTCATTTTTGTCCTGCCATCTTAGACCAAATTGTGACTGTGAGGAGCAACTCGACTGGACTCTAGTTGCATACCCTGGCATGGATGTCAGTCAAAGATTTTATTGAAGTGAAAAGACATTGAGCATGACAGCAGCCAAAGACATTCAAACGGCCCATTCTGCTCTTCATACTGAAGACGAAAACATCAGACAGATGACAGGCAAAGGGATTTCGAGTTCAGCAGACACTAAAGCTCATCTTCAAGTCACTAAGCACTTGCAGTTGTCAGCTATCAGATAAAAGAAGAACCGCCCACAACAAAAGTAAACACTTAAAAATTTTTTTTAAAAAAATGGTTCTTCAAGGTTTCTTTACTAAAGGACATGGTTTTGCTTAGAACGATTTCATGTTCAAATGGTTTTGTGCATGGTGAGATGGGTCTTCAGATTGATTGAGAATGAGCTGTATATGGTTCCATACAGAACCTTTCTAAAAATGGTTCTATATAGTACCAAAATGAATTATTCTATTGCTACAAGCTTGACATCATAATAATAGCAGAATCCTTTTTGGTGCTACAGAGAACTGTTTCTAAAAAGGTTATCCATCAATCCAAAGAACCATCCCACCATTAAAAAACCTTTTAATCTTAAAATGGTTTCATACAGAACTCACTGTTCTGTTGCCTTTACTAAAGAACTCTTGAAGAACATTCTTTTTAAGTGTGTACTCGAAGGCACCCTGCAAACAGATGCCACACTTTTGAAGTCTTGAAGATGCCCTCTGAGCTGTGAAGCCTATATAGAGTGCTTATTAGGGATGTTTCAAAACGCTTAATGTGAGAAAAAAGGCTTAACTTGGCTTAACGTAAAACAATTTAAGAACATAAACACCATGGTGCTGTATATCTGAAAGAGTACTTTCTTTGGGTACTATTTGGCCTTACAATGCCCCATTTATATCATGTTTAGAACTAAAGTAATGGATAACAATGTTTCAAGCAACTCTGTAATGAAGCTTTCTTTAGAGGCATTAATGCTTCGGACATTCCCATCATCGCTGTTATGAGTCGTGACTCAAGTTTCCTCTGGAGCATGCATTTCAAATCAAACCACTCCAAATGACAATTATGCAGAAATCTTCCTCTTTATTGTACAAAATGTTTTGCATTTAGATTTGTTTTACTGTCTTGCCATTAGACAGTCAGTGACAGAGTCAGTGAGAGAGAAACCTGGTGTTCCCTGGTTACTGTGAGTTATATATTGAGTACATTAAGCCATGTTGAGTTTTCTTTTCCACATTAAGCATTTTCATCCCCTTTTATGCATTCGAACAGTAGCAATGCTAAACGAGACAGTATTCTATCAGAACCATAACATGAAAAGTTGGGGAGGTCACATGTATCGGACTTCTCAAATTAAGAGTGCTGATCCAGGATCAGTTTCTGCCTTTTGTCTCTCAGCCTCTGTGTCTGGTCTCAGTCCTCCTGTTTGGGTGAACTGTTTGAATGACAAATTACTTCCTTTTGGGAACTGAATATTGACACAGATAGGCTGGCGATGGTGGATTGGTTTTGATTCAAGTCTTCTTCCACTGGATACGAGGAAGTGCAAATAAATTAATCTCCTTTAGCTCAGCTGCACAGTGACTTTGCACCAGATCCAGACACCACATCTTGCAACATTACAGACTTTCCCGTGTGAATATGATTACATTGCCATGGAGCTGACCGCAGATATGCACTCTTACCCTGAGATGCCTGACAGACAGAAGCCCTGAAATTCAGTGAAAAGTGGCAGCCATCTTTATCACACACTACCAATCCCACAGGCAACAAAATTCAGAAGATTCTCAGATGTCACATATTATGATAGCAATAAGCGTCTCGAAATGGTTACGCAACTTGTACTGCATCCAAGAGGGCCATTAAAATATGCCATTCTAAATGAGATGTGAACTGAGTGAATCAGAGGATTTAAGGACTGACTGCATATCAGATTTAAAAAACATGTTACCACACTGAGACTCTCTTCAGTGCTTCTGCATGCCCTACTACACTGACACAAGCTTGATCTTCTACAGATTCTCAATGGCAAAATAAAATGTAAATACTTTCACTTCACAAGTCATGAACACTGTTGATACCAGTGTTCTGTAAGAATAAAATCTAGTATTGCGTGTTACATGTTTGACATAACATGTTTAATGAATATCTAATTAAGGCCTTACATTGAAATAAAAAAGAACCCTATCACATAAAGAGGGGGAGTATAGAGATGAGAGTACATTTTGGTGAGCTAGAGTTCGTTTGGAATGGCATCTTCTTCCCTCTGTGGTCTTGTGGCGGTGTTGATCTGGATGGTGCTAGCCCTGGTTCTCCTCCGCGTTCTCTTTATGATTACCGGATGGCTATGAGGCCAACATCTATCAGTTTCTGAATCTTCTGAGCAATAACTGGGTTTTTCAGGTGACTGCAGAAATGAGAGACAGGAAGGGAGAAAAAAATTAGCATTCAGTCGCTTGACTATGGCAAATTACAATACAGAGTTTTATGTACATTTCGCTGTACTAGGGGTTGCACAGATTTGAATTATAGCTTACGTAATTCAACCTCATTAACTGGCAGCAAATGCACAAAAAAATAAAAATAAATAACAGTTAATTTTTTTTTTGCGTTGATAATCTTTTTCCTCCCCTACCCCCTCACCCACACATAAATACAACAAATACTGGGAACCATCTTGATGTAAATGAATAAAACTTGATATTCCTTTTTTTAATAAATAAAAATGAAAAATTAAAAATAAACCTAAATTATTTAAATGCTTTTTAAATTACCAACATTTTTCAATTCAAATGCCAAATTCTCAATACTCCAACATAGTAAGACATCACGGTTTTCCAGTATGTTCAATTCAGCAAATAAATGTGCATTACAATGTACAGAAAGGTGTTTTCTACAGAGGATGAGTTATATTTACTTTGATTAATAAAATTAACAAATAATATAATTTGACCAGGGGTGCCGTGAAATCATGTCTGAGCCTACCAGGACCTAATTTCCATATCACTTACATAAAGCTTCTACTTCATACATGTTTCAGTAGAGTTATTAAAAAAAGAGCATTCAGCAGCTCAAGAACCAATGGCCGTGCTTGTAAGAGTTTAAGCACTGAGTGCACTGCACCTCCTACTGACCAAACTTTATAGCATTGAAATTATAAAACTGGAAAAAACTAAATGTGAAATATGGATGATTTTTTTTTTTAAGAGGGTAGAATGATTACTGATGTAGCATAATTACTGTCCTAAAACAACACATTTAAACACTGTATTATTGCAGTGTATAAGATTCACTAGCTTTGTTTTGTATTGTTTATTTTTTCGGGCTGTGTCAGTAGTACACTAGGATAAACCTAAAGCACAGTATAGTTTTAACCAGAACATGGAATCGTTGCAGCATTTGTTCAAACCCATGTAGACGTAATAAGTGCATCCACTTTTGTACTGGATTACCATGTGCAGAAATTATATTATGTTCAGTTATGTTTATGTCTGCTGTGTTGCTATGGTTTGTAGCAAACAGATCAACAAATGAACTAGTTAGCCACTGGCTCAATATACAAGTTTGCTTCTCATCACAGTGATTAAGAACCAGTGCACAGAAGCAAATTCTGACAACTGTGGTCATTTTAGCACTGCAGCATGCATAGATGGTCCATGCACAGCTATGGGTAGAGCAACGGCATCTGAGACTAAATACAACAATTGAACTACAACAGAATGTCTGCTATGCTGATTCATCTCAAATGCAGCATATACTACACCAACCACTTTCTCCAGATTCTCTGAATCTTTTAATGTTATGTACTGTAAATGATGAAAACCAAAAGTTCTTTGCTATTTTACCTTGAGAAATGTTATTCTTGAACTGTTGCACTTTTTGCTTGTCTTTCACAGAGTAGTGAACCTCATCTTTACTTCTGAAAGACTCAGCCTCTCTGGGATGCTTATTTTACACCCTATCACGTTACTGACCTGTTGCCAATTAACCACTAGGTTTTTTTTATTTTTTTTTTAAGCATTACACAACTTTACCAGCCTTTTGTTGCCACCATCCCAACTTTTTTGCTACCTGTTGTTGGTATCAAATTCAAAATGCAGCATATACTTCACCCTAGCTGCAAGCGACTAACAACATATATTTCGATGATGTCCAGAACACTTGTGTTTTCTTTTTTTTAATAGTTATAAATTAACCATCTTGCAACTCCTACTACATACAACCCTATCTCCAAAAAAGTTGGGACGATGTGCAGAACGTAAATTAAAATTGGATGCAAAAGATATGCAAATCATGTGAACCATATTTTTAAAGGAAAATACTACAAAGACAACATATCAAATACTGAAACTGAGAAATTGTATTGTTTTTTCAAAATATATGCCCATTTTGAATTTGATGCCAATAACACGTTCCAAAAAAAGTTGGGACCGGGGCATGTTTACCACTGTGTTTCATCACCTCTTCTTTTAACAAACTCTAAGCGTTTGGGAACTGAAGAGACCGACTGCTGTAGTTTTGAAAGTGAAATGTTTTCCTGTTCTTGCTTGATATAGCATTTCACCTGCTCAACAGTTCAGGGTCACCTTTGTCGTATTTTTCATTTCATAATGCGCCAAATGTTTTCAGTGGGTGACAGGTCTGATCTGCAGGCAGGCCAGTTTAGCACACAGACTCTTAATATAGAGCCATGCGGTTGTAAGACATGCAGAAAGTGGTTTGGTACTGTCTTGCTGACATAAACAAGGCATTCCCTGAAAAAGACATCATCTGAATGGCAGCATATGTTGCCAAAACAAGTATATATCGTTCAGCATTAATGGTGCCTTCACAGATGTGCCAGTCAGCCATGCCATGTGCACTAATGCCCCCCATACCATCATAAATACTGGCTTTTGAACTGTGCACTGATAACAAGCTGAGTGGTCTTTAGCTCGGAGGACACAGTGTCCATGATGTTGATTCATCGGACCACAGGACACTTTTCCACTTCCCTGCAGTCGATTTTAAATGAGCTCGAGCCCAGAGAAGGTGGCAGTGTTTCTGGATCCTGTTTATATATGGTTTCTTCTTTGCATTTTCGAGTTTTAACTTGCATTTGTGGATGTAGCCAAGAGCTGTTTTATACCCTATCATGTTACTGACCTGTTGCCAATTAACCACTAGGTGTTTTTTTTTTTAGAATTACACAACTTTACCAGCCTTTTGTTGCCCCCATCCCAAATTTTTTGCTACCTGTTGTTGGTATCAAATTCAAAATGGGCATATATTTTTCAAAAAAACAAAATTTCTCAGTTTCAACATTTGATATGTTGTCTTTGTACTATTTTCAATTAAATCTAGGGTTTAAATAATTTGCACATCATTGCATTCTGTTTTTATTTACATTTTGCACAGCGTCCCAACTTTTTTGGAAATGGAGTTGCATATACATTTAAGTAATTCATATTTTTTCAGCCTTCTACTCTTTACTATTCTTGTTTTTTCCTTTATTCTGCACTTTATTATGATTCTCAGGTTTAGCATCATTTTGCATTTCACTTAAGATTCTCAAACTGAATGTCTCTGGACAATATCAGTGACACACAATATTACTGTAGAAAAGGAATCTAAAAAATGAACACTGAGTGAGAAGGCTGAAAGCATCATAAAATCCAATTTAATCTAAATCAAGGAGGAACTGAGTATGAGCCAGCGATGTGTTTCTGTGCGTGTCTTACTCGCTGAGGGCCTGAGGGTCTTTCTGCATCTGCTCCAGAATCATGCGCATGGCAGGGTCCGTCATGATCTGCTGCACCTCCGGATCAGCCATGGCCCTTCGCTTCACCTCCTCTGGGTTGTCATTCCGCACTGCTTGGCTCACCATACAGCGCTGCAGGCCCTCTGTTGCTTCCTGCATGCACAAAAGCATAGTAAGCAAAAGTAAGGGTGGCCAATTTTTTCAAAAAACAGAAAAGCACACAACTTCCAAAATACACAATATGCATCACAATGTTTAGTTGCGCTGAGGTTTTAGAACAAGTTAGAACAAACAAAACACACCAGCAAAACAGCACTGCCTATCTTACTATCTATTACTATAACTGTAAAGAATAATTATTTAAGGAGAAAAAAAAAACAAGCTCCTGGTAAAAATGCATGAATAATATGAAACAATGGCATTTATCCAGTTACTTTACCCTGCTAGTTGTTTGTTTATAGGCTCTCTATGATTGGTCCAAATCTGTAATGTCTCTGTTGATTCCCATGACATATTTAGAAAAGCGTACTGTGACATCAATTCATCATGATAATGATTACAGATCATATTGCCCATATCTATGTGAACTGATTGTTTTAAATCAGCAAGAAAAAAAAAAACAAAAAATCTGTTCCTAATCCAAAGATTTCTTGGTGAATACATAGAAGCATGCACACACAGAGTCAGTGGATTTAATGGGAATTAAAAATATTTTTCAGCCCTAATTTTTGTGGCTGCAACAATACAATACAATACAAACAATACAATATGTGTACCACTGTGCTGTGGCTAGCATTACTAGCCCAAATCAGTCTAATAATTAGTATTTGTTTAGTGTTTCTAAGCTGTTTAAAAATTTAAAAAGTCTCAAATATTCTCCTTTTATAATGTCTGAATGCTCTTGAAAAAGTATGTTCAATCACTCCTTATTTTTGCTGCGTTTAAAATGTACATTACTTTACAGTATTGAATCAAATTGTGAATTTTGTTTTGTGAATGAGTCATTACATTCCTTCTAATTTTGTACCTTAGAGTTTGAATCCAGCTCCAGAGCTTTTTGGTAGGCATCCATGGCTTTGGAGAAGTCCTTCATTGCCTCCAGTGCTGCCGCCTTACGTGTGTACCCTTTGACTATACATGAGCAGAAGAAAGATAAATGAAGTGACCTCAGCAAATCAAACATCATTTACACCAGCCTTAAAATACTGCAGAAACTTACTGAAGGTGGGATCCAGTTTGATGCACTCCTCACAATCCTACAAAAGAGAACATGACTTAAACAAGGATTTAAACACAGGCTAAATGAGGGCAATGGTGTGTAGCAGTTGGTTGAGCATTAGTACGTGTTTCTGAGCTCTATACCTTGAGCGCCAACTGGAACTCCAGGAGTTTGGTATAGCAGGCCGCTCTGTTGCTGAAGAGCTTGGCGTCATTGGGGTTCCTCTTTATGGCCTCTGTGTAGTGCTTCATGGCCAGAGGGTAGTCACCTAAATATCAGAACAGTACAGAGACTGCATCTTTTAACTTCTAACTAGGCCTATCTTGATCATGAAACGTTAAGTGACAATTAATTGCCATAAATAATTGCAATTAACATTTTTTTTGTTCATAGCATGCAATTATTAAAGCACAAGCCTAAAGCAGACAAATTGGCTGATTAGCTGTCTTGATTCTCTACTCAAGCCGAGTATATATTTTTTTGTGACACAGAACATAGATTTTACCAAAATAAAATATTATTAAAATGTAAATGTATAAATAACAGGACTTACAGGTTAGAAAGTTAGTATCGATATCGGTACTCGATATCAGGCATAGATCAAGTATTGGTATCGGAAGTAAAAAGTGATATCAGTGCATCTCCAGTTGAAAATGCAAGCAATTTACATATTGTTTGACGTAAACATATGATTCTGAAAGTTAACAACTGTGTAGGGCTGCAACTATCAAATACTGTCTACAAGCCTGTGCTATCCAGCCAGCTCATGCGCTAGTACGCTCTCATTTATTCTTGGAAATAAATGCATTTGAAGAGCATGCTAACATGAAACCGCATGAAACATGCTAACATGAAACCGCATGAAACTGAAGATTCCTATTTACCAGATTCTTATTCATATTTTTCATTCGAGTATAAATGCCGCACATGCCAGAATATAATTGCGGCACCAGGTGGAACCAAAAGTTTGAAAAAAAGGATGACAAAAAGAAAGCCAACTTCAGCGTTCTCATTATCACTTCAGATGCCCTCCGCAGCTCTAATACAGACAGTTATGAGCAGGGTCTCTACAGCCTGACCTCTGACTACTACAGAGATGTCATCATGGCTTTGACAGGAAAGGACTGTTTTACTTGACATGAAAAAAGGCTAACCATAAATCGCTGTTTTTGCATGATGTGGAGGCAGATTATCTTGCCGTCTGTAGATGTGCTGCTGTGCTACCGGTCCACTCACTGCTTCCCATCAGACTTTGATAACTGACTTTATCTAATTATATGGAATACTTGTTGTAGCAGAAAGTATTCAAGTAATCAAGTATCAACTGTGGAAAAAATGGACTGTGGAATTGCTTGTGGAATCAAGCAATTATGTAATAATTATGACAGGCATACTTCTAGATGAAAAAAAATGGACAGCAGGATCGGGAGCCACTAAATGAGAACAGATCCAAAAGCATTGGTGTGAAAGTGGATTAGTGGTATATGGAACTGAAACAAGCACCCTGTGTGACTCCTTCTCTCATACACACACATCCCTACCTTTCTGGAAAGCCTCATTGCCCTTGTTTTTCTCCTCCAGTGCCAGGTCTGGGTTAATGTAAGCCAGTTTCTCCTGCTCCTTTACTATCTTCTCTGCCTGTACAGGACAGCACAAACACCAACTGTTGTATAGAATGACAGCACAAATCCATTCATTCCTTGATGTATCTAGCTAAGTGATACTCAAAGCTGGTCTTACAGCAACCCCTTCCCAGCATTTTTCAAATCACATATTAGATCAGGAGACATACTATATAGTGCAGGACACTGATACTCCAGCAGCAGAATTAAGTGTACATTTAAACCGCAAATTTCACTATCAAGACTTTCCTTTTGTATCTGATATATTCTCCTCCATAATGAGCTGGTTATTGTCTCATTTTACATTACTGTGCACCGTTCTGCATAGTAAACCTACCTGCTGGCACTTCTTCAGCACCTCAGGAGTGCGGTGCTCTGTCAAGCTTTTGTTAAAGAACTGAATGGATTCCTTATACCTCTCCTGCTTGAAGTAGGAGTTGCCAATCCTGGCATACGCCCTGAGGGACACAAGAGAATCAGATAACAGCAGTGTGTAAATTCAACTGAAGTGGAAAACACAGTGTGAACTAAAATAGTTGTGACAATGTGCATCGTGGAGATGTAACAATGTGTTTTGAAAAATAGACATTAATTACACCATCATTGAATGCAATTGCATTGTTTACATTTGCAAACAACCCACAGAAGCATGTTCATTAGTAAGCTATGAAACAATATGGAGACAGTCGTCATTTCTCTTCAAATTTCGTTCAAAGTATCACGAGAGTATCAAACTGCATTTATATTTATAGAGGTAGAGGTACATTATATAGCAGCGTGATAAGGTTGAATTATACTTGAGTGTCTGTAAATCTGTGAACATCTGCAAAATTGGACAGAAGAAGCAACACAGTGGACATGATAAAGAAAATTTTCGTTTTTTTAACACTGTAATTAAGGATCACTTGAACAGCTTGATCATCAAACAGCTCCATTTAGATTTTCTGCTTGTTCTGGTTCAGGTTGAGTATTGTCTGGTTGTCACTGCCCAAATGCTACCAGCTAGTCATCCAGCGTTTGCTTGACACTAAGCAAAAACCACAATTATCATAATTACCTAACCTTTTATCATAGTTCACAGAATTATCACACTTTCATTTAAATAATAAAAAAAAAGTCATTAAGATACATTCAGAATGTTTTTTTTTCTTATGGCAGTATATACTATACGGACAAAAGTATTGGAACACCTAAACAAGCTTTCATGACATCCCATTCTAAATCCATAGGCATTAATATGGAGTTGGTGCCCCTTTGCAGCTGTAACAGCTTCCACACTTCTGCAAAGGCTTTCAACAAGATTTTGAAGTGTGTCTGTGGGAATTTTTGCCCATTCATCCAGAAGAGCATTTGTGGGGTCAGATGGTGGACAAGCGGGCCTGGCTCACAATCTCCTTTCCAGTTCACCTCAAAGGTGTTCGATGGGGCTGAGGTCAGGGCTCTGTGTGGGCTAGTCTGGTTCTTCCACACCAAACTCACCCATCCATACCTTTATTGACCGTGCTTTGTAAACTGGGGTGCAGTCGGGCTGGAACAGAAATTCCAAATTGTTCCCACAAAGTTGGAAGCATACAAACGTCCAAAATGTCTTACTATGCTAAAGCAGTAAGATTTTCCTTCACTGGAACTGAGGGGCCTAGGCCAACCCCTGAAAAACAACCCCATAGCATTCTCCCTCCTCCACTTTACAGTTGGCACAGTGCAGTCAGGCAGGTAACGTTCTCCTGGCGTTCGCCACCCCACAGAACACGTTTCCACTGCTCCAGTGTTCAGTGACGGCATGCTTTACACCACTGCCCCCGATGCTTGGCAACGTGTCTGGTGATGTAAGGCTTGCATGCAGCTGCCCAGCCATAGAAGCCCATGCCATGAAGTTCTGTGCTGATGGTAATGCCAGAGGAGGTTAAGAAACCTGTAGTTATTCAGTCAGCAGAGCGCTGGCGACTTTTATACACTACGCGCCTCGGCACTCGCTGACACCTCTCTGTAACTTTACATGGTCTGCCATTACATGGTTGAGTTACTGTGGTTCCTAAACGATTCCACTTGTAAGTAATACCACTTACAGTTCATTGTGGAATATCAAGGAGGGAAAAAAAAAATTGCAAACTGCCTTGTTGCAACAATGGCATCCTGTTACAGTACCATACTCAAATTTAGTGAGCTCTTTAGAATGACCCTTTCTTTCATAAATGTTTGTAAAGGCAGACTGTATGGCTAGGTGCTTGATTTTAAACACCTGCAGAAATGAGACTGAAAGAAATACCTGAATTCAATGATTAAGAAGTGTCCCGAGACTGTTGTCCATGTAGCGTGTGTGCGCAATATTTATAATAATCATTAAAACAACTATCTACATAAAGACATCATCATCATACAGGACTATAAACAGTCAGGACTGGAGTTGTGAACCCCACCATAGCACAGACCTTTACCAAGAACAGTAAAGCTACTCCAACATAAAATATAGCATGAAACAAGCTATAGCATATACCATGTTTTACTTTATTTATAGCCTCTGTTTATCAAAAACACCTGTGACGATAATGCTAATTTCAGCTAGCAGGAATATGAGATTTTCAATTATGTAATAGCATCAAGCTAACAAAACTAGAGTTTTCTCACACAGGGCTCAACACTACATGGTTCAGGTCTACACACGGACACGAAGCTTGTAACAGGCATTCTGGTAACTTTATACATTCCACATACTTTTGCACTTTTTACTTCATACACATGCAGTTTGACTGTAAACATACAAATATTTATGACACTGAGCATTTTTTTTCTTTCTCCATGCCAGGTGGGACATAGGTTTTCACCCGTGTAGATTCATGCATACTTGAGATTTGACACGTGCATGTCGAGCTATGCTTACCAATGAACCCTTTCTTTGGGTCTTGACACAGATACGTTAATGTGTATCTTTGCAGAAGTATAAATCAACCGTTAGATAATTTAGCAAGGTCTTGCAAGACCAATCTGACTTCAGCACTGGGCTAACTTTCAGAAAGTACTACTAGTCAGTGTGATGATAGAGAGTGAATGTGCATGTATTCAATTAATTGAAATAATGTTTTCTACGAAGTGGTAAGCAATTATAAGAGGAACAAATGGTGTACATATACCATCTCACAAACTTACTTGGCAATTTGTCTGTAGTCCTCACGATTCTCTCGTCCCACTTCAATGGCTTTCTCACAATACTCTCTACACTTGTCAAACTCCCCCATCTCAAAGAACACAGCTAAAAATAGAAAAAAGAAAAAAAAAAGACTGACACTGAGGAATGGACACTTTATATAACACAACTGACAAAGTTCGTGTTGAATAAAAGGAGTCAGAATGTTGAGACAAAGAGCAATTTACAGCTTGTCTGAATGAGCACTGAAGGTTTGATCAGGGTTAACTGGGTCAACTTGACTGTATTATAAAGGATATTAACCCAGTAGTGGATTCCCTTAACATTTAACTAAGGAATAAAAAACACCTATTTCACTGAAGTACAAAGCCTGCTCCTGTAAAAGACGTTTCTCAATAATAATCATTTGCTTACGTGTGAAACTTCAGTACAGTGTCTTTTGTCTAATTTAATCTAAGATTTTAGTGCATAATTTTTCATTTGACACATTTTAATAAAATTATTATGCCAGTCTATTCCTTAATATGGGCAGACTGAAACTGAACAATAGCTACTTCATTATGCTAGATGGCACTATGCACCTTTTAACTGCTAACTGGGATTGAAGAAGTCTAGCTGTTCACTTGCAACGTCACAGACCAACATAACAGTTAAAAGAGTCATCCCGCTAGTGATCTCCAGTGTTGAAATTATGAAGAGTGAAAAACAAATTCACAGAAAACATCCCAGAACAAGATTGTGGCATAAAAGCCACATGTTTAGCTGTAATTTTATTCTATTTTTTTCTTTTTATTTTGTTTTATTCCTATTTTTGTTGCATATTTGTTGTAGATTGTTATTTAATTCACACTTGCTTATTTTATGTTCTTTCTTGATAACATTCTTGCATACCAAAATAAACTAGTTTTGCTTTAGGTTTCAAAATGCTATGTTTTGAAATACATGATTTCCTCCAAGTACCAATATTAGAAGATATCAAAAAATATATCTTCATAAGATTTTATTTTTCTTTATAAGATTTTATTATTTTACACAAGTAGCCTGTTAGTACCAAAAAGGCAAGGTGCTTTGTAAGACTACCACACAATCAAATAAATGCACGTAACGCAGCTGTCTTTAAAAAGACACCTTTGTCCTGGAGATACTTGCACACTTTGTTAAACACTTCAATTAGGAAGGTTACATAATGAAATATTTATGCCTCCCTGCTGTGATGGAAAAACAGGCACTTTGTCTGACCCTGGAACTGAAATAACAAGCAGCTTGAGGGGGTTGGGGGAAATATTTATGCTCTACACCCAAACAGCTCCTGCAACATATGGTGGGTGTGTAGGAGGGAGTCTGAGCACACTGCAAGGGTGTGTGCGTCAAGAAAGGAAGAGAAGGCAAAACACAGAATCAGTAGAAAAGACATGCATGTTTGAATTTAAAATGCATACCGGCCTGATTGGACAGACAGGTCATGTTGGTGGGGTCATGCTTGCACGCCTCCTCATAGTGTTTCAGAGCAGTGGCAAAGTCCTTCTTTTTGTACGCTGCATTGCCAAGCTCCTTCTCCTTTAATGCCTGCAAGAGAGATGAAAACTGTCACTCACTTATCATGTAAACAGCACATGAACCATTTTTACAAGTTGGAGTTTAAAGTCAACAGTGATACTTTCTCTAAATGTCCTTATTACACCTTACACCTAATTTTCCTTGCTTTTTTGAAACTTGAAATATGTATAATGTGGTCGAGTTTCTAAACATCATTCACTAACCAGTTCACACCATAAACTGTGGAAATTATGCTGTTTTGAATGCACTGTTTCTATGAACATCTATTATAATGGACCTTAAAGGAAAAAAATAGAATACAAGAAAGTAGCCCTAACTGTTTAAGGGATCAATATCACAAAACTCATTTGTTTTATATGGAAATATAAAAGTTAAAATAAGAGTTTTAGGTAGCATATGAACATTGTTAAGGTCCATACAGTCCATATGTGAAAACTAAGCTAATCAGCCTGCCCACATTGATGTTCTAAGGAGTGGTTGTCAGAACAATAGTAACTTTACAGGAGAAGGAAAAAACTCCTCGAGTTGAAGTTACCGGAACTAGATTTTTTCCCCAAAGAATTTTAGCTTTTCTATTGCTCCATTCATCATGAAATGTTAGCATGTTGTAAAGAACAGCTGGCATTTTCAAATTCTGAAAACAAAACTGGAGATATGAGGTTTTGTAACAGAAGCCTGTGTAATTCTAAGGCAGTGGTTCTTAAACCAGTCCTCAGGAATCCCCAGATGGTCCAAATTTTTTGCTCAACCCCCATGCACGGCAAGGCTGGAGCAAAAATATGGACTTTTTGGAAAACACAGGACGCAATGGATGGCGGAGGCTTTTGAGAGCTTCTGATGTATAAAGCTAGCCCACATCATGGTATTTATTTTCATATTAACATGGGTTAATAACAAAGCCCATCATAGTCATTTTTTTATTTTTAGTCATATAGTACTAGGATAATATAATAATAAACCAACGTAATATAATACAATATTGGTTACAGTTGTCAGCTTTACACAAAACAGGGTTCTTACGTAGGGCATGGTCCATAAAGAGAACACTTCGTAGTGTTAAAAAGTATGGTTTATTTACTTACAAGCAACTTGAAACATGCGTTTCTGTTAAGGGTCACACTGTTTTAGGAACTGTAAAATTGTATTATGATTAAATTTTACTAGTTTTACATATGAAATTCAGAACAGAGTTTGTACCAATCTCTTGTTCTCTGGTAAGTCTTCCTCTTTGGGAGGGGGTGGGGCTGTCTCTTTAGGTTTAGGGGGAGGGGGTGGAGTTGGCTCCTCATCTTCCTCCATGCCAGCCAGGTCCAACCCCAGTAACACTGAGAGAGTCGTCATCACTCTTGGGTCCTGCAACCTCCTACACAGAGTGAGTGAGTGAGTGAGTGAGAGAGTGAGAGAGTGAGAGAGAGTGAGAGAGAGAGAGAGAGAGAGAAAGAAAGAAGAGCGCAAAAATTAATTTCAGACTGGAGGTGTAGAAAGAAGAGAGAGAGGACAAGTAGACTATGACTACAGTGTGGGCTTGAGAGATTGACAGGTAGACAGCAGTGTGCACAAAAGAGAAAAATTAAACAGGAGTGAAAGCAGCGATGAAAAGAAGTGATTCTGCATAGACTGGAGATCTGTGAAAGGATACAGCTAAAAAACAAGCAGGAATGATAATGGCAAGACTGAGACAAAGAGAGGTAGAGAGATGAAAGATTGAGAGAGGCGCTCTGAGGGGAACAGCACTTACGTGCCAAGTTCAGATGGCTTGGTGCGGAGCTGCTCCAGCAGCTCTCTGTAGCTGGGGTCGGCCAGCAGTGCCCGTGTCCGAGGGTCTGCCTCTAATTTCTCATACAAGTTGGGCATAGCAAATGGGTTCATCATCTTCTTCTCTGAAGGGAGAACACATTGAAGAGAAACATTTAGTATGAGCAGCAGACAGGTTTGGGAGATTTAACAATATTATCGCCGCAATTTCTACAGTCCAGACTAGGTGCAACATGTTGATAAAAATCAGTAACAGGGATAATTTGAGTGCACCGTTGTCCAGGTGGGGGAGGGTGAGAGACAGCAGGAGAGTGAGCAGTAAGAGCAATTTAAATAATAAAGTTAGCTAGTTACTATACATAATTAGCAAAGCTGTCCTGTCTGAATTTGCTTTCCCTTAGTTTGAAAGAATGCCTAGCTCAGGAACCTTGAAGCATGCAAACTCAGAAAAGCACTTTGAGGTCATTAAGCTAGCTTAAACCTTCCTGAAATTAAATGAATGAATGCAATGATTTATACTCAACATTTCATTTCACACCCTGCACTGCATTAATTCCAATTAAGCAGCAATATTATTGCTCTATTTGTAAAGAATGTGCAGCTGCTCATTGTTAGAACACTACACAGGCATAAGCATACTATAAAAGAATCTACACCTGCTAGCCGCGCCTCAATGTTCTGAAGCCCCTCCTTTAGTTGCTGGTTCGAAGACTCGTGTCTGAGACCCTCCTGATAGGTTGCTTTGGCTTCCTCTAATCTCCCCAGAAACTCCAAAGCTGCAGCCTTTCGTGAGTAACCCTGAAATTAGAACAGAATGAAATCATGTTTGTTAGCCTTTCCTGCCCTGTTAAAGTATCATTGGAGATCATTTCAACTGACACTGCTACTATTTTCACTTTTTTCAGATAAGTAAATGAAAAACTTTAGATTTTCTGAATAAGAAAAGTATTCTGTTTGCCACTGAGCCACCGTCATGTCTGCGTTATATGTGGGTACAAGGACTGCGTGACCTTAAAGGAGCATTCTGTCCTAAAACTAGCATTTATTATGTTATTTGTCATATTACACAACATTCTGCACTGCAGCACTGCATCCCTCAGTCTCACTAGTTTGGCAGAACGCACAATTTTGTGTCCTTTTTGTGTTTTTCGTCCACCAACTACAATTTCCAGCATGCACTGTGCAATTAAACCATATATATCCATTGGGAACATCCTCAACCCATGATAAAGAAATACTGACTGCTAGCATGGCCACTAACGTACAGTAGGGCTGTAAATATCAGCATAAAGTGTGATGTTTGATAAAGCCGCCGGCTATCACAACGGCAATATGACAGCTGATTAATTATAAATTATATTGATAAATTATTTTCACAATAGTATGATTCTGACTGGATGTGAGGCAATTACAGTCATTTTTGGACATGTAAACAGAAATCTAACTAACCTCTCCTTAAAGCAAATAGTAAAATAAATTAGAAACAAAACATTAACAGCTACTTACATTCTATCACATTTTATGTGCACTGAAACTGCTGAGAAACAGTCAACATTACCTCAACAGCTTTTTCTATAAAGGCTCCAAAATGAAATATACATATTATTTTTTTGTATGGGCACACAAGAACAAACAAATATTTTTTTTTGTGTGTATGTTTATTTATTTATTTTTAATATGTTTGCTGTGTCAGTAGTCATTACTGCTTTGCACACTTAAAGACTCAGGGAACCTAAATCTGCTTTCTTATTAATTAGTTTAATCTTGTTCTTGCAGGCAAACAGTAAATATAATCAAATGACCAAACTAACCCTTTGAATAATAACCCAATGACCAATAAATGACTGATACATTTCACCGTACTTCTCTTCTCTCGATGTAAACTGGGTGGCTTACTTTTTCAGTAACCTGGACCTAAATGCACACATCTTATTGACTGTATAACAGTGTACCATAGTGCAAACTAAGACAAACATTTTTTTAACAGTACTAAAAAGATCCCATCACGTTCGTGCCCCAGTTTGTTTACATAATATCTATGTAAGCCATAATAATACCTGCTCGTTCAGAAATCTTGCTGTGAAAACTCCCAGATTGAGTATTTAAGGTCAGTGGTCTTCAAAGACTACAGTTAAGACCTTGTGCTCGCATTAGAAATGTGCACAGGTACCAGAGTACTGATCACTGTTTGACGTGCCAGTATTCGAATACTGAAATCACATTTAGGTACATTATGTTTCAGCACAGGAAGAAGAAGAAAACAGAGAATAACACTTCAATGAAACGCCCCTTTTATGTTTTGACGAGACTATAAAATATGAGTTTTGTTTGTATTTGCGAGTAAGTATGTGTATTACACTGTGCCACTCCAAAACACGGGTGCCTTAACGTGAGTGCGTTGACACAGATGTGATGAACCAGTTAGCTGTAGTTTTAGCTCACGTCTGAAGAGGAAGCCTTCGTTACCCAGCCAACATGGACACTACTGATTTTTCTCTGCTTTCTTGAGTAATAAAACATGTTTTCAAATGTAATCTTCTGCTTGCTGCTAAAAGTTTGTGCTACTGATTTAGTATCTTAACACTAGAGCTACCACCTAAAACAGTATGCAGAATGCACAGGCCTAGCTAGTATCCATCAACTTCTCATCATATGGCTGGCCTGGCATATCTGAAGGAGAATGGAACGAAAAAAGATCATTCTTCAAAAGGCGGTAATAACACTACTCACCTTGCCCCAGTCTGGCTTGATCTTAATGGTCTGGCAGGCATCCTTCAGAGCATTATCATAGTCAGCCTTTTTGGCGTAGGCAGCAGAGCGGTTGCTGAAGAGGACGTGATTGGAAGGGTCTAATGCCAAGGCCTCCGTGTAGCAGCGCACCGCTTCATCAATGTTTCCTGCGCTCAGCGCCTTATTACCCTGGTCTTTCAGCTGAGATACCTGAGGACAGAGCATCACAGTTATGGTTCAATATTTGAAAAAGAGCAAGATGAAAGGTAACATTACAAACTTCAGTAAACATGCATTGTGAATTGTTCAGAAAAAAATGTTAGCTTTAGTCTGATATCAGGCTTCTTCTCATTACATATCACTACTTGTGGTATTCTACATAGGCATGGACAAGTCATGTGACCTGCGCTCGAGTCACGAATTTGATGACTTGAGGCTCAACTCAAGAAATCGATAAAGACTTGCAACTCGACACTGACTCGATCGTCAATAACTCTAACTTTGACTTAGAAAGACTCAAGACCCAAAGTAGAAGAAGCATGGACAGGCGTCTAACTGCAGACTGCTATGCAGTCACTTTTGACGTGAATGGCTTTGTTTCCTGCCGTAAATCTGATAACACAGCAATGTCGTCAAACGCCTGTTAGTGTACTTACCCCATTTCTTATATTATTTCAGAAGACAAGTGAAGTATTTAGAATTTAGAAAGTTATGGTAGAAACAAGCGAAACATCAATGGGCCCTAACTCAGCTATTTAACTCCAGACTTGCTGAAGAAACTTACTAGGTGAATAGAGCTTTTTCCTAAAGATAGCAAAACAAAAGAAACAGAGCTCTCTCTATTTCACTGATTTTAACAGCTTCTGCAAGTAAAACAAGCGCAACATTCAGCATGAGGTGGAACTTGACTTGTTATTCGCCAGCTTCATTCAACTTCATTCAGGCAACTGGTTGCTGCAGCATTTAAGGTAGAATGGAAAATCTGAAGAAGCCAACTTCAGCTTCGTACATTCACCATCACTTTGCTGTCGTTTCTATAAACTTTGTTCAACTCGGTCATTTTGTTTTCTGTTGTTGTCTAAATTCAATTAGAACTAGCGGTTGTTTTTAGTTCACTGAGGTAGTTTTAGTGCTGAGTTAGTTATTTTCTGAATCCTACGCTCCAAATGCTACCAAAAAAAAAATCATTTTTTTAATTAAGTTTAATAATAATTTGAAAATTATTCTCATGTGTAGTTGCACAACTCTTTGTGCATACTATTACTGTTATCCATGTATCATAATTTTTCTGCTTTATTTGGAAGGTTTGAAAAAAAGAAAACACAATATACAACCATACACTACTAACATGCAACCACTAAAAGGGTATATTACAGTTACCTTTATCGTTGGCTTTCAATGTTGAAATGGCCTTAATTTAGCTACAGAATGCAGACTGACTTGTTTGGTACTCAAGGACTGAAGACTTGAACCGAGACTCGACTGTCCTTACTTGGGACTTGACTCAGGACTCGAGTGTCAAGACCTGAGACTCACTTGTTACTTGCAACTTAGTGACCTGTTTCAAGCTCTGGAATTCTAACTATATGCCTTAGTTACGTTACTGACATGAATGCGACTAGGCAGCTCTAACACCTACCATCAAACTGTGCACATAAAAAGGCTTCTTCTTACTTGCATTATTCAAAAGGAGACACTTCAGGGTACAGCTGGGCAATACAGTAAAATATAATATCGTGATACTTTGAGATGTTTTTCATAATACACAATATTCATTTTTCTGACATCTGATAAGTTTGAACAAAGTATTGCCACATTTTAAACATATTATCAAAAATTATAAATCAATTATTTGTATTCAACATCTTACACACTGTGCTGCACTAAATCCAATTAAACAGGACTAATTTTACCCTCTTTTTAATCAAACATGCAGTTAGGAAGTGATTTGTAGGTACTGATGATATCCAGGATATTCACAGAAAAGGCATACTCTGATGTAATTCATCACGATAACGATAAAGACTGTCATACTGTCCTTACCAGGGACAGCTGCGGTACTACACCTGTTCTGAAGTGTGTATCACAAATGTCTCTGACAGCTGACAGCAGTCACATTCGAGTCAGCTGGCCGAGTTACAGCCTGGAGACTGCCAGAACTGGTCGATCCGATTACTTTTTCGTGGCTTAATAAAAAGTATTGTCGTGCCATAGCCGTTAGCTTCGCCTCAAGCTAAAGCACCTGACTAAAACGAACAATTTAAAGACAGAAACATGTAAATAGGGACATGTAAACCAGGTAGCATCACCAAAAACTAGTTTACTGTCGAGAGCATCTCATAACCTGTAACAGCTAACAGTCCGCTATTTGCCCAGCAAGACAGGCACAACCAATTTGAGAATAAAACAGACTGTCACGGTCTAAGCTGGACTCCTGACCAACATGTACTGTCACGAATTAATGTTTTCCCCCACATAAAGCAGCTTGGTTAACCAGCTAGCTAGTCTGGATGTATATGAACCTCTGAGCATTAGCTAAAGGACACCTTTAATCTGTCGCAGTCCTATGCAGCAACAGCAGTTTCTCTGCAAAGACTCTCTAGCTCTGCTAGGTGCTCAGTTAGCTAGGTTATGTAGCTAGCTGACAGGAGCTAAGTTAGAATGAGCTAAACACGCGAGCTAACGGAATTGAGGTGCGATAACAAAGTATTACCACACTACCATAGACGTTTATACGCAGCTTGGTAGAGAAATGTCCTGACACTTGTATAACTCTTCCTTTTAAGTATTTTAATAGCTACGCTATCCATTTAGCACCGTAGCTAACAATGAGCATCACTGCAGCGCCTATCACACAGCTAATGTTAGCTTGCCAGCTAAGGAACTTGTAGTGCGGGTTTAACGCCTGATACTGTGGCTGAACTGTCCATTTAGCTAATAACAAAAAATCTAGCAGACGTGTAGCTCTTCAGCAGCGGCCCCTTAGCGCTTTGTCTTTCTCAGTAAATAAGGATAATTTCAGGGAGAAGTGGTACTTACTTTCTCCATGGTGCAACCATGAGGTTCCAGAAACTACTGTGAGACGACAGTGGAGGAGACGCGCCGCCCACCGCGCAATATGACTGTACCCGAACATGGGTTGCCATGTTTTACAAAATTCCTCTGCTTGCACGGCTTCGCTTGCAAAGCTATCTCGATAGCTAATTTATCAAAAACAACCTTTCACACCGCGCTTGTTGCCCATTTCCAGTCGATAGTTCAACAAGAGAAAGATTTTTACATTTGTCCTGAATAAACGGCGGTTTATTTCGTAGCTCACGCCGACTCAACGTAAATAGAAGGATCGAGAAGTTCCTGTCAGCTTCAACGGTTCGCATATTGTGCGTGAACGATTTGGCAACCCGCTCTTCACGGGAAAGTGAAGCGCCGTGCTTGCGGTATGTGACTTTTCTCATCACCGTAGATGCGTTTTCTTCTCTGATTGGTTTCCTTACCGTACGCGAAAAAGTTTAGAGCAACCAGAAGTTAGTGCGCTGAGGATGAGGGGAGAATTGTAGAGGGGTAAGCGCCAATAATTTCCAGTTAGTTCTGGAAGGTTCAACTTCGAGGAGAATGCAGAAATAGCTCCAGCTGTGGTGTTTACGCCTTTTAATAATCTCTAGAGACACTGAGAATGTACTAGCATTCCCTCTACAAGTTCAAACTGTTAAAGATAGCTTAGGTAACAACTGTTCTGTGGACTATATTTTTGAAACCACCACAATGTAGATACATTACATGTCCTGAAGTATCCAGACACTCCCTTTAATATTGAATTCAGCTAGTTCAAGGTCCCCAGTGCTGACACAGGTGTTCAATTGCGCGTACACAGTTGTATAATCTCCATAAAACATTGCCAATACAATAGGACGCTCTGGAGCAGCTGCACATGAGCACAAGGTCACCTTTGCTCAATGCCAAGTGTCGGCTAGGCAGGGGTATAAAGCCCTCCAACTTTGGGCTGTGGAGCAGTGGAGCAATGGAACTGTATTCTCTGGAGTGATGGTGCACCATCAGAAATACCACTGGGATGAGTTGGAGTGGCATTTTTGATCCAGATCTAATCATCCAACATTAGTATCTGACCTCACAAATGCCCTTGTGACTGCAATCAGTTCTCACAGCAATGTTCCAGCATCTAGTGTGAAGCCTTCTCAGAACAGTAGAGGCTGTTGTAAACAAAGTTAAAGGGAATTTCCACTGATTTTTGCATAATAGTTTGTTGAGATGTAATCAAAGTCATGAGTGGTTTGATGTGAAATTGTAGAGAATCTTACTGAGTTGGATTTTCTTTACAATGGAGGTGACAAGATCCGGGACAGCAATGTCTACAACACACACACACACACACACACACACACACACACACACACATTTTCTAAACCGCTCATCCTTCTGGGTCGCAGGGGGGTGCTGAAGCCTATGCCAGCGGTCACTGGAAACACCTTGGACTGGTGACAAGTCCATCGCAGAACAATGTCTACAGCACATATATGGCAAATAAATCAGTTTCTGAGTTTTCTTTGGGTACTAACAAAACTTCATTTTTAAAAACTTCCTTGTATGAACCTCTCTGCTATTGACAGATTTAAAAAAAATGTTTTAAGCCAGAAAGTAACATAAAGCAATGTCACAGCCATCAGGCAACGCAGTCATAGCCCAATCCCAGTTTAGGCGTTTTGTGCCAGGTTGCCATGTTGTTATGTCATGTAACAACTTTCAGTGAGGGAGATTTTAGAGACCTTAAACTCTTTGGATGTCTGGCTCCTATCACTACCACTGTGAACAAGTCTGACTTGGTAAGTTTCTTTAGAACTGAACATTTCACACCAAACCACTCTGAATGATTCAAATCTTATAGATTTATTTAGAAATTTTGAAAAATCAGTGGAATTTCCCTTTCAGTGTTCACTGGCGGTTCTTGTTTTCATAGTTCATGAGGCTTATATGCATGAGTTTATACATTCTAGCTCACAGTAACTGGCCCAAAACGCCACCAGCTCAACCATTTTACCCCTGACTCTTTCCTGGTATTGCCCTCAACCTCTGTTTAATTCTTAGAGCTCTATGTGCCGAGATGCCACGTTGTTACCATGACAATGTTTTTTCAGTAAATTTGAAGAAAATCTTTAATGGCTGGTTTTTATAGATTTTTCTTTAGACGTTCACATGCCAGTCGTATCCAGAGTCTGCTTTAGTATATGAGGCCTCACTGATTACAGATCCTGACACACATTCCACTGCAGCTCTTAGTCTGTCTGATTGAGGAGCAGCTCTCATTCAAAAGCTCTTCACCCAACAGCGGCAGCAGCAGCAATAGCCTCCACTTACTGAGGCTGCAATCAATACTACTCTCTCTCTCTCTCTCTCTCTCTCTCTCTCTCTCTCTCTCTCTCTCTCTCTCGCTCCCTCTCTCGTGCTTGCGTTTGAACTTTATTTCCTTCACTACTTCATTTTGTTTACACCTTTACAAATACCAGTTGTCTCAGTCAAATGATAATTCATTAATTTATTTATGTACAGTACCATGTACCACCCTCTAATTATTTAATTTCCAGTCAAAACAGTCATTATGTGCATGTTACTCATTTTTCCCACATCAGAGAAATAATATATTTCAATAGAAAATTACACAGAAGCCTTAAAACCTAAATACAGTATCATTTTTTCAGCTTTCAGTGTGTCCACCCTTTATTCCCTTTTCTGTTTTTTTCAGCAGGCTTTCTTTCAGTTTTTTTAAAGAAATCTGCAGGGATACTTTCCACACCTCCAAAGTTCAGTCATAGAAGTTGGTTGCATGTTCTGCTTCATATGATACAAGTAATCCCAAACACAAATAGAGATGTTGAGGTCTGGACTCTGGGGTGGTCTGTCTGTTGTTCTGAGAACACCAGCAGCTTCTTTGTTTGATTTGCAAATTTTCTTTTCTTAGTATCAGCTTCTTCTCAGCTACACATCCTTTCAGAGTTATAGTGTTGAGTTGTCTTCTCACAGTAGAAGGATGGACAAAAACACTTGTGGACTTTTTCAGATCTGAAGCAAGAGTGGAGCTTGATTTTCTTTAAAAGATGAAAGCTGAAAGTACAAGTACAGCAAAAATATGATTCTTCATGGGTTCTTTAGTAAAGGCAATGGTTCTATTTAGAAACATCTATATGTAACTATTATATATGTAACTTTCATGCTTAAATATTTCTTTGCATGGTGAAATGGTTCTTCAGATTGATGGAGAATATGTTGTATACGGTTCTATACAGAACCTTTTTGAAAATGGTTCTATATAGCACCAAAAGGGGTTATAGAACTATTTTCTCTATATCATTTAATCGTATATGATTCCAGTTTTGGAATCTCCTGTGTTTCTGCACTAATTTTTCTTAGCCTTACCCTATGCAAGTAATACATTCTATCGAAACTCCACAGAAATGCATCCAGAAAATGAAGAACTTGTGCTAATGGCTGCTTTGACAGGAAACTAATGAAATTGTGTGTAGTTCCGTTCATCAAACACCAGATGGCAATGTTAGCCTATGTGACTGAACTTGTGTTACCACACTGTGATATTTCTGTGTGTGTGTGTGTGTGTGTGTGTGTGTGTGTGTGTGTGTGTGAGTGAGTGAGTCAGTAGGCTCGATATCTTTCATAATGATGTATACCTCTGCAGTGCTAGTAGCATGTAATGTATGGCTGTATGGCTGTATATATCCATGGCTTGTCATGCCTCAGCCATTTCATAAATTAAAAGAAAAAAATCCAAGTGAACACAAAATGAATGAAAAAGAAGCATTGTTTTCTGCTTCTGAAATCACTTACAACCATCACTATCAATTATCAGTTAATACTTATCATGACGGCCCCTAAATCCTCATTAAATCACTCAAGCGAGCTTAAATTTGGACAATATCATGCATATAATGCTTTAGTTAAAGAAATCTTCCAGCATTTTTAATCTAACCTATGTCTGACACATCTGTAGTGTATAGTTGCTGAGCTCTGACAGTAGTTTTGATGCATATTTGTTTACCTGAACAGAAAACCCGTTGACTCGAAACACACATGTACTACACTTAGTAAAGACGGTGGTTCTGTATAGAACCATGAACACTCAAAGAACTATTTTTGCTTAAAGGGTTTTTTTGCATAATTAAGCGGTTCTTCAGATGGAGAATTCTTGATGGAGAAGGTGTTGTATGTTTTTTCTATATAGAACATTTTTGAAACAGGTACTATGCAGCACCAAAAAGCATTTTTCTATTGTTACAATGTCAAACAAGAGAGGTTTAAATGCTAAAGTATTCCTTTAATTGCAAAAAAAAAAAGTCTCAAAACATACAATGAAAAAAAATCTTTCAGGCAGTTATCACTCAACATGAGAGTGCTGTACTCTAACTGAACTCTCTCTCTCGCTCTCTCTCTCACAGAGTCGGTCTCTCAGAGTGTGTGCGATACTGCCTCACCACTCTGCCTTGTCTCAACCTGACAGATGAGCAGCAGAGAAAGGCAGAGGAAAGAGGGAGTGAAGGGAATGAGGGTTGGAGAAAGTGAGGGAAGGAGAGAATGAAACAATGTGAGGTAGCAAGGGAAAGAGGAAGTAGGCAAACAAGGGAATGAGGTCGTAAGGGAACCAATGAATAAGGAACGAGGAGTGAGGGAACAAGGGAGAGAGGAAATGGCAAAATGAGGTAATGAGGGAACAAAGAAGTGAAGAAGTAAAGGAACAAGGCACTGAGGAAATTAGAGACTGAAAGAACAAGCAGTAAGGGTATGAGAGAGCAAGAGGACGAGGGAGTGGGGGAACAAGAGAATGTGAGAATGTTGGGTGACTAAACAAAGGGACAAGGGAGTGAGAGAGTGATTAAATTAGGGCATGAGAGAACAAGAAAATGAAGGAACCAGGGAATGAGGGAATGAGGGAGCAGTACAATGAGAGAGTGGGGGAACATGGTAACAAGAAATTGAGGGAATGAGGGGGTGAGGGAAGAAGGGAGTGATTGAATGATGGACTGAGTTAACAATGGAATGAGGGGACAAAGAAACAAAGGACTAGGGAGTGGAAAAACATGGGAATGGATAATTGGGGTGAGGAAATGAAGGAAAAAGGAAGTGAGGGAATGAGAGAGTGAGCGAACAAGGCAGTGAGGGAATGAGAGAGGGCGTGTACGAGTGAGTGAGGGAAGCTGTATTTCAAAATCCTCTGTCCCATTAGTGGACAAGAGAGATGATCCAGTCAACTTATAGAAGAGAAGAAGTAGAAGAATGGTTTGTTCTTACCAATATTTTCATCCCATCAAATTCAAGGATTTCTTCTTTAAATTTAACAAAGTATATTGTCTTAAACATGCATGTGTCTTTGACAGTTTGATTGGTCAATAATTCTGTGTGATCAGCTGAAATCAACACTATCTTAATGTGTTAGATCAGCAGCAGCTGTTTGAATACCATCCTTGTGTTTCCACTCACTGGCCACTTTATTAGATACACCTATCTTATAATTCCACTACGTAGTTGTACAGTTACAGCCTGCACACAATCTGCTGTCATTGAACATTCTTTGACTGCCCTTTATCCTATTCATGACTGATCAGCTCCTGACCACAGGACCTGTTGTTGACAGATATTATTTGATGGTGGTCTCATTACAGCAGTGACACTGACATGGTAGGCCTGTTTCGGGTATAGCAGATTGCTGTGGCTGGAGGTAAGGCTGGTGTTTCTGATAAAGTGGCCGGTGGAGAGGGTTTGTAGTGCATGTCTGGGCTGCTGGTGTGTTTATGAATGGTTGTAATGCTGAGTGACGACTTTCCGCAGTTTCACACACTTCATTTGGGCTGAGACTGCTAACACCCACTGAGCTCAAAGAGCAGCCGCTGTTTGTCACGCTCTGGATGCTCAGGATGATTCAGGTGTGTGTGTGTGTGTCTGTGTGTGTGTGTGTGTGTGTGTGTGTGTGCGCTGTGGTTTGCCTAGCAAGCCATCTTTCTCCATCAGAGAAGGAGAATCTTCATTCTGCAAAATTGCTGCTGCTCTGAAAGAGAGGAAGCAAGAGAGAGGGGAGACAGAAGAGACAGAAAAAGAGATAGAGGGAGGGAGAGAAAGATGAAGAAAAGAGATAGGAAAAGTGAGAGATAGATAAGAAGAGGAGAGAGACAGAGGAAGAGAGAAGCAGAGAGGAAAAAAGAGGACAGAGATGAAGAGGACAGAAAGACAGAGAATGAAAGAGAGAGAAAGAAAAAAAAAGGAGAGAAAAAGTGATACATACATACAGACATACATTTGCCATAGTTCCTGTTGTTATTGTCACTGTTATTATAATTTGGTAATACTGTACTTCACACAGTCATATCAATGAAACTATACTGAACCTAAAACAGAGAGGAGGAAGAAGAAGAAGAAGAGGAAGAGAGATGGGGAGAGAGAGAGAGAAAGAGAGGAAGAGGAGAGAGAGAAACATATACAGAGGGAGAGACAGGGAGAAAGAGAGAGGAAAGGAGAAGAGAGAGGGAGAGGGAGAAAGAGAGGAAGAGGAGAGAGAGAAATAGAGAGAAGGGGAGAGAGAAGACAAAAGACATGGAGAGACAGAGAAAAGAGCGGGAGAGAAAAATAGAGAAGAGGGAGGGGGAAAGAGAGAGAGAGACAGAGAGAGATAGACAGAGGGAGAGGGAAAGGGGAGAGAGAGAGGACAGAAAAAGATGGAGGGAGAGACAGAGAAAAGAGTGGGAGAGAAAGGAGAAAGAGAGGAAGATGTGTGTGAGAGAAACAGAAAAAGAGGGGGAGAGAGAGGGAGAGAGAGAGGAAGAGGAGAGAGAGAGAAACAGAGAAATAGACAGGGAGAGAGAGAGGGAGAGAGAGGAAGAGGAGAGAGAGAAACAGAAATAGACAGAGGGGGAGAGAGAGGTAGAGAGAGGAAGAGGAGAGAGAGAAAAACAGAAATAGATGGGGGGAGGAAGAGGAGAGAGAAACAGACAGAGGGAGAGAGACAGAGGCAGAGGGAAAGCAAGAGAAGGAGAGAAAGAGAGAGACTGAAAGAGATGGCAAGAGAGAGAGAAAGAGAGAAAGCGAGAGGGAGAGAAAGAAGAAAGGGCAGGAGTGAGGGAGGGAAATATTCAGAGAAGGGAGAGAAGGAAAGAAGGAGAGAGTCAGTCTGTTGGTGTGGAGGTTTCTGTGCTCACAGGAGATGTGTGTACATTTGCATTCAAGTGTGTATTCACCCTGATGTGTGCGTGTGCGTGTGTGTGTGTGTGTGTGTGTGTGCGTGTGTGTGTGTCTTTCACAGCCCAGTGCACAGCTAGATTGCCTGCAGAAGAAGCGACAGCACGAAGAGAAAAATGAGGGAGGCCGTGCCAAAAAGAGAGAGAGAGAGAAGCGGAGCGCAACACACAGATGAGTGCAGGGGAGAGAGGGGTGGAGCGGGCAAGCGATAAACGAGAAAAGACGGGGGGAGGAGAGAAGGTATAGCGCTGAGGAGGGGACTGTAAAAGAGATAGAGAAAGAGGAATGGGTGGATGAACTGATCCTCCGTCGTGAGATGACCGAAAAGGAAAGAAACAGAGAAGGAAGGGAAAATTGAAAAGGAGATAAAGAGAGCGAGAGCACATCGTTATGAAAGAAGGAGGGATGCCAGAGAGGAAAACGGGTAGAGGAGTTGGATAGAAAGGAGCAGAGAGGTGAGAAAGGCTAAAAGGGACAAAAAAGAGAGAATGAGAGGAAAAGGAAGAATATGAAGGGATGCCAAGAGAGAAAGAGAGGAGGGATAGAAGAAAAGTGAAAGGAAAAACTCAAAGAAGGAGAGAAGTGGAAAGGGCAGAGGGACAGAACAAGAATGAGAGAGAGAGAAGGAGGGATATAAAGAGAGAGAGAGAGAGAGAGAGAGAGAGAGAGAGAGAGAGAGAGGGAGAGAGAGGGAGAGAGAGAGAGTATTAGTGTTGCAGGACCATCGATTGATTTATTCCGACTGTATTGATCAGTGGACAGTGCTGGCCGTGTGGGGAGTGAGTGAGGATTAAGCCAGTGGCTCGTGTAATGAACGGCCGAGTGCAGCAGAGAGAGAGTCAACAGTAAATCATAGCAGTGTGTGTGTGTGTGTGTGAGGCGAGGGTGTGTGACTTGTGCACTGAGGAGTGAAGGGTCAGTGCTGGTCAGTGCTGCGTGTGGAAAAGTCTGATAGGTTTGAGAAAGCGGACGAGTGTATGTGTGAGTGCAAAAGAGAGGGAGGGGAAGAGAGAGCTAGAGAGAGAGTGAGTGAGTGAGTGAGTGAGAGAGAGCGAGAGAGAGAGAGAGAGACTATTGATTCTTCATGTTTTGTGTGTTGTATTTGTGTTAGTATGTATGGTTGTGTGTGAGAGAGAGAGAGAGAGAGTATGTGTGTATTGTATACACACTCATTGCCCACTTTTTTAATAATTTAAACAGCTTCAAATATTTGCTCCCAGTCAGTTTCAGTCATGTTCAGACATCATTTTCCAAATACACTTTGTGCTCGAGTTGAGTTCAAATTCTTCACAGTTCTCTCAGCCTGCCTCCCTCTTTTAATAGATTTTCCCCACTTTAGTTTTACTCCTTACTTTATTCTTCCTCTCTTTTATTAGATTAAAGTGTCTTTTAATCTGGCCTTAATGCTTCAGTTACCCATTCGTGAACTGAGCACACAGGTTCATGAGGCCCAAGCTCATAAGAAAATGGAAGTGTGGGACATAAAAAGAGCTTTATGAAAAGCTTATCCAAACTTAAATACGTTTTGGTTGTTACTCAAAAACTTTGCTTGATGAACACATTTGTTAAACCAGAGTTTAAACTTAATGTGGACAGATGATTATATAATATTATTTTGTACTCTATTTATCTGTAATTTAGTGGTGGTTTTGTCAGTCTCAGGTTGAGTTCGGACTCAAAACTTGGCACCGTAGGTCAGGTCTGGTCAGGCTTGGACAGAATTTAGTTGGGCTTGGCTTGGGTTGAAATTTGGCACTGTGGGTTGAGTTGAGCTCAGACAGAATTTAGTTGAGCTTGGGTTGGGTTCGGACTCAAAACTTTGCATTGAGGGTCCAGTCAAGCTCAGACAGAATTTTGTCAGGCTTGGGTCGAGTTAAAACTCAGAACTTAATGATGTGATTTGGGTCGGGTTGAATTCGACCAGAATTTTGCTGGGAATTTTGTTGTGGTTCGGACTCAAAACTTGGTGCCGTGGGTCAGGTCGGGTGAGGCTCAGAATTTTATTAGACTCAGGTTGGGTTTGGACTGAAAACTTAGCACTGTAGGTCAGGTCCGGGCTGGTAGAATTCAGACAGAAGTTTGTTGAGATTGGGTCAGGTTCAGACTCAACACTTGGCACTGTGGGTCGGGCCAAGTCCAGAAAGAATTTTGTCAGGCTCAGACTCAAAACTTGGCACTGTGGGTCAGGTCACCCTTAATTTTTTAATTTCCAGTAAAAAGGCCTTTAGGACAAGATATTACATTTTTCAGGAGATATTTATGAGGAGATTAGATGTAAGATAATTGGCTTGCATCTGGAAGGTGGAAGTCATGCAAAATTAAAAAAAACGGGACTTTACAAAACTGCGGTTCTTAAAATGATTAAAAGATACAGAGAAAATGAGACTCTTAACGATTGTGTGAGAGCTGGTAGACAAAACTATCACAATTGGTTAACAGTATTTTCATCTTTAAGAGCCACTTTTGCTTCAGATCTGAAAAAATCCACAGATGTTTCTATCCATGCTTCCACTGTGAGAACTCAAAGCTATGAGTCTGAAAGAATGTGTAGCCCTAAATGAAGAAAGAACTAGAACAGTGGACAGTCCACTCCAGAGCCCAGACCTCATCATCAAAGAATGTGTTTGGGATTATTTGTAATGTGAGAAACACAAAGTGCAACCAACTTTTAAGACTGAGCTTTGAATGTGTGTAAAAATATCTAGAAAACTGAAATTAAGTCTATAAAATAGGCTGTACAAAGGCAAAGAAAAGACACACTAACTACTGAAAAAGTGAAATTATATTTATTTGTCAAGGCTTCTGTCATTTTCCATTTTATCTTCTGCTTTCTTATGAATCACTTGTATTTAAAGGCCATTTTGACTGGAAAATAAATAAATGAAGAAATGGTCTCTGATTTTGTACAGTACTGTATGAATACACTATACAGTAATATGTACTTAGTCTGTCAGTAATGTTAATTACAACCACTCACTACTGGCTAGGTCTTTCTAATAAAGTGGCCAGTGACGAGATGTACAAGTTAAGTGTTTCTAATAAAGCGAATGGGCAGTGTAGGCGTGTGTGAGAGAGAGCCAGAGAGCAGCTCTGTGAGCGTGATGAAGGATTAGCTTACATTTCCCTGTGCTTCCCGTTTGTGGCCGTTCTGTCCTGCACTGGGCGCAGCGTCGGTCACTTCGATTTTCTAATTCTCTCCCTGAACAGCACAGCAAAATGCTGCTGAGCCCATCATGTAGCCAAGTACGCACACGCGCACACACACACACACACACACACACACACACACACACACAAAGACATTGCATTGTTCGTTATAGTTGTACCTTTTTACCAGCCCTAATGCTGCTTCTCCACACCTAATCAGAGGCTTTGAGGAACACTAATCAAATGAAATAACGCCTCATTATTCAATCCCTTATCTTAATAAGATTTGAATGGAGATTAAGCACAATGTTCATGCTCTTTCTCTCTCTCTCCCCCTTCCTTTTCCCCGTCTCTCCATTTTCCAGGCCGCAGCTCCAGGCAAAGAAATTGGATTGATTGATTGATTTATGAGTGTCAAATGAAGGACACATGGACAGACGAGGGGAGAGGGAGAGAGAGAGTGGGGATGGATGGAGGGAGGGAGGGAGGAAAGAAGGAGAGAACAGGGGGAATGAAGGAATGGAGACAGAGACAAATGGAAGAAGGGAGACAGAAGGGCGGGAAAAAGTCAGGCGCATGACTGGTGACCTCCGCTTCACTCTGGGTAATCAATAAAGGATGTGTGTGTGTGTGTGCATGTGTCTGTGTGTGTGTTCCTACATAACACTATGCCTCGACATAACCAACCACCAGGTCTGTGCACAGACATTTTGGCGGCCACGGGCTCAAACTGAAAAAAATGACAGTGTAAATGTGAATTAAACTTAATTTCTTCTACAGCATGTTTTAGAAGAAACCAAATGTACTGGTGAAGGGCAATACCACTGATTTTTCAAAATTTCTGCCTAATTTTAGTAGTTGAGATGTAAACAAAGTCATTCAAGGTTTGATGTAAAATAGTTCATTGTCCCAGACAGCACACAGTTCTTGGCCAATTCTGGCTTTCTTATGTGAGTGTTGGTTGACTGCTGGGCAGATGTTAGTGCAGAAAAGGGCCAGATGCCAAACAGCTGCATACAGTTTTGCCTATTTTTGTGGGCAAATTCTGCCGTGACTGTAGTGGACCAACAATGTAGCTGGGACAGATTTAGGCCATAGTAGTTAGTTGTACCCAGAGAACTGTTTTTGTTTGTCTGGGCCAGACAAATTGCTAACTAACTACTCACATTTCTTTACAGTGATGGTGTTAGGAACCAGGGGTCATGATGTCTATAACACAAATCTAGCTATTTTATTTACTATCCAGAACCACCAGTGAACCTACATGTGTCTGTATGTTATATGTGTTTTATGTCATATTTATAATGGTAAAATGGTAGTAAATCTGATAAAATAAGCTTTCTTTGGGTACTATGTTGCCTTACAACACATTGTATGTCCTTCTCCTCCATGAATGGATTTTCAAAACTACATTTTATGCCAAAATCTTATCTCAAAACTTTTGTAAAACAATGTCTCAGAGAGCTTTTAGAGGCATTAAACCATCAAAGCAGCCAAAAATACTAGCTTTACTGCCCAAAGACAGACTTGAACCTCAATCTCCAGTATACTAGTCAGTAACATTACTATAAGCATGGCAGTTGCAACTCTATTTAATGGTAATTCCACTGATTTTTCAAAGTTTCTTTATAATTAAATGGTTAACATGTAAGCAAATTCAATCAAAGTTGTCTGATGTGATATGCTCTGTTTTAGAGTCAGTGGTGGTGATAGGAACCAGGCATCTGATCTGATTTAATGCCTCAAAAAGCTACTTCATAGAAAACTATTATGTGAAATACATGCCTGATGACTGATTGTTTTACTTGCCTGAGTGAGTAATCAGGAGAATTCGGTTAGTGTTTTGAGCCAGTTGCTGTGATCTAACATATAAATTCATGCATATAAGCACAGACAAACTATGAATGTTACATCCAAGTGTATATCTGTAGCAATTTATAGGTTAAAACAGGAGCCACCACTTCAAGTGTCACAGCCCAAGTTTGCTGATTACACTTGTGTCACAGTAGAGACTAGATGAATCTGAAGTTTCAGTCTCATTTCCTGTTTCACCTTAAATGGAAGCAGTTATCTTCAGATGCCTGTGCTGGAGGCAGCGTGTAACTGCTGTACTATTTAACATACAGTGAAAAATCAAATAAGAAGCTTACATCAGCCTTGAGAGGTTGTAGAAAATGTCAATTTTTATATGTGAATCCTGTGATGATGGACAGCAGCAGCAAGATCTGTAAAAAAAAATCTAAGTGGCACCAAGAAGACAAGAATGAAAAAGCTACTTAAGGAGGATGAGGACATATCTGAGCAGGTGGGCAGTGAGAAATGCTGACCTTAATTTACTTAGCTAGTGTTAGTTTGTAACATATTGACAGCCATGATTATGTCACATTTCAAATAAAAGCTTTAGCCAGTTTTCATTTTATCACTAGCTAACCACCTTGATTATCTCAATGCTGCACAGAAATAATAAATAAAAGTAGGAAATGAAGAACATGAAATTGCACAGATTTTAGAAAAGTTGAGCAAAGACAGTGCTTTGTGTATTTGTAGAGTTTGGGGTGGGCATCGAACTCCGGGTCTGAAAACAAATCCTACTCCGGCCCTGCTTCGAGACAAAAACATATTTTTTAAAAAGCACATTCATGGTGGAGGGTTGTATGCTACATTACTTTAACTAGCCAGTTGCTTTGTTGGCTAACAGCTAGCCTAAGCTAACTTCAGGGGCATAGCCACAGGTAGGCCAGATAGGCTGATCACAGGCCTACCCAATCAAATGGGGAAATAATAGTTATTAAGCTGCATTTCTAAAATTATGAATTTTGATGTCCATTGTATTATAGCCAATCAAAATCACCTCATACCTGAATGTGTAATGCATAGTTCAAGCAACTAATGCCAAGTTCCATCTTATTTTCTCAATGCTTTCACTGCTTAGCAACTACTGCTAACCACTGCAGAGTTCTTTACTGAAAAAGATCTCAGAAAGAAATCAGATAATTGAGGCTATTATTTATAGTAATAATATAAATGTGATAAGTGATCCAGTCTTTTCATTTCCTTTTAATTTTTGTTCATTTCATATACAGTGATGTCCAAAGGTATTTTGCGCTTAAACATCTCATCAAATAAAACAATAAAGGAATAAAAAAAGAATGGATATGGAACCGATGTTCAAGGATAATGCTAAAGTAGTATGTTAATGTGTGAGTGGTGATGTTCATATTTCATAATCATTTTTCCTTTATTTCTAACCAGCTCATAGTATGTTTTTAAATAGTTGCTTAATATTGTGATAGTGTGAGTCGTGATGTTTTTTGGCTGTTATCATACCATGAAAATGCTCAATTGTACCCCTTGCTGTGACCCCTAGTGTGCGAAGCGCTGGTATATATATACACACACACACACACACACACAGACACACACACACACACACACACACACACACACACACACACACATATAAATGCGCTTGTACAAATACAGAGCCTCCAGACATGTCACATTACATTGAGATCTGCATCTGTCTTCATCTTAATCTGCCTGACTCTACAGATCCACTGAGTGGATAGGACAGGGCTCCAATCTGTGTGTGTGTGCATGTGTCTTTTCTTCTCTTGCTCTTTTTCTTGCTCTTTCTTGTGAAGTAGCCATAAATGATAGAGATCACATATACATTTTTACAGTGCCTTATTTAAAATTACTTAATAAAAAAACACTATTATTATTTCCAGTGTTGGGCAGAAAACTTTGAAAAAAGTAGACATCGTCCTGAATGGACACAGTGACATATTACAATGCATAAAAAAGTAATGTGTTCAGAATACATTTAGATTCATTTCTTTGCTGTTCCTCATTGGTGACTGTGTAGTTTTGTTCATGTAGTTTTCCAGTTAACATGTTTCATAAAATATTCACTGAATTAAATGAAGTTACAAATTCCCAACATTATTTTGGCTCTCATTCAGTCCACTGCGGCTCCCATAATCCCACTGATGCTCCCATAATCCCACTGACACTCCCATAATGCCACTGCTTCTCCCATAATCTCACTGCCGTCTCTTGAACTAAGCAAACAATTCACCATATCCCAATAACAATCTTGTAAATTTGATTATAAAGTGGGTAGGTATGTGAGTTTCAGTTAGTGATGCTGAGATCATCACTTATGAACATGTCCATTACTGAGGAGTTCAGTTCAATCATCCCTCAGAGGAGTTTTGTAACATTGAGGATAATAACTGGCTCATCACATTGAATTATCGGTCGACTCCGGCTTTAGTAGATCAGAGTAACACTGAGATTAATGACCAATCATCACATTGTTTTATCAGTCTACTCAGGCTTTAGTAGATCTTAGTGACACTGAGATTATGACTAATCATCACATTGATTTATCAGTCTGTGCAATGATTTTTAAACAGATAAACAAGCACTGATGGCACTTCTTTTTAAGATGGTACATATTTTATATTTTATGAGTAAATTTCACCACCTCATCTAGGACCTTATGAAGGCTTTCACATATAGCTTGGATGTCTTTAATCCAGTTTAACCTCCATTGGACCTGCTTTTGGAGACCATCCTGGACAAAGCAGAGGGCAAACTAATCTTTTTGATGTTTGAAGGGACACAAGCGATCTGTCTTCTTGGTTGTCACCAGGCCAACAAAAACTCCTGAATAATTTTTAAAGATGTGGTAACATAATTAATCATTTTGTCCTTACAATTAAGCAGGCTGTTTTTGTTGCCTTTAAGACTGAATAATGTAAATGACCTACATTCTGCAGCCAGAGCTCGTGCACTCTTTATAACTTCAACATGAATGGGCTTGGCTAAACTGCTGTAGTCTGCATAAAGAGATATATGTAAATGAGTTGATTTTCACGACTTCACAAAAATTAATTTAAAACGAGCTGTTTTTGCAACTTTTAATATATGAACTCTGGACTGGCGAATAAACAGTACATTTTAAAACTTTAACACTATTAAAATATTACATCAAAGTCAGTCAGTAAAAATGTGATTTTGCATGATATCCTTTTAAAGGGCATACACCGTACAAATCAGTGACTTAAACAGCTTTTAGCTTGCGGAATATGTTTAATTACAAACAAGTTAAAGCTTTGCTTGCTAGCTTAATGCCATTTATATCGACGATACTTTCTCAATCAAATTTTGCATGCCAATAATGTCACAAACTGGCCTTTAGGAGACTTCATAGGACAGTGAACAATGATTACATGGCAGGGTCACAAATAAAACACAGGTGGACAAAACAAGGGGGCAGAGCTTGGGATGAACAAAGTAAAGACTGCAGCTGAGGAAGGAAAAAACTTGCTAGCACTGGTTATACTCCACTTCAGTACTCAGTCACACACATTCGACACGGCCAGAGCGGTTTCACATTCATATCTTATGTTTAAAAGCATTACATTCAATTTTACATTTCATTACAAAGTCTGGTGCCACAGCATGCCTCACCACTCACAGCTGTTTACATCTTTTTTAAGTGGTTTTGTGCAGCTGCGTCTTTTGATTTCTCTGAAAAGAAGCGTCCATTTCTCAGCCACATTGGAAGGATCCTACAAAATGAGACAGCTTTCAGTGATGTAGCCGTCCTCCTCTGCACAGGCTATACATGCCTTAGCATTGCTCTAGCTCAGTATTCACCAACTCTCCTCCTGAAGACCTACTTCCCTGCAGAGTTTGGTTCCAACCTACAGTGGGGACCAAAAGTCTGAGACTACTCATGAAATACTCATTAATACAAAGTATTTAATTACAAATTTTATTGTCAGCATAGTCTAATGAAAGTAGTATCTTTGAGATATATACATGAATTTTAGAATTTCTTGGTATTTGTCACCCTTCAGCTTTAACAACAGTGTGGAGAGGGTGGCTGGCAAGGACTCTGATCACTAACAGTGACAAAATCCTCTGATGAGTAGAGGCTGTTGTGCGTTGAATGTTGTGTGACCACGAGCTTCAGTAGGAGAAGTAAGATTTTTAAAAAACTGACCTTTTTGTGCAAAGGCCTCAACAAGCTTAAATTTGGATAATGACCTAGAAATAGTGCACAGTCGTGAACTTTCCTATGTTTTCATTTTCCCCAAAATTCTTAAATGTTCTGTTATTTATTTCCAGGATTAAATGAAAACATCAGATTTTCAATGCGGTCTCAGAGTTTTGGACCCCACTGCACATCTACCACGCTGACCCCACCTTACCTAACATGCACTGAGTTGTGCATCATTGAAAAAGCAGTCCTGCATGAAACACTCCTTATACATTTATCACAAATAGGCAGGGCTAAACTGCTGTAGGCTGAATAGGCAAACATATGTAAATGTGCTGGTTTTTGTGATATCACAAAGACAATTCATTCAAAATGCAAAAAGGTTTTGCAGCTTTGTTTCCATATATGGACTGAAGAGTGAACTTTACTTTTTGAAACTTTTTTTCAAAGTTTATATACTACAATAAAAAACGTTTAATTTTTTTAAAATATCGTTTTCCACGATATGGGCCCTTTAAAAGCTTGGCATCCCCAAACTTTTGATGGGTGGCATATTTACACTCCAAAGGTGTGTACAAATCAGAGTAAGGGGCTGCGTGGGGCCTAAAGGGGGGGCTGGGAACGAGGCAGTCCTCCATTAAAACATGAGAGATTGTGTGGTAACAACAACGCAGAGCCTTTTTCCTCCCTTTCTCTCTGCCGAGGTGAGAAACGCATTTCTGAACAGCCAAATGTGTCGACTAAAAGAATTATTTTTTCAGCAGATTATTTCCCCACGGACTGGAAGCTGTTGACTCAGAATAATAATTCTGGTGGCTTGTGTTCCCTCTCTCTCTCTCTCTCTCTCTCTCTCTGTCCTTCTGTTCAGAGAGAACCCAGGTGCACAGATAGACAGAAACAATCGCTCTTTCCAAGCCTAAATTGATGTTCGATGTAATTTTAAACCTGCGTTTTATTTTTCTCTCCCTCTGCGTTTTCTTTCTGGTCTGCTCTACATCTTCTCGGTGTCCCTCACCCCACATTTCTCTCTCACTCTCCCTGCCTGCTGCAATTGGTCAGTGTGGCACTAAGGGCAGTGAAGCAATGAGAAGCAGAAGTGGAATGAGAATAGGTGGCGGGGGCAGAGTACAATCCAGGAGTGTGACAGCTAGAGAGAAAGCGAGTGTGTGAGCGTGCGAGGCCAAGATGAATCTAAATTCTGAACATGCCTGGACCTGCTTATTTCTATTTGCATATTCCTGCCTCGTATTTCTATCAATTATCCTTTTATACCACATTTCAGAGTATATGCTGAGGCTTGAAACATGGTGTGATTGTATTTCAGTGACAGCATATAATCATAATAAATCAGTGAGACAGATTTAAAGGGGAATTTTTCCCCCATTTTTTCCAAATTTCTGCATAATTCAGTCATTGAGATGTAAGCAGTCATTCAGAGAGATTTGATGTAAAAAGTTCATTGAGAAACTTTCTTTACGGTGGGTTTCATAGGAACCAGGGGTCACAATGTCTACAACGCAAATGTAACCATTTTATTAACTATTGCTAGAAAACAACCTGAGAACCTACACGTCTTCTGAGTTTTTAGATTTAATGTTGACTACAGCGGTGAATTAGAGAGATTATGTTGTCTTTGGGGACTGTTTTGCCTTATGATGCCCTCTCCATCATAAAATACTATCATAACACATTGTCTCAGGCATTAAGCAGCAGTGGTCATGCTCTGTGATGTAGCTTTAAGAGGCATTAAGCAGTTCAGATGTCTGGTTCCTATCACCACCACTTTAAACAATTCTGATTGGTTCTAGAATGTATCATTTCACATCAAACCTCTGAATGACCTTGTTTACATATCAGTCGTTTATTTGTGCAGAAACTTTGAAAAAGAGGTGGCGTTCCCCTTTAAAGCATAAATCTAATTGTGTACTGGTTACCACTCTCAAGACTGTTCACGTCTGTTATAGCAGGTTTTGATTGGTTAGAGGAGAGAGAGAGAGAGAGAGAGAGAGAGAGAGAGAGAGAGAGAGAGCGAGAGAGAGAGAGAGAGAGAGAGAGAGAGAGAGAGAGAGAGAGAGAGAGAGAGAAAAACAGTGAAATAATAAGAGAGACTGAAAGGAAGAGAGAGTGAGGGAGAGAGAAATAGACTGAATTAGAGAAAATGAAACCCAAAAGTGAGAGCACATGCAAGGGACAAAGAAAAAAGAAACAGATTGAAAAAGACAGAAAGATAAAATGAGAGTAAATGAATAAGAAAGAGGGTGAAAATGTGAATAGAGTCTATTATAAAAAGTAAGAGACAGAATGAGAGTGGAAATGAGAGTGCATGAGAGAGAGAGACAGAAAGGAAAAGGGTGAAAGAAAGATAGAGAGGGTAAAAAATAGAGAGAATGCATAAGAGAGCGTGAAAGTGTGAAAGAGACAAAAATGAAAAGAGAATGAGAACTAATGAGCGAGAAAAAGAGTGAATGAGAGGGAGGAAGTGAATAAGAAAAAGAATGAGAAAGGAGTGAGTGCATCAGATAGAGACGGCAAGAGAGAAAATGACAGTGAAGGAGAGAGAGCATGAATGAAAGAGAGATTGAGTATGAGAGAGAAAAAAAATGAGTGCATTAGAGACAGAAAGAAAAGAATCAGAGAGACAGAGAAAAGAGAATGAAAGTGAATGAGAGCCAGAAAGAAAAAAGAGAAATCTAGAGAGAGAGAGAGAGAGAGAGAGAGAGAGAGAGAGAGAGAGGGATAGTACACATACCTCAGTCTCTTCATTACTGCATCAGGGAGTCTCTGCAAGGTGGTGAACACACTGAAGGAAAAAGGTTCACTTACTGTGTGTAATTAGGAGTAAATTCTACAGTAATGATACACTCCTCTCAGTCTGGTGTCGCTTATCTGATAGTGGATCCAGTCCATTGCACTGGAGTGAGGAGTGAGGTATTGCGGTCCTTTTGATAATCACAGGCACCCTAGATGTGACAAGCATCCAACAGAAGGCCTGCACGCAGAATTCTGCAGAACAGTTCTCAGAACCAAAAGAAAAACACCAACCAATCATGTAGCACAGAAATAGGCTGATTAAAGTGAATCTGAAATGTAAATCGACCTTTTTTCATCTTGTTAGGTCTCATAAAGCATGATTTATCATCATCCCGCAATCTTCCATCAAAATGTAATGGCCACATCTAAAATGTCTAACATTAACCAAGAATGTTTCACCTCTCTCTCCCACCACCCCCACCAATCATGGAGCAAAACGCTCCCTGATAGTGTGCTTCGTCCAATTTTTTAAAAAAAAATTATTAATTATTTAAGTACTTGTTCTGTTTCTTTAAAATAGTTTTTCATAACTCCCTGTATATAGATTGTTGGACTAAATTAGTTTATATTGTAATCGTTCATGTTACTGCTGAATCACAAACAGTTTTAGTCTATATTCAGAGCCTTATTTTAGCCACTGTCCTTCATGGCCACATGGTGAGCAGTTAGAAGTAAATGTGCCCCAAAGTCAGAAAATCAGTGTGTGGCATTAAGAATTGTCAGTACCGAAACACACATTTTCTGCAGTTAAGTAAACATTTTTGGTTTTAATAAAAAGATTATGTGAAATATTAATAAATTATGAATGTAAAAATGTTGCAAAAGATGAATAAATAAATAAAATACCCATGATTAAGGTATAGGGTATAGTACACAACTTCTACTGCATGTCTAACCAGCTCATGATAACCAGCTCATGAAAAGCTCTTCGACCAGTCCGGCTTCTGACCAATCAGGGTCAGCACTTCTGACAGAGAAGGATTTCACAGGTCCTTTTATAGGTTTTATTTTCTTGACGTTTGTGGCATCAGTGACGTGAAGAAATCATACTTCTTAGAGGAGAAAACAAATAATATATTGAAGCTGTCCATAAAAATCATGCGCTTTATTTCAGTCAATTTTTAATTTTTCTACATCGTTTGAACGCAGCCCAGAATTTCGTGATGAATAGTACGTTGCTCACCAAGACCCTGTGTGCACAGTACAATTAAAACGCAAACTCATAAACATGCTGCAAATTCAGAAAACACTTTCATCAATATGACTGCACCTGAACTGCTTTTCACAAAGACGCTGCAAATACAGAAAACACACAAGACTTCAGGAACGCTGCAAAGGTAGTCACAACAGAAGTGAGACACAACACAACGGAAATGTTTCAAGGAGACTCCACAGGGGGTGAAATATCAGTGATAGGAAATCATGGACAGAAGTTAAGCAGACCACAGAGACATTCAGTATATTCATGGTTAACTTGGCTGGCTAGTTCGCTGTCTGACACATCGTAGTTGTACGCTGGTAGTTATCAGTCCTGCTATTGCTCTTTAAAATTCTACAGTGACACTTTACAGCTAATTTCCATTACGATACCGTGATGTTATCTAAGTGTCCTCTGGAAACATTTCCGCTGTGTTGTGACTGACTGTAGTGTTTCTGAAGCTGCATGGGTTTTTCTGTATTTGCAGGACGTTTGTGAAATGTAGAACTGCTGTCATCGTTTTGATGAACCACGGTAAAGTTAGTATTATTTTCGATATTCGTCTTTTCGGCGCTAATAACATTTGATCGAACTACGGTAGTCAGTAAAGACTTACACATTCATAACAGTACGACCACAGAGAGTGATGCACACCTGTTCTTTTGCAGTTTGGGTGACATTTAACGTACCGCTATTTTGTGTTAATACCATAGAACTGAGACAAGTTTTTCAGTCGGAAGGAAAATCATGCGCTTCTAGACCACACCTACATCCATGCACACGCATTTGTTTTCCTACAAAGTGTTTCAGTGCATTTAAATACATATTTTAATTGTTCATGCTAACAATAGACACCGCCAGACAATAAAACGTCAATAGCTCCATAAACACTGTGCCCATGCACATCTGATTAATTGTGTTATTTGCTCTAAATTATGGTTAGAAACACACACCACTTTAATTTAGAGAAAGGACTTTGAATAAACCTGTAACTAAAATGTACTTGCCAATACTTGTCCTAATAGTATTGAGCATACCTTACCTGTAAAAACTGATATTACCTGTATACTGATATAGCTAGTTAGCTTGATGACGGAGGTTCAGTAATCGATTAGCAGTCTTGAAGGTTCAATAGATCCTTAACCATCTAAAATATTAGTTTAAAAAATGAGAGTGTAGAAAAGAAAACGTCTTATTTAAGTGGATCAAATTGCACCTCAAAACTTTTTTAAATCCATCAAACGCTAAGTGAGTCAGATGTAAGTTTTAAATCTTGTACTTTTTTTTCATTTTGAATTTCGATAACATTTTAGACATTGAACATTTAAATCAGCAGTGTTTGGTGCAGATAAGTTTCAGTAATGACACACAAACTTTGAATTTTACTTGAGGATATAAATAAATAGCTAAAATACTGCTTAGATTCAAAATGCAGCATTCACTGCAATTAATGCAGCTGAAATGCTTTTGGAGGTTGCAGTACATTCAAAACTCAAAAGTTGTGTATGATTGCTGTAACTTACCTGCACCATACACAATTGTTTGTAGTGTTGGGTGTAATACAGCTGAAATGCTAATGAAATTCAAAATTGATAAAAGTTAAATCAATATATCCAAAATTTAAAGATGGTGCATCATTGCTGACACCTCACTGCACCATACACAGCTGTTTTTAATGTTGTATATAATTCAGTTGAAATATTATTGAAATTCAAAATACATAAAAATTAATAAAACGTAGTTACAGCAATATATCAAAGATCCAAAGGCTGTGCATCATTGCTGACACCTCACTGCACCATACACAACTGTTTTAATGTTGTAAACAATGCAGCTGAAATATTATTGACATTCAAAATACACAAAAATGAATAAAAATTAGTTACAGCAATATATCCAAAATCCAAAGGCTGTGCATCATTGCTGACACTGCACTGCCTTTAAATTTGGGATATATTGCTGTTACTACTTTTTATTCATTTTTGTGTATTTTGAATTTCAATAATATTTCAGCTAAATTATAAACAACACTACAAACAGCTGTGTATGGTGCACCAAGGTGTCAGCAATGATGCACAGCTTTTGGATTTTGGATATGTTGCTGTGACTACTTTTTATTAATTTTTATCAATTTTGAATTTTAATAATATTTCAGCTGTATTACACCCGACACTAAAAACAATTATGTATGGTGCAGTGAGGTTTCAGCAATCATACACAACTTTTGAATTTTGAATGTACTGCAAGAATTACTTTATATTAATATTTGTATATGAACCTTCAAAAGCATTTCAGCTGTATTGATTGCAGTGAATGCTGCACTTTGAATCTAAGCAGTATTTTAAATGTTCAATATCTAAAATGTCGAAATTGAAAATGGAAAAAATAATTTAAGTCTGACTCACTGAGTTTTTGATGGATTTAAAAAAGTTTTGAGTTGCAATTTGATCCACTTAAATAAGACGTTTTCTTTTCTACACTCTCATTTTTTAAACTAATATTTTAGATGGTTAAGGATCTATTGAACCTTCAAGACTGCTAATCGATTACTGAACCTCCGTCATCAAGCTAACTAGCTATATCAGTATACAGGTAATATCAGTTTTTACAGGTAAGGTATGCTCAGTACTGTTAGGACAAGTATTGGCAAGTACATTTTAGTTACAGGTTTATTCAAAGTCCTTTCTCTAAATTAAAGTGGTGTGTGTTTCTAACCATAATTTAGAGCAAATAACACAATTAATCAGATGTGCATGGACACAGTGTTTATGGAGCTATTGACGTTTTATTGTCTGGCGGTGTCTATTGTTAGCATGAACAATTAAAATATGTATTTAAATGCACTGAAACACTTTGTAGGAAAACAAATGCGTGTGCATGGATGTAGGTGTGGTCTAGAAGCGCATGATTTTCCTTCCGACTGAAAAACTTGTCTCAGTTCTATGGTATTAACACAAAATAGCGGTACGTTAAATGTCACCCAAACCGCAAAAGAACAGGTGTGCATCACTCTCTGTGGTCGTACTGTCTTGAATGTGTAAGTCTTTACTGACTACCGTAGCTCGATCAAATGTTATTAGCGCCGAAAAGACGAATATCGAAAATAAAACTAACTTTACCGTGGTTTTTGACGAAAGTTTGCAGCATCTATGAATGTACAGCACATTTTATTAATTTACAGAGTGTTTGTAAAATGCAGTGCATATGTTGTCATGTGGATGAAAGTGTTTTCTGCTTTTGTAGTTCATTTTTTTATTTGAGGTTTGTTGCATGTCAATAGACATGCTCGAAATTTACTTTTGATAAAACATCTTTAACTTGCATTAAAAGTTAAGAGCATTTTTGCCTTCTTAAAGTTACTTTGAACCTGTTTTTATTTGGACTGCAACAAGATACTGAACAAAAATACAAGTGCAACACTTTGGGGTTTGCTCCCATGTTGCAACAGTTTGATTTGAACAAAACAAAATGCAACAAAAAAAAAGATTTTTCCTAGAAATTTGTCACACTGCCAGAGGCGAATGGTGGTCACACCAGATAGTATGGTGGGAATTCTGTTTCATGACCCATAATGTTTTATTAATGGGGTTTCAGTACAATGCCTGATTCATACAGGATAAATGATCTGGATATTTCCCCAAATGATCCCAAATAGCCTGATCTAAACATCGTCACATGGACGTTTAGGTCAGCATTATGAAACAGGGGCCACACTTCCGAACAACTAAATGGCAAATATGGCGCCAAAAAAGGCAACACTGGACAAGAGAGACTTTACATCAAGTGTTGTGGATTTCAGTAGTCCTGCCATGAACTTCAGGATTAAGGAATTGGGTCAAATCAAGCTCCATTTTTAGCTCTTAGCTTTGTCTTCAAAACACAAAAAAGAAAAAAATGGCTTAAGTTGAATTTGCATTGTGAGAGAGGTACTAACTAAGTATTAATTAAGTATTCATTCTTTTTCTTTATCACATACAAGATACTATAATTGGACAGGATGTGCCCCCCAACAACCCCCCACAGGATGTTGCATAAGGCCTCCAAATATTCAGAATAACACTTACAGATATTAAAACTGTTATTATTGATGTCATTATTCTTATTTGCTATTGTTGTTGTTACCACTGTTGTCATAGTGCTCCAGCAATACTGCACTTTATACAGTCATGCCAATGAACTGGATCTTGAACTGAACTGAGAGAGGATGAGTGCGAATGAGAGAGAAAGAAAAACAGAGCCATAAAAAAGAAAAGACAAATCAAACACACAACACACACAATACTGTCAACACACTACCTCCACCTCACTTTTCCGAAGACATCAAACCCACAGTCAGTTTCAGTACATCTCTTTTTAATCACATAGAAAAGAAACATACTTTATACAAAATAGTCTTTTTTTTTCCTTCTCTTTGAATCATAATCACCCGGTCCGACAGAGAAAGAGAGAGCCATGATTTCAAAAGCAGCGGATGAAACAAGAATGACTGAAGGGAATCCTGTTTTTTTTTGTTGTTTTGTTTATTTTTTTTCCCTCTCTGTTTCTCTGGCAAGGTAGACAAAGAACAAATAAACATACTGCACTTAACAGTCAGTGTCCTTGTTGCATTGTTACCTTGAAAAAAGAACAAGGTGGGGGTAAAAATAAATAGAAATCAAGCATCGGACATGTCGGATTCTCTCAGGAATTTCTTTTGCTTGTTAAGGACTGATAGCAGCAGCCGATTTTTTCCATGCCCAGCTGTTCCACCGGGACATATTGATGAGACAACAGTTCACTATGGCCTCCCACAGGACTCCTATAGGCAATGTACAGGACTTTTAAGGACAGCATGGGGCCAATTCATCAAACCACAACATATCCACCTCAGTGAATGCTCTAATATAGTTTGCTGTACTGAGTGTTTACAACATACTCTCCTTGTCCACTTTATTAGAAACACCTACCTTATATGTCTACTATATGGATCATTCTACCAAATTGGTTCAAAGTCAGAGTTTAAAATACATTTTGGTCTTTCAACTGACGTTGAGTGACCCTGTACCTTCATTTTATTTATTTTATTAAAATAAGTAATTGAACATTCCATTTTGTCACTACCAAAACAATTATAACAGTACTGAAACCAAATGCAAACCCAGTGCACTCAAACAATCCCACAATGCACCACACTAAGTAGTGTACAACCAGTGTACCCTGGGGGATAAGGGATGCCTATATTGTGCTGCATTGTTTAGTTTAAAGATTCACACTGAATTTCTCTAAGGAGGGTGACCGAGCTCAGCTAAAATGGCAGCATCTCCACAGGCCTCAATGACGTAGTGTCAGAAATCATTTACTACCACCGCAAACTGTGTTCCCTATAGTACTGTTCTATACAGTGATCCAGATTTTTAAATGTAGGGTACAGTGATTAGGGGATCGTTTCAGACATGGTATTTGGCTGTGTTCAAAACTGCAAACTACCATACTAAATAGTATGCCCAAACTACATCACCATTAGAAATGCATTCATTGGTATAGTATGTATGGTGTGGTAGTATGTGGGGTGTTCTGGTAGTGACATGAAAACGTGGGACAGCATTTTTTAAATAAGAAATTAAAGTTTAAAAAGTAAACTCATGATAAATCTGAATCTTTCAACTTCAAACTTTTTAAAATAAATCAAAAAGATCTTGTAGAAAATGTAGGTATTATTGTGGGAATTGTGGGGTTAGGATTTGGGACAGCCTGAATATATTCATGTTTTTATGTAATTTTATGAGTGCTTTTGTGAAAATGAGCCAAACTGGATAAAGTGGCACTTTTACAGAAATGTTCATTAATGTCCATTGTACATTTTTCCTGCCAATATAAATGAAATAAACTAATCTAAAACTGACCACTGATGGAAGGCCAGAAGATGACTAACACAAACTGTGCATCAACAGGTACAACATTTTCTTATGCTTGGCCCACAAGATGTCTAACTGCCGAAAGGAGGAGGGTCGAATTGCAGCACCATATGAGGGCGTTTCTGTGATGCAGACATGCCCCAGACATGCGGCCCCCCCGGAACGCCCCTCATGTGACGTCAGGGGCAGGTGGGCTTTGGAGTAAAAGCCACAGTAACGTTGCTGAGTAAACAGAACTACGACGGCGTTCTAATAAAAGTCTAAAAGTCGTTCGTTAATAAAAATAAAAATAGTAGACTTTGAGAATAAAGTCGTAACATTTAAAGATTAAAGACGTAAAATTACGAGAGTAAAATCGCGATATTTCGAGGATTAAGTGCGAACTGTAGAGGGCTGCCATTGGGTCTCGGTTGCTGTACTGGCGACGGTGAAGACGCCGAGCGCGCCGGATTTCCTCACACTTCTGTCTCTTTGTGGCTCATTTTGATTATCATTCTCACTGTCTGTGAAACTTAATGCCCTCTTTGAATGGTGTGGTGATGTAGCCCCCGATAGCCGTGTAGACGACCCTGCCTGCGATTCTCCTTCAACAAAACAGACAGTTTACTCCGAGTCCGTCTGGCTCTTTATTCTAGATAAACACAGTTTCCTGCTCAGCCGTTTCTTATACTAATAACAGGTTGGTGCTGATGTGCAGGAGAGACAGGGAGACTGAGTGTTTCTTTATGGGTGAAACTATAACTTTAACTCCTCACCGCCCCTCATTTAACACGAGGAGGTGCTGCCTTCGCTTTAATATTGCATACCTTTTCTGGTAATATCCCACTTTAATGTCGTAATTATTATCGTAATATATTATCATCGAAATATATATATATATAGAGAGAGAGAGACTATCTTTTCAAAATATTACGATTTTATTCTAAAAATGCGACTGTTGTCTCGAAACATTGAGACTTTATTCTCAAAGTCTACTATTTTTAATAGTGTTTAAAAATGTTTTTTTTTTTGCCTCCTAATGGTTACCATTAGAGACCACTAGTTTCCAAGCAGAATTACAAGTGTATCTAGAATCAGTCACTAGGTCACCTGCTAAACTATTCCTTTACATTATCAACCCATCAAGAAAAGCCAAAACGCATTACAAACCCCCAAGAACCAACAGAAACTCTTAATGGTTTCTATGTTCTCATTAGGGACGTTACCATTATAATCCATTATTACACATTAATTTAAATAACGGCTAGTATGGGGAGCAGATTGCGTAGTACTGCTGAAAACACTGCTGATTGCTACCATTATGATGGGCATTCAGATCGCAAGGTCAAGTCGGGGATCACAAAACCGCAGACAGTCTCTCTACAGTCAACTCTACAAATCACCAGAGGCTGTATATTTACGCATACTTGTTTTTAAATGCCAAATGCTCATTATGTAAACATGTAGAAACAGTATTAATTCAGTATCAGTAACGTCTTTACATATATTGATGTATTTTCCCGTTGAGTCTTATCCACAAATGAGAGAAGCCATTTTGCAGACATATCGGCCAATGAATGATAAGTGGGCGTTCCTGATGTGGGTGCTCTTGTTTTACGGAAACGCCTTTCATTGCAATTCGACTTTATTGCGGCTGAAAGTGTAAGAGATGCCACACATAATGACAGATTTTGTTGTCTTTTACATCTTTAGTCGTCCTCCAGTAATCAAAGCCCCAACACTACAGGATGTGGCCAAAAACGCTTGGCGTTAATGTAACAGCAATTCTTGTGTCAGTACTAGCGAAAATTAGCATTATCACAGTGGGATAAGATTGGACTATACACACCCCACACCACTGGATAATTTGGGAAGATAATCATCACGACCAGCCTGAAATCTAGAAATCTTTATGAAGAGGAAATTATGCAAATTGAAATGCAATCACTACAGTGGAAAAACATGAACTGCAATGCACACAACTTTTCTGTAGTGATATGTGGAATTTGGGCCAAAATGTACATTGTTTTTTTACGTCGCTTGACCTCTTTACTGAAAAACAATACATGACGATTTGAAATATGCTGAATTAATGTCAAAACTGAACTACAATCAGCTTTGAAATGTAGTCAGTACACAGCTATATTGCTCTCTACCGTGCAGGACTTCAAACATATAGAGTGGTGTCTGAAAGTCTGAGACTACATAGAAAATCTTAATATTTTAGAATTTTTTTAAACATTTAAACAAAGAAAAGTTATAACAAGTAAAATGAAGAAAAAATATTCAAGATTCTGCACTATTTCTAGATCACCATTCAAATTTAAGCAAATTTGTGACCCATGTTGAGGCCTTTGTACAAAAAGTCATAGTTTTAGTCTTATCTCTTCCAGTGAAAAGTGTGTTCAGACGACTCTCAGCTAAATTTGATCTACTCATCAGAAGCTTTTACACAAACTTGAGGAGTCTGTGCCAGCTCAAGTGCATGCTGTCGTTAAAGCAAGAGAAGGACATATCAAGTAATTAAATTCTGAAATTCATTAAAATATTTTAAAGATTCTACTTCTCATTCAAAATGTTATACTGATAATAGAATAAACAATTAAAATATTTCCATGAAATAAGAAAGGAATTCAAAATAGAAGTGTTTTCTCCAATGGTCTCCGACTTCGTAAGTCTCACTGAAATGCAATCATAATGCAATGCACATATGAGATTCCATTTAAAGAATGACATGCGGAAAACATTCTTATACTACTCAACATTCTACTATGTTGGTTTAAGGTCGTTTGAAATATTGCACAGAGGAAAGCAACATAGCTGAGTTCAATTCTGACACAAACTGAGCTTTTTGTAATGTTTAAATTGCATTTCACGCTTTTCCATTGTAGTGACTCCATTTCAATCAGGGGTGCTGCTAGAACTTTTAGAATGGTGTGGGTGAATAAGACCCAGAGATGATATTGGGGTGGCACATAGCTGGGGAAAAAAACAGTGTTAATGTACTAAACTGACATAAAAAGTAATCTTGGTTTTCCTCTGTACTGAACTAAATCTGTCCATCATTTCCACATGAACAAAACATTACATCAATACAACGACTGCAAAAAATAAACTGAAAGACAAAACTGTGTTGATGCAACATATTTTAGTCATAATGAGGAAATGCTGTATATGAATCAAGTAAATTAAACGCACCATGCTTCATAATGTGGCTTGCAGAGCAGCACTGCTGGGACCCAGTGCATGTTCACTTGTCTGTTTGCTGAGCAAATTAGTCTATCACAGCAAGACGCGCTAATTATTAAATGCAGCGTCATCAGACTCTTAAAACTGATTGGTAACCACTTTGAACGCAGATTTTCACTATAAAGCATAACTGATGCTTTACTGATGATGGCTGACTGTTTCACTTACCATAACTGGGTAGCATGAAGCACCCTTCTGGCCACCCCAAGTACAGAAATTCTGGCGACCCCTTGGCTACCCTTCTCATTTCAATGTGACACAAATTCCTCTCCGTACATTCCTCTATTGTTGGAAAAGGCAAATCAGCCTCAGAGGTGGCCCGATTTTACTGTAGCGTGAGCCGGGCATAGTAATACACACACAAGATGAATCTACTTCTAAGGTAGGTAAGGTAGGTGCTTCCGATAAAGTGATCACTAAGTATAAAGAATGACAGAACAGCATGTATTTTGTTTGGGAGAAAAACATCTGTTTCCCGAGTAATGGATGTAGTTCTAAGCTCTTTAACGATTATGGTTTTGTTATGTCTGCAGCTAACGATGCTGAGATTGCAGTTTTAATGTTCGTGTACGTAATAAGGGAAAGGATAATGCTGGGCTGACTGCACAAGAGCACAAGTGCAAAGTGGCTGTGTTTCACTGCAGCTGTTTTGACTGAGCAGCAGCTGAACGGACGTGATGGAACGGGGTGTTCACCATAGGAGCATGCTTTAGCATCATTAAAGCTGCTTGGTAATACAGGCTGGAAGCCAAGCCAGTAGATCTGAGGTGGTTGCATTACAACTAGATTGGCTCTAGTGGCTGTAAAGTGGTTGTATACCAGTGTAAATTGGTACCAGGCCTTGAAGGGTATGATATGAGGGTTCTCTAAACTGCCCCAACACTGCATAACTGCTATAATCTCTATCAGTACAATGATATTAGAGGCAAAAAGCATCCCTAAGACTGAACAAAAAGAGCTATATATCTCCCTTCATGAGGCTGGAAGACTACAATGAATATAGCTCCGAAGTGATGATGATCAGAGAGGAGCAATGGCATCACCTGAGGGAACGTTCTGGAAAGGTAGAGAGAGTGGGAGAGTGACAGAGAAAGACATACAGAGAGAGATAGAGAGGAATAAAGAACAAGAAAAGGACAGGGAGAGGCAGGAGGCAAAATACAGACCTCAGGTGAACCTGTTTGCGAGTGCAATGTGACAGTGACATTATTTCGTGAGGAGGGAACAAGGAAAATGGTGTTATTTTTGGAGAGTGTGGATGTGAGAGCTTTGTCTCAGGGGTGAGATAGCACAGCAGTACCTGTGTGTGTGTGACTGTGGTTGAGTTTGGGAGCGTGTGTGTGTGTGTTTGTGTGTAGGGAGACATCTGCGTTAATGGGCTGCAGGTGGAACAACTGCTGGTCCGAGGCGGCAATAGGTGCAGAATCTGCAGATGGTTTCAAAAAGAAGACAGTGGAAAAAAAAACCTAGGGGGAAAACGAGTGCCCCCATATGCTCTAAACTAGGGCTGCACGATATATCGGCAGCCGATATATTGTTTGCCGATGAAAATTACAGCCAGCAGTTACTACTGATGATTCAGCACCCTGTTTTTAGCTTGAGCATGCATTGACGCTTGTGTAGACACTACTGAACAGGCGATTCGTTTGCAAACAAATCACTTGCTAAACTGAATAACAGTGGATAACATTACCATCATCCCACACAATGTTCCATTCCCCATTCAGGCAGGAATGCCACTGCAAGACTGGGCAAGACTCCTAACGTCACAACTGCACACCATTATAACTCGCTCTGGGTAACAATGGTCCTGTTTTCATTTGGCATCGTCCAGGATGTACCTGGATGTTGACTGTATACGCAAAGTAGAGGAGCACACATTGTGATCAGACGTGTATATGAATTACTATTGAATTTTGAAAACTACAGCCAGTAAGTACAACTGATGATTCTGCACTTTATTTTTAGCCTATGCACACACTGACGCTTGCGTTGTCACTAGTGAATAAACAGTTCTGTTCTTTTAAAAAATTCTTTTGTGAATAAATCTCTTGCTGAAGCGGATAAGAGTGGATATTATCGTCCAGCACACAGAGAATCAAAGGTTTGATTCCTTGTTTGGGCAGAAACACCAATGCTATACTAATAAGAGTCCTTGGACAAGACTCCTAACATTACATTCACCTACCATTGTAAGATGCTATAGGTAAGAGTGGCCCTGTTTAAAATGCATCATGTATCTGAGTTCCAATCAACTTTTGCAAAGGGCAAGTAAACGTGCAGTTGCTTTATTGACAATCCATTTACCGCGTTCGGATCACGGTGTTCAGATGTTAATATCAAGTGTAAACAGGGCCAGTATCGGCTAAATATGCAAGTGGTTACGATAACTGTCAAGTCTGATTTAGCTATGTAGATTCAATTCATGATTACATGGATTAAAGTATGAACTCGTTTCGGATATACAATATCGGTATTTCTATCGGCCACATTAAGAAGTGAATTACAGTTACTGTATCAGCTCAAATTCCTGCACAGCACATGGACTCCAACATACGTGTGTCCTCATAGGCGCTCACAAGCACACACATGCACACAACCTTGTCCCACATTCTGCAAAGTCGAAAGGAAAATGACGACAATACATCAAAGAGACTTTTCAAACGTGAAAAGTTGCGCATGGATGAGGAATGAAAGACGGAACATGCAAGCACGTCTTTTTCATGTGCAAGCTGGACTCTCTGTGATAAGGAATAGAGTCAGAACTGAAGCGTCTGCTTTAGGTACCACTTTCACCTGTGATACTGCCAAGACAAGGTTGCAATTTCCCTCCTTTTGTGCTCCAGTAAGGCCAAGTGGATTTTTATTACAGTAATCATTTAAAATCTCGGGCAGTCTTTTGTTAAACAAGGGCTTTGCGAGAGCAGGCCCGGGCATCCAGGTGCTATTAGCAGTTGCAGATACCACAGAAACGCTTGACAGCTGATCTGAATGCATTAGTAAGCAGACATAAAACAAACCAGCAAAAAAAGAACAGCAACATGGACTCGAAATAGCCAGATCATGTCAGTAAAAATTCAAGGCCCATGTTTGATTTGCACTCAGGAGGGGAGGCAAAAAAAAGAACTGCCGTTCCAGTAAGTTATACTGTCAAACACAATCACAAAAGCAAGCCAGACAAAACTGACAGGCAAGCTCAATTTGCTTCCATCTGAGGAGTAGCAAACAGTTGTTTGGGGAGTGGAGGGTAGAGAAAGTGAGAGGAGATAGAAGAGAGGAGAAACAATGAGGGGAGGTAAGTGGAGGAAAAGAGAGGATGGAAGAGGAGAGGAAGGATGATAAAGGGGTGGCAAAGACAGAAGAAGAGTAGAGCTTGAAATATTTGTCCAAACCAGTGGTGGACAGTAACTAAGTAAATGTAATTCATTACTGTACTTTTTTTGTGTGACTGTACTTTACTGAAGTATTTCCATTTTGAGTGACTTTTTACTTTTACTCCACTACATCTCAAAGTCAAATATCCTACTTTTTACTCCACTACATTATGCAAAATCTGTTGTTCCTTTTGGCTTATGTGTGCATAAAAACGTAACGTCAAAACGAAAGAAGCATGAAGCAAGCGCATCAATCAGGGTACAGCGCACACTTTGTTTTGAGCTTGTTTTGACCTGTTGGACATAGCTACCCAGTGCAAGCATACGGTTCAAGTCAGTGCAGCAGCATAAAATTCTGGGAGTGCCTATGCCAACATAAATGATGGAACTAAACTAACTTTAACTTGTAAATAGACCATAATATAGAAATATGTACACATATGCAGTTGTAACTGGCATGTGTTTTTTTTCTGAATTTATACAAACACTGTTTCATTTTATAGTAAATTTGTTTTTGCTAGTTTATGTTTATGAACAGAGACCTACAGATGGAATTTAGTAAATGAAAAACACCTTTTAGTAAAGGTGAACCTGTGTTTAAAGCAGGTTTTTATTCAATTTAAACTTGTAACTAAGTAAATAAATTTTAAATCCAACCTTTCCTTGTTCACAAAAGGTTATTTCATAGCCTCTTGGTTCTACCTAATGGAAATTGTTTGCCTTCAGTGTTTTGTGCTTATGATAATTTTAATAGACATCAGTGACAGACTAATTAATGACATTCTATTAAAAGACTGGTTTACCAAGAGTGACACTGAATTATTTTCTCCTAAAATGAGTCAACAAAGCAAGAGTCTTGTTACAAAAATGGTAATAGGACATTAAAGTCATAATTAATCTTTTAGTACCTTTACCTTCGATACTTAAGTACATTTGACGGTGAATACTTTTGTACTTTTACTCAAGTGGAGGTCTAAAGGGAGAACTTCTACTTTTACTGGAGTAATATTTTACCTTGGGTATCTCTACTTTAACTCAAGTACATGATTTGTGTACTTCGTCCACCACTGGTCCAAACCCAATGGGACCCAACCTCTTACATCAGGTTTGGTCGAGCGTGGACGTCATTTCCCAAGTTTGCGTCGGTCTCACGTCAGGTTTGAATTTAACGTTCGAGTAGGCCTGTCATAATGATCAAATTTTAGCTGAGCATTAGTTGTCATACAAATAACTGCGAGAAACAATTTATTTGGGTTCATTTGGGCTCGGGCCAGTTTTGATGATGAAACCTGATGATGTGTTTTGGGTCTGGTCGGACTCGGACAGAAAGTTTTTGGGCTATATTTGCCTTCGGATAAAAATTTTAGGTCTGATTAAAGCTCTAAAGAAGAGGCCAGTGAAGATTGGAAGAGAGCAAATAAAAAAATAGAAGAAAAGAGGGAGAAGAGGGATCAAGAATATTAATGTAGTGGCAGACACGTAGATGATGACAAACAATTGTATGCATGGATGACCACCACATGCCACAGTGGCCTAATGCTTCATTTCAACTTAGAATCCTGCTATGGTTCATAACACACATCTTTTGTGTGTAATCTCTCTCCCTCTCTAGAACTTTCTACTCTCCTCACAGCCTATTAATGCCTGAACACAGCCAAATGGGAATATATAAGAACCCACCCTCCTTGCATTGTTTACTTCCCTACACCAATGAATAATATAGAAAAACATTAACAAATACGTCTTTGCAATGCATGCACCATTCAGAAGCCCTCTCCCCGCTCATACACAGTGCTGGTCCACAGTGTTATGGTTTGGTTTTCTGCTCTCCATAATCTTTCACTCACAGCTATAGCTAAAGACTGAAGATTGGCTAGCCGGAGATTGTGCTGCAGCCTCAGCTACTACAGTGTTAGGAATATTAATTATTGAATGTAATGTTGGGTGCGTTAGCTTCGATTCCTCCTGCCCACTTGTCATGTTCAAAGGACAATGAATAGACTCCATTTTCAGGAACTGGCAAAGGAGTCTATTGGCTAAAAGTACTAATTTGTACTGAGTTAGAATCACTGTCCCTGCACCAGTTCCTAACTTCAAACTCGGCAAGGTACACAGCAAAACTTACCTCAGATTGGGCTTTACATATGCCGTGACTTGGGGTGGCTTCTTGGTGCTTTTACTTTAGCATGGATGGTGTCACTTCTGCTTCCTGTCACTTTGCAAGCAATCACACTAATACAACCTGGGTTCAACTGGTGGGATGGTAGGAAGGTCTGGTTAGTGCAATATGGGCTCTGACTGCTCAGGGGGAGGGTTCATACTGAAATAATGACAACCCATTTGACGCAAAATAATCCTTTACATCGTTACATAAGTTACGGGACTAGGCAAAACCACAGTGTTTTAATGTCACCAGCAGCAGGACTGACTCAGTTGTACCTAAACAAATTCATTTCAAACATAGAACAAATGTAAACCAATAAAAAGACAGCAACATGGGATAAATAAACTAACAAACAAGAAAAGAAAACATAAGTTTGAAACACAGAATATGTTATTTTTACTTTCACAAGTCCAAAAAGTCTGATGTGTTTTGTATCCAAGTATCTACACATCTTGCCTGTATTCAATATATATAATAGCGCAGTGTGGCAATTTTCAGTGTGAAAGAGACAGTCAGTCTACTTGAATCATGTCCAGTGACCACACTCCCTCATTAGGTCCATATTAAAAAGATCCAGACAGCATAATGCTTTCTGCACTATGCTACATTTTTTTAGTCAGGCAACTTGCTGGCATTTCAAGATCATTTTTGAGGCGTTTAAAACTAGTGACGCATCACCATTCATGACCAATGTTTGTAACTCCAAATATTCCTAATCCCATAATAAAGGGAACACCAGATCTCCAAAGTCCAAGGTCATTGGTCTCTTGTAAAAATTGGATCCAAAATGTCACCCCAAGTCTTCTTCCCTGACCCTTCCCAGAACAATAGCACTGCCAAGATAACCTCAGATTCCCTCTGCAACAGTAAGTCTCCAGGTAATCCTTATCCACAATGTTGCTCTGTTCTCTTTTCAGACACCCTGGCCAAAAATGGATTTCCCAAACTAGGCATCCACAAATTCGAGTCAGGTGTGCAGCTGTTAGGCAGCTAATAATCAGAGCCACAAGTTGTAGTTGAAGGTTGTAGTTGTAGTTGAAGGTTTACATCCAGGTCTGATTTGTTTTAGTTATTTTTTTTCCAAGAAGTGCCACAAGATTTTATATGATCTGAGCTCAAAATAAAAGGAAACTCTGTGTGTTAAATACATTGTGTGCTGCCCTTGAATCTGCCTCGCTGAGGAAGCCAGGGATAAAGCAGTGATGCCGAGGACACACCAGGTTACACTGGGGGGGAGTGAAAATAGCAGTTGGTATAACCACCTGAAATGGTGTGGCCGCCTCTTGGCACCAGGCACAGAAAGCTGTTTCCTAGCAGGCATCTGGGCCAATTAAGAGCTTCCTCGGTGCCATGAACAGCAGGCTAGGTTGGAATGGAGACCAGAAGGCACAAAGGGGTGCTGTGGACCCCACACTGATTAAAAAACTGTGCATCTATCCAGTACATGATTCCTAACAGTGTTTGCTAATTTAGGCCTATCACGTGTAGGAGTAGTCTATATCTGGGATACCTCCTTCTCTGTAGCCGCGGTTTGTACCATAGCCCGAGTTGGTCATGTGATTGGGTGGTTTGTACAGACCTGTGCCATTAGAGGGGAAAATTGTATGTATGATATAATCTTCTCGGATTGGCTTGGGCTGTAGGGGCTCTCTGGCCGCCATCGGTGTCATCTGGAACCCAGGTCCACGGATCTCCAGGATAGTAGTGTCCTTCTTAGTGCCTGATTCAATGTAGTCATCATAATGCTTGCTCTTGCGTGAGCTACTGCGGCTGTAGTGGTCCCTAGAGGACAGACGTCCTGCACGATGCCCATACCAACAAAATATGCCAAAGATAAATGCGAGGGAGACTATGGCGGTGGCTCCACCAATTATCCCAGCAAGTGGGAGCGAAGCGATCTGCTCTGAGCCTTTATCCTCTCCCTGGTCCACTTCAGACAGGCTGGGATCGGATGTCTCAGCCTTGGCACACACTGGAGCCTCATCTGAATCTGTGTCCCCGCTGGACATGCTGCCTTTGCTCCCGCTGCCAGAGACTAGCGGCACCATGCAGATGATGTAGCTAGACGCTGGCTGGAGGGCAGTAAGAAGATACTCTCTGCGGTCGCCCCTCACCAGTGTCTCTGTGATGGAGCCCATGGCAGCACTAGTCCCTAAACGGAGCCAGCTGAGCCTGAAGGAAGAAGATGGTTGTGCCACACTCCACGTAACCCTGATGCTGTCATGGGACAGTGGTTTCACATTCAGGGCCAAGTTCTTTCCTACACCACTGCTGCCAAGTGTGTAGTCCATTCCTGTATCTGGAAGCCCCAAACCTGGTCGCTTGGACCGCAGGGTGAACAAGGAGCCTTGTGGGGGGGAAAGAGTGGTGGAGCTGGCTGCTACACCTGTTCCTCCCATCCTGTTGCTACCAGCACTTCCTGCACCTGCTGAGCCCACACCAGCTACTCCTCCACCTCCCGCAGCTGCTAATTCACAGTCGTCCATCTGGCTGGTAAGGTCCCTTAATGCCATGTCACGCACACGCTCTGGTGACTGGCAAGTGAGTCCTCGGACTGTGATGGTGTTCCCTTTGGCTTCCAGCCAGTCATACAACCAGCGTAGATTGCATCCACAGTGCCAAGGGTTACCACGCACAAGCAGCTGCCCCAGACTCTCCAAGTCTCGAAACAAACCTCTAGGAAGTGTAGTCAAGTTGTTCCCAGAAAGATCCAGCCTTTGAAGTCTACGCATCCCGTCTAGGGAGCCCCGAGGCATGTGGATCAAGGCATTGTCCTGAAGAGAGAGTCTTTGCAGGTGTGCACTAGGTAAATTGAGAGGCGGAGTCTGAAGGGAGTTCCGCACCAGTGAGAGCTCTGTCAGGTTGGAGAGGCGTGAGAAGGTGTCATCAGCAATGCGCTGATTGGCTAGAAGGTTACCATCTAAGACAAGGCGGCGAAGAGAAGACAAGCCACGGAAGGCGTGCGTGGGAATCGTCGAGATCCGGTTGTCATCTAAGCGGAGCTCCTCCAGCGAGGCTGGAAGTCCAGACGGTATGCTGGAGAGGTGGTTTCGGGAGAGGAAGAGCAGACGAAGGCGCGGGTTGTCGGCAAAGGCCTGGTCTTCTATACTAACTGTGGACACTGAATTGTCATCCAAGTGCAACTTCTCAAGTTGAGGCAGCCTAGCTAATGCAGCCCGGGGCAACACCCGGATGTTGTTGTCCTGGAGATGTAGCTCCCGTAACGATGGTGGTAGGTGCATGGGAAAGTCATCCAGCTCATTATCATAGAGATATATAACCCGCACTGTGGTGAGGTGCTCCAAGGAAGTGGGCAGTCCTGCATTATCTATGTGATTATTTTGAAGATAAAGAACAGTGGCGGATGGGGGCAGTGGCGGGATGGCACTGAGCCCACGGTCATTACAATAGATGAAGTCCTCATCACAGCGACACACAGAGGGGCACACAACATCTCCCTCGCCATCCAATCCTTGCGAGGCAGCTGCAGCACATTCCAGCACCTCAACCAATAGTGTGAGACACAGTAGAAGAAGGAAGAGCAAGTCACGAAGCTCGGCCACACCTTCATGAGCCATGATGCCCGTAGCTTCCTTTCGCCCTCTTTTCTGGGAAGCACCACCCTCCTCCTTTGCTCAGCTTCTTCGAAGTTCCCAGAATATATGGACTGCTGTTCAGTTGCAAAGGAGTCTAGTGTTTGCTCACTGTAGACCAGTCTGGTTACCCTGGGGAGAGGAGAGACAAACAAGGTTGAATTAATACCTAAAGGCAATCAATATCCCTTTGATGCCACACACAGCATATCATCACATTTTGGACCATTCTATTGGTCCATTCGTCATGGCATTTTAACACAATGTAAAGGGCAGCCGGCATTTTCAAATTATTAAAAAATGACAAAAATGGAGATACAAGGTTTTTTCCAACATGGATTATATTTTTGTTAAAATAACACATCCAAACAGATCCAAACCAATTATGCCCTGTCACAACTGGACTGAACAGCTAGATTAATCTGCCTATACTGCCTAGGATCCACCAGTCATTGTGCAGTATGAAAGCACTTCTAGGAAGATTAAGAGAAATGGGCCAGAGCGACTCTAAGACATCTCCCATCTGAGCAAAATGGTGTTCACTGAAATGTGGAGCTTAATGTAACAGAACATAAGTCAAAGTCATAAAAAGGCATTGACATAAACACTATCAATGACAAATGGCTGTTGACATACTGCACATTCTAAATGGCTGTGCCGAGTATTTGCATTGCTTTTGCTCTGAAGTGTGTGCACATAGCGATTTCAGCACAAACATCGCAAACATTTTCAAACACAAGCACCCTTCGCTTGCTCCTGAATCCAGCCCAGAGTATGATGACACTCCTTGAAGGTATCAACTGTGTGTACATGTGTGAGTTTACATCCGTGTCTGTGTGCATATGTTGTGTTTGAGAATCTGTCAGTTTCAGTATGGGAGGGTTGGTTTAGGGTGAGGGATAAGGGTCTGTGTTTGAGATTGAACAGCTGGTCAAATCGTGGGGTATTTGGGTCACTTCCCTCATAGACAACAGAAAAAGAGAGAGAGAGAGAGAGAGAGAGAGAGAGAGAGAGAGGGACTGGTGCTAAGAGGAGAGTGGGGGGATTATGAAGCATATGGAGTTGTGATTGTGTGGATTAAGCAGGTGCTAGAGAGAATGCAACACAGCAAAACAATACTAAACACCAAGACATTTCTCCAGGTGTCACTCATGGCAGCTACTAAGAAAGATAATACACATCAAATGGATTTGTTCTTTTGCTGTGCTCACAAGCACACAGTGAACTTGATGAAGACATCTTATTGTGTGTCATATGATTGTGTGTATATATGTTTATGCCTCACACACATCCAGTACTGTGCAAAAGTCAGAGACCACCCTTTTGTTCGTTCAATTTCTAGTTCGTTCAATTTCGTTTGTTCAATTTCTCCTAACAACCATATAAAACCTAGCAGACCACCAAAACCGTCCCCATCAGATAAAGAGTACTTAAAGCTTTTATCTTTGAGAGACAGGATAAAATCAAGCTCCACTTTTGCTTCTGATCTGAAAAAATCCACAGGTGTTTCTGTCCATCCTTCCACTGTGAAAAGGCAACTCAGCCCTATGAGTCTGAAAGCATGTGTAGCTGTCCAGAAGCCCTTACTGAGAAAATGAAATAGACAAAAAAGAAGATTTGCATTATAACGCTAAAAACTGCAGATGTGGAGATTTTTAGTTAGACTTATGAGTCTAAATTTGAAATCCCTGGAGGTCAAAGAAGGCAGTATGTATGCTGACAAGGCAAGAAGACCATGATGTACTTAGTAAACAAAGAAAAAGCTGGTGTTCTGAGAACAATGGAATGGCCATCCCAAAGCCCTCCAGGCACATTGTGCATGCATGTGTATTAAAATAAGTCTAAAAAAAAACATCAAATCAGGGTGAAATTTGTGAAATGCATCAAATCATTGCACAATATAAAATCAAACTGTTGAGTGGTCAGAGATCCTAGTTTTGTAGGGTTAACTGAAAATACATTTGCATGCAGTGTTACATGACATTGCTGTGTAGCCTGTGATTAAGACATTGGTGGATTGAATATGTGCATGTATATGTGTGTATCTGTGTGTGTGTTTATGGGCTGTAACTAAAGCAGAAAAAAGGGCCTGGATATGAAAATTACTTTCAATAAATAAAAAATCACAATGTAATTTGCTTCTTTATTCATTACTGTTATGTCTCCAAGCAAGTTGAGGCATGCCACTCCACCCACTTGTTGTTAAGAATGCTGTTGAGAAATGTAATCTTTATGTGAGTTAGGGGAGTGTCAGTATATATATGAGGGGCTGATAATGGTTTTTAGGGGGCCCCATTGTACCATGGGTGCCAGTGTGATTTATCCTGTTCTTCAATGGTCATGACCCCCACAAGACCACCACACAGCAGGTATTATTTGGGTGGTAAGTGTATTTGGGTGGTAAGTGTAGAAAGAAGATGCACACCTGTAAGGCAAGTGGAGCTGAAAAAATGGACCAAGAGTGTAGATACGAGGAGGTCAACTTAGTGAAGTGGCCAGTCAGTGTATAAGCAGTTACATTTATATAATACAAATAAGACCTGATGCCCTGACCGCATACAAAAGCAAGTGTGTGTGTGTGTGTGTTTGTGTGTGTGTGTGTGTGTGTGTGTGTGTGTGAGGAGTGTCTCTGAATCACTGGGGAACAGGCTGAAATGGGGCTGTCCAGACAGCCTGTCGCCTGTGGCTCCTCCCCGCCCCCCCCCTTCACTTCTTCAATATCCCAGCCAATGCGAGGGCAGCCCGGGACTATATCAATTTACATCCAGGGACTGTGGGACAGGCCTGAGCAAGAGCGACTGAGCGTGTCCACAGCTGCACTATCTCTGCTCATAAAATTCACAGCATAACAATAAAAAATCATATCTGGTGCTCCCGGCTGCCACGTGCGTGTGTGCGAAATAAAAAACGGCGGTTTATCAGGAAGGAACAGTGGCATATGGGAAGATGCTACCATATTTGATGGGGTGCTAAAGATAAAGCCAAAGAGAATGCTTATCTGAGTGCCCGCGCATGTCCGCAAATATCAGCTTTTAGAATTTGGGAAATGGGAAAGAAAATGGAAGGATGCTGGCTGGAGAGATGGACAGACCGATGAAGGCACAAATGGCAGTGACTGAGGAAATGGAGGGATACACGAAGAAATGAAAAACAGAGATGGCATGATACTGCTTATGCTTTTTGCGATACCAGTGCTAATAATGAAAGCTTTAAAATAAGATATTTGTAATTGAAGCACTTTGCTTAATACTGCCAATTTAGTTACAGTGCAGATCAAAAAATGATTTAGAGGCAAGAAGGCAACATTTAGTTTAGAACATAATTTAAAAGTTAAGAAGCAGGTTTACTAAGAGATGCATAATTACCAATAGTCTACTGACACTTTGCGCTCGTGGGCGTGGCCAGTTTAGTGGGATATCTACTATATATTTAAACATCCATGCAAATGAACACAGGTGAAACTTTGTAATTAAAATATTACCAGTGCAATATAACCATTTTTTTATATGAAAGCCTGTTTCCACCAGGTAGGAGAAAAAAAAACTTTCTAAAATGGTAATTTTATAGGAAAAACATTCTTAACTTTGAAAGGAAACTAATGTCATTTTGGAGCATTTGTATTGCCATAGAAGCCAGAGCACATAGGAATAAGTGTCAATATGTGTTTTTAACAATCATTGGCAAAACTGTCAAATCATTATTTAGGCAAAAATCTGCCTGCTCTTTGACAATGTAAAATATGTAAAATATATCCAAAATATTGTTTTTCTAAAATTGTTTGGTGTAATTAATTTAGTGTATTGTTTGAGACATATAACGATTCTAGATTCAATACTAATACTAATAATATTAATATTTATGAAATACATAAAATACATTTATGAACAGACTGGAGCAATAAATCACTCATTTTAATACTACTTATTATGTGAGGTGTTCTAAAATGTTAAACTCTTTACCTCATATTCGAACATGCAATGGGAAAGCACACACCTCGTAAGCGTATGAATTCAGCATGATGCATGTGCATTAGTCAATCAACGTGATCAGACGGTAAGCATGAACAGTGCATCCACAACTACATAGAGAGGGATATTATTGTAGAGTTGCAGTGCATAAACCCCTCATTACAAATATGAATGCACAAATTGAGAGTTCAGTGGTGCAAAAACCATAGACACTGATTTACAGTGATGTGGATAAAAGTCATATGGTCAGATGATTTATCCTCACCATATTCTCCATAATTGGGCAAGTGCATGTGGATCAAGAGAATGTTATCTCCCGAAGACATTTTCTAGGATGACTGGGATCCACTTGTCACCGCAAATCAATAAAAAAACAAAGTTCTTTTAACTGAACATCTTATTATGAAACATTTCTATTCTGATGGGAGTGGTCTTTTCCAGGAAGACACTGTCCCTATCCACAGGGCACAAGGGATCTCTGAATGGTTTAATGAATAATAAAATGATCTAAATCATAAGCTATGACCTTCACCAGATCACCAGATCACCAGATCTCAATCCGACTGAACATCTATGGGAGATTTTGGACCAGTGTGTTAGCACTCTTTACCACCATCATCAAAACACCAATTGAGAGAGCGTCTTTTTGAACAATGGTGCTCCACTACACTTCCAGAGACTTGTAGAATCTATGCCAAGACACTTTGAAGCTGTTCTGTCAGCTTGTGCTGGCCAAACACCTTACTGAGACATTTTATGTTGTTTTTTTTTCTTATTTTGTCAAATGACTATATACTGTTGACTGCTTTAATAAACTACAAAAAGACAGAATAACATATCAACAATAAAATATCCTTACGAAAAGGATCTATCTAACCTCTCAGACAATTGCCATAGTTTTTGTAAATTGCTATAGTTTACTACAGGAAACTAGGCAAGTATTATATGTTACTATAATATCATACAATTGTCAAAACATTACTATAATATTATCATATTATGCATTATAGGGTTTTCACACAAGGCACATTTTCAGGCACTCCTTATTTCTGCTTTGCCAAAAAAAAAATATATATATCGAATGAACTTTGTAAATCATTACACCTCTATTCCCTACAGCTTCACCTTTCATCTGATAAGCTTACTTGGTTTTCATCCAAGATTTACAAAACTCAAGAGATTTACAGTCAATAAAACATTGGCATAACTGTCAGAAATACAATTTTGCCTGAGCACATGGAATGAACTAACACTATAATGCTATAAGTGACATTTTAAAGGTGGTCTAATTTAGCTTTTCCTTGTATTTGCAGCCAAACGTCTTGCCAGCTAATGCTTGTGCCTGCATAATTACTCTTTGCAACTGTTGTCCACACTTGTGCAATTTGCAATAAATAAACAAAAGCACACATGCACAATTTGGCGACTGTGAGGCGAGCTAGACTGGCAGTTGGGACTAAAAAGTGTGGCCTTTCAGTAGTAAGCACTGTCAGTGGTAAATATGTGATAGCATGAAAATGTTAATTTAATATATTCCCATCCATGAATGTTCCAGATTTGTGAGTTTCAAATGTCAAATTCTCGCTCTGACTTCTAATCAAAGCCAGCAGACCAAGTGTGTGTATTTCCAAGATTTGTTGAGAAAAGAGTTGCAGTGGGCTGTCTAGAAAGAACTCAGACACACTGAAATTTCACATTGGAGGTCGGAAGGGGCTTCTTGCTGTAACGTGGCAACCAACCCACCTAATTTCACACAAAAGCAAGTCAGTTATGACCTTATGCAAATGACTGACAACCAATCATGGGTGATATTGCATAAATATAATATCACAATATGTTAAAACACTGTCATACTTCACCAAAATACACTATATGGCCAAATGCATGTTTCAGTCACACTCATTGCTAACATTGCTAAAATCAAGCATATAGCCATGCCATCTTCAGAGACTAACACTGGCAGTAGAATCAGTCATACTGAAGAGCTCAGTGAATGTCAAAGGATGCTACCATTGCCATAATCAGTTCGTGAAATTTCTGCCCTGCTAGATTTGCCCCAGACAACTGTAAGCGCTATTATTGTGAAATACAAGAGACTAGGAGCAACAACAGCTCAGCCACTAAATGGTAGACCACACCAAGTCAAAGAACAGCACCACCAAGTGCTCAAGCATGTAGCATGTAAAAATGAAACATCAACTGCAAGCCAGGCCTTTTTGTCCAACATCAGTGACTGACCTCACAAATGGTCTTTTTTAACCCTTTAAATGGTGAAAATTTTCTTGCACACTTCTGTAACCTAAGAATATCTCAGTCAGTTAGCACTGAAGCCAGCCCCTGTTTGTACTGAAAAATAAGACTTAGTATGTAATAAGTCTGGGATTTTAATGGGTTGACTGAATGGGTACAAACTGACAGTGAAGACTATTATAACCAGAAAGGGGCAACTTCATATTGATGGCCCATTGTTTTAGAATGGGATGTTCAAAAAGCTCATATAGGTGTGATGGTCAGGTGTCCATGTACTTTTGTCCATACAGTGTATGTATTATGAACCATAGCTTCTCAAAGCTTTTCAGAGCAGTGATATTTTATTCTGCTCTTTCGGTCTGCCAGGCATGGGTAACTGTAGCGTGTACGACTGTGGCTCTAGATGAACAGCAAGTTCTCGAACGTTAATGAGGACAAAACTGAAGATCTACTTATGGGATCTATTGCACACAGAGCAAAAATTATTGATAAACTAGGAAGGTAAATCTGAAGTGCAAAACCTGACCTAAATTTTAAGCCTCACACTTATAGTGTAACCAAAACAGCCTTTTTTTCATCTTAAAAGCACTGCTAAGGTCAGGCCTTAACTCACACTGCATGATACTGAGAGTTGCTTTCTCACATTTTGATTACTGCAATGCATTGTTCACTGGCTTATCCAAAAAGAGTACAGAGTACAGACAAAAATGCAGCAAGAATTCTTAATTAAACCCAAAAGAATGAAGAGCAGCACTGAACTGTTCAATACAGACTACAGTTGAAGGTTTTATTTGTTTTTAAAGCCATTAATGGTCTAGCATCTTTTATATATCAGACTGTCTAACTGAATATGCTCCACAACAATGTCTAAGATCATCAAACACACGATTACTTTCTGTTGCAAGAACAAAACACAATAGGAACGGTGTGGCTGCTTTTGGCATGCTTCCAAACTGTGGAACTCCTTCTAACAACCATCTTCATTTAGCAATTTAAAAAATAGCAGCTTAAAATATATCTTTTTATTTTAGCTTTTCTCCAGTTTTATATCTGATATCACTGTTTTATTAATTGTTTTATTTTTTATAAGCAACTATTTATATTATCATTATCTTATTTTTAAAAACCTTATTTTTTGTATTTTTAATTTATTTTTAGTATTCCTTAATTTTTTTTAAAGTACTGATTGTTAGAATTTCTTTCACGTTTTTATTTTCCTTCTTTTTCTCAATATTTTTACTTTCTCTACTCTTTCTTCTCGTGCAGGCTTTTATCTGCCTTCATCATGGCAAAGTACTTTGAGTTGCATTTTAATGCATGAAAGGTGTTGTACAAATAAAGTTTATTGTTATCATTATCACCAGGAATTGAGCTCATTATCTCACAAAGCTTAGGCAGACAATATTTAAAATGCAGCAGATCATTTCAAATGCAATTTAACATCTTATTTACAGCTCATGCATGTGCTGATGCATATGCAGCCACTAGTGCTGGGCATTTTCATTCTTCACTCAAATAGATAGCATAAAGAAAAACACCACTGCCCACAAGTGGAAGAAAATGTAAAAAAAAATAATTAACTGGCAATTATATGTATCAGTATCAGGACCAAGAAGGCATATTATTGTTTATTGTCACAGCCCAGAAATTCCATATTTGCACATCCCTAGTAGTAGTGGGCGGTATGGCCAAACAAAAAAACATTTTGGATGCTTAATTAAACCTATTTTTGTAGATTAATAATGGTGTATGATTCTGGGATGTTCCTTCACTTTTAATAAGAACCATATTTAAAACTGAAAAGTGAATCTTTATTTTGCAAACAGAAATCCACAATATAGCTTCCTAACCTCTGACTGCAACTCACTTCATGGGAAGTGAGGGAATTTTGATCTTTTGCACTTGATCTTTTTCCAAGTTGTATGTTGTGTTACCTATGTTTATTTGTGGCACACCAGTATCACTGTAATGACAAAACTAGGGCTGTCACGATCATGAGATTTTAGCTGACGATTGACTGTCATAAATAATTGCAATTAATGATATACCTGTATTTTTTGTTCATCGTTTGCAACTATTAAAATCAAGCCTAAAGTGGCCGAATTGGCAGATTAACCACCTTGCTTTATAGCTATACCCAGAGAAAAATCTCGAAGTAGATCTTAATGTTGTACTAATGAAGGATTACTTATTTCTGAATTCTTTCCCCTTAGGAGAAAAGATTGAAAACTTTTAACTTACGATATCTCATGGAAATATTATTCCTCTAAGACTGGGGTGAGATGAGTCAGACACAAAAGGGTTAATCCATATGTGACAATATGGCTAACAATGGTTATACTGTACTTGTAATTTTTGAGGAAGATTCTATATAGAACCATATACAACATATTCTCCATCAATCTGAAGAACAATGTCACCATGCAAAGAACCATTTAAGCATGAATAATTCTAAATAAAACAATTCCCTTTACTATTAACCATATTTTTAAGTGTGTAGAGAAAACCAACCATCCAAACAAGAGGGACTGTTAATATCATTTACAAAGCAAGAGACAAAAAACAAAGGTTGTATCAAAAAAGTACAAACCACTACAACATGAATCTCATGATAACAATATGGAGGCCAAAGAAAAATGGGAGTCTGAAGCAAATTTTATAACAACAGCTAAAAATGGGAGGAAACATTCAAAGCAGGACATAACCTAACAGCCCAATATGGAGGGAATCTGATAGAAAAATGAAAATGTGGTATTTTAACATTTCATCAATTTCTTCAAAATCCAGCAATACATCTGATCTATGTTGGAAGGATTGTGGACTGATGGGGGACTTCACACATATATTTTGGGATTGCCCAAAACCCTTTTGGAAGGGTGTTCAAAAAGAGATTAAACAGATTTGGGGGATTAGCCTTACTTTAGATCCAGGCCTTTTAATACTGGGTATCTTCCCTGATAATATGATGTACAGAGATCTGACTTATTTATTGAGAACTTTGCTTTTAATAGCAAAGAAAATGATAACAGTTTCCTGGTTGAAGCCACAGCCCATAGCGAGAATTTCAATCAGTATACTGGAAGATCTGATACATCGCCAACCACTAATTTCTAGCACAGACCTCCATTTTTCCCATGAGAGGGCAAATACATTCAAATGCCAATCATGGCCACATTCATCCTCTATATCAGCAGCTTTCCAGCTCCACTCCACTGACCGACCAAGATCAAAAAAATCTCCACACTTTACTGACTGATCAAGATCTAAGATCTGTCGCTCTCTCTTTCTCACTCGCCTGCTTTCTCTCCTTCCACCCTCCCTCCCTCCCTCTCTCCAGAAATGACGTTTACTAGGCAAATCCCTGTTGGCCACTAAAGGAGCCTGTTCCACAATCAAAACCTGTTGCCACAGAATTCATTTGGCTCAATGTCTTTTCCCCACAGAAACGCAGATTAAATATAAATCCTCGAAGCATTAACGACCGAGCAGCCGACCCCCACCCATGGCAAAACGGCAAGCAACCGAGCAAAGAAGGCTCGCAGCCCTGTGAGGAAAGGATAGAAAAAAACAGAGAGAATATTAAAACATGAATAAATGAATAAGAAATGGGCCACGCACTTTCCAAGGGTTCATTCCTTCTGTATTTTTTTTCAGGCGTTTAAATGCACAACCGTGTGATATCACTGGGTAGACTGTTTGAAGGGATCCATTCTGATAGGAATGATGCAATATTATGGGAAATCTGTTAAGTGGAAACTTAACAGATTTCCCATAATAAGTGTCTCTCTTTCATGTTATCATGGTTTATACGTATACTATACACAATATATAGCATGTATATACATATAAACACACAACTACTGGCCACTTCAGTAAGTACACCTTTTTGTTCATTCTATCAGATCCATACACTCTTTGTTCATTCAGATACACTCTTCGTTCATTCTATCAGATCCATTTGCCATATAGGTGCACTATGTAGTTCTACAATTACAGACTGTAGTCCATCTGTTTCTCTGCATACTGTGCTAGCCCCCTTTCACCCTGTTCTTCAACAGCCAGGACCACCACGGAGTAGGTATTATTTGGGAGGATCTTATGGAATTAACTGATTTCCACTAATTTGACTGGGAGTTACAGACTGCATACGACTGTATGTCCAAAGGTTTGTAGACGCCTGCTCATCCAAGGTTTCTGTAGACATTAAGGGTACTAATAGAAAGTCTATTCCCTCTTTGTTGCAGCAACAGCCTCTACTGTTCTGGAAAGGCATTACAGTGGATGGAACATTGTTGTGAGGATCTGATTGCATTCAGTCACAAAAGCATGAGTGAGGTCAGGCGTATGATTAGTACTGGATGTCAAACGCCACTCCAGCTCTTCCCAAAGGTACTGGATGGAGCTCCATCACTCCAACGACCGCAGTAGCTGAATTCACAATTTAGAAAGGGTTATTACTGTATTACATATCAATGTTATTAGTGTGTCTGTGTTTAAGTTTAAACACATTCATAAGAATTCTCTACTGCACATGCAATTACTCTAAACGCTCACTGGTGCATGGTTTCCACTGGCAGCGTGTAACCGCAGTGTCCTCAAACACTGCATCAGCCTCAGAGAGGAGTGTGATTAATCTGTCACTGTCACTAAGTGGAGCGACGCCGACAGTCATGCAGCAGCCATGCAAATTTCACATTCGGGCAAATTATACACGTCTTGCTCATTCTTCCTCCTTTTCCGACTTTGTCTTTTCTCCGTCCTTCCCTCCCTCTGCATTCATCTCTTAATCATGTCCCTTTAGTCTTTCTTTCAAACAACTTTGGCTTCAAAGCTCAAGGCAGTCTCCAGGCTTAAAGTGCCATTGACAGTTCTTTAACATGCCACATTTTTATGATAAGAAACGCTATTTGTAGTAAGAAAAGTTTTTTTTTTTTTCTCAAGCTGTGTGATTTAGTCATGCTCTCTTTTTCCCTTCCGCTCACTGTAATTTAACCTCCATTCCTTTCCTTGTTTTTTTCCATCCCCTCAAAAAAGTCAGTCTATGATTCATCAGAACAATGCTGTTGTGTTGGAACTCCCAAAGGGACACATTTATTTTTCCACACTTCAACTCTGCCGACATGGCAGCTTCATCTTCACCAAAGTAGAAATTAAAAGGCAGAGAACATCCATTAAAGGTGTAATCAGCATGTTCTAAGCAAAACCGCAAATAAATCAAGTGATGCTACTCTATATATACATGGGGCTCACAGACTAGTCGACTTTGGCATTTTAAGCTTCATGCTGACTAGTTTTTGAACACAAAGTTATAACACTAACAACATGGACACCTCAGAGAAGACCACAGGTGAGTAGCCTGTAGATTTCTGGTTATGTATCTCTAGTTTCCTGAAGGTGATCCAGGGCTTACTGGAAAGGGCAAGTAATGCTCTACTGACCTGTGGAGATTGGCTTCATTCTAACATTTCTCCGCTGATTTGCAGCGCTTCAAAGATCAGATACTGAATGTAGTTATTTCCGATTTCCCAAAGACTACAACATAGAGTCATGTGTTGTTGAAGAGGGGCCATAACGGCCTTTAATCCTGTAAAATTTTAAGTCGCGCTAAATTTCTCTGACTCTCAGACCTTATGGGCAAGCATCTCAGCACGGCCGCCTAGCGTGTGCTCAAGTCGAATATAAATTTGTGAGATTCCAGGGTCCAGATCTCTGGTTCTCTGAAAGCTAGCAATGCGACCCAGGGCTTGTTGGAAAGGGCACGTCATGCTCTGACCTGTGGAGTCGGACCTTTAAAGTCGCTTTTGCAAAACATTCCCTTCTCCACTGCTTTTATTCATGCCATCATCAGCAATTAGTCACTGTTGCCGGAAGAAAACCTTCTATCTCCAAAATGATAACTTTACAGGAAAAGAAAAAAAAACTACTTTACTTTTAATGTAAGTCAATGGAACCAGACTTTTTTTCCAGGTCATATTGGGCCATTTGTTTTGGTCCATTCTTCATGAAATTTACACCCAATCTAAAGGGCAACAGGCCCTTTATTTATTGCATGGAAAAATTTAACAACACTGAAGACCAAAATCAAATCCTGAATGTTAAAAATTAATATGAATAATCACTGTGAATATGAATAATCACTGTGAATTAAAGTGTTAAAATTCCAATCGGGACTGCACAGATGCCGAAATGCTATTTCTGTGATTACTTACAAAAGGATGAGTAACTGCCTTGTTGTAAAGGTTTATTTTTTTTATAACAATAAATCTATATACAGTATGGTAAATGCATTGCATTACTTTGGCAGTAACTACCCCTTCACTCTAAGACTGCAAATTTGATCTGCTAAGTGGGGTTATAGCCTACATAGTGTTAACACCACACAAAAGTTGAAGGATTTCATATATAAAACTAGGTAAACAAAGTATGCTGAGTTACCCTGACACAGTTCTAATGATAGCTTAAAACAAAGTACTATTACAGATTACTTAGTGACAATTAATTGTTATGACAGTAGGAAATTATGTGCTGCTTTATTCATAGACCAAACAGATCAAAACACTCTGACACTATTAATCATGACATCTTACTGCTATGATCTGCTAGTACTGACGTGTCTGACAACGCTATAAGTTGGTTTTGAAATTAACTAGCTGATGTCAGTATGCATTTTCATTTTCTGATGGTTTCCTGTATGAGAAGTTGGGGTGCCACAGGGTTCCATTTTGCTGCCTTTGTTTTTTATGATATATATTAATGACCTCTGTAATAATGTTTTAATTACTGCTACACACTTTCATGCAGATACCATTTTTTATTATTCTGCAGCAGAGACTCTCTTAAACTTTCAGCACAATCTAAGCCCTCTAAGGCTAATTCTTAATGATCAAAAAACAAAACATATATGTTATTGTCTAAAAACTTGACACAGAGATTATCTCTGTCATAAATTTACACACTGCTGGGTAGACCAGTAGAATTATATTATTTATTTTATATAATTAAATATTTGGTTTTTATGTTAGACAACAACTTATCTTAAATTTCATGTCAAACAAATGATCATGAAGCTGAAGCTAAAGTGGATTTTATTTTGGGAACAGCTCTTACTTTACAGGCAAGAAAACAACTAGTTGAAGCTAATTGCCTCATTATCCCCAAACCTGCTGCTTGCTGTGTTAATTTGGCTCTGGTTTTGTTCTTGGTGGTTTTCATGTAATTCTTAGCCATGTTTCCAAAAGTGCTTTGTTAGTTCTTCTGTGTTTGTTTTTTTTTTACTTTTTATCTGTTTCTGGATGACTGGTTGGTGCCTGTATTTTGTCCATCTGGTGACCCTAACCTCATGAAATAAATTTAGTGAAACTTCTAATCAACATGACTTCATCACTTTTTTAAATGACAAACATAATGCAGTTTTTGTTAACTGAGCCCCTCAAATGAAAGACCATATATTAACCATTCCACCATTTTCTGCGTTATTTTTTGGTTTGTTTTCTACAATATATTGTACAAACTTTTTGCATTAGAAAAGCTGAACTATGCTTTATTTACATTTTAGTGACCTCTTTGCTTTAAATACAGGCCATTAAACAATGTAATACCATGATTATATGAATTTTTTTTTTTTTCAAAAAATGTCCCATGTATTGTTTTTCATTGCGAGGGCTCAAACAGTTAATTAGCTAAAGAAAATGGTTCTATAATGAACCATAAACACTCAAAAAATCATGAAAGCATTCTTCAGATTGAGGAAGAATGTGCTGCAGTTGTTTATATATAGAACCTTATTGAAAAGCGTTCTATATAGCACCCAAAGTGTTCTTCTGTTGTTACAAGCTTAACATCGGAACAATAGAAGAACCCTTTTTGGTGCTATATAGAAAGGGTTCTTTGAGTGTTCGTTGTTCTTTATAGAACCAATTCCTTTTCAAGAACCCTTGAAAAACCATCTTTTTTAAGAGTGAGACTAAGTTTTTATTGAAAATTAAAATATAGATAATATCACTAACTAGTTAGTTTTGTTCCCAAAAAACCTGTTGATGCATCTGAATGAAGAGCTGTACGGGAGCTGAAAGAGCTGGCTCTTATTTCTGAGCTGAACCAACTGATCTGACTCACTGAGAAGAGCCGGAATGCCCATCACTGCTATGTTCCCTGGGCTCTTTATTTGCTCAATTAAATGTCTAAGAGACAGCCGTATGTTTCCAAGGCCCTGTGTTCCCTCACTGAAATTTTCTTGGAAACAACTTGAGGTTCCCAGGGCTCCACGTTTCAGCCTCATGTTTTCTCAATAATGTTTCGAAAATGTAGAAACTAGAGAAACTTAATGCCTCAGTGTTCTTCCTTTTAACAAACCTACATATTTTGACATAATATATGAAATTCGTTTTTTGGACATGCTGCTTTCAAACAGATTCCCTTAGTAAAGCATTCAGTGGGACATTTCAGTAAATAAGAGCAAGAACTTTAATGGTAGATAGTATTTTAATGTTTTATACACATGCTTTTATTTTAACTTCACAACATTAGCAACATTGCAAAACACTTCTGGCCAGTATTAGCTAGGCCCTTAGGAGCCAAAGTATACCATGCTATGTTTACAAACAGATTCAAAAGCATGTATGTAAAGCACTTTTCAGACAGGATGAGTTTTACATGACGAGGTGGGGTAATGCCAAATTACCACAGGACGTCTGTAATGTTTATGACCAATTCGAATGGGTTAAAAAGATTTAGTGTAACTGACATGTGTGACAGTGTGACAGAGATAGGAGTGGCTATTCTATTTACACACTCCATTTACTCCAGAAAAGAGTAGCAAATGTTACAACACTTATTTTTTTCAGTATTTTATTTATCATAACTATCTGTCTTGCTGTTTTAAGTGAACACACAATATCATTAGCGTTATCATTAGCTTGAAATTTCACAGCCAACTGTCAACATCACCACATAAAACCACCCTTGTTTCTGTAATTTTTACACGGTCTAATGTTCCGAGTTGTACACATGAGGAGGACAGTATATATTGGCTTGATTTTAGCAGAGAACACAAGTAAACACTTCTTCAAATGCCTCCATACTTAAGAAACTCCTTTTCCACAGAATTTGATATTGTTTTTAATATCAAGTCGATTCACATGGGATTGTTATGACCTGAGGTTTTTTCTATTACCCCACCTCCCCATGTCAAACTAATCCCATTCCAAAAGGGCTTTAGTCGCCACTTGAGGGTGATTTGGGGTATGACCTTTGGTGAGCACATGACCCTAACCACAACCCTTTTGTAAGCAACTACTGCAAATCTGTGGAAATATAGAGCCCTGTGAACATAAGGCTCTAAGAACATAGAACACTGGAAAAATAGGTATGCTTCCCTTTCATGGCGGTAGTGTAACAGTGTGCTATGATAGCATCCTCATGCACTAGCTTCATGGCAGCAGTATTATACCCATGTATATGGACACCTGCCCAAAAATATTTCGACGCATTAATAAGAGGAGAAAAAAGTTAGCTAGCTACGACATGTAACTAGCAATGCTGTACTAGACGAATTTGCTTTCTCTTAGTTTGAAAGGATGGCTACTTGCAGTTACACTACTGATTCATCTAATATTAACTTACTCACACTCAAAGAACAGTGCAGCAGTGATGCTCTAAAGCAGTGGTCACCAGCCATGGGCCTAAGGATCTGCCTTCCTCTAGAGTCTAGTTCTAACCACAATCTGCCACCAGCTCCAGCTACTTAACTACTTCAGAAGTCCCTGGCTGTTTCAAAAGCTGCATACAACAGTACTAAACAGTATTTCAAAAAATGGCACACCACCAACAGAAGTGCATTCATTAGTTTAGTATGTATAGTATAGCATGTGTATAGTACACAGCTTTGGATGCAGCACTTAATTAGCTTGACCAGATGTCTTAGTGTTATGTAAGAGAACATTCACCCCTTAAACGGCCAGGGCCCAACAGCGGACCCAAAGTTTTATTACACACTTGTACAACCTAAGAAAAGCTCAAGCAGGTTGCAATGAAGTCTCTGTTATCACTGAATAATAAACCTTAGTATGTAATACGACTGGGATTTTAAGGGGCTAAATGCAGGACCAGGAGAAAGTTTGGTGACCACTGCTCTAAAGACATATAAAGGGCCTGTAAATAGAAAAGTCTTAGTGTCATTAATATTTGTATGTAACTGAGAAACATACACACATACTGTGTGGATTTATATATATATATATATATATATATATATATATATATACATACACATACACACACACACTCCCAACACTGTGGGGGTCCTGACCATTGAAGAACAGGGTTAAAAAGGGGCTAAGAAAGTAAGCAGAGAAACAGATGGACTACAGTCTGTAATTGTAGAACTACAAAGTGCACCTACAGGGTAAATTGAGCTGACAGAATGAACAGTGTACTTACTGCGGTGGATGGTCGGTGTGTATATTGTGTATATTGTTATTATTGTGAATTAAGTTGCTTTATGCTTCAGAGTTGTTCCCCTGCCTCAGCAACAAAGTATGTTTCAAATTTGTTGGAAACATTGTATACTGTGCTTTAATGTTCTTGCATGGTCTCCTGTGTTTTAGTAGCATGCTGTGCTAGGGCGTTTTAATGAGCCTGTGTTTTTTATACAGCGCAGTTCAGTGAAAGTGTGATGGCTTTATTCATAGCAGTGTGTTCTAGCTTTCAAATGTGTTTGTGCTAATCTGCTAGTCTTAAAGCTAGCTTTTTTTTTCTGAGACACTGTGTTGGTTTTAGCTAAAATGGATGCACTGATGCAAGCTTCAGTCCTTTGCTGACTCCCCTTTAGTATTCAGTCCTGCATCGATTGTTCACAGAAGTAGTTCTCTTGTTTTTGCTTCTGTCAAATGATGGGTTGAATCCTCAGTGTTTGAGGCATGCGCATGTGCTGAGAGATTTAGACATGAGGGTGTTGCCTTTCAAGCTGCAGGTCTGTCCTAGGCTAGGTGGATACTTAGCATGTCTGAATATTTCATTTGTATTCAATCCATCATTTTCGCTTAGATAAAAAAAAGATGGCAGGGTTTTTAAATCCAAATTGAACAACCTCTATCTCTTTTTCTCCCCCCGTCTCTCTCTCTCTCTCTCTCCCCCTTCTCTCTCCTCCGTTATACTCCATATCTGAACGTGCTCTGAATAAGAAACAAGGCAGCTGATTGAGTTGCAATTTCTCTCTGCCGCTCTCATGCAAGCCCTTCTGTTTCATCATGCCTTTTTTTCAACCTCGCTCTTTCTCTTTTTCCTTCACTCTGTCTCTCTTCCCTCTTTCACACACACACACTGTCTCTCCACAGCATTTCATAATCTAGCTCTTCCTCCTGTCCATAAACCCCCTTTCATCTCCTCCTCCTCCCAATTCGTTTGCCTTTGATTCCCTCATTTCATCTGTCTCTTTCTTTGCTGCCTCTCCCTCCTTTTCTGCAACCCGTTCTGTTTGGAGAGCCACATCAGCCGCTGTCCTTTTCTCATCCCCTTTTTTCTCCCTCTCTCTTTCTCTCCCTCGTCTTCCACCACTCTCCTTTAATCCTTTTCTTTTTCTGTCCCTTTCTCTTTCGGCTGATGAAAACCTTCACCCGCGCAAAACAAACAAAAAAAAAACAATCCGCCAATGTCCCTGTTCCCACTGGCCAAACAAACAACAGTAATCGGATTGCAAGACACCGGGTCTCATTCAGCATCACCCTGGAACATGTGCACCTCTGTCCTATTCTTCTTTCATGCTATTCAATCACATCATGTCATAATGTACAACTATAGACGGCTGCCCGCTTGGACGCAGAGTTCAAATCATTCCTCCAGCTCGATTCTTATCGCTGGCCCTGCATTAAAAATGAATCTGGAATCTCATTGTATAATCATTTATACTGACTTGTACCTAAATCTTATGTGCATTCTGATTGATTTTGATATTCAAGTATCATGATCGAATATCCAGATAACTGCAGGAAAGGAAAACAACAAAAAAATGAAGAAAAAATGTCTGAATACAGTATTGCATATACCTAAGCTTACCTTTTAGACGACAGTACTGTTGTTGCACAAAAAATATAGCGACACACTTTTTCTTCAAAAATAGCCAAGGGAAATCGGTAGGTTTTTGTGTTGGATGAGTAATGGAGGATGCCTCTTCAGGTGAGCTAATGAGCTAACAAGAGTACACTGGATGCTGATGAGGACTCACTGTCTTCTACATGATGTATCTTCTCCTCAGTGGACGAGGTGCCGACATTTTATTTATTAGAAAAATATGTTTTCACTGGCCTGGTTTCTGGCCTTACTAACATCAGCTAGAGAAGCTAGCCTAGTTACTGATCTCAGCCTTCTCAACTACATCCTTAACAGCATATCTTTGGAGCTGTATAACATAAGATGACTAGATTTCTGAAATGAAAACCATGGATATTTTCAGTTCAGCAGTCAATATCCAATGTTCTTTTCCATGAAAAAAGGGGGACAGGAGTTTCATGTATTTTAAAAAACGATGGCGAAGGCTGAAAATTTGGTACTAAACTAAACCGTGCCAGAAAATCATACAGTATTCCAACATCGTGAGTAAAGCTATGGTAAACTATGGAACACTGAATAAAGAAAATAGTCAGCATGCATGGGAATAAATCACAATACTCCTATAAAAGATTTATATTTCTTGCTTTCCCACCATACAAAGGGTCTCAAAAGTCTAGCAGCTTATGCAGGGATACATTTACCACAAAAGATTCAGAGGTTGTGTGAGCCCATAATTCATATTCATATTAAATATTTTGGCAGTAAAAAGAGACCCGTGGCTACAGCCCAATAGCCAGACCCTAAACACACCCCTGGGCTAGCTCCAGTTCTGGAGAGACAGGGACGGCTGCTATCAACATATGCCATATGTCATATATGGATGGCTAAAAAGTGATGCAGTTTAAAAAAAAATGATGCACTATTTGTAGACTGCCAGGTAGCCTATGGTACGCCTGTTTTTATTTTATAGGACATTTCCAGGGACAGCTCCAGCCAGGGACAGGCAACCAAAACTGTCCTCAAGAAACTGGGACATCTGGTCACCCTAGTATAATGTAACATACTCACTCTCTAATATTAGCAAAAGCATCATGTTTTACTGAATTGCACATCTTTTATAGCTGTAGCATTTAATGTGCTAGATGACAAGATGGACCAGAACAAACTGAAATAAGTAAATGAGTAAATTAAAAATGTAATGTCCAACTAAATATTAATAACACTTATTAGTGTTCATGGTTAAAGGGGGAGCTGAATGTATTCCAAGCCTCAAACAAATAAGAGTTGACATTATTAGTTATATATAAGTATATAACAATGCAGGCACATGCATGTTTCATCCTTTTATCATGGAATGCTATTGACATTTTTCTTGACTTCTTCTTTTTTCACTTCATAAAATATCTGGTAGACCTCAGGACAAACAGCAAATCTACTTGTGGGTCCTGGCATAAAATAAATGGCAACACCTGTTATAGGAGAAGGAGAATGTTGTAAACTTTGATATACTTTGTGTAACAAGTTTTATTCAAATTTTATCCCAAGTAATCTTGGACCATCTGTATTGGTCCGACTGTCATGAAACCAAATGTAAAGGGCAACTGGTGTTTTCAGATGCTGTAAAAAATAAAAAAAGCCACAAAAAAGTCATAAGGATTCATAAAACAGCGATTATATATACCAATGATATAGAGAATGTGCTTATACTATGACTATGTCCCAACTGTATAATAAACCTCAATACTTATATACTCAAAAAAGGTCAGCATTAGAATTGTACTGTCCCAAACTAGGTAGGTACCGTCATGTGTAAAAACACCCCTGGTTAAATGACATGTTTTGTTGATTTGATTGATGTGAAAATAAGTTAAAACTTCCTCTACAGGGACCAAACTTAAATGACATTTTTATGCAAATTCTAGTGCAAATTTTCTGTTTACTTGAATAGAACATACTGTAAAAATCCTTTGCTTAGGCCACATTTGATGTTTTTCTGGCAGCAGATAAATGGTAATATGTATGTATATACACACATCTATCTATCTACATATATATATATAGAGAGAGAGAGAGAGTACAAGAGTATTATTGTATTATAATTTAGGGACACAGCACACAGGCTATTACATTGCTAAATATCATGTTAATTAATCATCGCTAATATTCTAACTGAGCTCAGTCCTTTACTTTTGTTTGTATAATCACTCTAAACCCTCTGCATTCACTACTGTGTATCAAACAATTTCATGCCAATCAACAACTGCAGCTGACAGTTAGTGCCTCAGTCGATCATTGTAATTACTTGATAAGATGCATCAGGGATATTGGCTGAAACAAAGGCTGGGAGTTGAAAAGACTCTTCCCTATTTTATTTGCCAATTATTGTCTGGTCAGTAGACTCCCTGTACTATCTTCCACTTAATGACGCTCTGTCATTCTTATCACTCACTTGTGCTAATTTGTGAACATTTACTCCTTCCAACTTGTTAATAAGCACTGCAGTCAATCCACAGCATGGTGACTTCAAAGACTATGTGAAACGTGCCCACTTGAAAACCAAAGGGGAACAAAAAACACTGGCTCTGGTAGTTTGGATGAAACATTAGAGCCATGGCTGGATCAAGGTAAGCCAGACTCATACAGACACACATAAAATTGAGGGCATTTACCTTTGACACGAGTAGAGATGTAAGGCCTTCAAGGACAATCCTGGAGCAGACCAAGGAACGTTGGACTCCACTTCACTGAAATAAAAGATCACTATCCAAGCTGTAGTTAGTTTTTCTCCACATTTGTGGTTCAGTAGTCATTGGTTTTTCCAGGATCTGAAGGAGTTTTCAGGACGTTTGGGCGTTTTTATTCCAAAAGAACACTAGACTGAAGTTCAGGAGAATGAGATGTCATCAGGAAGTGGCAAACCGAACAAAGATGATGTGGGATTATGGAGGTCCGATTCATTTTATCAACATAATCCATCTGCAAGCTGCTTCTGTGAAAAAACAATACGATTTGAGAGTCATCTGTATTTCTTCTTAGGAGAACAACAAAAGGCCAGTTCCCACGTGACGTCCACAACGCTGCTGACTCCGAGTCAAGTCTCTCCAATATCACCTTTGATCTGACGGCGGCCACTGCTTTCTCATTCAGCATTCAGCATAGCCTTAACGTTCAAAACCCACAGACAGATGAATTGTGTTATTTGTAATCATGTTGCATCACAGATGCAGTGCACTTCCTCCAAGCCTTTCCTCTCACCGCCTGCAACGTCTTCCTACCATCCCTGGTGTGCTGTAGCTTTTCCTTACAATGCCGTTTGTTCTAGCTTTGTTGAGAAAAAAAGACTGCTCTTGGACATCCCCGGTAATTCAATTGAAGTCCCCTGTGTTTGCCAGCGATGGTTTGAGAGAAGAAGAGACCATTGATCTTTGTTTAGTCCAGAAGAGCCTCGTTCTGCAGAGAAAAGAAATGGAGGTATTTATTAGAGTTAACATCATATTAGCTAATGTGAAATCAAGTGCTTTAAACAGTCATTGCTGAGGAGGAACAGTGGCACTGTGCCTCTTGAAGTGTGAATGGGTACCTTTGATCAGGCTTATACAGAAAAAAAGCTCAAGTGGTCCTGGGTGGACCCTGGGTGCACCCTTAGAATCACTCACAGAATGTTCCAGAATCTCACCCAGAGAATTATAGCATTAAACAATCAGTCCTGTTATGCACCTCCAAGTAAATTCAAATGCCTTCTGATTTCAATATACACTATATGGCCAAAGGTATGTGGACACCCCTCCTAATTATTGAGTTCAGATTATTTAGCAACACAGATTGCTAAAAGGTGTAAACAAATCAAGCGAATAGCCAGGCAATCTCCACAGAGAAACACTGAATGCAACATACTGAAGAGCTCACTGACTTTAAACATAGCACTGTCATAGGATGCCACCTTTGACACAAGTCAGTTTGTGAAATTTCTGCCCTGCTAGATCTCCCCCTGTTAACTCTAAGTGCTATTATTGTAAAGGGGAAGCAACTAGGTGCAACCTCATATTCACATCATTTACTACAGAGTTCCAAATTGCCTCTGGAAACAATATCAGCACAAGAACTGTGTGCCAGGAGCTTCATGAAATGGGTTTCCATGGCCAAGCAGCTGAAGGTCACTAAGTGCATTGCCAAGCATCAGCTGGAGTGGTATAAAGCACACTGCCACTGGACTTTGGAGCAGTGGAAACATGCTCTCTGAAGTGATGAATCACACTTCACTATCTGGTAGTCTGATAGATGAATCTGGGGTTGACAGACACCAAGAGAACACTACCTACTGGAATGTATAGTGTCAACAGTAAAGTTTGGTAGAGGAGGGATAATGGTCTGGGGCTGTTTTTCAGGGTTTAGTTCCAGTAAAGGGTAAAGTTAATGCTACAGGATACAAAGACGTTTTAAACAATTATATGCTTCCATCTCTGTGGCAACAGTGTGGGGAAGACCCTTTCCTGTTCAAGCATGCCTGTGCCCCTGTGCACAAAGCGAGCTCCATAAAAACATGGTATGACGAGGTGTAGAGGAACTCTGGTGGCCTACACAGAGCTCTGGCCTCCACCCTACTTAACACCACTGGGAAGGACTGGAATGTCGATTGCGTGCCAGGCCTTCTCAACCAACATCAGTGTCTGACCTCTTTTGATTAAATGGGCACAGTTTAATCAAATTGGAAGCATATAATTGTTTAAAACATCTTCGTATAATTTGGAAAGCCTTCTGAGAACAGTAGAGGCTGCTATGGCAGCAAAGGGGGCCAGCTTCATATTAATTTCAATGGTTTTGAAGCGGGATGTCCAACAAGCTCATACAGGTGTGATGGTCTGGTGTCACATATTTTTGGCCATATAGTGTTTCTAACATTTTGAAAAATCACAAACTACAAAATCATTTTATAATTTCACATGTATTCATGATACCTTCAGATGACTTCTATTATGAATGCATCAGGGATCATTCATCACATTATTCATTACCAGCATTTCGGTATACACTCTTGGAGAAAAAGAAAAAAGAGGTGGAATCTTTGTAAACACTGTAAACATTTTGGCCCAAAGTAAGAACTTTTATGTGATGTGTGCACTGTACACATGACGTATTTAAGGATGCAGTGACAGAATGGTGCAGAACAGCAGGGAAGCAGTGCATCTAACTATGAATGTCAACTTAAAAAAATATTTTTTCATTTATCTGCTTTTATCAGCTTATAAATGAGATTAGGGAAGATGATTATCTTCATTTTGTTAAGTATAGAGTGTTCAATTGACATTTTGTACATCCAACTTTTCAATGCCCTTTGATGAACAATGAACAGATGTAGATGTGAAACCTTTGTGGATTATACTTCACAACCATACCTTAACTTAGATAAAACTGTTTTAGGTCTTGGGAAAAACACTTTTACATCTTAGCTTTCATACAACTGGATATCAGGTGAAACGGCCTCAGGCTAATCTGCAACAGGCCAAACTTCTTTGGACAGTAAATTTTGTGACATTGGCAATTCTGTTCATATTAGATTAATTACAGTGTCACTGCACTGGCAGCATTCAGCAGAGATGTTATAAATAAGGAAACTGGTCTCTGGTTAAAATATGAAGGGGAACGCTTGTTAAAATATGAATAGGAATGCTTGTAACTCTCAACATGGTGTTTGGTTTGGAAAGTCCTGTACTTCAAGAAAAAGAGCCTTCAGCTCTGCTGGTTGTGCCATGACTGGAGAAGGGTTGACGATATTGTGGCACTAGTTGGGTAAGCCCCTCCTCATTGTGGAGATCTGAGAAAGCGCAGTAACCAGAAAAACCCCAAAAAATCATTTTGGGCGTTATTGAGCCAAATGCTACAAACTATTAATGAGGTTTTGTCAGATTTTATCAGTGATTTCAAATGTGTTTTTAAAACGGTAATTTGACCTTAACTTGCAAGTATTTTGGTCTCCCCATTTAAAGAGACAGGAATCTGGTCTTGTATATCTGGAAATTACTTCCCGGTGGCATTGCAAAGATGGCTGCCAAGTGAACAGACTTTCTTATAAAGACTTCACATGTGTTATTCGAATAGGTTCTTTTATTTGTCTTTTTTGCCCTATGATGGACTGGCGCCCTGTCCAGGGTGTATCCTGCCTTCCGCCCAATGACTGTTGGGATAGGCTCCAGCTCCCCCTGCGACCCAGAAGGATAATTGGCTTAGAAAATGTGTGTGTGTGTGTGTGTGTATTTGTATTTTTTTTTGTAAAGACAATTAAATTGTATTTATAAACAAGCCTATACTGGCCACATTGGCTGATTAGTGCTTTTTCGCCTTATAGAGGTCGATACTTATGTCCAAACTGATGAGGGACACAGCTCAAGTTCAAATAAACGTTTCTAAACGTCAGTTCAAATAATCATGATCTGCTTGTATTACTGCTCATAATAACTGGGTCAAGTCTAATCACCACTCAGGTAAGCCCTGTTTATAAACAGTCTTTTGGTATAGATGGTAAAAGTGCATGAAAGTACCTGTTAATGAAAGGCTGACCATGATGTGTCAATAATTGCAATTTTTTACATTATTTTCACAAGAACTTGCTTCAAAACACATCCATTTACATTCAATTTGTTGCAGTGTAAATATATGACTGTGAAAGCTAACAACTGTGGAAAATAACTAGGCAGGTTAAATCATTGTAAAAAGCTCAAGTAATTGCAGCCATCTTCAATTATTATGATTAGCTTTAATATTTGTGATTACAGCTGAAAGATTAATCATTTCAAATCAAAATAGCATTCTGAAAGAGTTCAATTTTCAAATCACCACAGTTGTGGTTTTAATTAAATTCCACATTATTCACAGTTATCTTGAGTTTTAAGTAGAGAAAATTAATAATAATTTAATGGTAACAGAGCCTCAAGCCTGAATAAATGTGTTTGGCTTGCTGGCCATAAAAGAAAATAATCAAATTTAAATTGCAAACACAATATTGGTCATTACAATCGCAATTTGATATTTTCCACAAATCGTTCAGGCCTAATTGTGATCAGCTGGAATAATTGTGATTAGCTCCAACACATGCTAAACAGGTGATTATGTAATAACCATGACAGGCCTAATCACCACTTAGGTACGATGCACTTCAAAGTAATGTCCTTTGCAAAAAATCCTTAAGTAAAGACGCCAAAAGTACATGTTAGTCGACCAATAAGTGGTCGATAAAGACCACCAGACCAGTGCTGCACAGTACAGTCTGTTTATGTTTGTGCGTATGCTTGAGGCAATGAGGTAACGGTGAGTGTGTGAAGGAGATTTGGGACAAATAAATTACTGCCTGTGCTGACAGTACCAAAGCAACCAAATAGCAGGTCGAGCTGTCCTCTGATTCACACACACACAAACACACGCGCACACACAAACACAATCTCTTCAAAGGTTAATGAGCCTAAAACTCAGGATACCCACCTACAATTTCTCATGCCCATTGTGTACTACTGCATAGCTTATGTAGCTTAGCAGCTACAACGCTATGCTGGCAAAACACGTCAAGTGTGGCGCCAGATTCAATCAGTGTTAATAAAACCAAACAAGATCAATAAAGTCAATATTTATCAGCAAAAGAGTGCAAGGCCACTTACATAATGGGAAACTAAAAGGCCCATTAAGAAAAACTGGGAAATCAATTCCTTAAGGAATAGAGGAAAGCTAGGTGTGGGAATCAATAGGGGATACAATACAGAACTATCATGATGTTTCAGTCATGATATATTCTATTTCAATTTTCATAGATTTGTGATATGCTAAGTATAATATGTAATATGCTAAGCACTTTTGTAATATGACACTATTTTTTCGATATGCCTCAAAAGAAATATTTCTGTGATTTATATAATAAAGGTTATTTTCATATCAATGAATCAAAATCCAACTGTGAAGTTGACAAAGCAACCATAACGCAACATTCTCCTATGTTTACATATGCAGTAAACAATCTGTTTCAATCTGATTTACAATGGTAGGCAAATGTAACACTAGGAGTCTAGCCCATGGACTTTGGACATTTGCTGCCTGAACAAGAAATCATACTAACTAGAATTTGAGACTGGAATTCATGTGTGGGGTAATGATGCTATCCACTGCACTATCCAACCACTATACGGCTTAAAGCCTTGCTCTTAAAAGAAAAAGACTTTGCAGAACAATCTTATGGATGAGAAAACAATGCATTATGATATGCTACCACAATTATAGGAATATATTTGAAAGAGCTATTTTTGTTTCTATCTTCATTAGCATTTTTACATCATTTTCAAAGTTTTTGTCCACACAAAAATGCAGAGACAATATTGAGCACTTTATTGAGCACAGTACGTGAGCATCAAATGTTTCACAATTTCTACCAGGTTTGTTCTGGTACAAGCAAAGATGGCTAGGCTAAGTAACAACGCCAAGGCACCATGCACAGTCGTGTCATAGTGCTTTGTCTTGTATTCATGGACGCTGTGTGTATATTGTACAGGGATACACTTTGTTCAATACCAACAGAGAGATGGAAACAGACAGCGTTTATGGAGCTGGGATCACATTTCAAGGGGTAAGCAAAGACAACAGACGTCAGTGTTGTTATGTCAGTGTCTGTTATCTTCCAACCACACAACAATGTGAAACTTTCAAATCTGTCCCACTCTGGGGAGTACTTGTTTTGGTCTAAAACACTATTTCTGTGTGGATGGAGGCCAAAATTGAGAAAGCTTTCTTGTTTGTTGACAAGGTGTTGTTCCACCAATGGGCTTAATACACTTTGGAAATAGTAATAATTAAATTAAGAGTTTCATTATTTATATACATTTGTAACACTATTTTACATATAGGGGTTTTGAAGGCAGCTGACATATGACAGTCAAAAAACATTTTTATTTCACAAATAAAGGTGGCATTAACTGTAATATAGCACTGATATTTCTTGTATGTTTAACTGTATTTCAAAACATATATAACAAAAAAATTATGAAAGTGACATTGCATTTTGAAACGAACCTCTAAAATAATAAAATAGCAATACTCTTGCCTTCGTGTATCAATCCACTATATCACGATATTTGTAGTCATATTTGTAGACTATGATAGTTTTGTTCATTTATTTATGTTTTTAATGTGTATATATACAGTCCTATGATAAAGTTTGGGCACTAAATGTGTTCTCTGTAGAGGAGGTGTTTACTTATTTTCACTAAGAAAGTCAACAAACCACGTAATTTGACGCAAACTTTTGTACACGACTGTATTTAATGGTCTGAAATTAGTCGATTTTCATGTAATTTAACTCTAAAACACCCTGAGGTAACAATTACAGAGAATGCTTAGGCAGTCAAGACAGTCCTCACTGACTCACAGTGCCTATTAATAGAAAACCTGCTTCTGGTAACAATTCTAGACCTCCTGCATTTTAAGTTTCAAATTTTCCAGACAATTGTTTAGCAATTATGAATGTCCATGAGTTGCGTTCCATCTTAAATCAATTGCGGGATGCCTGCCACAAAGCACTTACATCTGACTGTATTAATAGATAATATATAAACCTGCTGCCTGGCACGAGCTAAGCCTAGATTAGATTCCAAAGTGGAATCCTCCTCGTACAAATCTACAGTCTGCAGCAAAAAACATGAGGGTTTAGAACGAGGGAGAAATGGATTTAGATTATCATAGAGAGGGAGGGAGGGAGAGAGAGAGAGAGAGAGAGAGAGAGAGAGAGAGACAGAGAAAGAGAGAGAGAGAGAGAGAGACAGAGATCTGCCAGACGCTTTCAATGTATAGTATGGAGAACACTTCAGAACATATCTATTTCTCGCATCACTTGACTATTCATCCTTTCGAAACCCCCCCCACCCTCCATGTGACTGTACAGAAAATGGCACTTATGGATACATGTACCAAGAACTATGGCAAGAACAAGAAGGTTACGAGTATAAACCTCTCAGGAAAGCGCAGTACTTCAAAGAACAGACTCTCTTTAACTGATTTACACTTAATATTCCCTGTAACTGGATATAGTCTGCGTTTAACAGAGTAGGCTGAGCAGGTTAGCAGAAAGCCAACCAGCTAACAGGCTAATCCTCCAATAATAAAAGAGTTCAAGCCTTTACAGAAGTAAAAACTAAGACATCCAAATTAAAAAATGTTTTCTGTCTGCTTCTCACAAGCTTAAAATGGGTCATGAATTAAGCCAGTGATGAAGGGGAGCCTGTGGCAACTGGGCTCCCTAAAATCTTTCCTGGGCCATCATATAGATACTGAGATGTACAGCCATGACTCACAGCCAACATACCTCTCCAGTTAGCTTCCTTCAACACTACACAGACAGCTGTGACGTCTGTTTATTTCCCTCTTATTCACAATGACTCCCATCCAGGGTAACTGTTTTCGAATGGATCCTTCATAATCACACAATGTAATCATTTTGTTTATCAGTTTAAAATCTTAAATGGGAAGTCAAACATACATTTAGATTAGATTCCAGTTACGCCACTGCTGACGACAGCAAATTGAGGCATAATTCATCACAATGACAACAACGCATCCTCTTATCGCCCACCCCTACGTCCAGCTAATGGACTCTGAGTCATGCGGATGTGGAAGCGATGAGCAGAGTTTACAGATTAGCATTTCAATTCAGAGTGCAGCGTCTCTTTTGAACGCGGCTGTGCTGAAGAGGAAAAACAGCCTCGCTCTTTTAAACCGTACGCTTCCAGCCAGAAATTCTGATATGAATACACTCCAGTTCAAGGACTAATGTGTGTGTGCACGTGTCAGAGTGTCATAGAAACATAACTGTGTGTTTATAGATCTTATTTGCTAAATCTTTGACCCCGTTTACACCTGGTCACTTCATGCGTCTTGAGTATCAGGGGCCGTATTACAGAAAAAGACTGAAATCTTATCTTCTTTGCTTAGTCACCGTGACAACTTCAGCTAGGACTGAAGTTAAGACAGAAGCTATTAGTGACAGAACAACAGTTCTTAAGTTCATCATCTTATCCTAACTCCAGATATGAAAACAGTAGTTATAACAGAAACATCCTAAAGCTTTATAAGACAAACCCAAAGCTGTCTTCTGTTTTAACAGTCTTGTGCAGTGTCAGGCAGCACAGTTCACTATAATTAGCATAGTGACGTTACATTTATCTACACTGAAAACGGCGCTTTGACTTGTGAGGGTTTTTTTCTAACAGCGATTTAAAACCCGCTGTTATGATCATGATCTCCACCGTCCCCTCTTATTACCTTTAATAATGTTGATGAAAACTCATCAGATAAAATATTCCAGTGATGGTGGTGAATAATGAGGAGACAAGAGCTGAACGTGTGTCTGTTTATTAGGAGAAATAATGTTAGCGCGCTCGGCTAAAGCGTTTGGAAAACTGAAACTGGGGAGCAGCGACGCTCTGATAAACAGCACGAAGCGCTGCCACAATATTCTTAACTCCTCGTTTATCGCGCTTTAGTTTTGTTTGACCTTTTTCACATCGGCAACGCCAGCTAACGTTAGCTGTCTGGCTAACTAACTCGATTGTTTTGATTACGGGTTTACGTTTCAGCTGTGCGCGTATGGTCGGTTGCTAGGTAACAGACATGACAGTTGATTGTCGACTTCGATCGAGTAAGTTGAGATGTCCTAACTTGAGATAAGATACTGTAAGATAAGATTCTTAAATTAAGATAAGATTTGCTTCTGTAATACGAATTTGTGAAAAATCGTATCTTGACCTGTCAGAAGTTAAGACAGAAAGATAAGAAGTTTCTGTTATACAGCTCCAGGGGCCGTATTACAGAAACTTCTCATCTTTTTGTCTTAAACTAAGATTTTTCACAAATTCACAAATTTCTATGGCATTTTATTTCGCACAAATCATCTTTTTCTTATTGAAAAGAGCAGTGTTGACTAAGTATAAAGTTCAGTGCTAACTATTTTGTCCAGTGCAGAGGTCAGTTTTAGGTAGGAACCATTAGTTTAAGTTTCCATTAGATTATACAGAGACCAGCTACTGTAATAAACTGTTCCAGCAATTAAGTGTGGCAGGTCAGTATGAGGTTTTGTTTTATATCAGAAATTTTGACTCTAATGCACCAAAATGTTTTATTTTGGGGAAAAAAAAACAGATATATGAATGAATGAAATTAATATTTATGTTGTAATTAAGACCCCATCAATTCAAATGCATATTGTTTAATTACCTTTTCCTGCAGTCACTGAGCAGTGCAGCGACATGACAAAGAAGCAGAACCTGATTGGTCCTCTTGTGTGTATTCAACGTGCTAATTGGCTTGCAGATAGAACCTTATAGAACTAAGCTAGAGTTCAACTCTGGAGATAGAACCTTTTTTGCTGTCTGGATAAAGAGTCCAAAAATGTATAGAATGTAAAAAAAAACACCTCTCATAATGTTAAGAAGTTGTCCCAGAATAAAATCATGTGACTAAGTCAATTCTGACAAAAAAAATGTCAGATAAAACCTTATAATCTATTGGGACGAAATTGTAATTGGTTGCCATGTATCAAGTGGATTTGCATATTGAGTCCCACACAGCAATCGGATTTCAGTCTGACTAACCGGAGACGCATTTGAATACTAAGTGTAAATGCATGTGGCTAAAACTTTATTGGGATACAATCCATATACTAGTCACTCTAAGAGACAGAGTGTAAATGGGATCTTTGGTTTGTGTGTGTGTGTGTGTGTGTGTGTGTGTGTGTGTGTGCGCATGTCCCTTACTGCTTAACCATTCAGCACACACAAGCACTTCATTTCTTCTTCTCAATTCATTAGAGAGGAAGAGAGCCAGAGTGAGAGAGAGAGAGAAAGAGAGAGAGAGAGAGAGAGAGTGAAAAAGAGAGGCAGAGGGAAAATACAGACAGACAGATTGAGAAAGAAACTGAGGAATAGAATGAGAGAGAGAGAAAGTGAGAGAGCAGGGTGAGAGAGAGTCATAGACGGACTGAATAAAAGAGAGAGAGAGAATGAGGACGAGACAGACCCCTACCACTACACACCATATGCATATCACAGGTTTGCTGATTATTTTAATTATAATAATACTAATTGTTATTATTATAATTATGATTATTAATATTGTCATTATTGTTGTTATTTGCTGTAGTTGTTGTTATTGCTGTACTGCTTTAACAGTAAGAAAAATAGAAAAAGAAAGATAAAGTGAGAGGGAGGGAGAAAGAAAAAAGGGAGAGAGAGAAAGGCAGGTAGGGAGAAAGAAAGGTAGAGGGAGAAAAGGAAAGAGACAGAGAGAGAGAGAGAGAGAGAGAGAGAGAGAGAGAGAGAGAGGGTCGTGAACTCATTGGAGAATAAGTTGAAGGCAGGAATTACTGTCAGGCAGAAGAACGCTTACATTAATTGGACGCTGAACTCATTCACTGACACGAGACAAAAACCCTGATATCTGAGTGTGAGTCTGTGTGTAAGCATGTGTATGTGTGTGTGTCTGTGTGTGCGTGTGTGTGTTTTAACATGGGGAAAAGACAAAAGTACACAGTGTGACACTATGATGAATGTTCTTCTGTGAAAGTAGATTTAACATTAATGCCTCTGTGTGTGTGTGTGTGTGTGTGTGTGTACATTTGTGTGTAACGGCTGCTCTGAGACTAGAAGTCACACTGAGCAGTAAACGTGAAGAAGTGTCAGTTTTATGGCGTACTGTTTATTAGCTTACTCTATTATTAAAATAATCTCTCTCTATATATAATGCTTTCCCTCAGTCTCTCTCTGTCTCTCTCCCTCAGTATCTATCTGTCTCTCTCTCTCAGTCTCTCTATGTCTCTCTCCCTCAGTATCTCTCTGTCTCTCTCTCTCAGTCTTTCTATTTGAGTCTCTTTCAATATCTCTCTTCCTCAGTATCTCTGTCTCTCCCTCAGTCTTTCTCTCTCAGTCTCAGGGCTCTCTCTTCCTCAGTCTCTCTCTATGTCTCTCTCCCTCAGTCTTTCTTTCTGAGTCTCTCTCTATATCTCTCGCCCTCAGTATCTCTGTCTCTCCCTCAGTCCTTCTCTCTCAGTCTCGGGCCTCTCTCTTCCTCAGTCCCTCTCTATGTCTCTCTCTCTCAGTCTTTCTCTCTGAGTCTCTCTATATGCCTCTCTCTCTCAGCATCTCTTTGTCTCGCTCCCTCAGTCTTTCTCTCTCAGTCTCAGGTGTCTCTCTTCCTCACTGTCTCTCTATGTCTCTCTCCTTCAGTCTTGGCTTCTCTCTCTGTGCCTCTTTCTTTCTACCGGTTGCTTTTCCTCAATGTCTCTCTCTCAGACTCTCCTTCTGACTCATTCTTGCTCTCTCTTTCCATCCCTCAGTCTGGGTGTGTGTGTTTATTTGATCATCACTGTCATTTGATATTAATTAGTGGAGGGAGGCACACACACACACATAGTAAGATGTGGCAGACTCCTAATACAAACCAGAGTAATAGACTTATAGAGAGAGAGAGAGAGAGAGAAGAGAGAGAGAGATAAGGTGAAGCTAGAGAGAGGGAAACAGAAAGAGACAGAGAAAGAGAGTGAAAGATAGGGATAGAAACAGAAAGACAAAGAGAGGGAAATAGAAGAGGAAAGATAGAATGAGAGAAAGAAATAGAAAAGAGAAATGAACATAAAGAGAGAGAAAAAAGATAGAGAGAGCCTGAGACAGAAATCAAAAGGGAGAGATGGAGACAGATAAAGGGAGTGAGATAGAGAGAGACAAAAAGAGAAAGAAAAAAATGGAGGGAGAAAGGCAGACAGAAGACTAGAGAGACAGAAAGATACAGAAGAAAGAGAGAGATAGGAGGCGTAAGAGAGATAGAAAGATAGAGAAGAAAGAGAGATAGGAGGAGTAAGAGACAGAAATGGATGGAAGAAGAAAGAGTGAGGCAAAAAAAGAAACAAAAAGAGAGAGAAGGCGAAAGAAAGGGAGAGACACAGAAGAGGGAGTGGAGAGAGAAAAAGAGAAACACTAAGGGTAGAGTGAGACACAAAGAGAGAGAGAGAGAGAGAGAGAGAGAGAGAGATACCATTACATACAGTAAAAAGTAAGGCTTTAACCACTGCAAAAGCATCTCTTCATCTTTTAACCATGGGCAGTGAGAGAGAGAGCGACAGAGAAAGAAAAGGAAGTGGGGAGAGAGATAAGAGATAGAGGGAGTGCTCTCTCACTCTCTCTCTTCGACTGAGTGCTCCTAATAAGAAAGCTTTTAGCTCACATAATTAAGAGTCACCCATATGCAGAGAGTGATGCTCAATTTACCACTGCTCATCCGCTCTCTTTCAACCTCTCTCGCTCCAACTCTCTCTCTCTCTAATCTGATTCAGAATCAGACACTGTGACCCCCTCTCCTCCCCTCGCCGGATAAATCTATTTCTCCTTCAGTCCATCGCTCTTTCCCTTTTTCCCCCGTCTCTCTTTTCTTGCGCCCTTGGAGACGGTGCCATTTTGAGCCGGGCTGTACAGTTACCGCCTCGTTTTTGTTCTCTCTCTTTCTCTCTGTCTCTCCCTCCATCCACACTCATTTAGAAGCGCTGGAGGAGATGAGCTCTGACATGCTGTATTCAGGCGGAGGGGAGAGGAGAAGAAAAGCCGGTTCAAGGACGGCGTGGGGGAGAGAATGAAAAGAGGAAAGGAGAAATAAAGTGAAGAGACAAAGAGGGAGCCGATGTTTTTCGCAGCGGAGGCGCGGGACCTCGGGAGAGAGTAAGACAGATAAAAAAGAGAGAGACAGAGAAACAGAGAGAGGGAGAGAGAGGCAGGAGAAATGATTATGACAGAAAGGAGATCTCTGATGATCTCTGAAGGATGTACTGTGTTCAAAATGGCCCATATTTTTCTTCAATTTTGTTTATTTGTTTGTTTGATTATTCAATTGTTGTTTGTTTATTTTTGTGAATCCACTTACAACATTTAAGTGGTTTTATGCACCAAAAATAATATTTAATTTTTACACGTTCATTTCCCAACCTCTCCTTCTTTAAGACTGATAGATGTAAATGACCTCTTTCCTGAATCGATGATCCATAAAACAAAACTTTCAGCTACTATTTTTAGAAGGATATACAATGCTACGTATCTTTGCTGACTGACCACCCAGAGTCCAGACCTCAACACGACCGAATATGTTTGAGATTACTTGTATTTTTCGTCTATAATGGGTGCTGGGGTTCCTTTCCACCGATAACCAGAGCCAACAAGAAGAACCATAAATACTTAATAAATATTCAATAAATAATCCCTAAATACTTAAGATCGGCATCAGCTGAAAGGCTGAAAACAATTATTCCAAATTCTAAGTAATATTTACAACAGCTAAAGGCTTTAGCTATGGTGTCTACTGGTACTGCAGGGGACCTGTGTGGATTCCTAACTACATAACATTAAGAAAACAGTGGCTTGAAGTGTTTTTTCTTTCCAGTATGTTAAACTTAACAAAGAAATCCAAATTGTGCCCTAAAATTTGTCTATGCTTTTTATATTTATCATTTGCTCATTTTTGCATTTTCTCATCATTTCCATAAGTTTATACTATTGTGAAGATCCATGCAATTAATTTTTATAATATTCATGTTTAGTGTTAATATTTCATTAAACGTTATAATGTATGTTTTTTGGTAAATATATGGCTGCTGCCTCTTTGTCTGCTAATAATTGGTATTGGTATCGGCTGTAAAACATATTGGCCACCCCTAAATGTTGATGAATCATAGCAGCCCTAAAATATAGGAATATAAACGTATATGTGCTTATATGTGTTTAGTCTCAATTGTTGGTGGCAGATGATAAAACAAAGGCAGCAGAGGGAGACTGGAGCTGCTGCTCTGTTCAGACTGATGCACTGAGCCAACACAAACCCACTCATCACTCACACACACACACACACACACACAGTTCTCCATGACAGAGATGGACACCCACACACATATACACACACACACACACAATTAACAATGGTCCAATACCTCTCTTCAATCCCAAACAACCCCCCCCACCCTCCACCCCACACACACATGCACACACACACACACACACACACAATAAAAAATCTGCTTTGGTCTCACACACACACACACACCACTAACTACAGTCAAATGCCTCTCTTCACTCCCAACCAACTGCCCCCACCTCCCTTCTCCCACCTGCCATGCACACACACACCCACACACGGCAAAAATCCACTTGGCTCTACACGCACACACACACACATACACAAAAACACACACACACACATCCTTATCTGAATTTTCTTCCTATCTCCTCTTTACTCACACACACACACACACATACAGCACTGTCTCTACCTCCTCTCTGTAAATGACGCGGTGACTGGAAATAAACAGGCAATTTAAGTGCTGGACACCTCAGTGCTCTCTTACACACACACACACACATACACACTCTTCTCCCTGCTGCTGTCACACTCTGCCACACACAGGTTGAGGGAGGGAGCAAGGTCAATGCACAGAGAGAGAGAGACAGAGAGAGAGAGAGAGAGAGAGAGAGACAGTGGGGGGTGAAGGAAATGTATATAAGAAATAAATGTACTGTTTGTCTGCTTACTATTAATATTATTTAATTAGTGTTGTTTTATTTTATTTTACTATTTGTTTTTATTGTATTTTGCTCTGACTAATATTATCATTCGTGTTGTTATTACAATGTATAATTACCATTATTTCCAGAGAGTTCAAAAGTTATATGCTTTGGCAACCTTGTATTTGAGACAGTCATGCAAATAACGCTACTGGAAAAAAAAAAGAATCGCAAGACAGAAGGACAGAGAGATAATGGGAGAAGGAAAGATGGAGAATGACAGATATAGATACGGCAAGAGAAAGAGAGAAAGACAGAGAGGAAGCAAGAGAGAGCGAGAAAGAAAGAGAGATTAAGCGAGAGTGAGATAGAGATAGATAGAAAGAGTAAGGCCCAATCCCATTTCTTATGTTTACCCCGAAGGGGTAGTGGTTGAAATCTTGCCCTATGAAATGGGACCCTCAAATAAAAAAGAACATTACTTCATTAACAGGCTACTAGCACTGCTCTGTATGTGACACTGCCAGTCTGCAGTGATTGCAAAGGAGGGTAAAGTTCAGCAACCTCGCTGCTGGTCTTCAGTTAAGTTTAGGACATCATATGCCTTCAAAGAGGGGGATACGGCAGTTATTTATTATTGCCCACCCCTAATTCTTCAGTGATATGAAGCTGAAGTCAGCTATTCGCCAGCTTCTAGTTCAAATTTTCCTGTTCCACCTTAAATGGTGAAGCAGTTCTGACACCTGAGGCATCATTTAAGGAGGAATGGGTAATTTAGCTAGGCAGCTAACAAGAATTAGCTAGCTAGCTACAACTAGTGATTATGCTTTTTATGAAGGACCATAATACATTGAAATGACATTAAACTAAGACAATACAATGGTTATCGTACTTTTTAATGGGGAAAATAATTATATTTGTGGGTTTCTTTGGTCGCTTGCACAGCCATCTTTCCAGTTTTTCTTCTTTCTAATAACACTTCGTTTGGACGGCCATGTAGCCCTAACACTTCACCCTACACCTCTATCTCAACAAAAATCAGGACACCCTACACCTAGGTGTGCACACACAAAACAGAGGGCTAAGTGGTAGGGGCAAGGGGTGAAATTTGATTTGGCTTAAGTGACAGAGAGGAAGTGAGAAAAAGAGAGAGAGCAAGAAAGAGAGATGGTAAGATTGTGTGTTTTGTACGTAGTTTACACACACACACACACACACACACACACACACAGTACATATGTGGGTTCTACAGTAACAGGTAGTCCATTTTAGCCCTTTTACCCAGTTCTTCAATGGACAGAACCACCACAGAGCAGGTCTTATTTGGGTGGTGGATCATTCTCAGCACTGCAGTGACACTGACGTGGCGCTGGCATGTTTGGGTGTTATTTTCATAGATGAGTTAGCATATTTAAGATCTTCACAGTGAGCAGTGTCTGCACACTGTCATCCTTCGATCCACCACTCTTTGTCCATCGGTACTGTACTCAACTGAGAAACCTCACCATTTCAAATGCTGTCGCCAATCAGCCACCCAAGCACAGCTAATCAGACTAGTTTTTTCCAGTTCAGAGAGCAGCGTAGGGGAGTTTTTTGATGTTCATGGTTATCACTTTTAGAAATTTAATAGATTGTGTTAGATAGAACTATATAACCCATTCCTGTTATCACACATTATAGTATAGAATCTAACTCTATCTGACTCATGATGCATGTCATCTCAAGACATCTGTACTGAAAAAATTAATATTAACACATCATGATACTCCAGTCATTCATATGTATAATCCTAAAACAGTATAAAAATGTCTGTCTGTGTGTGTGTGTGCCCTCCTCTTCTCCCAGATCGGCCTGTTAAAGTCAGTCCTGTTCTCGGGCTCAAGGCATGAATATGGAATGCCTGCAAACCCTGTGTGTGTGTGTGAATGTGTGTGTGTGTGTGTGTGTGGGCGCGTGTCTGTTGGAGTTAATAATGAATAGAGTCTAATGATTTAATGGGTCTGCATGTTGACACATCCCACAGGCTTTGGGCCGCTTGAGCCACTGTTCAGTGCTGTGTAACACTAGCATTCGTGTAAGAAAGAGAGACAGACAGACACAGAGACAGAGAGAGAGAGAGAATTTTACATGGCTCGAAGATCTGACTCCAGCACTCAGACTCTCGCTTCCCTCTGTTCTTTCCCAAACGTCTGTTCTCTCCATCACTTCCCCTCCCTCTACCCTCTCCACATTTCCATTATTCTGCATTGCTCCAGCCTCAGCCTCTGATCCAACATATAGTGCAAGCACTATTCATTCTAACCACAGTCGCCATTTCGCTTCACTCCTCTTCCCGTACTTTCTCTCTTCAAGCTTTACTCCTTCTCTACTCAGTCTGTTTGCTCCTCATTTCAGTCATTTCCATTCCTTCCTCACACTGCCCCTAAGCCATTGTTACCTTAAGACAAAGCTCTATTAGCTACACTACACCTTTTACTGGCCAGAACAGCGCAAGGCCACATCCTTTCTCTCTGGCGTTTGCTAAGATCCTTGCCATTAAAAACACATAACAATGCAGAGGTTTACAGTATCCCATATTTCCCTCAGCATCGCCATAACATTCACACAAAGCCCCCAAACATTTCCCCAATGTCTCAACATTCCCTGATGTTTCCACAACATTCCCCAATGTCTCCAAATAATTCCCCCAATAATTCCACAACACTTCCCAAAAACTCCATAATATTCCTCCAACATTTCCACAACATTCCCCAACATTTCCCACAATGTCCCCATCACATTACCCCAATGTCTCCAAAACATTCCCCCAATAATTCCACAACACTTCCCAAAAACTCGATAATATTCCTCCAACATTTCCACAACATTCCCCAACATTTCCCAGTGTCCCCATCACATTACCCCAATGTCTCCAAAAAATCCCCCCAATAATTCCACAATGCTACCCAAAAACTCTACAATATTCCTCCAACATTTCCATAACATTTCCCAAGGTCCCAAAAATGTTTTCACATATCCCAAATGAACCCCAAACAATCTCATAACATTGACCTAATGCCCCTTCAACCCACGTCCCCACAACACTGCCCCAACCATTCCACAACATTCCAACATACCTCCCAAACAACCATCCCCACAATACTCCCCAACATCCCCACAAATTCTGCCATTGACCCCGCAACATTCCCCAGTGTCCCCATAACATTTCCCCTAATGTTGCCACAATATCCCCCAATGTCCCTATAACGTTCTTGCAACACACCCCCAACCTCCCCATAACATTTCCCACCATGTACCCATAACATTCCGTAATGTCCCCACAACATTCCCCAATGTCCCCATAACATTTCCCTCCAATGTCCCCACAACATCCCCCAATGTCCCTACAACGGTCTTGCAACACACCCCCAACCCAACAACCTGGCAACATCTGGCCAGCTCTGATCCAATTTGCTCTTTTCCTCCCCAAACAGCAGGAGCAACTGGACTGTATCCATCTCCATATGGCTCTCTTTGACTTATGGACCTCGGTTAAAAAGATCCTTTTGTCTTTGACACTTAGCAAAATTGAATTTCTCATTAGGTGGACTCAGTTCACGGAAGGCTGTTAAAGCATTGTGGGAAAATAATTTAAACAAGGCAGTCTGAATATTAGCTGAATGCGGTTGTCGCCATATGTCTACAAGAATTGGACTGGCACTGTCATGCATAGACCCACTCAGTGATAAAACAACAGGGTAAAATACTGTCACACTGAGCCGAACTGTACTAAGCTTTTGAAAACAAGCCTACGATATAACCCAGTTCACCTGCAGTGGTGACTTCACTCTCATTTTATTTTCAGAAAATCTGCTCATTATTTTGGCTGTGCTGCTTTGAAACCCTCTTGGCTTAACAGCTGGATTTTGAGAGGTGCTTGCTTTGAGGTTGGGTCCTGCACCAAGCGGCTGATTAGCGCCCGGAAAAAAGAAACAAGGAAAAGGCCTATTTACATACAGTAAACAATGTAATTATATGAGGAAATAGTGGGGAAGCAATAGGGGGAAACAATAATTGCATTCGCACTCAATGCCGTTACTATTCCTATCGTGTCCTATGCCAGCGGAGGCAGTTTGCCATCAGCATTGTTATTATTGTTATTATCTTGTTTTTCTTGGCTATGGAGGAGTAAACAGTGGGGTTTGGCCGGCATAATCGGAATCTGGCTATCAAACACGAGGTACTTCCAAACTCCAATTTCATTTATCAAAAAATAAAATGGTCCATATGGAAAATGTTACATTTCACAAACATCCATTTTTGATAATTCGCTTCCATTCTGTTCCATTCATATTCACATAAAATAACAGTATTATTACAATGAAATGAAAAACAAGATGGGAAATGATTAGAATCCAAATCTGTGATGGTGCATTTTGCACAAGCTGTTTAAAGCTGGCAACCTATACGTCCTGTTATTCCCAAAAGCAGATGACTTGCTCTTGAACTTGTACAAAAATAAGCACAATTTAATGAATGACGTCAGCTGGCCTGTGGTACATCATGATCTGCAAATTTGGACTGTGCATGTGTGTGTGTGTGTGTGTGTGCGTGTGTATTTGCTCTCTGCACTGGCACGGCATGTGAACTCAAACTGAGTGAAGCTCTGGGTCAATGATTATCTGAGTTTGTTTCCCATGAACAGAGCTCCACGGCCGGCAGTGAACTTGGTATTAAAGCGCGCGTAATAAACGCATGTGTTAGGGCCAATTGATATGAAAATTTTGTGACCAATACCAATTTTAAGGAGCTAAAATTCAGATAACTGATTATGTAATATAGGCCTGCAGCCGGTGACCGTTAACTGAGTTACCGTGGCAACAGCCCCCAGTGAAAAATGTTGTTCATTTACTGATTTGTCTCATGCAAACAGAGTAAGATGCAAAGATTCCTACACATAAACATAATCGAACTTTTGAATATTCTGGATGATGTAATATCCTACAATAACACATCTAGGCTATGTTCACATTATACGGTAAAAACGCTACGTAGCTTTTAATCTTAAAAAGTAAGTAGCCGGGTTAACTTGAAATTGATCATTGTGAAAGTGAAAATTGGTCATTGAATTTCAAATAATAAATACATGCATAACACAAATTATTCTTCTGTTAATATAAAGTTTGATGAGCTCAAAATTTCAAGTTAAACTTATTACTTTTTTAAGTTTACAGCAAGTAACCAGGTTAACTTGTTTTACAGTGCTGATGTTCTGATGTTTTGCTCAGATCTGATCTTTCTAACTTGATGGTTCACATTTGTGTAGGTGAGTCATATTTATCTTTAGTGCAAACCTACCAGTGTCCCGAAATGACTCGCATGCGCACATCCAAATCAGTAATGTTACATAAACACATTCACAGCCTTCACACAGCCTTCATCATGAGTTCAAGTTCAAGTTCAAGAGGCTTTATTGCCATTTCAGCTATATGCAAGTACACCGTGAAATGAAACAACATTGCTCCAGGACCATGGTGCCACACAGGAACATAAGTGCAAAACAATACAATATACACAATGCAGACAATACAGTGCAGTAAATACAAAAGACTTGCAATAAATACAAAAACAGAACACAGGCAGGTCATGGTACTGAATATGTAGAGTTGTGCAAAACAGCATGTAACATATTATAACATATTAGCAGATAGCCTAGCATATATGAGCATAGCGGTCACTAAGGAGGCAACCAGAACAACAGCAACAGAATACAATATTCGGTTGATGCAGTATTCTAGGAGCCAATATTGTTAAAGACATAAAATGTGCAAAAATGCAAGTAGTCAGATACTGTTAAGAAAATAAAATCTAAAAAAAATGCAAGCAGTCAACTGTTCATTATTAGAGTTAGACGAGGAAAAAACATCAATTCTTATTTGAACGTTCTCTTTAAGGTTGCATGGCTGAAAACTGGATACATATCCTATCTAGAACCACATATAAAGACACTCAGAACTGTTTTGAGAAGATAAGAAAAAGAGAAGGATGTGCGTGTCCACACTGCTTTGAAAACATCAGATCTGTGTTTTGTGATTTGTGCCATCTCACCCTGGTACTGTGAACGTAGCCTAACTGTACCTAACACAGAAAAGACACTTCTAGACATGCTCAGAGGGGTACCACTGTGCCATGCAGACATTACGCCTCTACAAAAAGCTGCCTATGCTATAATATATAATGTATAATGTAGGACGTCTTCAGACCACAGCATCAGGTTTCAGACATCAGACAAAATGGCTTTGAGTCTCATCAAAACACCATCATCATCTCAGCTCATCAGGCAAAACGGCACCAGAAAAAATAGTATCAAATGAACTGCAGTGAGCTACTAATCTGTGAGCAGGAGCTTCACTCAGAAACCAAGGCCTCAGCTGGCAAGATATGTGTGCCATTCATAATTCTGTTCTTTATAACTAGGTTATTTATTAACCTATTAATAACCAAATTAATGATGACAATATACTACAATCACAACTTTTACTGAACTGCGCTTTAATTCACACTATCACTATGTTCACTTCCATGTCTGCTTAAAGACCATCACAAAATCTCCTCCCTGCATAACCCTACACTATACTGAGGCATCAGCAGCGAAGATGCAGGAAGCTCTGCATGGCCACGCCTCCAACACTTTCATGGCGTCTCTAAAGAGCAGAGATTTCAGAATTTTCACCATCCTGGTAAACACACGTGCCACAGGGTGTGCGCCGCTCCTCTACCACACATGCCCACAGTCCTCTCTCAGGGCTGTGTACTGTCCATCAGGGTGCTGCATCCTCCTCCCCAGTGAGGTGGAACTCCTCACAGCTTACAGCATCAAGTCTCACACTTGTTTTGTTTTTTTTTGTTTTTTTTTAATTAAGACAAAACAAATGGGTAGATTTTATGACACTGTAACTGAAAATTCATTATAACTCTCTTGGCATGTCACAGGATGCCCCTCCAAAATCTCTGACTTGGAATATTCAGACTGTCCCCTCATTATCACCACTCGGCTGTTAAAATTTGTCTCTGGTTTTGTTCCTGGCGTTTTTCAGGTAACTCTTAATGGTTTCCAAGCATGCCTTGTTATGTCCTCAGATTTTTTACTTTTTGTCTTTGATTTTTGACCTGCCTTTGTCTGTTTACTACTTTTACAACTGGTTTATAGATTTTGCCCGTTTGCCTATCCCAAGACCCCTGGCTCCATCTAGATAATAGATAGATGAACCATTGGCCAACTGTGTTTGCACACAGAGGAATTAGACCTCCGCATTTAACCCATCCGTGCAGTGGAACACCCACATCCATGCACACTAGTGAACATACACACTAGGAAGCAGCAAGCACACTTGCCCAGAGCAGAGGGCAGCCCTAGCCACAGTGCCCAGGGAGCAGCTGGGGGTTAGGTACATTGTTCAAGGGCACTTCAGTCACGTCCTGTCAGCTTCCGGTCACACGACTGGACCTCCAGCCCACGACTGCCCCACAGTAGTGAAAGTCTAGTGAAAGTACCTATCAGTACAGCCAATTATAAAATATAAGCATATGCAATCTTTGTTTATTAGTTGTTTAGAAGGTAGATTAAGGATTTATTGAAGATGAACTTTGCTAATTTGGGGGAAGAAAAACTGCTACTGAATGAAGAGCCAACTGGAAGCTGAAAGAGCCGGCTCTCGTATGTGAGCTGAGCTAACTGATCTGACTCACTGAACAGAGATGGAATGCCCATCACTAATAAAAAAGTTAGAAAGAAGCTAATCTGCATATAAAAATCTAATTTACAATTCAGTTTATTTTAAACTTTAATGACTATTCGAATATTCAAAAAGTCAGACTCATCCCTAATAATGATGCACAAAAATGTGCACAGCTTTCAAACAGCCTACAAGGGTATTATTTGGGTGGTCAATCATTCTCAGTCATACCCAGCAGCGCTGCTGGAGTTTTAAAATACCCCTGAGTCACTACTGGACTGAGAATAGTCCAAGCATAAATATATAGCCAACAGCGTCCTACGGGCAGTGTCCTGTGACCACTGATGAGGGTGACTAACATAAACTGTGCAGCAGCAGATGAGCTATTGTCTGTTTTTTTACATCCACAAAGTGGACCAACAAGGTAGGAGTGTCTAATAGAGTGGACAGTGAGTGGACACAGTGTTTAAAAACTCCAGTAGCACTGTTCCGTCTGAACCACTCATACCAGCGCAACACACACACATGCCACCATGCCATTGTCACTGCAGTGCTGAGAATGATCCACCACCCAAGTAATACCTGCTCTGTGGTGGTCCTGTGGGGGTCCAGACTATCGAAGAACAGGGTAGGAATACCCATCACTAGCCCAAAAAGGGGGCTAATAAATTATGCAGAGAAACAGACGGACTACAGTCTGTAATTGTAGAACTACAAAGTGCAACTATATGGTAAGTGGAGCTGATGAAATGGACAGTGAGTGCAGAAACATCGTAGGTGTACGTGATGAAGTTGCTGGTCACTGTATTTATATAAGACTAAGGATCCTTATTCTGCACGTATGCGTGTTCCACACCTCTTTCGCATCACTCACCTGCACAGGATCCAGTCTCCTCAACTACGCGCTCTGTTTTCAGCTTAACTTCTCACTCTTGACACCTCATTTGTGCCTCCTCTCTCTCTCCCACTCTCCCCCTCTCTCTTTATCTCTGTTGTTTTGAATGCGATCTGCTAATGTAATCCCATTATGGCCAGCCTCATACCTTATCGCATTACATCGAGCTTCTGTGCACGCTTGTGTGTGGCTTTTAAAGCAGACCATTCAATAAAAGCAGACTGATTGATCGACACATTCATTGATTTCACGTAGCTCGTGACAAACAGGACAGATGGGCTGTTATACTGCCCTAGTAAGAAGCCATCAACAACAACCAGCCAACACGTTTTGCTGAATTCTCTGCAACCAACATCCTCTTTAACATTATCAAAAACGTACAGAATCACTTAGTTTTTGATTTATTCAGTTATTTGTAGATACAATGTAGATTTCAGTATTACAAACTAAGCCCAAAAAGGTATTTCTATACGTTTATGCATGTATTTTAAACAAGATCAAGACGTTATTAAATCATAAATAACATACCATAATTGAACTGAAGTCCTTTTGATGATAGTGACACAGAAAGGTGTTTAAAGTTGAGGTGCTGAAATTTTAAGCAGCATATACAGTTGTATGCAAAAGTTTTGTTGTTTTTCTAAGTGAAAATAAATTAACAAACCCTCTACAGAGAACACAATTCTGCACATTGTAATGCACAGTTTCCATGTGTTTGCTGATTTTAACTTATTGGAAAAAAAACACATCAAATAAAAAATAAAGTTAAAAAAAGTTTTACACATTTCATATTTGAAGTTTTATTTTTTTGCAAATTATTAAACCCAGCAAATACATAGAAATTGTCATGTTTTAGTTTGTCCCCTTCATAAGACTTTTCATTTAAAAAATAAATAAAACATGTCATTTGACCAAGTGTGTTCATACTTTCGCACACAACTGCGGTAATGTCAGGTGAATAGATTTTTTATTTTCATTTTATATCAAACAGAACATGTCATAACGTGCTATAACAAGGCAAAAGACAACAATATACACAAATAAATGACCCACTAACCCACTGATGCGCAACCTGACTTCTTTGCTCATTCTTCTTCTGGACGAGATATACTGGTTCAAAAAAACAAATAATGTATTAAAAATGTGAGATGTTACTTTGTTGTGTGATTTTTGTGAAGTTTAAATAACGCCTCAAAGCTTTTGGCACTTAACAAGGTAAGCATTTCAGCTCACTGTGAAAATGCAGTGCATGACTACTGCAGAGTTTGAAAATACATTAATAAACCAATTTACAATACAAATGCCCCCCCTAAAACAAGCACAGATAGGCTCACATTATTTAAAAGGTGAGATCTTTCATATTTTAGATATTTTTAGTAGTCGCAGTTAAACAATACTGAAATATGCAGCCCCCTCAGCACCCTCACCTCCCACATCCCTGCAATCATTTTTCGGAGGTATGATAAGCTCAAAGAGCAGCAGTAATGCCACCTTTACAAAATACTATAAAAACTAAGAATGCAATGATACTGATTCATCATTTCACATACTGCACTAAATCTCATTAAACCAGACTACTTATGCTCTCTTTCTAATGAAACATATATTTGGTGTTCAGTAAATACTGATGATATCTATGATAACGCTAAACGATTTTGGCAAAATATCTAATTGCAATTTTTCTGACCAATGTTGTAATTATGATTTAAATTGCTAATGTTTTCGATAAACTGATGTACGGGCCTTTTATTTTTTGGCTAAGCTAGGGGTTGGCAACATGTAGCTCCGGAGCCGCATATAAATAATACAGTACAATAACAGCAGAGCAACGCAGGCTAGCTAGTAGCTAACGAAAAGGCAAAGAGAAAGATTTAGGATGAACATTGATAATTTGGAGACGAAAGGACTTATTTGCATTTATAAGCACTCCAGCTGGTTTCCTGATGCTTTTAATCTGCAGAAACTCAGCAAGAAACTCTCAAACACTAAAGAGTTGCGAACTCAGCTTTTGCGAACTCAAATATTCCCGTTCCACCTTAAGTGCAGCAGTTACATTCAGACACCGCAGGCAGCATTTAAGATGGAATGGAAAAATTTGAACAAGAAGCTTGTGGATGAGAAGCTGAGCTCAGCCTCGTAAAAACTGTTCTACTTTCGTGAAGGTTTCCTGACGGAGATATGAGAAAAGCGGCTACAGCTAAGCTAAAGCATAAAAGCAGAGCAAAGTAAGTCTGTGTTGTTTTTAGCCTATACTAGTACATCAGCATATACTGAGACATATTTATTTCCGAGATAGTAAAATGGACATAAAATGCTGTGGCTCCCACAGCAGGACAAAATAGCTCTTCTTAACATTTACGTTGCCAAGCCCTGGGCTAATAAGACCAGCACATACTTTTTTTGGCTTGAAGCTTGAAAGCCTAACACGGTGCTCCAGCCTGCCAGTTATTTGAGATTGTGATGTCACAACACACAGATGTTTGGTTGCTTCTGATTTGTCAAATTCATCTAAAAGCAATGCACAAGCTCCATGTAATTATGTTAAATTTCCCCACTTAAAACTTGCAATGTATCAACACTGATACTTAAAAAAGATGGTTCTTCAAGGGTTCTTTAGTAAAGAAAATGGTTTTATGTAGAACTATGAACACTCAAAGAACCTTTTGCGTAATTAAAGGGTTCTTCGTATTGTGAAATGTCTTTTCAGTTTGATAGAGAATGTGTAAATGGTTCTTGTATTGTTACAAGCTTGACATCGTAAAAATAGAAGAACTTTTATAGAGAACCATATACAGCACATTCTCCATCAATCTGAAGACCCATTTCACTATGCAAAGAACCATTTAATCATGGAAAGGTTCTTTGGAGATTTAAGGTTTTTTGTCTGATAGCGATGATCTTGGGTGGAATCTATCACAATAACACTAAAATACTGCCCACCTAGTTACAGGAACTAGCTATAGTAATTTCTTATCAGCTTCGCAGCCTTGAGATTTAAACCTCAATTTTCAAATATGACATATATTCTGGACTTATTCTATTGAGAACTTTATTCTCAATATTACAGATTTTTTAGTTATTACGGAATCATCTACAGCCATGTTTATTATTACCTTGACGGTGTCACAAATCACAAACAGGACGTGGACATGAACTAAATAATATTTCACTATACAAACCGCCTCTTAAACTAGAAACATGTATGAATCAGACATATTCGGATGTTCCTGATTGTTGATTAATGTAGGAGAAAAATGGGGCCTCATTCATAAACTAGCTCTGCATCTCTCTCAGCAGTGGAGTGATTAAGTAGAACCATGTGCTGCGTGTGTGCATGCGCTCTGTTAATGTGAAGCCTGTCACTGCCTCAAGTGGAGCCTTGCAACCCCAGCATATGCTAATCAAAGCAGGATTGCTTATCATTAATTAGTGGTGACGACTAAAAATAGCAGAAGCAGTGATACTGGTCTGATAGGGTAGCGCAGTCTCGGAGGGATACACAGTGTCCCGCTCTTTTTGTAACATCATGGCCTCCAGCGAAAAGATATTTGTTCCAATCTAGATTAGTGATGGACTTTTAACCATTCAGCTGCTTGTGTCTTAGCATTGCCTGTCGTTCAGTGTTGTACTCAGGGACGTGGGAAGGTGGAAATGTTAAGCAGCGTATACGTTGACCATGATGTGCTGAATGGTGTTTTTTTATCGTCCTTTATTTTCCACTCCATTGGATAATTTCCATTATTCATGTGTTATGTGGTGAGAGATGGTCCAGCTCTACATAGTATTGTGCTACAGTCAGAGACCACCATTCATTTTTTTAAATATCTAGCCAAAACAGTTATTAAAGTCCACGTTATTAATTTTTCAGCATCAGGAAAAAAGTAGAAAACATATTTAATAGACAGCTACACAGAGGCCCTAACAACTAAATATAATATCATAATTTTCAGTATTTAATGTGTCCACCTTTTGCCTTCATTACAACTTCCACTGTTTTACAGAGCTTTTCTTTCAGTTTTTCAAAGAAATTTGCAGGGATGTTTTTCCACACCTCCAAAGTTCAGTCATAGAAGTTCCCAAACACATTCAGTGATGTTAAGTTCTGGACTCTGGGGTGGTCAGTCCATTGTTCTGAGAACACCAGCAGCTTTTTTGTTTGATTTGCAATCTGTCTTGTGTTAAGTTTTCTTACCATGGTGGATGGATGGACAGAAACAAGTAGATTTTTTTCAAATATAAAGCAAGAGTGGAGCTTGAGAGATCTCCTATCTCTCAAAGATGAAAGGTTTAAGTACACTCTTACACTAAGATGGTTCTTCAGGGGCTCTTTACTAAAGAAAATGGTTCTATATAGAACCATGAACAGTCAAAGAACCCTTTGCATGATTAAAGGGCTCTTTGTATCATGAACAGCTTCTTCAGATTAATGGAGAATATGCTGTATATGGTTTCAAAAAAAGTTCTATACAGCACCAAAAAGGGTTCTTCTGTTGTTACGATGTCAAGCTTGTAACAATAGAAGAACCATTTTTGGTGCTATATAGAACCCTTTTCAAAAAAGTTCTAATAGAACCATTTACAGCACATCAAACCCATTCACGATGCAAAGAACCCTAAAATCATGCAAAGGGTTCTTTGCGTGTTTATGGTTCTATATAGAGCCATTTTTGTTACATAAAAAAAACACTGAAGAACCATCTTTTAATGTGTACTATTTATCTGATGGTGACAGTTTTTGTGGCCTACTAGATTTTGTGCGGTTGTTAGGAGTCACTTTTTTTAATAACTTGTTTTACATCAGTTCAAAGCTCAAAAACTCCTGTGCCGTGTTCCACTTTTTTCAGTGAGAGGTCAGATGTCTGCGTATTAGAATAACCACGTCTATCCCTATTCTCTATGCGTGTGGTTCTTTTGTCCTCAGCTTGTCCTGGCGTATTTGGCCAGGCGCTGAAAGTCGTCTTTTAGCGCTTATCTCTGGCCAGCTTTCGCAGCCTAAATCCTGGAATTAACTGCAATAAAACGGGTCTCAGATCAGTATAAAGCGTCTACCAACACCAGCCATATCCCTCAGCTTTGTCAGTTTGGCCGGATTCATCTTCTTTTCCTGCACTCTTCTGCTCTAATCTGGCTGCACATTGTCAGCAGTGTGTGTATGTGTGTGTGTTTAATCGGGTATTGCATTGTGTGCTGTAATGTGGAGTGTTAGACTGCTGCTGCATCTGCGCTGTAATAAAGGATTACTCACACAGCCGTAAAGTGTGCATGTGTGGAGATTTCACTCATTTGTTAGCTCTACTCAGCGCAGAGTCAGTACTGTAGGGTCAATGTTATGTAAAAATGTGTTCAGGTTAGTGTTTGGATTTGTGTGGAGGGGAGGTCTAGTGCAGTGCATGTGTGTGTGAAAGTATAATCCCATCTGCTGTTTGAGTGCGGGAATGTGTGTGTGTTAATCTTTTCTACAGGTCCAGCATCTGCAGAGCCATAATCTGGCCCAGAGGTTCTCTCTCTCTCTCTCTCTCTCTCACACACACACACACACACACACACACACACACACACACACTCACATGTACACTCACAAAAATACTCAAAACACTGCCTCAATATCACCAGTAATTTCATTAACCTTTTAGACCCCAATAGAATTCTACACAACCGTGGCACGTGTTGAATTGACGTCTACATGAATACCCGGACTCAGGGTTTCCCAGGACAACATTGCCCACAGCATCACACTCCCTCCATCGGCTTGTCTTCTTGCCACAGTGCATCCTGGTGCCATCACTTTGCCATGTATAAGGTGCACATATACCCAGTAGTTCATGTGATGTAAAAGAAAACAGGACCAAGTGACTTTCCACTGCTTCAAGGTCCTGTTCCAACGACCTCGTGCCCATTGTCAGCGCTTTTGATGGCAGACAGGGGTTAGCATGGGCACTCTGCTAACTAGCTACACAGCCCCATATGCAGCAGGGTGCGACGCATCATGTGTTGTAACACATTCCTCTTGTAACCCAAGAAGTTCTGTGGCATGTGCCACAGTCGCCCTAATGATTTCTGTCATTTTTAATTTTTAACATTTAAATTCTGCAAGTATTGTAGTAATACAATAAAACATCCAATCTAAGTAGATTCAAGCAAGTTCTCCTATTGGTTAGGACTTCAGGAGTTGAACTGAAGTCCTAACATGTCAGTAAAACCACTACCATAATTAAGAATTGACAGTAGAATCAACCACTCACTTTTTGATTGACAATGATTAGGACCAATTTGGTGAGGAAACATCACTCTAGGCCTTGGAGAAGTCACAGATATGTCACTGACTGTGAATACCAGTGGTAGACTGACCAGCGAATTTCAGTTAGATGTTAAAATGGAAAACAGTGTCAGCTCTATGCCAGCACTCACTGCTGATACAAGGTAAAATATATATTAATATACCTGTTACAGGCTTCAAATAAAACACTGAATGTCTTTTACAAGCAAAAAATGTCTATGTTTAATCCAAAACAACCAAAAAGAATTTCTATGAAATCACTCTTAGCTGTGTGTTAACATATAAATATAATTTCATAGTGAAGCTAGCAGAAACTAGCATTACCACTGACGGATAATTATCACAGGACTAAGTTCTGACAGTAAAGTCTCTAAAAGTCACAGTGTGCCACTGAGACACATACAGGTGTTTTGTTTTGCTTTTTAATATAAAGTACTGTGCAAAGGATTGAGAAAATTAGAATTTAAAAAGCTGTTTATCTGGCCAGTAAGTGTTAATTTGTTCAGAAAAACACTAATATTAGAATAAATACAAATAACATTATTTCAAGTGTGATTTTATGTTTGTCAGTGTGTTTCTTTAAGCATTTCCATATTTCAGGTATTTACAATAATATTTTTAGTTATAATCCAATCCTGGTTTGGCTTAATGAATGCTTTACTGTGCCTGGTTAATAAATAGCAATAGTGCAGTTTTAGTATGAATATTACATAATATGAATAAATATGCATGTGTGCAGGGACAAATGTGTAGGATTGGAGTTAACATTACTATCTGACGTCAACCAACAAGCAAACAGCAGCAGTTTACAAATACAATTCTTAATTCTTGTGGATTTCTGACAATTATAGAGAGTCCAAGGCTTATTTATCACTGTTTCACACAAAAACCATAAAACCAGGAGAAAAATGACAATTGAGTTGGTTTCATTTGAAAGGTGAGTGCCACCTCTTTAACATGCACACAAAGCAAAGAGATAAAAATAGTCAAAACAGCCCAGAGAGGAAAAAGCTCTGCAACTGTATTATTGAAAACACACAATATATCAACAAAAATAACATTTCCTAGAAGTAAAGAATAGAGATATGGAATGAACTGACAACAGTGGTGATGTTCAGTATTATTACTTTGTGATGGATGATGTTGGGTCCACTCAGTAAAGCAGCTAAACTGACTATGAAACTGACTCATCTGTCTCCTTAACATAACCTCACAGCACATCATAACATTCTTTCAGCATCTTTGAGATGTCCATCACCAAAGACGATGTATAAATGTGTAAAATTCTTTCTTACACACTGAAAACTGGAATATTTTCTTTAATTATCAAGTTTGTGATGAAGTTCAGGTTCTTTTGTTTTCTGTCAGAATTCACAGCCGGCCTTGGCATGTAATTACAGTGGAATGCAGAGTGGCTGGGAGAATCCACTGTGGGGTCTAAAGGGTTAATGATTAATAATTAACTGGGTGCAGCCAAAGACAGATTGCTTGGCCTATCTCAAAAAATGACTGAATTTAAATATGTACCTTTTTAAAAAAAAAAAAAAACATACATTTTATTGGTTTTCAGAAATGACAGTGTGTATTCATGAGCAGTGAGCTACCATGTCACCATGAAACAAATAAATGTAACTCCCGACTCCAAACAAGACCATGCTCAAAAAGAGAATAAGGAACAGTTCAAAGAGAGAGAGAGAAAAAATTCCACATTCTTCACAATTCACTAAAACTGGGCAGTGCTGATCCCATTCATTGCACTTCACTTCATTAGATTCTCACATACACTACATACCATCTGGGCTTAGAGGGGATTTCCATTGTAAAGAGTACTGACCTTTTAAGATAGTATCTATGAGTTCAGGAGGCAGATGTTCTATGAATGGTCTGCAAATTTTCATAAATGACAGGTCGTTGCTCCTGAGTGCTGCAGTTAGTCATCCATGAGGAAGTCTCCTAAATATGTCCCTACACTACTGAATAAAAGAAAGGGGCATGTCTCTCAGCCAGTTATTAAGAATACATTTCCAAGCTAGGAGTAGCAGTTTGTCGAGCACTTTGTGATGTTAGACATCCCCAAGCTTGTGTGGCACTTCACACAGAGAGATGAAGTACTACAAAAATATGTACTTTAACATAAGCATGGACATACGCATAGTCACTGCCCTATAATAAACAACTCATAGCCTATCTGTAACTCAATTAAATGAATTTTTAATAACTACTATTGTCACACTGTTATGAATCACTTGATTCAGGCTTTCTGGCGATACTTAATTACCAGTAGGTAGAACAGTCATTGTTCGGGTTACGTGTTGAACACAGGTGGTATGGTTCAGAGGGAACAGCAAAAGGCGGTTAGCTTTTTCCAGAATGTACAACAGTTGTTTTTAAAATTAAAGTGAAAAGGTGGGTCTATTACAACAATTTTTATGTTCTGTTCATTTAATTAGTCGTTCACAGGTGGTTAGTTGGCCAACTCCATCATATGAGCTGCAACAAACGAATTTACTACACTGGTGCTGTCTAAAATCATGTTACTACCAGGGCATGAAACTGACACTCAAAATTAAGCTCCAAATGCAGGTTGACTTTTTGGTCAACACTAAACTCAACTCAGAGATAAAGGTTGACACAGCATAAATGTCTAGATCTTGTCTTGTCGTTGATTAAAAAATAAACAAGATGATATAAAATCTGTTTTTGGGATACTTTTAGGGTGATAAAGTTGTGTGAGTTAATTTAACACCTATAATATCTGTAAACTTTAGTCATAAAATCTCCAATTTCCCAGCTTCACCAGAGGTAAACCATGATTATTAGAGCTAGACCATCAATTTGGGCCACAAACGTCAAAACTCAGGTCACAATATGTGGAAAAAACCCACCACAACAATAAAGCTGACGTCTGATGGCATCCCTATAGGATTCTAGTTGTTTGTTAGCACTAAGCTAACAGTGATTTGCATGAACATTTTCTGACAAGGCTAAATTTAGCTTCTTATTGGAGTTTTCCTTTCCACCTTACCTGGTACAGCAGTTACATTGTGGCAAATATAGGCACCAGAATGTAACTGCTGCAGTGTGTATGGTGGGACAAAGAAATAAAAAAAAAAGTAGTTCTAGATTAAACACATTTAAAGATTCTTAAGGACATCTGATGTTTTACCAAAAGCTTTCAACAGACACATTAGCATATATTTTACCCTGTAGCAGTTTCACAATGACTCTTTCAGTAAGAAGTCCTGATATAGAGCAGGTGCCAAAATTTTCCATTTCTAACAAATTTCTAAATATGTCCCTACACTACTGAATAAAAGAAAGGGGCATGTCTCTCAGCCAGTTATTAAGAATACATTTCCAAGCTAGGAGTAGCAGTTTGTCGAGCACTTTGTGATGTTAGACATCCTCAAGCTTGTGTGGCACTTCACACAGAGAGGTGAAGTACTACAAAAATATGTACCTTTAACATAAGCATGGACATGGCATAGTCACTGCCCTATGATCAGGCTGCCACTCTTTTTCACTCAGAGATCCAAAAGGCCTAGAGTCACGTTCTTTCACACTAAATTGTTCCCACCTATTGGAAATTAAAATGTGATTGGTTGATTCCTCTGTCACTTCGTATTTATGATGATAATTTCATGTGTTTGGCCTAATCTTAAGCTTTTGAAGTCCTAACCAATATAAGACCTCACTTATAAATATCTACCTAGTCAAGTCAAGTCAAAGTTTATTTATACAGCACTTTTTACAACAGGCGTCGTCACAAAACAACTTTACAGAAAAATTAAAACTCCCCAAGAGAACACTAGAGGCGACAGTGGCAAAGGGAAACTCCCTAAGAGCAAGAAGAGGAAGAAACCTTGAGAGTAAGAGAATAAGGTTTTACTATTAGTACAGAATATTAAAAATAAAGAAATTATTGTCCGTTATTGAACAGAAGTGTTTGGATTAAGCAATGATAACTAAAAACTAGATACCACAGATAACTAATTAACCTAGATACCACAGAGAAAAACAACTCATGATAGGCAAATTTTCTGCTTTGCATTTCAATTTAACTCTCTTTTTTTAAATCTAAAGGGGCCCTGATGTTCCTGGGGGTCCCCTTTTAAGCTTTGCATATTGCATAGCAGTGCTTAATTCACTTTAAGAGTAGCCTTTGTTCAAGTACTTTGTATGCTGTTTTTTAAGTACTCTGTTTTTTAGTAAAGTCTGGTTGAATATGATACAGATGAGACAGTCCTGTGAGAACATTTTATCACTGAAATTCACTTAGTGTAATCAGCATAAACATAACTATATCAGTGAAAGGAACTATTGCCTGCTCATTTTAATATATTTAAATTGAGATAATGTTAGAACAGAGGCAATATTTTGTAGATAGTTGGTGGAAGTAATGGGAGGAATTCAAGCCCACCTATTTGCTGTTAGTGATAATGTAAAAGTAGCAACAGATCAAAGACAGACTACATAAGAGGTCCTGCGCTTGTAAATAGAGGTATTCTAGCAGACTGGCCTCTGATCAATGATTTTGTTTTTGCATCAACATTAAAACCTCAGCCTGGTCTAACAAATGGCTGAAGTCTGATTGAGAGGTAAGGTTAGCTTTCATAACATTTCTGCATCTTTCCTCGCTAAGCTTCAAATTATTTTTTTTAACAAATTTGACATGCAATTCACAACTTTCTCTCTCATTTCCATGTTTTACTCTCAAGACCAGTGCAACTAATAGTGTCAATACATAAAACAGCTCCACAAGAGTGAAGCTTTAGTAGACTTATCTTCAAGGACACAAGCGTCAACATTAGTTTTTAATGTTACTAATGAAATATTACCTTCCTAGTTTAATAGAAAGGCTGAACGATCTTGAAAGAACATCATCTGTGTACTTAAAGTGGCACTCTTTAACCATTACTACATCTGCAGTAAACATGTTTACAGTGGTGTCGCAGTTGCCTCAAGAGTAAGATTTTTCTGCTTGTTGGCTGAGAAATACCCTTCTGATGATTTATCTTGGAGGTGGGAGGAACATTTCAAAAACTACAATTGCTTTAGGGATTTTTATAGGGTTGGGCTGTTTAAAATGTGACTAGCTGGCTAATGCAGATGGAACCAGACAGCTAACATTGCTGCTAGAAAGCCAAACATCACGTCTAAGTTTATTAGTTATCACTATATCAGTGGTACACCACTTTACTGTTGCTGGGGAATTGATTTTTTTGTGTAGTGCATGCTGGATATTGTAGTGACAGAATGGTGATGGATGAAAACACAAAAAAGACACAAAATTATGATTCTGTACAACTGTTGAGGCCGAGAGATACAATGCTGCTCTATAGAACGGGACATAACATGACAAATGACATATTAAATGCTAGTTTGAAGACAGAATGCACCACAGCTGCAAGGCTACTGTAAAAGAGGTCTATATCAAAAGTTTCTGGGTGACACAGATCTCCACTGAAAAAACTGAAGAAGCAAACACTGAACACCAAACGTATCTTGGCTGACCAACTACATTTGTGTTAAGATGAAAAAATTGTATACATAAATTAACTAAACTCTTAGATGTCTGGAGTTATTACTGTTGTTTTTCCTCTACTATTTAAATGTAATTACACAATGAACTACATTTATACTCTATATCAGCAGGTTCAACTCTGCACTTTAGACTTGAAACAGACAATATTTCTTTGATTAGACGTCAAGAAATGGCAAAAATGTATGAGATCTATTACCAAATATGGTTAGAATCTACACTTCCAACTGATTATGTCCACTTGTTTCAATGAGGTCCCATCACAAGTGGCTGTGCAGTGTCTGATGGGACTGCCACACAAAATTTGGTGAGCTAAACGTCATGCAAATTAATCCAGTCAATGCAATGCATTTGCATAATTACTGTCAACAACTCAACGTAGGTAAGTGCAGGGCACAACCTAACACATTTTGTTTTTTTGCTAAATAATTTTAAAGGTATCTGAGCAAGATTAATATTTTTATACAATCAACCCTCACATCTCTGTTACAAATGAAAAAGCACCTGCTGATTATGAACAATTCAGCAGAGAGCAGAATGAATGCAAATGTTACTATTTACCCCATAGGGTATGTTACTATTTACCCCATAGGGCCTGGTTGTAACTGTTAAATTAGGATAAATCAATTCAAACAATTAATTCAATACAATTTTATAAGAGATTTCCAACCTAAATACACAAAGAAAAAGCAAACAAATAAATATGATCAGTGAAAAGAGCCTGTCAAATGTGGCAAATTTGTTTTTGACTAAGTAGAACAGTATATAACTGCACAATAGATTTGAAATATATGTTGTTTCTATACAATATAGTGGGTTTTTGATGAATCTGGGCATAAAATCTTCCAAAAATGAACTGTTTTTAATTTCAAAATAGTGCTGAAACCAAGAGCACAACTAAAAATATTACAGAGAAGGTTGCTACAATTGCAAGGGCTCATCAATGGACAGACCTCTCAAACCTGAATCTGTCCACTTTATTAAACTTGTTGAAATCTAATTTAATGATGCACATCAGACATTTTTGGATCACTTGCAGATTTTAGACAGACAGAATTTAGACTCAGCCTGGATTAATTTTAGTGATGCACTAAAATGGAAATTCTTGAACAAAACCAAAATTCAGCACACACTTTGCCAAAAAAATGAAAGAAAGGGTTCTGCTATATATAATTTGCCATTTTATTTATGTTTTTTGAATTCAGGTAATACTGCTGATGATGTTTGAAAAGTGTCACCATTTTGGGACAGAGGACTGAGAGAACTAGAGGGAGTTTAATTTTAAATAGCCTGTTAAATAATACAAATAATTAAAGCTTTAAAATTACGCCAACGTAATACTTCATGGTTTCCCAAAAGCATGTAAAGTTGAATTCCAGAGCTCCCCCGCTATAACAAAGGAAAACATCTCATCTTTAAATATATAAAGAATATGGACGTGGAATTGGAACTCTCAACTAGCAGTCTGAAGTTTCTCCTGCAGAGGATGCTGTTAATATGCAAGTCACTTTAGTATTTGTCCTTTAGAGAAGAAACAGCCACAAAAGTCACCAGAACATTTCAAAACTACAGTTAAAGAAGTCTTTTACCAAAAGATATTCAGCTACTCAGTACTATTTATGTGTTTTCCATTAAATGGCCAGTTAACCACCAGCATAAATAAATCAGTTAATGCTGAAAAAGCATGTCAAAGCTAAAGAGTGCGTATTCATGACCATTTCATGTTACACCTTTTTTAGTGGCATTAAACTCTTCAGACACCTGGTTACTATCACTACCACTGTGAATGATTCTGACTTTGTAAGTGTCTCTACAACAGAGCATTTCAAATCAAACCACTCTGAATGTCTTTTTTCACGGTTAGCCGAAAACCGAAAGTGCCACTTTCGAACATTTTCGGCCAAGAATCTTTAGTGGTCAAAATTCTGAAGCATCCCTACTTAATTTCAATTGTATTTTACATATAACGCCCTCATAGCACTTACAGTGTGGCACCCCTGGTAACCATGAGCAAAACAGGCTGATCCTTTTGATCTTTCATTCAAAATATTAACAAAGATCTAGCCTTTTTTTGAAGTACAATGATGGAAAAAAAACAAATCTTATCAGGAAATAAATATTTTTCTCAACTCTATGTGTGTCACAATTCTTGGCACCCCTTCATTTAACATTTGTACAGCCTCCAGCTCTGAGTCTTCTCCTATATTACTTAATGAGGCTGGAGAACACATGGCAAAGGATCTGAGACCATTCATCCATACAAACCCTTCAGATTCCAAGGACCATACTTGTGGACTCTCCTCTTCAGCTCATCCCACAGTTTTTCTATGGGGACTGGGGTGGTCATGGCAAAACCTTAATTCTGTGGTCACTGAACCTTTTCCTGTTGATTTTGAGGTAAGCTTTGGATCATCGTCCTGCTGGAAGATCCAAAGTATGACCCAGTTTAAGCTTCCTGGCTGAGGCAGTCCAGGTATCTGAATAAGTTGTCCAGGTCCTTTGGAAGAAAAACAGCCCCACAACATCACAGATCCACCACCACACTTCACAGTGGAGATTAAGTACTTTTCTCTTTGTGTCCACGCCAAACTCATCACTGGTGCTTGTTGCCAAAACCTCTATTTCAGGGTCATCTGACCATAAGACATGGTCCCACTGAAAGTTCCAGTAACATTTGGCAAACTGTAAGCGTTTGAGTTTGTTGGTCTTTGACAGCAGAGGCTTTCTTTTGGCAACCCTCTCAAACAACTCATGGTTATGTAGGTAGTATTTGATTATAGTTTTGGAGACGTTGTGACCCCAAGACCTAACTAATGTCTGCAAGTCCCCATCTGTGATCCTTTGAGATTCTTTGTCAACTCAAACTATTCTCCTCACTGTGCGTAGGGTCAGTATAGACATACATCTTCTTCCTGGCAGATTCTTGACAGCTCCAGTTGTTTTAAACTTCTCATAAATTATTGCTCTGATAGTGTAAATGGGCATTTTCAACTGTTTAGCTTTTGTGCAGCTTAGCCACCATTTGTCGCATGTCACTGCTGTTTGCTCTGCTGTTTTGCTGTTTATTCATAGTGATGGATGACTGAAGGCTTTTGGCCTATTTGTGTTTCTTTTTTATGAGTTTATTTGCAGTTTGTATATTCATAAGATACACATATTCACAATAAATGCTGAGAGAGTCCTTCTCTCATCAGCTACACTATAATTAGGAGGAAAATAAGTTTCAATTAGAGCCTTGTTCCTATTGTCATACATAAAAGTGTCTATCACATGTTCTCTGCCACTCAGAAAACAGCAAGGCCTGTTTGGTTTCAACCAGCAAGAACTCAAGAGATACTGCACAAGCAGGAAATTAGCAAATCGATTTTACATAAATTCTGCAGCACGCTGCATAATTAGACTCTGCATACACTTTGATATACATGCTGAAAGGGGAAATCTAAAGGATTATCGGGTACGTGGAGAAAAGAAAAAATTGTTTAAAAAAAAATTGCTAAAGGAAAAAAAAAGTGCCTGTGGAAAAGAGCGCCGCAATCAAATCAACAACAAAAGCCCAACCTGTAGCCTTGTGTCTAAATGGTGCAGGGAAATTGGACAGCCCGTGCAATTTCGCTGTTCTTTAATGGGCCAGACGACAGTCCAGATGAATCCTGCGTCTGATTTCCAACATGTTTAAGAGAAAAACAGTGTTGAAAGCGAAAAGGCTTAAGACCTTGAGAGCTAGCCCTGTGGAAAGCAGGGGACCTGCAGCATATTAACCCAATCTGAGCGTGTGCTGCGCTCCTCATAGTGGGAAGCTGTTGAATTAATTAGAGGCGATTCTCAGAAAGGCAGGGAGAGGTCAGAATGTCCAGGCCTGCAGTCCAGTGGATTCTCACTGTATAAAGCAGTTTGCAAGTTTTCCTTTTTCCTTGATAGCAGGTTAGGGGTGGACGATGCTATCGTTATTGTGATGAATTACATGTCAATATGCTTTTCTAAGTATATCAAGGATATGACCAGTTCTTCTAGAACACTGAACAACTGCATAAGAGCAATCATAGAGAGCCTGTAAACAACAACCACCAGTGTACGGTACCTGTATAACTGAATCAGTACAGTAAGGCCTCTCACAATTATTACATAATTGCCTAATCGCAATTATTTGAGGCGATCGCAATTATTTAAGCTGACTGCAATCATTTTCCATAGTCGTTAGATTTCACACTCAAATTATACAGCAATAAACAAAATGTGAATTGGGTGCATAGGTTGAGACAAATAAACATATATTTAAAAAAAAGCGCATATACTGAGACGTGGGGCTTATGGAAACAAACAAAGTTCTAACCTTTAACTTGGTGCTCTAACATGTTTATAGGACAACACAAAGTAATGTTAGTTTATGTACTTGTTAGTTAGCACACCTTTTTTAATGGGTTTAGCATGTATACTAGCAAAATGAGTGTGTTCTGCTTATATTTTCATTCTTGTAAGAGCATGAAGCCTTACACATACTACACACACTTCTGTGTAACTGTACACATTGTTGTACTGATTTGCCTTTACAACCAGTATTAGCTGCTAAGTAAATAAGGTGACCAAGACCTATTTAACCAAGAAATGGTTCTATGTAGACCTCATAGTTCTAAATAGAACCATTTCCTTTTCTAAATAACCCTTGAAGAACCATCATCCATCCAGGCTATGGGTTCAAAACACCAGTAAAATAGGCCAAAACTGATATATACCAGCAAGCTAATAAACACCCATTTCACAGCCTCAGTATTCTCTTTATCTGTCACAAAAACCACTTGAACACGCACGATAGGGTAACGAGTTCCACCTCATACAAAACTATCGCCTCACTTGCACTTGAAAGCAGCATACTACATACTGTATACACTTTAATGCTAAAAAAACAAAAAGTTCACGTTAAAATTCTCTCGTAAGGGCAGAAAAGTTTGACTGCAATTCTGAAATGAACCACTAGAGGCGTATGTGTAAGGAGCTGATGGTGCAGGTCTGAAAGTGCGGTACAGCAGGTCTGCATTTGGATACTACTAAAATTTTCATGATCGTGACTGCCCTAAGTACAGTACTTGTATAAATCAGCCTTACTGCATAACAGTAAACAGTACAACAAGACTCTGTACTAATTCTGAGACTTAAATAACCAAGATGTATTGAGAAAAACAGACAGCTTTAAAGCATTCTTCTCAGGTCAATGACTTTACCACTTTGAGTGGGCAGTTTCTGACATATAATCCTGAACATGTGCCAGGCATATATTTCATGCAGAGTTTAATAAAGAACCATTTGCTTTGTAAAGCCGTTTTCCCACAGCCCTTTCAAAAACAAGAAATGACTCAAGTAAACTTACGGTTCTAGTTCTAGTTTATTTCCCACCTGCTCAAGAGACAGCTGGAACCATTTATAACAACCATGATTAATGCTTTGATTGTCTTTTTGGACATTTTATGTCACACTAAAGCATCTAATTTGGCTAATTAGCTGCTTGCGAGTTAGCTTACCTGATTAGCTGATATGAAATGATATGCTGATGTCAGCTGATACTCACATAAATATCTATATTTTAATGTGTAGAATCAAACAAAGCTTCAATTTTTCTCTGTGAGAGTAAAGCATGAGCAAACACACTTAACCTATAGTATAAATGCTAATAGTGTTAGCTTCTTATAGCTTATATCACCTTATGTGGAACTCTACAAATTAGTCATTCTCAAAAATATCAATCATCACACAAACCTAGTTTGCAGTCTGGTACACTTATTGGTTATACATTAGCGCTTGGCAAATTCATCTTCATCTGGAAGAGCTCTACGTGCTTCTGACAGCTGGAAAACAGGAAAACTGTAAAATCCACTACTTAGGTATGTTTGACATTACAGCTGCAAACACAACAAGATTTTACTGTTATTGTCAATGTTTTGTCTGTTATGTTTGAATGTAAATTGTGCCCTAAATTAAGCTGGAAGTACGGCCACTGTGAGTAACAAGCAGTTGTTTGGATGCTAGTCCATTATGATATCATCTTTTTTTATTAATTTATTTTTGACCCACTGCTTAACGTTTTTCCTTTTTCATTTTTCTCTTTTTTTGATTCATTATGTCCAATCCAACTTCTTTGCCAAACCTCAGAAAAAAACAAAATATTTTACCATACATACTCTTGAGATTGTGTATCTCATTAAAATGTATCTCGCGTTTCACATGAAAATGTCTTCTAGTATTGTAAGGTTATATTTCTGCCATTTCGTCTACCCTTAAGGCAGGTGGTCCTAATCCACTCGGTGTGGTGTGGGGCATGCTAGTGTGCGAGTGTGTGTGTGTGTGTGCAGTTTAAGCATCTCAACAGCTGTACTGTTTCACAGTTTTACATCCAAATCCAATGTTACAATCCGGTCCTTCAATATGTCAGAGCTTTGCCCACTGCTGCTATGATCCGCCATGCTCCATTTGCCAAGGTAAAAGGGTGATGTGTGTGTGTGTGTGAGAGAGAGAGAGAGAGAGAGAATGGGTCTGTATGCCTCTGCATAGTCCCTGGCAGCGCTTCAGAACATAATCCTGTAATACCCATGTACCTATGCAATAGGCCATAACTTATATCTAATAAATCATAATTATAAGGGCTGTACCAATACATGTATTTTCCAGTTCGATATGATTGGATTTCTGATATCTAAGATTTGATTTCTGATATTTTTATATGGCAAAAATGTCTATGTTTGTACAGAATCTACAGCTCTACAGCTCAATATTGTTCAATATAAGACACAAAAATCAAAGTTATTTGAGCATTAGCGCGTTCATAGCATAAGTCCCGTCCCCTCTACAGCCTCTACTTTTCCAGGGATAAATGGCAGCGTGCTGGCTAGTGAGCCCTCTATCCGGAGCACATTAAGGCTGCACATGATGATAGAGTTTAGCATATGCTCGGGCATAAAGCAGCTTAAAAAACTTGGTCATATAGAATCTAACACAGGGTCACCTAAACGCTGACTGACAAAAAAGGAGAAAGCGGTTTGCTCTCCTGTACTGCTCAACACTGAAACACTTAAACAGCCTCAACAACCTGGTCAGGGTTGCCAGATTGGGCATCCCTTGGGATATAATTTTATGCTACTTTCTATCACAATACTTCCTCATTTTGTTTTCCATTACTTTGTAGTATTTCAAGTTTTATTAATAGTGTTGTAGTCAAGATCAATAGAGGCAGGTCTGAGACAAGACCGAGACCTGGACACAACTAGTCCAGGTCAAGACCAAGATTTTGCAGGAGTCAAGTCTGAGAAAAGACTGAAACCAGATCATTTATAGCCTAAAAATATTATAAATTATTATTATTGTCTTAGTCTAACTTTGCATTGTACCATTTGGAAGCAAATGATGGTTATTCTCTGTCCCTTCTTCTCTACAACTTATTTATAACCACCACTGGAAGTCAAATGAACATAAACCACAGAACATGAATGCGTTTTTATCATTAAATGAAAACATAGCAATAATAACATTTTGATCTGCACTGATAGGATGTTTGAATTTCGGAACCAATGAACATCAACAGACAAATAATAGCTAGTTAAGCCATCATGGAAAGAATCAATTAGATCCTCAACCAGCAGAATATTTTCTATTTAAACATGTAGAGAAAAGATGTTTTATTCTGTTTGAAGGTTTTGTTGATATTCAATAATGACAGAAAAATGGTTCTTTCCTAATTACCTCAGACGGAGACATCACACTCGTCTGATCTCTCAAACAATTTCCGAGTCCACCTTAACACCAGTCCAGTACAAATGATGTTGAGACTCAGACAAAACAGAGACTGTTCATTTATGCTCTCAAATACTGCTCTATCATTCATTAAATAAATAATAATAACAATGATGATAACAATATTAATAATAACCATAATAATAAGAATAAATAATACACATCTTTAGCTAACCTTATTCTTCTAGAATAATAGTCAAGATAATTTTCAATAGAATATTCAAAAATGAAAATATTCGATAGTTACAGCACTAAATTCCATGATTAAATGTGGGTGTGTTCACATGTCTAAACACATGATCCGTGTGTGTGTGTGTGTGTGTGTGTGTGTGTGTGTGTGTGAGTGTGCACACATCTTGGGTGTGTGTCTGTGCACTGGTGAAAGTCTTTCCTGCGTTGGCATGAGCCACTATGCCCTACTGACTGCCAGCTGTCACATAGAGAGAGAGGCAGAGAGAAAGTGGGGGGAGAGAGAGAGGGAGCAACGTGAGAGGGATGGAGAGGTGGATGGGAACGGAAGAGAAAAATGGAGGTGGGGGGATATGTGTGTGTGTGCGTGTGTGTGTGTGTGTGTGTGTCTGTGTGTGTGTCAGTGTGAGGACACACACCCTAAGGCTCCGTGTCTCTCTCCTCTCCGTCTTCTCTCCCTGATGACACAAGCAACATGGCTGCCCGGCAGAGGCTGACAAAAGAGAGGGATGCAGTGAGAGAGACGAAATGAGCATCAGTGTTCATACAGCAAAAAGAGCGAGGAGGGTTGGCGAGGGGGGGGGTATGTCTATGAGCTTGAGGAGGAGATTTATTTCCTGCTCCACTGTCCTCAATAAAAAACCACCAGAGAGACTTTTTTTTCAAAAAATGGGAGAAAAAAGTTCCGCAAGTACTGAGCAACTCCCCATTGTAGTCAGACACAAAAGAAAACTCATCCTCTGCCCTGTTTAATTTCTCATCTGGTACAATGGCATTCAGAAACTGAGGGAAATAAATATTATCCTATATTAAATAAATGTCTCAGTATTAAATATTCCATTCAAATCCATGTCATTTCTGTTTCCTTCTCTGTTCTGATTCATTCATTTGCATCACCAATTTAGTGGAAAACCAAATTTTCCGCTCTTTTTTGAAGTAAGTGTTAAATGCACCACTCAGTCCATATACTTCATTTAAGCTGCCAAAGCAGCCCATTTTCAAGCCATTTTTGTGATGTCACACTTTCTGCTTTGACACACATCCACCTTTTCAGCCTACAGCAGTTTAGCCCCGCCCACTTACTTCACAACACAGGCCAGACAGTCAAAACAGAGGTCATTTATATATGAATCTTAAAGGCACAGTAACAAAAACACTCTGCTTTTCTAAGATATGAGGATTTGAAGACTTCTCTGGTGGAAAAGAACATTTTGTAATGCTGGTTGTGCTTCGGACCCCCTCCCTGGGCAGATGAATCAGATGATCGCGAGGGTGTTGGAAGAGTATTCAAAGAGAACTCAAAATTTGGTGACGTGGCCTCCATGTTTTCTACAGTCAGTGACAGATGATGTTTAATGAAAACTGTTTGTCAAAGTATCCCGAGCCCATGCGGTGATATCCATCACAGAAACACGTTGGTTTTTAATGCACCATCTGAGGTCAGTGCTTTTGCGGCCTTGCCCTTTGCCGCACAGACATTTCTCCTAATTCTCCTAATGTTTTGATCATATTATGCACCATAGGGTGAAATACCTAAAATCCTTGTAACTGCTCATTGAGGAGTTAGTGTTGTTCTTCAAGTGTTGGATTATTTTTGGCACACCTTGACACACCCTTGCTCGTAAAGGACTAGACCTTTCCTGGATGCTCTTTTATATATATATGTATTTTAAACATTTCATAGTCTTAAACTACTGTCCCTGTCCCAAAGTTTTGGAACGCATCACACGCAATTCAGAATGAACGTATTCATAAAAAACAAAGTTTAAAAGTTAAAACAAACCTATCTTTTCTTATCTTTGTACTGTTTTTGTTTTAATACAGTCACAGTGGATTTACATGCCACTGCTTTCTTTTTTAATTTTCATTTAATGTACTGTGCTAATTTTTTTGGAACTGGGTTTGTACTATACTGGACAACAATCAAAAAATATTATAGAGGTGATAAAGATAAACTGCTGATTAAATTTATGTAAAAAGGCCAATCACAACTGATTCACATCTGTAGTCCTACAGGTGTTCACCATCTATAAAAAGGGGTCACTTCTGTTCACAATGGGCAGTCTGTAACAGGCCCAGCACTGTGTAGAAGCAAGAGAGGACATTAGCTGTGATGTGGACAAGCATATGTGGCTAATAATGTTGGTTTTTAATGCAGCACCATCTGAGAGGACGAAGGTCAGTTAGACTAAGCATTTACTGCACACTCTTAAAAAAATGTTTCTTCAAGGGTTCTTTAGTAAAGACAATGGTTCTACATAAAACCATAAACACTCAAAGAACTATTTGTATGTGTAAAGGGTTTTTTGCATTGTGAAATGGTTCTTCAGATTGATGGAGAATGTGTTGTATATAGTTTCATATAGAACCTTTCTGAAAAGTGTTCTATGTAGCACCAAAAAAGGTTCTGCTATTGTTAAAATGTCAAGCTTGTAACAATAGAAGAACGCTTTTTGCTGCTAAATAGAACCATTTTCAAAAAGGTCCTATATAGAATCATATACAACACATTCTCCATTAATCTGAAGAACAATCTGACCATGCAAACAACCACTTAAGCATAAAACGGTTCTACATAGAACTCATGGTTCTAAATAGAATCATTGCCTTTACTAAAGAACCCTTGAAGAACCATAATTTGTAAAAGTGTAACAGTGAGCGGCTAGATTGTGTAAAGTATTTTATACTTTTTTGTTTTTTATCACTTTATTTGTTTCTATACAGTAATAATATACCTGTTTTGTACTGTTTTCTGATGTAATGAGTTTTTGAAAAAAAAATGTTTATATTATCAAGCAAATTATGATTAATTAAATAAAATATTAAACAAAACTACACAGCAAATAACTCTCTTTACTATTTCACAGATTTACATAAAGTAGTGAATCTACCTCAATGTCAACTGTTGTTGGTGTTCTTTATAGGTGACTGTGCTCTGATCGACATTAACACTAATGTTGATGTTTTTGATGGAGTTTATTATGGAATGCAGTGTTCTGGTAGCTCTAGAGCATTCAACAGCAGAACTGTTATGCCAAGCTGCCTGTTTCCACAGAGAATTAAGAATTTAGAAAAAAGTGACCTTGGCACTGACAACCGCTTATAAGCGATTGTAAAAAACTGTATTTTTTGGATGCTTGAGATTGTGCAGTACAATACACTGAAATATATTTTCAGTAAAATCAAAGAGAAAAGAACAGATTCCACTCTGATTCTGTTTTTACACATTTGCACATTCAAAATCTCTCTAAAGTATTAGCAGATATTACAGCAGACATATAGCACTGCAGGCTGCAACTATCCAATATTTTCAGTTTAGAATATTCTACTGAATATTAATGTAAAGCTTAAGATAAGTTTCACTTTATTGACTGACTAATCTTTATTTTTTTTATTGATATCTCATGTTTCGTCATTTGTTTTCTTTATATTTATGCTTTTTGAAAGAATAATTCCACTATTTTAGGAAATTTCTGCATAATTCAATCATTAAGATGTAAACAAAGCAATTCAGAGTGTGTCGGATGTGAAATGGTTCATTGCATAAAAACTTACTGACTCATATTTACTTTATAATGGTAGTGAAAGGAACTGGGGGCTGGTTGCATCATTTGTACGTGAGTTCAAACGTGGGCTAGTTTTACGTGTTACTAAATCAAAATAGGTTGCACCACACAAACTAGTTTTTATGTTAAGCTTATAGTGACAAAATATTAAACCCTCCCTCTTAGCAGATATTAGTGTTGGGGAAACTAATTAAAACCACATAAAAGGCACAAAAATGACCAAAAACTTTTTTTATTTTGGTTAACTAAGATAACAATGTTATTCTGTGATTTTGCTTACAGCTGTAACCACTGCCCTGGTTTTAACCCCGATCATGAAGCTAACACCCACAGCTCTAGCTCAGTAAGACTCAGCAGCTGCCGAAATGTTTATGGTGTCACAAGAAAGTAAGAATAAACAGACAATGGCTACAGAAAATCAGTTTTATCCAGTTCAACTAGTACACATCATTCTAATCTATTCTGGGTGTGTTTTTAAGTTTTAATACTTATTTTTGTTTTACTGTGGGACTGCATTTTGAACTAATCCATTAGAATGGTCCATATAGACTGTATGTATGGAAAAAGGAGACTGTAGACAATCATTTCTCCAATTCAGGAATAAGTGATAGGTAAGACTGTCATATAAAGCTGATTTACACAGTGATAGATTTATTTATTCAGATTGTAAACACAAAAGAACAATGGATTCTACCAGAAATCTTATAAAGATGTGTTTCAAGGCAATTTACTGCACACTCCCATCAACCCAAAAAAAGATTTCACCTGAGATATTCAGTAAAACATTTGTGCTTTCTGAACATGAAAAAGGTGAGAATAACGAACAGTGATGACAAACAGGGGGCTGGAGTCTTTGTCAGCAGAGGGATTTGTAGCAGGGAAGTCAGCTGTTTTTTAAATATTTATACAATGTCACACTTACCTACTGAGACTGTTCAAAAAAACTGTACACTGGATGCAACAGTGTGTCAGCTTAGATTTGGGTTAGACCTCCTTCCACCTTCTGTAATGGACAAGCTATGACTGATGACATGGTGTCTAATTGTTGTCTGAACTTTACTGGAAATTTCTGTTTTATATGTGAGCCAAGGACTGTTTGGGACTCTCTGACACAGTCTATCCCTCTACTGACAAATCAGGCCTGTGAATTGGCATCATCATTTGTTACAGTGCTGCCTTTCCAGAGTCTAGAAAGAAGAAAAAGAAAAATGTTTCTAAATATTTTGGATGAAATCTTTTTGGCTGGTTGAGATTGTGCTGTACATACTAGCTAGGACACAAGACGAGATTCCATTCTGTAATTTTCTCACATTTGGGCACATTCTAAATCTTTGTCCTGTAAAGTATCACTAGATATTACAGCACAAACACTTAAGAAGGCTGAATAGGTACAAACTGAAAGCTGGATGTTTTTTTTTGGTCAGTGTTCAGTGAGCGACAAAGAATTTTCTCAATTTATTGCAAGTTGTAGCGTTGGAAAAGTTTGCCTTTTAAACCAACCCCTGCAATTTGCAGGTAAAATGCTAGGTAACTTCTAGCCTTCGTAACTTCAGAATGGTTTAACCTACAGACATGGTACACATATCAGACCATTCAGCAGACCCAATCTAGCTAGTGTGATGTCATCGAGCTGTGATGTCAGCATCACTGAGTAATTCGGCCCAAGAAAACCACCCAAAATTCTGATATTATTACTCTGCTTTTCGGCCTCATATTCCAAAAATGGGTTAAATCAGTGGCATGATTCACAAATCAGATCACTCATCAGTCACAATCTAGAGTGATTTCATCCACCTGTGACCATCCATCAGCCCGAAATCGAGCTCCAAAATCACCCAAAACCCACTCCTGCCATCACTAGCCAGAATGAACGAAACCAGCTCTAACATCCCATAACCCATAAATACAGCACAAACACACAACCAGATCACTGTAAAACCTGCTATTAGCTCTTCATATGGCGACAAAAGGGTTAATTTAGTGTTCTGAGGGGGTTAGACCACTTTGCAAAGAAGGTGTGTTCTTTTAGCCAGCAAGTTTCTGTTTAGTACTATGCGTTTTGAGAATATGACTTATGAATGGACAAATGTGTTCAAGCAAGAGAAAAACTGTAAAAGGCAGCATTCCAATCAAGCTTCACTGTCATTAAATTGAGAGTGAAAGACAGACAGATAAAAAAAAGAGAGAGAGAATGAGTTGGTGCAAAGTTGATGAAAGAGTGAGAGACACAAATCCAAGCAAGGGAAATTTGCATGTGTCCTATATGTTCACAAACCCACACAGCTGTGTTTAACGTTCAAAGATGAGCCACGAGACGAGGTAATTAGGCCTGTGCGTTTGTAGCTTTGTCTTTACAAAGAGCCCGCTGATTGACCCTTAGTCTTTCGGCGTCAGCCGTTCCGAACGTTTCCTGCTATAATTAGGATAGACTTTTGGCACGAGGACAAGGATCCACTATTTAAACGTCGTCCTGCGCTTCGTTATTTGCCTTTCCAATGATGGCAGCCGAGAGAGAAAGAGAAAGGGGGGTGGGGGTGCAAATGAACGGCTTTATATACAGTACAACTGAAAGGGTATCAGATATATGCAGCTCTATATGATGTCAATTTGACAGTAAATATTTCATATTACGACGGTCCATTTAAAGTAGATCTCATTCAGAGGCCACATTAACAGTCCCTCATTTAGAAGACAGACTCAATGCAGGAAAATAATAAAAATACTGACTGTCATATGGAGTGGACATAAATGATGCATGCATCACAATAATGACAGAGAGAGAGAGAGAGAGAGAGAGAGAGAGAGAGATGTGGGGCATATAGGAGAAAACAAGAGTCAGAGAGACAGATGCTGCTTGTGCTGAGAGATCGTGACAGACCGAGAGAGAGAGAGCATGAGAGAGAAAGAGAGAGAGAAAGAGAGAACATACTAAGGATTCACTATAAGAGTGAGAAAGAAAGAGTGAGAAAGAGCAAGAGCAAAAGAGAGGGAAACAGAGATAGGTGAGAGAAAGAGAGCAAGGGTGAAAGAAAGGGACAGTGAGAAAGACAGAAAAGGGAAAACAGGAAAGAAAGAGGAGGATAGAGCAGGACAGAGATAGAGAGAGGGAAAGAACAAGAGACAGAAGGAGAGAGAGGGAGGGGGGAGAGGGACTGTATATATGGGATGTATAGGAAAATGAAAGAGATTCTGTGTTGGGAGAGAGAGAGAGAGAGAGAGAGAGAGGGGAATTGGTCACGTGCAGTCATGTTGCATGTTTACAGCTAAGAGAGAGTCCCTCGGTGTTGGAGGAGCTGAAAACATGATGCAGTCTTCTGGGAGGAGAACTAAAGTGAGATGTGCAGAGAAAGGACATATACAGGTGAAGAACAACAAGCTGAAACAGAGAGACTATTCCATCAGGGGAAAAAGCCACACACTGCTGAGGGAAAAAAGAAGGGACAGAAGGAGAGACAGATGCAAAGAGAGAGAGAGAGAAGGAGAGAGAGACACTACTTAATGAAAAAACAAACCCATCCTTAACTATCGGCACGAAAAGCTCAAATCCAGCATTGGGATAGGAGCAGGTGTTCTTTCCACATTTTGATATAAATGTGCCATTCAATTAGTGACAAAAATGATTCAGTCATTTCCATTTCTATAAATATTCATAATGAAAATATGACAGAACACTTCAAGCCTAACCACTTCTGTTGAGCCTGTGTGCTAAAGAGAGAGAGAATGGCAGAAATTTCCTGCTGTTTACTGTTTAGTTCTGCTCTCAGGGTGTGAGCAGTGGTCACAGTGGACCCCAGATACATGCTATGGACACACTGATCCTTTGTTGTGTGCAGCCCAACATACAGCACAAATCTACACTGCCGAAAAAAGAAAAAAGGATATTTGTCTTTTTGAGATATTTTTCATTTTTTGAAAAAATGTAAATATTTGATATTGTGTGAAAATTTCATGATGAATGGACTAACAGAAAAGGCACAAAACTCCATAGAATAAAATCTTTTTACATTAGCTTGCACTGAACATTCAGAGTGTTTTTTCCTTCTCCTATAAAGTTACCATTTTGAAGATACAAGATATTTGTCTGACATCTTAACAAATATTTAACAATTTTGGATATTTTTACTTGTTTTAAGTCATTTTGTCTAGTGAATTGTCTTGGTCTGCTCACAAAACAGGCATTATTTTAAATAACCTAAATTATCTGTATTAAAGCAAAATTATCTGCCATAGAATATGACAGTTTCTCTACATAACATTGTTAAAACAAGAAAAAACATCTAGAAATAAGGTGAATAACCATATAACCAATAACTAATAACAACACTTACATCTAATAAAAGGAAATATTAGATATACTGACTAGGTTTAAGATGTTTAAAATTGCCATGATCTCACTTTTACAGTTTATTGGATCTACATCTGGCAGATTTGTAGGTTTGACCAATATTTTAAACCAATATTTGACTATATATTTATTGTACTCCTGAAGAGCAGAATGTTTAGGGAATGTGGGGCCACTGAGCTTCACTGTGTACATTTTACTAATTTATAACTCTATATGAATAAACATTACTATTTATCAGTGTTGGCCCACAATTCCCATATAGGTGCATCTCTCCCTATGAGGAAAGGATAGTTTTGTTAGCATATCAAAGTAGCTTAGTAGACATCTGCCTGGACACCTAAGTTATGGCAGCTTGCTGAGAAAAATGGAGGCAGCAACACTGGGAGAGGCTAAACTCCTCATATGTGTCACAGCTCTGTTTTCTTCAACACATACTTGAGTAAAAATGGCTCAGAAGCTAGGCCACAAGGTAGGCTAGTCATTTGTTAGCTAACAACGTAGTTCCTACACACTAATGTGTGCCCAGAACTGCACACACTCACACGCAATTACCATCCTCAGCATCCTGAAAGCTCAAGGCTAAGGCAGGCATTAGTCAGTTGAAAACAAAGTGCCTTGTCACCCCTCAAGGTTTAACTCCCAGCAGCTAACAGTTAGCTAACTTCTCCTGTGTAGCCCTCAGGTGATGTTTTACGTAGCCGTTACACTGAAGCTCAGCCCTCAGCTCCTTGTCGAGCTAAAATCGACCACAGCTTCCCCTATCGACCATACCTTGTCGCACACTGCCTCTGGAAAGCTCAGATAAGAGGATAAAGGCAGTGGAGGTTAAAAGGGAATTCCACAGATATTTCAACATTTCTGTGTAAGTCAGGTGTTGAGATGTAAACAAAGTCATTCAGAGTCTGATGTGAAATGAAGCACCGTAGAGAAACTTGACTTGGATTTCTTTACAGTGGTGGTGATAGGGGTTGTGATGTGTACAACACAAACACACCCATTTTATTTGCTATGTAAAACAACCAGTGGACATACACATGTCTGAGTTTTTAATAACAATATAATGCTAAAATAGCAGTAAATGTGAAAAAGGGTCTTCTTGGGGTACTATTTTACTATAAAAAAAAATACATTTTAGACCAAAACTTTGTCTCAATACTATAATAAAACTATATCTAAGGCATCAGGCAGTATATTCATAACCTTTTATTGGAACAACTTTCTGTGAGGCAGCTTTTAAAGGCATTCGGACGTCTGGTTCCTTTCACCACCACTGTGAAGAATTCTGAGTCTGTAAATTTGTCTAAAAAGGCACATTTCACGTCAAACCACTCTGAATGACTCTGTGTACATTTTAACCACTTAATTATGAAGATATTTTGAAAAAATTTTGAAATTCGTCTTTAAGTCAGAAGTGCTGTCACCTCAAAACCTGTTCACAGTGTAGCCGTGAAAGCTATTCGCCTTCATTACTTAGAGCAGCACGCTTAGCTTTAATCTGCGATTTCTCCACAGGCGAAAACAGTACAACGACCACACTTCAGCACCTCATTTAGCCATTCACAGTAAAAAAAAATACTCAATATCACACATACTTCACATAAAAAGAAAAAATGTGACTCATGCTCATTTTTTTGCCACATTCATAACTTATGCGCATATGTTGAATGTTCCTTCACTGCATTATGGGATGGGCTGAATGTTTTAAACCGCACGGCATCAGCAAAAAACAGAGCTAAAGGGAGAAGAGGGGGAGTGGTGGCAGGTGCTTTATATTCCATACTTGTTTCCTTATCATTAAACTGGGGGTGGGCTGGACGCTGGCTGTTATATCAGCTCCTTTCACTCATTCAAACGCCCCGACATGTTCACATAACGGCAGCACAGCGACCAAACGATACATGAATCAGAAGCACATACGTTAACTCGACAGATAAACGGGGCTGAAGTTATCTTCGTGTTCGCCAGCGTCTCACTCGAATTATCCGTTCCATCTTAAATGTTGCAGCAGTTGCATTTCGGCGCTTGCACACACGCCATTTAAGGTGGAACGGAAATTTCGGAACAGAGGCTCAAGTTCAGCATCGCGGGGACAGGCGTGTTTGCGCTGCCTTACCTTCTCGGTACTGAGCTCTCTCCCTCTCTCTCGTCCGTCTCTCATCTCTCCGAGACGAGCCTGTGCTGTCCTGTCCTTCACTGGTTCTCCGCGCGGGCAGTAAGTTCCACCGCTCGATTCCGTCAATTTGGCGGATAAAGGAGACAGCAGCCTTAACTGGATTGTAGTCCCAAATTAAGTCGCCCGTCCAGCGCAGCCCCGTCAGTCAGCCTCAGTCATCATCATTACAATCATGTGCCAGCCTCTCTCTCTCCCTCTCTCTCTCCTCCTGCTATCCAATAGCCTGTCTGTGTGAAAGAGGAAAGCCACCCACTGCTGCGTAGCACTAAAACACTACACTAAATTAATAATGGGCGCGTGGCGGTTAAACCGTGATTAGAATGTGGCTCGCATAACTTCGCCGCTTCGTCGTTCGTCGCTGTTTTATCGAGTCCTGTTTTCCTTTTTTTCTTCTCAGAACCTCTCTCTATATCTCTCTATATAGGTATCTCCCGCATCCTCTGCCATTCTCTCTCTCATTCTCTCTCTATCTCCTTCGTTCTCTTACGTTCTCATCTCTCCCAATTCTGTCTCTCTCTCTCTCTCTCTCTCTCTCTCTCTTTCTCTCGCTCTCTCTCTCTCCCTCTCTTATTCTCCCCTGTTGTCTCCTGTTCTCATTCTCCTTTTTCCTCTCCCCATTCTGTGCCATTCTCTCTCTCTCTCTCTCTCTCTCTCTCTCTCTCTCGGCGTTTAGTGTTTGAATTTAAACATTTAAACACGGGAGTGGTAAATTAAGGCAGAGCAGCAGAAGAGACACGAATGGTGTGTGTGTGTGTGTGTGTGTGTGTGTGTTGTGTTGAGGGGGTTTGTGGGGGGGGGTTGGTTAGTGGCTCCCAGAGAGGAAGCCTTTGTTAGCCTGTTAGCCTGTGTGTCACAGCTTTAACCAAGATAAAGATGTTACGCGTGTAACTCCGACACACCCTCACCTCCATTGTATTCTCCCCCCTCTCCCTCTCTCACACACACACCCACCCCCCAAAACTATCTATTACCCCTACTGGGGAAACAGTGGCAGAAGAGGGAGACAAACCATATAGCCATCCATCAGAACTCAATACCTCAATTTCTCTTACTGTCTTTAGAAGACATTTCTTGGTAGTCAATTGATTAATTTTACACCATCAATAAAAGCAGTGGTTCTATTTATAACCATGAGTTGTATATAGAAACATCTGTATGCTTGAATGGTTCTTTGCATGGTGAAATGGTTCTTGACATAACAACAGGGGAACCTTTTTGGTGCTATATAGAAGCATTTTCAAAAAGGTTCCATATAGAACCATATACAACACATTCTCCATCAATCTGATGGAGAACCATTTCACCCTGCAAAGAACCATGTAAGCATGAAATGGTTCTATATACAACTCATGGTTCTAAACAGAGTGTGAACTCCAGCCATCTTGATGCCAACCATCAGGCCTGCTCGCAATTACTCCAGCCACAGACAAATGAACACCACAGCCCATAAACTCATCTGCAATCATTACATCTAACAGCTACCTCATTAATTCTGTTAATGTAAAAATTATATAGCCTATCTGCTTGAAGTTCGTCCACATAAATGTCCTGACAAAGGCATTTAGGTGAACTAGAGTTAGTGGAGTCTTTTAGCAAGACTACAAAGAGTGAATGGTCTTATCTAAACGCTGTATGTCCAAAAGTATCCGGACGCCTTCTTAAATGATTGATTTCAGTTATTTTAAACAGGAATTCCACATATTGTTTAAAAACTTCTGCATAGTTCCATCACTGACTTAAATAAACCCATGTAGAGTGGTTTGATGCTAAATAGTTAACTGTGGGAAACTTACCAGCTCGGATTTCTTCACAGTGGTGGTGATAGGAACCAGGTATCGCAATGTCTAATATAGCTATAATGCAAATATAGCCATTTAATTTTTATATGTAATGCTGATAATGGTAAAATACTGGTAAATCAAAGAGAAATATGCTTTCTTTGGGCACTATTTTGCCGCAGAACGCCCTGCATTTATCTCGCCATGAGTATATATTTTTTAAAATACCTTTTAGGCCATTATCTCAAAATAGGCAACATATTTGTAACATTTGTACAAACTTGTAATATTGTACTGTCAGGTAGCTTTTAGAGGCACTTAGCACTTTGGACGTCTGCTTCCTATCACCACTGATGTGAACAATTCTAACTCTTTCATGTCAGACCTCTTTTTTTTTCTCAGACATTTTGAAAATACTTTAGAATTCCCTTTCCTTTTAAACTGCCCATATCTTACATATTTCTCTTATTTATTTCCCCTGATGTTGATTTACAACATCTGCATAGTTTTATGTACCAAAAAAGGCCATAATTCATTTTATATGACCATTTTCCAACCTCTCTTTGTCCCTTAGAGCAGTGTTTCGTTATCCTGCTCCTGATGACCCACTACACAAAAGGGCTCCATAATCAGTTAATGAGCTGGATCAGGTGTATTGAGTCAAGGAAAAATACCGATACATGTAAATGAATTCTCTTATGATTGGCAGCTCTGTATTGTGCCTCATTCAAAAAGCACTCTGGGCTGAAACAATATTTTAACTTCAACTTGAATGGATGGGGCTAAACTGCTGAATAGATGGATATATGTAAATGTGTTGGTTTTCCAAGACAAAAATGAGTTGTTTTTGCAAATGGGATGTTTTGACACTTTAACAATATCTTCATACTACATTAAATTCTTTTATTTAAAACTAAAAAAACAATGATAGTTCAGTGATCTATCATTTTCAGTTTAGTTGCGCACACACAGCTTGTAAAATCTCTATAAAAAGCATTAGGACAGAATGTGACTCTCTAGTGCAGTCACACATGAGCCTAAGGTCAGGTCAGGTTGGCTAGAGGGGTACAAAGCCCACTAGGATAGGGTTATGGAGTAACAGAACTGCATTAGTGATTGAGAGCCATCCAGTACCTTTGGGATGAGCTGGAGAGACATTTGTGATCCAGAATCATTCAACATCAGCAGCTGATCTCACCTGAATGCAATCAAATCTTCACAGCAATGTTCCAGTATCTACTGTAGAGATTTTTTTAGAAGAGTAGAGGCTCTTGCTGCAGCAAAGGGGACAAACTCTCTACTAATACACTTAATTTTGGAAGAAAGCAGGTGTCTACAAACCTATTTAACAAATAGCGCAGTTCAAAGTGGCTTTGCCTCTTATACTTACCAGTGTCCTTCCAAAAATATTCACAGGTGGCATTTAACCTCAACATTATATATAAATATACACAGGGAAAGGATCAGATGGGTGCCATTAGCCAGCTGCTAAAAGATATCTTCAGACCACATTATCATTGATGGACTGGTCCCATATGGTCTCAAGCATGAACTGGAACCAGCTGCCACTGACTATGAAGCCATGTAGTCATAGAGCAAAAAACTGACCCAAGGTCAGCACTCTTACAACTTACTTAAAACACAATGACTGCAAGCGTATATACGTTGTTTGCATGCTGATGATGAATTTAATTTGATTTATTTAGCTTTTACAACCACGCTCACGATAACTGCACTCAGAGCTCAATGTGACTTTCTAATTACAGTCCTATTGACAGTAGGAGGTATATATTGACCAAAGGGCATGGTCTGTCTGTTCATGGAATGAGCTATGCAGCAGCCTCTTTCTCATTTGCCACTGGCATGATGGGTAGTGGAGCTGAAAGCTAGCACTAAATCATTGCCAAAACACTGATAAGAGTGCTCCTATACGCTCCACTGTATTAGTATGAGTGCTTCTAGAAGAGTAGAACTAATATTGAATGTCGAGATGTAGTTTTGAGCTTCTACTGATTACATGTAGAAATAGCTGCTGTATTATGTGCAAGGCATCCATGTAGGCAAGGGTACGAATTTGGCCTGTCAAGTGGCAGGGACCAATGTTGGGAGGCAATAGCCAACATACAGTTGGCCATTTTGTAACCCCTTCCCCAACAAGATGAATCTGAGGATTACAAGCATGTTGAAGGAGTATTCAGGTGAAGGATGTGTCTTCCAGGATGTAAGTGAATTCTGTATATCTGTCATCATATCTTCATCAGTATAATGTTGATTTGCATTTAAGACCTATGCATCGAGCCGGACTTGTCTTTTTGAGACTGTGAGTGTGACGTGGTCCAAAAAACTCCTGTGAAATACAACCAGATCTTCTGCCTTTTGAAGTATGATTTCAGGCTGTTTCACTGAAGTATGATTTCAGGCTGTTTCACTAAAGTATGATTTCAGGCTGTTTCACTTAGCAAGAATCTGGGCCAGATTAAATAAAAGCACTACCAGATTTATGATGATGATAAGGGCAATTAGCGTGGCAATAATGCGCTTGCTCATTCATAAACAAGGATTACCAGTGTGTACACTTTTTTTACACATGTATAAATAAAATTTTTACTAGTAAAAAAACTTGAAATGTTAAAACATGATACTTACAAGTTTTTAGATATTTAGAATTTTAAAATAAATTTCTGAGATCAAGAAAAACAGAACACAAAAGCTAAAATGGCTTGCCATACCATGAAATTTCAGCATGATTTTAATTGTGCGGAAAAAAATTCTTAAACATATATTAAACTTTAATTTATGTTCATACAAATTGTTGCTGCAATTATTATGAATTATGAATGGGAAAAGGCTTGAATTTTTTACCTCAGAGAAATAAAATATTACATGCTATTTAATCCTATAATCAAAAATTAATTTTAAGATGCTATAATTTTTATACATCGTTTTTTGTAGTATTGACAGCATTTTCTGATAAGGAAACATTGTTTATTGATTAAAAGTTAAATGCGCCTTCACCAAACAATTTACTGTCAATTTACCAGCATTTTTTCCGTGTAAAATATGTAGCTGTATTTCTGAGAATTTTATTTTCTTTATTTGTTTCGTTTCTGTTTCTTTCATTGTACCCATTCTGGAAGCCAAAATGAGCCTGACTTGGCATAGGTCTTTAATTTGTAAGGCCTCATTCACATGACAAATTTGTTTGGCTCTTGTCTAGGACACTAGAGAAAATACAGCAGCATTAAAAAGATAAACGCGCACTAATCACTGCCACAGTGATGTTATGAAAGACACTTATTTACCATGCCACACATTTTGTGTGGTGTAGCGATGTTAGTCGAGATTTATAAATTTGGTTTTTGTGTCTTAAGTTCTGTTGAATTACGATATGAAGTTCAAAATTTTAAGGCCCCCACAAAACTACATTTTATTAAGTTGAAAATGTATAGGAATAATTGGAAATGCTTGACGGCTCTTTCCCAACTCTCCCAATTCTGAATGACATTATCTGCTTATAAACAAGAAATAAGTAATAAGCAACAAATATGTTCTCTTGAGGTAACTGAAGGTTCTGCTTCAGATGGCAGATCTTTGCTGAGAAGCTAGCATTCTGTATGTGTACGCTTCTTAACATATACAGACAATAATCAGGTAATGCTGGTAAAATCAAAGCTAGCTGTTAGGCTAGCTGCTTAACACTGAGTGTGTTTACATGCACTTAATAATCCAATAACTGCAGAAAATCAAATTTTGTCTGTAATCTGATCAACACGTTTACATGCACTTGAGTAATCAGATAATGGGGAAACTCCGGGTCTACACAAGTCAGGCAGTAATCAGATTTCTGCTTTGCAACCAGTGAATAAAGTCACAGAAGAAAACACAACGTAAACAAAACTTAGAAGTTAAACTTCATGCCGCGGCTTTTTTTTAAACATCGCGCCACGTTACCTGAAAATATGAACATCAAGAAGATGAAGAATGTTCAAATCCTTCATTTTGTCAAACGTGTAGTGCAGCTCCAAAAGTGTTTTGCTGCATCTCGCAACACTGCTTGCTTATTTCCAATACCACGGCCTGTTTCAGCACATGCGCAGGCATAAAAATCCAAAAGAAATCAGAGTAAGAGTTTACATGCACTAAGAGATCTGTTTACGGAGCTAAAATCCAGCTCTCTTCATCGGATTTCTAGAACTTACTCCGAGCTACAAAATCAGAGTATGCTGTTTACATCACCATTTGAATAATCAGATAATTGCAGCAATCTGATTATGATCAGATTATTGAGTGCACATAAACGCATTCACTGATTCACACTTATTTAAACAAAACTTGCACCATGCATATCCAACAGCCAGTCTCTTTTATTTTGCAGTGACAGCGCAGTTTTACTGATGTAGGAGATTTATGTAAATGTCATTCTCAAAAATATGTTATTGGTACCACAAGCTATGTAATTTTTTAACCATTTTTAAATCATCCCATGATCAACCAAAATTATCTCAAGTAATCTTCAATAAGTAGGAAGGACATGTTTCCCCCTCTCCTCCCCTCCCCCTAATTCTGCATTAGTGCATGCAGGATAAACAGATAATGTCACCTGAAGTCAAAGCAGCATTAACCTTTTACATTCAATGTACGTTCTCCATTAATATCTTTACATAATAAGATATTTTTACATTCAGTGACCTTTTCAAGGAGGCAAGGAATGCATGTTCGGAAATCTCTGCTGTTATGAAAGTAAGTGGGGTGGGTGTGTGCGTGTAGGTGTGTGCGCGTGCATGTGTGTGTATGTGTGTGTGACGGCATTCACGTTTGAGAATGATAAATGCCTTGTCATTTTCACCATTAGCGCATTTCCATTACGCTAGGCTAGTGTGGCTGTCAGTGATGTATGGCTGGATGTTGAGGCAGAGGCTGCATTGTATAGGATATTAGTGGAAGTTGCCCTTTACACCAATCTGAGATCAGTTTTGCTGTTTCGCTTCCAATACTCAGTGTTGGGCTGTCACAACGGGCTCAGATTATAAACCAGTCCCATATCAGCAGGAAACAAAACCATGAGAAGCTGTTCCTTCACGCTGTTTTTATGAAGGGGTGTTGTTAGGCACTGAGTTAATCCCTGTAAACTATAGTAAACTCTGTAAAACTGTAATGCACAACTTCTAGCATCTTACTGTTTTTGTGAAATGACAACTATATATATATATATATATATATCGCTGCTGTCAGAAGAAAACCTCATATCTCCATTTTTGTTGTTTTTCAGTTTTTGACATTATTTACATTGTGTGTGAACTTCATGCTGAATGGACCAAAAGAAACGTCTACTTCCATTGACTTATATTAAAAGTAGGTTTTTTCCTTTTCCTGTAAAGTTACCATTTTGCAGCTATGAGGTTTTCTTTGGATAGCAGCGATATATATATATATATATATATATATATATATATATATATATATATATATATACATATTGTTTTTGTCAATTCTGACTTTTTGCATAGTATGAAAACACTTACCCTTTGCAAAATGTCATGATGACCACACCAACAGAAATAGTCTAAAATGACTAGCAGCAAATCTTGTTACATTACCTTCATTACAAGTTAAGACAGCTTTTTTCCTCCTGTGAAGCTCCTAAAGTTGCTTTTTTTGGAGAGATAAGATTTTGTTCTGTGACAATTTATTCATACTATTCTATATTATATAGTAGTACATAATCTATTATGGTTTTAACAGCTTACAATTAGGGTTGTCAATGTTACTAATTATTTGTAAATGCTGTTAACACATTTTCCTAGTTTCAAACTAATTGTAGTGTGGGCTGAAGCCCAGATGTTCACTTGTATGTTGTTATGTTAGAATTTGTGCCCTCTTGTTCAAATGTAGTATTTAAATTAATTCAATCATTTTACATAACTACGCTGGACAGTGCTTGTCAGAGCCCTATGGATACATAAGTGAACAGCGAACTAACAAAAGAGGAAATTTACAGTTCACCTTGAGCACCTCCACTGTGACAAGATGAGCTGTATGAACAAGAACAAAAAACTACGATGACGAAAGAGCTGGAACCACTGATTGTATTCATGGCACATGATATATACACTCCTTGGTTGGGACATGCAGCCACTGTTGCTCTCAAATTTGATCAAATTTTGACCAACCTTCATATACGACTGTATAGGGAATGTGAATATATTGAATATACTGAATGTGGCTAAGCCAATCAGATTTTAGCTTTTATTTTACAACTAGAAGAGTAAAGTTTGTGAACAGACTTTCAATTCGTCTGACAAAGCGGTTGCTAAGGTGTTGCTTTAGTATCCCAGGTGGTTGCTAAGGTGGTGTAAGGCCATTGCTATGGCATCCCAGGTGGTTGCTATTATGTAAGTATACACTTACCACGCACTTTATTTGGAACACCTTTACACCTACTCATTCATGCAATTATCTGATCAGCCAGTCATGTGGCAGCAGTGCAGTGCATAAAATCATGCAGACATGGTCCAGCAGCTTCAGGTGATATTCACATCAGCCATCAGAATGGGGGAAAAATCTGATATCAGTGATTGGCTATGGCATGATTTTTGTGTTGCTAGTCACACAACAAAGATTTTCACACACAACAGTCTATGGTAACTCATAAGCACAATTTTGGTGAGCATAAAAGCATCTTAGAATGTATACCACATCAAACCCTGAGGTGGATGGGCTACAACAGTAGAAGACTATGTCGGGATCCACGTCTGTCAGCTAAGAACAGAAAGCTGAGGCTGCAGTGGGCACAGGCTCACCAAAACTGGACCTGGGAAAAACATAGTCTGGTCTGATGAATCTTGATTTCGGATGAGGTACACAGATTTTTTTTGTGTCAGAATTTGGTACCAACAGCATGAATCCATGGACCCAGCCTGCCTTGTGTCAATAGTCCAGGCTGGTGGAGGTGGTGTACAGTAGATCTGCAGCATGAAAGTGCATCTGACAAATCTGCAGGAATTGCATGATGCAATTCTGTCAACATGGACCAGAATCTATGCCAAAAAAGAATTGAGTCTGGTTTGAAAGCAAAGGGAGGCCCTACCTCATATTAGTATAGTGTTCCTAATAAAGTGCTCGGTGAACTTAAATATGTGCAAGTATATATGTGAGTCTGTATGTAATGTTTATAAGCGTCAGTGTGATTTTGCCATTCAGTTCCTATGGGAAAAAAATCCCGTTTGCACAAAAGCTGTGTAAAAACTGTACATGCAACTGGTCCCAAAGCACAAGCACAGTGTACCTGTACAGGCTCTACAATCCTGCAAATACTGCAAGCCAACCTAATTAGGTTTATAGATCCAGTTTTACCAATGGAGCTGCAGTTTTACTACTACTGCTTCACTATTGCGCTCATTTAGCATGTAGCCATCAATGATGAATTGTTGGCTTTTCAGATGGAGGCCATGCTCTATTCCCTACAGAGAGACATACTTAATATTATCCCTCCTTAAGAGCTCATCTGGGCGTGAGTGGGGATGTAAACTAGCTTTGCTCCCAAAGCACATTAATGATTTAGTACAGGTACTTAATATGTCACACCGATACATTCACCACAAACAAAACGTCCATTGAGAAGAACACGTACTCAGGCTTTCATCCGTACATCCGTCCCCTCAATCTGTCTGTCTTCTTCCATCTCTTCCTTCTCTTTAAACACATCTAGAGTTTTGTTTGTTGCTAACAAAAGACAGATAATGCGACAGAGCACTTTAAAAACATTTCCTCCGTGCTAAAATAATTAAGAGGGGGAATAGGCAATCAGAAGTAATTATAGCTACATAAATTACAGAGGTGCACAAATGATAGGAGGCTGAGAAGGAGAATGTGGGTTTCAGAGAGAGACAGAGAGAGAGAGAGAGAGAGAGAGAGAGAGAGAGAGAGGGAACAATAAATAGCTGGATTTTCGAATATTACATCACATGTTTCTGACAGTCTCAGAGGGGAGAGTATTCTGGAGGGAAGAGAGACAGTGAGAGAGAGAGGCAGACGGTGCTGTGAGAGTGAGGGCCGTTCGAGCTGTGTGAATACTCAGTGGGACTATATTTCTGGCATAAACACAAAAAGCCAGGATGTTTTCTCCTTTAAATCTACACGTGTTAATAGGAACATTTGCAAACAGACAAATGCTAATTCAAATACTTGTTTTTCTAACCAGAACCAGAATGTGCTACGTACTGCACACTCGCTATATTCATCATATGTTCAACAACAGATTCTAAGCACATATTTCCTGTTTTAATTTTTTTAGACCATTTGAAAACACCAGCTGTCCTTGACTTCATGTGAATATCTTATTATGAACAGAAATGTAACAATATTTTTCAGAATAAATCATCACTGTCATATCAAAACCATGTATCTCCATTTTTTTTATGTTAATTTTGTACATCAATAGAACACAGCAGCTGCTATTTATACTGTGTGGATAATGTATGGTAAAGGGAACCAATAGAAATGGTCCAAAATCTTGTTAATTTATATTAAATAAACATATTAACTTGTATTGTTAACCATCTAATGCATGTATTATAAGAGAAGTTTAAGGAAAATTCTGTTCACTTTTCTTGCATAAAATGGTCCTTGATTCATTTTTTTGGATTTGATTATTAAATTCCAATACAATAAAAAAGTGTGTTGCCTTGAGACAACATTGTATGACAACTGTCGCACAATGTTGTTTCTAGGCAACAAACATTTCTACAAATTCTCATAACAAGCAAACAAAAGATACTAAATTTAAAAAAAGAGGTGCCCACTAAGGGATAGTATGACCAAGTACATGTTTGTTACTGACTTACTCAAACTGTTCCCTTTATTGTTAATCCTATTGTTGTTTTTAAATATGTGTAATGTTATAGTAAAGTGAGGAAAATGAGTTTGTTGCCCTGAGGCAACATGGTGCAACAGAGGGTTAAGAATGTTTTCGCCTTCTCCTGTGAAGTTAGTTTTGGAGATACAGCAACAAATTCACTATTTCAAAAATTTGAACTGCACAAATAGGACACTTGTTACACTTTATCTTCATTAAAGTTAAGAACACCTTTTCTTTCTTCTGCTATAAGGTTGCCATTGTGGAGATATGAGAATTTTTTAGTATGAATAAGAATAAACTACACAAACTTACATGATATTTTACTCTGGTCCTTATTCAGAGGGAATGCATTAGCAGGTTGGTCTAATGCAGTGTGTTTGGCCCACAGTGCAGGACAGATTGAATTCCTCCGCCTGAGGTACAAACATTAACACACACGTGCATGCTTCCTTCCTCCTTCCACTTCGGCTCCATCATCTTTGACCGTCAGACCATTTGTACTTTTGCCCTCTCTCTCTCTCTCTCTCTCTCTCTCTCTCTCTCTCTCTCTCTCTCACTCTGTCTCTCTTTATCTCTCTTCCACGTTATCTCCCCTTTTCATTCCATTCACTTTTTTTCTTCTCTACCTTTCTCCACCGTTCATGCCTCGTTCCCTCCATGGACCGGGAGAGAGGAGGGTAAGGTGGTAGAGGGGAGGGGGGGTGCCACAGGAGAGAGATAAAGCTATCGCCCGCCTCTTCATAATTAACTGGGTTTCGGTAACTAGCCTTTGGGCTTGCCGTTGCTATGGTGACCTCCTGTCCACAAGTTTCGTTTTCGCCGGAGTCTCTGACAGCGTGTGTGCTTGGATACACTCCAGCTCGCCCTCTTGCTCCCGTTTGATTTCTGCGCTCCCTCCTTCTGACACCTCTCTCTCTCTCTCTCTCTCTCTCTCTCTCTCCCTCTGCTTCACTCTTCAAATATCTCTCTTTGCCTCTCTCATCTCTCTCTGTCTGTCTTTCTGGTTCCTTGGTTGCCTCATTCATCTCTCTCTCTCTCTCTCTCTCTCTCTCTGTCTCTCTCTCTCTCTCTCTCTCTCTCTCTCTCTCTCTCTCCCGTGGTTCATTCTCTTTCTTTGCCTCATTCTTCATCTCACTCTGTTTCTCTCTCTCTCTCTCTCTCTCTCTCCCTCTCTCTCTCTCTCTCTCTCTCTCTCTCTCTCTCTCTCTCTCTCTCTGTGGCTCTTTCTCTTTCTCTGCCTCGCTCTTCATCTCTCTCTGTCAGGCTCACACTGTTGACGTCCATGTAGGCCCTCTGAGCGCTTTCATAACAATGCTACACACATCAGATTTGGGAGTTGGCCTTGTGTTCGGCCCCACAGTAGCGCTTCTGATATCTCTCCAAAGCACTGGCGGGTCAGTGCGAATCAAGCACGCTCACTCACACACCGGCAGCACACTCTCTAGCTCGCCCCACGTGAGCTTTTTCAACCCTGCGCAAGCACAACTTCAAACCACCACATACACCTTTATCATTACCCCCACAGAAGCAGCTGAAGTAAACAGCTGCACACTGAAGCCACTTACTGCAGGAGCTGTGGGGAAGGAGGGGCAATGCTTTCGCAGTCAAAGAGGGGACTGTCTGTTCCACAGTCTACAACTGTCTAGAAATGAGTTGAGGCTTTGTAACAGCATTTTTGGTCAATACCCATTAGCTGCCAAATGATTACTGTTCAAGTGACTGGAGCCAAGGGCAGACTGGGCCTGAGGGCTCACAGACTGCAGATGAAGGCTACAGTTTTGGCTGGATTAACCCTTAGACGTCAGAGGTTATGACTTTCATTGTGCTGTGCTATTCAAATGTAATTATGTAGTTACATTTACATTGAATGTACATTCTGTAGGTTCTGTACTCCTGACCTTTTCCTGTTTGTTTTCATGCTAAAGGGGAAATCAACCAATTTTTCAAATATGTCCATAATTAAACCATTAGGATGGAAAGTCAGTCAGAGTGCTTGGATGTGAAATGTACCATTCTAGAGATACAGACCAAATCAGAATTGTTCACAGTGGTGGTGATAGGAACCAGACATCTTAAGCATTTAAAGGCTCTAAAAGCCACCTCCCATAAAGTTATTACAGTTATTATAGTTTTGAGATAGGACATTGGCCTATAAATATAAAATAAAAAAAATAAATTCCTATCACCACCACTGTAATGATTCTCTACAATGCTTCATTTCATATCAAACCTCTCTGAATGACTTTGTTTACATCTCAACCAGGGAATTATGCAGAAATTTTGTAAAATTGTCAGAATTCCCCTGTTGAAGTACGTCTTCCGTCTGCAGAACAAATGTCTACACACAATCAAAATATATTGCAAAATATAAAATTATAAGTACCTCCTCTACTTACCATCAGAAATGTGGCATGGATTAAAAGAGTACTTTGAACAGAATTCCTCAGCTTGTTTCAATGAGCTACTAGTGAGAAATGATTATTACTGAATTAAAATACGCTTTTGTTAATACCAGCAATGACTGCAACTTCACAAAGAGACAGATCAAAGCTTTGATTTAGTTTCTAGGTGCCCCTACCCCAGTTTCCCTTTGTATTGAACCTGCAGCATCAAACCTAAGGCTGGCTTTACACGGTGCAACTTTCATGCAACTTTAGCTGCTAGAAGCCTACATGAAACTAAACTGCACTTGAGTTGCATAAGGTAAAGCTCCCTGCAACTCATTTGAAACTCAGTTGCAACAGTTACAAGTGTCTCAACTGTGTGGAACAAGTCTCATGAAACAGCCAATCAAAATGTAGATAACGCATCACATGATCACATCAAACGACATACTTTTAAACCACTGATTTCACCGGAACAGACAAGAAAATAAAGAGAAGAATGGGCGGCTGAAAAGGAGATAAGTAACTTGTTATTTCAAGATAACAATTTAGTTATCTTGAAATAACAAGATAAATAACTCATTATCTTGAAATAACAAGTTACGTTTCTTGATATCTTAAGATAACAAAAGTTGTTATCTTAAGATAACAAGTTAATTATTTTGTGATCACAAGATAACAATTTAGTTATCTTGAAATAACAAGGTAAATAACCCGTTATCTCAAGATAACAAGTTTGTTATCTTGTGATTACAAGATAATTAACTCGTTATCTTAAGATAACAACTTCTGTTATCTCAAGATAACATGAAAAGTAACTTGTTATTTCAAGATAACAGTTTTGGGACAGCCACATCCCAACAATTTTGAGACAACCACATCCCAACAGAGAATACCCTATAAACGATGTTTTTGTATATATTTAGTTTACTACTATCCCTATTACTGCCTTGGGTTAAAATAGATCATATGATAATCTTTGTAAATATCCAAGATCTGAATACTTCATTGCTTTTTAAATACTTTTTTACTGTGGGACTGCAGGTAACTAATTCAGTTAAAAGGTCCACATATTGATTAGAAAAAAAAGAATGGCAATGGCAGCTGGAAAAATTATACAAATATGATAAAAATCCTATAAATATGTAAACTCCACCTCATGGATGACTCTATAGTGAGAACTATATGGTGTATCCAAAAATATGAGCTGCTATTTTGCTAATGGAGTACTTGTGTTGCATGCAACTTTGTGTGAATTGCTTCATGAAACTGTCAAGTTGCATGGAAATTATGTTGCAGGCAACTCACGACATGCAACTAGTTGCATGAAAGTTTCACAATGTAAAGCCAGCCTAGAAGAACTATTCTGAACCAGTCTGAAGGTGCCCCTTTTTGTCATACCCTTCAGGCGTACTGGCATTGGCAATGCATGCCAAACAAAATCCTTTCTGAGAAGGCAACACTTTCATTTTCAGAAGCAGTATAAGTGGTCATTTTTCTTGTTATCCACTGAAACAGCCTTATAATCCATCAGAAGCACACTGGCCCAGGTATAAAGTGGACGAAAGATAATGCTCACTTCGGTGAAGAAGCCAACTGCCAAGCCAAATAAAGTGACAGCTCTTGCATTTCTGGATGGTATTATAAGGCTAAGCTATCATGCCTGGCTCATAGGCTTCCAAATGTTATTACACTAATAGTAATAGTCTGTATTACTTATCCTAATCTACAGTCTATGTGATCTAATCAGCAGCCGTGTAGGCTTTATTAACGCCATTTATTCCAGGAGAGAAGAAGAGAGGGGAAAGGAGAGGTGAGGAGACAAGGCACAGCAGACAGGCCTCTGTCAGTAAACTGGGAGAAAAAGTTATTAAAACGTTAAAGAATGTGAATATTCAAGGAAGTTTTTTTAACGTACCTGAGCTTATTTGTAGGCTGAAATTGAAATATTATGTTCTCTCGCCAACATTTGAGAAATGGAGTTGGGACAAATTTGTGTTCAGGGATTTGTGTTTAGTGTTTTTATTTGGTACCCATCACAACTCACATACTTTTTCTTCTTTTTATATTATGACGGGCCTGCACCAACAAGAATTAATGCCCCAGGGAACCTAAATCTGAGTTCTCTTTCTAATTAAGATAATCTTGTTCCTCTGGGCCCAAAAAATAAATAAATAATATACACTGATCAGGCATAACATTATGACCACCTCCTGGTTTCTATGCTCATTGTCCTTTTTTCAGCTCCACTTACTATATAGGTGCACTTTGTAGTTCTACAATTACAGACTGTAGTCCATCTGTTTCTCTGCATGCTTTGTTAGCCCCTTTCACTCTGTTCTTCAGTGGTCAGGACCCCCATGGACCCTCACAGAGCAGGTACTATTTGGGTGGTGGATCATTCTCAGCACTGCAGTAACACTGATGTGGTGGTGGTGTGTTACTGTGTGTTGCGCTTGTCTGAGTGGATCAGAGAGACAGAGAGCTGCCAATCAAGCAGCTCATTGGCCACACCCAGATAGCAGTTTTTAAGCCATGTTCTATCATATTTACATCTCAACTTTGGTGGATGTTTAATATAACTCACATGTTTAGTATCATACAAACAATTTCAATGTTTTGCTTTGTGTTCCCTGGGACTTTCACTTAAACTGAGTTTATACAGGCAAAGAAGAAATTGCAGACATTTAAATAGTCTTAGCGTTATTAGACCCAGAGCTGGGCATCATGTGGAGCAGTTTAACCAGCACTGAGAAGACTTCAAATCAGGATTGTCAAACTGGGGATCTTCCAGGCCAAAGCGCTGTGGAGATTAGTGTTTACCCTCATCTAACACTCTGAATTCAGTTCATAAAGGCCTTGCTAATTAGATGATCAGCTGAATCAGGTGTGTTTAATGAGGCAGTGTGCTGAAGTCTGCAGTGTTTTTGCCCAAGAGGACTGGAGCCTGACACATGTGCTTTAAATATACCACAAAACCTTTTGGTAATTTCAGTTAAAATATTTTAAATCCAGACACTTTGTGTATTATTCTGTAAGTTGCAGTTTTACAGTAAAAGTTCCATAAATACTCAAATCTAAAGCTTAACTCTGAATATTATTAGAGTAGCCTGTTAGCCTGTTAACTGCCAAGCTGTTCACCTTTAAGTATATCTTCAGCCGTTTACTTCATATTCATATCATTTTTACCTGTAAATATACGTGCTTTACTGAGATTCTACTCGTGTGTTTTTTCTTCTATTTCAGTGATGCACACAAAGCTACTTGAGTGCTAATAGCGCCCCCTTGTGGGGAGAATCGTTAGCCTGTTAACCATCAGTTAGCAAAGGTGTGAATTCCAAGCTTTTCTGAGATACATTGTATACAGTTTTAGTTAGATTTTCTGTGTAATTAAATGGCTAAGATGTAAAGTAATTTAGGGAGTTTGATGTGAAATGCTCCAGTCTAGAGTTTAATGCCTCTAAAATCAGCTTCAAAGACAGCTCTTACATAAACCGGTTACAAATATGCTGCTTGAAGTCTGAGAGTGATTCACAATAGTTTTAAGATAAGATGTTCAGCCTTAAAAACATTATTTCAAATACATTCATGGTGGAGAGGTACATGCAGGGCATTGCAAGGTAAAACAGTCCCCAAAGAAAACATATTTTTTAAAGATTTTACCATTATCAGGATTATATGTATATATATATGTATATGTATATGTATATGTATATGTGTGGGTTCACTGGTGGTTTTGGATAGTAAATAAAATGGATATATTTATGTCGTTAAGTTTCTCAGTGAAGCATTTCACATCAAACTACTCTGAATAACTTGGTTTACATTTCAACAAGATAACTACACAGAAATCTTGAGGAATCTGTAGAATTTCTCTGTAACTGTAATAAGTACTTAAAGTCTTATAAATGTGCTAGGACTAGTGTGGTAGTTACTCTCAAACTGTTATAAGAGTACTTTGCTTATTACTTAATGGAAACAGTAGGGGTGGAAAGAGTACTGAAATCTCTGTTTAAGTAAAAAGGTACTGATGTCTCACATTTTCATGTCACTACTGAAACACAAACAGTTATAGTCCATAGGCAGAGCCTTATTTTAGCCACACCCCTGCATTTTAGAGCAGGAAATGAGACTGCATCCCTGTTTCTCATGGCCACATGGTGAGCAGTTAGATCCCATTGTTGTGAAGTAAATGTGCCTAAAAGTCTGACAATCAGTGTGTAACATAAAAAATTGCAAGTACCGAAACACATATTTTCAGCAATTAAGTAATTGTTATTAAATTTAATAAAAATATATGGGTTTTATTTGTGTGCAAAGCTGTTTTTGTTAGTCATGTACTGGATAGCATTTTTATGTTATGTTCAAAATTAGCTAAAATTGTCTCTACCAAAATATTTGGTAAAGTCTGGTAGTGTTACGATTGTTCTTACCTTTGTTCTCACCCTTGGGTGGGGGACACCTGATCTCCATGTAGTGGGTTAAGATGTCCCTAAACAAGATTGTTATTTCTCCCTATGAAACTAAAACTGGGTGCTGTTCTAATTTGTTTCCCTAAACTGTCTGCATGTTTCTGGTTCATCATCCTGTAAATGTTAAACTCACAGATATGGTTTAATTTTACAGTAAATGGTCCATCGAGGGTAAACATTTTCATGAGGGGGCTTCTTCCCCCATTTTCCCCATTCTCATATAGGCTATAAGAGCCATATTAACAGGACACTTCATGTCTTTCTCCTCTGAACCCTTCTTCTGAAATGCAAACCATGGGTTTGAAGTCTGTATGCATGTGTTGGGCATAAAAATGAGCCAAACGGCAAGATTTGAGTATTAGAGCTATTGTCTTTACTTTCATAAAATCACTAGCTAATACAATTTGCTCAATTATAGTCAAACTGGCTGTAAGGGAGTCCAAAATCTACCAAATTCATGATTGCACACTCATACTTTTGATTACGATTATTAATTTGAGGCGCTTCCTCTCTCCCTCTATCTCTCCCTATCTCTCCCCTGCTGTCTGGGGTCTGGTCCCCATGCAGAGAGCAGAAGCAGCCGAAGGCCCGTTCAGCAGGTCTCCAGGGGGCTTTCTGTTGGGAGAGAGAGCAAGCAAGCTGTAATCAGGCTCCAGCATCAAACAGGGCCACAGCGCTCGTCCTAATGGGTGCTGTCAGGAAGCCGCGACTTTCCGTCAGCACCAGTCACCAGCTCCACACGTCAACCCCAAGAGGGCTTTATGCAAATCAGCTGTCAGCATGGGGGCGTCTTGGCTCTTGGTTGAGGAGTTTAGAATAATCACACTTACGTGTGCGTGAGAGAGAGAGAGGAGAGAGAGCGTGCATCTGCATGTGCTGACTATGAAGAGGGACCATGTGGCAGGGAGCAAGCGGCGCCCGGCGGAAAGAACCGGAAAAGTGCCAGGGCATCATCTTTTATGTCTGTGCATCGGCATGTTTTATGTGCGAGTGGGGGTAGTTATAGACGAATTTGCATCCGTGCATGTGCATGGATGCCAGAGTAAATGCATCAGCAAGTTCTATTGCTTCTATTGTGTACATTGGTGTAAATTGTGGCTGTGTGTGTGTGTGTGTGTGTGTGTGTGTGTGTGTGTGTGTGTGTAAATATTCATTTTTCTCTGTGTTGACTCAGTGCTTGGTGGGGGATGTTAAGAGCTTCTCTGTGTGATAATCAATACAAGTGATGAATCTTTCCTGCTAATTCCAACTCATCAAAACATTGGCCTTTTCCTCTGCCTTCCCTCTCTCTCTCTCTCTCTCTCTCTCCCTCTCTCTCTCTCACTCTGTGACCGTCTCGTTTTTCCTGGCCTGTCACGAAAGCACATTTGTATTCCTTCAGAGTGCCTTGTTTGCCAATACGCACACACGGCTTGTCACACCAAATTTAACAGATATGCTGAGAGCAGCGGCAACTCCTTCAGTCGACCTCTCTCACGCTCCAGCAGACCCACCTCAAAAAAGGATGCCTTAACCCTGCCCCCTCCTGTTCATCAATTCGACATAAGTTCAACAAATATTTGATCGATTTGACAATGTTGAAACTCAAATATTTTCCATTTGAATAATCCATAATCTAACATTCTGGTGTGACCACCTGAGGTGGAAGCCCCTCAAGCTGCGCTGACAACAACCCCCAAGTTCAGAAATAAAACACAGGGTTTAAAAATATTACATAAATCTAATACTTTCAGCAAAGACATATAGTGTCATTGACGCAAAGCACCACTCTTACGAAGCACTAAAAGCTATTTAAGTGCTAATAGCTCCCCCTTGTGGAGAATCTTTAACCTGTTAAATGTGAGTGAGTGAGTCACAAGATGGCTCTATGAGATGCTTTGAATTTTCTAATAAAATATTTAGCAACTACTTGGTAAAAGCTTATCAAGGTGCACTGACAACTCCTTCTAGTTCATAAATTCAATATAAGTTCAACAAATTTTAGTCAAATTTGATAATTTTGATTTTCCATTTGAATAATCTATAATCTGACATTCTGGTGCAACCACCTGAGGTGAAGTCATCTCAAGGTGTGCTATCAACCTACCTCTAGCTCATAAATCAATGTACATTCAACAAACATTAGATACATTTGATACTTACAGCGAGAAAATGCAGTATCATTGATGCAAAGCACCACTCTTACCAAGCACCAAAAGCTATTTGAGCACTAATAGTGCCCCCTGTGGAGAATCTTTAACCTGCTAAACATGAGTGAGTGAATGCATTTACAAGCCAGGTCTATGAGATGTTTCGTATCTGCAAATAAAATATTTGGCAAAACAATTCAAATAACCTATAAACTACCATCTTAGGTTGACCATCTGAGGTGAAAGCTCTTCTAGGTGTGCTGACAAACCCCTCTAGTTCATAAATTTAATGTAAGTTTAACAAATATTAGATAAAATTGATACAACAAGAAAACAAGGCCACTGATGTGAAGCACCACTCTTTTCAAGTACCAAAAGCTACTTGAGTGCTCTGAAACAGAGTCAGTTCCTAACTGCTGTGCTTAACATGATTTTGTATGTAGAGCTAACTAGCTTTGAAGATAAGCTAACTCAGGCAGCTTGCTAAAAACACTTAGTTAACCTTCCTGTCATCATTAGCTAGCATATTAACTATTTTTCATGTCAGATTCAGATATTATTAACACTTTTTACTCTAACTAATTGTAGTATATATCACTCTCAGAAATGAGTTTTACACAACTGCTGTAAAGCTTAAAACCATTCATTTTTGCTGGTAAATAAAATGTACGCTTCATGTAAAAATGTATAAACCGCTTTTAAAATCCTTACTAACATACAACAAACTGAAATGGTAAAGTTCAAGTTTTTGAAAGTGAATTGTATTTAAATGAACATATAGCCCATTATTTTGGAAAGGGTTTAAATTTATTATTAGTTGCTATTAGTTATTATTCCTAAAATATTAAGTAGTAAATTTGTATGAAACATAAATTGATTTTATTAGGTACACCCCCCCCCTTCTCTGGGTTTGAACAAACTGTTCGACTAAAAAAAATAACACATAAATTCATTTAATTCATGCATTTCTAACGGTCAGACGAAGGCTGAACATTTTTTTTTTATGGAGAACTCTACCAGCAGACAGCAGTGAGCAACGTTTTGTCAAAAGGTCTATGTTCCCAACTTTTGCTGTCAATGCAGCAGTGAAAAATATGAACCTGAAATGAAAGCCAAACGTCTCATTGTTGAATTCTAGACAAAATCAGTATTAAATGACAGAACAAACAACACCACCTTAAATAACATACACTGCTAAAGCTCTCCTCTGATAATCATCCATTTTTGCACTCACTATGCCATTATTTGCATGGCTTCATACTCCCATCAGTCACGTACCACTACAAGACATGGACCAATAATTTCACACAAATGTGAACAAGCTGTTTTTTTCAGCCGGGTGGACCGCGATGTGTCGTAAACGGACCACTTATCAGACTTTGTCTCTAATGGGCTACAGCAGCTGAAGACCATGTCGGATGCCAAGGTTCACAGAGAGGTACAAGAAAGGGCTCTAGTAGACACTTAGCATTAAGGTGCGAAAAAAACTTTCCTGAACAGACCAAACCAGGTTCCGTACAGGCCGGTGGTAGCAGAGTGATGATGTGGAGAATATTTTCCTGGCACACATTAGGGCTCCTGATACTCACTGAAAAATGGGCATGGCATGTAGACATGGCATATCTGAACATCGTCACCAACCAAGTGAATCTTTTCATGATTACAGTTTATCTACACTTGGAGGGAGACGTCCAGCATAATAATGTTCCATGTCACAAGGCATGAATTGCCACTGAATGGTTCCAGCAACATGACACTGAGTATACATTGCTTCAGTGGCCTGCAGTTTCCTGATCTCAACTTCATCCAGCATCTTTGGAATAAGGTGGAAAGGGCTGTTGGCTGCAACACGATGCATCCAGAAGGTAACAGAACCCATGCCCAGATGATTTTGTGCTGCTCTGAAGGGCTAACACAGTGCTAGACCCTAGATAAGTGCATCTAATGAACTGGCAACTCAGTGTAAAGGAGTTATGTAAAATGGGTTATTTTCCCACATAGAAGAGCCTTTCATATTTGTAGTCTACTGCTGAAATTCTACTCTATAGTCTACTCTATTATTAAACCAGATTTAAAATGAAATGCATATCTTTTTGAGTTTTTTTTATATGCAGAGACGATTCAAAAATTCAAGACAATGTTTGCTAGAATATTTGAAAATGAAAATATCCAGTAGTTGTAGCTCTAAATTCCTTATCACCATACCGGGAATTATTCAGTGCTCTTAATGAGCCCAGTCAATTGGAATGGAGTGAATGTGGGATTTTTTTGCTGTGGGGGGTTTCTGCTCTTGTTTGTGCTGGGGGTGCAGGAGCAGACCGAGGAGAGGGATAAACTAGAGCCTGGCACAGTTTCAGCTCTCTCCGGGGATGCTTGGGTGCTTCCGTGCACTGCAAATGTAAGAACTCGAAGAGCTAAATGTAGCATTTGCTTCCATAGTACAGATTCTTGGGACGGTCTTTTCGCGCCGCAGGCCGAGGCTGGCATTAACCGGTTTGAGCTGCTGTATACAACATATCCTATTCAAGCGTTTAAATTCAATAAAGTGCCTAGTCTGATCTCCTGTAAATTTGGCCTGTTACAAAGCACTTTTGTCTGCTCATCATTCCCATCAGTCTTCCATCCATCTATCCATGCAATGGCTGGCTATGTTTATTTTCTTATTCCTTCATCATCTAACCATACATGCATCCATCCATCCATCCTTCATCTAACTACGCATCCATGCATCCAGCTGTATTATGTTTATCTTCTCAGCTCTTTATCAGCTGACCGTCCATCCCTACAACCACCTGTATATAGTCATCCTCTCATCTATTCATCTCATGATCATCCATCCATGCAACCACCTGTATATGTATCCATGCATTCCCCTGCTTATGGCTATCATCTTATTCCTGTCTCCATCCATCCATCCATCCATCCATCCATCCATCCATCCACCCACCTCACTAGTTCATCCTCTAATCTCCTCATCATCTGACTTTACATGCATCCTATCCACCTTTCTATGTTACTTCTCTTATCTCATCATCTGACCATCCGTCCATCAGTTCATGTCTATGTTCTTCCTCTCTTTCCTTCATCATCTGACCCGTCATGCATCAATCCATCCATTCACTCACTTATACTTCCTTTTTCTGACAATCCATCCACACATTTATGTTTGTGTTTTCATCCCCTGATCTTCTGACCATACATCCATGCATCCACTGGTCATCATTTCATCCATACATCCATCCATACATTCCTTCTTCATCTGACCATCTGTCCATGCATCCACCTGCCAATGTCTATCCTCTCGTTCCTTCATCCATCTGACCATGCATACATCCATACAACTACCTGTACATGTTCATCTCATCCCTTCATCGCCTTACATACATCCATCCATCCATCCATTTACTCATACCTTCTTCTTAAGAGCACCCATTCATGCATTCAACTGTCACTCCATCTTCTTATTCCTCTGTCCATTTAGCCATCCATCCATCCAAACATCTGTCCATGCGCCCACTTACTTCATCTGACCATCCATTCATCCATGCATGTACCAGTCTATTTATCTTCTGATCCCTCAGTCCATCTGACCATCCAGCCATAAAGACTGCGTGCACCGTAGCCTAGATACCTGCATGCATACCTAGCACTTCTCAAAGGTTCAGTGTGTCTGTACGTGTTTATATCACTGCTTATGTAAGGCAGTCATACAGGCGAGGGGCTGACATGTCATATCTGAATATGTCATATGCCAGCAGTCGCCGAGATGCTCTTTGTCCCAGCTGTATGAATGCCAAGCAGTTCAAGTGTTTCAAATTCTGTATTGAAAGGGCTGGAAGAGGGCTTGACAACTGGGTGCCAAAACATTGACATTAAAATGCAATAACAACAGGTAAGAGATGTGTGCAAGGTGGTTTCATTTAAAGATATGCATTTAAGGGCATTTTCATTTCATCGCTAAAAAGGTCCATTAAGCGTACTGTAATATGGAAATGATTGTCTGTGCAAATGCTGGTAGTACTTAAATCTCAATGACTCACCTCTCTTTCCTTCTGTCCTTTTTTCCCTCTCACTGCGTTTGCTTCTCTCTTGCCTGTGTCCTCATGAGAGTTTTGGAGAACAGACAAGCAAAGAACCTTGGAGTTAATTATTGAGGAACTGCGAGAGAGCGAGTACAAGAGAGAGAGAAAGAGAGAAAGTAAACGAAGCAGTTTCAAGGTCAAACCAACACTTACAGAATTGAACACAAGACTTCCGCCTGTTTCATCCGTTTCAAGCTGACTAAGACTAATATCATTCTGTCTGATCTTTCAAAAGAATATGACATAAAACTTAGATGACATTAAACTTGAATTAAAAGGATAATAACTTTTGCCAGATGATACATTTCCTCTTGTTTATTCTGCCAATGTCAAGATTTCTGCTGGCTCACAATAGTGTTCAATGCCAGAATGAACTAAAAAACAATGATCTATCATTGAATATAGTGAGCAGTACTGAGTACTGAACATACTTTGTTCTACATAAAGAAATGGCAGTCTAATCACAATATAAGACAACACATCTGAAAAGATTCAACCCCCCGCCACCACCCCCCAGTTCTTGGTTGAATTCATCATCTCCCTGAATTTTTTTTTTTACAACTTGACCACTGACTGTAGATGATCACCAACATTTTCAGCATGTATAGCTGAATATTCAAATGGCCACCAGAAGAGCGGTCATCAAAACCCTCAATTGATTTGGTCCCCGGAACAGCGACATTAGCTGTTAACCTCTGATGAGCACTTCTCAAATTTCACAGTGAGACTAAATACCGGACTATAAAAATTACTTGAGCGTCTGCACTTGGGCCGAGCAAAATGGAGCCATTTCTCGCAATAATGAGATTGATATTAATGAGCGTGGCTCCTGTCCAGGGACTTCCTACCTACCAAACAGATGTGCCATAATTGTTTTGACTGATAGCACAGTACAGAGGGCTTCCTGTGTTCTCCCCCAATCACAAGCTTGAACTTTGTCAAGGTAGCCAATCAGAGAAAGATGTTGTTTAGGTGAAGCCAATCGACTAATTAAGTATTCTACTGTTAATTAATATGCTAATCTGTCTGCTGTAATCTGTCTTTTTACATTGCAAGCTTCTTGTCATGTGTTTCAGAGTTTGTTAATATGTCAGTTGTCACATATTGTAGTACAGAACAGAGGATTACCAAATGTTTTTAGGTTCAGGTGCGTATCCTACATTTTTCTTGTATCTTATTTTCTCCCTGAGGTCTGCATATAACATGTGTGGGGGTTTATGTGCCAAAAAGAGTCACAATTCATTTTTATGTGAACTTATGTCTTAGAATTAAACAAGCTGTTTTTGTTGCTGCACCTCTAGACTGACATATCGCTGCTGTTGGAACAAAACCTCGCATCTCCATTTCATTTTTCAGTTTTTGACATAATTTACATTGTGTCAAAATTTCATGATGAATGGAAATAAAATGATACGAACTGAGGAATAAATGGTACATTTTGAAATGCTGGCAGTGCTTACATACTACATCAAATGTCGAATAAAAAAGTGAGGAAGACTCGAGATTACACGATATGGGCCCTGTAAACAGTGAAAGAGACAAGGAGAACTAAATGCTATTTTCAGAGTGACATTACTGACTGTTAATGGCCACAAGAACAATGCTGCCTAACAGCAGCAGCAACTCACATATATTCTCAGATGGTATGTAATATGACTGCATGAATGAATTGTTTAGGTGTGAAACCATGTGTTCACCCTGCCATATGCCTTCCTCTATCTCCGGGTTGTTGAGTCTTGTTAGAGTGTTAGCACTGGGGCTGTTTGCACCTGCTAACGAGAGGTGCATGAGTGTGTGTGAGGAAAAAGGAGGAGGTGTGGGCCATGACACCAGAAAGCTGACACTCCCCAAGGCCAGCATTTCTCTCTCTCTCTCTCTCTCTCTCTCTCTCTCTCTCTCTCTCAGCTCTGTAACTCACTCTGTTCACTGCATAGTCCTCAATCAAGAAAGCTCTAATGTATCTACTTAGCACCTCTAATCTCTCTCTCTCTCTTTCTATATTCTCCCTCATTCTCCCTCTGCCTCTCCAACCCTTTCACCTTCCGCCTTCATTTATTCGTTTTTCTCTCATCAAGTCTTCCAACAAGGTTTTCATCATTCCAATCAGCTCGTTAAATGCCATTACTACCATCCATAGTCCATGGACGTTTGATTGATGCATGAAGACTTCACAGAGACTCACATTAAAGAAGATTTCTCTCTCTCTCTCTTACTCTCTTTTTCTCTCTCTCTCTCCTCCAGCTGATTTTCCCTTGCTTCGAGTCGTACTCCCCAGCTCTAAGCTGATTGCTGATTGGGCAGTTTGAGTCTGATTGTGTTCTTTCTCTGATTGCTTTGATGCTCTTGAACTAGAGAGGCCATGGATATTGACCCAGAATAATTGCACTAACCATAGGCTGAATGACAGAACTTTTCTTCATTTACTAACCTACTGTAAATGGCTGCACCTTACACCCTGTCTCAGATCATATAAATACAACAACAGATACTAAATTTAAACAAATTGTCCATATTGGGGCTTTTTTTTTTCATCCTGAAGGTTAAATAGCAAAATAAAATGTCTCTAACCAGGTTGTTTCCACTCTACATGGGTGTCATTCATATATATCAACTTGACCACTTCAGAATATGACCGCATGCACTATATGGACAAAAGTATTGGGACACCTACACATTACACCTACAGGAGCTTTTATGACATCCCATTCTAAATCCCTAGGCATTAATATGGAGTTGATCCCCCTTTCAGCTATAACAGCTTCCACTCTTCTGGGAAGCTTTCTATAAGATTTTGGAGTGTGTCTGTGGGAATTTTTGCCCATTCATCCAGAAAAGCATTTATGAGGTCAGACATTGATGTTGGACGTGAGGGCCTGGCTCACAATCTCGGGTTCTAGTTCTAGTTCGTCCCAATGGTGTTCAATGGGGTTGAGGTCAGGGCTCTGTGTGGGCCAGTCAAATTCTTCCACAGCAAACTCACCCAGCCATGCTTTTATGGACCTTTTATGTGCACTGGGGCACAGTCATGCTGGAATAGAACAGGGCCTTCCCAAAACTGTTCCCACAATGTTGGAAGCATACAATTGTTCAAAATGTCTTGGTATGCTGAAGCATTAAGATTTCACTTCACTAGAATTAAGGGGCCTAGGCCAACACCTGAAAAACAACCCCATAGCATTATACCTCCTCCACCCAACTTTACAGTTGGCACAATGCAGTCACTCCACAGAATATGTTTCCACTGCTCCAGACTCCAGTGGCAGTGCGCTTTACACTACTCTCCCCAACGCTTGGCCTGAAATTATAATTAATTTTTGTGAACCACATGAATTTGAGATCTTTGGAAGAATGAAACAACAGAAAAAGAGGACAGGTTGTGGTCTCCTTCTTCTGGAAAACAAAAAATGGAGAAACTGCTAATTACAATTAGCATTCCATGCATTCATTGCCAAAAAATCTAGCTAGCTAACATTAGCTGTTCTCTGCAAAAATCACTTTACACCAGGATGACCCATAATTGCCTAAATTTTGACCCACCTCCACAAAGAAAATGGTGAGTTTTGAGCCTGAAACTGACCTGAGCCTGACAGGATATTGTCTGAAACTGACACGAACAGGTCGGTTAACATCAAACATACAACGAGTAAAACCTGAAGTTATTTCGGTTGTATTTTTTTGCTGGCGAAATACTGTCCATTTCCAGTTTTCGAGCACTGATAGTAACTGATTAATAAATCTTCTTATTTTATAATAAGACTTAATATTCCAATCTCATCTACATACTGACCCATATGAAGCACGCCTCTCTACAGTCATATGCAAATGCCATTACTGCTCTCTCTCTCTCTCTTTCTCTCTCTGTCTCTCTGTCTCCCCTTTTATTCTTATCTCTCTTATTGTTCTTTTAACACCTCACTTCAATCTGTTCTCACTCGCTGTCGTCATACCCCTGTTTGTTTTCTCTCTCTCTCTCTCTCTCTCTCTCTCTCTCTCAGTGGGAGTGTGTAGTAATTAGGCAGTCAGACTGTGTTTACAGATGCAAAAGCGCTCTAATTTATTCCAACAGTTAGCAGTAATTCCCCACTTTAATTTATGGCTCCCCCACCCCACCATGAGGGAACGAGAGAGCGAGGGAAGGAGAGAAACATAGACTGAGTAGTTGTGTGTGTGGTTGATGGGTGGGGTGGAGAGAGAGGGAGAGAGAGAAAGGAAGAAAGGAAGAAAGGTTGCACTCTGTTATCGACCCAGGGCAGCACAAACTGGACCCTTCAAACCCTCACGCAAACTCCCCACCATTCACTCTGGTTTATTCTGCTTTTGGACGCCAGCCATTGATCCGGCTGGCCTGTTCTATTGAGAGGATTTGACGTGCTGGAAATTGGTACAGATGTGACCTTTTTTGGTTAGGCCAGAGGGGAGTACTGGAATGAGTCTGTGTCTGAAGCAGTGGGTGTAGTCTTTTCTGTAGCAGTGGGTATGCTGTGATTAGCCTAGACTACCCTTGTGAAAAAGAAGGCCTCTTTTCCACTGTACAGCCCAAGGCCTTACTGTGCCATTCTGCACTGGTGCAGACCCGTGAGACCGGACCGGACTTTTTTTCATCTGCTGTGCTGCCAAATCAGAACCAGGAAATACTGAAGAAAAGCTACACAAAAAGGGTAGCTAACTGCTAACAGCCTACCCTGCTAAAAAAAAAGACCTTTACAACCTTTAGGCTTAAAACCTGATGGTTTTGCTTTCTAATGGGAAATGGCTTAATAGTTACCGTTACAGACCACTAGTTTCCTGAGGGACACCTTTAGATCCCATTAGGAAACCATCAAATGCATCTGGAGTCAGTCCCAGAACATCTGTTAAACCATTATAAACCTCTAAACTGTGACATCAACCCATCAGAAAACACAAAATACTATTAGTGACTTCTGGACACCAAGTGGAACAAACAAAAACTTTTAAACGTGCTATTTGAGCATCATTTCTTAACACTGAACCTGTACTGTGATGGGTTTCATCTGTAGCCAGCTATCTATGCTATTAGTATAGCCCAGCTTTGTTGAGTACAGCAGAGTACAGTTCAAAGCACTACAGAACAATTATTTTTTGGTCTTTCTGTCATTTCAACATCAGACATTTGAATATATGATCTCAGATATGAGTCTTCATACTCTAAACCTAGTTCTTTAAGCATTGGGGCATCAATGAGGGCATCATATACTCACATTAGCTTAGCCCAGCAGGCTATATCTTAAAACGTTACAGTTCAATTTCGGCTTTCTGTTACCCCAACACCAATCATTCGACTTTGCTCTCTCCGATATGAGCTTTTATCGTCTATATTTGTGACAGCAGAACTAGTTAGTGGAACTGAACCTACACCATGCTGTTTGGATCTGTAGACCACTAGCTAAGCTGGCTAGGAGAGAGAGCCAGCAAGCATCAGTTTACCTAGGGGGTTACAGATCCAAACACCACAGGACAGGTTTAATCTCAGCTTTTTAACACCAGACACTCGACTTCACTTCCTCAGATTTGAGTCACTATCATCTAAACTTGTGGCAGTAAAGTTTCTTATGGTCGGAATCAAACCTGTTCTAAGGTCAGCAGAATTGATAGCATTCTAGCTATGCTAATGCTAACCAGCTGCTTTCTTCTGGTTAGGGCTGTGTAACATTTATTAACTGTTGTTAGATGGAAACTTTGGCGTTTATTGAATGGTTTATTGAATTGTGCACTGCATTCATTTATTTGGTGTCTGTGTGAGCAAACTTTATTTGGTTAAAAGTTATTTGGTTGCTTTCAGGTTTGAAATAATGCAGGATGCAGTGGCACAATACCGACATAAACATAGAACCAATCAGCCAGTAGCTACGTCATTAAGTCATTGAACTAAATGGTTCTGTGGACCTCAGCATGGGTAGCTAACCATGTCAAGAAACTTGCACTGAGCCTGGTTTTTAAGCATTCTGTGTCAAATTGTGTCATGTGGCAATGCCACTGGAACTGCTCAGAAACATTCGGCCCTGCAGTGGAAAAGAGCCCTGAGTATATCAGTAATATAATTGAAGTATATAGACAATGCTAAAAGTACAGTACCGTGCGAAAGTCGTAGGCACCTACACACATTGCTTTAAAACAATTTATCTTGGCAATAAGCATGTTTTTGCTAGAAAAAATGCCATATATCATTAGACTAGAAGGTGCAAATAAACATAAATACTGTTAAAAGGAACAAGAAAAGTAGCAGATGTCTTGTGAAGCAGGGTGAAGTTCGGTTCCAGATTTCTCTTCAATGCCCCCAGCTGTCGCATGAATTTCTTAAATTCCTTCAGCGGCAATCTTTATTTAACATTATGGAGCACCGATTAGCCAAACCAAGTATTGGATGATAACCACAAGTAATGCTAGGCTTCCTCAAGGAGAGGTTTGGAAAGGGCTGAATGAACACACTGACACATAAAATCACAACTTACTGTATTAATGTTGTTTGTATTTATTCCAATATTATTATTTTTCTGAGCAAATAAACATTTACTGACCAGATAAATCACTTTTTTATATGTAATTTTTGAACACAAACACACGAACGAATGGATTTTATGCTGTGCTTTAATCACAATACCATCCACACATTTCTGGAGGCAGCCATTGACCATTTTTATCTAATTTTGATACATTAAAAACTCATAAGAAAGTGAGAGTGGGACAAAATATGCATTGCTGAAAGGCAGTGGCATGTGCCCTCCCCACATATTATGGCTCCTATGCCTGTGCATATGACTTCCATTTGCAGAACAGGTAAAGGTTTTTATTCAGTTTGTCAGGTAGCTTTTATTTCCATGGCTGCCCAGAATTGAGTTCCAATGTTAAGTTAATACTTTTCCTTTCAAAATTTAATGTACACGGGTAGTAACGGGCAAATATGACTATAAATTTTATGTGGATATAATCATAGTGGTTTTCTAGTGCGTACATGCAATATACTTGCGTATCAGGTACACCTCTGGTGAACCCTAACATAAACGCACTCTCACCTGCAAAGGACTGTGCTCGAGGTCGTAGAGTATAAGAGATCATTTTTTGATGTTGATAATAACTGTTCCAGGAGCCAGGATCAGAGAGAAATGGAGCACTAGTTTAGCACCATTATGACTCTCTATAATTACCAATGTATTCACAAAATGACTATCATTTACTGTACGTCTCTCTCTCTGTCCCTCTCTCACTCTTACTATCTCCCTCAGATAAATGGGCCAGGCCCGGATAGAGCAATACAGCCGCTTCTATGTCCGCAGTACTATCATTTAGACCACTCACAAAGCAGAGCCTAATGGCTTATCGATACCAAATGGCATAATCTTCAGGAGCGACAAGAACGACGGGACGCAGGATGACATTTCAAAACATCTCGAGGGTTGACGTCAACAAAACCACATTCACACGAGATCAATAGCCAGTGTGTGGGCAGAGCAGGACGGCATCATCCCAGTGATCATAAAGCTATAGTTTAGTCAAAAATCCAATTACCCCTTATCGAAAAAAGTTGGGCGGGTATGTAAAAATGCTAATAAAAACAGAAAGCAGTGATAAGTACATTTTCCTGAATTAAATTAAAATAAATTGCACAAAATTACAATATTTGATGTTTCACCCTTTGAACTTTTTTGTAAATATAGGCTTATTCCAAATTTGATGCCTCCAACACGTTCCAAATACATTGGGACAGGAGCATGTTTACCACTGTACTACATCACTTTGCCTTTTAACAACACTTATTAAACCATTAGGGACCGAAGACACAAACTGATTGAGTTTTAAAAGTGAGATTTTTGCCATTCTTCTGTTGTACAACTCTTCAGCTGAGCAACCATACAGGGCATTCATTGTTGTATTTTGGGCTTAATAGGACACATATTCTCAATGGGAGACAGTTCTGGACTGCATTCAGGCCAGTTTAGCACCCTCTGAAATCTCATCTGAACAGACCGGTAACACTTTATTATGATGATAGTTTATAAGACTATTCACGAACAAATGAGGTATTCATCATTAGTTAACATTACTTTGTAAGACATATATAAAGCATTACTTGATTGTGGTTAATGACTTATAAGTTATTTATGCAGCTCCTAATCTAAAGTGATGTTGCAGTGCCCTGCTCCTGGCTCCACCCTATCCTATCTTCTCCGTGTGGCCCCGCCTCTTTATTAGTGTTCCCACCTGTGTGTACTTTATTAGCCCTCCTTTCCCAGCTGTTTCTGTTCTTGTCTTTGGTATAAGGAGCTGTCATGTTTCAGTCTGCCTTTGTCTGGCATCATGTGCTTCATGTTTTGTTTGCAGTGATTGTTTTTGACATAAGTTTAATAAAATCAATCAACTCACACCTACATCCTTAACGGTGGTCTGGTCTTCTGTCACAAACGGGGGCATCAAGACAGGATGGAGAGGAGTGTTTATTCTTTTAATGTAAAGAAGTTTGTACAAGACTTATGGGCATTCATAGATATTTCTATAAACTGAATTGTTTTCACTTTAGATTACAGCCTACATAAAATGGTGCAGATATTAAACTGTTATGCTGATAATAGAATTTATATAACTTTATTAACCTTAAATTTAAAAACTTAAAAAGGTATATATAACTTTATGACGCCAGATTATTATTCTTTCAGACGTCTTTTGTAAATAATAACAGTAATAATTCACATAATAAGTGAATAATAAGTGAATAATTCACTAATGGTGGATAACATCTGAATTTCTGATTTGTTGTTGATTATTATCATTATTATTTATTATAAGGTAATACAACAAAGTAGGTATACGTAGACTGTTACTTTTTTGATTAACTGCTGGCCTGTACACAATTTGTTAATTATGAAATAGAAGCTGTGTTTACTGTGATTGGCTATTTCTTTCTAAAAACATAACTGAAAATGACCACTGGGCTTTTCCTAGTACTTTACGGTTGTTACAGATTTATATGGATTTTAGAGCATAAGGTAGAAGTACAGTAATGAGTAGAGAGTTTACTTTTTTGAGGACGTAATAAGTAATCCCATTACAGTTGGGAGAAGTACTTAGTCATTTGTAATTGATTACTTTTATTGAGTTACTACCCCTATATCATCACATACTTGCCTCAAACCATGCCATAATGAACACAAGTATGTCACTTAAAACAGCAGCCACCTTGAAAATAAAAAAAAAACTTGATGCAGTTTTAGGAATATCTGCTATGATTTAGGCTATTGCTAATTACCTGTTAGCTATATTAGCCTCATAGCTCATTGCAAAACTATAAAATGCATACTTTATACACCAAAAGGGGGAATCTTTAATTTTTCTGGCTGAATCATCACTTTACCCCACACTGCAGAACAACACTGTCAGCCATACATTCCCACCAGATGCTCCAAAATAACACATTTCAAGACGAGTGCTCTCTTAGTAAACAGAGCAATAGGCTAGAGGCTTTAGGGCGAAGGTGCTGATGAAGACACAATGGCATATCGACATGTTGGTGGTGATCAATATGACCCCCAAATAATCCATTTGCTCTAATGCTTAGTGCTGCTGCAAAGCTTTTGGTGCTCTCTCCAACTCTCTCTCTCCCTTTGTTTATCTCTCGCCTTTCTATCACTCGCCCTCTCTCTCTCCTCTTTCTGTCCCCGTCTGTTTCTGTCTACATATACATGTATATGTGTATATAATATATATATATATATATATGTGTGTATGTGTGTGTGTGTGTGTGTGTGGTAGATAGACTCTCTCTCTCATTCTCTCTCCCTGTCTGTTTCTCTTTCTCTCTTTCTTTTTCTTTCTGTCTATATTTCCCTCAGTCATTCTCTCTCCCACTCACTCTGTCTTTCCCGTTCTTTCTCCCTATGTATCTCTCTTCCTCAGTCTCTCCCCTTCTATCTCTCTCTCTCTCTCTCTCTCTCTGAGCTTTAAGTGAAGTGGAGCATGCTAAGCACAAGCTTTTTAGCATGTTGTTGATTCTCTCCTACAGTGGATGGGGATTTCAGAAGTAACTGTGTGTGTGTGTGTGTGTGTGTGTGTGTGTGTGTGTGTGTATGTGTGTGTGTGTGTGTGTGTATGTGTGTGCATGTGTGTGTGTGTGTTTTTATCTTCTCTGTAAGTGTTTTTCCATTAAAGTTAGATCAAGCTGTGTAGAGTCTATGTGTGCATGTGTACGTGTGTTGCATTAGCAGTAAACAAACAAATCGACCCGCGATCCACCTCCACTGTTCCATCTCCATCACATCAAACTAATCCTGCTGTCCATGAACTCAAAGCCCAGCTCTCTCAGTACACACCCTACTCACACACACCCCTTCTACTCACTCACACACACCCTATTCACACACAAACCCCACTATACTCACACACACACCCCACTGTACTCACACACACCCCACTATACTCACACACACACCCCACTATAATCACATCTCCCTTTTCTACTTTGACTTCACTACCCTTTTCACATCACTTGCTAAATATTACCGCACTTCACTACAGTTCAAATCTATCTATCTATCTATCTATCTATCTATCTATCTATCTATATATCTGTCCGTCCGTCCGTCCATCCACCTCTGTATATTTGTATATCTTGATATTTTGTTGTCTTACTGCTGCCTCTCTATTGTGTATGATTCCATTCTACATAACTCACCTTTAAAAGTGTTTTACTGTTATTAGACTTATTTATAGTTATTATTAAACATTAAATGTAAACTACATCATTATATAAACAAACAAATTGTATAGCTATATAATTACAATATAAATTGTGACTCAATACAATATGCATTATGACTATATCATTAAAATAGCAATTATGACTATATAACTATACAATATATAATTATTTGGCAACACAAACTGCACTGATGTGAAGTATTCATGTCAAAATTACATACAACTTTGAATGGAGTAATTTCAGTGTGTTACCGTTTTCAGTGCTCAGTGCTCAGTCCTCCCTCACCAAACCTGTGTACCAGCAAGACGTCCCGTGAGGATTTAGAGTGGGAGTTAGATAGACAAGCTCACCCCAGGCATGTGGGGACACGCACAGAGCTGAGAAGCCTTAAACAAACAGTAGCAGTAGAAGAGATTAGTCTTACATTCAGCTCGGCCCCTCTCCCTGCTGTCCCCCGTCGCCCGGGCACTGCGCCCTCTGTGTCTAATTAATATGAGTTAAACACACACTGTCCAAAGAAAAAAAAGAAAAGAAAACATCAGTCCCCACAAGCTCTGTCCTTTACCCTCTGTCTGTCTCTCACCCTCTATCTCTCTCTCACTCTCAGTCTTCCTGCATCATTCTGGCTCTCTCTTGATTTCTCACACCTTTACCCTATACACACTACTAGATCTTCACTGTTGGGACAGACCTTGTATCTATATTTTTGCCATTTTTTTATTTGCAAACACCAGCAGCACTTTACATTGAGTGAAAATTTCATAATGAATAGAGCAATAGAAATGATACAAAATTATTACCATTTTGGAAATGAGATTTTGTTCTGACAGCAATGATATTATAAACTGATATAAGATTATGTCATCCTACCAAACCAGAATGATCAAGTCAGAGTTGAACTTTAACTTGAGATTAAAATCCTTTTGACAACATTTTACCAAATAACCATATACAGTATAACTCCACTAGCCAGTACATGACTAGCAAACACAGCTTTGAACAGGTGTACACACATAAAATCATAATGTTTTCCAATAAAACACAAGAAATGGTATTAACTGCAGAGAAATTTGTGTTTCGGTAGTGACAGTTCTTAATGTTACACACTAATTTTCAGACTTTGGGACACATTCACTTCATAACATTGGGATCTAATTGCTCACCATGTGGCCTTGAGGGACAGGGATACAGTCTCACTTCCTGCTCTAAAATGCAGGGGTGTGGCTAAAATAAGGCTCCGCCGTCTTTGTGTTTCAGTAGTGACACGAACATGTGGGACAGTATTTTTTTTTAATAAAGTTTTTCATTTTAATTTAATAATACTGAATATTAGGATTACAGTTTGAACTAATTTGTAAGAATGGTCCATATACTGATAGGCACCACTGTTCAAAAGTTTGGAATTACTGATTTCAACAATATAAAACTAATATTCTTTGAGATACACATTCAAAATTTATCTAACATTGAGGGTTTCGAGGTACTGAACACAGCCTGTCGCACATTTACAATTTATTCTTAAGCCCTTTCTGCAGGCCTCCTAGAAATTAAGCAACTTTATTGCCATCATACTTATTCACTTGCACAGAACAGCAAATTTATTTTCTTTGCAAATCCTAGCTTAAAGTGCCATAATACAGCACCCTGGGAACAAAGGGGGCTAAGCGCCTTGCTCAAGGGCCTAACAGTGGCAACTTAGCAGACCTGGGTATTGAATCCACAACTCAGTGACCACAGCACTAACCACTAAGCCACCACCACCACCATTGTGGACAGGTTCGCTACAAATATCAATGAATGCTCTGGCCTATGGCACACCCGGCTGAGAGCCCTCGTAATACATTAGTTTGAACCATAAATTTAGGAGAATATAAAAAAATGACACTCTAAATAGATTCTATATAGAACTTGAAGGTTCAGTCCTCTGTAAAAGTAATTTAGAAATCATATATTTTTATATGAATGCCAACAAATGAAATATTTTCCCTGTGATTTAACTTTGAATGAAAATATGAAAATTACATTTAATCAAAAAAGGTTAATGGCCACCATGGATGAATTAATTAGTCTACATCCAACTCTTGTAAACATCTTGGTTCAGCCCAACTTTTTAGACTAACTAAGAGCAAAGCCGGCATTGTGTACACATGTAACTACTATGTAAACAGTCTCTTTCCATTCCTAGGGGAAGTGCATGAGTTAGTGCTGTTTCTGCTTAGAAACACCTGACCCGATTCATCGGCTAATTGGAACACACTTTTTGAGTTGAAGCAGGTGCAGGGGAAACTCCGCACTGCAGGAGTCACCAAGGACCAACACTGAGCATGGCACTGACACAATCAAACTGTTTATACAAGAATAAGGCCACTGAACTCTGTGGTGTCTGTAGGCCTTCACTTCCTCTCCACACAACACAAGCAACTGATTTCACTAATTGGCTTCCTTTCTTTGTTAAAAGAGGGGGGAGAGCTCATTAGCAGAAGCAGGTGGTTGTGGACAGGTTCGCTACAAATATCCACAGATGCTCTGGCCCAAGGCTGACCCAGGTATTGAACCCTTTTTGAGTTCTTGAACTCGACCTTGCTTAAGGCTACATGGTTAACTGTGCATTCTGGCTTAAAATTAGATTTCAGTATGTTATTTGTCGTGCTGTGCAGTATGTAGTATGCATAGCACATCCCCCAGCCTTATCTGTTTGACAGAATTCACAATTTGAATCATGTTTTTGCGTATCAGTGTTCTCTAACTGCAATACTCAGCATGCAGTATGCAAATATATCAGACAACAATCGTGACTGCCGACTTAGCCACTGAGCTAAAGGCTAATGAATACAACCAAGCAAGCATTAGTGTAACTGATACCATAGTCATCAAGAAAGAGTTTTTTCTTTATCAAAGATTAGGGCTGGGCGATAACAATAATTATTGCGACAACTTTCCTCGATAGAAATGTTTTTCGACATGATTTGATGAGGGAGGGGGGAGTCTAAAATGGGTTGCCAAATGTACATAGACATAAACGTCTGAACTGTGGGGTTATGCCTTTCCTGTTTGAGTGACTGATCAGTGATCTGTTTTCCTGTGACCAAGTGTGAGAGAAAAGATAAGTGGCATGTATCTGTGTGTACTTTAGTATTAGTGCATTTCCAAGCAACAAAAGTGAAACACAGAAGTGGGGTGATGCTAATTACAACACTGATTTAAAAAAGTAAACTGAAGATGCTGCATGTGTGGCATGGGTGAGTGAGAGAACGCTAGGCTAGCTGTTTTTAGCAGCTGGCTAACTAGAAGCAGCATGGCTGAATTGATGTTATTGTAGTGAACTACAGTGAAGAAACAAGACAAAAAAGACAGACCTCGTGGCATTTACTGCAGTCTGATTCTCTCAAACCAGACAAACAATGTCTTCCTTTTAGGTACAATGTTGTTTGTCTGGTGTGAGAGAATCACACTGCAGTTAATGCCACCAAGGTCTGCCTTTCACACAGCAAGCATCAGATATATTGCAGTTCATCCATCCTTCAAACTACTACGACAGAACAGAGAAATCTAAATGTGTGCTAGCTTGTGTTTGTATACTTTGACATAATCAGATATGGATGTGGTAGGAGTGAAATAAGTAAGGCAGTGATCCATTTTTGGCTAGCGACTCAGCTAATGTTTACTGTTCATATTAAGCTGACATTGTTGAGTTTAGCACCTGTAACCAGACAGCTATAAATAATCTGTTTTTTATTTAAATTATGAATATTACTAGGAAACTTTCTCCCACTATTCCCACTATCGATATCGACTGATATGAAAATTTTTATCCTGATAACATTTTTGGCCATATGGCCCAACCCTATCAAAGACACAATAAAACTGAGGAATGCCTGCAGAGTGTAGTAAACCTGGATATGGAAAATATACCAAACTAAGGAAAGGTATCCAGCTTACCAGCTAGCTACCTTGCTAACTTTTAACTTATCTACCTTATGACAAGTCATTTCTGTCATTTGAGTAAACATTCTCTCTATTAACATGACGACTAGAGGTCAGTTGCTACAGTTGGGTTGCAATAAGATATTTGGCTTTGTATTAGCATGTTAGCTATCTAGCTTTCCTCTGCATTCAGGGAGAAAAAACACTTCAAACAAACTGCCAACAATAAAATCCACCCCAAAGTAGCTGTAGCTTTCTCCCACCTTTAACATTTGTCATCATTAGAGATTTTTCCTAGTCTTTAAACTGGAAAATCTGACTATAGAGATTACTGTGGCACTGCTACAGGCTGCAGATAGGTATGTTATGATGTAGCATGTTGGCATGTTATAGTGTAGCAATGGTTACATTTTTTATTTTGGCCAGAGTGAGACATTGCATAATAAGGGTTCAATGTATTATTATTATTATTATTATTATTATTATTAATAGTATTATTATTATTAACAACAACAATAATAAGGGCACATGATCAGACTCTTCCATATATCAGAAAAAAAACAGTTATATCCAGTATTCAACTGCTGAGTTTCTTTCTGTAATGAATTAATGTGGCTCCAAGAGAGTCTGTGTGCTTTGCTCAAAATAAATGACTGTTCTTAAACACAGCAACCTCAACTGTTGGTCCCTCATCTGTTCTTTTGGTCAGAGTGGCCCTCTGAAATTTTGTGCAGAACACTGCAGTCCCACATCTCAGCCTAGTACGCCCTCTGAGGAGAATAAATCTCCAACGATGGCCAATCAGATTAAATTTTTAAGCTAAATATGCTGTGTACCCTGACAAATAAATCAGGTCTTAAATCAGATTCTGAGCCACAAGAACATGCGCCAGGGCGCTTTCTGTCCTCCCTTAATTTGAACGAATGTGTTCTTTTCGGGCCCCGCGCTGGCCCGCAATGTCCATCCATTCGACTTTGTTTATTGAGTATACGACAGCCGTTGAAGGGGACGACTATTGATATTTTTGGCACACTCTGGTGGGTTTTCACATAGATAAAAAGTCCCCCGTTCCTTCAGAGATGCATTACGATATTGAATTTCTCTCCGTCGCGGCGCACTCTTTTGTCAGGCCTAATGCCTCAGGGCTAAAAAATCTCAACGTAAACGCATTAAAAACCCTCACCATCACAAAAGAGTCTGGTTTTGCATTCATTCAGACACAGCTAGGAGAAGAGATAGAGGGAAGGCAAGTATTTAGGCCCGCAGACAGACAAGGAAAAGGCCAGCCAATCCGCCCCTTTATCATTTTAATTACTGCCCTCCTTTCCGTCCATCTATCCCAAGTGTCTTTTTCTGCAGAAAAATGTACAGTCTTCCTTCACACTGGGCACTTTAAGATGCAGAGGGAGAAGAATGTATGGGAGGACAGGAGAATGGAGGAGAAAAGGGAAGAAGAGGAGAGAGAAAAACAAGGGGAGAGAGGAAGAGGAGAGTAACGAGGGAACAAGAGAAAAACAGCGAAAGGAAAAAAAAAAGTGGCATCTGCGGCCTTGCCAGTCCTGGCCTGAGGGCAAGAGGGGATGCTGAGACTGCGCATGTGTATGTATCTGCCTCAGTAAGCATGACTGAGAGGAAGAGGGTGGAGGAGCTTTAGCCTTTTCCCAGCTCGTGCCAGATGATCTCTCACCATGCAGGTAAAAGAAAGAGCTATACATGCATATATATGCCTTCATTTATGAGGCTTCCATAGACCTTACAAACAGAAATATTCATTACACATTCCCATAAGGGCATACATATTCAACACTGAAATATTTAAACACAAAACACACCACACATACACACAAACAGTACAAGCAAACACACACATACACATTGCTTGCAAAATTAATTTGCCTTTGAGATTCTTTGATTAAAACTGGAGCAGGTAAATGCCTCGGGGACTGAAGTAGTTTCTGTGAATAAAGAATCGAATTAATCAAATGGCTGACTAAATAACATTATCTCACCCCTCATCCTATCTTTCTTTCTCTCTCCCTCTCTCTCACTCTGTGATTTCCACTCTCTCGTTAGTATGCCTTTCCGAGCCTTGGCCCCACGGGGCGTGTGTGTGCTGACTCGAAATCACCATGGTCCCTGTGTGACGTCTGTTCCACTCCCCCCAGCGCGATAAGGGACCCAGACAGACCCGCAGGGAGAGGAGAGTGCACTCATAAGAGTGAGTTATCAACCACAATGCGCTAAAATAATACCCATCGCTTGATCTCATTTCCAACCCGAAATCCCTCTTGAGGAACTCCGGCACCTTGGGGCTCACAGGCTGGAGTCCGAACCTGGTGGAGGTCTGAGACATAGCCACTTGAGCTGGCACGGTAAATAACATTCCAGTAATCTGGATTATACACAAGATTAGGGGTGTCAAATAAAAATATAGTGCTGATCTTTATGATGATCTCATTTGGCAGGCCTCAAATCTTATTGATTTCAGAGGAAATACAATGCGATAGAATAGCTTTCCTGATGTTTTTTAGATGTGAAGCACATCAGGAGTTACAACCTGTAACCCAGTCACTCACGTTTAGTAGGCTAAAGATTCTCCACAAGGGGGCGCTACTAGCTGTGTGCTTCATTAAAAGGGAAGAAACCGGCATGAACCTGCACTAGCATCTGGGATCTGAAGAATGCATGCATGTTCACAGTCACAAGCACATCTCAAGTCATTTCAGAAATCAATTAGAAACTAACCTCTCTGGACAGACCTACAGGATATAGGGGAGTGGGAGAAGTGTCAAATCAAGTAACAGCTGGGGTCCTCCAGGGAACTGTGCTTGGCCCCCTTTGCTTCTCATTTCACAGGACTTCTCTAGAGTCAATCATCTACTTGAGGACTCCAAGCTATACCTGTCCTTCCCTCTGAATCACCTCATGATCTTGATCAGAATCTGAACTTGGGTGAAAGTACACCTTCAACTCAAGGTGACGACCCTTTGAGTAGCCTCAAAGACATCAATATAGCATCTGTAGTTCTATGAGGGGTAGCTTTCATGTAGTTGAGTTACTAGCTTAGTTTGCTACATTTTGTAAGTAGCTTGTCCAACACTGTGCTCAATATCCAAGCTCATTGTCCTCTTGTGGAATTGGAAGTTCAATTTTAGATGAATGAATTTTATACTGTCCAGCAGAACTGGGAATTGTCCTTCTGAGTTTCATTCCAGGAAAAAGAATTTCCCAAAAAAGGTTGAAGACAGGGATTTGCTCACCTCACTTTCCAGGCTCTCCGAAAGCTTTGACTGGGAGTTTGTTTGATGAATCTATTTCTGTTTAAAATGTTTATGTCTACTAAGGCAGTGGCTCTCAAATGGCTCCTCAGGGACAAACAGGGATAGAGCAACACATAGGGATAGAGAAAAAGTGGACTGTCTGGGGATCCCTGAGGACCAGTTTGAGAACCACTGTACTAAAGCCTAAGAATTTACCACTCTTTTAATTAACTGCATTTAGTTTATTTTAGTTTCTTACCATTTGCGCTGTTAAGACAAGAGACTTCTCTCAAAATGTCCATCTATGTGAGTAATCTGTGTGTTAAAATTTTAGTGAGGTCCATTTTGCAGAAATGTGACCTACATCTCATAGTGAATAAAAACACTCCCAAATATGAGTATTACACCAACCGTGAGCCTACCAAATCATTGCTCATCATTTGTTCCTTCCCCATCCCTCCATTCTTCCATAAACTGCTATTATTCTTCCATAAACTGATTTGACTCCAGTTGCCCTTTTTAAATTTATTTAATTAATCATTTAAATATGTTTATTTATATGTTTATTTTCAGATGAAAAGACACACTTTAAACATACGTTACAAAAGGCTGACTATATCAAACCCCAGACAACAGGAGCTAATGAGACAAAATACAACCTAATGTACCTGCTGATTTCTTAATAATGTTAGTTACATGATGCTACACCATCAATACACTAGTTAACAGTAAACTTTCTCATGCTGGCTGTAATATGCTATGTGCAGGCAACACAATATAAATTTAACTTCTCATCTAATCACTAATATTACCTACTACGGAGTCTTTAGCCTAAACTGAGCAGCTGCTGGAGCTAGACTAAAGCATGCTGATTTAGCCAGTAACATTACAAGGAGTCCAAACAAAAAAATGAAAGACAGGCTTGCATTTTACAATCGTAATGTGTTAATTGCGCTCATAAACTCTTAGCTAGCTACATTTTTACCATAGTTATGTCATATGTTAGCCTATAGCATGTGTGCTGCATACCTTAACATCTCAAGAAGTCAAAGTAACTCTGGTACTCAGGGCAGCGTAGCATCTCGTACAGAGACAAACAGAGCAGGCAGTTAAGTCTAGGGCCAAACCACAGCTGTTCTGAGGTCAGCTGAGACCCTCTCACTGCTCACTTTGAAGTTTCATCGCTTATTCCACATTGAATCTCATAAAACACTTCAGTCCTGCCACACTTCAGAAACTTCCAAGGACCTCAGTGTCCTAACGCTAGTCACGAACAAGACAGTAAGCAATTGCGGCTAGTTACATTTGTTGAACAGTGATTGGATGGTTGAGGAAGATAAGGCGGAGCTTGGCAGATTTTGATTGGCCATAATACAGTGACAGTGCTCACATAAAACAAATCAAATTTCACATCATAAAAAATGATGTATTATGAATATTCTGGGTGGGCCTGTGACCCCGTGGCTAAGCCGCTGGGTAGACTACTGTGTTATGATAACAGCACTGTTTGTAAATTTAATTTTATGGATAGAGAAAAGTGAAAAAAAAAAAATCCTTCTGAAACTACCGAGGTCCAGACCTCTGTGTCCTCATAGCTAGTTATGGCCACGGTGAGTAGCTAGACTGAGAAAACGAGGTGAGGTACATAAGCAATTTTTAGAACTGTAACGAGAGTAGATGTTTCATGTTTTGGGTATTAAACACAAATTAGTGCATTTCTGGTGATACTGGCACTTACTGATCTGCATGAGTACTTACATTGCTTTCGATACAAGTGTCTGCCAAACGAATAATGGAATGTAAATGCAAACATAGAAGGCCTGAAAGATTTTCTATATAAATACACAAACACAGTATACATTCTGCTGCTGTTTTCACTGTACTGTTTACTGATACAGCAAACAGTCAGTCTATCACACTAACAATGCTTTATCTAGACTGTGCAAATTACCACAGGCAACAAAAAGCACCAGAAGTATGGAAGAGTGGTGCTCTGCAACAATGAAACTGTAGTTCCTTGTTGTTGTTGTTTTGCTTGGTGACTAGTGCATTGTGGATTGAAACTCCCCTTTAGACACTTCTTTAGAATCTGTCGCTATAATTTGCATACAAAATCTGCATCAATATAAGAGAAACAGCAAGACTGGCCTTGAATCAGTGCGAATGGGTAACGTGTTCACAGCATTGGCACTTTATGGGCGGCAGTGACAGGTAAATGAGTTATTAGGGCGGGAAATGGAAGGATGAACTCTTTCTCTTCTCCAGTCTCCTTCTCCGCCCCTCTTCCGTGTGTCCTGCTCTCCTGCCACCACTGCTTTATTTACTGCCTCATTCCACTGCTGTTTACAGCATCGATTGGCTCTCTGTTTGTTTTACCTGTCGCCAAGCCCATATATCAACACAGAGTGGCGAAGGAGAGCGAGAGAGAGGGAAGAGAACGTGGGAGAGGTGATAGAGAAAAGAAATGAGGGAGAGTGCAGAGGGAGCAAGAAAGAGAGAGAGAATGAAAATGAAGTATCCAAAAAGAAATAAGAAACAAAGAGAGAGAGAGATAAGCACTCTGCAAAAAGTTGTATCTTCGAAAGTGAAATGATCTTAAATCTAGTCTATGTGTAATGTTTCTCATTTTGAGATTGTTGTAAGATTATTATGAGACTATTTAACGTATTTCTAGACATTTGTTTTTACTTGCTTTAAGTGATTTTATTCAGTCAGATTGTCTCACTACATAGGCAGATCATTTTAATTGTTTTAATTGTTTCAGGAGTATTTCTTACAACAAGCTAAACTGTCTGCCAATATCATGAGATAATCTGACTGAGAGAGAGAGGCATGGAAAGATAGAGTGCTATGGAGACAGAAAGAGAGACAGCAAGAGAGAGACGCATGGAAAGACAGAGAGTGCTATGGAGACAGAAGGGGAAAGGCAGCAAGAGAGAGAGAGGTATGAGAGAGAGAGAGATATGGAAAGAGAGACAACACTATAGAGACAGAAAGTGAGAGAGATAGGAAGAGAGAACAAGGCATGGGAAGAGTGAGAGTGCAATGGAGACATAAGGGGAGAGACAGCAAGAGAGAGAGAGACATGGAAAGAGAGAGAACGCTCTGGAGAAAGAAAGAGAGACAGAGATAGGAAGAGAGAGTGAGGCATGGAAAGAGAGACAGAACACTATGCAGACAGAAAAAGAGAGATAAGAAGAGAGAGCGAGGCATGGAAAGAGACAGAGAAACATGGAGAGGGGGTAAGCCAAGACAGAAAGAGGCACAGAACAGAGAGAGAGGGGCATGGAAAGAGAGTCAGAGAGGTAAAGAGAAAGGACAAGAGAGAATGAAGGATCTGTAAATGAAATCAGAAACAGAGAAGGAGAACAGCTTGATTTAAAGGCCTCTCCCATTCATATCTTTAAGCAGGGCTCATGGCTCAGTTCTTGCAACCCAGCCTCCACTGTGAGAGAGACAGCTAAAGAGACAACTAAAGCTGCTGTGTGCTTCTCCTCGGTCTCTATAGACGAGTGAGTGAAATACCTAATCTCACAATTCGTCTTTAAAACTCCCAATCACACTGCTCATTTTCCCCCTGACTGCTTCACGCTCCCTCTCCTCCTCCTCTCGCTATTCCAGCTCCTGAGTGGAGGAAGAGTGGAAGAGGAGCATGCAGCAGCGGAGGAGAAGGCTCCTGGAGTTGCCATAGATACGTATGGCTGGAGGTGCAGGGCATCGTCTGGGTGGAATACATTAGAGAAAGAGAGATAGAGAGAGAGAGAGAGAGAGAGAGAGGCAGCCTTTGCAGGATGACTCACTGAACCCTTGTGGATTTTGCCGTAATAAACAGCACGCTGGTAATGAAACTGCCACACAATTACACATAAGCCTGCCCAGCCTCCTTCCACAGGCTTTCTCTTTCTCTCTCTGGAAGCCTGTTAACCATGACTGGATTCGCAACAGGAGTCTCCCCTTCTGAAAATAAGCACCTGTCTCTAGCACCATGGACAGGACACGTGAGGCTAAAGGTTGAGTTAGCAATTCAAATTGAGCCTGCACTCACACTAACACTAAAACCAGACTAGTTTGTTACTAGCACTTGCTTGGCGATGCTGAGGCTGACTGGTATAGAAAGACAGCTGAGAAAAAATGAGCCTTAATGTTCATTGAGAAGGAGAAAGAGACCGACCTGTCAATCAAATAAGCAACACTTATTTGAAAGGTACTAGCTGAAGGCAGATGGTGTAGCCTGAAGGACGGAACCATCTGGATTTGAAGCTTTTAGATTTGTAAGCTTTTAGCACAGTGTTTCTCAGTTTCAGTCCTGGGGCCCCCTGTGCATTGCACAGGTTAGCGTGCCGAAACACACCTAATTTAACTCATGAAGGGCTTGATAATTAGCTGACAAGTTCACTCGGTTTGCCTGAGTTGCATTAGAGCAGGGAACTTTCAACTGCAGCGCTAGCGGCTTATAGGATTGGAGTACAGAAACTATGCATCATCATATTGAAATAAATTACATCACAATGTGCCAAAATATGCTTTTCTGAACATATCAATACTGAAAGAATTGAACGTCTCATATAAAGAGAGCTTAATATGTCCTGTTTAATTGTATGTAGTGCAGCACAATATGTGACATGCTAAATTAAAAAATCTTTGTATTTATAGTTTTGGTAGTATTTTCTAAATGTGGCACTACTAATGCAACAGTAGAAACAGTCTTGGTAGTGCTGTGGGTACTAGGCACCCAATATAACATGCATGTACTCTAGTGAACTGTATCAAAAACCAACCCATTAAAGGTTTTACTAGCTAGCAAGCAAGCATGCAAGTTAAGAATCAGATTGACATGGTTTTCAGATGTAGTCAATCAGCCAAGACACATTTGGTGTCCAATTTTGGTTCCTTAGTTTAGCGCTGAGCTATGGGGCTAATGTTGCTAGCAAACATTCAATGTCAGTAGACCTATTTAATGTGAACACATGGCCAAAACCAACTCAAATAGCTCAAATCATATCCAGGTCTTCATTCAAATCACATAAACTTGTCAATGTGGTTTGAAAAACATCACTATGTAGCTGAATGCAGTGGGCAGCCATTTTGGATAACATTAGACAAATGAGAGGGTGAACAACAATGGTAAAGGTAGCTAGCAACCTAGCAACTAGCTAACTACCAAAATAAATTTACCATTTAATGCAAGGGGATAGCCTCCACTGTACATACAGAGAACACTCTACAAAACTAACCTAAACTACATAAGTTAATTAGGTGGCAAATAAACTTACTTTCCTGTCTGCTTACCTCGATTTTGCTTGATGTGGTAGCCATGTTGATCCACTAGTTCTTGCCAGCTCTGCCAATATGTTCAGTGAATCCTTGAGATACAAATCAGGCTAAATCGAGGAAAACAGACAGGTGAGGACATTATAATAAATTATTCAGGTGCAGCCATTCTCAACAGTTAATAAATGGGGTGGCCTGCTGTAGGAGTATTCAAAATGTCTTCCTGACATGCATTTTAGTGTTTAAAATTATTTAGTTTAGTGCATGTCATTTTTATGAACCTCCTTCTCCCAAACCTTTTTTTTTACTTCCTTTGGGGAGTTAAAATTCTTAATTAGAGGGGCCAGACCCACTCCAAACCCCTTATAATTCGTACATCAACAGCAAGTCTATGCTAAATGCAATAGATAGCACTACATAACACTACCAACCTTCAGGTCTTACACTGCATTATACTGTGATAGCAGGAAAGAAGTTCAGACTTGGTTTACTATATTTATCAGTATGTGGGCGGTAGCAGTGAACAGGAGCCAAACTGGCATTACTAACCTTAGCAAACAACTGCTTTCCAGCTTCAGACTACTAGATAGATATCTATCCACTCATGCATTCTTGGATAATCCAGTGACAGTTTATGTTTGTATCTGGTTAATACAGTTTATAAGACCATACTTAGATCTTAACTAATGTAATTTAATGTACTTGGCATAGACTGAACTCTGTGTTTGGTCAGCCGCTAGAAACCTTCAAAACTGGCAACACTGGTGCACAGATCAATTTGATTCAATGAATCTTCTTTGAGAAATCTCTGGCGTTCTCATTGATGCCCTTCAATGAGGAAAATTAGTTGGCTCTAATTGAATTTGCTGGTGTACTTTACTGTTCTTACCAGAAATAGAATGCCTTCTATTCAATGTCAGGTAAAACAAGAGTGACACTGTAGCAAACTCAATTGTTGTGACCCTGCAATGCACAAATAACATGAAAACCTGTGAAATATTTTCCACTATCAGAGTATGTCTTTAGGGGCTTCTAAATCTGGATAAATATATACACTGGCATTTATTCACTGAAGCTGCTGGGAAATTAGTGCAGATAAGTGCATCTGAAATAATGAATGAACTATACTGCATCTTATTCATGAAACTGTCACATGACATCAAAACAAGTGCTGATGATTTGAGATAAATCAAAAGTGAATTGAGATCAACTCATGAATCAGCTTCATCTGGAAATAAGCACCTGCCCACTAGTTCTTATTTACAGATCATTTGCCCTCATATATGTATGTTTTGCATCAGACACCCTAATTCATACAGATATGAACCAATAAAAAGAAAACATTCAGTAAGAATGCTCATATGCAAGTGTAGCATTGAGGTCTTCTGGAGTGTTATACGGACAGGATTAATTTAACATGGGGAGGTGGGGTCATGTACAAAGCCTAATAAAAGCATTCAACTCCCTTAGAAGTCATCAGATTTATCTAGATTACAGGAGACACTTTAATATTTTGCAGTATGTTATTTTAAAAGACAGACCCTAAAACTATTTATTTTATAGTGATATTGGTTTCATGTAAGAAAATTTTCTGTGACAAAAATTGCTACTGAAAAATGCAGTTTGCATAAGTATTCAACCCTTGTGCTGAGGAAGCTCCAAGTTTACACAGATATTGCCCTAACAAAGGCAGAAGACTCCCTTAATTCAGTTACTGCTGGTCAGATTGTGAATCTGAAGGAAAGCTATGAAAATGAAGACCAATTAGCATTTTAGGGAAATTATAGATAAAGTTATAGAAGTGCACAAGGCTCTAAAATAATATGCAAACATTGGACACTCAAGTGAGCACTGTTGGATCAATTGTGAGGAAATGGAAGCTGCATCATACCACCCAAGGCACTGCCTAGACAGGTCCATTTTTCAAAACTCAACCAAGAATTCTGCATACAATTGGCCTGTATGGGAGGGTGGCAAGATAGAAGCCATTACTAAGGAAAAAGCACATCAAAGCACATCTGGAATCAGCTAAATATGGGTTTTGTGATTAGATGAGAGAAAAACTGAGCTTTTTGGGCAAAATTCAAAACACTATGCACGACACAAACCTAACACTGCCCATTCCTTAACAAACACCATCCCAAAAGTGAAGAATGTGTGTGGCAGGATCATGTTGTGGGGATTTGTATATTGTGTGGCCATGAAAACCAATTTCATGAAGCTCCCGTTGCTCAGTTCTTGTGCTGATGTTGCTTCCAAATGCAGTTTTGAAACTCTGTAGTGAGTAATGCAGCAGAGGACAGGCAATTTTTATGCCAATTCAATACTCAGCAGCCCCAATCTGTGAGTTTGTGTGGCCTTCCACTTCATGGCTATGCAGCTGTTGCTCAGAGAGACTTCCATTTCATGATAATAGCACTTACAGTTGACTGGGGCAGATCTAGCACGGCAGAAATTTCACACACTGACTTGTGGCAAAGCTGGTATCCTGTGACAGTGTCAAAGTCATTGAGCTCTATGGTATGAACCATTCTACTGCCAATGTCTGTCTGTGGAGACTGCATGGCTATGTGCTTGATTTTATTCACCTGTTAGCAATGGGTGTAGCTGAAACACCTGAACACAATAATTATTACGGGGGCCCACATACTTTTGACCATACAGTGTACATGCATTGGACCCAGCTGCTCAGTGATGGACAGTTCTTAATTGAATACAATGTTGCAGCTAAGCGCCTCTTTTTGTACCTAACTGCTGATAAGCGTGATGCCAGCTCTCTGTCCGTAGCCCACATTGTTGTGCGCAGATAGTGGCCACAGCTGCCCACAACCGGGCCCCTGTCTTTTTATTTATGAATCAATACCCACAGATAGGAATCCAAATGCAAATGAGATAGAAAGGGATGATTACAGTGGAGTGGATTGGTCTGGTGTCTGCTGCCGAGAGATGAGATCATTTTCAGTGGTTTACGAATGCACACAACCAATTCAGACAAACAAATCTTTTTTCCATAACCAGTATTTTATGCAGAGCATGAAAAAAAAATAGGCTATTACAATATCTCAGCAAGTGTCTTAACAGTAGGCACCTGATTGTTTTCTTTTTTCAACACAAGTTCTCATTTCCATCTTCCCCCTCTCTTTATATTTTTATACCAACTGAAATGGATGAGCCATGGCAGGTCATTGGAGTGTTGGCCAGGGCTCCATACTGAATCACTCCAGACACAGCAGTGTCTTCTAAGTCATTGTTTGCATACATAAAAACAAGGCCACATCCACTTAACAGCACGTCTTTGAGAAAAGCTCTCAAAACACCAGCACGACCGCACACGCCTGTCCTCATACACCCCCCTCCCTGCACACTCACAGACATCGCACAGGCTCAATGACAATCTCCCAAGCGTGGAGGCCATTTTCTGTCAATGAAAAGAATAAAAGCGTTCATGACACTGGCCCACCAAATGTAGTGCTTTTCCGGGGTGGGCGCAGGAGGGGGGTCTTTTCAGACAGCACCTGACATTATTCCCCCTCTAACCTCCCCATCAGCTTTATAGAGATGTGACAAGCTAACAGAAGAGCAGCCGTCTCCACGACAAGACTCCATTGTCCTCTCTGTACAGGGTCTTCAAGCTGTATAGTGCTAGATCGCTGATAAATGCAGACATAAGGCCCGTGCACAGACATTTTAGGGGCTCAAAGGGGGAAAAGGGTGGCGTACGTCAATTAAACTTAATCTGATTTACTGTATATTGCAAACACTCTTACTAAGAGAGACAGTGTAATCGTGTTTCAGATAAAAGCAAACATAGCTGTAAGGGTTTTTCCAAAGGCAGCCAATAGCACAAATAACACAATTTAATCTGTACATGGGATTTATTTCTAATTCTATTTAAGAGTCTTGTATAAATGCTATTTTTCACAATAATGAGAACTTTGTGTAGCAAGTTTTTAACACACTTTACTTCTGACATTGTTTGGTTGTTGTTGCAAATAGTTACATTATGGATGAGAATGTGAGACTGCATTTTTCTTGTATTTTATGTTTCTCCCTGAGGTCTACTTATGATGTTTGCGCAGGTTTATGTACCAAAAACAGTCATAATTCTTCAGTGCATGACCATTTCCAACCTCTCTTTCTCCCTTAGATGTAAATAAACTACAACTATTTAAGACTGACACACAATATAGCCACAAGTATGTGGATACCGAGCTTGTTGAACAACCCCTTCCAAAACCCTAGGCATTAATATGGCCAAAACACAAGCTATATTTTATACATAAAATTTAAGTATACACATCAACCAAGAGGCACTTGTACAGTCTGATGGCAAAAGGTCAAATGCTCAAACCCCTGGGGTCTATTTGTTCCATTCCCTTTTAATAAATGTGATATGACTTAAGATGCCTATTATCAATATTTTAATCCCACTCACATGTGAAATTTACACACAGAGATGTCTCGGATGTATCAGGAGATCTTCATGGCAAATGATCTGGGCGATACATGTGTGCACCCAAAGAAGAGCTCTTTTGCATTTCACAGCACTGTACAGCATGTAGAGAACACTAGAAATACAGCAAGGCCTGTGGACTATCTTTTAAAAGAAAATGCATTATGATAACTAGCATTATCCACTGCAAAATATCTGGAGTTCATTAAATTGAAAATTGGAGCTCATAATCTTCAGGGATTATCTTAATATTTGCTTGAATAAACGGTAAATATAAAATTAAAAGGCAGCACCATCAGCTGCCTCTCCAGAATGATAACTGCAGAACTGCTAATGATTTTTACGCTTAATTTATGTGACCACCATTTTCAAATCCAAAGTGAGGCGGATGTGGGAAAATCCCAGAAGTAGCTACGAAAAAAATCACTTTCTGGGCTGCTAATCAGCTATTGCCCACTTTTACAATAACATACACATAATATGCATACACGAGCAGAGAGAGATGTAAAATACCAAGGTCAGTGATGCTAAAGACCGAGTACAAATACTGTCAAATCTGACAAAAAACGGAGTACAAATACTGTCAGATCTAAGATAAGACAGAGTACAAATACTGTAAATCTGAGAGAAGACGGAGTGCAAATACTGTCAAATCTGAGACAAGACAAAGTACAAATACTGTAAATCTGAGACAAGACTGAGTACAAATACTGTAAATCTGAGACAAGACTGAGTACAAATACTGTAAATCTGAGACAAGGCCGAGTGCAAATACTGTAAATCTGAGACAAGACCGAGTGCAAATACTGTAAATCTGAGACAAGACTGAGTACAAATACTGTAAATCTGAGACAAGACTGAGTACAAATACTGCCACACCTGAGACAAGACCGAATATAAATACTGTCAAATCTGAGACAAGACCAAGTACAAATACTGTCAATTCTAAGATAAGACAGAGTACAAATACTATAAAACGGAGCCAAGACCAAGTACAAATACTGTAAATCTGAGCCAAGAAAGAGTACAAATAATGTAAATCTGAGCCAAGACAGAGTACAAATAATGTAAATCTGAGGCAAGACAGAGTACAAATACTGTCAGATCTGAGACAAGACTAATTATAAATACTGTCAAATCTGAGATAAGACAGAGTACAAATACTGTAAATCTGAGCCAATACTGAGTACAAATACTGTCAAATCTGAGACAAGACAAAGTACAAATACTGTAAATCTGAGACAAGACAGAGTACAAATGCTGCCAAATCTGAGATAAGACCAAGTATAAATCCTATCAAATTTGAGACAAGACCAAGTACAAATAATGTAAATCTGATACAAGACCGAGTAAAAATACTGTAAATCTGAGACATAACCAAATACAAATACTGTAAATCTGAGACAAGGCCAAGTACAAATACTGTAAATCTGAGACATAACCAAGTACAAATACTGTAAATCTGAGACAAGACAGAGTACAAATACTGTCACATCTGAGACAAGACAAAGTACAAATACTGTAAATCTGAGACGAGACTGAGTACAAATACTGTAAATCTGAGATAAGACCAAGTACAAATACTGTAAATCTGAGACAAGACCAAGGACAAATAGTGTAAATCTGAGGCAAGACAGAGTACAAATACTGTAAATCTGAGACAAGACCAAGTACAAATACTGTCAAATCTGAGATAAGACTGAGTACAAATACTGTAAATATGAGACAAGACAAAGTACAAATACTATCAAATCCAAAACAACAGAAACATCTCATAGGAGACTGCTGGACACTCTTAAAGCTGTGACGTCTAATTCTTCTTAGAAGTGCATTACATCTTTTATTACATCCTTTTATTATATTCTTAGTAAGACAGAGAGAACCAAGAATACATATTTCTCTCTCCCCTCCTCCTCTCTTTAACCTTGTCTTGAAGTTGCTCTCTTCCATCACTCTCCCTGGCTCCTGTGGGGCTGCAGCGGTAGAAGGAGAGAGAGAGAGAGAGAGAGAGAGAGAGAGAGAGAGAAAGAGAGAAGGAGAGAGAGAATAGAAAAGAGGGGGAGAGGGAGGGATAGGGTATGGTATTATCAACTCATTTAAAATGACTTTCATTTTTTAATAAACCCCACATTGCCCTGTGGATCAGATAGCATGGAGGTGCACTTAAATGTGACAGAGAGAGTGAGAGTGAGAGAGAGAGAGAGAGAGAGAGAGAGAGAGAGAGAGAGAGAGAGAGAGAGAGAGAGATTGAGAGATCGCGAGCAAGATACGAGGCAAAGATGACTCATTATTTCTTAAACCTGACACCTAAGTAGATCCCATCGTTCTCTCTTCTCTCTTTCAGTCTTTCCAGAGTATTCGCCCTCTTGCCTCTCTGACACGCCGTCTGACAGTGAACGTACCCTCCTCTATTAATCTCTGGCTCTCCTGAGACCCGCACGCTTTGTTTCACGCCTTCCACTGCCGAGTTCTGAGGCGGGAAACCGTTTGCGCGTGCGACGTGTTTCTCTTGGAGCTCCTCAGAAGGTGTGTTTGAGGTGTGTAGTCACGGTTAGTGCTGTACTGAAACTGGAGATAATCTTTCGAGTACAGGGGAATGTACGATAGGCCTATGACGAGTCAAAGCGACCGTCTCATAGACCAGGAGTGCCGTCGAGGCAAACTGTGATCTTTCTAGAACGTCCCCTCAGGTTCCTCCACATTGAGGGAAACGAGTTCATAGAGCCATAACCGCCAGATTACCATGGCTGACAGGAAGGAAAACTACACTCAGCTGTGATGATATCTGAACAGTGGTAACAGGGAGTTAGCTTACAGGTCACAGACTAGTTCGAGTGGTGTTGGACACTGCAGTATAAGAACTTTCACAGTAAAATTACAGTATATTACAGACTATTAGTTGCATCATAGTAATTTACTGTACCATATTTAGCAAAAATTACAGTAAAATAGCAACTTTATGCTGTATCATCTAAGCTACAAGACACTGTGATGTAGCTGCAACCTGCTTTAGATGTACAGTAATTAAAATACAGTAATCTCCTGTATCTTTACATTACCTGTAAAGTAATGCAGCTCATTTACTAGTAATTTCCTATAAATTCACATATGACATTAAATAAATAAAAAATATATATAGTATCAATGATCAAATACAGTGGTATGCAGGGCACCCCAGTCAAATATTTTTTTGTTGATTTTTTTAAGAGAAAAGCTTGCTGAATTTAGCATATTGGGGAAAAAATAGAAAAAAATGTGACTGTGCACATGTGAGAAGTTATGGCACATTTGTAATTCATATTTCTTTTTACCCATATGTTAAACTCAAAAAATAAATAAAAATGATACTTTAATATTTGCAGAGGATGTGTTAACCCTTACATGGCCACAGCCCAAAGGTGCCCAAAGTTTTATTACACACTTCTATAACCTAAGAATAGCTCAGCCAGTTTGCATTGAAGTCCTTTTAGTTACTGAAAAATAAGCCTTAGTATGTAATAGATTTTAAGGGTGTTAATTTATTTTCACTTAGAAAATCAAGAAAATAGCTTACACTTCAGTAGTTTTGTGCAGAACCATGAACACTCAAAGAACCATTTGCATAATGCATAAATGGTTCTTTGCATGGCCAAATGGTTCTGCCCTATGATAGAAAACAAGTTGTATATGGTTCATTAAAGAACCCTTTTAAAAATGGTTCAGTGCAGCATCAAAAATGTTCTACTATTGTTATGAATCAAATAATCTTTTTACGGTACTATATTGCTGGAGTATTTAACTGGAGGTCCAGGAGGCCCATTGTCCAGCACAGTTAAGTAATTGCCCTGCTAAATGAGTTGAATCAGGTGTGTTTGAGCAAGAAAATCACCTCTATTGTTAAAAAGAGCTCAAGGTCTGCTGTTTGAGCACTGAAGTTAAGAAATAAGGGAGCAAAAAAGAACTAAAGAAGCAGAAAGTGCATACCAAACATTAGAAGTGCATTTCTATATAGAACATTTTTTGTTTTATGAAAAAATACCCAATGAATGCTAAATGTAAGAGTAATATGAAGATGCTAGGCTAATGTTGCTACATTGGACTGTCACCAGTCTCATCTCTATACCAAAAATAATAATGACCAAAAACTTCTCATGGCTACATGAATTTGTAAACACACAGACGATCTGTAAGATAACTTGCAAGAGAAGCTAGGCTATTGTACTTGGAAAATCAAAACAATGTCAGATTACAATTTTGACAACCACATTTTTCACACAAATGAGCCTCAATCATATATGTTCGAACCTGAATATACCCAAAGTTTGGCAGACACAAAGTTTTAGGACTAAGTTTCTAAGCTAGTGTGGAGTTTTTGCTTCCTGTTAGCCATGTTAGCATGTAGCTGCTCCTCTAAGGGTCAGTCAGTCAGGTGAATGGAGCTTGTCAGTTCCAGAAAAATCGATCTAAATGACGAGGCCTGTAGTCTCTCACTGTGGGTGGAGTGGTGTTTAGCATGCCTGACACCACTCAACGGCTCCATTTGGGTCAGTGTGCCATCACTGTTCTTCCTCTCTGCTGTTTATCAGAGAGAAAAGACAGAGAGATTTGGGCATTGCTCCAGGCCTCTTCATTTGGAGTCAAGGACATCTGGTGTTTAAAAACTGTTTATTGGTATGTGACCCACGCAGAGTGTGGGAGTGTGTGTGTGTGTGTGTGTGTGTATGTAGTAGAGATAGAGGAGAGAGCACTAAGCAGCAGGGGGGAATAGAAGGGATTGATAATTGGGATGGAGGCTGCAGTATTGAAGTCAATGAGTGAGAGGGAGACGGGCAGGGAGACGGGGTCAGATCCGTCAAATGAAGCAGATATGAAGGGCCGAGTGGGGGGGAAAGGGGGTCTCACGCGAAAGACAGAGGGGATGGGAGATGAGAGGAGTGAGGGATCTAGACAGAGAGGTTAATGGAATTGGAGGAGAGTGGGGGTTAAAATGGCACACTAACTGAAAATGGCTTTTTCAGCCACAGCTGAATCGATGCACCCTACGCTCAAACATGAAAGCCTACCACAGCTGTGTGTGTATGTGTGGCTGTTTGGGAAGGGGGTTAGAGAAGTTAGAACTCCACATGTATTGCCAAAATATCACCAGGCATTTATTTATACACTGTATGATCAACGGTATGTGGGATATTGAGTTCAGCCAAACCCGTATACAGATGTATAAAATCAAGCACACAGCCATGCAATCTCCATAGAGAAACACAGGCAGTAGAATGGGTCGTACTGTCATAGGATTGCACCTTTGCCACAAGTCAGTTTGTGAAATTTCTGCCCTGCTAGATCAGCCCTGGTCAACTATAAGTGCTATTTTTGTGAAATGAAAGTATCTAGGAGTAACAGTGGAGGCTGTCATAGCCGAGAAAGGCAGGGGGGCGGGGGGGGGGTAACTCCATATTAATTCCAATGGTTTGGAAAGGGATGTCCATCAGGCTCATATGGGTGTGATGGTCAGGTGTCAGCATACTTTTGACAATATGGTGTATTTACAAGCGGGTAAATATTTATATTAGAGCTCGACCAAAATACAGCAATACAGATTTTAAGGAGCTAAAAACTAATAACATGAGCCAATATAGAGTGGGTCCATACAGTATTTGGACACTTTAACCATTTAACTGTTTAATGAAGTTGGTCAGGTCAGAAAAGTCATTTTGGATGGAAATCTGCAAAATATTGAACATGACTGTCAGTCGTCATTGGTGGATTTATAAGTTTAGAAGAAACACATAAAGTCTTAAAAATAACAAATATTTTAGCACTGGGGTGTTAAGTGAAGCTTCACAGAATTTCTTTTGGTTTTGGTTTCTATTAATTGGTTTATTGAAATGTGGTGCAGAAATGTGTTGCAGGCATCAAATTAGGAAGTAGCATTAACAAAAATCCTTAAAGTTGATAAGGTACAAATGGGTCTCTTTTTTGTGCTATTTCAATTAAATACCTGTGAAAGACATGTCACAAATCAGTGCTTTCAGATTTTAGTTGCATTTTACCTACATTCTCAACATTTTGGAATTAGATTTGTAACTTCATAAAAAAGCCCAGACACTGTGACAAGTGGCCTAAAAGTTCATTTGCCAACCTTAGAACGCTGGTGAAAGTGAGACAAACTCTCCAGTTTTCTCTTTTATTTCTGCCTCAAAACAAATCTGATACTACTGAAAATGGTTCTTGATGCCAAAGCACTTGTGCCAGTGGAGAACAAATGTACCTCACATATCCCATTCCCAGTCCATTATACAGCACTGTCAATTCATTAGACATATCAGCATGCACAAAATCAATACTACGTTGCAAGCCTAGCAAATACCATGACTAGTCATACATTTGGACCACATTAAACAGATATTAAATGATAATGGATTGCGTCTGCGTGTGTGTGGTGTTTTAGGTAAAAAGCCATCAGTCTAGGAAGGTTAAAAGCATTAGCACACCAGGCCTCAAATGCAATGCCTGTTTTTTGGCTTGAGGAAAGCCATTGGTTTTGGGTGATCTTACATTGGCCGCAGGAATTTCTCCCCCAAACCCCCCCCCGCTTAACCCCCTTCCCAACCCCCTTCTCTCTCTCACTGACTTAGGCTGACAGTCCAATTCATTTGGTTCACCAATCACTGATGTGTTTCATGCATACGTTCTAAGGCACGCGCCATTAATTCTCCTTTAATGGGTTTTGTTACTACCAGAGCAGACATCCATCTACGTCTCCTTCTCTCGGGGAAGTCAATATAAATGAAGAGTGTGAGAACATAAGCACTGTGTTTTTATTCCTTTCGCACATTCTTATTCCTAACTTTGTTTTATCTTTCCTTTTTAGAATGATCTTGCTACAAATTGGGCACTAATATTTTTGCTAAAGATATTTTCTACAAGCAAGGCTGTGCAAAGTCGATAACAACATCAGTATAGTTATTACAAACAGCATAAAACAAAGGGGGGGGGGTGAAACATGCCGTTATCTTCTTTCGAGCACAGCCGCCATGTCAGCTGTGCGCCGAGGGCTTTAAAGCGAGGACTTAAACTAAGCCAAGAAAAGACAAAACTAATCCAGCAATCCGGTGGCCAGCTAGACAAAGTGGATCCGCTGATTTAGAGGTCACTTTCCGAAATCAGAGCAACTCTACTATGTTGAGAACTATCCAAAAGTCATAGACCACCCTTCATTTATTTTAGTTCTAGTCAAAACAGCCATTAAGCAAAAGTTACGAATTTTTCTGGGGATATTTCAGAGTTCAAACTGATTCAAAGATACTGAGAAAATGGGACTCCTAACAACCATGGAAGACCTGGTAGACCACCAAAACTGTCACCATCAGATAAACAGTACTTAAAGCTTTCACACTCTCAGAAAAATAGGTACTGAACTGTCACTGGGTTGGGACCCTCAAGGGTCCGTCTTCAGTACCTTTAGTTAGAGAATGTAAATGTACGATATTTCATTGCAGTCATACTTTTTAAGTTGCATTGATCCCATTTACCCTGTCTTGACCCCAGGCTTTTTATGTTATTCTTCTGTTTTAAAACTTTTAAAATAACCAGGTCTTGCAAATACATACCGTTCCCCTGAGAAAAAACTTATTTAAGGTACACATTCTTGTATCTTTAAAGGTAAGACTAAACTCCTTACAGATTTCTTTGAAAAACTGAAAGTAAATCCCCTGAAATAATAGAAGCTGTAATAAAGACAAAGAGTGCATACACTAAATACTTTTAAAATGATATATTTAGTTGTTGAGACTGCTGAGTAATTTTCTGTAGAATATGTTCTCTGTTTTTTTTTGTTCTGATGTTAAAAAATTACTAAACTTGTACTTAAAGACTGTTTTGAGTGGAAATGAAATAAATAAAGGGGGGTCTCTGACTTTCACACAGTACTGCAAGTCTCCTGAAATCTCCCTAAGATCTTAAGATTGGAAAAAAAAAACATTTTAAAATAAATCAGGAAAAGGTCACAGTCAGTGTAGCTTAAGCTGCTTAAAAATGCTTCAAGAGCAGCCAAATGCGGCAAACACAGTCATCCTCCCCGCCTCTTAATGACAAACAGGCCTATTAAAATGCAATCGCTGTTAATGTTGCACACTCCTCAATAGAGATATGAATAAATGAAGTGTTCTTTTGTCTCACTTAAGTGAGTTTATTACCGTATGAGTGTCAGATCAATGATACAGGGTGGCATGGCAGGGTGAGAAATGGGTGTATGTGTGTTCTGTGTGTGCGTGAGTGTGTATGTTTGTGTGTGTATGATTGGCTCTTCCTGTGTACTCAGAGGCAGAGTTGGATGTCTCGGATCCACTCCCAGATGTTGACTGTTGCAATATTAAAGTGCCTTGTGTAAATGTCACAAAATGAGGAGAGAGAGTAGGAGAGGAGTGAGGGGAAAGCGAGAATGCTAGAGAGAGAGAGAGAGAGAGAGAGAGAGTAAGTGGAAGAGTGGGAGAGGAAGAGCCTACAGATCACTCAACCTGCACCTCCTGTGTGCGAGCATGGCAGCTGGCTAATGCAGTATTCAGCAAGCCCTCTCCCCAAGCATAAGGACACTGACACTGTCTGCCACCCACCCACCCACACGTTGAGTACCCTCAGTGGTGCGGAAGCAAACATACTTACCGAGCTCTTTCACAATCGACTCAATTAACTGCCAGCACATGACACACACACTCAGGCTGAGGCTAAGGCTTCATTATTAGCACGTAAACACCCAAACACTTCCTTATATATATCTGTTCTATATGGGGCATTCTACTGAATTATTTTTAAACTGCGATCTCATAGTTAAAAAAAACTATTTAAAAAAACAATTAAATATTCAAACTGTAGATATTTACAAGGATTATGGTCTAATTAAAACCAGGGCATTAATTGTAAGCTAAACATACACAAAATCATCATTTATAGGATGCTTTCTTTTGGGCTGGGTTTGAAATAGCCTACTGCATACTGCTCATCTACTGATTGTGTCCAAAAGTAGTAGCATGCAGTCTGACTTTGACCAACCAGAATGCCTTCATTATGCCAGAGATACCCAGTTGACATACTGCTCTGGCCAAATATTCCAGTACACAGCCAGATCTATCTTCACCATGTACTGCATCCCAAAATGCAATGCAGTGATTTCAGGAGGACATAACCGATGATGTATCCACCCAGATATTTTAATAGCCCTGGATTCAGCCTTTCGATGCATTAATAATGCCAAAATGAAAGAAATTGGTCCAAATGTTTCTGCATTCAGTGAAATGCTGAAGCCCCATTAGTTCTCTCTGCTGGTCTTGAGGGTGGATTTGCTTACTTCATCTTCATCTTCATCAAATAAAGTTAACTTACTGCATAGATAATGAGGTTAAAGTAGTAACTAAAGTTGGTCTCAGACGCATAATCCACACAGCATCAGCTGTCCGAGCTCATATGTAGAGACAAACTGCTTATTTAGTCAAACTAGCTCACGTTACTCACTATGAATGTAATAAAAATAAAATGACTTAAAAACGTAGGAAAGCACAGACAAATCCAAAAATGACATTTTTTACAGTTCATTTTTTGGTTTTGGAGATAAAATAACATCCTGCCCTTTGTGCAGTAGCTTTTATTGGCATAAAAGGGGAAAATCAGACTGTCCAGGTCAAAACACTAGGAAACAGGACACTGCAGGAAAGACAGGCTTGTAATTACCATGCAAAGTTCAAAACCAGAAGGCAGTCAAATTAGCAAACACTATACATGGCTTAGTAGCTAGAAAACACCAGAGACTTAATGGCATAGGCAAGCTTTTAAGGCCATGCGCCGATGAGGGTGAGGTGCGGGAGGCCAGTGACCGGAAGACCGGTGACGTTAAATGCTGGAGAGGAGGGAACACAGCCTGGGATATGACATGTACACACTGAAAAGCAGCATGATTGGAAGGCTAGTGAAAACAGGGCGGGTCCTGAGAAGAGTCTGACATTTGACATTACTTAAAAATGTACTGGGTCCAGTCTCGGTCTGGTCTCAACAGCATTTGTACTTGACATTGTCTTGTCTCTGTCTCGAAGCAAGGTGGAAACTGTTCTCTAGACCAGCTGAGTACAATGCCTTCGTCTGAGGTGATTGGAAATTGAACTTTTTTCTATCATGCTATTATTGAGTATTGATTAGTACAATGTCTTGGTCTTGACTTGAACTTGATGTGATCAGGTCTCGGTCTTGCCTCCAGTGGTCTTGACTACAACACTTGTGTGTCCCCTAGATATGGATTAAGCCTAGTCCTGGAGTACACTTTCCTTTGAAACTTCATTCACAAGAGTACAGTACTAGGCTTACACCAACCCATTAAGTTAAATGTGTTAGAAGACAAAACTCAAACCAAGTGGCATTTATTTTTAACAGACCATTCCAAGACCATCAATTTCTTTTTGGCAAGGTATTCTTCAAAAAGAAGCTGGTAGGTTTCAGATTGTAATAGTTTGAGCAGTTTCTTTGCAGACTTCTGCAGAACTGCATTCAAAATGTCTTTCTACACTTCTGAGTTCATGATCCCATCAATAAACACAAGCTCACCAACACCACTGTAAGAAGAACAGCCCCAGTCTTTGATGTGCTTTACAGTAGTCTGAATGCAGCCTGACTGGAATTGTTCTACAGACTTTCTCCACACAAAGAGTCTGGCCTTAGTTTGATGTTGTACTAGAAGTGTTTCTTTTATTTTTGAACATTTTATAAAGTGGCCTAAAGATCTTCAGCAAGGGTTAAACAATCAAAGTGACCAAATAAATTTTGGGGCCACCGTACATTAGCATAACAAGGTCAGTTTGGACTATTCCTATTGGTCCATTCGTCATCCCTTACAAACAAAAGAACTGTAGTAATATTATAAGAATCTATAAGATTTAGTGCTGTATTATAGTTCTACAATAACATACAATATTCCTATAGTAGTGTCTTGTAGTCTTATATAGACATGGCACGATATTACTTTTTCTTTTCTGATACTGATATTAAAACTCAGACCAGTATCAGCTGATACCAATCGGAGTTCCGATAAAAGCATCAGTATCAGAAAAGAAAAAGTAGCATTGTGCCACCTCTATAGACGTTCTTTAAGAACTACAGAGCTTTAAAATGATTTATTTTTAAATGAACCACCTCACTTAACATTTAAGAGTCTAAAAGTAGGCTATCATACTCAAACTACTCAAACACCCTACTACCCCACAGAAAGTAAGACACATCTAACAACATTTCAGGCTAGATTTGTTACAGAACTGAATCAGATTCAAGCTTTTTTCCCCTTCAATATCTGATACAGCACTTTCTACTGATATCATTCCGATACAGTAATACAGTACCTGGTATCGCAGGGGCAAAACTAGGATCATATGGGCCTCAAAAAAGCCTCTCTTTTGAAAGGGTGTAAAAAAAAAAAAACATTCAAGCTTTGGATATGACAGCATTTTCAAATTTTGTAAAAAATAAAGATTACAAAGTTTGATATGATGTTTTCACATTTTGTGAGAAGGTTTTGATATGATTTCATTTTGTTTGCAAAAACAACCATTACAAGTTTTCATGGCAGCATTTTTAAATTTTATAAAGAATAAAAATTGCACATATTTCATAAAATAACAATACACTCTCAGTCAACATTACAATCTCAGTACCTTTAGTCAGGGAACATAAATTGAAATTGTATTTACTAAGTTATACTGACTCCACACACCCTGTCTCATCTCCAGCCTTTGTATTTTATTGTTCTGTTTTAAAACATTAGGTTGTGAAAACATACAAACATGTACTTTTCATCTGGGAAAAACTTATTTAAGGTGCACAACAGGACCTTAAAACCACGGTTGTACCTTTGAGGGTGCATTTACACTGTTTGTACCTTGATGAATGAGAAATTCACCCACACAGAACATTTCTAACAGTGTAATAGTTTTTGATATGAGAGCTTTAGATGTGGGCTTTGCACCTACAGCATTTCTGCATGCTCGTACATGTCCCATTACATATGCAGTTACTGTGGGTTCACATGAAATATATACTAGCCTGCGTGTTTCTAATGCACTTTCACTGACCCTCGTGTTCCCTTTTTTCTGGCACTGACAGAAACACACGCACTTTGCCCTTACCATTAACCACACCAGAAATGCACATTAATAGGAAAGCGACATACACTGTCTCTCTCTTTCTCTCTTTTAGCATATATCCGCTTCTCCTGGTGAAAGAGCTAGCCTTGGGGTAGAGCGTTCTAATCAATCCTTAAGTTTTCATTTCACTGTTTCACATTCAGTGTTCTGAGAATGAAAGAGAGGAAGAGACAGACTATATCTTCTGATGTGTAGTTCAAGTCATAGAGGGTGAAGAAAAGCTGGATAAATAACTTGTTTGTGAGTGTGACCTTGGCTCAGACTGGCTCTGTATCTTCAGACTATGATTGCAGCTGCACTGCTTCTTTCCAGGTACGATCTACCTGAAAGCATCGGAGTCTTATACCTCCCTGAGGGCAACGAGCTGAGAGGGTGATCCTGATTGGAGTGGGGAAGGCTCTTTCTTTCTCTCCTACACTTTCACACACACACACACACACACACACACACACACACACACACACTGCATGGCATGGTAGTCATGTTTAGCTGCTTAATAATGGAGGGCGTTTTTGGAAAGCCGAGATGAAATTTTGATGAGGCAGGACAAGAAAGTGGAAGATCCACCATGAAATCAACCTTGACGCACTTACCAACACCGGGTAGAGCGGCAACACTCACCACCCTTCAGCTTCAATTATTCAGCAGCGCTGGGGAACGAGGAGAACTGTAAGACAAAGTCCAAGTGCGGGACAAGTCGGCTAACTTCAGAGGCCAGCCTGCAGGGAGGGCAAGTGAGAGGGTCAGTATGTTTTTGGCAGCTGATGCCAAATGTGTGGGTGGGTAAGAAAGAGTGTATGTAGGCAACAATGGAGAACAGAAATGGCAACACCAGATCATCTCCAGAGCACACCAACACTTGTAACAATAAAGGTGCCAGAAGCGTTCTTTGGAGTTATTCCATATAAGACAGGTTCCTGAACCTGGTGCTGGAGAACTCCTGGCTTTCACATGCACTTCAAAGCCAGATTAAGTCAGGCAGCACTAATTGGCCAAGTTGACATCAGTGCTGTTTGCTAAATTTAACATATTGGGAAAAAACAATGAAGCATAAAGTGTGGCCTGTGCAAAAGTGCACATTTTTCTTTTTCTTTTTTATTATATGTTATATGTATTAAAATAAATAGAAACTGTGCATTCAGATTTCCTTTCCACTTATTTTTCAGCAAAACATGTCATTTGGCCATTTGTATATGCCTGTATAAGATTCCATTTTGAAGGAATAGTTTGGCGAAAATCACATTTGCACCCTTATCCTATATCAGGCATGTCAAACTGGAGACCTTCTGGCCCAAAGTGCTGCAGAGATTAGCATTTACCCTCATCTAACACTCTGAATTCAGTTAATGAAGGCCTTGCTAATTAGCTGATCAGCTGAATCAGGTGTGTTAAATGAGACAGTGTGCTAAAGCCTGCCAATTTTGGCCCACAAGGACTGGAGCCTAAATGTGGTGCCCTAAATGTACTAGAGGTTCAGTTTTGTACTGAGCTACAAGGCTAATGCAGCTTATCCACCACCAATTATTCAAAATTAATTGGTATATTGTTATTGTACCATCAAGTCAATACAGACACCTGGTGTCCATATAGAGAGTGTTTCCTGTCGTCTGTTTGGGTCTTCAGGCTTCTGAATGGCTTGTTCAAGATTCCTCTGATTGTATCCATCCACCTTATAGCTGGTCATCCTCTTCCTCTTTTATCTTCAACACTTCCAAGCATAATGGTCTTTTATATGTCCAATGGCTTCAAGTGAGGGGTGAGGCTTGATTTGTTTGAAGATCCATTTGTTTTCTTTGCCATCCAAGATGCTCTCAAAAGTCTTCGTCAAAACACCGAAGTTCAAAGGCAGCACTATTTTTCTTGTCTTGCTTGTTTATTGTCCAGCTTTCACATCCATAAAGAACAACAGAGAAGACCACAACCTGGACAGTTCAGATCTTTGTTTGCAGAGATATCATTGCATTTGAAGATCTTCTCAAGCTCCTTGATCCTTGTTCTGTTTAGTGCCAATCTGTGCCCTATTTCTTGAGTGCTGGATTCTTTGTTGTTAATAATTGATCGAGGAAGCAAGAGCTGTCCACCATTTCCAGATCTTCTCCATCCAGAAATTAGCAGACTTTCCTGTCATCATAACCTTAGTCTTCTCCATTAAGTCCCAACCTTCCTAAGGGCCTTTATGTCTTCCAGATTTTCCGCTATAAGTGCTGTATCATTATCATATTGAAGGTTATTGATGTTTGTTCTCCAATCAACACCAATTAGCTTTGTGCAAAGTGCACAACAAAGTGCTCAATAATCACACACTTTCCTCAAACTGAGTCAAGTACTTGTAATATAGTTGCTTACAACATTTTAAGTTCAATGAAACTTTAATTTTCACCACATGACAATTTTAAGGTAGATATAAAACCTAGAAAACATAAAATCCACTGGTCAAAATGTTCAACAGTTTGCATACTGCAGCAAAAAAGGACAAAACTGACTTTTTTATAGACATCTGTATGAAACCACATACTCAAGAATGTTTGAAATTCGATTTGGTGTCGAATGGTTCAGCAGTTTGATTGTTTTGAGACCAGTGAGTCAGGATTTAGACATGCAATTTGTACAAAGCTAATAAGCTTCTATTACTTTTTAGCTACATTAGCCTCATAGCTGCAGCTCAAAAATAAAGATATAAACTCTGTACATCAAACATGTCTTGACTGATCAGCTACATTAAAGTTAATGTGAAAATTGTGTGATTTTTTTCTACCAAACTGCTTCTTTCATGCTTGCTAGCATTAAATGTAATGATGTTTTTTTTTTACCCAGGAACACCAATGTCTTCTCAGATTTATCCATATAGCTTATACTGCCCTCTTGAAACGGTTCCAAGGCTGTCTAAAGAGCTCCAAGTTTATCATCATTAATGCCACGCTAACACTGTGGTTATATTATGCAAAAAAGCTTTGGGGGTGCCCAATAACGATGATTCCATAATAAGCCTTCTCACTCATTATAGAATCATCTACAGCTCTGTTCATCATTCTGGAGCCCTGGAAGTTGTTGTTGCGTAGAAGCAAGTAGTGCATATTGCTGTTCTACTTTTTGGTCAATAAAAAATTAGCCACGTTTGACACACTACTAATCATATATTTTTTTATTTTGATGCATATATTTTTATGTATTTGGGTTGGAAAGCTTGCAAACTAGTTGTGTTGCATCAGTTTTTTTCACAACATTTACAATTAACCCCCCTGCAGCCTGGTACAGTTAATGCCACCTAGGGGGTGAGTCACGCCACTTTTGGCTGAATTGTACACAAACTGTAGGTGCTGGAAACAAAGTTTGCAATTTTTGTATTAAAAATAAATAACCGATCACATATCAATCCAGTTGGTGGCATTTCTCCAAAGAACCCCTTTCGGCACCTCTTTTTTTAAGAGCGACTGATGAGTTATGATGCCTTTCATCTTTAGAAGATCTTCACTGGGACAGTTTCTGGAAAGAAACCAGGAGACCATATGTTCCCCCAACAAAGCCATTCAGATGTAAGATAAATGTGTAAAAGATGACTCATGGGACCACATTGCTTTCTTCCTCAGTTATCTTAAAAGTGTGGTATTATTGCTCGTGCTTCGTGTTTTAACAATATGCTCCGTATTTCCCATATTGAACTTCCTACTTACTGTGTTTCTCACATCTAACATCCTGTATATGTCCAACATGATCTGCACTCTGCCAGACTGACTGACTTCTCACACTGGTCACTGGCTTATCTCATTGATCCCTTCCTCTGTGTCATCTGAGTGCTTCGGTTTAATCCTGCTTTTCTACATTTAATATCATAATCCGATGATGCTCAGAGGTTGTACTTTGAGTCTTGGCTCTTCTCAGTGTTTCTTCCTCATGCTTTTTGGGAGTTTTTTTTGCCACTGTTACATAGTCCTTGCTCATTAGGGGTCTATACCAGTATTTCTTTACAGCTCACAAGGTCTGTTGTGAAAAATGCAGTACTAATCAAGCTGAAATGCTATCACTTCTCCAGACTTGACAGGGCCTTGTCTGGCTTGAAGCTATCCTCAATTTTTCACAGTTTCCCTTGACACGCTGAAAACCCTGCTGTTTCTAAGACACATTTGCACCCAGTGTGCTAACGATATTCAACCACCTGCATCAATCAGATGTTACAAACAGCCACACAACCACTGCATTTAAATCATCCTTCAGAGCTGAAAGACAGTAGGGTGAGTTGAGGTAAAGCGGGATACTTGAACTGTGTGGCTGTGCTTTGTTGCTTTTGCCAGCCAATGACAACAAATGTTGCTTAGATGTTCTGTATATGGAGCTGAATATGAATAAAAGTCACTTAGATGTTGCTGTATGTGATGCTGAATATGAATAAATGTCGATATATGTGTGCTGAATTTGAATAAATGTTGACTTCCTTATTGTGTCTGCCTTTTCACAATCAAACGCATCAATAAATCTCATGGTAAATACAACAGAATCTGAATTTTTATTCTAAAATGTCCAGGTGTAGTTTTATTATTATATAGTTGCCTTTAGTAGATACTGACACCAATTTAAGCGTTAATTTAAGAGTTCTTAAAGGTTTCTTTAGTAAAGGCAGTGGTTCTACTTAGATCAATGAGCTCTATATAGAACCATTTTATGCCCAAATGGTTCTGTACAATTGGTGGAGAACTGTAAATGTTCTATATAGCACCAAAAAGGGCTCTGCTATTGCTACAATGACAAGCTTTTAACAATAGAAGAACCCTTTTTGGTGCTATATAGACCCATTTTCAAAAAGGTTCTATATAGAATCACATACAAGACAGTACCAATCTGAAGTACCATTTCACCAATGCAAACAACCATTTAAGCATGCAGTGGTTCTATGTAGAACTCATGTTTCCAAATAGAACCACTGCATATATCAAAGAACGATTGAAAAATCTTTTATAAGCGTGTGGTCTTTTATCGGCTTTTGATGATGGACTGTTGATAATGCGTTTTAAAAGTGGAAGCAGCTTTATCACTTCATCTTTCCAACTGTCCAGCTAAAGCTGAAAGCCACCCGTAAGAGATGAGTGGGATCATGTCTTCTTAAAGCACATACAGCACTTTATACTAGGTGAAACAAATACCACCATGTTTCAGTGTATGATTGTAGACAAGCACCAATTTTAGAGGAAACTAGTATCACTTGATTTGTGGGCGAGTGGATTTGATGGACTGTTCTGATAATGATACAATATGGCCCAATTTAACCGGATTCGCTCTATAAATAAGCCCAATCTTAACATTAAGAAAATCATAAGCCATAATATTCCTTAAAGAGAAATGTTCAAAATAAGTGCTTAATTTTATTACTTACATTTAATTACAAAAGCCTTTATGCAAAATGCTTTTTGTTCTAGACAAACTTACAGAATCAGAAGTGTTCACAGTGGTGGCGATTGGAAGCAGACATCTGAATGCCTCACAGAAAAATATTACATAAAATGGTTACATACAAGTTGTCTGATGTCCAGGAGTGGGAAGTAACAAAGTATAAGAACTTTTTTTTTTTTTTATCCGTACTTAAGTAATTTTTTTTAAGCATCTCTACTTTATCCGAGTATTTCTGTCACTTAATACTTTTGACTTTTACTCACCACATTTCAAAAGAAAATTCTGTACTTTCCACTGACCACATTTTCTCTAAATTTTTATTTATCTTTTTTTTTTTAATCAGGCAACTTGTGATTGGCTGCTTCTACAGCTGCCAATAACGCAGAAAAAGGATGAAAAGAAGCAGCAGATGAGACGCAAGTCATGGAATGAGAGATGAGAGACGAGAGATAAATCATGAAATGCAAAGAAAGTGACAGTAGTGAGATGGTGCATATTCTGGAAGGTGAAAATACATTGAAAAAAATTCCCATCCATGGCCTTACCTGTACGAACGATCTGTCCTGGTTGGTTTAAAAAATAAAAAATAAAAAATTATGCTGAATGCTCTACAAAAAAAACAACTGTTATTAAAGTTTGTCATTTGTATTTTTTGATTGATTTTGCAGATGACGCAGGCAGCTCTAGCAAATACCAAAACCAAAACGGGTTCTTCTATTGTGACAATAAGCTGCTCTTCCATCAAAGATGGTGCTTCAAGGGTTCTTTAATAAAGAAAGCGGTTTTAAACAGAACAATGAATACTCAAAGAACCCTGTGCATGATTAAAGGTTTCTTCAGAATGATGGTGAATGTGCATGAATGTGCTATACACAGTTGTATACAGAACCATTTTGAAAAGGCTTCTGTATAGCACCCAAGAGTTCTTCTATTGTTACAAGCTTGAAATAGTAACAAAAGAAGAACCCCTTTGGGTGCTATATAGAACCCTTTTCAAAAAGGTCCTATATAGAACCATCTACACATTTTCTATCAATCTGAAGAACCCATTAACGATGCAAAGAACCATTTAATCATGCAGGGTTCTTCGGGTGTTCATGGTTCTATATAGAATCGTTTTCTTTATTAAAGAACCCGTAAAGAACCATCTTTTTTAGGAGTATACTTTAACTTCTACCAGAGTATTTCTTTTAATACCAGAGTACCTTTAAATACCTGTGGACTTCCGCTACCTCTGCTGATGACTGAGACATAGTTTTGAGAGATTACCACTATTTAATCATTACTGTCATTACATACAAAACTTATAGGTTCCCTGATATACCAGACAGGAAATGAAATGGACATATTTGCACTGTAGACTTAAAGAGTTGGTAAATTCTCTACAGTGCATCATTTCACGTCACACCACTCTGAATGACTGTGTTTACAACTCAGTCATTAAAATATTCAATTCAAGTTTTCCTCTGGTGTTTCCAGCACACGTACTGTGTTTTTCGCTGCATGACTTAAGCGTTTACACGTGAGTATCCAGTGTCAATTCTTGGGTCACATCCAGGACTGGAGACTGTAACTGATGGAACGGTTTTGATTTACCGTTCTGTTCATATCCATCTGTGTCATGCTCGATATATCACAATTTCCTATGCAAATGCTTCCACTCTTCGATCACGGTGATTAATGACACACTGACAGTCGCATTATGGCCGCTGTTATCCACCGGTTCTTCCCATTGCTCTTTGTGCCAATGCGTCTTAAGAGCCAAGAGCCTTTCTACCACCTGGTGGTCGTGATGGAGAAGTGCACGGCCGTGGTGTTTGCTCTTAAGCCATTACATCATCAGGTAGAACTGAAAGACTGAATGCTCTGGGGGGTGTTTCACAAAGCCATTTTTTCCTGGTAAATTGAGGACCCCCTGACCTCTCCTCCTATTGCACAGGCTCCTCTTTAATTGAGAAATCCTGTTTGATTTTTGCTCAGTAAATTGGAACGAGGGTTAATGGAGACCCAAGATATGCAAAGCAAATTAGCAGACTTCTAATAAATCCATGGGCTTTGCCATTTCAAAAACCTTGTAATAATTCCCCCAGCTCTTCTATTTTTCATTAAAAGAACGATACGATCATTGAAATGCTTTACACACAAAGAAGTATTCCCTATATTCAATGTGCTCAATAAAAAAATCTAAATAAAAACTTAAAAAGGCTGCCTGTACTTTCATTTAGGATTAATACGATACAGGAAGAAGGTCACAATAAGGTAAATAAGGGAGCACAGAGGTCCTAGTAAGAGTAAAGTGTATTATATTTTACCTTCAGGATTTAACAGTGTTCTCAATGCAAAACAATGCATCTTATGTTGCCTCAGAACAGTGCACTTGATTTGAGTTTCATGATCATTTTCTTACAAAAAAAACAACCTTATTTGGCAGGAGGACAGAACATCGATTTCTCTTTATAAAAAATGAAAAACCACAATAATAATAATAATAATAATAGTTAAACATGCAATTGCAGAACTAAAATATAAAGGTACATTAAAAAAAAGACTAATGAAAGAAACAGACACAGAGTTCCCAGCTGGAGACACATGATAAAAATCACATCCATTACAACAAATAAAAGCTTTGTAATCAAAGCCATGGACATGTCCATTATTTCCACAAATACTACCTTGTTTTGGTGCAGTGTGCAAGACTCTTGTAGGAGCAAAGTATAGGACACTATAGGATGCTCCCACTGCAAAAAACACACACAAACAAACACATCAAATAAAGCAGGCAGGAAGCCATAGCCATTACTCCTAATAAAACAGTAATCCAAAAGAAGAATAAAAAGTAATAAATATCAAAGATATGAACTTTTTTAAAGCTGGAAACATCATCAGTTACAGCCTGTACTTGTGCGACATCAGGAACAAATAAGCAGTTTAATCAAGTAAAAAAAAAAAAATTAAAATATTAAAGTGTATTATCAGTGTGTTCATCACGCAAAAAACAGACACCAAAAACGTCCTTAATGCGCCAGTCTCCAAATCATTTGGTAACCCCACAATTTTTCATCACATTTAAAACATGTATTCTCAGAAGTTCAAAGCAAAGCACATCAACCAAATCCCTCAAGAGTAATTAAAACTCAATTTTATATGATTCCAACAACCAAGCTGCACTGAGAGACTGATTTCTCTGACTTGCCTTTGTCCAATTTCCAGCCATTTCTCATTCACATTCTCTGTGTGCAACACCAAAGCCAAAATGAATAATGTGGCTGCCTCCTCTGGCCCTGCCACAGCCTGCTAACGCTTCATCCAGCACGCTGCTTGCTTCCAAACCAAGTGCACTACACAAAGATACTACCACCTAAGATAATAACGTAAATGTCTGCCAAAGGATCATTTTGGCATTAAAAAATCAAGAATGGTGTATTTGACCACAGCACAGCGACCAGTTTCGTATTACAGCCTTGCCGCTCTTTCATGAGAGCATACTGTGGTTGATTACACAGTGCTGTAGAGGAGATTACGACGTCTTCATGTCTGCTCATTTTTTGCTATTATTGAATCTCTGTCTGCACACAGCAATCCTGCATGAGTCGAGGGATCAGGACACTCCAGTACATTCAGCTTAGATACAGAGAACTCAGCCTGAGAAACGTACCAGAAAAATAATTTCCACCCTCGCTCAGAGGGCCAAAGGGAGGATTAGGGATAAAAACAAAAAAGGGATGCACCGATACAGAATTTCTGGGCTGATAATGATGACTGATAATTAGCAACTAATGTGGCCTGTAAGCATAATCCATATTTTTTTTTTCTACAAATAAGTTGACACAATAATTCATATTTGAAGTACAGTGAGCATTTCACAGGTTAGGATGGTACATTGATTATATGTATGTACCCTTCACAAAGCTACATCAGATGTGAGCTATGGAGTTATTTTACATAGGCTTGTGCAGGTAACAAAATCCTCTTATTCGAGTAATCACATGGAATATAACAGCAGGTCAACCAAAACTCTGAATTTCTTTGTTTCTTTCTTTTACCTTTTTTTTTTTTAATTCCCACAAAGCATCTGTGTGGTGTCTGAAACCTAAAGGTCTGAGAATATCCTACAACATACATCGTAGCACAGCGGCTTTCTGTACAGCATGATATCTGCCTGTGGCGATGGCAAACAGTGCCCCGCCCTGCCTCCTGAGTGCACTTAACCAGTGCAGCTCAACAGTCACATTTTTAGAACAATCTCATCAAAGTTGAGTTAACATGTGGGAATACTAGTGTTTTGGTATGGTTTGCATTATGAAAATAAATCAATAAATCAGAAACTTTTTTTTTTTAACTGGCAGTAAATGAGTTTTATATTGGAGGGCCATGATTGGGGTACAGTGGTAACTCAGTTAACCTTTACCAAGCACAGGCTTAATTTTACATCATTTTTATATATTATTTCGCGGACATTCTTAGCCAGAAATACTAGCCATGTCATCTTAGGAGTCTAAGAGCGAGTAACAAAAAAAAAACTTATTCGATACTTATAACTATAGCAGTCCAGTTCCTGCCTGTATGGGGAATCAAACCTCCAATTTTCTGTATGTGCTATGGTGTTATCCACTATGCTATCCACAATATGTGCTAATTCATCAACTGATGATTGATGTAATTTGAATATCAGATCAAACCCAATACTGCAATTTTTACATTAATGGACGAATAATATATATCGGGCACCCCTTGGGAAAAAGAAAAGGGGGAAGTAAAAGACTGCCGTTGTCACTCTCACTCTGCTTCTCACAGTGCTGGATCACACACACCTCAGATGAGGAGTGCAAGTGTGCGTGTGCGAGCGTGTTGGAGCCCTTTGGAGATTCAAAGCACTGGTGTAGGTCTTAGAAACCTACTGCGCCATACAGTACATCACACTCCCCTGACAGTGGCCTGTAGAGTTCAACCACAGGCAGAACAGCCGCAGTATGGACAAAAGAGAAGAGCGTTAAAAAAAAGAAAAGGAAAAAAAAGGAAGCAGATTTGTTCAAGTACGGTTGTTAAAGGGGATCACCAAGCCTCTGTTTTGAGCCGAAATGCAGCTCATGGTTGCTCTACATGGGCAGTTAGTCAGAGCTCACACTGTTCCTAAAGCAGGAGGCCATAAAAGGTGCAATAAGTAGAATTTTCTCTATTTAAATTTAGTTAAAAGATCATTGTAGATCACCGATTCACAAACTAACCCATCACTATAGTTCCTGTTTTAATAAAAGGGCCACACAAGGCTCTTGTAAAATTCATAAAAATGCTACGAACGTGTTTGCGTAACGTTACAAATGCTACGGACTCGATCAACAGCACACAGAGACAACTGGAGCACACAACAGCTTGTAGTAACAACAACATCAATGCCAATGTCAATTACTCATGTATTCCCACCTAGTGCACCTTTACTTATACAGCCACAAGTCGATGACCTCCTGGTACAGTAGCACCAATCGAGCAACTGAGCGTGATTCAGAACCAGAGAAGTTAAACAGTTGATGACAGTTCCGTGCTGATTAACTGCCAAGTCTACGTTAGAGCATGTGATTCGGCCTTTAAAAAGAAATTGTTCAAAATAGCCTGTGCATAACATGCATATATCGGCATTCAACAAGTTTTAAGACAGTAACATTCACCAATTACTATTTTTTAAAAATTTATATGGATATGATTCATATAAAGCTGTGCTCAGCAGATGTTGGTCTGTACATTTAGAGAATCTTTTGTTTTTTTGTTTTTTTAAATATAGATATTCTAAAATGGTTCCCTTCTATTCCATATGGCTTTTCTGTCATGGCTTTTTCACCCCCCCGACACCTTCCTATTTTTCTTTTTGCCCCACTGAAAAATAACTAACCTTTCATGTCAATAAAAAAGAATATTAATGGAGTCTCTGTGTGCCATTACGCAAGGCAGCGTTTCAAAATTGCGTACATTCTTTCAAATAAGCTCAGGTTGTATCAAAATGTCCTCATAAACAAAGAAATACCTCGCGGACAGTGCCCACACCCACATGCAAAGAAAACATCACAGAGTCCACTGAAGATTGCAGATCACTCATCAAGCTCTGTGGTGAAATGGAAAGAAAGCATGTGTCAGAGTGACCTAACCTTTACCTGGCTCCAATAATCCAAGCACTGCCATTCGATCTTGTCACTGATGGCCCCTCCTCACACATAGATCCACATATAATGAGTGTTCGAGCCCTCTTGTGTTCAGTCAATTGACTTTGTTCATTGATCAGTCTGCTTCAGCCATCTTGAGCTTATATCCCTACAGGACTCCATGTAGAGCAGTAACCACTGCATATCCTCTTTTCAGTCTCTTTTTGTTTCAATACAAATCTAATGCTTTTCTTTGCTGACCTCTTCTTCCAAACAAGAAGGTCAACATCGTGTCGGAGGGTGCCCAGGGAGGGTTCTCAGCCACAGGGTCACAGTTTTGGGTCATTGTTAGGGGTGAAAGTCTGGCGACTCTGTGTCTTGGGGTGGGAAGCCAAGGAGGAAGAGGATGAGGATGAGGACGAGGATGAAGAACTGCGCCGTGTCTCCATGCCCGTGCTGGTCATTTTCAGCTTGCGGCGTTTGGCCAAAGGCGCATTGTCCACGCTTTTCAGGAAGAAGCCCTCCCGCTTGCCCCTGTTAAAGGCCTGATTGTGGCATGGATGTGTGAAAGGGATGCAAACATGAGGAGATAAAGAGACAACAAAAGAAGAAACGATTTATACTGCAGCAGTGTGACGAATAAGGTTTCACTTCCTGCGAACAAGTCCAGAGTGTACGCCTTGTAGTGTATCAGAGAACGTCTGACTAGAACAACTGATCTCAACCCACTAGCACTAGACACTGTCAGATCCAGATGGGGGCGGTTTCCTCTCTGTGCTTTTGCCAACACTATGTAGTTGTAGCAACGTATATCACCTCTGCTTAAGGCAGATAGCAGTGAGTCAGGTCTGTCTTATCATCACACCAGAACGCTAGAAGACTGTGGCCTCTCAGAAACACTGCCTAATGTTACATGTCCTGCTACTTGTCCTACATCAGTCTGTACAAGGCATAGAATGTAGATAACATTTAGCACTGTAATGTTGCCCAAAACTAGGATTAATCCATGTCTGAGAACGTGTCTTTGTAAAACACTCATTTAGTTTGCTTTGTACTATCCCTCAATTATACTATTCAAAAGAACACATGACAGGTTCTTCATGTTCTGCCGCATATCAACTGACAAAAGTTGGCTAATGAGTCATCCTGGATGGATTTGCAGCTGATGACTATCAGTGGGTGCATGACGTTATAAGCAAACAAACTGTGCTACAGATAAGAACAACAGTACAAAATGTTGCCATTTTAATGTTGTGGCTGCTACACTGTCATACTGGGAAAGACTTAACTGTTGCATAATTTTATTATGGATTCTAATACGATTCTAATGTAAGACTGCAAGGTATAGGACTGGATCTCCACATGCAAATAAAGCCTAAGTAAGAGTGGGAATTATTTGAGGCCAATATGCTAAACTATCATGGCAAGTCTACTAGCAACTGTTAAAGATTTATAATGTGTTAAGCACTGTCATTGCCAGTATTGCAATGTATTATTTCTGACTGCAAAAACTGGCTGACCAAAAGAAAATTTCTCTGTTTTATATAGGGGCGGCAATATGCTGATATTTCTCGCTATTATGAAAAATTAAAGGTGCAATAAGCGATTCGGGAGAAAGACTTGTTATTTGAACAGTAAAGCAAATACACCCCTCCCTTCAGTGTTCCTTCTGAAACTGTATTTAATTAATATTGCTTACTGTACCCAAGTTCATCCTGTTCATCATCAAGGTTAAAAACCTGACAAAAATGCTTGATTTGCAATAAACAAACCACCACTATTACAAATATATTTTATAATAGCAACAATAAGAAAAAACAATAATACTAATAATTTGTGCACATGGCAATCCAGTACAAAAGTGGATGTACGTATTTTACACGCACATTGGTATAAACAAATGCTACAACTGTTGCATTTTACATTTAAAGACATATTACACTGATTTTGTTTTATACTACTGACTACTGTTTTGTATTACTACTGAAGCCATCTCATACGCTGCAATAGACGTTTGGTTTATTTCACAATTTTTTCTAGTCATTATAATTTTAACACTAGAACATCTGCATGAATTAGAACATGCTTCATGTAAATGAGACACTGGTAGCCTGGCACTCGTTTTGGCGCACTGAAGCTGATTCACCATTTGCGCTCAAATCTCTGCTCGTTTACGTGGCTTACGAAAGTTTCATGAATCAGACACAGAGAAGTTTGGACACCACTAAAGGCAGTTGAATCTGTCCTCTGTCACAATGTGCTTTTCATCAGCACTTAAAGAACGCTCTTTATTGATGAATACGGCCAATATTTGACAATATGCTTTCTTCAGTACTTAAAGAACACTGAACAGCTGCATGTGTCATTATAAATAAGGGCATAGTTAGTCCTCTTTAGCAGGATTTAGTACAGTGCATGATGGGAAACAAATAAACAGAAATCAGTGTATTCACAGTTTTTGATAATATTTTTGAATGTTACACTACCAGTCTATTTAAAAATGTCTATTTAAAAATTTTAACTACAGAAAATAAACACTGTGAAAATGTCGGAGTATTGTGATATTTTTTTATTATATATTAGAACATTTTTTTCTTATCGCCCAGCCCTAGTTTTATCTAATAAAATGCTATTTTGTTAGTCTATCATTGGTACAGCAGTGGTGTTTGTGCCTAGACAGAAAACCAAACCTTCAATCTTCTACGTGCAAAGTCATGGTTTTATTCGCAATACTACCTAACCACCTTAGCACCATTTCGTGAACTAATAAAACATCTTTCCATCTGATTAGTCTACCAATGGGCTTACTACACAAAAATGATAAAATATCAATACTATTTTTCCACTCAAAGTACCCCAAAACCACGCTGTATCTATTTTTTCTCTCGGTTCTAGAGGTTTTCAATGAAGAACTGCTAGTAATAGTGAAAAGACTACGATTAAGCTGCTGGCTGACCTTGAAGGTGGCGTTTACGTAGGTGCGGACAGTGGGACCACTGGACTCCAGGACATCGGGGGTGCAGAGAGGAGTGGAGGAAACCCCACCGCCCTGCAGCCATGCATTCTCTTTCAGAGCAGACAACTTCAGTCGCCGCTCCGGGTCCACTGTTAACAGACCTGATAGAAAGAAATGGGAAAAGAGAGAGCAAAAGACAGAGCAAGAGATCAAACAATGCAATTAACAGAAACAGACGAGAGCTGTATCTGTTTCAGTAGTGGTTCTCATGTCTCCTCAGGGACCAACAGTTTTTTCAACATATTACTATTCCTCCTACACTTAAAGCTATTACTCCTAATAATAATGATTAGTTGATAAGCGTGGTCAGGTACTGGTGCTTAAATTCATCCTAGATGAATATGGCCTTAGAAACCTCTCACTGAGAATAATTTGCCACAGAACGTCAACATTTCCTCAGTGTTACCCAGTGAACAATTAAGATTAAAGAGACATGCAAACATTACAGACGAATAGAGTCAGCTTTAAATAAAAAAATAGGTGAGCAATACTGATTAAGTTCTGATTAAGATTGAGTAACACATGCACTGCTACCTCAACCTACCCCTCACTAGATCTTTGGCCTCTTCAGACACGCCTTTCCAAGCATCACCATCCAATGAGAAATCTCCTTCTTTGATCTTGTGCATGATGTCGGCAGCGTGGGATGAGGTCATTCCTTTTTTCTCACTTTGGAATGGGACTTGTCCAGAGAGAATGGTGTACTGAGAGAATAACAGACATTACCACTGACATAATCATTAAGCAAATTCTAATATGTAAAGATCACTGAGGGTAAATGTAAATTAATAAAAATCAAAGAAAAATAAGAAGCATACTGATGATCTCCCGAAGTGTAAATTCATGTTAACTAACTCGATCATTCCACACACATACACCCACACACTCACCAGGATGACTCCCAGGCTCCAGAGGTCACAAGCCTGATCATATCCGGAGCTGTGGAAGAGCTCAGGAGCGGCATACTGCAGTGTGAAGCATGGGGTCTGCAGAGGAGCACTACCACTGCCCGCAGGAAACAAACGTGCAAAGCCAAAATCGATCACCTTCAGCACCGAGTCCTCCGCCTCATCTGCAAACAGCACATTCTGAGGGAGAGAGAAAGAGAGCGCGCGAGAGAGAGAGAGATCGAGAGAGAGATCGAGAGAGAGAAAGAGAGCATGAGAAAGAGGTTGGAGATGATTTAGCACCACTGTGACATGACACATTCTCTCAAATAAGAAAAAATACTGATATGTGGAAAATACTTTTACATCTAACACATTCATGCATGTAGTGCAGTAACTGTACTACACAAATACAGCTGTAAAAAAAATTTGTGAAACTTTTGGAATTCTTATAAATTACCTGCATGAATGACAACCAAAATGTTATTTGACTCATCATTATAACTAATAATAATAATTTTTTGTCTGTCAATTTATGAGGTTTGTGTAGTTTAATGTACCAAAAAAACAGTTGTAATTCATTTTTACCTTTAACCCCTTTGAAATAAAAAGGTTATTTTTGTTACTGTGACTTAAGACTGATATATGTAAATGAGCTTTGTTCTGACTGGCTGCTATTTTGTCTCATTCAAAAAACAGTCGAGGCTGCAATGCTCATTGTAACTTCATTAGGAATGGAATGAGCTACACTGCTGTAGGCTAAAAAGACACATATACATCAATGTGTTTGTGAACTGTTTTTGCAGCTTAGTTTCCATTTATGGACTGTATGGACTGGAGAGTGATCGTTTTGAAACTTGTAAAAAAATGTCAATGTAGTATGTAAACAATATTTACATACTACATCAAACTCTTATTTCAAAAAGGTGAGGATCATTAGGTTTTAGGGCCCCTTAAACTTACTAACTATTGGAGCCTCCTTTACTGGCCGTAACAACAAATCACATACTTTCTGTAGATGCTTATCAGTCCTACACAGCTATTAGGACATACCATATTGTACTGCAGAATTTTCTGGCATGACTTGAAATTCATTGGTCCCTCATATGCAAACCATCTAAGCTCTGGGCTAGCAGCCTGGCCAAAACCATAATACTACCTCCACCATGCTTTACAGCTGAGAAAGGTTTTTGGTGTGGATATGCAATGTTTTGTTTTTACAAACATAATGTGCTGCGTACAGTACCTTATTGCTCCACACTATTCCAGTGCTGTGTACCAAAGGAGCAACTGTTTAAAGTTCAAGACTTTGCTGCTAAAACTAGATCAAGGAACAGACTGACATTCACTGAATGTGAATACCTCAAAAAGAGTGTTTCAAAAATAGTTGATTTCAACTATTTTTGTTACATTTTATTACTCAGACCTAAAAACTTCATCTCCGCATTTGCTTTCTGGTTTGCTTGAAGTCGTTGTCTTCCTGTACCACTTCTGGACCACGCTGTCATTACAATGCAATTCCTCCAAAGGAGTGTGTAATTCAACAACATGCAGCCTGACTGGCTGTTGTTCTGTCTTTATACTAATCCTGCATGCTGCGTGATAGGATGCAGGTGTTGTCTATTTTGGTGTAAATAAGAAAAAAATGCTGAAAGTTTAATACCTTAATCTTATTATTGTTATTAACGAAAAAATTATCATGATTGTTCAATCAAGATCTTTTTAATGGCCAACACCACAATCCACAACCACTCCATTGTGCATTAGAGAGAAATGCCATTTGCAAAAATACCAGCAGCTCTTACTGATTTAATCATAGAATGATTGAAGCTTGATAGCCATGGCCACGCCACTCAGATGTGAGGCACAATCCACAGTGCACATCAACACTCTTTGATGCAGCCAGACCATATCTGAACCAATTCTTGAGCTGTTGTACCTATACTGAACAATGAACAATGCTACTCTGATCTTTGGCTCAACCTGAACGGTGCACAGTGCCTTCCTCCTCTGCCAAACTCCTACATTTACATGCAAATCGAATGCAAATGCAGTGTTCCTTCCTGCAAAGAAAACAATTAGAATCTTGTTTGTGATGTAAAATGGATGTGTTTATTACTGCTACTGATTCATAATGATTCTCTTCATTGTTTTTGCAATGTTTCTGGACTGCTAATGAGGCTTATCCTTAAATACACGCCTATTTGGGTACTGACCTGTCCATCTCCTTAGGGGTGTAACCATCCAGTCATCCATCTCTCACTTCTCATTTCTTTATGTATGTATTCATCAATAAATCTATTTATCAAGCTTTAGCACCATCAATCTTCTCTTTCTTCTGTTCACTCATCATTGATTCCTTTTTCTTTGACTCTATTTTCACTATTAGCCTTGCCTCCATTTATCTACCTTTTTGCACATGTATCAAACCTTTACTGAAGTGACTGCTACCCTGACATCAGTTCATCCATCCTTCAATCATCTGCCTATCTACCTCTGGTTTGAGGTCTCGGTGTACAACTCCAGCCTCATGCATGAAGCTGACTGCTGACACCAGGCTCTTCATCAGCTGACTGGCCTCTCCTTCAGCAAACAGCTTCTTCCTCTTCAAGCGCTCCAATAGCTCACCTCCACGCAACATTTCCATCACTAGATATGTGTGGTACTGAGAGGGAGAAAATAAGGGAATTGAAAAAAATCAAGACAAACCCAGAACCCATTATTTGAAGAGGCTTTTCAGATAATGATCCGTGCGTGTTGTTGTGCATCTCGCACCTGATCGGTGTACACCTCGTGAAGAGTAACGATGTTTGGATGAGATTCGCACTGCCGAAGTGCTGCAATTTCTCGCTGAGTCATGGCCTCCATCCTACAGCAACACCACCACACATCATACCTTATTTACACACGGACAGACAGTACCTGGAGATTTTCTTTTATGCTTCGTCAGATAAAAAACATTCTAGCCAAAAGTAAGACCGGAACCAGCAAATGAAGCCTGCTGCTACAGTTCTAACTGGAGTATGCATTTTCATACTCTGAGTTGAGTCTGTCTGGTTTGCGACAGGGTCAGATAAAGTCACTGCGCACACCTGCGGCTGATGATTTTGACAGCATATTCTTGGCCGCTCTGCTTGTGCCGGCACTTCCTGCAGATGGAGAAACTGCCCTCACCCAGCGGCGGCCCTTGCAGACACAGCTCGTAATGCTGGAAGAACTGAGACTCCTGACAGACAGAGAGGGCAAAAGAGAGCAAGAAAGAGCGAGGGATTGCAAGGGATGCCAATCAGAAAACAAAATGTACAAAAGAAAGAATTACATGGTATAAAATGATGTGTACAGCTGCTGTTGGAACAAACCTTTTCAGGAGAAGAAGAAAAAAACATTATTAAATTATAACGAAAGTTCATGTAGAAAGATTTTTCCCCAAGCAATTTTGCACCATTTCTAATGGTCCATTCTGTGTGAAATTTTCAGACAATGTTAAAAGTAGCGAGTGTTTACAAATTATGTAAAGACAAGAAAACTGACATACAAGGTTTTGTTCTGACAGCAATGATAAACATGTTAAGGATTCAACAGACTGATAAATATATGGTTCTAATCATGTTAAACCATACATTTTTTTTTTCTTCAGCATAAAATGTATTCTTTGTACTGCACTGCATGATACCTTTAACATAGCGCTGCGTTGAACAGTGGCTGAACCAGGTCGTTCCACATTTACTGGAGCATCCAGAACATCTCCCATCACTGCGTTCTTATTGAACAAGATGGAGGGAGCCACGAATGAGTAGCCCTGCAGCCAGGAGAGAAGAGTAAAAAAAGAATAGAGGAGCTACATTTGCAGTGTAGGAAGTGTAAGAAAGCATGGGTTAAAGTGTAAGGGCTCAATCAATATGAAACTCATCATCATAATCATCATCTAAGCAGCTTATCCTCTTGGGCTGGGGGGGTGGGGTGCTGGAACCTATCCCAGCGCTCACTGAGCAGAAGGCAGGAAACACCCTGGACAAGTCACCAGTCCATCACAGGGCCTTTTGTGACCCATACTGTTTTTCAGGGGATAAAACTGTCCCACCAGCACAGAAAACAAGATACTTTGTTCTACTGGTCACATTCTGCAGTCTGATTTGTAAACAAAGTGCAAAAATCACTGTAAAACAGCCTCAAAAATTTCCTTCTGGTTCCTAAGGGTAGATTGATAGATTGATAGAAAACTCACAGAAAAATGGTAGTACGCAAGTGTGTGTGTGTTTGTGCACCTGGAAGAGGCGGTCCGTGCTAGGAGGCGTGCTGGCAGGAGAGTAGACCGGCTCCATGCCCGTGAACTCCTCTGCAAAGTTTCCCACATCTAGCTCATTACGGAGTTCTGGCTTGAATGGACTTGCTACCTTCTTTTGCTCCAGATCAGCCCAATTCAAACCCTGCAGCAAAAGTGAAACGCATTACAGCATACAGGTTTGGTCGGGTTCTGGTTTAAGTTTCACATTTGGGTGTATCATACTGTTCTTGCTTTAACAGAGTTTGGACTGCATGTACCTCTGCTTTAATTTTTATCCCTACTTTATTCTTCCTCCTTACTTTTATTAGACCTACCTTCAATTGAAGACAAACACTGATGAATACATTTGTTAAAGTGGAATTTAAACTTTCTCGATATCTTATAATTAGCTACTCATTTTTAAATTTTGTTTATCAATGATCTGATGACAGCTGTCGCTACACTACAGGCAAACTTAGCAGATGCCATCATTAGCAATATTGCAGGTGGGTTCAGGTCATGTTTGGACAGAATTTTGTCAGGCTATATTCTGGTTCAGACAAAGATTTCAGGCCTGCTTAAAGTGTGTGTGCAGGATTGCAAGATTAAGCTGAACATTCCAACCCAGTCATACTAGCACAACTCAAAACTCAAGGCATTCTTTTCAGCTTTTCTGGCACACAGAGAGAAGGTCAGACAGTGAGAGAGAGAGAGAGAGACAGGAGAAAGAGAGAGAGAGAAATAGAGGAGAGAGAGACAGAGAGCGAAGGATGTAAAGTGAGTGAATGAGAGATTTACCTTGAAGAAAGGGTGACTTTTAATGTCCTCAGCCCCCCGGGGCCCAGAGCCCAGCCTCTTGTGAGGGTCTTTCACCAGCAGCTTCCTGATGAGGTCCTGAGCCACTGGCCCAATCAGAGAAGGGAACGGAGGTTCACAGCGCAGAATACGCCTGAGAGAGTAGAAATAAGAGAAGAGAAGAGAGAGAGAGAAGAGAGGGGGGCAGATAAGAAAAACAGACACAGAAGGAAAAGAGAGAAAAAGATAAGTAGAACAAAAGGAAAATTGAGTGAACAAGGAACAGAGAAAGAGGGTGGGGGAGGCAGACAGACGGGAAAGACAGAGAGAGAGACAGAAAAAGGTAATAAGAGAGAAAGAGAGAGAGAGAGAGAGAGAGAGAGAGAGAGAGAGAGAGAGAGAGAGAGACAGGGAGAGATACTTCATCATTAAAGGACTCAACCGCTGTACAGCTAATTCAAGTGCTTCCTAAACTAATTCATTAGAGGCATTAAAGCATTATGGAGGGGAGATCATACAGAGCATGAGGGAGAATACAATAAGTGAACAGAGAAAACAAGGCTGGATGAATGTGTGTCTGTGTGTGTGCGAGTGTGTGAGAGATAGAGAGAGAGACATATTGTGTAAACATGTAAGTGTGTACTAACAGCGGGATGAGTGTGTGGGGGAGGAGAGAGAGAGTGGGTATGTGGAAGTGAGAGAAGAGAGAGTGCGTGTGTGTGTGTGTGAGTGTGACTCACTTTGACACCTCACTTTGGGAGTTCCTCTCGCCCTCCAATGTGAAAGGAGACGCTCCTGTCAACAGCTCAAACATGAGAATCCCTAAACTCCACCAGTCCACTGACTAAAGAGAGAGAGAATTATGAACACACCTAAACCTAAGTAATAAAAACTCTACCCATTGTACTCTTATGTTTCTTGAGCATGATGCCATATAATGATAATTTCCCTAAAGTTCTTTTAACACGAAATTCAGTGTCACATAAGCGCAAGGTATGTGAAGTATGAGCGACCACGCATCCAATCCACACAGCCTTCAACTCATCTCTGATGCGTAAACGTGTCAGGCGAGAATATCAGCTTTTTCCCCAATTTTCAATCTTAATCTGTTTTTAGTTTTAAAATCACACAAGTTTTTACTGCTGTTTGTGTCGGATAAAATCCTCATAATTACAGTAGCCTCTATACACAGGTAGGACAGAGCAGAGCTGCATGGTAACTACTACACCAACAAGATAACCACATTTTAGTAAATTATTATGTTAAACAAAGTTAAGAACACTAAAAAGAACACTAGAAATTGGGAGTGCATGATTTGAGTACATCTCTATAGAGTTTATGCTGCCCTTATTGACAAATAATGTGGGGGAAAAAATATATACACACACACACATTATTAATGCAGATTGGAAGAGCTCCTGTTTTGATGGACGTAAGTCTTATCACAGACAATAATATAGACAAAACTAGTTGAATTACAGCACTTACAACAAAAGCTAAAAGGCAGGTCACCAGATTATCTGTTCTTTTGCTAAATACAAGGAAACATGTCTTAATTACCAAATGAAGTAAGTGGCCATAATGTGAACACCAACTAATGTTAACAGGGGCCATATGCTACATTTGTCTTGTATTTTTTCCCTGAGGCTGACTTATCTGGGTTTTGTGTGGGTTTGTGTCATAATTCGTTTTTACATGACCTTTTTCCAACCTCTCCTTGTTGCTTAGAACTAATCAGGCTGTTTTTGTTACTGAGCTTTTAAGACTGCATTTCCACTGCTCCAGCACGTATATCTGCTTCCCTCTTCAGTTAACTGCACGTGGGTGTTACGAGAGTGTTCCTTGCAAAATCCAACTGAAATGTAGTCTGTCGATATCGATGTAAGTAATGCTACAGTAGTAGAGTTGTATGCATAATTGTACTAATGCTTTCCAAAACATTAATCAGTCATTTCAGCTTACTAACATCAAGATTCAAATTCTGTTTTCCGTGATATGGGCCCTTTAGCGTTAGTTCTTCCAGCCAAGATGTAACCAAGTTAGACTGACTACTTTAGCCCTTTGAGGGTCAGATTGCTGTCCAGGCATTGGAATATTTTTCTCTAGAACGTCCATTCCGAATGTAACTAGCCCAGGACTAGGCTTATTCCATGACTGTACAATAAAGATGAAGCAGATTATGCTGAAAAACAGTGGAGCGTTCTTTTAGCACTAAGGCAGCAATTTCATCTGCTGTGTTGTGTTACACTGATTTTATGAAATTCAACTTGACCTGCAGGGCCCACAAGCAGGTCAAATGGCCTATGAGCGAGCAAGAGCCTCCTCTTACCTTGCCGTGGCCAGCCTTCCCTCTGATGATCTCTGGAGCCATGTACTCGATTGTACCACAGAATGAGTACGTCCTCTCCTTCTGTAAACACAGAGGCGGATGAGTCAGGTCATCATGTGGGTATATACTCTGCTACTCAAAAGTTTGGGGACAGAGATTGTTCTTAATACAAATGAGTATGTTTTCTTTTTAAAAGAAAAGACTAGGGAGGGAGAAATTCCCTATTTATTTTCAGCATTCAATTACTTTTACAGTCCTCATAAGTGCATCCTGACATTTCCAACAAAATTCCTTCAGTCTCCTAGTGGATCTACACTGTTAAAATTAGATCCCCAATGCTTTTTCTTCAGCTTTAATGAACAAACCTTTCAAATGCTTCAAAAATTGTGTTTAATCGGTTTGGCATGGAAAGGAGGTGGTGACAGTTCTCATGCCCATGGGCAAAAATGTGTAAGAAATATATATGATTGATTTGTAGCATGAAACTGACTGCCCCAGTATACACTGACCGGTCACTACACCCACTTCTATTTACACTCTTTGTCCATTTTATCAGGTCCACTTAACCTAGAGATGCATTTTGTAATTCTACAATTACAGACTGTAAGGCATCTGTTTCTCTACATACCCTTTCACTCTGTTCTTCAATGGTCAGGACCCCCATAAGACCACCACAGAGCAAGTATTATTTGGGTGGTGGATTATTCTCAGCACTGCAGTGACACTGACATGGTGGTAGAATGTTAGGGTGTGTTGCGCTGTTAAGAGTGGATCAGACACAACATGAGTTTGTAAACACTGTGTCCACTCACTGTCCACTCTATTAGACACTCCTACCTTGTTGGTCCAACATGTAGACGTAAAGTCAGAGACAGTAGCTCATCTGTTGCCACAGAGTTTGTGCTGGTCATCCTCTAGTCCTTCATCATTGGTCACAGGACGCTGTTGGCTAGATATTTTTTCTTGGTGGACTACTGGTGGTCCAGAAGAGACACTCGGGTGCAAAAAAACTCCAGCAACACTGCTGTGTCTGATCCACTCGTATCAGCGCAACACACACTAACACACCACCACCACGTCAGTGTCACAGGACTGCTGAGAATGATTGACCACCCAAATATTACCTGCTCTCTGGTGGTCCAATGGGGGTCCTGATCAAAGAGGAAGAGGGTAAAAGGGGGCTAACAAACTATGCAAAGAAACAGATGGACTACTAATTACTTACCTGCATGACATCTAATAAGCCATTATTTTAGGACTTGTCAAATGTCAAGCAAGTCCATAATTATTTCAGGATGTCATTACAAATAAAAAAAAAATATTTACAATATTTGTGACAGTGCTCCCACTTTTATTTAACAATAAAAGTATTAACAAAATATTTAGGCTTTATTTATTTACTTTTGTACCAAACGAGGCACTTTAAAGACCAAAAAGCTGAGTGTTGCAAAATATACCGAGCTGTATTGTGATAAAACCTTAACAGGTATTTTTTCTTGCTTATTTAACAAGTAACTGTGAAAAAGACGGGTAATGAAGGTGTGCACAAGAAGCAGTTCTTGATGGTAGTAGGAAGGTCACACAAACTCTCACATTGTGCGCATGCACAAAACATCGGGCAGATGGACAATCTAACGCAATAGAAAGGGTACTGAAACAGTCTTATTTGGAAAAACATGCATGAACACTTGCACTAATAGAAAAACAAGGTCTTAAACCTCTGTAGATTGAATTACTAACATAAGCGCACACACGCACACAGAGAAGCGGTTCAGGCTCACACTCCTCTTTTGACCCCAGTGTTGCATATTAGCAGCTGCTGTCGACGCTGGGTCACTCACCTCCTCCTCCAAAAACTCCTTACTCAGCCCAAAGTCAGTGAGCACCACGTGGCCCTCGCTGTCCAGGAGGATGTTTTCCAGTTTAATGTCCCGGTACACGATGCCAAGCTGCACACAACAGGCCAAAAGAGCAGCTTGTGAAAACGACACTGCCACAGCTCAGAGGCACACGCACACACATTCAGCTTTAAACAGGCAGGTAATGTGATGATGAGGCAGAGCATACGAGACACGTTAACCCACTTCCAGTTAATATGCAGTGAGTCTTTAATTAACATCTTCGAATTACAGGCCTGTAAATGAAGCTTTCCTCTCCGCCAATACTCAGTCCCGAATTCTCAGACTTAATAAACTTGTCTCGTTAAATATGTCATCTACGATCGCAGCTGTGAATATTTACATTAACACCTGAAACCCTATGCTTATTATTCATTTATTAAACTGAGTTTTATTCAGTAACTATTTAACACCCCTAGTAACTACTATGTATTAGAGATCAATCGATATGTGAATTGTGAGCTGATTTCCTGTACATATCTGGGAGAATACATAAAAAACTGAAAATGTTAAAACTAGCACTATATCTACCTGGATTAGCACTACAGAGAAAAAAACATTATTTCTATATGTTACAAAGATACTGCAGTAAAAGGAATAAAATTCAGACTCTTTAACACAGTATATATGAAGTCTTTTAACACGGTCTTTTAATACAAAAGATTTTAATACAGTAACTCAGCATCATCTGAACACCTAAATAAATACATCAACAAATGCCAGTTTGAAATATCAGTCAAATCTAAATCTGCCAATGCATTTTTTCAAGCAATTATCTGCCGATACAGATATGATCCTGATGTCATTAAGCATCCCCGCTATTACTTGTTTAATAACTACTATCAATTACTCAACAAAAGCTATAAATATTCAGAAACTGCAATGAAACTAATATGCAAGTTACTGGGTTATGCAAGTGACGAACTGAAGTCTGGAACCTCACACATGCCTTTAGGGTTTAAGGGTATAGCTGCATTTTGACAAAGCAAAATGCTTGTTTTGTTATAGCCTGTTCCTGTTTAAATGCTAAGGGAATTGATTAGTGGAGCACAAAAGCCATTGATGCCGGAAGTCTCACCTTATGCAGATGCTCCAGAGCCAAGACAATCTCGCCAATGTAGATTCTCACCTCATCTTCTGAGAAGTGATCTCGCTGGTACAGGTGAGTAAACATCTCCCCTCCGCTCACATAGTCTACATAAACACACACACACACACACACACAAACACAAGACTGAGCTTCATCTGCTGATTTTTATAAGAATCAGGAAAAAGTGGTTTATTATACTAGAACTGAATTATTTTCAGCATTGAAATTGCTTATTTCAATTCTCTGCACATGTTCAGCTTTGATTTTTACCAGTTTGAGAAGCAGTGCGAGTAGTGGGCAATATGGCAAAATATCAAATCACAATACTAGACTTTTTTTTCATCGATGTGTTAATTAGGCTTTCACCATCAAACTTATATATAACATAAATCAAACTTGTATATATATAACATAAATTAACAATTTAATTTTCAATATTAAAAATCAGTACAAAACCTCAACCATCTCACACACAATAATCCCACCCTGCTCATCTGTACAACTGTAGCCAAGCAGTGCTTTTACAATAAAATAAAACTGATAAATAAAATAATACTGTCCATATATCACTCATGTCACTCCACTGCTGTGCTCCCTTCACTAGCTTCCTGTAGCTGCACGCATCAGAATTAAAACCCTAATGCTTGCCTACAAAGCCAAAAACTGACCAGCCCCTCCCTGCCTAATGGCAATGGTCAAAACTCGAACTGTCCCTCGAGCCCTTTGAGCTTCAAGTACAGCTCGGCTTCACCCAACATCATTCAAGATGCATGGAAGACAAGCATCAAGTCTCTCGCGGTCTTCAAACGCAGACTGAAGACATATCTCTTTTTACAGCACTTAAGCGAGCACTGAGTTAAGCATTTATTATAATGTGCTGTACTGCACTTATTAAAATGTATTGTATTGTGCTGTGCTTCATTCTGTTCCTTTTCTCTAGGTATCAAATGTAAATAATATATATATATATATATATATATATATATATAAAATGATAATTTGACACATGACAGATTAAATGCACTAGCAGCGCCACATTTAAAAAAAAAAACTGCTATCAAAAACTATGAGTACAATAATTTGTATTTAACATTTCACATACTGCACTGCACTAAATACATTTAAACAGGACTAAATATATTCACGTGCAGCCAGTGATCTTTAAATAGACATATTACAATAACAAAAAAAATCATCACAATGATGATGAAACTGTCATATTGCCCACCTCTAGGGGAACGTTTGCAAACACTTGCTTTTTTTCCATCAGTCCTGACTGAAAGGTGGCGCATGGGCATTTTTTACATACTTCTTGTGGCATGATTCTTGTGACAACTGTTACAAAACAGACTCCAGGCCAGCTGCGTGATACTGCCACTATACAAGGCTATTGTGCTTGCAGGACTTGACTGATTAGACTGCATTCACACTAACACCCATGATTCAGCTACTTAAACTCGTCATTAAGCTAAATGAATATTATATCTAAACTACATCAAATAAATAAATACCTTTCTTACAGCTAACTGTTTAAGCAGATTCTGATTAGAGTATAATAATGGGCAGAAAAGTCACTGCCTATTCCTTCAAACAAGGATGGCCTATAAATGTGTTACAGCAATGTGTACTGACAATAATTGTTTGGATCGTGCACAAAATCTCTTAGCTCTCCCTTATCACAGTGTTTCAAGAGTAACCATGCAACAAAAGCAAGACACAAGCCAGATTCTTCAGATTTCTCTGGTATAAAATATAACCTTCACTTCTGATCAAGTAATTCAAGCATTAAAGGACTAATTTGGTGGAAATCAGTTTTACCAAATTACCCCAAATGTAGCCAATCAGGCAAGATGTGTTTGGGGTTTGAAGCTTGCGCTTGCACTGGTTTCTGAGGCTTGCGCTTGCACTGGTTTCTGAGGCTACTGGACACATTTGGTGTTTCCCAGACTGGTCCCTCTCCACTCTCACTTTATTACAGAGTGTCACTCCATATGAAGGTACAACCGCAGTAGTGGAGGGCACTTCTAATTAAGAGAGAGGGTTTCAGTACATGGGTAAACTTTGGGATGGCCTTGCCACGCTCCAGCGGAAGCTGCCATCACCATGGTTATGGATAAACCCTTTGCTTTCTGAGGTGTATCATCATCATGTGTTGCGTTAACAGAACAGAAGAATGTATTTGCAATAGAATAAATTGAGCATTTTATTTTTAAATCAATGCTTGCATGTTAAATATTTCAGACACAAGTCATTTGAACTTTGGGAGAAAGCCAAATATGTAATGCTTTTGTTTTCTATTTTCACCACATACATTCTGTTAAAAGGCTTTGTGAAAAAATATAAGGGTGCACCAAAATTTCAGCCAGTGGATATTTTTGGTCAAAGATGGCTGAAAGCAAAAGATTAAAAAGGTCTACAATAAAGTATCAAAATCTAACACTTAACAAAAATTTTGAATGAAAATGAAAAATAGTGATTAAAAATGCTGTTTGTTTTCTTCGCTCTCCTGTGCTGCTCAGGTCCTAGCTGGGTACAATTATTGCTCAATTCCATTTTTTTGCTCAGACCTTTTAACCCTAGTTCAAAAGTTTCCCTAGTTTTAAGTTCACATTCTCGTTTGTAAGTGACTATTATCTGTCCTCAGTGTGAACACACCTCTGCTAGCCTAACAGCCACACTTTATCGAGAAACAAGTTGAAGTTATGTTGAATTCTGTATCAAAAATGTATCATATTACAATGCAAAAATGACAAATGACAATGTGTATTGCATTGTAAAATTTCGGGGGACTTTTTAGCCATGCTTACTTACTTTAACATGCTACCCATGCTAACTTACATCCATGGGCTAACAACATGCTTGATGTCCATTAGACAGTGTTGAGTGCATCATCGCCCCCTACTTCGCACTGTAAGGCGCTGGACTGCTTTAGAAATTGTAAATTCTTATAACGGTAGCTTCTAAAACTTATTTGGCTCCTACCCTAATGTTGCCTATGTTTCCACATTTGGCCCACAATTTCTCACAATTGTTCCCAGATGTTCTTGTGTTACAAGATCACATCTGGCCTCACAAGACACAGCTCTGGAAAAAAACAGATCTTTTTCACGGTAATGATGGTTTTGTGGTACTTCAGTGATGTAATGTGAACGTAGCCTAAGCACCCCTTTTATTACAAGCCAATAAATATAATAACCTGCATAAAACAGTTATTACAAGGCCCTTACCCAGAATGAGATGGAGTTTGGTCTGGGTTTGAAAGGCATAGTGCAGGGTAACCAGGAAAGGCGACTGCCGGATGTGCTCTAAAACCTGCCTCTCTGTCCGAGTATGTTCCGCTGTCTTCGCCCTCCGAACGATAGCGGCCTTCTTCAGAACCTGAGGGGGGGGGGCAGTGTTCAGTGAGTGTGCTGTTCCTTTTGTTATGTAATCATTGTTAAGGTTTCATCACCCTTCCGTTCAAGATGGCTTAACACAGATATTGCAACAAGTTTGTTGCAGAAAAGCAACAAGTCTCTGCATCTATTAGCAGAGAATCGTGTGACTCGTCTTCAGGATATTTACATGTCTTCTTTATCAAATACAGCATGTGAAAATGATGAAGAGTAAACAGACCTTCATGGCATAAAGCTTCCCTTCATCATGGCCACTGATCTTTCTGACCAGGAACACCTTTCCATAGGCTGGAAAAAATATATAGCAATTTCAGCAAGATGAATGGTAGAACTCATGAAACAATGTGAGATCTGAGTAAGTAACAGACTCAGAGCAGCCTGACACTGGTCAAGTTGTGCTTGATGATGTCTGCCTTCCTTTGAGATGATATCGAGAGAGAAGGTGAGAAAGAAATCAAGAATGATGATCACCCAGCTTGTTTGTCAAAACTGACAACCTTGCATGGAGAAGAACAAACACCCTGAGAACACCAACCCTTCTCTTGAGGTTCTTAATTTTTTATCTTCATTTCATGAGCCATCATCCCCAAACCTAAACTGACAGCTATAAGGCCTCGCCTTAAACTGGACATCATGTCAGGTCAGATAAGAGCTGGCAGCTGGCTTGGTCAAAAGCAAAAATTTTCACACCGAGCAAGGGCAGTGTCCATGACCCTTAGCCAGCCTCAACAAATCATACAGATTTAGCAAAGGTCAGCGTTTCACAGTTCCAGTCCCCGTGGCCCTGCACTGTCATTTTAGGACCTTACCTGCTCTAACAAACCTCAGACTGCTTAAAAACAAACCAGAACTGTGGACTGCAGGAACCTGCCAAGAGAAACACAGGCCTTGACAAATAATGCTCAGTAATAAGGGTTTGGCAGGAGCCAGCAGCTACATCTTATAAGATGTATAAAATATAATAAATAATAACATTTTGCTTTCAAGCTCCTATACCCCATCATTCACATTTTACTGCACTAAGTAGGCCTGTCAGAATTATTACATATTCACCTGATCACAATTATTTGAGCCAATCGCAATTATTTTCTACAGTTGTCAGTATTCACAATCAGTGTTTTCTACACAGGCGGTTCCACGCAGTACGCCAAAGTATACGAAAACCCAAGTATACTTTGACCATGCTAGCAAGCAGAGCATTGAGTTAGCTAGCTAACACCAGTATCTAGCAAAGTTGTTCTGGCTGAATTTGCTTTCTCTTAGTTCAAACGAATGCCTAGTTGCAGTTACAATACTGATTCGTCTAATATTTACTTAACAGAATTTTTAACAAGAAGCCGTGCAAGGTGGAGGCAAGACATAGCTCAGGTACCCTGATGTGTGCTAATTCACAGAGAAGCATTTTGTAGTTGTTAAGCAAGCTTAAACAGAAGAAATGGCTGTTAGTGAAGTGCATTACGGTAATTACAGCAGTCAATATTTGTTTACAAGATGTTCCTTGAGTCTACCTTGCACATTCATTTTCAACGTGTTTAACTCTTTTGCTAGCAATTATACATTCTTCTGTCAAATCATAAAGCACTTCAGTTCACTGTTGTTCAGTTATCTGTTTTTGTATATGCTCCAGTGTACGGTTCTACAGACATAAATTAAGCCTGCAAATAAAAAAAAGTTTGTGTTCTTAATATTTAATAGATGTAACGGACACACCTACATAGTCTTGTAAATATAAAATGTGCAAAAATATGTTTGTTTATTTGAGCTTGAGCTGTTTCTGTTGTCAGTTGGGAGCTACTAAGTATCGACAGCTAAGGAGTAAAATAGCCAACTGGCCAATTTGGCCATTTCAGGCTTGTACTTCAAAAACAGGCAATTTACCTGTAAGTCACAGCTATTTATTTGGCAATTAATCATCAGTTAATATCACATGATCGTGACGGGGCTATTGTTAATACTATTTGCACCAGCCTTATCTATTATAAAATAAACTGCAGAAATAACGTCAAGTTAAATCATTGTGAATTGAAATACTGGTAAATAATGCTGTGGAAAAGGAGATTTTGAAGTACAGAGGCACTACAGGAAGCATGTGCCTGTATTCTCTGAGGCCCAATTCAAATAGTTTTTATGATTTAGATCCACTTATTCTCAGACGACAGCCATTTCACAGTTCAAGAGAGGTGGCAGTTCAGAAGCTGTTAACTTTCTCAGCATGAAATGCCAGAATGACCTTGTTAGACAGAACAGAAGAAACAGACAAGCTGTAGACAGTCATGGACCTCTCACCTCCAGTGCCAAGCACTTTGAGAAGCTCGAAATTCTCCATGCCAACTTTCTCTGTGTATCCAGTGAGGTTTGCTGTGGAGAGCAGTGAACAACATGAGAGGCAGAAAAATAACATCTAGGGATGCACATTGATACTGAAATCACTTTAGCAGTGGCAGGTAATATCTTTTTAATTTCTATGGCTAAAATATCTGCATTTCAATCATGTTACTGCATTTGTAACCCTCCACAAATTGTTACATTTCTCTATAATGCTAATCCAAATGGATGTGATTCTAATTTCTACATTTTATAAATACTTATACTTTGGCTTCAGAATCAGCATAGGCGTATATGTACATGAGAAATGTCAGATATAGTCATCAGCCTAGCATTCCCCTATCAGTGCATCCCTACTAATATCTTTCTTTATCTCTAGTACACACACACAAGTTGCCATCTATGACGGTCAGCGTATCGTCATCAATGGTGTCAATGTCAGGTTCAGAGGATTCCATTACAAAGAACTGGAGGGTATGCTTCTAGGCTACTGAGGACAGTAAATATTAGACTACTGATCATTGCTTTGGTGATATCAAAGCACACACAGTAAAATCAATGTTAAAGGGCCCATATTATGGACTTTTGCATTCTTTTGTTTCTGAATGAGTTTTATGTAGCATGTGAACACTAACACTGTGAAAGTTTCAAAACATACCATTTGCTTCTGCTCATACAGTCCATATATGTAAACTAAGATGTAAATCGGCATGTTTTGAAGTCATTGTTTTTAATGTTATGAAAATCAACATATTTACATGTAGTTGCCAATTCAGTGCAGCAGGTCAGCCCCACCCATTCACGCTGAAGTTACAAGGAGTGTTTTAGCTCAGACTGCTTTTTGAATGAGTCACAACACAGGACAGCCAATCAGAACAGAGATCACTTGCATAGATCAGTCTTAATGGCTCAGTAACAAAAGCAGCCTTAGGAGAGGTTGTTAAATTGTCATGTAAAAATGAATTATGACTGTTTTTGGTTTATGAATCCAAACGTTATAAGTAGACGTTAGGGGAAAACTTTTAAAAGCAAGAAAAATGTAGGATATGGGCCCTTTACAGCTAGCTCAACACTGATTCAATCTTAAATAGAGAATGTACAGGACATACATAGCACGTTTAGACGACCAGTTCTTACTGATAAACAACTAAAATTAAATGTCATGAAGATTTTATCAGTACAATAAAGTTAAGGCCCGTCAGGAGCTGATGAAAGGGCGAACGGTAATACACAGAAAAACAGTGCAGTTTCACTGAGCCAAAACGAAGGCAAATGCCCTGAGCATCATCACCTACCATTCGTGATTTCATGTTTGACGGTGCAGACTTTCTTCCGAGCCTCCCTGTCCGAGTCCTCGCTACTACTACTACTGCTAGCACTACCGTCTCCAGGCATTTCTGCTGCTCGATTTCACCAAGTTTTCGCAAATACAGATGTTCGGACACGTTTCCCTCCCGCTTTCCCAAGCATCTATGTCCACAACACTTCTGCTCACGCAACCCAGCCTACAACTAACGTTACAGCCCGAACGGAGAGCATTCAAGTGGCAAACCGAACATTTCAAACCGCACCACAGCTGTGAGACGGGCATGAATGGGAGCTCTTTCGCTTTGTTTTGGTTTTTATTTTCCTACTTGATGGCAATCCCTTAGCTCACAAATCCCTTTGACATCCTGCTGTGGACTCTAATCTTCATAAGCGAGCCCTAATGTATGTGTTTTTGCTGCAGGAGTTAAGCGACCTAAATACATAATCGTCTGATAAATGGTCCTTTTTGACTGAATGCTAACGTGCGTCGTGAGTCTCTTTCAAAACAGCGACCTTCGCCTTTAGCAAACAGCCGCTTGATAACTCCTGTTATTCGGCTACAATGTCGGCTGAGCGGACTGCTATTTCCGTATCTCTTACTCTGTAGCTACCAGCTAAATGACATGCAACTGGTCTCCCAACAGCCGTGACCCGCAGCGGAGAGCATCTACCAGCGACCCCCTCTATCTCTTTCCGTCTCTCCGGGACTTTTAACGGACCAAGTTAGCTTTCGCTTTAGCACGGCCTTGCTGACAAAAAACGACTCCTCGCCGAGCAAGCGACTCTTCAGCGAGTTCATTAACCGGCCTGTATAATAAATAAATATGTCGTAGCCCTGCTAACGAGCTAACACGGTAACATTAAGCTAGCAAACTCGCTAGCTAGATCTCCACCTTGACAGTCAAATTAAAAGCTCCGTCTTGCAGGCCCTGAGTTAGCATGTCGCCACCGGCGCCGTGTTTCCCGTGCTCTTTTTTTTACGTGACTCACGCTGAAAATATGCGCCTGTTAAGGAGTGGGAATAAAATAAAACGATAAATGAGAAAAGTGGAGTTAAACTGAGGACTCCTTCAACTACGGAAGCCGGAGCGGGTCCGTTATGCCCGTACGGCGATGTCGGAAAGGCAGGCTTTAGAATGGGAGGGTGGCTGGACAGAAGGGAGAGAAGGGAGTAGGTGCCGTAGATAGTGAACAGATAGTGAACACCCAGAACTGGTTTCTCTTGCTTTCTAGTTTTGAAATGACAGCCAAGAGAGTTTGTTTTGTCGCCTACTCAGACATGTAGTGCACTGGCTGTGATAGCGGGTGGTTAGCTGTCATTGGCATAGACATATAGGCATATCTAAAGTGAAAGATAGTGATTTAAAGGGGAATTCCACCTATTTTTTTAAATGTGTGCATAATAAGCGCAGCTGCGAAAGGATCTGTTCTCGAGATACTTTCTGAATCAGAGTTCTTCACAGTAGTGGCGATAGGAACCAGACGTCTGATGAGTTTAATGCCCCTAAAAGCTAAGTTACCGTAGTTGTTGGTGTAGCATATTTTTAAACTCCATTGTAGTTAAGATGTGTACGTGCAGGTTGTTGTAAGGCATATAACCCAGAGAAAATATATTTTTTCAGTAAATAAAATGGCTTAAATTGTGTTGTAGACATTGTAAACCTTCTCATACCACCACTGTAAAGAAATCTCAACAGTGAACCATCTCCCATCACAACACTGAATGTCTTTCTCAGTGATTGAACTTTAAAGGAATTTTGGAAAATTTATGCGTGATGACGTTTAAAATGATGACGCTATGTTTTTTTTTTCTTTCTGGCTGCGTCCAAAACCGTATCACACCATGTAGTATGTCTAAATAGTTAAGTTAGCAATAAATATGTGATTTTCAGTCGTCATCATGCCAATATTAGGAACTCTGGGTCTAGTTTCTGTCTATAAAAAATGAATAGCCAGAAATGTCCCAAAACAGATACGGTACAGTTGGCGGTATGTCACTGCATCCTCTGAATTACAAGGTTAAGGAGTCCAAATATGAACATTGCTACATGCAAGCTAACGCTGCTGCTCATTGAACTGACATCGTAAGACTGGCAACCTCACAAAAGTACCTCATGCAAACCAGTAACTTTGTCAAATGTGGTAGTTAAGTTGCTTTGGCAGCCGTAGGTTACAGTTTGAGTAGCTGGTGTTGGTATACAATAGTGTAGACTTACTTTCATTGGATCAGTAGCACGATTAGATGTTGCATGACACACCACCGCATTACACACCACCAAACAAAGAATTAAAAAAATACATATTGTATAATGAAGTCAGGAACTAATTGTATGGTAAAGCGAGGTCACGGGCTCTAATTAATTCTGGATCATAAACAACACTCATTGAGGCTCATGTTCAGCTTCTCCAGAGCATCCTTTTCTATTAGCAGTGCAATTCTATGGAGAATTTACAGACTGTGTGTGCACAATTTACAATTCACTCAGCAATTAGTGCTCTTTGAAGTAGCCGAATTCACTGATTAGAATGGGCGTCTGGATATTTTAGAACAGTATATGTTGTCGCCTATCTAAAAATGTAGTTCATAAGCTGTGATAATGGTAGTTAGCTGTCATGACAGAGGTGGGCTTACAGAAAATGTGTTTTTCTGATATCTTGAATTATGCCAATTTTTGTGCTGGCTGCTAGCTGGAGTGAAGTGTCACTTTCAGGGATGCGCAGTCTCAGATTTTTGCTTTTTACACTCGGTTGGCAGTAAACCAGTTTATAATTTGTATTTTGGCTAATCTGTCTGCGGTTTTATGATGTAAATAATGACGTGAGCCAGGGACTTGCACTGTTACTGATACTCTTCTACCAAAATGTTGTATACCATGTTGCATCACAACACCAAATGTCTTTAACAGTGATTGAACCTTGAGGACATTTTGGAAAGTTGATGTGTGGTGACGTTTAAAGTGATGATGCTAGGTTTTTTTTCCACGACAGTTTTTTCTGGCTGCTTCCAAATGTGTAGAAGTGAGTTCCCTGTAGAGGACGTGTTATTTGTTTAATTTAACCAGGGATACCGAGACTTTTGCATACTACTGAATATGTAAAGGTTAAATAAATATAAATGAAGTTTTCAAAATGAATTCTCTAAAAAATGTTTGTGTGCAAACTGCACGTGGTGTCATTATAAAAGACTTTGCCGTTGGTCTGGTAGATTTCACACAAGTAGTAATCAGGGGATAGAGGGTAGTGATGGGGAGTCTATTCCAAAACAGTCGATTCTTCACCTCCAGGGCATCTGGGAGTTGGGTCAACTCTTGGCTTTTGACTCTGAGTCGAAATGCTCAAAGTCGACTTTCTCAACTCTCTTGACTCCATCATTGGCTCAAGGGACATTTTGACCAAAGTGTGTGTTAAGTTTGAGTAGCACAGGTTTGTTTACCGGCTTGATGATGTGCTTACACTGCTGACCACCCACTGACCAAAATGTTTTCAATATGTTTGCTTCTACACTGTAGCGCTCTTCACCGAACTCTGCTGTGGAAAACCAAACTCTTCATTTTCTCCAGGAGTAGGGCTGCAAAAAAACAGCATTTAAAATGTTACAAAGAACAAAATCAGAAAACGAAAGTTCAATACTTTTCACAGAACGTTGTGGAAAATAAAGCTGAAATTGGCTTTTTTGCCATCTTCTTGCTCAAATTTTCCATTCACTTCATGTGGTACTGCAGTTACGTTTATGTGCTTGTACACCGTTTAAGGAAACTACTGCATCACTTAAGGAGCTTAAATCTGGTTAACTGGCTACTAATGGTTTATTCTCATAAAATTGTGACTACAGTAATGATTTTCTCAGTGTATCTCTTTTGAGTTTCCTCTCAAGGTCACTTCAGCAAAATGTGTGAAATTATGTGAATTCGGATGTGCGTGTGGGAATTAGCTCTAATCTTTTGCAAACTACATGATATTACTTGGAATAATCTATGAATTTTCATCATATCACTGTAATCTGTGGCTTCGTACACAAAATGGGTAAACTACGTTTAGGATGGTTTATTATTCGCTATGCCCTTTTATCACTGGCTCTGCACTAAGAGGAGCCGAGGAGCCATCCTTCCATTCCAGCAGCAGAAGTAGAGAGTCAGAGTTGACTCCAGAAAACCAAGAGTTGTGTATCACTAGGTGAAGGTGAAGGATGAAGGTGAGAGCATCATGATATGGGGGTGCTTTTCTGTGATACTGGGGCCATTTCATGCAATCAAACAAGAATGGAGAGATGTACCTAGACATATTACAGGAGAATTTAATCTTGTCCATCAAAAAACTGAATCTGAAAAACGGCTTCAAACATATAGCCAAAATACTGATTTGTGGTGTCTGAATATCTTTTTCCATATCAGTTTAGTTTTTAAATATCTATGTTTAATGTTTATAAAGATATTTTTTCATAATTATAGGTACAAAGTCAATAGAAATTATCTTGTTTTTCCTCATTGTATGTATATAATAGCAGTGTATTGAATATATTTATATATTGATACACATCTGAGACTCTAGCAGAAGCATGCCTGTTGGTGTTGCTGTGTCAGTTTTCTCGTTTGGTTCCTTGAATCTAACAGTTTTAGAGCCCCTGCAGTGTCTGATACTTAAATGTGTTTGATTTTAGCCTAATATTAACAATGTGTCTAGGTACTCGTTACTGAATAATAAGGTTAATTGTTAATTAAAATCAATAACTGAATAAATAGCCTAAAGTTTTAGAGGATGACTATAGCACATAGAAATGCCGAATGTTGACACCCCTGTGTAAATATCAATGTAGTTCATCTAAATAGGTTTTGTCTGGATAAAAGTATTTTTTGTCATTTCATACTCCAACCTTCCTGTGCTGATTTACCTGGCGAGGCCTAATCGGATGCAGTGAGAGTGGAGGTGCTTGGGCAGCAGTTTGCGTATTAAGAGCTTGGATTAGGGTCAGTTTGAAAGGTGTCAGAAACGAGGACATAGATATACAGGCCCTCGCTGTATTACTGACATGATTCATCAATCTCCATAATCCTATTCCAGCCACCCACTGACATTCAGCTGTGTGTATGTGCTTGAGGTGAGAGAAAGTGTGTGTGTGGGTCAGGCCTACTTGCTTAGTGTGTCTGCCTGTGTTCTTCCTCCTGTTCTGTAGTCAGACCCTTCTTGTGTTGTTGTGCATGTGATGGAGAAAGAGAGTGAATGTGTTGGTATGCCTATGAGCTAGTTTGCATGTTGGTGGGTGGGTGGCTGGTGAGCGCACGCTTTACTATCAAAGGCAAAAGTCAAAGAGACAGAGGCAAGTGGGCAATATTTCAACACACATCTATTCGCACAAAATTGCACTACACAACGAAGCAGTTAAAAACTTTAATCTTTATTCAATCCGACTCTTGTACTTTTCCGTAGTTCTGCAGTGCAGTAGGTTTTCTGTGGCTTAGCAGAGCATTGAGCAGGAACTGACTACACCAGCTTTATACATTTACATTGCTGTTATCTTCTTGCATAATGTACAATCATGGTTTGAGCTTTGAAAGTCAAGTTTTCTTGGATGCTTTCTTACATGTTTTTCAGGGTAGGCAGTTGAATAAACATTTGCCTTGGAATGAAGATATTAGTTCCAGTGCTTCAGGTTATAGTTGTATTCCCATTATTTATCGATAAACAACAGTGTAAATCAACAGCGTAAATGAGAAATTTAGAGCAAATTAGTTTAAGAGATGGACGTTGTTTTTTTCACATTGCGTAAAGTGGGCACAGTCCAATAAGGGGGAGTAATCAGGAATCATCATGCAGCTCATACAGCATTGACACAATTTGGAAAAATGCAGCAGGAAGACTGCAGTTTGAAACTCCAAAAGACAATCCTGAATTTGTTGCAGCTGCAGATGAATTATTAAGGGCCTTATTGATCGCCAAATGCTGGCGAAACATCGCAGCAGCCTCCTTGGAAACGTAATACTCAAAGGCTTCTTCACCATGTTACTCAAACGCACCCAGAACAGCCTTGTGGCCACATTTTTTTGGGCCGAACTTAGTCATTATAGTGCACTCTATAGCACAGATGATGACATATGACTGAGATGTGACTGCATCTCATGGAACTGGCATGTTTTGATGTTTACATATAATAAAGAGTATTTTAAAGGGAATATTTTGAAAGGTGTGCAATATTAAGGTATGCTGTACAGTGCTACAAAATAGACTTATAAAAGTACCAAACAATTACAAGTGTTCAGATCACAACATCTTGTACTATTTGTGCGCCCATGCTCAGCCAGATATTCAGAGATGATTGAGGTTCTATTACAGCTGCATATAAAAGAACTGGCATGGTCTGACATTTACATAAGGAATAAGGAACATTTTGAAAGAGAAAGATTTCTGGGGGGGAATGAGCTGTTAAAGAACTGTACAGTACTTTGGGATACAAAGTTAAAGAAGATTTACAAAAGTACCAAACAATTATATTGTTCAGATCTTGTGCCATTTTTTTCCTTTATCATTGGGTTAAAATCTGGGGTAGTTTAGGTTGCAGGGGTCGTTGCCCCAGCTGTCCCTGATGTGCCTGCGGCCCCTGCTTCCGCCTTGACCTGCCCATCCTGCACCTGGTTCAGCAGCAGAAGCTTCAGCACTGGGTCCAGGTACTCCATGATGGTCTCAGAGATGCTCTTCTCCAGCAGGTAGCCCTCCGTCTCAATTTCTGTGTTCTCCTGCCCAACCAAGGCCTCCAAGGAGGTCTGCAGATACCTCAGGCTCGCCAATACAGTGCACTATGGAAAAACAGGGAGGTGGAGTCATGGAAATCAGGTAGTATGGGATTGAGAAGGGATTAAAACAATGTGGAGGTGGGTAGGTGATGGAAGATAGTTAGTAGAACAAGGTGGAGACCATTGTACATCAGATCAATTTGTGTAGTAAGTGATATGTAAGTATCTTAATCTTGGGTTTTAGGGTCCCTCAAGTAATTAACAATTAAAATACGATTATGAACATCTTAGAGTATGTTCACAGTTGAATTGACTCTGTTTATTTTCCAGTTAGTACTCACAAAAGTGTCTATTTTTCTCACTTCCATTGATTCTTCAGTTTTCTGGGGCCCTCCATTACTCAGTTGCCAAAACTGCTTTTGAGCCAAACTCAACAAAGTCAATAAAGTAAACACAAACCTCCTTTCTTATCTATGGTTCGATACCTGAAGCACATAGACAGAAAGCACCACAGCCCCAAAGCTGTTCATCAGGCCCATGTAGTAGTTAAGAAGTGCCTCCCGGCATCCGTGGATGAAGATGTTGAGTTCCTCAGTTTGGTGCTCATAGTTGTAGTGGGCAGAGTTGTTGGTGATTTTGTACTGGATGCAGGGTCTGGGGGAACTGGGGTTGCAGCAGCTGAAGGGGACTCCATCCACCAGGTAACGCCCATCCACATTGCTCTTGATACGGCTGAAGGAGACAAAAAAATTAACGTGTCAAGACCTGTTTAGAGCAGATGCCTTTAACTCTGAATGAATTCAATATCCAGTCCCAAAATTTGGTAATCACTGATATCTAAGACGGGTCATACAACATGGTTTTACATTCCATCAGTTCTGGGGGCCCACTGCTTTGCACAGTCTTAAGTTTAGGCCCCCACAGTTACACTCCAGATACAACTCATGAAGGGTTTGATAAGTAGCTGTTGAGTTGGCTGTCTTACATCAACAGCTCAGTTAACCACCAGTGACTACAAAATCCAAGACTGGAATTGGATTCAAGGTCTGGCCTTGAAGCTCTCTGCTCTAAACACATTACCCACAAGAAACTGGTCCTATTTCCTTATGTTGCACTGACCCAGCAACTCTGCAAATCATACCTGACTTCAAGACTTCAAATCCGTATCTTGAATCCAGTTTCTAGCCCTGGTCTCTTCATCACTAATATGTATGACACTAAGTGGCCAATCAGATACATCAACAGTTCAGGAAATTACCAGTGATGATAAAATAAAAGACCAAAAACTGGATTGAAGGTCTAGATTTGAAGACCTCTAAACTATTGTCTTTATTGCCAACCCAATGCAAAAGACAAAAGTAAAGTTCCGGCCACGTTGCTGTGTCACTGAGATTTCTCCACCAAGAAGTCCCATAATGGTCTTAATCTGAGACCAACCTTTAATGATATTAGCTAGAAATTGTAGTATTTGAAGTGAAGCTAGAATGAGACCCTATTCTATCTTCATTTCCCCTAATCTCACTTACTCCTTAACCTCTTTGGAACTGAAATCCAGGTAGCGGTTGCTGATCCACTGCACCTCAAACCAGTCCTTGTAGTCATTGTTGCCGCAGCACTGGAACTCCATCTGCAAGCGGTCGATGGTCTGCTTCTGGAAGCAGCGGCCTGGTGTGTCCGTGTCTTTATAGAATCGGATACCGTTCTTCAAGCCAACCTTCAGCGAGCCCTCCAGGGTGCCCTTCATGGCGTAGCTCAGAATGACACCGATCAGCATGAGGGTGGTGAAGAAGATTGAGCAACAGAAGTAGGGCTTCAGGAAGGTCTTCCAGCGTGGGAAGCGCGTGGCATCCAGTGCATCCTGGCAGATTCGTGTTGCAAAGTAGTTGATACCCATGGCAGCCATCCCTGCTATGATCAGCGTGTTGGGCACAATGTAGATCTCGGTGTTGTCCATTACCTACAGGGCAGATTTTGGGGTTATCATGAATCTGGTACTGGTACTTGCTCTAGTAGATTCTACTTGTGTCATATGATATGGAGCAGCATGTTTTACATTAACAAAACCTAATTTGTTACAGGGCCGATTCAGGATTCCATTTATTATCGCCTTAATAATGTGTGTATATAGCTTTATTTTGTGTGAATGAGTTTTACTAGAATGCCTTTTTACAAGCAAGTGATTGCAGGAAAACTAGAATCTAAGCTCCTTGAAAGCATTTATTGCTGACTGGTTTGCTTTCTCTTCCTATAAGGCCTTATGCTTTTAGCACATCACGCATCCTGCGATTCAGTTCCCTTTTCTTTATTTTAGTGTTTGCTACTATTTTGCACATTTACAACCCAAATGCTTTTGTATTTGCAAAATTTGCAGAAAAAAAGTCAATATTTGCCAACACATGAAAAGTTACAAACAATTAAGGTTAGTTTTAGCAGTCTTTCCTTGTGAGTTTTTTGTTGATCATCACCCTTGCTCATCATACACCCTATGAATTTAGCCAGCCATTTTGCACTATACTGCTAAAACAGCATTCAATGGTCTGTCTCTACCAGAAAGAACTACAGTTTTGAGTTTGGACACATATAATGGCCATTTTAACATTTTGTTCAAACAGATGACCAATCCAATAGAAAAGTAGTTTAATGGGGCAAAGCCAATCCTCTGGGGTTGCTGTAATGGATGAGACAGATTCTTTATTGTGACCTAGATTATGATCCATCCAGGCCATTGGACTACTCATCGAAGAGGACAGCTTCCTAAGCCTATTGTAACCAGCTTAGGTAATATTTATATTCACCTAGGTTAATCCAGTCCAGATATTTCAGTCACTTCTAATTGTTTTCTGGAGTCCTTTGAGGCATATTACACCACGCACTACAGATTAGACAACATAAGCAAATGATGATTGTTAATTAATAAATAGTATTTATTGATTAATAAAGCTGACCATTAACATGCTGTTAAATAAGGCCAATTCTTCTTTGCATATACTCTATTACTCAAAAGTTTAGAATGAATTTTTCCAATAACAGCAGAACAATTTTAAGTTGAATGATGAAGAGAGATTCAGATTATTCTAAAGTGAATATACATATATAAATGTGTATATATGTACAGATATGTGTACATATGTAAATGTGCATTATTGTTCAGCACTTAAAACATCTAAGAATACCTTTTGGTGTCTAGTCTATAACATTTATAGTGATTTTCTAAGTAAAAAATAAGTGAACACGTCTATGGAGTTAAACATATTGGAAAAAAAATCAAAAATAAAATATTGAAAATGTACCATAACTTTTGCACAGGCCACATTTTATGGTTTATTTTTTTTCTCAATATGTTAAATTCAGCAAATAAACAGTAATTTAAATGTGCAGAAGTGTGTTCTCTGTAGAAGATATGTTATCTTATTTTCACTTAGAAAATCATCAAAAAAAATGTAAATTGATCAGTGGCGCCCAAACTTTTGCATATATGTAAATGACTGTAGTATAAAAAGCAAGAAAACGTATTAACATGACAAGTGCTTCCAGACATTTAAACAATTTTGTGACTTCCATTGTGACCAAGGCCTAAGACGTTCCTTCAGTATTTCTTGTCCTAACACTATGTCCTATGCTAGGTTAATAAAATACGTTGCCTTGGTGAAATAAACCTTGTCAAGACAACATGTTTCCACTTTCAAACGGAATAAAAACTCATAAAGAACAGTTTGAAGTGGAGTACAGACTGCCACGCTTAAATACCTCTGCCCTTCTGCGCAGTTCTGTCTTCAGGAAGCAACCAAGGCAGAAGGTGATCGCTCCACCTAAAGTAGCCAGCCAAGATAGCAGCCATAAACCCTGTGCCAACTTCACCCTTTTCTCAAAGGGGAACTTCATCTTAGCCCACACCATGATGACAGCCCAGGAGTGCTAGAATTCAGAGAAGAATGAAAAGAAGACGTCCGTGTCTGAAGAAGAATGCCAGGCAACCGAAACAAAAGGAAATTGTGCCTGAAGGTTAATGAAGATGGAAATGATTGTAGAGGCGATGAGGAACTGGATGATGATTCCGAGTGGTTCTTGAGATGTTTCAAAATGTTGTATTTTGAAAAGAAGAGATCTCCAAAAAGAGAAAAAAAGCTCTTGCTATCCAAAATCCAAGGTTAAATCCTCTTGCGTCTCAGAATATCTGGGTCAGATTGATTTCACCCGAACAGTTCAGCTGTTTTTTGGTCTTGGTCACTTAATCCGTATGTGGTGGTCTGTCCGGGTTTTGGTGTGGTGATCCCCCCAGTTGAGATGCTAAAGATAGCTCAGAGACCACTCAGTGACAGAGAGTGGTACATTTGCACCTCTGCGTCCATGCTTGGGTGAGACACACTGGATTCGGCCAGAGCTGGAGGTCTGGGGCGTCTTACCTGTAATCCTTTACCTATCCTATTACAGCGTCCCTCTCCAATGGGAATCCAGGGATATGTCTGCTCAGCAAAGATTAGAATTGCAGCTGGACATGGAGAGATGTGGCCATATTGCCATAACATGGCAATCATATTCATAAATATTGACCTGTTGGAGATTCTTTGAGACTGCAGACTGTGGCATTTGTTGGGTTGGTGGAGAAGATGCTGAGCTCTCCAGTGAAGATTCCACCATATATGCAAATCACAGTGCAAGTGATCATTTTTTAACAAAACCCATGAAATTATCATAACATATGAGAGCAGGGTTGGATTTAGTGATTCAGGCAAAAGCCAAGAATGGGTCCCCCTGGATGCACATTTCTAGATTGGTTGAGGTTCTGGTTGCACCATCAATACATAATGAAAAAGCTGTCTGACGCCTGAGACATTCTTTTATGATCATTTTGAGATAAAGTTTTTGTATTTTTAACAATCTGTGCTTGAGGGATACATGGGTGTTTGAAGGCAAAATAGTTCCCAAAGAAAACTTTTTTTTCAGATTTAATACTATTTTACCATCGTCAACATTACATAAAAAGCTCAGACACATGTAGGTCCACTGGTGGTTTTAGATAGAAAATAAAATGGCCATATTTGTGTTGTAGATATTGTGAACACTGGCTCCCATCACCACCACTGCAAAGAAATCTGAGACAGTAAGTTCAGATCAGATCAGAACACTCTGAATGACTTTGTTTACATCTTAATTACTTAAGTATACAGAAATTTTGAAAAAGAGTTCCTTTTTAACATCTATCTTACAACCTCTATTTATCCATTAAACAGGCTAGTTTTTACTGTGCCTTTAAGACTGATATATGTAAATGACCTTCGTTCTCATAGGCTGCCCTGTATTGTGCCAAGTACAGAAAGCAGGCAGGACTGAAACACTCCTTACAACTTCAGAGTGAATGGGTGGGGCTAAACTGATAAGGCTGATTAGGTGGATATATGTAAATGTATTGGTTTTTGTGACATTACAAAGCAGTGAACTCAAAACGAGCTGTTTTTCAGCTTAGTTTTCATAAATGGGCTCTATGGAGTGGAGAGCGAATGATACATTTTAAAACTATAATAGCGTTTACATACTACATACTCCTTTATTTCAAAATAGCGAGGAAATTTTGGTTTTCCATGTCATGAACGCTTTATTTTTACAAATTTACAGAAAATCGGGCCTTCTCTACAGATAGCAGAGGGCATTCCCAGATGGACTGAGTAAAAAAAGGGGGGTAAAAACAATAGAAAGTGTAGTTAATCTTGTTTACATGTCCTGCAACAGGCTCAGTGGTGTGAATTTAAGCAGCTGAATGGCTTGAGTGATTTGCACCCATTATAGGCTTTAGGCCTATTAGGTTTGTCTCACATAGCTGTGCTGTAAAACTGTGCTTTTAATTGGACAGATGCTTCTAACTGAATTGACTGAGCACACATAACAGAGCAGTGCATGTAGTTCTGTTCATTTGTTGATTTGGCCATATCAGTGGTAATCTGTACAAACTAAAGCAAAACATCATAATACATGAGAAAAAAAGTTTTGAGTCTTGAGACTGATCACAGTGTGCTATGCTAGTGCACATTTACACAATAGCTCATGACATTATTGTGAAGTTAATGTGTTATGAGGGAGCTCAAAGTTTGGTGAATTATAGAAAATAATTTGCTCTGGAATTATTACTTCTAAAACTATAGACATTATATAGGCACATTCATGCTGAAATTAAAATCACAGATCTTGTTGGTAATCATTTGAATTAGAGCACCCCCTCAGATAAAAGTAATCCAGCTCCAATAGGGCTTTGGACTAGATTTCATGTATCACAGCCTTATGGAGCAGTTTACCTCAAAAACTATGATAAAACCATATTTTATACTGACACCAGGGTTAACCAAAGGAGCTAGCTGATAGATACTTTCAATAAAATATAAGCAATAGATATTAAGTTTAACCACTTAACATGCCAGGTTTATTTCACACAAAGGCTTAATATTCAGTAACTACACAGACCTCAATGAAAAATAAAGGAGCTATTCTTAGGTTATAGAAGTATGTAATAAAACTTATTAAGGGGTTGATAATTAGTCACCATATTATTCTAAACCAGCAAAGTAAGAAGAAAATGGTCCATGTAGGACCTGTATAACTAAGCAGCTAACGTTACTCCCTCAGTTGAAGCTGAGTTGTGAAAGCAGAAATCTCAGTAGGTTTTGTGTTTAGCACCAAATAATAATGCCATTTTCTTTAGTTTATCAGTAAGCAAATGATGACCACTTGGATAAAGTACATTACAGGGAAAAATGTACTCAAGTACACTCTTAAAAAGATGGTTCTTTAAGGGTTCTTTAGTCAAGAACCCTTTGCAAGATTTGCAAGATGCAAGGTTCTTTGCATCATGAAAGGGTTTTTCAGATTAATGGAGCTTTATAGAGAAACATTTTGAAAAGGGTTCTATATAGCACCAAAAAGGGTTCCACTATTGTTAAGAACCCTTTTCTGATACTATATAGAACCTTTTTGACACTAACAAGAGTAAATGCTATTTGTTACTTTCCACCTCTGCAATTGTGGTATCTGCAAGGGTGGTTTTAGGGAGGGTCTTTGAGCTAGCTGAGGGTTTCGGTTGATGATAAGTAATGGGAAGACAAACCCACCATTTCAATATCGGTTTGAACAAGCACTTGTCTACTTGGACTCATCATTTCCCCTCAGGGGAATCCCCAGTGCCATCTTAAGGGCTGTTCCATTCCTTTATTAGCTAAATTAAATGGTGTTAGATGAATCCTCAGAGCAGCAGAACTTGCCCAGAAATCACTCTGACCTGATGCATAACAAAGCCGTTTATTAGCTAACGTTACAGCAGTAAACTTTAAAATGCTTAACGTAAAACCATAGCATTCAATTTGCTGGGCTTTAGGTTCCAAACTACTCCATCTGTTATACATGACTGCTGGTAAAACTTCATTACTTTACTCTGAAAGCATTCTGTTACTCTGTTAGCATGCTGAAGGCTACATGGCTAACCAGCTGAGGGTGAGTGTGTAACGTTAGAATAATCCACTCCTCACTGTCACCTGCTCCACTTCTCTCGCGAGTGGCCACTTGTGTAACGTAGGAGTGACACACATCCAAGTGGCGAGTCGAAGTGGACAAGGGTGAGTTAAAAAGGAATTTATACAAGGCGAAACATGATATATTGGTACATTTTATTTTCCCTGCCAGCTGGTGCACAGTGACATAATCAAAACTCAGAAGACATGTTTGATTAAAGACTACGGGAAAACAAGCATTTTGTCTTTCAAATGACATGACACGATTAAATGACATTCATGATTAATATGACCAGGGACATGAGCTAACTGGTAAAGAAAGGGTCAATTTGATTTTTAGGTTAAATTTAAAGGTTAGTTTTAGGCCGAAACGCCCCTTTAACTGACATTCGATGAAATGCAACAGCCAATTATGTTGAATGTAATAGATTTGTATTAAATCTAATCCTACCCTAAACCTAAGATGCACTATGTAAGTTTTGGGGCTTTGTAATGAATCCAATGATTGTGAGTGTGTTAAAGGAGTATTCAAAGAGAGCTCAGCCAAAACTTGATGAAGGACGTGTCTTCCGAGGATGTGGATGAATTATCTATTGTCATCATATCTTCATCAGTGTGTTGATTCTGCATTTGATATCTAAACATTTAGCTAGGTCTTCTTTTAGAATCTCTGTGTGTGACATTAATATGAAAAGTCATATGATATGGTCTGAAATACTGATGCAAAATCTGACCTGAAGCCTCTGACTTTTAAATTTAATATTTCAGGCTATATGGGGTAACTTGCAGCAGCTCATGCACACCATTTAGCATTTGCTAAGTAATGCTGTTTCCTTCAATTTTAACAAGAAAATTGTACATAGTGTTACTCCGCAGCCAGCTTGGGCATTGCTGACTCGTGTAAAAATAGCTTTTTTCTGTGTTGTTGATTTTGTTAAACCAAACGCCCATGACTCTGACCGACTCAAAGTCATGCAGACTTAAAAGGCCTAAAGCCAATGGATTTCATGCCAATGAGCCTGTTACAGGAGACATAAGTAGGATTATCCACAATTTTATCAGTTTGAAAATGTTATTTAGGGATTAGGACAGTTATCATTTTACTTGCTCATCTCAAATGATCACCTAAAGGGGGATGGGGCCTTGAAAAAGTGAAATAGAGAGCTCAAACTCTATATCAGGCTGGATACAATTCCAAAGCAAAGTAAAACACAAATGCTAAAATACTGCCTTAAATTAAAGATCAGTCACTCTAAATGACTTGAATTCAAAGAGGTTGATTATGCAAAATAGCAAAACGACACTGTAATTAACATTTGCATTAATGTGTAGTACTGTGCAAAAGTCAAAAGAGTCAAATAATTCATTTTTCAGCAACAGGAACAAATCATATAGCAAAATGATCAAAATGACCAGGAACAAATCATAAAACATATATTTAGCTGAAAACTACACAACAATCTCAACAACTACAAGAAATATAGTATCAATGTTTTCAATAGGTAGTGTGTCCACTCGCCTTTATTAAAGCTTCCATTCTTGTTGGTAGACTCACTTTCATTTTTTCAAAGAAATCTGCAGGGATATTTTTCCACACCTCCAAAGTTCAGTCTTAAAACTTGGTTGCATTTTCTGCTTCTTACGATCCAAGTAATCTCAAATACGAACTTAAACTGATCAGTCTATAAAACTTTACTCCACATATCAGTGTTGTCATTCACTTTTTGGCCTATTTTCTTTCTCATTAAGAGCTTCTTGTCAGCTGCACATCCTTTCAGACACATAGTGTTGAGTTGTCTTCTCACAGTGGAAGGATGGACAGAAACACCTGTGGATTTTTTCAGATCTGAAACAAGAGTGAAGCTTGATTTTCTCCTCTCTCTCAAAGATAAAAGCTTTAGGTACTGAGTACTTGCACTGTTGTTAGGAGTTTCATTTGCTCTATATCTTTTAATCACTTTTTGAACTTTCCTGAAAACTCATGTTTTTTCACTCAACTTCCTCCTTCCTTATGCAAATGAATTATCTTATATCTAATCTAATATGTCATTTAGCCATTTTAGCCATTATAGACACACATGAGAAAAATGTACAGGCCAGCTAAGGTATGTTTGGGAAGTTACTTGTGTGAATGGTAGTGTATTTTTTGAAAGGGAACATTGTCAGTGACTCTAAGAACAGCTTTTGTTAAATGAACACAGCTGTAACCTGTTGGTTTTAAGATTGGATGGAGGGAAGAGTTGAAGCGGCAAATTGCATATTGATAGATTTAATATTATGCTTAGTCATTGAGGCTTGTGTGTAATTTTCTGTTAAATATATTTCATGCTTTTTTCCACTGCATAAATGAAAGAGTCTGCGACTTTTGCACAGTACTGTATGTTTACCCTGCTAGAAAAACAGCATTAACCAGCATATGTCATGTTTTGAATGTTGGTATGCTGGTCAGTAGCAATTGAAGTTAATATGCTGGTCACCAGCAACAACACCATATATTGTGTTTTGAATGTTGGTATGCTGGTCAGTAGCAATGGAAGTTAATATGCTGGTCACCAGCAACACCACCATATGTCTTGTTTTGGATGTTGGTATTCTGGTCAGTAGTAATTGAAGTTAATATGCTGGTCACCAGCAACAACACCATATGTTTTTGCATTTTGGTTGTTGGAATGCTGGTCAGTATCAATAGAAGTTTATATGCTGGTCACCAGCAACACCAGCCTATATCGTGTTTTGGATGCTGGTATGCTGGTTAGTATCAATAGAAGTTAATATGCTGGTCACCAGCAACACTGGCATGTGTTGTGTTTTGGATGTTGGTATGCTGGTCAGTATCTGTGGAAGTTAATATGCTGGTCACCAGCCTATGTCAGGTTTTGGATGCTGGTATGCTGGTCAACCAGCATGACTGCTAAAACAGCACCAGACCAGAAAAAACTAGCATAGACCAACTTAGACCTGCATGAAATGCTTGCTTCAACAGGGCAATATGAAACTGGGGACTGAACAGTTAAGCTTGTTTACACCTTGAATTAATAAGTGTTTTGTATCCATATCTGGATAAATGTTTGACAGATTCCATTTACACTTTTCACTAAAATATGTCTCCAGTTTGACCAGATGAGATGCAATAGTACTTTTCCCATGTAAAAAAGCATGTCAACACATTTGCCGCTTTGTTTACTCATTTTCCCGTTATGATACAAGTGGACAAGCTCGGCCTGGACATTTTTTTCTGCCTGGAGTGCAAGAGGGCTCTTGAACTGGGGCTAATTTCAGTGTTTGCCTGCTGGTCAGCGCTTAGCAAATGTATTTCCACTTACATAATTGTACATGGATTACAAAACGCATTCTGTTTACACTTGTGTCACATGTGGTCAAGTCTCTGACTCTGACCACCTCCGAATGTGGTTTGAGTGATGCAACCGTAATCCACTCACAGTGCGTCTTTGGGGTGTTTACACCCAGCTTTTCACACAGTCAGACGAAATCCGAACAGGATTTATCACCAAAAATGCATATTAAAGCAATGTATAAACAGGCTCAGTGTGTATCTAGCACTAGATATGGGGTTACCTGCTTACATTTAAGTTTTTTTGCCAGAATGGTTGTTCAGTTGAATTCACAAAATGAGACTCAGCCATACTTTCTGCTCTACTTTTATTTACTGTGTTTACTGACAACAAGACAACACAAAAACAATCCTTTGGCAGTGCTGGAAAATAAATTGGGATGACATATAGTGCATTAAGCTTGCTGGTATTCCTCTTAGGATTTATACGCTAAAGACAAATCAATATAGAGGAGCATATTCTACAGAGCCTGGAGTCAAAATCAATACACATAGAGTTATCTATGGCAAACACATAAATACCAACCTACCGTGTTAATTTGAATTAATGTCATTCATAGTTAAGCTGTTTTTTAATGCTGTACCTAATCCAACATTCACTAATAGTATTGAAGCATTCACATTATACTATTTTTGAACAATTTACCAAATATGAAGCAAGAACATGACTAAACCTATAATTATTTATATTTTGGAACTACTTTGAATGCAAATTCAACTCTGAAAGAGCTTGAACAGTTTAGGTATGAGCTGTTCAGTTAGTTTACACTAAAACACAGAAGAAGACTAATGCATATCAAAAAGGAATGAATGAGTAATTAATGTAACATGTAAAGGTGAATTCCACTGCTTTTTCAAAAAAATACATATAGTTAAATCATTAAGATGTAAAGAAAGTCATAAACAGTGGTTTAATGTAAATGAACAATTCTACAGAAATGTGCAGATTCAGAATTGTTCACAGTGGTGGTGATGGGAACCAGACATCTGAAGTGTTTAATGCCTTTAAAGCTACCTCAGAAAGCTGTTACATGAAGTGGTTGCAAATATGCTGCCTAATGCCTAAGACATTATTTTACACACTTACAAGATTTTAAAAAATTACTTTTAAGATGGTTGTTCAAGGGTTCTTTTTTACTAAAGGCAATGGTTATATTTAGATCCATGAGTTCTGTATGGAACCACACTGTTTAAATGTTTTTTCCATGGCAAAAAGGCTCTTCAGGTTGAAGCAGAATGTGTTGTATGTGATTCTATATAGAACCTTTTTGAAAATGGTTCTGTATAGCACCAAAAAGGGTTCTTCTATTGTTACTAGCTTGACATCATAACAATAGCAGAACCATTTTTGGTGCTATTTAGAACCAACCAGTGAACCAATACATATCTTCTGAGCTTTAATATTTAACACTGATAATAGAACAACAGAGATAAATCTGAAAAAGTAAGTTTTCATTTGAGGACTAGTTTGACTCCTGCTTGTACCCCTCTGCTTTGAATGGATTACCAAAATCATGGTCCCACTCTTATGGATAGCCCCCTATATCCCTCTTCAGATTATCAATAGACGTTCAAATTGTTAACAAATTACTGATGATTCTCAGTAGTGTTAGGGGAAGGATTAGGCCTGGGTTTAGGACCAGGGTAAGTTTTAGGGTTAGGGAAATTAAGGTGAATTTAATAGATAATCAGTTGAATATACATTAAATACAAGGTAGGCATCTACAGTGGGCTATCAAAATGTTGCAGGCCAAAAGCTAATCTCAAAATGGTCATAAAAATTATGTGAGGCATTAGGCAGCATTTCTAACCATTCAGGGTAATAACTTTCTATGAGGTCACTTTAAGAGGCATTGAACACCTCAGATGTCTGGTTCCTATCACCACCACTGTGAATAATTCCGACTTGGTAAGCTTATCCTGAGCAGCAAATTTCACCTCAAATCACTCTGGATGACTTTGTTTACATCTTAACAACTGAATTAAGCAGAAACAATCCCTCTTTCAGCATTTATTTCCAAATTTAACCTTGCTTTTGTGCCAGTGATTCAAAATAGTCACTGTAACTATAAATTGGAAACTAATTAAAGCTCCAAACGCTATATCAGTTTCTAGTTGTTTCACTTTGCTATGGATTCACTATCAATATTACTGAAGCTGCTTTCAAACCACTAAAGAGCCATTAAATTTGGAGCCCTGTGAGTTGACTTCCTGCTTTTTTGATGTCTGCTCAGTTTCTTGTCTTAGAATCAAAAAAAAAAGTAGAAGAGTGGGCGAGATTCATGCCAAGCTTTTTAAGATTTCTACTCAGTGAACACGTGTGCGTGCTAGCAGAAAGGGCTTCCTAAGGGCAATCGAGTCTAGTACACTAGTAGAATCAAAGTGCCACACTTTTGTTTGATGTTGCCTCTAGAGGACATCAAAGAGCCTCCCTCAGCAGGGCTATGAGACCCTTGGACATATCTTTGATTATGAATTGAGGAGCCTCATTTGGAATTCAGTACGACTCAGACTGAAAAGTCGAACCGAACCTACGCAGCGCAAGCTTTGAGTGCTCAGCAGCGCAGAGCTACCTCATTAGTTTAATAGCCTAAAATAAGGTGGCCATTTCCATAACACATATATAGCATATCAATATCAATATGGCATTGTGTAATCTTCAGAGGATATGCTTATGTCAGATTTTTGGAGCATGCCCACTTGTAGGTTGTCATTTACAACTTGTTAGACTGTTGTACTAACCCAAATTGAGATGTAATAATGTCTTATTCACAGATTGCATGATTTTATCCTCGACGTTGTGGCCTTCATCAGACTTTCCAAACCACTGTCATTTACATTCATGTCATTTGTCGGTCACTTCAGCACATCACAAAGTGTCGTTAAAAATGAACCAACTCTGTATTTTCATGATTCTTTCTTGCTAGTCCGTTTTCCAAGAACTTCAGCATCTTAGTCTTTCGTCTCACCTGCCAGCTATGATTGAGCTCATCTTTGTCTGAATCCTCAGCAGTGTCCTCATGTGGGTGGGGGCATTGCTTCTAGGGGACATCAAATAGGCTCTCTCAACAGGAATACAAGAGTCCCTTGTGAACTACATGTCCAATAGTTTATAGATACCTGCTTATCCAACATTTCTTTTGGAATGGAGTATTAATAGTGAATTTGTCTCCCTTTTGCTGCTGTAACATCCTCTACCCTTCCAGGAAGGCTTTTTGGAACATTGCTGTGAGGATTTGATTGCAGCCACAAGAGCATTAGCAAGGTCAGGTACTGATGTTGGATGTTCTGGATCACAAATGCCACTCCAGCTTGTCAAAAAGGTATTGGATGGGGCTCACTCCAGCAAATGCAATTCCACTGCTCCACAGCCCAAAGTTGTGGGCTTTATATCCCTCTAGCCAACACTTGGCATTGGGCATGGTGATCTTAGACTCGTGCGGCTTCTCCAGCGCGTCCCATTGTATTGGCAATGATTTTCCTTGGAAATATGGAGATTTCTGAGGGGTGAAGTGCACCTTAAAGTAGCTGAATTCACTAGTTAGAAGAGGTGTCTAGATATTTTTGGACATATAGTGCATATTTGATTATAAACTGAAAAGCCTCATCTTAACTCAGACTCAAAAGCGTAAGTGTGCAGTGCCACCTTTGAGCTAACTCATTAGTTCATACCCTAAAATAATCTAGCTACTTACATAATACACATACAGCATGTAGATTTATATTTATACAATGTACTCCTCAGGGGGTGTGCTTAGATTGCTGAATTACAAGAATCTGATCACACATCAGATTGGCGTTTCAGTGTTCATCAAACACTGTAGAGCATCCACACCTACAGTACTGTTCAAAAGTCAGAAACCCTTAGTTTCTTTAATTCTCGCTCAAAAAGGTGGAAACAATACATTTAACAGTAAATTACACAGAAGCCACAACAACTAGTTTTTTATGTCTTTGCCTTTATAACAGATTCCATTCTTTTTCAATGTTTCAAAGAAATCTGCAGGGATATTTTCCCACAGAGGTAGGTTGCATTTTCTGCTTTTCAGGTTCTAAGTAATCCTTAACACATTCAGTGATGTTGAGGCCTGGGCTCTGGGGTGGTCAGTCCACTATTCTGAAAACACCAGCAGCGTCTTTGTTTAATTTACAAATTTTCCTCTTTTTAGTTTATTTCTCAGTACCGGCTTATGGACAGCTACACATCCTTTCAGACCCTTACCATTGAGTTGTTTTCTCACAGTGGAAGGATGGAAAGACCACTTGTGTGTTTTTTCAGCAAGATTTTCTCCTGTGTCTCAAACATGAAAGCTTTAAGTACTGATTATTTGACAGTTTGGGACTTTTGCCAGGTCTGGCACTGTATCTTTTAATAATTGCTTGGATTTCAGTTTTGAAACTTCTGTTTCTTATGCAAGTGGATTATCTTATGTCTAATTCTCTCAGAAATATCTCCTGAAAAACAAATAACTTGACCATTTTAATTGGAAATGAAATAAATGGAGGGTGGTCTCTGACTTTTGCACACTACTGTATAGTTTGACATTCCCTATTTTTTGACACATTATTGGTCAGTTGCTTTAATAGAGTTATTGCCAAGTTAAAGCCTTTTTTATCAACCCTATTTCATAATTGGGTCCTCTGTCCCCCCTGTATGAAGTGGTTGAGCATCCTCTGTGCTGACTCTAGACTCGCCAGACTGCCCACAGGCTCCGAGCCACCCTTCCCTACCCCTCTCCCACCACCTTCAGCCTCCTGGTTGTTTGCTCTCTTCCAGTTACGAACAAGCTCCTCTTCATCCGAATCCTCAGCTGTGCCCCTTTGTGGATGGTGGAGGTCCATTATGCCTTCGGTGCACTTCAACTGGCCGTGATGCTCGTGCTGCTGCAGGCCGGTGGAGTTTATTCCCTCCAGGCTAGCAGAGAGAATGCGGATGGGAGAGCCCAGATGCCGCCCAGCAGGAAAGTGGTGACTTTCTCCAACAGGGCCGGCCAGACTCTGTTTGAAGCGGGACAAACTGGCATCCGTCAGGGGAACAGGTAAGGTCTCAGGGTGAATGGTGAACTGGAGGTGGGGAATTTGTAGGCCACAACCTCTGATCACCTCTTCACCCCCAGATTCACTCTCTGTATCCCCATCTCCCCTTCCATACTGATCTGTCCTCACCACTCGACTGGTCCCCTGACACCATGGCGAAAAGGCAGTGCCACCATGGTGACCTCCCTCTGAACTTCTCAAGGCGCAGTGCTGTGCCTCATCCCCCATTTCTGACCAATCAGATTCCTCCTCCTCTGGGAGAGGGCCCAACGTCTGCTCGTCCCCAGTCACTGAGCCTTTGTCGTAATGATCACTGTCCATAAACTGAACTGGAGGAGGTGCAACCGGAGGTCTGAACGGTTTGAAGGGATCATCTGACTTGAAATGCTTCACCAGGGCGTCCTGTAGCATTGAAGTCACCTAAGAGAAAGAGAGTTGAGAAAAGTAGAAAGAAAAAGAAATAGATGACATTCTTAAGTCAATCCATAATATCCCTCTATATTCATCCTGTCTAGTTTATGACATTTTCTGTTGTTTTTTTCTGTCAGCAAGCTCATACATTTATTGTCTCCAGGCTCTGAATGGTTGTCTTGGCAGCTGACAGTTGCTCTGTCAGTTCTGAGATCCGCTGATTCAGTTTCTCACGTTCCCCATCCATACTTTCAGCCTGAAGACAAATAGAAGAAGTGAAACGCACAATACAAAACATATACAATTTAAAGAAGTATTTATAACAAATTCCACTTTGATTTAGCTTGTCCCTCACCAAATTTTGTCGCAGATTTGTAATTTATTCATAATACACATTTTACAAACGGGTAGGCTATAAACACTTTGTCCAAAATATAATGCTTCTAAATAGTGAATTTAGCTACACTAAAAAAGTTTGTAGACACCTGTCTGCCAAGTGTTTCTTCTGAAATCAAGGGTATTAATAGGGAATTTGTTCTTCCTAGGTTACCTCTACTCTTCTGAGAAGGTTTTACTCTGGATGTTGGAATATTGCTATGAGGATTTAACTGCATTCAGCCACAAGAGCATTAGGGAGGTCAGGTTGTGTCAGGTCATGTTGGATGACTGGTTCTAGATCACTAACACAACTCCAGCTCCTCCAAAAGCATTGCCAATAGAATGGGACTCTAGAGCAGCTGTACTTAAGTCTAAGGTTAGGATATCCAGTGCCAAGCATCAGCCGGAGGTGTATAAAGCCCCTCAGCACTGGGCTGTGGAGTAGTGGAACTGCGTTGTCTGGAGTGATGGAGCTGGGAAGAGTTAGAGTGGTGTTTGTGATCCAAAACTAATTATCCAACGTCAGTAACTGACTTCACTAGTGCTCTTGTGGCTGAATGCAATCAAATCCTCACAGCAATGTAGCTAACTACTGCAAACTCCCTATTAATACCCTTGATTTCAAAATAAATGTTGGATGAGTAGGTGTCTACAAACTTTTGGATGTATAAGATATCTTTGCAAAGTTACATTAGGATTTTACAAAGGGTAAAAGGGAAAAACTGTTCAGCCTTGTATTTTTTGCATTAAATGATATGCTTTACCACACAGTGTAGTTTTTTCTCTAGAAGGTGATTGGTCTGTTGTGTGGACGAATAGTTATCCTGAAGCCTAAAGAGAAACAGGGAAGATTGCTGTTGACTCTGACCAGTAAGTTACAGCTGAGCATATTTTGCATATTATGTTGTCAGGTGCAAATTGCTTTGAGTACATTGAGTACTTTGAGTACAGGTGGGCGATATGGCAAAAATATCATATCACAATACATTTTCATGATACATGATATGTATCTCAGTATTTTGACTGACACAATGCACTAGCAGTGCCACATATACTGCCATCAAACTCACAATGATGTTTATTCAACATTTCATATACCAATTATGAAATATGCAGTTGATTAGTGTTCTTTAAGTACTGACGATATTCATGATGTGCTCACAAATGTACGTTGATTGTCACGTGAACAAAATTTCTAAAAAAAATTAAATATTGTCATATTGCCCACCTGTAGTACATAGTCTTTTGTACGCATTTGTCCATTCAATAGAACAGGACAATATTGGCTTCTGACCTTGTGAACTTGTCCACCATGCTGCTAAGCTCCACGCGAGTTCTTTGTAGCTCAGATTCCAGTAGCTGATGTCCAGTGATAAACTCGGCTCCTAGGCATTCCATGCGCACCGCTGTCTGTCGCAAAGTGTTGTGGAGATCTTCATTCTGTTCCTGAAGCATCCTACACACACACACACACACACACACACACACACACACACACACACACACACACACGTACATATGTTATATACACACACGTACATACATATATATATATATATATATATACATCAAAAGATAAAGATGTAATGATATACACTCGTCGCCACTTTATATGGTACACCCACCTTGTACCTGCACGCATTGCTATTTTACCATAAAGGTGCACTTTATATATACAATTTCTAATGTCTTACTATGCATAATTTCTCAGACACCTTCTACCTCATACATCAATGGGAAAGGACAACCACAGGACCATCACTGACCAGATACTGACCGAGTACTGTGTAAGGGCAAGGAGAAAGGAGAAAAAAACAGGATCATGCAAGACCTGGTAGACAACCAAAACTGTCACCTTCAGATAAACTCTCCTCTTTTAAAGAAAAAATCAAGCTCCACTTTTGTTTCTGATCTAAAAAAATCCACAAGTGTTTCTGTCTTTCCACCCTTTCACTGTGGAAGGCTCAATGTTGTGGGTCTGAAAGGATGTGTAGGGGTCTAGAAGCTGTTACTGAGAAAAGGAAGTGGACCAAAAAATAAGAAAATTTGCACATTGAACTAAGAAGCTGCTGGTACTCTGGACTAACTACAATGGACTGACCACTCCAGAGTCCACACCTCAACATTACTGCATGACCTCAACATTAGATACTATATTGTTCAGGTTTGTGTGTACATTACTGTTAAATATATGTTTTCTGTATGTTTTTCCCTGATGTTGAAAATGAATTTGAAGGCTAGCTTGACTGGAACTTAAGTAAATGAAGGGCTGTCTTAGACTTTTGCACAGTTCTGTATTATTTGAGAATAGTGATACCAGTGTGGTAGTGGGTGCATAACAGAGCAGCCTCTCTCATTCTGGTGGTTCCTTTCCATTTGAGGAATGGGCTACAGGATGATACATGGTAGGTATACCAGATAAAATGGCCAAGGAGTGTAGGTACAGGCTAGGTGTATGTGATAAACTGCAAACTCAGTGCATAGCAAAATGACCGATCAGTTAAGTGAAGAGTGAAGCCACGCTTTTTGTCTGTGTGAGCTCTTTTCAGCAGTATATACATACATACAATATGAATGCTGTTCATAATTAAACTTACATGATCCTCTCGAGTTCAGAGCCTTTTTCCTGTGCAGGATTAAAAAGGGAATTGATTTTAAAAGTTGCCTGCGAGAATGACGATGGAAAAAGTATTCAGAAAAACAACTATTGATCATGCCGCTTCAAGCCAAACTACCAAGTAATCAATATAAATAAATTGTTAATTAATCTGATGAATATGTTTTTGCTCAAAGGTCAAATGTGTCACTCCATATTACACAACAGAGATTGCTATTAAACAGATACAGTCACATGCAAAAGTATGAATACTGTCAAATTACATGTTTTGTTAATTTGTTGAAAATGAGTTAACATGTCGTCTGCAGGGAACTTCCCCCACTACCGGTTGTAAGTTGTAACAATTAGACAAAAGAAGCTAAAACACCATGCAATATACTTCAAACAGAGGTTTACTGAAATAAAATAACAACCCAGAACAATGCTTTTCATCCCATGTTTGTGGTTGTTTCATGTTATATATTACTGCCACTTGATATGCAAATTATCTGATCTAAAAGAAAGTAGAGCCATAGAGTACATAGATACAAAGTGTTTTTCAATTTGTCTGGCACCTGTGCTAGTATTCAATTTTACACTCTCCAGTGGCTGACCTGTCATATGCTTATCTCATGTGGAGTTTGTCCATAATACAGGTCTGCTACCTGAGTCAAACTTTCAGCCAACATTTCCTCCTGCATCTCAGAGAAAAATCTGTTGCCGCTCTGGTAACCTACACTGGGAAGATCACTGGACCCCAGGTCTTTTGGCTTCTGCTGTGATTTGCAGTATCTGCTCACTGTCACACGGCAGATCCCATGTGCCTTTATAACTGATCTGACTGACTTGCCTTTCTTTGTGACTCCATCATTTGCTTTTGTAAAACATTGGCAGGCACACCTCTGTCAGTCTTTCCTCTGTCAGTCTTTCTGACCAGGCATTCTATAAAATTATTAAAATCCATATAATGTTCCAAGTTGTATGTAAGGGGATGGTTGTAACATTTTTGAAAGATGTGTTACAACCCACCCCACCCCTGTCAGCCATTGTTTAGCTAGCTAGCTATTAGCATAGTGGTTTGAAATTTGCAGGGGAAAAATGCATCATATTTTGCCTGAAAAACTACAGGTGAATCTAATATAAGTCATATGTTTTTTTCTGTGATAGTGTAAGTACTAAACAAAATACAGTGTTGGTCAAAAAATTATGTTTTTACCTCAAAATCCATTTTTTCTCTATAGAATCTGCATGTGCCTGTTTCCAGCTTGACAGCCACAATAGGGGTTGGTGGGTAAAAACTGAAATGATCATATGAATCTTATCTAATCCCTGACTGGTGGAATTGGTTGTGTTACAACTCTCCCCATGTTACAACCATACCCGGTCTCCCCTACATAATGAAAAACAAGTGTGACGCATGATGAAATGTAACTATAATTTCGTGTGCTAAGTTTAAAGCTTAATGGAACATAACTGAATGCAACTACAATTTTGTATATGTTCAAAGCTTATTGGAACATCTGAAATCAGATATAAATTCCTTACTTTGAGAGGCAGGGGCGTTCCCTTGTAGCTTATAGTAGACTTATCATCATGGCTGGAAGAGCTTGTGGTGTTTCCAGAGGAATCTGACTTGCTAGAATGAGGGGAGGTGGACCGCTGACCAACTGGAGAGTGGCGAAGAGGGCTGGGATGATCTCCATGATGGTGATGTTCCTCAGAGTGGGAATGATGATGATGAGATTCTGGATGATCCCCAGAGTGGGAATGATGATGGGTATCCACATGGGAATGGTGGTAGGATTCTGAATGGGAATGATGGTGATGGGAGTCTGGATGCTCCTGTAGGTGGTGAGATTCTGGGTGGGACTGATGGTAAGATTCAGAATGGGAATGGTGAAGGGGTTCTGGATGCTCATGATGATGGTGGTTTTCAGTATGGGAATGGTGGTGGTGAGATTCCAGATGTGAATGGTGGTGGGATTCAGGGTGTTCAGGGTGGTGATGGTGGTGGTGGGAATGAGGTTCTGCATGGGAATGATGATGTGATTCAGAATGAAATTGGTGGGAGTCTGGATTATCTTGGTGATGGTGGTGGTCATGCTCCTTTTGGGAGTGATTATGGGGGGACTGCGGATGCTCGTGATGGTGATGATGGTGATGATGATGATGGGTTTCAGATTGGGAACTATGATGGGAATCTGAATGTGAGTGGTGATGGTGATGGTGTCCTTCGGAGTGGGATGGGCTATGAGAGTGGGAATGATGAGAGTGATCATGAGCATCAGAATTATGTTGATGTGGCTCAGAGTGTATGTCTTCAGAATGAGAGTGGTGGTGATGATGGTGATGATGGTCAGAATGGGAAGAATGTTGATGATGTCCTTCTGATGGAGTTGGGCTATGAGAGTGGGAGCGGTGGTGAGTATCAGAATGGTGGTGATGGGATTTGTGATGAGTGGGACTCTTTAGATGACCTTCAGAATGGGAATGAACATCAGGATAGGAGTGATGGTGATGATCATCAGAATGGTGATGAGAATGATGATGGTGAACATCAGGATAAGAGGAGTGATGATGGTCATGGGAATGATGATGAGAATCATGATGTGAATGACTGTGCTCAGCATGTTCAGGATGAGAAGAATAATGCTGTTGTGAGTCATCATGGTGATGGGAATCTGGGTGAGATTGGTGGACATGAGACTTCTCATGTGTGGAAGGGTGAATGTGGGATTCAGGATGAGACAAATTATGATGGTGGGATTCAGTATGAGAGGAATGCTGGTGAAGGTCTGGAAGGGAGGAATGATGGTGAGATTGTGGTGGGGATTGTTGATGAGTTTCAGAGTGTGAAGAATGATCAACTGGGGAAGGACTTTGCTTAACTCCATGACGGTGGTGGTGGTGCCAGTGTGATGGAGAGGGTGAATCATGGTGGTGAGTTTCAGAGTGTGGAGAATGATGTCGTGGGGATGGGCTTCTGTGATCTCTGTGATGGTGGTGGTGGTGTTGGTGCGCTGGAGATGTATGATAATGGTGAGTTTCTGAATGTGGAGAATGATGTCGTGGGGATGGGCTTCTGTGATCACTGTGATGATGGTGGTGGTGCTGCTGCGATGGAGAAGATGTATGATGATGGGGAGATTCTGAAAGTGAATGATGGTGAGTTTCAGAGTGTGGAGAATGATGTCGTGGTGATGGGCTTCTGTGATCACTGTGATGATGGTGGTGGTGGTGGTGGTGGTGCGATGGAGAAGATGCATGATGATGGTGAGATTCTGAATGTGAATGAGGATGAGATTCTGAATGTGGAGAATGATGTTGTGGGGATGGGCTTCTGTGATCATTATGATGGTGATGGTGTTGGTGCAAAGGAGAAGATGTATGATGGTGGTGAGATTCTAAATGGGAATGAGGGTGAGTTTCCAAGTGGTGAGAATCCTGAAATGGAGATGGGCTTCGGTGGTCACCATGATGATGGTGATAGTGATGTGGGGAAGAAAGTGAATGATGATGGTGAGATTCCGAATGGGAATGATGGTGAGTTTCTGAGTGTGGGGAATGATGACGTGGTGATGGGCTTTGCTGATCACCATGATGGTGGTGGTGGTGATGTAATGAAGAAGGTGATTGATGGTGATGAGATTCCAAATGGGAATGATGGTGAGTTTCTGAGTGTGGGGAATGATGATGTGGCGAGGGGCTTTGGTGATCACTATGATGATGGTGGTGGTGTGATGGAGAATGTGGATGATGGTGTTGAGAATCTGAATGGGAGTGATGGTGAGTTTCTACATGTGAAGAATGATGATGTGGCGATGGGCTTTGGTGATTGCCATGATGATGGTGGTGGTGTGATGGAGAATGTGAACGATGGTGTTGAGAATCTGAATGGGAGTGATGGTGAGTTTCTACGTGTGGAGAATGATGCCGTGGCGATGGGCTTTGGTGATCGCCATGATAGTGGGTGTGGTGGTGTGATGGAGAAGGTGAGTGATGGTGGTGAGATTCTCAATGGGAATGATGGTGATGTGATTCCAAATGAGGACGATGATGATGAGTTTCTGAGTGTGGAGAATGATGATGAGGGTTTTGGTGATCACCATGGTGGTGTGATAGAGCAAATGGATGATGGTGATGAGATTCGAAATGGGAATGATGGTGAGTTTCTGCGTGTGAAGAATGATGATGTGGGGATGGGCTTCGATGAGTTCCATGATGGTGGTGGTGTGAGGGAGAATGATGGTGTGATGATGAACTATGGTGATCTCCTCCATGGTGATCATGATGGGAATGATAATGTGGGACCGGGGAGGGGGAGTGGTGCTTCAGTGTACTCCCTTCTGTGTCTGTGCTGGTTCCATCAGTTAAATGAGTACCTGACTTAATGTGATGCTTCTTATGTCCCTTACGACTATGTCTTGACCTTGAGGAATGGCTTTTAGATGATCCAGTACTGGTGCTAGTGTGACTGCTTACACTATGGAGAAGATGCTTGGGATTCCCACTCACAGTCTCATGGTGGTGATGATGGTGGCGGTGGTGAATGTGGTGTTTGCTTGAGTGTTTGCTTGAATGGGAAATCTTGCTGGAATGTGAATGTCGTCTGGAGTGCTTGCTTAAACGAGAATGTTTGCTGGTGTAGGATGGTGCACTGGATGCCACGGAGTTTGCACTTCCAGGCCTGCTGTCAGAACGTTTTGAGTGTTTGTGCTCTTTGCGCTCCGGATTTGGAGACTTCACAGAGAATGGAGTAGGACTTGATGGTTTATGAGCATCAGTTACTCCAAGAGTCTGTAGCCTGGAGGGGCTTAGTACCTGTCTAGTGATCTCATTTAGAAATGCAGAAAACTTCATCTTTTCCTTTAGAATGTTTTTCTTGGCCTCCTCCTTCCTCTTTTCCATTTCTTTCTCATCTAACTCTGATTTTACAGACTGATCTACCTGCCTCGGCAGCACCTCCATAGACTTTGCCTTTCGAAAGTTTCCAGTCTGACCCTTTTTCTTTTGTAGGACACGTTTTCCAGAAGGTCTCTGGGATGACTTTGTCCCCTTTGCAGTGCTTTTCCCCTTTCTCTTGATAGATAAGTCCTTTTTCATGCCTGTGGACCTGTGGACATGGCCATCACTATCCAGCAAAGGCATAATATCTTCTTCGTCTTCATCATCCTCAAAGGCTTTACTTCTCCTGGAGATGTCAGTGCAGGACTGAGAATACTGTGGGCGGCGAAGACCCTTTTTGGACTTGGCAAATTTGGCATTCTCTAGACTGCTTTCAGATGACCAGGATGAAGATGAACCAGAGGACGAGAAAGATGAAGAGGAAGAACTGGAGGAAGATGAAGATGAGGAATTAGAAGAGGAAGTAGAAGTGGTGGAGGAGGATGAACCTGAGGATGAAGAACTTGAGGTAGAAGAGGATGATGATGACGATGTTGAGGAGGAGGAGGATGAGGAGGAGGAACGTGAGGAAGAACCAGACGAAGATATGGAGGAGTTTGATGAAGTAACTGAAGCTCGAGGATGGGACTTCTTGGTTCTGTGATGCTTCTCATGGCGCTGCTGCTGATGGTGGCTATCAGTGTGAGGATGATGGGATTTTTCATGGTGATGTTTGTGGTCCTCATGAGTATGGACACTATGATGGTGATGGTGAACACTACTACCTTCTGATACACTGTGGCTGCAAATGAGGAAAATAACCAAATACATTATTCTGTTTTTGGTAATCTTATAAACACAAACCTCCATGTATCAGTGGTGAACTAAGACATGTTCACCACATGTTATTCTGAGTTTACATATTAGCGACAGGCAATCATATTAATGGTTAACGTTTTAGGCCTTTAGTTCAGCTCCTGAAGTCCTAACCAATGGAAGTTTTCACTTGGCTGTATCTACTTAGATACTACAGAGAAAAACAAAACCTAACTGGATAATTTTCATTTAGGTATTTCAAAAATGTATTCCCTTAGTTTCCAACCAAACAATCAATTAAGAATATTACTGTAACACTTGCAGTGATACAGTGATGATTCTATTGAAAATTAACTAAAAATTACACTAAAGATTCATTAGGCCTTCTCTGAAGGCCAAGGAGGCCCTCAGGGTTCCCTATTATTGTGTATGTATTTGTGTCATCATACCCCTCAGTCAGGTGTGGGCCCTGATGTGGGTGTTGATGTTGGTGATGATGATGAGGTGAGTGATGGTGATGATGATGATGATGATGCTGAGGTTCATGATGATGTTGGCTATGGTGATGCATTTGGTGGTGGGCCATTTTTGCGTTCTCCCACTCCTCCTCTGAGTGATCATCCAGATCCGTCTGGCGTTCTCTGTCGTTCTGGTGCAGCAGCACAGAATTAAAGAATTTCTCCAACAACTGTTGTTTTCCAACAGACAAGTCGTGGTTGGCCACAGTGTAACAGTCCAGATGGATGATACTGTGTAGGATGGTAAACCAGGCAAGTAGGTATGACTATGATAATGTCTTTATGAGTCCTATAGAGGTGGCAAGAATGCTGCAGAAAAGTGAGTGCAATAGTTTGCCACACAGCGTTAATACTTAAGAAGCACTGTGATCACAATGTAACAAAGTTGTTTTAATATGAATTTCTTATTGTGCTGAGTGGTCTCTTTCTTTGATGGAGACTTCATAACACAAGCAAAAGCATTGAATAATGTATTTATAAAGCAATACTTGAGTATTTATGAACAGCTTATGCTAGTAATCGCAAGATGATATACAAAGTTTTGTGAAGTACATAACTTTTTATCGACATAAGGGGCCTTAAACCAAAGTGAAGGGCATTTATAACATTGTTATAAAGCATCAATCTGGACATATAAGGCAAATATATATATATATATATATATATATATATATATATATATATAGATATATATTATTTTATTTATTTATTTATTTATTTTGCACTGTGCATGTTATTACATCCCAAAGTATGCAGCCTTCAAAAAAGGGTAACCCAATATTCTTGTGATGCGGGTACACTTGAAGGGGAATTCCACCAGTTTTTCAAAATTTCTTCAAAAATAAATGTTGTTTGTATTGTTCATAGCACCGGTAATAGGAACCAGACTTCTGAAGAGTCTAATGCCTCTTAAAGCTACAGCACACAAAGAACTTATGAATACACTGCCTGATGCGTAATGCCTTGTTTCATGATAGTTTTGAGATAAGGATTTGGCCTAAAAGTCACAATTAAAACCAGCTGAGAGGTCCATATAGGGTATTGTGAGACAAAATAGTCCCAAAAAACTTTCTTTTCTGATTTCCCAGGTTCACTAGTTGTTCTAGATAATAAACAAAACAGATATGCATACACTGTAGACACCAAGACCCCTGGTTCCCATCACCACCATTAGCAATGCATTATTTTAGATCTAAACGCTCTGAATGGTTTAGTTTACATTTCGACTGTTTGTTTTGTTTTGAAATTTTGAAAAATTCAGTGGAATTCCCCTTTCAAAAAGATTTCCCACAGGAATCAAAATTATTTTTATAATAAAGTGTTCGTTGCACTATAATAATTAGCAGGTATTTTTAGATTTTCAAACACAAACTGGTTTACAGTATTAAACAAATTATTTCTCATCAAAGTCAATAAATGTAACAGCGACAATTGTAAAATCTTGTATTATGATATTGTGTTGCAACAGCTACAATATAGTTTATATAGTTATATATAGTTTATATACACAAGTTTTATACACTTTGTTCTTATTGCATGGTAATGATATAATAATGGTTTAATAAGCAAAATAAACATGACCAGCCTTACCTTAACAATGGAACAAGATGGAGAAAGATATCACAACTTTGTGACAAAAAATGGCTTAGTAAGTATTCTAAATTTGTGTCCACTTCTTGCAGAAGATTGTAAAGAGCTGCCACCAACTAATCCTGACTCTGCATCATGATTGGAAGGATCATGAGAAATGAAAAGAAACCTGGTATCCTCACATCTTTTCTATCAGTGTTGACCCTCTTTAGCCCCTCCCCTCCACTTCCCTGTCTGTGATTTTCCAAAAGAACCCATGCCCACGTCAATAATTCCTGTTCAACTGCCTCAAATGCCCCCAGCAACATCATGCAGCCATAGCAACCATGCACATGCTAGTTTAAACCCTTGAACTATATGACGCAGATGAGGCACTAATAAAATAATATTTGCAATAACTACATTGAGTACTATGAGTATGAACAAGTTGACCACTCATGATTGACTTAATCTTAAAAGTTATATCCTCAGTTTGTTGTCTAGGACTGTAACAAACAACTGTTAACATGTGAAAAAGTTTTGGTGCCCCGGTCAAATGTTTTGTTGATGTGAAAATATGCACGTTTCCTTTACAGTGAACACACTTCTGCACATTTTCATGCACAATTACTGTTCATTTGCTGAATTTTCCATATTGGAGGAAAAAATTTGGCCCATACAAAATTTATGGCACTTTTTATCTTCCATGTTTTTTCCAATATGGTATACTCCATGTAGAAAATGTGAGATTTTCATGTAGAAAATCAGCAAAACGTCATTTGACTAGCAGTTTTCAAGCTTTTGCATACAACTGCAAAGTTTTCTTGTGTGCCTAACCATTCTTCCTTTAGGACTTGGTTAACACAAAGTTCTGAAAAACAGATCTGAAAAAACAGATACTAGCTCGTTGCCTAAGCTTCGGGTGTTGGCTTGCACGGTAATAATGCGCCGGTGGTCATTATTGATCCCCTGCCATATTATGCCAATGCAATGGAGGGCGGTGAATTATACTGAAGACGGAATCATTGGGAATCAATTTGAATTACAACAATGACACAATGCATTCCCATCAACAAATACTCACTCCTCTCTAACCATCTTGTAGGGTGACATTTCACTCTATGATGTACAAAACGGCATCATAAATATCAAAGCATCAATATCATCTGACCGAAGCATGTGACAACTACAGGTGAATGTGATAAATCAATGGGATAAATGTAATATGACTATAATAAATATAATAAAATCAATACTTGGGCATTATGAAATGAGAAATACCATCTAACTAATAACAAGTCAAAAGCATATCATTGCTGTTACGCCGAAACGTTGTATCTCTATTTTTGTCATATTTTTTATTACTTTTTGCATCTTGCATTCAAGCTAAGAATGTTTTTTCCTTCTCCTGTAAATTTATTATTTTAGAGATACAAGGTTTTGTTCTGACAGCAATGTACTACATACTATATGTACTATACAAAAACATTATCCAAATGATAAAATAATATAATCCTAACAGGGAGAAGCTGTACTTTTCAGACAGCGTTGCTAGCTTCCTCTTCCAACCTTATTCAAAACTACTTTTAATAGAATAATTGCTATACAACTATAGTATAACTGCATCTCTTTTAAGTATGCTCTGAAAGGGGAATTCCACCAATTTTGCAAATTCCGCAAATTCAATACGCTGTAAAAATGTTTTAATTTAAAAACGTTAGTGTACAGGCTGCCTTAAATTTTTGAGTTAGATGAATTTTTGAATAGTCAGTAAACAGAACAAGAATCTGTGTTTTATGCCCTATCGACTTATTATTTGAAGTTCACATAACTTTAAAGCAGCCCACACACCAATGTTTCTAAGTTAAAACCCCACATTTTTACATTGAAGTTAAGATGCATACAAAATCTTTCAGAGTGGTTTGATAACGTAGGCAATGTAGGAAACCTACCAACTCAGGTTTCTGTACAGTGGTGGTGATTGGAGCCAGAAGTCATGATGTTTACAACACAAATACAAACATTTTATTTACTATCCAAAATCACCAGTGAACTTTTAGGTTTAAGTTTATATATGTAATGTTGATGATGGTAAAATAGTGCTAAATCTAAAAACAAGTGTTCTTTGAGGAATATGTTGCCTTACAACACCCTGCATGTACCCCTCCACCATGAATAATTTAAAAATATGTGTTTAAGGCCAAAGTTTTATCTCAAAACTATCATAAAACAAGCTCTCAGGTATCAGATAGCATATTCATAACCATTTTATGTAATAACTTGCTGTGATGTAGCTTTTAGAGGCATTAAACAATTCATACTCTATCTCTAGATTGGAGCATTTCACATTAAACCACTCTGAATACCTTTGTTTATATTTTAGTAAGTAAATAACTTAAACATGTAGAAATATTGTTGGAATTCCCTTTTAATAGCTTTGAAAAAGTGCATTTTAGATTAAAATCTTATCTCAGAACTATTGTAAAACATTGTTTCAGACATCAGGCAGTGAACCATTTCATGTAATAACATCCTGTAATGTAGCTCTTAGAAGTATTAGGTTTTTATCACCTATAATTCTGGATTCTCTACATCTTAATGATTTAATTTTCCAGAAATCTTTGGATAAATGTACCAATAAAGGGTTCTTTGGAGCAATGTTGTATCAAACCATCTTTGGTTCCCTAAAGAAGACCCTCCACAAAGAAGGTCAAAAACCTCCATATAATGTAGAAGTCCTATAGCAATTAAAGGTTTTTCCTAGAACTGCATGTGTGGGCTGAAGCTAAGAGCCATATTTTTAAGAGTATGAGCCTTGTTGATATAGGGGTTCTCTAAGCCTCAGTGTCCCTTTTAGTTCCCTCAACACCAATCAATGGTCAATTGTGTAATACAGCCCAAGCCTCCACTGATAATCGATGACAGTATCACAGTGATGTGACCCTCCAGCAAAGAGAACAGAAGGACACAGACAAAGCCAGAGCACAGAGCAAAGTCTCAATATAGACATGGACAAGATAACTGCATTTTTCCTATTATGTAAGAAGCGTACGAGGACGCTGCCTGTTAACTTTTAATCTAAGTTAATGTAAAGCGTTTTTATTCCATGCAATTCTGGAGCATTTCTATTGGTCCATTCATCATGAAATTTTCACACAGCCACTGTGCTTAAATGATGTAGAAAAACAAAAAGAAAGATAAAAATGGAGATACTTGTTTTTTTGTTGCTTTTTTTTGGACAGCAACAATATAGCAGATTACATCTCATAATGTTTCTATATTCTACTGAGAGACTGATTGAAGACTCACTGAAAAGCAGATCTGTTTGGATTTACTTCGAAAGATGCTCAATTCAAAATCTTATCTTTAAAGTCCCAAGGAACACATAAAAAATATTTCTTTGATACTAAATTTGAGTGTGATATTAAACATTCGGTTTTTATGTTTTAATGAAAGTTTTAATGAAAAATATAAGATATAAATGTGATAAACCAGCATAAAAACAGCTGATCAGACCTACCTGAGAACTGTGTGGACATGGCTAATGAGCTTGATTGACAGCTCTGTCATACACTCCTAGCCTGCTCCTCTACACATACAGAACTAAAATCATTATTCAGCTTTTGTGACAGTACAAAAAAAGTCACAGATGAACAGATGTGCAGATAGACAGATGGACAGATGGACGAAGCAGTGTGTGAAGGAACGGACAAATAACGTTCGTGCATGGATAAATAAATGGCCGACAGGCAGCTACAGACAGGTGATCTTGCTTGCCAGCTTTTGGTTATGCTGGGTTAGCTTTAGCTCGCTAAGTTTCTCTGACTCTGAAACTCTTTTGTGTGGGTGGGGCACAAGATGCAGCCTTGTGATTGGGTCAAGGGAATGCTTACTCAAGATTACAGATCAGTTTACAACGAGAGGAGAGAAATATGGTGAAATATATCAGTCATTTATTGGTCATATTTATTGGTCATTGGATCATTATTCAAAGGGTTTACTTAACACATGTTTACTGTTTGCCCGCAAGAACAAGATTAACCTAATTAACCTAATTCAGAGTGGTTTGGTATGAAACGGTTTATTGTACATAAACATATTGATTTCTTTACAATGGTGGTGATAGGAACCAGGGGTTGCAATGACTACACCACAAATACAGCCATTTTATTTACTATCTAAAACCACAACTGAACCAGAGTTTTTAAATAGCCTGGTAAAAACTGTATAATAGTTGTAGTGGTAGTGGTTTTTAGCATTTATCTTTTTAATTTGATCAGTGTTATTGCCTTATATGATTTTAAATCAATACTCAGTTTCTTCAATTACTGTTAAGCCTTTTCACCTGTCTGAAAAGCACTTTGAGTTGCCACCACTATGAAAAACGCTCTATTGAGGTTCATAGACTTTTTAAACAGTGAAATACATGACTTTTCTGAGGCATAAAATGACACAAATATTTAGCACGGTGCTGGGTTATATATCATCTGTATTATGAGGATTTTCATGACCGTTCAAACCCTGTCTATTAATAAAGTTCTTATTCTTATACGATTATTACATACAGCTACAATCACTCACCCTAAAATTGATTTGATGTAACAATTATGTTATGCATTTATCTGCAACCAAACTGGTATTATGGTATTAAAAAAGTGATTCCAGGGATATAATGTATCTATCCTGTGTATAATAGGGTATCTCAAACTGGATGCAGTAAGAGAGGTGAGGGAATATTAGGTGAGCTGAGTTAACGCTCCTTTATTTGTCAGATAGGACGTGTAGAGTTTTAGACAGGCACAAAGATGGATGATACTTCAGTGTATGAAAACTCAGTGTAATCTATTATGTATGATGAGTGCTTTCTTTTCCACTGATCTTCTCCTCATCAAACCCATCAAACCCCATCACTACAAATGAAAAACAAAATGTGATTTGTTACAAGTACAGGCACAGTAACAAATTATAACTGATGAGTCACACATTTGATCATTCGTCTTTAACAGCACTTCTAGATCTCAGGAAAATGTCTTTAAGGCCATAGTGAAGAATGTTAATATGAGGGCAAATTAAAAAATGGTAAGCCTTTTAGGAGGGAACAGAAGGGAGAGGGGACAAACAAAAATATTGCATTGATCACACTGCAGACAGGCTGTCATTTTCACTAATTGGAGCAACAAACAAATTTGCCCCCTCTGGTGGCAAATTACATGAAGTGTAACAAATGGCAAACTGCATTTTGAGATGTAGAACAGTGAAAAACAAGTAAAATCAAATGTTCCAAGTAATATTAGTTGGTCAGCTGATTGTTTTACTCATTACAATACATAATACAGCATTGAATACTGAAAAAGCTCGAACATTAATAACTGCTTTTCACTCTGCTTGTACTAGATGCAATGAATAAGCTTAACGAAATATACTACAGAACAAAAAAATACATTTTAGAGGACAAAAGGCAGAAAGAACACAAAAAAAATACAAACAGACACTTAAACCAATAAATGTAGTAAATAAAATATAAAATGATGACTCCTTATCAGAAAAGATTGTGGCAACATTGGTCTCTGAAATAGTGACCACATATCGACACATTCTATTTTCTTTGTATCTGACAAGTATAATGAAAAGCACAAATGAAAATGGGACTTTCAGTACAGTTTTTTAATCAACCATTCAGGCCTGATCTAATGACAGACAAATAGTAAATGTACAATAAAGACCAAATTTAACCTCAAGTCTAATAGTATATTCCATGTAGCCAGACATTTAAATCAACGGTTTAGGCTGATCTGTCCTCAGGTATGAGCACCCATACAGGTAAAATGGTCAAGATAAGCAGTTCACTCTTTATGCTGAGTACAGAATCCTGTTTCTGTTCCCTCTGTTCTTGATTTTCTCTTTTCCAGTGGTATTAACTGTCTCTAAAAGCTGCAACACGGCTTCATTCTACCACCAACTCAAAACTCTCAGCCTCTTCAAACTCAGCATTCATTTGGCAGCTAGAAGGTCCAGCTCAGACATCTAAAAAGGGGAAATCAAAGACATAACATTAGAAATACTCTGTAGACCTGAGAAGAACATTCATTCATCCTATATCTCAGGATTTAATTAAGCTTTAGCGCAGATTCACAGGTGGGCAATGAAGCAAAAATATACTACGGTACTTTAAGACATTTTCATGATACACATTCAAATGTGATCGTAACATGAGCGCATGCAAATTTCACTACAGTTTTGTTATTTATCAGCCTCCTTCTTGGCACATCTGTACTATCCAAGTCATATCTGGTAGAAGTGCGTGGAAAGTTCAACGTAATAGTCTAACTGAAAAAAATGCTTGATTTGTGGTTAACTAACCAAAACTGTCATCAATCTCATATATAATGTTAATAGTAAAAATAAAAATAGAAAGAACATACCCAATAATTTGTGCACACAGCAATCTAATACAAAAATGGATGTACTTATTTTACATGCACACTGGTATAAAAAAATACCTTTAAATGTTCCATTTAAATTTTAGTGTGCTTTTTTAACTACGACACCACCCAAATAACAGTCAACACAAAACAAAGCTACTGCAGAAGCGTCTCCCACGCTACAACAATACAGCATAATTTTACTGTCTTAATAAATAACTTTTATTTCACATTTTAGTTTTTCCAGCCATCCTAAATTTAACACTATAAACTTTGATCAGTAGTGGGAGCAGCGCACTCACTGCTAGACCTCAAACTCCACATACAAGCTCAGCCATTGGCTCATGAGCTGTTCAATGCTGTTGTTTTACTGGCCACCACCACCTGCATGAATTAGCACATGCTTCATATAATAAGGTGCTGGTAGGCTGGCGCTTCATTTCACAGATTTCAAAGATTTAAGAAAGGAAAGGAGGACAAATCAAACAACCATTAAAAAAAAAAGTTTGGTCATCCCTGTTTTTTGCGTTGAAGGTAAGTTAACACATCCTCTACAGAGAAAACACTTAATTATGCCATTTCAGCACAACTTCTATCTGTTTATGCTGATGGTTAGATTTATTTCGCTTGATGTTCGCATTTCATTTACTGGTTGTTTACATTTTATATACTGACTGATTGGCCCAAATGCTCCAACTCTACCTGATTTGTTTTACTTGTAATAAATGTTGTTGCAACAACTTAATAAAGCAGGAACTTAACATTTATTTTAAAATCTGAGGTTCAAAGTTGGTTACATTTTTCCATGCTGATCCAAACTAAATTGAACCAAGGCCAAGAAACTGAGGACCAAACAGACCCGTGAAAGGGGTGAACCACGACACCTCCAGTATATACTATTAATACTAATACATCATTGCGGTGTACTGGATATATTTTGAACTGCAGTAACAAACATGTATGTAAACATTATGCTTATATGGGTTATTTTGAGAACAAGTAATTGGGTACTCATTTGAAAAAATTACAAGTATTCAAAGCTTAAAAAATGCTATTTTAACAAGCCCTATATGATACACTGAAAGGTGGGCCTTGAAGTAATTTATCACTACTATGATGACATACCTTGTATTGCCCACCCCTAAGATCTACTATGCAGTATGACCCACAAATGTCCCTTTGTCTCACCTTAATTTGTTGGACCCTCTTCCTCCGAGGGTTTTTCTTTACCAGGCAAACTCCAGGAATGTTCGGGTCAGGTTCTGGGGCGTTGGATACACTGTCGTCAGCTGCTGAGAGGTTAAAAGATCCTCCACAGAGCGAGGAAGAGGCCTGGAGCGCTCCCCTCGACACATCAGCCTTACGGATCACCTCAGGGGTCTGGAGCCTCTCAAACCCAAACAGCGTTTCACGGCGTGTGGGGGATGAGGCGGATTGCGGTTTCGGACTCTCAAAGGATCGGTCACCCATGCTCAAGCGGCTGTAGGACCGACGGACCTTGTTGGACCACACAGCGTCCTGCTCCGGTTCTCTAGGTGGGAGAGGGGGTGATGAAGGTGCCTGGATGGGGGACAGGACAGTAGGCTTGGGAGCTGATGTCTCAGTTTGGGGAGGACTTGAGACTTGGGACCTCTTTCTAGTAGCACTGGATGGTCTTTCCACATTTTCCTTGTTAGGCTCTGAAGACACCTGTGAAAGAAAAGAGTGGAATAAGTAAAATTTGGAAAAATTCTCAACATTTGTAGTGTAAACACTATAGTGTCTTGATGCGTCCTTGACAGCATTAAAGAACCACCTTAGTCAACTGTGTCATCACGGCAGAGACAAAAGCAGATATGTAGCTTCATCTTTGATCTCCTCAACCCTTTGTTTACAAGTTGTATTAGCAGTTCATGTGGTATATATTTGTAACAGGCCTTTCATTTACACAGACATGGACTCACGGTACATTTTTGTCTGACAACAAACACAGCAAGAGACTGACATAGTAAATGTGGGTGATATATTTCCTCCAGTCATGAAATCAAATTACTGGAGATGCATTTGAGACTCATGGAAATGCCAGGTGTAAACAACTATACATCTTGCCGTCCACTTATGATCATATCACTATAGATCACTCTGAATGTTAATACCAGATATGAACAGGGCCTAGAGGTGAGGTGACATGGCTGCCTAAACTAAACCAGCTTTAATTAACATTTCCATGTAGTAACAATCACTGTCCCTTGCCATGAAATGGTGTTGCAGTTTAGGCCATAATTTTTGTGGTTTGAAGGAATGGCAAATTTTCCTAGTACAAAACACAGAACTAAATTCCAACGCAACAAACAAATTAAATTCAAATCATTCTGTCAAGCCGTAATTAACACAAGAACAGATGGAGCCCATGTATGAATGCACTCTGTCAGAATTACCTGGGTTTTCCTTGGGGCAATTTTCCTTACAGTAATGGATCGTTTAACAGCCACTTGTGGAGCCTTGGTGGAAAAAAAGACAGTGTTACTAATACATTCAAAAGTTTGTAGACTATTACTCATCTAACTCTTCTTCCATATATAAAGGTTATTAAATACAAATTCCACCAACTTTTCTGCATAAGTCAATCATTAAGATGTAAACAAAGTAGTCCAGAGTGGTTTGATGTGAAATGCACCATTCTACAGAAACGTTCCAAGTCAGAATTGTTCACAGCACTGGTAATAGGAACCAGGCATCTGAAGTGCTTAATGCCTCTAAAAGCTCCCTCAAATGAAGTGACTATATGAATACGCAGCTGAGACACTGTTTTACACTAGCTTTAAGATAGGCTTTTGGTCTAAAATTAGTTTTTAATACATTTATGGCAGAGGGAAACATACAGGTTGCTGTAAGGCAAAACAGTTAATAGTGAAAAAAATTAACAATATTTTACCATTATCAACATTAGATGTAAAAAAAAATTCAGACATGTAGGTTCACTTGTCATCTTGTATAGTAAACATCTAATATCCATGGCTATATTTACGTTGCAGACATCACATCCCCTGGTTCCTATCACCACCACTGTAAAGAAATTGGAGTCTGTAAGTTTCTTCCTTAAAGCAGCGTTTCACATCAATACACTCTGAATGATTTTCTTTCACTTTCAAAGACTGAATTATGCATATATATATTTTTTTTTAATCTTCCGAATTCCTCTTTAACAGAGTCTACTCTTCACACGAGATGGTGGAACTCCAACTCATCCCACAGGTACTGGATGATGCTCCTTCACTCCCCTGATAGCAAATCCAATGCCCAGCCCAATGCTGTGGGGCTTTACACCTCTCTAGCCAAAGCTCAGCACTGGGCATGGTAACAGTGGGTTCATATGCAGCTGAGCATCTTGTTCTATTGTCAATGCTTTTCTATGAAGATCATAGAAGCTGTGTGTGCAACTGAACTCCTGTGTCAGCAATGGGTGCATCTTTAATAGATCATATCACTACTTAGAAAGAGTGTATGGATACTTTTGGACATACGGCGGAGACCTTGTAAAGAATTAAGAACTTTCCTACAGTAAAGTTATCTAGAAAGCGTAACGTTACTCACTACATATAAACGCTCTTACCTCAACTTTGGGTGGTAAGTTTTCCTCGTTCGCTGACAGTCTCGCAGATCGCCTTCGCGGTGGACTGCCTCCATCTGTGGCTAAGAATTAAACACGAAAAGGACTAAAATAATAGCTAATTAAGTAGCTACGTTTAAAATGGAAAGGTGTTACGATAATTAGAAACAGAAGTTCACAAAGAATTCTTCATTAGCGAGTTAGCTAGCTAACCGCTAGCTAGGTTAACTGAGTAACGTTAACCCTGAACCCACTAACAGCTGTAGCAGTTGAGACGCTAGCAAACGTTAGCTTCTGAAGACAATGACTAATTTTAAATAGTTCAGGTAAGGGGGTTTTCGTCGGCATCACTGTTAGTTACCCAAATCAATTCAATGACTGGACACTTTCGGTACAGGACAGTACTAGAAAGTGACTTACGTCTGCTCTGCCTGTTGTTTTTGCTTGTCTGTCCAGTCGACGCTGGTCGCGGTGTCCTCGGTGTTCTGCCGCTCATTTTGTAAAGTACCGCTAGCTAAGTAAGTAGTAAGTTAAGTGCAGCACCCACTCAAATCGCAAATGCACTTATAAACATGAGAACTCGAGATGCCGTTTAATTTCAATTCAAGTGGTTTCTAGCAGCATGCAAATATCAGCTCTCCACCAGCGTTTCAAAATTGCCCGCCTTATCGTTTCAAAAATGGCGGAACAGCGGTGCTCGACTCGTGAATGAATCCTTTGAACCGATTCTTTTGAACAATTTCACAAGTGCAATTTATTAATAGGCGAAGGACTCTAATAAAATATAATATTGCAACCAAAAATACATTCTTGACATTTTTAGTTAAAAAAAAACTAAATAATAAAATGCGACACTGCATTATTCATGAAGCCTTTAGATGGGCTGAACTGGACACTCGAATCGTTGAAAGAGGCAAAAGGAACCAAGGAGTCAGTTCATTAAAAGGAATCGCACTTCTCATCAAATGAGAAGGTACAATGCACACAATGACATTACTGAGGACTCTATCAGCTTAAAGGAACATCATTTAAAACATGTATAATTAAAATAATTAAACTTATGAATCGCACTGAAACAGCAGCAGCACGCTGCTGATGACCGAAATGTTTTAATGTAGCCGCTGGTCCAGTAGAAGGCGCTGCTCGTAACGCTAGTAGCTAGAAACCGCATCAACATATGAAGTCATTACTTTGCGACTATAGCGGAAGAGACGTGGCAAAAAAATGCTTCCCTAAAGCATACATCGCAAACATGAAGTGGAATAAGTAGACGAAGACATCCCTAATTCGGGGTTTTGGATTAAAGGTGTTGAGCTGTACTGATTCTTCACATCCCCGGTGAGTGGAGTAGCCTTAGTTTGGACGTTAATTGTGTTTAGGTTCTTGACAGTTCGTGTGAAAACAGCTAACGTCACTGTAAACATAGATCTACCAGAGATACCTTAGCGAGCTACATGCTAACGGATGACTACTGTGTCTGACTTACTGTTATACCTGCTGTGCTGTTATTACTTTGACACATAGTTAGCTAACTTGTGTAAATATGTACAGATCATTGATACTGGTTTAAGGTTTTCCTTTAGTTGGGCATGTTGAAGTAATTAGCTAGGTTAGCTAACGCCGAATCTACCCGGTATCCCTGTTTCCTACACAGTGTATTATTTAAAGGAGAATCCTGTTGATTTGTAGATTTGTATATAATTCAGTGGTTGAGATGTGTACAGAATCGTTCAGATGATTAAAATTAAAATGATGTAATGCACTGTAGAGAAACGTAGCTACAGTTTCCAATTTCTTTACATTTTTAGTGACAGAAACTAGACGTTGCGATGTCTACAACTGAAAAAATACAAATAAATTATAATTATAAATAAAAATGTTTTATTTACTGTCCAGTGTCATTTGAGTTTTTATATGTAGTGAGGACAAAATAGTAAAATAGAGAAAAATTTGAAAACAGAATTTTTCTTTGGGGACTATTTTGCCGTACAGTGCCCTTACTATGTGGTAAGTGACAACATGGGTGTGTTTGCTTGTAGTTCAACAGGCAGACCATGGGTCTGTGCAAGTGTCCGAAGCGGAAGGTTACAAACTTATTCTGTTTTGAACATCGAGTCAACGTTTGTGAGCACTGCCTGGTGTCCAATCACAGTAAGGTTTGTGATCTAATTCTTTTGGGTAGCTGTTTACTAAGAGATCTTCTGTGAACTATAGTGCTACTTTTGTGTGTTGACCTATTCTTTTGCTCTTCTGTTGTGCAGTGTATAGTACAGTCCTACCTGCAATGGCTCCAGGATAGTGATTACAATCCCAACTGCACTCTCTGTAATCAGCCTCTAAATTCCCAGGACACTGTGAGGTTGGTGTGCTATGGTAAGTAGGTCTAGAAATTGCCATATATATTTTATGGTCAAACTAGTAATGTGGCTGAGGAGTGGTAGTGTATTATGTGAGGTTTTAAATGACCTCGTTTTTACATGATGATAAACAAAAGATTACTGAGACTGAGAAGCTATCAAAAATAGCTTCATTGGGGCTAAATGGGGCCAAATTTGAGCAGTTCTATAATACTAGACAGGCAAATAGGCAAAGAAATTTGAATGAAATGTTTTGTGTCAAATATGTGACCATTTCCTCTTTATGTTCTTGTCCTATTCCATCTCAGATTTATTCCACTGGTCTTGTCTGAATGACTTGGCCTCACGGCTGCCCCTGTACACGGCACCAGCAGGTTACCAGTGCCCAACATGTCAGGGACCTGTCTTCCCTCCCACAAATTTGGCCAGTCCTGTGGCTGACGTTTTGAGATCGCAGCTGTCCTCTGTCAACTGGGCCAGGGCAGGACTGGGCCTTCCACTGGTGAGCATTATGACAACACTGTGACTGATGCACACAGTCATGTGAAAAAATTAGAACACTTCATTAAATATTTAGTTGTTTATTAAGAAATATAGACAATATTTGATCTTCTTTAAAACAATATCTATAGATAAAAGTGATGTAATTGCATCATCTTTGCAAAAATAATGAAAATTTGACATGATTATTTATTAGAGAAAAAAAGATGCCAATTCCTACTGACAAAAATTTAGGATACTCTATGCACTAATAGCTGGTATTTCCCTGTTTGGCTGAAATAACCTCAATTAGACATTTTCTATAACTGTCTACCAGTCTCTGACATCGACTGGGAGAATGTTTTTCCCACTCCTCCGTGCAGAATTTTAAAGAATTTCTTGCAGCCCGTTTTAAATCATGCCACAGCATCTCAGTGGGCTTTGATTTTGAGCAATTCTTTGGTGAATTTCCTGGAATGTTTTGGGTCATTGTCTTGTTGCATGGTCCACCTCTGCTTCAGCTTCAGTTTTTGGACAGATGGTCGTACATTTTCCTGAGAAACTCTCTGATACAATAAAGAATTCTTAGTGGATTCTGTGATTGAGAGCTTGTCAGGACCTGCTGCAGCAAAGCAGCCCTAAACCTTCACAGTTGGAATGAGGTTCTTGTGCTCAGATGCTGTGCTAAATATGTCTTCCGTTACTGTGCCCAAATAATTTAACTTTGAATGTGTCTGTCACTAATTGTTCCAGAAGTCCTGGTCTTTGTCTAGGTGTTCTCTAGTAAACCTTAGTCTTACTCTGATGTTTGTTTGTTTTTTGACAGCAAGGGTTTCCTCCTTCCATAAATAAGATCAAACTTGTGCAGTCTCTTTCTGATAGTAGATGCATGTACTTTGACATCAATTGTTCTGAGATCTTTTTAAATCACTTCCCAGATTAATATGCATCTACAACCTTCTTTCTGAAAGCCTCTGGGTGCCCTTTGGATCTCGCCATGGTGATACCACTCACTTCAACAATCAAGATCAGTGTCTGAGTTTTAAATAAGACATGCTCCTCCAAAATCCTCACTAGCAATGTTCTAATCATTTGCAGCTGATGTGGCATACCTGATTTTAGTTTTAGGTATTTTAAGTAGTAAGAAATATAGGGGCATTCTGACTTTTTCCTCACAAGAAAATTTTATTAAATTCTATTAATTCCATTTTTTAGAATTCATTTTCAAAGACATTTTTTCAGTCTTATTTGTTTAGTTATATTAATTATCTCTCAGTATTGTTAAAATGAAGATCAAATTTCCATATGTTTAAATATGTTAAAAAAGACAAAAGTTTTCATGGGGTGTCTTGTTTTTTTCACATCACTGTAAATGCAGTAAAGATGTAATGAAAAGTATAGGAGATTACAAGTTCAATCCCTGGGTGGATAGGTTGGGCCTCCCTCTCTTCTCATCACTCAGCAGAATGCTAGCCAAAGGAGGCATCTGTTCGGTTCAGCAGTTAGCATTTTCGTCCAAGTGTGTTCAACTGTCCAGTGATGTTGCGTTAGCAGCAGTAGGAAAATTTTACTCTTGACGTGACTCTGAGGAAGCTTGTGCTAGCCTTCATCAGTCCAGCTTTGGTAGCATTCTGTGACAGGGATAGACCTGGCTAGTGAGTAGAATTGGACATGACTAGATGGGGAGACAAATTGGGGGAAAATGCTATAAAAAGTAGACTGAAGACTGTTGCACAGGTTTTTTTGATAGCTTGGGCCAGTCATGAAACAAAAAGATTTTGTGTTATTTTGTTTATTGCCAGCCATTGCCTAGCTATCAAGATGACATAGTTGCCAGATATATTCAAAACATGAAGAATATATGTACAAAATCATTCTTGATATTATATAGTGATAGGCTAGTTAAAGGCCCACATACTTTTGGACCACGTTAAAACAGTTTGGCCATGGCCCTGCCCCCATTCTACAGTCCATAGTATTGATAGCAATCTTGTTTAAGGGGACAGCCAGGCCAGGGGTCACTGGCTTGACTAATAGCCGTCAAATAGAATTTTAAGGTTATTATAATTATGGATGCGATGATTAATTGATCTGAACTATAATGTTGATTAAAAAAATGGTTGGCAACACATCACATTATCGATTAGTTGGCATGAAGAAGTCCGCGCATCATATTTACATCACGTGATTGAAAAATCAAAATACAGGTAGCGCAAACTGAAGTACAGCGTCTCACCCCAAAAAAAAACAACTTTGAAAACATTTCACTTTAACATCATCTACACTAAGAAGTGTGCAAAACCAAACTCAGCAGGCAGTGTGACCGTCAGGCGTGATTTTGAGAAAGAATACACATTGCATCCACAGCAGAAACTTGGTTGCATATTGCACAGCATGGTTGGATATTAATACCTTACTAAAACTGAAGTCATGACTAAAAAACAGCACGTCACTATCTGCTTTTCTGTTATTTGTGTTTTAGTTTAGCCGATAGAATAAGCAGCCTTGACTAAAAGAAAAAGAGCTGCATTTTGAAACTCTTGGTCTAAGCTGATCGGTTAAACTACATGGTTTTCAGGGCTGCTTTCACGCTAATGAACACAGATGGATATTTTGAATGAGTTGTTTCCATGAGGTCACGAAAACTAACATAACACATATTTATTTACATAAATCCACCTGCTTGGCCTATAACAGTTTAACCCTACCTACACACTGAAGTTTTAAGAAGTGTTTCAACCCACACTGCTTTTTGAATGAGGCACAATGCAGGACAGCCAATCAGAACAGAGCTCATTTATTTATATCAATCTTAAAGGCACGGTAACAAAAACAGCCTGTTTAATAGTGAAAAAAAGGATAGGAAAATGTTCATGTAAAAACAATGTTTTTGGTACATAATACAACATAAACCTAATAAGTCAACCTAAAATACAAAAAAACTGTATTGATATTGACACTTGGACTCTTGGCTGTTGAATGATGGTTTATTCCAGATCTTCTAAAACTTCTGTATCGCATTTTCTTCAGGTTGAAGACAAAGATGAGATTGAGGAGAGCACATCACACGATGTCACTGACTATACAGATTGGACTTTTGATGGTGAGTTTATAAAGATTTTACTCGTTCAAAGACCTTTTCTTTATATACAACATTTTGAGACTGTGTTACATGTTGGTTTACTCCTTTTTGAAAAGTGTTTAGCACGTAGAATTCTCCACAGCTGGACTCATTGTACTTCTACCTTAGTATCTTTGTTATTACAGTATGTAGCACCAGAGGCATTATCAGAGCAAGTGACTCTGGTTGAGGCTGAGTTATAAATGTGATACTTCGTAATGCCCAACATTGTGGTTTTATCACAAGAAATCCTGCCTTCAATAAAAAGCGCTTTTCACCTGGTTGGCATAACCAGGAAAAAGCCACACTTGTTGTGGAGATACAGTGCTGTGGAAAAGTCGTAGGCCATCTGGAAAAATGACATGTACAGCTAATTATCTGGGCAATATTATAGTGTTTATTTCTTTGGGGAAAAACTGAAATGACAATAAATACATAGAATCACAATGTATTGTTTATTTTGTGTCCACTAACCTCTAAACAACTTATTTATATAAATTATTTTGGTTATTTTATCTTAGACTTCAAATATTTTTAAACACTAGCTTGGGGGTTTAAGCTCATCCCCCATTCAAGTAGATTCAAGCCCGGTCTTTTATAAAAATCCTCTAATCTGTCTGCACGTCAGCCTCGGCTGTGGAATCTGTGTCTGCCTCATACACTCCAGAGCCGACGATCAGTCCGGTGCCTCCACATCAGGACATGGGGTTGAGCCACAGCACACACAATAATGGAGGGCTGGGGGTCCAAGAGCACTCCGTAATCAACATGATTGCAGCCACTGCGCCTGACACCATCACTATCAGCAAAGGTATAGTGTTTCCTATTACTTCAAACATTTCTCTTAGTAATTTAGCTTTATGCTAACTGTGGTAAATGAACCCATAAGACAGAAATTGACAGTGGTGTTTTCATTCCATAAATGTAAACTTATAATAGTCATTGGGGTCTATGGAACCCACAAAGCAACAGTCTGCAACAGGTTGTTGTGCAATAAAATAGCTCCTTCCTGTCTGCCACATTGAGTGGCGAACCCCAAGCAGTTCCTGACTTTGCTTTTAACTGTGTGTTAATGCTGCTACCATTGTTATTAACTCATATTCTGTATCTTCTCCCAGCCTCCTCACCTAGAAAAGTGTATGACACACGAGAATCAGGCCACACTTCAGTGACGCAAATCGACTTTGATGACGATAAATACCGGCGGAGGCCAGCCCTGAGCTGGTTTGCGCAGATATTAAAGTGAGTTTTTGAATATAAATGCAATTCCACGCTGTGCAATTAATCATGTAATTGTGTATTTACATTTAGTTAGTATAGTAAAATGATAGTGATACTCTAATTCTAGAGTTCTTAAGGTTGGTTGCATACACCATATATACAAAGGTATGGAGACAACCCTTCTAATTTGTGAATTCAGCTGCACCCATTGCTGACACATGCATTCAAATGTACACACACATAGCTTTTATAATCTCCACAACAAAGCACAGTAGATATAACGGGATGCTCTCTGCACATGAGCCTAAGATCACCATACCCAATGCCAAACTTTGGTGGTTAAATGTATTATTAGCTAACTTCGGTTCTAGTATTTTATATGATATTCCTCTCAACAATTTTTCTACCTCTCGACAGGAACCGCCTGGGGACAAAGAGAAAAACCTTGACGCTGAAGCAGAGAATCGTCATGTTTCTGCTGATCGGTATGATTGGCTTCTTCACCCTCATCATCATCATGGCTAAACTGGGCCGGGCTTCGGCCGATGAAGACCCCAACCTGGACCCCATGCTGAACCCTAACATAAGGGTGGGCAACATGTGAGGAGCGAAAGGCCTCTACTGCCTCTGGACCTGTGGTGCATTTCACCACAAAATCCAGCTCGAATAGAACAAAACGGAAGCAGGAAGTGACCTTCAGAGCGCTGGGACCAGCGAATAGACGCCTCCTATGTGGCATTGCAGGAATGGTGACCCAACACTTTTTCTGTCTGGTGGTTGGAGGAAGTGGCTGCCTTCTGTCTTTCCTTAGTCTGGCTGCCGGCAGATGCAAAAGTGTTTATACCAACGTATCTTCTAATGCTGTCTTCTATGAGTCAACACTGAATTTGCACTTAAGAAGACAGAAGAGTGTGTAAATGTTTCATTAGACCATCTTTAGTTCTTGATGCATTCTTGTATACTAAAATGCAGTAATCAGGTGGGTGGTGGGGAGGTGACTTTTTCTTAAAGCAATACGGCCAATCGGACACATTGTGCTTCTAGGTGTTTTGCAGTTTAATATGTTATTCATTACAGAGCCTGACCGATATCTTGGTTGGCTGATGTTATTGGCTGATTAGCCTCGGTTTTAGCGAGCTGTATCTGCGGAGAACTCTTTCCATGAAGAGAAATAAGAAGCATTTAACAGAAAACAAAATGGCAAATAATTTGAGGTAGCTCCACCCCTAGTGCTGCAATTCTTAGATTATTTAAGACTGAGTTTCTGCTGTTTATTTGAGTTTAAAAAACTCAACCATTTACTACTGACAGTCCTATCAGTCAGTAAAGTACTGTTTATTTAAAACTATTGGCGTATACAATTTAAAGTCTAAAATATAAAAACAAATTTATATCGACTGATGTCAATTATCAAAAGTTGTAGCCCCTTAATATCAGTATTGTACCGTAATTCGTTCTTGTATCTGTTACCAAGTCTGCCGTTCGTGGCTCCAAACAGCATCTACAACCAGTGGAATGAAGATGTGTCCAAGTACAAGTGAAGTCCATACCAAATCTTTGGAATGTAGATGGGAAGAATGATACAGAGTCTTTAACTGACTAGATAATTTGGTTAAACACTTTTCCTGTGTCTTTCTTGTATGTTCCAAATAATACCTGGATTTTCAGATTAAAAGCTGAATCCACAGAGCTGTGCTTGAAATCATAAACATAATTCCCCAGAGAACTTCCATGTGGCTTTTGCGCTTTAAGATTTATTTTTGTCTGTATATCTGATTGAAACTATGATATTGAAATCATCTCTGGCTGTGTTAACACTACACTGTTGTTTGCACTTTCTCCCCTTTTACAATTCTTGCCCTGCTGTTCTTTACTTTGAAATGTTTCTCAATGTATGATGGGAGATACTGTACTGTATGAACTTTACAACAGACACCGGAGCTTCTTTAGGAGAGAAGAGATATGTGATAGTACGGTATTAAACTCTGAGGATTTCACTCTGTTCACAGCAATCTCGCTATTAAATGATGAAATGTAAAAATTGAAACTTATTTCTGTTTTCTTCACACTGTGTTTCAGTAGTACATAAGCATCAAGATGATTGCATCAGCAAGAGATTGAGCTAGTATTATGAAGGTGTAAACAGCCTATATGAGCATTCAGGCAATTAAAAAAATTACAAAAACATGTAGAAGGGCTGCACGATAAATCGTATTTTCATTGTTATCACAGTATACGTTTTTGTGATAAACACGGATCAAATTACCCCAGAGTGCCAGAATGAGGCAATTACATGGCCGAGAACATAGAGTCAGAAGCCTGCCTAGTGCTTTCTGTGCTGGGTTCCACCTGTGGAGAGTTGTGTGTAAAATATGTGAAGCAGTAAAAGTTACTGTTACATCAGGCTTGCATTATAAGGATACTTATGATCATTATTTTAATTGTAATGGATCACTTGTCATATCATCATAATCATGATAGCCAACAGCTTTATCAAACACTATATGTTATGTCCATATCGTGCTGCTCTTAACTGCAGTGGTATATTTTAATTAAACCGTTGAATAAACCCTGTAAGACCAGTTTCCAGGACATGAATTAGGTTTTTTTGTATTTTTATTTTAAAGAATACTTAATGAAACTAATCTCATGGTAAATCTAAATCTTTTAACCTCACTTTAAAAGAAAAGAAAAGTTGAAAAAACTATTTTCACATGTTGAAATTTAGGGATTAGGGTTTAGGACAGCCACCCCCTCATACAAAGTACCCTAGAAATTATTATTTTGTTTACATTTAGCTTATACCTATCTCAGTTAATGCCTGGGATTTAAACAGATCATGCATTTGCAGGATGCATCATTCTAAAGAGGCCTGTTAAGTCAGAATTGTTCGCAGTAGAGGTGATAGGAACTAGAGGTCTAAAGCATTTAGAGAGCCTCTAAAGGCTCTCTCACAGACAGTTTTCCGCAAAATGGATACCAATACATTTCTTGGGGCCTGATATATTGCTTTACAATAGTTTGGAGATGAGGATTTTGGCAGAGGGTTACAGGGAGGGCACAATAGTACCCAAGGAAAAGGATTTTTTCTGATGTTATTTTTACTATAATAAACATTACATATAAACATTCAGAAGACGTGTAGGTTTGCTGGTCATTTTGGATAGTACATGAAATATATTTGCATTATGTTCAGTAGACATCACGACCCCTGGTTCCTATCACTACCATTATAATGAAATCCAAGTTGGTAAGTTGCTCTATAGCTCGTCATTTCACATTAAACCACTATGAATAGCGTTTGTAATGATTAAACTTTGCAGAAATTTTGAAATACTGGTGGAATTACCCTTTCATTCTGAAATTGAGGGTATTAATAAGGAGTTTGTTTCCTCTTTGCTGCAGTAACAGTTTCTACTCTTCTGGGAAGGCTTTACACTAGATGTTGGAACATTGCTGTGAGGATTTGATTTGCAGCCACAAGTTGTGAGGTCACATACTGATGTTGGATGATGAGATCTGCCACTCCAGCTCATCCAAAAACTTTTGGAAGGAGATTTATCACTCCAGAAAACACAGTTCCACAGCTCCACAGCCCAGTGCTGGAGGGCTTTATATCCCTTTAGCTGACACTTGGCATTGGACATGGTGATCTTAGGCTCATGTGCATCTGCTCCATATAACAAAATCTTAGTATTACAACTGCAGCAGTGACTCTGCAGCACCAGATTGTAACTGCTTTGCTTTGTTGGGTGAAGGGTGTGATATGCGACTCACAGACTAACAACAGTGCGATGAGTCCATGCAATGCATTCATACAGCCCAGCACATACCAATAGAAACAGACAACCAGGAACAGCTAACCATGAAATTAACACAAATACACTGATAACTGTACATATTTATCAAGTATTTAAAGCGCCCATGTCAAATTTCCCTCACTTTTTTAAACATTAAAGAGCTTGAGGTAATATGTAAACACTGTTAAAAAAAATCCATTCACTACCCAGTCCATAGAGTCCATGTATGGAAACCCAGCTGTTGTGCCTTTAAGACTGATCTATGTAAATGAGTTCTGTTCTGATTGGTTGCCCTGTATTGCGTCTCATTCAAAAAGCTGTCAAGGCTGAAACACTCCTTATAACTTCAGTGTGAATGGGTGGAGAACCTTCTATAGGCTGAATAGGTAGATGTATGTAAATGTGTTGGTTTTGTGACATCACGTCGGTATCTTTCCACATAGGGACTGGACAGACTGGAGAATGAAGGTATGTTGTGAAATTTGAATTGTGTTTCCATACAAGATCAAACTCTTTTATTTAGATATGATATGGGCCCTTTAATGTTATAAAATATCATTAGAATAGTCATAGTAATGTCATATTAGTGACAACCAGCCTATCATAACAAGTGAAACACAGTATCAGGGAGAGTCTCATTTTGCTTGATGATGAGGTGGAGGTGGCTCACCCTGGTGCCATATTTCCACTGTTTTTCATATGGTTTTGTACTGAGCACGAAGCATTGTGGGTGATGAAAGGTCTTGATGAATACACCAGCTGAGTCCTTCAGTGTCTCTAAAAAGAAAGATGCATTTTTCTGATGCATGTGCAGTCCTGCAGTCCACATTTGTGCGTGCTTGCCATTCAAAGTGGTGCTCAGTAGCGTCATCTATGTGCCTTTACTTGGCCTTAATGCGGATTCTGAAGCAGCTAAAGGTGATAAAGGTGAGGACCAGAGTGGATGGGTTTTGTTTACAGCTGTTGACATTCAGATGCAAGTTAAAATGTATTTGTTTATTAATTGAACCAGTAATTCAGCTGCATTATGCTTGTAATCTGAACAGAGCCACTGTAGATGACTACATTTAGCTCTTTTTAAAAAATGAATATAAACAATAGGCCAGTTTGTCCAAAATGCACAAGTTTAAACCAAGCATCCTTGAGGTTTCTTGCTGTATAGGGCTGCACATTGTTGAAGTCACCAAAGTGTGGACTTTCAGGAGAGCTGCAGGGCTTAGGGTGACATTTGAGACTGCTGGGCCTATGGCTGCAACCAAAACTACATATTTATGTGCTAAATAGTATGTCAGAATAGTACACCACCATCAGAAGAACAATTTAGGAGTTGTACGTTAGTATTAACCTTTTTAAAAGCGACTGGCTTATTAGATAGGATATGTTAGCAAAAAGTAGGGAAATCTTGTCCATACTCCACCATAGCCAGTGCTTAAAGAGGAATTCCACCCATTTTTCAACACTTCTGCATAATTCAGTGGTTGAAATATAAACAAAGTCATTCTGAATGGTTTGATGTAAAATAGTTTATTTGCAGAGAAACTTACAGAATCAGATTTCTTTACAGTAGTGGTGATAGGAACCAGCAGTGCTGATGTCTACAATGCCAATATAGCTATTTTATTCACTATCCAAAACCACCAGTGAACCTACATGTGTCTTTGAGTTTTTATGTAATGTGATGGCAGAATAGTGGTAAATATAAAAATATAAGTTTTATTTAAAGACTATTTTGCCTTCAAGCATCTTTCATGTTTCATGTATCCCTCCACCATGAATGGATTAAAACACGTTTGAGAACCAAACTTCATCATAAAACTACTGTAAAAAGGCAGTCTCAGGCAGTGTATTTATAACCATTTCATGTAATACCTTTCTGGAAGGGAGGTTTTAGAGGCATTAAACTCTTCAGAAGTCTGGTTTTTAACACCACCACTGTGAACAATTCTGACTCTGTAAGTTTCTCTAGAACGAAGCATTTCACACCAAACTCCTCTGAATGACTTTGGTGGAGGCTTCTAGCCAACCGTCTAAAGGGGGCGCTAATGCAACACTGTGGATGTGGTGCGCCTGAAAGCCAAAGAAGAAGAAGTAGAAGACGACGAAGAAGAAGGAGAAAACCCTGAAGGCCAAAATGACGGATGCTTCGGTGAGTATTTGATGAATCTCTTGCTTTTATTTTGCTGCCTCAAGCCGCATTCAATCCGCTAATATGTTGTATATTCACAGGTGGAGATCGTGGAGGGCTGCCGTCTTCCTGTGCTCCGGAAAAATCAGGAAAATGAAGACGAGTGGCGTAAGTGCTCTCCGTTAGCATCCGCTGCTAACGCGCTAACTGAATAATAACAAACAGCGCGCTGTCATGGCGGAGCAGCATGTAAACAAAAGACAGGCATGTGTATATATAAGCAAATAATAAAACAACTTCATACCATTATAGCTGTTTTGAGAACATATATTGTACATAAAGTCCGACTTGTTTTCCGTTATTGCTGTCATGCGACGTTGAGGCTGTGAAGTTGTTTCCCGAAGCTGATGACAAACCCGTTCATTCATAAAGTGTCCTGGAGATATTTTACAAAACAGAATTTCTTAGTAAAGCCGAAATACTTGATCCCAGCTCCTTCTTCTATTGGGCAGACTTGATTTGAGCTTATCATGATAACTTTAGTGAGAAACCCTGTTTTGTGAAGTAACTCACCTGAGGACTTAAAAGCAGTCATACTTCAGGGAGCTGTTGAAGCTGATTGTTCTTTCCTCTGTAATGTTTTACTTGATTGTAAAGCGTTTAGCTATACCTAGATATGTGATAATGCAGTTGCTTCAAATGTGTCCACTATTTAACTGTGATATTTCTCATCTCCTCTAGCGTTGGCTGAAATTCTCAGCGTCAAAGATACTCTTGGGAGAAAGCTCTACTATGTTCACTATGTTGACTGTAAGTACATTTGTTTATATGTAGCCACAAAACTTGAGCATCAGTGACTTACACTAACTAGTTTTCGAGGTGTTTCACAGTTAAGTAATATGCCACATTCTGACATTTTTTTAATTTTATTTATTCATATCTTCATGTATTTATTTATTTGTAGTTAACAAGCGTCTGGATGAATGGGTCACTCCAGACCGGCTGGACATGAAAAAGCTCCAGTTCCCAAAGAAGGAGGCGAAGACACCCACGAAGAACGGTCTGCCTGGGTCTCGGCCCAGCTCACCAGATAGAGACGTGGTAAGAGAGGCCACATTAGATCATTTTCACCCCTGCCTACATTCAGCACTTACCAGTTCATTACACTGTTCTGAAGTCCCACTAACTTGGAGCCAGTTTTGCGTTTTTTTTTAAATGAATACATGAAATATTTAAATGCATAAAAAAAATTTTTCTTTTTTTTCCCGATTGCTGTCATGTGAAATTGTTTTCCAAAGCTGATGGCAACCCTTTTCTTGACTGTCCTGGAGGTGTTTCACAAGACAGGTTTTCTGAATAAGGCTGAATGACTTGAACCCACAGTAAGGACTGTCCAGTAGGAATGTGTCTTAACCTTTCTCCTATTAGACACGGTTAACTTTGGGCTATAGTTATTAGGTTAGAAACCTTGTTTTGTGAAATACCCTCGCTGGGGATGTTTTGAATACAATCCAGTCATATCAACGTTAATGTTATCCGCTCTTCCTTTTGAACTATTTTACTTGACTTTAAAGGTAGATCCAGGGATGTGTTAATGCAAGATTACCAGAAAAGTCACAGTCATGTACAGGTGTTCACATGATTTGTACTCTTTAATTCTGATCTCTTCCTTTCTGTTCAAATTCAGAGGAAGAGTCTAGATCTCAACGTTCAGTCTGCTTCAGCTCCTTCCAGAGGCAAAACCCTTCCCACTCCGGTACTGATAAACTTTGCCCATTCTACACTAAAAACACCCTTTTCAATTACTGCAAGACATTTGAATGAATGGGCTCAATATTCTGTGCTGCTTGAAAAAGCCCCGATGAGGTCCTCTCCTGACACTTGCCACAAAGTGGAAGGGATGTGCTTAAAGTGACTTTTGCCTCATCTGTCTTTGATGAGACTATATTGCACCATATGGTAAGAGTATATGGCCACAGTTAATAAGTGCTTGCAGAAGAAAAACAACTATAGGACATGTAGATTTTGATTGTTGGTTGATCAAGTAAAGTCAACAGTGATTGAAAACAAAGCTTGTCAGTGAACATTAGAAAGGGTAAGAAAATCCTATTTAACATGCCTGTGTGTGCAGCAAGTCATAGCAATGTGTAAATATTTGACTATTTTACTCTGTATATAACAGTATATATGTGATTTATTGTGTAGTCTGTATGGTGTGGGCCATCATGTTTACCTACAGATCTCAGTAATACAGTTCTTATTTTTGGGTGCATAATTTCGTTCACTTTTTAGCAAATGTATATTTAAACAAATAGTGGTGTGGTAGAAAGACATATTTGAATGTTGTATGTTTATGTCTCGTTAAAAAAGGTAGTTTTGATCTTATTCTGATTGCGTTTTACAGAAGAGAAAAGCTGAGTCTGTCTCTTTGGCATCTCAAGTTTCTGCTGTGACGTCAGTGCCTTCGCTTCCCAGCTCTGCAGAGGCCTCGCAGGCGTCCGTGTACCCAGCAGTCCGAGAAGCTTTCAGCACTAAATCCAGAGAGGACGAACAGCTCACCTCGATCACCACGGTAACGGTATTTTCTCTCTCAGTTCCACAACATCCACAGACACTTGACCTGTTGTTTAGTTATTAATATAGCTTTTACAACTCTGTTCTAGGGTGTAGGGGAAAATGGCCTTTGTGCTTATGTGCGTTTTCTCTCTGGCAGAATGGCACAACGAGGCGTATTCTCCCATCTCAGCCTGGCAGGAAGAGGAAGAATTGCGGTACAGATGAGGTAAGCACTCTGATTTCTCTGATCCTCAGAACTTTTTACTATTTAATATCCACCTTATGTTCCATTTAAGACTGTGTGTCTGCACTCCCATGTTCATTTAATTGGAAAACCACTTCATGTTTGGACTGCAATATGTTGCTTATTGCCCCATTATTAGGAATGTCCGGATCTAGTTATTATCACAAATTTGAGTCATATAAAATCAAGTTTCTGCTGATACTTTGCAATTTAATAGATAATATAGCTATACAGTGTATAGTTAGAGTACATTACAGTTAGTAAGGTAAGTGCAGTGGAGCTACGTGGCTAATATAATAGAAGTCTAGGTTACTCTAGAAGATCTTAAGTGACCTAGACCGCTCGAAGTTCAGACACCAAATATGTCTTGGCCAAGCAAATACTTTTTGGCTAAGCGTGAAAACTGTCTAAATTAGATTTTTTGTTGTTGTTGTTGTTAAACCATTCCTTAAATGTTGAGCCCTGATAATTGGTAGCTGATTGGTTAGTCAAAACAAAGAGTCAGGGTTAATGTAGCCAATACGATCCATTAAAATATGGTCAGGACATCCCTACCCATTACATGTATCATCTGTTTGTCTATAGTATGGGTCCAGATATCAATTAGACACGTAGATATAAAATCCAGATATCTGTTAATATCTAGTAAACTTTGAACACATGCATTTGTTATTAATACACTAGCAGTGACGATGCAAAGTCTACAGTGACCATCAGGAGAGCTTCATACACACCTGCTAAAGCTACTGATAACATACTCCTGCTCACTAACACCTGAGAATAGGGCTTTTTGTCTAGCACTGAAAACACTCACTATTTAACTCAAACTGCACATACCAACACAGACTCCTTACTGAGCAGGAAAACAGAACAAAGACCAGAAATCAAGCCCACCCTGTTATTAAAGAGTAAAATCTGCTATGCTGCGACTTTTTTCCTCCCCTCTCAAATGAAAGTGTCCCAAAGCCTTTGCAACCCTTTTGTTTCTCTTGATAGATGATAAAGGTATTCCAGTATAACAGCCCTCGCAACGCCAGTGGCTGTCTGCCGCCAGGAGAGGTTCGTCTCATTTCTTTATCATTGCCTGTTTGCTGTGTGTCTGTCGGAGAATAGAGAGCAGTGGCCCCACATACATGAGTGCTGTACAAAAGTCTTCATTTAAGCTCAGGACAAAGAGAGGGAGACCTGACTATAGTTCAGCATCTGTTCTGAGAGATTCTAAATATATTGGATCTTATAATAGTATGTGATGTGTCCATTAACATTAGAGAAGAGTTAAAATATTTTTTTTTGTGCTTTCAGTTGAAAACTTTCATCAGCAAGGATTTCATAATTTACAAAATGAAGTGTAAGAGAAATTTTTCAAGAAATAATTAATCATTTTTATTGAATTATTAATGGTAAGCCATTTCAGTTGTTTTCCTGATTTGTCTTAAAGTTCAGAATTTTACCCTAAAACTCTCATCACACTCCAAAATACACATTAAAAGTACAGAAGAGGCATCACTTGTTAATAGATAATTTTGAGTGTCTGTCTTGTAACTTGTTCCCTAAACTCCACCCCGGCATCAGGACTCTCAGGACAGCTCGGACGGAATCCCATCGGCTCCCCGCATGACTGGCAGTTTGGTGTCAGACCGCAGCCACGATGACATTGTTACGCGCATGAAGAACATTGACTGCATCGAGCTGGGTCGTCACCGGCTCAAGCCCTGGTATTTCTCACCGTACCCACAGGAGCTGACTTCTCTGCCTGTCCTCTACCTCTGCGAGTTCTGCCTCAAGTATCTCAAGAGCCTCAAGTGTCTGCAGCGGCACCTGGTGAGAGACGCATTCTTCACAGCTCACAGGACCTTAGTACAAAGCTTTCCTGAGTTGAAGTTAAGTGTTAGAGGACCAGTGGTCAATTGTATAAAACATCTAAAGGGAATTTTAATCTTAAGTTTCCCCCTTTACATTAATTAAAATGTGTAACATTTCTTCAGGGAAGCATTTAAGTGGAATTTGAAAATATTAATTGAGTTTTAGACCCTAAGTTTAATTTTCTGCTTTAAATTCATTGCTTAAGCATTTAACTTAAGATAAATACTTTTGATGTTTAATGGAGGTGGCCACAGGATTAAGAACTACAGCAGTTGTGGTCTCTGGCTCAAGACTACCTTCATAAACCTTCTAGACTGCTGGATGTTACTGCCAAGGCCTAATATTACTTTACTGAATAAGAAATGTCATTTGTCTGCTGATTTCTCCTGTCATACTACTTTTTCTCCTGTCAGATTACTAGATATAACTTGCATAATTTTAACTATAGCGTTTATCTAGTAATTTTGGTCATTGCAGTGACCAAAACTTTTGATTCTCAACAAATTAATGGTTATTTTAATATGTTAATTTAACTTCAGTTTAAACACACAGAGTACATTTAAATGGTATAAAACAGATACCATATTATTGGATATTTTTAGATTAGGTTTTCAGTATCTCATGTGTTGGGGGAGCAACAAAAGATTATTAAAGGCTCAATATTCATAACTAGGTAAATGCATCAGGTAAATGTTGTGTTTTTATTGTGCACAGACAAAGTGCAACCTCCGGCATCCTCCAGGAAATGAGATCTACCGCAAAGGGACCATCTCCTTCTTTGAAATTGACGGCAGGAAAAACAAGGTAAATTGCTGTCTAACCTATTTCTTGGAGTAGTTGAACTAGTATCAGTTATAACCACACAGATTTAGGTTATTTAAGGTCAGTGTAAGATCTGTCAGAAACCAACTTAAATGTTTGTTATACTAACTTAAATGTTATACTTGTTGCTTGTTTTGCAGACATACTCCCAGAACTTGTGTTTATTAGCAAAATGCTTCCTGGACCACAAGACCCTGTACTATGACACAGACCCTTTCCTATTCTACGTTATGACAGAGTACGACTCCAAGGGCTTCCACATAGTTGGCTACTTCTCTAAGGTGCATTTTTATGTAAATTACTGCACAGAATCAGAAGTGTTATATAGTTGAAATGACTCGTAATGTCACCTATTTCGTATCATCTAAACTAAAACACATAAGGGGCTTGCTCCAACAATTCATTAATCTCAACCATGCATTTACATTGTGTGCTACTCTTCCAAGGAAAAAGAGTCAACAGAAGATTATAATGTGGCCTGCATTCTGACGCTGCCACCATATCAGAGGAGAGGCTACGGCAAACTGCTGATTGAGTTCAGTAAGTTTCTCAGCTCAGAATGAAGCTGGTGCTTAAAATTTTTTTTCTTTGCTTTGCTGAAAATTTGATTAATGCTTTCTTGACATCAGTTTTGCAAGTGCCTGATATGTGTCCTGTCTTTTTCTCAGGTTATGAGCTGTCTAAGGTCGAGGGCAAGACGGGTACTCCAGAGAAGCCTCTGTCCGATCTGGGTCTGCTGTCTTACCGCTCGTACTGGTCTCAGACCATTCTGGAAATACTCATGGACCTCAAATCAGACAACGGGGAACGACCGCAAATCACCATCAAGTGTGCAGTCTCTGCCTTTATACACTATGGACTTGTATAGATTGTACACAATCAAAATTTATTACAGAATCTAGATATACATTCTGTTAAATATATATTTTAATGGGCTACCACAAATAGAATATTTGTTGTACACCTGCACACCTGATTGTTTTGTCTTGTTTGCAGTGAAATTAGTGAGATAACCAGCGTAAAGAAAGAGGACGTAATATCAACTCTACAATACCTCAACCTCATCAATTACTACAAGGTAATAATTAGTGCTAATTAAAATCTTTTTAATGTTTACAAAGTCACATGACAAATTAGTATTTTCTGTCCTGAGGACAGATTTTATTGCCCTGTAAACATCTTCACGTAATTTCACTTCAGTTTTAGGATGTAATTCAGAAATATTAATGCATCCATAAACTAGAAAATAGTATAATAATGTCAGACGGCTGAACTTGTCTTCAAGTTGGAGGAACTACAAGTGTGCAGTCTGACCTGCTAATACCCTCATCTGCTCTCTTCCTCAGGGTCAGTATATTCTCACTCTCTCAGAGGATATTGTAGAGGGTCATGAACGTGCCATGCAGAAGCGCCACCTTCGGATCGACCCTAAATGTCTACATTTCACCCCAAAAGACTGGAGCAAAAGGGGCAAGTGGTAGAGACATGTTGCACCGTGGGACCCATGGCACACAATCTTGGAGACCTACTAAAAACCTGGATGACCAAGTGGGCCTCAGAACTTGCAGACCTTTAGTAACAAACCTGTCACAATCAGACTTGACTAAAAGACTTGAAAACACTAGTGCTTAAGTGACCAGCAGCTATAATCTTCATCTAAACATTGGACATTGGTGGTTGCTTCTTTTGAGGTGCTTCGCTGTTGTTCATATTTTTCTTTTTTTGTGTCTCTTCTCATCACTCCTTTTTTGTCCAGTTAAGTCTAAATGAACTGCTTAACTAATAGGTTTCATAAGAAATCACTACAGCCGCTTTTCCTCCTATCACAATGTGGAAGTGTCAAATGAGATGACTGTCAGAAACAATGTTTGGTCATTTAAGGTATTTTCTATCAGAACAGCAACCTGTGGATTCTGCACAACCACTATCACATATTCACCCCCTCAGGCTAAACCTGAGCATTGATCATTACTGACTGTATATAATGCACATTATTCTCTCACTCTCTCTTTTTGTAAAGGAAGTTTAAATGTATGTTACTGCATGTCTGTGTGCCATGTTGAACTGTTACAAAAATGTAAATTGGGATACTTGTACAGCTGTTAGTCTTAAAAAAAAAGTAAATGACTACTTATAGCTGAAAGGGTCCAATTTTATTTAGGGTATTTTGTTTTGTGACTAGATATTTTCTTATTTATACTAATGAGGTGAAAATAGTTAATCAAAATACTGATTAAGAAAATGTAGATTTTTTTTTCCCCCAGACATTCTGGAATGTGGGAATATGAATCAATCTTAAATCTTAAGTCGTTCAGCACATCAGCAGCACACATTTGCCACGTAATGAATTTTATACCTTGCTCCATCACTAGCTGTGTAAAAATAATTAAAAAATAAAAGGAATAAAGAAATATTCATAGTAATCTTTGTATCTGTGTAGTACATTTATACATATAATGTATTTGTGTGCTTCACAGGGAGATTGGAAGACATCAATAATATAAAAATCCAGTGATGTCCATAAATATTTGGAGGTCAACATAGTTATCATAGGTCTATCACAGCATATTGAAATTGAAATTAAATAATATGAGCTCCAAGTGCAAACATTCAGCTTTAATTTGAGGGTATTTATATTCAAGGTTGATCGGATATAAGTGATCCAAAGCACTATATCTGTCAAGTGTGGTGAATATAGAGTTGTGGCATAAGCATGTATGGCTGCCAATGGAATAGGTTCATTTGTATGTAGTGTACTTATATTTAAGCAATCCAAGACTTTGGGGTTGTTAAACAATTTAGATTTGTCACGAGTTTATTTTTTTTGTAATAAAAATACCGTCACACACTGTAGATCAGGAAGTGAGACTGCATCCCTGTCCCTCATGACAACATGAGCAGTTAGATCCCATAATTTTGATGGAAATGTGTCCCGAAGTCTGAAAAACATTAAGAATTGACACTACCAAAACATATTCTCTAAACTTTTTTGTGTTTTAAAACTATATATATCATGATTTTATGTGCGTACAACTGTTCAGAGCCATGTTTGCTAGCCATGAACTTGCTACCATTCAGCGTTCTACTCAAAATTACCTTAAAATGTCACTACTGAAACATTTGATAATGTTTCAGTAGTGTTATGATTGTTTTGACAGTGACAAAATGGAATGTTTAATCTTTCATTTTAATAATCTGAACATAATTAAGGTATAGGGTCTCTCTAAGCAAAGGGACTTTTGTCTAAAGTCCAAGTCAGTTAAAAGACTGAATGTGGCTTAGCATTGTCTTGCTGAAACAAACAAGGATGTCCCTGAAAAAGGTGTCATCAAGATGGGAGCATATGTTACTCCAAAATGTATACGTACCCCTCAGCATTAATAAATTATTCTTTCCTTTGGCACTAACACACCCCGATATCATGACAGATGCTGGCTTTTGAACTTTGCATTGGTAACAATCAGTGCGGTCCTTTTCTTCTTTGGCCCAGAGAACACAACATCCTTTATTTCCAAAAACAATTTAAGAGGTGCACTTATCAGGCATCATTTCACAAAACCCTCAGTCTTACATTGCTCCTGCCTCAACTGTTTTGGAATGCATTGCAAGCATCAAATTTAGAATCAGAATATATTTACAACAACTCAATCAAGTTGATAATAAAATACCTGTATAGACAGTTTACAAAATGATGCTTTCTATTTTTTATTTGCTTTTTACCTTCTGTCCCAACTTTTTTGGAACATGCAGGCTTCTTACTGTACAGTGGCCTACCACATGAGTCGATCCAGAAGTTAATAATCTTTATTGGCCTTCTGTTATGATATTTTAAAATACCTTTGTAGTGTAACTGCATCATGTAACCCACTGGAAAGTATAACAGGAAGAACAAGAAACTGTGATCCAATGTAAGAACAATTGTCATGCAGTTCATTTAAAGAATAAAGCAGTTCATAAGAGAATATTAATGTGCCTGTAAATAAGGGTTAAGAATGTAGGTATAGTGAAATGTGCCTTTCATGAGCATGAAAGCCAAAAAAGAAATAAATTATTGGAAAAAAAAAAGTGACATGGTACCTGATGTGTACTGCATATGGTTTGCATATGGTTTGCCCAGAACAGATTCACATAAACCAGCTGCCAGTCAAATTTCTATATGTCTTAAGCTTTGTTCCAAAGAAAAGGCACAATTGTCCTCCTGCTTTCACAGTTTTGGGATGATTTTCAAGGATTTTTCCTTTTCTTTTTTTCTGGCGATGTTTGATGCGTTAGTTAGAACCTTCATGCCAATGGCCATGGTCCGCACACCAATCTTCACTGCATAATGAATCTGAACACAGGGGAGAGGCATAGGTTGCTGAGCATTAAAGTATGTGATATTTAATGAAAATCTCTATTTAAAAGAATAGGCTGTCCAATAACACCATTTTTAATACCAAACCAAAGCAGCTGACTTACACTATATGTTCAAAAGTTTCCAGACACTGCTTCTAATTTGTGAATTCATCTATTTTAAGGTTTTTTTGACCATTGCTGATACAGGGTTTCAGTTGCACACACACAGTTTGTATAATCTCCATAGAAAAGCAATGGCAATAAAATGGGAAGCTCTGGAGCAGCTACACATGAGCCTAAGGTCATCACGCCCAATTGCCAAGCATCAGCTAGAGAGGTATAAAGCCCCCCAGCACTGGGCTAAGGTTTTCACAAGATGTTATAATATTTGTCATTATCAAATTATCAAAATAATGTTCTTTTATTGAGATAGCATTCGTTATGTTGTGATTATGGCATGAATATTTAGAGATCTCCAGAAAACAACAGTTGTTATGTCATGATATAAATAACTCAACTTATCACAGACAAACAGAGTAAAAAACATGCAAATCCATGGTCCTTTAGAGGATGTGGAGGATGTGTTAACTTCTTTTCACAGTCCACAAACCTTTGGACATAAAGGTTATGTACACAGTGGATCATTTACCTGTCTTGACTCCGCTCTCCCATATCTCAGCTCTGTAACAAAGTGTTCGCAGTTTCCTCTCAGAACACAGTAGGGCATCTCCAGGCCAGCCAGACTAAGCGCGTCACGCAGAATGACACATACGCTCCTCGGCTTGTGCTTGGAGTCTAGAAGGTTGTTGACGTGGAATCTGTCATGGCCCACCACCTGGTGTAGCCCCTCTCGCATCACTATGGCCTTGTCACACAGAACGGACATCAGGCAGTTAGGCCCTGCTCCTGCAGTCTCACCTGAGGTAGAGAGAAGATGGATAAAGAACAATGGGGAGGGAAAGTGCAGACCTTCGCCATCTGCTGGTTACATTCAAAACATTATCCATAAATAAAAATCATGTCCAATCATAAGTGGACCTCTGTGAAACAGACATTTTGTGACCAAACAAGCACATCAGAAAAATGGTAGCTGTGGTGCAGAATCGTTTGATGAATCATCATATAATATCCAAAAAACTGTTTCTCAGCAACTACTTGGCCGACTGAGCTGAAACTTTGCAGGGTACTTTGTAATATAGATATTCAGGACAACTCAATAATTGGACAAATATGGCTGGCTTTGGCCAATAAGCTTTCAAGAGGCATTTGGAGGGTTTTGCATTGGCCAATCATGAAAATTGAATGACTTGTCCACTTAGGCAATCTCTAATAGCCTATCAAGTTTCTCATCTTTCATGAGGTGGCACTATTCAATAAAAACAAGGATATGTCCTATTAATTGTATCTTGGATAAAAATAAATTATGTCGTCATTTTTGAAATACAAGTGTATTCAAATTCTTAAAGGTTTTGTGCAGTTATTCAAAGTTTGAAAAATGAGCTTTTCAAACTAGTCTGTGGATTTTAATCAAATTGTCTCAAAACAATCTGTGGAGTCTGTAGGTAAATACATACATCATCTAAACCGCTTATCCTTCTGGGTTGCGGTGCTGGAGCCTATCCCAGCTGTCATGGGCAGAAGGCAGGATACACCCTGGACAGGTCGCCAGTCCATCGCAGGGCAGACAGACAGACACAGTCACACACACACACTCACACATAGGGGCAATTCAGCATGTCCAATCAGCCTGACTGCATGTTTTTGGACTGTGGGAGGAAACCGGAATACCCGGAGGAAACCCACGCAGACACGGGGAGAACAGGCAAACTCCACACAGAAACGACCCTAGTCTAGGAGTCGAACCCAGGCCATTCTTGCTGTGAGGCACGCTACCCACTGAGCCACCGTGCCGCCCTGTAAGTAAATAATTATCAAAAAAATCTTAATTTTAAATGCACAGAATGGCCTCAAGACATCAATCAAACTGTTTGGCCTGGCTTGTTCTGACATAAGTGTCTATAAATCCATACATTCTATAAATCCATACGAAACAATGTACATCTCCATGTAAAACACGCCCCTGCTTCTCAGGCACAGAAGATGAGACTGACTGGCCCAAAGGGGGCACTACAGCATAGTGTTTTAAGATTTGATCCGTATCTCCTAAACTGAGATAGTTACAGACATAATTCTTGGTGCTGCTGGTTTCTTGACTCATACTAAACCAAAATTCATCAAAAACTCAAAACAGCCCAAGGTAAAAACCTTGTTTTTTGTGAACTTGTTCTACTTTTTTCAACGTATCTTCATTAAACTGATTTCAAAATATCTGCAAGATCCTAAACTTAAATATTTATCAAAAAACATTGACATTTGTAAGCAATATGGCTGCCACGTGCCAATTAAACTCTTTTGGGTGGAGCTTAATTCACAAAAATGGTTACAGATCAAGCTCGACACCAGTTTTTCCATAGGGGGCACTATGATATAAAAAAAAACTGTTTCTCAGCAACTGTTTGCCCGATTGAGTTGAAACTTTGCATACTGAAACAATGGGCTATTTTACTTTATATTTTGTTTACAAATATGGCTGCCATTGGCGATTAAGATTTAAACAGATTTAAATAGATTTGGAGGGCTTAGCATTGGCCAGTCACGATGTCATGATGTGTCCACATAGGCACTCTCCAGTAGCTTATCTAGTTTGACTCCAATTGGTCATAAGGTGATGTTATTCAAAAAATACATTACTAATAAAGTACTTTAATTCTTTAAAGTTTTTCTGCATTTGTTCAAAGTTGAAAAATTAGCTTTTCGAACAAGTCTGTAGATTTTAATCAAATTGTTTCAAATCTTTCTTAAAACAATCTGTGGACTATTTAAGTAAATAATTATTTAACAATATTGATTTTATTGCATAGAATGGCAGATACATCAATTTAACTGCTTGGACTTGCTTTTTCTGACATAAGGGGCTACAAATCCATCAGTCGTTTTTTGATTATAACCAAATTGGGAAATATTGTACAAAACGATTGTCTGAGGAAGCATGCAAAGTTTATATTAAATTGGTCTCCATGGGCCCCTACAGTGCTTAATCTGATGAAAATGTACTAAAATGTCATTATTTCTTTATTTGATTAAAATAAAGAAAAGATACTGGTTTTAAACTGCACATCTCATTAACACCTGAAACTTTGCCATTATATGTATGTTTCAAACTTGCACAGGAAATATGGAAATTTGACAAACACATCTTGGCCACAGAATCAGGAATGGCAATATATTCTCTGGCCACCAGATGGAGCCTAAGCAAAAACTGCAAATTGCGACTTCAAAGATAACAGTCACAAGCTTCACTATTGGCTTAAGTGTTTTTTGACAATGCTCAATGCATATTAAACAAGTCTTGCATTTTAAGCACAGCATGGCTGCAAGATATGAATCAATCAGTTAGAATGACTAATTCTGACATAAGCGTCTACGCGTCCATCAGTGATGCTCTGTTTTTGACAAATTGGTTAATATAGTGGCAACAATCTAGATTATCATTGTATCTCTCTATGGTTAAAGTAATAAAACAATAAGGGATCCAAACAACACACCTCATAAAGATTTAAAACTTTGCAAATACATTTATTTTACTCAAAGTTGGTCTTAAAACTGTCTTTGGAGTCTGGAGATAAATAATTATTAAAAACATATTGACTTTTAATCACAGTGTGACGATTTAAACAAATTGTTGTGAGTTTATTCTGTCTGAAAGGGCTACAAATATATCAGTAATTGTCTGATTGTAATTAAATTTGGAACATTTATACAAGATGACAAAATGTGGGTGTTTTATGAATATAAAAAATGCAGCACTGTGATAGGCCTCTTGTGGCTCACCCTGAAAACATCTGCCTTTGAAGACTAAGGTTGTGGGTTTGATTCCCTATTAGGGATGGTGGACACATCTGTATAAACTATAGTGGAAATATCACTTAGGAATCTTAAATAAAGAAATAGTGGTTTCTTAATGAGCCAATCATCAGCCTTAACTTCTAAAATCAGAGGCAAACCCACAAGCCCTAATTGACCTCAGGCGCTTGGACCCCACAGCTTGTGGCTGTATTTATGTTTTTTCTAGTGGTTTCAGAGGTTTTTTTTAAAATAACTGAATGGCATTGGTAGGTCCTTTTAAAATGCACTTACAAGGAGGTGCAAGGTGAATGATGTCACCCTCGCCAATGTATAAACCCCAGTGTTGGTATGTCCCTCGAAAAATCTCAATAAGGTCCCCTGGTTGCGGCTTACCATACTGAAAATGAAAATATATTAAACAGAAGTATATGAAAATACTCTCCAATTAATTCAGAACTTAATTCAGAAATGTGACTATAGCTCAAACAGTTGTGAGTGCTACAAGTTTTTTAGACTGCCACATTTTTTCTGATAGTTTGTGGGTAAAGCATCAGACATCACGTGTTGGTCATTTAAATATCAAAAATCAGACCGCGTCATGCTTTAAGAAAAAAGCATGAGTAGGGGGAGACCGTACAATATTAATGGGACTTAAAGCTGAGCAATATGACAATATTTATCATTATTGTGATCAATTATATCACAATACGTCACAATATGCTTTTTCTGAGCATATCTTAGATATGGTCAGGACTTAAAAACACCTTTGAACTGCAAGTTTGGTTACAAAGAGAGTCTAATTACTCTGTTTAATTGGATTTAGTGCAGTACAACATGAAATGTTTGATATAAATCATTGTATTTGTAGTTTTTAATAATACTTTAATGGGACCAGTGGTAACATTTATGGAGGAATGCAAGGAGGCATGTAAAAGCCTCTGTTTTTAGATATTTCCAAAAAGAAGAAAACGAAATCATTGTTTTTCAAATTTATTTATTTGTTTTTATGTCTGAAATGAGTATATGACTGTGGTGTAGGACTTTCAGATAATAGCCAAACTTGGCAAATCTCTACACACTGCCGCTGAAATGAGCAAGCCTATTGTAGTTCAGTTTGGTAATTACTTCTTCTATTATACAATTTTATATAAACACTTTTTGGCAACTTTATTAGGTACACCTACTGTATATTTACATTTTATCAGGTCCACGTACCATATAGGTGTACTTTGTAGTTCTAGAATTACTAAATGTAATACTGAATTTACAGAATTTTCCCATTTATTGGAAAATACATGGTTAGCTGATTTATAAAGCACCCCTAGTTTTAATGCTTTTAGCCTTGTATAGTTAAGATATAACACTTGGTTCTCCACTAGACAGAGAAAAATGGATTTTAAGGATAGAAAGAACAAAATGTGTAATTTGGCCAGGGGCTGTATATTCACATGCATACAGTTGCATGCAAAATTTGAAAACCCCTAAACAAATTGCATTTTGTTGGTTTATAAGTGAAAATAAGTTAATCCTCAACAGAGAAAACACATATATATGGTGTCTTTCTGCATATTTTAATGGACAATTTCTATTAAAATGTACTATCCCTAAAATGCACAGGCATAGTTTATGTCTTAAATATTTCTATGTTAAATTCAGCAAATAAACAATAATTATGCTTAAGTCCTTTTCACTTAGAAAATCAACATGTAATTTGATCCGGGAGACCCAAAATTTTGCATCTGATTGTATATATACATGTGTTCTCTCTGTATAAATGAATGAATAAACTGAATGAATAAAAGTGTGCTCAGGACTAAAATACAGAACCTCAGAACCACCGTTGCATGTGATTACTCACCAAAGTTGGTGCAATAACTCTTCTACGCCATCTGGGTAATGCCGGATTTGCATTAATTTCCACCGTGAGTTCACTGCCACCCCAGCTTTGAGACCGTCGCATGTCACACATGGTCCAAACTTCTTGATTCCAAGTAGTTTTCCAATTTATCTGGGTATCCCAACCCTAGCAGGCCCTGGTTCTATCATTGCAGAAGAAATCTTGTTACCTGTTTCAATCACTGTATTAAATTAATGGTCGTGGAGTCCTACAACTAGTATGGCATTGACTACAGCCATGGTTGATGTACAGGAAACTCACTCTTAGATCAGATTATCCACTTAAAATAGCAGACTAACAGAATGGGGTGTTGGTAGGACCTTCACAATAGAGCTGAACAGGGATCACACTTCAATTTCCTCTTTCATTGCATCAGGCACATTTCAGTATCGGAGACTGTTCCTAGATCAGTGCAAGTGACCTGCAGAGTCACTCATGGAAGTAGTTAAGGATTACAAAGCAAGCCTATTTAAGGTATGAGCCGTGTTGTGAGGTTAGACAGGAAAAGTCCTTAACGGTTACTTAGCTTCAACAGCAGGATTCTCAATGTTTCAGATTGTTTATGCATTGAGAATTTCACTGAGATGGCCACATCCATCCATCTTTGATTTACTACACTGATGAGTTTTACTATTCCAGTTCATCAAGAAATATTCTATTGGAAGATCACAAAACCCCTCACTTCAGCAGAATTTTAAACTGGAAAGGATGAGCAGAAAAAAAATGCACTTGAAAGCAACAGTAAATGAAAACACTTCTTGCATATGTACTAACTGGTTATGTTGAAACGATTATACAGCAGAGCTGCTTTAGGCCACTATCAAAAAAAAAACCTCATTTAAATGTTTTATATTCAAAACATTGCTCTACTTTACTGCTTTAAAAGTCAGTTTAAAATGGGCAGAGCATTTATAAAAAATATAGCATTTCATTAAACACTGTTACAAAAGTCAACAAAAACTAAATACATGCAACATCCAATTCAATATGCATATCTTCATGCCCAATTTACACCACTACTAATGTTTTAGAAAAACAATGAATCCAGCTACATGAAAGCACCACATTCTCGGGCACATCTTTCACTTAATTGCTTCCATTTAACAAGCGATACACTTGTACTTTCCTCACCCCTAAAAAAAAAAAAAACCTTGTCTTGTGTTCAGCTTATTCAGAATTACAGAACTATTCTGTAACTCATTAGTAGCCTAACATGTATTAATGTGTACATCAAGTTTAATTCATCCCATTAAATAAAATACAAAGGTCCAAATATTCTGCATCAATTAAATATCATACCACCAAGTGCCATTTAAAGCATTATAAATCTAATGCTATTGGTTTGAATGTTCAAAGCCTTTAAATGCATACTTCAAATACAAATAATAATCCTTGAGTTATGAAAGACAAAAAAAAACACCAATTTACATGGAAAATCAAACCTTTATTTTATTCAAGTTACCAAAGAGTTACAGACTTGCACAAGTACACTGACAAATTATATAAAGACTGTCTTTTAGAGTGGTTTAATGGAAAAAACTGTGCATTGACATTCATTTCTTTACAACACAACACAGGTGTTGGGAACCAATGTGTCTATGCAAACAAGCACTTTATTTGCTATCCAGAGTGATGGATGAGAGAACCTACACATGTCCAGGTAATATTATTGCTGGAACAAAACCTCATATGTCCAGGGAAAAAACCTAAATAAAAATATTCTAATGTTTGAAGAAAGCTAATGTTGACAAGACTTCAGCCACTCTGGATCATTTATATTGGTCTATTTGGTAGCATGAACTACAGCTGGCATTTTCAAATTAGGTAAAGATTTGTTTTGACAGGGACTATGAGAGTAAAACAGTGCTAAATTGATGAATGCACTTTTCTGGTTCTTATTTCATGCAGTGAAACACTTTCTAGAATTGTGTATTTTACATTAAACCACTCTGAATGACCTGACATCTTAAGTAATGCAAAAAAAGTGGAATTTCCCTTTAACTGAGCAGAGCTGTGTCCCACTGATCATCCCACTAGTCTCACATTCCACAGGGAAGAATAAAGGAACCCATACTCTGCATGCCCATCAAGTTGAAACATACCTGTAAATAAAGACAAACAGAAATTCTGTATGTCATTACCCCAGCAGCAACTCTGTGCTTCATGTCACAAAGCAAAAACAGACTGTCTCAACACAGTAGCTAGCATAAGAAACCAATTCCTGATGCCAGCTACGTTATGACAGGATATTGTTCCTCCAGAGATTACACACATGGGCACAGTACACCCCACGTGTGCCAATATGAGGAGGCTTGCGTTCACAACCAGCATGGGCCAGTGATTCAGAAATGCCTATATATGTAGCAACTATCGGCACTTGTGGCTGACCAAATGTTTAGAACTTTTTTTTGTTGAGGTCTATTAAGTCTGTACTACATATAAGCAGTACAAAATTGAACATATTGAACAAATCTAAATTAAAGCATCTCTACAGTATTCTAAGCTGTTTCAGTATGTTTTACTGATTACCTATGAATGGCAAACAGTTGCCCAGTAACATCAGCACAGTTGTGGGACACGAATAAAACTGGCATTTACAGCCAAAACATACTTTGTAAATTAGATTTAATCATTGCATTTGGTAACCATTGTACAAAAAACGTGTTATTACACTCAAGACCACGTCTACATGCTAAAAGTGCCCGTAGTCGGGTAAACAAAAAACTGAAAACTAGTTAATACTCACCGAGTCCTGCAAACGTGTTGCCAAGAACCCACCTAGAATAAAAGAGCAGGAAACAGCCGTTAAATCAAGCCAGCTAACGTTACATCGGACGGCATCGCACGGACTTGGCTTACATATTGGCCTATTAGCGACTCTCAAAGTTACGTCGACTAATTAATCGTTGAAGTTAAGCCCATGCAGCTGTAACTAGGTTAGGTAAAACGCATGTACCAGTGATTGAGGATAGAACCAGCTTATGGGAACAAGCTGGTACCGAAGACATAGCACTGGCACTTATATTCCTCCATCACATACACACACGAGTACGGAGAACCTCCGTGCATGCCAAGAAAGGAGGTTTCCAAATAGAAAGGACATGACAAATTTCACACTAAACTCAACAAAACACAAGGCTGAAGTTGGCTTCCTATTCGCCAGCCTCCCGTTCCACCTTAAATGATGCAGCAGTTACATTGTGGGGCCTCGGGCTCGAGTGCAAGACGAATGTAACTAGCACACCACTGGAGGTGAACAAGGAAATTTTCTTCAACAAAATGGCGTCTATCGAAACTAATGCCAGCGCCACTAAGTTCACTATGCACTTCGACCATTATCCTCTAAACAAAATGTATACACTTAAAAACACAAAAGAACGTGTATAAAAAGAGACACAAAACAACATAAGCAACATCGATTAAAAAAAAAAAAACAGACTTACATAAACAGAAACCAAAAGACCTCGTAGCCTAACCCTCCCTTCTTCGCACCACCGCTAAAGAGAACTATCCCACCCTTCCCCATCGTTTTTATATGAGCGGTGTCGTCATCAGCGCCCAGAATAAAACAGCCAATCGTCGAAAGACTCCTGGCAACACCCGACCTACGTCATCTCAGATCTAGATATAAAATAATGGAGTGAACGAAACAGTATGAATTACTTTGATTTTTTTTTTTTAGAAAGAAACTCCAGAGAGACTTAAGCTTTTTCGTGCATGTACTGGAGAAGAGAACGTGTGAATTATTTTTGTCAAAATTCTATATTCACAAATATAAAGTTTCAAAAAGAACCCTTACATTTCTTTATTTAAAAAACCATGAACTGTATTTACGCACCCTAATTTAAATCAATTAAAGATCCTTTTAGCAATTAATACTGTAACACGTATAAATAGAGGTAATATTTTTATAACTCTTTTGCAGTCAGTTGTTGAATTGTCCATCTCTTTCTCTGTGCAATAAAGCATCTCAAAAAAGATTTAGCAGAATAATTATATAAATAAACGTCTCCATGAATTTTACTTTGAAAATATTATCACAGTGTCCTTCACCGCGAATACGTGACGGTATAAAAGTGTAATTCCTAGAAATAAACACGTGCTCCTAGCTGTTGTAGTTCTATGTGAAGGAGGGATTTATATCACACATGACAGAGCCGGAGGGGGCGAAGTTCATAGCAGCAAAAATGGCGCCTTCTGTTGACAGGTACTGCAGTTGTCAGCTTGGTTAATAGGATTATATATTTAGAATATATTGGAATTAAAATATAAAATGAACAGCAGCCTTTAAAATGCAGTCTCGTTTCGTTTATTAACTTAGTCGTGGTCCTCGTGTAGCGTCCAGATAACGTTAAACGATAACGCAATGTTGCTGGTAACTGAGTGAAGAGAAATTTAGGAGAGGCTTTAAAGGAAGGCTTTAGCTTCTTTAGCCGCTAGCGAGCTATCTTGTTCATTCATAGGGGATTTATTTAACTGCGCAGTTCTCAATGTCGTTGTCCTTTTCCCAGCCCCTAAAATGAAGGTTAAGCAAACTAGCTTGCTTGTGGTGTTCAGTCTTTCATTATTCAACACGATATTAGAACTATCGTCATATGGACGTCGAACGTTGAACGTCGTATGTTAAAGCATTAACCCTATATTAGCTAACGTTAATATTAATATACAGGAGCGGTGACAGCGAGTCTATCTTGTAGTTGACCGGCATTTCGTTAGTTATATTTTATGTTCGTTTTCAGGTTTCGTCGCACCTCGTTTAGTCATACAGTGCTGTGTGTAATGCTCGACTCTGTAAAAGCAGCAGTCAAGTTGCAAAGGTTAAAGGGACACTCCGGTTGAAATTTAAAAAGTGTAACCAGTGCTATGTGCTATGTGAACTTGCGTAGTCGCATTTTTCAGACAATGCTACAGTGGACTCTAAAGTGATAAACGCCCTCTTGATGATGTATCTTGAAGGTGGAGGTTGATTTTGAAAGACTTCAGATGCTTCAGAGAGAGCTGTAAACTGGCTGAAACTGCAACAGAATTATTTTATCAGCTCCACTTGTCATATAAGCACACTTTGTACTTCTACAATTACAGACTGTAGTCCATCTGTTTCTCTGCATACTTTCACCCCATCCTTCGATGGTCAGGACCCCCACAGAGTGGGTATTATTTGGATGGTGGATCATTCTCAGTACTGTAGTGACACTGGTGTGGTGGTGATGTGTTAGTGTGTGTTGCTGGTACGACTGGATCAGACAAAGCAGTGCTTCTGGGGTTTTTAAACACCTCAGTGTCACTGCTGGACTGAGAATAGTCCACCAGCCAAAATGATCCGGCCAACAGCGTCCTGTGGGCAGCGTCCTGTGACCACTGATGAAGGATGCAGCAATAGATGAGCTAATGTCTCTGACTTTACATCTACAAGGTGAACCAACAAGGTAGGAGTGTTTAATAGAGTGGACACAGTGTTTAAAAACTCCAGCAGCACTGCTGTGTCTGATCCCCTTGTACCAGAGCAACACACACTAATGCACCACCACCATGTCAGTGTCACTGCATTACTGAGGAACAAATAATAAATAATACCTTCTCTGTGGTGGTTTTGTGGGGGTCCTGACCATTGAAGAACTGGGTGAAAGGGGGCTAACAAAGTATGCAGAGACACAGATGAACTACAGTCTGGAATTGTCGAATTACAAAGTGCACTTGTATGTTAAGCAGCGCCGATAAAATGCACAATGAGTGTAGAAACAAGGTGATTTTAATGTTATGGCTGATCTGTGTATATAAAACTACAGGTTTATTACATGTAGATCAGTGGCTAGCATCAGGATTTGTTAAGCATTGTAGGGACTGCCAGTAATTGTGTGATATTTTTGCGTAATGCATGCTGGGTATTGTAGTGAGAGAACTCATGTTTGGGGAAAACTCGAAAACGATACGAAATCATGACTTCTTTCAAACTGATGAGGTTGAGGGATGCAGTGTTGCACTATAGAAAACTACATAATATACACCAGCTTTAGGAATGCTCTTTCAAAGAAGAGTTTCTTACCAAGCACCGTCTTCTTTTGCAGGATGGTGCCATTGCTGGTCGCACTGCTTTTTCTTTGTCTCGGTGCAGAAGCTGTGGATCGCAGCAACTTCAAAACGTGCGAACAGAGCTCCTTCTGCAAGTGAGTACAGCATGACAGAGAAAATGACAATTTGGAGAAAATAAAGCCACCTTTTCATTCATTTTTGATGACACTGTGTAATTCTGTAAGATACTGCTCCCAGAGTGTACCAAGTGGTTTTGTTTACAGTCATATGCAAAAATCTGGGTGCCGCTGGTTGTGTAACATGTTTTGTTGATTTTTTTTTTTAACATGAAAATAAGTATACATCCTCCACAGAGAACTCACATCTGCACATTTAATGCACAATTACTGTTTATTTGCTAAATTTAACACATTGGGGGAAAAAAATAATTGGTATACCTAAGTTTGTTCTCTGTAGAGTGTGTTAACTTATTTTCACTTGGAAACTCAACATGTAATTGACCAGGAGCATTCAGACTTTTGTATACAACTTTATATGCTCACAAGAAGATGTTAGATATGTCTCTCAAATGGTTTGTTCTAGATGAATCAATATTATATTCTTGAGTGTGTGTATGTGTGCGTGCGCAGGCGTCAAAGAGAGCTGAAGCCAGGTCAGTCTCCATACAGAGCTCTGCTGGATACTCTGGAGCTCAGTGACTCCAGGATCACCCTGCAGCTCATCAATGATAATAACAAGGTCAGAGAATGGTAGAACACACTATTATACTATAACACTATTATATTTCACATTTCTGTTTCCTATTGTAAAATTGTATTGTAAGTACATAAATAATCCGGCCTCTGTTTCTGTGTGTATGTAGGTGCGTCTGCTGCTGGAGCTCTACAGACTCCAGGGCAACATGACGCGTGTTAAAATTAATGAGCTGAAGCCTCTCAAACCTCGATACGAGGTTCCTGACGTCCTCATCACTGACCCACCCACTGAACCGTGAGTCCACTCTACACTACAGACCAAGTACATAAAACTGAGTAATGTATATTAAAATGAATACTAGTGAATGCAGATTACAGTTAAGGCTCTCCTAAAAAGTATTAAACATGGAGGTCTATGTTTACTGCGTACAACCTGTAATGTATTTACAATATATCATTAATCTTTTTATCATTATTTTAAACAGTAACATGACTTAATCCCAATCGTTTCAGTGTTTAAAAGAATGAATGAATTAAACATATTATATTGAAGATATGTTTAGTTTTCTTTTTTGAAAATGCTAAATACCAAATGGGCTGTTTTTTCAGCTTAAACTGTACAGACTGGGTAGTGAACTGTATGTTTTGAAATTTTACTACATCAAACTTCAAAAAGTGAGGACAATTTTTTTTTTTATACTGATATATAAGGGAGATCCTTAAACAACTGAATCGGCTATATAAATAAAATACATAATAAATAAAATAAAACAAGCTGAAATATGTAAATTAAGCCACAACATTGTCTTCATTATATATTTTCCACAAATATTATGACTGACAAAAATAACTACATACTTGTAGGGTGCCTTGTGGCTTGGGGACCCTAAGAAACTGATTTATACCACTTGTAGCAGGAAACTGCCTGGACTATAGCCTTTCTGATGTTGGCTCTAAGAACTAGGACCCAACACTCTAGCACAGCCTGAAAACATGATGTCTGGTACTGAGGCACTATTACTCATGACTGAAAATGAAGGACCAGTCACAAACAAATGAAGCTTGGACTAGAGCCTTGGGATGTTGTCTCTGAGGCCTAAAACACAGTTTCCAGGACTCCCACAAGCCCAGGCCCTGTGAAATGTGATGCAACAATTGATGCAGGCTGTGAGTGAGTCAAATGACGATCATAATCAGCCATACATTAAAGAGAGAGAGAACAGAGTGCTTGTTACGTTTTGGCAATATTTGGTTCACTCCATTCTTTAGGGGTATTAACAGCTGCAGTGTTTTCCACAGATTTGATAGTTATTTTGGTGCTGAGGCGGGAGTGGGGGTCAGGGGAGACACCAACTCTAAAGCGTAAAAAACAAACAAAATTCATAATTTTTTTTTCTGTACAGTGATTACAGTCGGCTATAACAAATACGTTGGTTTTTTTTTTCATTTGAAACACTATATAGGTGTGTCAGTTACATGCAGTTTTTAACAGCACCAAAGCCCTATTTGAACAAGATTAGTTGTACATGAGGGGGTCGGGTGATGTAATTTTTACAGGTGTTTATCAGTAATTTTAATCCTGTCTAAATATCCTGTGTCAGTCATGTTTATGAACTGTGTGTTCTTCATCTCAGTAAAGATTCAGGTGCCTTTTACCTTCTATAAAATGAGCCGTAGAAAAAACCTCAGGTTATAACAATCCCGTGTAAATTGACATGTTGGTAAAAATACTGCCAAATTCTGTACAAAAAAAAAAAATCATATGCATCGAGGTACCCATACAAGCATTTGCTTGTGTTCTCTGTTAAAATCAAGCTGATATATGATATGCATTCCTTTAACTAATTTTGTGACCTGCTGCCTGGCACAGTTCTTGGCTTTATTAGTGCTGTAAAAAGATGACATTTAGTTCTGAGTCTTTTTTTTTTGGTTGGTCACACTACAGTCTACCTGCCATTTCTTATACACTGCTGGAGAATAACAGTGAAAAAACACATATTAAAAACAAAGACATGACCGAGACTTAAGGAATGTCTTTTGCTCGAATATTGGCTGCTGAAATGAACAAAGTGTGCTTCTCTAAGATGCAGCCTTTCTTTTGACTGTATTTCTGTAAGGTGTAGGCTAGCTAAATGACTGCAGATCGCTTCTCTGTGAGCTACGCGTCTCTCTTCCTCCTCATTTTTAAAAAATATTTCTCAGTACTCATCTGTTAAGTAAATATTAGATGAGTCAGTCATGTAACTGTAACTAGGCATTCTTTTGAAGTAAGAGAAAGCAAATTCAGCCAGAACAGCACTGCTAGTTGCATATAGTAGCTAGCTAACTTTATGCCAGTGCTGCTATTGCTACTCACTCCCTTCACTCAGAAAATCTGATGTAAGCTGTAAATTGGAATTGAGAACTTTTTCTTGCAGTGTGAACCAGTGATCATTTGAGTTGTGCTCTGTGTTGTCAGAATGACGTTGGTGGCTCAGGATGAGAACGGCCTGGTGCTCTCTCTGGGGGTTGATGAGCAGAGGGTGATCGTCAGTGCACGCCCTTTTCGCCTCGACATCGTGGAGGGCCCCACAGTGCTGCTGTCCCTCAACTCCCGTGGCCTGCTGACCTTCGAGCACCTGCGTCTGCGCAAGGACACGTGAGTCGTCCCTCAGCTGCTGTATAAAGCCAGGTTCTGGTTCATCAGATCATTTAGGGTTAAGGTTTAGTGTCTGGATATCTTGTTGTCTAATATGCAGCGAAGAAGTAACTGAAATGGTCTCTGCTACTGAGAAATGGTCAAAGGCATTCACACACCTGGTTTATTCAGAAGAATTTTTAACTCGTATTGAAATTGAGAGTCTGTAGTCATAGAGCATAGAGAAAAACGTTTACAATACTGTGTCAGGTTCCATTTGGTATATTTTTAAGAAGCATATCCCTACAAAGTAGTCCAGTAAAATCAAGCTATGTTAAAGCATTCTTTTAGCATAGAGTAGCAGCACTCAGAAAGCATGGACGTATTAAATTTATTAATGCATACTAACATACCATCTGATAACATTTCATTTTAGTGGTATCGCCCAGCACTAGTATTAATCATGAGAATGCTCATGGAAAAGCATTGACTATCGTGGTCAGGGTAGTATAGTAAACAAGCTAAATTATATTATTTGTCAGAACAGTTTGGACCAGTAAGAAGGTAAAGCTAGACAAAGAAAACAAACCAGTGGTGTGAAAATGCTCTGCTATGGATGGAATCACATCAGTATTCACTTTTTAATACACAGAGATAGACAATAAATTGTTTCTTCTCGATATATGAACAGTCACCCAACAGAACAGTACAGCACATCAGTTGCCATCAAAAGGCTTTAAAATGTATCTGAAGACCTCTGATTATTATTGTCACAGTTGCAGTTTGGGTGTCCCTGGTCAGATTGCATGCTGTGTTGATTTTCTGAGTGAAAATAAGTGCACATCCTTTATGGAGAACACGCTTCTGCCCAGTTCAATGAATATTTTTTGTGTATTTTCTGAATTTAACATATTGTTTACAAAAAACATAAATGTGTTTATGGCACTTTTCGTCTTTTATGTTTTTTAATATTTATATTTCACTTTTTCCAATATGTTAAACACAGCAAATACACAGTAATTGTGCGCTAAAATGTGATGTGAAGTGCCATATTTAGATTTGATCTCTGTAGAAGATTTTTAAGGTTTTAACTTATTTTCTCCTCGAAAATCAATTTGACCAGGGGTATTACTAGCCGTTATTAGGGGGTATGGGGTGTTATGACTTTTGCATATGACTGTATTATCAAGAACTCTTGTCCAAACTAACAGACAAATCTTTTTGTGTTTTAGTGGATATTAACATAGTTTAGTGGATATAACATGCTTGTATGTTTTTATACTGCAAAAAAGAGCTTAGGGCTCCAGGTGCTAGTTGTTGCCAGGTGCCAAGTATCTGAATATTTTTTTCTGGGCACATGAAAATGCTTCTTTGTCATTAGGTATTTGTGTTTCTTCGTGCCTCTCTCATTACCATCACTAACCAGAAAAATTGTGTTCAGAATGGTTCACTCGTTAATTGGTTCACTATTCACCACAGAGTGGTTGTTATATAGTGAACTGACTGGAGAGCAACTATGGAATAAGCAGTACATTTTTAGATGTGAATCAAAGCCATACTATTTAGTACTGTGACATACTATACTAGAGCCTGACATAGTATGTACTAGAGCGTGTATAGGTCAGGCTAATATTATTTACTGATATTTACAACCAGTGATGCCCCACTTTCATACATTGGATTGGTATCCGAACCAATAATGACTTTAAATAATGGATCGGGTGTCTGTGACTGATCTTGTTTCTTAGACACAGTTGCTTTAAAATCATTCTAAGACATGGCACACATTATATTCTCACTTGTGGAACTGAATGCTGTACATACAGCTAGTAATTATGAATGATCACAAGGCTCACTTGTTAAAATATAGCACCACACTGCACTGTGCCATAATAAAAGCCCCTCTTAACAAACAGTGACAGTGCATCAAAATAAAAGCTCAGTGCATTAGAGCTTTTCTAATTCTGTTGTTTTTCACACCAGCTTCATCAGTAAATACATATTTAAAACCTGGTGTTGTCAATTTAATGTAAAATTAACATAGATTGGGTGGGTGATTTTGAGATTATGAGTTGATAGTTAACATGTCTACAGTGATCGTTTAGACTTCATAGCTTTAAAATAAATTATAACACACCTTCCCAGCCCTGGTCCTGGAGTACTCCTTGCCCTGCACATTTTAGTGTTTTCCCTCTTCCCAATACACCACCTTCAAGTCATCAAGGGTTTGTTAATGAGCTAATTAGTGGGATCAAGTATGTTGGGAGCAGGAGAAACATTCAAATGTCAAGGGCAGGGATTCCCTAGGACCACAGGGAACTACTGAACTAGAATAATTTGGTTCAATGTAAAATACTAGTCCAGTGTGTCATTTTAAAAATCCTTAATTACCAAAATATCTTAAAACAGATATGTGATAATATGATGGTGAATCTGAACACAAATACTATCACAGTTAGTATAGTAAAAAATGTAAAATTTGAGAACAAGAATATAATTATGAATAAAAAATGGAGAGAACTGAATAAAATGAAGTGAAATAAATGCTAATTAACAGAAACCAGACTGCAGAGATTTCCGTGTTGCCCCCATAACACCAGTACTTGTATATTTAAGTGTTTTGTGAGTTTCTGTTTTTTTATTTGAGTTTTAGAAACCTGACATATTAATCAGTAAAGCACTGTTTGACTAAAACTAATAGAACATAACATTAAAACATGAATCTAAAATTATATTGGCCCATATTATTGGCCACAAAATTTTCATACTGCTGCGCTATATTCTGAACACAGCTATTTTTTGTGTTTTATATCTATTTATTTTGGTTCACCAGCTTATTAATCTGCACTTTCATTCCTTATAGTTGCATTTCTTTGTCTGCCTCACTAACTTACTTTGGAGGGGCTGCATTCATTCAGGCCTAAATCTCAGTTAATTTTAAGTTAGTATGGGGATACCTAAGGATCTTATACATAATATTTATAATTTCAGGGTTTTTTTGACATTTGCGTTATTTACGTATGCTATGTAAATCACCATTGTAATGTACTGTACTGGTCTGTTGTGCAAAAACAGAATGTAATTTAAAAAAGAAAGAGCTGCCAGTGCCTTGTGAATGGAGCCCAAGCTTGTCTCCTTGATCCTATGCATATCATTCACTGCCTCTTGTCAACCTTCAGAATTTAAAAGTGGCATTTAGTGCTACTGGAGATTTCTTCTGTGAAATGTGTCTGTTCATTTCAGTGGAGAGGATCAGGAGTCACTGAGGATATGAGAGTGTGTGGGGGCTGCATTAGCAAACATATGTCTGTTAAATGTTTGTGATGTTTTGTTGTTTGTGATCAGTACGTAATTGTAGCAGTCAAACGTTTGGACACAGAAAGATTGTTCTAATTGTGGAAGAGTAATAACGACGGCATCAGAAGTATGAAGAAGGACAAAAGGAATTGTACAGTAAGAAAGAATCCCTGTAAAAAAGTGTTCATTTGTAGATTCCTACTGCTGTACAGTATATCATCTAAACCGTAATACTGACGTATCATGATGTTGCTTTTAAGTTTTAACATTTTTACTGATACAGTACTGGGCCAAACCTTTCATTTATCTAATTTCCAGTACAAGAGCCCTTTGGACATAATCCACATGCAAGGAAAGTGAAAGTCACAGGAAAGGACTGAAGAAAATTGTTATATTTTGTTATTGAGACTTCTGTGTAATTTTCTGTTGTATATGTTTTGTGCTTTTTTTTCACTGACACTGAGAAGCAATACATTTTACTTAATTGCTTAATTTTAACTGGAAGTTAAATAAGTGAAGACTTTTGTAGAGTAGTGTATTTGACAGATAATGTTTATTATGTAGTAATATAATGCCTATAAAATTTGTTTTTATCTTTTTTGTGCTTTCTACATTTTATTTGAAAAAATACATTTTACATTTTTATTTTGGAGATAAATTCATACACAGGAATCAACTTCATTGATTATGTAGTATTTGTTTTAGAAACTAATTTCAAACATATAAGCACCTTTGAATCAAAACATACATTCAACCAGCTGTGTCCAGACATTTGACTCGTACTGTATGATCATGGAATGTGTGAGGATGTTTCCCAAAGGAAACGCTCACTCCGAAATCTCTCATTCCTGCCAACTCATTCAGCTCAATTGGAAGTGTCTAATTCCTGCTTTGTGCCAAGCAAATATTTATGCATAAGATAAGATTAATAGGCTCCATTTAGATGAAAAAGGATAAATTCATTCTCATTTATCTCCCTGAAAGGGTGTCCTCTATTACCCTCTAATGATTCTGGTTAATTCAAAGTGTTTGGCAAAATGTTTGCATTAACAGAACGTCTCATCATTTTTCTTCTTTTTTTGTTCTTTCTGCCCCTCTCCTCTTTTTTTTCCTTTTCCTTTTCTTTCCTGGGCCCCCTTCTCTCCACTCTGTCTCTCTTCTCTGCCATGCTCTCAGTATCTCTCATAAAATTACTAGCACAGTCGGTAGCATGTGGGACTCGATCAAGAGCGTTTTCTCTAGGTAACGTCCCTTTGGCCTGCTTCTTGATCGTGTGTGTGTCTGTGTGTACATGGGTGCATGTGTTTGGAAAAGTGATCTTTTTTTAATCTTTTTAGGGCCGCACAATATATTGTTTGTTATTGCCATTGAAATGTTGTCTTTTGCAGTACTGAGCTCACCCAAGGCTTCAAATGAGCCATTTAATAAATTACAAAAAAACATTTCACTTAGTGTTCCAGATTCACGTGGCCCTACAATTTTGGTCAGAATAATGCAGGGTCAGTCTAAGTGTTTTCATATTGTGCAGCCCTTATTGTTTTCAATTATGTCATATTTATGTATCAAATAAATGAGTAATAGCCATTTTTGATTGAAGGTGTTCAAAAAGAAGAATAGATGCGTGAGAATCATTGACTGACACTTATCTCTCTAATCTTCAGCTGATTTTTTTTTTTAAAACAGCTTTGGTTAGCGTTTCAAACCACTGCCTCACCTTGTCTCTTGACAAATTTGGAAGCAGGCTACATAAAATATAAACCTCAGTTCCCAAAAAGTTGAGATAGTATGTGAAATGCTAATGAAGAAAGAAAGCAGGGACAAATAAATTCTGTTTGAGATATTAAATTGAAAACAGTACAAAAACATTTGATAAATTTTGCTTTATTATTATTATTTTTTTAAATCATTTAATTCATTTATTTTTTTTAAATAGCCGCAGTCCAAATTGGATGCCTGCAACACATTACAAAATTTGGGACAGGAGCATGTTTACCACTGTGTCACTTAACAACTCATTTAACAACTCTTAATAATCGTTTAGGGACTGAAGATGCCATTTAAGAAGCTTTTGTGAATTTTTTTGCGCAACTGTACAGGGCATTTGTTGTTGTGTTTTTTGCTTCGTAATACGCCACACATTTTTATAGGTAGAGAGATTCAGACTCCAGGCAGGCCAGCCTAGCCCCCGATTATGCAGCCATCCTGTTGTAACACATGCAGAATGTTTCTTGCCGCTGTCATGATGAAATTAGCATGGACCTCCCTGAAAAAGATGCCCTCACAGATACTATGACAGACCCTGGCTTTTACTTTTTTACTTTGAACTTTACACTGGTAACAATCTAGATAGTCCTTTTCTTCTTTGGCCTGGAGAACACAACGCTCATTATTTTTATATACAGTCTGAAAACTTAGACCACAATACACTTTTCCAGTGTGCATCAGTCCATTTTTGATGAGCTTGAGCCCAGAGAAGTCAGTGGTGTTTCTAGGCATTGTTGGCCTGTGCTCTCTGCTGGGCGTAGTGACTTTTAGTAACTTGTATTTGTGGATAATGGACTAGGCCTTTCTTGGATGCTCCTTTTATACGCAGACATGGTTGTATCTCTTGTTCAAGAGCATTTTTGAACATTTCACACATTTCTAGCCTTAAATTGCTCCTGTGCCAACTTTTTTTTTTTTAACTGTGTTGCAGACATCAGTTTCAAAATAAGTGTGTATTAACAAAAAACAATGAAGTTGGTAAAGCAGTAAATATATTTTACTTGTCTTGTCTTTTTAATACATGACAAAATGGAAAGTGGTGTTTCTGTTTTTGTTTGAATTTCACATACCATCCAAACTTCTTTAGAACTGAGCTTTGTACAAAAAAAATAAACAGCCAGAAGGTACGATTTGAGGTACTTTCCCATACTCTACACCCTTAACAGAGTAGATACACTATATATCCAAAAGTTTGTAGACACCTATTCATCCATCATTTGTTCTGAAATCAAGGGTTTTTCCCCCAGTAGTAACTGTTTCTGCAGTGTCTGCTGTGAGGATTTGATTGCATTCAGCTACAAGAGCATTAGTGAGTTCGGGTGCTGATGCTGGATGATTAGTTCTGGATCACAAGCGCCACTCCAGCTCATCCCACAGGTATTGCTTGGAGCTTCACTGCTCCACAGCCCAATGCTGGGGGGCTTTATTCCCCTTTAGTCGATGCTTGATATTAGTGTGGCTGACCCAGAGCATCCCATTCTATTGGCAGTGTTTTTTAGTGGGGATCATACAAGCTCTGTGTGTGCAATTCAACACCTTAGCAATGGGTGCACCTTAAAATGGGGTGTCTGGATACTTTTGAACATATAGTGTAGATCTTCACAGTCATTGTGTTAAGCATTGCTTCACCAACTAATGCAATCATATCCAAGCATGTAAGTCACATTGCAGCATAGTGCTTTTGTTCAGGATAGGTACAGTGAAAGATCACAGTCGTTTAAGCTGACCACAAGTATTTTCCACAGTTGTTAACTTATAACTAAAATTTCATGATTGTGACAGACTTACTTGTAGATTAAAAGGGTATTATTAAAGGTATTTAAATTGCTTTGTATAGACATTAGTATTCATGGCTTAATAACAAACAATAAATTATCTTATTGGTTTTTATTCCAGAACAGAGCCCTATTCCTCGTAGCAAACTAATAAGAAATAATATTTAAGCTTAGGGAATATGCTTATATCAAACTATAAAGACTAGAAAAAAATTCAAGCGTTGCATGACAATGCATTGTTTTTTATATATGAATTCCATAGTGTACATTACAAAAGCAGTTAATATAAGAACTCTTATATGCATTATGAATGTACCTTCATCAAGCAGTACTCCATTATTTTTCAGTTCAGTCTTTATCTGCTAAATCTGTATTGAATGGACAATAATTTCGATGAAATTCCATGTACGCAGAGAACAGAAAAAAAATGATGCTGATGGGCAATTGCGTAAGTAAAGGAGATTGGTCCAAATTATTGCCTGGGGTTATAGACTTTATGCTACAGAAATACAGGAGTATTCCTTTACTATTTACTCCTGCAGTGTACAATATCAGTGGAGTTTTGCATTTCACATAATAAATTATGTATGGCACATGTGATAAGCATGTCAGTGTTAAATAGAAAAGTTACAACAAAACATGGTTGCTGCTAATTCTAAAAACTGTAAATGTTAGTGTTAGAGTTTCTGAAACACTTTGCACAACTTTATGTTGTAGCTGAAGGGGTTTTTCCACATTAGCTGGTTTATGTTAAGCTTTGCTTTTCAGTTTGAAAATGATTTTAAAATGGTAACTTTATATGTTTCAGTAAACATGACGCTGACACAGAGGATGGCGGAGGATCAGAGAATGCAGAGCAGGCAGAAGATGAGGTGTGTATATTGCTTTTTTCCATCATGTGTCTGTTCATAGATATGCAGTCAGTTTTTTCACAATTTATATACATTTAAATATATCTGTCTCTCTCTCTCTCTCTATACATACATATATATATACTTGATTAAGTACACCTTCCTTGTATTCACACTCGTTATCAATTTTATCACCTCCACTTACCATATAGGTGCACTTTGTAGTTCTAAGTCAGATTGTAGTCCATCTGTTTCTCTGCGTACTTTGTTAACCCCCTTTCACCCTGTTTATCAATGGTCAGGGCTCCCATAGAGCAGGTATTAATGAACTACAATCTGTAATTGTAGAACTACAAAGTGTACCTATATGGTAATTGGACCTGATAAAATGGACAAAGAGTGTAGATACAAGGAAGGTGTACTTGGCCGGTCGATGTATATCATTGCTGTGGGAACAAAACCTTGTATCTCCATTTTTGTCCTTTTTCAGTTTTTGACATAATTTGAAAATGCCTGTTGTCCTTTATATTATGCGTAAATTTCATGATGAATGGACCAAAAGAAACAGCCCAAAATGACTTGGAAAAAAGTCTGGTTCCATTGACTTACATTAAAAGTAAAGTATGTTTTCTCTCCTTCTCCTGTAAAGTTATCATTTTGGAGATATGAGGTTTTGTTCCGACAACAGCGATATATACATTCCAATATGTTAAACTTATAAATAAAAAGTTGTGCACTAATAATGCAGAAAATTGTCATATTTAAGTGTGTTCTCTGTAGAGGATATGTTAACTTACTTTCACTTCAGTCAGCAAAACGAGTCATTTGACTGGGGTATTACAACTTTTGCACACGACTTTATGTATTGCAGGTGCTTTATTCATGTTATCACTGAATTTTTCTTTGTTTTCAAAACAGTCCTGCGTAAATATGTTCCTTATTACTGCGACACATTGTATAAATATGTTACAGATAAAATATATAAAACTTGGCAATACTACTCTCTCTCTCTCTCTCTCTCTCTCTCTCTCTCTCCTCTCTCTTTATCTATCTCTTTTTGTTCATACTAGGATGAACAGGCAGTGAAAGAGGAAGAAGATAAGCCTGGCATGTGGGAAGAGACATTTAAAACCCACAGTGACTCAAAACCCAATGGTAAACACAAAAATCACACAAGAACAAATACTCAAGGACCATAATTACTGAGGTGTCTGCAAAACCTTTGCATGCACTAAAATTGAACGTGCACAGCAGGTCTAGGTTTGACTGCCATTTAATATTAAACGCAAACTGTTCCGCACAGAGCATGTTTTGAGCATGTTAGAAAGTAGACAGCAGAAATAAACTTTCTCTAAAAGGCCTAGAAGCACTGGTGGAAAAGGGGAGTTTTAGCAGCTAAAAGACAAGTAGTTTGGGAAATTACCATGAAGAAACACAGAAAATGTGTGAATAAATTAACCAAAATAAGTTCTGAGGCCTTGTTCACACCTGGCATTAATATCCATCTAGATTGATCCAATCGTAAGTGGACATCACTAAATACAGGTGTGACTGAGGTCCAGTGTGTCTCAGAGACACACTGTGATCCGATCAGTTAAACTGCCTTTGGAGATGGTCAGGGACGCATGTGACCACATAATCTTGGATTGCATTAGCAATTCCTGAGGTCTGATTGTAACTGACTGTCTTTATTTGTGTAAATGTTCAAGCCCAGTAAATATGCATGGCATCCCCATGAAATCTAATCCCAAACAGTGGTGCAGCCATTGCCAAATAATTGGTGTTTGTTTAGTGACATGATTTGCCAATTCACAATTATTATTATGCATTGTTATGTACTATTTTCCTATAAAATAATATAATACATGACATACGTTATTGTACAATGCCGCCTTTATTTTATGGCATCAAAACAAGATTTCCATCTAAGCAGATTATGGAAACTATTAAAAAAGGTAGTTTGGTTATATACATTTCTAAATAAAATAGCTTTGCATGATTGTATATTTAAAAGCTTTAAAATCATGGCATTTTGCAACTTGTTCCGGCTTACTTTTATAAAATAAATAGTGCAGAGTGTAGTGTATTATAAAGAAGACCTCCATAGTGCAATGCTAAGTTCAGTAACCCTTTCACAAATATTGAAAATAGTCATTTTTGAGGTTTGGTAAAGCTGATTCACTTTACCAAGTCAGATTATACGACCCCCATGGCATTTTTATTATTATAATAATGTTTGTTTGTTAGGAAAAAATACATAATCCTGAGTTCAGAGACAAAGGTCCAAGTATAAAGACTAGTTTATGCACATTTTCAGGAGTTAAACTTTGAAAAAGCATGTGCTAAAATTTAACAAGCGCACTGATTAATCTGTAGTTGCACCACCTGACTTTTTCTGGTTGGTAAAATTGATCATCCTGTTTAAAAGTAAATTTATACCATAATAAAATTTGTTATTTTAAAAACAAATGTTTCTGTTATGCAAACTGCATATTAATGAAGTCAGGCACACTAAAACCTTCGGATATGCGGAAACTTTGTGTTTGCCTGCAAAAACAGATCAGCTGTGATGAATCAGCAGTATGCATTAGCACCACTACAAACATGTAGCAGATACAGCCATAAATGTATGTTTTTTTGTTTTTTTTTCTTCATTACTCTCATTTTTGTCCTTTGAATTCAGCTGTGTCACTGCTGCTTCTTCTTTCTCTTGCACCTCCAGGACCATCGTCCATTAGTTTAGACTTCTCTTTTCCTGGTGTGGACCATGTATATGGCATTCCAGAACATGCAGACACGCTTAAGCTCAAAAACACAGAGTAAGTGTTTCACCTTCTTACATTTTAAATCAGTAGGGCCATTTTCTGTAGATCTAATATTACCAGTAGCCTCTTCACTCTTCTTTAATAATGTAGGAAACAAAGAAGCAAACCCTTAACTCTTTGCTGTTTTTGTGCTCTCAGTGGGGGTGACCCGTATCGTCTATATAATTTAGACGTTTTCCAGTATGAGTTGCACAACCTTATGGCCCTGTATGGTGCAGTGCCAGTCATCATATCACATAATACTCAGCGCACTATGGGCATCTTCTGGCTCAACGCAGCGGAGACCTGGGTGGACATAAGCTCCAGCACTGCAGGAAAGGTGAGACACCAGGGCTGTTTGTTATCTTTACCTCACTTGGGACTGTTTGTTACTGGTTTAAAGCCCCAGGGAGCCTAAATTTTCCTCTTTCGATGTAGACTGGGTCACATGTACATGTAAGCAACATCCTCACAAATCACAACAATCAGAGCTTTACAAAAGCACTGTGGCCCACCCACACAGCTTTACAAAACTGTGTTCCACTGTTTGAGTCAGAGAAACTTACCATGGAAAAGCTAACCTAGCAAGCACAACTGTGCTACCAAGCTAGCTCATCTGTTTAGCATGTCGTCTGTCCATACTTTCGAACTGGCCACACCTGCATTCTCTAGATCCACATCAAACAGTAAAGTGAAAAAAAATCTTACCTTCTTTAAGAAATCACCAAGCTGGATAATGTTGGAAGCTAGAAAATGTTTTTAGTGAACCATGAACATAGTAAGTTGGTCTACAGCATGACCTGCATGTAAAGCTTGTTTTAATTCTCCTTGCTCACGCTGTTATGTTAAACTCTGCTTCAGTGTTGTTGTAGGCTGAGAGTATTGGACTGAATATTAGGCCACTCTCAGACAAATTTATTTATTAACTAAAGCAGGGGGAGTGCTGAATATGAGGTGACTCTCTCAATTTGTCTAACATCTCTCTCTCTTTTCTCCTGTGTGTGTGTGTGTGTGTGTGTGTGTGTGTGTGTGTGTGTGTGTGTGTGTGTGTGTGTGTGTGTGTGTGTGTGTGTGTGCTTGAAGACGGTCTTTGGGAAGATGATGGACTTTGTTCAGGGCTCAAATGAAGCACCACAGACAGATGTGCGCTGGATCTCTGAGAGCGGCATCATTGATGTTTTCGTCATGCTCGGACCAAAACCCAACGATGTCTTTGCACAATATGCCTCACTGACAGGTACACACATGAACAAACTCAGGCACATGTACTCATGGGGAATATTTGTCAGTCATTTATGTGACGGGATCATCAGGTTTGAATTCCTAGTTTGAGTTCCTCAGCCTGCCCCCCGACTTTCAACACTTTTAAATCTGCATTTCCCCTCTGTGTTAGTTAATAGATAAATCTGTTAAAATGGTATTTAATCTTAATTTTGGACAGCTATTATTCATTATATCATTTTTTAGATTATTTGTAATTTAATTTATCTGTGATCTCATAATGGCTGTTATTGTCGCTAAACTATAGTTTAACCAATCACATTACATCCAGCTCTTGGGGTGACGATGAGCTGGTCCGAGTCAGTTTCGGACAAAATTTTGTCAGTCTGTCGTCAGTTACAGAACAAAATTTCAGGCCCGATTAAAGCTTTTACAGGGATGTCAAAATTGCAAATATCAATTCAATAAAAAATGCACATTAAAATATAAAAAATGTCCAACATATGTTTAAACACAGACTGCAGCTGAGATCTGTGCCACAATCTAGTGAGTTGGTGGTAGTTATACTAGACTGTCAGACGAACGAGAAACGTGGCAGAAAAAGTGCTCACTTGCACAGATAAGGTCTTAATCAGGGTTTTCACTGATCCTAAAACAAGCTCATATAAAGTCTTATTCTACTAATAAAATGTCTTATTTTTTACTCTTAAATACTAAATTCTGAAAAGATGCTGAAAAAAGCCATAATTAAAAGGTATCAAAAGGCACTGAATTTAATTGCAACACTAGCACAGTGACCATATAATGGCTCATATTTTACTTTGGCATTATTCTGACTTACTAGGTCAAAATCCTGAAAAAACAAGTCGTTACAGTGACCTAATGTGTCACAGTTTGAACCTGAAACAAAAGGATAAAAATGTTTTTTTTTTCCTCCTACCTGGTGGAAATGTTTTTGTTTTTTTTTGTTTTTTTGTTTTTTTTTACTAAAAGCTTGTGAACTCAGCATGTGGTCATTGTGCTAGTCATGTGCTAATTATGAAGTTGCACCTGTGTTCATTTGCATGCAAGTTCTTTGTGAATAACCTGTTAAATTGACCACCTCCACCAGCACAGTGTCAGTGGACTGTCAGTAATAAGTACCTCTCTTAGACCTAATACACCATGCTGAGAGTTATATGCACAAGCCTGTGTACACATGTACAGTGATACCAACCACACATAGTTGGTAATTCACTAGTTTTATGCTTCTCCCGTTCTAGGCACTCAGGCCTTTCCTTCTCTGTCCATGCTCGGGTACCACCAGTGCCGCTGGAACTACAATGATCAGGAGGACGTGAAGGCTGTAGATGAGGGGTTTGATGAGCATGACATCCCCTATGACTTCATCTGGCTGGACATCGAGCACACTGATGGCAAACGTTACTTCACCTGGGACCCTAACAAGTTTGCCCAGCCCAAAGAGATGCTGCAGGGGCTCATGGACAAGAGACGCAAGGTGATTCTGTGTGTGTGTGTGTGTGTGTGTGTGTGTGTGTGTGTGTGTGTCAATTTATTTTCATTTGTATGGAGTTTTGCACTGCCCTCTGATGGACCGGTGACCTATCCGGACTGTTTCCTGCCTTCTGCCCCATGAGCGCTGGGTCAGGCTCCAGTATCCCCCACGACCCAGGAGGATAAGTGGCTTAGAAAGTGTGTGTGTGTGTGTGTGAAACATTGAAAATGTAAAAGGTAGGACTGGAGTGAGTTCCGTTTTGGACACACAAGCATCTTATATTTCATCACAGTCATATCAAAACCTTGTAACTTCATGGCTGACTAGCTTCCTTTTACACAGTGTGAACATTTCATGATAAATTAGCCAGTGGATTACAATGAATATCAGACATTATATTACAGAATTTCTTTACATTTACATACAATACTGTGCATAACCAGAGATCACGCTTCATTTATTTCATTTCAAATCAACAAGGTCATTAAATACAAGTTACATTTTTTTAATAGGTATTTGTAAAACTGTTAGATATAATATGCTAGCATAAAAAAAAGAAAATGGTTAAATAAAAAGAAGAGAGAAGTAAAAAAACAGGAGTTTCCGAAACTGGTATCGAGAAAATGGGACTCCAACAACCATGCAAGACTGGTGTTTCTGTCCATCCTCCCGCTGTGAGAAGACAGCTCAATACTATGAGTCTGAAGGGATGTTTAGCTGTCAAGAAGAAGTAAACGGACAAAGAAGAAGAAAATCTGCAGTTAGTCAAAGACGCTGCTGGTGTTCTCAGAACAATAGACTGGCCACCCAGAGCTCAGACCTCAGTATCATTAAATGTGTTTGGGGTTACGCTGATTATGAGAAGCAGAAAATTTAACCAGCTTCTAAGACTGAACTGGAGGTGTGGAAGTCCCTGCAGATTTCTTTGAAAAACTGAAAGCAAGTCTTCTGAAAAGAATGGAAGCTTTAATAAAAGCAAAGAGTGGACACACTAAATTCTGAATAAGTTGTTAATAGATTTAGTTGCTGATGCTTCTGTTTAATCTTCTGTTTAATATTTGTTTTCTGCTTTTTTCCCTGTTGCTGAAAAGTGAATAACTCTTGCTTAATTGCACTTTTGACTGTAAATAAAATAAAGAGGGGTGTTCTCTAATTTTTATACACACAGTGCTGTGTATTAAAAGTTAAAAACACATTTCCTTCTCAACAAAAAATTACTTCCCTGACTTTTCATGTGTGTCTGACATAGGAGGTTTTATGACAGAGGCAATTTGTGCTCTTTTACATCAGAATTCTCAGTAATAATATTGTTGAGAATTTTTGTTAATTTGAGGTTGCATGCTGTATATTTTCCAATTTGTCCTTAGATGGTTGCCATTGTGGATCCTCACATCAAGGTGGACAGCGGATACAAGATTCACAATGAGATTCGCTCCAAAAACTTTTACGTCAAGACCAAAGATGGAGCAGACTATGAGGGCTGGTGCTGGCCAGGTTGGTTAGATCAATCAATTAGTTGCAGTGTATGCAGTATAGCTTAAAGATGGTCCTGGTTTTTCACTTGAGACGATTATTAATACCAGCTTCTCCTCATCTCTTGAAGGAAACTCTGGCTATCCTGACTTCACCAACCCTGAGATGAGAGCCTGGTGGGCCAGCCAATTTGCTTATGACCAGTATAAGGTAACAAGCTATAATTTATTGTGCAGCTACACTGTCTTCCCCATGTGCCTTTTCATGTTGACTCTGGCTCTTCATATTCAAAGCCTAATTCAAGCCAGTAAAACAGAAACCATGAAATCAGAACTTATTAATTGTTAAAGGGGACCAGTCACACTGTTGAATAAACTTGATCAATTTTCCAGCCCTCTAAATGAATAAAAATCATGAAATTTTGCGATCTGCTTCTCCCAGAGTTCATTTCCACTGTTACCGCTGTTCACGACTTGTGTGTGATAATTTAGACATGCAGTTTTTCACAGTACTAATGGGTGATCTATTAGCGTCCCTTATTTATTTATTTATTTTTTTGCTACATTATCTCCAGTGCAGAAGTAGAGAAGCAGACTTCAGACACCAAACATGTCTGGGCTGATCCACTCTTTGAGATAAGGGGAGAAAAGTATAAATGTGATTTCATTAAACTATTTCAGATCAGTCCTGATTTTTTGCTGGATGAAAACCACAAAATATTCATCATATCAGTGTAGAAAGCATGATCTGTTCTTGTTTGTAGGGCTCCATGGAAAACCTGTACACATGGAACGATATGAACGAGCCATCGGTGTTCAATGGGCCCGAGGTGACCATGCATAAAGATGCTCTGCATGGCAGCTGGGAGCACAGAGACGTGCACAATATCTATGGCCTCTATGTGGTGAGAATGCAGTCAGTTTGATTCAGTTGGTTAGTGTGTTAGGCAAGATTGAACTGGCAAACGTGATCAGTAATTAGACCGTTCATTGTTTTGATTTTGGCTAATCAGGCATCTGATTTTTCATGCAAGAATTTAAAATGCCGGTTTGGTCCATTGAAGAGCAAATAATTTATTCATTTTGTGACCTATAGAAAGTGCTCGAAGTGTGCTAGCGTGAATAAAATGTGGATCTTTTTGCATAGTAGCCCAGCATCACACACACATTGTGCTTTTCCTGAGTGCAATAAATACTGGTGAAATCAAGTCCATCTAATCATTTTTAAGCAATTATATGCCGATACTGATATGATTCCGATATTATCATGCATCCCTATATTGTGGATATTCTGTGTCCAGTAGGGTACCATAAGACCCAATTTCTTCTGTTTTTGCATATTTGTCATACTTGAATGTTTCAGATCATCAAACTACAAGCAAACAAGATATCCCAAGTAAATGATTCAATTTATTGAAGAAAATGCTGCTCAATTACGGCCACTTTAATGAGCCGGCAGGATCTCACTTTTATTTTCTTTCTCTCCGAGCCCATTTGGTTTTATTTTGAGTGATCGAAGGTCATAGGCATTCAATATTGGTTCTCGGACTTGCTCCTCACACAGAGATTTCTCTGGGTTCTCTGAATCTTTTAACAATGTAATGGACTGTAGAAGGTAAAATCCATTCCTTGCATTTGTGCAATGAGAAATGTTCTTAAACTGTTGAACAGTTTTTGCAAAGTGGCAACTAAGCCTTTTGTGAATGCTTCTATCATACCCAGTCATCATAGTATCACCTGTTACCTATTCACTTTTTTATGTGTGTACAGTTAGAAAACAGGTGTGATTATTCCACAGACTTCCCAGTCTTACACTGTCCCTGTTACAACTTTGGTATTAGCATATATTTACAAAAATCAATAAAGTTGATAGGGTGAAATATCACCTAACTCTTTTCTGAGCTGTTTTCAATTAAATATGTGTAAAAGAAAGTTGCCAAACCATTGCTTTCTAGATTTATTTGCATTTTACATTCTGTCTCAACCTTTTTGGAAATTGGGTTTGTACAACCTACTAGAAACTTGGTCGTCTTGTAATTTTTTTGCTGTCCGGATGCAAGCAAACTATTTACAGATGCCCCCCCCGAAAAACGAATCCAATCTGAATAGGACTTTAGACTGCCTCGTCATCCAACCCTGAAAACAGGAGCAGGTGAAAGCAACATGGTGCTCAGTCTGTAGTGTAGGATCAGGTTAGAGTTTCAGGATTTTAGTCTGTGTTTCTGTTTATGATTTTATTCTGCATCTTTCAGCAAAGAGCAACTTTTGAAGGCCTGATCCAGCGCTCAGGCGGCATAGAAAGGCCATTTGTACTCTCCAGAGCCTTTTTCGCAGGATCTCAGCGCTATGGTTAGTTGGACATCTCATAGTGTTTATTTTTTTTTAAGTTATTCTCCTCTCCTTACTTATGCTGTCTGTCTCTCTGTGTGTACAGGGGCAATATGGACAGGAGATAATGCAGCTGAGTGGGGTCATCTAAAGATCTCCATCCCCATGTGTTTAAGCCTTGGACTAGTGGGCATCTCCTTCTGTGGAGGTAAACAATGATGTTTAGTTTCATAGTTCTCCTGCGCTTTACTTTTGTTACCTAGTTGCTAGGGGTGTGACGATTGATTCAGTTGATTCAACTGTTCACTAAAATGTACTATATCCATTCGGAGAAGGAAAGCACGACTGACGTTACAAAATGTTCTTTTGCACATTGCTTGAAATTACACATTTCCACTAGAGAGGTCTCCATATCCCCAAATCTTAGCAAGTCAATGTAATAGAAAATAGTTAAAAATAGTTAAATCGTTTGAAAATCAGACTCTTTTATTTTCGTTATATTTTGTTTTTCAAGGTTGCTTATTGTGTTATTAATGAAAATGTCAAACATCTTGCGGAGTTATTATTAATTAAGCACAGTGAAGATTTCAGGTAGTAGTTACTGCATTATTTTACAGGTCCTTCTTTTACTTTATATTGGAGTAAAAGTGATGGCATTACAGTATAGAACAGTCATACATTGTATTGTTGATTAGGCAGCAATTCTCACTGAATTAATAAGATAAAAAATAAGGTAATTAACCTATATTTATTCTGACTCCCTCATTTTTTAGCTGATGTTGGAGGTTTCTTTAAGCATCCTAGCACTGAGTTGCTGGTGCGCTGGTACCAGGCAGGTGCATACCAGCCTTTTTTCCGAACCCATGCCCACTTGGACACTCCACGGCGTGAGCCCTGGCTCTTTGGCCCGGACAACACTGCTCTTATCCGAGAGGCAATACGCCAGAGATATGCTCTCCTACCCCTCTGGTACCAGCTCTTCTACAACGCATACCGCACCGGCCAGCCAGTCATGAGGTGGGTGCCCCTAACATTTAAGACACGCTGTACGTGATAGTGAACTTATTTGAACCTTTTTACCTGTCTCTCTCTCACCCCTACTTAGGGCTCTGTGGGTGGAGTATCCTAAAGAACCAGCCACTTTTGCCATTGAGGATGAGTACTTGCTTGGTAAGTGAAAATAAACAATGAAATGACAGAACTAAAAGTTATATATTTTCTTTTCCCTCAGACTGTCTTAAAGATGTTTCTCCTTATATTTCACAGGTAAAGATCTTCTGGTCCACCCTGTTACTGATGAGGGTGCAAAGGGGGTCACAGCCTACTTACCCGGGAAAGGAGAGGTACAACACAGCTTAACAAAACATTACTTTCCTGAGTCGTCTCCCCGACCCCCGACTTTTACCATGCATGTCATTTATTACTGCTGTAATGGTACACAAGCTGTTTTTAACAGCAATACTGTCTTGTCCTTTCAGGTTTGGTACGATGTTCATACATTCCAGAAACACAAGGGGGCTCAGAATCTCTACATTCCAGTCACCATGAGCTCAGTAAGATTACACTATACTGTTTGTGTGTTTAAATCGGGGCTCAGAAATTCACTCAGTCTGTGTATAACTAGAGTTTCAGCATTTCTGTTACGCACATTTAAACATTAATATAGTGTTTCTAAACAAAGTTAAAAACAGTTAATTCAGTTTAAGTGTGGACAATATGACAGTACTTAGTAGTTATTGTGGTAAATTATGTTACAATATGCTTTTCTGAGCATATCATGGATATCGTATTTAAAGAACACTAACTACGTGTTTCATTTTAACAAGAGAATAATTATTCTTGTTGAGCTGGATTGAATGCAGTGCAGTTTGTAAAACATTGACTAAAATAATAGTATTTTTAGTTTATTTATATTATCATTATTATTATTGTATTTTTACATGCTGCAGTACAGGTTCTATTTTGTCTGTTTCAACTTACTAAATCTCAGAAAAACTAACTATTGTGATGCATATTGTATAAACCATAAATCGTGAAAACGTCTTGTGGTGTCGTGATATTTTTACCATATCGCTCACACCTAATTCAGTTCCTTTTACATAGAAAGTATGCAAGCTTAGTATAATAAAATTGCAGTTTTGGAAAGCTTTAAGACCTGACAGTCTTGTTTCTGTTGATAAGTATGTTCACTTACTATTACTATTTACCAGAAGTTGTCATGATAGCTTAGATCTATCGATGTTATAATAACAAATAGGCCTAGTAATCTATCTAACACATGCTTTAACATATGTTATGTTGAAGACGCCTATAGTAAGCTCAGTTTCATCTTGGTCCATTCATGAATTATAGTTATGATAGTCAAAGCTGGACCCATTATAATATACTTAAAGTTACCTCCTGCAGTCAATCAACTCTTGAGATGGTTTACAGCATGTGCAAAACAATACACAGAATGAAAGTATGTGAGACATGATGTTAATATGAAGACATTTTGGAGTTTGTAGGTAAAATATAAATAATAAACTAATTAAGGTTAGGCGACACGGAATGAACAAAATGTTATTAACCAGTAATTTTTCAAGTCAACGTTTCTACTTCAAAGTAGAAAGTCAAGGTTTTTCTCCAGTTTCATGTTTTTCCTTCTGAAGTACTGGTTTTGTTTTCATTCCCTGAACGGGTTTGAAACCCTGGTTTGAACTGTCCGTCCTCGCCTTTCTTCCTTTCCACAGATCCCAGTGTTCCAACGAGGCGGCTCCATCATCAGCAGGAAGAACCGTGTGAGAAGATCTTCTGTCTGTATGGAGACTGACCCCTACACCCTCTATGTGGCCCTCAGCCCTCAGGTAAACTCACTTCAAGAGGTGCTTTAGAGCACTGTTGTTTCAGCTGATTTGCTGTTCCTTTCACTTAACAGCACTGCTTGTGGACAAAACTTGTCAAACACATTGTTTCACCACTTTTAAGGAATACACAAGCTCATTAGCTAAGAGATGGACATTAGAGATAGACTTATAGATTTGTATGCTAGCAACTTTAGTTTAAGGTAGCACCAGGTTAAACTTGAGGTTTGAGTTAATCTCAGAAGTTGCTTAAGCAGTGGGCGGGAAATTGACATGATTTTCTCTTTACCACAAATGTAGTTCATCAGCCAAGACATGTTTGCTGTCTGAGGTTTGTTTTTTTAGTTTTGCCTAAATCACAACTTTGACCTATTTAGTAAAGGTAGCCTTAACACTTGCCTTGTACTTCATCTGTATGACATACTATTTTTTTTATTAAAATGAACAAAATTTCATTTGTATAGACCAATAGTAGTAGCATCTAAAAGCTTGGATTTTGTCTGTACCCTTGTCCATTTTAATAGATGATAGAATGTCTTACAGTGTTAGAAACTACCTAAGCAAGACTAATTGAAATTATTTAACTGCTAGACACCATCTGAAGTTTTAGGCATGCACTTTGTACAATGCTAATGGATGTCCATAAGCCTCTATTACTCGCTACCTGCATCAGGCTCATAGCTGTATTGTATGAATTAGATTTTTACTCCAGCCATCACTTCAGTATAAACCAGTGCTTGCTAACCAGTGAGAATAGCTTTGTCATTCACTGCCACTGCCACTCACTATGAATGTTAAATGGGCCGGTCATGACCTTCTCCAGTGGTCACTATTTCTGCCTTCCTGCTGAGTCTAGTTCCAGCCGCAATCTGCCAGCTAATTAAATTCCTCAGATTTTTTTGATTGGCTGCATAAGATGCATTAGTGTTGGTTAAGAGGAGACAGGTTGTTAGATGCAGGTTGGAACTAAATGGCAGAATGCTAAGTCTGTGTTCAAATACTACTTGCATACTGACTGTTTTACAAAAGTATTCTAGTATGAATTTCTCCAGTACACTAAAGGTACCTAGATGGCGTTCTGCGCTAGCCAGTTTGCAGCAGTTGCTAAACAGTGGGGTTTAGGAAGCACTGAAGATAATGAGGCCTGTGGACTGTGCACAGACATTTTGGGGGGCAGGGGCTGAAGGGGAAAAATGGGTGACATAAACATGAATTAAACTTACTAGCCCCTCTATTCTTATTTTAATGATGTTCAATTATCTACAGTTTTTTAATCTGAAGTTTTAATATGAAATGGCAGGGAAAGAATAATGTTGGCTTTTTTTTTTTTAGATATTTTTGAAATTACTTTTTCTGTTTTGATCAGTTTGATTTAAGTTGGGTGGGACTAAATTTGGTGTAGATGACATCAGATCTGCCAGAGTAACAATCAGAGTTAGAAATATGTATATGTCAGCTACTAATGTTCCTCTTCCTCACATAAAGTGACTGCTCTCGTGCCAAGTAGGTTTTTCAAGCATGTAAATTTGTTATTGGTGATTGTTATGAAGGTATATTGCACCATTGTAGCATATCTAGATGCATTAGCTATCTGTTTCAGCATCCTACTATAAGCGCTTAAATTTATTTGACAGAGCATGATAGCTCTCATTGGTGCCGGGTTGTTTGCATTGCCAGGGAGACGCCACTGTCAGTCATTATGGTTCTCCACACAGTTCTGAGCAGGCAGCATTTTTCAACTATTTAAATTGTATTGATTTGTATGTATTTCTTGAATACAACACTGGTAAACATTTTTTTCTGTGGCAAACTTTAAACATTTGAAACCATGTTGACAGGGTCTGTAACACCCCTTATTGCCGGCATTATGTTTGGTTGTTGTTCAGAATAACCACATTATGGAGGCTTTTGTAGAGAGATTATCAGCAAGATTTATCAGTAGGATTTCCAGCGGTATAGCGATGCATAACAGATCGGTGTTAATTAGGAGAACCACAGTCGGTACTGCACCAGAGGGGGCACCCAAGAGTAATGAATCTCGTAGAACCCAAGTCCCGCTACCTCTATCCCTGGAGCTTTGCTGAGCTTCATCTTGCTGAAAAGAAATCTTGAAGAATGGCTAAGGCAATATAAAATACTGTTTATTATACACAGCAATCACTTTTACAGCCCGAGGGCAAAGGGGCAGGGGATCAGGCAGGTCTTTTCATTGCGTGTGTCTACAGGATGCTATTTTAACTACAAGCCTATATCTCTTGGAATGGGGTTAGTGACCACCCTACTCCATTTTGCAATGTTTGTTTTAATCTGCTGTGTGATTGAGAGCTAAATATTCCATATTTAAAACGGTCGAACTGATGTTTTCTCTGCCAGGGGACTGCTGAAGGAGAAATCTACATTGATGACTTCCACACCTTCAACTTTGAAAAGGAAAAGCAGTTTATCCATAGGCGTCTGCACTTCTCTGATAATGCCCTTTCTTCCAGGTGAGGTGTTTTTTCTTTTTTCAGTGCACACAGACACACACTAAACATGCTGTGTTCATGTCCATGTCCAGTTTGAGCTACATTTACTAAAAAATAAGAAAATCAATAGACTCTAAGTAGATTTAGAAGGACAGGAGGATTTATAGCTCCTTCTGAAATATTTTTCAGGCTTATGTCTATCTGCAGCATCTGTATACAGCTGACTACCACAGACAATAATTTTCATACTTAGAAAAGAAAAAAAAAACAAACAAAAAAGCAAACAAAAAAAACATACTTAAGCCCACCAGACAAAATATTAGACACATGCAGCATTTCTTCGCTAGTATTTTGAGATAGGAACTCAATTTTAGCCCACTCTTCCAAGAATCTTCCGAGAGTTTATTTGTGTCCTTTTTAGCATTCTGCCTGCTGTTCCAGATTGAGAATTGGAATTGAAGTCTGATGATTAGGTAGTCAAACTGTCCCAGTGTTCCATCATGTCTGTTGAAACAGTCACGTACAAACACCCTACAGTTGTCATCCTGGAATGTGGGAGTGTCAGTGCTGTGTTCTTCTTGGAGAGGAGGCACAAAGTTAGTGAAAGAGTGGGCTAAAATGGATGGAAACTCTGTAGAGACTGGTGTAATACTTACAGGATCGCTGCCGTCCTTAAGGAAAAGGGGATGTGTAACCAAGCATTAGAAATGACGCATGTGTCTAATTTTTGTCAGGGGAGCTTCTTATAATAATAGGCAGATGATTATAATAATAGGCAGACATTGCAGCACCTTCCTTAGTGTAAAGCTTTCTGCAGTCTTATCCACCTTATTTTTCTGATTTTTTTTTTTTTCATGACCACTGTATTTGGAGCTTATGGCAGAAATGTCGGTTTGGGCAACAAATGTGTTGTTTATTACTGTTTTAGTCCAGAAACGTGTGCATACTTATCATTTTATGTTCCATCAAATGTCTCTGAGGCATTTCTGGGGCAGCGTGCAGTTTGTGACTGTCACTATAGCTGAATGAAACTGAGATTATGGCAAGGACTGGAATGTAACGAGCTTCAGCCTCACATAAAAAATGCAGTGCTTTAATGGACATATGAATATTGCTTCTTAATCACAGTCTGAAGAAACCTAGTTGCTATAATTAAAATCTGTGTCTTACTAATATGTGTTTTCAAACAACATTATTTAGACTTGTGTAATATAGCTCTACTCTCTCTGTCTGTTGAGATCTATTATCCACACTTCAATAAATTAAAGCAAGTATTGCCTCAAAATTCCATTAAGGTCATACAAAGTGAGGACTTCAGCTTTTGTTGTTTGCAGTGGTGTTTCATTTTGGCTGAACTGTTCCTTCCCTCATGGGCTGTTCTTTTGCTCTTCAGTAATCTGGCTCCAGACTCGAACTTCTCAACAGCAGCTTGGATAGAAAAGGTGATCATACTGGGAGCTTCTCAACCCAACTCCATCTCTCTGACAGCTGCAGGTCAGTGTTATTGGTCCTGGATGTCTCAACAACATCACATACAGTGCTGTGAAAAAGTTTTTGACCCCTTCCCAATTTCTTCTATTTTTTGCATATTTGTCACACTTGATTGTTTCAGATCATCAAACTACTTTTAATATTAATATTAGACAAAGATAACAACACAATAAGTAAACACAAAATGCTGTTTTAAATGATTTCATTTATTAAAGGAACATTGCTGTTCAGCCCTACCTGTCACTATGTGAAAAAGTAATAGACCCCTTAGCTACTAAATCAACCAGTTAACCAAATTCAATTGACTATTGGGTTTAATTCTGCTGGCCACACTCAGGCACGATTGCTGCCAGACCTTTTGAATGTAAACGAAACTTAAATAGAACTTGTCTGGTAATGTGAATCAGGCTAGAAGGTCTCAGAAATAAGCCACAATGATGCCACATTCTAAAGAGATTCAAATACAGATGCAAGACAAAGTCATTTAAATCTACCAGCCTGGAAAGGGTTACAAAGCCATTGCTAATGCTCTGGAACTCCAGCGATATACGATATAAAATGTGCCCGTGATGTTTCTGCATAGGCCACATTTTACACATCATTTTTTTTTTTTTCCCAATATGTTAAATTCAGCAAATAAATGGTAATTGTGCATTTAAATGTGCAGAATGGTGTTCTCTGTTGAGGATGCAGAAACTTATTTTTACTTCGAAAATCAACAAAATGCAATTTGACTGTGCTGTATGTGCACCCACTGGTCTAATACATAGTAGTAATGGTGAGATAAATCTAACATTTAAAAGTCTTGCACTTTCTCCTAAACACACATGAGGGTTCATTTGTATTATTACTTTGTGATGCAAAGCCCTGAGGATGTCTACACTGAAAAAGACTGCAAGTCAAGTCAAAACCTAAACAAACTACTGACCTACAAACTACAGACTGTCTTACCTTCAGTGAAAATCTGGGTTAATGTTAACTGTATTTTACATTTGCGCTACACATTTAAGTGCAATAATGATCGATTACAGCAGGTAACTTCAAAAAAAGTTGGCATTCTAGCAATTTCCATATAGAGTGTCATTTAGGTTTATAGCCCTATAAAAACAGAGAGCAAGACTCATACAGCTCTCTTTTCTCTTCCTCATGAATTAGTTTCTCCTCATCCGTTATTGACTTTTAACCGTGATTTGACGAAAGGCCTGCAGTACTTTGGTTGAAGTGGAACATCAGTGCAATGCGGCTTGACATATCAAAAATAGAAACAGGGTGTCCATCAGAAATGATGTGTCGTATCTCTGACATGCGCAGATGATGTAAATAGCTTGTTACTTATAATGGGAGTTTAGGAGACTTTGAAGAAAAAAGTATGTCGTAACAAGCATAAAGACAGGTTAAAAAATGAAATTGAAATTGATGGGGTAAAAATATTCAGACACATAACATAACGACATTAGTATTTTGTTGCAAAGTCGTTGGTGGCAGTCAATGGTAAGACGTAATTTGCTTTCTGCAGCATTAAGGTTCAGTTTTACCCCATTCCTCTTGACAAATCATTTTTTTCCCGATGTGGGATTTGTGACAGGAGGTTGGCTAGGCTATGCAAGCACCTTCACCTTCTTTTTTAAGAAACCAGTCTTGAGTTATTTTTGTTGTATGTTTGGGGTCATTGTCTTGTTGAAACCTCCTTCTTCCATTTCTTGGCTGATGAGATGAAACTCGCCTCTAAAATAACCCAGTACATCACTCCATTCATGCTTCCTTTGATGGCATGTAATGCCCCTGTACCTTTTTCAAAGAAGCAGCCCCATATCATGATGCATTACATAAACCCTTATATATTCAGTGACTTTTTCCTTATCAGTTTTGTTTATTTTAAACATCTCATTTAAGCTTGTTTATTTTTCACAAGACATTCTGTGTGTTAGTTTGACATGGATATATGCACTGGAAGTATATTAAATAACAAAAAGTGTCAAAGTACTTGTTTTTGCCTTACTGTATTTTACATATAAATTGTAAGCTGTTTTTCCTAAGCAGGTGATTCCTCATGCTTTTAACCTCTTTCTTCAGATGGCACCAAGTCTGCTGTGGAGTTCGAGTTCGATTCTGCTGCATCGGTGTTAACTCTGCGCAAACCTGGGGTCAACGCAGGGGCTGACTGGACTGTGCTCCTGCAGTAACAGCGCAAGCACAGTTTACCAAGACATAGAGCACTTAAACAACATTGACATATTCACACACACACACACACACCCACACACACACACACACACACACACACACACACATAGGATTGGAATAATTGTAGAATAACTGATAAGATGCAGACTGAGAGGAATGACAAAAAAAGATGAGGTAAAACAGGACCATTAGAGAAACAGTCTCTTTTTTCAGTTTATTGTGCTCCCACAGTTGACTTCTAGACCCTGTATTGTTTTAGCAACATTTTTTCAGGTTTGAAGCAAAGAAGGACAGAAATCACTGTAGATGATATTGATGCTCTAATATCAGATAAAAAAAAAATGACAGAAATGTGGAATTTTGCACTGACTTGTCTACATCAAGAGATGTGGAATTTCAAAATGGAGCTTGTCGATTTTGTTGAAGGGAAGACCAAATTTGTAGAAATCCAAATCCATCCAGTATTTAAGATTTACTGTCTGGTTTATTCCAAATTTGGAAAACCTATTATTCCTTGTGTTCAACTCCACAATGACTTGAATATAGGATACTTTACATTGATCATTCAATTTTAAAGTGAATTTGCTAGAGATTTTTTTTTTATGTTTGCTTTATTTGAATTTTTACCTTCCTTGAAAATCCTGAACATTTCATGTGAAAGTTTTCTGTCTACAAATGAAGAACAGTTGTTAAAAATGAGCTAAAAATCACATAAACCTTATATCCGCATTATTGTCCATGGGTGTGTTAAATTAATTTAATGAAATCTGTTTGAATTGGATGACTGTCTGTCTCCCTGATAGAAGAATTTGTAGTTTCAGGATTCATTCATTCCAAGGTGTCTCGACCTCACTGAAAACCTGGCAATCAGATGTTGGTTTTGTTAAGCTGAACTGCATTACAATCACCCAAGCTTTGAAATCAACTCATATTATTAAATAAAAATCCAAGTTTGACAGATGACAGAGAAATTTGTCATAGCGAGATCAAGAAATGATGGCTCATTTAAATAAAAGTGAAGATTTAGCTGTTTGACAAAACATGACAAAATGAGTTGTTAGCATGTACACAGTGTTTTGCTGCAAGACAATGAACATGACTTGACTGTCCACCAATTATTAATAACATTAAATGTTCAATTTTAACATGCATTACTAGCATTAGTAAATCAGGCCCACTGTGTCAGTGTCTAAAAAATTGATGGATAAAATAAAGATGTTAAGTTCCATTTCATTGATTTTTTGCCTTTCTTTTGTTTTTAATTAATCTCTTTCTCCTTCACCAAAATAAAAATCAAACTTGCACAAAGTTTTGTGCTGTTTGAGTTTTTTGCAGTGAAAAGCTTAAAAATGCCTTGTCATAAAAGGTGACATAAAATGCTTTTTCAGTGTTTGATAGTAAACCATTCATCCTCTCAAATGTTCACAAAGAATGGTTTTGCAGGTCATAGTCCACAGTTCAGTAACACTGGTTTGGTCAGTAGTTAAATGCTCCATGAGGTAATTATACACATAGAGTTTTTGTCATGAATTCACATATTTGGCCTTAAGGTTGAAAAGCCTGTGCAGTAACTCATGAGAAACTAATAAAGTTGCTTTGAGAAGTCATTTTTAATGTTAGAAAGTCCAGGACTTGTACTGCTTACTGTGCTGACTGCCTTAGTCGTCATTGAAAGAACACAGAATTATTGCCACCGAAGCTGTGGTGAACCCTAACAGTGGATTTAAATCTGAAGCAAATCCTCTACTGGTCTACAGCCAGTGTTGAGCAGAATACTTTCAAAATAGTAATGGCTGAATACTGAATCCAGTGTCCTAAATGTATTCAGTAACATATTCTGTTCTGATACATTGCAAAGTAACATATTCAGAATACATGCAGAATACAGTTCAATAAGACACAACTGCTGTTATAATTTTTACTTGATTCCTCACTGTTACTGGTTGGCAGTTATGCTTCATGTAATCCCTCTGTTATTAAAGTCATCAGGTCAGAATACGTTTTGTTGATTTTCTAAGTGAAAATTAGTTCAGTATCAGAGAACTCAGTTCTGCACATTTTAATGTATAGTTACTGTTTATTTGCTGATTTTAATGTTCAGGAAAAAAATAAAAATGTGGTCTGTGCAAAAGACATGGCACATTTAACATTGTAATTCACTCTGGATAAAACCATGTGCTTAATATGTCAGATATTTACAGAAAATTACACTCTTTTTTTTTTTTACAGCTAAATTTATAACTAATTTATTTGTTACCAGTTTTTCTCCCCGGTTCCAGTCTCCTCCAGTAACACATTTGTACCAGCGTTAGGAAGGTGAAGGCTAGCACTTGCGTTCTCTGAGCCATGTGAAGAGCCACCGCTGCTTTTCGACCTGCTGCTAATGCAATGTCTTTGTTTAGCTCAGTGTGCTTGGAGAACGCTACCTGCCAGTTCTTTATGTCAGCTAACAGATGTTTGCATTGAATAGGATCATGCTGAGTGATGGGGGGAGAGGGAGGGCCATCTCCTGGCCATGGATAGCTGTAGCATCACCAGGGATCAAACTCGCCATCTCCTGGTGATATCTTATTTTCATTAGAAAATCAATAAAAACGTGTTCAAACTTTTGCATACTACTGTATATTTCGTGAACGTTTGCCATTTGAATGAAGTTCTGAAGTCTCATTTTGTTCTTATCATCTGCCTCAGCCCACTGCTGCTCCACAGTCAAGCATGAGTCCAGTGCAACACTGATGCTAAGCTTATCAGTCATGAACATGTCTACTACTGAGCTTGTTTATCCCTCAAAATAGATTAGTAATCATGAGATAAATTACTGACTTATCACATTGACTTATCAGTCTATTCAGGCTTTAGCTGAACTTCAGTGTTTGTAAAAAGATGTTTGTTGAGCTCCTCTTTAGAGTCCATCTAATGATCGTCTTTGCTACATGCTGTGTGCTGATTTTAAAATTGTTAATAAACAGGCATTGATGGTGCTTCTTTTAAAGTTTGTATGTTTTGTAAGTGTTCCAGAAGTATTCTGCTAATAATGCCCAACGTACCTGTATTCTGAAAACTACCTTTTCACCAGAATATATATTCCCAATAGTAGTACTTTACATCCCAACCCTGTGTAGAGCACCTGGACCAAAGTTTCATCAGCTGAAACCTTGCAGTTTGAAAGAACATCTGTCACTTTGGCACACAGACATGTCTTCCTGTGCATCAGTCCTGAGCAAAGCCTGTGGGTGCAGTCATGGACCTAATAAGCATCTCATAGCTGAGAAAAGTGACAGCATTGACGGGGAAGGCTCGCACACTATTCAGGAGAAGGCCTTTGAAGAACACCCGAATACCCTCTTCCTGCAGACTGGCAGTGATGCAGTGCAGGGTGCCGCTGTACACTCTGCCACCTGCCCCGGACATCTGGAGTCTAGCCTTCACTACGTCCATCGGTGTGGCACAAGCCCACGTCACCACGCCAGCGATTCCTCCAGCCATTAAAATCACATACGTACCTGGTACAAATGCACACAACCACAGGTCAACACTGTCTGCAGTACACATGGCCTTAATCATTAAATGTAACTGAAAAGGACAAGTTTGAAAGATGGCAGTGGGTGTGGCAAAAATGACTATTTGGAGGGAACATACAACCCCAATATCAAAATAGATGGGATGGTGTGTGAAATGTTAATAAAAACAGAAAGCAGTAATAAGTAAATTCTACTTGTATTAAATTGAAAATGGTAAAAAAAAAAAAAAAAAAACACAACATTTGAAGTTTACTTTATGAACTTTTTTTTTTTGTTAATGTATGCTCATTCTAAATTTGATAAATTTGATACTAACATGTTCCAAAACATTTGGGACAGAAGCATGTTAACCACTGTGTTACATCACCAAAATGTGTTCGGCATTACAGGTGTGCAACCTGCCCACTAATATTCCCCCATACCATGACAAACCCTGGCTTTCATGCTGATAAAATTCTGGATGGTCTTCTTCTTTTACCCAGAGAAAACAATGCCTGTTACTTCCATAAACAATCTGAAAAACAACTTGTCAGACCACGATACATGTTTCCATTGTGTACCAGTCCATTTCAGATGCTCGAGCCCAGAGAAATCTGCAGCGTTTCTGGATGTCATTGACATACAGCTTTCTTGTCCTTTACACACAGAGATTTCTCTGGATTCTCTGAATCTCTGAAATACTTTGCAATCCCTGGCTGTTGGATAATTTGCTGATGCATTTTTGGCAAAATGGGGAGTCTCCTTGCTCATAAAGGACTAGGCTTTCCTGGATGCTCATTTTATATCCAAGCACAAATGTATCACCTGTTTAATATGATTTTTAACATTCTGCAGTGTTCCTCTTCTTATATTTCTCCAGTCCCAACTTTTTTGGAGCATGCTGCAGGCATTAATTTCAGAATGAACATACATTTACACAAAAAACAATTAAGTTAATAGGATAAAACATATTGTCTTTATACTGTTTTAATACAGGCCAAAGTAGATGTGTAAATCACTGCTTTCTGTTTTTATTTGCTATTTATTTACTGTCCAAACTTTTTTGGAATTGGGTTTGTAAAACAGCTGTTGACCAATACTTTCGGTATATTTTGGAACACTCAATTTCATTAAAGTCTCTTGGTAAAAACAGCATTTTATTTCCAAACTATGGTTAAAAGAACATATTGCAACTCATCTGGCCCAAACGTGGTTTAAACACCTGAAGACATTTAAGTGCTGATGGGTGTGAGTATCACAACAAAAGGACAACCACAACATTAAGAATAATAAATTTTATTATAAATTTTACTGGTTACCAATATTCATTTGTAAAATGAATATTGGTAGCCAGTAATATATACAGTGTTGTTTGAACACTCACTAGATTTCTTTCCTTTCTCGGTCAGCATCCGGCAGGTGAATTCATAGGGAAGGAAGTAAAGACCATAGCAGGGAACGTCACGCAAGGTTAGTGCCCATGCCCCCCTGAACAGGCCTCTCGCCCCATCCTCCCTGAAGATGACAGCAACGCAGTGCATGGGGCTGCGGTACTTTGCCCCACCCGCCACAGAATGACTTGCAGTCTGGTTTTGAAGACGCACCTTCACTAGGTCAACTGGGGCCGTGACCAGCACCTAGTTAAGAAGGTCAATGCAGTGATGGTAATACAGTGAGAAATGCTCAAACTCAGACCCTGCAGAGATGCAGTACTGTAGTAGGGCCACACAATATATCAGCAGCAAATATATTACTCAGAGATCAATGGGAAAAGGTAATCATCAAGCTTAGCATTAAAAGCAATTATTTATCGTCTTATTTTTTTTAATTCATTATTTACCTACCTACCAATTTAGCATGTGTTACATGTACTGCCAAAAAACGTTCTATGACTTGTAACAATAATGTAACCCTTTTCATACTCCATGATACAATCAAGCAATAAACGAACAAACCTCAATAAACAGACATAAAATAAAAATACAATAAAATAAATTGACATAAACAAAGTTAAAACTCTGGAGTGGAGTTTTAAACGTTTGATAGCAGAAGGGCAGGTGCTGTTACTAAGCCGAGATGTTCTGCATTGGATGCTTTAAAACCTTTTGCCGGAAGGGAGCAGTTTTACTTTGTTTCCAAGCTTCTAGTATATGTAGAGGCTACAGGTAGAAGTTTACAGCCAATGATTTTGGAGGCAAAAATTCTCATCATAATGAAGAAAAATCCTCATATAATTGTGTGACAGATCAAAAACTCTCTTCCAGGGGCAGGTGTGGATTTGTCATTGACTACAGTCTGCAGAAGACTTCATGAACAGAAATGCAGAGGCTATACTGTAAGATGCGGTAATTTGTACATGGTGAAACTCAAATGTATGAAAATACCCTTTATTAAAAGCTGAGAATCTGCCCTTTAACATGTGAATTGTCTGAGTAAACATCTAAAACTGTGGAGTACAGATGCGAATAAAAAATATACAGACCTTTGTCCCAAACATTATGAAGGGCACTGTATTAATCCAAACTTCTGAATGGTGATTCCAAGCATTTGAACAGTAGTATATATTTTTCAACCATGAAAAGTTCATTACACCACAAATTCATCAACCATTTGATGTAAACAAGGATGCTTGTTTGAATGCAACTGAGCTCATGCTAATTGAGTTAGAGCCTTTGTAAGGTGCTTATTTGGTAATATGAATGCACACATTTAGATCTACCTGTATTCCTCCTGAGAAGCATCCAGCTGTGAAGACGGCCCACAGTGGCGCCTTGTTGCCTTGGTCACGCTCCCTGTGTTGGGACTGGGTGAGATAATCCAAGGCATTGCTGTAGGAACCGAAGGCCACAGAGTTGCTGACAGCAACACTGAAGACAGGAAAAGCCATGCCTTTGAAGAAACCATGAAACTGAGCAAGCAGAAACAGGCAGGCCGAAAGGAAGAGAGGTCAGCTGAGACATTGATTAACTTTTATAGCTATACCAGTGAGACGTTCTGTAGATTCTCAAACCCCAGGCTAGGACTTGCGTGCCTGATGTAGAATTAGTGGATTGGTACATGACATGACACAACTGTGACAACATATTCAGGCTTTACTGCCTATGACTAATGCGTGGCCACGACTTAGTAAGGTGTGGAAACAAGATAATTAAGTCATGGCCATGACTTAGTAAGGTGTGGGAACCAGATCATGCCTTATTAAGCTGTTGTCATAGCTTAATTATGTTATTCCCACGCCTTACTAAGTCGTAGCCACACTTTATTTTTATTTATACGGGATGTCACCAGCAGGGCTCCGTAACAACTACAAGTAAACAAACCATGCATTATGATTCATTGATGTCATTCACAGTGGTTTGATGTGAAATGGTGCATTGTAGATAAATGTACCAACTCAGATTTCTGTATTCAGAACAATTTTATGCTTGGCTTCTCCTCTGGGCCAATAAAATATTTTTGTCCTATTTGGTCTTTTCTCTTCAATAAAGTAAATTTGCCATGATAATATGCAGAGATATTTTCTATGCTTCTTGTAAACACATCCAAAGTTCAGTCTTAGATGTTGGTTGCATTTTCTGCTTCTTTCCATCCAAGTAATTCCAAACACATTAAAGAGGCTGAGGTCTAAACTCTGGGGTGGCCAATCATTTTTTCTGTGGATTATTTATTTATTTATTTAATTATTTATTTATTTATTTATTTTTGAGCAAGAGCAGAGCTTGATTTACTGTTGCCTTTCAAACACAACAACTTTAAATATTGTTAATCTGATCATGACCTGTTCATCTATTCTAATGCATTAGGTGTTCCTATATAAAGGGCAGCTGTTATTAAATTGGTGTACATAGTTTTAATTTCACAGCGATTTGTATTTATTTATGGAGACAATTTCTCTGGATGCCTCACTCCACTGTTCATAAACAATGAGAAACAATGAAAACAATTTTGTCTTTTTAACACAGGAACTCAAATCTGTTCTTTGCTCGGGGACACTTGCGTGCATGAGGAACCTGTCTAAGTGAAACCTGTGCTTACTTAAATGGACAATACTGAATTAGAAATAGGAATGATAAACAAATAATACAAACTGACTTCTGGTTACTGTTTCCAACAAAGAATTCTAATAACAAAACATACAACCTTTATACGGGTCATTGATGTATTGGGATTTTCAATAGGCCAATTTTAAAATATAGAAAATAAGTATATCAACTGCAATTATTCAAACACTGAGAATGCTGTGAACCCATAAATTCATATTTAAATTTTAGATTGTTATTTTAGCATTTTTTCATCTAGATATGTCTTCTGTAATGTCTCGCCTTCTTAAATGAAGTAACAGACTTATTTTTTCCTGCAAATCACATAAAACGTTTTTTAAAAAGCCATTAACTCAAACATACTGCATCAGTGATTAACATTTCAGCCACAAAAAATGAGATACTTTATTTTAAATTTAATACAGTTATTGCTGTTATGTGTCGCACCACATGATGAGGAGTCGCTCCAAATGACATGAATATCTTTAAAAATCTATTTTAAAAGATCAATAAACGGTAAATTCCATACAAAAAATAGATATGAACCAGTTTTATCAATTTCAAAGATTTGTCAAATGTTTCATAAACTTTTTTTTACTAAAAATCGAATCACAAATCATCATAAGTGCAGCACATTCACGGCTTTGTTTAGAACAAACATTTCATTTGACTTAACAATGGAATAAATTCATTTTGATTTTCAAATCATTTTAATCAGAACCAAAAATCCCGCATTTGTAGAAGTGGGCTACAAAACAGGACAAATTCTATTGCTATTATACTATTTTTACCTATAGAAACTTTCCTTGCCATTTTTTCTCTGGTACACAATAAAAAGATTCACAGTAACAAATTACTTTATGTGGTAACAAGTAAATTAACTTTAAATGAAAATTATTTTTTTTACTAACTAAAGAATTACTTGGAATGAATGTGTAAATCAAAGTAAATTGTAAAGTTGAGTACAGCTAATTGTTACCACAAAGTATTTTTTTTTAGGTAGAACTGAAGAAACTTTTTACAGTGTAGCTAAAACAGTAATGTAATACAGCATCATGCCATAAATCTGCGTTGTATAGTTTATTTTCATTTTGGACTAATGATAGATGATAGCAGATGCAATGTTAACAAAAAATGCATTTGAAAAAATACACAAGCAATTTTTATTTTTAAAAATGAAAAAAAATTACATTAAATTCTCTTCACATTCAATACTCTATTCTTGCTACAGAGTCAGAATTAACACACTGCCTATGGTGAGAGATATTTACAATGGAACCTGGTAAAATAAATTAAAACAGTTATAGATATATAAATAAAAGTTAAGTGAAATTACATGTGCTTTATTTTCAAGTCATCATTTGAATATAAAGCACAAAACTGCCAATCTATGACATATCTATTATAGAAAACACTCTGCATCGGTCGCACCACATGATATTTGGTCGCACCACATGATATTTGGTCGCACCACATGATATTTTCAAGTTCAGTCAAAATTTACCAGCACAGAATTGGCCACCGAACGAAAATAAGCTAGCTTTCCACAAAAGGTAACTATGAAAATCATGCCAAATGGGATAAAAAATAAAAATGAATAGATTTAGAGTAATTTCAAAGAAGTTTTGAAAACAGCAGTCATGGCCTGACGGTCGCACTACATGATATTTTGACCCTTTTAAGTAACAGGAAAATTACACTTAACTAATATTTTTTGAAAAGTTAAAGTGAGTAGATATATGGAGACGTAATACGTACCTTATAGTACCTTTTTTATGCAGTTAAACCTTTTTTAAACTGAAAAAAATGTTGTTGGACAGAAAATTTAGGCATCACGTCATTGACCCATACAGCAAGTGTCAAGGTTATCACTTGTTCTCAGTTTACAGAGGAAATTTTCTTAATCCAGTGTTGATACTCACCCCTTCATGCCTGTATGTCCGGACCACACAGTCAAATATCCCTTTGTAGGTGGACTGAGTTTGAAGACGCACCTGGAATAAAGTAAACATGCAGGCTAAATATAAAATTCTTTGAGTTTTTCACTATCAAGAAACACAAAGAATTGCACCTTTACAGTGTCCATGGGATGTCCAACAGTCAACCCCACTGCACCTAAAACACATTTCACACTTTCACATTTCTGACTTGACTGTGGTTTTGAAATGTACTTAAAGCTACACTAAGTAGGTTCAGGGAATTTGGAGACCTTTCTGGTGGAAGTACATTTTGTAATGTCGGTTGTGCAGAAGAATCTGACAACTGCGAGTGTATTGAAAGTGTATTCAAAGAGAACTCAGTCAAAACTAGGTGAAGGACGTGTCTTCCAAAGATGTAAGTGAATTATAAACTATTGTCATCAGATCCTAATAATACTGATTTATTATTTTAGGCCTAAACATTTAAAGCCACATCTTCTTTTCGAGTCTGTGCGTGTGACGTTAACACAAAGATGTACGACATGGTCTGTAAAAACCATGAAATCTAACCCAACACTTCTGACTTTTAAATTATTATTTCAGGCCTTCCAGGGTAACTCGCAGCAGCGCATAGACTATATTTTAGAGTGTTTTTTTTCTTCCTGACTCACTTCCTGTAGCGCTACTTTTAAATTTTAACAAAAACTCTTACATAGTGCAGCTTTAACTATCAATTTATGGCACTAGTTTCTTGCGAACTAGTCAGTAACAAAAAGTAAAGGTGGAATGGCAAACATACCTGAAATCCATCCTGCAATGAATTCCACAAAGGGCATGGTGTCTGTTCAGCTAAAATGCAATGCAGTGTAATACATTTCATGCAAAAGTATAACATTATTTGTTCCTTAACCCCTATCATGTTCACAAATTGGTTACATCATTAAATGTTTGCGGGTCAGTTTCCCTGTATGGCTAAATCACCTCAAAACAGTCCTAGAAAAATACGTATTGTACAGTTTGCTGCCCATTACTTTCCTAATCAGAGTGTATTAGGAAAGTGGGGATAAAACCTTACAAATTGTAAAAACTTTATCTGTTATACCGTCAGAGCCAATTATGGGCTATCATCTGGAGTGACTCTATGAATATAAACAAGTACTAGAAAGTAATAGTTAATCGTAGTGCAAAAATTTTACTATTTAACTATTAAAATTAAAATAGTATGGTAGCTTAATAAATGACAGATCAGATAAGGATGAAATAAATAAAAAACACAATTAATGAAAAAAAAAAAGAAACATAAGATGTAAGACAAATTAAGAGTCCATAATCATCTCCATGATAAAGAGCCCATGATAATCTTAAACTGATTTTTGCGGACTTTACATCAAAGGCAACTTGCTGTGTAAATCTGAATATGGATGGTTTTAAAACGCTCATATCAAATAAATTGTCATATTTATTGAGCAGGGGGTGGCACTACACACTGTGAGGAAGCAAGCAGAACTCATCCTCCTCTGGGTGCCATTTTGTTGTGGAATTATGAGAACACAGTACAAGATTAACCAGAGACACTCAGATCACCCCGAGGAAAATTTCCATGAGATTAACCGTTAAGGTTTGCCTAAACGTGCTGAATACAGTGAAGAAGCTGAATGCAGAGTGAAGAGCAAACATCTGCAGAAACACCATTAATGCCAAGCCTTCATTGTAACACAGGTGAAAAGCGCATTATTTATGTCTAAGCAGAGCTTTGACGTGCACTTTACAGTCAAGTATCAAACATGAACAACTTATATTAAACTTCAGAGCATCAGAAAGAACGCAAGTTCTCCAGTAAAGGCTGCCTGAGCTTTAACTCGACTTTAACTGTCGCCACTGCAAACCAACGGTATCCAGGTTGATATAGAGTCAGCAAAACGTATTGAAATAGTACACTTTAAATGCTCTTACCTCATCTGAACAGGTGTAAAGTCACACTGGGACACCTCAACCCTGTCCTCGTATCAGACCGTTTCTTAACGTCAGAAAGCCTCACTACTGACACCATGTGGCGGTCAGTCTATCTGTGATCTGTCTCAGCCACCAAACACCACGACAAAAGGCTTTTTATGTAATATATTTTATTATGACATAACGCAGACATTGCCAGGGGTACGATCTACACACACACACACATTTGTTCTATATTTTGATGGAGAATGTGTTGTATATGGTTCTATATAGCACCAAAAAGGGTTCTGCTTTTGTTATAAGCTTGATATCGTAACAGTGGAAGAACCCTTTGATGGGGTGAAATACTGCTGCCATGCTGCTTCTTTTCATGAAGAGACTTTTTAATGTCAGTTGTTCAACAGTAAACTGGATATTGCAATATTTTCTGTTTAAAAAAATGTTTTTCCAATTTATATGAAGAGGTGGACATGTGATGCTTGTCAAGGATGTACAAAACAACAGATTTTCAATGTTAAATAAAAGCAGAATTTATCTTAGCTCCTCAGAATGCTTAAACAATGTCACTTGCAGTTCATTAAGTAATTTAATGGAACACTACATTGTTTTCATGGTTAAAATTGGTGTGATGGGTGGGATTACACTCCTAGTAATCTTTAGTAAAGTCCTTTCAGAAATGCAGGGGTCACACACAAGTTATAATACTGAAATCATGTGAGCAGCCATGTGACCAGGAGCAAGTGAGCAATACATGACTTTAAAAGCAAAAAGCAAACATTTTCTGCAGTGTCCCTCTGAGGTGAGTAAAGTCACTGTGTTTCAGCGTAAGGACACACAGATGTGGAAAGGTTTGGGGGATCGTGCTGAAGCTCCCTGGGCCTCCACATTTAGCTGTACGCCCTGGGGAGCGGAGAAGGTAAAGTGCTGGAGGAGCGAGGTGAAGAAAAGAAAGAGCTCCATGCGTGCTAGATTCTCTCCAAGACACGCTCTCTTTCCTGCGGAGATGAATGGAAAGGCAAATTAATCATTACAGCAAGACTTACATTCTGAGGAAAGCTGGCAACACATGCTGTGCTCTGTATAAATATATTTACATCTATATTCAAGTATATTTAGTCAAAGAAAGCAAAAACCCTTATGAAAACCCCATGCATCACAATTACTGGCACCCCCTATAAATTCCCATTTATATTTCACTTTCTTATTTCACCTGAGTGCTCAGGAACTCCTAATTGGTTATCCATGAATTTCACTGGGGTAGAAATATGGGTTCATAGGGTGAAGGGGTAAATTCCTTAGTCAATCATTAACATGGGAAAGAAGTACACAAATGAAATAAGAAAACATGTGTTGACATTTATAAATCAGGTAATGGCTATAAAAAAAGGCTACAAACCTGAAAATGCCCATATCCACTGGTGGGACAATAATTAAAAAAAAAAACATTACAACTACTGGGGCTGTAGTGAACCTGCCTGGAAGAGGATGCATGTTAATTTTATCCCCACATACAATGAGGAGGATGGTTGGAGAAGCAAAGATTTCATCAAGGGTCATGACTGGCGATTAGCACTTAATGGTCACCAAGTCTCCAAAATTCCAATAAAGCACCACATCCATACCAACTAGTGAGCTGAAAGGCACACCAGATAAAAACCTTTTCTTTCACCAAACCACAAACGTGAGCACCTGGAGTTCACCAGACACTTCTGGAACTTTGACTTGAACCAGGTTCCATGGTCAGATATATACAAATATTTACAAACAGAGCTTTCTGGCAACAATCACTAAAAATGCTCTAGAATCTTGACAGAATACATGGCATAATGGACTCCATGAAGTACCAGGAGACTTTAAATAAAAACATTGTTCTAGCAGGAAAATGATCCAAAACATGCATCCAAATTCAAACAAAAACGGCTCAATGACCACAGAATCAAGATTTTGACATAGCCATCCCATTCACCTGTTCTCAATGATTGTAATGCTTATAGTTTTACTAAAAATATAGATTTTTAATAAGGTTTTTGTTTTATTAGACAAAGTTCAACCTTCACATGAAGGTTATATTTTTTCCTCATATTTTCATCATGAAATTAAGCTAATTACCCACACATTTCTTCATGACCTTTTTTACCCATTTTTACTAAGAGTAACAATAACTACTGATGTATGTTCTATAATAAATGGTTGTATACATTGAGTTACCAGTTAATTAGGTACACCTACCTTGTACTTGCATTTTAAAAGGTACACTAAATATATATGTTAATGTACAATTACAGACTGTAGCCCCTCCTTTGTTGTACAATTTATCAGCCACAAACTTCCCAATGCACTGAATGAAAGGGATCACCATTAGACCACTGCTGATCGGATACAAATGATGCAATTACCTCAGGCAGAGATTTTTGTGGTTCAGTGCACGAACCTATACAAGAAATTGGGTGATGGGCCATGACATGGTAGTGGGGAGTGTATCAGGGATCCCTTAGTCCTTCATCAATGGTTCAGTTTTTGGATCCAGGATGCTGTTGATTGGATATTTTTGATTGGAAAACTATTCTTATCCCAGCCTTGACACTGATGCATGTAAAAAAAAAATCTTGCCACAATTTATTCTATTTTTGCTAATTTGTCACATTTAATTGTTTCAGATCATCCAACTAATTTTAATACAACATAAAGACAACACAAGTAAACACAAAATGCATGTTTTAAATGACTATTCCATTTTTTAAATACAAATAGTTATTCAAACCTATATCACTCATGTGAAAAAGTAACTGCCCCCTTAAGCCTAATAACCGGTTGTTCCTCCCTCAGCAGTAACAACTGCAATCAAATGTTGGCAATAACTTGCAATGAGTCTTTTACATCACTGTGGAGGAGTTTGGGACCACTCTTTTTTGCAGACTTGCTAGGACTGGAGGGTTTCTGAGCATGAAAGAATTTATGGTTCCATCAATTATGACAAGTCGTCCGGGTCCCTGCAAAAGCAAAGCAGCCCCAGACCATCACACTACCACCGCCACGTTTAACTGTTGGTACGATGTTCTTATGGAATGCGGTGTTAGCTTTCTGCCATATGTAACAGAACCCATGTCCTCTTCCAAAAAGTTTCACCTTTGACTCATCAGTCTACAGAATTATTGACCTTAACTGAGGCAAGTGAGGCCTGCAGTTCTTTAGATTTTTGTTTGGGTTCTTTTGTGACCTCCTGAATGAGTCATCGATGTGAACTTCGTGAAATTTTGGTAGGCCGGCCACTCCTGGGAAGGTTCACCACTGTTCCAAGTTTTCTCCATTTGTGGATAATGGCTTCCCAGAGCCTAAACAATGAATTTGTAACCCTTTTCCAGGTTTCAATGACTGTTTTGCATCTGTATTTGAATCTTTTTAGAACGTAACATCATGTGCTGCTTTTTGAGACATTCTAGCCTGCTTCACATTGACAGACAGGTTCTATTTAAGTTTAGAATCAAAAGGTTTGGCCGTAATCATGCCTGGGTGTGGATGGTGAACTTAAACCCAATAGTTAATTGAATTTGGTTAACTGGTTGACTTAGTAGCTATAGGGCAATTACTTTTTCACATAGGACCAGGTAGGCCTTAGCAGCATATTTGCTTCGATATATGAAATCATCATTTAAAAAAAAACATTTTGTGTTTACTTGGGTTATCTTTGTCTAATATAAAAAGTACTTTGATGATCTGAACCTTTCAAGTTTGACAAATATGCAAAAAAGAAGAAATTGGGACGGGGTAAACGCTTTTTCACAGCACTGTACCCAGATTGGTCACATGCCTCCCCAATAAAATGGGGAAGAATTTTTATTGAGCCAAATGTTTTTAAGATAATGAGGTTAGATTTGTTTTCTGTGGGTTTTATCATTGTATTGTGGCCAATCAAATCATTATATTATTCACCAAGCTCTGCCGTTTTGTCTTCAGCCCTCCAATCACTGCTTGACACCCGTTGCTATGCACAATTGCCTCAAGCATTTAGTTTGTTAGCAGCGTGCCAGTGTTTGAATCTGAAGCTGAACTGGGGACAATTAAATGCATTTTCTTTTATTCCATAGAGTAAAACATTATCAGTGTCAGTCCTTTGTGCAATTGGTACTTACAACGCTCTTTTACTACAAAGGCTGAAATGAAGTGTCAACAAAGGCAGGTCATAAATGGCTCATAAAGGTGTTTTCATGTCCACTGTGGCAGTATGCTTATGCCTACAATGACTAGGTTTAGGTTTTAAGTTTATTGTGTTGTTCTTCTCATTTTTGCACATCTCGGCTGTCTGATTTTATCTTAGTCACATCATCTTCTTTGGGTCAGCCCGCTGTGCTAATATGCTTTGACTTACAGTGATAAAGTTTAAGTTTGAAGTTGTTGTTTTTCCTCCTCTTTATACATCTCAGCTGTCTGATTTTAACTTACTTATGTCGTCTTCATTTTGCAAATGCGCCTTTCACAAATGGACGCGTGCTTTAGTGAAGGGTGTTGCAGTGATGGTTCGGTTTATGTGAATCCAGCATTCTGGTTAATTGCTATTGGTTTGTAACACCATAGGGTGAAAGTGTTGGAATAGTTAGGTTGATGTTTGCACTGCTGTCAGAAATAGGCTGCAGCCTATTTTTTTAATGGTATTAATTACAGAATGGCATAAGATGTTTTAAAGTAACAAAAACAAAATGTGACTTTTTTTAATTTACAACACTGTTATGAAGCAACATTAAAAGAACTTACAAGGCAGAAGCCTAGTTAAGAATGAAATATTCATTTTATATACTTCCTATTTAGTACAAAAGTACAGTTTATTTTAAGGAAAATGACTGTTTTTCATGTCTTTAGCCATACAGGGCTCCATAATATAAACTGTTTATCAAAATAATATAACATGATGACTGTAATAATACCTCACCGAACATTTATTTTTGACACTTAATATTTAGAAACTTGTAATTTTGCACTTTTGTAGTAGAACGTCTGCTTTTACTTAAGTAATATTTTACGCAGAGTATTCCACGTAAACAGAAGTTTTGTATGAATATGTGAATGTATATTCATGCATTTAAAAAATATATATATAAAAATCTTTTATAGAACCGATATATGGGGTTCTTAACTAGGACTCTGTCTTGTAAGTGCCACTACAAGAGGATGCTTCATAACAGTGTTATAAATAGAACAAATACCAGTCACTTTAGATTAAGGCCCCTTATGTCAATACGTCAGTTACATCATAAAGCATGTTAGGTTATCTTGCAATTACAAACTCCTCTATCTTACACTGTTTGACACATACCATTTAAATAGAAACAATAGTCAATAATAATATAAACTTTAGGGCCTGAGAATGAATAACATTTCTATAATTATTCATTAATTTACTTAATTTGTACATAATTGAGGGCCATTCATTCATTTAATGTTTATATCTGCAGTGGATTGTCCCAAGAATTTGAGTCCCCTTGGGCTTTGTCATCCAAAGCCCCTGGGCACCGGCCCCAGTGGCCACAATTAGCCCACCCTTGCTACACTTGGTGAACCTAATAAACTGGCAACTCAGTGCACTGTACAGGTATTACACACATCTTTCGCAGGTATACAGGAAGAATATGTCACCTGCTGAAAAAGGAAGAAATAACTCCCTCTTCCGAAAATGGCCTTGGTCATCAAGGAAGTGCTTGGGATAAAACTCTTGTGGTCTTTCCCACTGTCCTTTATCACTCAACACAGACGCCAGACTCGTCACAACCACAGTGCCCTTGAGATACAAAATATATGAATACATTCCTTAATCAGTAAGCTGTAGATTAACAGCATAATGGGGTGTTACAAGATAAGATGTGCATGTAAAACAGTGCAAAAGTATTCAAATGGCACAGAAATTCTCAAAGTTATCCAATTAGCAGACACATGTTTTTAACTGAAAACAAGCACATTACAAGACAGGGTAAAGTTATTGTGATTATCTTTTTACAATGATTAGAAACTAAGAAATACCACTTTATATTTGGAAAACCAGTATGTTGTGTTTTGTATACTGGTATGTTCATCAACTAGAATTATTATGCTTAGTGACCAGCTAAACCAGCACCAGACTAGCATGAACCATATTTAATAACACATGGAATGCATGCTGGTCTGCACTGTTTTTTTCAACAGGGATTGTTCTGGGTAAAAACACTAATGGCAGCTAAGTGCTAACAGCATGCACTGAGCTGCCGGTATCTTGATAATGCTGTGATATATCGCTGCCGTCTGAGGCACTGACTTATGAGACAGCATGAACAGCAAGGCATCAAGACAGTTGCCTTCAAGTTTCAGACACAGCCTACAGTACAATTACCGGTAATGGTAACATGACAATATTATATCACTGAGCTTATAGCATGGTTATGTCAATATTATGTAGCCAGGTTCATGTAAAGCATTACCAAATTGATTTTTTCCTGTGTATATAGCCTGAATGTTGTTGTTTTGTTTTGAAAACATATTACCTAACAAAAATTAGCTTGACTATCATCCCAACCAGGTGAGCTTCCATGAAAATGTTTAGTCACTGACATTTAAAAGCTTGTAACACTTTTTTTACCTCTGCGCAAACAGATCAATAACTTAATTTTATTTAAAATGAAACATCCTCTGGCGTCTTGTACATGACAAATGACAAGTGAATCCAAGCTTTTGAACAGTAGGTTACATTAAAGTTAAGAACCTTTTAATTTTTCCAATGTAGTTATCATTTCAGAGGTATGAACTTTTGTTATGACTGTTTAAGAAATGTTTATGTAATTTGTCATACAGTGATATTTGAAACATTTCTGGACACTTAGACATTTCATTCACTACTACATCAAATTCTCAACTGAAACTGTCACCAACTCTTGAGTTTTATCCTTGTCTTACCTTAGGAATAAAGTATTTGCCCAGTGTGGTGTCTCTGAAAGCCTTGTGAGGTACACCTAGAGGCAGGACGTTGCCCACTCTCTGGATTTCGTGCAGCACTGCCTCAGTGTAAGGCATGCTGGCTCTGTCCATCAAGCAGGGCCGCCTGGACTTTCTGATCACACGATCAATTTCAGCCTGGACATTCTCTGGACAACAGCAAGACACTCATGTTATGCCTGCGAAGATGGCACAGAACCTCTACTTCCTGTCAGCCAACACGCCCAAATGGAGTAAGCTACTGTTGACATTATTAGCTGTGCATGCTGTATCAGCTGCTGATATATTATTCACAGACACATGGAAAAATTGAATAAGTGATTATCAGTTCAATACTGAAATTGCTGCCAAAAATGTTTCACACATGGGTCCAGTTTCAATACCTTTTTTAACTTGACCTCACTAACTTCGAAGAGCGGATTTTTTAAATCGGAATTCACCTGCTCTCTGCTAGATTAGCCTCAGACTGGCCATGCAAAATTTTTCTGAAAAATGAAAATTATAAAGTACATAAATTTTATAAATGAACTGTTTCGTCTGGCTACAGTCTTTGGTTGGCCATGTAGCCTTTAGCAATAAGCATGCTATGGCGTAAAAACAGCTTTGTCCGCCTTTTTTCCAGGTTTGAAAAGGTAAGTGCAACAAGTTGCAATGATTTCTGGACAAATTCTGCCACCAAAGACAACATTTGTATTCACTTGATTCCTCTCCCCTCCGAGGGCTCATCTAATGAACGTCACTTGAGCTAATGAAGTAATGGAACATCCCTTAAGAGGGTGTCAGGGATTCCCCTGAGTAGAAATGGCGAAGCCAAGTGGACAGGGGCTTGTTAAAAATAGTATCGGACATTTTAGTTACATTAGCATTAGCACAGTCAGTTCAGTTTCACTGTTTAGATTGTACACATAATATTTTTAAAGTTTATACAAGATCGATTACAGGATCTGAGCCTCATTTAGACTAATTAGGTTACCTTGATGATGTATACATACTCTGGACTTCTGGATGTTTTGCCATAAGGAGAAGACTCCAGAGCAGGGTACTGGTCATGGGCCCTGTCCCAGTTTCAAACAGGTCCAGAATACAGTGAGCCAAATTGTCCACAGTGAAGGCAGCATCTGTGTCTTTCCTTCTCTGGTTCAAAATAGTTTGAGGCTCAGAGTTTCACTCACAAAGATAAAATTCACTTGAGCAGTTTAGCCCCAAGAACCACTTGTGTATTATTAAATTATGAAACTATTTGGTTTAATTAAATTCAAAATCATTTAATAAAAAACAATATATAAAAAGCACAGTACTACCTTGTCCTACCTTATCTATTTCTCCTATATAAACATCAGTGAAATCACTGTGATTAAATGGATCCCAATCTTTCTTGTGCTTCTCAATTTGCTTCTTCAGAAAGCCCAGAAGTTTGGAATAGTTGGCCAAAATCGTGGTATGTGGTCCTTCGAAATGCTTCATAAGTGAAGGGAATGCATCATAAAGCTGAGGGAACAAGAATTTGCATTTACAATTAACCTCCTGCCCAGAACAGTATAGTATAAATTCAATACAATCAAGTTAAAATCTATAAGGGCCACTGACATCACATGCACATTTTTTTTCCATTATTTTCCCAAATACTAATTTAATAAATGCATGACATATATTAAATTATTCAACACCTCTTATATGTGAAAACTTTTCAGTGCTATCTATATAAAATTCATTTTTAGAAAGTCTAAAAATATTAGGTGGTGCAACCATCCAACCATATATGCCGATTAAGTAAACTATCAAAAAATAAATTTAGTTATATAAAATTCTAAATAAAATAGTTTATAAAATAGCATGATTTTATGTTTTAAACTAAAATAAAAGCATATGGCAAAATGAGGCAACTTTAAAAGTACTCAACTCACTGAAAAAGCCTAAAGTTCTTTCTTCCTTAAATGTCAGGCAGCATAACCAAAAACAAACAACTTTTATTTTGACATGCTTTTACGAAAGAGGGGCCAACGTATTGCAACATAAAGAAGACCCCAGATCACCTTCCTGTTGCAATGCCAAGGTCAGTAGCCTTTTCACAAATTTTGGAAAAAATGCCATTTTTGAGTCACGGTTGGAATGGTGCAATTTACCATGTCAGGAAAACAATGAAAAGGTTTAATTATTATAATGTTCATTTGTTTGAAAAAATGTAAGTAAAAACTCAATCGCAAAGGTTTCTACGAGCATCTATGTAGATGCCTTAAAATTAGTCTGAGAAGTCAGGTGGCACAACCACTCAAGGTCAAATGGTGCAATCAGACCAGTACAGTTTAAATAAATAAAATAGGTTATTAAGAACTTTGATAACACTAACTTTATTTAAGGGATAAAATGCACACAGATATAAATGTAAATACATATGCAGACATAAGAATGCACATCATGTCCTTTTTAATAAGATTTTTAAAAATTGTAATTTTTGAAAGCCTTATTTGTCATCATCTTCCTAAACCATCTTCATAGGTAAGCTGATTCATATGCTTCTCTCCCTAAGCTCTATTTGAACATCTGTATTGCACTGCTCTAACCACAATCAAACAAACGAAACACAATACCCAGACAAGTGGTGAACCTGCCAACAGTGTAGATTCTGCACTGAGGTGTAGAAGGTTCCTGAAATCAGTGTCCTCGTAATCAAAGCGCTTTCCAAACACCAAAGATGCAATGACATTAGCTACTGCACTGCTGATAATGAGATGTGGGTTGAAGGGGCATCCTGTGAATTATATTAATGTTAGTAAAAACAGAAATGGCAGAGCCAATCAGCACACGCATCCATTCAAATGTGTATTCTGTACAGGTAATTAATTCCTGTGGCCAACATTAAATTAGCTATATGTCCAAAAGTATCCAGATACCCCTTTATAATTAGTGAATTCAGCTACTTTAAGGTGCTGACACAGGAGTTAAATTACATACACACAGCTTGTATTATCTCCATAGAAAAGCATGGACAATAAAATGGGACACTGTGGAGCAGCTCCACATGAGCTTAAGGTCACCATGCCCAATGCCAAACATCGGCTAGAGGGGTATAAAGCCCCCCCCAGCATTGGACTGTGAAGCAGTAGAACTGCATTCTTTTGAGTGACTGAGTTTCATTCAGTACCTTTGGGATGAGTTGGAGTGATCCACTCATTAAAGCTTCTTGTGGCTGCATGCAATCAAATCTTCATTGCAATGTTCCAATATTTAGTGAAAAGCTTTCCCAGAGGAGGCTGTTACTGTAGCAAAGGTGAGCAAATTCCCTTTTAATGCCCTTGATTTCTGAAGAAATGTTGGATGAGCAGGTGCCTACAAACCTTTGGGTGTATAATGTAAGTTTATATGATGTTACACTTTGCCACATACCCATCTCATCTTCGATGGCATCACACAGAAAAATGCATTCTTGCTGAATATAGAACTCCTGTTTCCTTTTGCTCTCTCCAAATTTGTTCAACTGAGAGTCAAAAAAGTGCCGTTGCCTCCTCCACCTATATCCATTGCTTGTAGATATGCCTTTACGGTAAAAAAAAAATATATTGTTAATGACAACCGAAAAAATCCACAACATTAAAGTCAATATGAGTCTGAAATCATACGCTGCGTCCAAAACTGAAGGCAGCTGTCTGGATACATTGCTGCCTCTGCTGTCTCATAAGTCAGTGCTTTAGAAGGCAGCATAGTGATGAAGATACTTGCAACTGAATCATGTTTGAGACGCACTTAAGGCAGCAATACAACAACAAAACTTATCACTTGCAAGCCATTTTATTCACCTCATGAATTTAACTTAATTTAATGTGTGCTCCCCAACTGGAACAAGCCAACTTAGCACAACAACAGCTGGCTGACCAGATTACGGACAACAAACAGGAACACTCAGACTGTCCTATCATCATTATGATTGACTTCAACCACACCAACCAGATTGCTGAATTACCAAAATATAAACAATTGATCTGCTGACCCACCAAAGAAGACAAAACACTTCTTTGCTGCTACAGCACCATCAAGGACACATACCAGGCAACCTCCCGTGCCCTACTCAGTAACTCTGACCATTCACTCATCCAGGCAAAAGCTTAAAACCACAAAGCCTGAGGTAAAAGCAGTGAGAATGTGGTCTCCTGATGCCATGGAGGATTTGAGGCAATGCCAAGATTCAACAAATTGGGACTCCTTCAAATCTGCAAATAACAACCTGGATGACTATGCAGATGTGGTCACCTCTTACATCAGCTTCAGTGCAGAGGTTTGCATCCCATCAAAGACTATCTATACAACAATAACAAACCCTGGGTCTCCAACGAGCTCAGAAATTTGCGTACAGTCGAGGAAGAGGCCTGTAGGAGTGGTGACTATAATGAATACAAAAGGGCAAAGTATGTACTTAACAAAGCAGTCACAACCACCAAACACAAATACGGAGAAGAACTGGAGCAGCAGTTGTCCTTGACTGCTCCTCCATCTGGGAAGGATTCCAAACCAAGACAAACTATAAGCCTAAAGCATCAAATGTATCAAGTGACCCTCCCAAACCAATTCAAAAGCTATTACATAAAATTCAAAACACAAAAGACATTTCCTCTTCCCTGCCTCTGGTCTAGCTTCCAATTTGCCCCACCTCATCATCGATGCCCTCCAGGACCCTCAGCAGTTTGCATATAGAGCTAACAGGTCTGTGGATGATACTCCATTCTAGAGAAACCAATCGAGTCAGAATTGCTCACAGTGGTGGTGACAGGAACCAGACACCTGAAGATTTGAATGATTTAAAATCCTCTATAAGCTCTGAATATTCTAAATATGGACAAAAAGGTTTACTACTATTTTCTATCATTGTCATCACTACATATAAAACTAAGAAAACCAGTTCCTAAAAGGCCTGAGGATCTCCTGCCTGAATGACTACAGACCTTAACCTCTATAAGCATGAAATGTTTTGAGAGTCTTTTACGTCAGCACCGCAAAGTCATCACCGATGCCCTCCAGGACCCTCTGCAGTTTGCATACAGAGCTAACAGGTTTGTGGATGATGCCATTAATTCAGCTCTATACTACATCCTGCAGCACCTGGATGGCCCTAACACTTATATCTGCGTGCTGTTTGTAGATTTTGGCTTTGCTTTCAATAACATCGTTCCTGACCTTCTACTAAATAAGCTGAGAGAGATAATGTCCCCCAACTGTCTGCTACTGGATCTGCAATTTCTTGTCTAATAGGAAACAGAATATCAGGGCGGCTCCTCTCTGCCTTAGCACTGGTGCTCCACTTCACAGGGCTTTGTGCTCAATCCCCTGCTCTACTCTCACAACACCAATGACTGTACTTATAGGAGTGACTCTGCTAAACTTATTAAGTTTGCAGATGACACTATCCTGGTCGGTCTCATCTCAAACAACGATGAGTCCGCATACCAGGAGGAAGTAATGTGGCTGGTGTTATGTTGTGGAGCTAACAACCTGGAGTAACACACTCAAAAAACTGGAGATGACCGTTGATTTCAGAAAGAAATCAACCCCACTGCCTCCATGGAAATATATGGCTCTACAGTCAGCAGAGCAGTCAGTCTTACAAGTTTCTAGGCACCACCATTCAGCATGATCTCAAATGGGACAGACACGGCACTGCAGCTATGAAGAAACCTGCTCCTGTAAACTCTGTGACAGCTCAAGAACTTTGGGCTGCCTCAAGCACTGCTGGTCCAGAATCTATCATCAGATCCTCCATCTCTGTCTCGTTCAGCTCTGCATCTTCACACACCAAGTGTAAGCTGCAGTGAACAGTATCATGTGCAGAGAAAATCATTTGCCGTCAGCTCTCCACCCTCGAAGATCTTTACTATTCTAGGATGAGGAAGAGGATGGGAAAAATCATGGCTGACCACTCATACCCCTGGTCACTCTCTCTTCCAGCGGGGTCCATCTCAGCAGAGACCGACAGTGAGAGCCCTAAAGACCAACCGTCACCTCCACAGCTTTTTCCCCCTGGCCATCATCCTCCTAAATAAGGATGCTTCTCACATCCCTCTGCTTTAAAGAACTGCACATACCCTTTATTACACATGATGCAATGTACACAACCACTGTATGTACCACCAGACATGAAATAACAAAGTAAAAAAGGTTTGATTTCACATTGATTTAAACAACTTCACAAGCCAGCTGAATAGGAATATGTTCTTAATGACTTGCCTGGGTAAATTAAAATAAAATAAAAAAGCTCACCTTTCCTTTGAAACACTTCATTACATAGAGGAGAGACTAGACGGTCCAGAAAGTTGTGACCTTGAGTGAGTAGAACTTCCTTCACCAATTCATACCCTACCACCAGCACAATCTTCTCGCCAGCCACTCTAAGACTGAATATTTCTCCATATTTCTCAGACACCTATATAAAGAAGAAAACATAAAATGGTTATGTGTGCATTGTAGACATTGTGACCCCTGGTTCCTAGCTCCTCTACTGAGATGTTTCTCTGCGATACAATTTCACATTAAACTATTCTGAATTACTTTATTTGCATCCCAACAACTGAATTATACAGACTTTTGAAATAATCGGTGGAATTCGCCTTGAAGAGTGTAGTTCTATTCTCCTCTGGAGATTCTATACACTGATCAGCCATAACATTAAAACCACTTTATTTGGGTGGTGGATCATTCTTAGCACGCATTGACACTGATGTGGTGGTGTGTGCTGCGCTGGTACGAGTGGATCTGATACAGCTTGTTAATGGAGTTTTTAAACACTGTGTCCACTCATCTCCTTGTAGATGTAAAGTCAGAAATGATAGCTCATTTGCTGCTGCACAGTTTGTGTCAGTCATCCTCTAGTCCTTTATCAGTGGTCAGTTTCTGGCCTCAGGATGCTGTTGGCTGGATATTTTGGTTGGTGGACTATTCTCAGTCCAGCAGTGACACTGAAATGTTCAAAAACTCCTGAGAATGATCCATCACCCAAATTACACCTGTTCTGTGGTGGTTCTGACCACTAAAGAACAGGGTAAAAGGGGGCCAGCAAAGTACGCAGAGAAACAGATGTACTACAGTCTGTAATTGTAGAACTACAAAGTGCACCTATATGATAAGTGGAGCTGATAGAATGGACAATGAGTGTAGAAACAAGGAGGTTTTAGTGCTATGGCTGATCCCAACCCTGGAGTACCCATTTTAGTGTTTTCTTGCTCTAAAAATACCCACCTCAGCCAAGGAAGGGCTTGTTAATTAGCTGCTTTGTTGGACCAGAAGTATTAGGAGAAGAAAAAAAAACCTACTAAAATGTGCGGATTAGGGGGAGCTCCAGGACCAGGGTTGGGAATCACTCTATTGGTCTGGAATCACCTGCAAACCTCGAATTCCAACACTACAAGGTAAATTCTGACATTAAAACAGAAGTTACTCACTTGGCAGCCTAATGTCATACCTTCTCTATAGCATGATGGTCCAACGCATTTGAAACGTTTCCAAGTAAAGGCATGCCCCATGGTCCCGGAGGAAAATTATGTGGATGTTTGTTTTTCAAAAGGTAAAAAATGAGAAAGAATACAAAGAGAAAGAGTAGACATGTGTCCAACAGGTCCACAGCCACAGGCATGGTGGACAGTCCCTGGACTCGACGGGGTCATGGAGTGAAGTGCAGGTAGTATGAATTACGAAATAAATCTGCCTGGTTATACATTCTTAAAACGGCGATATTTTCTTCCTTAAGCTACAGATGTCTTACCCCTTCCTAATATTCACATTATCACATAATTATTCGGAAAAAGGACTGAAATCACAATGTGGCTCTTATGTAGCTAATAAGTGAGGAAGCATTCAAAGTCCAAACCAGCGTCTTTGAGCAGGTAACAGACAGCGACCCCTACTGGTGGAGACCTCCTGTGCTATTAAATGGTTAAGATGTAAACAGTCATTCAGAGTGGTTTGATGTGAAATGCTCCATTTCAGAGTAAGAATTGTTCACAGTGGTGTTGATAGGAACCAAAGCTCAAAATGATGTCACATGAAATGGTTAGATATACACTGCCTGACATCTGACACATTGTTTTATGATAGTTTGAGATAAATTTTATGTATTGTAATGTATTTAATCCATCCATGCTGGAGGTGTACATGCAGGGCGTTGTAAAGCAAAATAGCCCCCCCCAAAAAACTTTTTTTTTTTCAGATTTATGACTATTTTACCATCATCATCAACTTCACATATAAAAACTCAGAAGCCACGTGTGAGTTCACTTGTCGTTTTAGATTGTAAATAAAATGGCTGTATTTGTGTCGTATGTATTGTGATCCCAAAAACATCATAGTAAAAACAAAGGTTTGACCTGAATCATACTGTTTATCCGTTCTTAAATGTGCCCCACATCAATTTTAAGTGATTTTTAAATCTAGGCTAAAAACATTTTTCCTCTTGTTTACACACCTTGTTTAATTTCCTTTTATCGTTTTTATTTTGCTTTTACGGATGTGAAGCACTTCGACTTGCCCTTGTGAATGAAATATGCGGTATAAATAAACGTGCCTCGCTTTCCTCATGAGCGTTAGTGAGGGGAAAAAAACATTTGGAATTTATTTGGAGCTGCAATGACGTGAAGCAGCCAAGAGACGGCGCTGCTGATCTGTATCAACCAACAGGCTACAGGCTGCCAGTTCTGTTCAAAGACAGGGCAAAGATCCGAAACCCACTGGAGCCTCTCAGTGGAGGAGCTTGACGTCGCCTTACTGTAAATAATATATTTTTTGACGGATAATTCAGCTGCGACACCCGCAAACTATGGCGGAGTGCGACTGGGACACCGTGACCGTGCTGAGGAAGAAGGGTCCGTCCTCAGCACAGGCTAAATCCAAGCAGGTTAGCGCCAGTTAGCCGTGCGGAGGCGCGCCGCTCTCCACCCGCTTTAAGCACGCTCCAACACGGCCACGGCTGCTAGTAAACTCCGCCGACCCTTAAACGCGCATCGGTCCGTTCAGACTGGATGGACGGTAACTCCAGTCATGGAGAACGACGAGTCTTCATGTGGTTGTGTTTGTGGAGATGGCTGATGGCTGACGCTGCATGGAAATTGAAAATCTGTGTTTTTAGTGACATGTCGGGTCCTGCGGGGGTGGAACATTAATATACCTGTTGGGGAAACGTCTTTTGGGGAGTGGTGGCTGGAAACGTGCTTCTAGAAAATGTAGCGACACTCATGTCGACTGAGTTTTGCTGCAGCTAACACACGTAATGGCGTAGGAATCTCACTGGGCTGAGTTTATCAGTCTGTTACCTTACACTACAGACTCGGTATATTAACTACAAGGAAATTAAACCCCAGGATAAGCGCTTGAGCGCAGTTACTGTGGAGAGGAATTGGTGCTCAACTGAAAAGCGAAGTGAACATACGACATTACTTTTCCATAGTGAGGTGCAGAATAGCTGTCAAAATGACAAAACCTCTATCACATTGTTTTCACGGCGCTTAATCTCTTTACTGAAAAACAATGCATGAATTTGCGTTTCAAAAACGCTGAATTTGTGTCAGAATTGAATATAACCCACCTTGAAATTTAATAAAGGTACAGCTATATTGCTCTCCACTGTGCAGTACTTAAAACAACGCTACATCAATGTAATGGATCTTTTACTTTAAATTTTGGGACGTTGCCCGCATGTTTCTGTCCAAATGCGATCTCATGTGCATTGCATTTCACTGCTGTGATTGCATTTCAATGACTCAAATGCATTTAAAGTATAAAAAAGGTCAATCGACGAGAAAACAGTGTAGTAGTGGTTTTACTTTTCATGCACTTATTCAAATTTCCTCTTCAAATTTAACTGTTTTCATTGTTATTGCATTTAAATGATAAACTGTATATTGTGCCTTCATTACATTTTTAAAGTGGATTGTATTCAGTTCTGGCATGAATTCAGCATTATGTTCTTTTTAAAATGCAAGTCCTCATGAATAGTTTTTCAGTAAAGAGGTTAAGGTACGTGAAGAAAAGCAATGGATGGTTTTTCATTTTGACACGAATTCTGTGTGTCACTATGTCATGTGTGCATTGCATTTCATGTTTTTCCACTGTAGTGGTTGCTTTTCAGTTTGGCATTTGGCAGAATTCCTCTGCATAGTTACAGAGTACAACATAATGGCCTATTAAAGGAACAAGAATTATTCAAGCAGGGAACAGAAAACCTTCATGCACCCGTTTTCCTTTGCTGTAAAAGCACATCATACAATATCTGGGTTAGAAAATTTTGCACTGTCAGGAGCACTAGAAATTTCATACGGACAGCCCTAGTGCACTGTTTTTGTAATTTAGCATTATAATCACCATATTGATTAAAGAAGTGGCGTGATAGCATTCATAACCTGTGGATGTATCAGTTTGGCTTTTTCTAAAAACACTTGAAACTTTAGAAATATCATTACATCATTATTGTTATGAATTTTCACTTTAATGGGACTTTTAAACTTATTCTCCAGGCTGTTGCTGCTGCTCAGAGGCGTGGAGAAGAGGTGGAGACCACCAAGAAATGTAAGTTTGTTTTCTAATAACATCTAGCTTGAGAGCATATGTAAGCAGATATTTGAACATAGAGGAATTTACTGTGATTAACAAGGCTTTGTTTAGAAAATGCTGGTGATGTTAGCCAACTTTAGTCTTTTGAATAGCTCGTATTTGGACATATAAACCTTATTGCAGTTGTCAAACTTTTAAATGAGGAGCAAGTGTGACATACAAAGTGTGGTAACCTGGGTTTTCCGGACCATTTGGTAATCAGTTCACTTGTCCATGCTCCGTCCTCAATTATGTTCTTTTACAGTGACTGTTGCAAAGTTAGACAAGTTTCACAGAATGTTGGGGGTGAAAAAACATATGTATATCCATGAAAAAAACTTTCAGCATAATGAGAAACTGTAGCGCAAAACTCAGAATGTTTTAGGTTATTCATGTTAAACTGCTGCATTGTTTGTTTAGAGTCATTATATAATGCTGAGTTTCCACAGTGCTATAGTAAAGAGCTGGACAGTGCTGTAACCAATTGAAAATTTAGCAGGTTAGAGACAGCATTGACGTTTTGCCACAATTAGAATGATTACATGTACAGAACAAAATTTAACCCAATAATGAAACTTTTCACACACATACAAATTAAAAAATCATTTGAAATTGATAACTTAGTCATAATTCAAGTATTTGGACAAAACTTTTGCGCCGTTTCTCTTTAGGTTGAATGAGATTTTTTTTCAAAGTTCTGTTAAGCTTGATAAAAAGCTTGATAAAATACTGTTTACTGTCAACTTGATTTTGGCAGTTTATATTGTGTTGACATAAAAATGTAAAATTTAAATGCTGGATGTATAAGTCATAAAGATTGCATGCTACTGAGAGGAACTGTATAATATTAAAATTTGAAATGTCACCAAATTTGAATTGGTGCCATAAAAATTGAAATTGTATTGTAATTTGAAATTGAAAACTCTAAATTGTAAGGTTTACACTGCTAATACTAATTTAGCCTTCCCGTCATTGTCCCATATGGGTGTGGGTGAGGGATGGGTATTGTTTTGCAGTTATTGAAATGGGAGGAAAAGAATAATTAATTAATAATTAATATAATACCAAATAATCATTAATACAAAAAACACCTTCCCATCAGTTCTGGACATTAGAAAAGACCATATATGTCATATATAGTTTTTTCCAGTTCTGTGGCCTTAACCACTATGATGAGAAAAATAGCAGCAGTGGATGCGGGGAACTTTGGTGGAAGCTGGGCTTATTGTGCAGTTATGTTGTTGTGCCTGTGTGCATTTCTGAAAATGCACCTTTACTGTGTAACTGTTTGATTAGAAAAAGGAAACAAAAGGTACGTTTTTCAATGAAGCATGAATGTTCCTATCTACCAGAAGCACTCCTATGGATTTTGAAGGATGCTGTATTGAACGTCGCAGAAGAAAGCAAGGGGCTAAGTTATATGAGCTAGGAACTGGGTAATGTAGACATGCCATTCTGTTCAACAACCTAATACGTAAAACGTAGGCTCACCTAAGAAGATGTATTTATGATTGTCAAGCGTTCTTGTTCTCCATTCAGTAAATTTGAAGCTAGTCTTTATCACTAATTTAATTTGCCCTGTGTACATAAAATTTGGATGTTAGTTAGATTGATCTAGATTGAAAACGTCCTTCTGTAAAGGGAAGTGTTGTGTTTTTGAACTCAGGGGCAGCAGGGCAGAACAAGCAGCACACAGTGACTAAGAACACAGCTAAACTGGACCGTGAGACGGAGGAGCTGCACCACCAGAGAGTGACACTGGAGGTGGCCAAGGTTATCCAGAAAGGCCGCCAAGACAAGGGAATGACCCAGAAGGACCTTGCCACTGTGAGTAATCTTCATTTAAATCCCATGTTTATATGACTTGTTTATTGCAGTTGATGTTAACCGTTTGCAAAATTATCATTGACATGCCTCTCAGCCAAAAACAGTAGTTTCTAAATGCTTCCTCTGTCAAACAAAGGAAAACTACAACAGAATTCCTTTAATACAAACCTGCAGTCAGATCAGCGGTGGCAGAAAAGGAGTCAGAATCATAAAGGTTTTGGATTAAACTATGTGGAAAACCATCCAGACTTGTGCTTACTCTAATGTAAGCTGAATGTTATGTTTTACTGCTAAAAATCATTTTAATATGGAGTCTAAGGGTAAATAACATTACAGAAAAACGATCAGTTAATACCGGACTGTACACTCACTTTTGTAATTGAAACATTATGTATGAAGGTAAATATTAATGCATTAATCCGTACCGTTCTTTGTATCATTTCATTAATGTTTGCTGAAAGACTTACTCTGATTAGCTCCAGCGTTGGGTTTAGCGTTAGCTTATCTGAAGGGGTAGCTTCCATCGCTAAAATATTCTCGTTATTTGATATGAAAACCTTTTGCTTTAATAGTTGTGACTAAATGATTTCCCTGGTTTAAATAAAGTGGTTTTAATAAACATGGTTTTCAAGAATCCATCTTTCAAACATGTATGTCTGCATTGAACATCATAAAGTCAGTTTATTTTTGAATGAAACATGTTTCAAATGTACTCCACTGTGAGTTTCTGAATTTTCCTTTTTAGCACAAGGGTTATGGATGCTACCAGGTAGCCTGGAATGAAAGTTTGACAGATGGAGCAGCAATAATTAAGTGTGAGGGGACTGATTGCCATAATCAAATAAACTGGTCTTTAGTCTTGCATGTATTTAAAATAATAAAATAAAAATGCATGAGTTTTGATTTATAACACACTTTTAGTTTACATATACACCACTAAATTTTTACAAATGACTAGTTTGTGAGACTTGTTTTTCAGTGTGATTTACTCAAGAAATAATGAAACACTTGTCTGTCCAACAGAAAATTAATGAGAAGCCTCAGATCATCGCTGACTACGAAAGTGGAAAAGCAATCCCAAACAACCAGATCATGGGCAAGATAGAGAGGGTCTTAGGTAAGACATGTGGGTCCATGTGGTAAACTGCTTGTAGAAGTACATGGTAGGGGTGGGCAATTATCATTAATATTTTATCATTATTGTGATAAATGATGCCACAGTATGCATTTTTGAATGTATCGTGGATATCAGCAGTACATAAAGAACACTGACCAACTGCATGAGTCATTACAAAGACAGCATAAATTAGTCCTGTTTAATTGGATTCACTGCAGTGCAGTGTGAAACGCTGAACAAAAGTCATTGTGTAATAATCATGTTCATAGTTTTTGACTGTTTGTTATTAAACTTTTCCACTCATCAGAAACGTACCATATGTATCGTGTATCGTGAAAACAATTTTAAGTATTGTGATATTTTATTATTGCCATATTGCCCATCTCTAGTACATGGTCAAATGCAGCAAACACTTTCTGTAAAAGATTGTCTCATGATGATGCTTTTTTTTAACGCTTAGTGTACAGAAAGACTAATATTTCGGACGTGTATGCACAACAAATATTCTGGTTCTTAATGCAAAATATGTACTGAATCACTCCTTTGCACCTTTGGTTTACAACTTTTTATTTTACAGGACTGAAGCTGCGTGGGAAAGAAATTGGACAGCCTTTTGAGCCCAAATCCAAGAAGAAATGAGGACAAAGCCTCGAAATCAGCCCCTCCCTCCCCTGCTTGTCCCAGCTCCTTGTTAAACCACACACTAAAACTCATTTATGCTTCTTGCACAAGCTTGTGTGTGAAAAGATACATGATCATGACGACACAAATGCAGACTAACAAAGCTGTGTTTAATTGGTCTGGACTGGTTAGTGGTAGTCCTATGTAGGACCATGAGCAGTACAAACGATAACATTGTTTGTTGAATGTACACTGCCCCCTAGTGTTTTGGAGTACAAAGATGCACCACTCCCATTATCTGTAGCGTAAATGCCTGAGGATGGTGCTTTTTGCCATTTAGTGGTGCAACAGGCATAAATTTGCCTTAACTGACTAAACCACCAACCCTTTAGACCCCTTTGACTGTCCTTTGCTCCATTATCCCTTTACCTGGGCTGATCTCACTTAGGTTCCACTCTAGGACCTGGTGCTTCACTGCATTCAGAAGCTGCATTATGAAAATGTCAATCAAAAGATCTTTAAAATAACAACGAATGACTATGTTGCAAGACTTAATAAATTCTAAGCGCTGTGATGATTTTGGTAAATGATTGTTTTGGCATGAAACCTTTTTTCCCATTGGAAGTTTGGAGACCATACTTCTGAATTTCTTCTTGCGTTGATATAATAAAGTTATTTAAAAGCATCTCCAAGGCAGTTTTAGTGGGTTTGCCATGTTTGCAGTTTATATTTTTGCGCATAAGGGTTTCTAAGTATGAAACATTTCAGAATAAGTTATACCAACCCTCAAGAACAACATATGTAAAAGCCAAACAGTAATTTGGTTTTGACTTGAAATTCCTCTGCTGCCACAAAACCTTCTCTTTTGTAACAGCTGTATTGCTTCTTAACATTTCTGCATAGTTGAATAGTTGAGATGTAAACAGTCATTCAGAGTGGTCTGATGTAAAAGGGTGAATTGTAGAGAAACTTACTGACTTGGCTTTCTTTACAATTGTGGTGATGGGAACCAGGAGTTGTGATGTCTGCATTGCAAATACAGTCATTTTATTAACTATCCACTGAACGACCAGAGAACCTATGTCTTTTGGGTTTTTATAACTGGTAATTCTAAAATAGTGGTAAATCTGAAAAAAAATTCTTTGGGGAACACTACCCTGCATGTACTTCTCCACCATTAGTGGATTTTTAAACATATATATTTTAGGCCAAAACCTTATTCACTATCATAACGCAATGCATCAGGTAGTGTATGCCCGACTATTTCATGTAATAACTTTTTGTGCAGTTCTGTCATCACCACTGTGAACTGTTCTGATGCAGTAAAGCTTCTCTAGAACAACATTTCACATCAAACCACTCTGAATGACCTTGTTAACTTTTTAACTATTTAATTATGCAGAAGTGTTGAAAATGAAAACAAAAATCCTTTTAAAATACCTAAAACTCATTACTCAAAGTATGGACTTGGACTGTAACTGTAAAGGCAGGATACAGATTTTCACCTACGCTAAAATCATGCATTCTTTTTGGTAGAACCATTAAGAACTATAACACAGAACACTCTCAAACAGTATGCAGGTTAGAGAGTATGCATATTATATTTGACGAGTTCACACCTAAGTTGCAAAAAATAGGCTTTTAGAATGAAGATATTTACACACAAAACTTCTTTGTATTAACAGATGCAGCCACAAGATTATTGAGGGAAAGATAAAAACATAAGGAGTATACAGTAGAAAAAACCTTCATGGCCAACAAGAAGGAAGCGATTTACAACGCGAGGGCTTGTGTAAACAGAACCCTGAGAATCCACAGTGATCATCGATCTCTGGCAAAAGTCTGTCCTCAAGGTTCAAGTTACCTGGGATATTCATTTTATCACAACTAGTTTACACATCCAAATGGAGAGGACAAGAGATGGATTCTTATTTCACCTATTCACTACCAGTCAAAGAACATACAATAGAGGGAAATGCACACCCACTGAATAAGAACATCAGATCATCTCTTTTTCATGTCTGATAGGGCTGAGAGGTAGTCAGCCTCAGTAAATGTAGTGTTAGAAGTGCAGTGCCTAGCATTATCCTCTGGGAAGGCTTATTAATGTAGCTACTTTCAGTTGGTGTTTGAAGACAACAGTAAGTCCTCTGAATTTACCTTCTTTATATTGTTTGGTGCTTCTCCAGTCTTGGAATTTATCAGTTCTTTGCATTGTTCTTCCTGCATTAACAGGTTCTATATCATGTCCAATTTTTTGTATATTAAAAAATAATGTGTTTTAGCACTTTCATAGCAAAATTGAATCTTTCAGAATAAAAAATGCTAAGCTCATTAAAGATCAGTCTGTTTAGGCTGTTGAACAGCTACCTCACAGCTCATACATATGTATGATTTAAGTTCTTAACATACAGTAACTGCATTGCACAGTGCCCCTCATAGCCACTGATTTTGCTTTACAGTTGGGTTTGTGTGCAAGAGATAGCCCTACTTCATACCTATTCTGCTGATGCAATGTAGTGGGCTCATAAATCCCAAAGTGCAATGTAAGTCTGCGACACCCTTGAGAGTATCACTGCAGTATACACATCTCTGCACTGTATTGCTCACGATGCTCTCCCGGCCTGTCTCCATGCCTTTTATTTTCCGTCTCTCCATTCTCCTGTTCGTCCACAGGGAGAAGACTCTGTCTGATCTCCATTAACAAGTCTTTTCCTTCGCTGGGTGGAAGGTTGCCCAAGTAGTACTGTGGGGCTAATTCCACCAACCTGTAACGGTAAAGTGTGCAACAGAATCAGATTAACTCTTTCAAAGACAGAGGCACAGAATCTGAGTTTGCTTTCTGATGATTAAGTATATGAAACATTTGTCCATTTAGACTATTCAGGAAGCTTAGACTCACATTACAAGGTGCCACAAATCTAATTTTTTTTTGTCTGTTATCTGATACAGCTCTGATTTCCAGATCTAAACTCAATAACATACTTTTATTAACTTAATTCAATTATGCCACACATTTCCAGTCAGTCAAGAGTTGGCATATACATATTTTTATACCTCAACAATAAATATAATAGTTGATATAACAAAATCGACATTTCAGTGTAATTTAGACTTTCAATGGACTGGAATTTTCTTTGGATGAAGATTTTAGTAATTGACACATACTTTTTATTAATTCTTGTCTGTATTATGTAAAACAGTTTTTTAAAGACAACACAATTTATTTTATTAAATTTCAGCATATTTTCAGTTTGTCAGTCAAACAACCTCATTTGTTTATTTTTTTGAGTATATGTCTAAACACAGAGATCTGTGGTTGCATGCAAAAAACATCTTACATATTTACCTTAAGTTCAATTCTTAAGGGATACTTTTAAAACTGTACATTTAATGTAAAGTGTCATAAACTGTAGTGCTAAAACTTAATACTCCACTAATGGTTATGGATTTTTTTTCACTTTGTAATTAAACGTCTCTCTCTGAAGAGATTTTACACAGCTGACTTAAATGTAACAAACTTAAAGCCAAAATTCATTGAAGATGTTTTATGAACATGACCACAGATTCAATGTGCATCCGTGCAGCCGGATATCACACTTAACTGCACATGCCCATATCACTGTGGCGATCGTCTAGTGTCAGCAGCAATGGTCTTGATAAAAAAATGTCTGTAATTCGGTTCTTTTAGGACAGAGGTCTATTCACAGCTGTTCAAACAGATATGGGCCACTTACAAACACAAATATGAACCATCAAAGTAAAAGGCTAGTTCAAAAAATTGGAATTGAGCAGTAAAGCAAGGAATGTGAATGCAGCCTAAAACACATGCTGTGCTATCAAAAGAAGTAATCATAAAGCAAAGACAGGCAAACTCACATGTGGGGGTGCACCTCTGAGGCGGTGCGGATGCAGTTGTCATGGGAGATGGTGAATTCGTGGTAGAGCACCCAGCTGGGAGGGTTGGGTCGTGGACGACGGCACAGGTATGAGGAGAACGGGTGCAGGTGAGCCACATGTCGGTGTGTCAACAGTAAGTAGTTCCCTGAGCCATCTACATCATGAGCGACCTGAGGAAGCCAGCAAACCATTAGCTATCTAGAAACCTTTTAACATTAACAGTTAGTAGCTTCTACTCATTAAACAAGTAGACAAATTTCATCACTATTTTTGCTATTCATAAGTTTAACATGACCATAAGAGTCTGTCTGATCAAATCGAACTGCTGGTTGAAGAGCATGTAAATGTGGCCATATTCACAGTTAAATAATCAAAATCATTATCTCATTATCATAATAACAGTAGTAACATAAAATAATAACTGTGCACATGATAATCCTTGTACTAAAATGGTGGGTGATTCAGTTTGAATCAACCTGTGATTTGTACACATTCCAAAAGTCCAAAAGACTTGGCACACAATCGTGACTGAAATAGCACACACTGAAGACTTCTTGCTTGTTTCTGTGCAACTTTGAGTAATAAAACACAGATTTATACCTCGCGTTTCTAAGCAAGTAAGTAGGGAGTTCCATTAAACTACCTTAAGGAAGAACCCTGAGATGAGAGCTCGCTTTATATTTGTGCTGTTGTCCTGGCAGCCAAAGGCAGGCGGTGAAACTGGCAACTCAATCCGCTGCATCACTTCTAAAAGCTCTGCCCTGATTACCACAGCCAATCGCAGCGCAGAGGCATTCAGGAAGTTGGTGGAGCACCACGCTTCATCCTCATTGTCTAATGCAAGAGACAAAAATACGGCATAATAATTTTAATTATGTTTACACTATATTTTTAAGAACTTAGTTTTTAGATCAAACACAAGTGTTTATACTTTACTGTCAACATTACAACAATCAACTTTTAATTTTTTCCATTCTGGTTCTGATGTTCTGGAGGTACTCACGCTGTAGATATGCGTTGTAGACATTAATGAGTGTAAGATGGTCTCCTTCTGAGTGCAAAAAGGGTCGTCTATGAGTTGTTGCTGCCTCTTCTTTGTTTGGTGGAGGTGTCACAAAGCATGGAGGAGCTATTCAAAGAGAAATAACTGTTTTACTTGGCTCACATGGAGTAGAAGAAATGAGCCTGGAGTATATCAAAATCAAGCGGTCAATACAAATTAAAGGCTATACGTGCTTTATTTATTAAATGTTAATATCTAAATGCCTCCATGTGAATGAAAGCTAATGCTCTATATGTATTTGTTAAAAGTAACATGACAATGGTAGGTCAGTTCTGCTTCTTTTGAACATCCTAATGTGTGCGTTTGTTGTGGGTGTAAACAAGTGTATCTGCATGCGTGTTTGAATGAACGTCCTATTCACCAGTAAGCATGGCAGCAATGGTGAGCATTTCACTGACACAGTCGAACTCGCAGGCTGCAATGAGGGCTTTGGCCAGTGGCGGCTCCAGAGGGAGCTCAGACATGATGATGCCCACCTCTGACAGATTCCCATCATCATCTAGAGCAGCCAAGTAATCCAGGTCCTCCAGAGCCTGCATCAATGCTTCTGGAGCTACAGAGACAGGTGGGAAAAAGAGAAACAGATGCTATGAAGAGTAACTGGGGAATTAACGTCACTGATCTAGAGTTAAGCGATATGACTATCATGACAAATTATGTCGTAATATGCTTTTCTAAACATATTGTGGATATTGTGTACTTAAGGAACACTGACTAACTACATGTTTTGGCCTCTTTAATTGGATTTGGTGCAGTGTAGTTTACAAACGCTTACAGAGTGTTATTAAAAGAAGAGGTGGTGCAACACAGTGGTAAACATGCCCCAGTCTGGTACAGCTGATTTAAGATATCACTTGCCAAGAAACCAGTTTTTTGGCAGCATAATCAGTGTGACAGGCCTACTTCCACCTGTATCTGTGGCATATTACACATTTTATATTGTTTTGTTTAATATTTGTGACAATTGTAATTCCTCCAGAACATGTAGAGGACTACATTTTACATAATTTTTTATTGTTTTATTATTGTTTTTTTTTTTTTTTTACTTTTAATTGCATTGAAAATGTTCTGCGCTCCCTGCATGTGAAGACATTGGACTGAATTATTCTAAAATTACTAACTGGTCATGTGAGTGAAGTAAAAATAATGTAGTGCTCTTACCTGGCCGGTCAAGGAACTTGCACTGGCCCATGTCAGCTATGTCAAGCCTTTTTAGAAGGAGGACTAGGTGGCTGAGGTTAGCCTCAGCGACTCCAGGACAGCGTGCTTCAGGCATCCCCTCCTCGTACAGGGACTGGGGGTACAGACGAAAACACACCCCTACAAGAGGAAATAAACTGAGTGGCCCCAGGACTGGAGATCCCACACTGCATTTTTTTTCATGCTCAAGAACACCTGATTCAACTCAAAAAGTAATTATCAAGCCTTTCATTATAATTTCTTCACCAAGATTCATTAAATAGTAGACAACAGAAAAATGAAATTTCAAATAGACATGCTTTTAGACCTGCTTCTCTTTTATAAGACCCTTACAGTGTTGTTCTGCATCTATCAATTAGCAATTCAAGAGTAGCAGAAGACAAATATTACAAGACTTCCAGAACACCATGAGTGTGATAGTGTCATATGAAGCCTCACCTGGCAGATTGCTGTTCACTCTCTGGGATCGAGTATCTGCCTGGTGTTTGCTAATTGGTCGCTGAACCTGAGAGTCTGCTCGGATCTGTGGATTGTACACCTGGAGTCACACAAAAAGAACAATAGCAAGTTGGTGAGGTTTTCAAAAGTGTTTCTGTATGTAGTCTGGGTTAATCAAATTATCAGCTTGTTATTATTTTCTTTATTATGTTATTTAAGCTAATAACTTATTTAGTCTAAATAAAGAAAACCATAAAAACACACAAACATACATCTTTTATGTTCAACATTTTGTATTTTATTTTTTCCACTGAAGTCAATTTTTTTCGCTTGCGTGGTTTTGTACCAGAAAAAAAATTTTTATTAATTTTTCCTTGACCATTTTCCAAGCTCTGTTTAACCTTTAGAATTAAACAAGATTTTTTTTTACTTTCAGTTCAGTTTAAAACACTATTAGGTCAACAGCACTTCTCTCCTTAACTATCCTAATTTAATATTTAATTTTACTTTTAATTCAATGTTTAATTTTGTCTAATGTTTTAATCATGTTTTTTAATTTCTATTCTCCTACACCGTTTTAATTAATTTTATTTTCTTTTTTGTAAAGCGCACTGAATGATCACAGTGTATGAAAAATATTATATAAATAAACTTGCCTTGCCTTTTGTTGCTGTGCCCTTAAGACCAGCAGTGGGAGAGTTAAAAAGAAATCCATTACTAACTATTCTCTCACTGGAAAAGTAATCTCACAGCTCATTACTTCTAAGTAACTCTCTAAAATGCATACAAATCTGTACCAATTAGAAAGTGCAAGGAATGACAACTAACTTTCAGGATTTTATTTAAGAATAGCCACAGTGAACATCTTCTGAAGGTATGTCACCATCCCTCCCTCAATTCTGAACAAGACATAGTCAATTATGCTTGGTTAAAATGTTTAACTTGTCTAATGCTATCTGAAAACCTCAAAACTAGTCATTAGAAATTGACTTTACACCTGTTGCATTTGAAACAAGAATATCAATTCTGGCCTGTTTAGCTAAAATTGGGGCTGTCTTCTTCAGCATGGGATCTTTAGCCATTTCATATTGGCATGCTGTCTGATTTAGACAGACAGATGGCTCTTTTTACAGCAGCTTCTTTCACACCTCACAATGTTTTTACTTTTATGCACAATTTTTAAAAAAGTGAATAAATAATAAACATCCACTCTTTCCCTCAATGGTCAGTGCCTGCACTCTGTTTACACTGGTCATATCCACAGTGTGTAGGCAAAATGAGTAAAGGACACAGATTATACAGATTGAATTTGTGTTTTAAACACTTTATGTGTAAAGTGTGTGCTTGAAAAAATGTAATGCCAGTAACTAATTTCTACTAAAATTTAAACTGTAATGCATTACATTACTTTGTTGCATAAAAAGGCTGACATTGCTGTAATGCGTTTCTTTGTATCATGTTACTCTCAAAACCGTTTATGACTGATATGCTATATTTTAATTACCTCCATTCAGAGTGGCTACCTTGTATTGCTTATTTTTATATATTTAAAAAAGTGCATTCTTATCGCTTCAGTTGTTACAGTGGACCAAGTTGCCGTGGGCTGAATGGATGGTCATATGTAAATGTGACATCCAACCCATAGTGAATTTTAAACACACAATTTTTGTAGCTTTAGTTTAGTTTTGGTAAATCCCTTCATGAACGTTGCATTCCCCTACTGATCAGCTCACTGTTTTGAGTTGAAGTCCGGTATCAATAACATAGCGAATGTTGGGCAGAGAGAAGGAGGCCTCTCCGAGGGCGTCTGTGAGGATGACCCTGCGTCTTAAACCGGATTCCTCAGAACTGTCCAGACCAGGCTGCTCCTCTTCTTTCGGTTCAGCCTGGCCCTCAGCCCCCTCCGTATCATACACTTGCTGTGTGGCCCCACCAAGACCAGAGTGCAGCAGGAGCACCCGTAGTGCCCCCAGCTGAGGACTCAGAGCCACAGACTCCTTCTCTAACAGAGCGGCACACTCATCAATTTCCTAAGAGCAACACAGAGCAGAAAAAAAAATGTACTGTTACTATAGCATTTATGGTAAATATTCAGTACTTGCTCAATCAATAGGGTTTTATATACATTTTTGCATGGCATTTACAGAGTGACTGCTTGTAAAAAGGCTGTGCATGTGGTAAACTGAGGCCTCATTTCCTATACAGAAAAAAGTCATCTAAACATCATCACCACCTCCCCAAAAGACAAGAGACAATAATGTTTATTAACATAGAACAAAAAGCTTTGAAGACCCAATGAACTGAAGCAGGTATTTTAAACTACGAGTGTGTTAAAAAACAGTCCATCTAAGCAACTGTTAACAAAAAACGAGAAGATTTGTCCTATATAGTACATTAAAGCATGGGTGTCAAACTGAGCTCCTTCAAGGCTACCACTCTGCAGAATTTAGCATTTTGCCTCTTTAAGCATAACTGATTAAACTCATCAGATAAATAGCAAGGCCCTGAGCTGAATGCAGAAGCCCTGTTTAAGTCATAAAATTGTAATGTAAATTACAAAAAAAAATTGTAATGTAAATTACATGCTTTCAGAAGCATGTTTTATATGTAACATTTAATCTGAACAGGCTGTACTGACACATAACGGATGTAAGCAACAAGAAACATTTAAACCTTGCATTAAAAATGTTTTCATTCATTACATTACATTACAAACTTTTTTATTCGTTACCAGGTAGGAACTCAGTTTGACAGCCATGCATTAGAGTACTGCACATCAATGGAATATTTTGAAAAAAAATCTTTAGTTAAACTATAGTAAGACAAATATTCTGTGTGTATTTTTAATTTCATATATATTTTGTTTATAAAAATCCAAAAAATCCAAACTTTGTTTTAGCCTGTATGCACCCACATGTACATCTATGTAGGTCAATCAACTTTAACAAAGTGGCTTCCAATCCCACTCCTGGTCCATGCTCGGCACATATTTGTCTACTCTACACACCTGACCGAGCCTATAAGGAGCGTGTTAATTACTCAATGTGTTGAATCAGCTGTGCTTGGTGAGACAAAGCACAAAAGTATTCATAGTGTGGGGTTGCCAGGACTGAGACGGGGAATACGTGTTTTAACGGGACACATCATGGGTTAACCCCTTTTCCACTTGGGTTTACTTTGCTTACTTTATTTTTTGGATTACAAGGCACAGGACTGTTTCTCAAAACCCCAGAAGCAAAAACAAGCTGACTCTATATTTATGTCTCATCACCAGAGGCCAGTTGCAAGAAGCAAGAAAATAAGACACCACAGATCCTCACTGTTAGAGAACTTGATTGGTTTTCAGCTGAACTCAGCCCACTAACTACATTTTCTTTTGTCCCTGTTCATCTACCTAAATATAACCAAGCTAGCTCGGCTGATGGTTTATGTATTAATTCTGTGGCCACCACGGATATTTACTCGTACAGTTCTATATTAATAACACATGCATGTTTGGAGAACAAACATCCTCCACTTTTACTCAACACAAACACACATGCCCACATATACACCAGCTCATTTACTACAACAACTACCTAATAATGCATAGACCCCTCCAATCAATCCATATGAGTTAACCACAAAGCATTAATGGGCTTTTCCAAAGCACAGTTTGAATGTTCTTGGCAGCTGTTACTACATTTACAGTATCACATGAGTCCTAGGATGAGGAAATGGGTGAGGCCATGATAATATTGACAAAGAAGGAGTAGACATGAAATTAGAGTCACATGCATTAGAAGGACGATAATTACATTGGCTTGCGTTATATGAGCATGTTTTGGTCAGTTCAGATATGCTTATTTTCCTTATATTCTACACACACAATAATCTGATGAAACATGTCTTGATAAATGCATCTATGCATGTGTTTATGTGCTTGTTTTATGTGAAGAAGGGATTTGTCATTTGAGACCTGATGTGATCCAACCAATTCTATTAGATCACACCTCTCCCTGAGAGTAAATAACCTCAGTGGTGTCGAGACACCTGACACCCAATACGCCTGTGCCATTCGGCAGATTACAGCTAAAGAGTGCAGCTCAAAAAGACAGGAAGAGCATAAAGACCAGAGAACGATAGATGTGTGGATTGAAAACCCAGAGATATGACAAAAGGGTAGATTAATAAATCAGTAATAAGGTCCAAGACTGACTAAAGACTTAACTCAAAGAGACTGACAGAACGATCACTTTGTGGAAGACATCTGACTGAAAGATAAAACCTTCACCAATATACCAGACCTTTCAATGATATTACCTCTGGGTAATCTGAATATAATTCTGAAGTAAACATTTCCAAAGCATTTATTTGCTTCTTGCTAAAGACAACAATGGACTAAAATGCAATTCAAACTACTGAAACTGAGAAATGGCAATAAGAAGAGATATAGGGATTTTAAATGGACTGAAAGCTCCACCCAGAAAAACACGTTTATCCGCTCATATTTGCATCTTTACTCGCTAAACTTGCATCATTAAAGCTTAAGTGTGCCAAAATGAAGCTGCTTAGGTGTTCTAGCTAAGCTAATGTTAGCCTCTACAGTAAGGTGATCAGATTTCTGAAATGAAAACTGGGGACATTTCCAACTTGGAGGTCAATACATCATTAAAATATTCGTTTTAATCTATGAAATAAAAATGGGGGAGAGTTCCAGTTTATTTTATATATGTAGTTTTCCCCCTCGCAAGATTTGTTGCTCGTCGCTTTTTTAAGCACAGCCCTAAGGTAGCTCCAGTTCTGGAGACATAGAGATGGCTGTTATCAACATATGCCATATGTAATACATAAATTGCTTAAAAAATTATGCAGTATAAAAAAAATGATGCACTACGTTTTTGCTTCGTAGCCCACATTCAAGTAGACTGTAAGCCAAATCATATAGCTTACCTATCACCCCTGCTTTTAATCCCTGGGTTACCTCAGGTCTTAAAAAAAGATGTTTGTGGTGATGTTGTGGACTCACTTGACACTTGTTAGCTTCTGGTCGAGTTTTATACAGCAGTATTCTCTAAAACTTACCAAGCAAGTGGTAGAAATTGTTAGTAGATAGCAGCAGCCAGCCCCCTCCGTTGGCCAAAACAAGCACACGTGAAATACTGTAGTGCAATTATATCACTGCAGTTGCAATATGCCTTTCAATTAGGGGTCTACCGATGTGTTTTTCTGGGCCGAGACTGATTATTAGTAGACAAGGAGAAAAATGACCCATATACTTGGCCCATATGCACTGGCCATAAATTTGAAGTTTGAATAGTGTGAAAATGTATAGAAACACAACTCCTACACTAAATTAACTTTAAGTAAACACAATGTTTATTGAAACACAACTAAACATTTAGTGTACATTTGGAAATGCTGATGATAAAATGTAATGATTTTCCAAAAAACTTCAAGAGCTGAAAATAAACTTTTCAATAGTTCTTTAAAAAAAAACAAATGAAAAATATGTAATGAAAGGTGTACCTGATAAAAAGGCCAGTAAGTTTAGATCCAAGGTAGATGTACCTAATAAACTGGTGACTATCAGCTGGCACTTAAGACGCACTTAACTGCAAATGCCCTGGTCAATGAAATTAGAAAGTAACAAGATTAAAACGTCTGAGGACTATAAATACCTGGTCACTAGGGAGGAAGACCAGAATATCTCCTTCCTCTCCTCGCCGGTGGAGATCCAGCACCATCTGACAAGAGGCTGATGTTAGGTCTCGTCCTGCAGGGGGGTCCCGGTACAGTGTCTCTATAGTGGGTTTGTCCGATGGTGGGTCAATAGTAAGATGAGGCACACCCTCCCCCAGGAAGCTGGCCATGGTGCTGGCCACAGGGGGTGCTGCAAGCACCACTACCCGCAGGTCACAACGTTGCCGGCACACATCCCGCAAGAGGCCCATCAGTACGTCAGTGGCCACAGTGCGCTCCTGAGCCTCATCCACCACCAGCACGCCGTACTGCCGCAGCAAGGGATCCGACATCATCTCCTGCAGGAGTAGCGAGTCGGTCACAAAGCTGGGGAAGACAATATGTGGGGAAAGGGACATTTAGAGACATTTCTATGTGGAAATAAGGAGGACAGAAAGACTATTAATGGCATTTCAGTGCTGTACATCCTCATATTATATGTTCCAAAACAGCACCATGTGAAGGTCTCAGTGTAACTCTGCCTTCATGTGGTCATTTATGGTCCTATTTCTCACTTATGAAGTAGTAATTACTTAGTCAGAGAGTTAGCCAGCTTTATCTATTTTGGTATCTTCCTCACATTTTCCTATATTATACACAATCTCATAATGTAATGTAGTTATTTCACACAAGTAAAATTGGTGACTAAGAAAACTTTGCATTTAGAAAAATAGAGTAACCCCCCCATCAACTTTCCTCCCCTATGATAAATACTAGTAACATCAATATATCAGTATCAGTAAAATATCAATAGCAAGTCAGAAATCAATATCAAATTGTTTTTGTAGCTTCCACCTGTAATTCCTTAAACAGACTATATGCAACTTTTATGGCAGGAACTCATATTTTCAATAATTTCTAAAAACCACAAAGATAACATAATTTCTAACTCACCGCAGTAAAGTGTCTGGTGTGCAGCCATCATCATGAGGTACTCTATAGCCCACCTCCAACCCCAAACTTAGGTCCATTTCATCAGCTACACGAATTGCCAGACTACAGGCGGCTGCTGCATAGGGCTGACAACAGCAAACTAAGCCCTGAGTAAACTGATGAGAGAGTGCGTACTCCACACACCACTGAGGCACCTACACACAACAAATACAAATTATGTGGTTATACGCCAATCAAATACACATAAAAATGTATTACAGTATTTTTTGCAGTTTTATAGTTTTCAACTATTTTGTTGCAAAATATTAATTAACTATGGCCTGTTGGATGGGATAGGCCCATGCTGCTAAGTCCGTTTATTTGGGTAACTGTGTGGAAAATAACCATGACCAATAAACAACTAAACTGGATGAGAGGGGTATTTTTGCCCTCACTTTTCCTTTTCGTCCAGTAATTCTTTGACGGTCCCCTAAAATGAAGAGGACATGGGAGCAAGCACAATGATAACATGAGTTAGTTTAACTGATGCCCTCTTCTCTGAAGCCATTTAGTCTGATGTACGAGAGCTGAGACACGATTTTACTCGTATGTTTTCCCAAGACCTGAAGCTGTTCTATCTGATGTTTGAAACCTGATGCTGTGGTGTGAGGATGTCCTAAAATGTACACCGTGACATGGGCAGCTTTTTTGTATAGGCACAATATCTGCCTGTAGCAGTATGTGAAATGCAAATAAAAACAGAAATACAATATAATTAATGTTTTATCAACTTCTTTGTTTCTCTGAAATTGATGCCTGAAAAAAAGATTTTGAAGTAAAACTAGGAAGACTGTTTAATGTTCAAAAAACATTTTAAGAGATGATGCAACCGTGTTGGATACAAAAGGAGCATCTAGGAAAGGCCTAGTCCTTTATGAGCAAGAATGGGCTGAGGCTCGACAGTTTAAAAAAAATGCATTAGCAAATAGTCCAACAGTTTAAAACCAAAGGGCCTCATTCACTAACCGTTCTCAAGAAATTTCTTCTTAGAAACCCACTTACACAGTTTTCACGAAGATTCTGACATTCACCAATGTTTTCTTATTTGGGATTTGCTCTTAAGTAAAAACAAAATCTACGCACACTCAAGAGCACAAAAGTGTGAATAATTCAGTGGTTTAAGAACATGTCATAGTCTCACATAGACTTTTTCTTAGGACCTTTCTAAATAACAAATTTAAGAAAAAACTTAGGAAGCTATTGGTGAATTAGGCCCACTGTTACTCATCAAGCATTTGCAAGGATTCTAGCTATTTCACCCTCTACAGGGAATAGTATTATCAAACGATTCAGGGAATCCAGAGAATCTCTGTGTGTAAAAAGAAAGGCCAAAACCACAAGTAAAGGCTGTCTTCAGTATCAAAGGTCACAGGCACTGTTTTAAAAACTGGCATGTTTTTCTGATGATATCACCGCATGGGCTTGAGAATACTTAGACAAACCACTGTCAATAAACACTACTTGTTGCTGCATCCACAAATGCAGCTTACGGCTGCACTATGCACAACAGAATCACAGGTCAACAATGCCCAGAAATGCTGCTAACTTTTCTGGGCTTGAGCTCATCTGACATTGACTGATGCACAGTGGAAACGTCTATTATGTTCTAATGAGTCAACCTTTAGATTATTCACAGAAATAATGCATGTCGTGTTCACCAGGTTGAAGAAGTAAAGGACCATTCAGGCTGTTACCAGCTTCTCAGGCCAGGGTCTGGGTATAGGATGTATCAGTGCCCATGGCATGTGTAATTTGCACATCTGTGAAAGCACCATTAATGCTGAAAGATACACATTTTGGAGCAACATAAACAGTCTTTTTCAGGGATGTCCATGCTTATTCCAACAAGACAACGCCAAGAAACATTTTTCACATTACAACTGCATGGTTGCATAATCAGAGAACGTGGGTGCTAGCCTTGCCCCCCGTCTCCTACTGAAAATGTGTAGTGCATCATGAAATGCAAAATACGACAACAAAAGCCCTGTATTGTTGGGCAGTTGATAATTTGTTCACACTTAAAAGTGGCAACGTGCTGCAGGAACGTGGAACGTGCTGCAGGCATCATACTTGGAATGAGCATACCTTTTTTTAAAAAAAAAAAGAAAGAAAAAAAAAGGTTCAGAATGGAAAACATCAAATATTGTGTTTTTATATTTATTTTCAATCTAATATAGTTTAAGCAGAATTTCTAAACACTGATTTCTTTCCTTTCTGATGTCTTTATTGGCTTTATTGGTATTTTCACATGCTGTTCCAACCTTTTTGGGTTCTTATATTTGGTACTGTAAATGTAATATTAATATATATCACATGACCCAAAATGTTTGAAAATTCTGTTATGTGCATAGATGAGAGCACAAGTGTCTTTCTACAGTTTGCATGAAAAAAAATCAATAAATGAATGGCATTTTTTAAAGCAGTGGTAAATGAGTATTTACTGTCACTGATGACTGTAACCGCTGTAACCTGGTTAATTGTCACCAGGCACACGCCTAGTGCTGGTCCATACAACTAAGTCAGGGAGCATGTATGAGTACGTGTGAGTATGAGATTGTGCATAGCTCCTTACTTGTGTGCTCTTGCCAGTGCCACCCTCTCCACTCAGCACCACCATGCTGTGAGTCTCCAGGTGCTCCAGCAGGCCGTATTTCAAGCTCCAAACAGGCAGCCCTCTACGCTCCTCCAACATGGTGTAGTAGCGTGAGGAGAAGGGCAGGCTATCATAAGGGTTCACTTCCAGATCAGCCAGCTCGCCCTCACCACCCTCCGTCCCTTCCTCCAAATCCCCGGACAACAGCGAGGACATGGAGAGGTTGTCCAGTGCAGAAAGGCCAGGGCTGGCTTTCGGGACCGCTGGGGAGGACGACATTATGAGAAGTACACGAGGGCTGAAGACTGTCACCTGAGGAACTCAGGAAGTCTGAACTACCTGTAGAGGTGGAGAGAAGATTCCATACGTACTTTACTATATGCTTGTAAGAGTTAAAGGTCTATTTCAACATAGAAAAAGAAAAAAAATAAGTGGTGTTGCATAATGTGGTTTTAGCAGCCTGGCCTGCAATTGCTTGTATATTACCAAACAAGAAAAGGTCTTATGGATACACCAATTTTTCCTCTCGCAGCACTGATTCATCGGCTAATACTGAGTACTAATCCAATATGAGCACTCTGTTAAGGCAAAGTACATAAATATACAGCAGAGGGTAATGTACCACAGCCATACTACAGCGGAGACGGTCATGTGCTAATTTTATGATTATGGTGTTACAGAAGGTTTAAAGAATTCATTGGGTGTTGAGTGGTGTGTTCAATATGACATAATTTATGATGATAATGCTAAATATTGTCTCGAGACAGTAAGCTTTTCTGAACAAATCACAGATTTTGTCAGTACTTAAACAACAATGATCAGCTGCATGTTTAACTTTTAATTTTAAGAGAGCATAACTAGTCCTGTTTAATTAGATTTAATGCAGAACAGTATGCACAATATTAAATGTTAAAGTTTTTGAGTACTAATGTGGCACTACTGGCTCTTTTTCTGTCTGTGCAAACACATCAGATGTCAAAAAACATATATATACCCTGGCATGTATCATAAAAATTTCCTGAAGTATCATAAACATATATTTTTGTCATATCCAAAAATATATATATATATATATATATATCATAAACATATATTTTTGTCCACTACTAACTGTGACAGTAAAAAAGAGAATCAGCCATGTCTGGCTTTTATATGTTTAATAAAATTATTATCAGAAAAGTCTAATATCAATACAGTATTTTGAATTGTGAAATACCTTAGTATGAGCAGGGTTAGTTCAGTGGTTTTTTGCAAGGAGCTGGTCAAGAGCTAGCAACGCTCTTCAGCAGCTGTGGCACTCTGCTATTCCACACATTTAAGGAATGTTAGCACACGCCTTGCGGCCATTCACACAAATGTCTTTCAGTTGATGTCCACTCTCTCCCTGTACATTATTATAGGTATCACAACATTTTATTTTAAAACATGATCATTTTGCTTTGTGTCACCAAGCCAGACTATAGCCATGCTCTTTGAGATTAGGTTGAGCTATCAGCACAGAACATGCAAAAACGAGTGCCATGCAAACCGTCACTATGAACATATTCGCCATGGAGATTCTGCCACCAGGTCTGAGATGCAGAGAGGTGTTCAAGCAGAACTGGTGTAATTTACTTCAGTATGTATGAAACAGCACAGATTCGTGTACAAAAATACCTCCTCATGTTGTCATGAACACAAAAGACATGAAATGGAATTATTTCACTAATTTGTGGCAAAATTAAGCACAAGTAGGACAAAGGCTAGAAGTGAATTTTCTGTTGTTTTATCCAGTAGAAGCTCCAGGGCTGCTGTGGATGGGCACAACAAATCTGCAGCTTGGCCGAACCTTGAAATTCACTCTCATGCCCGGGGTGCTACCACGAATTAATAACGAGTACAGCTTTGACATCAGAAAAGGAAAAATAAACCTGAGATAAATGAAACATGGAATTTACTACAGAAAAAAAATCTGTATTCCGAAACTCATAACTTTAATTTGAAATTCATCCATTTTATGCAGGTTTTTATTGCTTTAGGTTTAATGATTGACAGTGGGATAACTGTTAGTAGTTACAGTATGTATGTAATGTTGTGCCTGGTTACTTCTGTGCTTTAAGTAAGCCATGTTCATGATTCCAGTCCAGTCCAGTGATGGCTTGGAACAGCTAAGATTTTTTTTCTATGAGCTTTTGGTCTACTCTGAGATCTTAGCTATGCTTATTATTATGTTGGTGATGTCTCCAAAAATGGAGTTTAATATACTCTGCAACAACATTTTATTTGTGTTTTTTTACTATCTATTCAAACATTTTAATAAGCATAAATTTGAGCGGGCCAATGATAAAAGTGCGTGAGCCTAGGCCCACTGGGCCGAATTATACTACTGTCGTTGGTTCTATCATTGTCTTATGTAGGACAAGTAAGTAAGCTTTATCACTATATAGTAGTAACATTGTGCTATTACGATGCGAAAACGTGACCATGCTTGTTGTGACAATGTATTGTGAAGAGTAGACATTTTATTAATTATGACTTTGAATGCATTCTCTTTGTTCGAGCGCAAAAGTTCATGAACAACCAGCATGAATCAACAACCCAAAATAACATTTTCATTAGTAAGCTGTGCAACAAAATAGATAGTCATCATTTTGCTTCATTCAAGTTTTTTTTTTTTTTCAAAATATAGTGACAATATCGTATCGTGAAGCCGATATCAAAAATAGAACCGAACTGTGGGCCGAGCGTATCGTTACAACCCTACTACTACACAGTGAACAAAACTGACAAATTATTATACCAACACATGCTAGCCTAATGCTGTACGCTTCCAAAAATAAATAAAACTGGCGTTAGGGTTTTTAGGCTATTAAACGTCCTAATTATGAAGACATCAGGGAATCTGTTTTAGTGACACGAAGAAAAATGTCCATTTCATGACACCTAAGAGGGGGAAGAGGGGAGGGGCGGGTTAATATCACGGGGAAAAGGGGGCACAACCATAACAAAGGATCAGCTTCAAGGCTAACTCAATAAAACAATAAAACGACAACAGAGTTAGCTCGCTAAAACGTAACCTAGCTACCTCCTGCATAATAAAACGCTCACGGTTCACAGAGCTGAGATAAATAACCTACCTCACACACGGTCCATACACTAGCGAAAGCACTTTAGCCTGCCTTTACAGTGAAAACAGTGGAAATGTACACGGGCATAACCATGTCAAATATCAACAGTCGCCATTTGTTCAGGATTAAGTCTTCTCTTCTTAAAAAACAACGACGCTATCGATGTAGTCTGTCTGAATGTTGACCTAAGGCAACAGTCTACGTGTCAGCTGACTGACTGTCATAAAACAGTGACAGCGTTAGAGACTAAACCTCGACGATTAAGAATCTTTGAAAACATGTTTAGAAACAACGACATAAAATGTCACTTTACCTGAGACACATTTCTCCGAAGTGGGGGACACCGAAACCTCCCAACGAGGCACGCCTGTTATCGCCCTGTCATATCGCTCTGACACACCGGAGCCTTCCAGCGGAACACCACCACAGAGGAAACAGACCGCCTCACCAACTACACGCAGGACACAGGCGCATTAAGACGATGTGAGACAGATCTTACGGTGAACCGTCCAGAGCCGCAGATTATGTCCTCTATAATTCGTGACTGTTGATGTTGGTCATCGGCCATCGAGCCCTACCGAAACTCCGCCATCTTTGCTGAGCTCACCGTGTGCAGGTGGAGGAGGAGCTGCGGACTGAAGGAGGAGCTGCTCCCTTCACTCACCCTTAAACAGCCCTCATCACCTCACTGATCGCTCCAGGCAGGTTAGCAGTGAAAAAAGGAAGAATACCAACAAAATAGCGAACATCAACTTTAAAAAGTAGGCACACTCTTTAAAAACCGGATGTTATTAACCTAGTAATGTCCCTATATTAAATTTTAAATGGATAAAAGGTGAGATTTTATTACTTTTTTATCACTTAACTTATTAAATCCAGTCTTTGGGGCACGTGGGACTACTGCTTGAAAAAAGCGACAAAAATCCAAATTTGTGAATAAAAGTATGAACCAATATGACAAATAAATATACCTTCATATATTATCAAAAAAGGTGTCAAGCTCGTAATATATTTCCATACGTTTTATATATATGTGTATATTATAAATTGACCCTATTACATATATTTCAACAACATATGTGCATACATTTCAATCATTTAAATTATTGACATATGTGCATATGTGTGCATATACAGCGATCAGCCATAACATTATGACCACCTCCTTGTTTCTACTCTCATTGTCTATTTTATCAGCTCCACTATATAGGTGCACTTTGTAGTTCTACAATTACAGACTGTAGTCCATCTGTTTCTCTGCATACTTTGTTAGCCCCCTTTTACCCTGTTCTTCAGTGGTCAGGACCCCCGTGGACCCTCACAGAGCAGGTACAATTTGGGTGGTGGATCATTCTCAGCACTGCAGTAACACTGACATGGTGGTGGTGTGTTAGTGTGTGTTGTGCTGGTACGAGTGGATCAGACACAGCAATGCTGCTGGAGTTTTTAAACACTGTGTCCACTCACTGTCCACTCTATTAGACGCACCTGCGTTGTTGGTCCACCCTGTAGATGTAAAGCCAGAGACGACAGCTCATCTCTTGCTGTACAGTAATCATCCTCTAGTCCTTTATCAGTGGTCACAGGATGCTGCCCACAGGACGCTGTTGACTGGATATTTTTGGTTAATGCACTATTCTTAGTCCAGCGGTGACACTGAGGTGTTTAAAAACTCCAGCAGCACTGCTGTGTCTGATCCACTCAGACCAGCGCAGCACACACTAACACACCACCACCACGTCTGCAGTGTTACTGCAGTGCTGAGAATGATCCACCACCCAAATAGTACCTGCTCTGTGAGGGTCCATGGGGGTCCTGACAACAGAAGAACAGGTTAAAAGGGGGCTAACAAAGTATGCAGAGAAACAGATGGACTACAGTCTGTAATTGTAGAACTACAAAGTGCACCTATATAGTAAGTGGAGCTGATAAAATGGACAATGAGCATAGAAACAAGGAGGTGGTCATAATGTTATGGCTGATCAGTGTATTATACTTTTATATATTCATAAATGGCATAGTTACATATAAGTAGCACATATATTTTATAACATTGCGTGTATGACATGCACGCTTTTAATATGAGCAAATGTATGCACATATATTTTTGTTCTATATGGGAAACTATTTCTATTATATTCAAAAATTTAAAAAAATAGGCCCTTTAATCACTTTAGATTATATTTTATTATTAGATTATATTTATATTATAATCACTTAGATTATTATTATTATTATTATTATTATTAAGTTGTTTTTATTATTTATTTTTTATGTTTTTTTAAACTAATAATAATTATGTCTATTCCTTTTAACATTAAAAAAATTAATTAATGATCAGTGACATGCGTTGGCAAAAACAGCTCACTTTTTTAGCAGACGTCAGTGAAAAAAAGGATAAAAAGATAATAGCGGTCACTCTGTGATGACCTGGAACAGGGACAATATAATTCATTTAATTCTCGGGACACATTCACTGTTACACCTTAATTAGACATAGATGATTGAAAAGCAGGGAGGATGTGGAAGATATGACTTCCTCTTTGTTAGTGAGTGACCTAAAGGACAATCTGCTTTTAGATTTGTTATACAATCTACATTCTGCACCTGCTGTAATTTATTAATATCATGCAAGCTGATGCTTTTTCAAACTACATCTCAGACAGGTGCTGAGGTGGACTGTTCAGTTAAAGAGCCCATTTCATGTAAAACGTTTTTTCCGAAAAATAGTATATGATCATTCAAGTTTCAAAATGTTACCTTCACTCCACAATCCATACAGTCCATATATGGAAACAAATATGCAAAAAGCATATTAATAATGAATTGATTTTTGTGATGTCACAAACGCCAACACATTCACACACATCTGCATATTCAGCCTACAGCAGTTTATCCTGTCCACACTGTTTACACTGAAGTTGTAAGGAGTGTTTAAGCCCAGGCTGATTTTTGAATGAGGCACAATAAGGGGTAGCAAATCAGAACTTACGTCAATTACATGCATTATATGGATAAAAGTATCGCGACACCCCTCCTAATTATTGAGTTTAGGTGTTTCAGCGACACCCATTGCTAACAAGTGGATAAATTAAGCACATAGCACATAGTCTCGATAGACAAACGCTGGCAGTAGAATGGGTTGTACCGATGAGCTCAGTGACTTTAAACATGGCACTGTCATAGGATGCCACCTCCACCACAAGTCAGTTTGTAAAATTTCTGTCCTGCTAGATCTGCTCCTGTCAACTGCAAGTGCTATTGTTGTGAAATGGAAGCACCTAACACACCTCCACTGGACTCTGGAGCACTGGAAATGTTTTCTGTGGAGTGATGAATCATGCTTCTCTATCTGGCAGTCTTACAGACATATCTGGGTTTGGCAAATACCAGGAGAACGTTACCTGCCTGACTGCATTGTGCCAAGTGTAAAGTTTGATGGAGGAGGGATAATGCTACGGGGTTGTTTTTCAGGGGTTGGCCTAGCCCCCTTAGTTCCAGTGAAAGAAAATCTTAATGCTTCGGCATACCAAGACATTTTGAACAATTGTATGCTTCCAACTTTGTGGGGAAGCCCTTTTCTGCTCCAGTAGGACTGTGCTCTAGTTCACAAAGCACAGTCCATAAAGGAAAGGTTTGGTAAGTTTAGTTTAGTGTGGAAGAACTTGACTGGCCCACACAGAGCCCTGTCCTTAACCCCATCAGACACCTTTGGGATCAACTAGAATGGAGATTGAGAGTCAGGCTCTCTCGTCCAACACCATTTGTCTGACCTCACAAATGCTCTACTGGATGAATGGGAAAAACTCCACACAAACACACTCTAACATTTTGTGGAAAGCCTTTCCAGAAGAGTGGAAGCTGTTATAGTTGCAAAGGGGGACCAACTCCATATTAATACCTATAGATACAGAATGAGATGTCCTGAAAGCTCTCGTAGATGTAATGTGTAGGTGTCCCAATACTTTTGTCCGTCTAGTGTATATATAGTATATATAGTATAGCCTTAAGGACACAGTAATTAAAACAGGTAGGGCTTGGGGACCTTTGGTCGTGAAGGGACAGATTACTGCACACATTGAATGGCTATGGCCATTCACTGTTAATATTGACAAGAAAGCGCACAGTTTGATTAAAAATCTTGTATAGAGCGACTTAAACTTGCAGTTACCCAAATATCACTCTGTATTTAGCGATGTCACACACGAATATCATATTATACCAAACATTTACTCAAAGATCTGCCTAAAAAGCTTAAAACACACTATTACTTCTTGTTCTGTGGCCGCTGTCATGTCGAAGTGACTTCTTGGAAATGCAACTCTTGAGACTATGACTTTACACGTTGAATGACTGTTCAAATGGGATTTCCCACTTGAAAGTCAGAAACCTCCCAGTTCCCTCTTAGTCATGAATGCAGTGTTTTGACTTAAAAAAGGAGACAATGGTAATAATGGTAAAATTATGACCACTTTACATAATTTTACCTTACATATACATAATACATAAACCACACAAACATAAGTGAAAACAGTTCTATTATGCTATTATGGCCTCCTAACACTGGATAGCTAACATAGCCTATGCTGTAATTAACTGTAGCAGCCTCATTAACTGACACAACTGTTAAATGTCTTTGCTAACTTTTGCATGAGACGGAAGTGTGTCTTTTAAAAATGCTTAATGTGCTCACAGGTTCACACTTTGTGTGTTCAGTTTGTTTCATTCTCACAGTTTTTTCAGGAACCATGCATTATTAGCCTTAGCAACAGTATAGTAAAACTAAGGATTTTAGCACAAAATTTGAACCTACTTCTTCAACAGTGCCTTTGGTAACTTTGGTAACAGTGCCTTTGGTTTAAATACATATATGATCCCTAAAAAATGTCTTCCTATTACAAAGTTGTTGGTCAAACTTTTGAGCTCTTGCTCACTAACCTTTATTTTCATGATCTTATGCATGATCACGGGCTGTCCACTAATGACTCACACCTTTATTACTGGACCACGTAGTGACCAGTCCTCTGCCCTATTCAGGTCACGCAATTAATATTTGGCCAATTAAGGCTGTTTGATTGAATTTAACAGGTAATGATGTGGTCATGTCATGCTTTAATCGGTAAGCAGGGGAATATAAAGAGGGTGCTCATGGCTTACGAAGGAGCATTGTCCACTGCTGAACTGTGCTGCCATTTCTTATCATCAGGCTTGACAAAGTAAGTATGATATTTCTATGTGTTGCTTTCTTGTACACAGACTATACAATGTGCTGTACAGACAGAACTTTGCTGACTGTCTAATTTAGTGCAGAACCATGCTTAATCCGTGTCTGGGAAAGATATATGCTTTTAAAAAAGATGGTTCTTCAAGGGTTCTTTAGTAAAGGTAATCGTTCCAAATAGTTCTAAATAGAGTTCTAAACAGAACCATTTCATGACTAAATGGTTCTTTGCATGGTAAAATGGTTCTTCAAATTGATGGAGAATGTGTTGTATATGGTTCTTTATAGAACCTTTTAAAATAGTTCTGTATAGCATCAAAAAGGCTTGGGCTATTGTTACAATGTCAAGCTTGTAACAATAGAAGAACCTTTTTAGGTACTGTATAGAACTATTTTTAAATATATCATGAACAACACGTACTCCATCAATCTGAAGAACCATTTTACCATGCACTTTAAGCCTAATCTCTATGTGCCACATCTATAACTTAGTGGTCAATAACCATGGACATTTTAGGCCATTTTTATTGATCCATTCATCAAGAAATTTACACATAAGGTAAAGGGCAGCAGGCCTTTTCATATTATTATTATTATTATTATTATTATTATTATTATATATCATGAATAGATAATATTTGATGTATATTTGATGGTTCTCTGTTGGGATATTTTCTGCTTAATTTGACATTTTTCTGCCTCGCCTCTGCCACACAGATGTCTGGAACACCATTCTCAGCCTTCTGCTTGCTGTGCCTGCTCTCTGTCTGCTCTGCGTGCTACATCTCCAACTGTCCCATTGGTGGGAAAAGGGCAGTACAGGATTTCCCCCCTCGACAGGTTTCTGCATGGCCTTTCATTTACTTTTCCATGAAAACATTTGGAATCAATGTTTTAATAATATAAAGAATATTAGGTTGCAGATACATGAATAAAATGTAGTAGATGATTCTAATATGTTAATCCTGTGTAACTTCACTCAGCTAATCAGTAGGAAACTAGGAAGCTAAAAAATACCTTTACAGTTGTATGCAAAAGTTCAGGTGCTCCTGGTGAAATTCTGTTGATTAAAAAATGATAAAATTATAAAATGAACACACCCTCTACTGAAAAAAAAAACACATTACATTGTGGCCTGTGCAAAAGTACAGTTAAACCAAGTATGTTAAACCATTGTGCTAAATTGTGCACTGAAATGTGCAAAAAATTGCATATTTAAGTTTTCTATAGATGATGTGTTAACTTATTTTCAGTTTTTGACTTTGATACTCATAACAAGTGTAGTATCACAATGCTCTACAGCAAAATGACACTATAGCAAAAATTAAACCCACAGAATGTTTAGTGGATTGAATTTGAGTACTCAAATTGTTATAGTTTAACAGAGTACTCAATACAACATCAAAGTGCTGTTTGCACTCTAAAAAGTAGTGGTAGATCTCTTCTGATTGGCTGTCCTGTATTGTGCCTCACTCAAAAAGCAGTCCAAGCTGCTCGATGCAGAATAGGCAGGTATATGTAATTGTTCTAGTTTTGTGACATTAAACTGACTGTTTATGCCACTAAGTTTGTATATCTATATATACAGTGTTAACTTTAGCAATGTTTATGTACTATATTAAGCTTTCAAAAAAAGAGAGGAAAATCTAGTTTTCCATGATCTGGGCCTTTTAAAAAAAGTACTTAAAGTCATATTGTACAATTGAAAAAGCACTGAGCTCACGATACTTTATGCAACACTTTTCTTTACTATAAAGCAGTGTCGTTCTAATAGTAAAGTGAGATATGATGTGGCTAGTAGAAACAGTAATGGAAAACAAACAAAAATGCAATTTAGAATGCTGGAACTAAAACTACAACCCATGTTTACCTAAATATAAAGAATAATAAAAAAACTATTTGTCACGGTATGATTTATGTGAGTTTTAATGAGTTGTCTTGTCCTCATGTAGTGTATGGCGTGCGGTCCTGGAGATAAGGGCCGGTGCTTTGGCCCCAGTATCTGCTGCGGTGAGGGAATAGGCTGCATACTGGGGGCTCCAGAAGCCCTGCGCTGTTTGGAGGAGGACTACCTGCCCTCTCCGTGTGAGGCTGGAGGAAAAGCCTGTGGCCCTGTGGCCGGCCGCTGCGCTGCTCCAGGAGTGTGCTGCGACTCAGGTCAGTCTCTTTTAGGGGTGTAACCATCCACAAATCTTACAATACGACATATATACATATTGTGATTTTGGCACTACAAAATTAAACATTTCCAATACAGAAATAAAAATTAAATGACACTATTAAAAATTGACTTACAGTCAGTTCAGTCATGTTACAGAAATAGGGGAATGTAAGTTAGGAGTCTTGCCTGACAACTCGTCTTTGTCTAAAGTGGTGTGATTGCCTGTGCAGGAAATTGAACCCCACTCTGTTCCATCAGTACTACGCACTATGCTATACCAACCATATTGTGTTTCACTAGCAAAAGCACTTACTGACTTCTGCACAGTACTGTACGTATTTGGCAAAACTGCATAATAAAGAAGAGAAAGTTTTTAGACTGTATCAATAGATCAGTGTTTTTTTTTAATAATAGTTGAAACCATTCCAATTTATGTATGCCTTATATACACTATATGGCTAGAAGTATGTGGACCCCCTGACCATCACACCTATATGATACGGACATGTTGGATATCCCTTTCCAAAACCCCTTTTGTGTTCAAAATAGCAGTGTGGTCAGATTTTAAGGCGTTGCAGAGACATGCTTTGTTTTTGAGACTTTTTGAGAGTGTATCCATGATGTAACCCAGGACACTAAGGAATTATAAGTTATTTTATGGTTAAAATATCTTTACATTATCATTCAGAAGTTTGGAATCATAGGTCTATTCATTGTTGTTATTATATCCGATTTTAGCTTGTACAATGTAGACTGAAATACTAGCTAGACATCAGAATGTATTTCATAGTGTTTTATTCAAACAAAGATTTTTGGAGATGTCATGAAGTTACTAGATGATAAATGATATACTGCAATTATTTATTTCTAATAATTTCTTCTTAAGTTATCTGCCTGAGATTTGATCACAGTGTTTCAAGTGCAAGGCCTTTGGCAGAGACAGCGTCATAATACATACATACATTTATCTGCAATCTTTTGTTTTTCCAAACTTTTGAATAGTGTATATGGTTAAAATAAATACTAATATATTTAATTACTCACTAGTTATGGGTGATTTCTCCTAATACCAACAGACGGCTGTAGCATTGATCAGTCATGTCTGGATGGGGAAAGTGACATCAACACCATAGGTCAACCAGCCAGCAGCAAGGACCTCCTTCTGAAACTTCTTCACTGGACGAATTATGCTCAGCCCTACAGGCCCTACCAATGAGTTTCCATTCAGGGATGACATCATCAAAGAAGAAGGAGCAAACACCAGCCACGACGACCGTGCAAGACCATAGTCTACCTTTGTACATAGGTTTTGTAAAGTCAGAAAATCCTAGATGCAAAAATGATCTGAAATGAACATGCTATTGTATTTTGTTGACAGTATTGTGTCTATACTTTTCTGCAACTATTAAAGCCAGAGACTACAGTCGTATTAGATCCAGTGTCTGATTTATAAGTATTTTTAAATCAGCAGAATCATCTTCCAAATGTGAGTTTACATGACTAATATGAAAATGCAAAATATAGAGCCTGTTGTAGCATCAGCGTCAAGATAAAACCTCATAACTCATACAGTGCAAAAGTCAGAGACCACCCTTCATTTATTTAATTTCCAGTCAAAACAGCCATTAAGTAAAAGTTTTTAATTTTGGGAAACATATAATTAGCAGGAAACTACACAGAGGCCTCAACAACTAAATAGGATATAATTTTTTTCAGTCTTTAGTGTGCACACCCTTTGCCTTTATTACAGCTTCCATTCTTTTTGGGAGACTTGCTTTCAGTTTTGTAAAAGAAATATGCAGGGATATTTTTCCACTCCTCCAAAGTTCAGTTCAGTTGGTTGAATTTTCTTTTTCTCACGACTAAAGTAATCTCAAAGGCCAGCTCTAAAGACCAGGTTGGGAACCACTGCTCTATGTCTTACAATAACTGCTTTGATTGGAAATTAAATAAAAGTTGGTAGGTTAGTGACCTTTTCACAGTACTGAACAACATTTGACAAAGCCAGCTACCCTTTACATTCAGCTACACTTCAGCTGACACCTCATCCATTAAAATATGCCTGGACATCCCTAAATGTAATACTTCTAATAGTAAAAAATTAGACATTTCCAATCATTTTATAACCTTACATTTTTTCCTATCTATTTTAAGTCTTTAAAAGACTTTTTACAGGAATCATTCAGACTTTTAACTGACTTGGACCTTTGACTAAAAGCATTTTGCTTTGAGTGACCCTATAATTTAATTATGTTTATTTTATTAAAATAAATAATTGAACATGCCATTTTCTCACTACAGAAATTCTGAATAAGAAACTAACTTCAGCTTTGTGTTAAGAGTTGGGTCCAGGGATCCACTGGTGTGTCCAGCATTGAACTGATGCATTTTTTCATGTGTATATTCAGTTTCAAACATGTAAGGTTGTGCCTCATTTGTGATAAAAATGTGGTCTTCAACTTCAAAATCAGGCATTGTACTGATTGTGAGTAAACTCACTTAGCTACTCTAGCTATGTTACCCTACGGTGTGCCTATGTTGTGAATTCTCTCAGCCCTGTCTTTGTCACTTGTGTGGAATGATCCTTAACTGTGCTCTGGAAAGAAGTGATTCCAAATATCCTAAATGACTGCCCTTTTTTTATTATATGTAAACCCTGCGGAAATGTTATGTCTGCCACTGAATATATATTTCTCTTTTTCATCAAGGTTAGAGGAGCCATATTTTCCTGGCACCTCATTGCAAAGGACACTGATGTGTCCAGCTTTGTTGATGAGCTCAGGAGCAAAGTGAAAAATGTTAGTGAAATTTGAAGTATATGTTCCTGTGTTGTAAATGTAAAGTATTTGTATTTTTTGCCTTAATTCCCTAAGTTATCTAGGTTTCAAACAGACCCAAAGCAAAGGAACATGTGGCACAAGCCAGGCATGTTAGACTGCCCAAAGAGCTCACAAACTTGAAGAGGGCCTTGAGGTGGCTATCTGCAGACATAGAATGCTATTCAAAGCTCTCAGTATGTTCAGGGAGAAATATTTGGTTATCCCTTGTTCCTGCAGAAGGAGCTTCATGCTGCCACAAATGTGCATTTCTGTTGCATAAATATTGCTTGCAATATTGCCATACCTTAAGAAGGTGGTAGTCTCCATACGAGAACTGGGTTCTTTACTGCAAATGAGTCCGCTCTCGTCTGTGATGCATGCCAAGGCCCATTCAATGAAGTGGAAGATCATCATGGAGTTTTAGATGGTCTAGAATGGCAGAAATCTGGAGGGAGGAGGTAGAAATGGTGAACAGCTACCTGTTTTGTGCCCTCAAACAAAGTAAATGACAAAATGTGGTGTGTGTTTTTCTATATGGAAATAGATAAGATTGTTTTATTCTTTTAATTATGCTGAAGTGAGTCTGTGTTCTTGTACTCAACATAGGCCAACAATGTTCCTTTTTAACTTTTTGATTTTCAAAACACAAAGTTAAAAAAACATATATTGCCATGTTTTTTCTTTTGCATTGCAGACTGTTTGCAAGGTTGATACAGCATCTCAGAAGCCACAAAACATGTGCAGTGAGCTTGGTGTTCCGACAACATGGTGGAACAGTTGGACCATGATGTCAGTGGGCCACTAATGGTACAGTATTACATGACACACTTCTAAATCAGGCCATGGATCTCATATGATCTACTCTGCTGAAGAGCCAAGTCCCAAATGCTTGGCTTAAATAATCAGATGCTCATCAAGTCCTTGATTAACAGGATTAGGTGTGATAGATTAGTGATTAGATCTTCCGGGCCGTGTCCAAAACCACATACTACTACACTACACATGCTGTACTAATCGATTTACTTCAAATGGAGGTCCTGTTTCTGACATACTACCCTGTATTTAATATGGTAATATGCAAAGACACACATGCACAGGGTGGACTCCAATATCATGCGTGAAACTAGTTCTTAGTTGGTGTTGTCCTGTTTTTTTGTTTTCCTGTTTTTACCTCTTTGTTTGTCCACTCGTCCATTTTGCACATTGTATTTGATCTCTGAAATATTACTTATACTAAGTTATATTATAAATATTAGGTGAACTCAAACTTCTAAGACAGCCTAGTTATTAACTTTTTTTAACTAAATTGTTTTTTTTTTTTAACAGTGCCCTGTGTTTTTCTGAACCCTTTTTTTGCTTGACATAGCATTGTAGGTAAGTGACGTTTATAATAACCGGCCTGTGGACAATGTCAAATGGCTTGGGTTTCATGAAATAGAACAGTTGCTCAGCAACAAAACCCAGCAGCAGATATCCTAAAAGCTTTCTTTTTGCTATTAAAAATACCAGCTTAACTACATATGTTTTAGTTTTTATAGGTAATGTTGTTAATGATAAAAACAAACCACCACAAAACAATGTTACAGGTGTTTTCATAGCCATTTTGTGTAATGTTTTTCTGTGAGGGAGCGTTTAAAGACATTTTACACTTCAGATGTCTGATTCCTTTAAACCACTGTTCTGTTTCTCTGGAAAGGTGCATTTTACATCAAACCACTCTGTTCTGGGGTCTAGAGTCAGACCTTAAGAGAAAATGAGAGTGGGCTCTCTCCCCAGACCTGCTGTCAAATCCAACACCAGACATCATTAAAACCAGAAAACAGCTCAGGTTCATTTAGATTTTTTTTAAAAGTCTCAGGAGGCTGAGCTGGAAGCTCAGTGGGGTTATGGCTTCAGGAATGACCCTACACAAAAACAACAAGTAAAAACAACTAAAGGTGTTAAACTAATTAATCTGAAAACAAAAAGAAAGTAAAAAATACAAAAAGCTACCCCAACTTCCTACATTAAAAACAGGAGAAAGGGGTCATCACAATAAATGGCACTCGTCCCCTACTTTTTCCAAATTCACAAAGTCTAGTTAAGCTTTCACATATTTAACAATGGAAGCGAAGAGAAGCTGAGTGGAGTAGAGTGTTGTGCTGGCCTAGACAGGCACACTTCCAGGCAGAGAGCCCTGAACGTCCCCCAGGTAGTGGCTTGCTGACCTCTTTTATGCAGCAGGGCGCACTCGTGTGGTCATTCACAAACCTTATGCAACATACAAGGGAGAAAACACAAAATGCCAGCACAAAGCACACTTAGGGAATATTGTAACCAGAAATCATAACATGAATTACTTACTAGTCACAAAATATGTGACTGAATTGCATCTCCACAAAAATATTGAAAAACTAACCAAATTTTGTCAGGTGACTTCACCTTTTCAGCCAAAAAAGCATTAATGACTGGACAGGATAGATAGGCCTTGGCATAGGGGTCAAAGTGTTCAGGGTATTACCTTTGACAAGAAATTCTCTTATTTGTTTTACTATTTCAGGATCCATATTGAACTCAAAGTACTTGAAAGATGGAAAGCTTATATAACATCTATTGTCATACCCAATAAACAATATCATATAACAAAATGTAAAACAAAATTGAAGTCTTAATAAATTTATGTGGGAATGATATCACATTTTCATCCACTATAAAAAGACAAATTACACAAATCACAGTAAAGCAATAATAATAATAATAATAATAATAATATAAACAAAAATGTTCAAAATCTAATTGGTAAGTGGAAATGATTAGTGCTGAAAGCACTAATGCCTTACTGCAAAACTCTCAAAAAAACTCTTGCAACAAAAAACTTATAACTATATAATTCTAATTCTAGCTAGTCAGTAAAACTATACTGATTTTTTTTTAATTGTCATTAAAATTCAAATATTATTAGAATAGTACATTTCCTTAAAAAAGTAGAGTGATTGCGCAGGGTAAGGGATTTGAGAATGGTTCCTAAGGTGTTGTCAGGCGGTTGCTATGCTATTTTATATGGTTACTAGGGTGTTGATAGGTGGTAACTGTGGAATTCCAGGTGGTTGCTGAGGTGTTGCAAGGTGGTTGCTATCGTATCCCACGTGGTTGCTAGGGTGTTGCTAGGAGATTGCTAAGGTATCCAAGGTGGTTGCTAAAGTGTTGCTAGGTGGTTGCTATGGTATCCCAGGTGGTTGCTAAGGTGTTGTTAGCTGATCGCTATGATATCCCATGTGGGTGCTAAGGTGTTGCTAGGTGGTTGCTATTGTATCCTAGGTGGTTGCTATAGTGTTGCTAGGCAGTTGGTATGGTATCCCAGGTGGTTGCTAGGTGGTTGTTATGGTATCCCAGGTGGTTGCTAAGGTGTTGCTAGGTGGTTGGTATTGTATCACAGGTGGTTGCTAAGGTGTTGCTAAGCACTTGCTATGGTATTCAAGGTGATTGTTAGGGTGTTGCTAGGTGGTCGCTATTGTATCACATGTAGTTGCTAAGGTGTTGCTAGGTGCTTGCTATGGTGTTCAAGGTGGTTGCTAGGGTGTTGCTGGGCGGTTGCTATAGTATCCCAGGTGGTTGCTAGGTGGCTGCTAGGTGGTTGAAAGAAAGATTAGGGCTTTGTTGGTGGTGAAAATGAAAAGGACTCTATGGGAAGAATGAGGGATGAAAAATTGAAACATAGAGGAGTGCGGGTCAGTATGGCTGTGGATTAGAGCTTGGGAATCTGCCCTGAATGAGAACATGCATTTTGGTGGCTGTTGGTCAGCGGAAATATTAGGGCTTGGGTGAGGATGAAAATAGGACTCTATGGGAGAAACGAGGGATGAAAAAAAACAACACATATGGAAATGTGGGTCACTATGGCTGTGCAGTAGAGTTTGGGGACATGCAAATCTGACAAAATAATAATAATAATAATAATAAGAGGAAGAAGAAGAAGAAGAAGAAGAAGAAGAAGAAGAATATTAGTCAGATAACAATTTATTGCAGACTTAATATAATTCATAGATCACCTGAAAAGGTTTGCTTAGTCGTTTACTATGCTTTAGAAATGTATTAAACTCATATATTCTGGTAGCTGATTCTATCAGAATTGGTGATCCATATGCCAAGATGCCAAGGCCCACCTGTCCTCTCCAGTCATTAGTGTATTTTTGCCCCAAGTGGTGAAGGGATGGTAGTAACCTGGAAAGGTTTGGTTGTACTTTAACTATTTTTGGAGGTCCAGTGCAGTCATAGAAAACAATGAAAAAATAAGCAACACAAAGACCAGAATTTCCTTCATTACCTCAGACCAGTTTTCAGTTCGTTAGCAGCGCGCTATCGTTTTCTGTTGAAAAATTTTAAACCTTGAAGCTCAAGAAATAGAAAAGATGTTGCTGTAAAAGTGACTACAAGTAAACATTTAAGGAAAGTTAGAGTTCAGAAAAACCTGCATTTTTACTTAAAGAGGCTCAACAGAATTTCACAGAATTGAAATACATGCAATCATTAATCCAGTGAAAAATAACAAGAAGCTCATGTCTGCAATATAATTATTATAGTAGTAAAGAAGTCTCCAGCTGTAGTTTTCACACTGTTTTTTGGTGAGGGGAGAGGCAGTGAACCCGCCTGTGAAGGAGTCTGTCCTGCATAACACTTTTATTTTAAGCCAGTTTGGGTTCTTGTGGTCTCATTAAATAAACACTGTTTTATTGACCTTCATTGTGTAGATATAACTGCACTAATAATCATTATCTTGCTTTAGGCCAATAAGGGATGTTTTAAAAAAAGATTAGTATTTCATTGGTCGCTAGATGGCGCTGTGACTCTTTTGTGTTTATTGCTATTGGTACAAAGAACCAAACGCTTTTGGTGTCATTTAGAGTCTTAAACACGATCAGAAAAACGCCTGGACAAAGAAACCCATTTCAATAAAATAAAACCCATCAATGTTTTCAGTCTATTAACGTTGTTTAGTCTGAATGTGTTGTATATGATAGGATGATCCTACGGAGCCCCGGAGGGGACGGAGGTAAAAAAAAAATTAATTCGAGCGAACGTTTTGTACTTCGTACGCACGTTTTCTCTTATTCGTGGTCACGATTTGACACTTCATTTCACCACCAAACTGCAGCTGCACTGATGAATCTGAGGGCCGTTTGCTGTGAAGAGGAGCTGCAGTTTCCTCATAACGCCCCAAATCAAAATCTGACCTGATGAGCATCTCTGTTCATTATCTTATCAATCTAACTCATCAAAACCCATGAGACAGTCTCAGGAAGCTGTTATTTACCTCTGCACCGCACAACAAACACGACCTGTATCTACAACATTGATTTTGCGCACGAAAAAAAAATAAACAACGTGCGTTCAGTTAAAAATAAAGCATGACAACTATTAAAAGAAAACTAAAGAACGAATTAGAAAGTCGTGATCACGAATAAACAAAAACGTACCCACGAAGTAAAGAAAACGTGCGCACGTTTAAAGAAAACGAGGGAACGATTTAAGAAATCGTGACCACGAATAAGAGAAAACGTGCGTACGAACTGTAAAACGTTCGCTCGAATTAATTGTTTTTTTTTTGTTTACCTCCGTCCCCTCCGGGGCTCCGTATGATCCCATGCTAATAACTAACAATAATATTGATAGAAACGAGGGAATCAGATCAGATCACACCTCAGTCCAACTTTACACTGTATCAGAAATATGAGCAGTTATTAATGCCAAGTGAACCGAATAATCTCCGCCATGCCCTTGGAAACTGAACGACCCTGATGGTCGTGTCAGCGGCCTCCTCTCAACAGGAGTGAACAAAGCTCAGCCAGTCTTTTGATAACTGATTGGATGAGGGGAGTTCGCAGTTTATTCGTTTTACAAAAACATTGTTGTCCACTCGCCGAGGCACTTTTTCCCAATAAAACCAAATCCCGGCCCGTTTGGAACCCTGCCAACACTGAGAAGCAGCGTCAAAAAAGTCACATGACTGAGAGATGACGTCACAGAACCGCTCCATTGTGCAGTCATACTCGGAGCTACCAGCTGACACTTCCAGAAAAAGTGTTTTTCTTTTCAGAAACGCGTCGTTGCAACAATAACAGCACAAACAGGTCCGTCTGAGTCTTTTTATGCAGCTTTATTCACACAAAAAAGTCCGAAGTTCACTAACTGTTTGTGAACAAAGCCCACTGGATTTTAAAAGAGTAATGTTTGTTTTACGTGGGATTAAGAGTCGATAGACGATAATTACGGAGTTAATTTAGTATCTAAAGGAACGCGATGCTGAAACTGCAATTTTGTGAACGGCAAATTCTTCATTATTAAGGTTTTACTAACTGCAGTTTGTCAAAATATTGACTTAGGTTTTGAAAATTTTAATGTAGTATTTTATAATCACTTATTTTTTCGAGAAATTAACATAATGTCTCAAAATAATAACATATATTCTTAAAATATTGATCTATCTCCAAATAATTACTTATTTTTCCATAATGGTCATATATTGTTGCAAAATAATGAGCTATAAATTATGAGAGACTTTTGAAATACTGCTGAGAAGGAAGAAAACAATAAATATACATTAAGCAAAGTTAATAATCTGAAAATATTGATGAGTTTCTTTGTCTAAGCTTTTCAGATGATGTATGTAGATATGTTTAAAATTAGCCTTATGCTTCATTGGGAGAGTAAATTATTTCTCATTCAACTGTCCGATAATGAAACATTTGTTGCATTTTCAGACAAAAAAAACTGTAAATTGTTATGTATGACACTGAAGAGTTTTACTTATTTATGATTCTCCAAATCAGTGATTGAATGAGAAAAGAAAAGAAGAGAGAAAAGTCATGAAGAGAAGCAGAAAACACCGAAAGACAAAGCAGGTATAACATTAATAATCCACAGAAGTTATTTATCAGACTCTGAAGGAGCACACTTGAATGAATCCAGCCATTTTGTTTTGTAAAGTCAACAGCTCCACAGGAGATGAAGCAGGAGCGAGAGCTGAGCCCCCCACCCAGTCCCCCAGCCTGCGGGTGCAACTGCATCCCTAAAATGTTCCTGTTTCGCAAAAAGGGCAGGAAGCAGGAGAGGCAGAAAGAGGAGGAGCAGCTCCAGCAGCTTCAGACAGAGAGGAGAGAAACGGAGCTGACTAAGAAGGAAACCACCCAGAAGAGAAAGAAGGAGAGGCAGAGGAAGGTAATTCAGCCTAGTGATTAGTTCATCATGAAATGATATACTGGGTATTCGCAGGTCATTATAAAGCTGTGTTTAGCAGATTCTCCACAAGGGGGCGCTATTAGCATTCGAAGCGCTGTTTTAAGTCTCACTGAAAAAGTTCACAACAGCAGGATTGCACTAATGCATGTATGTTTGTAACTGTTAGTTATAGATTTCAAGAATATGAAGTGATTTGCTGCTAATAGGCTAACTGGCCATTCCAGTAATACTGAGAGTTAGCATTTACTGAAGAATTCATTATAAAACCTACAAAAGTAAAGAATATGATACTGCATTGTCTGTCGCAAGCTTGCTTCAAATGCCTGCATTTATGTAGGGCTGGCTAAAGTAGTGTTGAACTCTACTTTGAGAAGTGAATGTCAACCACCGCTAGTTTGGTGCTAACATAACATTGAAGCGTTGACAGACTTGAACATTATCTTAGCAGTGGAACTCACACTAATTATAAAGTGAGAATTTCTTCATTGCATACTGCTATTTAAGTTACTGTGTAGTCTGTGACCTTATCTCCTAAAATTTTTTAAAATAATTTCATAATTAATCTCAGAATTTGGAGCAGGAGAAGGATAAGGAGATCAGGGATCTGGAAGAGGCAGTGAGACTGCTCGAGGAGGAGATTCAGGGATTCAGAGAGAGAAAGAAAGAGCTGAAAAGAGAGCTGAAGACCCTGAAGAAGAAAATAGCAGGAGTAGAGATGGAGACTTCAAAAACCAGACAGACAAAGCAGGAATGGAAGAAAGAGATGGAAGCAATGAAGGAAAGAATGATACAGGAAGAAAAACAGAGGGAGGAAAAGAGGACGGGACAAAGGGAGGTCATCTGTAAAGAAATAATCATTACTGTAGCCAAGACAGAAAGAAAAATGGAAGAAAAGAAAGAAAAGCAGGATGATAGGAAGATGGCTACAGTCAGTGAGAGGCAGGAAGTTGTAAAGGAGAAGAAGAGTGAAGAAGAGCTGCTTGAGGAAATGGAGAAGCAGAGAGAGGAGGAACAGCTGAAAGAGAGGAGAGAGAGTCAGGAGGCAACAGAGAGCAGAAAAGAAGTTGTGATCGAGATAGAGAACCTACAGGTGAGACTCAAGCCCACCTTCTAAATGGGCCTGTAGAAAAAGAATACAGGGGTGAAGAGTGGTCGGGGTTAAAAACAGCGAGCCTCATTCACCAACCGTTCTTAAAAAGAAATTTCTTTCTAAAACTCACCCACGCAGTATTCATGTAGATTCTGACATTCAGCCATCTGTTCTTATTTGGGATTTTTTTAGGTAAGAACAGAATCTATGCACACTCAAGAGCAAAGGTGTGAACAGTCTTTAAGAACACATCATGAACCTGACAGACTTTTTCTTAGGACCTTTCTTAAGAAAAAATGAAAGAAAAAAACATAAGAAGATAGTGGTGAATGAGGCCCAGTGTCTTCAACTTACTTAACCCTTTAAAATCCCAGGCTTATTACATTCTAAAGCCTTTTTTCAGTAACTTCTGGGCTTCAATGCAAACTGGCTGAGCTATGCTTACGATGTAACAGTGTGTAATAAAGCTTTGGACCCTGGCCATTTAAGAGGTTAATCCATTTGAACCTTGTGCTTATTATTCGGTAACTACTATTAATTTTTATGAGTCTACTAAGTGCCATTATATCATCATTTTTAGCCAATATGTTGAAACCAAGACAAAGTCATATTTCTCAGCAGCTGATGTCTGGATGGTTGTTTAGATGCACAGAGTTCTAGAACTCACACATTCTGTTTTGTTGTGTTGAATAACTCTGTTGGTAACGTGGCTTGATTATATAATATGTAAACAAAACCATGTTTGAATCTCTCAGATGGAGCCTGCAGCACCCAGCACGTCTAGGAAAAATGTGGTGCAGAGAGTGCTGTCCAGTGTTCTGTCCAGTATTCACTCTGGAATTCAGTCCTTCATAGAGGTAATTGCTTCCTCCCTCACTGTGCAAAAAGATGCATTTACATGATATTTTTCATGGAAAGCTGCCATTGAAATCTGCTCCTTTTATACAATAAACAATAAACAGTATTTCATTCAAGGAGTCTCACCATTAAAATTTGTTGTTGTACAGATTCAAAAATTAATTGAGCATTTTATTTACTGAAACTCTGTATATTTTTGTTTGCTTACCTTTTTTTGATTCTGCACTGCAGTTCCGGAAAAAATTCTCAATTCAGCCTGTTCAAGATGAGAAAGAGGAGCTTAAGGACAAGTCCCCATCTCGTCCATTGGTGCCACTCGGAGCTCCGGTTTGTCTTTTTAATTTTATAAGCATAACAAGTAGATTAAAATATTTTGAAACGTCTCTTTATTTCAGCATTTTACACCTTGGCTCTCTCACTGTCCGCATGGTGGGATGCTATCAAGTGTAAAGTCATCTTAATCGTGAATATCTTAGGGAATGATGCGAATGGATGTTTTTATGTTTTTTTCCTTCCACAGACTGGGGTCCTGACTATACGCATAAGAAGCTGCAGAGACTTCAGGAAAAACAGTATCCTTAGAGTTTATTCCAGTCTCACTGTTATATGTGTAGTCTGTGGGTTTGTGTTGATATCTAGCCATGAAACTATAATCGGTTGATTTTGTCTGCATGGATCAATTGTGCTGGTTCTGGTTTGGCTGTTTTCCTGACCCCTGCACCAGCACGTATACAGAAAGACACTCAGTGTATGGTGAGGATCACTGTTGGGAGAATGGTGAAGTGCTCCAGACTGCAGCCCTTCGAAGACAACCTGACCTTCAGTGAAGTGAAACACTTCTCCATACAGGTTAATATTACTTATTAGTGTCTTCTTCTTGTGTACAACAGATAAATAAGTAAAGTTACAATTAAAGATTTTATTAAATTTGTATATCACTCAAATGATATTAATCATTCTCAATGCCATCTTAAGGGTCGTATCATTACTGTATTTACACAAACAAATTTTATTGGATGGGCGCTTGAAGGGGTGAGGGATAGAGTGAATTTAGGTGTTCACTTCAGCGGCAGAAGTCACAAATCAATGCAATCTGAAGCAACTGCCTTTTCAAACCTGTAAATATGCAATATAGCTTTAAGATACTTTGAAATGCTTAATATTTTAAAATCATAACATTTTATTAGCAAACTACTCCTTCTGTTACACAGGACTGCTGATACAACTTCATTACTTTACTCTTCTATTTTACTAATTAGTCATTTAAAGGCTACACAGCTAGCAGCAACAACAAATAAAGACAATACACTATGATTCTAAACCAAACGTTATAGCTGTACAAAGAAATGATTCACAAAATGCAAGCTATAGGGTAAAGCACTGCAATGCTCACATGTCATACTTCTTATTTTAATTTAGCACAATAATATTATTTACCACAATAATTGTGCAAAAGATAATCGTTTGTTTCAAGTTGCATTATTATCCAAACAGAGTAAGTGGCTGCTCACATGATTAGAAACTGCACAGATGAGAAGAACTGCTTTGCCAAAATAATTGAAATCCTTCTGGGCTTTCCTGACTGTGTTTGCAGATCCAAAAAGAAGGGGCTCTAGGGGTCCAGGAGTCCAGTTCAGTGAAGGTGGATTTAATCTCTTTTGGTGGTGATTCAGCTGCCCCCAAACTCATGGGCAGCACCACCATCAAGCTGCAGGAAGTCCTTTTTGTGAGACACACCCTCATTCACACATCTGTAGAAAGTTTTCTTTTAAGCCACTCAGTGTCTCTAATTACCAATAATGACTAACATAATGATTCTTTTTTTTCCAGCAGAAATCATCGGTTAGCCAGCAGATTGATTTGAGGCTTGGAAACAAAGTAAGTCATGCTTTTGAAATATTACATGAATTTTTTCTGTTTATGTGAAAGAAAAGAGATGTAAGATTGATTTCTTATAATTTCAGAAAGTGTGCAAGTTGGATGCAGACCTGACTTTTACATACGGGTCCTTTGGCTATGGGTACTCTCACCAGGTTGGTGTTCAGAACAGATGCAGATTGTACTGATATCTATAGAAGTGTGGTGGTCATGTTGTTGCTTATAGTAAAAGAAGATCTTGATAGTGAGCACATTGTTTTTCTCTCACTACAGATGAAACATCCTGGAAGAAAGATGAAGAATCTGGTGGAGGAGTCCCTCTTTCTCCGCTGCCCACCTCCTGAGGACAGAAGAGATCCACACTAGTGAGCTATATAGACATTCTTTAAAACAATGACTAAAATAATATTTGTATAAGCATTTATATTATAGAAATTACTAAAGAGATTTTTCAGTTCTAAAATCCAATTGGACGAGCCACACATATGACCACACATTTCACTTGAGTTCTGTATCATTATTCTTTAAACATTATCTTGTTTGGCATCCATAACCTGCAGTTAACAAACTACATTGCTTAGCAGAAGAATTTTGTACTGCAATTATTATTCACAGTAATGACATACGTATATTTTATTATATTGTATTTAGTTGCTGTTTTTCAGTGCAAAATCACTGTTACATACAGCCTCTTGTGTCTTATATTATTAATGAAACATTCAAAGATCTGTCACTATCAGTAAATAATAGTAACACTATAATTCATCATTTATTTAATGTTTGTCTGATATTTTCAACAAATTGACATATTTCTCTCTCTCTCTGTCAGCAATGTGACGACCCCTTGCAGACCATCCTCGGTCAACATCATGTCATCTCTGATACAGCGAGACGCACAGAGAGACAATAAATGCAGAATATCAGCTGGCATAATGAACTGCATGGAGAGGAGAGGCAGGTCAGTGTCGAGCTTCATTAAGGCCTAAGCTGAGACTAGCATGAAGAAGCCACACAATGAACTTGGTCTAGACCAGGGCAAATTATATAGTGATTCTGTGCAGTAATTCATACCACATAAGAGTAGAGCTGCAACCGACATCTGTTTTTATAAACTAATCAGCTCATTATGACTTTCTTTAGTCAGTCACTCATTGAAAGAAATAAAAAATGCAATTATTAGCCTCCCAATAAATTAATATTTCACAATATTATACACAATGTTTTACAAATTAAAAATACAAGGATTATGTCTTACCATATAGTTTAAATCGTATTTAAAAAAAACCAAAAGGACTTTTATCAAGGGCGCAGCAACAGATCTGCATTTCCCTCCAAAACACTGCTTTACTCAGTGTGAATGGGGCAGAAAGAGTAATGGAACAACACATAAACAAGTCTTAAATGGCAGTACAATCATTATGCAGGCAGGTTGATTTTACAAGAACTTTGCATTGCTATTCAAATGATTTATCCTCTAATGATGAAGCAAAAATAAATGAAATAGTTCTGGGTGGTTGGTAACAATATATAATGAAATCTGATATTGCTAACCACACAGAAACAGTTTGGTCATCATCTGTGATATTCTATATACAATTTCTAACCACTTGGTGGAAGTGGGGGTTGTCCACCTACATCCAAGGGAGCTTGGCAAGTAAATTTCTAATATGGATGGAATTAAAGTATGTATAGTAGACACTTTCTTGGATATCACATAATAATGTTAGTGCAACATCAAATAGAAAGAGGGATGGCAGGTTTTACAAGGGGTGGTGGCTTTCGTCATAATCAATGAGTCATTCTGCCATGCTGGGTAAGATCATCAGATAGAACATCAGATAGAGAACCCTCTTTTTAGATGACCTTAAAGTGGTGTTGCCATATTTTTCTTTTCCTGTCGTGCACAGCCTTGTACTGTAGTGTCTACCATCTACATTTTCCCTTTGAATTAAGTGATGTAAATGAGAAGTGGAAACACTTTCAGTCTAATCTAACTAATTGATAATTGGATTCCTTGCAGTCTTTCATTATCAGTGTTATCAGTGATTTTGATCAGTCGTTGCAGCTCTATATAATATTTAGGAACAGTTTAAGCATTCCCAGTTTTGATTTAACTTTCGTGAGAATCCTTGTTATGTGATAATATTACAAGTTGAGAAAATCTAACAATTTATAACTCTTTATGGTTTTATTTGTGTTTTTCAGGTTGTCACAGCTTCATAAAGACTTGGAGGACTGTGAGACAGGAGAGGATAGGGTGCAGTTACTGGAGAGTTTGATCTTGAAGACAGGAACTCGCACCAGCTCTCCCTGTAAAACGAACCAGAGCACAGAGGTGTGTGGGATGGTGGTGCACACCTCTGTATAACTCCTGTGCTAGTATGGTGTATTGTTGTGTTAGATACTACGCTAAAAGCAAGGTAATGTTGTCTGTGACAGATCCGGTCTGAAGAGGCGGAAGAAAGGAGAAGAGAGGAGAATAGTGAAGATGGAAAGGCAGAGGAGACAGTTAAAAAAGGAAAAGCAAAATGTAAGGTGAGGAAGTAAGGCAAGGCCTCGCAGTCTCCTCAGCCAGCCTCACTCCCAGTGTCATTCTCTTATGGCCTCCAAGTCTCCTCTGGATGAAACTCTGGTATAAGTTGAAGGTTTGATTATTTTAATTACATTTTTCCATGCATGGGAAGAAGCGGACAATTCCTGAAGCCCCTGTCTTAGCCACAAACGGACACACCAAATGTATACATCATTCTGACTGTGGCTGAACGTTTATATATATTCAATCATACATATAAGGGTATACTAAATTCACATATTACCTAGAGAATATTTGGTAATTGAATTAAGAAAGTCAACATCAGAAGAAAAATAACATGCCTTAACTTGTTGTTAAAAGAGAATATCGGTGTGTTTTTTACCACTGGATTTACAATAATGAGCAATACCAGGATCCCAGTAGGAATAAGAACTATTTCTTAATACCTGCAGTATTCAGCCTTGTTAAAATTCTAATCCATGAAAAAATTGGCATTAAAGGGGTGGGCATTACACTGTCTCTTTATGTATTTACTTATTTGATCCATGATCTAATTACGCACAAGTCTTTACCAGATCTTTGTATGTCTCATCCAGAACACAAAATGACCAGCCTACGACTGACTGCTGGTGAATCCTCCTGAGCCTCATATACAGGTACACGGTGCAATCTTTTTAACCTGATATTTCCATGCATGGATAGAAGTGGTCCATTCCTGCAGCCCCTTTGTTGGCCACATTTCATAGCCTTTTAAGCTATCAGAGAGAATAGACACATGGCTTCCACTACATCCATCCCAATTCTTATAAGGAATTTGGACTGTTCTGCCCCACAGTACAGAATGGAATGTGGTGTCTGAAGCTCAGATGATGATGAGCCCCAATTTTCACAGCTGCCCAGCCAGATTTCCAGTCTCCTGCTCTGATGGTCTCCCCAGTCTCCAGCTCAGCCAGAATCACAGTCTCTCTTCCTGCATTGGCTCTCATCAGCAACAGCACCATCCTGTTTTCCGCCTACTCAACATTCCACACACCTGCAGCTGAATCAAAAACTCATTTACGAGATAACAAATACCTCTAGCTTTGGTCTCGTCTTTTGCAAAATCTTGTAATTCTCATGTTCAACTTTCTCAGTGTTTACAGTTCTTCGTTTTTCTGTGATTTGGCCCCTGCTGTTTTCAGATTATGGATTTTTCTTGTCTGCCTGCCTGCCTGTGGACTGACCACTGCCTGTGCCCATGACAATGAGTACTGGAAGCCCCATTGAAGCTGGTCAACACATGTGGCCTGCCTACACTTCTAGTTTACAGATGGCACTGATCCAGTACCAGGTATTGGAATTTCGTTGATGTCAGCAGAAAATTCCGCATCACATATTAGAGAGAAAAATGGAATGAACCCAATCCAATCCTTTAACAAATCTCTAGCTGAATAGCTACATTTCCAACTTCTCTCTTTCTCCGTCTTTATCTATGTATCTCTCTCTCTCTCTCTCTCTCTGTCTGTCTCTCTCTCTCAGTAATGTGATGACTCCTTGCACACCACTCACAATAAACTTCCACTCCGATTTTTATGTTAGGGTTTTAGAGTATACTGCTTATTCAAAGGGATTGGTGGAAATTCAGAGATGGTAGCAAAGAGCTGAGAATGAGTATAAATATCCTTTATATTTGGAGTTTGTGTGCTTGATATTTTTAATCAATGATTTACAGTAACTGATGTGTGAACATCATACAGAGGAAAATACATTATGTATGGGCCTTAGAAAACAGTATTATGTCTAACAAACAAAATATGAGGAACCATATTACTACCTGTACTCATTGAAAAGAGGGGTTTTTTTGTCCATATAAAACTGCACGGTATAAGTAATGTTTTCTGATGGCGCCATTAAACAAGATAAATATACAGGATTAACATGATGAGCCTATGCAGACAAGCGCTATAGGAGAGTTAGTTAGGACTTTTCAATAGAATACTGTTAGGAAGACGCGGGACTTTCTCATAAATAGCTGTAGTTTCCGGCCTCGTGTTCAGTCAGTTAGTTGAGCGTGTAATGTTCGGATGTGCGATATTTATGTAGAAACCAAAGTGTTCTTATGTAGAACAACGTGGAACTTCTCTGGTACACAATCAGATAAAAAGTGACTACAGTTTAAACTTGTCCACTCCCACAAAAAGAAGGAAGAATAGAAGATAATTCAAAAATGAAAAATCAAATCAGGACCCTAATCATGAAAAGAGAAAAAAAAACAATATAGATAAAGAATTATAATAAAATAAAGAACCAGAATAGAGATGAAGAACCAGTATTATATTATACAGGGAGATTCACTCGAAAGAGGCCCCAAATATTCTGTTGTAACTCCCGTTAGGATGAAGCAATCTGAACCAAAAAAAACCCTACATACCTTGACGTATGTGTAATCGATTGCATTACATGTGATGCTGGGAAGTGATCTCCGTTTTCTGCCAGACACATGAAGGGGTACAGGGGTATGCATTCGGAAGTTGCAAATGGAGGTTAAACGTCACAACAGCTGTCTGGCGCCTTCCTCATCACTTCAACGCAGGGGCATCCCGGCTTGTTCAAAGCTCCATATACTGAGGAGCTCATTCCACATTGTTTCGGTCAGATTGATTCATCCTAGATAGAGTTATTACAGAATAGGCCTCTTTCGAGTGAATCTCCCTGTAATATATATACTAGAATATAACTAGAATATAGTAAAAGAAGCAGAATATAGATAACACTAAAATGCATTTGACAAAATGGTTATTTTTATATGTACAGTGCTAATTATGTTGCAGTTTATGACGCTGATTATTGTCTTCTATATTACATAATGTATTATTATTATTGTTGTTTTTGTTGTAATATTATTATTATTTTTATTGTTGTTGTTGTTGTAATTATTATTATTAGTTGTTACTAGGCCTATTATTATTATTATCATGTATAGTCTCTATGGTGGTGAACTTATATGTGTATGTTTCCTTAATAACCATAACCAGAGTTCCACTATTACAAGTCACAGAACCTTTTTGCTGCTAATGTCCGTTTGTATGTATTTCGATGATGTGTATCTATAGTGGAACCCAGTAGAACCTTTGCGGAGGGTGTAGAACGAGCTTTTATGATGCTTGTGTCAGTCAGTGCTGACACAGAAAAAAAGCATTCACCTCCAATCAAATAGTAATGGTTAATGGATAAATATAAAGCTGTATATTTAAATTTACATTTTCAGCTACAAATCTGGATTTTTTCACTTTCAACACTTTCCTGAAGAGATTTTATACAGCTTACTTCAGGAAAAAGATATTTAAGTGAAAACTCAAGGCCAAAAACTCACTTAAAAGGTCTTATACAAGCTACCACTAGATTTGTACTTTGAAGGTTTTAAACGAAAATGGAAGAAGTAAAATTTATTTTTTTCTCCGGACTTTTGTAATGAGTACAAATACTCAATTTTAACACATCTTCCAAAATAATATCCACAGATTTAAACTTTTGTTTTAAAATCTCAAACTTTGTTGTTGTTGGTTTCCCCCCCTTTCAATGATGCACATAAAAAATACTGTGCTAATATCGATCCCTTGTGGAAAATGCTACATTGTCTGTTGTGCAAACAGGATTCTGCTGTAATTTTGATAATCTGTTACTAGTTTGTTTTAGTTATGCTTGATTTTTTTAGACAGTAATGCATTTAAAATGATGTGACTGCTAAACTGGTATAACGCACACATTGCTAATGGCATCCACTTGTGGAGAATGCTACTTTGTCAGCAGGACAAAAATACATTAACATTTGTGTCTTATCAAAACAAAGCTGCTGTGGGATAAAGTCGGTAACTATGTGTAATGGTGTAATCTGGTAGGTTACCTGTATTTCTTTCCCTGATTTCTTGTTTTTTATGTTTTAAATCTCAGGGCTGTCTAACATGGCGGGTGAAGCACTTCCTAACACAGCAGCAGGTCTCTCTTGGAGCCTGATGACTCGGCTTTGTCACGGACGTCTCCCGTTCTTGCAGAGCCTGACTGATCGGTATGTACGCAGGACTGAGTGGTCCAGCCAGGATTTAATTCAATTCAATTTACTCTACATAAACAGTATCATGCATACACAATATACAAATGTATGTACAAGTATACGAATATTAAATATACCTATCAATAACATTGCTATGCATACAAAATAAAATATCTACACTCCTTGGCAAAAAATTGGCCAAGCCCAAAATGGCAATTGTTAAGCTTTTGATCTTAAAGAAATAGATGCAGTAAGTTAGTGTGGAGAGCTTTTCGCCTTTATTTTCTTTAAATATTGAAATTTTGTGTGTAAATTTGCAGAAGTCTTTTACAGAAAGAAGAGTCAGTATTGAATCGTAAAGATTGTGACCACCGTATCACACAAAATCATCGTTCCAAAGCTTGGAGAGGTTTTGAACGTGGACTCTCAGACGCTTTTCTTTGCAAGCCCAGGATCTTCATGTCATTCTTTGCAGTCGGTCACCAAAGATGTAGTCAGTGCCATTGTTGAGACTATCGGTGGCTCTCTTGATGAAAAGGAGGATTCTCACATGGTCGAGCTTCTTAGCAATGTGATGGAAATGGTTGAGCTCCTGCATCCAAACATAGGTCAGTCGAGCGCCTTCATTCATCACTGCCTGTTGAGCTGAGGACCGAGAAACCCAAGAAACAGACATCTGAAGATCACGCACTTCAGAAAGAGGTGATACTAGAGATCTGCTCCATGAATGAAGCTAAAGAACTCAAGAGGGAAAGTGTGACAGATCTGACTTACCCTCCCAAGATGTGCATCACAATCAGGGAGTTAGTTGAGTGAGGACTCTCGAAACAAGGCAGCTCAGGAAGGAGTCAAATCCTACTGAAGTCTTCAGAGAGCTGCCTTGTTAGTTCTTTCCATTTGCTCACGAGTGCTCACACCAGCCAGACAGATTCAGTGTGAAACCAACTCCGTCTGAATGCTCAGTAAAGGCATTTGCAATCGTCGATTCTGTCATTGATGGAATTTGCACATATTTTGCGCAAGAGCCTATACTTCCATCTCAAGATGCCAAAAATCAAACATCTTCAAAAAGGTAAAGATAATTTTGAGTAGTTTTACTGTGCTATTTTATCCGTGATATTAATTGCATTATATTAGTAGCATAATATTATATGCATATTAGTATTAACATTTTAATTGTGATAAGACTTAAATGATTACGAGGTTGATAATATGATTAATGTCTCACATCACAGAGATCCAAAAAGGACAATAATGCCAGATCTCATACTTCAGATCAGGACCGTTTGCAGAGTCATCGCACTGCTGATATGAGTAAGTTGCATTGTTAATCTAGTTTATATATAGTTAGATTTAATAACGTGCAAAAGGGGTGAAATAAATGGCAATGTACTTTAAAAGTAGACATTTCATAGATAATAATATATCCATTTCAATTATTAGGTAGGCAAACACTGAATGTGAGATTTTCTCTCTGCAGGTGGAGCCAACAGTGAGACTTCAAAAAAGGAGAAACCTGGAGACCTTCCATTTGCACCAGGATGTTCTCCTGCTTCAGGAAATGAGCTGCCTCATTCCTCTGTAAGTTTGTTTATCTAATCATCATCACTTCTTCACCTCTCTTCATGCTCTCGTTAGGCTGATCCTGCCAGAAAACAAAATCACTTATCACAGTTATCCTGACGACACCCAGGTTTACTTCGCTCTCTCACCAAATGACTGTGGTCCCACAGATACTGTGTGTCAGTGCTCAGTGCAAATCCGGAGTCGACCAAAGGAGGATAGGTTCCCCATTTGAGTCTTGGTTCCTCTCAAGGTTTCTTCCTCTTGCTGTTGGGAGTTTTCCTTGCCACTGTCGCCCTCGGCTTGCTCATTTAGGGCTGGACCCGGATTTTCTCTAAAGCTGCTTTGTGACGCTCGTAAAAAGTGCTCTAGAAATAAATCTTGAATTGAATTAAAAGATCTGTCAACATTTCCTCCAGCTAAATAAAGACAGGAGTAATATTATTTGGCAATGAGGAGGAAAGACTGAAGGTCAGTGAGCACTTCAGAGCTCCAATGATTAAAGACCAAGTCAGAAACCTGGGTGTACTAACGGATCCAATTAAACCTTAAATCCTGCCTGAAATTTTAGTCCAGATCTGAATTTTGGCTAAGAACCTTCTGTTCCAAGCTCAATGTGACCTGAACCACATAAGTTTACAGTCTAAAATTGATCCCACTCCAACAGAATTCTGCCCAAAACTGACCCAAAGTGGCCAATCATCACACAACGTACCAAAACTAAAACTCTAAAACTCTCTTAAAACTCTATTTCTTTGAATAGAATGTATTCAACATAAAGCAGAAACAGGTTTGGCCAAAATATGAAACATAAACGTCTGTTTAGCTGCAGTAAACCAGCTCGCTGCTGCTCGAAGCTGGAAACAGCTGCCAGAAGATCTCTGATCTGCCCCTCATTTGTCCATCTTTGAACTCTTCTTTTTATTTTGTGTGTCTTTCACACTTTCTCTTTAGACTTTGCACTTCTTTTTAGTTCCTTTTATTTTTTATTTCCCCCTTATTTTATTGTGCTGTTTTTATTTTGCTTTTATTTATGTAAAGCACTTTGAACTGCCCTTCTTAAAATAAACTTGTAATAAATAAACATGACTCCTGAAATCTAATTAAACCTTTAAATTTATGATTCATCTGTGGAAAAAAAGGTTATCTATCTATCTGTCTATCTATCTATCTATCTATCTATCTATCTATCTTGCTATCTGTCTGTCTCTTTATCTGTCTGTCTCTCTATCTGTCTGTCTTGCAGATGCAATAAGACAAAAGAGCAGTTCCATACTTTGATGTTATTATGGGCACTAAAGAGTCGCTGTGCATGTTTACTAAAGTATTTTCATTAAACAGTTGGTGTAAAATTTGGCTACAAGCTGTTTTTGCTCTAGAAAAATCATATATATAAAAAGGTTCTATATAGAACCTCTACAGCACATTCTCCATTAATCTGAAGAACTATGTCAGCATACAAAGAAAGTGCTCATGGTTCTCGACAGGAACCCTTGTCTGTACTAAAGAACCCTTGTGATGTGATCTCTCTGTTTGGTTTTTGTTAGGATGCTTACATATTTTGTATGAGTTGTAAAGAATGTATTGTTTTTCTTAGGAAGTCCAGTAAGAAGAGCATTACAGTGATCAAGTCTGCCTTGTAACAAATGCATGAACAAGTTTCTTTGTGTCGCTCTGAGGTAGAAAAGGCCAAGCTTTAGCAATATTTCTCAGATGACAGAAAGCTACTTTAGTGACAGTGGGATAAACAGAGCCCAGAGTCTAAGAACACATCCACAGAAACCATGAACTGCCTATTACCTAAATATGATTTAAACCATTCTAAAACTGTGCCTGAGAGGCGACCCAGCATTCAAGACGTTGGAGTAGAATCTCACGGTCGACGGTATCAAAAGCTGCCACTAAGGATTTTGGCATCAGTGCTGAGTCTGAGGTCATTTACAACGCAAACATGTGTCTCAGTACGGTTATAACCAAAACTGACTGAAACTTCTCGATATTTGATGCACATTATTTGTTTGAAAACAACGTTTTCTAAGACTTGCTTAAAAAAAGGCAGGTTTGAAATTGGTCCTAAAATTATTAGTGTGGAAGGATCCATGCTACTGTTTTTTTAGCAGAGGCTTCACCAAGGCAGTTTTAAAAGCGTCTGGAAAGCACCTGTGACAGAGAACAATTTACAATAGCTAAAACAACATTGTGAACATATCAAAAACTATCTTAAGCATTGAAGTGGGAACAGGGTCAGATCACACTTTTTATGTTTTTACTGCGTGAATCTCGTCTTAATGGTGATATGATCTCCGTGTTTAACCCTGTTACTCACTTTAACTCTGATCTAAGGACTCATCCCTGTTATCCAGTAATATTTTGATGAACATAGCCTTTAAACATTTCATGTAGTACACTTTTAAATTTTAAACACTTAGTTTGATTAATACTTTATCAAAAACACCAACGAAAAAAAATAGTTTATTTTAGCCTCGAAACTCTTTATTCACAGAGTGCCAGGAAGTGGCGACTGCCCAGTTCATCACACTGATCAAGCTTCCCTGCCATTAAGGACATCTACACCCAATAGTATAAAAGAAAAGTGTGCAGCATTAGGAAGGATCTCTCTCATCCATCACACAGAGGTTTACATCCATCCCATCTGGAGGAAAACTAAAAATAAAAATACATAAAAATACACACCCTATTGCTGCTGTGGACCAACAGCTGTCTCTTTTCTCTGCTCTCCTGAGCTTCATGGTGCTGTAGTGTATAGTTACTGTATATGTACAGAAAAGGTATCTATAATGTTTGTATGGTGTGACTGTATTTATTAATTTATCTGTGATAGAAGAAATGACAGCTGACTTGACTGTGTGAGCATTCTGTTCAGTAAGTTTCTCTAGAATGGTGCATTTCACATATCTCCTCTCAATGACTTTGTTTACATAACCAATTAATTATGCAGAAATGTTATAAAATGAAATATGAAATATTCCTTTTAGGAAAAACTTATTCTATTGTGTGAAGTTAAGGAACATTTTGGCATTGAGTGGCTAAGGAAGCGGAGGTGAAGCGTAGTAGTTAGTGTATTTGTGCTCTAGTCGTGACACTGTGCCTAGCACTGCAGAACACAGAATAACAACGAATGATGCACTCATGAAGAGCTGTACTGGTACATGACCTGCTAATAACACTCTCTCGTCTCTCTCTACTCTCTCTCTCTCATGTAAAACATGTCAAAGCTCACCAATTCAGCCTAAAAATATATTTACATAGTAACAAGAAAATTAACTAATTTTATTCAACCTAAATAAATACACTGAATGATGATGAAAAATGATTTATGACTATTTGGTATATAATCCTACACAAATATTATAAAGTGGACCTCGGTGAACATCACTATTCCTTTTCATTCCTCCTAAAAAATTGTTATTATTTCAGCTCCATTAAATATCAGCTCTGCCAGTTTTCTTCCAGCTACATTAAGACAGCATTCAATTATGTGAGGAACATGTGGAACAATTTCAGGTTCACCGTACATCCTGCTTTTTAGCCATTTCCAAAAGAAAAATAACATAAGAACAGTGATTCGTTTAAAAATATAATAAGTTTAATGCAGGCTAGATATTAAAAGTGTTAAACGTTTTTGTTCTCCTTTAAATGTTTTAGTAAAGCTACATTTCTCTTCTTGGGCTCTGGATGATTGTGCAAGTGACTAAATCCAAAGCAGTGGTGGAAGTAACAAATCAGCTGCTGTAGATCTCTGTTAGTGAACTCACAGCTGCTCTGTGATGCTGTTGGTTACATTCTGGTTACCTTTCACTGAGTGTCCTGCTTTATTTAGCTTTAAACTACAATCAGCTACAGACTTTTGTTTAAACTTTCCTTTAATCTGACTTTAATTCTTCATGTAAAAAGCCAGATTCACCTCAATCAAACTAATGATACATGCAGTAAACACTGGTCAATACAAAAGTACTTAATAGTTTAAGTGTTTGTGTTTACTTCTTTATCCAGTCGCTATAATTCTGATAATATTTCATCATTTATACTAAAGTTAAAAGTTTGTACCTTTTTACATTTAGGAATACAGTCCTATGCAACACTGAGATTGGGACTTACACTGGAATATGCATTTTTCTGCCAATTTTAAATGTTTATACAATTTGTGTTTATTGCTGAGATACACATACTGGAAAAAATGCAAAACAAAAAAATATAAACTCTGCCATAACT